>NC_044031.1:64111587-66611587 GCF_901765095.1 Microcaecilia unicolor
GCTGAGTCTGCCTGAGTGGGAAAGCGGGGTACAAATGTAACAAAAAAAAAACCATATGCATAGCCCCTTTACATATGCAATAACTTCCAAATTATTGCTTGTTTAAATTTTAATGTTTGAGAGTCTTTTAATTTTGATAATACATTTCTATTGTTGGGAATATTGTTTATCTCTTAAGATGTTTATATTTTCAAAACTTTAATAAAACTGTTGAAACACATAAAAGTCTATCTCTGATTTCTAAGGTCCTTAAAGGAAATGGACCAGAGTACTTGAAGAACAAGATATCCCTCTATGCACCAACGGTCGCTTAAGTCCTTCCAAGGAGTACCCTAACCCAGGCCCTCTCCAAAGGAAAGCACATGAAGTGGCATTCACTAAGGAGCCTTCTGTGGAGTAACTCCTCCCTCCCCCACATATACACACTCGGGAATGCACTCCCAGAAGGCTTTGCCTTAATGCAAGATTCTCTCTACTTCAAGAAGCAGTCCTGGGGGCACACCCAGCCAGTCAGAGGGTTTTCAATGGGGATATAGTGAAAACCTGAGTGGCTGGGTGTGCCCTGAGTTCAGGGTTGAAACCTCTGCCATATGGAAGAAGAAATTAGTCATACACAAACAAGGACTAACATGGCTGTACTTAAATGCAATAGCGCCTTTTATAACTCCATATGCATGTTTTCCCGTAGATTAGTCAGTTATCAGTCTTATGCTATCGTATCTGTCTATATATTCATATTGCCGGTGTGGAGTTATTCTTGCTATACGTTGTCTTGGGTGAATTTCTTCAGAAAGATGATAAAATCCTAAGAAAGGAAGTCATGCTGCATTAGCCTAATTCTCCAGTGAGCTCAGTATCGTGTGACAGTGACTAGTTAATTTCATTTAGAAGTACTTCTGTGATTTCAAATAGCCCACTGCTCACTCATAGACGGTGCTTCCCAAATCTGTCCTGGAGGATCCACAGCCAGTCAGGTTTCAGGATGTCTGCAATGAATGAGATTGCACCCAAACGGAGACTTTTTTTTTTTTTTTAAAGTTCACTGCCTCCCTTCCACTTGTGTCCACCATCTCCCACCAAGAATTCTTAGTGGTCTCCCATTCCCCCACCCTCTGACCCCAGAAAGAACTTCCCCATGCCCTGATCATCCACCCCTGGTGGACCCCAACACACCTCCACCCCCCCCCCCCCGGATAAATCCTGGTGGACCCAGACAGCCCCCTCCCATATCCCCCAGTCCTCCATCCCCCACCTACATACCTTGAAGAGGCCAGAGCAATGCCCATTCGCTGTCATCTTTCAAAATGGTGGCACCTGACCATATGCAGTGCATCCTGGGATGCACCGTGTGGTGTGAGGTCAGTTTGCTAAATTCTATAATTAAAGTGACTATGACAGCCATGTGTCCATCAGTGAATCGTAAGACCTCACTCAATAAGACCCTGAGCCCAGGCTAAACTGAATTTATAGTTGCAGCTTTAAAACTGGACCCAAGTCATTCTAATAGCTTTGAGTAAGAAAGCTCTCAATCCCAGAAAAGAGGCAAGCAGTGTTGGGAAGGAGAAACACATCAAGAGAGAGTCATTGTAATTACTTCACATCAATAAGCTTGCCGTTCCACTTTCTTCCTTACAAAAATTTTTGTTTAATTTGTAGCAGTTTTTCTATGGATTTTAGCCATCTGAATTGAGATGTGACTATAATTACTTGATTTCATAACTTATTGAAGTGCTGACTATATAGAAAATACCTTTCTTCTTAGTTTTAATGACCTGTTTAGATACTTTTCCTGCTTGATTTTGCTATTGCTTCAAACTGCTACTAGAATATAATACAAATATTTTGTTTTGGTAAATTATCTTTTGACTGAGATATCTAGTTTACTAGATTTTTATTTTATTTTAGCTATTGTTTTGGTAGTCTCTTTATTCTTGTCATTGTTTTTATGTATTTTAGATTGTAAACCATTCTGAACTATTGGTTAGATATGGTATATAAGAACTGCTGTGTTATGTAGGGGCCCTTTTACTAAGCCGCGGCATAAGGTGGCCTACGGCAACGCGAGCACATCTTTTGAGTGCGCACTGGGCCATTTTTTGCCACGTCCTGTAAAAAGGGCCTTTTTTAAGGGCCCAGAAAATGGACGTGCGTCAAAAAAAAACCAGCACGCATCCATTTTTGGCCCGACACCTTACCACCACCTATTGACTTAGTGGTAAGGTCTCATGTGCTACCGGGCGGTAAGCATGCAGCGCGCGCACACTAGTGTTTACCGCTGGGTAAGTGTCATGCGGCAGAAATAGAAAATATTTTCTATTGCATTTTTTTAGCGTGTATCAATTCAGAATTACCACCCAGGGCATGCGGTAGCTGGGCAGTAATGCCAATTTAGTGCATGCTGGATGTGTGTAGGCCCTTACGCTTTGTAAAAGTGCCTCGTAAGGTTTTATATCTATATGAAGAATACATGGTTCAAAAATGTGCATGAATAATGACAAGTATGCTGCTGCTCTAAAGCGCTTTTGAATATTAACCCACTGGTTGTCAATTATGGTAACTGGCAATAATATACTTCTCCTACAATTTGACATGTCCAGTGCATTCGACATGGTAAGCCATAAATATTATTAAACATCCTTGAATACTTCGGAGTTGGAGGTAACGTTCTTAGTTGATTTAGAGGCTTCCTAACCACAAGAACATACCAAGTGAAATCTAATTTGAATACGTCAGCTCCATGGATACCTGAATGCGGAGTCCCCCAAGGATCTCCACTCTCACCGACCCTCTTCAACCTAATGATGACACCCTTGGCCAAATCGCTATCCAATCAAGGCCTCAATCCATACATATACGCAGATGACGTCACGATTTACATCCCATTCAAACATGATTTAAAAGAAATCACCGATGACATAAACCACAACTTCCAAATCATGCATTCATGGGCGGATGCATTTCAATTAAAAATGCAGAAAAAAAACACAATGTCTTATACTTTTATCACAACATAACACAAGTATATTCACCACTATAACCCACCCTGATATTCTTGGAGTTACCATTGATCGAAATCTCACACTTGAAAGCCATGTGAAGAATAACTAAGAAGATGTTCCATTCAATGTGGAGACTCAAAAGAGTAAAACCTTCTTCCCAAGGGACACTTTTCGCAACCTGGTACAAGCAATGGTGCTAAGTCACCTAGATTACTGTAATGCACTTTATTCTGGCTGTAAAGAGCAAATCATCAAGAAACTTCAAACAGCCCAAAGCACTGCAGCCAGACTAAAATATTTGGAAAAACAAAATACGAAAGTGCCAAACCTCTCAGAGAAAAGCTACACTGGCTTCCACTTAAAGAACGTATCACGTTCAAGGTTATTATTTTATTATTATTATTTATAGCATTTATACCCCACTCTTTCCCGCTCGATAGCAGGTTCAGTGCGGCTTACAAGGTATGGTATAAGTATGGTACAAAGTGCACTCTGGTTCATAAAATCATTCATGGAGACGCCCCGGCCTACATGCTAGACCTTATTGACTTGCCACCCGGAAATGCTAAAAGATCAGCACGCACATTCCTAAATCTTCACTTCCCCAGCTGTAAAGGTCTAAATAAGAATAACACATGTGCCCAGCTCTTCCTACATGAGCACACAGCTGTGGAACGCATTGCCACTGGACCTGAAAACAATATATGACCTATTCAACTTTTGTACATCACTTAAGACTTATTTTTTCAACAAGACATACCACAATGAGCCATAATTAAAAAGTGTATCACATCACCACTCACCAAATGTTCTATATGTTTTCTCTCTTTACCTGATTGTTTAATTCTATCATCCATGTTCTTTATGCATTACCAATTGTATCTTTTACTCTGGAATGGCAAATGCCATGATGTAGTATTGTAAGCCACATTGAGCCTGCAAATAGGTGGAAAATGTGGGATACAAATGCAACAAATAAATAAAATATTTTGAGCGTCTACTGTAATCCCTAGTACAGACACTTTGCTGGTCAACATAAGTCATTTTTCTCATAAAAAGAGGGCTCTGAGAGAGGCTTTTTCCTTCTACTGTGTCATATTATTTAGATTTTGCTCACACCTTTTCAGTAGTAGCTCAAGGTGAGTTACATTCAGGTACTCTGGATATTTCTCTGTCCCAGGAGGGTTCACAATCTAAGTTTGTACCTGAGGCATTGTTGCATCAGGTACATATAGCTTCACACTTAACAAAGATTTATCCCCCTGTTTACTAAGCTAGCAGCTGCTGTGCGCTTATGCCAACACAGCCCATTCGCTTTGAATGGGCTGTGTCGGCATTGCTGCGCAGCTTAGTAAACGGGGGGTTAATTTGTTAGGGGCAAAGCATCTAGACACTGCATGTGAACATGCATTGAAACCGGTCAAATATGGCCCTGTCAAATCAACAGAGGTGACCAATTCAATGTCATGTATGGAAAAATAAGAACTGATTCCCTGAGATTAGATTATAGTAACATAGTAAGTGACGGCAGATAAAGACTTGAGTGGTCCATCCAGTCTGCCCAACAATCATATTCATTATCAATTCAAGATTAAATCAACAATGAACACGATATTATATATTTAATCTTGGTGTTTCTGGTACATAGACCATAGAAGTCTGCCCGGCTCTGTCCTTATGCTTCAATTACTGGAGTTGCCATCAAAGCCCACTCCAGCCTGTCTAATCATGACACTATTGGTACCAGAAAAATGGAAAATACTAAAAAGAGTAGGGGACAGAATTGAGCCCTGTGGAACCCCACAAAAAAGGATATCAAATCCCTGCTATTCCACTACATAAGATCACTGCCAAAAATAATGTGAACCAGTCATGGGCCAAGTCCACTACGTCTAAATCATTCAGCCTAGTGTCTAGCAGGTCAGTAGCTCTCTCCTTCCCCCAAGTACCCCATCTCAGCCTGGAACTCATTAGAAGGTAAGCAAATCTACTAAAAAATTAATTAACCCGCAGATACTGTATATAGTGCACAAATCATAATGTGATTTTTCTTATAGAACTTTGTTAGACAATCTTCACTAATTGTACTAAAACAATTTGGAACACAGCGTGGACAACCCCACAAGTATCAACACCCCAGACTACACCCTCCTTATCTCAGAAAGCCTGAAAATCCTCGGCGTTACAATGGACCGCAACCTAACACTAGAGAGCCAAGTGAAATCCACAACAACAAAAAATGTTCCACGCAATGTGGAAACTCAAACGCGTGAAACAACGCTTCCTGAGGATAAATTTTGTAACCTGATACAGTCAATGGTACTAAGCCACGTCGACTACTGCAATGGTATTTATGCGGGATCCAAAGAACAAACCTTAAAGAAACTCCAGACCGCTCAAAACACGGCAGCTAGACTTATATTTGGAAAATCATGATATGAAAGTGCAAAACCCCTCTTGCGAAAAACTACACTGGCTCCCAATCAAAGAACGCATCACTTTCAAAATCTGCACCCTGGTTCACAAAATTATCTACAGTGAAGTCCTGGGATACATGACAGATTTGATCAACCTACCAGTTAGAAACACATCCGAATTAACACGAACATATCTAAACCTGCACTACCCAAGCTGCAAAGGACTAAAATACAAATCAACTTACACATCCAGTTTTTCCTAAATAAGCACACAGCATTACTGAAAGCCTTGAAAACGACATACGACCACCTCAACTTCCGGAAAACACTAAAAACTCACCTGTTTAAAAAGGCATACCCTACCCATCCAACCTAAATGCCTGATCGCTGCAACACAACATAACTAAAGAATGTAATGGACATAACACAACTCTTCTCCAATATGCCTCCCTAATGTGGCTTTGCCACACAACTTTACCGACCACAACATCACTTTGTATTTGTTCACACCGGTGACGGCAAACGCCTCTTCGGTACTATGTAAGTCACATTGAGCCTACAAATAGGTGGGGAAATGTGGGATACAAATGTAACAAACAAACAAACAAACAAACAAATAAATAAATAAATAAACAAACATAAATACTTCCTCATTACTATCCATAAGGAGAGTAAGAAACAAACAGTGGTTAGGGAAGTAGGAGGGAACACCATAGCCTGGCTCTTGGTTGTATTTTTTCCTGCTGCTGTTCCCTCTTTTGCTGACCCCCCCTTCCCTGGTGGGATTTAAATGGCCTAATTGGTCTATAATGGGATAGCGAAGCATCAACCCTCCCTTCGGTTGGAACAGATGAGGCAGTGTATGCAATGGAGGCAGTGTATGCAAATGAATCTCATGCATATTCATTGTAGATAGCCTGAAAACCTGATTTGCAGGGGTATTCCAGGACTGATTTGGGAACATTGCCATAAGCAGCATATTGACCATGGCATGGCCCAGTCTCTCGGTGAACCAGAGGCAAAGAGAGGCAGCACCAGTTCAGAGTCAGTCACAGCCCCAGTGGATAATCACAGGGATCCTCGACCTCCCCACCCCCCCCCCGAAGCCAATGCACAGGTGCCTGGTTATGCTAATCCCTGCCTGGGCCCCTCCAATTTTGGAGTAAAGTTAGCACATCATGGTGCTACAGAGATTGCAATTGGCATTGTTATAACTTGTGTATATCAAATAGATCCGATTCGCAACCTTAGTTCAAGAACAAACTGCTGCCACTTTCAACCTGCGTGTCTGCAGTTGTGCTTTAAATACATTTCTTTTAATGAGAGGAAAAACCTCATACTAGTGTCCCATTTGACCAAAAAATATATATATACGTTGGCTCGCAGTGAAAAAGTAATCATGAGTAAAAATCTCTCTTGGTTTAATGGTGGTAATCAAACCACTTATATTATTGTCAGTGCTCTGTTGCTCTGTGAATGCTCTGTAAGAGTGAGGTCCACGATGGACCCGTTCACTGCGCTTTGTCAAGGGTCCTCACCTTAAGAATTTGGGAGCGTGGCGCTCCGTGCTAATTGCTTTTGCAGTCCCACTCTGCTTTGAATATCATTTCTGGCACCGGTATCTCACCCAAATCTTCCTTGGTGGACGAAGCAAAGAATCATTTAATCTCTCGCTATGGCTTTGTCTTCCCTGATCGCCCCTTTTATCCTCGGTCATCTAGCGGTCCAACGATTCTTTGCCGAGTTCCTGCTTTAATATACCTAAAAAATTTTTTACTATGTGTTTTTGCCTCCAATGCAATTTTTTTTCAAAGTCCCTCTTAGCTTCCTTATCAGTGCTTTGTATTGACTTGACATTCCTTATGCTGTTTCTTATTATTTTCAGCGGTTCTTCTTCCATTTTCTTTTAGCTCTAATAGTCCTTCATCTCACTTTTTAACCACGCCGGCTGTCGTTTGGTCTTCCGTCCTCCTTTTTAATATGCAGAATATATTTGGACCTGGGCTTCCAGGATGGTGTTTTTGAACAGCATCCACTCCTGATGTAAAATTTTGACCTCTCATCCACTTCTCTACGTTTGTTTTCACCGTTTCTTATTTTATCATAGTCTCTTTTTTAAAGTTAAACACTATCATATTGATTTCCTATGTATACTTACTTCAAAGCTAATATCAAATCCGATCATATTATGACCACTGTTATCAAGCGGCCCAGCACCATTACCTCCTGCACAGATCATGCGCTCCACTAAGGACTAGGTCTAGAATTTTCCTTCTCTCATTGGCTGTACCAGCTGCTCCATAAAGCTGTCCTTGATTTCATCAAGGAATTTTACCTCCCTAGCGTGCCCCGATGTTACATTTACCCAGTCAATATCGGGGTAATTGAAATCACCCATTATTATTGTGTTGCCCAGTTTGTTTGCGCCCCTAATTTCCTTTAATACTTAATTGTTTCATTGAATGGAGACAAGGACTGGTCTGTCTTTACTATGTAATCAAATGTTTTATTAAGAAAACTTGTATAACATTCATAAGGAGGCAAACATATTCCTTCTTAACAACCAAAATATTATCTCCTTCTTTTCCTTTTTTTATGTAAACAGCATTGTTGTTCACCCCAAAGAATTTCTGAACATCGAAGCTGTTTACATAAGAAGAGGGAAAAGGACTGTTGTGATAGGGATAGAGGCAAATGCATGTGTGCTGGAAGAAAAGTGAATATTACAGTAGGTTACAATGCATGAAGCCCAAAGGGCTAAGAGGGTAATTTTTATAATAGGTACTTAGGATAAGAAGGTAAGAAGGTGCCAACTTAAATGTTATTCAGGTGTAAATGTCAATTAAATGTGTTTTTGTGACTGGGGTAAAGATATCTACTACTACTATACTATTTAGCATTTCTATAGCGCTACAAAGCGTACGCAGCTGCACAAACATAGAAGAAAGACAGTCCCTGCTCAAAGAGCTTACAATCTAGTAGACCAAAAATAAAGCAAACAAATCAATTAATGTGTAGAGGAAAGAGGGAGGAGGGTAGTTGGAGGCGTGGATACAAGTGGTTACGAGTCAAAAGCAATGTTAAAGAGGTGGGCTTTCAATCTAGATTTAAAGATGGTCAAGGATGGGGCAAGACGTAGGCTCAGGAAGTTATTCCAGGCTGGGCGCAGCAAGACAGAAGGAGCGATGTCTGGAGCTGGCAGTAGCGGAGAAGGGAACAGATAAGAAGGATTTATCCAGGGAACGGAGTGCACGGGAAGGGGTGTAGGGAAGGACGAGTGTGGAGAGCACAGGGGAGCAGCAGAGTGAGTACATTTATAGGTTAGTAGAAGAAGTTTGAACAGGATGCGAAAACGGATAGGGAGCCAGTGGCGACTTGAGGAGAGGGGTAGTATGAGTAAAGCGACCCTGGCGGAAGACGAGACGGGCAGCAGAGTTTTGAACTGACTGAGAGGGGAGAGGGACTAAGTGGGAGGCCAGCAATAAGCAGATTGCAGTAGTCTAAACGAGAGGTGACAAGGGTGTGGATGAGGGTTTTGGTAGAGTGCTCGGAAAGAAAGGGGCGGATTTTACGGATGTTGTAAAGAAAGAAACGACAGGTCTTGGCAATCTGCTGGATATGAGCAGAGAAGGAGAGAAGAGTCAAAGATGACCCCAAGGTTTCGAGCTGAGGAGACAGGGAGAATGAGAGAGCCATCAACAGAAATAGAAAACGGGGGGAGTGGGGAGGTGGGTTTGGGGGGAAAATGAGAATGTAAACACTGAGCTTAAGGAGCTGATTCTCAACATAGAAGGTATGCTTTTTTGGGAATGGGAAAGAATTTTCACTAATATGTAAATTGCATGAAGTCGTGTACTGATGATGTGTTTTGGGATTGGATCCTTTTGGAATGGTTGGCATTATTTAGTGCTGAGTGCACCATGTTGATTGAAGGTTACATGAAAAGTAGCCTTCTGAGAAGTTGGTGACGTGATGATTTTTGAAAAAATTTTCTAATCGTGGAGATACTAATGCATTACTTTGTATTTAAGATGTGTTTTTGACCCCTGATGAAGCCTGAATACAAAATGGCAGGCCTCTGCCAGGCAAACAAATTGATAGATAAGTGACTTTATTTGCACCATAATCCATTTTTAAATATTGGAAATATGCCCGATGTTTAAGTAAAATATAATTAGCTATGGAAAAGGTTTTTGTGAATTGCTGATGAAATGGACAGTTGGAAATTCTATGAACCATTAAAATCTGAAGGTTTTTTTTTTTTGTTTTTTGTGAGACCTGTAATTAATAGTGATTGTCACTCCACAGTATAACCATTGTGGTGTTTGGTTTCTGAGATTTTTTTCCCTCCACTTTCAAAATAGTCACTTGCAAATGTGCAGCTTTGTGTGTTTGAGTTTTTCAATATATCCACATTTGTATAGTTTAGCCTTTTGACTGTGTGTTTTTGGTGTGACTAGGTCTATCAGTTGTTCATTGGGACATAACATTCAGTGCAGAGTCTCCTCAGACATACCACAGGGGAGATTTAGAAGAGACTTTTTTTTTCCAACTGGCTCAGGATTTCTGTTTTCTTTCAGGACTTTAGCACCATCTGCTGGACAGACAGGCACACTGCCATTTCATGTGGGCCATAAACAGCTCAGAGTCTGATAGATAAGTGTATGCTTATATGCTCTGCCTCTGTCCTGCAACTTTCTGACTTTCTCTTCCCACTCTTTGTTTTCTCATTTGTGCATTAAGGTCTGAATCTCATGCTTAACTTGGATGTAACAAGCCTTTTTTTTTACCCAGGCACTTGTGAGCACTGTGAAGTATGTGCATCATGTCTAGAACTTCAGCTGTTTCAATCAATCTTGGGGTTTCTTTCTAACAAAGCCCCCCCTCCCCCCAAACATCAGCATTTGCAGGATAGGTTGTATTGCAAAATTGCTTTCATGAGAAATTAGAGCTGTCAGTTTAAGTTGTAGCACCTCTTGAGTTCTTAGATCTTTAAGGGGTCCTTTTACTAAAACTTAGCACGTGCTAAATGCTAAGAAGCTCACAGGTATAAAATGGGCTTCTTAGCATTTGGCACATGCTAATTCTGTTAGTGTGGATTACGCTTTAGGAAAAGGGCCCCTAATGTAGCTTCCTCATCTCAGAAGGCCCTGCAAGCTCTACTATTACCCGTGGCGGAATACCTCAAGCCTGCAGTTCACCTCTGAGCTTAGAGACAATTAAACTAGCCTCGCCTCCAAAGTCCTAGACCATGGAGGGGAAAGAATACTAAAAGGATTTTAGGACCCAGGGCAAGATGCACAAAAGTCCTCGTTAGAGCCGTTCCGTACCGAATTCCATAACGAATCGGCTATGCACGAAGGAAAGAGAATGCAAATGAGCTACGTAGGGTACTTACGTCAGATGAGGGCGGGCCCAGGAGGAAAGGAGGGACGTCCGAAGAGGCGATCAGCTGTTCTTGCCATGCAGCACCTTCACACACAGAGGTGAGAGGCGCTGCGAGGGCCCAGTAAGACGGAGGGGGGCCCAGTGGAGGGGGGGAGCGGCGGCGACGATCATGGGGGGGTGGGGGGGGGCACGGGGACGGAGGATGGCAGGAGGCGGAGCTGAAGAGAAAGAGAGGAAGGGAGGGGGGCCGGGGCTGCCTAAAGTTATGATTTTTTAATGCAGAGGGGGAGCGGGAGCAGCGGTGACCTCGGGTGGGGGGGGGGGCAAGGCCGTCCATAAAGGACGCTTCTGACGAGCATTTTTGCCCACTCCCAATCCTTTTTTTTTACATTTGCCGGGGCTGCCTAAAGTTATGATTTTAATGCAGGGGGGAGCAGTGGTGACCTCGGGCGGGGGGGGCAAGGCCGTCAATAAAGGACACTCCTGACAAGTGTTTTTGTCCCCCCGTGATTTTTTTTTTTTTTACATTTAAGTTTTTTAAGCCAGGGAGCCCCAACGAGAGGTACAGACATCTCATTAGCTTTCCCGTAGTTTTCCAGAATAAGGGCAAGCGGAAAACCTTAGTGCATCTAATTTCAATAGGGTTTCTACACAACAGTGGCGTTCCTAGGGGGGGGGGCGGTGGGTGCGGTACGCCCCGGGTGCACGCCGCTGGGGTGGGGGGGGGGGGGCCCGCGCGTGCCTGTCCGGCGTTCGTTCCATGCTCCCTCTGCCCCAGAACAGATTACTTCCTGTTCCGGGGTAGAGGGAGCATGGAACGAACGACAGACAGGCGGCGCGGCACCCCCCCAGCGGCGTGCACCCGGGCGGGGGTTCTTTCGCGGGGGGGGGGGGTTGCGCTGCATCCGGGGGGGTGGGGCGCATCGGCGAACCGCCCCGGGTTCAGCCCCCCTAGGAACGCCACTGCTACACAATTTGCTCATCTGCTGCTACCGTCATGGGAAATTGGGATTTAGTGCATGCCAGGGTGATCTACTTGTTCATTAAAGGCTCGTCAAATGCTCGTTAAAGGCTCGTTTAGTTTAGTGCATCTTGCCCCCTGTAACCAGAGAGATGGTAAGTACAAGTTACTAGTTGTTTATTTAAACCCAATTTGGGGAATGGAAAATGTGATGTTCTTAACACATTAGGTTCTTTTGTAACAAAAATACATTCATACATAAACTAATATAAATTTTTCTAACAGGTGCAGCAGGAGAACAACAGTGAAACCAACAGATGAGTATTAACCAAAGTATCTTATTTGTTCTCTCTCAATCTATAATTTCCTTTATAGTGTGTGTCTTAAGAATCATTATTTTGAATTACTTTGTCTTTTAGATGTGAACACCCAGATTCAGGCCAGATGCATCAACCAAACGTAAAAGAATGTAAAACGTAAAGTTTTTACCGAATTTGAAAAAAACGAAGAATGCACTAAAAAAGCACCTCAGAAATGTTCGGTGCAGTATTCAAAAGTCGGATGCATGGATAACTTCGGTAAAGTGTCGGTACGTTTAAAAGAAAAAGTGCCTATGGACGTCCGTTATGGACGTCCTTTAAAGACGGCCTTCGCCCCCCCCCACCCAAGGTCACCGCTGCTCCCTGCTCCCCCTGCATTAAAAAAATCGTGATTTTAGGCAGCCCCGGCCCCCCCTCCCTCTCTCTCTTTCTAAACAGCCATCCTCCGCCCTGTGCCCCGCCCACGCCGCCCCCCCCCCTGAGGTCGTCGCTACCGCCGCCCCCCCCTCCACCGGGCCCCCCCTTTGTCTTATCGGGCCCTCACAGCGCCTCTCACCTCTGTGTGAAGGCGCTGCGAGGGCAAGAACAGCTGATCCTCTTCGCTGAAGAGTCTTCGGACGTCCCTCCTTTCGTCCAGGGCCCGACCTCGTCTGACCTTGGGCGGGGGGGCAAGGATGCCCATAAGGACGTGTTATGACGGACAGCTCTGACCACACGTTAAATATATCGCGGTAAATGAGTCGGTGCAATCGTCGGTATGGTTAGTGCATCTTGAATCGTCCACATTACAATGGTAGTTACTCGTTTGTATTCCGTTTTCGTTACCAGCTACCGCCGTCGGAAAAAACTGTTTAGTGCATGCCACGGTTTACTACTTGTTCGTTAATGGCTCGTTATTGGCTCGTTAAAGGCTCGTAAAGTTTAGTGCATCTGGCCCTCAGTCTCTACAACTGGTAAGTCAGATTAAACGGTGACCTTTCAGTGTCCTTTTGCATAGGAGTGAAGACTTATCTTTGGCCCTTCTTGGAGCTTCTTCATTCTTCCCCTTGCTTGTATGTTGGATCTCAGCATCTTCTTTTTCAGTACAGGAACCTACTGCCTCACCCTTTAAATGAAATCAACAACAACAACAACAACAACAAAAAAAACCTTCCTTCCTGACTAACAGCAGGAACAGCACTAGCTTGGATTCAGGGATAACTGTGGCTTGCTAACTAACAAAATAAATAATAATTGTATAACCTTAAATAGTTTCTCTGTTCTTGTAATGAGTTCCCTAACTAAGGAAGGACACTCTTCATTGGATCTTGTAGTCACACTGCTCACAGCAACTTTGTCTCTCCAAACTCATGCAATCTTCCACTCTAGTGCACCAGCATGTGAACACACCAGGGGCGTATCTGAACTGCGGCGGTAGGGGGGGCCAGGGCCAGGAGGGGGGGCACATTATAGCCCCCCCCCCGCCGCCGCCGCCGCCGCCGCCATTGCCGATCCCCCTCCCCCCAGCCGCTGCCATTGCTAACCCTCCCCCTCCGTTGCTCGCCTACCTTCGCTGGCGGGGGACCCCAACCCCCGCCAGCCGAGGTCCGCGTCCTCCTGCCGCTGCCGGCTGCCTTTGGTCCTTTAATTCTTCCATTGAAGCTGGCGCCGACGAAAGTTTCTTTTGAATCTGACGTCGCTGCACGTTGCACGTTGTACGTGCAGGACGTCAGACTCAGAAACAATTTCTGAGTCTGACGTCCTGCACGTACAACGTGCAGCGACGTCAGACTCAAAAGAAACTTTCGTCGGCGCCAGCTTCAATGGAAGAATTAAAGGACCAAAGGCAGCCGGCAGCGGCAGGAGGACGCGGACCTCGGCTGGCGGGGGTTGGGGTCCCCCGCCAGCGAAGGTAGGCGAGCAACGGAGGGGGAGGGTTGGCAGCGGTAGGGGGGTCCAGGGCGAAATCTGCGGGGGCCCAGGCCCCTGAGGCCCCATGCAGATACGCCCCTGGAACACACATACTGCAAGCCCAACCTTAAGCTTGGAGACCAGTTTTCCTAGTGGCTTAACTGGGATTAATCCACTTGCATAAACCTGTCTTACACAACCTTGCACAGGGTCTCTCCACCACAGTCTTAACTGTAAAACTTTTAAACAGTACACAAAAAAAAAAAACAGTTTAGTTCTTTCTTTTGTTGTTCAAATCTAACACCTTTCACCTTCAGCACACTTCACCTGCATTCAGTGTTTCAGCACTAAACACTGGCAGTGAAATTCTCTTTCAGATACTTAAAAAGTACACACAAAAAAACATCAGTTTTAGAACTTTCTTTCTCTGCTCAAATCCAACACTTTTCACCTTCAACTCTCTTCACCTGCATTCAGGAATTCAAAGCTCACATAAAAACTTACTTTCACACACTTTTCTGCCTAGAAATCCTGTCATGCACTCAGAGCTCTCCCAAAACATCTTTCCTCTTCAGTGTCTTCAGCCCCTCCTCCACTTCCTGGCAAACTGTTGCCAAGGGACACTGGGGATAGGTGGCGAGAGAGGAGAAATATTGAACATAGGGGTGGAGAGGAGGAAAAAATGGTACATGGGAAGGGAGGAGAAATATTGGGCATAGGGGGGTGGAGGAAAGGGAGAAACGTTAGACCTAGGGTGGAGGGGAGGGAAAATGTTGGACATAAGGGTAAAGAGGATGAAGGGAGAGATGGTGCATGGGAAGGGGAGAGAGATGTTGGACCCAGAACACAAAGGAGGGGGAGAGAGAGATAGTTGACAGTGAGAATGAGAAGGGGAGATGTTGGACATGGGGTAGATAGAGGGGAAGGGGTACACAGGAGGTGGTGAGGGGAGAAAGAGGGAAAAATGCTGGACCAGGGGGAGGGGTATATCAGCTATGCAATCAGAGGAAGTATTGATTTTCAACTCTTCTTTAATGTCTTTTGCATTGGAAAAGATACCACATTGGAGATTTTATCATCTAGTTAACAACAGACTCCTGAGGCAGGCCATAGGCCGAAACGCGGTGCCATGTTGAGTCTTTTTATCAATAAATCTCCTTAGAAGTATCAAGGCTGTTCCTCTCGTTTCTGGAGTCCACAGTCGATTTCCCACTTGTTTTCTGCTGTTGGTATTTCCCATGGGATTTCAGAGTTCTCCACTTCAGTGGATTTCTACTGTTCCACATCAGCCATTTCTGCCTACACAATGCATGGCGATATGATCTCATGCACTAATCTGTTTTAACAGTCATGCACTAATGGCAAAATTAGTATGTGGTCATTAATACGAAAAAGGAAATTTGGCCATTTTACCCCAGCGGTAAAAATGGTCTTAGCACATGGGAAAGACCCATGTAAGGGCACACTAAGGCCACTTTTTAACACTGTTTGGTAAAGGGCCCCTATGAATTGTTTTTATTTGGGTTGAATAGACCCATGAAGACCCCCTCTAGTAGGCTGGCAAACTAGCCGCGTTCCAGAGGTTCCCTAGAAGGCTGTCCTCCATAATATGCTTGCGCTTATCTGACTCCCAACCAATATATGTGTGCTTAGGTATTATCTTACTAACCATTTTTACCCCAAAGATTAATTCCCACTTTAAATATTGTATAAGAAAGAGATAGGAAAGATAGATTGCAAAGATATATGGCTTTTATTTCTTATCAAAGCAACACAGGGCAATCAGGAACATCAATAGGACCGCAGGTCCGACTGGCAGCATCTCTGGATAGCATCTGATACTTCTCCAACCACACCCAGATTTGCTGCCTTTTTTATACCCTTCTGGCTGTATTAAAGCCAATGGATTTCCATTGACGTCAGTGTTAAAGGTTGTTTACCCAAAACTTGCTTGACCACAAAGATGCTCACAGGAAAGACTCCCTCCCCTCTTGGACAGCTACTTCCCTATTTTCTTTGCACCTGGCATTATCTTCAGATAAACAAGTTTTTTTCTAACTCAGATACAGGCATAAGAGAATCCATTTTGTGACTGAGAAGTGCCATTTTGATTTCAGATTTCTTGATCTAACTTTTCCAATTTAGGTCATCTAGGCCTCAGTCTGGGCTATAAGCTAGGCCGTGCTTTTCCAGCAAGCTCCTAGCCATGCTAACCACCAGATTTCTGACTTAGCCAGTGTTTCTAACAGCCTGAGCTCTAAGATTTGACTTCCCACCCTTCCAGTGGGAGCTTCTAGCTGTACCATATTTATACAGAATGTAAAATAGATAACTGTATGTGTCTTTCCTCTCATTCCCCTTATCTTTAATAGACTTTGTAAGCTATTTTTTTAATTAATCGTGGTATATCAACTAAAAGTGAAATGTGAAACAGTGTTTTACATGCTCAAGTAAGCACTTATAAAATGCCCCAATGATATTCAAGCAGAAAGCAAGCACTAGGAGTACAGACCACTTGCTTTTATGCAAGATGGGGACAATTTTATAACAGGCGCCACGTTAGGGACCTAAATGCCACATGTTGAACACTAAGGGCCCTGTTTACTAAGCCACATTATAGGTGTGTTAGCATCTTTAACGCGCATTAACCATGTAACGTGAGTAACATAGTAGATGACGGCAGAAAAAGACCTGCATGGTCCATCCAGTCTGCCCAACAAGATAAACCCATATGTGCTACTTTTTGTGTATACCTGATCTTGATTTGTATCTGTCATTTTCAGGGCACAGACCGTAGAAGTCTGCCCAGCACTAGTCCCGCCTCCCAACCACCAGCCCCGCCTCCCACCATCGGCTCCGCCACCCAATCTCAGCTAAGCTTCTGAGGATCCCTTCCTTCCGAACAGGATTCCTTTATGTTTATCCCAAGCATGTTTGAATTCCGTTACCGTTTTCATCTCCACCACACACGTTAACTGTGTACGCACCTACAATATACCTATAGGCACCTACACAGCTGGCATGCATGCTAATTGTAGGCACATTAAAAATGCTAACGCACCTTAGTAAACAGGGCCCCTTATTCTATAACAAAATCTGGACACCAAGATTCTAGAATGGATTTCTAGCATAAATTGGCATCAACCTGCCTTCATTTAAGTGTGTCCACTTACATCAAGGAGGTTTTATGAAACGAGATGGCATGACATCAGAAAGTTGAAGCTATCTTTCTCCACGCATCCGCTACACTGGGTGACCCCAAACATTCGCAGATGCTATTGAAAACAATAGCAAACTTGTAAGGTTTATGACTTCCTATGTGTGTGTGTGTTGTGTGTGTGTTTTTGATTTGACAGATATTTTTAAAATTTATTTGAAAGCTTCCCATATGTAACCTGAGGTTTTTTTTTCTTTTTTTTAAACCTCGGGGGGATCCCTACAACTCTGCCCTGAGGCTCAGGCAGAGCCAGGGTCTTTCTTAAAGCTTCCCCCTACAAAAATTGAGCTTCCCATGGCTCTAAAAGCAAGTCTACTGCTCCGGAGTGCCCGCACCCACCCACAGACTGTGGCTCACATCCCTGGATCTCCCAGAAGTTAAAAAAACCCTCAGGTTACGTATAGGAAGCTTTCAAATTGAAAAAAACAAAACACACATAGGCAGTCATAAACCTCACAAGTTTGCTATTGTTTTCAGTAGTGTCTGTGAATGTTTGGGGTCACAAAATATGGTGGCAAGCTCCTCCAACTGGCTTCAGCCCACAGAATGGGCTAGATAGGCTCATGAGGTCTCTTGTCATAAAACCTCCTTGACTTACCCCATATCAATTCCCGGCAAGTGCCAATCAGGCTGCAAATCAAGCTGTGGTAAAGGGCCTTCACTCATTAACTCGGTCTCAGAACAGAAGGGACAGGCAGCGATCAATATCTTTGGTCATTTTGACTTCAGCCCAAGGCAGCCTCCTTAGTAAGGGGCTGTCTTTTGTGCCTATTTCAAGATGGGATCCCTTTGCTGTACAAGAAAGTTTTTTTGCTAAACATCCCTTTGAATTGTTAGGTGAACGTTCTCGAGTAGAACCTTCTTCTAAATGGTTACCACCAGGGCAGGACTGCCGAGATGGGGGAACGGGGGGGGGGGGGGGGGGGCAAAATTCCCCAGGCCCGGCACCAGGGTCTCTCTCTCTCTCTCTCTCTCATGCTCCTGACAGGACCTGAGTGATCGCATCCCGACAGGAGCAGGAGAGAGAAAACCCCAGCGCCGCGGCCTGGCCCCTCTTGGAGGCTGGGGAGGACCCAGAGGAGCAGACACTGCAGGTCCTCCTCCAGCTGAGTGGCTGCTTTTCCTCTCATGCATGCATGCTCGTTTTTGAAACCGAGCATGTCCTCAGAGAAAAAGCAGCCGCAGGGGCAGGCAATCGGCCGATCAGCAGCGCTGGAGGAAGATGTCTTCTGCTGCCAGGGCCTCAGGATCCCTGCCAGCCAACAAGGTATTTCAATTGCAGCAGTGATCTGGGGGAGGGGGCAGCGGCGACAATTGTGTGTGTGGGGAGGGGGGGCCCGGTTCAGTCTCTCAGTGGCTCTGCACCAGGGCCAATTGATCCTGCTACAGCAGTGTTCCAGAAGTTGGTTCTCAATGACTTGGATGCTAATACTTCTCCATTTTTTCATCATAATCTCACTCGACAGGAACAGTGAGCTATTCAAGAATTAAGACAACACTACTATAATTACCAAGCCAGCAGACAAAGGGGGCTCAATAGACAGTGCTGTGATCCTGATTACTCACTCAGTTAAGTGGTGCGGTTGCTTGCTGCATTAATTTTCATAAGACATTTTCACAATTTAAATGTTTAATAACAATAAAATATTGACGCATTAGAGGCAAATGTTTAATACAATAAAAAGTGCTTCAGATCTGGAATAGCTTTGGGCTATAGGACAGTGGCGTCGCGAGGGCAGCTGACACCCGGGGGGGTCGCCGCTGTGCACCCCCCCCCGGGTGCAGTGCCACGCACCCCCCCCCTCCGTAGCGCAACCCCCCCCGCCGCCGCGAGAACATACCTGGAAGGCGGTGAGGGGTGGGAGGGCCAATCCGCCGAGAGCACGCCGCTGGGGGGTGTCGGCGCCTCGCTGGTTCCTTGCTCTCGCCCGGAACAGGAAGTAACCTGTTCTGGGGCAGAGAGAGCAAGGAACCAGCGAGGCGCCGACACCCCCCAGTGGCGTGCACCCGGGGCGGACCGCCCCACCGCCCCCCCCTTCCTACGCCACTGCTATAGGAGATCCAGTAGCCTGAATCACCATTTATGATGCCTCTTGACTAGGAAAAAAAGAAAATATAGTTATAGGGTTGAGTCTATTTTGTAAGACTGTTTTTCCAAGATATTTTGCCACATTCTAATGTACTCCTCTATATTTTGTGGATTACCCCATATCAATAGCAGGTGTAAGTGGACGCACTTAAATGTGGCAATTTAGCTATAGCTGCAAACAACACAAAGCAGCCCAGCAAATATAGAGGAATGCAATTTATTCAAACAATGCACCCGACCTGGTCACGTTTCGCCTCAACGGGCTGCATCGGGGGTAAGGCTAAGGGGATTTTAACCACAACTTTCCCCAAAAGCCAAGTTAAAATTTTATACAAACTCAGCACTCTTCAGAGAGAGCAGCAGCATTTCTTATCAACAACTATAGAAGAATGAAAGTATTCAAACAAATACCTGACAAGATCCCAAAAAAGTACAATACATTTTATACTGCTTACCCCAGAAATAGTGGATTTTCCCCAAGTCCAATGTAATAATGGTCAATGGACTTTTCCTTTAGGAAGCTGTCCAAACCTTTTTTAAACTCTGCTAAGTTAAACCACCTTTACCACATTCTCCGGCAACGAATTCCAGAGTTTAATTACACGTTGAGTGAAGAAATATTTTCTCCAATTTGTTTTAAATTTACTACTTTGTAGCTTCATCACATGCCCCATAGGCCTAAGTGCTGATCCCGCCCCCTATATGCAAATGCTGGCCCCACCCTGTGGACACTATACAAGTTGTGCACATAAAATATAGAATAGTGCTTAGTGCTCACTGACAGTGCTCAAGTAACACTTACCTGTGTAAGTGCTAGTATTCTATAAACTGACGTGCACAATTGGTGCTCCAAGTTGTAGAATGAAGGGGTACATGTGTAGGTATTTTGGAAGCAGACAGTGATGGAATAGGGGGCAGGATCAGCACTTAGGCCTGTATTTTATTAGAAAACCCATTCCCAGACATACACAGGGATTCCATAACCATAACCAATCTAACAAGCTTTCGCAAAGCTCTGAAAACACATCTCTTCAATAGAGCCTACAAAAGTCACCCTCAATGAAACAAATCATTCCTTAAACTACCCAAGTACACCTAAGACACCTCTCACACGACCTTACCTAACACCTTTCCATCTGAATTCCTCTTTCACCTCAGCTTATGATTGACTGTCTTTTTTTTTTTTTGTCTTCAAATCATGTAACGACGTTTTCATTTCCATACTCTGTAAGCCACATTGAGCCTGCAAAAAGGTGGGAAAATGGGGTACAAATGTAATAAATAAATAAATAAATGCCTGCACACCTCTGGCAATGCAGCACTCGGCTGTGCTGTCCGACACTGACCAGACTTTCCTTTGATTTTCACTCCCATAATGTGTATTAAGCAAGAGCAATAAAAATATATTGCTTGTTTGTATATTTTTTCAGGTATTGAAAGATATTTTGATCACTTTTGAAATGATATGAAGAATCTGCTTTTCTAAAACTTGCGCTGTCAGTAAGAGAGTGATTCATTTTCTTCAGAGGCAAGATGATTTTTGAGTTAATATCAGAAGTGCCTCCTAGTAACTGTCACAAAAGAGATTTTCAGGGAAGGATCAGCTAAATAGACATTTTTTTGTATAACATGCTGGAGGAGGAAGGGCCACCTGAGATGCTCCATTAATACCGTTTCTTTCAGCCAAATGTGTGGCTTTTTATTCACCTATGGGAATTTTCAAATAGATCTACATGTTGGCATAAAGTCAGACAATTAATTACTGTGGGGGAAATGTGACATGTTGAAACCTGTTTTGCTCTTAGGTAAAAGTAGTCAAGTTATACATTAGTCTCCCCTTTGGCAGTCTATAAAAGTAGTTCAACAAAGGAATAATCAGAGGCAGCAATATTATAAAGATAGGTTTATCGCTTGCAGTTATGACTCAATAAGATAATTATGTTCCAGGTTTTTAAAACTTTTCACAAGAAATTTAGTTCACAGGAAGCAAGACCACCCACAGCTTGCCCAAGACATGGTATTGCACAGTCAGCAGACACAAAATGGGCAGGTTAGTTTGATCAAATCAGGGGCGCAGCTAGGTGGGGCCACGGGGGCATGGGCCCCCACAATTTAGCCCTGGTCCCCCTGCTTTTACCCCATCGCCGACCCTCCACCGCCACATTTGACCCCCCCCCCTCCGGCCACCGCCAACCCTCCCCCGCTGCCGCCATCGGGTACCTTTGCTGGCGGGGTCCCCAACTCCCCCCAGCCGAAGTTCTCTTCAGTGCCGGTCTCCGGCGCGTTGCTGATCTGGATTCTGTTTCTGTGAGTCCTGACGTCCTGCACGTAGGAATGTGCAGAACGTCAGGACTCACAGAAACATAATCCAGATCAGCGAACACGCCAGACTTGGAGATTGGGGATTGGGGACCCCCACCAGCAAAGGTACCTGGCGGTGGCGGAGGAGGGTTGACGGCGGCGGGAGGGGGGGTCAAAAGGGACGGGGGGGTGCCGGTGGGGGGGGGGGGCTAAAATGTGCCCCCTCACCTCGGGCTCTGGACCCCCTCCCGCCGAAGTCTGGCTATGCCCCTGGATCAATAGCCCTTTTCTGGGTTTCTAGGCATCACACAGTATAATGCCCTATAACATCACATCTATCCAATAAGAATTTATTCACCACTGTCCTATTTATAATCTGTAGCTGTTGTTTCCACTAAAGTTACAACCGCACTAAACCTTAAACAGGAGATATTAGCGGTATACAAGACCTAAATTGAATTGAATTTTACAAAAACATGTTTATACACCAATTTCCACAATGTTACTCCTGTCTCAAAAACCATGTAACTGTGTGTAGCAGCTTTCAGGGGCTATTTCAGATTCTATACAGCACGCCTAGAGATCCGCGCTGAAATCCAAGTGGATTCTATAACAACGCGCGTAACTTAAGCTTAACAAGCTAATGAGCACTGATAACAGCACTTAACAAGCAATAATGAGCACTAATTGGCACTAATTAGAATTTATGCACACAACTCGCTAAGCATATTCTGTAATGAAGTGTGCCGAACTACTAATGCGTGCAGACTCCCCACTACATCGCTTTCTCCCAGACACCCTCACCAGCTCATCTCTCCCCCTCCCTTTTAGCTTGAGCCCTCTCCCAACAAGCTTCCCTGAGGACAGTCACCCTAGCTTGCTCACTACTGATCCCATTCAATTAGCTCTCTCTCCCCACCTCATCGGTAAGACCCAATCTTTATCTCTCTGCCCTGATATTTGACACCCTCCTCTCACAGCAAGACCCCCAACCTTCTATTTATGGGCAGGGGAAATGGGCATTTTGTAGGAGTTCTGAAATTTACACGCGTAGATAGAATATGACCCAGTGTGTATAAATGTATGCACTGGGATTTGCGCCATGTGTTCGTTGATGTAAATGGAGGTGCGTAGTTTTAGGCACTGAGATATCAACTAAGCATATTCTATATACCGCGCCTACATCTAGGCACCGCTTATAGAATACGTCGGCACTGATTTCCGTGCTGATTCTTTTTAGGCACCATGTATAGAATCTCCCTTGTGTGCTCTGCAGCAGTGGCGTACCAAGGGGGGGGGGCGGTGGGGGCGGACCGCCCCGGGTGCACGCCGCTGGGGGGGGGGGGTGCTGCGCGCCTGTCGGCTCTGCTTGTTCTCTGCTCCTCCGCTTCGGAACAGGTTACTTCCTGTTCCGGGGCAGAGGGAGCAGGGAACGAGCGAAGCGAGCAGTCTGCTACAGCATTCACAGGAAACTGGTTCACAATTTTCGCTTTTCAGTTGTCCGTAAGGCTCACCTGGCACCTAAGTTAACGGAGAGAAAGCACTGAAATAAGAGGGGAGGATTCCTTGTTATTGCCGCTCATTGTGAGCGGGTTATGCCTGCCTGCCCCCTGCTATCTTACATCTTGTGAGACAGCTCTGTGGGTGCTGCACCCCCCCCTCCCAGTAGGTAAAAATGCACCCGGGGGGGGTGTCCTTTTGCCGGGGGAGGTGTCATTTTGCCGGGGGGTGGGGGTCGCGCTGCACCCGGGGGGGGAGGGCACATCGGCGATCCGCCCCGGTTGTCAGCCACCCTAGGAATGCCACTGCTCTGCACGTTTCCTGCCTACTAGCCTTTTAAATGATGGATGCACTATATCAGGTTTTTTTCAAGTCCTCTCAGATGTGTACTCAGTGTTACAGTGTTTCTTTGTTTTATGCTTTGTTTATGTTTCTCTAGCTTGCTTGTTATATTAAAAGAATAAAAGTTATGAACAAAAAGCAGGAAACAGCTGGTCAAAGACAGCATAAGCAAATCTAACAGTTACTCCTCAGGGAATTCTGTGCAACAAACTTAGAAGTTCTATGCAAAGTATTTTAAAATTCTGCAATTCTGTAGACTTTATTTATTCATATAACACAATAAGACATTGTCTAAGTAATAAACATTTCTGTATTGAATTATACTGTCAATTATTACTAAGAGTCATAATTTAATTTTTTTGTGCAGAATTTCCTGATCATAAGGCTGGATCACTCCTCACCACATCGCTCTCTCCCAGACACCCTCACCAGCTCATTTCTCCCCTCCCTTTTAGCTTGAGCCCTCTCCCAACAAGCTTCCCTGAGGACAGTCACCCTAGCTTGCTCACTACTGATCCCATTCAATTAGCGCTCTCTCCCACCTCATCTGTATGACCCAATCTTTATCTCTCTGCCCTGATATTTGACACCCTTCCTCTCACAGCAAGACCCCCAACCTTCTATTTCCATATTACTCTACAGCTGTGGTTCCCAAACCCATCCTGGGGGAACCCACAGCTAGTCGGGTTTTCAGGATATCCACAATGAATATTCATGAGATCCGCATACATTTCCTCCACTACATGGTTATCAATAGAAATCAAACAAAATAAAACATGGAAAAGAAATAAGATGATACCTTGTTTATTGGACATAACTTAATACATTTCTTGATTAGCTTTCGAAGGTTGCCCTTCTTCGTCAGATCGGAAATAAGCAAATGTGCTAGCTGACAGTGTATATAAGTGAAAACATTCAAGCATTACTATGACAGTCTGACAGGGTGGGAGGATGGGGGTGGGTAGGAGGTATGCATGGGGACATCAAAGCATATCATTGATATTCTAACAGGATGGGTATGGATAGGTGAGGGGTGGGGTGATCTACAGAGACATACAGCTTTATGTCTCATCTTCCAATGTGGTATATCATTCAGTGTAAAAATGTAACGAAAGATGCTATATTGGAGAAACAGGCCAGATGCTTAAGACAAGATTCAATTTACATAGACATCACATGAAAATACTGGTGCCAGTAGGGCTCCCACGCCTGTTGGTCAGCATTTTACAGGACCAGGACACTGTACCAGTGACTTCACAGTGAGAATCCTGAAAGGTAACTTTAAAACCATACAAGAACGTAAGATCTTTGAAGTCAGAATGATTGAATATTTTAACACCCAACAGAAAGGACTTAACAAGGATCTGGGGTTCCTAGCCCATTATAAACCATAAGGCTGTATGTCTCTGTTGATCACCCCACCCCTCACCTATCTACACCCATCCTGTTAGAATATCAATGATATGCTTTGATGTCCCCATGCATATCCCCCCCCCCCCCTCCTCCCACCCTGTCAGACTGTCATAGTAATGCTTGAATGTTTTCACTTATATACACTGTCAGCTAGCACATTTGCTTATTTCCGATCTGACGAAGAAGGGCAACCTTCGAAAGCTAATCAAGAAATGTATTAAGTTATGTCCAAAAAAAAGGTATCATCTTATTTTCTTTTCCATGTTTTATTTGTTTGATTTCTATTGATAACCTTAAGAGTGGACTAACACGGCTACCACACTCCTCTCCACTGCATGCAAATCTCTCTCATGAATATTCATTGTGGATATCCTGAAAACCTGACTGTCTGGGGGTTCCCTCAGGACAGGCTTGAGAACCTCTGCCCTACATGCTTCACCCCCTGTCCAGCTCCCCATCCCATCTTTGTCTTCCTTCCCCCCCCCCCCAGTTCTCCTTTCCATCTTCTTCCAGAGCAAAGCCCCTAGCTTTCTTTCTCATCCCCTCTCCTTCCCTCAAGGTCCAAAGCTTTCACTTTCCTCTCTTCCTTCCCTTAGCATAGGTCCCAGCTCTATCCCCCTCCCCAGCAAGGTACACAGCTCTTTCCCCTTCTCCATCTGCTCCCCCCATCAGCAAAGAACCCATCTATCTCCCCCACCCCAACAGCAAGAGATACCTAGCTCTAGTCATCTCTGTCTCCCCCACCCCAGAAAGGGCTCCATTTCTCTCCCATCTCCATTTCCCCCCCCACCAGGGTTATCAGCTAGATTACCACATAGCAGTGGCGTAGCCATGGGTGGGCCTGGGTCCCACCCTATTTGGACTCAGGCCCACCCAAATTGTGGCACACTTTCTATGACTGGCAGAGATCCTCAAACCCCACCAGCTGAAGATTTCCTCCTCAGGCAGCCGGTGCTCTTCCAAACGGCAGCTGGCATCACTTACCTTGAGCTGACACTGACATCAGCCCATCTGCACATGCTTAGTTTTCATATATTCACAGCCTGCTGGCTGTGGCATCAGCTTGAGGGAAGTGCTGCTAGCTACTGTTTGGAAGAGCGCTGACTGCCAGAGCAGGAGGAAATCTTCAGCTGGCGGGTTTGTAGATCCCCTCCTGCTCAGGTATTTAATATTTTTGTCTTGCAGAGGAGGGAGGGACAAAGAGCAGAGAGCAAAGCAGAGCAGAGGGGGGCTAGGGACGGGAGGGGCATGAATTCCATGCCCACCCACCTTGGACTCAGGCCCACCCAAAACTGGCTGTCCCAGAGGTCAAACCATCCACTGCAGCCTCTTCTCTTTGAAAATGCTGCTACCTCTTTTCTGAACTGTGCAACGGACGTGCATCACTTCTTGTCTGCACAGCTGATGCAGTACCTGCTTATAATTGGATCGTAAGCCACATTGAACCTGAACTCTGTTTGGGATAATGCGGGGATACAAATGTCATAATAAATGAAATAAAAATGGCTCCCGCCTCTCTACCAGAGAATGTGGATGAGCTCTGTTGATGCTTCTTCTTCTGGCCCCATGTGAGAAACAACCCTGCTGTGTTTTACGTAGTCACTTGAAGGGCTGTGCCGGTGTCTCGCCTGCCTGCATATTCTTTGCAGCCACTGCTATTCCTGATCCCTGCACTGAAATCTGCAGAGCAAATTTCAGGATCATCTAGTTCTACTGCCTTCCCGTCGGAGACGGGAAGGCGGTAGAATTAGGGGACATGAATTGAGGTTGAAGGGGGGCAGACTCAGGAGTAATGTCAGGAAGTATTTTTTCACGGAGAGGGTGGTGGACATGTGGAATGCCGTCCTGCAGGAGGTGGTGGAGATGAAAATGGTAATGGAATTCAAACATGCATGGGATAAACACAAAGAATCCTGTTTAGAAGGAATGGTTCCACGGAATCTTAGCGGAGATTGGGTGGCGACACCGTAAATTGGGAAACAAAATGGGAGCTGGCCAGACTTCCACAGTCTATGCCCTGATTGTGACTGAATAGATAGGGATGGGCTGAAGTGTACATTTTAAGGGGCTTCGAGGTCAGCGTCAGAACTTTTAGTACAGGAACAGTGCTGGGCAGACTTTTACGGTCTGTGCCCTGAGAAAGGCAGGGACAAATCAAACTCAGGTATACATATAAAGTATTACACACCATATAAAAAGAGTTTATCTTGTTGGGCAGACTGGATGGACCGTACAGGTCTTTATCTGCCATCATTTACTATGTTACTATCAGGCTTTTTTGTAAGTGATCGCTGGTGATCTTCTGACATAAATCGGGAGATGGCCGGCGATCTCGCAAAAGCGGCGAAATCGGTATAATCGAAAGCGGCGTTTTTGACACTATCGCTGCTTTCCCGTCACCGAGCCGGCGAAAGTTCAAGGGGGTGTGTCGGTGGCGTAGTGAAGGCAGGACATGGGCGGGCATGGGCATGGCTACCAGATGGCCAGCTTTCGCAGATAATGGAAAAAAAAAGTGGCGTTAAGCAGTATTTCGCCGGGTTTACTTGGTCCTTTTATTTTCACGACCAAGCCTCAAAAAGGTGCCCCACACTGACCAGATGACCACTGGAGGGAATGGGGGATGACCCCCGTATTCCCCCGGTTGTCACCAACCCTCTCCCATACTAAAAAAAAAAACAAATAAAAACCTTTTTTGACCAGCCTGTATGCCAGCCTCAAATGTCATACCTGACAGCAGTATGCAAGTCCCTGGAGCAGTTTTAATGGGTGCAGTGCACTTCAGGCAGGCAGACCCAGGTCCATCCCCCCTACCTGTTACACTTGTGGTGCTAAGTGTTGAGCCTTCCAAACCCCCCCAAAACCCACTGTACCCACATGTAGGTGCCCCCTTCACCCATAAGGACTATGGTAGTGGTGTAGAGTTGTGGGGAGTGGGTTTGGGGGGGATTTGGGGGGCTCAGCACCCAAGGTAAGGGAGCTATGCACCTGGGAGCTATTTGTGTATTTTTTAAACATTTTTAGAAGTGCCCCCTAGGGTGCCCGGTTGGTGTCCTGGCATGTGAGGGGGACCATTGCACTACAAATGCTGGCTCCTCCCATCACCAAATGGCTTGGATTTCGCCGGGTTTGAGATGGCCGGCATTTTTTTTCCATTATCACTGAAAAACAAAACCGGCGATCTCAAATCCGACAAACTCCGGCATTTGGCTGGGCTAAATCGTATTATCAAAAAAAAAAAGATGGCTGGCCATCTTTTTCGATAATACAGTTCCGGCCAGCTGTTGCGCCGCCACCAAATAGATCGCCGCTGAGCTATTTCGCTGGCGATGTTCGATTATGCCCCTCCACATTACTATGCACAGGATTATGCAGAATTCCCCCAGAAGTAAACCGTCTATGTACAAGAACTAGAAAAAGCTGACTTAGGTCTTGGATGAAGAATGATTTCCTTCCCAGTAGATCTCTCTTACAGGCAGCTGCTGTGGTACAGGAGGCCCAGGCAAGGGGGCCCCACTGTTTTCTTATTTTCTGTAGAAGTTTTTTTTTCCCTCTTATAGAGCCCTTTCAGATATTTTGTTTGGGGAGGTGGGTCCCTTCATTTGAATTTCTGACGCCTATTCTCTCGCTGTTCCGTGAAAGTGTTGCAAGACGTAGTATTGGGGGGGGAGGGGGCTCAGGCACCCACAGAGCTGGCTCCTATGGCTACATTCATGCTGGGAAAGTGGATGTCACTGCTGAATCCATCAATAGACATAAGAAAACGCATAGGCTTCCTTGTCCGAAGTCTCTTCATCATTTATTTAATCGATAAGGTAAAACAAGCATTACTGTGCTACAAGTCAGGTTATTGCCACAACTCTGGAGGCAGTTGAGGTCAAGTTCTGTGACGCACAAAGGCCCTGAGCTGTTGTTGCAATGGATTTTATAACAGGCTTGAAAATGGCACTCACTGGCATTATGGCTATTTTGGGCCTGCTGCTTCAAAAGAGCTATAGTGACATAATGGACTTTTATCATTGACATTTCTGAGCAGGACCGTAAATGTTCTTTCTGTATTGTATTGCTTTCTGTAAATATTTATTCAGGTAGATTGGATGAAGTTATGATGGGCTGCTGGATTTTATAACCCATTGCTAGATGTGGAGTGTGAAGTGGTTTCTTTCTTCTAAAGAAGATTAATTACAATTCATTTGCTGAAGTGAAAGTCAAAAGTACACAGTTTTGTTTTCCTTTAGGCCTCTGCATGTCTAGAAAATTCCGCCTAGTGGAGAAACTTGACGGGACTTCACAGCTGAACTGAGTATTGAAAGAACATGAAAAAGAACATTAAAATGCTAGATTCTCCTCTAGGTTCTATTGTAATTTTCTATAAATGATACCTTTTGGAGGAAAACTTTCTCTTGGTGTAAATTGACTGAGAGATCATGTAGGATACTGGAGTAAGTAAACATACCAGAACCATGTACCAGGTAGAACCTAGATAGCAACCTGGCCTGGCTGCTCCCTGCTGCTTTGGAGAATTATGGAATCCCTTTGGTAGTGCACTCTTTTGCATTAGGGCAATACATCTGGAACTATAAGAACCATGGAACATTTCCCTCTTTGATAGCTAAGAAGCTAGCAACTCCACATAGCTTATGCTGTGTACTTCTCAGGTTGCATCAGTGGTGTGGAAACTAGAGTTAAGGGTGCAAAGACTAAGTGATTGTTGAGAACTGTGAAATTCATTGCCTTGGTGTGTATGACCTTTCACATTGCAGTGTGAATAAACAGACTGGTCTAGAATTACTTTGGTATGCAAAAAATGTTGATTAGAGTAGACAAGTGGAAGAAGCATTACACTGGGACTTATCACTTATCCACCCCCCCCCCCCCCCCAAACAAAGTCACAGTAGCAGAACTAAGAGGCAGATGCACTAAAGCTAATGAGCCTTTAAATGACCCTCCAACGAGGAAAATTTCATCCGTTGTATGCATCAAAGGGCTTTTACCGAGGAAGCCAGCAGCTAACGAAAACGGAATGGAGATGAGCAATTAGTGTGAAAACCCCATTGAAACGACATGCACTAACCTTTTCCGATTGCCTTTACGCAGGAAAAAGGCAGGAATCTAACGAGAGGTCTGACCTCTTGTTAGGACAGCTCTGTGCCAGGAAACACCAAAACCCAAGGTAAAGGGTTCTTTATGATTTGCTCAAGGTCACCAACCAACTGATAGAGGTCAAATTCAAACCTTGGTTCTTCCTGGTTCTGTTGTCTCACTTCTGTAGTTCCCTGCTAGCTCATATCACATTGCATTTCTTAGTTTATTTCAGGTGTGTGTCTAGCACAACTTTTTCAACAGCTAGTAATAGAGAACAATGTTGGGTTAGAAAAAAAAAGCATCAACTTCACACAGATACTTTATTAAACAAGATTAAAGCAGTCTTTATCTCATCTCTAGGTTCTTGGTTACTACTGTTTGGAATTTAATATTCACAGTGCTTCATTGTTCATTTTCTCTTAGGACAGCTTCTGAGGCTTGTAATCACAGCATGTAATTAAAAAAAAAAAACCATAATAAATGCAGTGAATGAGGTCAAGGAAAAAAAGATGCATTAACTGGTCAAGGTCAACCTGGAACTTGCTGAAAGATTAAGGGGCCCTTTTACTAAAATATGTTAAATTTGGGCTTAACACATTTTAATGCATGACTTTCCCATGTGCTAAGCCCAGATTTAATGCAGTGGTTTATTAGGCTTGCTGTTTTTTTATTTGTGGCGGTCCAATGCTAATTTTTTCTATTAGCATGTAGGACCTGCAAGCAGTTAGGTGACAGTAAGGGTTAACGTGGTAATGCTTTTAATGGCTACGTACTAATGACAAAATTAGAGCGTGGCCATTAATTTGGGAAATGGAAAATCGGCCTTTTCCAGCTGAGATAAAAATGGCCTTTTGCATGGAAAAGACCCGCATGAGAGCATGTGAGGGGCAATTTTTAGAACAACTTAGTAAAATGACCTATTAACGCACACTCTCTAGCTAAGATCATTTGCATACACCTCAAGTTTGACAACCTTATCTATCTAAACCTGCATATAATAAATATAAGCTGCTTTGGTTGTACCACAGAAAGGCAGTATATCAAGTCCAGGACCCCTTAAAACTCTTGATATTCTGTCTTATCCGCCTATCTGTTCCACCATGCTTGTCCTCTTTGCTATTAAGATATTTTAATATGTATTGCATGACATTGTAAGAAGCACACTATGCTCTAATGTACAGTATGTGTTTGACTATTTTACTGCTGTACTGTAATTGTTTGCCTATGTCTGAGTTAAATTGTTGTACACACAGGGCTCTTTTACAAAGTCACACTAGCGATTCCCATGCGGCAAATGAGAGGAAGCCCATAGGAATTGTTGTGTAAATGCACAGAAACCCAACACTTACGTGTATTAAGTGGCAGCAAATAACTGAGCACTATTCTGTAAACAAGGGGGCGTCTATGACTGATGTAACTGCCTGTGGGGTGCCTAGATTTAAGCTCCTCAATACAGAATCTGGGTGCCCAGATGCCATTATTGAATAGGTTTCCCCCTGCTCACAATTAGGGCACTTTAAAGGAGGCCCTCACTTACAGAATTGCCCTCACCTTTTCAATAGTAGCTCAAGGTGAGTTACATCTGGTTCTCTGGATATTTCTCTGTCCCAGGAGGGCTCACAATCTAAGTTTGTACCCAAGGCAATGGAGGGTTTAGTGACTTGCCCAAGATCACAAGGAGCAGCGGTGGGATTTGAACTGGTCACCTCTGGAGATCAAGACCAATGCTCTAACCACCAGGCCACTCCTCTACTCCATATGCAGTGACATCGTAAAATGATACTTATACATTAGATACGTGTGTTAATCTGTGTGGACAGTTTTATCCCTTAACCATCTTTGAAGACTTCATCATGTTCTTTATCTGACATTTTTAGCTCTCTTATAACCTTCCTCTTTACATTTTTTTCAAAGAACTCCTTTCATAAAATATTTGCCATATGTAGGGACTTCTTAAAATCACTCATCATAGAACAAGCCTCCTTAATGTACAAAATTAGCCTATTGGTAGCCCTGTTACAAAAGCTATTAAATGAAATGTCAGTAGCTTTCAATGTGTAGATGTAACATACGAATGTCTAGATACAAAATCAACAATCATAATTTAGTTGGAACTTCAAATTTCTGTATTGTGCATTGAACCACTGATGGAAATTATGTCATTTATCAATTCTACCTTTCCAAATATCAATACATCACCGATATATTGCTTTCATAATATGACATTCTCCTGAAAAGACTGGATGTCAGACAACATATAAATTGGCATTTTAGTGCCCCTCTAGCCTCCCCTTTATTTGCTTATTAAAAAATTCCATCAAAGCAGAAACAGTTTTATGTAAGAGCCACTCTGCCCAATGCACTATAAAGTGAGTAGGGATACATAAAAGCTCCTTTCCTAACAGTAAGTTGTATATTACATCAATTGCCTTGTGGTCTGTGTAAAGTAACTATGTCTAAAGTACAGTGGCGTAGCCAAGGGTGGGCTTGGGTGGGCCCAGGCCCACCCACTTTGGGTTCAGGCCCACCCAGTAGCAGCAGCATACCTATGATGTGGCTGGCAGGGATCCCCAAGCCCCACCAGCTGAAAACTCCAACAAGTGTCCCTCCTGCATACCTTGTAAGTAGCAGATCTTCGCCTGCAGTGAGCAGTGACATCCATACTGCTCGCACCGGCCCCACAGCCTTCCCTCTGATTATTCTGCCTAGGCGGAAACAGGAAGCTGCATCAGAGGGAAGGTGTGGGGCCAACATGAGCAGTGTGTATTAGTTGCTGCTCACTGCTGATGAAAAATCTGCTATTTAAAAGGTATACAGGAGAGGGGGGATGTTTGAGAGACCATATGGCATGCAGGTGAGAGGAGAGACCAAATCACCTGTGGGATGGGGCGAGGTTCTTCTGCCCACCCATCTTGGGCCCAGGCCCACCCAAATTGGGTGTCTGGCTACGCCCCTGCTAAAGTAGCCAATAGAAAACCATGCTCTACTAATGTAACAATTGAATTACATGGGAAGACTCTCAAATATATGATAGGATCAAGAGATAAATGGTTGAAGAAAAAAAGTCAATGAAAACAGATTCAATAGCACTAATGAAAACTCTCCTGTTGTTATCCTAATTAGAATAATTGACTATAAATGAAGAGATGTGCTAGGGGTGGCTGGGAGTAGGAGGGGGTGGGAATGAAGACTGAACTAGGCCTGCTGCTCAGTCTAGAGTCTATCTGTTAATGCTGTGTGGCAATAAGTTCAAGTTCTAAAACTATGGGGAAAGGGGTATGGAGACTAGTTAATAAAGTTTGCTTTTTTTTTTTTTTTTTATTCTAACTGTCTTTATCATAATCTACAATTCCTGTTTAAACCTCAATTTTTAAGTTCCCAACACAGAGCAAAATAATGTTCACTTACCCCAGAAAATGAATTCTTCTCTCCCTTGGTCAGAATGGGCAGGAAGTATAAAAACATAGCACTTGAACTTCCTGCTGACCTCAAGCTGCCACTGCTGAATGTTGATGTGGAGTCAGGTTGCAGGGGTAGGATAAGAGAGCCAAAGGAACAAGGCATCCACATCAACTACATAGGACTAGACAACAGCCTCACCTCTAGTCATGACTTAGAGCCCAACATTTTGGATAACTCACACTGAATGTTCTGGCTGTATAGAAAAAGGCTGGTGAAAAGCTTCAGTAATGGGAAGCATTGGGCAGGGCTAACGTTAGGGGATGGCAAACAGGGCAGTTACCCTGGGCCCCATACCATAGGGGGCCCTAAATCTGCCTCAAACTAAAGCAGGCATAGGCTGAAGGCCAGCTTTTGGGCTCTCTGCCCGGTTTCTGCCCTGGGCTCCTGAATGTCTAACACCATCCTGGCATTGGGGGAAGGGAAAAGGAGGCCTGTGGCCAGCTGGTTTCACTGGGGACTGTTCTGCTCCTTTTCACATTGGGCCTCAAGCTCCAACTGCTGGTGGGTACCACAATATGTGTACTCCTCAGAGACCTCCAGTTAACCTCTCTCTCTCTCTCTCTCTCTCCAGAAGGAATGGGATAGATGCAAGTGAGTGAAAACAAGTAGTTCTTTTTTTCTTTCAAGAAATAAATATTCATACTGTCACAATTCCGGAGAGGTGAGCCCTTGAGCCGCAGCTGAGTTGGTACTACCTGGTCAATCTGAGAGTTAGCCAAGCCTCGACTGGCAGCAGGCAAGTCATCCAGGCTATGCACAGTTCAGACAGAACTAGGCACCTGGCCCAACAGGGGCTGAAGAGGCTCAGCTGGAACTGAAGAGGCAGCAGGAGCTGAGACAAGGCTGGACTGGAACTGAAAGACAAGGCGAGTTGAAATGATGGCAAGACAGGGTAAGCTGGACTGGAGACAAGGCAGGGTTAGTAGATCTGGTGGCAAGGCAAGGCTAGCAGGCCTGGAGGCAAGGCAAGACAAGGATATACAGAAGACAGGGCATGGAACCAAGAAGCTGCAACACATGCAGCAGGAACCACTAAACAACCCGTTGCAAGGGCAGTGGGCTGAAGTCAGAGGCTTCCTTAAATCCTGTGTGACAGGAAATGATGCTCCCTGCAAGGATCCTGGCATTGCTGCTGCCGCCAGCTCTATATTAAGTCCCTTCTGTGCGTGTTCACACCCTAGGAGGCTAGAGCAGGGTAATGCAACAAAGGGGTGGGATGTCACCCGGAAGAATATCATGGAGACTGACCACCGCGGGGACAGGGTGAGTCAGGCATGGGGCACGGCGGTGGCCGTGACACATACCTAGGAGACAAGGATAAATAGGCATGTAAATACTTCAAGGGTATGAAACAAAGAAGTTATAGAACACTGAGTCATGATATGAGATTGGAAAGGGACTGGCCTTCTGTAATGAGTCTGGTTGACTACAAGGCAATGCCAAACATCTAAATGTGTGAACACTGGATCTCAAGAATTTTGGTCATTTAAACCGGTAACTGAAATGTCAACGAAATAAGCTCCTTTTTGCTAATACTTCTGCTTTAAATGCCTGTAAAGAGAGGCATTCCAAACAGAAGGGACAACATGAACAAGTATACAGCTTATTCACTTAAAAACTGTCACAATTACGTAAACATTCTTTGTGTGCATTAGAGTCAGAAAGTACATTTTAGTGAGTGATGCTGTGGCTATAGGAAACATTCCAGGTTGTAATTTTTTCATGCCAATACATTGTCTAAGGACAGTTTTGGTGCACTGAATTCAATTTAAAAGCTAGTCAGAGTAGTATTCTGGTGGCAATAAGGAGAGGTAGATGTGAAGAATCATTCAAAGATTCATGCTGAAGTAACATCTGCCAAGTTTTTTGTGCCAGTGGATAGGCAAGAATATAGCTCAGCAGTGGCATAGCCAGATGTCCAATTTTGGGTGGGCACAATATTTTTTGTTTCTGCCTCCCCAACTCAAAATACAGTTCTTGAACTGATGGGGATCCCCCAGTAACCAGACTATCTCCCAAGCTTGGCAGTCAGCAGCATTGCTGCTGGACTCCATTGGTCCCTGAACACGTTCTTAGTTTTCATGAAAATGTGCATGTATGAAACTGAGCATGTGTGAGGGGCTGGTGGCAGCCCAGCAACACTGCTGCTAAATGCCGAGCTTGGGAGAAGTTCTGTCCACCGGAGGAGGAGGTCGTCAGCTGGCAGGGCTTGGAGATCTCCACCAGCCACAGCAACATTGTTTCCACTAGACTTTGCCACCAACAAGGTTCATACAAAATAACACAGAAACATAGTAGATGACGGCAGAAAAAGACCTGCACGGTCCATCCAGTCTGCCCAACAAGACAACTCATGTGTGCTACTTTTGTGTATACTCTACTTTGATTTGTACCTGTGCTCTTCAGGGCACAGACCGTATAAGTCTGACCAGCACTATCCCCGCCTCACAACCACCAGCCCCGTCTCCCAACCACCGGCTCTGGCACAGACCATATAAGTCTGCCCAGCACTATCCCCGCCTTCCAACCACCAGCCCCGCCTCCCAACCACCGGCTCTGGCACAGACCATATAAGTCTGCCCAGCGCTATCCCCGCCTCCCAACCTCCAGCCCCGCCTCCCACCACCGGCTCTGGCACAGACCGTATAAGTCTGCCCCGCACTATCCCCGCCTCCCAACCTCCAGCCCCACCTCCCACTACCGGCTCTGCTATCCAATCTCGGTTAAGCTCCTGAGGATCCTTTCCTTCTGAACAGGATTCCTTTATGTTTATCCCACACATGTTTGAATTCCGTTACCGTTTTCCTCTCCACCACCTCCCGCGGGAGGGCATTCCAAGCATCCACCACTCTCTCCGTGAAGAAAGGGTTTTACTATTTCTTCCAGCCACAAACGTTCAGTTTAAGTCCATGACAGTTCATACGTTTCCCACAGGTTTGAGCCACTGTTCCAGGATGCAGCCTACAGATGTATCCTTAGTGTGCCTCCCACTGACCAGGTATTCTTTCTAACCTGATCCCAGCCATGGGCTATGACTGCCAGGAACAGTCTCTGCAAGTTCCACATGGCTGAACTGAAGCTCTGAGTTATTCAGGAGAAATTCCCATATTCTCTACTGGCAACTGTCCCGCTTCTAGAACAAACTCCATTTGTTCAGGCGGTCACCCGTCTAACCCCCCTTCAGGCAGGGCACAACAGCATTTTCTTCAGTTAGGACCGGGCTCCAGTTCCTTTCTCTCTTCCCTAGCTTTCTGGCTCTGCATTGACTTTGGGGTCCTCCTTGCACAGGGTTGGGTAGCCCATTTACATCTGTAGCCACTTCTCTGTAAGGAAGCTCCCTTTCCCCCCACCCCTCTGGTGTCAGCAGGCTTCCTATATTGGCATCTTCCCTGAGAGGACGAGCCAGTCCCTCCCCCCTACTCAGCCTCACTTTGATTCTCAGCTATACTGCTTAGTGAGCCAGGGGAACTGGGCTGGTTCTAAATGCCAGCCCCCTACTTAAGGATTGACTCCTTTCCCTCTAGAAAGGCACTCCAGGTGTGAAGGCTCCTCCTTCCTGAGGATGTGTCAGGTATTCCTCCCTTCTAGGGGTTCTGTGCCAGTCCTGGGGAAGAATACTACCGGAGTCACAGTAGCAGAGACGCCATGCTGTAAGATATTGTGATTAGCCAAAAGTTACTTGGCCCCCTGATGAAGCTTATTACATATAGCAAAACGGAGAGCCCCGTAGGGCAAGATTAAAAGCTAAGTAACATTAAGTATTGTTTACAACATTAGATTTTAGAGGAAAGAAATATCACGATTGACTATCATTATATTCATTATCCACTATATAGAAGCAGAGTTTTTTTAAGACCGAGGATTATAACGGAGTCCAAGGAACGCTGGCGTTTGAGCACATTAAGCACAGTAACGCCATGCAAGGACTGATGAGGTCTTTTTCTCTGCTTTGAGTTTAATATAGAAAAAAGAAGAAAAAATAAATAAAAAAGACAAAGATAAGTAGGATTAACAGAATGGATACCGCTCTATACATAATATATTGATTAGATGTTCAAAAATATTCAGCTCACTATTGCTATTACGAAGAATAGAATTAAGCATTCTTGAGAAGGGTATAGAACCTTGGGGATCTGCCCTCTTGGTCACTACACTCCCCCCTACTCCTGCTGCGACCATTGAAGGGGCGCAAAATCATCTGCCAATGTAAATTCTTTCACCCTCAAATAGTATCATAGTGGCAATCAGGTATGAAGACAACGGAAAGACCTGGAAGGCTTCTTATACACCACAAGATACACTTAACCCCTACTAAATACAGTCACTGCACAGAAAACTAATTTACTGCATGATGTGTACCGACAATGTGGATACACTTACCCCAAAATAAATACATTTACTGCACAGAAAGCACTTTACTGCATGATGTGTACGGACTGTATGGCTATACTTACCCCCTATTAAATACAGTCCAGGGGCGTAGCCAGACCTCAACATTTGGGGGGTCCAGAGCCCAAAGTGGGGGGAGGCACAGCTTGGCCCACCTCTCTGCTGCAACCCCCGCCCCACTGCAACCCCATATACCTTGGCTGGAGGGGGTCCCCAACCCCCACCAGCTGAAGCCTTTCTCCAGCGCTGTCCTCTGCGCATTGCCTGCCCTGCTTCCCCTCACGTCACGTGCATGACGCTGAGCATGTGCGAAATGTCACTCATACTCACTTTCACTAAAACTGAGCATGCCCGCAACGTGAGGGGAAGCAGGAAAGTCAATGCGCAGAGAACAGCGCTGGAGAGAGGCTTCAGCTGGTGGGGGTTGGGGCCCCCTGCCAGCCAAACCAGGGGCCCTGGATCCAATTTGGAGGGCCCAGGCCCCCAAGGCTCCCCTGTATCTATGCCATTGCACTGCACAGAAAAGTACTTCACTATACCGGAAATCTACTGACATTGGGGCTCCACTTACCCCTACTAAATACAATCACTGAAGCGCAAAACATTTTACTACAGAATATGTACTGACAGTATGGATACACTTATTCTCTACTAAATACAGTCAGGGCACAGAAAAGTACTTTACTGCATGATGTGCACTGACAACATGGATGTAGTTATTGCCTCCTATTTAGGAGATGGTAGGTACTGGACATCCCCATTCACTGCACCAGGGCCAATTAGCGAATGGCGAGGGATTCTGTGCTAACTACAATGCACAATCTATGCCATAACCCACCTATTTACTGCCCATAATAGTTACAACATGAATTAGCCCCCACTCTCATGCCACTGCAGTAAAGGTTACACAGCTGCGTGTTAACTACTATATACACTAATTTATAGGCTGCTTATTGGGCTTTAGTGAAAGGACTTCTATTCCTTTTTGAGCAGATCTCTGATGATTGCCACATTTGGTTTAGTGCTCAATTTAAAAGCTGCAGTTTATATATCATTAATATATAAGGGTCTACATTTATACATAAATTTGAAATGACGACAACAACGAGATTCCTAAATATTGACATTTTGTGTTCTACTTATTATGCACTGACATTTTAATTAGCTGTCTTAAATAGACCATGTATAATTTATAACTGATGATCTACTCTAGAACCCATATAGGATTGGGGTTTGTTCTGTATGTCTCAAGGTCATATATTTTGTCATGCTTTTAAATAGTTTTCATAGTTAATCTTTAAAGTTATTTGAAATGATGTCATGTCGCATATTGATTCAGTCCCTTGTAATGATTAAGAAATTTTATGTTTTAGAGATTTCTAAAGTGTAAAAAAAAAAAAAAAAAAATATATATATATATATATATATATATATATATATATATATATATATACAGTATATATATATATAGTAGACCTCTCAGATTGGGGGTGGGGGTGAAGAAAACCCTAGAGCTGGTGCACACACAGTTTTGGTGGAGTTTCTGACTAAAATATACCCGTCTCCTGAAAAATCTTTTCCATGCCCAGAGACTATACGCTGATGCAGAAAGCAGTGTATTAGAGTTGCTGACTGCATGTGGAGTTTCTGCAAAGAAATTGCCATGACATGCAGTAATCAATGAGCATGCAAATCACTGCCATGTTACAATTGCAGCAGTAATCCACAGCTCATTGCCAAATGTCACTCTTTTTGTTAGTGGCTACCCTACAGTAATGGCTCAGGCACTGACATAAAGGGTGACATTTAAAAGAAAAAAAGTAGAGGAGTGTGGTAGCCGTGTTAGTCCACTCTTAAGGTTATCAATAGAAATCAAACAAAATAAATCATGGAAAAGAAAATAAGATGATACGTTTTATTGGACATAACTTAATACATTTCTTGATTAGCTTTCGAAGGTTGCCCTTCTTCGTCAGATTGGAAATAAGCAAATGTGCTAGCTGACAGTGTATATGCTTTGATGTCCCATGCATACCTCCTACCCACCCCCATCCTCCCACCCTGTCAGACTGTCATAGTAATGCTTGAATGTTTTCACTTACATACACTGTCAGCTAGCACATTTGCTTATTTCCGATCTGACGAAGAAGGGCAACCTTCGAAAGCTAATCAAGAAATGTATTAAGTTATGTCCAATAAAAAAGGTATCATCTTATTTTCTTTTCCATGATTTATTTTGTTTGATTTCTATTGATAAAAGAAAAAAAAAAGAGTGCCAACGGTCTGCACTGCCTCCTGATCTCGCTCCCTTCCTCAATATTAACAAATTTCCCTGCTGTCTAGTGCCCCCTGATCCCCTGATGGGACAGGCCACAGGGAAGCCTCCCTCCCACCCCCATCCTTGACATGGCCAGCCCCCTCCTCTCCTGACAAAATTGCCCAGCGTCTAGTGGTACCCCTCTCTCCTCCCTGCACAATCAGAATTAAAAAAACAAACAAACAAACATTTTTGGTGTTTATAGTGGCATCCACCCCACCCCCACCACGCTGTGACCACCTTTTCAAGCCTTCTCCCTTACATGGCATTGGCTCTGCCTAGTACACGGCCTTAGGCAGGAGCCAGTATTTGGAAATGATCATGGGCCTACAGGCAAGAGGGAGGTTCGGTGAGGGTAACACCAAAGACTTCTTTTTTTTTTTTTTTTTAGTTATGGTTGGGCAGGGGTGTTACTAGATATCAAGGAAATAGTTTTGTCAGAACGGAGGGAGCCAGTCGTGTTTGGGGGAAGCGTATCACAGGAGTGAGTGTAGTTGTGGGAAGGTACTAGAAGGTATAGGGGAAGGAGATGGGGCTGTTGTTGACCACAGGGACTCTATGCCAGGCTCAGACCTGACGGTAAGTTTCTGGCATTGAAGCCCCCATGGTAGCACACAGCTCTGGAAGTGCAGAAACCCTTTCAGCATAATGCAGCCATTAACTAGCAGGTAAACTGCTGGTAAAGGGCACACTGTAGCCTGCAGTAGCTTTTTGCATCGGCCCCAAAAGGTCCCCTAATGGCAAGCTGTGATAGTAAAAGGTAAAAACACTATAATGAGGAGAGGCTGTTCAGAATTACAAGAAAATTCCCATTTAAAGGGCTTTCCACAATCGTACAAATACGTATATACAGTACAAAAGAAGGGAGAAGGAAACAGACAAATAATCCATATGTGAAATAGTTGCCGAAAAGTACAAAAAAGGTTTAGTGGATTTTTAATTCTTGGCCTCCTCTGTGCAGTGCTCTCTTCTTATGTTCATACATCGTTTCACACCTATTGGCAGCCTGGAGGGATATTGCACCCAGGGGCATAGCCAGACAGCAGATTTTGGTGGGCCTAGTCAAGAAGTGGGTGGGCACTAAGTGTTCTCCTCCCCCCCCCCCCAATGGGATGAGGCCAGTATCAGCAGCTTAGGAAGCTTAGACTGCTGAAGTGGAAAGCAGTGTTTTCAGCACCATCAGGAGGAGGTCTTCAGCTGGCGAAGCTTGGGATCCCCACTAGCTAGCACTAAATATGTGCTGTTGTTGGGTGGGCCTGAACCCTAAGTGGATGGGCCACGGCCCACCCAGGCCCACCTGTGGCTACGCCACTGGTTGCACCCCTCACTCCTCTAGTGCCTGTTGTCTCTTTCAAGGTCGTCAGCAACTTCTCCTCTCTTTATCAGTCCTTGCAATTAGATTCAATTCTTTTCAAGCTGCACTTACCTGAAATGTACCATTTTAAACAAGTCTTTTGGACATGAAGCTTTAATTTTCTGCTTCTGAAGTACTATTTTTTGAATACCAACTGCTAGAATTTCTGGAACACATTAAGAAGCACATCACATAAAACTATTGAGAGAGAATCTATTTTAGGCAAACTATAAATTTGGAGGTTGTTAGTATGAGGAGGGGGGAGGGGTTGGGAATCAGCAAGTCTCAGATACTGACTGCAGCTGAGGAAGAAGAACCACCTCACAGCATTTACTCTTCACAGATAGATGGGAACTGAAGAGAGTGGCGGATGGTGTGCAGTATCCTTAAGTGTCCTTTTAAAGCCTGGTCTTCACTCACAGCTGCTAATGTTTCAAGCGCCAAACAACTCAGGTCTCCAGGCAAACACAGGGGGGTTTGGGAAAACAGGACCCAAAGGCAGATCACAGCCAAGGCACTAGCTGAAGAGCTGCCAGCATGACCTGGACCAGGCAGATGCACCCCACTGTTTCTCAGCGAGAAAGGGGAAAAGCTTTAAGTGTCTCTCACAGCCAGGGCTCTCTTTTCCTTTCAAAGAAAAGAACAAAGGGATATGTAGGCAGCACTCTTAACTTCTTTTAATCAAGAGATAAAAGGTGTATGTGTTTTTGATGATGTTTCTGGAATTCCTTCCTAAACTTTCTCTATTTCTTTACTGTCTAGTGTACTTCTGTGGTCCCACCCAGCCAGTCAGTCAGGTTTTCAGGATGTTCACAATGAATATGCATGAGAAAGATTTGCATCAATGGAGGCAGTGCATACAAATTCATCTCATGCATATAACATTGTGGATACCCTGTAAACGTGACTGGCCTGGTGTGTCCCAAGGACTGGGTTGAGACTGAACCCCTGCTTTAGTGCCAATTAGATTTTCAAAATATTCACAATGAATATGCATGAGAGAGATCTGCATGCATGCCTTACCTCCATAATATGCAGATCTCTCTCATGCACATTGGCTGTAAATATCCTGAAATCCAGAATGGTGAGTGTGTTCTATGAACTGGGTTGACAAGCACTGCTCTATGGACTTGGAACAAATGGCTATGTACTCTTATTGAAAAGATTAAGACAATTGGGATTGGTGGTGCGGTGCTATGGTGATTCTAGTCTTAATTAACAGACCTGCCCAGCATTACATAATGTAAATGTCCCTTATTGCAATAATGTATTTAAATTAGTGACAACAAAGTAGTATAAGAACATAGGAATACCCATACTGGGTCAGACCAATGGTCCATCTAGCCCAGTATCCTGCCTCCAGGAGTGGCCAATCCAGGTCACAAGTACCTGCATAACAATAAGTATCTACTGTATGTTTTTCATAAACACTCGTTTTCATTTCTGGTAGAACAAGTTCTCTATTCCCAGTTTCTAAGTTAGGGCAGCTCATAGGACAGTGGTCCCCCCCCCCCCCCCCACTGGATAAGTAGAGATGGGATTATTTTCATCTGGATATGTCAACATGGGAGCAAACATGTGGGTTGTTGTTGTTTTTTAATGTTATTTACAGCTTTAGTATTCCTCGGTCTAATTGTAATCTATTCTCATTTAAGACATGCAGATATTATTTTTATTTATTTATGTATCTGTTTGTGCATTTGTTATACTGCCGAATGATCTGGGGATATCAAGGCAAAAGAACATAAGCATTGTCACACTGGGACAGACCGAAGAAGGTCCATCAAGCCCAGTATCTTGTTTTCGACAGTGGCCAATCCAGGTCATAAAAACCTGGCAAGATCCCAGAACAGTAAAATAGATTTTATGCTTCTTATCCTAGACTATGCACTGCATTTTCTCAAGTCCATCCTAGTAATGGCAGTTTACAAAAGAAAAGTATACAAAGGCTGAGTAGGCCACGGCATAGAGACAAGAGAGGTTATTCTTGGGCTGTTGTGGGTGATTGTGTTGTGGGGTAAAATGTTCTAAAAAGTTAATGTTGGGGATATTTGATACCCATTGTTTTATTCCTCTGTACTGTCTTTATTCTTTAGTGTTGCTTTGTGGTTGGTATTATCCACAACATGTTCCTGCTGGATGCGTTTGGAGTTTGTATTGTTTGTTCCTTTGAATTGACGTTTGAAAAACAAACAAACAAAAACATGGAGGGAGGGGGCGGGTTTGCATAACCATAAGTAACTACAATATTTATTTATTTACCTACACATTTCTAAACTGCACTCTCCACTTGTCTAGGTAGTGTACATCTGGAACATACACAGTGAAAGACACAAAAACATAACAGAATATACACAACTACAACAAAGAATCATAACTGTCTCTTTTACCAAACTGCACTAGTGATTCCTGTGTGGCAATGCTGGTGAAGCCCATTCAAAAAATGGGCTCTGTGGGCACTGCTGCACCAGAAATCACTAGAGTGGTGTGGAAAAAGAGGCCCTAAATTAGAGAGTTGCATGGGGACAGAAATCCAACCTATCCCCACCGGTCCCCTCTAGACTCTAACCCATTCCCATCCGTCCCCGTAGGGAATCTAACCCATCCCCCCATCCCCGTGGGGAATCTAACCCATCCCCGTCTGTCCCCACCCAGTCCCGCAAGAATTTAACGGTACATAAAAATAAAATTCCTGTCGGCTCTCTCAGACTCTCTCTGGATTCGAGCCGCAGCACTGCGGGCAAGGAAGGAACAGAAGTTGGAACACTCTGGTGTGCACATGTAAGATTTATCTGATTCACTGGCACTCTGTGCTAAGAGATTGCCACATGCATGTGCCAGTAGGTCAGGTGACATCTGATGCTCATGCCTATGTCTAGCCTTTGTTTGCATTCTCTTCCTCTGGTTGTAGCCAGTACCTGCCAGCTTTTTGTCTGTCACCCTTCCCTTGTGTCACTGGCTAGCGCTGTGTGCGTTGCATGCGCTCCAGTCCCTTTTGGGACCCCTCGTTGTTCTTTTTCCCTTCACCATTTCCCCCTAGTGTATGACTCGGTTCCAGTTCGTCTGTGAGGCCTGTATGCTTGGTCTTTGTGTGAATGGGTTCCTGTTTGGCTGTGAGGCCCGCCTGAGTGTTCTCCCTTTTCTGGTGGTACTAGTGGATTGTCCTGAGTGTACGAGGCTTTGTGGCCGTGGTTGTACAGCGCTGCGTATGCCTTGTAGCGCTATAGAAGTGATAAGTAGTAGTAGTATTGCTTTGCGCCTGGTCGGTCTACCCTAGGCCTTGGCCAAGATCCTTCCTAAGCCTCGGCCTAGGCACAAGGGCTCACAAACAGTTTAACACCCTGAAGGAACTGTTTCCGTCCCCATAAGATCCCCGCAGAGCTGCTTCCATCCCATTCTCGTGCAGGTCTCTACCCTAAATGAGTTCATCTTCACCCAGACTATCTCAATAAAGCTATTCATGAGGTGTCTGCAAAATTCCATCAATTCCAGTAAGGACCGAAGAGATTTCTTGTTAGAAGGTAGATGTAATTTGCTATGTAAAACTACTCTGTCAGGCATGGACGTTATTCAAAAATATCATATTGGAAGCCCAGACCAGATGCGTTCCACATATTTGTAAAGGTGGAAAGAAGAGAAAACGACAGCCAGCATGGTTAAAAGGTAAAGTAAAAGAGGCTATTATAGCCAAAAGATTGTCCTTCAAAGAATGGAAAAAGGACCCAAATGAAGAAAATAACAAGCAACATAAGCACTGGCAAGTCAGATGCAAAGCATTAATAAAGAAGGCTAAAAGAGAATATGAAGAGCAACTTGCTGCAGAGGCTAAAACTCACAGTAACAACTTTTTCAGGTACATCAGAAGCAGAAAGCCTGTGAGGGAATCTGTGGGAAAGATCACAAAGAGCAAAAGGGAACTCAGGGAGGTCAAGCCATAGCCATAGCGGAGAAACTGAATGAATTCTTTGCTTCGATCTTTATGAAAGAAGATATAAGAGATCTGCCTGTACCAGAAATGGTCTTCAAGGTGATGATGCGGAGGAACTGAAAGAAATGTCGGTGAACCTGGGAGATGTACTGAGCCAAATTGACAAATTAAAGAGAAGTAAATCACCTGGACCGGATGGCATACATTCAAGGGTACTCAAAGAACTCAAGCATGAAATTGCTGATCTGCTGTTAGTAATTTGTAACCTGTCGTTAAAATCATCCGTAGTACCTGAAGATTGGAGGGTGGCCAATGTGATGCCCATTTTTAAAAAGGGTTCCAGGGGTGATGCAGGAAATTATAGACTAGTAAGCCTGATGTCAGTGCAGGGCAAAATAGTGGAAACTGTTATCCTATAGTATAATTCTCACCTCCAACATTCTAATGTGCCTGGACCGTGGCTCCCTCGGAGGTGGTCTGCTAGGCAGTTTAGAATCACTGACGTCAGTGATGTCACTGACAGCTGATTCCAAGGCAAGGGGAGGAGTAGGGAAACATGCAGAGCGTGTTTCCCTACTCCTCCCCCTGCCTACCAATCAGTGCGCAGCACCCAAGCCCTACCCCCCCTCGACGCATCACCCAAGACCCTCCCCTGGCGCATCACCAAAGCCCCTACCCCCCTCTCGGGCACATCAACTCCATCACCACCCGCAGCCGCCAATACTAATGCTGTCCGGCTGCTGCTGCTTCTCCTGTGGAGCAGCAGCGACCGGTACAAAAGAAAAAAGCTAAAAAAAGATTTTTAACTTGAAACACGGCTCCGTAGACAGCCATCTGGCTTGGCTGTCGGTCACTGCGCCGCTCCTCCTCTCCCCTCCACGTCACTGCCCCTGCAGGAAGACCCCGGAGGAGCGCAGTGACGTCAGAGGGGAGAGGAGGAGCAGCTGCAGAGATGACAGCCAATGCCAGATGGCTGTCTATGGAGACGTGTTTCAGGTTTAAAATCTTTTTTTGGCTTTTTTCTTTTTGTACCAGCTGCTGCTGCTCAACAGGAGGCGCAGCAGCGGCCGGACAGCGTTAGTATTGGCAGCTGCGGGTGGCGAGGGGGTTGATGTGCCTGAGAGGGGGATAGGGGTTTGGGTGATACGCCGAGGGGGGGGGGGAGGGTCTCTGGAAATGGGTGGCTGGAGGGGGGCAGGGGGAGGTCGCTGGACATGGGTGGCTGCAGGGGGAGAGGAGGTTCGCTGGACATGGATGGCTGCAGGGGGGCAGGGAAGAGGGAGGTGGGGAGGGGATCCTGAGACCAGATGGGTGGCTGCAGGGGAGACAGAAGGGATGCTGCAGGGGGGCAGGGGGAGAGGAGGGTCGCTGGACATGGGTGGCTGCAGGGGAGAGAGGTGGGTCGCTGGACATGGGTGGCTACAGGGGGGGCAAGGGAAAGGAGGAGGGTCGTTGGACATGGGTGGCTGCAGGGGGGCAGGGGAGAGGAAAGTCGCTGGACATGGGTAGCTGCAGGGGGAGAGGAGGGTTGCTGGACATGGGTGGCTGCAGGGGGGGCAGGGGAGAGAGGTGGGTCGCTGGACATGGGTGGCTACAGGGGGGGCAAGGGGAAAGGAGAGGAGGGTCGTTGGACGGATGGCTGCAGGAGGGCAGGGGAGAGGAGGGTCGCTGGACATGGGTAGCTGCAGGGGGAGAGGAGGGTTGCTGGACATGGGTGGCTGCAGGGGGGGCAGGGGGAGAGGAGAGTCGCTGGACATGGGTGGCTGCAGGGGGAGCAGGGGAGAGAGGAGGGCCGCTGCACATGCGTGGCTGCAGGGGCAGAGGAGGGTTGGGTGGGGAGGGGGTCCTGAGACCAGATGGGTGGCTGCAGGGGGGGCAGGGGAGACAGGAAGGACGCTGCGGGGGGGGGGGGGATTACCTTGCTAGCGCCTGTTTCATTGCCTACCGAAACGGGCCTTTTATATTAGTAAAGAATAAAATTAAGGAACACATAGTCAAACATGGTTTAATGGGACAGAGTCAGCATGGGTTCAGCCAAGGGAAGTCTTGCTTCATTTCTTTGAAGGTGTGAATAAACAAGTTGATAAGGTGAGCAGGTTGATGTGGAGGGGCATAATTGGACGGGGACGACCATCGCTAAGGGCGTCCATCTCTAAGGACGTTCCGGCGAAGGGGCGGGTAAACCCGTATTATCGAACAAGATGGACGTCCATCTTTCGTTTCGATAATACGGTCAGGGACACCCAAATTTCAACATTTAGGTCGACCTTAGAGATGGTCGTCCCCGGTTTTCGGCCATAATGGAAACCGAAGACGCCCATCTCAAAAACGACCAAATCCAAGCCCTTTGGTCGTGGGAGGAGCCAGCATTCATAGTGCACTGGTCCTCCTCACATGCTAGGACAGCACCGGACACCCTAGGGGCACTGCAGTGGACTTCACAAATTGCTCCCAACCCCCCCCCCCAAAAAAAAACCCCACTCCCCACAGCTGTACACCACTACCATAGCCCTTAGGGATGAAGGGGGACACCTACATGTGGGTACAGTGGGTTTTGGAGGGCTCACATTTACCACCACAAGTGTAACAGGTGGGGGGGGGGGGATGGGCCTGGGTCCGCCTGCCTGAAGTGCACTGCACTCACTAAAAAGTGCTCCAAGGACCTGCATACTGCTGTGATGGAGCTGGGTATGACATTTGAGGCTGGAAAAAAAACGTTTTTTAATTTTTTTTTAGGGTGGGAGGGGGTTGGTGACCACTGGAGGAGTAAGGGGAGGTCATCCCCGAATCTCTCCGGTGGTCATCTGGTCAGTTCGGGCACCTTTTCGAGGCTTGGTCGTGAAAAAAAATGGACCAAGTAAAGTTGACCAAATGCTCGTGAGGGACGCCCTTCTTTTTTCCATTATCGGCCGAGGACGCCCATCTCTTAACCACGCCCCCATCCCGCCTTCGGTACACTGCCGACACGCCCCCGTGAACTTTGGTCGTCCCCGTGATGGAAAGCAGTTGAGGACGCAAAAAAAATTGGCTTTTGATTATGCCGATTTGGGCGACATCGAGAGAAGGACGCCCATCTCCCAATTTGTGTCGGAAGATGGGTGTCCTTCCCTTTCGAAAATAAGCTAGATAGTGTATCTAGATTTTCAGAAAGCTTTTCATAAAGTTCCTCATGAGAGACTTCTGAGAAACAATTAGAGTCATGGGATAGGAGGCAAGGTTCTGGTGTGGATTAGGAATTGGTTATTGGACAGTGAGCCTTCTCAGGAGTAGCCCCCATGCTCTGGAATTTAGTCCCAGAGGGGCTATGTATAACTCCAGATTACCTCTACTTCAGGAAGCAGGTGAAAGCCTGGCTCTTCTCCCAAGCCTTTAATACGTATTGGATGCGTGCAGGTCTATTTTTTAGAACACCTGCAAAAAAAACTTTTTTTTTGTTGTCGAAAATGGACGTGCGGCAAAATAAGAATTAGAGCGCATCCATTTTGGACCTGTGTCATGTGTCCTACCTCAATGCAAGCGGCGTCCTCGGGCTGCGTGGGGTCCTGTCAAAACGCACACTTGACTGGCACTCCCCTGAGCCATGTGTGTGTAGTTCTTCTCCGGGTTTGTTCAGAGAGCGGTGGTTGCAGGCTCCTTAATTGCTTTGCTTCCATGCACCTGTGTCTGCTCTCTCTCTGCCTGGCTTCCAGGCTCCTTGATTGCTTTGCTTCCACCCACCTGTGTCTGCTCTCCCTCTGCCTGGTTTCTCTTGCTTCTCTCCTATTGGTCTTCTGGTTCCTCATTCCCCTACTCTTGTCCTATGGCTGTGCTCCTTCTCCCTGCTGGTTCCTGCTGATGTCAGATGCCAGCACTTTATCAGCTGAGCTTTTCCTGGACTCCATGCTTCGGCTTCGACTTTGATAGGTGTTTCTTGCTCAGTAGTTTGCTTCTTATCTACTTGTCCCTCATTGCTGACTTTGCCTGTACCTGGATCACCCTCTTGCCTGCTGCCTGCCTATTGACTTTGCCTGTACCTGGATTACTCTCTTGACCTGCTGCCTGCCTACTGACTTTACCTGTACCTGGATTACTGTCTTGATCTGCTGCCTGCCTACTGATCTTGCCTGTACCTGGATTACTCTCTTGACCTGCTGCCTGCCTACTGACTTTGCCTGTACCTGGATTACTCTCTTGCCTGTTGTTTGCCTATTGACATTGCCGGTACCTGGATTACTCCCCTGCCTGCTGCATGCCTGTTGACATTGCCTGTTCCTGGATTACTCCCTACCTGCTGCCTGCCTATTGACCTTGCTGTACCTGGATCACTTTCTTGCCTGTTGCCTGCCTAGCCTTTACGTTCACCACCCCGCTTCCAGCTCCGTCTCGTAAGTCCTGCAGGCCGCCTGCACCTAGGGGCTCAACCTCTGGGGAATGGCGGTCTGCGCAGGTGAAACCCGGGGACATCTGGCCACCAAGCAGAACCTGGTCCAAGTACCGGGCTCAGCAGCGCTCTACTTGGTACAAGAACTCATAAGTCTGACAGTAAGCCGAAGCCATGAGTTCGCCGGACAAACCCAACCTGTCTGAGTTGGCCCAGGTTCTTCAGCAGCAACAGGCCCAGCTAAACCGTCTGTCTGGAGTTCTACAGGATGTGTGTTCCCAGATGTCAACCCTTCAATCCTGACAACAGCCTCCAGCTGCGTCGTCTGGATCCATGTTACCTACTCCAGGGTTGCAGCTTCCTGAACCTCCCCAGTTCGACGGCACCCCTTCTGCTTGCCGAGGGTTCCTCAACCAATGTCTTATACTGTTCGAAATGCAACCGGCAGCCTTTTCTATGGATAGACTCAAGATAAACCTATATCATCTCTCTACTCTCTGGATCTGCCTTGGCTTGGGCCTTCTCTGTCTGGGAGCAATGGGACCCTTTACTCACTGATCTTGGAGAATTTCTTCGCCGCTTCCGGTTAGTTTTTGATGTGCCGGGACGGCCCTCCTCTGCAGCCACAGAACTTCTATGAATTCAACAAGGCAATTGTTCTGTTGGTGCCTATGCTGTTCGCTAAGGATGACCATCTCTAAGGTCGACCTAAATGTTGGGATTTGGGCGTCCCCGACCGTATTATCGAAATGAAAGATGGACACCCATCTTGTTTCGATAATTCGAGTTTCCCTGCCCCTTCGCTGGGACGTCCTTAGAGATGGGCGCCCTTAGACATGGTCGTCCCCGCTCGATTATGCCCCTCCATGGCGCTAATTTTCAAAAGAGAAAACATCCAAAAAGTGGCATAAATCTGCATTTGGACGTTTTTCTCACAAAAGCGTCCACATTGGTATTTTGAAAACCAATTGTTACATGTTTTTCTATGAAGTCTGTCAGAAGTGCATTCAATTCACAAGGGGGCGTGCCAGGGGGTGTGTTAAAGGCAGGATCTGGGCATTCCTAACACTTGGACATTTTTCAGCCATAATGGAACAAAACAAAATTGTCGAAATTTTTGGATCACTTTTTAAAACCTTTGGTCCTGTTTGTGCTTTTCGTGCCACGCCTCCAGAGTCTCTAATCACGGCTGGGCACTACTCACACAAATACAATCCCCTCAACCGATATCTTAAAAGAACCAGACAACTGGTTTAGACTGTAACCAAGACAAAAAGAGACCAAGGAAGCGCTTCCTGGGGTTAACACAGGTTTATTTAATTATCCAGAGATTAGGATAAAAAAATAAGAAAATATTCAAGTATAGTCTAGTATAGAAAAGAGGAGAAAAAACATGAAAGGACAATGGAAATGATCAGGTCAGGCTCTCCATCCCCTGGCATGGGGCAGAGTGCACTAGACACTGACCAACTTCTTATCTGACAAAGACATAATATATAGAACTTCTTTCCCTTACAGTACAAAAGAGCAAGAGAGAGGGGAGGGCTTCCCTCACCTCCGCAATTAGTATCCCACAGTCAGTCAGGATCTCCCGTCAATAAAGAAATACATAGCATCTGTTTTGAGGAAAACATTTGGTCTGTTTGTCCATCTTTACAGCTTTTCTCACACAAGGATATATTTCTCAGAACCTATGATCTTTTATCTTAGTATTTCCCCTTATTCTAAAAGAGGAGACAAATGTTTACTGCTTCCGTTGCTATAGAGGTGTTAGGTTTCTCTTGTCAATAGAACTATTGCTTTTGACTCCAGGGACCAGGGAGATAGTGTTTGAATTGTTCTAGGCAGAGAAGGAAATAAGGTGTTACCTGATTCATGGTTGTAAAAGGGTAATTCTGTCCTGGATAGTAGCCTTACTTCCAAGCCTGACCATATTCAAAGGGAGAGATTCTCCCCCTTCTGCAATAATATTTTCTTATCCAGTCCTTACTACAGGATTTATATCTCTCTCTCCTCTGTCAGCCCTGCCCCTACACCTGGAACTTCCTTTGATCTGCATCCTTAAAAGTCTCTCAAAGGCTAATAAACACACTCATGTGAACAGCAAATGGATTGTCTTTCACTTGCTTGGTCAGAGAAAGGTGGGGGAAAGAGGTGTGGGTACTTGCTCCACCTGGCCTGCTTAATATCATTGTAATTTACAGAAAAAAAGATAAATTTCCACTTCTCATCGTCTGTACATTAATTCTTAGCAGCACTGAAACTGCTTGGTTCAGGCCTTCATAAGTACAATGTACACCTCCACCAACAGTCCTACACACTCAATTGTATCTACGGGATACAACTGATTTTTCTTGACAAAGATCTGAACAGTTCAGAACCTACTACTACTTCTACTACTACTTAACTACCAGGGTTATGCAGCGCTGTACAATTTAACACAGAGGACAGTCCCTGCTCGAAGGAGCTTACAATCTAAAGGATAAAAAAGTGCAGTCAATCAAATTGGGGCAGTCTAGATTTCCTGAATAGATGAATAATGGTTAGGTGCCGAAAGCGACATTGAAGATGGGCAGGGATGGGGCTTGGCGTATGGGCTCAGGGAGTTTAATCCAAGCATAGGGTGAGGCGAGGCAGAAAGGGCGGAGCCTGGAGTTGGCGGTGGTGGAGAAGGGTACTGAGAGGAGGGATTTGTCCTGTGAGCGGAGGTTACGGGTAGGAGCGTAAGGGGAGATGAGGGTAGAGAGGTAATGAGGGGCTGCAGATTGAGTGCATTTGTAGGTTAATAAGAGAAGCTTGAATTGTATGCGGTACCTGATCGGAAGCCAGTGAAGTGACTTGAGGAGAGGGGTGATATGAGCATATCGGTCTAGGCAGAAGATAAGATGCACAGCAGAGTTCTGAACGGATTGAAGGGGGGATAGATGGCTAAGTGGGAGGCCAGTGAGGAGTAGGTTGCAGTAGTCAAGGCGAGAGGTAATGAGAGAGTGGATGAGAGTACGGGTGGTGTGCTCAGCGAGGAAAGGGCGAATTTTGCTGATGTTATAGAGAAAGAAGCGACAGGTCTTGGCTGTCTGCTGGATATGCGCAGAGAAGGAGAGGGAGGAGTTGAAGATGACTCCGAGGTTGCGGGCAGATGAGACGGGGAGGATGAGGGTGTTATCGACTGAAATAGAGAGTGGAGGGAGAGGAGAAGTGGGTTTGGGTGGAAAAACAAATGAGTTCGGTCTTGGCCATGTTCAGTTTCAGGTGGCAGTTGGACTTCCAGGCAGCAATGTCGGATAAGCAGGCTGATACTTTGGCCTGGGTTTCCGCAGTGATGTCAGGTGTGGAGAGATAAAGCTGGGTGTCGTCAGCATAAAGATGATATTGGAAACCATGAGATGAGATCAGCGAGCCCAGGGAAGAGGTGTAGATTGAGAAATGAAGGGGTCCAAGGACAGATCCCTGAGGAACACCAACAGAGAGCGGGATGGGGGTAGAGGAAGATCCATGAGAATGTACTCTGAAGGTACGGTGGGAGAGATAAGAGGAGAACCAGGAGAGGACAGAGCCCTGGAATCCAAATGAGGATAGTGCGGCAAGGAGTAGATTATGATTGACAGTGTCAAAAGCGGCGGATAGGTCGAGGAGGATGAGGATGGAGTAGTGACCTTTGGATTTGGCAAGGAACAGGTCATTACAAACTTTAGTGAGTGCCGTTTCTGTCGAGTGTAGAGGGCGAAAACCGGATTGCAGCGGATCGAGGATGGCATGAGGACAGAAAATCAAGGCAGCGGCTGTGAACGGCGCGTTCAAGTATCTTGGAGAGGAAGGGTAGGAGGGAGATGGGGCGGTAGTTGGAAGGGCAGGTAGGGTCTAGTGATGTTTTTTTGAGGAGTGGTGTGACTACAGCAGCAATCGATTTGGTGACTCAATGCTTAATCAATAGACCAAATATACATCGTGTTTCCAATCAGTTCTTAACTAACATTACTGTTTTGATTTTGACAAAAAATTATTTTGTATTCGATAACAAATTTTATTTGCGAAAACAAGGGGTGGCTATGGGTACAGCCGCTACCCCGAGTATTGCAAATCTTTTTGTTGCTGAGTTTGAATGGTGTCATATTTATCGGTTAATGTGGATGGCGCACATATTAAATTGGGTAAGATTTATAGACAAAACAAAAACCAACAAAGAGTGGAGAAACTGGATCCACTACGTGGATAAAAATAGAAGAACAGCAAAAAAGTAGCGAGATCAACATGACACTCCCAAGACACCGTGGGTACGAGTAATAAAATGTTTTATTAATTGAAAATTTAAAAAAGACTTGACACGGAGCCACGTTTCGGCGAAAAACGCCTGCTTCAGGAGTCTACAAGTCAAGAGAGGTATACAATTATAATACATTCAAATAAATAGAACCTACAACAGTCATATAAATAGCAGTACACAAAAATGTATAAAACGTAGAACAATCATATAAATGGTAATGACTGATAAAACAATAAGGTTTTTTTTTAACAGAGACATAAAAACCATGTATTGAAAAGATAAACATCCAAAGAAACTGTAAATCACATGAGACTAATAAGATGAAATTAAAGAAACTCTAAAATGGACCATGAAATAAATAACAGTATAAAATTGTAAAAAACGGAATGAAACTACAGTTCTGTTCATCCTTTTGCCAGATTAAGGCTTTCCAAAAACACAAGGACTAGGGGGCACAGAGGGGGGTCTTTTACAAAGCAGCACTAAAAATCAGCCGGTGCTAAACGCTGAGACACCCAGCTAAAAACACTAGTGCTGCTTTGTAAAAGACCACCACAATGAAGCAACTAAGTAGTAAATTTAAAACATATTGGAGAAAATATGTATTCACTCAACACATAATTAAGCTCTAGGGGGCCCTTTTACTAAAGTGCGCCGAAAAATGGGCTGTGCTAGTGTAGATGTGCGTTTTAGGCGCATGCAGATCCATTTTTCAGCCTGCCTGTAAAAAAAGGCCTTATATTTATTTCTGCAGAAAATGGACGTGGTGTCAATTTTGGGTCTGAGATCTTATCGCCAGCCATTGACTTAGTGGTAAAGTCTTATGCACTAACCATGCAGTGTGGAGGAGTGGCCTAGTGGTTAGAGTGGTGGACTTTGGTCCTGAGGAACTGAGTTTGATTCCTAGCACAGGCAGCTCCTTGTGACTCTGGGCAAGTCACTTAACCCTCCATTGCCTGCCACATTGAGCCTGCCATGAGTGGGAAAGCGTGGGATACAAATGTAACAAAAATAAAAAATACTTGTCTACGTGCGTAGAATGACGATTACCACCCAGTTTCTGCTGTGTGCCAGAAAAGAAAAATTATTTTCTGGCACGCATAGTGGACGTGCGTCAAAAATGAAATGACCGCAAGGGCCATGTGGTAGCCGGGCGGTAACTCCAAATTGATGTGCATTGGGTGCGCGTAGGCGCCTATGCGGCTTAGTAAAAGGGCCCCTAGAATTCGTTGCCTGAGAATGTGATAAAAGCAGTTAGATTAACAAGATTTTAAAAAAGGCTCGGACATTATTACGATGGACTTGGGAAAATCATCTGCTCATTTCTAGGATAAATAAACGCAACAAAATTCTAATAGTAGAAATCAAGTCACTTAATCACTACATGGATGTGTTTCAGGGAAGTCTCATACAGTCACTTCAGGCAGCACTTGTGTGTGCCTCCTATGCCTAATTTCAGTGACACTTTTAATCATAGACAACCCCCTTCCATCCAATCAATTTTTATATGTATTTTTTCTTCCGTTTGCTGATGCATTCATAACTGTGCAACTTGTTTATAACGTGACTAAGTGACTCAAATTAATCCAGTGGAGGTTTTTCTATTTTTTACATTTTTTATATTCTGAATACAAACACTTATCTGTGTGTATATTAAGGAGCGATCCCAGGAGTTCTTACTGTCCCGACAGGTGCCTGTTTCGCTCAATCACTTTGTCGAGGGACAATTGGTTCTATCTCCTTAGGGTGCTTATCGCTCACTGAGATTAGGCATAAGAGTCACACACGGGTGAGCAAGATGGCGTCGGGAGAGGATGTGCGCTCCTGAGCTCCCTACTCCAGTAAACGCCGACGAGTGAGATTCCTCCTGCCCCTTAGAGAATATGGGCAAGAGGAAGGGGAAAATCGGGCGACCAGTCTCCTCCACCCCCGAGGGTCCCGCTTACCGCCAGCAGACGCTGGAAGATTGTGGAGTTCGGAGGCAGGAACAACAAACACCCGCGTTGGTTGGATCCAAGGTTTACTCGGATCACAGTGTTGAAGCGGCGTCATTGAGCCCGCCCCTGCTGGCCATTCCACCGCAACCCGGAAGCAAACCGAGGATGGCAGAACTGCTGCAACAAACTATGCCTGAGGAGCTGAGCTTGATTGCAGCCGGAGGAGGGCCTGCCGATGCCTCAACCCCTGTAACATCGATGTTGGGAGGTGGAACGGTGAGTGATCCGATTCCTGCCACTAACATAGGGTTTGTTTCTTCGGGGGCTGGAGGACTGACAAAACCGGCTACAGTCACAATGGACAATCTGTGGGAGGCAATTCAGGGATTGAACTCCAGCTTTTCCCAAGCTATAAAGACTTTTACCGAAGAAGTTTCTTCATTAAAACAAAGACAGGATTCAATAACAGCAAGAGTGCATGAAAATGAAGGAAAGATTGCACTATTAAGTGGAGAGATTAAGGATTTACAGAGTCAAACAGGAACAATTATCAGAGACAGGGATATTCTAGTGAAAAAACTAGAATATCTTGATAACCAAGCCAGAAAGAATAACGTAAGATTCTTAAACTTTCCTCAAATTCCAGTACTCTCTCCAACTGATATGGTGAAAAAATATCTTAGAGAAATCTTGCTAATTCCAACAGAAGCTATTCCTCCTATTACTCGAGCCCATAGTATACATGGAATTAAATCCAGAGGCCTGGAACTTCAACCTGGACTCAATATATATTATAGCTACGTCTTGCAAGGTTCCGCGTTAGGAGTTACGGATCAAGAAAGGGATCTGGGTGTCGTCGTCGATGATACGCTGAAACCTTCTGCTCAGTGTGCTGCTGCGGCTAGGAAAGCGAATAGAATGTTGGGTGTTATTAGGAAGGGTAAGGAGTCCAGGTGTGCGGATGTTATAATGCCGTTGTATCGCTCCATGGTGCGACCGCCACCGGAGTATTGTGTTCAGTACTGGTCTCCGTATCTCAAAAAAGATATAGTAGAATTGGAAAAGGTACAGCGAAGGGCGACGAAAATGATAGTGGGGATGGGACGACTTTCCTATGAAGAGAGGCTGAGAAGGCTAGGGCTTTTCAGCTTGGAGAAGAGACGGCTGAGGGGAGATATGATAGAAGTGTATAAAATAATGAGTGGAATGGATCGGGTGGATGTGAAGCGACTGTTCACGCTATCCAAAAATACTAGGACTAGAGGGCATGAGTTGAAGCTACAGTGTGGTAAATTTAAAACGAATGGGAGAAAATTTTTCTTCACCCAACGTGTAGTTAGACTCTGGAATTCGTTGCCGGAGAACGTGGTACGGGCGGTTAGCTTGACGGAGTTTAAAAAGGGGTTGGATAGATTCCTGAGGGACAAGTCCATAGACCGCTATTAAATGGACTTGGAAAAATTCCGCATTTTTAGGTATAACTTGTCTGGAATGTTTTTACGTTTGGGGAGCGTGCCAGGTGCCCTTGACCTGGATTGGCCACTGTCGGTGACAGGATGCTGGGCTAGATGGACCTTTGGTCTTTCCCAGTATGGCACTACTTATGTACTTATGTACTTATAACTGATCTCTTGGAAAGTTCACTGGAAGTTGTTACTCATCGATCTACCTTATTAGTTTCATTTGCATTTGAATCCGATCGCAATAACATTTTCAGATTGTATTTTAAACATTTGAATGACACGTTCTTGGGTGAAAAGATACAAATTTTTCCAGATCTAAATAAGGACACGCAGAAAAGACGAAAAGAATTTATGATGTTAAAACCTAGAGTGCTCGCACTAGGGGGCACCTACGTTTTAAAGTTTCCATGTAGGTGTCTTATATCTATTAATAATGTTAATTACCTTTTCTTAGACCCAAAGAAATTGTCAGAGTTTATAATGTTAAAGGAAAAGGATGTAGTTCCAACCTGAATTCTAACACAGATAACGCTGTGTATACTGCTAGCGGGTCGATTTTGTGTTCTCCTCTCTTTTTTCCATTTTTTATTCTTCTCTCTCTTTTTTTCCAGATCTTGCTCCCCAAAATTGTGGTCAAATATAAAAAATTTAATTTCCTTTAATCCCAATTGGGAATTGTTTTTGTTAGTTCCTTATTGATTATTTTCTAATTCTGAGCATTTATATGATATGAATGTAAAATTATATAATGGAATAAAAAAAAAAAAAGAAGAGTCACACACAAGTGCTGCCTGAAGTGACTGTATGAGACTTCCCTGAAACACATCCATGTAGTGATTAAGTGACTTGATCTCTACTATTAGAATTTTGTTGCGTTTATTTATACATTACAAGTAGAGTGCCATTAAGATTTTGACAGCATTTCTAGGATAAGCAGCACAAAATCTGTTTTGCTCTTTTGGGATCTTGCAAGATCCTTGTGACCCGGACTGGCCAGTGTTGGAAGCAGGATACTGGTGATGCTTATATACAAAGTACAACATTTGCACAGAACTGCAAGCCAATTTCCAGTTTGCAAATTGCTGTCCTTACGTTTTGTGGTTGATCTTTAACAGCTACTTGTCAAAAAACCACTACACATGTTTTGCTCTCACTCCACCCTTTTTAATTTCTCCCTTCTTCCTGTAGGGATTTAAAATCATTTAACTGTAGCAAGCCACAACATGCCAGTAGATAAACATTTTCCTTACTTCAGAATTTCATTTTTTCCCCCATTCCAATTCCACAACCTTCAACTACATCATAGAGAGGAGAAACTAAATTATTTAGAGGAGCAGCTTCAGCAGCAGAGAAATCAAGATTCAAATTCTGCTTCTCCCACTTATGCTCCTCGTCTTCTTGGGCAAGTTACTTTACCTTCCATTTCTTCAGGTAGAAATGCTTAGATTGTGAGGCTTGGCAGGGGCGTAGCCAGACACCCAAGTTTGGGTGGGCCTGGACCCAAGGTGGGTGGGCAGCACTCCGCCTTGTCCTACAAGTGATTTGGTTTCTCCCTCTCTCGCCTGCATGCCATATGGTCTTTCAAACATCCTCTCTCTCCCGTATACCTTTTAAAAACCAGATTTTCACCGGCAGCAAACAGTTGTTGGGAGTTTTTGGCTGGTGGGGCTCGGGGTCCCTGCCAGCCACATTATAGGTGTGCTGCTACTTGGTGGGCCTGAATCTAAAGTGGGTGGGCCTGGGCCCACCCTTGGCTACGCCACTGTTGTGGGGTAGGAAAAATATTCAGTAAATATGAATGCGTTCATGAACTTGCCTTAAGCTTGAATTTGGAACATGTAATTAAATTGAACGATCCAAATGTAATGTTTTCAGTGCTGTAAATACCAGTCTATCAATTAAGCAATGAACAGATGGCAAAAAACAGTAACACAGAAGTCATCAGCATTCATATTCATATAAGCTTCAGAAGCAAGAGAAAATGTTTTGAATATATTTTATACATCAAAGTAAAAATACAGTATGAGATAAATATTCCATGGGATGACGACTATGAAACTTTATTTGGATAGCTTCTGTTTAAATTTATACTTGCTGTCCATATGGCCAGACTTGATAGTATTCAGCTGCTAGATAACTTATGAATCATTTAGCTGGATAATTTTTTTGGCCATCTCATAACAGCCCTAATCACACCTCCATCAAAATGGATAGTTTTCGCTTATTTACTAGGAAATTCTGTACATGGTACCTAAAGTTACCACTAATTCCACGCCCAACGTTTGGTACAGAAACGTGTTCTAATGGACGCAAGGTGCCGAAATGGGACTGAAAGGGCAGGTCGGTGTGGGGGAAATACACTCACATGTCCAGTTGACCCACACAATCTCTAACCGTGTTCATTATGTATTGCATAGATTCTACTACATACCCACTGTCCACCTGAACTGTAACCCTGCCTGACTAATGCTGCAACCTTATTTGACTACATTGTGACTTTATTCGACTCTTTCTGTAACTTTCTTACAATGAATTATGTAAACCCCATTGAACCTCCTAAGGACTTAACCTGACTCAATACTTCTGCTAGAAAGCTCTATAGACTCTCACTGTCTCTCTTGAACTGTTAACATCACTCGATAATTTGTAACTACATAAGTACATAAGTATTGCCATACTGGGAAAGACCAAAGGTCCATCAAGCCCAGCATCCTGTTTCCAACAGTGGCCAATCCAGGTCACAAATACCTGGCAAGATCCCAAAAACGTACAAAACATTTTATACTGCTTATCCCAGAAATAGTGGATTTTCTCCAAGTCCATTTAATAATGGTCTATGGACTTTTCTTTTAGGAAGCCGTCCAAACATTTTTAAAACTCCGCTAAGCTAACCTCCTTTACCACATTCTCTGGCAATGAATTCCAGAGTTTAATTACACGTTGAATGAAGAAAACGTTTCTCCGATTCGTTTTAAATTTACTACAATGTAGCTTTATTGCATGCCCCCTAGACCCAGTATTTTTGGAAAGCGCAAACAGACGTTTCACATCTACCCGTTCAACTCCACTCATTATTTTATAGACCTTTATCATATCTCCTTTCATTTTTCTGCCTCCCATTGTTCCATGTAAGCCACATTTAACCTACCAATAGGTGGGAAAATGTGGGATACAAATGTAATAAATAAATAAAATAAAATAAATAAATAAATAAATAAATAAGTGGCGCACATGAACGATTGCTCATACATTTTAGGAGTGTTGCTTACATATTTTACATTGTTGCTCACAAAATTTATTTTCTGCTACATACAGAATGCATTGCTAATATTGGCACTCAAGAATTATTGGTTTTTATTTTTTTCCGAATAACTTTTATTAAATTTTTCAGTAACAAAATATAAGAAAAACAGAAGGCAACTCGTGGTTAACGACCACTACAGGAAAACGTGTTGCTCACACACACACAAAAACAATTTGCACAACCGGCCACTCCATAGAGGAAACATTGCCTCGGATCCTTCTGACTTTGGCCACTGCCTTGTCACATTGTTTCACCAACTTGAGATCCTCAGATACTATCACCGGGCAGTCCCTCTCCTCATCTGTGCACGTAAGACTCTCTCCTCCTACTGTATACAGCTCCTTTGGATTTTTGCACACAAAATGTATCATTCTGCATTTCTTTGTATTAAAGCTAACATGTAATTTTATTGAGTGACTCCTGGTCTTAGTACTTTTGAAAGATGTGAAAATCGATTCATTTTTACCCATTCTACACCACTCAGGATTTTATAGACCTCAATTATATCTCCCCTTAGCCGCCTCTTTTCCAAGTTGAAGAGCCCTAACCTCTTTAGTCTTTCCTCATATGGGAGGAGTTCCATCCTTTCTATCATTTTGGTCGCTCTTCTTTGAACCTTTTCTAATTCTGTTATATCTTTTATGAGATACTGTGACCAGAATTGAACGCAATACTCAAGGTGAGGTCGCACCATGGAGTAATACAGAGGCACAGAGGCATTATAATTAGGGGTGGCAAACGAATAAACATTTTAATTGTGAGTAATAGTAACATAGTAAGTGATGATCCATCCAGTCTGACCAACAATCACATTCATTCTCAATTTTAGATTAACTGGTGATATTATATATTTGATCATGGTCCTTTCTTGTGTGTCATGGTAATGCTCCAGTACTGAGTAATCAAGAAGGAGCCGTTGGGTCCCTAGTAGACCACCAGATGCTCAAGATCAATGTTGAAGGAATAAATCAGCTCCACTGAGATGAACACCACCACCACTTTGCAAAGTCCCTTCTCTCCATGGCACTTGGCTTCAGCCATCCCCTCCCTCTGGGGTTGCACTCCAGAATTTTTTCAGCTTCCTCAGCACAGTCCCAAAGTCCTAGTCTTCCCCTGCATGCCAGGCTCTGCAGATACTGGAGCCCCGCAGGGCAGGAAATTGGGGGAAGTCTCGGCACTTTCAAGTCCCACAAGACTTCTCTGGCTCAAGTACCTGCAGAGCCCATTCATGCAGGGGAAGACAAGGACTTTGAGGCTGTGCCTAGGAAGCTGAAAAAATCTGGAGTCTGAGCACAGCAGTAGAGGTAAATGAGGAGGGAGGGGGCGGGTCTGTGTTTAAAAAAAAAAGGCAATGTTAAAAGACATCTTATGTGTACAAAACTTAATATGTTAATAGTGTTAACAGTGTACACATTAATTGCCCACACCTAATTATAATAGTCTTGGTCTTACTTTACATCCCTTTCCTAATAATTCCTAGCATCCTGTTTGCTTTTTTGGCTACCGCCACACCACTGGGCAGAAGATTCAGCGTATTGTCTACTACGACACCTAGATCTTTTTCTTGAGCGCCGACTCCGAAGGTGGACCCTAGCATCAAGTAACTATGATTCAGATTATTCTTCCCAATGTACATCACTTTGCATTTGTCCACATTACATTTCATCTACCATTCGGATGCCCGGTTTTCCAGTTGCCTAAGGTCTTCCTGCAATTTTTCACAATCCATATGTGTGTTGACAACTTTTGAATTTGGTTTTCACTATTGAAAGTCTAATAATTTTGTGCAGTGATTAAATCTCATGTTGACGGCCACCATGACTCCAATTTGGAACTGTTGCTGCCGCATGTTATAAGCACAATCAGAAACTTTTTTTTTTTTAAGACTTTTTTTTAAAGATGTTGCATGTAACTCATCAAAAGACCAGAATTTTATTGTCCTCTCACAACATATGTTCTATCAAATAAATTGCCTGTTCTCTCTCTACTTTTCACTTAATTTGGGCCAGTTCAAAAGATGTTACTGAGCTAAGGAGAAGGGATATGGGTATCGTTATTCTACGCACGGATGTGTGGGGGGGTGTTGTATGGAGTAGCCTTATTATTGGTGAGTTACTCTCATTCCGCCAATCAAAAGAGTAGAGCTAATGGTTGGATTCTATGCATTGTTTGTATAATGAACCTAATGATATCCTTGCCTTTGTTTCTTGTTTTTGTTTTTTAATGCTGCATATGTGTGTGGTGTTTTGTGGCATTCAAAGTCAATAAAAAATTTTGAACTGTAAAAATCTGTTTTAATTTCATTAAACACAAACAAACATTAGATAGTAGCTAATTTAAGTAGTCTAACATTCATTTATGTACTTTTGGATTTAGGTCACACCTTTTCCAGTAGAAGACCAAGGTGAGTTATATTCCGGTACACTCGGTATTTCCCTGTCCTTGGAGGGTTCACAATGGAAGGAGACCTTTAAGTGCAATGAAATCTGGGCTTAGCGTGCTTTCTCACTAACACCTATGTTTACTAAGGTGCGCTATAGGTGCATTAACATTTTTAACGTGCGTAAATGGTTTACGCACGTTAATAGAAATGTATAGGCATGTTAGCGTTTAACACACCTTTTTAAAGGTGTGTTAGATGCGCTAACACAGCTTAGTAAAAATACCCCTAAGTCTAGATTTTACTCAGCATGTTTTAGATTTTTTTAAAATATTTTTATGTAAGTTGTGCACTATGTAGCCATTAGCACATGAGCTACCTGCTGGGGTTAACAAGAAGGCACTTACTGCCTCCTATTTAGGAGGCCGATTTTCAAAGCATGTAAAGAGGGGCATAATTGAAAGGGATGCCCAAGTTTTGCTGAGGACGTCCTCACAAAACTCCTGATGGAGGGGCGGGGAAACCCGTATTATCGAAACAAGATGGACGTCCATCTTTCGTTTCGATAATACAGTCCGGGACACCCAAATCTTGAAATTTAGGTCATCCTTAGAAATGGTCATCCCTAGACTTGGTTGTTTCTGATTTTCGGCGATAATGGAAACTAAGGACGCCCATCTCACAAACAACCAAATGCAAGCCCTTTGGTGGTGGGAGGAGCCAGCATTCGTAGTGCACTGGACCCCTGACATGCCAGGACACCAACCGGGCAGCCTAGGGGGCACTGCAGTGGACTTTATAAATTGCTCCCAGGTACATAGCTCCCTTGTGTGCTGAGCCCCCCAAACCCACTTACGGGGTGAAAGGGGGCACCTAGATGTGGGTTTTGTGGTGGGTTTTGGAGGGCTCACATTACCACCACAAGTGTAACAGGTGGGGGGGGGGATGGGCATGGTCCGCCTGCCTGAAGAGCACTGAACCCACTAACACTGCTCTAGGGACCTGCATACTGCAGTGACTGGACCCGAGTATGACATTTGAGGCTGGCACGAAATATTTTTAAAGATTTTTTTGAGGGTGGAGGGCGTTAATGACCACTGGGGGAGTAAGGGGAGGTCATCCCGATTCTCTTCGATGGTCATCCTGGTCAGTTTGGGCACCTTTTTGTGTCTTGGTCGTAAGAAAAACACGACCAGGTAAAGTCGTCCAAGTGCTCTTCAGAGATGCCCTTTTTTTTTCCATTATGGGTCGAGGACATCCATGTGTTAGGCATGCCCATGTCCCGCCTTTGCTACGCCTCCGACACGCCCCCCGTTGAACTTTGGCTGTCCCTGCGACAGAAAGCAGTTGGGGACGTCCAAATCGGCTTTCGATTATACCGATTTGGACGACCCTGTGAGAAGGACGCCCATCTTCTGATTTGTGTCGAAAGATGGGCGTCCTTCTCTTTTGAAAATAAGCTGAAAGTTACAAAGTTAACATGGGGCTCATTTCGAAAGAAAAAAACATTTAAAAGTGGCATACTGTGGCGTATGGATGTTTTGCTTCGAAAACACTCAAGTCACTATTTTCAAAACCCATTTTCTAAAACTTTTTCTATAGCTGTTTCATCCACAGTGCCTTAAAATTACAAGCGGGCGTGCTAAGGACGAGATTTGGGCGTTCCTAACACGGGACATTTTCTGCCATAATGGAACAAAACAAAAACATCCAGGACTAAAACTAAGACGCTTTGAGAAAGACCTGTTTTACTAACGGAACCTAAGCCACAAAATGTGGCTTAAATGACCAGATGACCATTGGAGGAATAAAGGATTGACCCCCCCTCCCACAGATGTAAAAGAAACAGTACATACCAGCCTCTATGACAAGCCTCAGATGTTACAGCCAGTCTAATAGAGCAGCAAGCAAGTCCTGAGTAGCCTAGTGGTCAGTGCAGTGCAATGTGGAGAAGAAGAAACCCATGCCCATAATCCACTCTAACTGTTACACTCGTGGTGGAAAGTGTCAGCCCCACCACATACAGGTGACACGTGCAGATATAAGAACTATTAAAGTGGTGTATAGTTGGGTACAGGAGTTGTTAGTGGGTTTTGGAGGGCTCCCCCATACAATATAAGGGAGTAAGGGTGAGACGTGTACCTGGGACCTTTTTTGGGAAGTCCACTGCAGTGCCCACTAGGGTGCCCCACTGCTCTGCTGAGATGTCTGTGTATCCAGTCTACTAAGTATGCTGGCTCCTTCTACATCCAAATGGCTTGATTTTGTGTGTTTTTCACTTGAACGTTTTTTTTAATGGTCCAAAAAGATAGGTGCACAGAGCACAAAAAACATCTAGGAAATGGCAATTTTTGAAAAAAAAAAAAAAAAAAAGGAGACATTTTGCCATTTGAAAATGGTCATGTTTGCTACTCAATTTTTGGATATTTTGAGCAAAACATCCAAAGTTGGATTTAAACGTAGTATCAAAAATGCCCCTTTGTATAACTTTGTAAATCTATGTGCTTTTGAAAATGAGCACCTTTGTGTCTGTGTTATCCGTTTAGGAGGAAATTCTATATGTGGTTGCCCAAAAAAAAAATCACGCTTAGCACTATTCTATAAATCTCACCTAGAGTTAGGAGTGGTTTAAAGAATATGCATATGCCCATCCATGTGAGTAAAATTTAGGCGTGGCCATTTCCACCAACTAAAACCTGGTGTAAATACCCCATGCCTAACTTAGGTGCAGAAGAAAAAGTAGGTCCCACTCCTTCCACAATAACGCAGCAAAACAAACACAGGGTGGAAGAGAACCAAGTTCCAAGTATCAGCCCAAACACAGAAGAGCTCCAAACAGAGTTTATTGGGACCCTACACGGTCCATGGTTTCGGCAGAAAAAGCCTTCTTTAGGGGGTCTAAAAACATAAGATTTAAAACAATATACAATTAAAAATAAAAACAATAATGAATATGCAAACAAATAAAAGTATGACAGTAAAAAATAAAATTAAAAGCCCAACCAGCTTTGCTAAAGACATGATTCACTTTACATATGAATCATTGCTTGGTGAGGTTTCTAATTGGTAATTACATTGTAACCTAAGATTTGAGAAGTATTAGTAGTCAATTTGATTTTCCTAATTGAAAAGTACACAATTTTTTGTAAACTCTTTGCGGTCTTTGTCACCACAGGTTTGGTAGTATTTTTTCCCCTTTGCAGCAAGTTGTTCACTTGTTGATGTTCCCTGAGGACATGTGACAAGACACATCAGTCACATAAGTGGATGATGTCATCAAGTTGCACCAATATGGATGGAGTCTCAAGAGATTTAGAGTCAGATGCATCAAGCAAACGTTAAAAAATCTAAATTGTTAAAGTCCCTAACGATTTAAAAAAAACCGAAGAATGCACAAAAAAAACAAGTTCACACATGCTCGGAACGGTATTGAAAAGTACAATGTATCAAAGAATCGTAATCCACGTTGGTAACCGGCCCCTAAAGCATGCGCAGAGCAGCCAAGCGTTATGTTAGCTGCTCTGCGCATGCCACAAACAGTCAAAACACAAGCACGTGGCTCCCAAATCAAAACACAAATAAAAAAAAGGGTCGGGAGGGGGCAAAGGCGCTCATGAGGAGCGTCCTGTATGGCTGTCCTTGCCCCCCCACGCCCGAGGTCGCCGTTTCCCCCTGTATTATAATAAAAAAGCAAAACATACCTTTAGCAGCCCCGGCCCCCCTCCCTTCCTCACTACTCTGTCTCCCCTCAGCTCCACCTCCCGACATCCTCCGCCCTGTGCCCCTGCCCCCTCTTGGGGTCGTCGCCGCCATTTTCCCCCTCCACCCGGGCCCCCCTCCCTCTTACCGACCCGTGCAGCGCCTCTCTCCTCTGTCCGTAAGGCGCTGCACGGGCAAGAAGAAAAGCTGATGCCTGTCTTCGCCCAGCTTCGGTCGCGCGTCTCTCTCCTCCTGGGCCCGCCCCTGTCTGACGTCACTGACGTCAGACGGGGGCGGGCCCAGGAGGAGAGAGACGCACGACCAAAGCTGGGCGAAGACAGGATTCTCAGACAGGCTTGTCTGGAACAGGATTCAGGATTCTCTGACAGGCTTGTCTGGAACAGGATTCAGAATTCTCAAACAGGCTTGGGAACTGAAGCTGATGACAAACAGGGCAGACACAAGCAGGAAGGGAACTGAAGCTGAAGACAAACAGGGCAGACAACAAGCAGGATTAGAACTGAGACTGAAGACAAACAGGGCAGACACAAGCAGGAAGGGAACTAACGCTTAAGGCTTACAAGACAAGAACTAGCAGGGCAGGAACAGCAACAAACACAGACAGACGAAAACTCAACGGAAGACCTCTGTTGCAAAGGCAAGTCTGAAAGTTTCCCAGGTGCTTAATAAAGGCAATTACAGATGAGGTCACAGGTGAGGCTTGGCAGCAGGAACACCCAGGCAAGTCTGGAGTGCTGGAACATCAGGACTGGAATGAACTCTGGAACGTGTTTGGGAAACAGGAAGAAGACAGTCCACAGCAGCCATAGGGCCTGTCACCAGGAGACGAGGTGAGATTAGGCATGGGATACAGTCACAACCGTGACACTACCATGGTTGGTAGTTCCTTCTCTGTCCTCTTCCTCTGCTTCTGCCTCTTCCCGCGACCTCTTCCTTGGAAGGGGAATCTTTGTGGGTTGTATTCCCGGTTGAGAGTGGATGCATGCCTCGGTATCCGAAAATTGTCCCTATGCCAAAGTAGTTCTAAAAAATGTGGGGATGGTGCGTCTCGTGGTTTAGGACTAGTTAAAGGAGATGTGAATAATTCATCATCTGACATACTTCTGATTCTCTTGCGGCTTCGTTCTCTATTGGTGGTAATGGGAGAACTATTTTGATGTGCCTGATGTACGTCTGCTTGAACTGTAATTTGATTCTTGTGATGGGATACTGGGTTGTCATTAATTTTATATCTTTTATTAATGGATTGTGATCTATTTTTGTGTGTGTTATATGATTCAGTGTGTGACTGTAGTCTGTTATGTTTTTTACTATGATATTTAACTTTAGCAATGGCCAAAGGGTAAATGGGGCCTCTTTATAGTCATTAGTATCTCATTTAAATTTTTCAATCTTGCCTTGTTGATTTCTTGTCTAAAGCTCTTAGTACGGGAGTTGACATCTAATATGATGGTGTTAAAAATGCGGTCTTCCTTTTTAAGAGAGTCAAGTTCAACTTTTATCTGACTTTAATATCATCAGCTTTCTTTTTTGCTGTTTCAATTAAAAGGGTCATTAAAGTGAGGTGAAGGAAGCTATTAGGGCTAAAAGAAATGCCTTCAGAAATGGAAGAAGGAACCGTCTGAAAATAACATGAAGCAGCATAAGGAGTGTCAAAGCAAATGCAAGGCACAGATAAAGCCAAGAGGGATTAAAAAAAAAAGATAGCATTAGAGGCAAAAAAACATAGCAAAAGTTTATTTTCGGTATATTAAAAGCAGGAAGCCAGCAAAAGAATTGGTTGGGCCGCTGGATGACCGAGGGGTAAAAGGGGCGATCAAGGAAGATAAAGACGTAGCGGAGAAGATGAATGAATTCTTTGCTTCGGTCTTCACCGAGGAAGATTTGGGTGGGATACCGGTGTCAGAAATGGTATTTCAAGCAGACGAGTCGAAGAAACTTACTAACTTCACGGTAAACCTGGAGGACGTAATGGGCAGTTTAGCAAACTGAAGAGTAGCAAATCTCCTGCACCGGATGGTATTTATCCTAGAGTACTGATAGAACTGAAAAATGAGCTTGCGGAGCTACTGTTAGTGATATGCAATTTATCCTTAAAATCGAGCGTGGTACCGGAAGATTGGAGGGTGGCCAATGTAACGCTGATTTTTTTAAAAAGGTTCCAGGGGAGATCCGGGCAATATAGACCGGTTGAGTCCGACATCGGTTTGCCGGGGAAAATGGTAGAGACTATTATTAAAAAACAAAATTACAGAGCACATCCCAAGGACATGGATTACTGAGACTTATTTCCCTGGGTTGGTGAATATCTTATATCCATTTGCAGAATCATCAGAAAGTTATAGCCAGGTTTCTCAAATGACCACCAGGCCTGGTTGTTCTTCCACTATCCCAGTTCTTAATTGTACTTGCTTTGTTTACTACAGATTTGGCATTAATATAATACACGAGTATAGGCATAAAGTAGAAACTAACCTCCTGTATATGCCCTACTTTGGTCAATTTGTGTAATAAAACCCATGTTCAAGTTTCTAAATCTGTCATGTTGATTCTTCTGTGTCATTGGTGATATTACTTCTATTAAATTTGGCATAACCAACTCACAGTCAAGTAAAGCTATTATGACTGTGCCATACATGAGAAATTTTTGGCCATGAGTTATATGGTCAGTATCTGCCAACCAAGACCGTAGAAGATATCGCTGGTTTCCCCCACAAGAAAGATAAACAGAAAACATTGCCAACTATCTCAGCTTCATGGCCATGCTAAAGTCACAAAATTATCTCACCAAAATTAAAAACAAAGTAAAAGGAACCTACCCGCCTGCAGTGAAATGACCACAATAAAATATTTGGTTTATAAAGTCCTACATAACATTACTAAAAACATATTCCAAAAACAAAATCAAACTTAAAAATTGCACCACAAAGTTGCGTTTGGAAGCAGTTTCTACAACTGGATAGCGAGCCTTCTTTTATAAGGAATAATTATTTTTCAACCAATTTATTCCAATAAAGGACCCAGTTTCTAAAAAAGGGCAGGCCATGCCCCTTCGATGTGCCCCTTTGGTGGTTGCGCCTGAGGCACTGTGCTTCATTCTTGGTGCGCTTTTTCAGCTTGAACAGATAGGAAGTGATGACTCAGTGGGTCCAAGCTGGTCACTGGAGATGCCTGTTGTGCATACGTGAAAATTGGTACGATAATAGCACTGCTGAAATAAGATGTTATCAACAATCTGGATGGAAAAGCACAGTTCAGAGGGACAGTAGACAATAAAAGTCTTCCTCAGCCTTGGCATGCTTTTCAGCTGAACAAGCAGGAAATGATGACACAGAATGGGTGGGGCCACAACACATCGCTGGAGATGCTGCTATGCCACAGTAAAGATGGTAACATAATGGCGTTTGTTTCTTCAGATGTCTGAAGCCAGTAACTCTGGGAACTGGTTTTTCTTAGTGCAAGCACCAAAAAAAAAAGCTCTGAAATGCACAGGAAAAAAAAAGATAGCTGGAGACGCCCCTCTGCTCACAGACTCCTCTGCAACCGCGGGGGTTGAGTCATGCGGGTCTTCCAAGATGGCGCCCGCTGCCAGCTCCATCGAGCAGGAAGAATCATCGCTCGCCATGCTCGTACTGGCTCTACTGTCTAAAGAGCATGTTTTACAGAGTCCCGCTGCTGATCTGCGTTTGCCACAACGGAAACAAAAATGGTGGAATAAAATTCAAAATGGCGGCTTCACGCCCAATCACCCCGATCAGAACGTCATCCGCCGGGGCCCTCCCCGGAGGAGCTGAGTACTGCTCTTACCTCAAAGGACGAGTCCACGAGCTCCGGTCACACTGCACAGTCAGGAAAAGCCTCAGAAATAGAGGCGCTGAAAAAGCGCATACTTTTTAAAAAAATTTAAACGCTGTGAGGAAAGTCGGAGGCAAACAGCTACAGAGGGTACTTCCGGAGGCAGAAGAGGGTGGGAAAGGCAGGGAAAGGGCGAACCTATATGCCTGCATCCAACTGGGGAAGGGTAAGGCAGGGAAAGGGCGAACCAATGTACCTTTAAAGTGGGCTCCACTTAGCCACAAACACCCCTGCTACAAACTGGCAAAAGCACAGGAGCCACCCCAGGCAGAATCATCAAGGTGCTGAACAAGCTGCGTCCAACCCTGCTGGGAGATAGAGAAATATGCGGGATGGCAGATGGAGCTAGCCGTCCTAGAGGCACTCTGGTTTTCAGTGTTCTCTATCTCCCCCTGCTGGTAGGTGGACACAACCCATTCGTAATGGATTCATCTGCTGCTGATGACAAGGAATGATAGATGCTATTCAGATTTTTTTTTTCTGTTTTTCCTTGACCTCTTTGTAACACTAACTATATTCTTTACCCTGATATTACAATGTCATAACAGGACTTTGTAAGCCACAATAGGTGGGAAAATGTGGGATACAAATAGGTGGGAAAATGTGGGATACAAGTGCAATAAATAAATAAATATTATATATAAATTTCATTTATAATAGTTTGTATCTTCAGAATTTTCTGCATAAATGTATACTGTAATATGTAAATCACATTTAAAATATGAAAAAACATTGCCACCTCTGTGTTGGAATCTGTGGCAGGTATTCATGCATGTTCATCACTTCTACTATGTTGATCTTTTCACCACATTTCATCCCCATCTTTTGCCAGCATATCTGCTGTTCTTGCTCATAGGTCAGGTTCACATTGATCACGAGTGCATCCCTTGGGTGCTGTGGACCATCATCTGAGAAATGCCAACTTTTTTTTTTTTTTGAACTCCAGGGATATCTGTCCTAGTCCATCACTTCCATCTTGTTCTGCGCATCCTAAAAAAGAAAGGAAAATGAATATTCAGACAGCAAAAATATAATACAATATAACAATATCAATATATATTTATAAACCACTAATTTCCTTAAAAGGGTTCATTGCGATGTACAAAAAAAAGTGAATTTATCGTTAATTACATAGCTATAATAAAACCTTCAAAAACTAAACATACTAAGGTTGTTCAAATAAAAAAGTTTTAATCTTTTTCTGAAGTACTAAGAGGCCTTTTATAAAGCCGAACGTTTTTAGCTCGCTGTAAAATCAGCTAGTGGCAAACTTTGACACCCACAGGAATATGATGGGCGTCTCAGCATTTACCGCCAGCTGATTTTTACCACGAGCTAAAAACACTAGTGCGGTTTTGTAAAAGGCCCCTTAGTATTTCAGGAAAAGATTAAAACTTTATTTGAACGACCTTTGTAAAAGACCCTCTAAATAACTCATCGCTGGATTTCTAGTTAACTATACAAATGACTTCTAAATACCCAATTCAGCTTCCTTCTAACTGCCCGGCTTATGAATTTAAGCCAGCCATTATAGCTTGTCTATATAAAGGCTGAAAAGCGCTTTTGCAGCATTTTTATTATATTTTGACAAATCTTGAAGACATGTTGCATGAAAAACTCCTCATCTAAGTAAAGTGCTTCCATGGCCCTTTCCATTTTCTACTAGTTTATATTGTTTTGGATTTACTTAATGAGCATGTTTGCAGATGAAGTGTTATAATGGATTCCATGACTTGTTTGCACAGATGGGAAACTCTACTTTACCTTGAAATCACCCATAGCCTCTCTTAGTACTGTCAAGTTTACCAGAAGACTCTCACATACAGTGGTGGAAATATATTTGATCCCTTGCTTTTTGTAAGTTTGCCCACTGACAAAGACCTGAGCAGCCCATAATGAAGGGTAGGTTATTGGTAACAGTGAGAGATAGCACCACAAATTAAATCTGGAAAATCACATTGTGGAAAGTATATGAATTTATTTGCATTCTGCAGAGGGAAATAAGTATTTAATCCCTCTGGCAAACAAGACCTAATACTTGGTGGCAAAACCCTTGTTGGCAAGCACAGCGGTCAGACGTCTTCTGTAGTTGATGATGAGGTTTGCACACATGTCAGGAGGAATTTTGGTCCACTCCTCTTTGCAGATCATCTCTAAATCATTAAGAGTTCTGGGCTGTCGCTTGGCAACTCGCAGCTTCAGCTCCCTCCATAAGTTTTCAATGGGATTAAGGTCTGGTGACTGGCTAGGCCACTCCATGACCCTAATGTGCTTCTTCCTGAGCCACTCCTTTGTTGCCTTGGCTGTATGTTTTGGGTCATTGTCGTGCTGGAAGACAGCCACGACCCATTTTTAAGGCCCTGGCGGAGGGAAGGGTTGTCACTCAGAATTTATGGTACATGGCCCCATCCATTCTCCCATTGATGCGGTGAAGTCCTGTGCCCTTAGCAGAAAACACCCCCAAAACATAACATTTCCACCTCCATGCTTGACAGTGGGGACGGTGTTCTTTGGGTCATAGGCAGCATTTCTCTTCCTCCAAACACGGCGAGTTGAGTTCATGCCAAAGAGCTCAATTTTTGTCTCATCTGACCACAGCACCTTCTCCCAATCACTCTCGGCATCATCCAGGTGTTCACTGGCAAACTTCAGACGGGCCGTCACATGTGCCTTCCGGAGCAGGGGGACCTTGCGGGCACTGCAGGATTGCAATCCGTTATGTCGTAATGTGTTACCAATGGTTTTCGTGGTGACAGTGGTCCCAGCTGCCTTGAGATCATTGACAAGTTCCCCCCTTGTAGTTGTAGGCTGATTTCTAACCTTCCTCATGATCAAGGATACCCCACGAGGTGAGATTTTGCGTGGAGCCCCAGATCTTTGTCGATTGACAGTCATTTTGTACTTCTTCCATTTTCTTACTATGGCACCAACAGTTGTCTCCTTCTCGCCCAGCGTCTTACTGATGGTTTTGTAGCCCATTCCAGCCTTGTGCAGGTGTATGATCTTGTCCCTGACATCCTTAGACAGCTCCTTGCTCTTGGCCATTTTGTAGAGGTTAGAGTCTGACTGATTCACTGAGTCTGTGGACAGGTGTCTTTCATACAGGTGACCATTGCCGACAGCTGTCTGTCATGCAGGTAACGAGTTGATTTGGAGCATCTACCTGGTCTGTAGGGGCCAGATCTCTTACTGGTTGGTGGGGGATCAAATACTTATTTCCCTCTGCAGAATGCAAATAAATTCATATACTTTCCACAATGTGATTTTCCGGATTTAATTTGTGATGTGCTATCTCTCACTGTTACCAATAACCTACCCTTCAATTATGGGCTGCTCATGTCTTTGTCAGTGGGCAAACTTACAAAATCAGCAAGGGATCAAATACTTATTTCCACCACTGTAAGTAAAGTCTAAGTCAAAATCCATGTCTGTGTTCCCTCTCTTCCAATAGAATACCCCAGTGCTCTAGTGGAGGAGGATGGTGGGTGTGTAGGAGTATTTACCTGAGATCTCACCTTTGCTGGTCTTGGCCTATACAGCCATTGTTATAACATATGGATTTTACAGCTTGTGGCCTGCATGCATCAGTAACCATCAGAAACCAGCTTGGTTACAAAAAGGAAATTTACTGCTGAGCATTCCAAGATGACTTCATCTAAGGACATATTCTTTGTTGCAAACTAGCCCAGTTATCTCCGGGAAGATTGGAGGAGAGGACACACATGGCTCCAGGAGTATGGGATCGGACAGGGAGGTTTGCATGCCATCGATAACAGTTCATGGCTACAACAAAGGCTCGCTTCATGACCATGAAGCCGGCTGGACATTATTACACCATCTGTTATTGGTCCACAGGTATCATCCGACCCATGGATGCCAAAAAGTTGGACTGAAGAAGAGAAAGGAGAGAGGAGACGACCAGAAGACTTGCAGGTGGATAGAAGGCTCTGAATGAACAAGAAACTGATTTCCTAAACACCAGTGAATTGCATACCTTGTAACAAGCTCACAAGGTTAGCTCAGCTACATATACGGCCTTAACTAAAGACTGTGCCATCTGCATCCAGAATACAGATCTCTGACTTTATTCCTGGACTGAGAGACTCGCTGAGGCTTCAGCTTGAGTCTCAGAGGAAGAATCTGCTTCTCTACCATTGGAGGTCTGCCAAAGACTGCAGGGTGAGATAACAGGATTTACTACCTATGGTCATGGGGATAATTAGTCCTTGGCTTTTGTCTGAGACAGACGGGTTTTATGTTGATGTGGTCTGTGAATTTAGCTGCTAACTGTATTTTGCATAAGATGTGTGGTGTAAGTTTTCATAATAATCATTAGGACATCAGTATTGTGATAGGTTGTGTAATCACTCATTTAGTTAGTCCATTAGGATAATATTTCATTATTTATATTTGGTGATTATCTATTTTTTTTTCTGGCAAGTTATTTTGTATTTTGCTTGGCATTTTGCTTCAGAACAATATATATATATATATATACAGATATATATATATTTTTTTTACTTAATAAACAATATATATTCCATTTGTGGCATTGTTCCTTTTTCCAGCACAACTAGCTAGTCATTGGGCCAAAGAGGTATGCTTCCCCTAAACACGAGTCCAGAATAAATGCTATTTAGTAGTGTTCTGTCAGCTAAGTACCTCTGGATGTATATTAGGAGTTGTCCTCCTGTATATAGCATACCTACAGGTGAAGCAAGGTCAGCACTGTTTCCTCAATCTGGTGAACTTCCACTGACACCTCCACACATGCGCCAGTACATCAGGTGACCTCTGACGCTGCTGACACGTGGATGTGACAGTGTGTTCTTGGTGCGGCTGTTCTCCGTGGACAGTGTGATCATCTAGCCACACAGTTGAAGTGACGTCAGGGTGACGTCACCGACCCGGCCTTCCAATAGCACAGAAAACTCTAAGAGCTCTCTGCGCATGCACGAACATTCCCGCCCATAGCATAGTATAAATAGCGGACACGCCCCCCCTGTCAAACCAGTTTTATTTTTTTCTGCGGCACAGTTACGACCCCTGCGCTCTTAGGTTTCTCCTCATAATTTTACTTATTATTTTCTCAGTGTTTTCTTAGTCTTGTGACCAAAATGGTCACAGAAACCAGGTTTTAAAAGCTGTTCTAGTTTTCGGGAAAGATGTCAGTTATGGACCCGCATGCTCAATGTCTCCGATGTCTGGGGCAGCAGCAGATCCCGGCAGATTGTGCTGTCGAAGATGTCTGACAAATCCTTGCAGATTCGTCTTTTAAAGTTGCAGGATCTCTCAAGGTCTACCTCTGCCTCTGATATTTCCTACTTCAACAAAAAAGGAGGCAAAAGACTAAGTACATTATCAAGCCGGTACAGGTATCAGCTGTTTCTCTCTTTGATGTGCCTGCAGATTCTGTACTTTCCCCCTGCTGCTATGCCCGGGGGGACAGGATCAGGGTATTTCCCGACAGTCAAAATTGGATGCTTCTGTGAGCTCCAATAGTACTGCAGGGACCCAGCAGAGTAATTGGCAAGAACGGCAACCTTTGTCAGCTGATTCCATCACTGCTCCGCTTCGACAGTTGGAGTCGGTGATATTAATTCCAAGTAATCTCTCAACACCAAGCAGGCATCAGCTGACCAACAGCTTGGTTCACTCGGCTACCTCTACTTCTAACAGCTATTCTCCGTCTCCTAAGAAAAGAGGAGATGCCACTGTTCTGCAGTCTCTAAAAGCAGGCATCTGTTTCACATAATAAGGAAGGGCATCAGAGCCGTCATACAAGTACTCGATGCCGGGATGTCGATCTTCTAGTACCAGTTACTCGAGGTCGAGACGCTCAACTGTGCTTCCTGATGCACCTTGAATACTAGTTCTTCTTCTCTTCAACCAGTTCCTGTGCCTTCAGTTTCAGATCAGACTTCAGTCTCTTTAGGTTTTTTCCCAATTATTGACTCAGTTTTAAAACAGCATATGCCAGCTGAATCAGATTCTTCAAGGTCTCTTAATGAGGGACACTCCTCGACTACTCAGCAGACTTCTCTCAGATCTCATTGTACCCTCCTTCATTTAGGAAGAGAAGTACTCAATCTCTCCTTTCACTTCTCCAATGGTGGAATCACGGTCTAGAGAAGATGTTAGATCCTGCTCCAGAGCCTCTTCTCCTGACCCACCTTGTTCCATAGGGAAAAGGTTGGCCGTACAGATTTTCATGATGACCTTCCTCAAAAGGAATTTCAAAGGATGTTTGTGCATATCCTCAATTTCTCATTAGAATGGCCAAGGCACTTCAGTTACCACATACCTCTCAATTGCCGTCTGCAGAGCAGGAGAAGAGGTCAGTCTTGAAATATCTCCAATGACAAGGAAACAGTAGTTCTTCCAATTGACAATGTACTGAAGGAACATCATAAGCAGATTTGGTCTACCCCATTTACTGTTCGAGCTACATATCGTCAGTTAGATAATAAATATAGAGTCCAATCTCTTTTGAGTCATGGTCTCCACCACGTTCTACATCAGTCTGTGGTAGTGAAATCAGCCGTGAGAAAGCATAAGACAGGGAAGGAGAGCACGTCTCATCCCCAAATAAAGACTTAAAGTGTATGGATCTTCTAGGAAGGAAAGCCTATCAGAATACGATGCTCAGGCTAGGATAGCAGTTCATTTCTTCCACTATGTTCAATATTTATATACTGTGATAAGATTGCTAAATTGCAGGACATGTCAGATTCAACCTCTCTTGATTCTCTGCCGTCTATAATACAGGACCTAGAATTTTATTCCCAATGTATGATTCATGCAGCATTTGATAATTATGAGACAGCAGTGCGAAGTTCAGCAATTGCCATCTCACTAGACGCATGGCTTGGCTACGTTCTTCAGCTTAGCTGATGATTTATTGGAAAAGGTAGGCAGACCTCCCTTGTGTGGGAGATAGCCTTCTTGGTCCCAAGGTGGCAGAGATGATTACCTCGATCAAGGATGAGTGCATGACGCTGGACACTGGAAGATGACCACTCGAAAAGCTCAAGAGCTGTGTATAACGTCTCCCATATTATCAATCTAAATCACGTTTTCAGGAAAGGAGACCTTATACTTCTCAGAAGCCTGCTTACTTTAATAGACACCAGAGACAAACGACAATATGTCCCATCTAAATTTTCTCGTGACAAAAAACAGGTGCGTAGTACCACTATCCAACAACAGAAGACAATCCCCGTTTTTGACAAACAGGATCACCTCAGTCTTCCAGTAGGAGGGCGTTTGTCCTGCTACAGCAAAGTCTGGAAAACTGTAACAACGGATTCATGGGTGCTGCAAGTGATACGAAATGGATATCGAATAAATTTTCTCACTTATCCACCATCCAATCCTCCAATGAGGTCCGTGACATCAGATTCACAAGCTCTTCTCCTACACGCAGAAGTACACAGATTGCTACAAGCTATAGAGCTAGTACCACAGGAGCAGATGGGGAGCGGTTTTTATTCCAAGTATTTCCTAATACCAAAGAAACTAAGGGGGTTCGAGCCACCTTAGATCTCAGACTCCTCAACAAATTTATCAGAAAAGAAAGATTCCGCATGTGTACGCTCGCAAGCATCCTTCCATTACTGCAGCAGGGAGCTTGGTTAGCGTCGTTGGATCTCAGAGGACACATATCTCCACATACCCATACACCCAAGTTCACGTCAGGTACCTTCGATTCACACTACAGGGCATTCATTATCAATACAAAGTTCTCCCGTACGGTCTCACATCAGCACCCAGAGTATTTACCAAAGTGTAATTGTGGTCATAGCCTATCTTCGTCAGCAGGGTTGCATTATTTTCCATACCTGGACGATTGGCTCATTGTAGGCTCCACTCTGCAAATCGTTCTTCAGACATTGCACAGGACAATCACCCTCTTCACTTCCCTCGGATTTCTAATAAATTACGAAAGTCACTTTTGCAGCCGACACAGAGTTTGGAATCATAGGGGCGTTTCATTACACCCATTACCTTGGCACGCCTACCTTCATCCAGAGTACAGGCTCCAATCCAACTGGTTCAGAACCTGTTAAGAACTCAGATAACCACAGCCAGAACTCTCTAGTATTGTTGGGTCACATGGCTGCAACTATCCATGCTATACCATAGGCACGGTTAAGAATGCGTTCCCTTCAGTGGTATTTGAGAGATCATTGGTCTCAATATCACCAACCGCTGTCCACCAAGATAACTCTGCAACAATACATCAAACTCAAATTAACATGGTGGATGTATCTGCCTCACCTGACAGAGAGAGCACCTTTTCAGACTTCAAACCGACAATATTATTAACAACAGATGCCTCCAAAAAGGGCTGGGGTGCGCATTGTCAGAATCATCAACCCAAGGGATCCGGTCGCAGGAAGAGGAAGGCCTGCAGTATCAATCTTCTGGACTCAGAGCAATCCGTCTATCAGTGCTCGCATTCGCTCACATCCTTCACAGTCAATATATTCACATCCAAACAGACAATCAAGTGGCAATGTATTATGTCAACAAACAAGGGGGAATCGGATCCCGATCCTTATGTCAGGAAGCAATCCAACTCTGGTATTTAGTTCTTCAGATGGGATCGCACATAACAGCCACTTACATTCCAGGACATTTAAATTGTCTAGCAGATTCACTCAGTCGCAAGCTACAGCCGCACGAATGGTCTTTGAAGACCATAATTACTCAACAGTTATTCCAGAAGTGGGGTTATCCTGTAATAGACCTATTTGTGTCCCCTCTCAACAGGATAGTGTCACAGATACTGCTCAAGTGGCCCAGTCATAACAGGATAGCGTCCGATGCATTCCTCATCAATTGGGACCAAGGTCTGATATATGCCTATCTGCCCATTCCTCTCATAGCGAAGACGTTGCAAAAGTGATTACAGATTCAGCTTGCATGATCCTGATAGCTCCTCACTGGCCAAGACAGTGTGTGTTGGTTCCCAATTCTTCTGTCTTTGCTGCAGGACGCACCAATCATTTTACCCATAGTGCCAGATCTAATTACTCAGAACAATGGCACACTTCATCATCCAAATCTCATTCCCTGAAACTACAGCATGGTTCATTCAAAAACTGTGACCAATTCTGGGCTATTTTTGACACAAGTCCTACAAATACTGCAAGCAGCATGTAAAGAATCGACCAGACATTCATATGCTTCTAAATGGCACCGTTTTGAAACTATGGTGCACAAGAAATTCCCAACATCCATATAGTTGTTCTATTTCTACTGTTCTGGACTATTATTGCATCTTTCGGATGCAGGTTTATCATTCACATCAGTCAAGGTCATTTAGTGGCTTTGTCTGTTTTGCATGATCCAGTTGACGCACCACTCTTCTTTGTTACCCAGTTACAAAGATTTATGAAGGGCTTACTACATTCTAGACCTCCAATAAAGATTCCAGTGACTGCATGGGACCTCAGTCTTGTTTTACATAATCTCATGAGTTCCCCATTTGAGCCATTGCTGATAGCTGACTTCAGTGAGTGGAGGAGTGGCCTAGTGGTTAGGGTGGTGGACTTTGGTCCTAGAGAACTGAGTCGATTCCCGGCACAGGCAGCTCCTTGTGACTCTGGGCAAGTCCCTTAACCCTCCATTGCCCACCGCATTGAGCCTGCCATGAGTGGGAAAGCGTGGGATACAAATGTAACAAAAATAAATATCTCTCATGGAAGACTTTATTTCTGATTGCCATAACCTCTGCTAGGAGGATAAGAGAGCTTCAAGCATTAGTACATTATTCTCCATACTTGCAAGTTTTACATGATAAAGTTTTGTTAAGAACACATTCCAAAATTTTTACCTAAGGTTGTGTCGCCCTTTCCACTTCAATCAGACAATAGTACTGCCGGCATTTCATCCTCCTCCTCACAATTCGGGACCAGGACAAATTGTTACATACTCTTGACTTGTGTTTGAGCTGTTACCATATATCCGCAGAGGACACAATTTTTAAATCGTCCTTCACAGCTTTTTCTTTCTATCCAGTCACTGCATCAACCAAAGCCAGTAAAGAAATTTTTCACTTTATCTCACTGGATAACTGATGCATTTCGTTCTGCTATAGACACTGCACACCACTTACGAGCTGTGGCAACTTCTTCAGCACTGCTTCAGTGTGCTTCTCCTGTGGAATTTGCCAAGCTGCAACTTGGACAACCATGCATACCTTTACAAAGCACTATTGTACTGATGATGCATCGGCAGCTGACGCTCTGTTGGCAGATTGGTTCTGTCCTCGTCCGGCACCAACTCACTCCTCCACTAACTCAGGTAAGTTTTCCTACTTATATGTTACTACTGTATTTAACTGTTACCATGTTTTGACTTTAGCTTGGGAGTCTTCAACTGTGTGGCTAGAGGATCACACTGTCCATGGAGAAATAGAAGTGCTTACCTGTAACGGTAGTTCTCCTTGGACAGTTGATCATCTAGCTACCCAGACCCACCCTTCCCACCCTGAGTTGTTGCCAGCTGGAAGATCAACTGGTTTGACAGGGGGGCGTGTTCGCTATTTATACTATGCTACGGGTGGGAATGTTTGGCATGTGCAGAGAGCTTAGAGTTTTCTGTGCTATTGGAAGGCCGGGTCGGTAACGTCACCCTGACGTCACTCAACTGTGTGACTAGATGATCAACTGTCCAAGGAGAACAACCGTACAGGTAAGCAACTTCTATTTCTGCTTGTATCACAAAAGCTCCTTTTGGGTACAATTACATCAGCACGCCGTATTGTGAGTTCAAGGTTCTGGCACACTCTAGTGCAATATACTCAAATGTTGCATAATAAGATAATCCTTCGACCACACAAAATTTCTTCTCAACGTGGGTTGTCTCCATTTTATTTAAATCAATCCATACTTCCACTATTCTGTCCACCTGTTGCTAACCAACGTCGCTTGTGTAATTGTGCACCACACTTACCATTTAAACTCGCACGTTCCCAGGCCAAGGCCGCCATCTTAGTTATTTTATTTATTTTTACGGGAGAATTAACTAGCAGCTGCCTTCAACCAGGCATAAGCGTACTTTGTCATGGATAGCGGCTTTTCTAACATGAACATGCAGATTCCTCAAGAACCCATTGTCTTCGAACTAGGCTAATAAAAGCGCGTTATTACAGAGTACCCCCCCCCCCCCCATAGAGATTGTAAAGTAGCCACATGAGATATCCTTGCATACTTTTACAGAGCACTAACTGCATCAATGCAGCTAGTTCGAGCTCGACTCCAGTTTCAGAAGCCCTACTGCGCTCTCCTCTGACGCAACTTCTTGTTTCCGGCAAGGCGGGATGAAGAGGAGAGAGGTAAGGTGGTGTGATGTGTATAGTAATTAGGGGACGGTCACGGGTAGCGGAGAAAGAAAGCCGTAGGATGCTAGTGGGTGTCGACCTCAGATCAGGTATGAGTTTGATGAGGGGGGGGGGAGAAGGAAGTGTGTGAGGGACAGGTACCGTATCGCGGACAGGAGAAGAGTCACAGTGGACGATAGAGGTAGAGATGGTACTGGGAATGCGTGTGAGGAGGATGGGTGCTTGGCATGTGAGAGTGTGAGGACAGCTGAATGCGTGTCTGTTAGTCGCAAGTCCAAAACCCCCCTGTGCCTGCGGGCCACATTCAAGATGGCAGCAGAGCGATTGGGGGAGGGGACGTCAGAGCGCGCGGCGTCGGTTGGTGACGTCAGCGCGGCACTGGGCAATGGCCGGTCGGGCTATAAGGCAAAGTTTTGGCAATGTTGAGGAGAGAAGTAGTGAAAGGAGCCGGAGTCCTCGCTTTGACTTTTTCTGTTTAGTTTGGCAGTGACCTGATCTGCTCTGTTTGATTTTCTTGAAATAAATCTTAAAACAACCCCCCCTCCCCACCTTTTCATAGTCCGCTTCGACTACACGTTGAGAGAGAGCCAGAGGGAAGAATCAGCGGTGGAATCCCGGAGCCATGTCCGAGGAACCGAGCTCGCTGCCCTGGTCCATTAACAGAGATGACTACGAGCTACAGGAGGTGATAGGTGAGCGCGCGCCCCATCCTCCCGCGCTTGTGTGCACAGAGCAGCCGCTTAGGAGGAATGAGGCCCTGGCGTCCCTCCCTCCCCGTGCTTGGGAGCTGGGGGCGTGGACCCCCCCCCCTCCTCCCTGCCCCTTTATTGCGCCAGCTTTCCTTTTTCTCTCTTTGACCCTGGGTGGCCTAGTTGCTTTCCGGGGAGAGTTGGGTGCCGCCCCCTCCTGTCTGGGCCTGTTTGGGAGCAGCCGGTAAACTGGGGGTGGGGTGGCCCTGTTCCGAAGGGAGAGGCTGTGAGAGAGGGCGGCGGTAAGAGTGTAGGGTGAGGGGTTCTGGTGTGGCCCTCCGGCGTCTCTGCATACTCCCCTTTGGGTCTTTTCCGGGTATTTGTCAGTAGGAGCGCGGCTGGCTGCTTTTTTTCAAAGATAATTAAAATGGATACAAGTTCATATAGGTTTTTGGCTACACAGTACGTTACATATATTGTAGCTTTGCTTAGTTTGTTGCAACTTCTTTAGAATGCGCCTAATGATACATAAGTATAGATTCTTGAAAGTTATTGTTTAGGAGACATACGTTTTAATTCATTTGTCAGTTGAGAAAGTTAGTTTCTTTTTTTTTTTTTTTTTGTAACACTGTTGTGACACACCTGATGGTTATTTATTTATTACATTTGTATCCCACATTTTCCTGCATAGCAGTAGGCTCAGTGTGGCTTACAGGTTCCGGCCAGGAGAGTACCAACTCTGGGAATATATACAGAGTGGAAAATAGAGTAACAGTAGGTGCAAGGAAGCTGATGATATGTGAGTGGCATACTAATTCACAGCTGAACAAAAATCCTAAATATTTAATTATTGATAATGTAATCCCCCGTTGTATGGGGATTACTGAGAGAGTATGTTTCCTAGTCTACAGAGTCACTGTGGAGGAAATGATTGGGAGGTCCCTGGGTAGGAGGGAGCCCAGCCAGGGGGAGTAGTTTTCAAATAAAATGCAAAAGCCCTCATGATCAAAAGCCCTGCGCTGTTCCATACAGCGCCCTAAAAATAGCGCCACGACAGCGCAGGGCTTTTCTGCATCGATGATCAAAGATAATGCATGCAAATCTAAGCAGCGCAATTATCTTTATCATGTTTAAAGTGCGGGAGAATTGCGCCTGAGCATGCGCTCAGCACAATCCTCCCGCACTTGTTTGACAGGTCTGGGCTGTCAAAAGCCCAAACCTGTCAAACAGCCTGCCGAGGCCCGAACAACGAGGACTGGAGGACCGAATGTCTGCATCTCCCCCCAAACCCCCAGAAACGTTGAGGCCGCCGCCAGCAGCCAAACCCTCTCCCACCCAGCGACGGCCCCCAACGATTCGACCCCCTCCATGCCAGGGAGGGCTGGAGATCCGGTGGGTCTCCAGCCCCCCCCCCCCCCGAACCCCCATAATTCGTGGTGGCCGCCTCCGGCCAAACGCTATCTCGCCCTCCCTCCCACTCAGCGATGGGGGGGGGGGGCTGGAGGTTCGGTGGGTCTCCAGCCCACCCCAACACCCCCCCCCCCAGCGTTCTGAATCCCTGGTGGTCCGTGGTCACCCACCCACCCTGCCGGCCCCCCGGCTGGCCCCCCTACCTTTTGTTGGAGGAGGGACGCAGCCTGCCTGCCTCCCTCCTCTTCCTGTCAACGCCGCTGCAAAATGGCGGCGCCCAGCCCCGCCTATTGCATCCTGGGATGCGCTAGCCCCTGGAGGTGAAGCAATACAAACCCTGCAGTCGGAAACTATGTAGCAAACTGAACATTTCCAGTTATTATTGAGGGTAGTCGGGAAGATTATTTATGGGGACTTTGAGAACCTGATTTTTAGGATCGCTGCTCTCCCAGCTTGCAAACACAGATAGTTAAGGAAAGCACAGGCTATACGGAATTTTTTGTGGTGCGTCTCCTACTTCTTGAGGACATGCTGGTTGAGAACCACTGTCATAAAGCCATAGACCAGCCAGTAGTGATCTCAGAATTAGGCTAGAATAGATGATAGTGCTGAACTGTTTCTAAACAGGGTCTGAATAGTGTATTTTACCCTTAACGGTGTAATTTAATTTACCATGCTTTCAGAGTTGGCATAATATAATGAAGCCAGTGTTTTGTTTTTGAGTAAACTGAGAACTAGTCTAAACGAATGTTCACTGTTATCATTTATTTTTACTGGCCTAGAATTTTTCATTTATGCCTACACTTGGAGATGTCTGATCGTTAATGTTAAAATAGCCACTGGGTCAGAACAATGGGAGCAGGATACTGGGCTGAATGGACCAACAGTGGCCAAATGAGGTCACAGCTACCTGGCAGTAACCAAAATAGTAGCAACATTCCATGCTACCAATCCCAGGGCAAGCAGTGGTATCACTGTTTCCATCTCAATAGTAGACTATGGACTTTTCCTCCAGGAACTTCTCCACACCTTTCTTTAAACCCAGAAACGCCAACTGCTGTTATCCAACCTCTGGCACTGAGTTCCAGAGCTTACTATTCATTGAGTGAAAAAAACAAATTTCCTCCTTTTTGTTTTAAAAGTATTTTTATTTAACTTCCTTAAGTGTTCCCTAATCTTTGTACCTTTTTGAAAGAGTAAAATGAATTCTGCACCACCTCATGACTTTGTAGACCTCAGTCATATCTCCCTCAGCTGTTTCGTTTCCAAATTGAAGAGCCCTAAACTCTTTAATCTCTTTCCTCATTGAGTTTCATCCTCTTATCATTTTGGTTGCTCTTCTTTGAACCTTTTCTAATTCTGTATCTTTTTTTTTTTTTTTGATATGGCGACCAAAATAAACATGATGGCAGAGGGAAAGGTCATCTAAATATAGAAAACCACCTAAACTCACTATGCAAATAGAAACAAAGCAATGAACACAAATACTCGTAGTCTAGGTAAAAAGGTTCAAGACTTGCAAGCTCTGATGTTTGAAGAAAACTTGGATATTGTTGCTATTACAGAGATGTGGTTCAATGATTCCCATGAATGGGATGCGACTATACCAGTCTATAATCTTTTTAGGAAGGCTAGAGAGGGCCGAAGGGGTGGAGTAGTGGTGCTGTATGTGAGAGACAATATCGGAGTGACTGAAATGCGGGGGACCTGGGGAGAGGAAGAAGCTTTATGGATTGACCTGGAACGAGAAGATGGAACCTGTATCCACACGGGGGTTATCTACAGACCTCCGGCACAAACAGGGAAGCTAGACAAGGATCTGATAGAAGATATTCAAAAGATTGGTATGAAAGGGGAGGTGCTACTGTTGGGAGATTTCAACTTGTCTGATGTTGTTTGGAACTACCCTTCTGCAGAATTGGAAAGAAGTAGGGAGATTGTGGACGCCTGTCAAAGTGCCTTGCTCAGACAAATGGTGACGGAACCCACAAGGGAAGGGTCGATGCTGCATCTAGTGCTCACGAATGAAGTGTTTCAAATATCCGGGTGGGTGCCCACCTATCTAATAGTGATTATCGTATCATATGGTTTGATATAAGGGCAAAGGTGGAGTGTGGATGCACAAAATTCAAAGTACTGGATTTCAGACGTACTGATTTTGATAAAATGGGGGAATACCTGAAGAAGGAACTGTTGGAGTGGGAAGGCGTAGGAGAAGTAGAAAATCAGTGGTCAAAGCTAAAGGCTGCTATAAATATGTCAACTGATCTTTACGTGAGGTAAGTAAACAAAATCAAGAGAAACAGGAAGCCTATATAGTTCTCCAAACAAGAGCAAAATAGGCTTTGCTCAAGAAATACAAAAGAACGCTATGAGAGGATCATGGAAAAAGTTATCGGATTAAACTCGAGCGAAGAGGGAAATACGGCTAGCGAAAGGTGAGTGGAAGGAAAAATGGCTAAAGCTGTAAAGAGAGGTGACGACCTTTTTCAGATACATTGGAGAGAGGAGAAAAGATAGGAATGGAATTGCGAGACTGAAAGATAATAGCTATGTGGAGAGTGAGAATAAAGTAAACGGGGGGGGGGGGGGCATGTCAAGTTGGCGACTTGAGAGCGTTTGCTGATCGCTCGAGAGCGTTCTGCTGGTTTCTTTTCTTCGAACTTACCTTTACTATGCCCCATATTAAAAGAAAGGGGATAGTGAAAGACCAAACGCCTCTGGCCAGAACTTCCTCCCCATCTCAGCAGACTATCGATAGATTTACAATGCCCATTCCCTTGAATGGAGTGAGTGTGTCTGAGCTGAGGGAGGAGCGTCGGCTCTCTCGGAATTGGAGACATCATTATCATTGCCAGAACATAATTGCCCTCCGTGCCCTGCGTTGATTGGGCAGAGCGAGGAGGCCCAGACCATTTCAGAAGGCGAATGTGGCCGGACCTCGGATGGCGTCGGCTCTGTCTGAAATGCTGTTGGAGCAATCTTGGAGGATATTCCTCCCGCGGAGATTACTCTTCAGGCAATATGGAAGGCTCTACAGGGACTAAATCAGACAGTTCTGAAATCGACTCCAGAAACCTCTCAACTTGTAAGTAAGATTGAGAATTTCTTTAGAGAAAACTAAGCAGGAAACTGTTTTACCCATATCTGACCTCCTAGCAGAGACCTTGCCAGAGGGATCTATGCAACAAATTGTAGTGGGTGAGCAGCATTGCGGAAATATGCTGATATGTTTTCTACTAAACCAGGACTTACCCATTTGTCTAATCACAGTGTAAACATGGGTGGCCATGACCCACTGAAGCAGGATGCCTTTCAAATATCTGCTGAGGTGGAGAGGCAAATGAAGCAGGCGACTGATGAGATCTAGCCCTAGGTGTTATAAAGAAGTCTCATAGTCCCTGGGCTTTTCCTGTAGTTCTTTCCCCAAAAATGTGGCAAAACCTGCTTCTGCGTGGATTACAGTAGACTTGACTGTACTGGATCTGACACCTATCCGATGCCCCGGATGGATGTTAGTAAACCATTTAGCTGGGGTCCAGTACCTGACTACATTGGCCCTTCGCTGAGGGTACTGGCAGATTCTCCTAACAGCTGCTGCTCAGGAGCGATCAGCATTTATTACCCCATTTGGTCTGTATGAGTTTACTGTGATTCCTTTTGGAATGAAAAATGCCCTAGGTACATTCAGTTCTTAGACTCCAGGAGCATGCTAGGGCTTATTTTGATGATACTGCGGTGTAAAGTCGGACCTGGAATGACCACCTGATCCATTTGAGTGGCGTACTGGACTGGCTCAGGGATGCCCACCTGACTATAAAACCCAGCAAATGTCAGATGTGGATGGCAGAAGTGCAATATTTAGGGCACAGAGCGTGGGAGGTGGGCAACTGAAGCCTGAACCAGCTAAGGTGGAAACTATACAAGACTGGTCCACTTCCCAAACTTAAAAGCAAGTATTGGCCTTCATGGAACAGTGGGGTATTACAGGATGTTTGTGCTTTACTACAGCACTGTAGCCAAGTCCCTGACTGACTTGACTAAAAAGAGACTACCCCTAATCGTTACCTGGTCGCCAGAATGTGAAGTGGCCTTCCAAAAATTAAAGATGGCATTGGGTACCGATCCAGTACTAGCTGCACCTTATTACTAGCAAAGATTTGTGGTACATACTGATGCCTCGACATATGGCATTGGGGCTGTACACAGTCAAGTGACTAGCGGAGGAGAGAAGCATCCCATTGTGTAAGTCACAAGCATCTTGACAGGTGGTCTATGCCAGTGTTGAAAAAGTGTTTGGCCTTAGTGTGGGCCCTCAAGAAGTTACAACCATATCTGTATGGGTGAGAGTTTACTGTCATCACAGATCACAATCTGGCAGAAGAGGGTCTCTGGAGAGAATGGGAAGCTACTCCGGTGGAGCCTGACCCTGCAAATGTACAATTTCACCTGGAAAGGCATGAACATAGTAATGCTGATGCTCTGTCCAGAAAGGAAGAGCCAGAACCACCCTGACACTGGACTATCGAGAACCGATTAGCGGTCTGTAGAAGCGGTAGTTCGGGGTCTCTCTTGAGGAGGGAGGTGTGCCAGAACAGTGTGTTTTAAGCCTGTAAACTGCCTAAATTAATTCTGAGGTGTGTTTTCTTTAGTTTGGCCAGCAGGTGTGCATGTTTATGCTTAAAGCTGTTAAAAATAAGTGAATTATTCCTCCTTTAGTTAACACAGATAATAGGGTGTAACCAGCTTTTTTTTCAAATGTTCTGGGCGCTGATTGGCCTGGGATTTGAAATTACCCAGTTGCTGATTGCTTCTTTAGTTTCAGTCCGTGAGAAGAGAGACAGAAAGCTCTTGTCTGAAGTCCTGTAAAACAGTTATTTGAATAAGTAGTAAGCAGCTATATTTTCCTGATCTCCCCATGTACTTTTTAGAAAGTAAAAAAAAAAATGTTTAGTGATGGTGTTGATCCATATGGGTTTAACACACACAATTATTCTAAAATGTTGTCTCCTGTGAGTTGCATTGCTGCTGAGTAGTCCTATCAGTTTTCACTTAATAGTTCTATACTGCTACAAAAGAACTTTTTTTTAGAATCCCTTCAAAAAATTCCCTTTTGCTGCTTTATATCTGAGGAGTCAGAGGTATTGAGAGAGGCCAGAGACAGGTGTGGTTAAAACTCTGCTCTTATGTTTTCCTAGGTAATGAATAGAAATAAAACAAAGAAAATTATCCCTAACAATATATTTTTTTGACTAGCTATAAAAAAGCAATACCATCTTCTTCAGATCAGAAATGAGCAAATTATTCCTATCAGAAGAATGAATTGCCTTCGAAAGCTAGTGAAAAATGTATTATTAGTCCCATAAAAAAGAATAGAAATAAAACCAAAGAAAACAATACATTACCTTTAAATATGGACTAACACAGCTACCACACCATTTTATCCATTTTTCCTTAGGGGGAGGGGGATGCCTAAGTTGGGGGCCCTTCTTTTTGTCTTTGCTTAATTTACAATTTTTTTTTTAATCCTTCCAACAGTAGGAATATAGTTTGTGGATAAACATTTTTTTCTGTTGCTTGTATAGCAAGAGGGGAAAGTAAGCTGAAACTACCTCTCCTTGTCCTGATGATCAAGAGTGTAATTCTAGGTTTCTATTTCTAAGGTATCTGACTTTGCTTTCACCACCAGAAGAAGAAAAAAAAAGGTCTATCAGCTTACCTGCCTAGTTCATTGACTGGCAGTTATCCACAAAGAAATCTGAAACGTTTTTATACTTTATTTGCCAGTGCATTCTTCAGTTAGCTGGCTCTTTGGTAGTAAGTAATCATGCTGGCTAGACATATTGTATCAGGTTCCATAACAAGCATGATGTCAAGGATCCCAACACTACTGAGGTTTAGCTTTTAAGGAACATGTAGTGATTTTATATTGGACGGGTCTGATCTGTATAGCACTATGGTGACCAGTGTTAATTTGGATTTAATTCATTGCTTCAATCCTTGGGTGGTGGCTCACTGTGGCTGGACTGGCAGGACATTGTAGGGAGCCTTGCAGTTCAAATTCAGCAGTTAGAGCCAGTGTAGCAGGGGAAGAGGATGTGGCCTGACATGCAGCAGCCACTCCTTGTTTTTAAGAGCTTTGGGAGGGATAAATGTATGGGATAAGCTGGGGGTTGTCATGGAAGGGAGAATGTGTGCACTGAGGGAGAGGGGATCTCAGTGTCAGGGGTGAGAGGAGATGAAAGGGGGAAGTCATAGGAGTGCTGCGGGAAGGGTGTTGTGTGCCAATGATACTGGGAGGGGGTGAAGTGGTATTCCCGCCTGGCCTTCCTTCTCTAATCCTCACTATCTTGTTGGGCAGACTGGATGGACCATGCAGGTCTTTTTCTGCCGTCATCTACTATGTTACTATGTTACAAGTGATACGTGAGTGTGTACTGGGGATACCGCAGGCTAGAAAGGTGTATTTGAGGAATTCAGAAAAAGAATTGTGGGAATATGTGTGCAGAGTTGGGGGTGGGTTTTGAGAGAGATGATGGCTGATAGTGCTGGGGGGCAACTGTGGGGTCGTGAGTTCCTTGGCTGCAAGGATCGCTATCTGTGTTGGGTGGGTGCATGCAGGGGGGCTGTAAAAGAGAAGTTTGTGTGTACTTGAGGATGAGGAATTTTTAGAAAGCTAGTGCATGTGTTTGCTGGAGTAGGAATAATGGGAGACTAGAGTACTTATGGTACCTTTACAGAAGGGAGAGGGGTGGTTTTTGAGAGATGGTATATGTATGCACTGGAAGGGATGAAGAGAGGTGGTGGGGGGAGAGAAGACTGGGGATTAAACCTGCCAGAGGGCAAGGGGGTGGTACATACAGCTTTCGGAAGGGTTCCTTCTAGTTGGGGAGTGAGATTGCTGGGCGGAGGTGAGAATGGAGCCTGAGCTGGGAGACAGTTTAGGTGGTGTCGATTCTCTGGCATGGAAGAGCTAGGCTTTTATGCTGTTATCCAAGTATTAAAAAAAAATGCAGGAATTTGCAGAAGTTTAAACTAAAATGTCCAAATAGCTTTTCCCGGAGTAGAATATGTACCTCATCTTGAGCTTGGATTTAGAAAAGTTAAGGAATTGAATTTGAGTGTTATGCTCTGTTTTAATAATTAAGCAGTAAACAAGGATACACTGTCATGGTAATAGAAACCATGCTTCAATCTAGGAAAGGCAGGCCTGAAAGTAAATTCAAGTTCGATTCACAAGAAACATTTTCCACCTTTAACCTTAAATTAACATTGTCTTTAGGCAAGGTCTCTTGATCTCCAGTTGCACTTTGCAAATTGTTTCCACTTTTTCCACACTTGGAGTCAACTAAGCTAATTCTAGAACAGTTTTGCTAATTTCCTCCATGCAATGAACTTGTTGACTTAAAAGCATCGATTCCTCAGGTGAAATCTTTACCATATTAATAAAGTTTCACAGATTATATCCAAGTTAACCACAGCAGATTGGTGAATTTGCTTTGCTTTTTTGTTCATTCTTGTAGTGCTCATACCAGCCTCCTGAGTCCCTTCAAACTTCTCCAGGCAAGACAGAATTCTCACTGGTAAACTGCAGCTGCATTGGAGGCTGCCTTACTTCCAGGTTAAGGGAGACTTCATGCCCGTGACAGCTCACAGTAGCTCCGGCTTCCTGGAGCCACTCAAGCAGGCTGTCTACTCTGGATCTTTCTGGATCTTGTGCTTACTGCACAAACTGATCAATTGGGGCAAACACTGGACTTTGCCCAGTCTTGAGGGGAAAGACACAAGCCTTACCCTTGCGTTTTACCCATAGCAGGAAAAAAGAACAGGTAAATATGTAGGAAGCCGTTCACAGCGTTACTGCCGTCTTAACCCCACCTGCTACATGGAAGCCCTTTTGTTGTATTAAGCTCATGGGCAGGCTTTACCGCCTCATGTAGAAGGCTCTGGATAAATTTCTGCATCTCTCTAGTGTATATGCTTTGACAACTGTCACCAAGAAGACTACTATCCCAGATGAAGGCAGCTTAGCCCTCAATTTCCATGACTACAAGGTGGAATTCTCAAAAGCATATCTTTGGTGCGTTGGCCCTTGGTATCCAAGCCTCTGTTTATGGTAGATATATAGTCCCAAAGAAAACAGGCAAACAATCTGCAAGATCCAGAACAGAAAAAAGAGCAGACCATGTAAAAAGTAAAATATTTTATTTCTAAATCATCAAAACGGCAAACAATTTCCTTTAATTGCCTAACATGGCCATGTTTCGCCCTACAAGGGCTGCATCAGGAGCTAAATAACTGTAAATAAATAAAAAAGGCCATTAGGTAAAGTAATCGCCTACAAATTAAAACAAACAAGACATATATCATACAAATAAAGGAAGAACTACATACACAGTAGGAGCAGTCCAATGTTTTCCCTATGGACTTTGGTGAATAAATTGCCTGAGGCTGCAAACAGGCCTTGATCCACTTCACGAAATTGCTCCAGCCTCAACTACCGCTTCAGACTACGATCCGGTTTTGTTGTTGAATTCTCTATCCTCTGCATGTCAAAATCTTCTAAGCTTCGTTCTGCACTTCTTTCCCCTAACCCCCATGCTCTGTTGTGTCCTTCCGAGTCTTGATCCTCCTTTAATCTACCCTCTGTTGCTTCTCTTTCTCGCACTCTCGGTTCCCTTAAGCCTTCCTCTTTCTCGTCAGACCCATGGCTACCAAGACTTGTCCAGTGCCTTAGCTCAATTATCCTGTTTCTTCATCTTTTAATCTCCATCTCTCTCCACAGGTAATGTCCCATCCTTATGGAAAAGTGCGTCTGTCCATCCACTATTCAAGAAACCACATCTCAACCCCTTTGTCCCATCAAATTTCTGCCGTATCTCAAATCTGCATTTCTTTGCAAAGCTCCTTGAGAAAGTTGCCAACAACCAACTTGGTCAACATATTGAATTTAGCAATATCCTTCATCCATTCCAAGCAGGCTTCAGACCAATTATAGCACCAAACCCCTCCTATTATCTTTGTATGAACTTATCCGTACCACACTAGATTAATGTCAGTAATTATAGTGTCCTTGCATCTGTCTTCAGCTTCTGACCTCATTGATCCCACACTCTGCAGCTGTATTAAAAGACAGATTAGATCAGCTCCGTTGGTAAAACATTGGATAGATATGAATCATACCATCAAAGATTTAAAGTACTTTGTATATCAATGTATCATACCAAATATTCGTGGTGGTAATATAGATCTTATTTTATTGAGAGCAGAACAGCGAGCTATATACCAATTTGATTGTGTGGCACCGAATGGGTTAAATAAGGAAATTGAATACCTGCACTTTTGATAAGTTATCATTTTTTACTAGAGAGTGAAATTTGTTTATGTATATATATTTGGGATATTTGTTTTTATTTTATAAACATGTGCATATATAGGTATATATGTGAATGCATTTCAAATTCACATATTTGATTTAGAATTTTGTATTATAATTTCAGGTGCATATACTATGCCTGGAGTTTCGGTTGATAATTTATTATATTATAGTTTTTCCATTTAAGACATCATTTTTGTAAATTTTATCATCAACCAATACATTTTTTTAATGATAGCATACTGGATGAACCTTTTTATATTTTTATATTATATGTGTATATTTTTGATTTGATATATATAGTTTTTATTTAGTGTATTAAAATTTTTTTATTTAACATATTATAAAATTATTTTTGGTCAATAGGCACACTTGATATATTGAATATATATATATATATATATATATATATATATATATATATATATATATACTTTTAATTATATACTGATTTTTATTATACTAGTCTATAGGCAAGGTTTTTAATATCAATAATTTATATTTTAACAATGAAATATTAGTCTCAAGCCATTTCAGTTCACTCCATTTCAGTTCATTCTATTTTATTTTTTTCATTGTAGATATCCAACTTATTTTAAGTATTATCTTTAAACACTACTGGTATAAGTGATATCATAGGATTACCAATCTCGAAATTATATCTCCCCAGAGTTAAAGGGGGGTTGGGACTTTTAAACTTAAAGCTCTTTTCTGTGGCCAGTAACATGCGACACCTTTCAGATTGGTTTCGCAACACGAGTTATTTTTCGTGTACGAACATGGAGACCAAAGTGTTTTTCCCCCGCCATTTCAGTTCTTGGTTACATGCTACTCCAGGGGCAGTAAATACACCCAGATATTTCACGTCAGTGGTGTCTCCGTTGAGACAGACTTGGCGTTGGCTGGGCCGCAAGTTTGGCTTCCTGGCAACTTGTACCCCGCTACTACCGATACGAGGCAATAGTCAATTTCCCCCGGGAAATACAACTAGACTTTTTTCAGACTGGGATACATGTGGTATACGATACATTCACCAATTATACTCAGACGAAGGTATTTTAAAACCCATGGAGGACTTAGATAGAGAATACGGTACACTTAGTAGAGACTTTTTTGCCCTCTTTCAATTACGACACTATTTACGTTCACTTCCATCCACACATTTGAGTCCCCAAATCTGGAGCCGGCTGATGTCTCTTTTGGCTCTGGATGCTCAGGGGTCTGTCCCATTAAAATATTACCATTCGGAAGTACGGGAACAACTAGGTGAGAATGACTATGGGCACTTGGCGGCACAATGGAATAAAGAACTGACAGTGAACATTCAAGCTGAATATTTGAAGGCATGCTTTCTAGATATCTCCAGAATTTCGGAGAGTGTGGCGCTGCAGGAGACGGCATATAAATTTCTGTCTAGAATGTTTTTCTCCCCACATAGAGCATGGAGAGCTCATATGAGTCAGGATGACAAATGCTTGAAGTGTGGCCACTCCCCAGCAAGGATTGGACACATGTTCTGGACTTGCCCCAGAGTAACCCGATTTTGGACACAGGTGTGTGAGCATGTGTCAGAGATGTGGAGGATCACTTGGCGGAAGAAGCCGCAAATGCTATTCCATAAATTTCATTTGGCCCGAAAACCACCTAAGGGGTTGCGTCCATTCCTAAAAAAAACGGTTCTACTGGGCAAGAAGGTCATCTTACACCTATGGATTACACCAGACCCACCGAGCTTGTCTCAGTGGCGAGCGAGAATGATCTTTTTATGCTCTTTAGAACGCAGAGCAGTAGGTGATCTGGCCTCACCCAGAGGAGAGTTATTTTGTCTGACATGGGCCCCCTTTTGGGACTCATTAATGGAGGTAGCTAGAAGTAGAATTTTGAATTCTTAACGGCTGATGGGATGGTTTTGCCCTGGTGCGGTGACGAGGAAAGGGGAGTTGATAGAGTTTAGTGACAAGAAGTAGGAGATAAGCCAAAAGCCAATGAAGTGTTGAGCTAGGCACTCTGGAGGCTCATGTGATTAGGAGTAACAATACGAAATGAATAATGAAGGAGAACCGAAGTAGCCTGACTGGTAGATATGAACAGGTTTTCTGGCTGAGAAATGAACAGAATGTTGTATAATTGTATAAACTGCAGGGCTGAATAGTAACAATCTGACTCCACACCCACAATGAAACTTGGGGAGGGGGGAGGATGGGGGGAGGGGGAGTCTCAAAATAAAAGAAAATTGTTAAAACTTGTTAGAGGCTTCTGATTATACAGCAAAGTCTTTCAGTTGTATTTTTTTGAAATAGCCCTGTAAATTGTATTATTCTTTCTTTAATAAACAAATTCAAACATAAGTGATATCATAGGATTTGTTTACGTTCATTAATTGATTTACATTCCACAAACGGACTTAGTGACGTTTCACCTGTTTTTAAACCAGATTTTTTGTATATTTTTATGGACTAACTTGAATATCATCATCATTTTGTTTGATCATGTTATGGATACAGTTGGATCGCCCACTGATTAAGTCTTTCATGACAAACTATGTGTCGACGCATTTCATGTTGATCATTCTAATAGCACCTTATGTGTTGGAGTGACGTTTCTCTTGGTTTTTAGGTTTATTTATTTAAAATTCCTAAATGATTGCTTAATGGCCCCTTTTTAATTAATTTTTTTATAATTTATTTTATATTAGATGCATTCTTTTAAATCTCTTTTTGATTTGTTTGGTTGGTCATCTAGGCTTCTAAGTTGATTCATTTAAAATTTTTAAATGATCATCTGTTCAATGGTTCTCTTTTAATCAATCAATTGACTTCACATTAGGTGCAGATTTTTTAAACTCTTAGTTTATTTGGTCGTTCATTTGGGTTTCTAGATTTATTTATTTAAATTCCCTAAATGATCATTTAATGGCTTTCTTAATTAACCAATTGATTACATATTTAGATGCAGACTCTTACACTTATTTTGATTCGTTTATCATATATTTATTTTATGTTAATTTATATACCGTATCTTATTGCAGCTGCAAAACAGAATGGTTTACATATGTATAAAAACAACTAGTATATACAAATAAACAAACATAGGAATTCCATTCATGACAGGAAAGCACAGCAAACCAGAATTAACTAAATAATAAAATCAGTACAAATTAAAAAAATCTAATATACAGTTAAGCTACCCCTTTTTTTCTTTTTCTTTTTGACCTTATCTCATTATGCTAAGTTCTGTTCTACATAGCTTATAAAGAAAAAGGTTTTCAAAAGGTTTCGGAAATGGAGATAGGATTTCTCTAATCTGATCTCCTTTGGAAGGCCATTCCAAAGGGAGGGTGACAAATAGAAAAAAGCCGATCTCCGTGTAGATTCCCATCTAGCCTTAGCAAGAGGGGGAATAACTAACCTGTTATCTGTTAGGGATCTAAGAGTTCGCATAGCGGTGTAGGGCATTGTTAAATTCGACAAGTAACTAGGATTTAATGTGTAAAAGGCTTTGTGAGTCAGAACAAGAGCCTTAAACTTTACTCTTGCTTCGACCGGGAGCCAATGCAGACGATGCAGTAAAGGTGTTACTCTGTCATCCCTCCGGGCCCTGCAGATCATACGTGCTGCTGTGTTTTGAATTCTTTGTAATCGCTTTAAGTTGGCTTGGGTAATCCCAGCATATGCAATATTACAGTAGTCTAAACGTGAAGTAATATACGCAGATGTCGGTGTTTTGAGAGAGTCCTTACTTACTGAATTTCTAACTGACCGAAGCCACCTCAGATGAAAAAAAGATTTTTTCACTACGTCGGATACTTGTTCCTCAAAAGTCCAATCAGCGTGGTCCACGTCACTATTTCTTGCTATTTAATTCTAGTTATTTCTCGGCGTCCGTTTTACATTTTTTTCAAGCTTTTCAGCGTGCGTTATATGGAGTGCTTGTCAAGGTAAGACTTTTTTGCTTTGGATTATAAGATTTACTTTTAATTGATCTTTTACATTTTATAAAGTTTCTGATATTTATCTTTCCAATTGGGTTCGGCATTTATTTTTTATTTTATTTATTTGATTGCATTTGTATCCCACATTTTCCCACCTATTTGCGGGCTCAGTGTGGCTTACAATACATTGTAAATGATGGAAATACAGTTTGTTACATTACGATTATGGGTTACATTGTGAATAGTTAAGGAAGACAGAGTCTTGTTGCTTTACCAATAAACATAACTATAGCCTCGGTGGTATTTATTAGTTATATTTTATTTTCCATTCTTTCCATCTTTAAGCCTAACATCGCTCGTATGCATCGTAACACTTTTAACTTGTTTTAGTTTGTCTATTTGTTCGTCTATCTGCCCATTATATATTCAATCCACGTCATACACGCTTTTTTTGCTGTTTTATCCTAGTAGCCTTTTTGGCGTCCATTTTCCTTATTTTTTGAAATATATGTAGGGCTCATTTACGTTTAGGTAAGGTAATCACTTGCGTGCATAAATTATGAGGCACTCCAATACAATTTGAAGCAGCATGATATCCTGGCTTTTTCATTTGCTGGACTCTCTTTTATGTATTCTTTTTAATGAGTTTTTATATTTGGAATATACCATTCGTTAAGGAATCTTCTATGAAATATTTATATACCAGTTGATATTTAAAATTTTTTTTATATACACATAGTTTATAAGGTTTGTGATATGTTCTCTTATATATAAAAAGAGTTTTTAAATTTGTGATATATATGTATATATATATATATATATTTTAGGTTTTTGTGATCATTACTAATTGACTATTAAATGCTCCTTCAGTCGATGTATCGCTGAATCCCAATCGATTGGTAGGTTTCCTTTATTCTTTTTCCTTTTTATTTATGGTTTACAAATCTTTAAGTAATACCCGGTGGAATAAATCCTATTGGTCATAATTTTAAGCTTATATATAAATGAGGGGGAGCATTTGTAAAAGATCGATTTTTCTATATAATTTCTTAATATTGTTTCTCTCAAATTGATCATTAAAAGGGTTTCTAGAATTTTTAATTTTTTGAATATAGACACACGTTCTGTTTAGTTTTTATCATTGTATCTGTGATGTTTTTTTAAATTGATATATTTTTAAATTGATTAAAGAATTATATTAATATATGGTTGTTTAGTATAATGTATTAATTGTGAATAAATGACAGAGGGGAAGAGGACCTCAGACCAGTGACACTTTTTTAATCAATTAAGATTATAATCATGTGGTCACAAATATGTAATCACTGGTCCTCTACCAGCCTCCTCCCTAAATATTGGTTCGTGCGCTTTTAATATTTATTAATGCTGGATTTCTCAAGCATATTTAGTAAACATTGAACATTAAACACCACAGCTACTTAGCTTAGCTTATTGCTGCTCCAACCAGAGGCTCCCCTACGGTCCCGTTTCACCACATAGGGCTTCGTCAGGGGAAGAGCACCCTGCAATATTGCACTGTGGTAGAAATCCCGAGACTCCCAACGACGAAATCTTCTGCTGCCACCGCTTCTACTGAGCAGCGCAGCGGCAGCCAGGAACAACACCTATGCTCATCCGCTGCCAGAGCGGTTGTTATGTTCTACAATTCAGCGGAGTGATCCCCTTTTGTTTTTGTTTAGTATAATGCAAATAATCGTTTTTATATGTGTTTATATGTTGGTAATTTTGTAGACCCCTGAGGAAGGCTGATATAGCCGAAACACGGACCGTGTTGGGTCCTAATAAAAGTTTTTTTGGAGCATCTTACCCTTGTGTGTGGTGACTGATCTCTTGACATTGGGCCCTCTCCACCTCATTTTTGTTCTGTTATTTGTTCTACATTGTCTTCGGTCAGTCTGCTCCATCCTTCCTGCCACATTTTTACATCCACTTATACATGCACTTGTTTCTTGTTTGGACTATTGTAACTCCCTACTTGCAGGCCTACCTTTGCAGAGTATAAAATTAATCCAATTAAATTACTTCTAATGCACATTGTTTTGATCATGTCACTCCTCTTAGATTTCTGAACACTAGCTTCCTATTTCCTCCCAAATAAAATTCAAGGTTCTACTGTTGGTGTATAAACCTAGTTCCCCTTCTGCCCCTCTATCTGAACAGGTATATTATTCCCTCTTTATGTTGTCTTAGATCGGCTGCTGATCTTCTTTCCTTATCACCGCCCTCTTCTATCTGTCTCACCAGTACTCAAAATTCTACTTTTAGCTATTTAGGTCCTAAAATCTAGAATGAGCTCCCATATCTGATTCGGTATCAACCCACCATTCCATCTTTCAAACTGGCACTTAAAAACTCACCTTTTCAGAATTGCATTTGACCTTCCTTCATAACCCTTCCCTTTTGCCTGATTTTTTCCGATTTCCTCTCTCTCCTTTGTGTCCTTCTTTCCCCCCCTTCACAGTGTCCCCCCATTTCTCCCCCTTTTTTCTTTTTCTCTTCCATGTCTTTTTCTTCTATGCCCTAGTTTTTAATTTGTTTTTATAAACTGCATTAAAGCCTTGGCTAGGCCCCTTTGTAGTATATCAAGCATGTGAAATAAATAAACCTGCTCAGATGAAAGGAAAGTGAGTAGTGGAGCGCCTCAGGGGTCGGTGTTGGGACCAGTTCTATTCTATTTGTGAGACATTGCTGAAGGGTTAGAAGGAAAAGTTTGCCTTTTTGCAGATGACAGGAAGATAGCTAATAGAGAGGATACCCCGGAGGGAGTAGAAACCTTGAGAAGGGATCTCCAAATGTTGGAAAAATGGTCAAGGGTCTGGCAGTTAAAATGTAATGCAAAGAAGTGCAGAGTGATGAACTTGGGGTGCAGAAATCCAAAAGAGATGTACCAGGTAGGAGGGGGAGAGATTGATAAGCTCTGCTCAGGAGAGGTACCTGGAGGGGTGATGGTCTGAGGACCTCAAGGTGGTGAAACAATGTGACAAGACGGTGACCATTGTCAGAAGAGTGCTAAGCTGTGTAGAGAGGGTATAACCAGCAGAAGAACATAGTAACATAGTAGATGACGGCAGAAAAAAGACTTGCGCGGTCCATCCTATCTGCCCAACAAGATAAACTCACATGTGCTACTTTTTGTGTATACCTTACCTTGATTTGTACCTGTCTTTTTCCGGGCACAGACCGTATAAGTCTGCCCAGCACTATCCCCGCCTCCAAACCATCCCTTGTACAAGTTGTTGAGGCCCCACTTGGAGTTTTGGGGGCTGTATCTTGCTAAGGATGTAAAAAGACTTGAAGCAGTTCAAAGTGACAAAAATAGTATGGGGTTTGCATAGCTGACTCCGGAATAATGTCAGGAAGTATTTTTTCAGAGAGGGTGGTAGGTACCTGGAATGCCCTTCCACGGGAGGTGGTGGAGATCCAAACGGTAACAGAATTTAAAAAATACCTAGGATAAATGAAAAGGAATTCTGTTTGGAAGGAATAGATCCAAAGAAGCTTAGCAGAGTTTAGGTTGCAAGACCGCTAATTGGGAAGCAAAACCAGTGCTGGGCAAGACTTCTATGGTCTGTGCCCTGATTGTGGATGAATAGATTGGATGGGCTGCAGTGGATCTTTTAAGGCGCTTTGACAACTTAGAATAAAGACAGTGGTGGGTAATTTTTCTATGGTCTGTGGTCTGAAAATAGCAAGGACAAATCAAGGTCAGGTATACATGTGGAATATCGCATCATACCGTAAAGGACAAGTCCATAAACCACTACTAAATGGACTTGGGAAAAATCCAAAATTCCAGGAATAACAGTATGTTTGGGAAGCTTGCCAGATGCCCTTGGCCTGGATTGGCTGCTGTCGTGGACAGGATGCTTGATGGACCCTTGGTCTTTTCCCAGTGTGGCATTACTTATGTATCAACCTAGCATTGAAATAAAACATGATAGTAGGGTGTCAGTTGGATTGCATATATTATCAACCTGAATGTCAGGTTCCCAGGTTCAGAGCCCGCAGGGAAGGGCTCTGGAGCCAACGTGAGCCCTTGGGCTGCTGACGAGCAACAGCAGCAGGCAAAACCCACCAACCAACCAACACTGGGCTAGCGCACAGGCAAGGGCTGCAGGCGCCGCCCAGCGAGCTGGAACACATGGACTGGAGTGCACCGGACTGGTTCGCACTGGACTGGAGTACACCAAACTGGTCCGCACTGCTTCACCTGCACTTAGCCACTGTCCCCCAGGAGTTGAGCCCCTGGGTTCAAGCGGCCGGCAGGACTTACTGGATGCAGGATAACACGGGCTGGGATACTAGAATAAGCTTGACAGTATCAGGACCAGGAATGGGACTAGGGCTGAGGGACCACCTCAGACCCTGGAATACCACGTAAGCTTGCACAAACCAGGAACACAGGGCCAAGACAAGACGGAAGTGCTCCCAAGCACCAAAAGGAAAGGCAGGGAAGCCCCCAGGGGAAAGCAGGGAAACCCAGCAATTCAGAAGTGTTCCTATAGCGTAACCAGACTGAAGTGCTCCTAAGCACCAAACTAACAAAAGAATTCCTAAGCACCAAACCAACAGGAGTGCTCCTAACAGCACCAAAAGGGAAAGCAGGTGAGCTAAACACGTAAGTCAAAAGTGCACATTGCACTCACACTAACCTGGACCTAAAGCAAAACGTTGCAAAGGCCAAGGCAGCATGTTCCCAGGTGGCTAATAAGCTCAACACAGCTGAGCTCAGCTGCAACAATCACAAGGCAGCTACGGGTGAGGCTAGCAGCCAAACTTCCACACAAGACTGGAAGGCTAAAATCTCTGGCCCGGAAAGATAAGAGTCTCGAAAGTCTATGGCAGCCACCGGTTCTGGCCACCAGAGGGTGAGAGGAGCACAACCCAAGGGAAAAAAAAGCCACGAACGTGACACTGAATCAAATCCACCATATTAACTTTAGTAAAAAGTGGAGTGGAGGAGTGGCCTAGTGTTTAGGGTGGTGGACTTTGGTCCTGGGGAACTGAGTTCGATTCCCACTTCAGGCACAGGCAGCTCCTTGTGACTCTGGGCAAGTCACTTAACCCTCCATTGCCCCATGTAAGCCGCATTGAGCCTGCCAAGAGTGGGAAAGCACGGGGTACAAATGTAATAAAAATAAAAGAAAAGAAAAAGCATTGTTTTCCATTATCCTTTCCCTAATTAGAGTAGGAATAGCATTTGGCTTAGCCAATAAAGTCTATCAAATTAAACAAACTAGCCTTCTGATAAAATGAGCTATACCCTCCCCCCCCCCCCCCAAAAAAAAATACATCATATTGTAACAATACGTTTTCCTGCCACATCAAACTAAAAGAAAAACTCCATCACAATTTATCTAAAAGTTAAATTACCAAGCTCTATACTATAAAACCAATGTCAAACTAAAAACTCTCCAAGGGGCTTACTAAGGGGGGTGCTCACCTCCCTTCAGTCTATAGAGTGGGGGAAAGCAATGATACTCACAGAGGTGTCCGAGGAGGGAACTTGCTTAGGCTAGCGGCACAGCATCAACTTACTACTACTACTTATCATTTCTATAGCGCTACTAGACGTACGCAGTGCTGTACACTTGAACATGAAGAGACAGTCCTTGCTCGACTTACAATCTAATTAGGACAGACAAACAGGACAAACAAGAGATAAGGGAATGTTAAAGAGAGGATGATAAAATAAGGGTTAGGAGTTAAAAGCAGCATCAAAAAGGTGGGCTTTTAGCTTAGATTTGAAGACGGTCAGAGATGGAGCTTGACATACCGGCTCAGGAAGTCTATTCCAGGTGTCGATGTCTCTTGTTGATGTCGCTTCCTTCGTAGATGTCTATTTCTGTAGATGCCTATTTCAAGTCCTTTGCATAACACTGAGCAGTTTATCTCAAAAGAATTTTTGGATAACTGCTGGATTCCATGGTAAAAGTACACAGCATGGAGAAATTTAGTTTCCATTTTAAATTTGTATTGGGAGACAGTATGAGTCTCTTGAATTGTTGTTGTTGTAGGTATCAACTTTTGATACTGCCATCTTCAGCCTCTTGAGCCCATTGGGGTTGAGGAGGTGGGGGAGCTGGGTTTGGTTTGCTTCGGCTCATTTCCAGTTAATGAGTTTCAGTAGATGGGTACTTTCTGAAACCTGTGATTGGTGTGCTTTCTTTGGGCGTGCCTCAGGGATCTAGCCTCTCCCCCGAGTTAAACATCAGTGTGCAACCACTAAGGAGGTCTTCTGTCTGATTTGGGTGTTGCTTGCTTTTTGATGTTGTTCCAATCTCCAAATGTAGGAGACTCATGAATAAACTGAGCAGACTTCAGGTGGGTCTCAAGGTGGTGGACTAGATTAAGAAAATGGTTGACTGATATACCACAGAGGGTAGTAGTTAATAGAGCTTATGTGGAGGGAAGAGTCGTATTAGTGGAGTACCTCCAGGAATGGAAGAAGAGAGGGAAGCTCGGGCGATAAACAGGCGGGATGTGAGTGAGTTTGGTAAGACAGGTATAAGAGGTGAATATTAAGATGTTCTGGAGTATGTTTATACTCTTTGGTGTACTGTAGGGGTGAGAGGGAATAGAGATGTGCTGAGCTGGCAGCTTGTGCCAGTAAAGCTTCATTAGTTGATAATTGTGATGTATCTGTTTTATTTAACTCTTGGGCGAAATTCTTTGTCATAATTTAAACAATACAGCCATCCACTTGTGTTCCTAGTCCTCTCTCCACCTTAAAGCCCCCCTACTTGTACAGATACATCCATATTTGTCTAGCCCCCCTCCTGCATCACACTTCAACTACCTTATAGCCCCCCTTCCTGTACACAGATACCATTCACTTTTCCCAGTTCTCCCTCCCCCCAATCTCTGCATTCACGGATCCAACATGGGAGGAGCTGCAGAGGCACATCAGGAGTACCTCTTGGGGCAGGGAAAAAAACCCCACTCTTGCCCGCTGCTCTGGCTAATGTTTGCTTTTTCAAGACTGCCAAGACTTCTTGCAGCAGCCTCATGAGATTTATGCTTGGAGTCTTTGCGGCCATTTTGAAGAAGCGGTGGCACAGGCAAGAACGGCAGCAGCGGGCAGGAAAGAGTGGTGTTCTTTTCTACCCCTGAAGAGGTCACTAGACTACCAGGGCACGTTAAGGTAGGCTCAGGGAGAGCCCACTGAGGTTTGGGGGAAGGGGGTAGCTGGCCAAGTCATCCCTATTACTGTGGATAAATTGCAGTAATGTTCCTGTGGAACTACTGTTCAAGTTAAGATTCCCATTATCGCCTCTTTGGCACTTCCAGATGTCGAGGGCTGTTGGCAGGGAGCAGATTCTATGTGAAAATGGTAAATCCTGCACGGCTAGGGAATCTGCGCAAAGAGCTGCGCAGAAGTCCAGCAGGAGTTAATTTTTGTAGAAGGTGGAGGCAAAAAATTCAGCCAAGCATGTGAAAAGTACAGATTAGTGTAAGGAAGCAAAGTTGAGAACCAGTAGAAGAAATGGATAAACTAGATGGGGCTTGCTACAAGTGGGGTCTGACACTGCAGCGGGAAAAAAAAACTTGGACAGACTAGATGGGCCTTGTCCTTCTGTGCTAAATTCTTTTTCACTGAAAGTACTTGAGGCATTTTGTACAGTGTTAAGTAGGAATGTGCGTTTGTTTTGAAACATCATGGGAAACTATTTTGACAGCCTTAAATGATACAAATACCCCAAATTTCGTTTTTCCCTCTGTCAGAAATTATGTGCACTGTTTAATGAAGAGTGCGCACCATTTTTTCTGACTTTGCCCCTGAAATTGAGAGTTTCCTCTGTTGTGGGCTTTTTTTTTTTTTTTATCGCTCCCAGTGCTAAGTTGTAATTCATGTTTATAGAGCTATTTTACCTTTCTATAAAATATCTGTAAAATACTTTATGAATATTTTCATTGTTTTTCAGGGAGTGGAGCAACTGCTGTGGTTCAAGCAGCCTATTGTGTGCCAAAGAAGGAGAAAGTGGCTATCAAAAGGATAAATCTTGAAAAATGTCAGACCAGTATGGATGAACTCCTGGTACAAAATCATAACTGTTTAAAATCTTTAAGCGTGACTACCTGGAAAATGTGTAATAAGTGTGTGTGAACATGTATCATCTTTAGTTTGAAAATGTTTGACCTCTAGGTAGTATAAAATGACTATTTTTGTGTTTTGGAGAACGCTATTCCTTTCTAAGCATTGTGATTTTGTTCTGCTTTTCGATATGGGCTCTGTTTGTGCCCTTTGCCGGTTCTGAGGAACTTAAACTGTCCATGATTCCTGCGTTGTGATTGGCTCAGGGACTTCCAGGTCTCTCAGCTGAGTGAAGCACTGCCAAAAACAAAAAACGTTTTTATTATTGGAGGGGGGGGGGGGAATGACGGCCAAAATGGACGTTTTTTTTTGGATGGGCATCCTCAACTGCATTTTCCTCTGGATCGAGCCGCATCGGAGGGGGTGAGCAGCGCGGCGTCTTTTGGGGGGGGGGGGGATTGATGGCCAAAATGGGCGGTTTGTTTTTTTGGGGGGGATGGGCGTCCTTAACTGCACTGTTGAGCCGCATCGGAGGGGGTGAGCAGCGCGGCGACAAAGGGAGGCGTATTTGGCATGCGCAGAGCAGCCAGCATAACGCTTGGCTGTTCTGCGCATGCTTGACTGGCCGATTGGCCGACTGTTTAACAATGGAGTAGAGAATGCAAGTGAGCTACAACAATCAGCTCATTTGCATTCCCTTTCCTTAATGCATGCCCGTTCCTTACCGATTCGCTAAGTGAATCGGTAAGGGAAGGACTTTAGTTTTAAGGAATCTAAACAAGATTCAGAATTTTAGAAATAGTTTTGTAGTTAAAATAAAACTTTATCTCACAGATTGTAGGTATGAACTTTTATAGTTTCTGGTTCTGATATCTTTGATTGGTCCAATTGATGCAGGTTGCTGTAGGCTTCTACTTTGGTGCTACATCTAACCCTCCACCTGGACAACAATCACAGGGCATGAGGAGAGTTATTTGTAATATGAAGTGAAGATAAGCTTCTTTTCTTCAGCCAGATTAAATGAAAGAAGTTCACCACACCAGATCTATTCAATTGTACCATTCACTCTGTATTTGTTCACACTGGAGTCTGTAACAACCTCTCCGGAACTGTGTAAACCACATTGAGCCCACAATTAGGTGGGAAAATGTGGGATACAAATGTAACAAATAAAGTAAAATTGAGGACTGGTGGCTCAACACAGACTGAGCAGAAGTCAGTAAAAGATTGTGTTGCAAATAAGCAAAAAGTGTATTTAAACTAAGTTGCAGAGACTGATTTGAATCCAGCCACCCAGGACAGGATTGGTGAAAGAGTGGAACTCTGTGACACCATTCTTAGCTTTTCAGGAGGAGAGAGATGATAGAGGTCTATAAAATGAGTGGAGTGGAACGGGTAGATGTGAAGCACTTTTTTTATTCTTTCCAAAAATACTAGGACTAAGGGGCATGCAATGAGGCTACAAAGTAGTAAATCTAAAATCAGAGAAAAATATTTCTTCACTCAGTGTGTAATTAAACTCTGAAATTCATTGCCAGAGAATGTGGTAAAAGCAGTTAGCTTAGCGGGGTCTAAAAAAGGGTTTGGATAATTTCCTAAAAGAAGTCTATAAGCCATTATTAAGATGGACTTGGGGAAAATCCACTGTGGCTCTTCCAGTGGGGTGTTGAATCAGTGCTGGTTTTGAATAAACTGAGTGACATTTACAAGCCTGACATTAAATGAACTCTCTGCCCTGTACATAAGATTATTGTCAAGAGATAACATGTAAGAAAGTTTGAATTTAGATTTAGGCCTATAAAGGCATGGTGCAGAAGAAAGGCTTGCTGTTTATTTACCATTGCCTCTAATGAATCGTGTTCTTTATCTCTCTATAATCTTTATCCTATAAACTCAAACATGCAAGTTCCTTTTTGGTCTGGATTTCATGCTTGCTTGGTGCTATGACCTGGTGCCATGAGCCTTCATTTACAATTTCCATAGCATTAAAAATATATAGGTTTTCCCAATGTGTTTCATCCAGTCCTTGTAGTTTTTGGCTGGGAGCTATTTAGCAGGGCTTCCTTGGGAAATCCTTTGTAATCATGAGCCCTAAATCTAGGTACTAGGTATCACTAGGGGCTAAGGAGGTCTCCATTGTATCCTCTGCACCAACAGTATTCAGCCGAAGCCCTGAGCTGGAAATTAATCCCAGTTAGCTTCTGGTTCATTGTACCAAAGAACCTTTTTTCACACTAAAATTAGTGAGCAGATGTTTTCTTTAAAGCTGGAATGTTTCACCCTTCTTTAGTTTTCTGGTCTTTTTGAACTCTGAATGAAGGGTATTTTCTAAATCGGTTGACCTAATGTTAATATCTAATCAATAAAGAACTGGCTTAAATTTTATTTGGACCATAATTCATTCAGATAAGGCTCCCAGATGATAAGCAGGTTGGTAGTGTTAACATGATGATTGCCACTCCAGCCAAGAGATTTAAATTTGTCCATGAAAGTATAATCATGTCAGTACTTCTTATATCGGTCATTTTTCCTGTTGCAACCCTTTAGTATGGTTTAGTCTTAATGTGTATTTTTTTTTCTCCACAGAAAGAAATTCAAGCCATGAGCCAGTGCCATCACCCGAACATTGTGTCTTATTACACTTCATTTGTGGTGAAAGAAGAGCTTTGGTTGGTGATGAAGCTGTTAAGTGGAGGTAAGTAGTATAAGCTTAAACTGTAAAATTAGCGCAGTTAAGAAGTTAGAAAGAAAAGATGACTAAGAAGACCTTTTAAAGATGTTGGCTGTTCTAGGTGTCTTTGTCAGGGTTTTACCCATAAATTGTTCCTTCACTTGTAATCTTATGCCACTGTTCTCTTGAGTACTTGAATTCAATCTAGTCCTAACTCTGGGCATTTTTGCTGTTTCTTGGAGACTTCTTTAGGAATTAGAAGTAAAAGTTTGCAAGATGCAACAGAATGGACACCCCTGAGGAAGTCGACAGAATGAGAAAGTCCAAGAAGCTCAAGGAGTAGCAGAGTTATTGACATGTGTAACCTAATGGAGAAGTGGCCTAATGATTAATGCAGTGAGCTGAGATCCTAAGGAACTGGGTTTGATTCCCATTGCAGCTCCTAGTGACCCTGGATATTATTATTATTACATTTGTACCCCGCGCTTTCCCACACAATGCAGGCTCAATGCGGCTTACATAGTAATTTGAAATACAAAGTTAATAGAATTTTAATAAAACAGGGGATTTGCCTTGGTGTTAGTACTGCTAGGTTTCTGAGTAGCTTTTGAAACTGTAGATCACAATATGCTAGCATGACTGGCAGAAACAGATATCGGTGGAACAGTGGTTGCCTGTTTTTTTTTTTGTTTGTTTTTTTGTTACATTTGTACCCTGTGCTTTCCCACTCATGGCAGGCTTACATGGGGCAATGGAGGGTTAAGTGACTTGCCCAGAGTCACAAGGAGCTGCCTGTGCCTGAAGTGGGAATCGAACTCAGTTCCTCAGCTCCCCAGGACCAAAGTCCACCACCCTGGTTGAGATCCTCTCTGATAGTCAGCAGTCCATACTATTCAGCAGCACCTCATCACCACCATGGGCATTGACTGGCAGGATATCACAAGGATCAGTACTGTCACCTCTTCTGGTCAGTATGTGCCGAGCTGATTCGATCAATGGACAGTCAGTTCTACATCTGCGTGGATGATGTGCAGCTACTCATACCCATTGAATCTGACAACCCACAGTCCTGAATAAACTGACTACCTGTCTAACATCAATTAAAGAGTGGGCTAAAAACAACAAACTTTGCCTGAATCCAAGTAAAACATAGCTTCTATGGGTCCCTAACACAAGTGGTCACATACTGACATCAAAATCTCTTTTGGGAAATATGAAGTCCCCCCTCAAATCACAAGTCAGAAACCCTGGAGTACAATTAGATTCAATACTTTGATTCCCCAAACCCAAGCAATCTTCAAGAGCAGTTTCTATAACTTGCAACAACTCTGCTGCTTGTCTCCTTACATTGAGAAGGCTTGTCTCCATTGTGCATGCCAAGATAACATCAAGACTGGATTACTGTAATCCACTCTACACTGGTCTGACTACAAAGAGTCTGCACCAGCTCCAATTGATTCAGAATGCTGCAGCAAGACTAATAGATTGTAAGTGATTTGAATCACACCATTTTTGCAAAAACTTAACTGGCTACCAGTACAATACAGGGCCAGATTTTAAAACTTAGATCTTCAAGGCCCTTAAAGGAAATGGTCCTGAGTACTTGAACTGGCTCTTCTTCTACATTCCTCCAAAGTCACTAAGGTCCTCCTAAGGAGTATCCGTAACCTTACTCTCTCCAAAGGACATTGCATGATATATTCCTATGGGTGTCCCTAACGTTTAGCACTCACTAAAAATATAAGCGCGCCTTAGTGAAAGACCCCCTATGTCTACTTCAGGAAGCAGGTGAAAACTTGGCTCTTCAATTAGGCCTTTAGTGGAAGAAGTAACTAACTTGCTAGTCAACATACTAATGTTTATCCACTCTTACCTAGCTAAGATAATAATTGAGCACCTTTCTGACCTTATTTGCAATTTTAAATTAGCTCCTTATTTTCTTACTTGTTACTCCTTTTTTATCTATATGTTCCAGCTTTGTTTATATCCTATGCTGTCTATTAAAATGTTTTATTGCACATTGTGTTGACATTGTAATGTAGTATACTATCCAGCTTATTTTCGAAAGAGAAAGACGCCCATATTTCGACCCAAATCAGGAGATGGGCGTCTTTCTCCCGTGTACGACCAAATCGGTATAATCGAAAGCTGATTTTGGTCGTCTTCAACTGCACTCAGTCGCAGGAACAAACAAAGTTGACGGGGGCGGGACTAGGGCGTGATTATCGGCCGAGGAGAGATGGGCGTCTAGCTGATAATCGAAACAAGGGCGTTTTGGACGAGAATTTGGTCCGCTTTATTCGGACCCTTTTTTTCAGGTCCAAGTCCCAAAAAAGTGCCCCAACTGACCAGGTGACCACCGGAGGGAATCGGGGATGACCCTCCCCTGACTCCCCCAGTGGTCACTAACCCCCTCCCACCCAGGGCTGTGCCAACACGGTAAGCACAGCAGGAGGGCGCGCCCTCTCCCCCCCCCCCCCCAAACAAGATCCCTTTTAAATTTACCTCCGTCTGGCAGCGAAGGCGCGGTGTCAGTGAAGGAGGCGGCGCTCCCGACGTCTCTACTAGTCTTCCCTTCGCTCAGTGTTCCGCCTTCTTCTGACATCAAGGAAGTGACGTCAATTTTAGATCTTTATGATTAGCTAAAAATCTGGCAATGGAGCGCCCAGCCTTATTAGCGGAGGTGTAATGACCTGACCAGTGTAAGATACGTTAGCTCTATGGATGCATAACTTGTTAAATTTGTATTTGTAATTCCACAGGAATCGTGCGTTAAGCCCTATGAGATGTAAGCCTGTTCCACTTTTGAAATCTCCAAGTTCATTTAAATGAACCAGGTCTTGTTTCTTTTGCTAGGCCGGTTAGCTAAGGATTTCACCTCTGAGTTGAGTTGATTTGAAAAGTCTTCTATGAAAGCGTTGTGGATATAAAATCTAAATCCATCAACAAGGAAGTATTTAATTTTCAAAAGGAAGTGGATTTGGTAGCATACAAATCCATTTGTAGGGAAATCATAGTGTGATTGTGTAAATGTGAGCATCAGTAGTTGTGGGTAATACTTATTTTGAAATAAAGAACATAAGCCCATCTCCAAGGGTTACAGAGACCAAGAGCACAGATAGTCTGAAGTTCCCGTCCCATCTTTATTGGAGGATAAGAACACACAAATTGACTATCCATCAGGGCGTCCAGAGGAAGATTAGTCATCTACTATATATTCCATGAAGTTCTGTTGTTGAGTCCATAAAAGGCGAGTCAATAGTTGGAGCATAAATGTTCATTATAGATATCCTTTTAGAATCGCATTGTATAGTAGCAATGACCATCTCCCATCCAAATCATGAGCTTGTTGAATTATGTTCATGTTCAATGTTTTACTAATAAAAATACACCTTTTTTTTGTGTGAGCTGGAGAAAATAAATGTATACCAGACCAGGTAAAGTTGATGTTGGAGCAGTCTTCTACATTTTTAAATGTCTCCTGAAATAAAAGAATATTGACAAGCTCTTTAACAAATTGATTTCACCCAACTGTTTTAATTTCTAGCTTGAAACTTAATCCAGTTCTGGCTTTACGCACTTTGGATAGGAATTTGCTTGTTTCCCTCTTTTTACTTTGGAGTTATTTAGAGTGATGGGACCTAATTTATGGAATGATTTACCATCTCGTTGGAAAATATTTCTCCTAACCAGTTTAGGAAAGACCTTGACTATTTATTTGTTTATACAAATGGTGGTTGTATTGGTATGATAAAATTAGATTGTCATTTAATTCCATTTATCTAAATTTATGATATGATTTAGTGTACCATAACAACTGGTAAGGAGCAGATTATCGATTACTGTTTAGTTCTGCTTGTTTTTGTTGTGTAGTAACCCGCCCAGAACACTAGATGGTGTGAGATATAAATCTGATAATTAAATAAAAATAATTTGATTTGCTAATGTTCAGCCAGGAAAAACTGCAGACAAGAAAATATAGATTCCAAGTAAACCAACAAGTCCCATATTTTGGGGAAACAAATTGATTGCACTTCCTGTTTACCCTTTTATAAAGGTAGAGCCAGATGTTAAATATGTATTGTTTTGAGTTATTTGTATTTACAATGGCTATTTTTTACCTGAAGCCCAAAGAGACCCCTTTATATGGCTTTAAGAAATAGTGTGGCAAGACTGACATGGACATCCATAGTCTGTCATGCCTCAGTCCTGAACAAGATATTCCTGGTTATTCTACTTGTCAGAGTAGGACACCTAAGGGTCTTTGACTGCAAGAATATAAAGACTGGTGTAGGTGCATTATCTTCAAAGGAATATGGAACTGCACTAGGTGCTAGGGATGAATCAACACGGTGCATGAATAAGAAAGGGAAAGGAGATGGGACTTAATATACCACCTTTCGGTGGTTACAATCAAAGCGGTTTACATATTATATACAGGCACTTTATTTTGTACCTGGGGCAGTGGAGGGTTAAGTGACGTGCCCAGTGTCATAAGGAGCTGCAGTGAGAATCAAACCCAGTTCCTCAGGTTCTCGGGCCGCTGCACTAATCACTAGGCTACTCCTCCACACCAGAGTTATCTTGGTCAGCCATTATCAGATTGAAAGAGAGAGAATGGTCTGGAGCTCTGTCAGGCTCAACCTCAATGCCTCAGCATCACTTTTAGCAAGGAAGTACCATATCTCCTGGAGAATTGCCCGGACCCTCTTTTTCAGAACCACTAGTAAGGCCTGAGGCTCATTTGGTGTAGTCACTTCCTTCAAAGTTAATCGGAACCAAATTGATGGCAGCTGTCGCATCTGCTTCAGATCTTTGGAGGATATGGTCCTTATGGTGCAGGTGCTTCTCTAGTATCAAGAATGTTGATGCCCTGGTGCTCCTGATGCCATGCTTTGAAGAAGATAGATGCTAGTGCTTCTTGGCCTCCATCCAATGCACATTGGGGTCCCTCAGCATCAATAAAGATAAAGTTGAATCCTTCCTTTTCCAGGGTAGAATGGACGACACTCAATCTGAATGGGCACTACTGATGCCCAGTACTGAAGCTGGTGGAGACCTCAATGTCTATACATTCCCTAGTGTCCAATGTAGCTCCAGGAGCCATTAGGGCCAATGCTTCTGATCAGACGTCAGTGACCGGACTAATTGGCGCCAAAAGTATGTTCACATTGTCTGCAGATGTTGACATCTAAATACTTGGCATCTTCAGAAACAGAGTTTACAAGGATTATGGCTGGGCCCCCAACACTGCAGGCACCAGTTATGAGTGTCCGTAAGAGATGATCCTGCAGCACTTTTAAAACCACTGGGAATTTTAAGGGACATCTTGGGAAAAATAACCAAGGCAAAATCAAGTGACAATTTTGATTTAAAAAAAAAAAAAAAAACTAGCCCAACCGGGATGCATGAGGCCTAAGGGGCCCTAGTATGCGGCAGCAAAAAAAAAACAAACCCAAAACTTAGTGCTGAAAAACTAAATGGGGGGAGGGGGGTTTGAAGGCAGTGGTCCCACATTAGCGCGTACAGGAGTGCGGAACAAAAGTGATGTTAAGAGCAAAAAACACATCCAAACTAGAAAGAAGCAGAGGTGAGGGCAGATCTCAATGGACAAGCTCTGCTCCATAAAAAGATAAGATTGGCATGACTGTGGCTGGTGCCTTGACTAATAATATGCAGGTGCTATCATGATTTGGTTCTGCTGGCAAGGAAAATGCTGAAGTCCTTGACCCCTCTGATTCAAGGCCCCTAGTCTGGAAGGCTTTATCCCAACATGTATCAGGTTGTTTGAGCCAGTTTCTGACTTATGGTGCCATATACTGAAATAGCTCCCATACCCCTGAGCAAATTGATGGTCAGGCCTCCAGAGTATTTAGTTTTAGAAGTTGTTTCTTGTTAAGGACTCACAGAATTGAAGCAGGACAGAGAAACAAGACAAAAATGGTATAGGATTTATGCCATAAATCATATTAGAAGACTAGAAATTAATAACTATATCCCAGAGGAAAGGAGAGACAGAGAGGTCTGAGACTTTCAAATACTCAAGTTATTTATATATATTAAAAAAAAAAAAAAAAAAGTTCCGAGAAGGGGAAGTGATAACACCTAGAGGATATGATTTGAAGTTGCAAGGTGGCAGACTTAGAAGTATCATCAGGAAATATGGACAGGGCGCTGAATGCCTGGAACTTTCTCCTGGTAAAGGTAGTGGACAAAATGTGATGGAATTCAAAAAATGCATGGGATAAACACTGGATTCCTATATAGAAAGAAGATGAAAAAAAAAATCAAATGATCTTCTAATCAGGCTGAGACAGGTATACTTGCTAGTACAGCAGGCACAACTGCACACATGAGTGGATGGATGAATGAGGAAAAGCAAACAGTAAATAATCTTCACGTTTTTAGATGAGTGAAACCTACCAAAATGGCAAGTACAGCTCTAGCTACTTGACAAGATGGACAAAAGATGATGGAATTAAAAAAAAACAAAACAAAACCCTTAAGACCTTCACACGTATATCAAGCTTTAGAAGGGTATAACTTAGCTGTTATGGCAGGTGCAGCTCTGGCTGCCTTGTTGGGGAGACTGGATGGGATATATAGGGTCATGGATTTGATAGACCACCTTTCTGGGGTACAATCAAAGCAACGTACACCTATCCTCTTGTGTTTCTCCATGTTCTACCTCATCCTTATGAACCCCTTTCTCAACGTCTTTCCCCATTGTTTTGTACCCCACCTCCTGCTAAGTCTGTATCTATATGCTGGCAGTTGCAGAGACCTAACCAGAACTTGCAATCCTAGTTCACTGATGTTTCTGGTTTAAAATGGAAGCTTGATGGAAAGAACAGCAGATGCAGGAACTTGGCAAATATTTATTTATTGCATTTGTATCCCACATTTTCCCACCTATTTGCGGGTTCAGTGTGGCTTACAATACATTGTGAATGGTGGAAATACAGTTTGTTACAACTCGGTTATGGATTACATTGTGAGGGGTTATGTGAAAATAAAGTTAGTGTCGTTAAGGGAATAGGACAATGGAAAGAAACGGGAACTGATAGGGCAACTAAGCAATAGTAGGAGAACAATTTGGTATAATTTTCTATGAGTAGAGGAATAAATGTGGTAAAAATTATGGGGGATGGGAATTCAGAAGAGAATGTATTGTTGCATTACTAACAGTGTGTGCGGACTTAATGTGTTTTGATTCTTTCAGTAAATTTTATCAAAGAGATGGGGTTTCAATGATTTGCGGAAGTTGGTTAGTTCGTAGATCGTTTTCAGGTTGCGTGGTAGTGTATTCCAGAATTGCGTGCTCATATAAGAAAAGGTTGATGCGTGTAGCGTTTTGTATTTTATGCCTTTGCAATTGGGGAAGTGAAGGTTGAGGAAAGTTCGGGATCTTTTAGCGTTTCTGGGTGGTAAGTCTGTAAAGTCAGACATGTAAGCTGGGGCTTCACCGTGAATGATTTTGTGGACTAATGTGCATACTTTAAAAGTAATGCGTTCCTTGAGTGGGAGCCAGTGTAGCTTCTCTCGTAAGGGTTTGGCACTTTCGTATTTTGGTTTTCCGAAGATGAGTCTGGCTGCTGTGTTCTGGGCTGTTTGAAGTTTCCTCAGTATTTGCTCTTTACAACCTGCGTATAGTGAGTTGCAGTAATCCAGATGGCTGAGTACGAGGGATTGCACTGGGCTGCGAAAGACGGATCTTGGGAAGAATGGTCTTATTCTTTTCAGTTTCCACATGCAGTAGAACATTTTCTTGGTTGTGTTGTTTGCATGAGTTTCAAGTGTTAAGTGGCGGTCAATAGTAACTCCAAGGATTTTTAGAGTTTCTGAGATTGGAAGGTTTAGTTTAGGTGTGTTTATAGCAGTGAATTCATTCGTGTTGTACTGGGAGGTGAGTATCAGGCATTGAGTTTTTTCTGTGTTTAGTTTCAATCAAAATGCATCTGCCCAGGAGTTCATGATGTGAAGACTTTGGTTGATTTCATTGAGGATTTCTTTAATGTCTTGTTTGAAAGGGATGTATATTGTTACATCATCGGCGTATATATACGGGTTGAGGTTATGGTTTGATAGACGTTTTGCCAAGGGGATCATCATTAGGTTGAAAATAGTTGGTGAGAGGGGTGATCCTTGTGGTACTCCACATTCAGGTGTCCATGTAGCAGACATAGTTGAGTTTGATGTGACTTGATATGAGCGCAGGGTTAGGAACCCCTTGAACCAGTTTAGGACATTTCCTCCGATGCCAAAGTATTCAAGTATGTGTAGTAGATTCCGTGGTCAACCATATCAAAGGCACTTGACATGTCAAATTGTAGGAGGAGTATGTTGTTGCCGGTTGCAATCATTTGTTTAAATTTTGTCATTAGGGTAATTAATACTGTTTCTGTGCTGTGATTCGACCGGAATACTGATTGGGCATCATGCAGTATTGAGAACTTGTTTAGATAGTTTGTGAGTTGTTTTGTTACTATCCCTTCAGTTATTTTGCTTATTAGTGGTATAGATGCTACTGGTCTGTAATTGGTTATTTCACTTGTGCTTTTCTTTGTATCTTTAGGTATTATATATAGCATATGGATGCTATTCCTCAGAAATTGCCTAAGGAGAGCCAGGCATCTGTATTGTGTAGTATATTTTACAGTTTTTATGGATGTAAGTCATGAGCAGCTAAGAGATGTAGAGGAATTTGTTGAACTTAACAGTAAGTCTGTTCTAAATGTTACAAAGCCATCATGGATTATTACCTTCCTAAACGCAAATAGTATGAGAACACAGCATATAACTTTGTTTCATTTTGCTGGGATTTGGGCAATCTTGAGAGAAAATCAGCAGCGTTTTTGCAAGTTTAGGCATACGTGCAGGTGAAATGAGAATTTTTAGACACTGGGGTACTTAAATATTACATTTTAGCTCCCTGGGTTATCCTTTTGTGTTATGTATTTTTGATAGTTGTACTGCTTAAAGTGTATCAAGTTATTAGAACATTCTTGAAATTCATTAGTGACTGTTGTGTTACTTTGGTGCATGTCAGTTAAAAGGTTAAACATTCAACCTATTTTTTTTTTTTTTTTTGCATTCCTTAAGTTAGAACATGCTTTTTTTTTCTTCATGTAGTTTTAATTGTGCATCAGGAAAAAGTTTGTCTTTCACTTCTAATGTTGCTAAATTGTTTTATGGAGTTAAAAACAGTGGTTTTCAAACATAAGTATTGCCATACTGGGAAAGACCAAAGGTCCATCGAGCCCAGCATCCTGTTTCCAACAGTGGCCAATCCAGGTCACAAATACCTGGCAAGATCCCAAAAAGTACAAAACATTTTATACTGCTTATCCCAGAAATAGTGGATTTTCCCCAAATTCATTTAATAATGGTCTATGGACTTTTCCTTTAGGAAGCCGTCGAAACCTTTTTTAAACTCCGCTAAGCTAACCGCCTTTACCACATTCTCTGGCAACGAATTCCAGAGTTTAATTACACATTGAGTGAAGAAACATTTTCTCTGATTTGTTTTAAATTTACTACATTGTAACTTCATCGCATGCCCCCTAGTCCTAGTATTTTTGGAAAGCATGAACCGATGCTTCACATCTACCCGTTCAACTCCATTCATTTTATAGACCTCTATCATATCTCCCCTCAGCCGCCTTTTCTCCAAGCTGAAGAGCCCTAGCCCTAGCCCTAGCCGCTTTAGCCTTTCCTCATAGGGAAGTCGTCCCATCCCCTTTATCATTTTCGTCGCCCTTCTCTGCACCTTTTCTAATTCCACTATATCTTTTTTGAGATACGGTGACCAGAATTGAACACAATATTCGAGGTGCGGTCGCACCATGGAGCGATAGAAAAGCATTATAAGATCCTCATTTTTGTTTTCCGTTCCTTTCCTAATAATACCTAACATTCTATTAATTGCTTTCTTAGCCGCAGCAGCACACTGAGCAGAAGGTTTCAGCGTATCATCGACACCTAGATCCCTTTCTTGGTCCGTGACTCTTAACGTGGAACCTTGCATGATGTAGGATATCCACATATATATGCCAAAAGCTCAGTAGCACTTCTGCGCATGCCTGTACATAAATATCCTAGAGCATTATCATATTGTAGCTGGAATGAACAGTGGGAATGTATCAACGTTTCCAAAAAGGTAGAAGTTATTAAAAAATACTTGACTAGATGAACTTCCCAGAGACCCTAGTATCCCTACAGGTGGGGGCCAGAAAATTGTTTGACCCTGAGCTCCTTGAAGCCAGTTGTCCCTACAGAGGGGACAGTGCAGAGGGAGTCGGAGATTTCTCTGGTAAGGGGGGGGGGGGGATCATGTTCACCCTCCCCCACCCGAAGAATGATTATACCACTATGGGATATGAACCTGGTATTACAGTTCTTGACACCTAGCTGATGAGAGCTCCTTTCGAGCCTCTGAATTTCAGCTATCTGAAGTACCGAGCTGGAAGATTGTCTTGGTGGTTGTTAGTGAGCTTCAGGTTTTAGTAGTTGATGCATCTTTATACTAAATTTCATCGCAAAAGAGTAGTCCTCTGCATGCACCCTAGGTTCCTGCCAAAGGTTGTGTCTGAGTTCATCTGAACCAATCGTTCTTCCCCCGACCTCATGCCCATCCTGACGAGAGCACCTTGCACACCTTGGACTGCAAGCGAGCATTGGCCTACTATGTGGAGCAGACAAGTCCCCATAGACAGTCTGCCCAACTTTTTGTTTCTTTGTTTGATCCCAACAGGATGGGGGGGGGGGGGGGGGTCACCATCGGGGAAATGCACAATCTCTGATCTGGCTGGGCTGACACAGAGGGTCATGTCAAGGCTCAATGTTGGAGCCGTTGCTGCTTCAGTAGCCCACTTGCGGTCAGCCTCCATTGAATAAATTTTGCAGGGCTGAGATGTGGTTTTCAATCCACACATTCACATCTCATTACTGCCTTGAGTAGGATACTCGACTCGATAGTCGTTTTTTTTTTTTTTTTTTTGTTACATTTGTACCCCGTGCTTTCCCACTCATAGTAGGTTCAATGTGGCTTACATATTATATACAGGTACTTATTTGTACCTGGGGCAATGGAGGGTTAAGTAACTTGCCCAGAGTCACAAGGAGCTGCCTGTGCTTGCAGTGGGAATTGAACCCAGTTCCCCAGGACCAAAGTCCACCACGCTAACCACTAGGCCACTCCTCCACTGTTTGGGCCTGTCTTGTTCTTTTCCGGGCTGCACGCTCACTCAGTTATATATAGTTTCAGGTTGATCTGAGCTATGTCCTTGCCATTGCGTGGTCCAGTTGACCAGTGTTTGTTGTTTTCTATGAGCCTGGATTCTAGGGATACCCCACTTGCAAGAATTAATGGCCCGCTTGTCCTTGGAGAAAGCGAAGGTACTTACCTGTAGCAGGTATTCTCTGAGGACAGCAGGGCTTAAATTCTCACAAATCCTCTCACCTCCCCTAGAAGTTTTCCTATTTTTATTTTATTTTCTTATTATAGTATTTAACTACAGTAGCTGTGCAAGAACGGTGGACGGGAAGCAGGGGCGTAGCCAAACACCCAATTTTGGGTGGGCCTGGGTCCAAGATGGGTGGGCAGAACTCCATTTGTCCCACAGGTGATTTGGTCTCTCCCTCTCTCGCCTGCATGCCATATGGTCTCTCAAACATCCCCCTCTCTCCTACATACCGTTTTAAATAGCAGATTTTCACCAGCAGCGAGCAGCAACTAATACACACTGCTCATGTTGGCCCCAGAGCCTTCCCTCTGATGCAACTTCCTGTTTCCACATAGGTGGGAATATATCAGAGGGAAGGCAGTGGGGCTGGTGCGAGCAGTATGCATCAGTCGCTGCTCAATGCAGGCGAAGATCTGCTATTTACAAGGTGTGCAGGAGGGACAGTCGTTGGGAGTTTTTGGCTGGTGGGGCTTGGGGATCATAGGTGTGCTGCTACTGGGTGGGCCTGAGCTCAAAGTGGGTGGGCCTGGGCCACGCCACTGACGGGAAGGCACCTGCACATGTGCGGTGGAGCAAGTCAAGTGCTTCACAAACGCTCTTATGGCTTATCATAAAATCTGGACTGGGCAACACGGCATTGCGTTACCCACTGTCCTCGGAGAATACCTGCTACAGGTAAGTAACTTAGCTTTATATTGGAGGCTTGAGACCAGTTAAGACTTTGCCTCCACCTGCTGGTAGAGGTATACAACCCAGTTTTGACTGGTGTTGCAGAATTCAAGGAAAGGAAACTTTTGTGCCCTACTTTCTGTACCTGTGTTTTTTTTTAACTAGTTCCAGATCCACAGTGGGGCATTGTCTCCTAGGCATATAAAGGAAAATGTTCTGCTTAAATCGCACAGCTTACTGAGTTAATTACAGATTTGGCTGAAATAAGAGCCATAAACTTTACTACTACTGATCATTTCTGTAGCGCTACTAGACATATGCAGTGCTGTACACATTATATAGAGGTACTTTCTCTGTCCCTAGAGGGATCACAATCTAAGTGTTCTCTTTTTTTTTTTTTTTTTTTGTATCTGGGGCAATGGAGGGTTAAGTGACTTGCCCAAGGTCACAAGGAGCTGCAGTGGGAATCAAACCCAGGATGCCAGGATCAAAGCCCGCTGCACTAACCATTAGGCTATTCCCACTTAACCTAGTCTCCTATCCCATTTCAATTTCCTTAGGAGTCTTTCACACTTTGTGTTAAATGTTTTATTGACTCAGTTGTTAGGTTAAAGCATGTTAAATCTATTTAGGGTGTTCTACATTTATGGCACCAACAAATACATAGCCCTACTATTGTAAAACGTTCGTATTTTAAATTGTGTATTTGTGGTAAACTACATTTATAAAGTGAAATTTTATATAACTAGTAAATAATTTTGGTATCTGAGTTGGCCCTTGGTAATCCCCCCCCCCCCCCCACACACATTCTGTAAATACAACTGATTTATTTTCAACATGGGGATGCAGGCTGTTTGTAAATTTACTTCCTCTAATATGGAAGCCATCTTGCAACTATAACAATTATGTTTTTCTATTTTCAGGCTCTGTTTTGGATATTATTAAACACATTGTTGCAAAAGGGGAGCATAAAAACGGTGTTCTGGATGAGCCTTGTATAGCCACAATGTTGAAAGAGGTGTTGGAGGGTCTGGATTACCTTCATAAAAATGGACAAATCCACAGGTATTGTACAAAGTGTACACACAATCACTGAAACTGGAAAGTCTAATCATGCAAATACAAATTTACTTCCCATCCCCCCTCCCTAACTTATGCTGCAGAGCCCTGTTAATTTATTTAGGCACTGAGGAAAATATGTAGAACACGGCTTGTGGAATTCTTTCCAATCCTTCCATGCCTGTATTGGGTGTGTTGGGTTTCTCTGACTTGGTGGGGGGGGGGGGGGGGGGGGGGAGCAGTGCAGGTGAAGTTGAGTTCAATATTGGGGAGTGCAGGAAAGCTGTGGGTAAATAGTTGTGAGGTATTTATTTTGGGGGGATGGGGTGGGAGTAGTAAGTTTGAAAGGACCTATTCCGTAAATGCTATATTTCACTGTACCTAACTTTTGGTGCTGCAGAATTTGTGTGGGGGCTTACTTTTCTGGAACCTCTAATTGGAGTTGTCAGGTTCTTGAACTTGGTCTTTTCACAAGTTCTTCCTATAAGCCATATTTGATCCCATTTCATTAAATTCTCAGTTATTTTGCCGCTACATACATTCTCTCAACCTCCTTATGTATCATTCTTTCCAATTTACATTGGGTTGGAATGAATACAAATGATGAAAATATTGTTGGAAACTGACTTTATGCTGTTCGCTAGTATGAATGGAACTAATGAATTAGCAATATTTGTTTTCTTTATTTTTACTTTGTTTTAACATACTTTGAAACTGTACTGGTTATTGTATATATGTCAGATCATATATAGGCACAAATTGTACTAAAAAAAGGGGAAACATAAGCTCCTTACTGTATACAGGGTGCTTCAAGCTTGTATAATATGCTTGCGTTTAGCCTTGTAAAGTTTGATCGTTTGCGATCCTTTAATCCACCTCTGAAGCAGAGAGGAAACCAAAACCTCTTTATGTAACTTTGTGGGTCTCTGGTGTTAGTGTTCCAGTGCTGATAATTGCAAGAGCAGGTAAGTGGTCACTCTTATTCCTGGTGGTTACAAGTTTATAAGTAGTAGTTATAAAAACTTTTAGGATGTTTTGAATAAAATTGTACTAAAGCATACACATCATAGCATTCTGAATTTGAACCATTACTATACGATCAGCAGACTTGGATTATGACAATAGGTTAAGCCGTTAAGCTATATAATCTCCACTGCTTGCTTTATCATTCTGGAGCTGGATATTTAAACCATAACTTCTTTTCTTTTCTTCCATACCAGACTATTCCAGACAAATGGGGTTATATCCATCTACCAGTGGATGGAGACAGAGAAAAGTAGTTCCTAGCAATTTGCCCTGTAAGGGTTTCATTTAGCCAGGATTGTTCAGTATTTTTCTGTCTGTAAGTGGATGGTAGATTGTGCACTTCCTCCTTGTTGTTGGTCTGGAAGCGCCTGACCCAATTTCCTCTTGGTGTCAGATGAGCAGGGGGTTACTTCTGGCTGCATTAGATATTTTATACAGTGAAGTTTCATGCAGAGCTCTGATGACACCTGGTGAGGCCAGGTCCCTCCTGTCTCCCGTCGGCTACACTCCTTGGGTTTTTTTGGTTCCAGGCTACTCTGTTAATGGTGATGTCATTGCTATATAATGTAAGCCACATTGAGCCTGCAAATAGGTGGGAAAATGTGGGGTACGAATGCAGCAAATAAATAGTTTCAGGTTAATTGGCTTTCAGGCCTTGATGTTTTGAGTCTGTATTATCCTAGCACCATTTTTAATGAGCCTGGTAGCTAAGGATTCCCAGCTATGAGAATACAACTGGCCTGCTTGTCCTTGGAGAAAAGTGGCTATTCACCTGTAACAGATGTTCTCAGAGGACAGCAGGCCAAGTATTCTCAATTATCCTCCCACCTCCCCATGGAGATGTACTCTTTAGCTTTTTTATATGACTGAGGGACTTGCCAGGCAGGAAGGCAGCAGTGCATATGCGGTGGAACATGGCTAGAAAATTCTACACTAATTTTGCTAGCCAGCAGCCACACTGGGCTCTGTCAGATGTCGCCCAGCTGTGAGAATATTTGGCTTGCTGTCCTTGGCGAACACCTGCTACAGGTGAGGAACATCGCTGTACTAGGACTGGATGATGGAGTATACAAGGACTGTTGCAGTTGGGAGTGATGGGAACTAGGATAGTGGTTGCCGCACACTGGATGCAGAGAGATGGTCTAGTCTGGAAAAGTGTAGTGGTGAAAATGGAAGACTGGTACAATATGTTTATATTTCAACGGTTTTTATTGATGACAAGTCAAGAAAAACAAAGCCACTTCAATACAGTAGCCTCAATACAATATTGCAACATGCATGGTGATTACATAACCAGTAAACCTCTCTACTCACTGTCATCAAACATTTTACATTTTTACCTCCTCCTCCCACCAGTGCCTTGTTGTTGTTTATTTACCCCCCCCTCCCACCAGTTTTATCATAACAATATTCTTAGTATAACTGCACCACAGGTCATCTATAATTCTCTAAAGCATGTGATTTCCTGCAATAAAATTCCTCAGGTATATTCCATCCCTAAACAGTTAACAAGTTATTTCCCCCCCCCCTCCCTCCCCCCCCTCCCTAACCCTTTAATTTATCCTATCTTACTTATCGTGGAAGACAGCTGTATAATGTTATGTGAGTATGGTTGTGGTTATTTCATGTGCCAGTATTTAACTAGTTCACATCAAATTAAGAATATGGCTTCTACCTTTCTGAGTGAGAGTCCCCAAAAGGGGGCCCCAAGTGTTAAGGAAGCGCTTTTTACGTTTGCAGGATCCTCTTGCTTCCCGCGCTTCCCAAGCCATTAATTGATGCACTTGATTACGCCAGTGCCAATATTCTGGAGGGCTTTCTGACACCCAGACCTGTAGTATGCATTTCCTAGCAACTAAACTCAATTTACGGCACAATAATGTCTTAGCCGCGGTCAAATCCCCAAATGATCCTAAACAGTCTAGTATTAACTGACATGGGTTACCTGAGATTTGCGTTGAAATGATATCAGATAAAAATTTCACTACTCTCCTCCAAAATCTCTGTGTTTTAACACATTCCCAAAATGCATGATAAAATGTGTTCTCCTGTTGGCCACATTTCAAACACACTGGAGAGTAAATCCCTCCTGATCGGAACAGTTGTGTTTGTGTAAAATATGCCCTATGAAGTGTCCTAAAAGCGCATTCCCTATACCGGGCTCCTGTAACTAATTTGGGTATCCTCTTAATGTGTTTGTCAATATCCCAATTGGTTAAGTTCAGATTTAAATCTGCCTCCCATCGCTGTCGGAGATGCTCCAGCCCTGTTCTCGGAATCAAGACCCACAGTTTTCTATGTATTCCCGAAATAGATGGAGTCTCAGGCGAGATTTCATCGTAAAAGGACTGTACTTTTTCTCCCAGTTGAGCTGCAAGATTCTCCTTACCCAAGGAATGAACATAATGTCGGATCTGGTTAAATGCAAAAGTGTCCCCCCATCTTTGTTCATCCCTTGAAAATAATTGGCCTAAGGGTTTGATTTCTCCAGAGGCATCCAGAATATTTTTTAAGTTACAATATCCTCTGTTTGCCCATTGCTGAAAAACCGAATTATCAAGTCCTGGTAAGAATTCTGGATTCCCCTTGATCGTGATCAACTCCGATATCTTTGGGTCTCCCCCTAAGCTTCTCCCCAAAAACTGCCATGCATCCCAAAGGGGCGCTAATAAAATGCTATGTCTAAAAGTTTTTGGTATCATCTGTTTTTTGGTATGCAATAATGCAATTAAATCAAAGGGCTGAAAGAAGGCCCTTTCCAATTCATTCGGTACATGTATACTAGTCCCAAACAGCCAATCTCTCAATGTTCTTAGCAGGCAGGCCATATTATAATACCTTAGATGGGGTAGGCCAAATCCTCCCTGACTCCAATTACCCATCAAAAACTGTAATTTAAGTTTTGCCTTCTTTTTTGCCCAGCAAAATCTCATCACTACTTTATAAAATTGCTTAATGTCCTTTTTAAGGAGTCGCAGTGGCAATATTTGCAGCACATATAGCCACCTAGGCAGTATCACCATCCGGATGAGACTAATGCGTCCCCCCAAAGGCATCATCACTACATTCCAAGCTTCTAATTGTCTCTCTGTCTGTTCTAAGAGTCTATTAATATTTAATTTGTATATCTCTGCAGTATCAGCAGCCAGGAGAATCCCCAGATATCGGAACGCTTTTTCCGCCCACCTCAAAGGGAATCCCTCAGCCCACAGACTACGAGCATCTGATGTTACTGCTATAGCTTCTGATTTATCCAGATTCAGTTTAAAGCCTGAATAATCCCCAAATTCATGGATAAGCTCTAGTAGATTTTCCAAGGATGACTTCGGCTTTGTTATTATAACCAACAGGTCATCAGCAAATGCCGCAATTTTGAATTCCTGCCGACCTATCTGCACTCCTTTTATAGCCTGACAGTCTTGGATGTCTCTGATCATGGGATCTAAATAAAGGGCGAACAGCAATGGAGATAAAGGGCATCCTTGCCTTGTCCCCCTGTTAATCTCAAAGTCCTCAGATCTCCTCCATTCACCATTATTCTGGCTCTAGGTGAAGAGTATAGCGCCTTAATCGCTTGTATAAACCAGCCTTGGAATCCATAACTATCCAATACATCGAACATAAATGCCCACTCCACCCGGTCAAAAGCCTTTTCGGCATCAAAACTAATCAAAATGGCTGGCGCCGGGTCATGTTTAAGCTTCTCCAAGGCCGTTAGTATGCTCCGTAAGTTCTTGGAGACAGACCGGTCCTGGACAAAGCCTACTTGTGCTTCATTGACTAACCTTGGCAATACTTTATTTAGACGGTTAGCTAATATCTTTGCGAATAGCTTCACTTCATTGTTTAACAACGAAATAGGCCTATAGGAAGATGCTAACAATGGGTCTCGATTAGGTTTGGGTAGTATTATAATTTGAGCCAGATTTAAACAGTTAGGTAATCGCCCTTCCTCCACCCATTCATTGAAAGCCCCAGTTAGAGCGGAGGCTATATGCTCACCCAGTATTTTGTAAAATTCGGCCTTAAAGCCGTCAGGCCCGGGGGTTTTCCCCAGCTTACTTTGGCCTATGGCCCAATGCACTTCATCACTACTAATAGGAGAGTTCAACTTTATCCGTTCTCTCTGTGTTAATTTGGGAGTCACCATATTTTGCAGATATATCTCTCCCTGTAAGCCCTGCGGATCTCCTGCTTTATAAAGATTTTGAAAAAAATCGCGGAAGACCTCTTGAATTTTTTTATCAGTGCGCACCACTCTACCTTCTCTATCTTTGATTCCTAGGATATGCTTTGATGAATATTGCGATGCCACTAATCTTGCCAATAGTTTGCCCCCCTTATCACCATGTTTGTATAACTGATATTTATAGTATGTTTGGGATTTTACTGCTCGTTCATGGAGTAATGAGTTCAATGCTATCTGTTCAGCTTCCAAATTTTTTCTTACTCCAATACTTGGGTCCCTCCCAAATTGATGTCTTAATTTAGCCAAGCTTTTCTCTAATCGTAGTATCTCTCTATCTCGAGCCTTTTTATAATGGCTCGCAAAACTAATTATGTGCCCTCTCAGTACCACTTTAGCCGCTTCCCAATAGATCGAGGCACTTTGTACTGTTCCTTCATTAAATAACTTGTATTCCTCCCATTTTTTACCTAAGAATTCACTGAATTTTTCATTGCCATAAAGATAACTGGGAAACGACCATCCCTTTATATCATTATCTGAGTTTTCTACCTGCCAAGTCATCCAAACTGCTGCATGGTCAGAGATTACACAAGGACCTATGACAGCTTCTCTAATATGGGTAAAAAATGTTCTCGAGACTAACAGGTAGTCAATCCTAGAATGTGTATGGTGTGCCCTTGATTGATGAGTGTATTCCTTATCTCCAGGGTGTAACGTGCGCCATACATCTATAAGGTCTAAAGTGTTGCACATGTCTGGTAACCCCCTTGTTCTGTTACGTCCTCCTGCCGCCGAGGGGTGTGATCTATCCATCTGCGGATCCCAGGCCACATTAAAGTCGCCACCTATCATCATAGGCAGTGAGCTATTCATACTAAGGATCTTAGTCAGTTTCTTATAAAATTTCATATCCAATATGTTTGGCGCATAGATGTTTCCTAACCTAAGCTTTCTTCTTGCAATGGTTACGTTACAGAAAACAAACCGCCCTTCCGGGTCTTTCTGCAGCTGGTGAATCTGTGAGGCTATCCCTTTTCTGAATAAGATGGCTACCCCCCCTTTCCGCCCCGCTGCTGCGGAAGCTATGCAATCTCCTACCCACCATTTGGCCAATTTTGCATGTTCTAGGTCTGTTAGGTGTGTTTCTTGTAAAAGAGCCACGTCTGCCTTTATTCTTTGAAGGTATTGTAAGATTTTTGACCTTTTAATAGGCGAATGAATGCCCCCTACATTCCAAGTCACTACTTTAATCCCCCCCATCTCCTAGTTCGTTGTTTAATGTCTGATGATCAGTTGTAGTGATCAAGTGGAGCCATCCCAGCCTATAGCTCCACTCTGTCTTATAATGCTTTTGTTGTTCTGGCTCTATTTTTTTACACCATTCATCCAACCACATCCTATCCCAAATATGATCTGTCTTTCCAACCCTTCTTGTATTTCCTCCAGAAAAGTGTTTGTTATCTTTCTGTTCTGTCATCTCTTTAAAGTATCCCCCTATGTCCCCTGCCCCCCCTTCCCTCCCATTCCCAAATTTCCCCTCCTTCTGTGCTTCCCTAAAGGAAGCCGTCACGCTTAACGTTTACCCCACTACTCTGTGACATTCCTAGTCCCGAACACCCTATTCCCCTTAAACCCTTTTGAACCTTTTGTTAAATGATATTTCTACTCCCCTTCTTCATACCAGTATCCAGCTCGCATTTATAACAACCATTGAACCCCCACCCCCCACAATACCCTAATAGGGTCCCTTTATTCTTTACCGATTCTACTTGCAGTAATACAGTGATTAACCAATTTGAACCTGTTGTAACCTTCAATTTAACATTTTTGGTTATCTTTATCTAAGGACCATAAAAACATTGTTTCAACGAAAGCTTCTTTCCTCCTATATCCCAGAGTTATTGCTTTTTAACTTAAAGACAGGGCCTTATAGCGAGTCTATGTCCTGACTCCAGTATTAGCTTCAATACTTGCCGCCGGTCTCCCTCTTTCCACGTGATGATTCAGGATTTGAAGCACACATACCGGATGCATTGTCCCGTTGTAGGGGACCAAACTGTTCACAAAGGTTAAGCCCCCCAATAGTGGACCCTCTCAATCAAAAGGTTTCACACCCTGTCCTTATATCCATCAAGGTTTCCTCCGCAGGTTCCTTCTGCGGCTGTATCCATCAGGGTGGCAAACGCTACTTGTTGAAGAACGTAAACCGTTAACATTTAACATTTAAGTTTTAACTTTATTGTAGATGTTAAACAACTGCTGTACTGCTATTCACACAAATCTCCAGCTTTAAATTCAGCACCAATTCTTTGTTGCTTATGCCATTTTACTGTATAATCCTTTAGAAGTGCTCTTTTGTACTTTCTTAGGTTTGTCCGCCGTCTGCCAGTGTTCGTCCCTCAGTTTTCGTCAGTTGTTCCACATATTTCCTCGCTTCTTTATCGGATACAAAAGATCTAGTCGTGCCTTTATATATGATTTTCAGAGTAGCAGGATATTGAAGTGAAAATCGTATCTTCATGTTATACAGCTGGGAGCACACTGCCGAAAAAGCGCGCCTCTTTGTCGCTATGGCGGCCGAGTAGTCCTGGAAGCACAGGATCTTTGAGTCTTCAAAAAACAGAGCTTTATCAGATCGCGCTGCCTGTAAAATCAATTGCTTGTGTGCAAAGTTTAAAATTCTGCATATCACCACTCTTGGCTTGTTTTTCTCCTCTTGTCTCACTCCCAGTCTATGGGCTCTCTCTATACGTAAAGGGCCCAATTCAACGGGAAAATCAATTGTTTTTATAAGCCATTGCTCAAGTACTCTTTCCAACGAGCGGCCCCCAAGAGCTTCCGGTAATCCCACCAGACGAATATTGTTCCGCCTGGAACGATTTTCCAAGTCTTCTAATTTAGCTTCCATTACCTTACATTGGTTTGTTAACTCCGTTTGGCGGTTTTCTATTACAGTTATTTTTTCCTCCACTTCGCTGGTTCTAGATTGGTATGCTCCGCATTCTTTGGTCAGCTCTTCCAGTTTCAGACTTAGTTGTTCAAGTTTGTTGTCTAATTTTTTATCAAGCGGGGCAAGGCGTCTTTCCAATAACTCCTCCATTACCACCGTCATCTCCGTTGTAATTTCGCTTATCCACGCGGATGACACCGACGATCCTGCCTCTGGAGGTGAGGCCGCCATTTTGTATTCAGTTACCTTTCCTCGGAGCTTCTCTTTTTGTGCAGATTTCGCTGCCATCCTGTTATTTTAAAGTTACAAACTTGTAATAACTCAATCACTGCTGAGTATTAACGCGGGGAACATTCCGTTCCGGGCTCCGAAACTATTATTGAGTCTGATAAGAGCAGTCAGGCCACGGAGAAAAGCTCACACACGTCTTCTCTCCACCATAACGTCACGTGACCCCCCGGTACAATATGTTTAAACTGACAGTGTTACTTAAATATAAATTGGGACTTTTTAAATGAAGATGAGTTTCCAGTGTTGGCGAAACAATATTTATAGTTCTACCATCTAAAGTAGGGCTACTCAATTCCTGTCTTCGAGGTCCACAGGCAGGCCAAACTTTTAGGATATCCATGAAAACTTTTTTTTTTGTGCGCTGCCTCCTTGGTATGCAAATCTCTCTCATACTTATTCATTGTGGCCTGCCTGTGGACCTTGAGGACTGGAATTGAGTAGCCTAAAGACACGTAATCATTTCTTATGAAGTGTTGTGGCTCAGTTGGGTGATGAGCTGGGAGAGGGAAGGGGGTGAGAGTAGGAAAGTAGGGGAGGAATGGGAATTGTTAAAATGTTAATCTTGAATATTGGGTGTATGCATTGAAGAAACCTGTATCCACTGACTTGATGGTAATTATCAAGAGGAATACAAACAAGTTTTCAAGATTAAAAAAAAAAAAAGTGAATCTCGCCAAAAACCACCACATGGAGTTAAACTGTCTCCACTATTATTTTCCAAGGGCACTATGAAGGTCAGAATTATTCTGAGTTCTTTTCTGCAAAATACATATTGGAGACTTTTTATTCATTTATATTCTGCTCCCCCCTCCCCCTCCCAAGTGGGACTCCATTGCAAATTTTAGTGGAGCAGTGTCTGCTTTTGTCGAAGCCCCCCTGATTGATTGAGTCAAGCGCTGAGGTAGACTTCTTAGCCTTTGTTGAAAGTATTTATTTGTGATCAGTGTGTACTGATATTCCTGAGGTGCAGAGGGAAGCTACTTCAGCAAACTGGTTTTGATAGTGCATCACTGAAACATGCTATGAAGGGAAGTAGAACTTTGGACAATAGCTGGGGACCACAAATCACATTAGAACTTGAGGTCCCATTGCAGCTCTTTTCTCTTTGAGGAGAACAAACAGGCACTACATGTTAGGTATAACTGCCTCTGTACATCTGCAAGTAGGTTCTGGCTCTGACTGTTGTGAATTGTGGACACTTCGAGAGTTTCACGGCTGCTATATTGATTTCAATTATGACATGTTACTTGGGCAACCAATGTCACCGTGACCTTTAGGTTCTGGGCTTTTATATGTCCTTTTAAGGTCAGGTCTGCTATCCAGTTAGAAATTAGGTCTGTTGGAGTCATAATGGGGGGGGGGGGAACCACACAGGTGATTTTGTTTTTGTAAACTTGACTCTAATCCAGGATGATGGCAAGAGGATTTGCAGTTCATTGAATGATCAACTTTATGGACATTAGGGAAAATGTTAGCAAGGTAATTAGCTGTTTTAGGTGGCAGTCCAACTTAAGCTTAGGCAGGTGGCAGAGTTTTAAGCCAACATACAAGATGCCAGGTCACTTCAACTATGCTGTAAAGCAGTATGAGTTTGAGGCTTTTCTTTCCTCAGTTGCATAGCCATTATTTGGATTTTGCCGACACCTTTTTCAGTATCTCAAGGTGAGTTACATTTAGGTATACTGGGTATTTCCTTTTCCCTGGAGGGCTCACAATCTAAGTTTGTACCTGAGGTAATGGAGAGTTAAGTGACTTGCCCAAGATCACAAGGAGCAGCAGTGGGATTTGAACTGGGCACTAGAGAATGACACTGGGATAAAATTTGTTTCCATCCCCGCAGACCCCGCCCCATCCTCATGGGCTCTGTTCTCATCTGCAGAAGCCTCAAACACTTATGATTTTATATTTAAATCTTTTTATTCAAGTATAAAAAGGAACAATATGCTGTGCAACTGTTGTGTATAAATTACAAATAGAAAACAATAATAATGAGCAGCTATAATAAACCCTCCCACCACCCTCTACCCTTCCAACCCCAACCATAGCTGACTTCTGCTACCCCGAGGAATCCTAATCCACCCTGTCCAGGTGTACAAAATACAACCCATTCTGTATGCCCTAGAGGGGAGAAATATGTCCTATGAAGCATAGTAACATAGTAGATGATGGCAGAAAAAGACCTGCACGGTCCATCCAGTCTGCCCAACAAGACAAACTCATATGTACTACTTTTTGTGTATATCTTACCTTGATTTGTAACTGTAATTTTCAGGGCACTTATGACTTTTTAATCTGTGGATGAATGTCATCAACAATCTTCGGATTCAGTCTAGCTCTCCTGTCTTTCACAGTCCCTCCTTCAACAGAAGATGTCTTAGAAGATGTGCTGGTAGCAGGATGTATAAGATCCTCCCCCATGCAAATTTTGCTAGCTGTGGCCAGCATGTTTGCTTGTTTTTCAAAAAAATAAAAAAATTGTCATCTGCATCAATCAAACATAAATAACAGTCCAGTTCATTAACAGGCTTCAAAGTAGAAAGTGATATGGGGACAAAGCTTGTCCCCACTCTCACTGGCTCTGTCCCAATCCCTGCAGTTACTGCGGGTCCCCGTCCTCGTGTCCTTCTCTACTGGGCATTTCTGGATGTCAAGACTGGTGCTCTAACTACTAGGCCACTCCAAAGCCACTTGTATTCTAGTTGGCCAAAATCAATTGGTAAGCAGCCTCATTAGTATTCAACCTCATGAGTGGTTTTTGGATCCTCAAGCTCTTAAAGTATTTTTTTGGAATTGAGGCAGTCCTCAAATAGACTTTTGCTGTAAGTGAGAACCCCAAACTGCTCCCTTTGTTGTTCAGTGCACCCAGTTCCATCTCAAGTAGTGCAAGATGCATGGTTATTCATCTATCCCAATGATAGCAAAAACTCAGCACTAATTCCAAGTGAGACCCAGCATGATGATTCTTTATAGTGCTGTACAAGAGTCTTCCTTTGAAAGTACTTGCAGTTTTTGCTCCAGGCTCAAAATCTTTCCCACATTAATGTAGAACAAGAGCACTATTCATTCAAGATCCACATCTTTTGCTCTGTCATGGAGATTGAGAAATGTCTAGTTGCCTCTTGACCTGCCACCTCCGATTCAGGGCATCTTGGTGGCAGCAAAGAAACAGTCCATGAGGCAAATGAAAAGATTTTCAATCTGTTTCATTTACTAGTGGACAAGATGCATTTAGGTGTCCTCCAAATATCTTACTCTAGTACCTCCACACCTTTTATCAGCAATCTGTAATCTTTTCCAACTTCTCACCATCCTTTGACAAGGTTACTCTTCAACTAAGTTTCAAACAGCATTAACACTGAGCTTCGGAGTCCTATATATATGTACCTGATTCTGTGTTGTTGATGGAGAAAAGTAATTTACCTGTATTTGTGTGTGTGGTTTTTTTTCCAGCCTGTAGACTTAATCAGGCACACAGTCCCTTTGACTTCCCAGAGCTGAATTATTGTTTCAGCTAATGAACTGACTGAGGAGACTGTGTATATTTAAACCTTAAATTTTTGAGCTCTGGGAGATCTATTCCATATAATGAAGTCACCCACTTGTGTACCTTCCTAATCCAGTCAACAGAGAATGCATGTTTCAAACAAGCAACTTGCTGTAAATACAGAGACTCCCCCCCCCCCCCCCCCCCCCCCCCCATAACTTAGTAATTTTTAAGAGTTGCTAATTTTGGTGGCAATTCTGTAACTGGGTGCCTCTTTTTAGGCACCCCCAAGGCTGCATGTTAAGAGTCTGTTCTATAACTGAATCTGGGGGGGGGGGGTCTAGGTTCTATTACAGAATATTGTTGTAGAACTCAGGCATGCCAATACTGGGTTATTAGGATTTATTTACCATCTTTATATATGCTAAACAGGCACACACAGTTATACCAGCCATAGAGCTGGTGTAAGTGCAGGCGCCTCATGGTAAGGACATAAGCTTATAGCATTCCGTAAACTACATGTGTAAGTGGGAGCCCCACCTATGTACCACTCATGTGCATAGCCCTCTTGCGAATACACGCTATTTAAGTAGATGTTTGTAGGTACTGCTTTGGCCCCTTGTTAGTACTTGGCTATGTGCACGCGTACATGCTACTGATGCGAACATTTACGTGTATGTAAATGTGGCCATCTAGATTATAGAATTACCTTCCACATATGGATTGACCTAAAGAAAAGTCTATCATTATTGTATGTCTATCTTAGTAGTATTCATTAGCTAAAATCTTTATAAGAATTAGTGTTGAACTGCAGAAATAAAATCAATTCTTTTGATCTTTAACAGTGAACACAATTGGGCTCTACTCGTCAAGTGAATTTCATTGAATATGATTATAAATAACATTTTGTTATGGAAATGATATATGGATAACATATGATTTGGCATGGCAGTGTTCTAGTTCTAAACCAATTGTTTGATTTGGTTAATGTCTTGGACAGAAATTTGACATTCTAGATGACATTTGATATTCTAGATGACATTTGATAGACTTTTTTTTTTTGTCTACACATTTTTATTGTCTTTGAAGCAGCCTGTTTGGGTAAAACAAGGCAGAGTCAGGCATCTGTATTTTAATTTGATCAAGTGTTGATCAAATTAAAATACAGATAGTAACATAGTAGATGATGGCAGAAAAAGACCTGCACGGTCCATCCAGTCTGCCCAAGAAACGTGCCACTTTTTTGTGTATACTTTATCTTGATTTGTACCAGTCCTTTTCAGGGCACAGACTGTACAAGTCTGCCCAGCACTATCCCCGCCTCCCAACCACCAGCCCCACCTCCCACTGTGCCACTTTTTTGTGTGTACCTTACCTTGATTTGTACCTGTCTTTTTCAGGGCATAGACCGTACAAGTCTGCCCAGCACTATCCCCGCCTCCCAACCACCAGCCCCGCCTTCCACTACCGGCTCTGTTATCCAATCTCAGCTAAGCTCCTGAGGATCCATTTCTTCTGAACAGGATTCCTTTATGTTTATCCCACACGTTTGAATTCCGTTAACGTTTTCATCTCCACCACCTCCTGCAGGAGGGCATTCCAAGCATCCACCACTCTCTCTCTCTGTGAAAAAATACTTCCTGACATTTTTCTTGTCTGCCCCCCTTCAATCTCATTTCATGTCCTCTTGTTCTACCACCTTCGTATCTCCGGAAAAGGTTCGTTTGCAGATTAATACCTTTCAAATATTTGAACGTCTGTATCAAATCACCCCTGTTTCTCCTTTCCTCCAGGGTATACATGTTCAGGTCAGCAAGTCTCTCCTTGTACGTCTTGTAACGCAAATCCCATACCATTCTCGTAGCTTTTCTTTGCACCACTTCGATTCTTTTTACATCCTTAGCAAGATACGGCCTCCAAAACTGAACACAATAGTCCAGATGGGGCCTCACCAACGACTTATACAGGGGCATCAACACTCCCTTTCTTCTGCTGGTCACACCTCTCACTATACAGCCACCGCCGTGTCACACTGTTTCGTCGCCTTCAAATTCTCAGATACTATCACCCCAAGATCTCTCTCCCCGTCCGTACCTATCAGACTCTCACCGCCTAACACATACGTCTCCTGTGGATTTCTATTCCCTAAGTGCATCACTTTGCATTTCTTGGCATTGAATTTTAATTCATAGCTGCTAAAGACTCCAGAACATATGAAAAAATCTTTTAATTTTATTCACAATAAATATCAATTATTCATACAAACCTACATACCCTGTAATGCCTCACTCAGACATTCACACGCTTATACCCTCCATCCACATACATAACAATGGTGTACAACTATAGATGCCTCTTACAAAGATGATACGGCTCATCATAAATCAATACAATGTGCATTTGTCAATTTGAAACTCATCGATTAACCAATGAGCTCATCATGAACGCTGGTTCTGTAAATCTTTAGAAACCTGCGTATAGTCTGTATCCATTGTCCTTTGTATAGCTGAAACAGCTTTATAACAGTTGCACCATATACATAAGTGAATAGGAATATTCCTGCAACCACAATGATGTTTCTTATGGAAGACAAATGTCACTGGGAATATCCAAAACCCACAAATTGAGGAGGCTGGAAACGTGTGTCCAAGCTTGAAAACATCAAATCGCCGGTTCCCCAAATTCCCCACATTGAATTTTAATTGCCAAACCTTAGACCATTCTTCTAGCTTCTTCAGATCCTTTTTCATGTTTTCCACTCCCTCCGGGGTGTCCACTCTGTTACAGATCTTAGTATCATCCGCAAATAGGCAAACTTTACCTTCTAACCCTTCGGCAAGGTCACTCACAAATATATTGAACAGAATCGGCCCCAGCACCGATCCTTAAGGCACTCCACTACTCACCTTTCCCTCCTCCGAGCGAACTCGGATGCCTGACTCTGCCTTGTTGTGTACTAATACATTTTTAAATCAACTCTGCATTGCATCTGGTCTGCCTATCTTTTACCTAAGGAGAGGAATGGCCAGCAGGAAAGAGGTGATGAGGCCTCACCAGAGACTTATACAGAGACATTTAGACCACACTTTCAAAAAGTTATGATCGAAGTATCCGTCCTCTGGATTGATTCTAATGAAAATGGTTCAGTGGTCTTCATCAAAGGGCATATGGGGACAAACTTTAACGATCTCAATAAATGTACTTTGGAAAAAAATATGGCAGGGGAAATTTATTTTGTTTATTTGTTACATTTGTACCCCACATTTTTCCACCTATTTGCAGGCTCAATGTGGCTTATGTAGTACCGTAAAGGCGTTCGCCAGTCGGTTGATAACAAATACAAGGTTGTATTGTGGTCAAATCAGGTAGGTGTGTGTCAGGCACTGTGAAGGTCGAAGGGAATGAAAATTGTATATTGTCCAGTATGATCATTGGTTGTGCTGTGTTGCTGGGCGTGGGGATTTACATTGGATTGGTGGGATAAGCCTTTTTGAAGAGGTTGGTTTTTAGTGATTTTCTGAAGTTTAGATGGTCGTGGATTGTTTTTACAGCTTTTGGGAGTCCATTCCATAGTTGTGTGCTTACGTAGGAGAAGATGGATGCGTAAGATTTTTTTTATTTAAGTCCTTTGCAATTTGGGTAATGTAAGTTTAGGTATGATCGTGATGATCCGATTCTGTTTCTGGTTGGTAGATCTGTGAGGTCTGTCATGTATCCTGGGACTACGCCGTAGATAATTTTGTGACAAATGTGCAGATTTTGAAGATAATACGTTCTTTGATTGGGAGCCAGTGCAGCTTTTCTCGGAGGGGTTTAGCACTTTCAAAGCGTGATTTACCAAATATCAGCCTGGCAGCTGTGTTTTGGGCGGTCTGGAGTTTTTTTTGCAAGTTCTTTACATCCCACATAGATTGCGTTGCAGTAATCTGCATGGCTTAGGACCATTGATTATATTAGGTTTCGAAAGATTTCCCTTGGGAAGAAAGGTTTCATAGCAATGCACAAGCTAGAAACATAAATATTAAAACTCCTAATAAGGTGTCACTAATGTCCAGTCAAGCAGCTTTACTCTGCCTGGTACTTCAAAAGACCACACACAAAAGTGGAGAAAAAAAGACTTCAATTATTCATGTACTGCTTATAAGCCAACAGCTAGAGCATATTGTAAGCCATTATTGGTTAGAAAAATAAAACTTCCACTCATAGTAACATTGTATGAAACAAGACAAAGACTGCAATGACACTTAAACAGGAAAAAATAATAGTGCTGGTTATGCAAACCACATCAATGACTTGTCAACTGTAGTTATCTCAAAGTTTCTCCAACTGACAGACCCGACAAAGAATCCTTGTTTTGCTACAGCTGCTTCAGGAGATAAATTCCTGTTACATGACCATAGTAATCCAAAAGATGGTGTCTATTGCACAGATGCCAAAATTTAAAGCATCCCATGATTCCATACTGCTTACCAAGGACCAATCAAAAAAAAAAAACTGCAAAAATTACATTAAAAAAAAACCCATTTTGGTTCTATAGTGCTAAATTATATCCAGTGCTGTTTTTTGTCTGAAGCGTATGCTAAGATCTCCTTGACAATCCAATTGCCATAATTGTTCCAATGCTATACAGTTAGTGACCCAAAATTATGAAGTTGCTGTTTACAATGAGCTGCCATCTTTTCCAGTCTCAAGCAGGACCTATGTTCAAGCAACGGGTCTTCAAAGGTTGAGACGTCTAGCCAATATAAATTGGAACATATGGACACTAGATCAGACATATAACCCCAGCTGACTCTCACATAGTGGAGCATCTTCTTTCATGCTTTGCCGGTCTTGACGGATTCATAACAAGTATCTTCAAACATGAACAAGCACATTGAAGAACGTCTCCATCTCATATGGCCCTTATGGCCAAATATTTGCTGATGACCCATTGTCCACACCATCATTATGTCAAAGCCAATCTCCCAAATTGTTTTGAGAAAGTAAGTTTTTATTTTCTCATCAGCAAAACTACAACCATGTACTTTTAATACTCCAGAATGGGGGAGATAATAGTTGTGGCATAAATGCACAGGAGGTGAGCCTTTAAATTGAAAGGAAGCTCTGGAATGAGTGGGATAGAATGATGGTGGAAGGGTACAGACTCGGTATTAATGTAAGGAATTTTTTTGAAGAAAGGTTGGTGGACCTGTGCAATGGTCTCCTGATGGTGGAGATGAAAGGCTGTATCTGAATTACAGAGCATGGGACGAGCACATAGGATCTCTATGGGAGAGGAGGGGATTGTAGACAATGTGAACGGGCACATTGGATAGGCCATATGATCTTTATTTGCTGCTATCTTCCGTGTTTCTAAAATGTCATGACTGTACTAATATAGAGGATAGAATAAGATTCTCCACAATTTTATTAAATGAATGGAACCCCCTGTGCTCTGTCTTAAGGTGGATCAGCTTCAAAGTTTAGTGTTGGGACGTAAGACAAGCCATAATAGGTCAGACAAATGGTCTGTCTAGCCTAGTATCCTGCTTCCAGCAGTGGCTGATCCAGGTCACAAGTACCTGGCAGAATCCTAGTGTTAAATGCCATTTAAAGGCTCGGTGATTACTGACAATCATGTTTGGTGCTATATCCAGTTATAAAACTATGTAGTTGATCATCACAAAGCAGATTCTGTTGAATATTTAGTCTTTGTTCCCATTTTTTGGGTTCTCTATAATGACTGCTAATGAATTGTACCTTACCTTCATCAAGCTATTCTTTAAAAAAAAAAAAAAAAAAAAGTCAGGGTTTCTTCCACCTACTGGAACCTGACACTGATTTGATGTATATTTCCTTTTGTCATCTGCCTAGTTCCTCAATAAAAAAAAGTTATATTTTTTTTATCCATTACAACCATAATATTAGATTTCCTATATTTAGTCACTTCAGCCCCCAGAAGAACCAAACTATCATAGTGATAAAATAGAAGGGCTACAAAAAAGGTATATGGATTCAAATATCAGTTGATGCTGATTAAAGTCATGATTTATAGTAACAAAATTGTAAACCTCAGTATAAAATGGGTTGACTATAAGAAAGTGTCCTGCTATATTTGAAGAAATTGCCTTGATGTACAGTTAACCTTGGGTTGACAGTGTACAGGAAGTTCATTATAAAAATGTGACAACTAGACACGATTTGTCCCTCTCTGGATATTGATATTAGAAGTGGCACTAGTTCTCGTTTTGTCTGGCACTAAATGATTGGGCTGCAAATGTAACTTTAATCCCCAAGGTACTAATCATGTCCCGATAATAGTGCACTTACTATTTGTGAAGCTATACAGATCCCTATAGCTGTCATTTGACAAAACGCAGTACTGAAGTGTTTTCCAGGTGATATCAGGATGCTTTTGATCTGGACAGATGTGCAAAAGCAACCTGAATGGAAAACTGAAACTCTGTGACAAGTCTGTAATATTGCAAAACCTTATATCTGGGAGGAGAATAAAGTGCATCAATCCAGCACAAATTAATGAGGCATGATAGCTAATACTACTGAAGACTGAAATCAATGTTGAAAAGAGCTTTAACATCAGTTTTTAATCCCGATATTCCTAATGCAGCTTTGGAATTATAGACTTGCTTCATAAGGATTTTGAATATTTGTAAGAACCATTGTATGCTAAGATTGCACATCCCAAGAGCTGGAGGAGGAATGGCTCTTAAAAAGATAGATTACACTTATAGAGCTATTCTAGGCCTCCACAGTACTTATCAACAGACCAAAGTACTCTGTTCTGAATTACTAAAGTAAACAGTTAGTCTGTCTCATCCTCTGGATTTAGTGTGCACCTTTTCAGTAGTAGCAAAAGCAAATTATGTTCAGGTATAGTAGGTTTTTCCCTGTCCCTAGAGGGCTTACAGGTGGAAGGTTAAGTGATTTGCCCCAAATCACAAGGCGTTAGTGGGATTTGGACCCTGACTTCCTTAGTTAACTCATTATCCTAACCATTAGGCTGCTACTTCGCTGCTTAAATATAGACATTTATTCTAATAGAATGGATAAGAATCTACCAGCATATGAGGGGAAAAGCAGCATTCCATTATGTAGCATCCCACCATCCCAGAACCTGTGGGATAGTTGTCTCAGCTCAGTTCTCTGTTGCCACCTTTTGGTTGACGGACACAACTATCCCACAGGTTCTTGAATAGTGGGAAGCTACGTAATGGAAGGAGAAACTCTGTCTTGCCTGATAATTTTCTTTTAGTCCTCACTATTTCAGAGGCCACCCAAGGTTTCTGAGATGTTTAGTTGGTGTGAAGTAATGAATCAAATAGCAACTGTCACCTTTCATGTTGTTTCATGCTTATCGCTTCTTCTCTACAAGTTGTCCAAAGATGAGGACCGCACTTTTGCTTGTCTGGTTAGTGTTAAGTTAATGAGTTGTTTAAGGTTGTGTTTGTTCAGAGTTTCTCCTTACTGCTTTTCTACGAAAATGCTGAGGAGCTGGGCTGCATGTCAAGCGATGTCTCAGCTCAGTTTGCAGTTCTGTATCTCCACCTGCTGGTTGATGGACACAACTATCCCACAGGTTCAGGAATAGTGGGAAGGACCAAGGGAAAGAAAATTATCAGGTAAGACCTAATTTCTCCATTTACGCAAGTGAGAAACCGAGTATCTAACCAGCCAACAAAAGTGACTATAGCACAAATAAGAAATCAAGTAAATTTACTTGAAGTTTGATGACAAAACCAAAGGAGAAACAAGGTACCGTAAAGGAAGGATAAAAAAAAAGTACTAAGGAATGCAGAACAAACGTTAAAAAATATAACTTTATCAATTATATTATAGTGATCATAGTAACACAAACCAACATGACCATGTTTTGACATGCCTACATTGGGGAAGGAAAACTATACAAGATGAATTCTATGAAGCTTGTTGAAATCTTTAGTGACCATTAATAGTTACACTTGTCATCTTTTTTCATGTTATACACAGATTTCTAGAAGATAATCTCCTTTTAAGAGACTGGGCATCCAAATGCCAATTGACAATGTGAGCAAGTGTAAAATGATGTATGTAGGGAAGAGGAACCCAAACTATATAGCACATGATGCAAGGTTCCATGTTAGGAGTCACTGCCCAGGAAAAGGATCGATAGGTTTAAACCATCTGCTCAGTATGCAGCAGCAGCTAAGAAAGCAAGTAGGATGTTAGAACTGATTAGGGAAAGGAATGGATAACAAAAGTTGTGAATATTATGTCCTTGTATCACTCCATGGTGTGACCGCACCTTGAATGTAGTGTGCAATTTTGGTCAATGACCCTCAAAAAAAAAAAAAAATATATAGCAGAATTAGAAAAACACAATGAAAATGATAGCAGATAGGATGACTTTCCTATGAAGAAGCTGAATAGATTAGGGCTTTTCAGCTTGGAGAAGTCTGCTGAGTGGGAGGTATGATGGAAATCTGTAAAACGCGGAGTGGAGTGGATTGGGTAGACATGAATCACGTTTACACTTTCCAAAAATACAAGGATTAGGGGGTACAGAATGAAGCTACTATTTAGTAAATTTTAAGACAAACCAGAGAAAATATTACTTGTGTAAATAAATTTTTGTAATTGTGTTGGGCCCAGTCTCTAGTTTCTGCTTTCCTCTGTTCTCTCAATTTTGTTGCAGGGTCCTGCATTTCACATTTCTTCTTTTTTAATTCATCTTCTCTGTGTGTTCCTATCTGCCTTGTCTAGCATATCCCTTCTGTGTCCCTACCCCTATCCTCCTGCCATGTTGAGCACCCCACCTGTATGTCCATATTCTTCCCCTCTTTTTGGCATCACTCCTCACTCTTCTTTTCTTCCTACACAGGATTCCCTAGCATTTTGCCATCTATTATTTCTCTCCTGCCCCCTTCCCTGGTGATCCAGCAAGTGTTCCTATTTTCAGTCTCTCTCCCCTCCCCTACAGGTCCAGCATTGCTCCCTTTTCTTAATTCCCCCATAAATCCTAGTATTCCCCCCCCCCTCTTCCTCCCTCTGTGGGTCCTATATCTAACACCCCCAACACACCTTGGCCCATCAACCTTGCTCTTGTGGGTAGCAATTACTGGCTAAATCCAGAGGTCAATATTCCATCCTCGTTGTTCTTAATCTTTCTGCCGCTTTTGACACTGTTGATCACAGCATACTTCTCGATACCCTGTCCTCACTTGGATTCCAGGGCTCTGTCCTTTCCTGGTTCTCTTCCTACCTCTCCCTCCGCACCTTTAGTGTTCACTCTGGTGGATCCTCTTCTACTTCTATCCCTCTGCCTGTCGGCGTACCTCAGGGTTCTGTTCTTGGTCCCCTCCTCTTTTCTATCTACACTTCTTCCCTTGGTTCATTAATCTCATCCCATGGCTTTTCCTACCATCTCTATGCTGATGACTCCCAAATCTACCTTTCTACCCCTGATATCTCACCTTGCATCCAAACCAAAGTTTCAGCGTGCTTGTCTGACATCGCTGTCTGGATGTCTCAACGCCACCTGAAATTAAATATGACCAAAACCGAGCTTCTCATTCCCCCCCCCCAACCCACCTCCCCGCTCCCCCCGTTTTCTATTTCTGTTGATGGCTCTTTCATTCTCCCTGTCTCCTCAGCTCGAAACCTTGGGGTCATCTTTGACTCTTCTCTCTCCTTCTCTGCTCATATCCAGCAGATTGCCAAGACCTGTCGTTTCTTTCTTTACAACATCCGTAAAATCCGCCCCTTTCTTTCCGAGCACTCTACCAAAACTCTCATCCACACCCTTGTCACCTCTCGTTTAGACTACTGCAATCTGCTTCTTGCTGGCCTCCCGCTTAGTCACCTCTCCCCTCTCCAGTCGGTTCAAAACTCTGCTGCCCGTCTCATCTTCCGCCAGGGTTGCTTTACTCATACTACCCCTCTCCTCAAGACCCTTCACTGGCTCCCTATCCGTTTTCGCATCCTGTTCAAACTTCTACTAACCTATAAATGTACTCACTCTGCTGCTCCCACACTCGTCCTTCCCTACACCCCTTCCCGTGCACTCCGCTCCATGGATAAATCCTTCTTATCTGTTTCCTTCTCCACTACTGCCAACTCCAGACTTCACGCCTTCTGTCTCGCTGCACCCTATGCCTGGAATAAACTTCCTGAGCCCCTACGTCTTGCCCCATCCTTGGCCACCTTTAAATCTAGACTGAAAGCCCACCTCTTTAACGTTGCTTTTGACTCGTAACCACTTGTAACCACTCGCCTCCACCTATCCTCCTCTCTTCCTTCCCGTTCACATTAATTGATTTGATTTGCTTACTTTATTTTTTGTCTATTAGATTGTAAGCTCTTTGAGCAGGGACTGTCTTTCTTCTATGTTTGTGCAGCGCTGCGTATGCCTTGTAGCGCTATAGAAATGCTAAATAGTAGTAGTAGTAGCAGAGCTGAAAAATGTTGTCTCTGGCTGTCTCATTGCCTTCCTTCTGCCATGTTGGAGTCCACCAGAAACAGGACGTTTTGTCAGGCAGTGGCAGAGGATGGTTGGAATGGTGAGAGAGATGGGTCGGGAGGTGGGAGGAAAAGGGAGCTAGAGTGATGGTGGACAGTGGGGGCGAGGCAACACTAGTCCTGGTCCTTTCTCATACCTGCTGTAAAACTCTTGGTAGCATAGAGGAAACAAAATTGCAAAACAGTCTGTAAAGCTTTCTTGAGGTAGATGGGGAGGACACAACATTACCTGAGTTTATTCTTCTCAATACACCTCTCGGCATTTATATCTTATTCTTTACTGCCACACTCAGTCATACCTGTGGACTAGGAATGTTTCTGCTCTAGCCTTTTCCTCATCTTGTTCCTGTTGGGAACAAGACAGTTTCTTGGGAAAAGGAGAAGAGGGAAGATATGATAGAGGTCTATAAACTGAATGGAGTGGAATGGGTAGACGTGAATCGCTTGTTTACTCTTTCCAAAAATACATGGACTAGGGGGCACGCAATGAAGCTACAAAGTAGCAAATTTAAAACGAATTGTAGAAAATATTTCTTCACTCAACGTATAATCTGGAATTTGTTGCCAGAGCATGTGGTAAAAGCAGCTTGCTTAGTGGGGTTTGAATAGGGCTTGGATGGCTTCTTAAAGGAAAAGTCCATTATTAAAATTGACTTGGGGAAAATCCACTTCTTATTTCTGGGATCTTGCCAGGTACTTGTGACCTGTATTGGCCACTGTTAAAAACAGGATGTTAGGCTTGATGGACTTTCGGTCTGTACCAGAATGTCAGTACTTATGTACCTTGCACAGCAAGGAAAAGACCAACATTGTGCTTTCACTATGTCCCTCCTGTCCTTTATGCCCCCATTCCTAACGGCTGCATTTTGACTTTAGGGCAGAAAAGAAAAGGGCTGGAACAGCTAGGGTAGGTGCTCTGCAGGGTCTTACACTCATCTCTTCCCTTGATTGACAGGACGGGTTAGGGAGCAGAGTGACTTTTTGCTATATCTACTCCAAGCTTATTCCATACTTTTGTGTTCCCTATGTGCTGCCTGGGATGAAAGGGCTGTAGGAAGGGTCAGAGAGCTGCTGTTCTGGGTATTGCCTGATAGTCTGAGACTCTTGCACCATATTTGTCTACTTTGAAGTTGCATCAATGACAGATAATGCTGTCTCCTCCTTTTAATTATCTTGCACTACTAGATGTACCTAGTGCTGTATGGATACATGTAAACCTTTGCTTTGTGGAGCTTCCAGTCCACTCTAGAAAAGTCAAATGGCTTCAAGAAATCTGATCAATGCTTGATTATTGCTGGTAATGGCTGCAAACAAAAAATCTTGTATGTTATGTAGATTTTATTTTCACTTAATAAATATTATTTTCTGTGTGTACAGTGTCTGGACATGCATTGCCATTTACAGGTGGTTATATCTAAAAATTTAACAACCAAGAAAATCCAAAAATTGGACAGAAAAGAGGCCACCATTCAATCCAGATTAGACATTCAATCATATTATACAATGATAGGCATAAGCAAGTGTTTGCCTTTAACCCAATGGTTAGAACAATGGCATGAGAACCATGCACATGCTGTTCTCACTTACCTTTGCCATTGTGTTTTATAGGTTCTGTGTACTTCTCCAGGGCTGTCGTCCCCACCCAAATCCTGCACCCTGGAGTTAATGTCAGCAGTGCCAAATATTAAATATTACTTCTTTCTGTGGAATAGTATTCAATTATTTCTTGCTTAATTAAGGGCCCTGCTCACTAAACTTAGCACGCACTAATGATACACACCCATTATATGCCTATGGGTGTGTCTAGTGTTAGCATGCTATAAAGTTTGTGCGCCTACAGTGTCTCTTAGTAAACAGGGCCCTAAAAGTTCTAGTGGTTCTTGACACCTGAAGCCTTTGTACAAGAGTGTGATCTAACCCATGACTTTCTCCACTTCATTAGAAGATCACGAACCAGCCTGGAATAATTCATTTCTTTCCTCTTTGAACAACTTACCTCCAAAGAGAACTCAGTGTTTTCCATTAGAATAGGAGAGAGCCAAAGCTGCCACAATGAACCTAAATGGAGAAAATTTTGTATTTCTAAATCCTTCCTGGATTTCAAGAGCATGGCATATTCTTATTAAAGTATTAATAAAAGAACAAAATAAATTTTACTCTTCACTGAATACCAGGGTTCTACGTGTCTTGAAGTGTTATGGTTTTGTAAAAGACCTAACAGCATTCATCTGGATCTGCCTCTGAGCCAATTAATAATTTATGTGCTGCAGACTTCTCTCATTTCTCAAGAAAGATACTTGCTCCAGCAGTTAACTGATATCTATCACACGCATCCACCCTTTGCTTTCTACCAGCACTCGATTCAAGTTCTTTAGCTGGGAATAAACCTCTTCCATATGCACTTTGTCCAGCCTCCTCTACATAGTTTTATCTAGCTTTTGCCCTCCTCCTACTTTCACAGTTGGTGGTGTGTGAAAGTCTGGAATAGGCTGTTTGCCATACAGAATATCAGTATCGTTTGTATTCATTTCCATTTTTTAAAGTTTTGCATGCTTAGCATTTGTGACTTCCTGCACAACGATTCTGTAGTGCTGGAATTCCCTGCCCAAGTCACTAAGATCCCTAACATTTCACCCCAAATTTCGGAAACACCTAAAGACATAGCTATTCAAAAGGTTACTACCCACACATAACAAAAACAAACACTGATCCTCCACAACCCCTCCCTAAAACAGCCAACCTTCCCCTCCTTTATCCTCATTCAAGTCCGTCATCTGGACCCCACATTATCTCTATTAACCTAGTCCCTCCACTAGACCTTGTATGCAGGTAGCTAACCTATAAAATTCACCAAAATTTTCTCTCATAAGGAACCCTTTCAGGTCCTCTTCCCACCCATCCTTCCTCGTAAAATGTAATTCTCTCCCTCCACTTAACTTTCTGTAATTCGCTATCTCTTCTAACTAAAATTGTAAGCTACTTTGAACCAAACACGTTTGGAAAATGTGGGATATAAATATCGCTATAAATAAAAAAATAAATGCATGTTATGTGAAATTGCAATTTATAGATCAGTACCTGTTATTCAATGTTAATGTCACTTAGCAGCTGTTTAGATGTATCAATGGCATTATATGATTAAAGGTATTTAGTTTTTGTAAAATGTGGCAAGATAAATGCCCATTTGTTTGTATTTTAGTGATGGTTACTATTTAGTAGGTCAGTTTTTACTGTTTTGGACAGCCTTACACTATCCAGGCATTGAATGGACCAACTTTAGAAGATGGCTGATAACCACTTGATTCCAGGCTGCAGTGATTGTCCCTGTCAGGTCTCTGATTCAGGATGAGGTTGGAATGTTTCATGCCATCATTGCTTGATTGGATTCAAGTCTGAGGACTGGGTTGGCCAATCGAGGGAAAAAATCATCTTAGATTTCTTTGTCAACAACTGCTTTTGCTTGATGACAATAGGGCATTACTATCCTGGAAAATGTAGTCATCTAGAAAAGATTTCTCTCCTGATGGAATTATGCAGTTCTGCAGTACCTCAAAGTATTTCTTGGCATTTACTGTTCCAGATCATTTGTTAGATTACCGTGTCATGTAGACCCAAACCATGATCAACTGATGTCAGACACATTCAAACATTCTTGCTTTCAGTCTTCACCTGGAAATCACCTTACATATGTGCAAGCCTAGTCTCCATAGAAGCAGAAAGTGTGTTTTTTTTTTTTTCTCCTTGCATCTACACTCCATTTTGAGTTCCTCACCTGACTCTGTAGTTCCTCTGTGCCTCTGTCAGCAGCAGTAGCTTCTTGCTTTACTTCTCAATTCGTCTTCTGCCCACTGTAGAGGAAGAAACTGCTACTCCACAGTTGTCAAACCACTGCTCGAGTAGGTGAGGTAAGCTTGTGGTCAGAATTATGTAACTGTGATTAGCTAAAGTTGGATCCACTTTTGCTGCAGGATCTGATTCTGCTTAACTTTAGTATTTAAGCAGTGGACAATAAATGCATATCAAGTGTACAACATTTTTTGTGTTTGAAATAGAAGTGAACACTGAAACAGATAACATATGATCCACTAGAACAAGTGCAGTTAGTTGAAAAATTGCAGTTTTGAAACTTTAAAAGCATAAGTACATAGTACATAAGTATTGCCACACTGGGACAGACCAAAGGTCCATCTGTTTCCAACAGTGGCCAATCCAGGTCACAAATACCTGGTAAGATCCCAAAAAAGTTCAATACATTTTATGCTGCTTATCCCAGAAATAAGCAGTGGATTTTCCCCAACTCATTTTAATAAAGGTCTATGGACTTTTCCTTCAGGAAGCCGGCTAAACCTTTTTTTAAACTCTGCTAAGCTAACCTCCTTTACCACATTCTCTGGCAACAATTTCCAGAATTTAATTACACATTGAGTGAAGAAAAATGTTCTCAGATTCATTTTAAATTTCCTACTTTGCAGCTTCATTGCATTCCCCCTATCTTAGAATTTTTGGAAAGAGTAAACAAACGATTCACGTCTACCTGTTCCACTACACTCATAATTTTATAGACCTCTATCATATCTCCCCTCAGCTGCCTTTTCTCCAAGCTGAAGAGCTGTAGCCAATTCAGCCTTTCCTCATAGAAGTCGTCCCATCCCCTTTATCATTTTCGTCGCAATTCCACCATATCCTTTTTGAGATGCGGTGACCAGAATTGAACACACTATTTGAGGTGTGGTCGCAGCATGGACTGATACAAAGGCATTATAAAGTCCTCGTCTTTGTTTTCCATTCCTTCCCTAATAATACCTAACACACTGTTTGCTTTCTTAGCTGCTGCATCACACTAAGCAGAGGGTTTCAACATATGATCAGCAACAATGCCGAGATACCTTTCTTGGTCGGTGACTCCTAACATGGAACCTTGCATTACATAGCTATAATTCGGGTTCCTCTTTCCCACGTGCATCACTTTGCACTTGCTCACATTAAACGTCATTTGCCATTTAGACACCCAGTCTCGTAAGGTCCTCTTGTAATTTTGCACAGTCCACTTGCGATTTAACAACTTTGAATAACTTTGTATCAGCAAATTTAGTTACCTCACCATCTCTAGATCAGTTTTAAATGTTAAAAAGCAGCGGTCCTGCCACAAGACCCATGGGGAACCCCACTATCTACCCTTCTCCATTGAAAATACTGACCATTTAACCCTACTCTGTTTTCTTTTAACCAGTTTTTAATCCACAATAGAAAACTACCTCCTATCCCATGATTCTATAATTTCTTATGGAGTCTTTCATGAGGTAATTTATCAAACGCCTTTTGAAAATCCAGATACACAATATCAACTGGCTCACCTTTAGCCACATGCTTGTTCACCCCTTCAAAGAAAAAGATTTGGTGAGGTAAGAGTTTCCTTCACTAAATCCATGTTGGCTTTGTCTCATTAATCCATGATTTTGAATATGCTCTGTAATTTTGTTCATAAGTCTGTACCGTTTTGCTCGTCACCAACGTCAGGCTCACTGGTCTATAATTTGCCAGATCCCCTCTGGAACCTTTTTTAAATATCGTCATTACATTGGCCACCCCCCCCCCCCAGTCTTCAATACCGTGCTTGATTTTAAAGATAAATTATATATTACTAACAATAGTTCTGCAGGTTCATTTTTCAGTTCTATCATTGTCAAATTGCCCCATTACATCCAGATTTTTAAACTTCAAAAAAACACTGAGCTAATTATTCTAGACTTTGCACACCACTATGCACAAGCCTTACAGAAAATGAAACTCACAGTAGCTCTGCAGAATCCATTCCATAGCATCCCACAGATCAATCCAGGGAGGTGGAGATAGAGAACTTCAGAGGTTTACTATATGTGGTCATGTGCAGCCACATTAACTTTAGTATTCTCTCTATCTAGCAGGTGGATGGTCATAACCGTGCAGCTCTGGATTCATTGGTTCCTGGCCTGGTCCCCTGGGTTTTGTGGAGAGTCTGTGGTCTGAGGTGTCCCAGTCCTGGGACTTGGGTGCACACCTGGTGGTGCCAGATCCCTTCCTTTTCTCCCCCATCGCCCCCTTCTTTCTGCCTGACCGGGGTTTTTGGTTCTCACTTTTCTGACTTTAAAAAGAGTCTGAGGTTTCTTTTGCTCCAGTGTCCCCTCCTCCCTTAAAAAAAAAAAGGGGGGGGGAGGAACAGCTCAGTACCGGCTGAGGGGTGGGAGGATAGACTTGGCATACGACAGCGATTCCCTAGGGGGTGAGTAGTCATTACCCTACCTGCACCGGTGGGGGAGTGCAAAAGCAGCTCCCGGTGTGGGAGCCGCTGGGCTGCTGCTGTTTCCTGTGCCGGAGCTCCACTGTACAGCCTGACTCTGGAGCATTGTGTTCCTTCCTGGCTCATTTTGGTGGGTGCAGGGCAGTTGTTTTCTTGGGTGCACGCCATCTTTCCTGCCATTTCGCATAGCAAGGCTGAAGCGCTTGTGCTCCTGTGGGGCCTGATTTGCCTGTGATTCTGGCAGTTTTATGTGCAGGCTTTTCAGAAGATGTGACTGGGGAACTGTGGTGTATCGTTCCCAGTTTCTTCATATTTGGTATTTAAGGGCTTCTGAGAAAAAGGCCTGGGGCAGTTTGCAGACTTCCTTTGGGAGTCCTTGGGCCTCCCACATCTTTTGAGTCTTCCGCAGCTTCCCAAGGGCAAGGTTGGAGGCCCAGTAGACCTGTGCGGCTGTTCTGTGGCAGCGAGAGCCTTAAACTGCAGCTTGGAAAGTACTGACTATCTGAAAGTCTTCTGGTGCATATGCCTGTGCCAGGGGCGTAGCCAGACAACAGATTTTAGGTGGGCCTAGACAAGAAAGTGGGTGGGCACCGAGTGTTCTCCCTCCCCCAACCACCACCAAAAAAATATCTCAGCTGGTGGGAAAATGCTTCTTTCTACTTTGGTAGTCTGCAGTAGTTGTGCGCTGAAAACTGAGAATGCGCAGATGCTGGTATCGTAGAGAGTAGTGTTTTCATTACCATCAGGGGGAAGTCTTCAGCTGGCCGAGCTTGGGATTCCCACCAGCTACCGCTAAACGTGTGCTACTGTTGGATGGGCCTGAGGCTTAAATGGCAGGCCCACCTGTGGTTATGCCACTGGTCTGTGCCTCACTAGGTGATTTATGGTTTGGGTGTACCCTCTTATAGTTGCACTAAGAATATTTCTGGACCTTTTCTTGAGGAGGTTCTGGGTGTGTGTACATCATTAATGGAGGGGAGAAAGGGATCAGGATTAGGGATCCTACTCAAGGGTTTTCACTCTTTCTCTTTCCCTTTCTGAGAGCATGGCAGTACAGATGGGGTTTAGTTAGTTAGGCTTAGGGCTGTTGACTGCCTGTTTCTGTGAGAAAATGTTACATTTTGAGGCTACTACAGGCCTCTCGGGTTTCTCTTGGTTTCCATGGTAATCCTGCACTCTGTGCTCCCATAGTGGCATTTGCTCTGTGTGCACTGTTTACATCAAATTAGTTTTATTCAGGAAGGTGGCTGGCCTTTCTGCCTGAAGGGTACGTGTTCAAAGCTAGTTTATCCACCCTATTAGAAATCATGGACTCAGCTGTGTTTCCAGTGGGGCATATTTTATTTCATTTTCTTACTGCTTGCCTGGCCAAGCAATTCTTGCATGACTAGAACAGTTATCACTACTACTGTACTAAAGATTGCCCTCCTCTCTCTTTTTGCACACTGATACTGGCCACACCTTTGCATTCTAGCCCTAGCTACCCCAGTATCTGCAGTACACCCAGTACCTCTAATTACATCTATGGCATTTTTGGCATATTTTCATGGTACGGGGCACATAGATTTCATGAGGAGTGGGTGGGGAGCTGCTTCAGTATAGAGATAGCTTAATGTTGCAACCAGCTGAGTGAGCACAGTGCTCTAGAGGTGCCACTTCACGACTTTCTGCAGTGCGCAATGGTTCAACAGCCATATTCTGCTGCGCCATCTGGCTCTTGTTCTCAGCCACGCTTGTTAGCTCCAATGCGCAGCAGTTCTTGTGTACAGTCACATGCCAATTCTTGACACTCTGCAAGAAGTTAGTGCTGGCTTAGACATCAGACCACTGATGTGGCTTCCAAGTCATATTTGGCAGCCTGCCTTTTGGAAGTAATCTTGGGACTGCAGAAAATCTAGGACAGTTGGGTAAAGACCTGAGGAACTCCCAAGTCTCGGAGATTGCCAGGGGACGAGTTCAAGGATGATTTTTAATCCTCTCGGTTTTGTCGTAGATTTTGTGAGGCCAGGAAAACCACTTTCAGGGTTTCCACTTCCACTACGACATGCCACCTGGCTGCTGGTAGAATGAGCTTGGTTTCAACTCCAGGTCTACCTATGCCAGCTGCATCGCCCAATGATGGAGTCTCAGTTCACTCCTCAGGCAGGAGGACTCTACAGGTTTCTGGAGTGACCAAGATTGCCTCAGCTTAACGTGTCTTAGTTTTTCTATCGCACAGTTACAACCTGGACTTCATTACAGATTTTTCTTAGTCTACATGCAAGCTCAAACTCTAATATCAGGCAGTTCTTGCCATCTTGCCAACGGTTCTTCCTTTACTACTACTAGGCATAGTCGAGTCAGTCCCCAGTTGCAATTGGGGGAATTGGAAGTTCCCTTTGCTTTGTAGTTTGAACCAGGGAGCTTCCTTCCAGCTGAGTTTGGACATCATAAAGAGTCTCTAGAGTATTTATTGTCAACTTTTCACAATGGAAATCTTGCAGTGTGTAATAGTTCAGTCTGGGGCGAGTTTCTAGCCACCCTGGACCTTTAGGAAACTTATTTTCATATTTCCAGTACTCCTTCCCACAGAGGGACCGTAGCGATTGACCATGTTATTCAGCCTTTCCACATTACCAAAGACATTTTTTCAAGGTCATGGTGATACTGGTATCTTTCCTTCATGAGGATGGATTGCAGGTTCATCCATACCTCCTGATTGGCTGATTTGTGGCGCTCTCTCTATCGAGAGTCTGCAAATTTCATCCAAGGTACCTGCCCTTCTTCAGTCCCTAGGATTGGCAATCAGTGTTACCAAGAGTCAGTGGTTTACAGCACAAATCTTGGCTTATTGGGGAGTGATGTTCCATATAGGCTTGGGAAGCCCTTTCTTCCTTTTGCCTCTCAGTAAGAGGTGCCAACCCAAGTCAGGTTCTACTTTCCCTACCAGGTCCAGGATATGGAAATAGGTTCAAGTTTTGGGCACAAGGGTCTCTTTCTTGGACATTCCCCCATTGGCCTGATTCTGTATCAGACCACTTCAGGGGTTCCTTCTCTGCTTTGGTTCCCATCTCTATGGTTCCCTTCAAGCCAACTTAATCTCAATGGGTGATTTTAACACAGCCTTCCGCTGACATTTCATATGTTTTCTCTCTGGAGGTGGCTATATGCAGCTTGTAGGTTGCTAGGGTGTGCCGTAGCTGGCGGCAACAGATTTCAGGTCCCTTAGAGAAGGCAGACAGTCGACCGCCTCCTCACTTGCCAGATGTGGAGTCGAAGCTGGCTTACTTAAGTTTTCTTCTATGATTTGTTTCGGGCGTTGAATAAGCAGACATTTTTGGCGGTCACAGCCTCTCATTTGATGTGGTTGTGCTGCTGGGTGGCAGATGCAGTTTCTAACAACGGCTTATTCAACTCCCTTTTCAGGTCAGCTATTGTTTGATTACTCATAGACTCAACGTCTTCCTGAGGATGTCTACACGTTCTTTTCAGTCAGTTTAATGCTTGCCCTTATCTTTTTAGGACACCAGGACTATCATCCAGGGCAGCCTAGTTTTCTTCAGTGATCCAGTTCAGGTAGGGACTCAGAACTCCCGACTTCATCCGTTCGAGATCCTCCAGATTTCTACTGAAGGGGTGACGAGGCACACAGTCCTGTCTTTTCTGCATACGGTGGTTTCTGATTTTCATCCCATTCCACCTTTTGTCTCTTCCCACTTCTTGGACATTCACTATGTACTCCTATACTATTTAGAAGTGACCAGTGAGTTCCGTTGGTCAAATTTTTGCTTCATGCTTTGCTCAGGTCCTTTTGTAAATAGGCATCAGTATAAAGCTGAAGGACTGATCCGCAAAGGTGCCATTTTTTTCAAAATCAATTTAGGAGAGCAGCTGCTCCCCTTGCACCCCACCTAGCTACATTTCTGCATAGCGTGGCAATGTTTGGGGTGACCCACTGAGCAGAAGTGACTTCCTCTATAGCCTCATGCACTGCTAAAGACTGACGCGGTCTTCTAGTGCTTGCCATTTTAAGGTTAGCAGATGCAGTGGTGGCAGGAACAGAAGCAGACATATTCAGAACCTGGAGAGCCTTAGGTATATAGAAAGGCAGCGACTCCTTACGAAACACCCACACTGTGATGGGATCATCAGATTCCTGACCTGTTGAACAGAAATGCCTCCTAGCATAGCCTCATGCTGTCCTGTGGCTGGTCACAAGAAAGGTGATCTGGTTTCGAGAGCCATGGGGGGCTGCTGAGAGAGGCAATTTCTTTGGCTGACCTCTATATGGGATAGTCTCTCCTGTTGTGGGTGGCAGCACTTTCTTCCAGATTGCAGTTGACTTCCGAGTCCCGTCTGGCTTTCATGGCTGCCCTTTGCAGTTCGGCCACTTGGTCCTCTGTCCTGCCGTGGATGGCTTTTGCAAATCATTCTCTTGATTTGCTGTCCTTCCCTTGCTAGGCTGCAGACTAGACGTGACAGCACATGTAGCTACGGCCTGTGGTGCATCACTTCAGTCTGCTGAGGTTGTACCCTGCCCCACGAGGACTGTTTTGGTACATCTCGCAAGTCTCTGGATTGATCTGTGGGACTCTATGGAAGGTAAAATTAGTCCTTACCTGGTAATTTTTCTTTTCATTAGTCACAACAGATCAATCCAGAGGCCCACTCTTTGTGGTTCTGGGTTGAGTGTTTTCTTCTAGTTACTACTACTACTTAACATTTCTAAAGCGCCACTAGTGCTTCAGTTTCATCAGGTTCCTTCATTTGATTTTTGGCTACATAAAAAAAGGCAAATCAAAACGTAGAGGAAACCTTCTGTTTTTACCCTCCCGCAGGGAGATCATTGTTCCCCTTTTCATTATGCAAGGGTGTCTGAATTTTAAGAGTGCTTTCTCTTTTTAGGCTGATCAAACTTGCAATAATTTACCTTTACCTGTTAAAAATCAATCTTTCATAAATATTTGAAAGCTTTTTCAAAAATATTTATAGTGATATTTTTATTGAAAGTCTGTTATGTTGATTTCTTTTGTAAACCGCTCCGAACCGATTATTAGGATCTAAAAGGATATAAATGCCTGAGATTGAGGTTATCTCTAGCTTTGACCAGCTTCTTGGAAAATCCAATTCATCTAACCCTTAGTGGAAGATCATAAACTAAGTAGAAGTTTAGCTATGAATTACCAGCCAATTGTCAATCTTCGTTTTGTGTCCAAGCTAGCAGAATTCTTTGTAGCTGGTCAATTAAGAACTTAAAACACCAAACGGGCTTCTGCAAACACTACAGTACAGAAACTGCTCTAATAGGCATTACCACCGTTATTCAGTCCCACTTGGATCAAAATTAGTATGATCTTGCTTTTTTTTTTTTCTTAGATTTATCTGCTCTGGAAACTTTTTTGATTTGGGATATTTTTTTTAAAGGATCTCAGGGATGTTCATAGATTGGTTTTATTCCTACTTGTTGAATAGAACTTATTCAGTTTTATGGCAAAATGCTACTTGTGAGCGGTATTTCTCATTTCTAGGGGTTCACTTCTGGCTCCTATTTTGTTCTTAGTTCCCCTGGCAAACCACATGTTCCCTTTTTCAGTGAGAAACTTCTTACCATTACCACATGGTAATTGATAATAAAAATGTTTACTTAAAAAAAAAAAAAACAGCCTTTGTTTTATCATAGTTTAATTTCAGTCTGTCTTTTTCTAGATATTACAGCGCTTCTTAGGGTCATTACCTTTGTTAGTTTCCAGATCCTTCTAGAAAGTTCAGTGAGGTGTGATGTTGGATCCCTAGCTGAACTTCCATCTCCATGTATCTCTCTTCTCCTTCAGTCTAATGCCATAGAGCCTGTTTCACCACAGGAAAGAAGTTGGGGTTCTTATTTCAGATATTCTCATTCCAAAGACAACTGAAAACTTCCACCCCTTTCTGAATCTTAGAGATCTGAATCAATTTCTTTTCAAGAAAATTCAAAATGAATACTCCTTTCTCTGTATTGGATACTTATTTCTCTGTTTTACCATCTTTAAAGAATGGGGACTGGCTGTGAACCCTAGATCTCAATGATCCATATACGTACATACAGGGGTGTCTCAAGGGATAGTAGCGCTCTAAGCCAACTTACTTAGGCGGTCCTCCCCTCCTCCCCCAATCATTGCATTGCTTCTGGCACTTCCCTCCCTCCCTCTCCACGGGTTAGGCACTACTCCCTCACCTATCTCACTCCCCTGTTGTCTGGGTGGCAACAGTAGCAGCATGATAGGCTGCCTCCGGGGTCTTCTGCATCCTGCCCACGGGAAATTGCATCAGAGGAGGCAGGACAGAGCAGAGGGGAAGACCTAGGGGCTGGCTGAAGGTAGCCTTTCATGCTGCTGCCATCGTCATCAAGGGTGACCATTTTTTTACAGGACCGAGGGGGAATGCGTGATGACAGAGCAATGCCAGACCTGGGGGGGGGGGGGGGGGGGGGGGGGGGGGGGGGGGGGGGGGTGGAGAGAAGACGCTTCACCTGTAGACCAGGTGTGGTTAGAGCCTGGGATTTTTGGTGCCCTTAATCACTTGTTCCCTGGGCCAAAGCCTTGCCTGGCCCAATGGTTAAGCTGGCCCTGCTCATATACCAGTCCACCCTTGCTATGTGATATGCCAGAGATCACCCTTTGGATCGTTTTCAATGCAAGATCCTTTCATTTGATCTATCGTTGGCTCCCACAGTATTCACAGAATGTCTCCTTGTGGTAGCTGCCTATCTCCACAAGTAAGGTTAACTGGTTTCTGGTAGTTTTTCCCAAAATTCAGGCCCTAGCCCTCGGGGACAAAACAGTGTATCTAGGCTTTATCAGTTTTCAGATATCTACTTTGTTCCTCATGAATACCGTTTCCTGTATATGCACTAGGGCTGTACCCAATATTTGGCATCTGTTTGGCCCAAAATAGTACCCTGAATACATTATTTGTATTCAACAAAATTGTGATTTAAATTCAAATATGAATAATCGGGGTCACTACTCACTACTGTGCTAAATTCTACTGAAATAAAAATTGATTTCTGACTTCACATTGCTGCTTTTATTATTTGTTAAAGCTCAATATCCATTATTCATATTCAACCAAATATTTTTCATTATTCATATTCGGCCGAATACTAAAACATTCTAATTGGTACATCTCCAATATACATCATTCTAGATACAAGCAAAAACCTTTCTCCTGGAGGACTGAAAGCAGGTCTTCATTTCGCTTTTCTGCAATATATAGTTAGCCCCAGTGGTGATGTCCAGAACCTGCTTGCAGATATTGGTTGACGTTGCTACAGCCATTCATGTAGGATTTTTGGCTTGCCTGAAAATAAAGTGGTCTTGTTAGTACCTCAAGTCCCAATGAAATCATCACTCCCATCCTCTTTCTGTCATCATTGGTACTTTGATTCAATTCAGGACTATATTATAGTGGACATCCAACATTAATCTCATTGAGGGCATTGCCATAGGGCATCAAATAGTTTAGCAAAAAGGTACTATATGAAGTAGGATAAGCTAAAAACCAAAGAGGTTTAAATACCATTGTTAACTTGCAAAAATAGGCAATTAGTTTAAAATACTGTAAAGCATACTACAAAAATCTCATAAATATAAAAAACCCCCCACAAAATATATCAAATTTAAAATTAAGTAAACTACATAAAATATATATATGGAACATTTTACAAAGTATATCAGCATAAAAATTATCCAATTAAAAGAAAATCAAATGAGACTATAAATGTAATTTGTTATAGCATCTAGTACCACCTCAGCTTATAATATCCAGGATTCACAAGGGTTAAAATATAATGCTTGTGAACATGCTGGCAGATAGTTCTTCAATTTGTGAAAACTAGCAGGGCAGTGGAAATGGACATTAATACAAAGTTGGGATTTAACTCAAGATATTAAAATGTTGTAGCTGTGAAGGGTTGTTAAGCAATATCTTTGAAGGTTTAGAGGGACTCATTATCACTTGTTTTCCACAGGGATGTGAAAGCAGGGAATATTCTTCTGGGAGAAGATGGCTCAGTTCAGATAGCAGGTACTTTTCAAATTTGTAGACTCAAACTGGATGTAGGCAGGACATATAACAGTGTAAATTGTTTTGAAATGTGCATAATGTTACAATGTGTTTCTCTGTTAATTACAAATGATCTTCTTGTAACCATTTATTGTAGCTCTAGCTTTAATATACTCTTAACAAAAATACTGTGCTATAAAAATAAACTTTCAATAGTTCCCGAAGAAGTCACACTTGGTGGCCCTTTTTACTAAGCTACATTAAGCAGCTAACACAGGGTTTTCAATACCGTAAACAGTGTGGGCCCACGTTACTGTTTCCTGTGCTATACTTGGTCTTTGCATTAAGAATCCTGTTAGCTGGCTAATGTGGGAGTAGGATGGGATTGGGGCTTGACGGGGGCGGGTGGAGATGTGACTGGCTGTTACAGCACAAGGGATATTACCACCTGATAGTTATTATGACTGCTGGTAGTGTGGCTGCACTTACCACCCCCTTTCCCACACACACACAATCCCCTCTCCTGACACTGTTAAGACCTTTGCTCTTGCTCCCTCCCCATGTAAGTAACCACCCCCCCATTGGTTGAAACTCTCCTGGATCCTGCTTCAACTTAGCATTGGTGGTCAGTGATGCCAGGCAAGAGTGGGCCCCCTCTGTTCTAGCCTGGGACTCAGCTGGTTTATAAAATGGCTGTCTTGAGCCAAGGAGATAGTTTTGTGGGTACTGCTTCTAGGGAGCATCCTTTCCATATAAGGAGAAACAAGCCTTGTATGGAAAAGATGTTCCTAATGTTAGTGCCACAAGACTACTGCTACGGGTCACAATGGCTATTTGTTTTTCAGCCGAGGCTGATATGGGAGCAGATGGTGCCCGCTTTCACATGACACTACTGACCACAAATATTGAATTGAAGTAGGACCCCGGTGGGGGGAGGGGGACAGAGTTTCAACCAGGAGGGGGTGCTTATAAGATGGGGTGTTCTAGGGAGGGGATCAGAAGTTTTAACTGGGTCAGAGGAGGGGATCTGATTTTATTTATAGTTTGGAAATAAAAGGTCCCTTTTACTAAGGTCATGGCATATTTTGATGAAAATAGGTAATGTTCAATCTGTAGTAAAATATATATATACACACATTTCTCATATGTAAGAGGTTACCTTTTCTTTTCTCATCTTGAAAAAGCATAGCTGTCACTTTTTATTACACCAGTATACCCCAAAGATATCAGTCCACAAGATCAGTTTTGTCCTAGACTGGTACAGATATATATATACCTCTTGGTGATACCGATAAGCTCTGGTTGGTGTAGCTTTTTATATGTTAAGAGAAGTATAGAGTTAGATACTAAAATTGGGTTTTTGTTTAAGGGGTCTGCTCGAAGGAAAGCAAACCTGAAAACTGAATGCGGTTAGGATTTCTAAAATAAAACTTCCTTAACCTATTTAAGAATAATTGTCATTTAGACATGTACATTGTACATATTGCTAAATCCTGATTTTTAGAAACCAGGATATATATGTCTAAACTGTGAATATGTTGCAATATGCACAGGGCATATATAGTCTCGATTATCCGACGTAAATGGGACTGACCTGTTTTCATATAACTGAAAAGTTGGATAATATGGAAAACAATAACCTCTTAAATGTTTGGAAAACGTACTTTATGCATTAAAAACAGGCATTCGGTATCTGTATTTAAAATAGTAACACTAATCAGCAATAAGAAAAGAAAAAAATTGTATAGGGCATGATTGTGCTTCTTGTACAACAGGCAATTTGAGCACAAATTTACAGAGCAGTATATTTCACAATATAGTACTGTTCAAAACAGCAATTATACGGAGGCAGTGTGAACAAAAATACAGAACCGAGCAAGGTAGCCATATTTTATCTACTGCATGTTCAGCCTCACTCGAGTTGTCTTCTACAGCAGACAATGTGAACAGAAATACAGAGCTCACTGCTTTGTCTTCTCCAGTCAATAACAGTATGTGAAGCAGATATCAAAACAGCAGAACTGAAACTGGAAACTCTCCAAACACCAAGTTTGCAGGCAAAACAGATCTAAGAATGAGAGTATGAATAAAGTGCTGTAAGTGTAAATGAACAAAGAGGAATAGGTGTATGTACAGTACCGCATAAAACTCATTGTGCACAAGAATCTTACCATTGTTCAATTTCTGCAAAAGCATGGTCTCGGATCAAACATGGTTCACTGGTAGGAAAAGCAAGGTCTCAGCTTAAAACATCTTTAATGTTTACTTTCTTTAACATTTCCTTTGTTAGAACCAGTGTCTCAAATCAAAAATGGTTTCCTCACAGGAAAAAGTGGGGTCCCAGGTCCAAAATCTACTGTACATACAGTAAGTACTGGAAAACTGGAAGAGAAGCCACACACTTTTTAATGGCGATGAGGGGGGTGCATGAAGGAGTATCAGCTGCAAAGCATGGTTCCCTTTCAGAGAAGCACAGTCTTGGATCAGACATGGCTTCCTTTCAGCAGTTGAAGCTGGAAAACAGGAAGAAAAGTTTCCCTATTGTCCACTCTGTACCTGATGGAAATGAAGAGGGGGAGTGGGGTGGAGAAGCATTACAGGATCCCAGATGAGACCAAAGCCTATAGGAGAGGACCTGAGGGGAAGGGATAAAGAGGAAGCACTTTCCCTTAGCTTGCCACAGTACACATTGTGTACAAAGTATGGTGAAGGGGGAAATATCAGGAATGTGTGAATGCCCCTTTAAAGGCTGGGGGATGGGATAGGATTCCTGAGACTCCAACAAGGTGGGCACTTGCTTCAAGCAGAAGGATTAATAGAACTATTGGGAGGTAGCTGAGAGAGTCTTGCAATTGCAGTGAGCCAGGAATCCAAGCCTATTAGGGAAAGCCTAGCAGGAGGGGACAGGGCAAAAGTAGGACACTTTCCTAAAAACATACACAGTAGATAAGGGCCCCAAGAAGTGAAGTGGAGGAGTCTCAGCCTGGTGGTCCCTAAGACGCTGGGTAACCAAGGGAGGTAGAAGCCCAAAGCTCCAGATCTCTAACGAGACTAAAATAGTGGAACTAGATAACAGAGAATGAACCCCACGGGCATGGGAGGGTATGGAAATTAAAAGATGTCTGAGAAGTATTCTTGTTTGTATTGAATAATGCTGTGGAGCAGTGGGGGCAGACTGCAATAAAATTCTTGGTAAGCAAGGAGATGCTGCTTAGCAAGCCAGGAACGCTTGCCCAGGACGTTTGCAGAGAACATATGATTGCACTATGAAGATATGCTGCTGAGCCTGCAGAGTAAATGGGCTATTTGGACTGTTTGTGTGAGAGACATTGCCTAGGGTATTGGAGGTGGGGCTGAGCTCCAAGCAGCCATGCTGCAGGAACTAAATGCAGCAGGTTATTGTGTGTACCACTTGCACCGTAGAAACAGCTGGGAAATGAAGGGATTGGAAAATAATTGCTGTTGCTGATAGTTTTAAGCTGGGAGCTGCCTGCAGCCTAGTTCAGTAGTTTTGGAACCCTTGTACAAGTTGAAAAGTTGGGAATCACACTGGGAGAAGCCTTGCTTAGTGCTTGAACTGAGCTCTGAAAGTAAAATAAAAACCAGAATGGAATATTGGAGGCAAAGTTTCCTGTGGTGTTAAGAGGTTGCTAATATGCTGGGGCAGAACTTTTAGCCCTAATGAAGCTGTTATGAGAAACTGAATGAAGTTCGTTGCTGATAGAATATCAAAATGCAAGGTGAAAACAAAATCCTGGAGTAGAATGATTGCCAGGCTGGATCAGATTCTGAGTGGAAATGCACTTTCTGACCAAGCAGCTATAGTCTATTATCATTTATTCACGTGTTTGACATTCGCTTTTTCACTTATCCACATAGGCGCAAATAGCAGCAGCCATTTTCCATGCGTGGTATTCATGCATTTGCAGACATGCTCCTTTTTGCATTTTGCTTGTTTGCTTCTGGAAACTGCCACCAAGAATCCTAGAGCAGCCAAGAGGGACACAGATGGCTTTAAATCTTTGCCTCCAAAAACTACAGGTACTTGCAAAGTGGAATAAATCCGATGACCAGATTAAGATGACTGTTTTCATCTGAATGATGAGAGACAGTGAGAAAAATGGACTTGCTCCAGGGATCAGAGTCTGTGGCAGTCCCAGGACTTTTCACCAAGTAATACAGTTTGCTTCTGGAAGTGTCCTAGAGCAGCCATGAGGGAGACAGTAAATGACTTTTAATCATTGCCTCCAAAAACTACTTGCAAAATGGAATAAACATTTAATCTGATGACCAGATTAAGACAAGAACCATTTCCATCTGCATGATACAGTACAGTTTGCTTCTGGAAATGGCCACCAAGCGTCAGCGGGGTGAGTTACATGCTACATGTACTAATTGTAAGAGAAACATGTGATGCGTCTTGGTGACAAAATGTGTGTTTAGATAAGCTTCTTTACAGCATGTCTGCTGTTGGCTGTGAGTTAAATGAATCAAAAATCCAATCCATCTGGCAAAAAGAGGAAGTGATTCAGCAGTCTGTTCATGAAGCAGTACCAGAAAATTGTGTTGAGTCAATGGAAAAGTGGTTACATTTGTGAATTATATAGAAACTAGTAAAGAAGCCCTATTTCTGATGCAAATGAAACGGGGGCTAGCAAGGTTTTCTTCTGTGTGCATGTGGGAGTGTGTGTGTCCCTGCCCTCTCTGCCCTCTCTCCCCTCCCCCCTCTGAGTCCTTCATTGTTACAGAGAGAGCGATTTGATTTCCTGCTTTGCTGTTTTCCTTCACTGTTAGTGTTAGAGAGAGAGCGAGGGCGGGGCAGACACTCATGGGGAAACCGGATATCTCTCCCCCTTCACACTTCCGGCTGGAGGCTTCATAGAACGTTGGTGTTGCCTTTTATATATAGAGATGGGGGGAGGGAGCATTCTGGACAGCATTGCTGTGAGGATGGAAGCCAAACAGATTTATAAACATGTCACCCAGTCAGGAAAACGTGAAACCCTTTTCTGCTAGTTCTGGCTGGTTTGTGCATTTTAAAAGGTGATATGCGCTTAAAAATATAAGCCTTTGAGGCAAGGCAGGTTCAGCTGACGGAGATGCTGTAGAAGAAATTAAAACATTGCTGCATACATCTAATAGTACTATAGAAATGGTAATAGTAGTACTGTGCACTTGAAAATGAAGACTGTCTCAGCTCGACAGAGCTTACAAATATAACCAGAACAAATAAGGGATTGGGGAATTACTTAAGATGAATGAGAAAACAGACATGGGTACTGAACAAGTGAATAGGGGTTAGGGTTTAAAAGCAGCCTAAAAAAGGTTGGCTTTTAGCCTAGATTTGAAGATGGTCAGTCTATTCCAGGTGTATGGTGCAGCAAGATAAAAGGAACAGAGTCTGGAGTTGTCAGTGGAGGAGAAGAGAATAGATAAGAGATTCACCCAATGAACGGAGTTCCTCCCGGAGAGGAGTGTAAGGAGAGATGAGTGGAGAGGTGCTGAGGAGCTGCAGAGTGAATGCACTTGTAAGTCAGTAAGAGGAGTTTGAAATCTATGTGGAAACAGGGAGCCAATGAAGTGACAGGAGAGAGTTAATGAGCATAGCTAGACTGGCGGAATATAAGTCGTGCAACAGATTTTTGAACAGATTGAAGAGGAGAGAGATGGCTTCGTGGGAGACCTGTGAGAAGCAAGTTGCAATAGTGTAAGCGAGAGGTGATAAAGAGTGTGGATAAGGGTTTTGGTAGTGTGCACAGAAAGGAAGAGATTAATTTTGGTGGTGGTGGTATAGAGAAAAATAACAGGTTTTAGCAGTCTGTTGGATATGTGCAGAAAAAGAGAGGAGTTAAAGATGATTTCAAGGTTACGAGCTAATGAGACAGGGAGGATGAGTTATCCACAGAGGTAGAGAATAGGGGAAAAGGAGAGGTGAGTTTAGGGGAAAGATAAGAAGCTCAGTCTTCGTCTTGTTTAGTTTCAGATGGTGAGACATCCAGGCAGCATGTCAGACTGACTGATACTTGGACCTGGATTGATGCTGAAATTTCTGGAGTGGAGAGGTAGATTTGGGAGTCATCAGCATACTGAAAACCATGGAATGAGATCAGAGCACCAAGGGAAGAAGTATGGATAGAGAAAAGAAGTGTTATAAAAGAAAAGGGTTATGTGCCAGCAAGTCTTCAATGTTCACAAGACTGGCTTGTTTTTCAAACAGGCTGGCAAACGGACGTATATAATGAAAATGGCAGCCAGAGCCCCTCGTTTTAAGGCATTTAAAGATTGTGCCATCCTGTTGTGCACCAGTGCCAAGGATGATTTCAAATGCAAGCCTCTTACAGTGTACAGAGCCCAAAATCCTCGTGCTCTTAAAGGAAAATACCTGAACTGTATGCCGGTCCATTGGAGATGGAACTGTAAAGCTTGGATAACATCCAAATTATTCTGGGAGCGGTTCAACAACCTTTTGCTTCCAGAAGCTGAATGGCATCTCCTCCATAAGAACCTTGCCTTTAAGGTATTCTGATTTTGGATAATGCACCAGTACACTGTTGTGCAGACCTAGAAAAATGCACACCCCGACGTTGAGGTTCTGTCTGTTTCCCCGAACACAACATCCATTATCCAGCCCATCTGTCATAGTAAAGTATTTTAAGTGCCACTACATGCAAGAGTTTTACAGCAAGGCCTGTGAAGCTTTAGATTCCAATGAGGAAGATGGTGACAATATGCAATGTAATTCACTAGGGATAGCCTGGGATGGCATCACAAGGCTCCTACAAACAATTGTTGGAAAAAAACTTGGTGGACTGTGTATCGAACTTTGAGGGATTTGAAGGTGTAGCAAAACATGTGTGTGTATGGTCAGTGTTTGCGTGCAGCACGATTTTGTATGTATGCATTTCAGAAGGCAATTAACATCTGAAAGAAGTGCTTCCTAATATTACATTTATTTCAGTGATGGTGCTGCAGCTCAGTACAAGAATTACAAGAACTTTATCAATCTATTCTTGCAGCAAGAAGATCTTGACAGCAGAGTAGCATTTTTTTCACTACAAGCCATGGGAAAGTGTGTTGACATTGGTGGCACCATGAAGAGTCTTGACACAAAGTGTACAACATGCCACCAGTCAACATAATTTGACAACTGATTATCTGCTCAACTGGGCAAACAAAAGCATAATACAAAATTCATTTTCATTTTTCTGCCAATGTTGATTTGAGAAATGTTGGAAAATCAATTTACAACTGCTAAAACAATACCTGGCACAAGAAGCCACCACAGCTTCTTCATTCTACACAACTAGTGAGCTCAAAATTTGTGGAATATCTGCAGAGGCATTTTTATACAGCAACTTGTGTGGTTAATATGTTGATGATTATGATTGGTATTTGGAAGCCATCTTGGAACTTTCTGAAGAAAATGCAGATATAGTTAACGATGCAATTGGGTTCTTGCATTGTCATTTTCCTGGCTAAGCTGCAGAGATGAGTGCTGGTACCTGTTATCCATGTGCTCATGACAGTTGATGTTCTGACTGCAACCAATCGCCAGTACCATCTGAACAAGAGACGCATTAAAAAAATAAACTTTACACAGCTTTTAAAGCAGAACACTTTAACTCTTAATAGACTCTTGAATTGATGCAGTTGCTCATAATGTCTGTTAAAATAAATCTGCCTGAAAAGATGTCGCTGACAATTGTTCAGAATTTGGAATTTTTAACGTTCTTTGTTATGGATAGCTTGGGAGAAGCAAAATGAAACTGACATCAAATGAGAGGATTTTGCTTGCACTTTTTAATGATGTAAAGCTCCTTTTTGTACTACCTGTCCCACATGATCCTCTGAAGTGGACTCTTTAGTATGACAGTTTTCAGTGAGGCATATCAGGAAAGCTATAGCTTCCAGCTGCACAAAATTAAAATTATCACGCATTGCTCGTTTTAACCAGTTACTAATAGATAAAATACGAAAGCTTTTCCTTGAATATATTTGGCACAGTGGGTTTTGAGTAAAATTCCATTTTTGACAACAAATATCTCAAACCTCAGTTTCTGAATCTGCACAAAATTCTGAATAAGTGGTACAAATTTCACAGCTGTAGGACACTTAATGGCAGAGTTGAGAAGATCTAAAAGTTGTCCAAACTTTGTCGGCTGCAAACCGTCAGCTCCCTGTTGGGTAAAGAGCTGCTATCTGGAACACCATTGATGTTAGAAGATTGAAAGCTTGCAGTTTTTCATCTTATATATTGGTATTCATTCTGATGATTATTAATTTCTGAAATGGTAAGGTGGGTAGTTTTCAAATTTGGTTGAAATGACCCAGCATTGCATTAATGGCCCTATGGTCAGACTACTAAGAGGAAATTTTAAAATCTAGGAGCATAAGACTTTTGAAGTTAAGGCAAAATAGTTCAATACCAGCAGGAAAGGATTTGACAGAGTTCTGGGTTTCCTATCGCATTATAAACCATAACATTATACTGCTGTCACCTTCTGATATCCATACCTCCCTGTTTCTTACTCTTCTCCCCTCCCCCCCAACCTTTTGACACTCTTTGGAATGCTTTTGTGGTTCACTTACCGTATTTTTCGGACTATAAGACGCACTTTTTTCCCCCAAAATTTGGGAGGAAAATGGGGGGTGCGTCTTATAGTCCGAAGGTAGATTTGGCTGGCAGGCTGGCCGCCCGCCCTCCGAGTTCGGGATCGCCCTCCCCCCGGCCCTGTCACCACTTCTCCCTACTCACGTCACGCGATCTTCCCTGGTGGTCTAGTGACGTCGGGGCAGGAAAGAGCCCCCTCTTTCCTGCCCAGCGCGCTGCTCTCCATCCTCCTGTATGCAGCCTGACGGTCTCGGTGAGATTCAAAATGGCCGCCGAGACTTCAATTTTCGGCGGCCATTTTGAATCTCGCCGAGACCGTCAGGCTGCATACAGGAAGGATGGAGAGCAGCGCGCTGGGCAGGAAAGAGGGGGCTCTTTCCTGCCCCGATGTCACTAGACCACCAGGGAAGATTGCGTGACGTGAGTAGGGAGAAGTAGTGACAGGGCGATCCCGAAATCAGACAAGATGCACCGGAGCACCTAGGTTTTAGAGGAGGGAAAAAGGAAAATTTTTTTTTCCTATTTTCCTCCTCTAAAACCTAGGTGCGTCTTATGGTCCGGTGCGTCTTATAGTCCGAAAAATACGGTATATTTTCTGACATTATCTTGTGCTCTCACGGTCCTGAGCTGGTGAAGAAAGTTCTGTCCTTTCAAGCCAGTAAAGAAAAATAAAATTCCCTCCCTTCCACCTGCTGGCCTGGTACTTCACTATATTACTTGAGCAGGTGAGTGACAGCAGGATCCAGATAACTTGCTTGGACAGGGGCCCGTTGAAGGATAATGGGACTGATCCTTTGGGCTTCAAACAATATTGAGCCTGAATTCAAGAATTCCTACCCTCCAGAGTATCAAGTTCACAGATTCTAGAAGTGAGGTATTTATCTAAGCTACAGCTAGAGTAGTAGGTGTGTCTGCATTAGAGCCAATGGGGGAGAGACTCACGGTACATCTAGCTGCTGTAGGGTTGAGGAGCAGTGCCGGCTGAAGTGGAGTTGGTGAAAGAAGGTTCATCTTGAAGCTGTGTTGCTATGTTATACATGCATCTAATTTCTCATATATTTGTACACAACTATGGAATGAATTGCCGACCACCTTGAGAACAACACATGACCTGATGACCTTCCGGAAGTTGCTAAGACCTACTTGTTCAAAAAGACGTACAAAAAAGATCCCCCATAAGAAACTGACACCTAAACTTCACCAGATACATTTACAATGGAACTTTTCTAATTTGTTTACAGTAACTTGCACCCTAATTACTAATTATTATATCTTGTCCTGATATCATTGTCATGTTTTATCTATTTTCCACTTCTTATTATACATAAGTTTCCTTGCGTCTTTTCTGTAACAATGCTGAAATTCTCACTCCGTTAATATGGTTGCCATGATATATTTTTTGCACCTTATCTGTTATCTATATTCTGATTTTCTTATTCCATCAATGTGACTGTTGTATTATATTGTAAGCCACATTGAGCCTGCAAATAGGTGGGAAAATGTGGGATATAAATGTAGCAAATAAATGATACCTGCTTTTATTCTTCAAAGTGCTTCAATTACATCTTTAGATACCATCTGGCTGACTATTTCAGATTTGGGTTAAGAATCTAATTCCTACTTTCAGCTCTTTGATTATGCAAGTAAAAGCTTTGGAGGACTAAGTTAAGGTTCAGGAGACTGGGTTAGGGGAGATGAAGACCGAGATGGAATGTGCTTGATCAACTGATATGTCTGATTCAAATGCTCAAACTACTTTTGGTAAAAGATGTAACAAGTATTTGATTTAAAGTGGAGAATATGGAAAAAAAGTGTTGAATTTTCTGATGATTTCTATGCTTTCTGTTGGTTTGCTAAGTATATTTTGGAAATCTTACAAGTTTCTTAGATTGATTTACCATATTTTCTGAAGATTTATCTACCTGTAGATGGAGGAGGAATTACAATGGATTCTTTGGAACCGACATCTGTTGAAGTAGTACAACATTGCTGGTGACTTTCAGCTAATAGGGATATGTTATTTCAGGAAGAGCATTTACATTTTTTTTTCAAAAAGCACAAACATATGCAGACAAGTACGTGACACTTCATTGAGCACACACTACACAAAACAACCAATATACAAAGATTTTTTTTTTCAAAAACAGTTTACAAATAACTGTCCTCCCCCCACCCCCTGATACGGTTAATGGGAATTGTCTGTACTTTCTATATCACTTCCTAACCTTGTTAGGGATGATATATATATATATATATATATATATATATATATATATATATATGAAACTTTGATACCTGCTTATATTTTAAAGATGTTAATTTAGACATTTTATATTTCAGGCTTTTGGATGTAGTGCATCAAGAATGTCCATATTTACCTATGGACAAGTGGACTAAGCTAAAAGCTAATGAATTTTGCAGTTTTTTTGCACATGATTTGAATGGGCTATCCCCATTGACCACGTGGATAGCACATTCAATCATGTAGGTTAGCCCACTTGTTCATAAGACCATCTATTTCACAAGGGTAAGCTACTTATGGGTTCTTGGTATAGGCTGAGTCTCCCTGCCTTTGACTCTCCAAGAGTGCAGAAAGCTTGATTTTCAGTGCCCTGTTCTAGTATAACTTTTTCAGAGGACTAAAAGCTGGAGTCATTTTATAAATGTTATTTATTGTGGTGTACAGCTTGAAATAAAATTTACAACTTTGTTACCAGCATTACAATAGAAAAATGATCAAATATAAGTGAGGCAAACCTGAAGATGGCAAATTCAATACTAATAATATTAGATCCAGGCCTGGAGCATTCAGCCAGAAGACTCTGCTTCAGCCAGGGAAGATAACTCGGGGAAAGTCAGAGAGGAACAGAAAGAAGCAGCTTTCCAGCTTAACTCTCATTGGTTATCATTCCCTGTACCTGCTCTTTGTTCCCTGGATTCTCATTATCTTGTCCTGTTTTCTCCCAAATAAACCCACTATGAATCAACCTGCTAATCTGCGTTTTTTCTTTTTAACCCCAAAACTTTGGAACGACCTCCCACCTGTGTTGAGATATGAATTGCCCTTTTTACATTTTAAAACTCTCCTCAAAACTCACTTTTTACTTTTGCTTTTGCTCTGTACTAATTTTCTTTTCATGTTTCTTGTATGTATTTTCATTTCTTGGTTGGTTAAAGTATTTTATAAGAGGTCATTGGACTTTCATGGTATGGATATTTGCATATGTTAAGTGTAAATTGCAGGTAACTGCACTATTATCTGAGAGGTTTTTTTTTTTTTTTTACAGGTTGCATGGTGTGATTTGCATAGATTGTGGGCACAATGATTCTCTCTCCACATATACTGTAGCAGGACATGTTTATCCACTCCTGCCCTAGTTGAGAAAATTAATCACCTGTCTGATTGCATGTGCAACTTTCTTTAAACTAGTCCCCTTATTTTCTTTTACTCTCTTACCTATCTATATGTTCTATCTTTGCTTATACCCTACATTGTCTATTAAAATGTTTTGTTACTTATTGAGGATGAACAGACAGATGTAGAAATGTTAAAGGAAATTAGGGATGCTAACAAACTGGGCAACACAAAAATAATGGGTGATTTCAATTACACTGATATTAACTGGTAAATGTAACATCTGGGCATGCTAGGGAGAAAAAATTCCTTGACTAAATCAAGGATTGCTTTATGGAGCTGCTGGTACAGGAGCTGACAAGAGAAGTAAAAATTCTAGACCTAGTCCTTAGTGGAGCTTATGATCTGGTGTGGGAGGTAATGGTGCTGGGGCCGCTTGATAACAGTGATCATAATATGATCAGATTTGATATTAGCTTGGGGTAAGTATATGCAGGAAATACAATATGTTAGCATTTAACTTTCAAAAAGGAGACTATAATAAAAGGAGAAGAACGGTGAAAAAAAAACTTAGAGGAGTTGCTGCGAGGGTCAAAAATTTACATCAGGCATGGATGCTGTTCAAAAATATCATCCTGGAAGCCCAGACCAAATATATTCTGCATATTAAAAAAGGAGGCAGGAAGACCAAACAGTTGGCAAGGTTAAAAAGTGAGGTGGTGAAAGGTATTAGAGCTAAAAGAAAATCCTTCAGAAAATGGAAGAAGGAACCGACTGAAAATAATAAACAGCATAAGGAACGTAAAGTCAAATGCAAAGCGCTGATAAGGAAGGCAAAGAGGGACTGTGAAAAAAGGATCGTGTTGGAGGCAAAACACATAATAAAATTTTTGTTTATGTATATTAAAAGCAGGAAGCCGGCAAAATAATTGGTTGGACTGCTAGATGACCGAGGGGTAAAAGGGGCAATCAGGGAAGACAAAACCATAGTGGAGAGATTAAATGAATTCTTTGCTTCGGTCTTCACCAAGGAAGATTTGGGAGAGAGACTGGTGCCAGAAATGGTATTCAAAGCTGACTAGTCTGAGAAGCTGAATGAAATCTCTATAAACCTGGAGGACGTAATGGGGCAATTTGACAAATTGAAGAGTAGCAAATCTCCTGAACCGGATGGTATCTATCCCAGAGTACTGATAGAACTGAAAAATGAACTTGCAGAACTATTTAGTAATATGTAATTTATCTTTAAAATCGAGTGTGGTACCGGAAGATTGGAGGTTGGCCAATGTAACACCGATTTTTAGTTCCAGAGGAGATCCGGGAAATTGTAGACCGGTAAGCCTTACGTCGGTGCCGGGCAAAATGATAGAGACTATTGTGAAGAACAAAATTACAGAACATATTCAAAAGCATGGATTAATGAGACAAAGTCAACATGGATTTAGTGAAGAGAAATCTTGCCTCACTATTATATTTCTTTGAAGGGGTGAACAAACGCGTGGATGAAGTTGAGCCAGTTTATATTGTGTAATTGGATTTTCAAAAGGCATTTGACAAAGTACCTCATGAAAGAGGAAATTGGAGAGTCATGGGATAGGAGGTAGTGTCCTATTGTGGATTAAAAACTGGTTAAAAGATAGAAAATGGAGTAGGGTTAAATGGTCAGTTTTCTCAATGGAGAAGGGTAGTTAGTGGGGTTCCCCATAGTTCTGTGCTGGGACTGCTGCTTTTTAACATATTTATAAATGACCTAGAGATGAGTAACTAGTGAAGTAATTAAATTTGCTGATGACACAAAGTTATTCAAAATTGTTAAATAGCAAGAGGATTGTGAAAAATTTACAAAAGCACCTTACGAGACTGGGCGTCTAAATGGCAGGTGATGTTTAATGTGAGCAAGTGCAAAGTGATGTGGGAAAGAGGAACCTGAATTATAGCTACTTAATGCAAGGCTTCCTATCCATTTTCGCATCCTGTTCAAACTTCTTCTACTAACCTAGAAATGTACTCACTCTGCTGCTCCCCAGTATCTCTCCACACTCGTCCTTCCCTACACCCCTTCCCGTGCACTCCGTTCCATGGATAAATCCTTCTTATTTGTTCCCTTCTCCACTACTGCCAACTCCAGATTTCGCTCCTTCTGTCTTGCTGCACCCTACGCCTGGAATAGACTTCCTGAGACCCTACGTCTTGCCCCATCCTTTACCATCTTTAAATCTAGATTGAAAGCCCACCTCTTTAACATTGCTTTAAACTTGTAACCACTCGCCTCCACCTATCCTCCTCTCCTCTTTCCTCTACACAATTGATTTGCTTGCTTTATTTTGCTTTGTAGCGCTATAAAAATGCTAAATAGTAGTAGTAGGCTCCAGATTAGAAGTCACAGACCAAGAAAGGGATCTAGGTGTCCTCGTTGATGATACGTTGAAACCTTCTGCTTAGTGTGCTGCGGTGGCTAAGAAAGCAAATAGAATGTTAGGTATTATTAGGATAGGAATGGAAAACAGAAGTGAGGACGTTATAATGCCCTTATATCGCTCCATGGTGCGACCACACCTTAAATATTGTGTTCAATTCTGGTCACCACATCTCAAAAAAGATATAGTGGAATTACAAAAGGTGCAGAAAAGGGTGACAAAAATGATAAAGGGGATGGGATGACTTCCCTATGAGGAAAGGCTAAAGCAGCTAGGGCTCTTCAGCTTATTTGCTTATACCCATATGGCCATCGTTTCAGATGTTTCTATGTTTTGTGGTGCTAGGCCATTGGTTCCAGTTCAGGGCTTTTCCCTTTGATCTCGCCATGGCTCCAAGAATGTTCACCACTGTTTATTGTGGTGGAATCCTTCCTTCACCATAAGGGAATCGGTTCACCCATATCTCGATGACTGGTTCATTTGTGCGTTGTCTTATTCAGACAAGCGTGGTGGCGACGGATAAAGTTGTCTATCTTCTGCAGTTGTTGGGTTGGGTGATCAATTTTGGAGTGGCCTAGTGGTTAGGGTGGTGAACTTTGGTCCTGGGGAACTGAGTTCGATTCCCGGCACAGGCAGCTCCTTGTGACTCTGGGCAAGTCACTTAACCCTCCATTGCCCCATGTAAGCCGCATTGAGCCTGCCATGAGTGGGAAAGTGCAGGGTACAAATGTAACAAAAAAATAAAATAAAGAACAGACTAATTCCATCACAGACACTGGACTATATGGGCGTTCTATTCAACACATCATAGGAGAGGGTTTTCCTCGCGGTGCACAGGAGGTTGAAGCTGGTTCAGCAGGTTTGTCTTCTCAGTGAAGGCAGACCCAGGGTCTGGGACTACAGGTTCTGGGGTCAGTGATGGCTGTTAATGGAAGTGGCGCCATGATCAAGGGCTCATATACGGCCATTACAGGAATCTCTTCTCAGCCGCTGGTCTCTGGTTTCACAGAAGTTCTGACCTTCATCTTCCTTGGATACTGGTTGCCAGATGAAGCATGCAGTTGTTGCCCATGAATTTGCCTATGGCGTATGTGAGGATATGGAGGGCATTTGAGGGCTGGTGTTATGAGCAAGGACTTTCTTCCTTTTCTGCTCAGATCGCGCACACATCTTAACGTTTCTCCAGGTAGGCCTTCAGAAAGGATAAGCATTGTGTTCTCTAAAAGTTCAGGTTGTGGCTTTGACCTGTTTTTAAGGGGCTGACTACAGAAGACTTCTCTTGTAGCTTACCCAGATATCGTTTGATTCTTGCGGGGAGCAGGCAGCTTGTGGCCTGCCGTGTCCAGTGTGAAACCTTAATCTAGTCCTTCAGGCTTCTCAGAAGCCTCCTTTTGAGCCACTTTGGAAGGCCGCCTTGAAAGATCTTTAACTAAAGACTGTGTTCTTGGTGGCTGTTGTGTCAGCACGTAGGGTTTTAAAGCTTCAGTCTCTCTGGCAGGATTCCTTTCTTTGTTTTTCGCAGGTGGGAGTCTCCCTGCACATAGTTCCTTTCGTTTCTTCCAAAACTGGTATCAGCTTTTTATCTCAACTAATCTATGGAGCTTCCGTTCATTCACAGAGAGGAAGAAGAGGCTCTGTATTCTTCCTTGAAGCTTCTCGATTTGTATGGAGTCCTCATTAGATATCTGGAAGTCACAAATGAGTTTCACAAATCAGACAGACTGTGCTTTTTGGTAAACAGAGGCTTGGCCTCATGGTTTCCAAGCCAAATTTGCTAGATGGCTGAAGGAGACTATCGCGTCAGCTTATTTGCTTGTGGGGAAGCAGGCTTCTCAGGCCTTTCAGGCTCATTCTACAAGGTGTACAGCGACATCCTGGGCAGAGACTTAACTTATAGTGTCCACCATATATTTGTAAGGTAGTAACGTGGTTGACGCTGCATATTTTACCAAGCATTACATGGTGACTATTGTGACATGCCCAGAAACCAGTTTGGGGGCGGTGGTGGCAGTTCCCACCCACTTTAGGGATTGCTTTTGAACATCCCACAGGTTCTAGAATAGTGGTATTAGAAGAAGAAATTAAGTCTTGACTGATTTTCTTTCCATTAGTTCTTCCCACTATTTAAGAGGCCTGCCCAAGGTTTCTGAGATGTTTAGTCGATGTGAACTAATGGGTCAAATAACTGTCACCTGCATGGTGCTTTCTGCATATCTCTTTTCTACACGTTTTGCCCAGAGATAGGGGGATCCACACACACGTTTGCTCGTCTGGCTATTGTTAGGTTAGTGAGTTGTTTAAGGTGGTTGTGTTTATTCTGCGTTTGTCCTTACTGCTTGTCTATGTAAATACTGAGGAGCTGGACTGGATGCCAAGAGAGATGTCTCAGCTATCTCTCCCTGCTGGTTGATGAACACAACAATCCCATAGGTTCTGGAATAGTGGGAAGGACTAATGGAAAGAAAATTATCTAATTTCTCCTTTTCTCTTTAGTATTAGTTCTATAAGTGCTTTAACATTTTTTTCCACAAAATATCTGGTATATACTTTACATGTTTAAATGTTAAGCATTTTGTAAATAAAATATATACGAGGTTTTATTTATTTGTCATGTTTGTTACTCTTCCAAAGAGCTAGGTGGGGAAAAACAAACAAACCAAGGTGCAATAAAATTTGTTTTGTCTATATTTATTGACTGGAGGAGGCTTTTGCCCCACGGCGCTATGTAAGCCACATTGAGCCCGCAAACAGGTGGGAAAATGTGGGGTACAAATAAACAAAATATAAGAATTGCACAAAATAAATAGTTGAAACCTTCTTTATACTAGAATTTCTCTAAGATTTATACAAAAGCAGCAAGATGTCAGCTATACCCTTTAGTGAGTTTTTCCCCATCATGTGTGTACTTTACAGCTTGGGTCTCATATCACAAGACTTAGGATATATTTTGTATCATTTTGGTATAGAATCTGTCTATATTCCTGTGGAGATGGTGTCTAGAACTGGGCACAGTATTATAGATGGGGGTCTCACAAATGAGAGATGCAAAGGTATTACCCTAGTTTGTGATTATATTTCCTCCGTTACGCCTTGCCATTCTTTTTCAGTTTTTTGAAAAAAGGTTTGGTTTACTATCTGTGACCATTTGTTTAAAAGAAAAATATAAAATGAGCCAAATAAAAAGCAAGATTTGCATGTTAATTATCTTCTAGGTTTATCATTTAACATTGGTATTTAGAATCCAATAATAACTTTTCTTTGATTCACAATTGTATTATTTTGACTTATCTCTGATCAGGTTCCATTTTTATGTGGCTGCAATTTTGTAGTTTTGAGGGCAAAACGTGTATAGAACTTGTTGACATGCAGAGTCCATCTTGAGTAGCATAACATTAAAGGTGAGTTGCAGATTAGCTTCTAATCTAGACCTTTTTTGTTCTTGTCACTTTTACTACCACTGTTTGGTTTGGAAGACAAAATTGAAATTCACTTGAATGCTAAATAGTGTAATGTACTCATCTTGGGTAGATGGAGAAGGTATTTTGCTGGTCTTTTCTTAGTGCTTTTTGTCCATTGAAGTCACTCTGAACAGAACAAATTTCATCCACTTCATTGTTACAGATGATAAAAGACAAAACCAATTTTTTTCTTATTTTATATAGAAATGAAATAACATTTTTTTGCTGCTTTCTGTTTGCTATTTCAGACTTTGGTGTTAGTGCGTTTTTAGCAACTGGTGGTGATATTACAAGAAATAAAGTGAGAAAAACTTTTGTGGGCACACCATGCTGGATGGGACCTGAAGTCATGGAGCAGGTATGCTTAGTTGTCTTACATTGTAGTAAAACTAAAACTGAATGACTTGGTAAGGGATCAATAAATCTATTACTTCTCTATCATTGATCCAAATGTGAATGACACCTAGTAACAGAAAAGAGTTGTTACTTAATGCATGTTAATCGCAAAAACAAAACATCTGTAGGAGCAAGCTCTTTATTCAATAAAATGGAGGAAAAAAACTTGGTAACTGGAAAAATCAGAAATATTATGGCAATTTTTCATTCCTTTCAATATTTCTCATCACAGGTCTGAACAAATTCCATAATGAGTAGACACAACCACTTTGCTTTTCAGTAATCTAATCACTTCCCATTTAGTGTATTTCCAAATACCTATTTTTGCTTCAGAAACTTTTACATACAATTAGTTCAAATGGTTCCAAAACTTACCTTCAAAAAAATTGAAGTTTACTTTTTTTTTTTTTTTTTATTACATTTGTACCCTGTGCTTTCCCACTCATGGCAGGCTCAGTGTGGCTTACATATTGTATACAGGTACTTATTTGTACCTGGGGGCAATGGAGGGTTAAGTGACTTGCCCAGAGTCACAAGGAGCTGCCTGTGCCTGAAGTGGGAATCGAACTCAGTTCCTCAGTTCCCCAGGACCAAAGTCCACCACCCTAACCACTTAGCTTGCAGTTTAGTCATCCAGACCTCAATGCACTGATGGGGTTATTCATAAAGATGTCAAATTCAAACACTGCTTCAGACTTTGCACACAGGTGCCGACAGTGACCACTGTTGCTTCTCAGCAGCTTGCTTGAATCTTATGTCTCAAAGGTAAAAAGTTAATTTTTTTTTTTTTTTTTTGGGGGGGGGGGGGTTATCTTGACAACCATTAGATGTCACTTGCAAAATGCATACTCTCCCCATCTTCCTGATTGTGAACACTTGATCTCGTAGCACACCCAAGCAATCCAAGGAGCAGAAGCCAGGATCAAGTTTTAATGTGCATATAGTATCTGCAACCTGAACTTTTTAAAACATAAGTTTCCATCTGTTTTCTTATTTGACACTATAGCAAGATTGTGTGCATTCTTTTCTTTCTGTTTTTAAGAACATAAGAATAGCTATACTAGGTCAGACCATCTAGCCCCAATATTCTGCTTCTAGCAGTGGCCAATCCAGGTCATAAGTGCCTGGCAGAAACCCAAATAGTAGCAAGAGTCCATGCTACTGGTCCAGGGCAAGCAGTGGTTTCCCTCATGATCAAACATGTCAAAACCTTTTTTTTTTTTTTTTTTTTAAACTGCTGTAATCACATCCTTTGGCAATGAGTTCCAGAGCTTTAGAGTGAAAAATATTTCCTCCTGTTTGTTTGTTTAAAAGTATTTCTATGTGTCTTCAGTGAGTGTACCCTGGCTTTTGTACTTTTTGAAAGAATGAAAAATCTATTCACTTGTACTGATTCTACACTACTCAGGATTTTGTAGATCTCCATCTCCTCTCTTCCATCTGTTTTCCAATCAGAAGAGTCGTAACCTCTTAAGCCTTTCCTAGGAGTTCCATCCCCATTATCATTTTGGTCACCCTTCTTTGAACCTTTTATTTATTTGTTGCATTTGTATCCCACATTTTCCCACCTCTTTGCAGGCTCAATGTGGCTTACAATACATCATGAATAGTGGAAATATTTAAGAAAATATACATTTAGTTTACAGAAGGATCTTGGGTAATATGATAATGAAAAAACATGATAGTTTAACAAGCAAGTATTGTAAAACAGATCTGGATATATGTGTAGGAGTTCACATTTGTTGATCTTTGTGGTATGCCTTGTTAAAGAGATGGGTCTTCAATAGTTTGTGGAAGTTAGTTAGTTCAAAGATCGTTTTTAAGTTGCGCGGCAGCGTGTTCCAGAATTGTGTGCTTAGGTAGGCAGAGGTTGACGCATGTGTTAGTTTATATTTTAGACCTTTACAGTTGGGGAAGTGAAGATTAAGGAATGTGCGGGATGATTTTTTAGCATTCCTGGGTGGTAAGTCTATCAGGTCTGAATGTAGGGGTTTAGCACTTTCATATTTTGTTTTACCGAATACGAGTCTAGCTGCAGTGTTCTGAGCTGTCTGAAGTTTCTTGATTAATTGCTCTTTGCAACCAGCGTAGAGTGCGTTGCTGTAGTCCAGATGACTGAGTATCATTGATTGTACCAGGTTGCGGAAGACATTCCTTGGGAAGAAAGGTCTTACTCTTTTTAATTTCCACATTGAGTGGAACAACATCTTGGTGGTGTTTTTCGCGTGACTCTCCAGTGTTAGGTGTCGATCAATGGTAACTCCAAGAATTTTTAGGGTGTCCGAAATTGGAAGATTCAGTTTTGGTGTGAATTTGGTGGTGAATTTGTTCGTGTTATGTTGCGAGGTAAGTATCGGGCATTGAGTTTTTTCTGCATTGAGTTTTAGCTGAAATGCATCCGCCCATGTATGCATGATATATGTAGGCTTTGGTTGATGTCATTGGAAATTTCCTTTAAGTCTTGTTTAAATGGGATGTAAATCGTTACGTCTGCGTATATGTATGGGTTGAGGTTTTGGTTTGATAGTAGTTTGGCCAAGGGTATCATCATTAAGTTGAATAAGGTCGGTGAGAGGGGGGGGGATCCCTGTAGAACTTTTCCAATTCCGCTACTTCTTTTTTGAGATACAGTGACCAGAATGGCACTCAAGTTGAGGTTGCATCATGGAGTGATACAGAGTCATTGTAATATTTGTCTTATTTTCCATCTCTTTCCTAGATTACTTCGAGATTGGTGGAAACACACTTAAGTGGATCAAGGGTTTCCTAACCACTAGAACATATCAAGTGAAATCAAGCTCAAACTTATCACCGTGGAAAGCAGACTGCGGAGTACCTCAAAGATCACCATTGTCACCGATCCTCTTTAACCTTATGATGACCCCACTAGCCAAGTCCCTATCCAACCAAGTCCTTAACCCATTCATCTATGCGTACGACGTCACAATGTACATCCCTTACAAACACGGTCTGGCAGAAATGACCAACGAAATGAAGTTCAGCTTGAACATCATGGACTCTTGGGCAAATACATTCCAACTAAAACTCAACACAGAAAAAACACACTGTCTCATCATCTCATCCTAATACAATACGTATAAACCTAAAAACATAAAACACCCCAGGTTACACCCTATCTCAGACAGCCTGAAAATTCTCGGCGTTACAATAGACCGGAACCTCTCACTAGAGAACCAAGCGAAATCTACAATAAACAAAATGTTTCACTCAATGTGGAAACTCAAACTCATAGACCTGCCAACCAGAAACACAACAAGATCAACACGATTATACCTAAATCTCCACTACCCAAGTTGCAAAGGTCTCAAATACAAATCAACTTATGCATCCAGCTTTTCCTACCTAAGTGCACAACTATGGAATGCACTGCCAAAAATCGTAAAATCAACATATGACCACCTAAATTTCCGGAAATCGCTAAAAACAAACCTATTCAAAACGGCATACCCCACCGACCCAACATAAAGGACTGAATACCTACAACACAATGAAACCAAAGATTGGAATGGACATAACTTAACTCTTCCTCCCTAAGATCCTCTGAGTCTCTCACACATGAACCTTATGCTATCACAATATCACCATGTATTTGTTCATACCAGAATTGGTGAACGCCGAATCCGTGGGCGAGTCCGGGTCTGCCGCCGCGCTCCCCGGCAGGAACTGCCCGGGACTGTATCGGGTGAGAGCACCATGTGACCCGGGTGAGCTAGAGCGAGCTCACCCGCGGCCTTGTGGTGCGCACCCGACCTCGTGGCGTGATCCGACCCAGCGGTCCAAGAGACCCACCGTGGCGCTTCTGTCCGCAGATCCAGTGTGTTCCAGTCCGTAGACCCAGCTTTCCCCTGCGTGTTCCAGTCTATCGACTCGTGTGCCCCAGTGTGTTCCAGTTCCCCGTTCCAGTCTGCCTGATCCAGATTCTCCCTGCTCCCACGTCTTCCAGCTCGTTTCAGTCCTCCCGATCCCAGCCTGTTCCAGTCCGTCGATCCGGCTTACTCCCAGCTTGTTCTAGTCCATCGGCTCCAGTGTGGTCCAGTTCGCCTGATCCAGACTCTCCAATCCATCTGCTCCAGCGTGCGCCAGTCCTCCTGCTCCCAGCTTGTTCCAGTCCGCCAATCCAGCTTACCCCCTGCTTGTTCCAGTTCACCGGCTCCAGTGTGTTTCAGCCTGCTCCAGTCCGTCTATTCCAACTTGTTCCAGTTCATCTGCTCCAGCCTTCCCCAGCTTGTTCCAGTCCGTCCATCCCAGCCTACCCAGCTTGTTCCATCCGTTCCTGCATGACCCGCTTGTGCCAGACCATCTGTTCCAGCGTGTTCCAATCCATCCATCTCAGCGTACCCTGTTACTCTGTCGTGTTCTGGCCCAGCTCGTCACAGTCCATCCGTTCCTGTCAGTCTGCTCATCCTGACACAGTCCATCTGTTCCTGCTTGTTACGACTTGTCCCGGCTTGTTCCAGCTTGCTCCTGTCCATCTACCCCAGCTTGTTCCTGACCGCTTGTTCCAGCTGCTACCTGCCTGCCTGTTAACACATCGAGCAACCTGCCTGCCTGCTCGCGAGCCTCTCAGCCATTGACTTACCTACCTGCCTACCTGCCTGCTAGCTTGTCAGCCATTGACTTACCTACTCGCCAGTCCCAAACCCAGCTTTCCAGCTCTATCTATCTGCTTAACACCTCAGTCACCACATAGTCGCCTGTCAACTGCTTATTACCTCAGTCACTACTCAGTCACGACTTATGGCCCCTGTCTACGTTCTCTTCCTTGCCCTGTCCCTTCCTAATCTTCTTTCCCCCCCACTCCCACTGTCTACCACTAGAACTCGCTACCCTCCCGCCCTGCCCGCCACGGCAATACCCTATTCACCCTCATCCCCCACCACCTCACATCCCTCCTGTCCTCCGCCTCCTTCCTAGCTCTTAACCGTCAACACTTCCTTCCTGCCATTAACCCATCCCCATTCCTCCTAAGTACACCTCGTCTTCGTTGCCTTCGCCGCCCGACCTCCCCCACCCTCCTCCGCATTCTCCTGCTCCTCCTCCTGCTATCCGCGGGAGACATTAACCCTAATCCAGGTCCCCCTCACCTGTCCCCGTCCTATCCATGTAAACGATTCCGAGATGTCTCCAATCTCGTCTCTATTCCCCTCCTCCCCCCCTTCCCTCCCCTTCTCATGCGCCCTGTGGAATGCCCACTCAGTCTGTAATAAACTGCCCTTCACCCACGATCTCTTCATCTCTTGCTCCCTTTAACTGCTCGCCCTAACCGAAACCTGGATCTCCCCGGAAGACTCGGCCTCAGTCGCGGCCCTCTGCCATGGAGGCTATCTCTTCTCCCATACTCCCCGCCCAGTTGGCCGCGGTGGAGACGTTGGGCTACTACTCTCGCCCTCCTGTAGTTTCCAACCCCTCCCCCTACCACAGTCTCACTGCTTCTCATCCTTTGAAGCCCACTCCATCTGGCTATTCTACCAGCTGCCACTAAGTCGCAGTCATCTACCGCCCCCCTGATAAATCCTTCTCTTCCTTCCTCACCGACTTTGATGCATGGCTCTCCGTCTTTCTTGAACCCTCATCTCCGTCCCTCATTCTAGGAGACTTTAACATTCACGTTGATGTCCCATCCGACCCTAACGCTTCTAAGTTCCTCACCCTAACATCCTCCTTCAACCTCCAGCTGTGCTCCACCACCCCCACTCACCGTGATGGCCATTGTCTTGACCTAGTCTTCTCCTCCTCCGGCTCACCCTCCAATTTCCACGCTTCTGCTCTCCCTCTCTCCGATCATCACCTGATCATATTCACACTTCTTCACCCCCCCCCCCCCCCGCCCCGTCCAACTCTAACCACCACCTCCAGGAATCTCCAGGCTATTGACCCCCCCCACTCTATCCTCTAGCATCTCTAATCTCCTCCCCTCCATCATGTCCTCTGAGACTGTAGACAAAGCGGTCTCCGCTTACAGTGCCGCTCTCTCCTCTGCTTTGGACACCCTCGCTCCATCCACCTCCCGTCCCACAAAGCGTACTAGTCCCCAGCCTTGGCTGACCCCTTGCATCCGTTACCTTCGCTCCTGCACCCGATCTGCTGAATGCCTCTGGAGGAAATCTCGTACCCATCCAGACTTCTTTCACTACAAATTTATGCTATCCTCCTTCCATTCCTCCCTATTCCTTGCAAAACAGGACTATTACACCCAATTGACCAATTCTCTCAGCTCCAACCCTTGTCGTCTCTTCACCACCCTTAACTCCCTCCTCAAAGTGTCCCCCGCTCCCACTCCCTCTTCACTCTCTCCTCAATCACTGGCTGACTACTTCCGCGACAAGGTACAAAAGATCAACCTGGAGTTCACTACCAAGCCATCTCCTCTTCAGCCTGCAGCCCTATCCAACAACCAACCAATCATGGCCTCTTTCTCCTCCTTTCCTGAGATCACCGAGGATGAAACCTCCCGCCTTCTTTCCTCCTCGAAATGCACCACCTGCTCCTCCGATCCCATCCCCACCAACCTACTTAACTCCATCTCCCATACTGTCACCCCCTCCATCTGTCGCATCCTTAACCTTTCTCTCTCCACTGCAACTGTCCCTGACACCTTCAAGCACGCCGTAGTCACACCTCTCCTAAAAAAAAAATCACTTGACCCTACCTGCCCCTCCAACTATCGCCCCATCTCTCTCCTCCCCTTCCTCTCCAAAATACTTGAACGCGCCATTCACAGTCTCTGCATTGATTTTCTCTCCTCTCATACCATCTTAGATCCACTTCAATCCGGCTTTTGCCCTCTACACTCGACAGAAACAGCTCTCTAAAGTCTGCAACGACCTGCTCCTCGCCAAATCCAGAGGCCACTATTCCATCCTCATCCTCCTCGATCTATCTGCTGCGTTTGACACTGTCAATCATGACTTACTTCTTGCCACATTGTCCTCTTTTGGGTTCCAAGGCTCTGTCCTCTCCTGGTTCTCCTCTTATCTCTCCCACCGCACCTTCAGAGTACACTCTCATGGATCCTCCTCCACTCCCATCCCACTATCTGTTGGAGTTCCCCAGGGATCTGTCCTTGGACCCCCTTCTCTTCTCAATCTACACCTCCTCCCTAGGCTCACTGATCTCATCTCATGGTTTTCAGTATCATTTTTATGCTGACGACACCCAGCTATATCTCTCCACACCAGACATCACCACGGAGACCCAGGCCAAGGTATCGGCCTGCTTATCCGACATTGCTGCCTGGATGTCCAACCGCCACCTCTCCTCTTTCTCCACTCTCTATCTCAGTTGATAACACCCTCATCCTCCCCGTCCCATCTGCCCGGTACCTCGGAGTCCTCTTCGACTCCTCCCTCTCCTTCTCTGCGCATATCCAACAGACTGCTAAGACCTGTCGCTTCTTCCTCTTCAACATCAGCAAAATTCGCCCTTTCCTATCTGAGCACACCACCCGAACTCTCATCCATGCTCTCATTACCTCTTGCCTTGACTACTGCAACTTGCTCCTCACTGGCCTCCCACTTAGCCATCTATCCCCCCTTCAATCCATCCAGAATGCTGCCGCACGTCTTATATTCCGCCAGAACCAATATACTCACATCACCCCTCTCCTCAAGTCACTTCACTGGCTTCCGATCAGATACCGCATTCAATTCAAGATTCTCCTCACCTACAAATGCACCCGGTCTGCGGCTCCTCACTACCTCTCTACCCTCATCTTCCCCTATGTTCCCGTAACCTCTGCTCCCAGGACAAATCCCTCCTTTCAGTTCCCTTCTCCACCACTGCCAACTCCAGGCTCCGCTCATTCTGCCTTGCCTCGCCCTATGCCTGGAACAATCTTCCTCAACCCCTACGCCAAGCCCCCTCCCTACCCATCTTCAAATCTCTGCTTAAAATTCAACCTCTTCAATGCTGCTTTCGGCACCTAACCTTTCGTGAAATATAGTATGCCCTATCAGACGGACTCTATACTTGTCTTTGACTGTACACTTGTCTCTAGATTGTACACCTGTCTTTGACTGTACACTTGTCTCTAGATTGTACACCTGTCTTTTAGATTGTAAGCTCCTTGAGCAGGGACTGTCCTTCTGTGTTTAAATTGTACAGCGCTGCGTAACCCTGGTAGCGCTTTAGAAATGTTAAGTAGTTGTAGTAAGCCACATTGAGCCTGCAAATAGGTGGGAAAATGTGGGATACAAATGTAACAAATAAATAATTCCTAGCATCCTGTTTGCTATTTTGGCTGAAGGTTTGCTATTTGGACAGAAGATTTCAGCATATTGTCCACAATGACGCCTAGATCTTTTTCTTGGGTGCTGACTCCCTGGAACCTAGCATCAAATAACTATGATTTGGATTCTTCTTCCCAATGTGCAATGATATGGATTATTCCTTCCCTTTCTTTCTATTGTGCATCACTTGCATTTGTCCACATTGTTTCATCTGCCATTTGAATGCCCAATCTTCCAATTTTCTAAAGTCTTCCTGCAATTTTTCAGTCTGCATGTATTTTTAACAGCTTTAAATTTCGCAGATAATTTATAAATGTTAAAAGCACCAGTCCCAGTACAGTTCCCTGCGACACTCCACTATTCACCCTCCTCCACTACCCTACTCTCTGTTTTTATATCCAGTTCCTAATCTACAACAGAACAGTGTCTTCTATCACATTGCTTTTTAATTGTCTCAGGACTCTGAAAATCTAGATAACACTATATGCTGAAGGAAAAGATAGAGTTTTCTGGAATCCAATAGGTTATAAGATCTGAGACAACATGGTTTTGCCAAAGGTAAATCGTGCCAAATGAATCTGATTGAATTCTTTGACTGGGTGACCAGGTAATTGGATCAAGGGCGTGCACTGGATGCAATCTACTTACATTTCAGCAAAGCCTTTGACATGGTTTCTTATAGGAGGCTCTTGAATAATCTTGACAGGCTGAAATTAGTAGTGATGATGTACAACAACTACTCTCCTAGGGTGGTGAGTATCAAGTAACATCTTCAGATATAGTCAGTACATTAATGAGTATATATTTTCATATAGGAGGAACAGAAGTTTAAATGATCAGCTATGTCCAGCTGAAACGTGGAATTGAGGAATAGATTCTACATTGAAGAGCCGAGCCGTAAGAAATGTGGCTCCTCTTCTATATGTGATATGATAGAAACTGTTTTGTTGACACTCATTTGGGTTGGAGTTTTATATTGAAATCTAATATTTCATGTTCTTCACATTGCGTAACAATATATAAAAATCACATTCTGTGATGATCTTCACAGAATGATTTTTATATATTGCAATGCCCATGCATTTTTTTTTTTTTTTTTTTTACATCAGTCAAACTTCAAGACAATTAAAAACTAGATTAATAGAACACAGGCATTGTGTTTGGACAGATTTCTTGCTTGCTCATTGTGTCGAAAAGACACATTAATTTAGCACTTTTTACTGTGGTTTTGGAACAATTGACATTTTCTAAGTGTCGTGGAAACAAGACCTCTGTTGAATCAATGAGAACAAAATTGGATATTTAGATTAAATACGGTAATGCAGAACGGTTCGAATTCATCCATAGAATAGAAGGCTTTTTTTAATTTTTTTTTTTTATAGGAGTGTACTACAGAAACAATGGATGATTGGTGGATGATTGATATAACATAGTAGATGACTGCAGAGAAAGACCCGCATGGTCCATCCAGTCTGCCCAACAAGATAAACTCATGTGCTACTTTGTGTATACCTGACCTTGATTTGTATCTGTCATTTTCAGGGCACAGACCATAGAAGTCTGCCCAGTACTAGCCCCGCCTCCCACCATCGGCTCTGCCACCCAATCTCGGCTAAGCTTCTGAGGATCCCTTCCTTCTGAACAGGATTCCTTTATGTTTATCCCACGCATTTTTGAATTCCATTAACGTTTTCATCTCCACCACCTCCTGCAGGAGGGCATTCCAAGCATCCACCACTCTCTCTCCGTGAAAAAATACTTCCTGACATTTTTCTTGTCTGCCCCCCTTCAATCTCATTTCATGTCCTCTTGTTCTACCGCTTTCCCATCTCTGGAAAAGGTTCGTTTGCGGATTAATACCTTTCAAATATTTGAACGTCTGTATCATATCACCCCTGTTTCTCCTTTCCTCCAGGGTATACATGTTCAGGTCAGCAAGTCGCTCCTCATACGTCTTGTAACGCAAATCCCATACCATTGTTGTAGCTTTTCTTTGCGTTGCTTCAATTCTTTTTACATCCTTAGCAAGATACGGCCTCCAAAACTGAACACAATACTCCAGGTGGGGCCTCAACAACAGCTTATACAGGGGCATCAACACCTCCTTTCTTGTCACACCTCTCTTTACAGCCTAGCAACCTTCTAGCTACGGTCACTGCCTTGTCACACTGTTTCGTTGCCTTCAGATCCTCAGATACTATCACCCTAAGATCCCTCTTCCTGTCTGTACATATCAGACTCTCACCGCCTAACACATGCATCTCCCGTGGATTTCTACTCCCTATTTGTGCATCACTTTGCATTTCTTCGCATTGAATTTTAATTGTCAAACCTTAGACCATTCTTTTAGCTTCTGCAGATCCTTTTTCATGTTTTCCACTCCCTCTTGGGTGTCCACTGTTACAAATCTTAGTATCATCCGCAAAAAGGCAAACTTTACCCTCCAACCCTTCGACAATGTCACCCACAAATATATTGAACAGAATCGGCCCCAGCACCTATCCCTGAGGCACTCCACTATTCACCCTTCCCTCTTCCGAACGAATTCCATGTGTCTGTCAGTCAACCAGTTCCTAATCCAGTTCACCACGTCGGGTCCTATCTTCAGCCTGTCAAGTTTATTCAAGAGCCTCCTGTGGGAACCGTGTCAAAAGCTTTGCTGAAATCTAAGTAGATTACGTCTATAGCACGTCCATGATTCAGTTCTCTGGTCACCCAGTCAAAGAATTCAATGAGATTCGTTTGGCACGATTTACCCTTTGGTAAAACCATGTTGTCTCGGATCTTGTAACACATTGGCTTCCAGGAAATTCACTATCCTTTCCTTCAGCATCGCTTCCATTACTTTTTCAATAATCGAAGTGAGGCTTACCGGCCTGTAGTTTCCAGCTTCTTCCCTATCACCACTTTTGTGAAGAGGGACCACATCCACTGTTCTCCAATCCCACGGAACCTCTCCCGTCTCCAAGGATTTATTAAACAAATCTTTAAAAGGACCAGCCAGAACCTCTCTGAGCTCCCTCAATATCCTGGGGTGGATCCCATCCGGTCCCATGGCTTTGTCCACCCTTAGATTTTCAAGTTGTTCATACACACTCTCTTCTGTGAACGGTGCTTTATCCACTCCATTCTCATATGTACTTTTGCCAGTCAGTCACGGTCCTCCAGGATTTTCTTCTGTGAAAACAGAACAAAAGTTATCTATTTAGCAAATTAGCTTTTTCTTCATCATTATCTACATAGTGGTTTGCAGCATCTTTCAGTCTCACAATTCCCTTTTTAGTCTTCCTCCTTTCACTAATATACCTGAAGAAATTTTTGTCACCCCTCCTTACAATTCTAGCCATTTGTGCTTCCGCTTGTGCTTTCGTCAGACGTATCTCTCTTGGCTTCTTTGTTTCATACGGTATTTCTCTCCGTGTTCCTCTTGAGTTTTTGTGTATTTCAGGAACGCCAACTCTTTAGCCTTTATTTTCTCAGCCACTTGCTTGGAGGACCATATTGGTTTCTTTTTTTCTCTTGCTTTTATTTGTTGAGGATGTATGATGTTTTAAATGACGGTGTTTGCGCCATGGAGCTCAGACCTTATGAACCTGGGAGGAGGTGATTAAAATTGTTTTCAGTCTTCCTCTGAAACAGCAACTGTGTTCATGAAACAGGATTCCTGTTGGGATGTTTGGATTTATGTGCAAAGTGGAATAGGATAAGTGATGTCTCCTAGATCCTGTTCCTGGTCGGTGACTCCTAATATAGAACCTTGTATCACGTAGCTGTAGTTCGGGTTCCTATTTCCAACATGCATCACTTTGCACTTGCTCACATTAAACATCATCTGCCGTTTGCATTCCCAGTCTCATAAGGTCCTCTTGCAATTGTTCACAATCCTCTTGCGATTTAACAACTTTTAATAACTTAGTGTCGTCAGCAAATTTAATTACATCACTAGTTATTCCCATATCTAGATATAATTTATAAATGTTAAAAAGCAGCGATCCCATCACAGACTCCTGCAGAACACCACTATTTACTCTTCTCATTGAGAATACTGACAATTAATTCTGTTTTCTAGCCTTTAACCAGTTTTTAATCCACAATAGAACACTACCTCCTCCGGAATCTTTAATGAGGTACTTTGTCAAATGCCTTTTGAAAATCCAGATACACGATATCGATCGGCTCGCCTTTATCCACATGTTCATTCACACCTTCAAAGAAATGTAGTAGATTGGTGAGGCAAGATTTCCCTTCACTAAATCCATGTTGGCTTTCTCTCATTAATCCATTCTTTTGATTATGCTCTGTAATTTAGTTCTTTATAATGGTCTCTACCATTTTGTTTGGCACCAGTGTTGGACCCACTGGTCTGTAATTTCCTGGATCACCTCTGGAACCCTTTTAAAAATTCGGCATTACATTGGCCACCCTCCAATTTTCCAGTACCCTTCTCCTCTGCCACCCCTGTTGTCCAGAAGCTGCACATTGCTTCTCATCTGCCGCCTCTATAGTCCAGCAGCTTTCAAGACAACTGCTAGGAGAGGAGAGTGCAAGCAACAGGAAACAGCCTGAGAGAGGAGATTTGGCTATACTAATCCTAGTGCCATGGCTCCTTCCCAGGCTGTGCAGGTAGCAAATTCGCTTAGCAGAGTTTCCAGAGTTTCCATTTCAGTGGAAGTGAAAGCTTGTAAGCAAGTTTGCCTGCTTATCCCAGGAAGGAGCCGTAATATTAGGATTAGTGTAGCCATGTCTTCTCTGTCAAGTTGTTTTCTGTTGCTTTCGCCCTCCTTTCTCAGCCACGGTTGTAGCTGCTGGCCGGCCCCAGGATACTTTCCAAAACAACGTAGACAATTTCTTAAAATAAGATCTTAAATCACCGATTCATTCAAAAGAGTAACCAACATGGTAGATCTGGTGGAAATCGTATCTGTAGAGTCCTTTAGGAATGCCGTAAAATCAGCCCTTACTGAAGGCTCCAATTCCACCAGTTCATCCTATGTCACATTTCTGAGCCTTATTAGAAACATGGTAACATTTAACTAAAGAAATCTGATCAGAGTTAGGCAGGCAAAGGACTTCCTTATAATTTCTAACTAGAATTTCTTCTGCTAAATAATGGGTTATAGAAAAATTAAGAAATTTTTCCATAGTCTGTCTAATATGCAAAGCAAATAGATCAATTTTCCTCTTAAGCTTCTATTTTAGTATCTTTACCTTTAAATTTAAGAATTATATCAGAAGTATGAGAGCAGATCCGAGGCGCAACATCTTTCAGTAAAGTCTCTGTACTAGTTACAACGACCCATATAGCTTTAAGAATAATTTCAGGGGATCCAAGATGGCGCCTGAAGCAGACGTGCGCGAGCTAGCCTCTGACATCCTCTAGACTCTGTCACAGTTTGAGTTTCCTCGGACCCAGAATGGGAAAGCGGAAAGGAAAGTCTATTTTGCCTACCTCCACAGGCAGGGCAGTTCCACCTCTCCTGCGACAGATGACACTGGAAGAGTCGGGGCTACGAGCGCCGGGAGCCCAGCTGATCGCTTCGGGAAGTCCGGGAGATCTTTCTGACTTGAGCGCGGAGGGAGCGTCATTAAGTCCACCTCCCATAACAATACCGCCACAGCCTGGGGAGGAATTGAGGGCAGCGAGGGAGCAGAACATGGAGGCCGGAAGTCGGACCCCTGTGACTGCGTGTGGAGACCCCGCTGCTGCCTCGACGCCGGTAGGAACAACGTTCCAGGCAGGTCTGCTGCCTGAGAGGGAAATCGGCGACTCTGCCATTGAGCGTGGTGTAATGATAAGACCAACGATTGTAACCCTAGACAAACTTTGGGAAGCAATTCAAGAACTGAATTCCAGCCTACAACAGATTTCAGGTATTCTACGGGGAGATGTGGCTGAATTAAAGCAGGCTCAGGAAGTGGCTACTATTAAAATAGCAGAGCAAACAACTAAAATGGAACTTTTTGATAAAGATTTAAAAGCAGTGAATTCCTCAGTTTTATCGTTGATAAAAACTAATAACATCCATCAGCGTAAAATGGAATATTTGGAGAACCAGACTAGGAGAAATAACTTACGTTTCTTGACCTTTCCTAAATCTCCCCTGATTCCAGCACTGGAAATGTTGAAAAAATACCTCAGGGAAATATTGGGTGTCCCTCCTGAGGGTTTTCCACCCATTACTAAAATGCAATATATTTCTGGTGCTGGAAAGGGAACCTCTTCTGAAGCTCCTCAATCTGGCTTAAATTTAACAGAATTCCTGGAGAGCTCAATGGAGGTTATAACTGAAAGAACCACGCTGCTGGTCACTTTTGCTCTGGAATTAGACCGTAACAATATATTCAAGCTTTATTTCCGCCACATGAACTCAAATTTCCTTGGATCAAAAGTTCAGATTTTCCCTGATTTTGCCAGAGAAACACAAAGAAGAAGAAAAGAATTTTTGTTGTTGAAGGAGAGAGTTCTCCGAATAGGAGGAACTTTCCTGCTTAGGTTTCCTTGCAAATGTTGTGTTTCTTTAAATTCTACTAATTATATGTTTTTTGACCCAGGGAAACTATTAGAATTTATTTCCTCTAAAGAATAATTTTGTAGTAGTTCTTGATTGTTAGCGCTTTAATCTCGGCTGCGACATTTAGGCTCTCTCAGCTTTAATTTAATTATTTGAGAATTCTTTTGGAATTACGTTTTCCTAGTTCTTGGATCATCATATTGTGGACTAAATATATTAAGATAATATGCCTATTTTTCTTTGACCTATGTTAATTTTTTCCATATACGTATTTATGAATAACTTCATAAATGTAATCATTAAAATTATAAATAAAAAAAATAAAAAATAAAAAAAAAAAAAAGAATAATTTCAGTTTCAGGCATGGAATTAACTGCCAACCCTGAAGGAAAAAAAAAGTTCTTTAGGCATGAAGTCCATTTGTCCCCAACGAGGGATCACCTTGTTCCCAAGGTTCCCCTTTTTGAGGCAAAACATTATCAGCGAATTTGGCTGGGAAGTTTAAGTTCTGGCTAAAGGACTCAAAAGATGCGCCCTCTGAAGAAGCCACTAAATGGCTCTATATCGCTCCATGAAGCAACCTCACCTTGAGTACTGCATTCAGTTTTGGTTGCCATATCTCAAAAAAGATACAGCGGAATTAGAAAAGGTTCAAAGAATAGCAACCAAAAATATAAAGGAGGGGAACTCCTCTCATATGAGGAAAGACTAAGGAGATTAGGGCTCTTCAGCTTGGAATAGAGAGGGATGAGGGTAGATATGATTTCAGGTGTACAAATCCTGAGTGGTGTAGAACAAGTGGAAGTAAATTGATTTCTTACTCGTTCCAAAAGTACAGAGACTAGGGGACACTCAATGAACTTTTATGAAAATACTTTTAAAACAAATTGGAGGCAATAATTTTTCACTCAACGAATAGTTAAGCTCAGGAACTCTTTGCTGGAGGATGTTGTAACAGTGGTTAGCGTATCTGGGTTTAAAAAGGATTTGGACAAATTCCTGGAAGAAAAGTTCATAGTCGGCTATTGAGACAGACATGGGGAAGCAAGGATTGTTGCCATGATTTGGATTTCTGCCAGGTACTTGTGACCTGGCTTGGCCACTGTTGGAAACCAGATACTGGGCTAGGTGGACCATTGGTCTGACCCAGTATGGTTACTGTTAGGTTCTTATTGGGTCAGCCACTTTAGGTGTAGAAGTGTCCATTGCCATGGTTTTATTCTTTCTTTTCATCTTCAGCATCTTAACACAATCACTTGCAAAATTTACAAGTCCCAACTGGAGAGAATATAGAGTTCCATAATATTTGGTTGTCTTGGGTTTCTCAAGGGGCAGGGTGTGCCCCTTTCTGCATGCCCCTTTGACCAAGCCCTGCCCCTTGGCTTGATTTTAAGCAGTTGGAAATTGGTGCCTGAGAATGACGTCGGATGCTGCTGCTGAGTTTTACACCCTTGGCAAGGGGGCTAGAGGGGGACAATTGATGGCTATCTCTTGGTCTTCTCCTGCCAGTAAGACCACAGTGGGGTTTCTCTCTATTGTTGACCTCTAACCATTAGAGCAAATATGTCTGGAGAACTTTTGTCTCTCTATACACATTTTTAGTGATAGAAATGAAGTTTTAAGCTTAGATTAGTGGTTCCCAAACCTGGTCTTGGATATCCTGAAAACCTGACTGGCTAGGGTGCCTCCAAAACCAGGTTTGAGAACCATTGGCTTAGACCATTAATGCTGTGATTTGGTTTGAATTGCATAAAAGTTTTGCTTCTTATTTTATCACTTAATTCATGTACACAAACGCACTTTCTGGACTTTTATCAAACACTTGTGTTACCACCCAGAACTTTCTCATAGCAGGAGACATCAATCTTCCCCTTGAAGATAACTCAAGCAATGTACACGAATGCAAAGACTTCCTGCAACTATGGGAACTCCACTGGCCAAACACACAACCCACCCATAACAAAGGACATACACTAGATATCATCACCCACAAATTCTTACCAGAACCAAGTATCACACTAATAGACACAAAATGGACAGCTAGGCCATGGTCTGACCACTACAGTGCAAACCTTTCCTTCCACTGGTGAACAAAAAAGACACAACAAAAACAACAAACATATACTACGAGAGGCAAAATAGACCCACTAACATTTTGGCAACAACTCTACACTGATGAATGGACAATACCTTCAGACTCACCCCAATTTCTCCAAGATTGGGATAACAGATGCAGAATAACACTAGACAATATAGCAGCACTTCAAACCAGAACCTCACATAGGAAAAACTCAATACCATGGTTTAACAAAGAATTAAAAGAACTAAAAACACAAGTCAGAAGACTGGAAAGAGCATGGAGCAAGAAAAAAGACGAAAACACACACAAAGAATGGAAACTACAAAGAAAATACAAATACACTATCAGACAAACGAAAAGGACATATTACAAAACCAAAATAGGACCAAATTACAAGGATACACACAAACTCTTCTCATTCGTAAACAATCTTCTAAATACTACTAAGGTCACCTCCAACAACTCGGATACCCCATCAGCAACTAACCTTGCGAACTACTTCAATGAAAAAAATCATAAAGCTCCGACTCATGATACCCACTACCACAACGGACTACACAAATATTCTTGAATGCCTAGACCCAAAACCCAGAGAATGCCCAGCAGATCGATCATGGACCGACTTTGACACCAGCAACTAACCTTGCGAACTACTTCAATGAAAAAATCATAAAGCTCCGACTCATGATAACCACTACCACAACGGACTACACAAATATCCTTGAATGCCTAGACCCAAAACCCAGAGAATGCCAAGCAGATCGATCATGGACCGACTTTTGCCACGCTCTCATCAAAAGAAATTTCATATTGGCTAGGAAAATCCGCGAAATCGCAATGCAAATTAGACATCTGCCCTAACAGTCTAATAAGATCCGCACCCAAACAATGCAAAACAGACCTTGCGAAGCATATAAATTATAGGCTTCAAAATGGACTCTTTCCTACGGATAAAGGAAACATCCTACTTACTCTGTTACCAAAATATGCTAAAAAAAAAAGCACAATGGACCTAACTAACTACCGACCAGTAGCATCTATTCCACTCATGACCAAACTCATGGAAGGCATAGTGACGAAACAACTTACTGAATACCTAAATACTCAATTCTGCACGAGTCCCAATCAGGATTTCGGACGAATCACAGCACTGAAACGATACTAGAGTCCGCAATGAACTCATTCAAACAAGCAATTGTGACAGGTAACAACATCCTCCTCCTGCAATTCGACATGTCCAGTGCCTTTGACATGGTCAATCATGAAATACTGATACATATACACTAGAATACTTCGGAGTAGGAGGCACTGTTCTCAAATGGTTCAAAGGATTCTTGACCACAAGATCATACCAAGTAACAACGGACGCGAACAGGTCACCACCATGGATACCTGAATGTGGAGTCCCCCAGGGATCCCCTCTCTCACCAACACTATTCAACCTAATGATACCTCTAGCCAAACTACTAGCCAATCAAAACCTCAACCTCTACATTTATGCAGATGATGTCACAATTTACATCCCATTCAAACAAGGTCTAAATGAAATCACCAACGAGATCAACCAAAGCCTCCAAATAATGCACACCTGGGCAGATGCATTCCAACTAAAACTTAACGCAGAAAAAACACGTCTTGTACTCACCTCACAACATAACACAAAAAACTTCAACGCCATAATCACACCATACTGTTCTCTTCCAGTCTCACAAAACTTGAAAATTCTCGGCGTCACCATTGACCGAAACCTCACTCTTGATACCCACGTGAAAAACACAACGAAAAAAATGTTCTACACCATGTGGAAACTTAAGAGTAAAACCTTTCTTCCTGAGATACATCTTCCGTACTCTGGTACAGTCAATGGTAATAAGCCATCTAGACTACTGCAATGCACTATACGCCGGGTGCAAAGAACAGACAATCAAAAAACTCCAAACTGCCCAGAATACAGCCGCCAGACTCGTATTTGGAAAAACCAAATATGAAAGCGCAAAACCCCTAAGAGAAACTTCACTGGCTTCCACTTAAGGAAGGCATTGAGTTCAAGATCTGCACGATATGTACACAAAATCATTCATGCAGACGCCTCAATCTACATGCTAAACCTCGTGGACCTACCTCCCACAAATGCCACAAGATCATCCCGCAAATTTCTCAACCTGCACTACCCCAGCTGCAGAGGACTTAATACAAGCTGATGCATGCCACTACCTTCTCTTACAAGAGCACGCAGATAATGGAATGCACTACCTACAGACCTGAAAGCAATCAAAGAAACACCTATCTTTCGAAAATCTCTGAAAACAATCTGGTTTTTGCCCTCTCCACTCAACCGAAACTGCGCTTACTAAAGTCTCCAATGACCTATTACTGGCTAAATCCAGAGGTCAATATTCCATCCTCATTCTTCTTGATCTTTCCGCTGCTTTTGACACTGTCGATCACAGCATACTTCTCGATACCCTGTCCTCACTTGGATTCCAGGGCTCTGTCCTTTCCTGGTTCTTTTCCTACCTCTCCCTCCGCACCTTTAGTGTTCACTCTGGTGGATCCTCTTCTACTTCTATCCCTCTGCCTGTCGGCGTACCTCAGGGTTCTGTTCTTGGTCCCCTCCTCTTTTCTATCTACACTTCTTCCCTTGGTTCATTAATCTCATCCCATGGCTTTTCCTACCATCTCTATGCTGATGATTCCCAAATCTACCTTTCTACCCCTGATATCTCACCTTGCATCCAAACCAAAGTTTCAGCGTGCTTGTCTGACATTGCTGCCTGGATGTCTCAACGCCACCTGAAATTAAATATGACCAAAACCGAGCTTCTCATTTTCCCCCCCAAACCCACCTCCCTTCTCCCCCCGTTTTCTATTTCTGTTGATGGCTCTCTCATTCTCCCTGTCTCCTCAGCTCGAAACCTTGGGGTCATCTTTGACTCTTCTCTCTCCTTCTTTGCTCATATCCAGCAGACCGCCAAGACCTGTCGTTTCTTTCTTTACAACATCCGTAAAATCCGCCCCTTTCTTTCCGAGCACTCTACCAAAACCCTCATCCACACCCTTGTCACCTCTCGTTTAGACTACTGCAATCTGCTTCTTGCTGGCCTCCCACTTAGTCACCTCTCCCCTCTCCAGTCGGTTCAAAACTCTGCTGCCTGTCTCATCTTCCGCCAGGGTCGCTTTACTCATACTACCCCCTCTCCTCAAGACCCTTCACTGGCTCCCTATCCATTTTCGCATCCTGTTCAAACTTCTTCTACTAACCTATAAATGTACTCACTCTGCTGCTCCCCAGTATCTCTCCACACTCGTCCTTCCCTACACCCCTTCCCGTGCACTCCGCTCCATGGATAAATCCTTCTTATCTGTTCCCTTCTCCACTACTGCCAACTCCAGACTTCGCGACTTCTGTCTCGCTGCACCCTACGCCTGGAATAAACTTCCTGAGCCCCTACGTCTTGCCCCATCCTTGGCCACCTTTAAATCTAGACTGAAAGCCCACCTCTTTAACATTGCTTTTGACTCGTAACCACTTGTTAACCACTCGCCTCCACCTACCCTCCTCTCTTCCTTCCCGTTCACATTAATTGATTTGATTTGCTTACTTTATTTATTTTTTGTCTATTAGATTGTAAGCTCTTTGAGCAGGGACTGTCTTTCTTCTATGTTTGTGCAGCGCTGCGTATGCCTTGTAGCGCTATAGAAATGCTAAATAGTAGTAGTAGTAGTAGTAAAACATTCTTCAACAAGGCTTACAATGAGAACCTATAACCTCACTAAGTCCACTCAATTATGAACGCAAACCTTCTATAACTACCCTAACAACTCTCTTCCCTCTTCCCTCTCCCCTTCCTCAATCGCTACACATTACTAACTGTATCCGATATCCTGTTATGACAATGTTATCAAATCTATGTAAGCCACATTGAGCCTGCAAATAGGTGGGGGAATGTGGGATACAAATGCAATAAATAAATACCATTAGTTCTTTTGTTGTGATTCTATCAAATTTGGTGCCTAATAAAGCTTTTAATTCATTTCAAAGTGAGTTTTTTTTTCTATTGCTATCACATGTCTGGATTAAATCATAGTCTAAGGAGGTTGAGCAGGTTATGCGTTATCACATTGGTTCCCAAACCTAGTCCTGGAGGCACCCCAGTCAGTCAAGTTTTTAGGATATTCACAGTGAATATTCATGAGAGATTTGCATGCAATGGAGGCAGTGCATGCAAATCTCTTTCATAAATATTCATTGTGGATACCTTAAAAATCTGACTGGACCAGGTTTGGGAACCCCTGTTTTAGGCATATATTAAAATTACTGTAACAGATACAGCATCTTGTCTACATTTGATAATATGAATTAAATAGATGGCTCGGCGCACAAATAAAAATTGACATTAGCCCGCCACACTCTTGTACTAGGAACCCCCCCCCACCCGTTTAGTGCCAACAGGGGCATAGGTATTCACCAAGGTGAACTCCCAATGGTTAATTCTCCCTGATACCCACACATACCGCCCCTGGGTATTCCCAACTGAGGCATACTCCACAAAAGGCACTGCCTTATAGCTACTTCCTTGGACTTAGAGCACCGAGAAGAAAATTAGAGCTTAGACCACTGTCCCCCTTTTAAGCTTGAGCATATCATGCGAGTCAAATTTCAGTTCTTGTAGCAATGCAATGTCAACATGAAGGTCTTTCAAGTGTTTCAATACACGTTTACGCTTAATCGGATGAGTAACCTCACCCACATTCCAAGTAGCTAATTCAATTCCTCCATAAGGCATTATAGTCCTAACCTACTCATTTCAGAACCTGACCCACCAGCCACCCTCACACCCTCCCCCCCAGCCAGATAACAAAATCCCTCTCCCAAAGAATAGGGTTGATTGCCACACCACCCGCTTCCCCTCTCCCCTTCAGAATACCAAGTCATCAAAAAAACCATAACACGCTGTAGGATTCTTCTCTGAGCCCAAGTGGGAGGCCCCTTCTGCTGTGACACATAATCCAGTGACTTCATGAAGAAATCAGTATCCTTAGTAGAAAACCTGCTTTTTCCCATCCTGGAAGATGGACCACTCGCTGGATGCCAAATACTAGCTTGAATCCCTTGAGTGAGTAGTGCCTGTTTTATATTTCAACATTTTTTTATTGATAATACAAAAGAGAACACCCAATCATATGTATATACAGAGATACATATGAAGAACATACAGCAGAGAAGAAAAGGAAAATAATCCGTCATCAAAAAAATTTACAAGTATCCCATCCCACTATATGCTCATGGAAACTATCTTCTAACCCCCATATTAAACCGTACAAACAAGAAATGTAGAGTATCAGTAGATGATACATAACATGCAATTGAACTGACTTACACAGTCATCAAGCTGGGAGCAACTAAGATCCCCAATCTAATTATCACTACCACACTGGGACAGACCAAAGGTCCATCAAGCCCAGTATCCTGTTTCCAACAGTGGCCAATCCAGGTAACAAATACCTGGCAAGATCCCTGAAAAGCTCAATACATTTTATGATGCTTATCCCAGAAATAAGCAGTGGATTTTCCTAAGTTAATTTAATAATGGTCTATGGGCTTTTCTTTTAGAAAGTCGTCCAAACCCTTTTTAAACCCCGCTAAGCAAACCGCCTTTACCACATTCTCTGGCAATGAATTCCAGAGTTTAATTACACGTTGAGTGAAGAAAATTTTTCTCAGATTTGTTTTAAATTTACTACTTTTTAGCTTCATCGCATGCTCCCTAGTCCTAGTATTTTTGGAAACAGTAAACAAACGATTCACTTATACCTGTTCCACTCCACTCATTATTTTATAGACCTCTATAATATCATCTCCCCTCGGCCATCTCTTCTCCAAGCTGAAGAGCCCTAGACGCTTCAGCCTTTCTTCATAGGGAAGTCATCCCATCCCCTTTATCATTTTCGTCGCCCTTCTCTGTACCTTTTCTAATTCCACTATATCTTTTTTTTTTTTTTTTTTTTTTTTTGAGATGCGGCGACCAGAATTGAACACAATATTTGAGGTGCGCCCCTCCGAAGGGACACCACCTTGTAAGTGGTGGAGGGGCTTCCGTGTTTCAATGACTTAGAGGGCTATGCTGAAGGGTTACCCATATCAGACAGGCCTCTGAGGAGAAACCAGACAGAGTCTCCTAAACTGGAGGATCCAAGATGGCGTCGAGGGAGGACGTACGTTAGTTGAGTTCCCGTTTTACACCAGAATACCTGAAGAAGTAGGCGCGCTCCCCAGAGAATGGGGAAGAAAAAAGGCGCAAAGCCGTTTTGATGTCCTCCTCGAACACGGTTGGGGTTCCCACCACTTCTCAGTCTACTTTGGAGAGATTCGGGGTCATAACGTTGGGGATATCGGTTCCTGCTTTGGGGAACAGCAAGGCTTTATTGCCGAATCTCAGTGGAGAGGGAGTGACTTTGAGTCCCCCTGTTGGCATGACCTCTCCAAGACCTGGAAACAGTAATGCTTCGCTATGGAGGTCGACAGTGGAAACGCCTGAAGTGGGTTAGGATTCTCACGCGATCCGAAGAGGTCCTGGCGCAGCATTGACTCTGGATAATAAACCAACTGGGGGATTGGAGAGTGAGCTCTTTCCCCCGAAGATATCTGAAGCGGTTTCTGTGGAGAAATTGGACCTGGTGAAGCCAAAAAAATGTCGTCATGGAAGCACTATGGGAAGTGCTGCAGAGTGTGAATAATTCTCTTCTTCAGATGTCAAAAATTTTTCAGGAATAAATATGTGATTATATCAATACTTATCTAACAAAGTGGAAGTCCAAGATATAAAAATAGAGCCTTTGATTACGGAAACGGTTTCTCTACGAAAATCAGTTAACCTGGTAATGAAGGACAGTCATGTTTCTTGTAAAAAAGTGGAACTTCTGGAGAACCAATTAAGGAAAAATAACTTGAGAATGATAAATCTTCCTAAAATACCCTATATAGAGAGTTATATTACTAGTGACTTTTGCCTTTGATTTAGATAGGAACAATGATTTGAAATTGTATTTCCGATATATGGCTGATTAGTTTTTTGGGTTCAAAGATAAATATATTTCCTGATATATCAAGGGAATCCCAGACTAGGAGGTGTGAACTCTTGGCTTTTAAGCCAAGAATCATTGCCCTAGGTGGGACCTTCCTAGAGCGATTCCTTTGTAAGTGTTTTATTTCCTTATTACTTATTTGTTGAAGCCAAGAAATTACAAGAGTTTGTGGAGTTAAAAGAACAGATGAAGAACCCTCTGCAGCAACTTCCTTTAGTTACCACTGTACCGGCTGCAATTACCGATTAACCTTCCTCCCTCAGAAAATATGAATTTGTAAGATTAACCATTTGGTGTTTTTCTTATTTTCTTTGAGATTGTTTTCCTGATCTTGGATCCCCCAATTGTGGACAATTATATATATTGTTGTGAGAAAATGTTTTTTCTTTTTACTTATATTAATTTCTGTTTTTCCTTACATTTACGTGATAAATGTGAATGTAATTAAGTAAAATGATAAATTTAAAAAACAATATTTGAGGTGCGGTCACACACCATGGACCGATTCAAAGGCATTATAACGTTCTCATTTTTTTCCATTCCTTTCCTAAGAATACCTAACATTTTATTTGCTCTCTTAACCGCCACAGCACACTGAGCAGAGCATTTCAACGTATCATCAACAACGCCGAGATCCCTTTCTTGGTTGGTGACTCGTAATGTTGAACCTTTCATTACATAGCTATAGTTCGGCTTCCTCTTTCCCACATGCATCACTTACAGTTGCTCACATAAACGTCATCTGCCATTTAGATGCCCAGTCTCGTAAGGTCCTCTTGTAATTTTTCACAATCCTCTCGTGATTTAACAACTTTGAATAACTTTGTGTCGTCAGCAAATTTAATTACCTCACTAGTTACTCCCATCTCATCCACGGTCAATCTTTTAGTGCCTGTTTATAATTCCAAGGCTCTTTTCTCTTACTAATGGTCTTTGTGCTTAAATCTGAGAAGATTCTTAATGACCAGTTGTCATAAATACAAGTTTTTTTGATGTGAAACTGTTTTCAAAATGTAATCTACTCCTGGCTATCGAAGCAGTTTAATAACACTCAGGGTGGAAGAGTAGGGGTCTTGCTTAGACCGGAGCTCCCCTGTGTGCTCATTCTAATTCAAAAAAACCATCCAAGCAGAGTAATGCTGTCTATATATAAAAAAAATCATAGGGGGAAAAAGTCTCAATAAGTGTGGCAATTATTTAAACATGAAACCTATTGCACGCACAACAAGTCATCATTGACTGAAAAAACCCCCAATGAGAAAAATAATTTTTATTTTTTCATGCTGATCAACTGATTTAATTTTCAGCAAGGCGTATCAGTTTTCTTTTGTTTCGCCTTATGGTTCCCTGAGGAAGAATCTCGAAACGGGACCGTCGGAATCTACAAGCGAGTAGGAACAGAATGGGACTTGTCATAAAGACAAGATAAGTGGCTTTTGGCACATTTCACACGCATGCTGGTATTGATTGTCGATGTCTGAATTTACTACAGCATTGCACTAACAATTTTGACATATGATTTGAGTATTTAGTGCTATTAAAACAGCATGAAAAAATAAAAATTATTTTTCTCATCGGGGGTTTTTTCAGTCAATGATGACTTGTTTTGCGTGCAATAGGTTTCATGTTTAAATAATTGCCGCACTTGTTGAGACTTTTTCCCCCCCTATGATTTTTTGATATATAGACAGCATTATTCTGCTTGTATGGTTTTTTGATTTTTCAATTTTTCAGCAGTAGTGTGGATCTGAATATTATTTTTGTGTTCTCATTCTAATTCAAACATGGACTTGGCTGGAGATTCGGGAAACCACTTGAGTACTTTTTGGATAAACACTAGTGGGGTCAGCCCTTCCATCCCCTCTAGAACATCATAAATATGGAGGTTAGACCTGTGTCTGTTTTCTGGGTACTCCACCTTTTCACTCAAGCAGTGTATTTGTTTCGTAGCTGACGCCACAAGGTCAACCTCCCTGACCAGTGCCACCTTGACCTTGTGAATGCGCCCTTCAGTGGGCTTTACTTTTACAAGTTCCCCCATCCAAACCTCTAACTTCTTCACCACCATATCCACAATCTCCATTTTAGCCGCCTGCAGCACTAGGGTAAGTGCATCGTCCGAGACAGAGCTTTAGCGGTCTAGATGATGGAGGACTCCCCCCCCCCCAGGGCATCACTTCTGGCTGGTTTCATTTTTCCTACAGCCCCTGGCTTAGAGACCTTCTGAGACTACAACTCCTTAATGGAATTCGTTGCCAGAGAATGTGGTAAAGGAGTTTAAAAAAGGTTTGGACAGCTTCCCAAAGGTGAAGTCCATAGACCGTTATTAAATGGACTTGGGGGAAAATCCATTATTTCTGGGATAAGCAGTTTAAAATGTTTTGTACATTTTGGGGATCTTGCCGGGTATTGTGACCTGGATTGGCCACTGTTGGAAATAGGATGCTGGGCTCGATGGACCTTTGGTCTTTCCCAGTATGGCAATACTTATGGTCGGAGTGCTCTTTCCCTTTAATACTCTTGGCATTATTGACGGTCTCCGTAAGAGCAGAGGTCTGTGTGCACCTAGCTTTACTCGGAAATTGCAATGCAGCGATGCGAAATCAAGGAGTAGAGGGATATTGTAGCACTATTATATGTCTGTTTCATGGTGCAGCATCAGAAGTCACATCTATTGTTTGTCCAGCTAAAATGTCACTTACCTGTTCACCTATCATTTGAAATGTATGAAGTATTTATGAATAACTCTGGCTGCATAGACATACTTGTTTGTACATAGGGGTGTATAGAGGGTGAAATTGCTCTGTGTGTAGTATGCATTAGGCACTAAAAGGTTTTCTCTTTTGAATTTTCAGGTTAGGGGTTATGACTTCAAAGCAGATATCTGGAGTTTTGGAATCACAGCCATTGAATTAGCAACAGGTGCAGCACCTTATCATAAATACCCACCAATGAAGGTAAGTAAATGAGGCTGAAAACCTTCAATGTTTTTATTTTATATACATTGTTTTTCTTTGGGGGGTTTTGTTGGAAGATGAGGGTTTTACACTTTGCAAATCTTGTACATAATTGGGTCCCCAGCTGTGGTCCTTGAGGATTGCACATAGTCTTGTTTTCAGGGTTTTCACAATGAATATGCATGGGATCAGTTTGTATACACTTGTTTATTCATTATGGAAACCCTGACAGGTATAACATATGAGACCCCTATTTGTATAACAGGGACAACTAATATTGTGCATCTCTTGTGCTATTTTTAATACATATCCTGCTAAAGTAGCACAGAAAACAATCTTTAATCACATTCAAAGCTATTTTATACTGTTATGAAGGTAGAATTATCACCACATTTGCATAAAATATGCAATTTATTATAATAAATTTACATAGTAACATAGTAGATGACGGCAGAAAAAGACCACGGTCCATCTAGTCTGCCCAACAAGATAAACTCGTATGTGCTACTTCTTGTGTATACCTTACCTTGATTTGTATCTGCCATTTTCAGGACACAGACCGTAGAAGTCTTGCCCAGAACTAGCCCCATTTTCAGGACACAGACCGTAGAAGTCTTGCCCAGAACTAGCCCCACCACCCAAACACCAGCCCCGCCTCCCAATCTCGGCTAAGCTTCTGAGGATCCATTCCTTCTGCACAGGATTCCTTTATGTTTATCCCACACATGCTTGAATTCCGCTACCATTTTCATCACCACGTCCCGTGGGAGGGCATTCCAAGTAGCTACCACTCTCTCCGTGAAAAAATACTTCCTGACATTTTTCTTGAGTCTGCCCCCTTCACTCTCATATCATGTCCTCTCATTCTACCGCCCTCCCATCTCCGGAAAAGGTTAGTTTGCGGATTAATACCTTTCAAATATTTGAACGTCTGTATCATATCACCCCTGTTTCTCCTTTCCTCCAGGGTATACGTGTTCAGGTCTGCAAGCCTCTCCTTATACATCTTGTAACACAAATCCCATACCATTCTCGTAGCTTTTCTTTGCACCGCTTCCTTTCTTTTTACATCCTTAGCAAGGTACGGCCTCCAGAACTGAACACAATACTCCAGGTGGGGCTTCACCAATGACTTATACAGGGGCATCAACACCTCTTTTCTTCTGCTGGTCACACCTCTCTCTTTACAGCCTAGCAACCTTCTGGCTACGGCCACCACTTTGTCACACTGTTTCGTTGCATTCAGATCCTCAGATACTATCACCCCAAGATCCCTCTCCCCATCCGTAACTATCAGACTCTCCCTGCCTAACACATACTTCTCCCGTGGATTTCTACTCCCTAAGTGCATCACTTTGCATTTCTTCACATTGAATTTTAATTGCCAAACCTTAGACCATTCTTCTAGTTTCCGCAGATCCTTTTTCATGTTTTCCACTCCCTCCCCGGTGTCCACTTTGTTACAAATCTTAGTATCGTCCGCAAAACGGCAAACTTTACCTTCTAACCCTTGGGCAATGTCACTCACAAATATATTGAACAGAATCGGTCCCAGCACCGATCCCTGAGGCACTCCACTACTCACCTTCCCCTCCTCCGAGCGAATTCCATTCACCACCACCCTCTGGTTTCTGTCCGTCAACCAGTTCCTAATCCAGTTCACCACTTCAGGTCCTATCTTCAGCCTGTCCAGTTTATTCAAGAGCCGCCTGTGGGAATCGTGTCAAAAGCTTTGCTGAAATCTAAGTAGATTGTCTATAGCACGTCCGTCCTTGATTCAGTTCTCCGGTTACCCAGTCAAAGAATTCAATGAGATTCATTTGACACGATTTCCCTTTGGTAAAACCATGTTGTTTTGGATCTTGCAACTTATTGGCTTCCAGGAAATTCACTATCCTGTCCTTTAGCATCGCTTCCATTACTTTTCCAATAACCGAAGTGAGGCTTACCGGCCTGTAGTTTCCAGCTTCTTCCCTATCGCCACTTTTGTGAAGAGGGACCACCTCTGCCGTTCTCCAATCGCACGGAACCTCTCCTGTCTCCAAGGATTTATTAAACAAATCTTTGAGGACCAGCCAGAACCTCTCTGAGCTCCCTCAATATCCTGGGGTGGATCCTGTCCGGTCCTTTGACTTTGTCCACCTTTAGGTTTCCTAGTTGTTCATACACATTCTCTTCTGTGAACGGTGCTAAATCCACTCCATTCTCACATGTACTTTTGTCAGTCCATCTCGGGGTCCTTCTCCAGGATTTTCTTCTGTGAAACAATAATAGATTGTAATGCATCTATGGTTAGCAGCATTAAATCAAGGGAGCACTGAGTGATAACTCGGTTCCATTTGTCCATGTAATCAGTATTACCCACAAAATCTCGGTTCTTTTGGATCCTCAGTATGGCAATATTCTACAAGGGCTGTGGAATGCAATTCAGATCTAATTAGAGCTTTATTTAATCGTCTTAATTCATCCCAATCCAGAAGTATCCTTGGGCAATATTATATTGGTCATACAACTAGAAAAATTTAATTGCGAATTGGAGAACATATTAGTACTATAAGAACCAATAAACAGGGTGCTCCACTCACGATGCATTGGACACAATTGTATCATCTTGTCTGATTTGAAGTACATGGTATTACTTAAATTACGGCATATGGGAGGTAATTTACAAGAAAGGTTGTATAAGGAGCAACGCTTCAGCTACACATGGGGAACTACACATCCAGGGGGCCTCAACAGAGAGGTGGAATGGTGTTAAGTAATTAAGTAATAGATTATCAATTATCATTATCCAGTGACCGTGTGGTTAGCTCTAGCTTTTTAAATTCAATGTTAGCTTGTACGTCAACACACGTCCTGTTTGGGGTGTGATCTATTTTGGACTTGGCGTGTGCCTGGAAAATGTTCGTTGTTACTAAAAGGTACGCATGTATGTTGTAATTTAGTTGTATATTTGTTGATATGGTTAGATTTAACTTACCCTGCTTGAGAACATCCTATATATTGTTTTGTAACAGCAGTTCCTTCTGAAGACGCGTGTAAACGAAACTCTGCAGGAGTTAAGGAAATGCCTGGTGTAAAGCCAGATTTGATTGATCAATGCATGAGTTCAAATTGGAGTGAAGTTGGGAAATTGTGCGACTAACAGATCTACAAGCTATCTAATTTGGGAAGCATTTGGAAGTGATATTTATTCAAATGACTGTGAAGATGGAAGGTTTTTATGCTTATCAGCGATCATTTTGAGATAAGCAATTCAACTCCTGAATTTACAACATAAGGAATCTCTGAAGGTGGAGATTTTTGAACTGCATAATTACTATTCTACAGCTGCGATAAGCAATTTGAAATTAATTTATTTGAATCAGAAACAATTTGGACTTATGTTCTTACTAAGTAGCGATGGTCTGGCTTGAGAGTGGGTGTTGTAAGATGTAATTATCAATCAACAGTTGATTGTCTAGGATTGTTTACTGACCTGCGTAATGTGTGAAGAAAGTTAGTTTTCTCCAATCCAGATGACGAAATGTTAGTCAGCATATACATTTATTATAATGCATATTTTATGCAAGTGTGGTGATTTAATTCTATCTTCATAACAGTATAAAATAGTTTTGAATGTGATTAAAGATTGTTTTCTTTGGTAGTTTAGTAGGATAAGTATAACATGAGCCAGATTAGGAGACCCCTCATTTAGACACGATCAGAAATGGAAAATGGCCTATTGCTTGTGCTAAGGATAGGATTTCTCTGTGCTTTAAGGTTAAACTCCTTGGATGATTTCCATGTCTTGTACATCTTAGAGCCAGCAGGGTATGGACACTACATGGAGATGATCTGCTTATTTTTTGAGAGGGCGGAGTGGTACAGTAGGGCTATTTCCTGTTGGCACAAGACATGCCCTCAGCTGACAGCAGCAGGCCACAAATTGCCAAACATTTAGTGCTGGTGGTTGTGGCATTGGAGGAAATTGGTGTTAAGTCTGTGAAGAATTCTTGTGGATTGTTGACAGGACTTTGTAGGATTAGGAGGATTAGATACACGCCATATAGCTACTGGGATTTGAGTGTGTGTGTGTGAGGAAAAACATGGGAGGAAAGATGGCAACTCCTGCCGTGACTGACCTTGTTAATGGAAAATGGGATGCTTCAGGCATAGGCAGTGGAACTGGGTGTGCTGGCCCTCCCAAGTGGAAATGTATTCCACTGACTTTGGACTTCAGACATTGCCCCTCCAACTTAAGGTTTGGTCACCTGGATGTATAAGGCAGAAGAAAAAATAGGATTTTTAAAATAAACATTTTAATACCTTTTAACCCCCCCCCCCCCAAAACCATTTGGTTTAAACATAATTTCCTGTTTTCTTATGTTCCCATCTTGTTTTGGGTATTTCATAGTCATAGAAGGGCTTATGTTTTGCTCTACTACAATGGCTATTCCTTAACATTAGCAGCAGATGACCCTCTACCAGTAGGTGGAGATAGTGCTGAAGTGCACTGTCTTATAGGATGGGTTGCTCCTTGGTCAGTCAGTATTCTTTTTCTCCAGCAGGCGAATGGATGGTCTCTCAGAAGCTCCTGGTCTCATCTGATGATGGCTCCTGTTTTGGGTCTCTCAGTTCAGTAGACCTTTGGGGTGCATGGCTCAGTGGTGCTGGCTTTAGGGGATGCACCTGGTGATACCAGGTCCCTCCCCCATTCTTCTCTCCTCTCCAGCCCTTCCTCCATACTCTTTTCTCACTCTAAAAAGAAAAAAAAAAAAAAGCAAATGGGGGCATAATTCTTTAAAGCCCACAGCCTTGGCTGCAGGAAAGATACTGGTTTGGGCCAGTATAAAGCGCTAAGTGAGGGAGAGGAGGTGAGTGTGTTTCCAGCAGCACAGGCAGGCCTCCCAATGGCTGGTCATCCCAGGGCCAGGGTAAGTGTATCTTTACATTTTCTTTCACCTTTGGCACGGTTGCGGTTTTACTTTTCTTTGTAATGGCTGCCAAAGTTGTTAAAAACAGGTCCCACTGTGGGAAGTGGGGAACAGCACTGGGACGGTGTCCAGGTGGCTGTGCAAGCTCTCCCTCTGGCAGAGGGGGCCGGGTTCGGGGAGCCCTCGTTAGTTTCCGTGTGGGAGAGATGCGGGCTCATTGTCCTTATGGGGCTGCAAGTGATCCGGCAGCCTTTTACACAGCATTGCAATTCGGGAGCAACGCTGTCGACAGCTTCTTTACCTTGTACTGCTTCAGAGATCCTTAGACATATGTCAGATGCTCTGGGGGAGTTTCTCTAGGACTAGGGTCTTTTGACATCCATTCCCCCCCCCCCCCCCCCCAAAAAAAAAAAAGTTCATTCTGCTGTTCCATAAATCTGGTAGGGGAACTGACAGTTCCTTTTTAGTTCAGCCTTTGGAGATTTATGGCTTGCTCCCTGCCTCAGACTCCACTATGGACCCTGCCCCAAAGAGGAGATATTTGCACTCCAGCTCAGAAGTAGGGACTATTGGTCCCCTGTCTGCCTCTTATTCTGAGGGAGTTATTTCAGGGCAGTCTGTTTCTGCAAACAGAATTGGTGGAGGTGGACCTGTTTATAGAGGAATCTGATGATCCCACTGCGGTGCAGGTGTTTTCATAAGGAAGAGTTGCCTTCCTTTATACCTAAGGCTCTCCTGGTTCTTAATATTTCTTCTTCTGATCCTGTTACACTTGCATCTGCTAATCTTAAAATGGTGAGCACTAAAATACCGCTTCAGTCTTTTTTTTTTTTTTTCCTAGTGAATAAGGCCATTCAGTAAGTCATTTATGCTCAGTGGGGTCACCCCACACATTGTCCTTCAAGTGGCGGTGGCTATATCATGTCTTTACCCTATTTCAACGCCTGAGCTGGAAAAGCTAGGTTTGCCTAAAGTGGGATTCGTTGGTGGCAGCAGTCACCAAAAGGCCATGTTGCCTATGGTGAGTTAAGATTTTGCTTGCTGTTCCTAGTGTGGGGGCACCAGGGCAGTGCACCATGTGTGTTAGGTCCTCTGAAAGGGTCTATTTAGTGTTCCCATTTTCTTAGATACTTTTCATTTAGAGAGCTACAGTCCCCTCAGTTTTTTCCACAGAGGGAGGTTACTTAAAAAAAAAAAAAACCCAAACCCACTCTGAAAGTTTCTCTGACTTTTTTGTGGAACTTTTTTTGTTACCAGAACTCTATTTATATTGACAGTACAGGTATTCCTTTTTTCAGCACCTTTACAAAGGAGTCAGTTTAGAGTCAGGCTTAGTTCTGTTGGTTCCATGTTTCTTTGAGAAATGTTACATGTTGTTTTCTGAGGCTAGTGCTCTGGTCTCCAAGATAACCATGGAACCTCGGTGCTGCAGCATTTTCTCCAGGTGCAGTATTTACAGCAAAATAGTTTTATTCTGGAAAGTGACTGGCTTTCATCCTGTTGGTCACAGGTTCAAGGCTGGTTTGTGCATCATATTAGAAGCTGTGGAACTCAGCTCTGTTTAAATTGGGGCATATTTTACTTGACTCTCCCCTATTGCTTACCTTGACAGCAGTTCATTGCATGGCTGGGGCAGCTAACACTACGCTACAGTGATAAAGGTTAGCTGTGTTCGCTTGCCACAGCAGCTCTTCTCTCTGGTATTGCACACTGACACTGGCCAAAGCTATTGCATATCAGCTCCAGCCACCACTGTTTCAGCGGCACCACTAGCTGTATGCTGTAGTGTCTCTAAATGTTTCTGTTGCACTTTTGCACCTTTTAATTGTATTGGACAGCTAGTGATATTACAGAGCTACTTCAATGTAGAGGAGTAGCTTAATGGTTAAAGCAGCCAGCTGAGAGAGCACAGAAGTTGCTGGTTCACATCCCACTGCAGCTTGCGATCAATAGTGCACAATGGTACAAACAGCCATATTCTGCTACACCATCTAGCTCTGGCTCTCTGTTACACTAGTTAGCTCCATTGTGCAGCTTTGCCAGCCAGTTCTAGTGCAAGGCCACACCTGCCAATTCTTGACCCCCTCTGCAAGAAGATAGCTCTGGCTTAGGCACTGGACAGCTGATGTGGCTCCTAAGTCACATTTTTAAGCTATCTTTTAGAGGTAAGCTGCTGTTTGGAGAAGTTAGAGAAGTTAGGTAAAAACCTAAGGGATTCCAAGACTCAGAGATTGCCAGAGGGCAAGTCTAAAGATTCTTTTAAATCCTCTCAGCCTCGTCTTAGGTTTCATGAGGCCAAGTGCTACAGGCCAGGCAAATATAACTTTCAGGGTTGCCACTTCAACAAAGAAAGCTGCCTTTCATGCTGACAGAGAGAACTCTGCTTCAACTCTTAAGTCTACCATTTCTTTCTGCATCTCCCAAATGATGGGGGTCTCTGTTCGGATTTCATAATAGCTGGACTCCTCTCCCAGGTTCCATAAGGAGTGGACCAGAATTACCTCAGACAAATGTGTCCTGGAAATCCTAAAGCAGAGTTACAAACTGGAGTTCTCCCATTCCACTGCAGATTTTTTTTCTTAGAATCTCCATGCAAGTTCCAGTCCAGATATCAACCAGTTCAAGCCACCTTGCAAATGCTCCTTCAGTTGGGCACAGTCGAAACTGTCCCCAGTTGCAACTGGAGATGGGACATTATTCCATTTACTTTGTAGTTCCAAAGAAGGGAGCTTCCTTCCACCTGGGTTTGGATGTCAAAAGAGTCAACAGTGTGTTAAAGGTTCGCAATGGGAACATTTATTTACCACCTTTTTGAAGGAATTCACTCAAGGCGGTGTACAGTAAGAATAGATCAAACATGAGCAATAGGCAATTACAGCAGTAAAAATATTTGAATAATAGGTATGGCATGGTATACTACTTGCAATGACAACACAATATGTATTAGAACATTGCAGTCTGTAATAGTTTCAGACCATCAGGGAGAGTTTATAACCTCCCTGGATCTCCCTGGATTTCCACTTCACCTTCCCACAGAAGATTTGTGATTTGCAATCCTTGGGAAATATTGTCAATTTATGACTATGTCCAAAATAACACCTTTATTGGAACATCCAAAGACTCGACATGAGTCGTGTTTCAGCCCACAAAAGCCTTCCTCAAAAACCTTTGTGTGTCCAAACGCTTTACGGAATGTTTATTTGGTAGAAAGCAGCAAGATATCAATTATTCTCTGAGGACAGACAACAGGCTGCTTGTTCTCACATGTGGGTCGATGTCTGTGTCGGGCCAGGAAACGGCAAATTTTTCACCAGCAAAATTAAAATGTTTTGCCAGAGCCTTCTGGGTGCGCGAACCGTGCACACCGCGCATGCGCGGACGATTTCCCGCCCGTTGCGTAAGCGTGCCTCAGTTTTCTTTTTTCCGCGTTGAGATGCGGTAGAGTTTTTCGGCGCTCCTGTCAGGTCCAGGAAAGAGTTTTTGGCTTTTCACTTTATTTTACTTTTATTTCAATTCTACAGTTAAAAAGAAAAAAAAAGTTCACATAGTTTTTTTACTTTTGTCCCCTTTTAAAGTTTCCTTTGTTTTTGATGCGGCCGGCTTTGGCCGTGCGGTCGGGTTATCCCCTTCCTTTCTGTGCCCTTTTTTCTCTTAACGGGTACAATCGCATCTTTTGATTTCACTGAAGCCATTTTACCTTCCATGTCATCGAAGACACCCAGCGGCTTCAAACATTGTACTTGGTGCAACCGGACCATCTCTGGTACCAATACCCATGCCTGGTGTATCCAGTGCCTTGGGCCTGACCATAGCCCAGCCGTTTGTAGTCTGTGTCTTTGTATGAAGAAACGGACCCAAGCGTCTTGAGAAGCCCAACGAGAAAAGCTTTTTGGGGCTCGGTCCAGTCCTTCGACATCAGTACTGAGGTTGGCAGCATCGACATCGAGAGGAGCATCGACGTTGGGAGCAGAGGTAATGACTGCTGAGAGACCAACTTGTGCTGGGAGCAGTGAGGCGTCGAGTGGGTCTTCACCTGCTTCGAGGCCTCCTGTTATGCAGGCCCCCCGGGACCGACGTTCATTGGCCCCGGCCCCTAGGAGAAGTGAGGATTCCATGTCTTCCTCATCGATACTGAGGAGTCTCTATGACGGGCGTCGAGCGAAGGCGAAGAAACACCGTCGTCATTCTCCTTTGACATACGGTACCGGGAGCTCCGGGGCATCGAGAGAGTCTGCACCCGAGAAGCGTCGGCGCCGAGAGGATCAGGATCACTGCCCCTCGATACAGGAGGTGCTGATGCGTCGGTCTCCTAGCAGCTCGATACCTGCTCCTGAGCCTCTACAGATTCTGACACCGCCTGTTCCACCGACCCCGCAGCCTTCTCCGATGGTGGCTTTCGATGAGCGCATCCGGGCTTTATTTCCAGATCTTCGAGGGACTGCTATGTCAGTCAGCTTTGGTGTTGGGGGTGCTTGCGCCCCTTGTACCATCTGCTGCAGTGGTGTCTGGCCCTTCTCCTGCGGTGAGGTCTCTGACTGCGGTGCGGCATCGGCGTCAGCTACCATCCAGGTCGACTCCCCTTCGACATCGGTGGAGGGAGCTTCGCCGCAGTCGGATCGGGCGTCGTCCTCTCGACATTGCCATAGAGGACATCATTCCTCGGCGTCAAGGCAGGTTCAGTGTCAAAGTACCTGGACACAGGCTTTATCTGACACTGAGCAGGAGCATTCGTGGGAGTAGGAGGAAGATCTCAGGTACTTTTCTTCTGATAAGTCCTTTGGGATTCCCTCTGATCCTTCCCCTCTACAGAGAGGAGACTTACCTCCACCAGAGAGTCTGTCCTTTTCCTTTTTTGTCCGGGAAATGGCTATGGCTACTCCCTTCCCTGTGGAGGTTGAGGATGAGCCCAGGGCTGAGATGCTCGAAGTCCTGGATTATTCTTCTTCACCTAAAGAGGCTGTAACAGTTCCTATGCATAAGGTACTGAAGGAAGTCCTTATTTGAAACTGGTCGGCCCCTCTGTCTAGCCCTGTGGTCCTGAAGACAGCTGAATCCCAGTATCGGATCCACGGTGAACCTGGATTGATGAGGTCCCAGTTACCCCACAATTCCATGGTGGTGGACTCCGCCCTCAAGAGAGCCAGGAGTACTAGACTATGCTTCGGCGCACCCAGGCAGAGAAGCTAGAACTCTTGATTCTTTTGGGAGGAAGAAGTATCACGCCTCTGTGCTCGCCACCAGCTCTTCATAAGTATGCACTTGCGGGACTCGATACAGCAACTGTCGAGCTTGGTTGATGCACTCCCTATGGAGCTGGCCGAGCCTTTTCACCAGGTGGTCAGGCAGCAGAAGGCATGTCGAGTTCCTGGCCAGGGGTACATTTGACACTTTTGTTGTAGCATCCAGGATCGCTGCTCAGGGTGTAGTGATGCACAGACTCTCATGGCTGCATATCTCTGACCTTGATCATTCTGTCCAGCAGCGAATGGCGGATGTTCCTTGCTGGGGGGGGAACAACCTTTTTGGTGAAAGAGTAGAGGATCTTGTTAATGAGATCAAGAAGCATAATTATGCAATGAATTCTCTTTCCCACCGGGCGCCTTCTGCTACTGCCTCCTCATCTAGGAGGTATTTTGGGGTGGGGGAAGAGGAGTGCTCCCTATTCCTATCCTAGGCGTAGGTACACTCCTGCCAGGCTCAGCCCCAGCGCGCTCATTCTCGTCGTCAACGTGCATCTAAGGCCCATTCTGTTCCCCAGCAAAAGCAAGGGACAGGCTTTTGACTGGCTCCAGTTAAGCATAGCCTCAATAAAAGTGTCTGTACCGGTCGACTTGCTGGTTAGAGGGCGGTTGATATTTTTTCACCAAAGGAGGCCTCTTATAACCTCCGACCGGTGGGTTCTTCAAATAGTCCAGTTAGGATACACCCTCAGTCCGGATTCCAAACCTCCAAATTGCCCACCAGAAGCGCATTCATACAGTTCCCAGCACAAACAGGTACTTGCAGAGGAACTTTCCACCCTTCTAAAGGCTCGAGCTGTCGAACCTGTTCCACCAGGGAAGAAGGGCTGGGATTCTATTCCAGGTACTTCCTTGTGCAGAAAAAGACAGGGGGGATGCGTCCTATTCTAGACCTCAGGGGCCTGAACAAATTTCTGGTCCGAGAAAAGTTCAGGATGGTTTTCCTGGGCACCCTTCTTCCCATGATTTAGGAGAACAATTGGCTATGCTCTCTGGACTTAAAAGGATGCTTACACACACATCTCGATACTTAGGAAGTATCTTTGATTTTGGTTGGGAACTCAGCACTTTCAGTACCGTGCATTGCCTTTTGGGCTGGCGTCTGCGCCCAGAGTGTTTACAAGGTGTCTGGCGGTAGTAGCAGCATCGCTATGCAGACTGGGAGTGCATGTGTTCCCTTATCTTGACGATTGGCTGGTGAAGAGCACCTCGGAGGTAGGTGCTCTACAGTCCATGCGAATGAATATTCAGGTGCTAGAGCTGCTGGGTTTGGTGATAAATTACTCCCAAGTCCCATCTCACCCCAGTCCAGAGGTTGGAATTCATTGGAGCTCTGTTGAACACAGCTCGAGCTTATTTTCCCGACGCAAGGACAGACAACCTCCTGTCCCTTGTGTCCATGGTTCGAGTGTCTCAACAGATCACGGCTCTGCAGATGCTGAGACTTCTGGGGCACATGGCCTCCACAGCTCATGTAACTCCCATGGCATGTCTACATATGAGATCAGCTCAATGGACCCTAGCTTCCCAGTGGTATCAAGCTGTGGGGGATCTAGAGGATGTAATCCAACTGCCCACTGACTGTCGGAATTCTCTTTAGTGGTGGATGATGCGATCCAATTTGACCTTGGGACGTCCATTCGAAATTCCTCAGCCACAAAAAGTGCTGGCAACGGATGCATCCCTCCTGGGGTGGGGAGCTCATGTAGATGGACTTCACACTCAAAGAGCTTGGTCCTTTCAGGAAAAAGATCTTCAGATCAACCTCCTGGAACTGCAAGCGATCTGGAACGGTCTAAAGACTTTCAGAGATCGGCTGTCCAACCAAATCATTTTAATTCAATCAGGTTGTTATGTATTATACCAACAAGGAGAGGCGGGGGGGGGGGGGGGCACCGGATTTTGTCCTCTGTCAGGTAGCCTTCCAGATGTGGCTTTGGGCGCACCATCACGGCATTTTTCTGCAAGCCACTTATCTGGCAGGCGTAAACAGTCTGGCCGACAGACTGAGCAGGATAATGCAACCTAACGAGTGGTCACTAAACATGGGAGTAGCCTGCAAGATCTTCCAAGCATGGGGCACCCCCTTGGTGGATCTTTTTGCCACTCAAATCAATCACAAGGTACCTCAGTTCTGTTCCAGGCTTCAGGCCCATGACAGACTAATGTCAGATGCCTTTCTCCTACATTGGGGAACATGCCTTCTGTATGTGTATCCTCCCATACCTCTAGTAGGGAAGACTTTGCTGAAACTCAAGACCGAGGAGCCATGATTCTGATTGCGCCCTCTTGGCTCCATCAGATTTGGTTCCCTCTTCTTCTGGAGTTGTCCTCCGAAAACCGTGGCGATTGGACTGTTTTCCTACCCTCATCATCCAGAATGAGGGGTTGCTTCTACATCCCAACCTCTCACGGTCTGGATGTTGAGAGCTTAGAAATTGCCTCTTTAGGTCTTTCAGAGGGTATCTCCCGAGTCTTGCTTGCTTCCAGGAAAGATTCCACAAAAAAGTGTTACTCTTTCAAATGGAGGAGGTTTGCCGTCTGGTGTGACAGCAAGGCCAGCAAGGCCCTAGATCCCTTTTCTTGTTCTACACGGACCCTGCTTGAATACCTTCTACACTTATCAGAGTCTGGTCTCAAGACTAACGCCATAAGAGTTCACTTTATTGCGATTAGTGCTTATTGCCGTTTAGAGGGTAAGCCTATCTGTGGGACAACCTTTAGTAGTTCGCTTCATGAGAGGTTCCATGGAAACCTATGGAACTTTGGAAGGCTAAGTGCTTTGAAAATGAGCCTCTTAGTCAACCTCCATTGAAGAGATTTGCAAGGCTGCAACATGGCATCAGTCCACACATTCACATCTCACTACTGCCTTCAGCAGGATACCCGACACGACAGTTGGTTTGGGCAGTCAGTGCTGCAGAATCTGTTCGGGGTTTGGAATCCAACTCCACCCTCCTAAACCCATTTTGTTCTGTTCCAGGTTGCACTCTGTTACTTGTTTATGGTTTCAGGTCAATCTCAGTTATGTCCTCACCATTGCGAGGTCCAATTGACCAATGTTTGTTGTTTTGAGTGAGCCTGGTTGCTAGGGATACCCCACATGTGAGAACATACAGCCTGCTTGTTCTCGGAGAAAGCAAAGATACATACCTGTAGCAGGTATTCTCAGAGGACAGCAGGCTGATTGTTCTCACAAAACCGCCCACCTCCCCTTGGAGTTGTTGTTCTTTGTTTATATGCTTTTTTTATTAAACTGAGGAGGCATGCTCATGCGATGGGCGGAAACTTGTCTGCGCATGCGCGGTGCGCGCAGTTCGCGCGCCAGAAGGCTCTGGGAAAACTTTTTAGTTTTGCTGGTGAAAAATTTGCCGTTTCCTGGGCTGACACAGACGTTGACCCACAAGCGAGAACAATCAGCCTGCTGTCCTTGGAGAATATCTGCTACAGGTAAGTATCTTTGCTTTACCAGTACCATTTTGGACGTAGTTCTACATCAACATACATCCAACTAAAGACTCCTGAGGAAGGCCTTTGTGGGCCAAAACACGACTTGTGTTGAGTCTTTGGATGTTTCAATAAAGGTGTTATTTTGGACATCGTCTGCTGCCCTTTTCTTTGTCACCCTTGTTGTGATTGTTTTGTTTGTGTGTCTACAAGGGATACTGTTCTTCTGTATTCCTGCCGTGGCCAATGTTTGACAATGACATTCAGCCTTTCCACATCACCAAGGACATATTTTTTTCAAGGTGGTAGTGACAGCCTTCCTTCACAAGGATGGATTGCAGGTTCATCCATACCTTGCGATTTGGCTGATTTGTGATTCTTCCTATCAAGAGAGTCTTTAAGTTTCTTCCAAGATATCTACTCTTCTTCAGTCCTTAGGATTGGTATTCCATTTTACCAACACAAATCTTGGCATAACTGGGAGTGATATTTGACATAGGCTTAGGGAGGACATTTCTTTCTGTTGTTCATCAGCAAAAGATTCACACCCAAGTCAGGTTCTACTTTCTCTACCAGGTCCTGTGGTCTGGGAATATGTTCAAGTTCTAGGTGCAATGGCCTCTATCTTGGACATTTTTCCATGGGTCAGATTTCACATCAGAACAATTCAGGGGTTCATTCTCAGCTGTTGGTCTCCATCTGTCTTGGACCCTCCAAGCCAAACTCGGCCTCAACTGGTGGATTCAGCGCAGCCTTCCTCTGACAATTCAGAATTTCTTTCTCTCTCTGCAGGCAGCTATCTGTAGCTCATGTGCTGCTAGGGCTTGCCATAGCTGGGTGGAACAGATTTCAGATTCCTTCCAGAAGTCTTATATTCAAACCTCTGCCTGAATTGCCAGATGTGGAAATGGAGCTGGCATATTTGGCAGATTCCTTGTATGGCTTGATTCGGGTGTCAACCAAGCAGTCTTTGTCCATCACAGCTGTCATTTGCTGTGGTTGTGCCACTGGGCGGCAGATGCAACTTCAACCAATGGCTGATTAAGCTCCCTTTTTAAGGGCAAGCTGTTTGATGAGAACTTACCAAAGCTGGTGAAAGATCCGGGTGATTCAAAAAGACAAAACTTGATACCATGGTTTAAAGATTTAAAAAAACTCAAAACACAATCCAGAAAACTTGAACGAGCATAGAATAAAACAAAAAACAAACATACACTCAACGCATGGGAACAAACTCACAGAAAATACAAATATGCAATTAGACAAACCAAAAGGTCCTACTACAAGACTAAACTAGGACCGGATAACAAAGATCTTAAGAAATTATTTCAACTCGTAAATAAACTACTAGACACCACCCCTGTCACCACATCCAACACAGATGTCCCATCTGCAGCTGAACTGGCTACCTACTTCAAGGACAAAATAACAAAATTACGCAGCACTCTTCCTTATCACAACACCAACATCGAAAACTTCTTTGACAACCTAGACCTAATCCCGGGAGGATACCCAGCTGACTGCATCTGGTCCACATTAGATCTACTCACCACTGAATCAGTTACACAAGCAACTCATAGATTCGCCAACACCCACTGCAAACTGAACATATGTCCCAGTCATCTACTTAAATCCGCCCCTAGCCGATTCATAGAAGACCTCACATCCCACCTAAACTTCACGCTACAACAAGGTTTATTTCCGAGGACTATGGTAACATCCTACTTACCCCAATACCAAAAGACACTAAGAAAAAAACAAGCGACCTCACCAACTACCGCCCAGTTGTGTCCATCCATCTAGTAGTAAAATTGATGGGGAGCCTGGTGACCAAACAGCTTATGGAATACCTGGACAAGCACTCAATACTACACGACTCACAATCAGGATTCTGCTCCCACTAGAATACCGAAACAGTCCTAGTCACTCTCCTGGCCAAATTCAAACAGGAAATAGCCATAGGTAAAAGCATACTTCTTCAATTCGACATGTCGAGCGCATCTGACATGGTAAACCATAATATATTAAGACTCTTTGGCCACTTCAGGATTGTTGGAAACGTACTCAACTGGATCAAGGGCTTTCTAACCACCAGAACATACCAAGTAAAATCAAACTCAAACACATCATCACCGTGGAAAGCAGAATGTGGAGTACCTCAAGGATCACCATTATCACCAATACTCTTCAACATGATGATGATCCCACTGTCAAAGTCCTTATCCAATCGAGGCCTTAACCCATTCATCTATGCAGATGATATTACAATCTTCATTCCCTTCAGACATGACTTGAATGAAATAACTAATGAATTCAATGATGGCCTGAACATCATGGACTCTTGGGGAAACTCATTCCAACTGAAATTGAACACTGAAAAAACACACTGCCTTATCCTTTCATCTCAACATAACTACAAACCCACAACCATAAACACCCCAGGACATGCACTCCCTATCTCAGGCAGCCTAAAAATACTCAGTCACAATCGACCACAACCTCACTTTCTCGAGAGCCAAGTAAAAACTGTAAATAAAGAAAATGTTCCACTCAATGTGGAAACTCAAACGAATAAAACCTTTCTTCCCGAGGGATATCTTTCGAAAACTAACACAATCAATGGTCCTCAGCCATGCAGATTACTGCAACAGAATCTATGCGGGATGTAAAGAACTCATAAAAAAATTCCAGACCGCCCAAAAAACAGCACCCAGACTGATATATGGTAAAACACGATTCAAAAGCGCTAAACCCCTTCGAGAAAAGCTACACTGGATCCCAATCAAAAAACAGATTATTTTCAAAATATGCACATTGGTCCACAAAATCATCTACGGCGTAGTCCCAGGATACATGACAGACCAAATAGATCTACCAACTAGAAACAGACTCAAATCAGCACGTTCATACCTAAACCTACATTACCCAAACTGCAGAGGGCTAAAATACAAAACAACCTATGCATCTAGCTTCTCCTACATAAGCGCACAACTATGGAATGGACTCCCGTATGCTGTGAAAACAATACATGACCACCTAAACTTCAGGAAGTCATTAAAAACCCACCTCTTAAAAAAAAAAAAAAAAAAAAAAAAAAGCCTATCCCAATGATCCAACATAAATCCCCACACCCTGCAACGCAACGTAATCAAAGATTGAACTGGACAGTCTACCATCCTCTTTCCCTCGACCCACGACGCCTGATTCACCTCTATCTCATTTGACCACAACACAGTCTTGTATTTGTTATCAACCGGAATGGCAAACGCCTTTACAGTACTTTGTAAGCCACATTGAGCCTGCAAATAGGTGGGAAAATGTGGGGTATAAATGTAACAAATAAATAAAGACTCGGCATCTTTCCGTTTGGGTTAGGCTCGCTCTCGTTTTAAAGGTATCAGGTGCCATCGTCCGGTGCAACCTACAGTTAATCGGAGATCCAGGTATCAGTTCAAGCAGGATTTTGGAACTCCAGACTTCGTCCTGTTGATCCTTTGAATTTCTCCTAAAGAGGTGATGGGGCACCCAGTCCTGTCTCTTCTTTCTAATGTAGTTTCTGCCTTTCATCTCAATTGACCTTTGTTTCTTCCCGCTTCCTTGAAGTTCGCCATGTATGCCTACATTTTTGGAAATGACAAAACGAGTTCCATTGGTCATATCGTTTGTGCTTTGCTCAGGACCTCGGAAAGATAGTGCGGCTTCCAAAGCCATGCTGACTTGCTGGTTCAAGGATTCTATCGGGTCTGCGTGTTAACTAGCTAGTAAACCACTTCCAGAAAGATTCGCTGCTTTGACGTTTGCCTTGTAAACCTACATTTTTGGAAGTGACCAATAAGTTCTGTTGTTCATATCATTTGTGCTTTGCTTGGGACCTCGGAAAGGTAATGTGGCTTCCAAAGCCAGGCTAGCTCACTGGTTCAGGGATGCTATCAGGTCTGCGTGTTTACTAGTTGGTAAACTACTTCCGGACGGATTCTGGGCACCTTCTACCCGAGCTGTCATGACTTCCTGGATGGAATCCGTCTGTTCTCCCTGGAGGAACTATGTAGGGCGGTGACATGGTCTTTCTCACATACCTTCTCCAGACACTACCATTTAGATGTCTCCGCTCAGTAAAATGCATCTTTTGGAGTATCAGTGCTATCCGTGGGATCTTCAGTTTCCCATCCTACTTTAGGACTGCTTTGCTACATCCCACATGTTTCTGGACTCATCTGCTGCAGACACTAAGGAATGAAAAATAATTTCTTACCTGATATTTTCTTTTCCTTTAGTCGCAGCAGGTAAATCCAGAGGCCCACCCTGCTTTTCCGACGGTTCCTATTACTTAGTTCTCTCTGTTGGAACTTGTTGCTGCATTTTTATATTTTAAATGGACTGTTGTAATCGGTTTGTGTTGGCAGTTCTTTATCACTTTTTCCTGTGGGGAAGGAGAAATTTTATAATTCTGTTGTCTTCTGCTTTGTCATGAGAAATACTGACTGACCAAGGAGCATCCCATCCTTTAAAGACAGTGCAGTTCAGCTCTCTCAGCGCGCTGTCCACCTGCTGGTAGATGTTCACTGCCCACAAGTGTCTGGATTCATCTGCTTCGACTAAAGAAATGAAAATTATCAGATAAAATAATTTTTCGTTATTTCTCCATATCTTACCCCTTCTACAAAAGGGGTTAACCTTGGCAGCTCTCTGGTTTCTGGTTTTACAGCATTTGTTTTCCTTTATTGATGAACATTTGATAACAGATTGGCTCACTGTATAACATTTATGCAGAACTGTATAGCATACACATGTACAATATATGTGGACATCACTTGTCAATCACTTGCCTCTCCCCCAAAGGCTACAGAACAGGTAATAACAAAAATAAAAATGTATTACATAAAAATATATTATCTAATTCAAATAAAACCCAAATCAGTTAGGTAACTTTTTATGTTTAATATTTGATGTACTACTGGATTTGCATTACAGTGAAGCAACTGAACACCCAGCTAATTGGCTGTGATGGCACAGACTTTACACTTAAAATATAGCTTAAATCATTGGTCACATTGGTTCATTTAATCTCTTAACAGAATAATTTTAAAAGATTTTCTGGGCACTCTAATGCAGGTAAGTCGCTCTGATTCCTAGAATAAATCTCCAGTACCTGATGTGACCACCACTGTTGAACAAAAACCTCAGACATTTTTGCCCAAATACTTTATCTTCCTATGAGACAGTCATTCCTGCGTGCTCATTTTACAGTCTAGAAACTTGTTCTTAAGTGTGTGCTAGAGTAAAGTTGAATATATAACTATAATTTGAATATTTTTGAATGCACACCTTGTTTGTGTTTCTAATGCATACTGTGGCTCTTTGGATGTTTCCAACAATTTAATTTTTCTTTTTAGGTTTTAATGCTGACACTACAGAATGATCCCCCAACGTTAGAGACTGGTGTACAAGATAAAGAAATGCTGAAAAAGTATGGAAAGTCATTTAGGAAAATGATTTCATCTTGTCTACAGAAAGACCCCGAAAAGAGGTACAGAAAAGCCCAGACTACTGTACTTTTAAAACAGGTTACATATTACTAACAGCAGATCAGCAATTTCATGCTTGAGTTCTTTGGGTACCCTTGGATGTATGCCATCTGGTCCAGGTGATTTACTACTCTTTAATTTGTCAATTTACATCTTTCAGGTTCACTGAGATTTCTTTCAGTTCGTCTGCATCATCACCCTTAAACTATTTCTGGTACAGGCAGAACAACTTCTTACAACTTCTTCTGTAAAGACAGAAGCAAAGAATTCATTTAGTTTCTTCAATGGCCTTGTCCTCCCTGAGCCGCCCCTTTTGCTCCTCCATGATCTAAGGGTCCCACAGATTCCCTTGCAGGCTTTCTGCTTCTGATGTACTCGAAAAAGTTGTTACTGAGAGTTTTAGCCTCTGTGGCAAGTTTCTCTTCATAGTCTCCTTTAGCCTTCTTTATTAATGCTTTGCATCTGACTTGCCAGTGCTTATGTTGCTTCTTATTTTCTTCATTTGAGTCCTTTTTCCATTCTTTGAAGGGCAATCTTTTGGTTGTAATGGCCTCCTTTACTTTTAACATCAGGCTGTAGTAATATTTTCAAATTTGTTTTTTGTAGCTTTGGCACTACATAGAGATGCTTAGTTATGTTCAACTATTTTTACTTATTTTTTTGGTTGTTGCCACTCTGCATGGCCTACTGCATTGAGGCCATCAGATGACATTTATTTTTTAGTCATTTTTCTGTACTTATTTTTCAGTACATGACCCAGAAAGAGCCATTAGGTTTAGCAAGTGGTCCCAGTTCAGTTGTGTAATGTCTGCATAAATATTTATTTATTTATTTGTAGCATTTGTATCCCACATTTTCCCACCAATTTGCAGGCTCAATATGGCTTACATTTGCCATAATGGCGATTGCCATTTCCGGGTAGCAGAGTTACAAATGGTATTGAATTAAAGTGCTTACATATATGGAATAGATCATGGTGTGTGTGTGTGTATATATATATATATATATATATATATATATATATATATATATATATATATATAAATAAATATAAATAACATGTGCATACATACATGGTAAAGAAGAGAAAAGTTGTGGTAGTGCATGAAGGCTCCTGAGTAGTAGATTGGTTAGTAACATGCATTAGGTCATCGACTAAAGAGTCCCTATTCCGCATAAGGTTTAAGTGAATTGCTTAATCATTATCATAGAGGTTAATCAGTCATGTGTTAAGAGTTTGGTTTTGTGTAGATCGTGTATAGTTTCGTTATTTAGTATTAGGATGGATGCTTAAGGTATGCCTTCTTGAAAATACTAGGGAGAAACAATTAGAAAGATACAGTACCCACTACTAAATCTAAATCTCGGTACTGACAACAGTTTAACATGTTAAATGAAATAATGTAGTCAGTTCACCAAAGTAATTACCAAACAAGTATGACAGCCATTCATGGAATCATCATAGCACACTCATTGTTCCATGTGTACATCCTATAAAAGGTATCATGACTAAACAAAGCTGTTCAGAATAGAGGAGGGATATGGAACACTACAGTCACAGCAAAAGAAGCAACATTTTTTTAAACAGATAAGTTATCAATTGTTTTCAAAACAATGAGAGAATTAATCTTTCTAATATCAATTGGGCGTGAACACCACGTAGCATCTCCCTTATACAGAAATGCCATTAAAAATGTCTTAAATCTTATTTTAGATATGATGGAAAATAAAAAAGGAATGAATCTATGGCACATGATGAAGTAGGAGATAAAAGAAATGAAAATAAGTATTCTGGACATACCGCAGAGTATCTTATATACCCAACATGCAAGATTAAAAGTAATTTGGGCTTTAACCCAAAGCCACATGGGAACAAATTGATAAGAACATTGGGCACTAGTAGGTTAATGGGCAGCCAGTGAAATTTGATCAATGTAGATGTTAACATGATCAGTCTTTTCTGCACCTTAATCATCTTCGCTGCAGTGTTTTGCAGTAATTGCAGTCTAGCAGTCAAGTTGGCTGAAAAAAGTCTATAGGCCAATTTAGAGAGGCTCACTTAACCAGGATGGAACCAGGCTGCTGGTGCTTACAGTCTCCCAGGAGCACATGGTTCGGTGTGGTGTATCCTCGAAGGATACTATTGAAACAGGACATTTAGAGAATCCCAATAGAAAGGTTTCAATAATGGTGAAAGAAAGCCAGGATTGTTCAATAGGAGAACAGAGTATAAAGGGTGCAAATTATCCTCATCAACTTCAAATCAGCTTGTAGATGCAAGGAAAAAACACAATTGGAAGTGTCTATATACAAATGCTAGAAGCCTAAAAAATAAGATGGGAGAGTCGGAGTATATAGCACTAAATGAAGAGGCATCTCAGAGACCTGGTGGAAGGAGGACAATCAGTGAGTTTTTTCTGGGAACAAATTATATCTCAATGATAGAGTAGATCAAATTGGAGGGGGGATTGCGCAATATATTAAGTAGGGAATTGAGTCAAATATTCTACATGAAACACCAATGTGGAATCCTTGTAGATACAAATTCCATGAGTGATGGGAAAGAGTATACTGGTAGGGCTGTGCTACATCCATCAGGACAGAATGAACAGACGAACAAATGTTTACGGAAATTAGGAAAGCTGGCAAATTGGCATAATAATGGGTAATTTCAATTACCCCAATATTCACTGGATAAATGATACATCAGGGAGCACTAGGGAGGTAAAATTCTTAGATGTAATAAATGACTGCTTCTTGGAGCAACCGGTCCAAGAACAGACAAGAAGGGGAGCTATTTTAGATCTTGTCCTTATTGGAATGCAGGGAATAGTACGAGAATTAACTGTGTTGGATCCACTGGGAAACAGTGGTCATAACATGATCAAATGTGAGCTGATATCTGGAGTGAAGTCACTAAAGAAATCTAATGTGGCCGCATTCAATTTTCGAAAGGGTGACTGACAAAATGAGGAAAATGGTTAAAATGCAGCTGAAAGGGTCGGCCGCAAAGGTTAGGACTTTAAATCATGCGTGAACGCTATTTAAAAATACCATAATGGAAGACCAGACCAGGTGTATTGCACGTATTATCAAAGGTGGAAAAAAGAGCAAATGACAAACTGGTAAAATGTTCCTGATGCTAAGAAAAAATTGTCTAAAAACTGGAAAAACATTACTTCCCCTAATATATTCACCCTTTCTTGCCTCGTATCCTTCATTCAGTTTTTTTTGCCTTTTCTGTGCTGAAGACTCCTAAGAGTCAGAAATGTACTTATAAGTACATTTGGTGGTGGTAAATGGAGCTTGCTCTGAAGAAAAGGATGTCAGTGGAGTACTGCAGGGATCGGTCCTAGGGCCGGCTCTTTTTAACGTTTTTGTGAGCGATATTGCGGAAGGGCTGTCTGGTAAGGTTGTCTCTTTATGGATGATACTAAACTCTGCAACAGGAATGGACCGATATTTGGCAACTAAGGTTTAATCCCCAAAAATGCAGGGTCATGCACTTGGGTCGCAAAAATCCTAGGGAACGGTACAGTATAGGGGGTGTAGTGCTTCAGTGTGCGAAGGAAGAGCGGGACTTGGGGGTGATTGTGTCTGATGACCTTAAAGTTTCAAACAAGTAGAAAAAGTGACGGCCAAAGCCAGAAGGATGCTTGGGTGCATAAAGAGAGGCATGACCAGCAGAAAAAAGGAGGTGATAGTGCCGTTGTATAAGTTCGTTTGGAGTACTGCATGCAGTTCTGGAGACTGCACCTACGGAAAGATATAAACAGGATTGAGTCTGTCCAGAGGGCGGCTGCGAAATTAGTAAACTGTCTTGAATGCAAAAATTATAGGGACAGGCTTATGAACCTCAACACGTATATGCTGGAAGAGAGGAGATAGTAGAAACATTTATATATTTCAAGGGCATTTATGTACAGGAAGAGAGCCTTTTTCAAATGAAGAAGAGCTCTGGAATGAGGGGGCATATGACAAAGTTAAGAGGGAATAAACTTAGGAGTAACCTAAGGAAGTAGTATTTCACAGAAAGGGTGGTGGAGGCTTGGAATGGCCTCCCGGTGGAGGTGGTGGAGTCTAGGACAGTTCCAGAATTTAAAAAGGCATGGGATAAGCATGTGGGATCGCTTAGGAACAGGAAGAATTAGGGGTTACAGAGGATGGGCAGACTGGATGGGTCATATGGCCTTTATCTGCCGTCATGTTCTATGTTTGAGAGTTTGTACCCTTAAAGAACCTCTAATTAGCTGGAAAATTCTTACATGTATAGACGCCTAAGAATAAAAACCCTATTTACAAGATTCTGTGGGGTTTTGCTCTGGTTTATAGAATCTCTTGCCACCTACAATCACACATTAAGATCTTCAGGTGAATATAAGCTTAGAATCCATTGCTAGGAGTGTATAGGCTGATGATGGTGACTTGGGATGTACATAAGAATTGCCATACTGGGATCCATCAAGCCCAGCATCCTGTTTCCAACAGTGGCCAATCCAGGTCACAAATACCTGGCAAGATCCCAAAAAAGTACAAAACATTTTATGCTGCTTATCCCAGAAATAGTGGATTTTCCCCAAGTCCGTTTAATAATGGTCTATGGACTTTTCCTTTAGGAAGCTGTCCAAACCTTTTTTTAAACTCCGCTAAGCTAACCGCCTTTACCACATTCTCTGGCAATGAATTCCAGAGTTCAATTACACGTTAAGTAAAGAAACATTTTCTCTGATTCATTTTAAATTTATTACATTGTAGCTTCATCGCATGCCCCCTAGTCCTAGTATTTTTGGAAAGCGTAAACAGACGCTTCACATCTACCCATTCCACTCCACTCATTATTTTATGGACCTCTATCATATTTCCCCTCAGCCACCTTTAAAGGGAAGAGTCTCATCATTTTTGAAATTAATTGTTGATCTAAAAGTAGAGTGTAACTATTTAATCTTTAGTAAGAAACTTGCAGCATGATTAAGGTTTATTATCCCGATCATTGGCTAATGAAGTTTCAAGGTTCGCCACCCATTGAACTGAAGTGAGAGGATACATGATATATTCTAGGTTGCTTATTCTTTGGTTGATAATGTCTCTGGTTATAAACGGAATTTATTTTGAGTTTTATGTATTTGATGAATGCTTTTGTTTACCTGCATTGAACTTTTGAGGATTACATGGGCTATATAAATGCTGTATTAGTCAGTAGGATGCGAAGACATTGCTTCAGTACTACTTAAGGCATGATTCACATACCCTTGACTTCACTTAAAAGAAAAGGTTAGCATAATGCTGTGCTGTCTTCCCACATAGCAGTTTTTCTTCCTCTAAATATGATCTGAAAGCAGTGGTTGACAAGAGTTAGGAAAACATTTGTTCAGGTTTATCCACAGTACTCTTGAGATCGTATTGTGTGTCTGCCATTGGGATTGCCCTCATGGCTGCATACCTTAAGTCTCTTCAGATGTGCAGGAAAGGCTTGCTAGTGTGCCCTGCAGTGAAGGAGTGTGGTAGCCGTGTTAGTCCACTCTTAAGGTTATCAATAGAAATCAAACAAAATAAAACATGGAAAAGAAAATAAGGTATTAAGTTATGTCCAATAAAAAAGGTATCATCTTATTTTCTTTTCCATGTTTTATTTTGTTTGATTTCTATTGATAACCCTGTAGTGAAGAAATCTGTTTAAAGATAATCAAGGAAACAGTGGACCAAATTTAACACTACTGTTCAAGGTTTTAGATTTTCTCTGGAGCCATTCCTGATCCACCTGCTACATTTTAGGAAGTATTTGAATTGGGCACCAAGAATGCCACTACTCTTCTACTTTCTCTTCTCAATTTATAGAAGAGTCCCTCTCATCTCTAATAAAGAACATACCAAAATCGTCTCCCAATCAAAACCTGGGAAGGGTGTTTCATTGGGTTTCAGAAAAACAGGTAGTGTTGTGATATTTACTTGCTGGAGGGATGGAGGAGAACAAAGGGGAAGGTTTTATGTGGCTGGTCATTCCAGAGTAATCATAAACACCTGGGATTCTCTATTCATTTCCAAAATTATATGACTTTTGTCTGTTGGGAACCCTTCCAAATTGCCCATGGAAAGGTTCTTGGTCTGCCTCTCTACATCAGAAACATCTAGTCAAGATTGAGCCCACTGTACCACAGGAAAGAGGGTAGGAAATCTTATTCCAAGTATTTTCTGGTTCCAGAAAAAACAGACTCCATCCCCAGAGCTGCCTAATGTCCAGTTCAAAAGAGTAGGCCAGTTTTGCATTTCTGATAGCACCATCTTGATGCATTATATGACCATGGGAATCAATGGGCAGAATCAGACTACATATACCACTGTGCTTTGAGATATAACTTCAAAACCAGGATTAATGAAGACTGGCTGTGTTCCCTAGATTTGAGAGATGCTTTTTCTGTTACACATGTTTTAATCCTACAGTACAATTTACAATACAGTTTATTTTTATAGTCAGCAATAACCACCAAAGTCTTACATGGATTACAGAATTAAGATATCCAAACAATTCTTGGAGAGTTACAAAAGTCTCCTAAGAAACTCTGGTATTTTTGGTCTGCCTTAAATGAATTATAAGCTCTGTTCAGCAGAGGCTGTCTTATATATTTGTGTACAGTACTGTATGTCTAGTAGCGCTATAGAAATATTAGTGGTAATAAGAATTTCTAGAGTTTGACATACTTAAAGTCTCACTTATTAAGCCTGTCATCTCAATTCAGATTTGTAGGAGCTCTGCTAAACACAACTCTGTGAAAGCCTTCCTTCTGCAAGAAAGGATAAACAATCTGGTGTCCCTAATGAAAGAAACGTTAGTAGGTATCAGTATGGGACATATTGAAGAGCTGGGTCTAATGGCATCAATGATACATATATCTCCCTCTACACATTTCAATATGAGGCCAGCCCAGTGGACACACATCTCAGTAAGTACAGACCACTTGAGTTCTTTGAGGCAGTTTTTATGCTAAACAGCAGCCCAGGGATTTTTTGTCCTGGAGGCTAACCCAGCAAACACTTAAGTTTATTCTTACAAATGTCACATATCCAGATTAATCTAATTTTGATTTGATCTGGGATGGAGATGTCATGTATTGTGGCCCCACACTCCTTGGTCTGTGGTCTGCTTAAGAGAATTATTTCCTAATTATCCTAGAGTTCAGGGTCAGAGCCGCCAAGAGACTGAGCTGGGCCCGGAGCAGAATCATCATCATCGCTGACGCTGCTCCCCTCCCTCCTGCCCGAAGTACCTTGGCTGGCCCCGCCAGCTGCAGGCAGCGCGGCTCCTTCCTCTGCCCAACTTTGTCTGCCCCTGTGGCTGCTTTCCTCAGGTCGCACATGCTCTGTCTCAAAACTGAGCATGTGTGGCCTGAGGGCCCAGCAGCTACTAGGCAGGCAATGCAAGGGGGGACCTGGTGCTGGAGTTTTCTTTCTCCTGCTTCTGTTGGGACGCGATCATCCATGTCCTGTCAGGAGCTGGAGAGAGAGAGTTCTGCGCTGCCCCCCCCCCCCCCCCCCCCCCCCCGGAAGCCCAGACCTGGAGAATTTTGCCTCCCCTCTTGGTGGCTATGTTAAGGGTAAATAATGCTTTCAGGAATAGTTGATCAACAAGATGTATCCTAATTCAAACAGAAAATCATTTACTTCATGAGCAGGATCAGTAATCCTGTATTTGGAGTGTGTCGGAATTTGATCTTTGACCAGTTCTTAAGAAATGATGTTAAGGCAAGGAAAGCAATGTGGTTTTAGAACTTGACTGTTCGTTCACCAAGTGATCCTTGGACAGATAAGTAGAAAATTGAATATTTCTTGAGTGAAGCATACTCATGTTGGATCTTTTTAGATCTTCACTAAACAGGAAAGCAATCCTGAAAAAGTCATAAGACAGCTTGATGTCTCCCTAAATTGTTGAGAGGGTCTTCTGTGTACATTCTCCAGTGCCTGAGGTGGTAAGGACCTTCCTAAAACTCAGAGGTTTGGGGGTTTATCAACCTAATAGCCCGTATTGGCTGAAGTGGAATTAATTCCCACTTCCCTGATAACACTGATTGAAACAATTGGGTATTTTTCCAGCTCTCATCTTGCAGAATCTGAGAACAATATCTCAATATCCCTAGCCATCATAACCTGGAAACTGTAAAACCTTTGGAGGAGTGCTCTCATTCTTCCACTGGAAGGTCCCATGGCAGTAAATCAACAAAGTTTTCCTTTTTCCTGCCCCAACACAAAAACTGTGATTATTTTCAGAACTGACTCTGATGCAGAAGGTGAACGTTCTGTTAGGGTACATCCTGTAGAATGTGAAATAGTCTTTGTATAGCCTTTGTCAGATTCATGCAGAGCTGTTGAAGTCTATTACCCCTTCCACTGTATATATACACTAGACTACAAGACCCAGCCGATGAAAACTCCCTTTGAACTGCTAGAATCCTATGGGATGAAGTCTGATCTAGAGGATCATATTTTTGGTGGTGGTCACTTCAGCAGGGAGCTCCAGGCCTTAATGACTTACCTGGCCTAGGCAAAGGTTTCTTTTTTTTTTTTTTTTCATTATAGGGTGGCTCTGTTGACATATTCTAAGTTTCTTCCTATGATCGTGTTTGACTTCCACTATAGCAAATCAATTGTTCTTCCAACATTTTTCTCCAGGCCACGTCTGTACAAGGGTAAAAAAGCTTTGTTGAGCTTCTATAGCCCACTTTATCTCTGAAGAAGGATTCAGAGCAGGTTAACAAAATTGAGGCTGATTAAAATTTGCCAAATCAGAGTAATATTTAAAAAAACAATTTCATAAATAAAACCTTACTATTGTAAAAGATATTTTAAAAAGAAATGTCTTCAGTTGCTTACAAAAATCATACAAGTTGATCGAATTTCCTGAGGTAAGGAGTAGTCAGTTGCAAAAGAGCTTTATCCTTCTATCTAAAATGGAATGATCTTAAAGTCCACTCAGCCTTTTTTTTCTTTAATTCCTATAGATTGATAAACTCAAATTGTCTAGTGGATTGCATATCAGTTAGTCCCAGTTGCACTTGACTCTGGAAGGTACAGTATGTGTAGGCCTCTTGGAGAGATCTCTAAAGCTGTGACTTTTTTAGTTCCAGCCATAAATTCACTTATTACTGTTTGGGTAAGGACTTCTAGTTCAACAGTAGGTTTGGTAAATACTTCACACATTTTTTACTTGGTTTAGACTTCAACTCTATTCCCCAGCAGGGCCCAATTTTTTACAATCATAAAATGTTTTCTTGCCAGCAATCATTTCCCTGTTTGAACAATAATATTTTCTACTTTATCTGAAGAAGTTACAGTAAAATGTAGAAAGCAGTTACTTATCTGTAACAGATGTTCCCCAAAGAATAGCAGTATAGGAAGGCTTTGCAAGACAGTCTATCTTCTCTAGGAATTTTCTTTAAGTAAATAGCTAGCCAACTGGGAAGGATCCTGTGTACACAATGATCAGTAGAACATATTTAGAGAGTTTATAGCTTTTGGTTTAAAATTCTGGCATACACGTCATCAGATCAACGCACCCCCATAATTTCTGAATATCCTGTTGTCCTCCTAGAACAGCTGTTACAGGTAAGCATCTTTGCTGTCCACCTTAGTTGTACACATGGATGACATTGTGGTGGTGCCAAAAAGCATGTTTTCCAGATTTTTATCAGGAAAATTCTTAATGCCTCTGTTCACGTATAGCTATTTTGAGAGATCATGCATTGTGTCTCAGGCCTTTGTCCATGGGGGATATCTGGTGCATTTTACTACTTAAGCAGTTCTTCTCTTTGCTTTAGTTGCAGTGTGACTGAAGGACATTTTGGTGTTTTTTACTGAATAGATTTTTTCAGCGATTTGTTTTTTTTTTTTTTTTTTTTTAATTTTACTGTCCCTTTCAGGAAGTCAGTCTTGCTTTATGGCTTCTGACATGCCCTCCAGTTGTGATCCTGTTTCTTTTCTACGATGTTCACTGTTTGACAGTGCAGAATTAAACGGTGAAATTTTTTAGCTTGTCAGGCAGAGAAGATGGCAGATTTTGAGAAATATCCAAACCATGTGCAGATGTCTTATCTAACTACACAACCTGTAAGCCCCTGAGAAGGATCATGTGTTCCATGGCTGCATCTGCTTTATTATATCACCAAAAGCCATCAGGACTACCATCTCAGTTTGATGCTCAAAGCTGAGTGCTAAAGCCCACAATATAACAGTTCAAAGAAATAGCAATGCTGTCCTCGAAGCAAATGTTATGCTTAGTTAATTGTGCTATCAAACTGAGAGTAGGCAGGAGATGTGTGCTTGGCACAAGCGCACAAGGGTTTTGTGGAAAGTATGGCTGTTGTGTGCATGTGCAAACAAAGTGAAGTGCAAGCATACGACAGCGCTGTTCTTTGCTTTTAAGTATGAGCCTTTCAAAATCTGTTTGCATTTAAAAATTTTGAAAGCCTCATATTTAAGTGCAGAAAAACAGGTGCCAATGTGTGCTTTTTACTTTGGTTTTGCTCGAACACGCACATGCTTGTTTGTCACTGTTTGCGCTTTCAACTTGCATGGCCTTCCATTTGTAAAAGATAAAACCCGCAGTTAATATAAAAAATGACAAGAAATTTACTCTGCAAAACCTTCAACACTGCCCCTGACCTGCTGAAGACTTTTTGATAATATAGGCCAGTGGTTCCCAAGTTTTCTCTGGTCACGGCGCCCCTAGGCTGCCCAAGCCCCACTAGCTGAAGAAGTCCACTGCCTGAGGTCCAAGCTCCATGCTGCTTGCACAAGCAAATTGGTAGCATTCATCAGCCACCAACACCTGTATTCCCATTTATGCCTGCCTCCTCTCCCCCTTCCATTCAGTATCTGCCCTTCTTAATCCCCCTTATTCCAGCATCTGCTGTTCTCTGTCCCTTCCATCCCTTCCTCTTGCCACTTCCATCCAGCTTCTGCCGTCCTCTCTCCATTCCATCTGCTATGGATTTAAAAATTATATAATATAATTTCAAAATCCATAACAGTTTCATGCAGAGAATATTTTATCTGAGAAATTATTTCAAATACGTCATTTTACTAATTATTTTTACAATAGAATGACTGCAAAGCAAGTAGTAGTTGGGGACTGTTTGGAAAGTTCTGTGGTAATAGAGTGGATGCTTAATATGTTAAAATAAATAACATTATCCTCTATGTAATCTATAACTTGTTAATGCTAATTAAAAACAATACTATTAACAAAGTCAATTTCTTTTTTTAGGCCAACAGCAGCAGAACTTCTGAAACACAAATTTTTCCAGAAAGCAAAAGTAAGAGAATAACTTTTCACTGTTTTAAAGGACTGTAAAACTGGATCCAAAATGTTCCTTATTTTCTGAAGGGATTGTCCTCTGCTCATAATTTTAAAAGGCTTATTGTTTAGTCAAATGACAGTAGCTCTCTATGTAGATGTTAAGACCAAAATAGATTGTGGTTTAGCTCACATTGAACGAAGGTGTTCTACTACTTGTAGACCCCATTTCATAATGCAGCAGCTGAGCAATGATCTTTGGAAATCTTCACTATAATAATAGAAGGTATTTGTATAATCATTACTTGCACTGTTGCTTCCACACAGCTGATGTTATCAACATCTTCACTTTGGTGTAGAACTTGGAGGGTTTTGCTTACCAAACTTGTTGGAGGCTTTCTGTATCAAGGAATGCATCAGAGCCCCACTGTATGGTTGAGAAGGAGAGCGTTTATTGCCAGGTGAAAGTAATCAAAACATAGAATCACCCAGGTATTTAGTCCTATGTGAAAATCGGACCTTTCCTATCATTTTGATAGAATAATGTAGAAATCCTAAGGGTGTTTCTGATTTTTCCTTGCCCCACCCCTTTTTTTTTTGTTTGCGTTCCAGAATCATTTTTATCATTTGCTGGTTGCACTTTATGGAAAAGTGTTCCGGGCACTTTGATATGCATTTTGCTAAGAAATTAACAGTCTGTTACAAAATGTGGGGTACCTATGGATAGACTGAGAAACAATGTATTGTTCTGTTATGACACACTTTATAATGTTCATGTGCGTGACACACTGACACTACAGTCTGTGGCTGAACAAAATAAAAACCTTTGGGATTGATCAGATGGAATTATTTTCATTTGTAAATACCTTGGTGATTCTGTATCATTTTGATAGACTAATGTAGAAATCCAAAGGGTGTCTGATTTCCTCCCCCCCCCCCCACACACACACACTTTTTTTCCAGAATCATTTTTATTATTTGCTGGTTGCACTTTATGGAAGAGCATTCTGGCCACTTTGATACACATTTTGCGAAGAAATTAACACATTACATTTTGTGGAGTACCTGTGGATAGCCTGAGAACTAATGTATTGTTCTTCTGTTATGACACACTTGATCATGTGCATGACACACTGGCGCTACAGTCTGTGGCTGAACAAAATAAAAAAACCTTTGGGATTGATGTTCAGATGGAATTATTTTCATTTGTAGCTGGTGAATGTAAAACTATACTAGTTTGTCAATCCTAACAGGCCAAAAATCTGTCTAACCAGCCTGATACGATTTATATTGTCCAGTAGCAGCAGGGTGGACCAAGGGCAAGTTGCAAAACTAATTCAGCTGGTATCTGGATAAGCTATACTTAAATTTTATGCCAGTGACCATAAAATATGTGTTCAATGCCACTCACTGTACACTTGTAAGGCAATTCTATAATCTAGATGCCCACATTGAGCACCCTTGCATGTGTAAATTTACAGAATGCTAGCAGTTATGTGCATAAGTTTACTTTTAATTGTAAAAGTGCCACCAGGGCACTAAGTTCTATTCTACAATAACAAAGCCTAACTTATAGTATGGAAATGTAAGGGTGGGTCATACATGGGTAGGACTCCCACTTATGTGCCTTACAGAATACTGTAAGTTATGTGCATCCCTTCCTCATTTACGTGGCTTCAGTTATACTAGGCCTATGGCTGGTGTAACTGTGGTTGTGCAAACTGAAGGCACACCAATATTGGATTACATTTGTATTCCATAACAGAATCTCAGTACTGGATGCCATATGTCCTTGGGGCGCTTAGTGGTACCCAGTTGTAGAATTGCCCCATAGTGTTGCTGAATATATGTATTAAACACTAGCATTTAAATCAGGGGTTTGGAGTCAGAAGCAATTTTGGGTGGAGTCAGAGTTGGTAAAAATGTACCAACTCCAGCTTCAAAATAAAAACTTACAAACATTATAATATATGGTAAGTTATCATTTTATACTTTATATACATATTTGTCCTAGATCTAAAGTACTGGTAAATATAACTTAAATTTACCAGAGCAAAAATTTAAAAGCCTAATATCTGGAGCTGGAGTCGGTTTAGTGTACTGACGCCACATCCATAGTTTTAAATGAATATAGTGGCTCCTACTTCACCAATTACAGAATAATGGACCAAAATTAGACATGGAAATTGTGAAAAACCATAATCAGAGTAGTACAACGCAGGATAAATAAAAAGACGTGTATTTCCTTCAATAGTAAGCAAAATGTGAAAGATGAAAGAAATGCATTCACTCATGGCTGACATTTTTCTAATCACTAAGAACTGAAAATAAAATTGGAGTGCACTTGACCTCCCTTTCCAGCTTGCTTTTGCGAGTTGTCTGTAATTATTTTCCAGTGTTTTTCCGTTTGCTATTTTTTCCAGATTTTTCCTGGTAATTTTTTCTCTGCCTCTATACACTCAGCGCTAGATTTCAACTCTCCTTATCACCTTACCCTCTAATATATATACAGATATAGATATAAAGATATAATAGATAAAGATATATAATGGCTGGGTGACTGGCTGGGTTCACATCAGGTTCTGCAACCTAGATTAAATAATACTCTTTCTGCTTATTTACAACCCCAAACTTCTATTGACTTCTGCTCAGCCTGTGTTGAAGCACCAGTCCTCAATTTTACTTGGAACATCTTTCTTCTGTTAGATTCCTTAAAACTGAAGTCAAACATCAACTCCTCTACATTAAGTCTTCAAAGGAATTCACACACAAGTGCTAAGTACAGCCATTTGTTTGTCTATTGCTGGAAGACTTTATCTCACAGGGCTGTTCTGAATTTACAACTTTAAAGAGGTCTGTTCTTTTAGATTGTTTAAAGCCTTAACCCTGCATTACCAACTATTAAGATTGCTGATCCACAGGGTGGACTGCAGTGTCACCCTGTGAAATTTTGCCTAACTAGCTTCTGATACAGAAAATGTGCCTTGGTCCACAGAGCATGAGACTTAGAGCATCCCAGTGGTGTGTGTGAGAGGAAACCATAATCCCCACCAACCAAACAGAAGGCAAAAGTGCAAGAGGTCAAATACATAACAGTACTTAAAAGATCACCTCATTTGCCACACCAAAGCTACCCCCACATCACCCTTAGGAAATATAGGACCTGTGAATGCCAGAGCAGCTCAAAGAAATCCTTGGTGATCCATGATGCCATATATGAACAGCATCTTGAAATCCTAGGAATAAGTGAACCCTGGCTAGATGAAAGTGGGGGTTTACCACTGGCTGAACTTTGCCCAACAGGTTTCAACATCCAACATCAACCAAGACCAGGAAGATGGGGTGGAGGGGTAGTAGTCTTGACTCGGGATATAATCAAGCTGTGCAGAATATCCATCCCCCAGCTACATAAATCGGAATCTCTTTTTATCCAACTTAAAGGAGAAACCAAACTGGCTGCTCATGGTATACAGAGCACCTCGTAACACATCTGTGTAAGAACTCCGAGACCTGATTACTCAAGTGACCCTGAATTACCCCAGGCTGGTGATGGGAGATTTCAATCTACACATCGAAACTCCAGATACCACCACAGCTACCTTTCTGGACATGATGCCAACACTAGGATTTACACAGGTGATCAGTTCTCCAACCCACAAAAAGGGTCACATACTAGACCTGGTATTCTACAAAGTGGTGGATATCCCAGAATTCTGGGATAACAGTATTGAAATAACACCCCTATCATGGTCAGACCATTTTCTAATTAAATTTTTCCTAAATGATAACCTGAAACAAATAGCACCTCCGAGAGTTTGGAAGGAGATCAGAGACAAAATAAAGCTGACCGCTGAGAATTTCCTAGAGGCCTTGGACTATCCATATGTGGATGAAAAGACAACTACAGTGTCGGAACAGGTTGACATCTGGAATACACACTTAGCCAAGACCTTAGAGAAAACAGCACCACTAAAAAAAGGTCTTATGCCCCACTCACGAACATTCACCTTGGTTCTCTCCAGAACTTCAGATCCTTAAATGCGAAGGATGGAAACTGGAAAGGAGATGGCGTAAATCTCGCCTGAATAAAGACAGGTTAAAGTGTAGAAAGCACGACAAGCCTTAACAGCAACCAAAAAACAGCATTTCTCTCAATGCATTGCACAGGCTGCCAATTCAACCAAGTAGTTGTTCAGTATAGTAAACAGCCTACTGCAACCGCCACAACAGAACCAGCCTGCCCAGTCTAAACTGAACTGCAATGATTTTGCTGCATACTTTGCCAACAAAATTGTCTCCACCAGGATTTATAGGTAATCCCACCCACTCCTCAACCAGTTAACCTGGCAGAGACAGATGGGACACTTTTAACCTAATGACAGAGGAGAGCCTTGACAAAATCATAAGAGACCTTTGACCTACTACCTGCTCCCTCGATCCCTGCCCATCAAAGATGGTGCAGCAGGCAAGTATAGGTCTCATAGAAGGCGCCATAAAAATTGTGAACACCTCTCTTTCCAATGGGCTACTATCAACAGCATTAAAAAGGGCAGTGGTTCGCCCTTTGCTAAAAGAAAACAGGGCGAAACTTGAGAAAGTTACCTGCCGGTATCCAACACCCAATTTCTAGGGAAACTCATAGAACAAACAGTCTGTTCAATTTAGTAACTGGCTAGATCATGTGAATCTGGATTCATACCCAGTTATGGAACATAAATTGTTCTCATCACTACTAGATCTTCACAGAACCTGAGACGGGATTCGCCTCGGTGTTAGTACTGCAGATTTCTTAGTAGCTTTTGACACTTTGGATCATGATATGCTAGCATGACTGACAGAAACAGGTATCAATGGAACAGTACTTGCCTGGTTCAGATCCTATGTATCAGACAGGCAACAATCCAAAATGTTTGGCAGCAGCTCATCACCACCATGGACAATGGCCTGCAGAGTACCACAAGGATCAATACTATCACCTGTTCTGTTCAATATCTACCTCAATTCACTGGCTGAGCTGACTCAGTCAATAGACACTCAGTTCCGCATCTATGTGGATGATGTGCAGCTACTTGTACCCATTGAACCTGACTTACCCACAGCTTTGAATAAACTGATTACCTGTCTAACATCAATTCAAGAATGGGTTAAACACAGCAAACTTTGCCTGAACCCAAGTAAAACCGAGCTTCTCTGGGTCCCTAACACAAATGGATATGTACCTGACATCAAAATCCCTTTTGGAAAGTATGAACTCCCCCTCAAATCACAAGTCAAGAACCTTGGAATACAGTTTAGATTCAACACTTACTCTGATTCCCCAAATCCAAGCAACCTTCAAGAACTGCTTCTATCTGCGACAGCTACGCTGCCTCTCTCCTTACAGCGAGAAGGTAAATCTTATTCCAGTTGTGCATGCAATGATAACATCAAGACTGGATTACTGCAATTCACTATACAATGGTCTGACTACAAAGGGCCTGCTGTAGCTCCAGTTGATTCAGAGTGCAGCAGCAAGACTCATAAAAGGTTGCAAGTGACGTGACCACATCACACCATTTTTGCAAAAACTTCATTGGCTGCCAGTACAATGCAGGGCTAAATTTAAAACTGTCTGATTTTCAAGGCCCTCAACAGAAATGGCCCAGAATACATGAAGAATAGGATGATCCTGTACACACCTCCAAGGACACTAAGGTCCTCTCAAGGACTATCACTAACCATACCCTCTCCAAAAGACATTACATGATGTGATACCCGCAAGCGAGCCTTCTCTGGAGTAGCTGCCACACTCTGGAATGCACTGCTGAAGTGCTCCACTTAAACACAAGACTTTCTACTTCAGGAAGCAGGTGAAAGCTTGGCTGTTCAACCAGGCCTTTAATGGAAGAAGTAACTAACTCTCATCTCCTTTAGACCCTTTTCCCTTCAGTTTCAGACTCTACCCCACCCCACATTTCTATATCTGTTTCAAATACCTCAGTCCATCTACTAAACCCTTACATGTACTCCATCCAGTTGCTTTGCCCTCATTTTCATCCAATCCGTGCATTCCCACTTAGTTGTTATCTGCTCTCCCATCATCTTTAAATCTTATTCTATCATGAAATCCACAAACTCTTACCTAACCCATGAAATCCTCCTTCTTCCCCCCCCCAAGCCACCATCTAATCTCATTCCTGAAAGCCATATTTTTTTTTTTGGGGGGGGAGGGGGTGCACTGGCTATAAGGTTCCCATCCTGTTGTGACACCACTACCAGGCTGCTCCCTTTGCTCTCATTCCGCCCCCCCCCCCCAAGTATGCTTATTCTCTTTTCCTCTTCAGCACTCCAAGTATCAGGCCCCTATTTAATATTCACTGATTCTAACCAATGATCAATTTTGACAGGAGAAAAGAGGCAGGGTTCTCAGGCTATCAACTTCTCTGTAGCTAGCAGGGGCAGCAGTTGCAGAGACAGGGGAGGTAATAAGCTGTCAGTAATAAGTAATAAGGGAAGGAGTAGGATGTATCACTCAGAGGAATCCTGTTTAGAGGGATTGGATCCAAAGAAGCTTAGGAAATGTTAGGTAGGAGAGCCAATACTGGCTGGGCAGACTTCTATGGTCTATGCCCTAAAAATGGCAAGGTTAAATCAAGAACAATACCTACCATATGTAATGAGTTTATCTTATTGGGCAGACTGGATGGACTATACAGGTCTTTATCTGCTGACATCTACTATGTTACTATGTTAAAAACTCTGGCTGGTGACGGTAGTGATTGTGGTGGCACTAAAGGAGATCACTAGGTGGGGGGGGGGGGGGGGGGGGGGGGAGGGGTACAAAACGGCTGCTACAGGATAACAGACTCGCAGCATTTCCAGTTTGGATCAACAGCAGTAGTAATCACGGGTGGGGTGGGAGTGAAGAAGGAAAGCATAAATAGAGTGGTGATGAAGATTTCAAGTACATGCCTCTCCTGCTCTGCCCTGCCCTTTCTTCAGTCAGCAAATGCATAGGCTTGTTATATATAACAGCTTTTTGGTGACATGCCTCCTGTTAGACACATCTGCTGAATGACAGTATAATGTGGTATGTACTTATAATTCAGGGATTGCAATTTAAGTATACATAAAGACTGTATAGTGGCAATATATTTTATCAATTGTGTTTGCATAATTTTAAAAATATTTGGTGCATATTATGAAAGTTTTTGGCGCATAAGAGCCCCTAGGTTGTAACCTGGAATTTGAAGACTCTCCACTCCTTGTAGCTTAAAATAGGTGTGCAAAAAGTCATTTCTGTGCTAGGTTTTAAGATTCTTAACTGATGCTTTTGGGGGTGGAATTCCATCTTCTACTCATTCATTTTGGTGTTATTTTCAGAACAAAGAGTTCCTACAAGAAAAGTTGATGCAGCGAGCACCAACGATTTCTGAAAGAGCTAAAAAGGTAATATCTTGAACAGCATGTTAAGCTACTTAATACTTTCTCTTATACGTTTTCCGTTCTGTCTCTAGTATAATTGTGTTTTCTCTAGGAACGTTATTCAGGTGCAACAATGTTTAAAAAATCTTGCACAAACTAAAGGACGCTTTTTCAGAATGGTGACTTGTAAGAGCTGTGGCATTTATGCAGAGCCATTCTGCTTGTTGCCTCAAGCTGTACCAAGTAAGCAGAGAAATCCCAGAGACTATAAACTTAGCTGGCATTAGGAAAATGAGTAAATCAAAAAAGATCCAGCTTTCATTTGTCTTCCTGATAGCAGTTTATTGAAACAGTTTTTCCTCTTCTAGAATAAAGGACTCTGGGCTTTCTAAGCCAGTTTTGGGAATCCTAGAACCAGATAGAATTTCAGTATTTCCATGTGAATATGCATGAGAACTTTACAGCAATCATATGCAAATTTCTCGTACCTTATCATTGTGGATAAAATAGTCTCGATTATCCGACTTAAACGGGACCAAACTTTTTGTCGGATAATTGAAAAGTCGGATAAAATAAGAGGCATATATAGTATGTGTGTTTCAAATATTAACATTCTGCAACCATTAAACAATATTGTATATTTGCTTGTGCTATAACAAATACTCTATATTCATAAAGAGAACTGTACACAGCAGAGGACTGCATAAGGTCAAGCAAGTTATTTTTAAAAATTTGTGATTAAGGTTTGTTTTCCTGTTTCTCGTCTTTGCGGTGAGGCATGCCAGCATCTCAAGAACATATCAATAGTGGTCAACTTTCTTGATCCCTTCACTGTGACTGTGATTTTCAGTTTTATCTACTCCATGTGGAGGCCCAGCACAGTTGTCTTCATGACTGTCCATCACCATTTTTGTTCTCATTCCCATTCACTACAACATTCACATCACCATACATTCTGCATCCATTCCTTTCTCATGTAAACAAGTGTTCCTGCATCCTGGTATTTCTTGTAATAAAGGAAGGAGATTATCATCATCTTCCTTAGCAGTTTCATGTTGAGTGCCATCTTTGTCCATTTTCATCTTCAGAATTTAACTTTTTCTACATGATCTTGCTAGGGTTTGTGGTTATTTCATCCCATGATTGAGCGACCCAGTAAATAACATCTTTACTGTTCACTTTCTTTAGCATTTCTGACATTCCTTTTCTATTGTCCAATGCACAGTGTTAAGAGATTATGGCATTTTTTTTTCTTTAATCTTTCAAGTATGCCCTGGCCTGTTAGCTAACACAATGATGTGACATTGGGAGGAAGAAAAATCACCCTAATTTCAGCACTTCTTAGTTTGTCTTCATCAGGATGAGGGTGCATTATTAATGAGGATTGATTTCCTTGGCATGTTAACAATTTCAAAAACTTTTCTAATGATGGAACAAATTCACTGAAAACTACAGAAAATGTCTGTGTCCATACCAGCATTCCTCTAGTTCGTAAAGGGGACGAAGGTCAGCAGGACCAGATTTCTTTTAAAGCCCTTTTTTGATTTTCCAATAAAAGTGAGTTGTAAGTTATTTACCAGTTGTATTACTATAAGCTAGAATAGCTACTCTTTCTTTACTCCATTTATAACCGGGTGCTGAAGCTTTGAGCTGTGATACAAGAGTTCTTGCTGGCAACATTTTAAAATTTAACCCAGTTCATCACAGCTGTATATCTGCTCCCTTATTCTCCTTCCTTTTTAATAATATGATGAAATTTTGTTTTGAATCTGATAAATTTCTCAATCTGCTGACAGTTTTTGCCCAGAAATATTGAGCGATCAAGTTAACCCATGCTAGCAGTGAAACCAGGGTCACCTTCATTAAATTTCTTTTGAAAAAAACAGAGCTTTCTCTTGCAATATAGGGCCTGATATTTGCATGTACTTATCTCCTGCTGTGTGAACCGTAAGAACAAAGCTTTGCTCACCATCTCATATTGGACATTTTTTTCATACTTTTTCTAGTGTTTGATTTATATACTTGATATATCACTTAACATGTAGTTTTAAAGCGGTTTACAATAAAAATAGGTTAAAACAGTGTTCAAAAGCACATAATTAGAGGCATGGTTTGAGCCCCATTTCTCCAGCTCACTTTGTTGTCTTTCCAGTTTACTGTCCCCACTTTCAAGTTCAGTTACAATATTTTGGATGGGTTCACTCCTGTGTATTTTTTTTATAACTTCTCATTTCTGCTCTATAGACATTTCAACTGTGACCCTGTTGTTTTTTTTTTTTCTCAAATGGCACCGGATCTAGAAATAAGAATAAGAAAAGCACTGTAAATTTAAAAGAAGAAATAGCAGTAGGATACTGTATTCACTATAGTTTTGTCCTTCACTCATAGGGCCCATGCTCATTTCAGGTTTTTTAAAATAATTGTTAAAAATAAAACCTGAAAGGGGTGCTTGATTAAAAAAAAAATAATAATAAAAAATTATATACCTGTTTACAATCCATCTTTTCCTTTTTGTTAATGACATTCCTTAGCTAGAGTGTCCCATGTGAATGACTTGATTTTGATCTTTCTTCAGGGAAAGCAAAGGTCTAACTTAAAAAAAAAAAAAAAAAAAAAACAACCCTATCCTTCACTTCACTTCTCATCCTTCCATCAAAACTTTTATATGGACATGTGGGGAGCCAAGGGTCATAGCACTGAAACTACTATGCACGGATATTTTTACTATTTCCAGAAAGCTCTGGAAGGGTGTTATTAGACACAAGTTTCTTCTGTGTGACTGGTAAACTTCAGAGAATACCTATTACTAGTAGTCAACACCACTGTATAGACTTCTTCAACCATTTATATTCCTGTAAGCACACATACTTACAAGGTGCTGGTCTTGGTTCCAGGACATGTCTGTGGTTTGAGTAGTCCTGAAATTTTTTTGTGCTGGTCAGGGTTAAGGTACATTTCTTTCTTTGTGCCGAGTAGGTTCGAAGAGTCCCAGGTTCCAGTGGACGCCTTCATAAAACTGAAGATGGTGGCTGGGAGTGGAGTGATGAAGAACTGGATGAAGAAAGTGAGGAAGGGAAAGCCGCAGTGGCACAACTTAGGGTGAGACCAGAAACTTTTCAATACACAAGTATTTTGCTGATGTTTTCTTGACTACATTGCATTTAGCTGTGGTTAGCCAGAGGAAACCACTCTGACAAACCACCCTAATGATGGTAAACAGCATTGTAAGGATCACCCATACAGTTGCGTACCAAGGGCGGGGTGGTGGGGGTGGTCTGCCCCGTTTGCACACTGCAGGGGTGTGCAGGGAGCAGTTGCAGTTCCCTTTCTCCCTCTGATGTTACTTCCTATTCCGGGGCAGGGAACCGGTGGAGCCGACAGCCGCGCGGCTGCTACCAGAGGTAAGAACAATGCACCCAGGGTGTGTGTGTGTTGGAGGTGATGCGCTGGGGAGGGGGGGGGGGGGTGCGCAGTGGTAATCTACCCCATGTGGCAGTTGACCAAGGAACACCACTGCACCCATAGAGTGTTTCTGGAAGCAGTTCAGAATGCACATTGGCCACCTACTACACCAGTTTGTTTTCCTTGGCCTTGTGCTCTAGACTTTTGATTTTAGTATTGGAGGGGAATTGGGGTGAGATGGGGCGATCAGAATTGTCAATGCCTAGGCCAATAGTTCAGAAATCTGGTCCTGGAGGCATCCCAGCCAGTTGGGTTTTTAGGATAGTCACAATGAATATTCATGAGATAGATTTGCATGCACTGCCTCCATTGCATGCAAATCTCATGAATATTCATTGTGGATATCCTGAAAAACCTCTGGCTGGGGTGCCTCCGGAACCAGGTTTGGGAATGGCTGGCCTTGCCTAATTTTGTAACAGCCGGAGTTAGGTTTTTGTTTTTGCTACTATCATACTAACTCGTTACAGGGACACCATTGGCCCATGGGCCTTGCATTGAAGCAGTGCTTAATAGTCTTTGTGGCCACTCACTATTTGTATGGCCACAGAAAGCAGGCAAACCCCTTGGAGGTGTGGACCAATTACATTTTTATGGAGAGCCTGGCCAGGTTTTGACTTTAAATGGTTTCATAAGTTCATTTGGGGCTGTGACCCCTTAGTTTGGGAAGACCTGGCATAAAGAGTTATTTCCATTTGTTTCTCCTCTGTCTACCGCCTTGGATCTATGCTTATCCTTTCTGATAAAATGCTTGCGTCCTCTTGTTTTATCTTTAAACCTATTTGCCATTATCTGTCCCCTTCTTTCTTCTGTGATACCCATACCTGGGTTTTAAGTCTTATTCCTGTAGGGTTTATGAAGCAAGTTGTGTATCATGTATCCTGTATTAGCCTTGTAAACATGTGGCATAATTATCATGTTTGACCTGAAAGCTGCCAGCCACTGTAGTAAAACAGCTCAAACTAAAAGTAGGCTTGGATACATAAGTTAATACCAGCAAGAAAAAGTGATTTTACCACTTTTGTGACCCACATATAAAATCTTTTCTTTAGTTCTGGAAGCTGTGTTTTTGTGAATCCATTAAAAATAATGGAGGCTACTAAAGAGCTATAAAGCCTGCGATACACACCCTCTATGCAGAGGCTGAAATGTATTGTGTATAAGAAAGGGAAGAAAAGGGGATATGATTGAAACATCCAAATGTGTAGCAGGCTTTAGTAAAATGAAAGGGAATGGGACTTGATAATACTGCCTTTTTGTTTTTTTTTGGGGGGGGAGGGGGGTTGGCAACTACATTCAAAGCTTTTACATAGTATATACAGGTACTTATTTATACTTGGGGCAATGGAAGGTTAAGTGACTTGCTCAGAGTCACAAGGAACTGCAATGAGAATTGAACCCAGTTCCCCAGTATCAAAGTCTGCTGCACTAACCACTAGGCTACTCCCCTACTCTTTGCCATAGGAAAATAAATGTAAGGTTCAATATGGAAGGGGAAAGGGTAATAGGATTTAATATACTGTCTTTCTGTGGTTACAATTAAAGCACTTTACATATTTATTTAAAGGTCCTTATTTTATATCTGGGGTAATGAAGGGTTAAGTGACTTGCCTAGAGTCACAAGGAGCTGCAGTGGGAATTGAACCCAGTTCTCCTGATTCTCAGGCTACTGTACTAACCATTAGGCTACTCCTACATTTAACAGTAGTACTTCCCAGTGATAAAAACTATTCTATTTGAGCTGGGATGCACTTGATCTGTGATTTATAAATATTTTTAAATAAAATAAACTATGAGGCCACTTTCGAAAACCATTATGTGGCATTTGAATGGAAAAATGTCCATTTCCTATTTGGGGAGGATAAATTTAATTATGAAGATGATTCTACTTAAAACTTTTTTTTTCTTTTTTTTCATAGCTGACCATAAGGCTTTTCCCTTTTGCTGGCAGGGCAAGAACCTAAAATTTATTTTTCCCCACCCCTAGTAGTACTAGAGGAGTGGTAATTTCCAAATGTGTGATTTCACTATTGAAACGCCTACCTGAAGACTGTTTTCTTCTGGCCAACACCCAAGTATGGGCTGCGTCAGGACCAAGAAGAGGAGGCAGCTGGTTCTGAGCCAGGAATTGGATAAAAGGAGGGCAGTGGACTAAACTTTGAGAGATGGCAGAACAAAAGTGTAGTGGAACAGGCACAATAGATGGGAAGAATGAGTCAATAGTGGGGTCGAGATGAAGGAGGAGAAAATTAGTTTTGTGGAGTGGAGCATGGGGGGGGGGGGGAGAACCAAGATGAGTGCTTAGGAGAGTGAAGTGGCAGTGGTGGTAAAATGTGGGGAAAGAAGAGCTGAAAAAAAGAGGCTGGTAGGGAGAGAACATGAGACAAAGTGAAAGCTGTGGAAACATCTAGGATTGGGTTGAGCCTGGGTGGGGTAAATATTGAAGGGTTGATGTTAGGGTAACCATGCCTCTGGTGGGAAGGATATGTGTGAGGTGGTGAAAGGTGGGGTGAGGGGGAAGTCCAGACCTGGAGGAATTCCACACACAGTTTTTTTAAGTTTGAATTTTTTAATAACTATGTTGGTATTTATTTTAAATTAAGAATCATTTGGATATCCTGCTATGTATGGTCATTTTGCAGAATTTGTTAATATTGAATAGCATTAGAAATATTTTTTTTCAAAATTTCCTTCAGGAGTACTTACAAGGTATAGAGGAGGCACTGTGGGGGTAATCTGCAAAAAGAATGGAATAGCTGTATTGCTATGATATACAAATCTCACTCAACATGTACAATATTGCTTTCAAAGATTACAGGGTCAGAGGCAGAACAGTTTACTTAGAAGTAGATCTTAAACTGATGAATTAGAGCAGTTTCTTTGATTGGATGACCAGTGTGTTGGATATAGGAAGAGCACTGGATGTGTTGTACATAATTTAAGCAAGGCTTTTGACACTGTTCCAAATAGGTGACTTTGAGCACTCTTTGTATGGACCCTAAAGTTGCAGTGGGTGCAGTGTACTTCAGGCAGGCGAACCCAGGCCCCCCCCCCCCCCCCACCTGTTACACTTGTGATGGTAAATGAGAGCCCTCCAAAACCCACACAGAATCTGAGGCCCTTCAAAGTCTGTGTGTATGAGACTCAAGGATGGACTGGATTTCTCCATGCATCAACACTGATTTAAAGCTGCTGTGCCATGTTGAACAAAGTTGTGTCCCAGTTGCTCATCAATTTTTCTGCCAAGCTCCTCAAAACCAGCCAGTACCAAAGGTGGTGTGGAACCAGTAGGAGTTGCCATGTTCTCCAGAGTCACTTGAGGAATATCAGTGGCTTGGGTTTAAATCCTTGGAGGCTATCATGGTCCTGCCAGGATGATAGGGATACTTTGAGAACACATGTGATCTCTGTGCCTTGATGCTCTCAATGTAGAGCTCTAGAAGGGTGCAATGTAGAGCTGTACTGAATAGCATATTTTACTATTCGGCACAATATGAATAACAAAACATGTTGTTTGTCCAGAGAAAGAGCACATGGTGAGTCTGTTATGCTCTCCACAAGCCTCTGCCCATAACTGAACAACAGAAAAACAAAGTTCCTGGAAGAAAGCCGTAATCTATCTTATGGCCAGCAGGATAGCTGAGATGCCGAATAGCTAGGCATGAAAATACTGACCCCTCCCCCTCTCAGTATCCAATGCCTTAGACAAGGCTGAAATCTGGGTGCTGTCTGACTTGCTTATTCTGAGCTCACTGCATGTTACATGAAAATCCAGGTTTTTTTCCCCCTTATCTTGGGTGCTGAGCCCCCCAAACCCAACCCAAAACCCACAACTGTACACCACTACCATAGCCCTTAGGGATGAAGGGGGGCACCTACATGTAGGTACAGTGGGTTTGTGGTGGGTTTTGGAGGGCTCTCATTTACCATCACAAGTGTAACAGGTGGGGGGGGGGGGGCCTGGGTTCGCCTGCCTGAAGTATACTGCACCCACTGCAACTGCTCCAGGTAAATCATGCCAAACGAATCTCATTGAATTCTTTGACTGGGTGACCGGAGAATTGAATCATGGACGTGCTATAGACGTAATCTACTTAGATTTCAGCAAAGCTTTTGACACAGTTCCTCACAGGAGGCTCTTGAATAAACTTGACAGGCTGAAGATAGGACCCAACGTGGTGAACTGGATTAGGAACTAGTTGACGGACAGACACCAGAGGGTGGTGGTTAATGGAATTCGCTCGGATGAGGGAACAGTGAGTAGTGGAGTGCCTCAGGGATCGGTGCTGGGGCCAATTCTGTTCAATATATTTGTGAGTGACATTGCCAAAGGGTTAGAAGGTAAAGTTTGCCTTTTTGCAGATGATACTAAGATTTGTAACAGAATGGACACCCGGGAGGGAGTGGAAAACATGAAAAAGGATCTGCAGAAGCTAGAAGAATGGTCTAAGGTTTGGCAATTAAAATTCAATGCGAAGAAATGCAAAGTGATGGACTTAGGGAGTAGAAATCCATGGGAGACGTATGTGTTAGGCGGTGAGAGTCTGATAGGTACGGGACGGGGAGAGGGATTTTGGGGTGATAGTATCCGAGGATATGAAGGCGACGAAACAGTGTGACAAGGCGGTGGCCTTAGCTAGAAGGTTGCTAGGCTGTATAGAGAGAGGTGTGACCAGCAGAAGAGGAGGTTTTAATGCCCTTGTATAAGTCGTTGGTGAGGCCCCACCTGGAGTATTGTGTTCAGTTTTGGAGGCCATATCTTGCTAAGGATGTAAAAAGAATTGAAGCGGTGCAAAGAAAAGCTACGAGAATGGTATGGGATTTGCGTTACAAGACGTATGAGGAGAGACTTGCTTGCCTGAACATGTATACCCTGAAGGAAAGGAGAAACGGGTGATATGATACAGACGTTCAAATATTTGAAAGGTATTAATCCGCAAACGAACCTTTTCCGGAGTTGGGAAGGCGGTAGAACTAGAGGACATGAAATGAGACTGAAGGGGGGCAGACTCAAGAAAAATGTCAGGAAGTATTTTTTTCACAGAGAGAGTGGTGGATACTTGGAATGCGTGGGATAAACATAAAGGAATCCTGTTCAGAAGTAATGGATCCTCAGAAGCTGAGCCGGTGGTGGGAGGCGGGGCTAGTGCTGGGCAGACTTCTATGGTCTGTGCCCTGAAAATGGGAGATACAAATCAAGGTAAGGTATTCACAAAAAGTAGCACATTTGAGTTTATCTTGTTGGGCAGACTGGATGGACCGTACAGGTCTTTTTTTTTTCCTGCCGTCATCTACTATGTTACTTATTAGCTCATAGGGAATGCACGTCCAAGCCACTGAAAATATGGTAATTAAATTGCAGGACCATGTTTTCCAAACCTAGTCTCTGTCCTGAGTGCCTGCAGCGGCCTCACTGCATGTATCTAGTATAACGAGGAACAATATCTGTTCCCTCTCACTGACTGCCTGGAAAGCTGCAGTGGTAGAATTTATCAGTGTACTGAGTTTATGTATAGGCTGGCCTATAATGGGGAGGAGAAAACATGGGTAGGCAGAGGGTATAGGATTAAAAGGGGCAAGTCAGGATTTTGGAGGGTAGAGGAAGTAAAACTACATGGTAGGAAGAAAATGGAAAGGAATCCAAAAATACTAGATTAGTATTCTAGGTCCAGGCAGCCCCAGTTCCAGTAAAGGGGCAGGGCAGATGACTCAACACCATTGTAGTATGAGGCATGGAACACCCAAAGAGGAGCCTCCTGGAAATCCTGTAGATACTGTTGGCATGATTATTTAAACAACCATTGTTTAAATAAGAATGACTATAACCTGCACAGTGGCAGGTGTGGTTCTGGCTGCTTTGTTGGGCAGACTTGATGGACCATGCAGGTCTCTATCTTTTATCGTTTATTGAATATCGAATATGAATAATGGGCTTTGAGCTTTAACAGAAATAATAAAAGAAACAATGTGAAATCAGAGATCGTGTTTATTTCTCTAGGACTTAGCACAGTAACATAGTAGATGATGGCAGAAAGACCTGCACGGTCCATCCAGTCTGCCCAACAAGATAAACTCATGTGCTACTTTTTGTGTATACCTTACCTTGATTTGTATCTGTCATTTTCAGGGCACAGACTGTAGAAGTCTGCCCGGCACTAGCCCCGCCTCCCACCACCGGCTCCGCCACCCAATCTCGGCTAAGCTTCTGAGGATCCCTTCCTTCCGAACAGGATTCCTTTGTTTATCCCACGCATGTTTGAATTCCGTTACCGTTTTCATCTCCACCACCTCCCGCGGGAGGGCATTCCAAGCATCCACCACTCTCTCCATGAAAAAATACTTCCTGACATATTTCTTGTCTGCCCCCCTTCAATCTCATTTCATGTCCTCTGGTTCTACCGCCTTCTGATCTCCGGAAAAGGTTCGTTTACGGACTAATACCTTTCAAATATTTGAACGTCTGTTTCGTATCACCCCTGTTTCTCCTTTCCTCCAGGGTATACATGTTCAAGTCAGCAAGTCTCTCATACGTCTTGTAACGCAAATCCCATATCATTCTCGTAGCTTTTCTTTGCACCACTTCAATTCTTTTTACATCCTTAGCAAGATACAGTCTCTAAAACTGAACACAATACTCCAGGTGGGGCCTCACCAACGACTTATACAGGGGCATCAACACCTCCTTTCTTCTGCTGGTCACACCTCTCTATACAACCTAGCAACCTTCTCGCTACGGCCACCGCCTTGTCACACTGTTTCGTCGCCTTCAGATCATCAGATACTATCACCCCAAGATCCCTTTCCCCGTCCGTACCTATCAGACTCTCACTGCCTAACACATATGTCTCCCGTGGATTTCTACTCCCTAAGTGCATCACTTTGCATTTCTTCGCATTGAATTTTAATTGCCAAACCTTAGACCATTCTTCTAACTTCCGCAGATCCTTTTTCATGTTTTCCACTCCCTCCTGGGTGTCCACTCTGTTACAAATCTTAGTATCATCTGCAAATAGGCAAACTTTACCTTCTAACCCTTTGGCAATGTCACTCACAAATATATTGAACAGAATCGGCCCCAGCACCGATCCCTGAGGAACTCCACTACTCACCTTTCCCTCATCTGAGCGAATTCCATTAACCACCACCCTCTGGCATCTGTCCGTCAACTAGTTCCTAATCCAGTTCACCACTTCGGGTCCTATCTTCAGCCCGCCCAGTTTATTTAAGAGCCTCCCGTGGGGAACCGTGTCAAAAGCTTTGCCGAAATCTAAGTAGATTACGTCTATAGCACGTACATGATTCAGTTCTCCAGTCACCCAGTCAAAGAATTCAACGAGATTAGTTTGGCACAATTTCCCTTTGGTAAAACCATGTTGTCTCGGATCTTGCAACTTATTGGCTTCCAGGAAATGCATTATCCTTTTCTTCAGCATCGCTTCCATTACTTTTCCATTAACCGAAGTGAGGCTTACCGGCCTGTAGTTTCCAGCTTCTTCCCTATCACCACTTTTGTGACGAAGGACCATATCTAGGAAGTAGAGCCTGGATTATTTGTATTTGAATTTAAACACTATTCGGCCGAATACAAATAACGTGTTTTGGGTCAGTACAACCCTAGTGCAATGTCAGTGTGCCTTACCTCCACCCAGTGTTTGGCATTGTGGGCGCTTGACAAATCCATTCTTCCACTTCAGGCAGGATTTGGTAGATATTCAATTATGATGGCCTCTATCAATGCTAAATAATAAGGATGGCTGATGCATCTTTTCTAGACCCATAGAAACGCATTCCTCCAATGTTGATGGAGCAGACATACCAACAAAAAAATTTATTTTCACTGTAGTTCATGGCCACAAATCTCTCATTTTGACATCTATCAATACAAAGTACATTGGAAGGGTTTATAGTTGGGCTCCAGGCCCTGCAAGCAGCAGTTATGCATATCTGTAATGGATATGGTCTTGTTGCACTGGGTGTGCTTTTAATCTGCTGAGGCCTTTTTTTTATTACATGTCTCCAAGAAAGTTAGCCGCAGACAATCGAACAATTGGGGCACCTGAGACTTAAAATCTGAAAAGAGAACTTAAAAAGCATTAAAAAATGTACGAGGATATACAAGAGATATAGAGAACCCACTTGATAGCAACAGTAACCCCCTGTTTACTAAACCACGTGCTAATGCCGACACAGCCCATTCACTCTGAATGGGCTGTGTCAGCGTTGCCGTGCGGCAGCTGGTAGCAGTGGGGTAATAAGCAATGGGGTAAATCTGAGAAAAGAAAATAGTTACCGTTGTTTTGAAGAAACAAGTAGGTGATATGACTGGACAGCTCTGTGCAGGGCTCTGTTGGATGATGTCGCCCTTCTGAGGACTTGGGGATCCTTTCACTAAAGTGTGTGGTAAATATGCCTATTAAATTCCTATGGGCATCTTATTTAGTACTCACTAAATCTGTTAGCGCATTATTTATTTATTTATTTGTAGCAATTGTATCCCACATTTCCCCACCTATTTGCAGGCTCAATGTGGCTTACATTTGCCGTAATGGCGATTGCCATTTCCGGACTACAAATATGCACATAGTTTTGCAATCAAGTGCGTACATACATGGTAGAAGAATACATTGTGATCTTGTGTAGGTGTCAGCATTATGTAGTTGCTCAGGTGACGACATTAGTAAAAGGACCATTTTATGTCATACCTGTATTCAGAGAAAGCATGTTTTACATTTGAGAAATGGCTGTTTCGTTGTTTGGGTGTACAAGAGCTATATGGACTGCATGTAGGCATTCCCAGAATGATGATGGGGTGAAACTGTGAAGTGTGCGTGTGCTCATATGGCATACATGTATAAAGTACCTGTCATGGAGTAGGTGTAACTGTGCAGTAGAGTGTGTGTGCTATTGTGGATTATTTTAGGATCCTATGTTTGTAAAGGCACATACATACCATATGTAGCTTTCAAAAAAATGGGCACAATTTGCATTTTGTTTATGGTCATCCTGTTTTAAACTTAACCCCTAAATTGTGCTAAGGAAGCTAGGAATTCACTTACTGTTTCATAAAATATTTTTGTTGAGTAAAAGAGCAAAATATATTCTTTGTTGTTAATTCAGTGGGGTGATTTCTTTCTCATGAGGGTTTAGATAAGGATCTAATAATTTTTTCAAGTATAAATTGTGCTAAAATACAGACCACTCTATTGGTTCACTAACTTTTTTTTTTCCCTCAGTACTTACTTGGGGAAACCTGGCTTCATGTCTTCCTAGTATCCAGATTTATGAAGGGGTTATGGAATGGGGAACTACCTATAATAAAACCACTCATCCTCTGGCACCTCAGTATGGTTTTAGTTGAGCTCATGAAAGCTGCCTTTGAACCCATGAGCTCAGCACATTTAAGGTACCTAACTTGAAAGTGCGTTTTCTGGTGGCAGTGAGTGAGCAAGCAAGCACGCTGCAGACCCTTATATTTTACCTTCATTTCTTCCAGACTTTCTCTAAAGTTTTGCTAAGTTGTTTGTTCTCCTGACCTCATTCCCATAAGGGTGTAAGCCTTAAACACATTGGAGCATAGAAGAGCACTCACTACTTTAAAAGAATGCAGCTGTATTGCAAATTCAAATGGCTTTCATTTTCATTTGTTCCTAACATTCAGTATCTTGGTGAACTTTTACTAATGAGGCTAGTAATGTAAATCCCACTGCTGTTTTCAATATGTCATTCACTATCTGACACAGTAAAAACCCATCAGCTCAGAGACATGTCAACCTCACTTGCCCAACTTTGCTTGTTCTCCATTGAAAAGACTTGTAAATCATCATGGTCCTTTGTCCACATGTTTACTTTGCACGTCTTTCTTAACATGCCCCAAAGAAACAGTGCCTTTTGGCAATTTAGTTCTACAAGGATTTTTGTTTGTTTGTTTTCAACTGTTAGTTCTTCCACCTTGCATGTATGAGACTACCAGGTAGTCCTAAAACTAAGAAGCAGCTGAAAATAGTCCAACCTTCTGTTAATGGAATTCCCCACTTGTTTGGTTGGTTTTCTTTTTTCCAACTTGCTTGTCATTGAGCAAAGCATGGTTGCTTACTAGCTTAAAAGGGTTCTTGATAGACAATAGTATAAATTGGACACATTCTCACCCACCATTATGGGGAATTGACTTGGAAGCTTTTTAATAGATTGAAGGGATTCAACAGGGCAGTGGTGGCACGGGATGTCTTGCTCATGATTAAAAAAAAACAAAAAAACTTTCTCCGAGCTTTGAGAGCCCTCATCAGATGCCACCACACCCTTATGTTGATTTATTCTATCTACAGAGAATCCTTTACAGTTAAACAGATATAACTTGGATGTAACTGCTTATCCAAGTTCTAATTGTGAGTTCATTTTTAATTTAAATTTCGTTGAATGCTTGTGTTCAGTTTTTTAAATTTACAAAATTATCCACTGAAAGTTGGAAATATGTGGTAATACAGCTAATAAGCCACTTGGACTACTGTAACGCTCTGTACGCAGGCTGCAAAGAACAGACCATCAAGAAACTCCAGACAGCCCAGAACACCGCAGCCAGACTCATTTTTGGAACACCTAAATATGAAAGTGCGAAACCCCTCAGAGAGAAACTGCACTGGCTCCCGCTCAAGGAACGAATTGAGTTCAAGATCTGCATGACTGTACACAAAATCATTCATGCAGATGCCCCACTCTATATGCTAAACCTAGTGGACTTACCGCCCAGGAATGCCAAAAGATCGGCCCGCAAATTCCTCAACCTGAACTTCCCCAGCTGTAAAGGAATGAAATACAAACAGGCTTATGCTACTACCTTTGCGTACAAAAGCACACAGTATTGGAACGCACTACCCATGGCCCTGAAAACCATAACCAATCTAACAAGCTTTCTCAAAGCTCTGAAAACACATCTCTTCAACAGAGCCTACAAAAGTCACCCTCAATGAAACATAACATATTCCTTAAACTACATAAGGCACCTAAAACATCTCACACGACCTTACCGAACACCTTTCCATCTGAATTCCTCTTTCACCTCAGCTTATGATTGACTGTTTTTTTTTTTCTTTTTTCTTTTTTTCTTTTTAAATCATGTAACGACGTTTTCATTTCCATACTCTGTAAGCCACATTGAGCCTGCAAAAAGGTGGGATAGTGTGGGGTACAAATACAATAAATAAATAAAGACCATTTTTGTTATCTGAAATTAAATTAAGTACTGAATGAATATTTTCTTTAGTTTGACCTTTTCAGCAAGCCATTTACAATTTGATGCTCTGTTTTGCATGACCCAGTAGTAATGAAATTTTCTTCATTTTATGGGTGTGGTTCTTTGGAGAATATATCTAGACATTTGTGATATTTTTACCAGTTACTCCACTGCTGTTTCTAATGGAAGGGGGAGGCATAATTTATTGAATCACATCTGTGGAAAATGACACTAGAATATTTGGAACTGCAATTAATAACATGATTCCATATGTACAGTGAATTCTCTTTTGTATTGTATCTTTCATTTCTTAAGAATGGATCTTTTTATGTTTTTCCTGTGTGCTGATAGTGATGCCACATTTCAGTTCTTGAGCTTTGCAGACTTTGAAAGATTTTAGTAGTGATGATCCTACTTTGTGTAAAAGCTATAAAACAACATTCGTTATTTCCAAGTATTCTCTTTATTTTGTGTGCATGCTTATTGTGAAAAATGTCAAAATTATTTTTACTGCATTTTAGTTGGGTCATCCAAACTTTCTTTGGTACTGAAATGAGTTTTCACAGTTATTCTATTTATGCCCCTAATCAATGTGTGGCAAAATGCAAGTATTGCCGTAGCTGTCTTTGGGGGTGTGATGATGCACTAGTATAGCACTGAACCCCAAGCCATTACCCTGTGTAAGATTAAAAAAAAAATTATATGTATACCTATGTATGTGTGTGTAAATCCTATTCAGTATGAAAAAAGGTTTGCACAGCAAGGCTTGGATAGTATAGGAGTTCTGTTGCCATGAAAAATTGAGCTTCATTCTTGTGGTGGTTGTATTCATTATCAAAGGTTCTCTGGCGGAAAGCCTTGCTATCCCATACTTTGCTGTTTTTCTCTGTAATAAATTGATATTGTTTCCACAAGACAGATTTGATAAAATATTGTTTCAAAATGTCCTCTAGCCATGAGTAGAACATATTCTGCACACATTAGAAATTTAGGCTAGACCATTGTTTCCCAAGTTGGTCTTGGAGTACCCCCTTGGGCAGTCAGGTTTTCAGGATATCCACCGTGATAGAGATTTGCATACAATGGAGGCAGTCTGTGCAAATCAGTCTCCAGTATATTCATTGCGGATACCTTGAAAACCTGATTGGCAAGAGCTCCAGGACCAACTTAGAAAATACTGAGCTAGACCAAGCTGTCATACCTATGTAAACATAATGTTAGTTTTGATGCATTGTACATATCAGAACTCTAATAGATTTGCTGTGGTTTTTTTTTTCAGTCTCCCAGAGTGAAAGAATCCTTACAGAATTCTGAGGTAAGTTCTCAGATTTCTATTTATCATGACTTCTTCCAGCTAACTTTAGGATCTAATAGTGGTAGTTTTATAGAGGACTTGATCTTGTAAAGTAGCATTTTATGTATTGAAGAAGGCTGTTATAGGGATATTTGTTCATAAAAGTAGACACACACAAATCATAGGGACTCTACTATATAAATGTGGGTGTTCTCGAGGATTGAGAATAGGTGAGCAAAGGCAGGATTGTTACTTAAGACATGTATTTTTTTTAAAAAATTTGTATGAAGTCTTTATTAACATTTTACGAAGCAACTGCTTAAGGCACATCAAACCATACATACACACACAGCAGTCTTCCCCTTGTACTTAACATCCAGATCAATAATGACAGAATGACAGAATTAAAAAAACAAACAAACAAAAAAAAAAAAACCAGTCAGCTCAAATACCAATCCTGAACCAAGCACAATATATAATCTTGAGTAATTTCAACGGCAGGACCAAAAGACCTTAAGTCCAATTTAACCCAGCTGAGAAGCTTGCTTTCTCTTTGGGGAGACCCTCTGCCATTGCTGGAGTTTCGCCCTGGTAACCGGGGCCACGTATTGTTTAGGCATTGGGGAATCCGTCGTGTGTGTCCAGCAGAATTTTCCAAGCCTCATCCAACCGACGAGGCCTGTAAGCTTTCCCCTGGATAGAAAAACATAAGGCAAAAGGAAAAGCCCAATGGCAGTTAATTTTCCCCTTAGCTAGAATGTCCAGAACCGGTCTCAGGGCTTGCCTTTGGGATAAAGTAAATTTAGACAAGTTTTGGTACACACAAACCTTAGCTTCATTGAACTTTTAAAGTAGGAATCAGCCGAGCTTTCTGTGAAAGATTTTCTTTGTCAGAGAAGTTAGCAAAGCGGACCACGATGTCTCTAGGCTGATTTTCACGTGGCCTCCAAAGGGCCCGTTGCGCGCTCTCTAATTTAATGGAGGCAGCGTCCCTGCTATCTCCCAGCAACTGCTCGCACAGACCTCTAACAGGGATATCCAAGTACCCTGACTCAGGGACTCCCCGGAATTGCAGATTTTTTTACTCCGCCTGCAGTTTTCCAGGTCATCCATTTTATACTGTAATTCTTCCATCCTGTCCTCCAGTCTTATCAGATGCGAATCCACGTGAATTATTTGTTCGGAGTGATCCAGGGCCCGAGCCTCCAGCATCTCCACATGCCCTCCAGCTCCTTAAGGTTAACACTCAAGACATCCATTTTGTCCAAATATTTTCCTCTTTTGAGGCTTTAATGTCAGCCTGAATGTTCACCAAGCACTGCTGTAAAGATTTAGACGAGAGGCACTTAAACTGTGACGTGGAAGTGTCTGCCACTGAAACTGCAGAATCCGAGTCTGAGGGAGAAGGAAGGACTTGGAGACACATGGCGCTGAGAGGCCTTTCCCGTCAGGCGAGTCAAAAGGCGCTCCGGTTCTCTACGCCCCGATGAAGGCAGCTTACTCATGATTACTCAAGGTACCCACAATTGTATTTGCAGCTTACTGGTGCAAAAGTTGTGGATGATGTCCAAGGATGCTGATTATAAGCAAGGAGGTGAGGAAGCTATCAATTTAGGCAGCCATTCAGGGCTCTGATGATACTTCTTCCCCCTTAAAACATGTATTTTATAAAATGGACGTGTGTGTGCAAATTCTTGCTGGCGCATACATGTACACATTTACAGCTACCTTGGAACAGCTGTAAATGTGTGTGCACCTACTTTCATTGGAATAATTTTATAAACAACCATAAGTTCATTTGTTTTTATGAAATAGGTCAACATATGTACCTATGTGCCTTTGCAGCCCAGGTGCTCAGTTATAAAATTAGCTCCAGTAAGTTAAATGTGTTAATTTTGGCCTTTTGAATTTGTTAGCTATTTAAAAAAAAACAAATTTAAAGTGTAAATTTAAATAACTTGAAGCTTTAAATTATTTTGAAACCAGGTGTTTATACTTAGTCATCTACTATTGAACAATATTGTGAAGAATTAACTGCTGAGCAATAGTACTGCCTCCATCAGTCAGAATATTTGTATTCCCTTTGGATTTCTTCTTGCTTCTTGGCGGTGAGCAAACTTTTCAATCTGTGTCCCCCTAGTTGCATAAGGTTTGTTAACATATGCTCCCTGCCTTGCCCAGTGTGTGCACTATTATTCTAGGTCTTTTTTTTCTTTGTCTAAGATTTTATTTTGTATATTTTTACGTATTTATATAGAAGTTTTCATTCTTTTATAGCAATGCTTAAAGTTCTGACCAGAGATCTGTCTTCAGTAGCTTACTCTAGCCTTATGCTTTTGGATTAGTATGATACCTACAGCAGTCTCTAATTACAATCAGGAGTACACTGATGTATTTATGCTTGTAGTAGTAGTCCTCAAAATCCCTATGACATTTTGTCTAAAGTATGCAAACCTGGCAAGCAGTTGATTACTGTGATTAGCCACTCCCGAAGGACTTAATTGTTGCATATCTGTTTTTCTAAAGATTAAAAATTCATTGTAGTTAACACAAGCAAGTAACATAATGTGCTTGTCACTGAACAGTATCTGTTGCATAGCATTCTGGAAAATCCTGCCGCTCCCTTTTTCATCCAGCAGAGAGTCATTGGACGTGTCTACTTCAGCAGCCTTGCTTTTTTTTTTGCCATTTTTTCTTTTAATGTATCAAAACCTTTACACTGGTTTTTGGTACTTAACATCTGTCATATTGCTAGTCAGCAGGGTTGTGGAAGTTGGTACACCAAACCTCCAACTCCTACTGATACTGAGCTTTTGTTTTTTTTTTGTTCTGAATGTAAAGAGCTGGTAAATGTACAAGTTAAATTTACCAGTACTGTAGATCCAGGACAGACAGACAAACATGAGTATAAAATAAAATTACCATATATTTTGTAATAATGTTTTCTCTGAGGACAAGCAGGGCATAGTTAGTCACATTTGGGTGACATCTGATGAATCCCTAGCACCGATGCTACACACTTCACTTTTCTGCGGAGCTGGGAAGACATCCCTTGGGTCGCAGCAGTGAGCAACTTAATTTTTCTGACGTTCTTTTCCTTCCTGCCCAGTCTCTCATGTGAGTAGTGCAGAAATTGTTTTCCCTTTTCTTTTTTTTTGTTTCTCTTCCTTCTTTTTACCTTAGTTTTTTTCATCACTTTTTTTTTCTCCACAGCTTGTGGCTGTTAGGCCTCAGCTCCTGACCAATTAAAAAAAAATATATCTTTTAAACTCTGAGCAGTCTTGGTTCATTGCAACTATTTTTCCCATGATGTCCCAGAAACCTGCAAGTGGTTTCAAGCTGTCTGCATAGATGTTACTGGATTTCTGGGCAAACGTTGCCATCTTCTAGATATTTGCTGTTGAACCAAGATGGTGATGTGCTTTGTGAACACCACTTAGCCCCTCACACAGCCGTTGCATGGGCGAAACACGGCCTGTATCGGGCACTCTTGGTTTGCACATTACTAATAAAGATCTGCTTGTTTTTCTTGCGATCTTGGAGTTTGCTGATTGATTGCCCTGCTGCTTCCTTGGACGCAAAAGTCCAGCCTATTGACATCAAAAGCAATCGTCCCTATGGCTCCTGGAGTGACTCTGTATACTGGAGACACTTCAGTGTCAAATACTGGTAGCTCCTGCCTGGACCAAGCATCCTCAGACCTGGCCCTGAGGACCCATGTGGATTCCGCTTCGTCCTCATCTGCATTGAAGGATTCCGATGCTGCCCACTGAAAGAAGGCAAAGAAGCATCAGCATTGGTCCTCTTTGAAGCACAGTGCAAAGAGTTCTGAGGCACTGATGCTACTGGTACCCGAGAAGTGTTGGTTCCGAGAGGACCCCCTACCCCCTGTCAAAGCGGTGCTGATGCATCTGTCTCCCCAAAGCCGGGACCCCCACCTCTGATTTGGCTCGGACATCCTCGGGCATCAAGTTCTAGAGCTTAAATTTACATTGAGTGAAAAAATATTTTCTACAATTTGTTTTAAATGTATTACTTAGGAACTTCATGATGAGTCCCTAGTGTGTGGTTTCCTGAAAATGTTTTTAAAAATTAGGTTTACCTGTTCCAGTCCACTCAGGATTTTGTAGAGCTCTGTTGTGTCAAACTTCAGTTGTTTATTCTCCAAACCAAAGAGCCCCACCCTATCTTGCCTTCCCTTATGAGGGTTGTTCCATCTCCTTAATAATTTTGGTTTGGCTTTCTCTTTACTAATTCTACTATATCTTTTTTTGAGATGCAGCAACTAGAATTGCTTGGTTGTAGAAAATGGACCTAATTGGTGGAAGCTGCAAATATGTACATACGTATGTCAGTGTGTTTCTGATGTTAATCAGTTTTTGTGTCCCTTGTGTGGTTGCACTGTGGTATCAAGAAAATGAACGTACTTTGTAGACAACTTTGGTTTTTTTTTTTTGTTCAAATGATGGGTGGAATTCCTGATGGAATTTCTCCAGGGCTTCATATCTGAGTCCAGATGATGATTTCATGAATATATCTTACATGCAGAAGCCTCTTTTTTTTTGTTTGTTTCTTTTATGAAAATGTTGGCATATGTGGGACCATATGGGTAGCCATTGCAGTGCCGCTTACTTGCAGGTAGTATGGACTACATTTCAGACCATTCATGTAGTAGTAGTAGTATCAAGGGCCTTTAGTAAATACCACTGTTCTGACTATATTTAATAAGAGGCTCCTCAACATTTATACCAATTGAGGCACCCATTCAGTTCAAATTATGAACAATAGTCTTCAGTATATGGGGGCAAAGTAGGGAGATGGTGCAATTAAGAACAAGAACTCTTAGTATGAATTAGCACTCTGGGATGTAGAAAAACAATTATATGTTCCTTTATGGATCCAAGTCCAGAGCCTCAATTATACTGACAACTGACACAAGGCCCAAATATTATAAAAATAGGTAAAATAATATAAATTTGAGAATAATGCGCAAATGCTATATTACCTAGGGAAAAGCATTGAGCACCTTTCAGCTAAAAGAGAACACACACCTTGTACCCTAGGCCCAGTAATTATTTGAAGCATCTATCTTCCCCAGCACTACAAAAATAGTAACAGTTACAACCTGGCCACTGGAGCATGATCCTCCCTCAGATGCTGGAGTAGGATAGCTGACAGAGGAACTGGCAGGAGAGCTTATGTACTGCAGCTTTCTCTTGGGACCTTCTGGGGGAAGATGCAGGGCAGTGCCGTGGTTTTACGAGCTGTGTAGATCTCTGAAGCACAGCAGGTCGGATCTGGGAGTCCAGTTTTCGTCTGTTCACTGGATCAGCATATTTTCAGATAACCTCTCATTTCCTGAGTTGTCTTATATACAGTTCTTAGGTGAGAAAGTTACCCCCAGTCTTTCCGCAGCTTCATAAACAATTTTCTAGAAAAGCAGATATATTTTCCAAAGCCAAACTATTTTCTAAATTTGGTCCATTAACTTTTGATATTCAGTACATTCCTTATTATCTTCTTTTGTCAAAGGAATATCACTAGCTATAGAACCAATATCTGCAATTTTCTCATTATTTTCATTAGCAGGAACTTTTATTTCTTAGTCTACGGGTATAGATCCCTCCTCAATCTACTATCATCTATCTTCCCTCCTCCTTAATAGAGGGAAGATAATAGATTGTATTCAAAGGTGGGAAAATGCTCACGGTATATTTCAAAGTCTTAGATATTTTTTTAAAGGTATCCGAGTTTAGGCCTATAAATCTTGGAAAGTTAGCACGTGTAGGTTCAGTCTTTGATTATAGTTCTCAAAATATTCCAATTTCTTATGCATCAACAAATTATCCTTAACCAAGGAAGATGATAAATCCTGTACTGATTTCACTACTTCTCTAACTTGTTGAATTTGAGATAGAAAATCCATTTTAACTGAGTCAAAACTTTGTGGTAAAGTATCTGTTACCCCCAAAGAAGTCCTGGACAATGATGCCACCATCTTTATTTATTTTTTTTAACAAAAACTTTTATTGAAAAATATGGATCCATAGTACAATAAACATCATTTGCTATCGAATTCAATTAAAGAACTTCAAACAATAGACATTGAAGAAACTCCATTACCCTCCCATCCCCCCTCACCCCCCCCCCCCCCCCCCCCCACCAAACCCTCTGGAATCAAGGTGGTATGGATGACTGAGATTTCCACTGCTCATATTTCTGCCAAAGCTTATTAAATGACACCAAACATCCACATCTCATTGTAGTTAATTTGGACATTTGAAAAAGAAAATCCACTTTGTGAACAATAAGACACATAGATGGTAATGTCTGTTGCTTCCAATAACGGGCCAAAGCCAATTTTGCTGCTATGAAGTGGATTGCCAACTTATGTTGGATCACAGTTATCTCCGGAGGCTTGAAGTGTAATGAACAATGTTCCATCTTGCGCGGGTACTCGTGGGTACTTCTGTTGTAATACTTGTACTAAGTTCAACACTAAAGTCCAATAATGACGCCTCCATCTTCTCCAAAACGTGCCGTACCCCTTCAAGTGAAACTCCACTCGGGGGCATAGTAGACTCATTGCCTCCCATGATTGGGTCCTCAGCAGAGACAGCCTTGCAAAGGGGAGTTCCATCTGGTGGTTTTACGACTTCGTAGCTAGTTCTGCCACTTCTTCACCCTTTGCTTCCTCTGGACAAGGGGGAGGATTTCAGACCGGAGGAGAAAGATGTCTCAAGACCTGGATTCACTGATGATCCTCCGCCAGAAAAATCAGTGAGTACTCCAACTCCAGACAAGGTAGGGGGTGGCGGTTGCATATCACTCGATAGTTCACTGCACTGGAGTTGAAGTAAAGCCCATAGAGGTCCCGGGCTTCACTACTCCCACTTGGTATGAGGCATAGCAGAAACACCAAAAACTAAGGTAAACTGATGAAGAAGTGTGTAGCTTCAGAAAACCTCCTCGAGTAATGCTCACACCAGTCATGCTGCCATCTTAACTCTTTCCCTATCCTTGGGGATTTCAATATACACTTCGACCCTTCCATTTCTTACAGTACAGATTTCCTTCGCGTTCTCTGATTTTTCACTTCAACACAATACAGTCAATACAGTCCCTCACACTCCACAAGATGTATACTGCCACCTCCACTGCATGCCAAGCTCTCCTCTGTGACTGCTTCTCAAATTCCTTTACCTGGGTGGACTATTACCTTTCTTTGCAAATTTTCATATATGCCTGGAAACAAGAAGCGTCAGACCATGGGCCATATAAATCTGTAGTTTAATCCTATAACTATTAGACCAAAATTTTGCTGAAATGACGTTCCTTTTCTTCCCTACTGCTCAGAGTGGAGCGAGCATAGGCTGCTTCTGAGTCACTTTTAAAATCCTGATTTTTGACCACAAAATTCACTACTCAGGCTTTCCACTATTACTGTCTTGAACTCCCTATTCCTATGAACTTAGGTCCTCTCAGCACAACTTGATTGCCATGTTCAGGCAACAGATTGGATAGTATTTGTTTCACTATTTTCAATATTACTGGCTCCACGCTTTGGAACACCCTTCCACTCTACCTACTAGACATAATTTCAAAAGTTCAAATTAGTGCTAAAAATCTCTCTTCCAGGGTGTATCAAATCTTAAGCCTTCCCCAACCACCCCCCCCCCCCCCATCAATTTAACTTCCTTACTATCTTATATCTGTTTATCATTGATCTCTTTTATTTAGATTTATTTATTGGGATTTATAAACCACCATTATGAAGAAATTCACCCAAGGTGGTTTACATTGTGAACAACCTAGACAGCTATCCATTTGGTGGTATATGAAGCATGACTAAACTTGGAAACTTGACTAACATGTAGAGACTGAGGTGTCGGGGGTGTCAGGCTGATCTGTTTCTGTTGCTTACATCATTGAGACGATTGCATTATAGCTTCTCCAGTGGGGTCTGAGGAAAGGGACTTGCGAATGCTGCAAACTCCACTTCATACATCTGATGAAGTACTGTTCTTTATAAGTTCATGCCTCAAATTCAATTTTTAAGGTTTCAATGTCCTCTTGTCATTTTGCTGTACGAGACTAACATAGCAACCCCTCTGGAAGTTTGTCTTTTGTATACATAGGAAGCTCAAGTTGTATCAGAATAAAGCCTAAGACAGAAGTAATCTTTCTGTGCAGAGAAGAATGGGCTTTTGTCTTCTAAATTTCCCTACTGAAAAAGTGTAGAGCGAATATGAATCAAAATAAAAGTACCGTATATACTCTAATATTAACTGAGAATTTTGGGCCCAAAAATGGACCAAAAATGTGGGTCTGTTTATATTTGAGTCTCCACCCCACCCGATAACTGGCACTATTGTTCCCTCTCTTCCCCAGGGTGTCCTGCTGTCCTGCCACGGCTGGCTCTGCCCCAAACTGGAAATTCTTGGTTCCTTCTTGTAATGAGAACATCCCCTCCTCAGGCCTACCTTACAGCCCTGGTGATCCAGTGGTGAGCTGGGGCAGGAGTATAGGAGGATTGCTCCTGCCCCAGCTCACCACTGGACCACCAGGGCTGTTAAGGTAGGCCCGAGCAGGGGTTTTCTAGTTACAAGGAAGGACTGAGCGTTTCCAGTTGGTGGGAGGCTGAGGGCAGGGCAGAGCCGGCCATGACAGGAATGCTGGATAACATGGTGGGGGGGGGGGGGGGGTGAGAGGGAAGGGACCGAATTACCGGTACTTGAATATAATCCCCTCCTCCTTTTTTTAGGGAAAAAACCTGTTCTCTGTTTATATGCGCATGGGTTTATATTAGAGTATATATGGTACCCAGTAGTTTGCCTTTTTTTTTTTCTCCTCCCATTGCTTTATATTTTCTCTTTTATTTTGCAGCTGTTTCCTACAACAGATTCCACAGGTACCTTTCTCCAAGCCCCAGCGCAAATTCCTGCTCTGCTACCTCAACCAGCAGGACATACCCCTGCACAGCCTTCTCAGGTTGCTGTCCCCAACTCTGCTCAGACTCCGGCAGCAGCTTCTGCACCAGGGCAGGTAAAACAAAAAGTATATGTATCGTGTTTTATCACCTTTATTTTGTGAAAAGTCTACTTACAATATGGGCTAAGTCTTTGTGCAGTTCCACTATATCTTTTTTGAGACGCGGTGACCAGAATTGAACACAATATTTGAGGTGCGGTTGCACCATGGAGCGATCAAAGACATTATAACGTCCTCGTTTTTGTTTTCCATTTCTTACCTAATACCAAACATTCTATTTGCTTTCTTAGCCGCCGCCGCCACCACACACTGAGCAGAGGGTTTCAACGTATCAACAACGATGCCTAAATTCCTTTCTTGGTTGGTGACTCCTAAAGTGGAACCATGCATTACGTAGCTATAATTCGGGTTCCTCTTTCCCACATGCATCACTTTGCACTTGGTCACATTAGTCGTCTGCCATTTAAACGCCCAGTCTCATAAGGTCCTGTTGTAATTTTTCACAATCCTCTTGCGATTTAACAACTTTTAATAACTTTGTGTCGTCAGCAAATTTACCTCACTAGTTACTCCTATCTCTATATCATTTATAAATGTGTTAAAAAGCAGCGGTCCCAGCACAGACCCCTGGGGAGCCCACCATCTACCCTTCTCCATTGATAATACTGACCATTTAACCCTACTCTCTCTTTATCCAGTTTTTAATCCACACTACCTCCTATCCCATGACTCTCCAATTTCCTCTGGAGTCTTTCATGAAGTACTTTGTCAAACAACTTTTGAAAGTCCAGATACACAATATCAACCGGCTCGCCTTTATCCATGTTGGCTAAGTTGTCTCATTAATCCATGCTTTTGAATATGTTGTGTAATTTTTGTTCTTTATAATAGACTCTACCATTTTGCCCATTACATCCTCTGTTTATAGAGATATCATTCAGTTTCTCTGACTCGTCAGCTTCGAATACTGTTTCTGGCACCGGTATCACTCCCAAATCTTCCTCGGTGAAGACCAAAGCAAAGAATTCATTAATCTCTCTGCTTTGGCTTTGTCTTCCCTGATCGCCCCTTTTATCCCTCGGTCATCTAGCGGTCCAACTGATTCTTTTGCCAGCTTCTTGCTTTTAATATACTTTAAAAAAAAAAGTCTTACTATGTGTTTTTGCCTCCAACGCAGTCTTTTTTTTTCCAAAGTCGCTCTTAGCTTTCCTTATCAGCGCTTTGCATTTGACTTGACATTCATTATGCTGTTAATATTTTCAGTTGGTTCCTTCTTTCATTTTCTGAAGGATTTTCTTTTAGCTCTAATAGCTTCCTTCACCGTGCTGGCTGTCGTTTGGTCTTCCTCCCTCCTTTTTTAATACATGGAATATATTTGGCCTGGGCTTCCAGGATGGTATTTTTGAACAGCATCCACACCTGAAATAAATTATTGACCCTCACAGCCGCTCCTCTTAAGTTTTTTGTTTTTTTTTCCACCGTTCTCATTTTCTGTCTCCTTTTTGAAAGTTAATCACTAACGTATTGGATATCCTGTGTATACGTACTCTATAAAGCTAATATCAAATCTGGTCATATTATGATCACTGTTACCAAGCGGCCCCATCATCATTACCTCTCGCACCAGATCATGCGATCCTCTAAGGACTAGGTGTAGAATATTTCTTTCTCTTGTTGGCTCCTGTACCAGTTGCTCCATAAAGCAATCCTTGATTTTGTCAAGGAATTTTACCTTCCTAGCATGCCCAGATGTTACTTTTACCTGTCAATATCGGGATCATTGAAATCACCCATTATTATTGTGTTGCCCAGTTTGTTAGCCTCCCTAACTTCTGATAACATTTCTACATCCGTCTGTTCATCCTGGCCGGGTGGACGGTAGTACACTCCTATCACTATTCTTTTCCCCTTTTACACATGGAATTTCAATCCACAGGGATTCCAAGTGTTTTGTTTCCTGTAGAATTTTTAATCTATTTGATTCAAGGCCCTCCTTAACATACAATGCTACTCCTCCACCAATTCAATCCACCATATCACTACAGTGGTGTATCGCAGGGATTGGTCTTTGGCCCAGCTCTTTTCAACATATTTGTAAGTGATATTGCAAAAAGGCTGTCTGGTAAGGTTTGCTTCTTTGTGAATGATGCAAAACTCTATAATAGGGTAGACACCCCTGATATGGATAGCATAAGGAGGGATTTAGCAAAGCTAGATGAGTGGCCCAGAAATTGGCAACTAAGATTTAATGCTAAAAAATGCAGGGCCATGTGCTTGAGCTACAGAAACCCAAGGAAGCAGGTATCATTTAGGGGAAGAAGTACTTCTGCGCTTGAAAGAAGAGCGGGACTTGGAGGGTGATTGTTTCTGATGATCTTAAGGTGGCCAAATAGGTAGAAAGCGTGACGTCCAAAGCCAGAAGGCTGCTTGGGTGCATAGGAAGAGGAATAGCTAGCAGGAAAAAGGAGGTGATAGTTGGGAACTGTTTTGGAGACTGCACCTTCAAAAAGATATAAACAGGATAGATCCTGTCCAGAGAGTGGGTACTAAAATTCAGTGGTTGACTTCATAAAGCATGTAAACACACTCGTATTTATTTATTTTAGATTTTGCTCACACCTTTTCAGTAGTAGCTCAAAGTGAGTTACATTCAGGCTACACTGGGTATTTATCAGACCCTGGAGGGCTCACAATCTAAGGGGTATGTTTACTAAGGTGCATTAGCGTTTTTAACGTGCCTGTAAATTTAAGGCGCGTTAAACTCTTAACGCACCTATACATTTCTATGGGCACGTCAGCGTTGAACATGTATTAACCATTTACGTGCGTTAAAAATGCTAATGCGCCCTTAGCGCTGCTTAGTAACATAGGCGTAAGTTTGTACCTGAGACAATGGAGGGTTAAGTGACTTGCCCAGGATCACAAGGAGCAACAGTGGGATTTGAGCTGGCCACCTCTAGATGTCAAGACGGGTGCTCTAACCACTAGGCTGCTCTTCCACTCCATTAGACCTCAATATGTATATTTTGGAAGATAGATGAGAGAGAGGGGGTATGATTGTGACATTTAAATATCTCTGCTTCATAAATGCACAGGAGGCAGGTCTCTTTCCACTCAAAGGAAGCTTCTGGAAGGAGAGGGTATAAGATGAAGTTAAAAGGGGATAGACTCGGAAATAGTTCTTTACGAAAAGGGTGGTGGATACAAGGAATGACTTCCTGATGGATGTGGTGAAGACATGAACTGCATCGAAATTCAAGAAAGCATGGGACAGAAGCGGGATATCTTAGAGGGAGGAATATATATTGGATAATATGGATAGCTTTATTTGCCTTTGTTTTCTCTGTTTCTATGTGAAAGATTTAATCACAAAAGAGAGGGTAATACAGCATACAAGCATACAATATAAACAAGAAAAGCAACACTGGGCCTTCAAGAAAGAGACAGTGACAGTCTTTTATTGTGAAAAATACCCGACACGGGCCGTGTTTCGGCGCACAAGCGCCTGCCTCAGGGGTCAAAGTGTGTCTTCACCATATATGAGCAGGAATGTTCAGACAGTCTGAGTAAATTGCCAGCCACCACTAAGCATTTGTTCAATCCTACCAGACGCTGTCTGTGTGAAAACTGCCAAAAGATAGCAAGGAAAAAAAACCATTGGACCCAATCTGTCCTTCCAACTGTCGCCCCCATCTCCCTCCCTTTCTTATCCAAGATACTGGAACGTGCTGTTCACTGCCATTATCTCGACTTTCTTTCATCTCAAGCTATTCTTGATCCACTCCAATCTGGCTTTCACCCTCTTCATTCAACTGAAACAGCCCTTGCTAAAGTCTCCAATGACCTGTTCCTGGCCAGATACAAAGGTCTCTATTCTATCCTTATCCTTCTCAATCTGCTGCTTTTGACCTGTTGGCACTGCCTTCTCCTTGATACGCTGTCCTCGCTTGGATGGTTTTCTTCTTATTTCTCCCATCGCACATTTAGTGTATACTCTGGTGGATCCTCCACTTGTATCCCACTATCAGCTTGTGTACCTCAGGGCTCTGTCTTGGGACCTCTTCTTTTCTCCATCTATACTTCTTTCTTTGGTGCTCTGATCTCTTCCCATAGTTTTCAGTATCACCTTTATACTGACTCTTCCTCCATTCTCTGTCTGTGGATAACACACTCATCCTCTCTGTCTCATCAGCTTGTAACCTTGGTGTTATCTTGACTCCTCTCTCTCTCTCTCTCTCTCTCCTCTCTCTCTCTCTCTCTTCTCTCTCTCTCTCTCTCTCTCTCTCTCTCTCTCTCTCTCTCTCTCTCTCTCTCTCTCTCCTCTCTCTCTCTCTCTCTCTCTCTCTCTCTCTCTCTCTGCACATATCCAACAGATTGCTAAAACCTGTTGTTTCTTTCGCTATAATATCACCAAAATTCTACCTTTCCTTTCTGATCACACTATCAAAACCCTTATTCACACTCTTATCACCTCTCATTTAGACTACTGCAACTTGCTTCTCAAAGGTCTCCCACTAAGCCATCTCTCTCCTCTTCAATCTGTTCAAAGTTCTGTTGCACGACTTATATGCAGCCAGTGTCACTATGTTCATATTAGCCCTCTCCTCAAGCCATTTCATTGGCTCCCTATCCATTTCCGCATACAGTTTAAATGCCTCTTATTGACTTAGAAGTGCATTTACTCTGCAGCTCCTCAGTACCTCTCCTCTCTTATCTCTCCCTACACTCTGGGAACTCAGTTCATCGGGAATCTATCTGTAACCTTATCCTCCACTGCCAACTCCAGACTCTGTTCCTTTTATCTTGTTGCACCATATGCCAAGAATAGACTTTCTGAGCCAGTACGTCAAGCTCCATCTCTGGCCGTCTTCGAATCTAGGCTAAAAGCCCACCTTTTTGATGCTGCTTTTAACTCCTTATTCCTGTCCACTTGTACAGTACAGTACCCATGTATTCTTTATCATTCCCATCTTAGTAATTCCCTTATCTCTTATTTTTCCTGTCATGGTTAGATTATAAGCTCTTTCAAGCTCTTTATGTTTAAGTGTACAGTGCTGCGTATGTCTAGTAGCACTATAGAAATAATTAGTAGTATAGTAGTTTTGCCCTTAATTTTTCAACCAGTTGTTTGGAGAGCCATCTAGGCTTCCTGTTTCTCTTGTTTACTTTCCTTGTGTAAAGATCAGTTGCCATATTTATAACAGTTTTCAGTTTGGACCACAGTGCTTCCACTTCACCTATGCCTACCCATGCCATTTTACCAAAACCAGTATGTCTGAAATCCAGTACTTTGATTTTTTGTCTGCACTCACTTTTGCTCTTATATCAAACCATATTGTATGGTGATCACTATTACCTAGGTGGTCACCAACACAGACATTGGAAACACTTCCTCCATTTGTGAGCACTAGATCCAGTGTTGACCCTTCCCTCGTGGGTTCCATCACCATTTGTCTGAGCAAAGCACTTTGACAAGCATCCACAGTCTCTCTACTTCTTTCCGATTCTACTGATGGGATGTTCCAGTTCACATCAGGCAAGTTGAAATCTCCCAAAAAATAGGACCTCCCCTTTCATTCCAGGATTATGAATATCTTCTATTTATTTATTACATTTGTATCCCGCACTTTCCCACTAAAAGCAGGCTCAATGCGACTTAAATAGTAAAAGGTAACACAGAATTTTGTTATGTAAAGTAGGAAATCAGATCCTTGTCCAGCTTCTCCATTTGTGCCGAAGTCTGTAGATGACACCCATGTGGATACAGACTCCGTCGTCTCTTTCCAGGGTGATCCATATAGCTTCTTCCTTTCACTAGGTACCCACATTTCAGCTGGTCTAATATTGTTTTTAATATAGAACGCCACTTCTCACCTCATCAGTCCTCCCTATCCTTTCTGAAAAGATTATATCCCGGTATGGTCGTATCCCATTCATGGGAATCATTGAACCATGTCTCTGTAATAGCAGCAATATCCAAGTTTTCCTCAAATATCAGGGCATGCAAATCTTGAACCATTTTACTTACTACTGTGAGCATTTGTGCTCATTACTTTTACATGTGCTAAGTGAGTTTGGATGGTTTTCTCTGTTTACATTCCCTTTTCCTCTTCCATCATGGTTTTTTTCCTGGGGTGACTTTCTGAATCCTTTTTTTTTCCTTTTGTCACCCCCAACCTCTAGTTTGAATGTCTAGAAATACACTGTGAATTTGTCCCCAAGGATCATTTTTCCTGTGAAAGATATATAGCCCATCATTACAGTAGTCTGTTACTTTTCCATGTACTACCCCATCCTGCTATGTATCTATAACCAGGAGTTCCAGAGTGAAGATGAACCAAACTTTATTAATCAGTATATTGAGTCAATATATACTGATTAATAAAGTTTGGTTCATCTTCACTCTGGAACTCCTGGTTTTTTACCCACTGCTTTGTTGTATTGTGACTATCCATGGGACTTCGTTGAGTTCTCTACATGTATCTATAACCACCACACCAAGCTTCAAGCCATTTACTGAATTCCTCTGTTTTACTTAGTCTTTCCTCTCCCTTCTCACACAAAACATTCCTGGAGTACTTCATTGTAAAAGAGTGCCTTACAGTCTTCCATTTATCCATTTGGTCATTTGCAATGCTAAAAATATGCAAATCAGCTGATTTTAATTAATGCTTGGTCTGTTTATGATGGATTGGCTTTTGCTGTGGTTTTATGTTGTCTCCATTGGAGTTTAGAATTGGCAAATTATTCCTTTCTTGTGATTTTTATTCCTTCTAACTTAATGGAAGTTGGGATGAATTATACAAAAGAGGTCAAGAATGTCTAGGGGAAAATAACTCTACAGAAATGTAACAGTACAGGATGAACTTGTTATGGTGGGGGGGGGGGGGAGCAGCAAAAGACATTCATTTCTGTGGGAGCAGATCTGGGAGCAAAATAACTCTGAAAAATTAACAGAATAAGATGAAGTTTGGCAAGTGGGAAAAATTGGTAAAAATATGCATAGAAGTTTTGAAAATGGACCAAAAATACTGAGGGTTCCAGAGAAATAAGTCAGCCCTCCCCCCCACCCTTAAAAATTGCCCATTGTTTTTCTCTGGAAGAAGCTCTAGCTTCGTTAGAATAGAAATTTCCATGACTGCTATGTTTCATTGTATGTAATTTCTTTTTAAATTGCCTTGCCCTGTTCTTTCCCATTCTATTAAACAAACCTCACCCAAAATTCCCATTGCACAAACTGCTGCCAACCCAAGAAAACTACCTCCAGAACTGCCTCACAAAATGCTTCCACCTCAAAAATTACCACTGCAACTGCCCTACCCTCCCTGTAAGCAGCCCCCCAAGGATTATGCCTAACTACCCCTGCATTCTGAAACTGCTCTACCCTCAAAACATAGGCTCAAACTGCTTCATAACCAAAGAATACGCCTTTGCAACTATCCCACCTCAATAGCTATCCCTGCAACTGTCCCACAACCAAATATTCCCCCACAAACAGTCCTACCCCCGAAAGTTCCATCCTACAAAGGGAAAACTATGCCTGCAACTACCCTACCCCAAGTGCTCCACACCCAAAGGTATTTTTTCAACTGCCCTGCTCCCAATATTTTTGACTCCCTTTCAGTGTCCTGCAAAACTGCCTCACTCCCCAAATCTACTTTCTGCAACTGTCTCCCATATGTGGTAATATGACACCACCTGGCACATCCCAGGATGCACTTCATGGGCAGGGTGCTGCCCAGGGCTTTTTTTGAGGGGGTACTTGGGGGTACTGAGTACTGGCACCTTTTACATTGTCTGCTAAAATTGACCCATGGATTGCAAGTTTTATTGGAAGAGCTCAGGCTCTACACACCAATTCTTCCTTGTCATAGATTCTGTGACTGTTGCAGGGGCCCTGGCTATTGTGGGGTGGGTCCTTCAGTGATAACCCCACCCCTGAAGGGTGGCCTAGCATTTGAGTACCGGCACCTTTTTTGCTAGTTAAAATGCACTGGTGCTGCCATTTTGGAGATGGCAGTGGTGGAGGTAGGAGCAAATGGTTATAGGGTTGGGAGGCCTAGGCAAGGCATTGCAGAGCTGGGAGGAGGCCCACTATAGTACCAGGGAGCATTTGAGGAGTCGGGTGGGTGTCCTAGACACCTGTTTTTTTTTTTTTTTTTGGGTGGGTGGGAACAGGTATTGGTTTGGGGTGATACTTAAGGCATTGAGTTGAGATGTGGGGCGGGAATACAAATGCCACAGCATGCTAGTGTTTGTTTTTTATGCCACTCTTTCAGTGCCTGAGCTAATTGCTGCTCGGGCACTAACAGGAAAGGTGATACTTAGCAGTGAGCTGCAGATTACTGCTGCGGTTTGAACATGATAGTAATTTATATGCTTGTTGATTGATAGCATGCTGCAGAATTTGTTTCTGTGCTAATTTTGTGGTACTATGCAGGCTCTTGAGGCTTTTTGCATAGGCCCCTGAGTTTGTAAAGTTCTGCCATGTATTTGTTTGAATGCATACTATCAAAGTAAAATGACATCTTATTTCTTTCAGGCTCCTCCTGCAATTGCAGTGCCTCCAGTGCAAGGTGAAGTTAAAGGTGTTATCAGTCTTGTATTAAGGTTAAGGTAGGTCTTTTACCTATCTTCTAATTTCTTTCCTTTATGCTGATGTCATAAATGTGAGCGCACAAGTTATGAATCTAAGTTGAGAAGCAAATGAAAATTAGCAAAAATTCTGTTTTCTGAAAATTAACAATTTAGTGTAATTGTATCCTGTGGATGCTCTTAGCACCAAATAGATTTTCAGAGTTTTCTGAAAAGAAAGGTATAAAATCATAGAAAATGGACAGCAGATAAAGACCCTGTGGTCTATCCAGCCTACTGCATTGTATTAAGGTACTTTGTGTCAGTTGGATGGATTATAGTTGAGAGCTATTGTGGTAATTTATCAGCCACCTAATGGAGGTGGCTTAGTATCTCTGTTGAAGCTAGTTAATTTTCTTTACAATTCTTCTTTCTTTTTAGCAGCAGACAATTTTAATTACCTAGTTGAATCTAAGCCAGCAGTGCAATTATATAATGAGATGTAAATGGGTACTAGTTGTTCTGTTCCATGATCTAATAACTAGACTAACCATCGTAAATGACACTTTCTCTATGCCCTCCTTCTGTTGTGTGTAGACTACTGTAACACTATCTACTCAGGTCTTCTGCAATACTCAGTATGCCATCTACAGATGATCCAAAACAATGCTTTCCTTGTCATCAAGCAGATGAAGCCATTACGTATGGGTTATGTCCATCAACCAGCAGGGGAGATAGAGAGCACTCAAACTTTCACAGTGCCCTCTTGGCCAGCTAGCTCCCACTGCCTCTTCAGTATTCTCTATCTCCCTTAGCAGGGTGGCTGCAGCTTGTTCGAGCTCCAGAAAAATCTGCTGGGAGGTGGTTCCTGGCTTGCCAGTTGTTAACCGGGGTGTTGGAGGCTATAGCAGCTTCACTTTAAAGGCACATAGGTTAGCCCTTTCCCTGCCTTACCATACCTCTGTGGATGTGGACATATTGCCTTGCTTCCCCTGTCCTTACCCACCAACAGTGGATGCAGGCATATAGGTTCTTCCTTTCCCTGCCTTTCCCATTCATCTGAGCCTCCGGAGTCTTCAATACCTCTGCTTTCCTCACAGCTTAAAAAAAAAAAAAAAAAAAAAAGTTGTGTCGCGTTTTTAAACGCAGAGACGCTGGAACAGAGGTTTTTGACCTGATTTTCAGCAGGATCGTAGTTGTACACTAGATCCTTTGAGGTAAGAGTGTTTTCCAACTCCTCCGGGGTGGGCCCGCGATCGGGGCGATTTTGGCGCGAACCGCCATTTTGGATTTTACCGCCGTTTTTCGGCGATGGCTGCGGACTATGTAAAGCGCTGTTCCACTTGTGGCAAGCGCAAATCAGCAGCAGGGCTCTGTAAATCGTGCTGTATTGGCGTAGGAGCCGGCCCGAGCATGGCGAGCGATGTTTCTTCCCGCTCTGAGCTGGCAGCGGGCGCCATTTTGCTTACACCGCATGGCACGGCCTCCGTGGACACGGAGAGACCTGAGCCGGGTGGGGCACCTCGAGATGAGGTTATTTCAGGAGTGGCTAGCACCGGACAGGATTTGGGTGCCCAAGGTGAGATTTTCTCCCCGGATTTTGTGCTTTTGCTGCATAAAGCATACATGATGGAAAGAGCCCTCCCTCAAGGGTCGCCTGAGGCTCCTCTGATTGCCCCCCCGATGGATTCCGGCCTGGGACTGCCCAGTGAGGTTTTTTTTCCCGGATGCTTGGCCTAAAGATAAGCGCAGAAGGGTTAATTCCCCTTCAGATTGTGGTGCACCTTCCCCCCCCCCCCCCCCCCCCCCCGTGGTCGGGGTGTGAGGATTCGGAGAACTCTGACAGACGTTCTTGGTCTGAGGAACCAGAGTCAGGTGCGGATTTACCACAGGATCTGGATGATCCCTCCGCGGTGAGGATTTTCCACCGTGATGAGCTGCCAGCGCTTATTTCAGATACCCTGCAGGCCCTCTCGATTGAAGATCCTGACAGTGGCATGGCCTCCTCTGGTAATCCCAGGATGGCTAGTACCAAGAAAGCTGCTCGGGCCTTCCCTTTGCATGACTCCATCCTAGAGCTTGTTTCGGCTCAGTGGGCTGACCCCGAGGGACCTTTGAGAGTTTCCAGGGCTATGGGGCAGTTATACCCTCTGCTTGAGGGACATATGGCTCGTTTTCAAATGCCTACAGTGGATGCCCTAGTCACTGCGGTGACAGAGAACTACCCTTCCTGTTGAAGGAGGTGTTGCCCTGAAGGATGTTCAAGACCGTAGGCTGGAAACAGCGTTGAAACGGTCCTTTGAAATTGCAGGTCTCACTGTTCGGGCATCTGCATGCAGCTGTTATGCTGTGAGAGCCTGCCTAGCTTGGCTGCAACAGGCAGTGGCTCAGCCCGGAGATGGAGCGGAGCCCTTCTTGGATGTGGCTCTGCGGATGGAGGTGGCCTTGTCCTTTCTGGCTGATGCCCTTTATGACCTTGTCAGAGCTTCGGCTAAACAAATGGCAGTAGCAGTGGCGGCTCGCCGTCGTCTGTGGCTACGACACTGGGCAGCGGACATGGCCTCTAAGCAAAGGTTGGTGAAGTTGCCTTTTCAAGGACTTCTATTTGGTGAAGAGTTAGAGAAAATTGTGAAAGGCCTGGGTGATCCAAAACCCCAGCGCTTGGCCGAAGATAGGCAGAGGCCTTCCTCTAAGGGCCAGCCGGTCCACTCCTTGTACAGACCTCGCTTCCGTGAAGCTAGAAGGTACCGCCCGGGGCGTTCTGCTGGGTTCACTTCACGTGCCCGTGGTCAGCAGAGGAACTCCTTTCGCTCGGACAAGTATTCCGCAGCCGGTGGCTCAAGACCAGGAGTTCAGGGGCGACCCTCTCAATGATGGTGCGCCGGCCCTCTCCTCGATGCCTGTCATCGGAGGATGGCTTTCCCTCTTTGTCGAGGAGTGGGCCAAGATTTCCTCAGATCAGTGGGTTCTGGACCTGATCAGAGATGGATACAGAATAGAATTCAACGCCCCAGTAAGAGACGTGTTTGTGGAGTCCCGATGTGGTTCTGCCGTCAAACGGGCGGCGGTGGAGGAGACTTTACAAGGTCTGATTCAGTTAGGGGCTGTGACCCCGGTGCCTCCCGCCGAGCAAGGCTGCGGCCGATACTCCATCTACTTTGTGGTGCTGCGAAAAGGTGGGTCCTTTCACCCTATTCTGGACTTAAAAGAAGTGAACAAGTCCCTGAGAGTGCGGCATTTCCACATGGAATCCCTGCGCTCCGTCATTGCGGCGGTTCAGCCAGGAGAGTTTCTCACGTCTCTAGACCTGAAAGAAGCTTACTTGCACATACCGATTTGGCCCCCGCACCAGAAGTTTCTGAGGTTTGCGGTGTTGGGAAAACATTTCCAGTTCAGGGCCTTGCCTTTTGGCCTTGCCACAGCTCCCCGAACCTTTTCGAAGGTAATGGTGGTAGTAGCTGCTTTTCTCAGGCGAGAAGGTATCAGGGTTCACCCGTACCTAGACGACTGGCTCATCAGAGCAGACTCTGCAACAGAGAGCTTACAAGCTACAGCCAGAGTGGTCTCAGTACTGCAATCTCTAGGCTGGGTCGTCAATATGGCCAAAAGTCACCTGTCCCCTTCATAATCTCTAGAGTTTTTGGGGGCCAGGTTCGACACAGTCTCGGGCTATGTGTTCCTACCCGAGCCAAGGCGGTGCAAGCTTCAGAATCAGGTCCGTCTGCTCCTGAGGATGCCTCGCCCACGAGCTTGGGACATTGTCCAGCTGCTGGGATCGATGGTACCCTGGGCGAGAGCGCACCTGAGACCTCTACAGTATTCCCTACTCCGGAGATGGTCTCCTATTTCTCAGGATTACCAATGCAGACTTACTTGGCTTCCTGCGGCCCATCTCAGCATGGAGTGGTGGCTCTCGGACAGCATGCTGCGGCGAGGAATGCCGCTGACGCTCCCCGTTTGGTGCCTAGTGGTAACAGATGCCAGCCTGAAGGGCTGGGGCGCACACTGCAAGGGGAAGCATGCCCAGGGTCTATGGACACCCGAGGAGTCGGAGTGGTCCATCAACCGCCTAGAGTTGAAAGCGGTGTTCCAGGCGCTTCTGGCCTTTCAAGTGACCCTGGAAGGGATTGGCTGTCAGAGTGATGTCGGACAACACGACAACGGTGGCCTATATAAATCGACAAGGCGGAACAAGGTGCAGAGCACTAGCCGCGCAGGCCGAACTGATTTGCCACTGGGCCGAGCTGCATCTTCAGTGTCTGTCGGCAGCTCATATTGCAGGTCAGAGCAATGTGCAGACCGATTATCTGAGCAGGCATCAGATCGATCCAGCAGAATGGAATCTGGCAGACGAAGTATTCCTGCAGATCTGTGCCAAATGGGGCAAGCCCATGATGGATCTAATGGCGACAAGTGCCAATACCAAAGTCCAGTGCTTCTTCAGCAGACGGAGAGATCCTCGCTCGGCGGGGTTGGATGCTTTGGCTCAACCCTGGCCTCCGGGTCTACTTTGTGTTTCCCCCATGGCCCTTGATAGGGTGCCTGCTCTTGCGGATTCGGCTGCACCCAGGAGAAGTGGTCCTCATCGCCCCGGATTGGCCAAGGAGACCTTGGTATGCAGACCTCCGACAGATGCTCCTGGAGGCTTCTCTGCCATTACCTTTGGTACCGAACCTGTTGACTCAGGGACCGGTAGCCATGGAGGACGCCGGCCGCTTTGGTCTTACGGCATGGCTATTGAGAGGGCGCAATTGAGGGATAAAGGTTATACCAATAAAGTTATTTCCACTCTCCTGCAAGCCCGCAAGCGGTCCACTTCCGTGGCTTATGCCAGGATTTGGTGCCTGTTTGAGTCTTGGTGTGCTTCCAGAGCCATTGTTCCAATGCGGGCTCCTGTCTCGCCGATTCTGGACTTTTTGCAGGAAGGTGTACAAAAAGGCTTGGCCTATAATTCCCTGCGGGTGCAGGTGGCAGCGTTGGCCTCCCTTCGTGGTAAGGTGGAAGGCGTGTCTTTGGCTGCTCACCCAGATGTGGCACGGTTTCTTAGAGGGGTGCTTCGGCTCCTACCTCCAGTGCGAGCACCCTGTCCAGCTTGGAACCTGGGGCTAGTTTTGAAAACCCTGCAGGCATCTCCTTTTGAGCCGCTTCGGCGAGCATCGGAGAAAGACTTGACACTGAAGGCAGTTTTTCTGGTGGCCATAACCTCGGCGAGACGGGTGTCAGAGCTCCAGGCGCTGTCCTGTAGAGACCCATTTCTGCAGTTTTCAGAGTCCGGAGTCACGGTTCGGACTGTGCCTTCCTTTATGCCTAAGGTGGTTTCAGCCTTTCACTTAAACCAGCCTATTTTCTTGCCCTCTTTTTCAGAGGAAGAGTTTCCAGAATCTTTTGGGCAGCTGCACCTTTTGGATGTGCGCAGGACTCTGCTGCAGTATCTGCGAGTTACTAACTCTTTCAGGACTTCTGATCATCTGTTTGTTTTGCTATCCGGTTCTCGCAGAGGGTATCCAGCGTTTAAAGCCACTATTGCCCGCTGGCTCAAAGAAACTATCTTTTCAGCTTATCTGCTGGCCGGCAGGGTTCCACCTGTAGCCTTTAAGGCACATTCTACTAGAGCGATTTCTTCCTCTTGGGCTGAAACTGGAGCACTCTCTCTTCAAGAGATATGCAGTGCAGCAACATGGGCTTCTAAGCTCTCCTTTGCCCGACATTACAGGCTGGATGTGGCTGCCAGGAGGGATGCGCGATTTGGTGCACAAGTGCTAGCTCGTGGTGTGGCTTGTTCCCACCCTATCTAGGGATTGCTTTGTTACATCCCATACGTAATGGCTTCATCTGCTTGATGACAAGGAAGGGAAAATTAGGTTCTTACCTTGGTAATTTTCTTTCCTTTAGTCATAGCAGATGAAGCCATGAGCCCTCCCTGTATGATTGTCTGTATGCTGTGAATCTGTTTTTCAGGTTCTGTTCTAATTTCCTGAAGTTCCTTCCTTGGGAGAAAGTTGGAAAACAATCTTCAGATTCATGTTCAGTTTAAATTTAGGAGGATGTGTTCATTCTCTCCAGCATGTTTTGGAGAATGTGTTGATTCTCTCCAGGAGGCGCGTGTGTTCCCCTCCAGTTCTATAAATAGGAGGATGAGTTCATTCCCTCCAGTGTGTTGGGAGGATGTGTGATTCCCTCCAGGAGGCGCGTGTGTTCCCCTCCACTTATACAATAAGGAGGATGAGTTTATTCCCTCCAGGAGGATGTGCATTCCCTCCTTTATGAGTTCATGCCCTTGTGATGGGCCATCGTTCGCTGTGAGGAAAGCTCTTGTGATTCCCATTGCGGTTTGCCATACTGCTTTGGAAGCTTCAAATACTGAAGAGGCAGTGGAGCTAGCTGGCCAAGAGGGCACTGTGAAAGTTTGAGTGCTCTCTATCTCCCCTGCTGGTTGATGGACACAACCCATACGTAATGGCTTCATCTGCTATGACTAAAGGAAAGAAAATTACCAAGGTAATTACCTAATTTTCCCATCTTAATTTTCTCCCACACTTACTAGATTTGTCTGAATTACTCCCCTACTTATCCAACTAATATTCTCAGCAAGAAAGTAAGCTGAATATAAAAATCCATACGTTCAATACATCTTAACCAAATTGATAAATCAGAAATAAGTCAAATACACTTAATCCACTATAGATTATTTTAATGATAAATTTACTGATTATCGTATAAATATTTGGTGGGCTGCTTATAAAGCCACAATACATGGAGTTTTAACTATACAGGAATAACAAAAAAAGAAAAAGAAAGAATTGGATGATCTTGAACAAAGTATTAAATCTTTGGAAAATGCTTATTTGTATATGCAAGATTGTAATACCTATCAGAAATTATTTAAAGTGATATATAATTTCAACACAATTTTAAGTAAAGAAGTGATATCTTTTTTTTTTTTTCCTACAAAAATCCTTCTGTTATACAGAACATAACAAAGCAGGTCACATGCTGGTGCAGTACCTTAAGACTAAAATACATTGCTCTAGGATATCACACATTACAGATGCTGATGGGATTGCACATTATACTGATGTTAAAATTGCTCAGTAATTTTCAGATTATTATGAACAATTTTATAATTCTGAAATAATTCCCTCTGAATCCCTTTTTCATTCTCTTTGGGTAATCTTACTCCCCCCCCCCCCCCCCCTCTCTCTCACCTGCACAAAAGGTATCCTTAGATGCAAGTTTCTCATTGTCAGAAATATTGACAGCAATTAAGGAATTATCTAGAAATAAATCCCCTGGCCAATGATGGTTTAAACGATTGAATTTTATAATGCTTTAGCAGCTGTTCTTAATCCCAAACTCCTCACATTATATGAACATATAATGGGGAAATAGGCTCTTTTTTTTTTTTTTTTGGAATCTAAAGTTATACCTAAACCGGGGGTAGATCCAGCTAATGTTTCCAATTATCGCCCTATATCTTATAAATGTAGATAGTAAAATTTATGCCAAAATTTTAAACCAATCATTTACAAAAAGGTCTACCCTTCCTTATACATAGAGACCAAAATGGTTTTACACTTGGAAGATTACCTTCAGATAATTCTAGGTTATTCTGGAACGAACATGTGTGCACTGTTGATAGTGATAGCCCATTAATTGCTTTGTCCCTTGATGCTGAGAAAGCATTTGGTCGTATTGAATGGCCTTATCTCTTTAAAGTTCTTCAGTGGTTTGGCTTTAATGGCCCTTTCTTGAATATGATTAAGCATATTTATAATTCTCCTCAAGCATTCATCTCTGCTAATTACATTTCTTCAAAATTTTTTCTTAAAAGAGAAACTAAATTTATTTATTGCATTTGTATCCCACATTTTCCCACCTATTTGCAGGCTCAATGTGGCTTACAGAGTTTTGTTATGACATTGTCATTCCAGGATATCAGATACAATTAATAATGCACAGAGATTAAGTATGGGAAGAGAAAAAAGGAAAGTGTTAGGCGGGTAAGTATAGAAGGTGACCTTTCATATCTGGGTGGTTTGGCAAGGTAGTTTAGTAAGGCTATAGGTTCTCTTTGTAGGCCTTGTTGAAGAGATATGTTTTCAGAGATTTGCGAAAGTTAGTTATTTCGTCAATAGTTTTCAGGGTTGTAGGTAATGCATTCCACAACTGCGTGCCCTCTCATCGTTATTATTTAACTTGGCCATAGAACCACTTGCAATTTCCATTTGCACCAACCAAAACATATTAGATGTTATGTGATGAACCATTTAAATTATCCATATATGCTGATGACATTTTAATGTATGTAACTACTGACTGTATTCCCCACATCCTTAATTGCATTAATGCAGTCTCACAAATATTAGGGTATAAAGTCAATTGGTCAAAATCTGCTGTTAAGCCACTTTCTAAATTTGTATTAAAATTAATGCCACGCAATATCCATTTATTTGGGAATATAATAACCTAAAATATTGAGGAATAAATTACAGTACCTCCCCAGAAGATAGTCTTAAAATTAATGAATCCACTATCCTACAAATTACTAATGGTCCCCTAAACTCATGAGCTCTCTGTCAGTCATGGTGGGATAAAATTGAAGCTTTAAAAAATGGTATTAGCACCAAAATGTAATTATGTTTTTAGTACGATTCCTATATTTAAATATTCATTTTATAAAAAGCTCATGGTGTTAATTTCTAAATTCCTCTGGAATACCTCCACACCTCTTATTGCCATTAAAAAAAACTTCAACTTCCTAGGAGTCTTGGGGCTTAAATATTGCACACTTCAAGCTTTATCATTTAGCCTTTCAAATTTCTCTGGCCAAACATCGGTATTCACTCTTTCTCTTATGACACTCCTAGATGGGTGATTTTTGAAAAAGAAAAAAATATTTCCTCTACATTTAAATCAGCTTCCAACAATGAACGAGTTTTGTTATGCTGTAGACCATTTAATATTAAAAAGCACTTCACGTTCAATTAATTTTTGTGTTCTCTTTTAAATCTTAAATGGTCAAATTACATTGACATTTGGTTTAACTCTTATTTTCCCAATTAAATAATTTCCTAAGCTTCGTAATATATGTTTTTCTGCTAATACTTGGTTACATAGAAACAGAAAAACATGATAGCAGATAAAGGCCAAATGGCCCATCCAGTCTGCCCATCCTCTGTGCCACTAACTCTTCCTTTTCCTAAGGGATCCCACGTGCTCATTCCATGCTTTCTTAAACTCTGACAGCCAGATGCACAAAGTTACCGTTAAGGATCCGTCTGCATTTCCAAATCGGTAAAAATTTACCGATTTAGAAATAGAGGGATTCACAGAGAAAATCGCATGCAAATGAGCTGCTTGTTGCTTTTGAGACCCAGCTTTTGCATGCGATATGGGAGAAGCAAGTTGGTGAGCTGAGCATGTGCAGAACAGTCAATCGCTATGTGTGACTGCTCTGCGCATGCTACAGACAGCTCTCATACACATAGACAAGCTGTGTGTATGATAGCAGTAGATTTACCCTTTTTTTTTTTGGCAAACACAAAAGCACTCTTTTTTGGATGGCAGGGGCGTATCTGCGTGGGGCCACAGGGGCCTGGGCCCCCGCAGATTTCGCCCTGGCCCCCCTCCCCGCCGTCAACCCTCCCCCGCTGCTTACTTTTGCTGGCGGGGGCCCCCAACCCCCGCCAGCCGAGGTCCGACCCGCAATCTCCATATTTCGTCTTCCTCCGTGGCCATGTGCTTCAAGGAAGTAACGCTGCAGTGCTGATTGGTTGAATCCAGTTCGGGATTCAACCAATCAGCACTGCAGCGTTACTTCCTTGAAGCACATGGCCACGGAGGAAGACGAAATATGGAGATTGCGGGTTGGACCTCGGCTGGCGGGGGTTGGGGCCCCCCGCCAGCAAAAGTAAGCAACGGGGGAGGGTTGACGGCGGGGAGGGGGTGGAGAGAGGCGGCGGCGGGCGGGGGGGGGGGGGGAAGGGAGGCAAAAAAGTGCCCCCCCTCTCTGGCTCTGGCCCCCCCTACCGCCGAATTCCAGATACGCCCCTGTTGGATTGGGCATACCTGTATTGCAGCTCCCTGCAGGGAAAAAGTGGGAAAAACCTCTCTGCTGCTCTCCTCTCTTCTGTGAGGAATCAGCAGCATCAGGGCTTGGTTCCACCACCAGCTGTTCCTGCTGCTTCCTTCTATTGGCTGGCTGACATCCTAGAACGCCCATCTTCCTGAAGATGGACTGTCATTGGCTGGCTGCTGTCCCAATTCCTCCTCCCTGTAGGACTTCCCTGGTGACATCAGAGCTGTGAACTGATTGGATCCGAACTTCCTGGTGTCTCCCTCCAGTAATGAGTGGGCAGGACATTCCAGGCTGATGCTGTCCAATTGGTTTAGCCCCTCTCTGTGGAGAGGGACACCAATCAGTTCACAGCTCTAAAGTGATGTCATCAGGGAAGCCCTGCAGGGAGGAGGAGTTGGGACAGCAGTCAGCCAATGAGTCCATCTTCAGGGAGATGGACGTTCTAGGATGTCAGCTGGCCAATAGAAGGAAGCAGCAGGAACAGCTGGGGGTTGAACCAAGCCCGTTGCTAATTCTGTTATCTTTTTTGAGATGCGGCAACCAGAATTGAACACAATATTCACTTATCCCATAGAAACTAAGTTAAAAATATTAAGGAGTTGTCATTAAACCAACACCTGAATTGTGCACACCAGGTTAACTCTGTGATCGCTAAGGTATTTAATACTCTCTGGAGACTGGAAAGAGTAATACCATTCTTTGCATCTAGAATTGTATTGGTAATTGTTTTTTGTTCATGTGAAATGAACTGAGCAAACCTATGTGTTGATGACTAAGTCGATCTTTAGGAAAAAGATTTCTATGAAATATACTAGATTATAAAACACTGGTGCATAATACTTCTAAAATGTTAGAAAAATGGAGTATGACATTCCCAATGGTGATGAAGGGACAATGTCTTGGATGGTGTTTATTAAATTTAAATTCTCAGAAATGTATATTGTTTTGAGTACCTTATTTTATTGATTGGAGTGCTAAATGTATGCCATCATAATGTAAAAAAAAAAAGAAAGCTAGATATAACAAATGTCATGTAAAGGTACAGTGTGCATCAAAAGCAAAACTGAATATCACTTTGCATTAGTGTATACTAGATGAACGAATTATGCTGGCAGTGTCAGCCTAGTAGCAAGGCACTGAATATGACTACTTTAAACCCTGCTGTGGTGATTGTAAATACATGTCTTACCGGATGAAAGTATGTGGGGTTTTTTTTTTTTTTTTGGGGGGGGGGGGGGGAACCAATGAAAAAGTGAATAAATCAGCATGGTATGCGAGACAGTCAAGGAAATGGTGATAAGTAAAAGCGATCAAGAACAGATCCATGGAATTCTTACATATAAATCTTAATGCGTAAAGTTTGAGCAGCACATTCTTAATGCAGATACAATGAGTGCAATTTGAAAAGCGCATAGTGGTTCTTAGCTCTCATGTCTTGTGCTGTGAGATGATTAAGTGACAGTGCAGAAGAGGAGTAAAAATCTTGTCATCTTGACTGGTAGACTAGGCATATACTTTTGTATTTTGCTGTCGGAGCTACGTTTCATCTTATCTATCTTGCCATTCCTTTCTGCTCTGAACCTCTCAAAATTAGATATTACCAGCCTAAGATTATTGCACAGTAAGGCTCTTCAAAAATTGTGGCCTGATAAATGTAAAAGGCTTATCGTAAGATAGTACCTATTTTTACACAGTCTTTGCATAAGCATTCCTGGGAAGGTACTTTGGATGGCGCTAAAGTGGAGTAGAAATGTATATGGATATATTTATTTTTTTATATAATAATTGTGTGTGTGTACCCACAAAATGTCTGCACACTCTAGACCTTCAGATCAGGTGTAAATTTGTGCCATAGCATTTATACACTTCTGGGGGTTAATTGTATGAGCCTCGTTTTATAAAGGCACACAGGTGCCTAAGTTGCTTTGACAAAGTAAGTACTTCTTTTTTTGGGGGTGGGGGGGGGTACTTTTTATAAAAGTAACTTCCATAGGAACATGAAGAATTTTATTAAAACAAATACTTTTACTCAACTTTATCCAAATGATAATCAGAACAACTACTTTGAGTAAAAATTCATAAAGCAGCATTGAGGCATTTTGTCATGGGTGCTTATCACCTGCTTATTGACTGACGTGTGTATTTACTAAACTGCATTAGCTGTTTGATTGCAGGAATTATCACAGGTTGACATGAGCTCAAGCTAACAGAACAGGGTAAATACTGCACACAGTTAATGCACTGTGTTAAACAACAAAAGTGGAAGAGGGTGGGGAGTGGTCCAAGGCTGTGTTTTACACTTAGGGCCAGATGCACTAAACTTTAACGACCCTTTTACAACCCTTTAATGAACAAGATTTAAACCGTGACATGTATTAAAGGCCTTTTTCCGATGACTAGCAGCTAACGAAAACGGAATGCAGATGAGCAATTCGTGTACAAACCCCATTGTAACGAGATGCACTAACCTTTTCCGATTGCCTTAACGCAGGAAAAATGCAGGAAATCTAACGAGAGGTCTGTACCTCTCGTTAGGGCTGCCCGGCTTCCAAACTGTAATGTAAAAAAAAAAAAATCGGGAAGGAGGGGGCAAAAACGGGCATCGGGAGCGTCCTTTATTGACGCCCGAGGCCCCTGCTCCCCCTGCATTTATAAAAAAAAAAAAGGATCGGGAGGGGGCAAAGGTGCTTATCAGCGTCCTTTATGGATGTCCTTGCCCCTCCCCCCGCGTGCCCGAGGTCGCCGCTTCCCAAAAATCAAAACTACGTAGGTTACTTACGTCAACCTTACGTCAGACGGGGGCGGGCCCAGGAGGAAAGGAGAGACGCGAAGAGGCATCAGCTGTTCTTGCCCGTGCAGCACCTTCACACAGAGGTGAGAGGCGCTGCACGGGCCCGGTAAGACAGAGGGGGGGGAACGGCGGGGGCAGGTCACGGGGCGGAGGATGGCGGAAGGCGGAGCTGGGAAGAAAGAAAGGAAGGGGGGGGGGGCCGGGGCAGCTTAAAGTTTAGATTTTTGGGAAGCGGGGAGCAGCGGCGACCTTGGGCGGGCGGGCAAGGATGTCCATAAAGGACGTGTTTTGGTTTTTTAAAAAATTCTTACCCACATTAGCCATGCCGATAACGTATTCTTTCTGTGCGCATACGTTTCCTACTCAGCTACGGGGGATTTGCACCAGATTAGCGAAACTTTGCATCCGAGTTTTGAATACCGCACTAAACATTTCTGAGGTGTGTTTTTAGTGCATTCTTCGTTTTTTAAAATTCGTTAAGCACTTTTACGTTTTAGATTCTTTAACGTTTGGTTGATGCATCTGACCCTTAATTCAGAAGTTGTTACCATGTGCGGTTAACACACAATGCAGTTAATTATACCTCTTGAAGTGGTGCTAACTGCTTTGCATGATCTGCTGTGGGTTAGTGACTTTAGCCTCTGCATTAACCACATGGCAACATGCTAGGAATGCCACCAAAAATTAATGCAGAGGTTTTGCAGTTTGTGTTAATTTTGGCAGTTACTGTACAGTAATGTAGTTGCAGCTTAGTAAATAAAGGCTCCAAGTGTTTTCTTCATATTGCTTCCTTCTGTGTCAAGGTTGTGCTTGTAACAAATATTTGTCAGGCCATCTCAGTAGGTTAGTATTTTTAGTTACTGATCTAGAATATCTGCCAAACTTGCTTAAAGTTAATGTTGGATTAGATATCTGTTCACTGCTTCCATCCTTTTTTAACAGGAACTCCAAAAAGGAGCTCAATGATATTCGCTTTGAATTTACCCCAGGGAGAGGTAAGTTGTTTGTTTAATTCTAAGAGACAGACAGTGGCTCATGGAATGTTTTCCAACCGCTCTGCGTGCACATGTGTGTTGCACATTTGTGTGTATGTGTATATTTGTGTTGCCTTTGTGTGATTGTCTGTTTTTGTCTGTATGCCTCGGAGGGGTGGTTTGAATGGCACATGCTGTTAGTTTAAAGGAATAATAAAATAAAACCCAAGTGTATATCTAGCCAGATATGTCAACAGATTTTACAGGGTGATTTATTTATTTATTAACTATAATGTGCTGCTTTCCCAAGGCTGAGTATTGCTGTGTTCTCAACCTCTGATAGTGTGGTATACATAGCACCAAGTTGCATACTACAAATTTTAGTCTACATGTTGTACATATTGATCATTAAGAAAGCTATACGGGGAAGTCTCAAGTTTCACAGTAGAATTTACAACCAAGGAAATGAAATGTCCTTGTCCATGCCAGAATTGTGCAGGCAGTTGGATTATGTTGCCTTGCCTGTAGATGGAATCAGAGAAGAATAGCTCAACACTGATTTTCTTTCACTTATAGATAGCTAGTGCTGCTTTCAGCTGCTCAGTGTGCTCATGTCCATCAGATGGTGCAGACATGTGACCTGGTGCAGCAACTATTGAGTTGGCTGCTCTGGGGAGGGTTGTAGGCCAGATTACCATTGGAGTGTAGTCTGATTTCCCTTCCTCCTTAGAAACAGACTAGGGCTGGGATTGGCAGAGACTGGCCCGCAGAGCCCAGGGGTGGCAGAAACTGGCCCGCAGAGCCCAGGGGTGGCAGATCCAGTTGTGCCAGGTCTCATCCCCTTGCCCTTCTGTCTGATCCTTGTGGTGTTGTGACTACAATGCCTATTGTCATCCTCTCCTAATCTTAGGAGCGGGTCCGAGTTATGTTTCCAGCATGCCAGCCAATTAAAGCTTTTGTAAGAGGAAAGGGGAAAAAACAAAATCAATCAAAAAAATTGTCCTTCAGTTCTGCCTCCCTGCCTACTATGGTACTGTCCGATCAGGACTCGTTCAGAGGGTTCTAAAGTGAAAACACTCCCTCTCTTTACCTCCATTCGTTTCTAGCATGTCTGAAAATAAATGGAGGTGACACTGCAGGTAAGTCATAGCAGTTTAGCATTGTAGCTTGGTGTATTTGGCCTGGCCTCAGAGCAAGCAGGCATCAGCTAGGTGAGTGCAACCTTCTTTCCCTCCAGTTGTTTCTAGTACAGTGGTGGAAATAAGTATTTGATCCCTTGCTGATTTTGTAAGTTTGCCCACTGACAAAGACATGAGCAGCCCATAATTGAAGGGTAGGTTATTGGTAACAGTGAGAGATAGCACATCACAAATTAAATCCGGAAAATCACATTGTGGAAAGTATATGAATTTATTTGCATTCTGCAGAGGGAAATAAGTATTTGATCCCCCACCAACCAGTAAGAGATCTAGCCCCTACAGACCAGGTAGATGCTCCAAATCAACTCGTTACCTGCATGACAGACAGCTGTCGGCAATGGTCACCTGTATGAAAGACACCTGTCCACAGACTCAGTGAATCAGTCAGACTCTAACCTCTACAAAATGGCCTAGAGCAAGGAGCTGTCTAAGGATGTCAGGGACAAGATCATACACCTGCACAAGGCTGGAATGGGCTACAAAACCATCAGTAAGACGCTGGGCGAGAAGGAGACAACTGTTGGTGCCATAGTAAGAAAATGGAAGAAGTACAAAATGACTGTCAATCGACAAAGATCTGGGGCTCCACGCAAAATCTCACCTCGTGGGGTATCCTTGATCATGAGGAAGGTTAGAAATCAGCCTACAACTACAAGGGGGAACTTGTCAATGATCTCAAGGCAGCTGGGACCACTGTCACCACGAAAACCATTGGTAACACATTACGACATAACGGATTGCAATCCTGCAGTGCCCGCAAGGTCCCCCTGCTCCGGAAGGCACATGTGACGGCCCGTCTGAAGTTTGCCAGTGACACCTGGATGATGCCGAGAGTGATTGGGAGAAGGTGCTGTGGTCAGATGAGACAAAATTGAGCTCTTTGGCATGAACTCAACTCGCCGTGTTTGGAGGAAGAGAAATGCTGCCTATGACCCAAAGAACACCGTCCCCACTGTCAAGCATGGAGGTGGAAATGTTATGTTTTGGGGGTGTTTCTCTGCTAAGGGCACAGGACTACTTCACCGCATCAATGGGAGAATGGATGGGGCCATGTACCGTACAATTCTGAGTGACAACCTCCTTCCCTCCGCCAGGGCCTTAAAAATGGGTCGTGGCTGGGTCTTCCAGCACGACAATGACCCAAAACATACAGCCAAGGCAACAAAGGAGTGGCTCAGGAAGAAGCACATTAGGGTCATGGAGTGGCCTAGCCAGTCACCAGACCTTAATCCCATTGAAAACTTATGGAGGGAGCTGAAGCTGCGAGTTGCCAAGCGACAGCCCAGAACTCTTAATGATTTAGAGATGATCTGCAAAGTGGATTGGACCAAAATTCCTCCTGACATGTGTGCAAACCTCATCATCAACTACAGAAGACGTCTGACCGCTGTGCTTGCCAACAAGGGTTTTGCCACCAAGTATTAGGTCTTGTTTGCCAGAGGGATTAAATACTTATTTCCCTCTGCAGAATGCAAATAAATTCATATACTTTCCACAATGTGATTTTCCGGATTTAATTTGTGATGTGCTATCTCTCACTGTTACCAATAACCTACCCTTCAATTATGGGCTGCTCATGTCTTTGTCAGTGGGCAAACTTACAAAATCAGCAAGGGATCAAATACTTATTTCCACCACTGTATGCCTGGAAAAAAAAGTGAAGTGATACACTGCAGCTGAGTCATAGCAGTTCAGCACATCAGCTGGTGCATTTGTCCTGATTTGGCAGCAGGCAGGCATGCATGTGCAAGGTGGGGAGGAAGGGGTAGGGTTATTATATGGCTCCAGAAAAAGGACACATTGATCCAGTCCGGGTTTTGCTTCCATTGACAACAATGGAAGTAAAACCCAGACTGGCTCAATCTGTCCTCTTTTTTCTGGAGCCATATGGTAACCCTAGGAAGGGTGTGCAATCTAGAGGTTAGCTTCCAGTTAGAAGCAAAGCTACAGAGGCTCTTTAGACCAAGGTGTGGCCTTTGTGGTGTGCATGGAGTATGTCCTGCTCAGCACTCCTGTTTTGATGGGTTCACCAGCCTTTTATTGCTGCTTTGCACCAAAATTACTTAAGTAAAGCATACTGGGCCTTTTCCACTTTCACTTTGGTAGAGAAATGGGAAACTTCATGAAGGGTACATGTCTACCCTCCAGCATAGCAGAGCTTGCACAGCTCCAGTTCTTTACTGAGTTAATAGTTCAGCAGGTGGAGTCGCATGCATATCGGAGCTCATCTTTCCTCCCCCCTCCCTTTCAGCTAGGGGAGCAATAGTGGGAAGAGCCTGCAGAGTTGGCTGTCTGCCCTTTTACACGATTGAAGCTCCCCAGAGTTCCTTTAAGGGCAGATTAGGCTTGTGATGCATGAAACACTTCTGCAGCATGAGTAAAAAAAAGTATTGGGAGCCTGTTTTAGGCAGCACCTTCAGCTTCCAATTTGAGCCCTTCCTAGTCCTAATCTGTCTCCCTGCATGAAAGAAACTAGAATTTGACTTTGGCAATGGTTGGGTTCCTAGTATAGTCCACTGACAGGCAAGAAGAGAAGATTACTGGTTTAGCAAACGAAGGGAGATTGCTGCCTTAGTGGAGAGGTGGTTAGGAGCGAGAAGCTGGTGACCCTTATGTTCTAAGACTTGATTTCTGGGTTGCTCTCGGGTGGGCCATGAGAGACAGTAATCTGTAGGATGATTGTGTATTTCTGGGTGGTCATAGTTCTAGCAACCCCCTCACCCCCCCCCCCCCCCCCCCCCCAAAGTGCTTCCTGATTCACCTGACAGCTGGATATGGGCTCTTCTCAGGCTATAATACCTGATTCTAGTTTTAAAGTGGCTAAGGGTTTTATATTCTGTTCCTGGTGAAGAGAAAAATAAGGGGTTGATCACCTAGAGGAGTTGCCCTTTTGTAAAACTGTAATTAGAGGGCAGCACAACATTCAGAGACCTCCATGGTAGAAAGAATTGAGCCTATTTAAACAATCTTTCTGTAAACTCTTGTTCCATGCAGCTGCATGCACTGGCTCCACATTGAGTTGTCCTCTGTTGGGTCCAGCATACCCTGGGTGTGGGGCTATGGTGACCACCTGCAAGTAACAGTTTTCAGAGGAAAGAGGTCTTCCATATCATCAAGCTGATCAATCCATAGACTGGTGGGTTGTGTCCATCTACCAGCAGGTGGAGATAGAGAGCAAACTTTTGCCTCCCTATATGTGGTCATGTGCTGCCGGAAACTCCTCAGTATGTTCTCTATCTCAGCAGGTGGTGGTCACACACAGCAGCAGCTCTGGCTAGGCCTCCAAGCCTAATCCTTAGGTTTTGTTGAGGCCTGGGGTTGAGGGCTCTTTTGAGCAAGTGCAAACCTGGTGGTGCCAGGTCCCTCCTTTTCTCCCCCCTCCCGCTGGCTCCGTTTAAAAAAAAAATATATATATATATTTTTAAACGTCTTTAAAGGCGTTTAATTCGACGTTTCTTTAAACGTTCATTGCAGCTACTCACTGGGACACCAGTTCGTTACAGCTCGGAGCGGCAAGCAGGTAATTTTACCTTTTATAGCGGGCAGGGGGTTCCCCGATTCTTCTCCTCGTGGCAATGGCGTCGGAGGGCGAGGGCGCAAAGGGTCGCTCCCCGGATCGCTGGAGCGCTTCTAGAGGGGATGCGGGGGTTTTACAACCTGATTCGCCCTTGATGGGTGATAGTTTAGTGACCGATGAATGTCCCGGTCGTTCCTCCGGCGTGGCGGTTTTTTCCCGCCATAAACGCCCATCCCCCGCTCCTCGCCTCCGCCATCTTGGCCGGCCACGCGGCTCGGACGGCTTCTTCGGGGCCGCCCTTGAGGTTGGAGACATTAATGCCATGAACGCCCTTAATTTGGGCGACGGCACAAAAGCGGCTAAAGTTAAGCGCCGTTCTTCCCGCGCGGCTCCTTCACGGAGTTTCGCGCCGGACGCCATTTTGGATGCGCAGCATGTCTCTCCCCCGCTATTGCGAGCGCCGGTTGAGAGTGCGTCTAGGGCTGTTGCCCAGGCTGCGGAAGTGCACAGTCTGGGGGGTTTCTCCCCCGAGTTTGTTTTGCTGCTGCATCAGGCTTTCCTCATGCTAAACGCTGCCCCTGCTCCCTCTTCTGATAAAGAGGTTGAGGTTCCCAGAGGTAAACGCCCTCGGGTTGATTTCCAGGCCTTGGAGGACTTTTGTCTCCTCCGATGTAGATGAGGGCAGCGTGTCTGAGGTCTCCCAACGATCCTTTGCGGATTCCTTGGAGGAGATAGATCCCCGCTCGGATGGAGCGGATGACCCCTCTGCAGCGCGGCTTTTTAGCCCAGAGGATTTGCCCAACCTGTTGTTACAGGCCATGGACACTTTGAAGATTTCCTCTCCGGAGGACGTCTCTCCCTCAGCCCCTGTTGGCTCTGCCATTATGCTGGGGACGAAGCGCCCGCCTAGAACCTTCCACGTGCATGATGCCATGCACACCTTAATTGCGGCTCAATGGGATGTCCCGGAAACGAGCCTTAAAGTGGCTAGGGCTATGTCCCGCCTCTATCCTTTGGCTGTGAGTGAACGTGAGGCCTATCTGTGGCCTACCGTGGATTCTTTAATCACTGCGGTGACTAAGAAAACGGCGTTGCCGGTGGAAGGTGGCACGGCCCTAAAGGACGCCCAAGACAGAAGATTGGAGGCGGCCTTAAGGTCGTCCTTGGAGGCAGCTGCTTTAAGTTTGCAGGCCTCAGTTTGCGGCTCCTATGTGGCCAGGGCGTGCCGGACTATGGTGCAGCGGGCTTCCCCCTCGGATCATTCCTTGAGGGCTGATTGGCCGGCCCTGGAATCGGGCTTAGCCTATTTGGCAGACTTGCTGTATGATGTCTGGAGAGCCTCAGCTAAAGGCATGGCTCAGACAGTCTCTGCGCGGCGGTGGCTTTGGCTGAAACATTGGTCTGCTGACCACGCCTCTAAATCCCGCCTGGCTAGATTGCCTTTTAAAGGCAAGCTGCTCTTTGGGGTCGAGCTGGACAAAATCGTGACCGATCTCGGCACGTCTAAGGGCAAGAAATTACCAGAGGTCAGGGCTCGGGTTAGTACTCGTCCCGATACCTCCATACCGCCCGGGCAAGTCGGGTTCCTCTGCCCCCTCTTCCTTCAAGAGGAATTTCTCCCCCAAGCAGCATTCCTTTCGCAGAGACCGCCGTCCCGGAGGTGCTCCCTCCGGTCCTCCCCCAGGGTCTTGTACCCAATGACGGGGCCTTGGTCCACGCCCCAGTGCAGATTGGAGGACGGCTGTCCTCGTTTCTGGGCGAGTGGACCACTATAACTTCAGACGCGTGGGTGCTGGAAGTCATCAGAGATGGCTACAAGCTAGAGTTCTGCCAACCCTTAAGAGACGGGTTTGTACTCTCTCCCTGCAAGTCTCCGGTCAAGCTGTGGTAGTGCAGCAGACCTTGGACAACCTGATCCGCCTGGGTGCGGTCGTTCCGGTGCCAAAAAATCAGATTGGCAAGGGACGTTACTCCATTTACTTTGTGGTTCCAAAGAAAGGAGGTTCTGTCCGGCCTATCCTCGACCTCAAAGGGGTCAATCGGGCCTGGAAAGTGAGGCACTTTCGCATGGAGACTCTCCGCTCTGTTATAGCGGCAGTGAAGGCAGGAGAGTTCTTGGCTTCCTTGGACATCAAGGAAGCGTACCTGCATATTCTCATCTGGCCTCCTCTCCAACGCTTTCTGCGTTTTACAGTCCTGAGACGACACTTCCAGTTCAGAGCCCTCCCTTTCGGGTTGGCTACTGCTCCGCGGACCTTTTCCAAAGTAATGGGGGTCATAGCGGCCTTCCTGCTAAAGGAAGGAGTACAAGTCCATCCTTATCTGGACGTCTGGTTGATCCGAGCCCCCTCTTATGCAGAGTGCGGCAAAGCTATGGACCGGGTAGTTGCTCTTTTGAGCTCCCTGGGATGGATCATCAACTGGAAGAAGAGCCAGCTGCGCCCGACTCAGTCCCTGGTGTATCTGGGAGTTCGATTCGACACCCAAGTGGGCAGAGTGTTCCTGCCAGACAATCGGATTGTCAAGCTTCAGGCTCAGGTGGACTAGTTCCTAGTAGCCTCTCCTATTCGGGCGTGGGACTACGTGCAGCTGTTGGGCTCTATGACGGCCACGATGGAAGTAGTGCCCTGGGCCAGGGCTCATATGAGACCACTACAGCTTTCTCTGCTGCTGCGCTGGACTCCGATGTCGGAGGATTATGCTGTGCGCCTTCCCGTGGACCCAGCAGTGCGCAAGGCGCTGAGCTGGTGGACGCAGACAGACAAGTTGTCTGCAGGATTGCCTCTGGTGACCCCGGAGTGGATTGTCGTCACGACAGACGCCTCTTTGATGGGCTGGGGAGCCCACTGCTTGGGAAGGACAGCACAGGGGCTCTAGTCTCCTGCAGAGGCAAGTGGTCTATCAACCTCCTGGAACTCAGAGCCATTCGCTTGGTGTTATTGGAGTTCATCCCGGTACTCGTGTTGAAGCCTGTACGGGTCCTGTCGGACAATGCCACGGCTGTGGCCTATATCAACCGCCAGGGAGGTACCAGAGCGCCCCTCTAGCCAAGGAGGCTATGAGTCTTTGCCAGTGGGCGGAAGCGAACCTGGAGCAGCTTTCAGCGGCCCACATTGCCGGAGTCATGAATGTCAAGGTGGACTTTCTCAGTCGCCATACCTTGGAGCCCGGAGAGTGGCAACTATCTGCTCAGGCGTTCTTGGACATCACGAAGCGCTGGGGCCAGCCGAGCCTAGATCTGATGGCGTCATCGGCCAATGGCCAAGTGCCGCGCTTTTTCAGCAGAGGACGGGACCCTCGATCCCTGGGAGTAGATGCTCTTCTCCAACAGTGGCCGACACAAGAGCTCCTCTATGTGTTCCCGCCCTGGCCCATGTTGGGCAGGGTGCTAGACCGGGTGGCAAAGCATCCCGGCAGGGTAATCCTGGGGGTCCGGATTGGCCCAGACGTCCCTGGTATGCGGTCTTGTTCAGGCTCTCAGTCGACGATCCTCTGCGGCTGTCAGTGGAGCAGGGCCTGTTACATCAGGGTCCCGTGGTGATGGAGGATCCCTCTCCCTTTGGTCTTACGGCCTGGCTATTGAGCGGCAGCGTCTGAGGAAGAAGGGCTTCTCGGACAAGGTCATCGCCACTATGCTGAGAGCGAGGAAGCGCTCTACTTCTACTGCTTACGCCAGGGTTTGGCGTATCTTTGCAGCATGGTGTGAAGCAGGCTCACTTTCTCCCTTCACTGCTCCAATTTCTTCAGTGTTGGCGTTCCTGCAAGAAGGTCTGGAGAAAGGCCTGTCGCTCAGTTCCCTTAAAGTCCAGGTAGCGGCTCTGGCTTGCTTCAGGGGCCGCCTGAAGGGTGCTTCCCTGGCTTCGCAGCCAGATGTGGTGCGCTTTCTCAAGGGAGTTAATCACCTGCGCCCTCCTCTGCACTCAGTGGTGCCTGCGTGGAATCTCAACCTGGTGCTAAGAGCATTGCAGAAGCCGCCTTTGGAACCCTTGTCGAGGGCATCTCTGAAAGACCTGACGTTGAAAGCAGTCTTTTTGGTGGCTATCACTTCAGACAGAAGAGTTTCCGAGCTCCAGGCGCTCTCATGTCGAGAGCCTTTTCTGCAGTGCACTGAGGCAGGAGTGACTATTCGCACAGTGCCTTCCTTCCTGCCCAAGATTGGTTCTCGCTTCCATGTGAATCAGCAGCTCTGTCTCCCTTCCTTTCGTAGGGAGGACTACCCAGAGGAGTACTCCGCTCTTGAATATCTGGATGTGAGACGAGTCATCATCAGATACTTGGAAGTGACCAATGATTTCCGGAAATCGGATCATCTGTTTGTCCTGTTTGCAGGTCCTCGTAAGGGTCTGCAGGCTGCTAAGCCTACAGTGGCAAGATGGGTCCAGGAAGCCATTGCAGCGGCTTATGTGGCCGCGGGGAAGGTGCCGCCTATCCAGCTGAAGGCTCACTCCACGAGAGCTCAGGCGGCCTCGATGGCAGAGGCTGGATCCGTCTCCTTGGAAGAGATATGCAAGGCGGCAAAGTGGGCTTCGGCTCATACATTCTCCAAGCATTACCGTTTGACTGTGGCTGCACGGGCGGAGGCCCGGTTTGGAGCTTCAGTGTTGAGGTCAGGGATTTCTATGTCCCGCCCTGGGTGAGTACTGCTTCGGTACATCCCACCAGTCTATGGATTGATCAGCTTGATGATATGGAAGGTAAAATTATGTATAATCATACCTGATAATTTTCTTTCCATTAATCATAGCTGATCAATCCATAGCCCCTCCCAGATATCTGTACTGTTTATATTCTGGTTGAATTTTAGGTTCAAGTTTAGCCTTCAGTTACTTCAGGAGGACTTCGTGTTCAAGTTCTTCTTTCACTTGGATTCTTCAAGAGTTGAGACGACTTTGTGTTACAGTGAGCTGCTGCATTCCTCTCCCCTCCGTTTTACGGGGCTGGATTGAGACATAAATTCTGCCGGCACTCCCTCCCGCTTCGTGCGGCTGTAGGGCAGCTTTGTACCCCTCCCGCTTCGGCGGTGTTAGGGTCAGTCAGCTCCTCCCGCGGTTGCAGGATAAGCCAGATCCCCCCGCATCGGCGGGTGTGGTGTCCCTCCCCCGCTCCGCGGGGATGAGCTGGACGGATTCCCCTCCCCCACTTGTGTGGGGATGAGCTGGGTTAATTCCCCTCCCCCGTTTCGGCGGTGGTGAGCTGGGCAGAGTGTCCCTTCGTGGGTGTAATTCTCTAAGTGCTGAGTCCTGCGGATGGAGCTTTGATATCGACATACTGAGGAGTTTCCGGCAGCACATGACCACATATAGGGAGGCAAAAGTTTGCTCTCTATCTCCACCTGCTGGTAGATGGACACAACCCACCAGTCTATGGATTGATCAGCTATGATTAATGGAAAGAAAATTATCAGGTATGATTATACATAATTTTACCTTAAACATCCCTATGTGAGACCTAATAATAGCTGCAGAATCTTGCATGATGGACGTAAGTGATGCTATGAGCCCCTTTGATTGAGTCCTCCATATTGACTGGTCAGGTCTAGTTCAAGATGGTCACAAGTTTTGGCTGTGCTTCTTGGGAGCTCCTTCGCAGAGTGGTAGACATGGCAATCTCTAATGGAATGTGTCGTCTTTTTGAAGAAGTCCTGGAACTATAGGAACCAAAATTCAGAGGCTAGCTGGAAGTACTTAAGGGGCATCCTTCCTCATATCAGGTCTCTTCTTCCAATAGTGGTCTTGGCCAAGAGCAATACTATTATAGAGGTTCCTTCCCTCCCTCAGGAAGGTAGTCCTGGCCAGAAGGTTTGACTGTGGTGGACCTCTCCTTATTGCAAACAGCTGTGTTCTGGCTGTACTCCTTACATAGTAACATAGTAAATGACGGCAGATAAAGATCTGTACAGTCCATCCAGTCTGCCCAACAAGATAAACTCATTCTACATGGTATGTGATACTTTATTTGTCTACCCAAGTTTGATTTGTCCTTGCCTTTTTCAGGTCACAGACTGTAGAACTCTGCCCAGTACTGTTCTTGTACTAAGTTCTGAAGCTCACATCGAAGTCCCTTAAAATTTGCACTCCAGCCCTTCCCTATCTATTCAGTCATGATTAGGGCATAGGTGGAGTCTTTTCACTTGGTGATTGGAAACTACTCGTGGGGGGGGGGGGGGGGGGGAGAGGATTTCCTTTTGCTTCACTGTAGGCTTTGGAGCGGCGTTAGCCAAGTGATGAGCCACAAGGTTTTGGGATCAAAAGAGGGCTCTAATCTACCTGTTCTTGGGATCCCCAAGCATGCAGAACTCTTCTTTCATATAGTTCCTCGCATGGATGCGTAGGGGCATTCCCTCCAACTGTCGCCACCAAATACTCCCAGGTTCAGTATCCTGGATCCCCTCACTGATAGCTTCAGGCCTTTTCACTTTGGGCTACCCTGTGGCCCCTGTTGTCGGTCAAGGGTAGTAAATTCAGTTGTCTGGCTATTTAGGATTTAGTCGGCACTGGAGAGTTCAACAGCAGCAGGGTTCTGCAGGTGTGGAAACCTTGCACTAACAATTACCATAGAAAAACAATTTTGTCCATCCTTTGTTCTAAGTGGCCAAAAATAAACCAGGTATTCAACGCTGACCACCACACAATCTTCATCCCTTCGACCCTCCACATATACCTCATTCGATCACTACACAACCTTGTATCTGTTATCATCCGACTGGGCAAATGCCTTTGATGGTACTATGTAAGCCACATTGAGCCTGCAAATAGGTGGCAAACATATAACTATAAATACATGTGAGGCCTACAAAGAAGCAATATCCATTTACAATTGCCGTTTATGGCATTCACGTTCTTTTTGAGCTGTGCCCCCTTTTGAATAAGTGGGCCCTGAATGTAGGCTTTCCCAGCTTCCCAGACAGCGCTAAGAGAAACCTCCCCAGTATCATTGTTTTTCATGTCCCATTCTTTTTGGACCCACCCTCTTATTTCTGGCTGTATCAGAAGTTGGATATTGGCTCTCTAATTACTTTTGAGACCTCACCTTCCCATTCGGGTCCATTCCCCCACTACTAATGCATGATCAGTTGCATGATAGGAAGAATCTGCAGCTGCGACCAAGACACCAGCTGAGATACAGAGCCAACAAGATAATCCAACCGAAAATATGAATTATGTTTAGCAGAATAGTAAGTATATTCTTTTATTGTGATTTTTCATAATAGAGCAAGCAATATATCTTGTTTCAAAGAAATACGAGTCAATAACATATCAAATACATAGAAATAAAAATTTTTAAAATAAAGGATAAAAACTCCACTAGCCCACAAAAAATGGAGACGCTAGTACAGCATTAAAGGAACTAAAAAAAAAAAATAAGGAAAAGGCTTTAACATCACACAACAAATCATATCTTAATTCAGCCAGGGTCCACCTACATTTGATACAATTGTGGGAGTATTGGAATCAAAGATTTCTTAGCTTCTAAAAACAATCTCAACTGAATTTGGGACAAAAAATATATAGAAATTTCCTAGTATTTCACTTAAACACAAAGATATGTAAGGAAAAACAAAACACCCAGACTTTGCTTCTCTGCCCTTATGGCTAAGAAACATTTTCTATGCTCTTGAGTTGATCTCGCTAGATCAGGAAAAATCCAAATTTTATATCCCAAAAATAAAGTCTGCATATTACAAAACTATACGAACTATCCTATTCAACTCTTGTTCAAAAACCAGAGTAACCAGCAGGGGCGTAACTACGGGTGAGGCCCACCCAGTTTTCCCTGCTCCTCCAATGAGTACACAGCCAGCCCCGCAGCCGACAGGAAAGAGCAGCTCTCCAAAATACATTCATCTTTCTTTTTCTCTCCTTCCAGCATCATGGCACCAGGTATCGCCCCCGCCCTCCCCCCCCCCCCCCCCCCCCAAGCCTTCCAATCCCACGATCCGCCAATAGCGTCAGCGAGAAAGCAGTACACACGCTGCTTTAGACCTGCCCCCAGAAGACTTTCTTTCTCCTTCAACTTCCTGTTCCCGTGTAGGCGGGAAGTTGTAGGAGAGAGAAGGGCCTCCGGGGAATGTCTAAAGCAGTGTTTGTACTGCTTTCTCGATGAAGCTGCCGGTGATTCGAGGGATTGAAAAGTAGATTGTCTACTGCTGTACTAAGAGGGAGGCAGGGCAAAATGCAAGCGTCAGGTGTATCAATTTGAAGACCCAGAGCTGATCCTGTCAGTGAACCCAATGGACTGGTTTGTGGTCGAGCAGGCTGAATGGGCAGCTGGTTCAGGAACAGTGGTCATGGCCATTTCGGCAGGCTAACAGGTGATATGTCAGTGACAGAAGAGGAAACTGCCTCTCTTGGTGATCACTAGAAACTTTTTGTCAGATGGAGTTTGCAGTGTAGCCAAACTGACGGAGCTGCCACTGAGAGGTACTGAATTGGCTAGCTTAAGTGTACAGCGCTGCGTACGTCTAGTAGCGCTATAGAAATAAGTAGTAGTAGTAGGAGGATTGGAAGACTAGGGGAAGGGTATGATACCGGGCAGCACGGGGCTGGAGGGAGAGAGAGAACTGGAAGACTTCAGTGCTGTGGCGGGGGGGGGGGAAGGGTCCTGGAAGGAGAGCGAGAGAGACGGGGGGATTTAAAAAAAAAATGAAATCACTGGGGGGGGGGGGGGGGGGAGAGTAAGAGAGATGGAAAAGGAGCAGGAGATGGTTGGGACTAGGGGGTGTGAGGGAAGGGAGAGGGAGCAGAAGGTGAGTGGAACTATGTGGAGGAGAGAGAGGGAGCAGAAGATAGATGAGACTAGAAGATGTGGGTGGAGGGAGGAAGATGGATGTGGCTAGGGGTGTGGGGGGAAGGGGAACAGAGCAGAAGATGAGTGGGACTTGGTGATTGGGAAAGGAAGACGACAAGAGGAAAGAGAAGAAATGGAAAAGAATTTAGAAGACTGACACATGGAAAGTGGGATCAGCCCAATCAGAAAAATAAAGTGCTCAGACAAAGGTAGAAAAAAAAAATTTTTTTTATTTAATATATTTTTTTAAAGATTGAGATGTGCCTGCTTTGTGAAATGTACATTTTGTAAAAAAAAATGTTTAGTTTTGTACTGCAGAGTACAGGAGAAAAAAAAAATTTCTGTTATTGCCCTGCTTTTAGAGACTGGCTTTCTTGGGTGGAGAGAAGAGGGGTCTCCATTTCAGTTTTTGTCTGAATGGTGTTTTTTTTTTTTTTTTGTGTGTGTGAATGTAATGGTGGTGCGCTCTTCACTGCCTAGGAGAAAAAAGGTATATCTTTTTTCCCTAGACAGTGAAGAGCCCACCCCCACCAATAATGTAGGCAGGTTCCTGGGTGGGGGTGGCCTCTGCAGTCGCCAGGACATTAAAAAAAAAAAAAAAAGTTTTATATTTAATGCTGGTGTGCTTTCAGGGTGGCAGGGGAGGGGGGAGATGCCAGATTATGTGGAGGGGTTGGGGGGGGGGGCTGATGCATAGCTATGGAATGGATGATGGGGAAGGGAAGGGCTGATGCTGGGCTGTGTGGGGGGGGGGGGGGTAGGGTAGAGAAGAGAAGGGCTGATGCCGGGCTACAGGGTTGATGGAGGGGTAGGGAAGCAAAAATTTAAGGATATCATTTCTGAAATTATGCTATAGGATCCTGTCATGTGTGTTGAGATGTTTGCCATTATAGTAGACTTTCGCCTGGTCAAGTTTAAGATGTGGGATAGTGTAAACCATATTTTAAAATATTGGTTTTTCCATATGTTGATGCTGGGCATACTACTTAGAAATCCATCATCAAGTTCATTCTAATGCCGTTAGTGGGAGGGGGGATGGTTGGGAGGCGGGGATAGTGCTGGGCAGACTTATACAGTCTGTGCCCTGAAAATGACAGATACAAATCAAGGTAAGGTATACACAAAAAGTAGCACATATGAGTTTATCTTGTTGGGCAGACTGGATGGACCGTGCAGGTCTTTTTGTGCCGTCATCTACTATGTTACTATGTTACTATTTTGTAGCAAGAAACACTACTCATACCTATATACACAGTGCCCACCCATATTAGCTCTGGGCCCACCCAAAATGTTAGGTCTGGCTACGCCACTGGTAACCAGTAAGGTTGCTTTCCCAACAACCAGAAGACCAGAAGTTAATTCATTTGCTACATTAGGATTGGCTACTTCCACCGATATATTTCCCAAATTTTCATTCTGAGGCCGTTTTCCAGACTTGGAAGGTATATAATAAGTACATAAGTACATAAGTAGTGCCATACTGGGAAAGACCAAAGGTCCATCTAGCCCAGCATCCTGTCACCGACAGTGGCCAATCCAGGTCAAGGGCACCTGGCACGCTCCCCAAACGTAAAAACATTCCAGACAAGTTATACCTAAAAATGCGGAATTTTTCCAAGTCCATTTAATAGCGGTCTATGGACTTGTCCTTTAGGAATCTATCTAACCCCTTTTTAAACTCCGTCAAGCTAACCGCCCGTACCACGTTCTCCGGCAACGAATTCCAGAGTCTAATTACACGTTGGGTGAAGAAAAATTTTCTCCGATTCGTTTTAAATTTACCACACTGTAGCTTCAACTCATGCCCTCTAGTCCTAGTATTTTTGGATAGCGTGAACAGTCGCTTCACATCCACCCGATCCATTCCACTCATTATTTTATACACTTCTATCATATCTCCCCTCAGCCGTCTCTTCTCCAAGCTGAAAAGCCCTAGCCTTCTCAGCCTCTCTTCGTAGGAAGTCGTCCCATCCCCACTATCATTTTCGTCGCCCTTCGCTGTACCTTTTCTAATTCTACTATATCTTTTTTGAGATACGGAGACCAGTACTGAACACAATACTCCAGGTGCGGTCGCACCATGGAGCGATACAACGGCATTATAACATCCGCACACCTGGACTCCATACCCTTCCTAATAACACCCAACATTCTATTCGCTTTCCTAGCCGCAGCAGCACACTGAGCAGAAGGTTTCAGCGTATCATCGACGACGACACCCAGATCCCTTTCTTGATCCGTAACTCCTAACGCGGAACCTTGCAAGACGTAGCTATAATTCGGGTTCCTCTTACCCACATGCATCACTTTGCACTTGTCAACATTGAACTTCATCTGCCACTTGCACGCCCATTCTCCCAGTCTCGCAAGGTCCTCCTGTAATCGTTCACATTCCTCCTGCGACTTGACGACCCTGAATAATTTTGTGTCATCGGCGAATTTAATTACCTCACTAGTTATTCCCATCTCTAGGTCATTTATAAATACATTAAAAAGCAACGGACCCAGCACAGACCCCTGCGGGACCCCACTAACTACCCTCCTCCACTGAGAATACTGGCCACGCAATCCTACTCTCTGCTTCCTATCTTTCAACCAGTTCTTAATCCATAATAATACCCTACCTCCGATTCCATGACTCTGCAATTTCTTCAGGAGTCTTTCGTGCGGCACTTTGTCAAACGCCTTCTGAAAATCCAGATATACAATATCAACCGGCTCCCCATTGTCCACATGTTTGCTTACCCCCTCAAAAAATGCATTAGATTGGTGAGGCAAGACTTCCCTTCACTAAATCCGTGCTGACTTTGTCTCATCAGTCCATGTTTTTGTATATGCTCTGCAATTTTATTCTTAATAATAGCCTCCACCATCTTGCCCGGCACCGACGACAGACTCACCGGTCTATAATTTCCCGGATCTCCTCTGGAACCCTTCTTAAAAATCTTAATAAGCTCCAGCTATTAGTGGTAGTAAATCTGATGGAGATCTTAATGGTGTCATATCTTGGACTTCAGGAAAATGAATCGGCGAAAATGTTTCTTCTCTCAATGTGTAATTAAACTCTGGAATTTGTTGCCAGAGAATGTAGTAAAAGCAGTTAGCTTAGTGGGTATTAAAAGTTTAGATTGCTTCCTCTGTTTATTTCTGGGATAAGCAGCATAAAATGTATTGAACTTTTTTGAGATCTTGCCAGGTATTTGTGACCTGGATTGGCCACTGTTGGAAACAGGACGCTGGGCTTGATGGACCTTTGGTCTGTCCCAGTGTGGCAATACTTATGTACTCAACCAACTGCCACTTCCCTAGCAGCGCATGGAGATTTTTACTATCTGTAGACTGCGCTCTGGCCAGTCATGTGAAAGAATCCAGAGACCCCAGAGCACAATTAGTCTTCTCCAATGAGCAGCAGTCTTTCCTCATGAGGAGGCTCCTCATGTGCACCAAGGCTATCACAAAGAAACGTTTCTTTAAATCAACTGGAGCAGACAGTCTGATCATCTATTCTTCCCCGAACCCAAACAATACGAACTTCAGCGTCTTTACAGACTTTGTCACTAGAAATGGAAGCATTTGCTTAATTAATATAAGTACCCCTCTTTTTTTGGATCCACCTGAGGAGAAGTAGACATCACCCCACCCCTGTCTCTTGTTTTAAGTGATTCTTCTTTGGAAAGTTTGGTCCCCTGTAACAGTGCAATGTCTAAACGTTCCTTATTGAAGGCAGATATTATACATTTATGCTTATTCAGGCTATTAAGGCCCCTGATGTTCCAGGAGCCAAACTTTACGGTTTGCACTGGCATAAGAACAGCCAGAACATGAGTATCTTGCTTCTTAACCGACAAGTGATAGAGAATTTTATGGTCATGCAGAACTTTCCATATATTCCGACACTTCCCCCCCCCCCCCCCCCCCCATCCTGTTCCTCACTCTCAGAAAATCCCCCTTTGGAAGACAGCTTAGTTAAGTTAACCTATCTATCCCATCTCTCCTCCTTATAGAGATCCCCTATTTTTATTCAAGTACAATTAGTGATACATCTTTGATTTAGCTGAAACTTTATTCTCTGAAAAATAAATAACTGTGAACCCATTCTGAACCACACCTACTCAGGACTGCAGTCTGAGCTAAGTGAGTTAGCATGTAATCGGAGATCTTTCAAAGTCAGTATAGTATCTGCCTCTGTGTCATCAGCAGCTTCAACCTGAGCTGCAGCAATGTCCAGTTATATCTGAGTCATGCTTCTCACTCCTACAGCAGTTTCTTTGGATGTGGCATTATTGTCTCCCGCGAGTTCACTGGAAGAGCTGTCTCCATCTGAGGAGTCGGTGCCTCCAACCGCATTCCTTAAGTTCCTCTCCTGCTGCTGTGTCTGCTGCGGGGCTCTTGGGTGAGACTTAAGGGCTAAATCTGTTCTGCTGGAGCTTGTTCCCTTGCCAGAGTTTTCTACCCTGGTGCATGCTGAAATCATTGAAGGTGCATCTCATTGAGTTGCTTTTCCTGGGTGCCATATCTTCCTCCTTGGAGTTAGACTTTAAGAAGGGCTGGATTTCCTTCGGGGTGGTTAGAAAATGTCTCTTACCATTTATAGTCACCATTAGGCGGGCTGAGTGCCACAAGCCTAACTGCTAACCCTTCTCCTGGAGGTCTTTTTTATAGTTCCAAAGCTCCTTCCATTTTCTAAGCATCTCCAAACGCAGGTTTGGAAACATGGTCAACATCAGTGAAGTGGAGCAACTTGACTATTAAGGCGCTTGGGGCGCAGTTCCCTGTGAGCTTTACTTCATAAGGCAGGGAAGAGGGTGGTTCTGGAAAACAAGTAAGCAAAAACATGTGTACATATTCCAGTACTTTTGGCCCTTCTAGCCACTCCTTTACTCCTGTTACTCATATATTAGACCTCCTGCTGCGTTTTTCTTGGTCTTCTACACAGTCTTTTAGAAATTCAACTTTTTGCACAGGTGGTTTCGCTCACTGCATTCTGCCGTTGCTTCTTTGAGTTCTAGCAGGCGTGCTTCCATCGCCTCAATGCGGGTTACTTTTTGCACAGGCGGTTTCGCTCACTGCATTCTGCCTTTGCTTCTTTGAGTTCTAGCAGGCGTGCCTCCATCGCCTCAATGCGGGTTACTATCTCTTGCAGTTCCCCCTCTAGGTGGGTCATAACTAACTATTTCTTCTCTGGAAGCCTAAGTTTCCTTGTAGAATCATGTTCCACATTTCCAAGGGCTCGGCAAGCTGTCTTCCTGCCTCCGTTGCGCCTCCAACCTTTATGTCTACAGGGCTTCCAGACGCCATTCTGAAAGGTATAAATCCGCAAACCTTTTCCGTAGATGGGAAGGCAGTAGAACTAGAGGACATGAAATGAGATTGAAGGGGGGCAGACTCAAGAAAAATGTCAGGAAGTATTTTTTCATGGAGAGAGTGGTGGATACTTGGAATGCCCTCCCACGGGAGGTGGTGGAGATGAAAACGGTAACAGAATTCAAAAAGGCTGGGATAAACATAAAGGAATCCTGTTTAGAAGGAATGGATCCTTGGGTGGCAGAGCCAGTGGGGGGAGGCGGGACTAGTGCTGGGCAGATTTCTACGGTCTGTACCCTGAAAATGGAAGATACAAATCAAGGTCAGGTTTACACATAAAGTAGCACATATGAGTTTCTTGTTCGGCAGACTGGATGGACTTTACAGGTCTTTCTCTGCCGTCATCTACTATGTTCGTCGTCTTTGCAGCATATAGATCTTTGGTAACACCCACTTTAGGCTTTAGTTGCTTCATCATAGTTCAGCTTTGTAGCGTATTTTCTAGTGCCTGGTAATTTAATGTTCACTGTACCAGACTATTTGACGAATTGAGGAGGAAAACTGGGACAGGAATGGTGGAGCACCCTTAAGCACTTCTGCTCGCCATGCACACCATCCAGAAGTCTGCATTGCTTCTACAGTAGTCTATTCACCTTTTTGCCTGCCTCAAAGTAAGCCTGCCTACTCATTCAGAGCAAACACAGGGCCTTTTGATACCTGATAATTCCAGCTGCTTGAATTTTTATTTTTTATTCCTTTCTTTTCTGGACTTCTTGATGAGAGAGTGGTTGTGTAACTCTTTACTTTTCTCCTGTCAGCTCTCCCTCCATGTGGCGTGGCACCTGGAAAACACTACTCTTATGTACTTTTTTGTTCACTCCAGGAGCTAAACAGATAATTTAAAAAAAGAAAAGGGAATATCTCATATTGCAAAGATAATCAACTCTTACCCCGAAGAAAATATATGTGAAGCTCATATAGCGTATAACACTAGAAACGAGAAGCAGGCTTCTCTTGCAGCTTTAGACATTCAGAAACAGGAAAATTTTTCTTTTGCTGAACCAGCACCTTTGGTTTTTATTCAACTTTGCAAATTTATATTAAGCAAAAATCAAGAAAATGATTAGAATTATTTAAATGCAATATAACAATTGAGTACTAGTCCCCCCCCAAAAAGAGAGAAATTTTTCCATTCCACATCTGGGGAACTAATAAGACTAACATCCAAGGAAGGAAAAAAAAAAAATCCCTAAGCAAAATAATTTAATTCGCAATGGGCAGGAAACAAGTCCTATATAAGTCCGCTTCTAACTCAGACCTGAAAAAAATAAATTCATATTAGGCAATTTTTCCTTAAAGAACAGGTTTATCTACAAGAAACATTTCCAGATGGGAAGGATCAACAAAAGTATATCTTATTATTCTCCGAGGACAAGCAGGCTGCTTGTTCTCACTGATGGGTTGACATCCGACGGCAGCCCCAGTTCTGGAATTCTTCCTAGCAACAAAGTTTGCTAGAGCCCTCGTGTGCACAAGTGCGCGCACCGTGCATGCACGGCCGTCTTCCAGCCCATCGCATGAACGTGCCCCTCAGTCTCTTTTTCTCCGCGGTCAGGGCGGCTGTTTTACGGTTGCTCTGTGCCTCAGGAGAGATCCCTTTGCGCTTTTCGCCTTTTTTCTCTTGTCCCTTCGTTTTTCGCGAGTCTGCTTGCTTGTTCTTCCCAAAAAAAAAAAGTTAGATGACTTCACCTTCCTATTCTAGTTTGTCGGAAGTTTTTTTGTTTTCGTTTCGTGTGCGGCCCTGTTAGCCGCCCGTACGGGGTTTTGTTTTTCCCCTTTTTTGGCACCATCACGTCTTTTGATTTTGCCACCGCGATTTTTCCGTCAATGTCATCGAAGATCGCCAGCGGTTTCAAGAAGTGCACTGGTCATCGAGGGCATCGCTCCTTGGCGTCGCGACAGGCCCAGCTTTCAGACTGCGGTCCGAGAGATCGTGTCTGATACCGAGGGAGAGGCCTTGTGGGAGGCATAGGAAGACCCAAGATATTTCTCGGATGAGGAGTCTTGTGGTCTGATCCTACCCCTTCGCCAGAGAGAAGAATTTCTCCCCCCCCCCCCCCCCCCCCCCCCGAGAGGTTTTCTCGTCTTTTGTCCGGGAAATGTCTACGGCTATTCCCTTCCCAGTGGTCACTGAGGATGAGCCCAGGGCTGAGATGTTTGAGGTCCTGGACTTATCCTTCACCACCTAAGGAATCATCCACTGTTCCCCTACATAATGTCCTTAAACAGACATTGATGGCGAACTGGATGAAACTATAAACTAATCCCACCATCCCTAAAAATGTTGAGTCCCAGTACCGGATTCATGGGGACCCGGAGTTGACGAAGACCCAGTTGCCTCATGACTCTGGGGTTGTGGATTCTGCTCTCAAGAGAGCCAAGAGTTCTAGGGATTACACCTCGGCGCCCCCAGGGTGGGAGTGTAGAACCCTAGACTCTTTTGGGAGGAAGGCCTATCATTCCGCTATGCTTGTGGCCAAGATCCAGTTCTACCAGCTCTACATGAGCATTCATATGTGGAATAATGTGAAGCAACTGGCGGACTTGGTCAATCAGCTCCCTTCGGAGCAGGCCAAGCCTTTTCAGGAGGTGGTCAGGCAGCTGAAGGCGTGTCGTAAATTCCTGTCCAGGGGTGCTTATGATAATTTTGATGTTGCATCTAGGGCCGCTGCTCAAGGTATAGTGATGCGCAGACTCTCATGGCTGCGTGCCTCTGACCTGGAGAATCGAATCCAGCAGCGGATTGCAGACGCTCCTTGCTAGGGGGGCTAATATTTTTGGCGAGAAGGTCGAGCAGGTGGTAGAACAGCTCCATCAGCGGGAAACCGCACTCGACAAGCTCTCCCACCGGACGCCTTCAGCATCTACCTCTTCAGGTAGACGTTTTTTACGGGGGTCGGAGGAATGCTCCTTACGCTTACAATAGGCGCAGGTACAATCCTCCTTCCCACCAGCCTGCTCAGGCTATGCCCCAGCGCGCTCGTTCATGTCAACAGCGTTCGCCTCAACAGGCCCCTGCAGCTCCCCAGCAAAAGCAAGGGACAGGCTTTTGACTGGCTCCAGGCGAGCATAGCCGACTTAAGTGTCTGTGCCGGACGATCTACCGGTCGGAGGGAGGTTGCAATTTTTTCACCAGCGGTGGCCTCTTGTAACCTCCGATCAGTGGGTTCTCCAAATAGTCCGGCTAGGACACTCCCTCAATTTGATGTCCCAACCTCCAAATTGTCCACCGGGAGCTCAGTCCTTCAGCTTCCAGCACAGGCAGGTACTTGCAGAGGAACTCTCTGCTCTCTCAGCGCCAGTGGTCGAGCCCGTTCCATCGGTGCAAGAAGGGCTGGGATTCTATTCCAGGTACTTCCTTGTGCAAAAGAAAACAGAGGGGATGCATCCCATCCTAGACCTAAGGGCCCTGAAAAAATATCTGATTCGAGAAAAGTTCAGGATGCTTTCCCTGGGCACCCTTCTTCCCATGATTCAGGAAAATGATTGGCTATGCTCTCTGGACTTAAAGGATGCTTATACGCACATCCCGATACTGCCAGCTCATAGGCAGTATCTTTGATTCCGTCTGGGGACACAGCACTTTCAGTATTGTGTACTGCCCTTTGGGCTCGCCTCCACGCCCCGGGTGTTCACCAAATGCCTGGCAGTAGTGGCAGCGTCTCTACACAAGCTGGGAGTGCATGTCTTCCTTTATCTCGACGATTGGCTGGTGAAGAGCACTTCCGAGGCAGGAGCTCGGCAGTCTATGCAGATGACTATTCAACTCCTGGAGCTACTCAGGTTTGTTATCAATTACCCAAAGTCCCATCTTTCAGTTCAACAACTAGAATTCATAGGAGCTGTGCTGGACTCCAAGATGGCTCACACCTACCTCCCCGAAGCAAGGGCAGACAATCTTCTGTCCCTCGTTTCTTGGGTCAGAGCGTCTCTGCAGATCACAGCTTGGCAGATGTTGAGATTGCTGGGCCATATGGCCTCCACAGTTCATGTGACTCCCATGGCCCGCCTTCACATGAGATCAGCTCAATGGACCCTAGCTTCTCAGTGGTGTCAGGCTGCGGGGGATCTAGAGGATGTTATCCAGCTGTCCACAGTGTTTCTCAATTCCCTCTATTGGTGGACAATTCGATCCAATTTGACCGTGGGACGTCCATTTCAAATTCCTCAGCCACAAAAGGTGCTGACGACAGATGCATCTCTTCTGGGGTGCTGGAATCTCTGGGGCATTGAGGGATTCGGCACCCGAGAAGCTTCGGCTCCCCCTCTATTCGGTACTGATGCATCTGTCTCCAAGCAGCCAGGACCCAACTTCCGTCTTGGCCCTGTCAGTTCTGCAGCCTATCTCAGAGCCAAGACCCAGCCTTTCCCGGTATCAGCCTTTGATGAGCATCTCCGGGCCTTGCTCCATGAGCTGCTGGATGGCCTTTAGCAATTGTGTGCATCTGTATTGGGGTGCTTGCGCCTTCCCTACCACCTTTTGTCAACTGCCACCCATGCTGGTACCCCCTAGATGTCGGTGGAGGAAGCTTCGCCAGAGTCCAGTCCAGGAGGGAGCTGGTTTCTTGATGCCCCCCTCAGGGACATGGCTTCTCAGTCGAGGCCTGTCCCTGGTCATGTCCCGTCAGGCGCACGTCTGTGGGCCATGTTCCGCAGAAGGGCCCAGATCTTATTCAGGCTCAAATGTCACCAATGGGGGGTCCACAGCAGTGCATGCCCGATTGCTACACAGCTATGTACTCGAATGCTGAACAGATGTCAGACATTCCAGCATATTGACAAAAATAGAAGACCTTTTATCACTCCAGACTTCTGAGCTGAATATTGTCATGATCCTTGACCTGTGGGTTATACCATTTTGGCCATCCCTGGGATGAGGAATACCATAGCATAATGGTTCAATTCCCTTGACTCCCAACTCACAAAATGGTCTCCTCCTAGAGAAGCACAGACTTCAGTAAAAATGTCTAGAGGCCTATTTAGAATTGTTTAAACAGAACTGCTTGAAGCAGATTTTGGCCTCTGCAACAAACAGTGGGCAAGATTTACTTTAAATTGTAATAGAGGAACCACTATGCAATTTAGATAATAGAATATAATTTTTGTTAAATGAAATAAACAATTCTGCTAATTGTTTTTTATGCATATACCTCCTGTTTGGTTTAACTGTATTATTATTATAAGCATATTATTATTAGCATTTGTATAGCGCTACCAGACACATGCAGCGCTGAACACCTGACACAGAGAGACAGTCCCTGCTCAATAGAGCTTACAATCTAAAAATACAGATGACAATTAAGGGCGAGGGAAGTACTGGGTGAGAAAGGAACAAGGGGAGGGCAATTGAGTAGTGGCTAGGAGCCAAAAGCAGTGGTGAAAAGGTGGGTTTTCAGCATAGATTTGAAAACAGGTACTATCTATTCCATTTAAGAGTAGTTCTTGATTATACGTCATTCAAGATTAAGCACATAAACAGTGATACTATATTTGCAGTACCTCAGCACATCTGCAACTAAATTCAGCCATCTCGCTAATGTGTGCACTGGCTGTGTTACTCATTGGACTCTGTACAAAACCTGTCACTTGCCCTTTGAAAACTGAGCTTACTTCATAGATGACCTGGCTGTATGTAAGAGGCTAGAGGCAACTTCACATGTTTTAAGTGGAGTGGAGAAGAGCACCGGTCTTGCAATCCAGAGATGGCCGGTTCAAATCCCACTGCCACTCCTTGTGATCTTGGGCTAGTCACTTAACCCTCCATTGCCTCAGGTACAAACTTAGATTGTGAGCCCTCCTAGGACAGAGATATCCAGTGTGCCTGAATGTAACGCACCTTGAGCTACTACTGAAAAAGGTGTGAGCAAAGTTGAGATGAAGATTGACCTTAAATTCTTCATCAATTTATTGTCAAACTATTAATTTTGTTTGATTAGAATTTTAATGCTGATTAATCAGTGTTAAAGCTGCATTACACTACAGAACTTCCCGTTGCAAAATATTCATTACTAATATATACAGTGGGGGAAATAAGTATTTGATCCCTTGCTGATTTTGTAAGTTTGCCCACTGACAAAGACATGAGCAGCCCATAATTGAAGGGTAGGTTATTGGTAACAGTGAGAGATAGCACATCACAAATTAAATCCGGAAAATCACATTGTGGAAAGTATATGAATTTATTTGCATTCTGCAGAGGGAAATAAGTATTTGATCCCCCACCAACCAGTAAGAGATCTGGCCCCTACAGACCAGGTAGATGCTCCAAATCAACTCGTTACCTGCATGACAGACAGCTGTCGGCAATGGTCACCTGTATGAAAGACACCTGTCCACAGACTCAGTGAATCAGTCAGACTCTAACCTCTACAAAATGGCCAAGAGCAAGGAGCTGTCTAAGGATGTCAGGGACAAGATCATACACCTGCACAAGGCTGGAATGGGCTACAAAACCATCAGTAAGATGCTGGGCGAGAAGGAGACAACTGTTGGTGCCATAGTAAGAAAATGGAAGAAGTACAAAATGACTGTCAATCGACAAAGATCTGGGGCTCCACGCAAAATCTCACCTCGTGGGGTATCCTTGATCATGAGGAAGGTTAGAAATCAGCCTACAACTACAAGGGGGGAACTTGTCAATGATCTCAAGGCAGCTGGGACCACTGTCACCACGAAAACCATTGGTAACACATTACGACATAACGGATTGCAATCCTGCAGTGCCCGCAAGGTCCCCCTGCTCCGGAAGGCACATGTGACGGCCCGTCTGAAGTTTGCCAGTGAACACCTGGATGATGCCGAGAGTGATTGGGAGAAGGTGCTGTGGTCAGATGAGACAAAAATTGAGCTCTTTGGCATGAACTCAACTCGCCGTGTTTGGAGGAAGAGAAATGCTGCCTATGACCCAAAGAACACCGTCCCCACTGTCAAGCATGGAGGTGGAAATGTTATGTTTTGGGGGTGTTTCTCTGCTAAGGGCACAGGACTACTTCACCGCATCAATGGGAGAATGGAAGGGGCCATGTACCGTACAATTCTGAGTGACAACCTCCTTCCCTCCGCCAGGGCCTTAAAAATGGGTCGTGGCTGGGTCTTCCAGCACGACAATGACCCAAAACATACAGCCAAGGCAACAAAGGAGTGGCTCAGGAAGAAGCACATTAGGGTCATGGAGTGGCCTAGCCAGTCACCAGACCTTAATCCCATTGAAAACTTATGGAGGGAGCTGAAGCTGCGAGTTGCCAAGCGACAGCCCAGAACTCTTAATGATTTAGAGATGATCTGCAAAGAGGAGTGGACCAAAATTCCTCCTGACATGTGTGCAAACCTCATCATCAACTACAGAAGACATCTGACCGCTGTGCTTGCCAACAAGGGTTTTGCCACCAAGTATTAGGTCTTGTTTGCCAGAGGGATTAAATACTTATTTCCCTCTGCAGAATGCAAATAAATTCATATACTTTCCACAATGTGATTTTCCGGATTTAATTTGTGATGTGCTATCTCTCACTGTTACCAATAACCTACCCTTCAATTATGGGCTGCTCATGTCTTTGTCAGTGGGCAAACTTACAAAATCAGCAAGGGATCAAATACTTATTTCCCCCACTGTATATATATTTTTAACTAGTTTGGTGAATGTTATGCTGCTCTAAAATCTCCATAACTGATGTGAAGTTCACATTGTCAAATTAATGACTGCATATCCTGATGGTTAGCATGTTTTATTTTTTTCAGATACGGCTGATGGTGTATCTCAAGAGCTTGTCTCAGCTGGTCTTGTCGATGGCAGAGATTTAGTAATAGGTAATTTTAATTTCTTATTAAATGAGCCAGCCTTGTAGCTTCGTGATAACATCTATGCATTACCATGTGGAACATCTGGGTGAAAATGGGAAGAGTTCAATTATCATATAAAGAGTGATGCCCAGTGCTTATTCCTAGGGTCTATGATTGCAGGCATTTGGAAGGACTCCTGATGTGTGGTACCCGCTCAAAGACTGGGCTAGGTTAATTGGGTATAAACTGAGGGGGAAACACCTAGGTAGTAGTGAATGGAGGCCAATGGAACCAAATCTCAGCCTTAATTCTGAATATGCTAGAGACCCCCAAGAAGGATGAGACTGCTGGGTCTCTTATCTCTCCTCCTCCCCTAATTATTTTTTCAGCATATTATAATATGGCTGTTAATATGTTTAGTTGTATATGAACAGTTCTTCTTTTCAAAAGTATTTAGTTGTTGGGATACTATAAATATTCCTTTGAGTAGTATCCCGATCATAGCTTCATTACTGCAGTAGTGTGAAAAGTGCTCCCTCACAGACATCACTTTAGTCTGTTCTGTGACATGTGATCTTAGAGCAGTTCTTCTCCACCCTCTCCTGGAGGCACACCTAGCAAGTTGGGGTTTTCAAGAATATAACAAATGTGCATAAATAGCCATTCACACCCAGTCAACAGTTTTTCAGAGTCCAGAGTAATGGTCAAACAAGGACATTGGCAGTATTAGCTAAAGATAAGGTCTCATAGAATACTCTGGCATTGTCAGCTTCTATTCTTCCTGATAGGAAACTGCTTTCATTTTTGTGGATAATAGTTTTTAAAACCTGAAGTCTCAAAGCCAAGATTTTAGCAAATATTTTGCTGTGTGAATTTATTAGAGAAACTAGTAAAAAAAGGCCCGTTTCTGGAACGAATGAAACGGGCGCTAGCAAGGTTTTCCTGGGAGTGTGTATGTTTGAGAGAGAGAGCCAGAGTGAATGTGCGGGTGTGTGACAGAGTGAGACTGTGTGACAGTGTGTGTGTGAGAATGAGAGTGTGTGGCAGGGCCCTCTCCCCTGTTCCTAATGCCCCTCACCCCGTTCCCTCCCCTCCTTTTCCTCCTCCTTCCCACACTTTGGGTTCCTTAAGCCTTTCAAAAGTCTATGTACCCCCGTGGCCCTAATGCCCAGTATCCGGATACCCCACCACTTTCCTCCTCACCCCTCCCCAAAGATGTAACACTTTCACGTCCTTCTTTTTTTTTTTTTTTTTTTTTAAAGTGTCCTATCTACCCTGTGTCCAAATGCCCGGCATTCAGATTGTGTTCCTCTCGTAAATTTTCATTTCTTTCATTCATTCAGAACTTGCCCCCCGCCCCCCAGCATTGAGATTGTTTTCCTGTCCCAAATTTGCATGTCTTTCAGTCATTCACAACTCCCCCCCCCCCCCCCCCTTCTCCAGTTTAACACTTTCGTTTCCTTCAGTCTTTTAAAATTCTCCTATCTACCCTGTGTCCTAATGGGCAGCATTCAGATTGTTTTCCTGTCCCAAATTTGCATGTCTTTCAGTCATTCACAACTTCCCCCTCCCCCCCCCTTTTCCAGTTTAACACTTTCATTTCCTTCAGTCTTTTAAAACTCTCCTATCAACCCTGTGTCCTAATGACCAGCACTCAGATTGTTTTGCTTTGCCAAATTGTCTGTCACTGAGGTCACTGACGTCAGTGCGTGCCTGCCTAGCAGGGGAATAACCTTTTTGGTGAGAAAGTAGAGGATCTTGTTGACCAGATCAAGAAGCACAATGATGCTATGGATTCTCTCTCCCGCCGGGCGTCTTCTGCTACTACCTCTTCCTCATCTAGGAGGTTTTTTGGAGGGAAGAGGAGTTCTCCCTATTCCTTTGCTAGGTGTAGGTACTCTTCTGCTTCTTGGCAGCCTGCCCAGGCTCAGTCCCAGCACGCTCGTTCTCATCAACAGCGTGCGCCTAAGGCGCTCTCCCTCCGAGTTTGGGATCGCCCTCCCCCCGGCCCTGCCACCACCTCTCCCCTTACTCACGTGATCTTCCCTGGTGGTCTAGTGACGTCGGGGCAGGAAAGAGCCCCCTCTTTCCTGCCCAGTGCGCTGCTCTCCATCCTCCTGTATGCTGCCTGACGGTGTCGGCGAGATTCAAAATGGCCTCCGAGAATTGAAACATACAGGAGGATGGAGAGCAGCGTGCTGGGCAGGAAAGAGGGGGCTCTTTCCTGCCCCGACGTCACTAGACCACCAGGGAAGATCGCGTGAGTAAGGGGAAAGGAGGTGACAGGGCTGGGGGGGGGGGGAGGAGGTAACCCTGAGGGGGGGGGGAGGTAACCCTGAGGGCGATCCCGAACTTGGAGGGAGGGATTTGGACAAGACGCACCGGAGCACCTAGGTTTTAGAGGAGGGAAAAAGCAAAATTTTTTTTTTCCTATTTCCCTCCTCTAAAACCTAGGTGCGTCTTATGGTCTGGTGCGTCTTATAGTCCGAAAAATACGGTAACTGTCCACCGACTTTCTGAATTCCCTTCAGTAGTTGACGATTCGATCCAATTTGACCTTGGGACGTCCATTCCAAATTCCTCAGCCACAAAAAGTGCTGACAGCGGATGCATCCCTCCTGGGGTGGGGTGCTCATGTAGATGGGCTTCACACTCAAGGACCTTGGTCCTTTCGGGAAAAAGGTCTTCATCAACCTCCTGGAATTACGAGCAATCTGGAACACTCTAAAGGCTTTCAGAGATCAGTTGTTCAACCAAATCATTTTGATTCAGACAGACAATTAGGTTGCCATGTTTTACACCAACAAGCAGGGGGGCACCGGATCTCGCCTTCTGTGTCAGGAAGCTGTCTAGATGTGGCTTTGGGCACGCCATCACAGCATGTTTCTCCAAGCCACTTATCAGGCAGGCGTAAACAGTCTGGCCGACAGGTTGAGCAGGATAATGCAACCTAACGAGTGGTCACTGAACAGGGCATAGTCCGTAAGATTTTCCAAGCGTGGGGCACCCCCTCGGTGGATCTTTTTGCCACTCAGATCAATCACAAGGTCCCTCAGTTTTGTTCCAGGCTTCAGGCCCATGACAGACTAGCATCAGATGCCTTTCTCCTGCATTGAGGGACAGGCCTTCTGTATGCGTATCCTCCCATACCTCTGGTGAGGAAGACTTTGCTGAAACTCAAACAAGACTGCGGAACCATGATTCTCCTTGCACCCTTCTGGCCGTGTCAGATTTGGTTCCCTCTTCTTCTGGAGTTGTCCTCCGAGAAACCATGGAGATTGGAATGTTTTCCAACCCTCATCACCCATAACGAGGGGTCGCTTCTACATCCCAACGTCCAGTCTCTGGCTCTCACGGCCTGGATGTTGAGAGCTTAGAAATTGCCTCTCTTTCAGAGGGTGTCTCCCGAGTCTTGCTTGCTTCCAGAAAAGATTCCACAAAGTGCTACTTTTTCAAATGGAGGAGGTTTGCTGTCTGGTGTGATAGCAAGGCCCTAGATCCTCTTTCTTGTCCTTCACAGACCCTGCTTGAATGCCTTCTACACTTATCAGAGTCTGGCCTGAAAACCAACTCGTTTAAGGGTTCATCTTAGTGCGATTAGTGCTTATCGCCGTGTAGAGGGTAAGCCTATCTCTGGACACCATTAGTTCGCTTCATGAGAGGTTTGTTTTTGCCAAAGCCCCCTGTCAAACCTCCACCAGTGTCATGGGATCTCAACGTCGTTCTCACCCAGCTGATGAAAGCTCCTTTTGAACCACTGAATTCCTGCCATCTGAAGTACTTTACCTGGAAGGTAATTTTCTTGGTGGCTTTTACTTCAGCTCGTAGAGTCAGTGAGCTTCAGGCCCTGGTAGTGCATGCACCTTATTTCAAGTTTCATCACAACAGAGTAGTCCTCTGCACACACATTAAGTTTCTGCCAAAGATGGTGTCGGAGTTCCATCTGAATCAGTCTATTGTCTTCCCAACATTCTTTCCCTGTCCTCATACCCGCCCTGGCGAAAGCAGTTTACATACCTTGGATTGTAAGAGAGCATTGGCCTTTTATGTGGAGCGGACAAAGCCTTTCAGACAGTCCGCCCAGTTATTTTTTTCCTTTGATCCCAACAAGAGGGGAGTCACCATCTGAAAATGCACAATCTCCAGTTGTCTAGCAGATTGTATTTCCTTCACTTATGCCCAAGCTGGGCTGACTCTAGAGGGCCATGTCACGGCTCATAATGTTAGAGCCATGGCTGCGTCAGTGGCTTACTTAGCCTCCATTGAAGAGATTTGCAAGGCTGCCACATGGTCATCAGTCCACACATTCACATCTCACTACTGCCTTCACAGGATACCCGACGCGATAGTCGGTTTGGGCAGTCAGTGCTGCAGAATCTGTTCTGGGTTTAGAATCCAACTCCACCCTCCTAGACCCATTTTTGTTCTGTTCTAGGCTGCAAGTTTACTTGTTTATGGTTTCAGGTCAATCTAAGTTATGTCCTCGCCGTTGTGAGACCCAATTGACCAATGTTCATTGTTTTGAGTGAGCCTGGTTGCTAGGGATACCCTACATGTGCGAACAAGCAGCCTGCTTGTTCTCGGAGAAGGCGAAGATACCTGTAGCAGGTATTCTCTGAGGACAGCAGGCTGATCTCACAAACCCGCCCACCTCCCCTTTGGAGGAGTTGTTTGCTTCTTTTATGCTTTTTGATTTAACTGAGGGAACGCGCTCACGTGACGGGCAGGAAATTGCTCCGTGCATGTGTGGTGTGCGCTGCACGTGCGCCAGAAGACTCTGGCAAAACTTTTTTTATATTTGGCTTGCAAAATGCTAATTCCTGGGCTGACACAGATGTCGACCCACATGTGAGAACAATCAGCCTGCTGTCCTCAGAGAATACCTGCTTCAGGTAAGTATCTTTGCTTTATCTTTGCACCACACACTGCAGATAGCAGTTGATTGAAAATCAGAAAATGTGTTCACAAATACGATCCATATAGGGTGGAATAAAAAGTATAATCTTTTCTATGTATATGTCTGACAGGAGTCAGCTAAATCTAGCTGCTTAATGAGAGACTCCAAAACTAGGGCTGATTCTTCAGTTTATCTGCTTTCGTTTCTCTGACCAGTATGGGATCTTATAGTAAATTAAAGACCCCCTCCCCATTATAATGGTATCTCGATTGTCGAACTAATAATTTTAAACTATATTAGCAGAGGACTGAGAACAAGGAGAGTCAACCACAGATATGTAAATGTTGCAGAAGGAAAAAGTAGGATCGTAAATCCTTACTGTTAATTTGACCCATCTACCCTCCATATCAAAGAATTATGTTAATTGTAATGACTGATGAAATAAGATAGCAACCCCATTTTTCTTGCCATACACCACAGAAAAAACTTCAACCATATATCTATTATCATTTAAGTTAAGATATTTATAATTTAAATGTATGTTGCAGAAAAATTAGATTTGGTTTCCACTTCTTTACATATATTAGTATTTTGTTTCCTTTTTATGTACTGTTTTATACCTTTCACATTTATTGATGGGATTTGGTGGTGGTTTGTCATTTAACCTGCAGATGATAAACCACAGCCTAAGCCAGCTTATCCAATAATATTTCTGGATCAGAAAGAAAATATTGACCCATAAGTAGTTGGCAGATCTCATGGCATAATAAACATATAAATCTAATAGTTCCAACTCAATAAGAGAGATATGAGTTCCAGAGGGGATCCGGGAAATTATAGACCGGTGAGCCTGATGGTTCCGGGCAAAATGGTAGAGACAATTATAAAGAACAAAATTACAGAGCACATTCAAAAGCATGGATTAATGAGACAAAATCAACATGGATTTAGTGAAGGGAAATCTTGCCTCACCAATCTATTACATTTCTTTGAAGGGGTGAACAAACGTGGATAAAGGCGAGCCAGTTGATATTGTGTATCTGGATTTTCAAAAGGCATTTGACAAAGTACCTCATGAAAGACGCCAAAAGAAATTGGAGAGTCATGAGATAGGAGGTAGTGTCCTATTGTGGATTAAAAACTGGTTAAAGGATAGAAAACAGAGAGTAGGGTTAAATGATCTGTATTCTCAACGGAGAAAGGTAGTTAGTAGGGTTCCCCAAGGGTCTGTGTTGGGACTACTGATTTTTAACATAAGTATTGCCGTATTGGGAAAGTCCAAAGGTCCATCAAGCCCAGCATCCTGTTTCCAACATTGGCCAATCCAGGTCACAAATACCTGGCATGATACCAAAAAATGCAAAACATTTTATACTGCTTATCCCAGAAATAGTGGATTTTCCCCAAGTCCATTTAATAATGGTCTATGGACTTTTCCTTTAGGAAGCCGTCCAAACATTTTTAAAACTCCGCTAAGCTAACCACCTTTACCACATTCTCTGGCAGTAAATTCCAGAGTTTAATTGCACGTTGAATGAAGAAACATTTTCTCCAATTCGTTTTAAATTTACTACATTGTAGCTTCATCGTATGCCACCTAGTCCTAGTATTTTTCAAAATCGTAAACAGACGCTTCACATCTACCCGTTCTACTCCACTCATTTTTTTTTTTTTTTTTTTTTTTTAGAGATCTATCATCTTCTCTCAGCCGCCTTTTCTCCAAGTTGAAGAGCCCTAGCCGCTTTAGCCTTTCCTCATAGGGAAGTCGTTCCATCCCCTTTATCATTTTCGTCGCCCTTTCTGCACCTTTTCTAATTCCATTATATCATTTTTTGAGATGCGGCGACCAGAATTGGACACAATATTCGAGGTGCACCATGGAGTGATACAAAGGCATTATAACATCCTCATTTTTGTTTTCCATTCCTTTCCTAATAATACCTAACATTCTATTTGCTTTCTTAGCCGCAGCAGCACACTGGACAGAAGGTTTCAACATAACATATCAATGACGACACCTAGATCCCTTTCTCGGTCTGTGACTCCTACGTGGATCCTTGCATGATGTAGGTATAATTCGGGTTCCTCTTTCCCACATGCATCACTTTGCACTTGCTCACGTTAAATGTCATCTGCCATTTAGACGCCCAGTCTCTGTCTCGTAAGGTCCTCTTGTAAGTTTTCACAATCCTCCTGCGATTTAAGCACTTTGAGTAACTTTGTGTCAACAGCAAATTTAATTACCTCACTAGTTACTCCCATCTCTAGGCCATTTATAAATGTTATAAAGCAGCTGTCCCAGCACAGAGCCCTGGGGAACCCCACTAACTACCCTTCTCCATTGAGAATACTGACCATTTAACCCTACTCTGTTTTCTATCTTTTAACCAGTTTTTAATCCATAATAGAATACTACCTCCTATCCCATGACTCTCCAATTTCCTCTGGAGTCTTTCATGATGTACTTTGTCAAACACCTTCTCAAAATCCAGATACACAAAATCAACCGGCTCCCCTTTATTCACACGTTTGTTCACCCCTTCAAAGAAATGTAGATGGTTGAGGCAAGATTTCCCTTCACTAAATCCATGTTGATTTTGTGTCATTAATCCATGCTTTTGAATGTGCTCTGTAATTTTGTTCTTAATAGTCTCTACCATTTTGCCCAGCACTGATGTCAGACTCACCAGTTTATAATTTCCTGGATCTCCTCTGGAACCTTTTTAAAAAATCAGTGTTAAATTGGCCACCCTCCAATCTTCCGGTTCCACGCTCGATTTTATGGATAAATTACATATTACTAACAATAGCTCCGCAAGCTCATTTTTCACTTCTATCCATACTCAGTACTGTGGGATGAATACCATCCGGTACAGGAGATTTGCTACTCTTCAGTTTGTAGAACTGCCCCATTACATCCTCCAGGTTTACAGAGAATTCATTAAGTTTCTCCGACTCGTCAGCTTTGAATACCATTTCCGGCACTGGTATCCCACCCAAATCTTCCTCGGTGAAGACCGAAGCAAAAAATTCATTTAATCTCTCCGCTACGGCTTTGGCCTCCTGATCGCCCCTTTTATTCCTCTGTCGTCTAGCGGTCCAACCGATTCTTTTGCTGGCTTCCTGCTTTTAATATACCTAAAAAAATTTTTTACTATGTGTTTTTGCCTCCAACGCAATCTTTTTTTCGAAGTCCCTTTTAGCCTTCCTTATCAGTGCTTTGCATTTGACTTGCCATTCCTTATGCTGTTTCTTATTATTTTCAGTCTGTTCCTTCTTCCATTTTCTGAAGGATTTTCTTTTAGCTCTAACAGCTTCCTTCACCTCACTTTTTAACCACGCCGGCTGTCATTTGGTCTTCCGTCCTCCTTTTTTAATACGCGGAATATATTTGGCCTGGGCTTCCAGGATGGTGTTTTTGAACAGCATCCATGCTTGATATAAATTTTTGACCCTCGCAGCGCTCCTCTGTTTGTTTTTTTTCACCATTCTTCTCATTTTATCATAGTCTCCTTTTTTTTTTTTTTTTTTTTTTTTTTTAAAGTTAAACGCTAATGTATTTGATTTCCTGTGTATACTTCAAAGCTAACATCAAATCTGATCATATTATGATCACTGTTATCAAGCGGCCTCAGCACCCTTACCTTCCGTACCAGATCATGCACTCCACTAAGAACTAGGTCTAGAATTTTACCTTCTCTCGGCTCCTGTACCAGCTGCTCCATAAAGCTGTCCTTGATTTCATCAAGGAATTTTACCTCCCTAGCGTGCCCCGATGTTACATTTACCCAGTCAATATCGGGGTAATTGAAATCACCCATTATTATTGTGTTGCCCAGTTTGCGTCCCTAATTTTTTTAAACATTTCTGCATCCGTCTGTTCATCCTGGCCAGGCGGACGGTAGTACACTCCTTTCGCTATCCTTTTCCCCTTCTCACATGGAATTTCAATCCACAGTGATTCTAAGAAGTGTTTTGTTTCCTTCAGAATTTTCAATCTATTTGATTCAAGGCTCTCGTTAATATACAATGCTATACCTCCACCAATTCGATCCACCCTATCACTACGATAAAATTTGTACCCCGGTAGGACAGTGTCCCACTGGTTATCCTCCTTCCGCCAGGTCTCAGAGATGCCTATTATATCTAATTTTTCATTTAGTGCATAATATTCTAACTCTCCCATCTTAGGCTCCTGGCATTCGCATATAGACATTTCAAACTGTTCCTGTTTACATCATGCTTAGTACTTGACAATATTAATTTTGCAATCTTTTGATTGATTTTTATTTAAGGACACCTGATCTACTATGGTCTCTTTTGCAACCTCACTATCAGGATACCCTATCTTCCTTGTTTTGGTGATATCTTTGAAAGATACCTTATCCCGAACCATGCACTTTTGAGCGATTGTCAGCCTTCCCCCCCCCGTTTCTAGTTTAAAAGCTGCTGTATCTCCTTTTTAAATGCCGATGCCAGCAGCCTGGTCCCACCCTGGTTAAGGTGGAGCCCATGCTTTCGGAATAGGCTCCCCCTTCCCCAGGATGTTGCCCAGTTCCTAACAAATCTAAAACCCTCCTCCCTGCACCATCGTCTCATCCACGCATTGAGACTCAGGAACTCTGCCTGTCTCTTGGGCCCTGCTTGTGGAACGGGTTACATTTCAGAAAATGGTACCCTAAAAGCAGACATCTAGCCTCAGCTGCCTTCTCTGAGGATTTGAGCTCAGGACCTTCAGATTATGAGACTGACGCGCTACCTACTGCGCTATGAAGGCATTTATAAATGATCTAGAGATGGGAGTAACTAGTGAGGTAATTAAATTTGCTGACAACAGTTATTCAAAGTTGTTAAATCGCAAGAGGATTGTGAAAAATTACAAGAGGACCTTATGAGACTGGGAGACTGGGTGTCTAAATGGCAGATGGCGTTTAATGTGAGCAAGTACAAAGTGATGCATGTGGGAAAGAGGAACCCAAACTATAGCTATGTAGTGCAAGGTTCCATGTTAAAGAAAGCAAATGGAATGTTAGGTGGTATTAGGAAAAGAATGGAAAACAAAAGTGAGGACGTTATAATGCCTTTGTATCGGTCCATGGTGCGACCGCATCTCGAAATTGTGCTCAATTCTGGTCACCGCATCTCAAAAAAGATATAGTGGAATTAGAAAAGGTACAGAGAAGGGCGACAAAAATGATAAAGGAGATGGGACGACTTCCCTATGAGGAAAGGCTGAAACATCTAGGGCTCTTCAGCTTGGAGAAAAGACCGCTGAGGGGGTGATATGGTAGAGATCTATATAATAATGAGTGGAGTAGAACAGATAGACGTGAATCGTTTACTCGTTCCAAAAATACTAGGACTTGGGGGCATGCAATGAAGCTACAAAGTAGTAAATTTAATACGAATCGGAGAAAATGGTTCTTCACTCAACGTGTAATTAAACTCTGGAATTTGTTGCCGGAGAATGTGTTAAGGCGGTTAGATTAATGGGGTTTAAAAAAGGTCTGGACGGCTTCCTAAAGGAAAAGTCCATAGACCATTATTAAATTGACTTGGGGAAAATCCAGTGCTTATTTCTGGGATAAGCATCATAAAATGTATTGAGTTTTCTGGGATCTTGCCAGGTATTTGTGACCTGGATTGGCCACTGTTGGAAACAGGATGCTGGGCTTGATGCACCTTTGGTTTGTCCCAGTCTGGCGATACTTATGTACTTACGAGTTCAAGAGAGCATCAGGGCCTTGCTAGGCCAAACCTAATTATTTGATAGAAAGCATGGCTGTACTCGCATCTGGACTAACATTTAACATACATCTGAATTTTCAAAGGATAAGAAAGCGAAAGATTGCCAGCATGATCCATCACAATGAAGCTACTAAGTAGTAAAGTTAAAACAAATCAAAAAAAATATTTCTTCACTCGGTGTGTAATTAAACTCTGGAATCAGTTGCCAGGGAATGTGCAAACGTAGTCACCTTACCAAGGTCTACAAAAGCTTTGGACAATTTTTTCTGAGAGAAAGGTCTATAAGCCATTATTAAGATGGCTTTGGGAATATCTACTGCTTATTCCTGGGATAAGCAGCAAAACATCTATTACTCTATTTATATCTTACCAGGTACTTGTGACCTGGATTGGTCACTGTTGCAAGCAGGATACTGATATTGATGAACCTTGCGTAAACTCGGACCTCTCCGGGGGGGGGGGGGGGGGGGGGGGAGGAGGTATTGGACTTCTCTGCCTTTCATTCTTTAATTCAGCATTCTTAATATTGTGCATCGATTTACTGCAATGTCATCTATGCTAGCATTCCTCTTTATCAGCAAAAATGTTCACAAAATATTCATAATACTGTAGCTTGTTTACTTTGTCATGCTAAGAAATTTGATCTTACTCCGTTGTTCGTTAAACTACATTGGCTACCTATCCATTACAATGTGTTTTTTAAAAAAATTCTCTGCCTGACCAATAGAGCATATTAGGCTGGTCAACCCTCGTACCTTTCCATATTGGTGACTTCTTGCGGTTCTTAGATGTGTATTGGATGGTTCTGCCAAGTCCCAAGCTCACACAACATGAAACAAGACAACGTTGAGCTTTTTATTATCTAACCCCAAATTTATGGAATGATCTACCCCTGTGCATTCATACTGGGCAGTCCCTTCCAGCTTTTAAAAAGGCTTTAAAAACTCACTTTTTAATTTGCCTTTAGTGGTGACTGGTGATTCTGTGGAACTGGTTGTGTCAACCTCTGAGTGATTGGTATTCTGCTGTTCTTAATATGAATAATGGTTCATTTCTTGTATATTTACTGGCATTCCTTTCTTGTATGTTAATTAGAAGTTCGTATATCTGTAAACCGCCTAGACCCACCTGTCGGAATAGGCGGTATAACACGGTCTTAATAAACCTTCAGGATGACAATTATGTTTTTAGGTTAACAATTGCCAAAGAAAATATGGCATTCACTTGGTAGCCATGGCATACACTCCAAATGTAAACAAAACATTTGAAGTTACCATCACGCTTTGCTCAAACTAGGTGGGGACAAAGTCTCGTTTGTACATCCAGCTTTGTAGCTGTTTTTTTTCATACTAGACTACAGAGATTGGATGACCCTTGACGTAGGCGCTGTGCTCTGAAACACAACCCGTGTCTGGTCAATGATGTACAAGATTGATGTAGCACAAGAATGATTGATGCTGTGGCATTAAAGGATTTGTCCCGCTTTTGAAGACCCTTAGTGCTTTTTGGAGTAATACATCTGTAGGCAGAAATTGTTTTGGGTTTCTTTTTACTAGGATAATGGACTTGACATAACTATTTTTTCATTTCAGTTGCAGCCAATTTACAGAAAATTGTGGAAGAGCCCCACTCAAATAGATCTGTTACATTCAGACTGGTATGTACTTTCATTGGTTTAATTCTTTCATAAATATCTTTTTTTTTTGGGGGGGGGGGGAGGGGGGACATTTAAAATTTGGCACAGAATGAGAAAGATTTTGATAGCTGACTTGCAGATTATAGGACTTGATTTTTCTTGGCTAGCCACTTGTAGCCTCTTCTCAGATCCTCTTGTAAAATTTTTCATTGAATGTTGGCTGCTTGAGCTTCTTCAGGAGAGAGACGGGGGATATATGATAAGGAAGTTCAAATAGCTCAGAGGTATAAATTATGCCAAGGAAGTTATAAGTTGTATAGAAAGAACAGATGAAGATTCAAGGAGAATAGACTCAGGAGTAGCACATGAAAATATTTTTTTAGAAAAGTGCTAGATGCAAGGAATAACTTCTGATGGAGCTATTTCAATCAAAAGCAACAGTAGAATTCAGGAAAAAATGGAATAAGTAATAGACTTCTACTAATGAAGAAGTGATGAGTAAGCCATGTGAACATAAGAATAACCGTAATGGGTCAGATCACTGGTCCATCTAGCCCAGTATCCTGCTTCCAGCAGTGGTCAATCTAGGTCACAAGTACCTGGCAGAAACCCAATTAGTAGCACAATTCATGCTACCTATCCCAGGGCAAGCAGTGGCTTCCCTCATGTTCCTCTCCATAACGGATTAAGGAATTTTCCTCCTGGAACGTGTCCAAACCTTTTTTTAAACCCAGATTCGCTAACCGCCATTACCACGTCATCCAACAAGTTCCAGAGCTTAACTATTCTTTGAGTGTGAAAATATTTCCTCCTATTTGTTTTAAAAGTATTTCCATGCAATTTTATTGAGTGTCTCCATGTCTTTGTACTTCTTTGAATGAGTGAAAAATCGATTTACCTCCACCCGCTGCACACCACTCAGGAGTTTGTGGACCTCAATCATATACCCCCTCAGCCATCTCTTTTCCAAGCTGAAAAGCCCTATTGTCTTTTAGCCTTTCCTCATATGGGAGCAGTTCCATCCCCTCTATTATTTTGGTTGCTCTTCTTTGAACCTTTTCTAATTCCGCTATATCTTTTTTACGATAAAGGGACCAGAATTGAACACAAGGTGAGGTTGCACCATGGATAAAAATATAAAGGCATATTTTTAGTCTTATTTTGCAACCCTCTCCTAATAATTCCTAGCATTCCTGTTTGCCTTTTTGGCCATCTCCGCACACTAGGCAGAAGATTTCAGTATATTTTCTACAATGACACCTAGGTCTTTTTCTTGATTGCTGACTCCTAAAGTGGACCCTAGCATCAGATAACTGATTCGGATTATTCTTCCCAATGTGCATCACTTTGCAAATGTCTACATTAAATTTCATCTATCATTTGAATGCCCAGTCTTCCAGTTTCCTAAGGTCTTCCTGCAGTTTTTCACAATCGGCATGTGTTTGTGAAAAATTTGTCAAATGCTTTCTGAAAATCTAGAAATACTACATCAACCGGTTCACCTTTATCAACATGTTTATTCACACCTTCAAAGATATGAAGCAGATTGGTGAGGCATGACCTCCCTTGGCTGAATCCATGCCGACTCTGTCCCTTTAAACCATATTTGTCTACGTATTCTGTGATTTTTTTCTTTATAATAATCACTATTTAGCCCGGCATTGAAGTCAAGCTTACTGGTCTGTAATTTCCCAGATCACCACTGGAACCCTTTTAAAAAATCGGTGTCACATTAGCCACTCTCCAGTCTTCAGATGGTACAGATAATTTTAATGACAGGTTAGATTGCTAGAAGCAGATCAGCAATTTCAATACCCTGGGGTTTATACCATCTGGTCCAGGTGATTTATCACTTTTTAACTTGTCAAATTGGCTTGGCACATCTTCCAAGTTCACAGAGATTTCTTTCAGTTCCTTCACATCGTCACCCCTGAAAACCATGCCTGGTACAGGTAGATATCTTACATCAAGCAAAGAATTCATTCAATCTCTCTGCTCTGTTCTTGTCGTCCCTGAGTTCTCCTTTTGCTCCTTCCTGATCTAACAGTCCCATGGATTCCTTCGCAGGCTTCCTGCTTCTGATATACCTTAAAGTTACAATGAGTTTTCATCTCTGCAGCAAATTTTTCTTCATATTCTTTTAGCCTTCTTTATCAATGTTTTGCATCTGGCTTATGATCTTTTTTTTTTTTTTTTTTCTCCCCTTCATTCGGATCCTTTTTCCATTTTTAGAAACAGAGAAACATGACTGCAGATAAGGGCCAAATGGCCCATCCAGTCTGTCCATCCTGGGTAGTCCCTAACTCCTCCTTTTCCTAAGAGAATCCCACGTGCCTGTCCCACACTTTTTAAAATTCTGACACCGTCCTTGTCTCCACAGTCTCCACTGGGAGGCCATTCCACGCATCCACCACCCTTTCCATGAAAGAGTATTTTCTTAGATTTCTCCTTTAAGCTTATTTCCTCCTAACTTCATCCTATGCCCCCTCATTCCGGAGTTTTCCTTCATTTGAAAAAGGCTCACCTCCTGCCACTGAGGTATTTAAACATCTCTATCCTATCCCCTCTCTTCCAGCATGTATATGTTGAGGTTCATAAGCCTGTCCTTATATATTTTATGACAGAGACCACTTAACCAATTTTGTAGCCACCCTCTGGACTGACTCCATCCTGTTTATATCTTTCTTTAGGTGCAGTATCCAGAATTGCATAACAAACAAAAAAGCATTATAAGAAACCTAGACGCCCTATATTGTGTATCTTGTGTACCAGTGTTAAGATCTTGAATCTAATCCTGACTGATACTGAAAGCTAGTGCTCACCACAGAGCAATAGATGTGACGTGATCAGTTTAACAGCCACATTTTATATTAATTGTAGCTGTCTAATCTGCGTTGTCCAGAGACCACAAAATAAAGTATTGCAGTATTCCAAATGAGTTAACCAAGGTCCTTAAAGCAGATTGGTAGAACCGAGGTCCTTAAAGCAGATTGGTAGAAGAGATAACTAACTGAACAAATCAGCTTGAGTTTAAAGAAGTGTTTTTGCATAACTGAAATAATGTGAGAGTTGAAGGTAAATTCTGAATCCAGTATGACACCTAGGATCTTAAGTCTGTCAGCCATATGAAGCTGGGTTGATAGTCAAAATGCAGTTATATTTGCTCCCTATCACTGGAAAAGATCATCACCTTTGATTTGTCTGGGCTGAGTTTAAGTGTATGTGACAAGAACCAGCCTGCTATGATAGCAAGTCAGGCTTTTAAAACTGGCCCTGATGAAAATTGACTAGGGCCAAGTTCATAAACTCAGGCGCTCAGTTTTCACCAGGAACCTAAATTTGAGAGTCTAAAAAATGGACGACTGTAGAGGTAAATTTACTATTGGGACAAAGGCGTTTAGGCATAGATTTTCAGTAACAGGCACCTAACATATTCCCCTAAATCTAGGCAAGCAAACAGAAGGCCAAACTTTGGAACCTCATTATTAAGCTTCTAAATTTAGGTGAATTTTCAGCTGAAAACAGGTGCCTAAATTAGGGTTTCCAGTTTAGGAACTTGGTGTTTTTTTTCACTCCTGGCCTCTAAACGGGTTGGTGATCTTCTCAACTGAATAAGAAAGATTCATCTGGTTGGATTATTGGGAAATTATACTTCTCTCTGCAGACTGGATGGATGTGTTTTCTCATCTGTACAATACACTAATCTTAAAAAAAAAAAAATAAAAGCAAATATCAACTGTAAATCATACCCCTTGGGGGGAGAGGGAATTCTGCACAAAAGTAATTAAATTTCTTCACACAAAAAATGTAAAATTCTGTGCACAATTATTTGAAAATTCTGCAATTTTTTCACAATAACATAATATCACTCTGTCCTTGATCCATAATGAATTAAACAATAGAGGAGGATTTTTATGGATTTAAGGCAGAATTCATGTAGGGATATCTTATTTTATCAATCTGTGGAGCTCGAGGAAAGCTTGGAGCTGCAGACATTACCAAATTCTTGCAGCTGCTAATACTGACTAACAATGGCTGCAATCTCAAGAAGTTAGTACTGGGAGCAGCTCAGAACTCCATGAATTGATGAATAAAAATCCAGAAGCCCTAGCAGACCCCTCTGTTCTCTCATCACCCCTCCCCAAGAAAATCCTGAGCCAGAACTGTGTCCTTACTAAACACCCCCCCATCACCCTGCCCACTCTGCCACTGCCACAGACAATGGATGAGGTGAAATTTGTGTCCTCCTCATATCCCTTGTGCCATCAACAATAAATCATACACCTGGGAGTATTCTGCACACAAAAAATTTCTGCATTCAATATTTGAAAATTCTGAAATTCTATCACAACACAATGCAACCACTCTTCAGTTCTCTTATATGGCAGACCCTGCCCAGTGCACCCTAGGATACACCATATGGGCCAGGGCACTGGCATTTTGAAGATGATGGTGCAGGAAGCAGGACCGAGTGAGCATTGCTCCTACCTCATTTAAGGTACATAGTCTGGAGATAGCTCCACTAGACACCAGGGGATTTTTTTTGTAGTCCAGTCAGATTGGGAGAGGGGGGGTCCAGGTCTGGTCAGGTGCAGACTACAAGACCTTTGCAGATGAACAAAGTGTTCACTGAGATATGTACCTTGTTAATCCGTCAAAGATGAACAAAAAGATCTGCAAACCAAATATAACGTCTCAAAAGCAATGCGAGCAGCCACTGGAAGCCAACGCAACAAAGTGACAGATCTTTGCTCTTGACACAGTCTGGGGCAGGATGATTTGGTTGGAGGGAGAGAGGGGTTGCCGAAGGATGTTCTTTTGGCACTAACAGCCTTTTTCAGTTCACTTTTTAACCATGCTGGCTGTGCTCTTTTTTCCAACTTTAATACCTGGAATAGTCTGAGCTTCCACGATGGTATTTTTAAACAACGTCCATGCCTGATTTAAAGTCCTAACCTTTGCAGCTGATTCAGTTTCTTTGTAACCCTTTTCCTCATTTTGTCAGTTGCCATTTTGAAAATTAAAAACTGCTACAGTAGATTTCCTTAGTGACTTCAGTCCAGATATCAGCTCAGATTTGATCATGTTATGATCATTGTTTCCCAGCAGATCAACATCGTCTCGTACTATGCCCCACATTCCACTAAGGATTAGATCCAAAATAGCTTCCCCTATTGTTGGTTTCTGGACCAGTTGCTCCAAGAAGCAGTCATTTATTATATCTAGAAATGTTTCCTCCCTAGCACTCTCTGATGCAACCTTTATCCAGTCAATATTAGAATAATAGAAATCATCCATTATAATGTTGCCCAATTTACCAGATTACAAAAGGGTAAACGTATTTTCACCTGTCCGTTCTGTCCTAGTGGATGGTAGTACAGCCCTACTATAATGCTCCTTTCCTTCACACCATAAAGATTCACACTGCTATCTGTTTCATGTAGAATGTTTGACTCATTTCCCTCTTTAACATATAGCACAACCCCTTCCTCCAATTTGATCCACAAATCATTGATATAATTTGTACCCTGCTAACACAATGTCCCATTGATTGTCCTCTTTCCACCAGGTCTCTGAAATGCCTATTATATCTACCATTTCATTTAGTGCTATATACTCCAGTTCTCCTATCTTATTTTTAAGGCTTCTAGCGTTTGTATATAGACACTTCAAATTTGTCATTTTTCCTTGCATCTACAGGCTGCTTTGAAGGTAATGGGGATGATTTACATCCTTTACTCTGTTCTCCCATTGAACACTCCTGGCATTCTTTCACCATTATTGAAACCTCTCTATCAGGATGCCCTAAAGATCCTGTTTTAATAGTATCCTCCTCCACAACGACCCACATGCTCCAGGGCGACTGTCTGCTTTCTCCCCTGGGGTCTGTGGCATATACCAAGCATTCAGGAGTTGTAGACTTTCTGTAGCCATTGTTAAAAGAAAGTGTTATGTAGGGGCCATGTTTATACATGCCTGATCCTGAACAGTTGTGACTCCCTGCCTGGTACCTTTTATAGGCTTAAGAAACCCGTTGACCTTGCACATCCAACTTTAGAGGGAAGCCATAGCCAGTAGAGGAAAAGGTGGCTGCAGATGAACACATCTTGCTAGAGGTTATAGCACAGGGAGCCTGAAGGAGAGAGACCTTGCTGCAAGTAGCCATAATGGCTCTGACCTGCTTCCTGCCTTTTCCATTTCTGCTCCAGAATACAGCTACCCCCTCTGATTGGGCTGTAATCAACCCACACTCTTACTTTTTTCCAAGCTGCATTCAACCTCGTCTTTTCATTCCTATAGCAGGTTTTGTCTCGCATCTCCCCTAAGAGTTGGTGTCTCATATTTTGAACTGAGCATGTTAGAAAGATCTGATAGTTTCTGGGAAACACTCTGATCCCTGGCTTCATCCAGTGATATCACATACATGTGTGGACTGATCCTCCTGTCCTCGGAGAACACCTCTTAGACAAGCAACTTTATATAGACAAATTCATTTTCATTTCAGTGGAAGAAACATTTGGACATGGTTACTTTTCCAGGAAATTGCCAATTGGTTACCATGGGATAAAATGCTGTCCATGAGGTTTGATGCAGATTGAAGTTGCTATTGTTGAGCATTATAGAATGGAGTCTGTGTTTTTTTTTTTTTTTTGTTTAGATTTTGCAGAAAGAAACTTGAATAAACTTTTTTTTTTTTTTTTTTTTTTAAATCCTTAGGCATCTGGCGTTGAAGGCTCGGATATTCCAGATGATGGAAAACTTATAGGATTTGCACAGCTCAGCATAAGTTAACTACACTCTAGGAGATGTTCCATACTGAGGACCCATGTGCATACTTGTAAAGTTTCTGTTGGCCTAGAGAAACCACTGTTGCCAAAGAGTTGTACTCCAGCCCTCTCTGTCCCTGCCACTGAGAGCTTTAAACGGCCTTTTCTAACAAGAATCACAGACCCACTCTGTAATTTATCTACTTTATAGTTTTTTAAGCAGCTACCTGGTCTGCATACAATTTTGGAATTTTTTACAAATTTTTCCCAGGAGATACGTGGATTAAACATTTAGCAGTGTGCACGTTACATTTGTTTCTTACTGCCTTATACTGAAAATACTAATGAGCATGTAATGAATGATGCCAGCACTATAAATATACAGCCTCAATGTTTTCTTAAATGTGGTTTCACTGGCTTGCATTAAACTTGTATCAAGCATAAAAAGGATTGATTTTTATCAGCAGCACAAAATATTCTGTTAAACTGATGTGCATTGGGTGTGTTGCTATACAGAGGATGCATATTGTACTTTGTGTGATGGTATACTGCTTTTATAGGATACACAATTTGCTTCTCTATCTCTGGTTGCTCTCATCTATTGTTTGCAATGAGAACACATTTGAAGCTTGATCCCTCTGAGGAGCAAGTGGAAGAGGAAGCAATGAATGAGTCAGGCATATACCACCTAAATGCTAGTATAATTTTTTTTTTCTGGATATGCTGTGCATTTGATGCAAAGCAATTTGAATTAGTACTGTCAGGATTGGTAGAATAGGAATAGGTAAAACTTGTACATCCATAGTGCAGTAGGATAGATCAATAAAATTAGGTGTAACCTAGCAGGAACTGACCCATCAGGATGGATCATGTGTCCTGATGCATCAGTCAGCAGATGTTTGAAAATATGGAGAGTTAAGACAAAAAAGGAAGGGGTGTGTTTTTTTTTTCTTTATTAAATTATGCATATGAATATGATGACATTACATAATTCAAACCTTTGGAATACTTTTGCACACTTTCTTTGAGGATACTTCAATAAAGAGCTACAAGTAGAAGCAACAGGAAAGACCTGTCTTGATCTTTTAAAATCATAAGTAATAGATGGCAGATAAAATCCAGCATGGTCTTATCTAGTCTACTTAGTAAGGTGTCTAGAATTGTACCTGCCACTTCCGTGCAAAATGTGCAGGCTACCTCCTCTATGCCTTTAACATATACCAGCCACTACTTGCAAGTTATACACCTCTATGCCTGTTTTTTGGAGTGGGAAAGTTATTTGTTTTCCTTTGATTATATTGTCTTACTATTTGGGAATATTGTTTTATCCCATACATTTTTGAATTCTGTCACTGTTTGTGTCTCCATCATCACCTCCATCAGAGTGAATTTCACCATCTTTTCTGTGAAAAGGTATTTCCTGATGTTGATTTTTTTTTTTTTTTTTTTTTAACTTCCTTGCAGCTTCATTTCACATCCTCTAGTTCTGTAGCTTTCCCATCTTTGAAAAAGATGTTATGTTCATTAATACCTTTCAGGTATTTAAACATCTGTTTCACAGCTCACCTATCTCTTGTCTTCTCCAAAATATACATATTCAGATTTCAGGGTGTCTTCTTGTATAGACCCCATACCATTTTGGTCATCTTAACTGCCAAAATTTAGCACACGCTTCTAATGTTTGTAGATTACTTCTCTTGTCTACTCCTTCTGGGGTTGCCCATTCTTTGCAAATGTTTATCACTGACAAAACGGCAAACTTTTTTTTTTCTTTTCTACCCCTTTTACAATACCTCTTACAAAGCTAGTGAACAGAATTGGTCCCCAGGACTTATCCCTGAGGCACTCCACTAATCATCTTTCTTTCTTCAAGAAATTCCATTTACCTCTGTCATCTGTCAGTCAATCTATGGTTCACCTTGGGACGCATTCCCCAGGTAACTCAGCTTTTCTATGAGGAGCAGTATCAAAGGCTTTACTAAAATCTTAAGTACACCATATCCTGTGCATGTCCTCAAGCTACTTCTTTGATCACTTAGTCAAAAAATCAGATTTCATTCAACACAGTCTTCCCTTGTAAAACTGTTGGCTTGGATTTAGTAACCCATTTGATTCTAGAAAGTTTACTAGCCTTTCCTTCAGTAGCGTGTGTCCATTACTTTTCCCCACCACCAAGGTTTACATCTCATCTCTACTACCACTTCCATGAAGAGGGACCACTTCAGCCCTTCTCCAATCTCATGGAACCTCCCCATATCCAAAGGTCTGTTAAATATATCCTTCAGTGGACCTGCCAGAAGCTATTGGAATGCTCTGTGTCCTAGGATGTGGCTCCGTGGCTTTGTCCCCTAACTTTACAAGTTCATAAACAATTTCTTCCATAAATGGTATGGGATCTTCCCTATTCCCATATGTGTCTTTTTCAGTTGTTTTATAGTCCTCTTCCAGATTTTTCTGCCATAAACACAGCAGAAATATTTTAGTATTTCCATTTTTACATTGTCACTCTCTAAACATTGTTAGTCAAAATCATTTAGTCTTGCATTTCCCTTCTGGCAGTTCTCTTCTACCCATTATTACAGAACAAATTGTCATCTTTCTATTTATATTGCTTAACACGTAAAAGGCCAAATTTCTCCAGGTCCGTATTTCAAAAGTGAAACAAAATATCAGACTAATGCTCTTGTAGCATTAAAAAAATAATACCATTAATATATCTTTCTGTTGAAAAATTTCTTCCCCTTTGTAATGGTCCTGATAGGGTTTCTTTCTGTATTTTCTTTTTACTATTTTTTTTTAACAAAGATTAATCACATTGGTTTCCCTTTTTATATATAATCTGCAACTGATAAGCATACATATATAAAAGAAATTGGTTTTGATTTCAGGTGTCGTCAAACTGCTTCATGGCCGCCTTAAATGATTAGTCTTTAACAATTCCATTCAGCAATGTGTTTTTATTTTTCATTTGTTGTCTTTAAAATATTTTGCAGATCAGTCCTAAGCATTGATACGAGTGACAGCTGCATGTCTCGTGTCCATTCATCCCAAGAGTCTGTATTAGCCAATCCAATAGACTTTAATTCTGAATACATTCAAGTATGAAAGGTTTTAATTGTTCTTTTAATGAATAGAACACATGCATTTATATCTGATGGCATGAAGTGGGAAGCCTTTAAAGCTACTCATGGGGTAAGATTAGTAGTAGTATGGTGGAGCACCGTTAGTATGCAGTGTTAGGGAGGCATGACTATGTAGCCACGTACTAGCAGTGTGCTTTTTACCAGAACAATAATGAAATACTATAACGTCAAAGACATTGCTTTGCTTCATTTCCAAGCCAAAGAAGTTTGTCGTAGCTACCGCCAGGTCATTTCGGGTACATTCTGCCGTGTATTATCGAGTACCACGAATTAATCTTATGATTTTGGGAGGTAGGTTATTCTGCATATAAACCAATCAGGCACTTTAATGGTGTGCATGCTAACTGTGCTCTTCTGTATTAATTCTGTACACTTGTTAAAAGCTATTTCTGTAATTTTTGCTACATGTGTGTGTCAGACCTAGGAGAGGGTGTTGGGTGCCCAGCAGGTGAGAGTTCTGATCTGAATGTGTTATCTAGGTGAGAGTTCTGATCTGAATGTGTTATCTGGGGTGGTGACTGAGAAGAAGAATGTTTGAAATTAGTGCACAGGTAGGGTATAGAAGATGTAGTGGAAGATTCAGGGCAACACCTGCTACCCTTTCTTCCCCAGCTCAACTCTGCCTCCTACTTTCCTTTGAACTTACCAGCTCCTCAATCTTCCGTACTTCTTTCCCTTGCACGTTGCCCCCCCCAGGCTACACAAAACCTTTGATCAGATTGGCAGGAGACAATCATGTTAATCAGTGAATTTGCTAGTGTTGCTATGCTGCCTTCAGATCTTGTTCTTCAGTTACCCATCCAACCCAGCAGTAAAAGTTGTTCTTAAGAGTATCACCTCTTGTTGCTGCATGGCCAGATCTTACAATATGAGCTGCAGACTTAGCTGAGCCAACTTTTGCACCAGCTTCGCTCATGCCAGGATTTTGACTGCTCCTCCACTTGCTCCTAGAATCTTGCATTTTCTGTAAGACTAAAGTTAATACCTGAGCCGTGGGGGATTTCTGAGTGAAATTCTGCATTGTATGGTTGTGCAGAATTCCCCCAGGGGGGGGGGGGGGGGGTAAGGAGCCTTATTAGAGCATTCTTTTGATAGTTATAAAATGATTGGGAACCCTTAAAAATGTCTTTAGTAACCATGCCAGTGTTTCATATACCTTGACTGTGTACAATGGTTGTTTGAATCTGTCATTGATTCTCCTAATTGTTTTTCTTATTTATTATCCTATCAACAGTAGGATCCCTCACCTATCATAATATATCTTATTTCAAATCTTACAGATCCAGAAGTAATTTTGGTAGAAATATAGGCCCAATATACAACAGTCTGAATCCTCTATAAAAATTGTTTTTGACATTTCTTACAAGTCTAGTCATGAAAATCACAGAAAATGCATGTAAAGGAAGGAAAATGTTCATATTTGAAGGTACCTTTATCCAAATCAAAAAGTGGAAGAACCATCATTTCCACTAATACAAAGAACAAACATAAAAATTGAATTCATTCAGCAGTCTAAATGCTAATAAACAAGGTGAAACTGCACTTAAAGATCCCAATGGGAGCATGTTTCACCAGTGGCTTCTTCAGGGGATCATATTACTTCAGTTTTGTTTGTCGTGCTATAACCTCTTTCCCTGTAGCTCCTATGATGGTTCTTCCATATTTTGTTTTTGGTTGTTAGCACTTATTTGAAGGTATACATATGAAAATGAAAGCATGCCTTCAACTTATGCAGATTACTGGCATGTCAATTATTCTCAAATACTTTTTTCAGTTCTCTGAAGACACAATAGCTTAACTAATATTCCTCAATGTTTTTTTCCAGCAATAAAAGGTGACTGATAGGACACCATTAGGCATTTTGAGCTTTGTGTTCCATCTTGATTGTTTTGGTTTACACATTTTAATCTGTAGCCACACACAGTTTGTTTAGGGTGTAATTGAAGCCACAGGTTGTATTTTGAAGTCTAGCATTGTATAAATAATGTCTTTCAAGGAAACACTTCTAATGTAATAGATGAATAATGAATTGTATGGGATTTTTTTTAGTGTTACTATGTTTCACAGCTGGCCTTGGTATCCATTATACAATGAAAGTTTGAGCTTATAAGAGAGGCTGTACACACACATTTGCATTATTTCAAAAGTATACATATGTATTAACCCTGTGTTAATGAAAGATGGTACTATCTAATTTATCAAATCTTAAGAAGACAACCTGGTAGTAGACCAGAGTGTCAAATTAACTCAAACCACATCTGCTGAATCTGAATCATGTAACAGAAAAATGGACTTATGAACCAAAATAATGTGGCATACTGTCACTTGCTCTTCCCAGGGCTTCAGTGATAATTCAAGATAGCTTCTTACAGGCAAATACTTGATTTGGTAATTAACGTTTTGAATCAGTAAAGGTTGGTTATTACGTGTCAATAGGTATACTTTGAAATATCAGAGAGTGCAGCTTGCTTTCAGTAGTGAAATGTAGAAACATTTTCTGTTTAACAAGATATGGTATCTTTGACAAGATACAGTATCTTAAATGACTGATAACTGGGTTCAGTTGGACAGGTTTTTGGAATTAAGCTTTTAATGCGTAGTTATATTTTTTTTCTCTGAGCAGCTATGGCAGCTTCCTGAATTTTGCATGTTTTTATATTACACTTTTTTGGCCTGTAGTTAATATTGAATACTTTCCAGTTAAGAACTACTAGTTATGCAAGAATCCTTGAAATAAGGACACTACAGTTTGTAATTGTGAAGTATTCTGTGTGGTATAAAGAAACCATAGCATAGAAGGCATGTTAAACTAAGGTGGTCATTTCATAAAGTCCACCCTAAGTCATGAATCATCTGATCACTTTACTGTACCTCATGACAGAGTGCATCATTAGGCCAGTGGTTTCTTGGTCTGTATGATGCAACGGAGCTCAGTATTGTATAAAACCTATTGTCCTTCTGTATTTTTTTTCTCTTACACTTGTAGTGTAAGAATGTCACAGTATGAAGGCTAGACGCAGATTTGTAATTTTCTGTGGAAAAATGATAGTTCTAGCACCTAGTTCAGTATTAGCTTGTGTGATATACAGGCAGTGGCATTCATTTCTAGAATGGTGCTGAGAAAACAGAACTGCAACTGACTAAATGAAACCTTGAGTGTATATCTATTAACTTATTCCTAATCCTGGTCTATTTTTTACTGTGGGGAAACCCTATTTCTGGGTTCTGTGCCATTTGTGGGGGACAGCTGCAGTAAAACTATTTGATCTGTAGATACAGATGTTTGCTAGCTATTCAAAGTTTGGTTGAGATACTATAAGCTCAAGATATTGTTTTCCCGAAGACTTATTAAAATAAGTGCCAATGATCATAACTTTTTTTTTTTTCTAATGCCATCAGATTTGTTTTTGGTAAATTTTGAACTAAACCCTAGAAATCAGTTATTGTTTATAATAAAGTTGGTACTCAAATGGGTAATGGTGTGTTAAGGAAGCAGAGGGTCTTTTTCAAACCCGGTGTGTTGTAGATTATAATGAAAGGTGTAAAATATTCATCTTTTGACTTTGTATTTTACTGCATGTATCTCTAATTATTTTTAATCAATAAAGAACAAAATTGTCCAATGTATGTTGTGGCTTATTTTAAGGTTTGACTTAGTAACTTGAGCTTTCATTTATTTTTGGAACAAGCAGATCTTCACTTTTCAGATTTTGCATTCTAACAATTATCTTCTCAACAGTGAATCCATCTATCTAAACAATATAAAATTAGAAAAAAATATCAAGGGATAAGTTCTACTAATCATTTCTATAGTACTACTAGATGTACGCAGCAGTAATCAAATCAAGGTTGGTTCCTTCCAAAATGTTGACGGAATGGCAAGTTTTCTGGGTGGGATGGTGTTTTGCTTTAATATGATGATTAAATATCATGTACTACTTCAGTGTGTCTCCTTTTTTTGTTTCAAAATAACTCTGAAAATTAAATGGAATTGGATGAAACTTGGCATGGAGAAGGGGGGCAGGGGACTTGTGCAGAGACACAGCGAGTTAAAAATGGGTCAGACTGGACTGAGAGTCTGGAGAAATAAGTACCTCCCCCCCCCCCCCCCCCCCAAAAAAAAAAGAATGGTCCAGTGCATTCTATGGAAGCAACAGTTCCACTTCTGTAGCATAGAAACTAAGACAGTGAAACATAGCACTTAGGCAGTTTGAAATGAGCAATTCCCTTTTCCCTGCTCTGAACTCTTCCTAACCCCAAAACTACCCTCCACAACTAAACCACCACCCCTCAACATGTATACTATACTCTGCAACTGCCCCACTCTCCCAAAATGCCCTCACCGTTGCCCTGTAATAAAAATATATATGTGTGTTGGGGAATTTCATTAACCTGCACTGTAATGTTTAAGGAAATGTGCTCAGAACATAAGGACTAGATTCTTATTCTCAGATACAAATAAAGTTTATAATACAGGTAATGCAATAATTTTAGAAGGCAGTTTAGGGATTTTACCTAAAGTAAATGTGCCACAGGATAAATATTATGAAGTCAGAATTATTAATTATGCTGGATTAATATTAACTAACTTTGAGGCTCAGATTTATTCTATCTGCTGCTGGTTGGAGTGGTGAAGGTGGTCTTTTCTGTGTAGCTGGATGATGGATCCTTTACTGGGGAAAGAAGTCTTCTGTGTGCAGAGCTGATGGTGGTAGAACCTGGAGAAAGTCTTATCCTTGGGTGTGTGCATGAAGTCCAGCAAGGCTCAGAGATGGTCCAGAGACAGCAGTGCAGGCAGGGTCCAGAGAAATGCAGAGTTCCAGGTTTTTTTTTTTTTTAATAATTCTTGGGCCATAGGCTGGTCAGGTGGGGTGTATTAATCCAATTTATTTATTTGCCTACATTTGTACCCCACATTTTCCCACCTATTTGCAGGCTCAATGTGGCTTACATTATATTGCAAAAGATATAGTTATGAACAATCAAAACTCAGGGATAGGTGAAACTGGTTCTTACTGGTTTTGTAGATGGGGGCATAGTAGCTGGTCACATGTTTATCCTGGCTAACCATGTGTTTTAGTACACACTCAAATTTACTTGACAAGCTAGGTGAGTCATTGTCTAGCAGTTTTAGGTAGATGGTCTGTCTTATGTCCAGTCTCATTGATTACTGTCAATATACTGACTCTGGCCATTTAATAGTTCTTTTGCTCCAGGCTATCAGTGGTCTGAAGGAGGATGGGGCCAGCTCTGCTTTCTGATACTGAACAAGTTGCATAGCAAAACACTTATTTGTATCCAGCAAAGTCAATAACCCTGAAAATTTATCATACGCTACAGCTCTAACTGCCACCACTCCCTAAACTACTACTATCATTTATGTAATGCTACTCGATGTCTGCATTGCTGTCCACAAACACGTAAGAGATAATCCTTGCTTGACAGAGTTTAAAATCTATTCGACGAAGGACAAGTAAGATTCATGATTTTATGGGTATGATTTAACACATGATTATTAGACAACTAAGGGGTTAAAATATAAAATCAGCCTTAAAAGGGTGGGCTTTTAAGTTGCAGATTGTGCATGATATATTAACTTGGGTAGTCTGTTCCAGGCATACAGTGCAGCAAGGTTGGAAGGAATGGAGTCTGAAGTTGATAGTGGCAGGAAGGGGACAGATAAGGGTGACATGTGTGATTTGAGTTCATGAGGAGGTGGGGTGGGTGTAGGAAGAGTAGAAGTGAATTCACTTGTAAGTCAGAAGTTTCAACTGTATATGGAAACAGCCAGTGAAAAGGAGTTATGAGTGTAGCAACATTGGTGGAAGATAAGTTATGCAACAATTTGAATGGATTGAAGGTCGGGGAGATGGTTCAGTGGGAGATCAGTGAGGAGCAGGTTGCAATAGTCCTAAGAGGTAATTCAAACATGGGTAAGGGTTTTGGTTTAGTTCAGAAAAAGGATGCTTTTCAGCGGTCTTATAGAAAAAGAAATGGCATGTTTTAGTAGTCTGGATATGTGCAGAGAAACAGAAGTCAAAGATGTCCCCAGGGTTATTAGTGAGGAGACAGGGATGATGACAGTGTTATCCACAGAAATAGAGAATTGGGATAAGGGGGGGGGGGAGAGAAGTTTTGTATTAGCCATGTTCAGTTTCAGATGACAGTTGGCAACCAGCAATGTTGGACAAGGAGTCTGAGACTTGGGCCTGGATTCCTGGTTACGTTTTGATGTAGAGAGCTACATCTGGGGAGAGTAAGCATAAAGGTGGACCTGAAAATTATAGGAGGAGATCAGCTCACCAAGGAAACTACTTCTTGCCCTTTAGAAAAATGCTGAAAGCTCATCTCTTTAAGCAAGCCTACCCAAATGCCCCAACCTAATCTCGCCAACTTCCACCCCCAATTCTGTTCTGACTTAAATACCAACCTCCCATCCCTCTCTTTCTATCTCTTTATCTCTCCTTACCCTTTCTCCCAAATTACACTATCCTATCCTGTCTACCCTCTTTTATCCTAGTCATATATTATCTAGCTCAACTTATCATACACTACTAAGCCCAACTTTACATTGTTTTACTACTGTTTTATTAAAATTCTATTAACTTTGTATTTCAAATTACTATGTAAGCCGCATTGAGCCTGCATTATGTGGGAAAGCGCAGGGTACAAATGTAATATTAATAATAGAGGTCCTGAGTTATACCAACTGATAATGGGATAGCAGTGGAGGGGCATTCACTAGAGTGCACTTGACATTGGGACAGAGAAGATAACCAAAATCTAAATGAGGACAGTGTATCAAGGAGCAGGTGGTGATCAATATCAAGAGCTGCAGATTGGTCAAGAAGGATGAGTAATGGCATCAGATCTGGCCAGGAATGGAGCACTGGTGACTTTTGGCAAGGGCTGTTCTGTTGAATGTAAGAGCCAGGGGCGTATCTGCATGGGGCCACAGGGGCCTGGGCCCCCGCAGATTTCGCCGTGGACCCCCCTATCGCCGTTAACCCTCCCCGCCTACCGCCAACCCTTTCCCTGCCTACCGCCGTCACCTACCCCGAGGTCCGCTCCTGCCGGTTTTTTAAACTATTACTTCAGCTGGCCGGGGACCCCAACCCCTGCCAGCCCAGCCGAGGTCTTCTTTAACTTCATCTTCATCCTCGTGCTGTTAAAGCTGCATGATGCATCCTTTCCGTTTGAGTTTGACATCGCAGCACGTTAAACTCCGTCCAACTGGAAGGATGCATCATGCAGCTTTAACAGCACGAGGATGAAGATGAAGTTAAAGAAGACCTCGGCTGGGCTTCAGCTGACGTAATAGTTTAAAAAATCGGCAGGAGCGGACCTCGGGGTAGGTGACGGCGGTTGGCGGGGGAGGGTTAACCGCGGTAGGGGGGTGGGTTGATGGTGGCGGGGGGGGGGGGTGGCGGTGGTAGGGGGGTTTATAATGTGCCCCCTCACTCTAGCCCCTGCCCCCCCTATCGCCGACTCAGATACGCCCCTGGTAAGAGCAAAAGCTATGTTGGAGCAGATCAAAGAACAACATGAGATGAAATAAAGTCAAAACTGTTATGGTGAACAGTAGGTTCATATAGCTTGAATATAAAAGGGAAGAGGGAGGTGGGATGATAGTTGGAAGGGGCAGGTAGAATCCAATGAGATGTGGTGTTACTGCAGTATGTTTGAAGTATCGGGAACAGTTGCAATGGGGAACGCGATAGGTTGAGGATATTACAGATGGAAGGGATGACAGTAGGGGAGATAAGGCTGATGGGTGCGAATGGGATCAGAACAGGTAGTGAGTTTGGAGGATGTGATTTTAGAAAAGGAAGAAAGGATGGCAGAGGTTGAAGGGTATGAGAATCAAGTGGAGGAGGGAGTTCAGTGTGGCAAAAAAAATAAGGGTTGGAGGTAAATAGTTTGGCAAAAGGACGTGGAGGGCCATCAACCAAAGTAGCCATATCATGCATTCATGGGCGGATGCATTTCAGCTGAAACTTAATGCAGAAAAAACCCAATGCCTAATACTGACCTCTCAACACAACACTGACAAATTCACCACCATCAACACATCAAAGCTGAACCTACCAATTTCGGACACCCTAAAAATTCTTGGAGTTACCATTGATCGGCACCTAACATTAGAAAGTCACGTGAAAAAACACAACCAAAAAGATGTTCCACTCAATGTGGAAATTAAAAAGAGTAAGACCATTCTTCCCAAGTCTTCCGCAACTTGGTTCAATCATTGGTACTCAGTCATCTAGACTATTGTAATGCACTTTACGCCGGCTGCAAAGAGCAAATACTCAAAAAAACTCCAGACAGCCCAGAACACTGCAGCCAGACTCATATTCGGAAAATCAAAATATGAAAGTGCAAAACCACTACGAGAGAAGTTACACTGGCTCCCAGTCAAAGAACGTATCACGTTCAAGGTGTGCACCCTAGTTCATAAAATCATCCATGGTGATGCCCCAGCCTACATGTCAGACCTGATAGACCTACCACCCAGGAATGCCAAAAAATCATCCCGCACACTCAATCTTCACTTCCCTAACTGCAAAGGTCTAAAATATAAACTAATGCACGTGTCAACCTTTTCCTATATGAGCACACAATTCTGGAATGCGATACCGTGCAACCTAAAAACAATCACTGAACTAGCCAGCTTCCGCAAACTACTGAAGACCTATCTTTTCGACAAGACATATCACAAAGATCAAAACATGTGAAACCCCACATGTATCCAGAACTGACTTATAATGCTTTCTTGCTGTTTCACTACTATGTGTTGTCATTATCATGTAACTCAAAATCCTTCTGTAATACCAATTGTTTATTCTCTTCTCATTTCCACTATTCATGATGTATTGTAAGCCACATTGAGCCTGCAAAAAGGTGGGAAATTGTGGGATACAAATGCAACAAATAATAATAAATATTAATAATAATCGAACGGGGACGAACATCTCTAAGGATGTCCTGGTGAAGGGGTGGGGAAACCCGTATTATCGAAACAAGATGGGTGTCCATCTTTCATTTCGATAATACGGTCAGTGATGCCCAAATCTCAACATTTAGGTCAACCTTAGAGATGGTCGACTTAAATGTTGAGATGGTCGACCTTAGAGATGGTCATCCCCAGTTTTTGGCCATAATGGAAATGGAGGACGCCCATCTCAAAAACTACCAAATCCAAGCCCTTTGCTCATGGGAGGAGCCAGAATTCGTAGTGCACTGGTCCCCCTGACATGCCAGGACACCAACCGGGCACCCTAGGGGGCACTGCAGTGGACTTCACAAATTGCTCCCAGGTGCATAGCTCCCTTACCTTGGGTGCTGAGCCCCCCCCCCCAAAAACCCACTCCCTACAACTGTACACCACTACCATAGCCCTAAGGGGTGAAGGGGGCACCTACATGTGGGTACAGTGGGTTTTGGAGGGCTCACATTTACCACCACAAGTGTAACAGGTAGGGGGGGATGGGCCTGGGTCCGCCTGGCTGAAGTGCACTGCACCCACTAAAACTGCTCCAGGGACCTGCATATTGCTGTCATGGAACTGGGTATGACATTTGAGGCTGGCAAAAAATATTTTTTTTTAGGGTGGGAGGGGGTTGGTGACCACTGGGAGAGTAAGGGGAGGTCATCCCTGATTCCCTATGGTGGTCATCTGGTCAGTTCAGGCACCTTTTCATGGCTTGGTCGCCAAAAAAATTGGACCAAATAAAGTTGGCCAAGTGCTCGTCAGGGATGCTTTCTTTTTTCCATTATCGGCCGAGGATGCCCATCTCTTAATCACGCTCCAGTCCCGCCTTTGCTATGGTGCCGACACGTCCCCGTGAGGGGAAGCAGTTGAGAATGCCCAAAATCAGCTTTCAATTATGCCAATTTGGGCGACCCTGAGAGAAGGACGCCCATCTCCCGATTTGTGTCAGAAGATGGGCGCCCTTCTCTTTCGAAAATAAGCCTGATAGTACACTTGTTTGGCAAGTGCAATAGCAAGAATTTGATATGTATGAAGTCAGAAGACACTTTGCAGAGTGGACACAGGAACATAGGTAGTGGATTGTGAGACTAGTCAAGGCTGAGGTTTGGTACACTACAGAACAGGAAATGGGAGGAAGATCTAATATTGCACCACTTTTGATTAAATTGCACTGGCTGCCAGTCCAGGTAAGAATTCAATTTAAGCTAATGTTTCTCAAAACGTTTGTATGGATTAGCTCCTGATTATCTCCATAATATAGTCTCTCTCTACTCAGCAACTAGAAAACTTTATATACCCCCAGTTTTAGTAGGAAGAGGTCTGGAACTATGGAACAAATTTCCAAAAGATATCCAACATATTACCTATTATTCTATATTTAGGAGGGTAATTAAGGCTTGTTTGCCCAATATTTGAAGGACCCTTATATATGGAGCGAGGAGTATTTGTGTTGTATGTAAGTTAATGTAACTCAATGGGATCTATCTCATTTTTATTTGGATTGTGATCCGCCTAGAGACTATTTAGGTAAAGCAAAATAGAAATGTCCATATTAGATTAGATTGTGCCACAGTGCATTTGAGAGGTAGGAAGGAGAGGCATTGCAATAATATTGGAGGGTTTGCAGTTTGATTTGCACAGGTGGAGTGAGTTGCTGGGATTGATAAATGGGGTGGGGGGGGGGGGGGAAGAGGGAGAGCAGAAGTGTACATAAAAGAGTAGGGAACACTGGATAATGATGACAATAAAATGGGCTCAGTGCAGATTGGTAATGAAAAGAAAACAAGCTCAAGAACAGAAGAGAGGGTAAGACAATGGCTTCTGAAGTTACAAAAATCAAAACTGGAGTATGTTGTGGTTTGAGATAGCATCAGGAAAAGAAAAGATAGTTGTGCCATAGGAAACAGGAGAAGAAAAAAAATAAACCTGTGAAGATACGATATGCCCCAGAGATCACTAGGAGGAATATATAGATGGTCTAGAAATCTCCCAAGTGGCTGGATGGAGCACAGGGTAGCATGAGTGGATCAGAGTGGGCCTGGAAGTCACCCTGGAGGATTCTGGGAGGAATATGCATTGGGTCTGTGTGTAAACTCCCCAGTAAGTAATTAAGAATAAGAAACAAGTAACCAAAAAGTCTTGATTATATTAGTCTTCACACCCCATGATTCATTACTTGGTAAAAGTTTCTTCTGCATATGTATCAAGATGTGCCTTTATTAGTGCCCATTTAATTCATCAAATGTGGGAAATGAACCAAAAAAAAGTCAGAATTTCTTTTTTTGGGGGGGAGGGGGGACTGAAAATACTTGCCCTGTGCATGTTGCATAACAAGATGGTGCACTTTTTTGCTATTATCTATTATTATTTGTTGCATTTGTACCCCACATTTTATTTATTTCAAATCATTTATACCCCGCCTTTTGCCGCAGTGTTGCAGCCCCAAAGCGGCAGGCTCAATGTGGCTTACATAGTACCGTCAAAGGCGTTTGCCCAGTCGGTGGTTAAGAAATACATTGTTCATTATTTAAGGCAGGATAATTTAGTCTCTTTCAAGTTGCCTGGGGATTGACTGTGGACCTGCAGTCTTCAAGTCTCATTGCAGATTTTCTGTTGGGTTCCTGACTGGGTGTTGACTGGCTACTTGGACAGTCACTGTCTTCTTATTCAGCCACTCCATAGTTGCTTTGTGCTTAACAGAAAGGTGAATTTTCTCGGTCCTAGGTCTGTGACAGGCTGAAACAGATTTTTCCTCCAGGATTTGCTTCTGTTTTGCATTAGCCAGCCTTCCCATCCCAACAACCAGTGGTGCCACTACTATGCTTTACAGAAATGGTAGTAGGGTGATGCACTGTTTTTACACCACCACACATGACTAAGACTAAAGTCACCTCCTACGTGCATGCAATGACCCCCTAAATGTTTCTTTGCAAATGCAGTGCACATTATATGGCTTTTCTTCAGCAGTGCCGGCCTTCTTGCCATCTGCCACTCTCCCATGCAGACCATATTTGATCTTGACATTCGTTGAACAGTCAACACTTCTATCTCAGCCAAAGACCTTTTTAAAAGTAATCTTGGGCTTCTCCACAGTTTCCTTGGCTACTGACCTTGGAGGGATGGTCTGACTGAGGCAGTGTCTTGCTGGTGTCAGACTTTACAGTGATAGACCTGTATTGTAGTCAATTTGTAGGTTTAAATAACTTTATCCTGGAGTTACTTCAGCAGTTCTGTTCGGCACTTTTAGACCTTTGCTTCCAGTTCACTTCAAGTCATTAAACAGCTTATTTTGCTAGGAGTATTCAAGTCAACTGAACTACTGTGACTGAAGTCAGGTAGGCTTTATTTTACTTATGGGCTTCGAGACAACTTTTGGAAGCAGAGCTTATGTGGGTTTGCAATGATAAAGGCTATGAAGACGCAGCCAAGGCTTCTGGTTTCTTATTCTTTATTGCATTTCTGTAATTTTTCTTTCCTGTTGGTATGGAGTATGGTGTAGAAACAAAAAGGTGGGAATATGAGCCAGGCTATCCAATAATTGGACCTGAAGTTAAGTTTAAAATAAACAAAATTTAATAATATTCAAACAAATAATAATAACAACAAAATTCCACATTAAAAATGACTCGACACAACGTTGTGTTTCGTCCGGATGGCCTACAGCAGGAGTCTTGTGGCTAGTGACGATGATAAAATATGATCATCAAGTGACGTGATGAAGAGAACTCAAGTCACAAATGAGAAAAGTGCAGACAAGGATTTTAAAATGGTCTTTAAAAAGACCGTTAAATGATCCGTCTGACGCTGCACGTTGTAATTGTTTTTGCAACGTGCAGCGTCAGACGGATCATTTAACGGTCTTTTTAAAGACCATTTTAAAATCCTTGTCTGCACTTTTCTCATTTGTGACTTGAGTTCTCTTCATCACGTCACTTGATGATCATATTTTATCATCGTCACTAGCCACAAGACTCCTGATGTAGGCCACCCGGACGAAACACAACGTTGTGTCGAGTCATTTTTAGAGTAATTTTTAATGTGGAATTTTGTTATTATTTGTTCGAATATTATTAAATTTTATTTTAAACTTAACTTCAGGTCCAATTATTGGATAGCCTGGCTCATATTCCCACCTTTTTGTTTCTAGTATAAGTCAGTGGAACTCCTCTAATATAATTTGAATTGTATTTTTAGACAGTAAAATGTGAAAGTATACAAGAATGTAAAGACTTTTACAAGGTATGTAGATACAGGTAGGACAGTTTTCAGAGGAATCTAGCGAGCTTTATAAGTAGTGAGCCAGCTTTATTTCTGGGGCTGAAAATTGTCCAACGCAGTGACTAAATATAGTTGCATTCTTTTATTAAGGCCTTCTCAGGGACGTCTGCGTCAGGGGAATAAATTTCATGAATATAATTGTATTTTTAATTACAATAGTTAGTCTACACCTTCTTGAAAGTTTTCCACATTTTCTTGCATCAGTATGTACTTTAAAGCTTTTAAATATTTTTTTTCACACTGAATACAGCACATTCATGGTTTTCAGTGTAAGAAATGGCTATTAGGGGACAAAGTATATAACTATTAATCAAAACTGAAATGCAACAACTGAATGTCTGTCTCCCCGAGCCAATCCATGATAGAAGTACCTTTTGAAAAACACAGCTGTTCATGCTCTGTTAAGTCTTTGGGGAGCATTGATGGGCACAGATTTTCAATTGAATTGTGGTTGGTGCTTTGAATTGACCACTAATCAGAATAGCCAGGGACCTTGACCTCTCAGCTGTCTTCAGAACACATGGACTATAAATCTGGTTGCAAGGTGTCATATTGAATAATGACTGGAACATTTCTCCATGCAGTGCCTGTGAGCTGCCTATACAGTACCTTCACTGTGCTGGGAAGTAGACTCTTCATCTGCATAAATGGATGCAGGTCTTTCACACACAATTATAAAATATAATACTAAATAGCAGACTCTCCAAACTCTAATTTTATAATGAGACCCATTTACAATTTAGATTTCCTTTGTATGGAAATGCATGAATGCACTGCTCACACCAATACAATGAATGAGTTCAACAGACACTTATTTTAACAAGTAACTGAAAGAGTCAATTTCCTTTTGTCAAATTGCCTCATATTCTTTTGTTAGATCTGAATGATCAGATAAGGATCTTCCACAGCAAATCGGAGTGTGTTATATAGGTGTATTAAGTGAAGGCATATGAAAAAGCCTTGTTTGAATGTTTTGGAGGAGATAGACATCCCTTTCCCCTCCCCCCACAAAAAAAAGGCTGCTAGCTGTACAAATTCTGTATGATATGGTGATCTGTTACCAATACAATGCACAATACCAAAGAGGGAAGGGAGGGGGAATACAATCATTGACCAAAACATGTCCAGAAATGCTAATAATGCCTTCTGTTATATTACTATCATGTATTCCATTACCGTGCAACCCAAAATCCTTCTGTAACACCAAATGTTTACTCCCCTCTCATTTCCACTATCCATGATGTATTCTAAGCCACTTTGAGCCTGCAAAAAGGTGGGAAAAATGTGGGATACAATAGCAATAAATAATAATAATAATAATACTCCATTTCCATGCTCAGGTTATCTTCCAGTACTTTCCTTAACTGCTTACCTCCCACTTCACCACCCAGGTCTTCCTGCCTACCTCTGACAATTTATTATTCAGTCTATCCTGTAGCTTCACAGAACAGAAGTCAAGTTAATTGGGGATTAGCCAATATCTGTACCGATACTGGAGAGTTTAAACATTAATTTCACAATGTACAAGTGCATTACCTTTGGACAGCTCAGTAATTAGATGAAGCGAACAATGACTAGCTTTGAAGAAATTCTGAAAAGTGCTGGTGAATTTGGGCGATTTCAAAAATGGTTGGTGTTGCTTATGTGCATCCCAACTTTTCTGACTGCAATTAATACATTTAGCCAGGTGTTCATGGGGATCTCCGTGCCTCATCACTGTAATACAAGCTGGATCTGGATAATTGCTCCAAATTTGACCAAAGAGCAACAGCTGAATTTAACGCTTCCAAAGAATGGACATGGATCATATGAAGAATGTTATATGTATACTCCTGTGGAGTGGGATATTGAATCAATTGAGAAATACAGGCTGAATATTACAGAGAAGTGCAGGGATGGATGGGTATATGATACTTCTGAGCAAAAGTCAACATTAATAACAGAGGTTAGTAACATTTTGGTATATTTTATATAGCACTAGTAAAAAAGGCCTGTTTCTGACACAAATGAAACGGGCGCTAGCAAGGTTTTCCTCGGAGTGTGTATGTTTGAGAGAGTTTGTGTGAGAGAGAGAGAGTGAACGTGCGAGTGTGTGTGTGACAGAGAGTGAGACTGGGTGCGAGTGTGTGTGTGAGCATGAGAGTGTGTGCCATGGTTCCCCCTCCCTCCCATTTCCAGGGTCCTCCCTCCCAGTTCCAGGGTCCCATGGAACTGGGAGGGAGGGGGGACGGAGAACGTTGGAGGAGTGATGTCAGCAGGTGGTTATGATCCCAGTGAGACACTGGAATGTTGGAGGAGCAAATTAATATATTAGATTAGGATATGAAATAATGTTAACCTTGCTGCTAAGCAGTAGATAAAAGGCCCATCAAATATGACAAACAGGATTGGTTGTGTGCAAATTCCACTTCCTCCTACAACCTCTGTAGCTTCCTCCTAAGTCCTCTTTCTCTTCCCTCCCCCTTGGTCGGCCTGTTCATAGGTCCTCTGCTTCTATCCCATCCCCTATAAAGCTTTCCTTGCTTCTCTTCCCCTCTTCCCATCATGGCTGCATTCTAAGTGCGCTCTTTCCTATTATGACTACTACTACAACTACTACTATTTAGCATTTCTATAGCGCTACAAGGCATACGCAGCGCTGCACAAACATAGAAGAAAGACAGTCCCTGCTCAAAGAGCTTACAATCTAATAGACAAAAAATAAATAAAGTAAGCAAATCAAATCAATTAATGTGATTGGGAAGGAAGAGAGGAGGGTAGGTGGAGGTGAGTGGTTACAAGTGGTTACGAGTCAAAAGCAATGTTAAAGAGGTGGGCTTTCAGTCTAGATTTAAAGGTGGCCAAGGATGGGGCAAGACGTAGGGGCTCAGGAAGTTTATTCCAGGCGTAGGGTGCAGCGAGACAGAAGGCGCGAAGTCTGGAGTTGGCAGTAGTGGAGAAGGGAACAGATAAGAAGGATTTATCCATGGAGCGGAGTGCACGGGAAGGGGTGTAGGGAAGGACGAGTGTGGAGAGATACTGGGGAGCAGCAGAGTGAATACATTTATAGGTTAGTAGAAGAAGTTTGAACAGGATGCGAAAACGGATAGGGAGCCAGTGAAGGGTCTTGAGGAGAGGGGTAGTATGAGTAAAGCGACCCTGGCGGAAGATGAGACGGGCAGCAGAGTTTTGAACCGACTGGAGAGGGGAGAGGTGACTAAGTGGGAGGCCAGCAAGAAGCAGATTGCAGTAGTCTAAACGAGAGGTGACAAGGGTGTGGATGAGGGTTTTGGTAGAGTGCTCGGAAAGAAAGGGGCGGATTTTACGGATGTTGTAAAGAAAGAAACGACAGGTCTTGGCAGTCTGCTGGATATGAGAAGAGAAGGAGAGAGAAGAGTCAAAGATGACCCCAAGGTTTCGAGCTGAGGAGACAGGGAGAATGAGAGAGCCATCAACAGAAATAGAAAACAGGGGGAGCGGGGAGGTGGGTTTGGGGGGGAAAATGAGAAGCTCGGTTTTGGTCATATTTAATTTCAGGTGGCGTTGAGACATCCAGGCAGCAATGTCAGACAAGCTCGCTGAAACTTTGGTTTGGATGCAAGGTGAGATATCAGGGGTAGAAAGGTAGATTTGGGAGTCATCAGCATAGAGGTGGTAGGAAAAGCCATGGGATGAGCCATCAGGCTTTCAGTATATCCACAATGAATATTCATGAGAGAGATTTGCATACAAATCTCATGAATATTCACTGTGGGTATCCTGAAAACCTGACTGGCTGGGGTGCTTCCAGGACCAGGTTTGGGATCAATGCTCTGAACCCATCATGCTGCTGCAGATCTCCACCCTTGGTAGAGGAGTACCACAGAAGAAACACTTACATGGTTTAATGAGGTGCTTCTGCAGTCCTGAATTGAATTAAATACTCACCAAGAATTTTTCAGCTATAGCTCCTGTGATTAGAATTTGCTTTACTTTACAAACAATTACTTACAGCATCAAACATATAAACGGCAAGTGACCGACTCACCTGCAAATGCGCAGTAGAGACTTCCCTCTCTGTCTCGCCCTCACATCAAAACGTGATGACGTGAGAGGGAAACGGAGTCAGAGTCACTGTCGGACACTGCTGCCTGGAAACGAACATCGCATGCACCAACCTCCACCATCCCCCCCCCATCGCCGCTCCCACCCTCCTCCATATCGGGCCCCCTGCACTGACCTGACAGCGCCTCTCACCTCCTTGTGAAAGCGCTGCAGGCAGGAGATCTGCTGCTGCCTGCAGCGCTTTCAAACGGAGGTGAGAGGCGCTGTCAGGTCAGTGCAGGGGGCCCGGCATTGAGGGGGGAGGGAAAGGCGGCGGCGAGGAGGGTAGCTGGAAATCTCGCCCATTTTAACGGGCTTAACGGCTAGTATGAATATTCCAAGACACAAGGAATTATTCCACGTTGCACATTGTAAGATTTTTTTTAATGGCAAATTTATCTATTGGAGCCACTTTCATTTTATCACTGTTGATTGCCTTATTGACTTCCCTACCACCATATGCAGGGCTTTTGTGTTTTGCTTTACTCTGAAATTTAAAATATTTGAACACCCCTCTTCAAAATACACATAAGCTAGGTATTATTTTTACTTTTCCACCTTGTACCTACTGTTGATATCGAGGGCTTTTAAACTTAATAAATATATATGAGGGAAGAAAAACATAATCCCCTGGACTATTTAATGAGAGGCCCAACTAGAAGATAGGGAAAGGGGATGTGACTAGATATGCTGTCTTTCTGTGGTTACAAGCAAAGCAGTTTACATATTATATGCAGGTACTTATTTTGTACCTGGAGTTAAGTGACTTGCTCAGAGTGACAAGGAGCAGCAATGATTTCATTGATTGAGACACACCTGCTGTGGTATCTAGAAGTTGGGAGATATTGGATTCTCTACAGAGAATTGTTCTGATGGCTGGTAATAGAATCACACAGGATGGGGGGGGGGCATATTGGACCTAATGCTTATGAATGGGGAGTATTTCTGATGTTATAGTGGGTCATCTGACATGTAATGATCAGTGGATGGTGTGGTTCAATACTAGGATAAGCACAGAGAGGGGGCTCATTCAAGAGTGAGGGTCCTAGACCTCAAGATGACCAACTTTGTCAGGATGAGGGAATACTGCACAGAGTCCTTAGCTGAATAGGAACATTAGGGGAAGGTAGTTTTATTTTTCCTGTACTGCAGTATTTTTGAGACATTGCTATTCAAAATGTTCATCTTGATTTACAATATTTTCAGGTGTGTGTGGGGTAGTGTTATTACAAATTTTTAAAAAAATGAGAACAGATTAGTAGTTGGAACTGATCCAAGGTTAGTAAGTATTTGTGGGATCATTCAATCCAAAACTTAGAGCTGGCAGAGAAAAAGGAAAGTCCATATGCAACAAAGGAGAATACTGTATGCTACCAAAGTTAATGAGAAGAGCCAGGGTTTCTTTAATGTGCCGTAACTAGCTCTTTATGAAGTTCAAGATGCAGTGAATTCCAAAGAGCAACCCTGATGGTAGCAAACCACTATTTGCTTAATACATTCTCATTTTTTAATTTAAAAATGTTAATATAATTGTTTACACAAAAGGAAAAGAAAGCAACATGCACATAACCAAGTCCTAATCCACAACAGAACATTGGCTCCTGCAAATAAGTGCCCAGATAGGAAAATTCAAGAGTGTTGATAGTCTAGCACAGTGTTTCCCAAATGCGGTCCTGGATTACCCCTTGCCAGTCAGTTTTTCAGGATGTCCACAATGAATATGCATGAACTGTCTCCATTATATGCAAATCTTTCATGCATATTCATTGTGGATATCCTGAAAACCTGACTGGCAAGGGGTAATCCAGGAGCAGACTTGGACAATGCTGGTCTAGTGTATTCAGCCACAATTAGGTCAAAAACTTTCAGCGTTACAGGCCCTATCCTATGGAACTTGCTCCCTATTTCATTAAGACTTGGGACATTTCCTTCAGATTTTTAAATATGGTCTAAAAATATCCCAAGATGCCTTTAGCAGATAATGATTCCTTTATCCTGCCTATGACTTCTTCTGGAGGACCGAAGACAGATCTTTGATGCAATAAGTGTATAGGATATATATATACTAGTAAAAAAGGCCCGTTTCTGACACAAATGAAACGGGCGCTAGCAAGGTTTTCCTCGGAGTGTGTATGTTTCAGTGTGTGAGAGAGAGAGAGAGTGTGTGTGTGCGAGTGTGTGTGTGTGACAGAGAGAGAGAGTGAGACTGTGTGTGAGTGTGTCTGTGAGAGAGAGAGTGTGTGTGAGAATGAGAGTGTGCGCCAGGGGCCCCCTTCCCCCTCCCTCCCAGTTCCATGATCGTCCCCCACCTCCCTCCCTCCCAGTTCCAGGGTCATTCCCTCTCTCCTTTCCTCCGACTTTCAGGTTCTCCCCCTCCCTCCCAGTTTCAGGAGTCATGGCGGCTGCCCACACACCCTCCCATGGGGCCCGGAGGGGCAGCCGCAGCCGTCGCCTGCTTTCCTCCTCTGCAGCGCCGGTCTGACTCATGAGATTCCCCCCCCCCAGCGTAGGAATGCGCGAGCGCACCAGCACGCTCTCCGCGGCTCTGCCCCCTCCGCTCACGCCCAAGGAGGACTCCAACCTTTCTTTCCCTGCCATTGGTCACGACGCTCTCGGCTACTCCGCCCCTCAACGCTTCTGTTTGTCTTTCAAGCTCCGCCTCTGCCCCTGTGCTCTGCCCCTTTCGCACCTCCTCCTCCGGCTCTGGCATTGTACGTGACGTCAGCCTGATCTGCGGAACCTAGCAGACCAACTCAGAAGAAAGCCATGGACACAGGCAGCAAGAATAGAACGTTGGAGTTGAGAATCAAACATATAAATGGCAAGTGACCGACTCACCTGCAAATGCGCAGTAGAGACTTCCCTCTCTGTCCCGCCCTCATGTCAAGACGTGATGACGTCAGAGGGCGGAACAGATAGGGAAATGGAGTCGGACTGTCGGACGCTGCCGCTGTAGCCTGGAAACGAACATCGTGCGCACCAACCTCCCCCCTCCCCCCATCACCGCTTCCGCCCCCCTCCGTATCAGGCCCCTTACACTGACCTGACAGCGCCTCTCACCTCCGTGTGGAAGCGCTGCAGGCAGCAGCAGAGCGATCTGCTGCTGCCTGCAGCACTTTCACACGGAGGTGAGAGGCGCTGTCAAGCCAGTGCATGGGGCCCGGCATGGAGGGGGGAGGGAGTGGCGGTGAGGAGGGTAGCTGGAAATCTTGCCCGTTTTAATGGGCTTAACGGCTAGTGATTTGATATTGTACTTCATTTCAATCTAATTTTATTTTATAATTTTAATGTTGTAAACTTAGGACCCTGTTTACTAAGGTGTGCTAGCGTTTTTAGCGCATGCTAAAAATTAGCATACGCTAACCATGTAGATGCCCATAGCAATATTATAAGCATCTACACAGTTAGCACGCGCTAATGCTTAGCACTACTACTACTACTACTACTATTTAGCATTTCTATAGCGCTACAAGGCATACGCAGCGCTAAAAATGCTATTGCGCTTCTAGCGCAGCTTAGTAAACAGGGCCCTTAGTCTTCTGATGGGCAGGATATCAAATTTTAATAAACATGGAACTTTAAATTATGTTGCATATGTTTATCTTGTGTGGTCTTGTGAGGTGTGCTTTCACAGTTTCCATCTTTGTCTATTGCGGGACCTTCTGTGGTTCTCTTTTTGAGCTTCTGTTGAAGCTTGCTTTTCATTTGCTTCAGATTGGGTGGTGGTTAGAAAGCCAATATTGGCAGAAGAAGGGTTAACATTTTCTGAAATTGGTTGAACAGCTTATGTGGAGATCCTTCAGCTCTGTCCTGCTGCAAATGTTGGATTTCTTCTGGTTGATAGCTCCTGAGGACGCCCTTGTGGCAAAACACAGATTTGTGTCGGGCTGGAGAATATTCTATAGATTGGAGACATTTTCAAATGTGGGAAAATATTCCATGAACTGGAGATGTTTTAAAACAATTTATTGATTTTTTTTTTAGTGAAGAGTGAATTTATTTATTTATTACATTTGTATCCCGCACTTTCCCACTAAAAGCAGGCTCAATGCGGCTTACATAGTAATAGGTAACACTGAATCTTGTTATGTAAAGTATGAAATTAAGTATAACATAGTAATAAGATGGATGGGTAGGTAGAGACAGGTGATAGAGAGGAAGGTAAGGTGGGAGATAGAGTCTGGGTCAATGTCGTTTTCTCTTCGGTACATGTAAGGTAGATGGGTTCATAAGATTAATCTGAACTTCCATGTGAGAAGATCAGATTACTTTTGTCAAGTGGATGATTGATTTTGATGCAATTGGATAGTACTTGCATCTTCAACAATTGAAAGGCATAACATGGAAGAACTCTTCAGGTTTTAGGAATTAGTGAATATATGTATAACAAATGGGGGAATTGTAGTGTACTTTTTTTTATATATATGAAATGTGTTATTGGTTTAATAACTCTTCAATTTGTATAATTATTTTGTAAAAAAAAATCTTTTTCAATTATTTTGAACTTTATATATATATATTGTTCTGATTACATTTGAACTGCCAGACCTTTATTTTTCAAATGCTGGGGGCATTGTGCAGCAGCTACAAATAAACAGTAAGGTCATGCAGGGATAACAGTTTTGTGGTGACGTGCTAATCATTGCAGTCGCAAGCTGTATGAGTGTTGGTTTTCAAGTGCTGGACTGTCCAGTCTCAGTTAAAGAAATGTTGAGACGTCACAGTTCTTTGGTTATATCACCTACTTTGCCTTCTGTAGTGGCAGGGAGAGGAGGTGTTACCTGCTGTCCTGAGAGTAACAGGGTTTTTTTCAGTTCTGGGTACGGCCAGCAGGTCAAGAGTTTGTTTACTCAGTATCTGTAGCCAACACAGAATTCCATTTTTTTCTCTCCTTTGACTAGTACTGTTGATCAGATGGATGAAGTTGGCTTCTCTGAACTCTTTCTCTGTGTCCCTTTGCTGAGACCCTACAAGTATCCTTTTGCCCTCTTCCCCCATTGCCTCTATCAAAAGGCGCCAGAGTTCAATTATTTTAGTATATATCTCTGCTGTCAGAGCAGCTGGAAATCAGAGTTCCTCTCTCTCTACTATGAACAGTGTCTTTTAAGGTGTGTTGTTGTTGTTGTTAACCTGAATTTTCTTTCTGCCTGTTGGTGTTAGCCCTGCAGCTTCTGACTTGCAACCACAGGCAAACATCAGTTCAGACAAAGCATGGAGCATTAAAACAATTCACATTGTTTAGTAATGAACAGTAAATTAGTGTGTATATATATCTATATAGCTATATATCTATATATATATATAAAACTCACCCTCAACTTTCTATTTGCACTGACGTCACTGAAGCCAGGTTCGTAAGTTCGAAGCTCTGAAGCCACACAAAATCACAGTCTGTGGGCCCCGCCCTTGCGTCAAACGTTATAACGTTGAGGGCGGAGCACATTCTCAGCTCCAACGTTGTACTGCACTGTAGCTCTGCTCCGCCCTCGCGTCAAAACGCGATGACGTTGAGGGCGGAGCACATGTTACACTATCGGTTGCTACTGCAGGGGCATTCACATGACGCAGAAATCTTCTGTTTCGGCAGGTCAGTGGGGTGGGGGGCCCTTCGGAGAGGGGGGAGCGCCGGCAGTGATGACATCGGTGGGAGTGGAAGGGGGTGCACTGGCAGCACACACATCGGGGGGAACGGAACGGTCACGGACGCTGGGGGGGGGGGGGTGCCAAAAGGGCCAGGGTCACAGCACATTCGCACGGAGGCTGCAGGGGGGCCGGCGACACACGGAGACACAAAGGGACGGAGGGGAGCCTTGCTAGCGCCCGTTTCATTGCGATTTGAAACGGGCCTTCGTTACTAGTATTATATAATACCCCATGATATGAGTTATTACTAAGATAGTAGTGCTGGTTTTTTCCAGAGGCCCTGGGGGGGGGGGGGGGGAGGTCTCTGCCAGTGGGCTGGAAAGTGAGGTTGAGAGGCCTGCTCAAAGGAGAGGTTGGCTGAGAAGTTGCATAGAGAAAGTGATTCCCTGTGGTGAGTGACAGCAGGGGTGAAATTGAAAAATAATAAAGGGGATTGAAGTGAGTTACACAAGGTCTTTGGTTGCCTGTACCCCCGCCAGGAACCTTGGGAGCATTGGGGGATCCTGGAATAAAAGAAAGAAGTGCAGGCTGAGTAAAGGAGTAGTTGCTACCCCTCTAAGTGGCAACTGAGAAAGAGATAGAGCTTCAGGTACATAAGAAGAGTCTTGCCTCCAAGCAGGAACCAGAGCCAGGGTGCAGCCCTGCGAGTTACATCGCTGGAAGAAGGACATCCTGAAAGGTCTGTGCCGGAAGGAGTTGGATTGGTATCAGGAGTAACAGAAGCAGCCTTGGGTTTACTGCTGGCACAACAGTACGGTTAAAGAACAGGAGCCTGTGTAAATATGTACAGTTTTGGAACACTCAGCGTGGAGTGGATAAGATTATCATGAATAGTCTTGGATGGACAATGTACATAAAAAGTTCTGAAGAGTTTACCTGCTGGTTACAGAAGTTCTAGTAAAGTTATTTGTATTAATTAAAAATTCCTGGAGTGCAGAGTGGTTTCAGGTGTGAGAGGAGAATGCTTGCTCCCAGATTGAGAAGGGATTACCTTTAGTAAGTCTCTCAAACTCCCAACACCTCAGATCTCTATTCCGAACCATTGACCCACTCCCAAGCTCAACTGCAGACGAATTAGGACTTGAGTGTGTGTGTGTGTGTGTGTGTGTGTGTGTGTGTGTGTGGGGGGGGGGGGGGGGTGATCCCCTGTGATACTGTGAACAGAGAAAAGAAAATGGGTTGATCCCCAAGTTTGGGTTACACAAAAGTGGCACCCAATGAGGGGCTAAATCTGAAGGAAACAGAAAGGATAAACGACTGTTTTCCCTGAGACCTGGGTCTGGGTTTTGGACCTGAGCTGGTAGCAGCAAGATCTGGGTTTACACATGTAAGTTGGGTGGTTTCCTCGTTGTGGGGCTCTCGAACTTTTATTTCTTTCAGTCTTGTTCCCTCTTCACATTCTTAGGGGAGCAGATTCTCTCTCGGTGGAAGGGATTTCCCTTCAAGACCCTGGTGTAGAGGTCCTTCCACTCAGAAACAGATATTTATTTATTTATTACACAGTTTCTATACTGCGCTATCAAACATTTTAGGAGGTTTGCAATTTTCACATACACAATATAAACAGATCAATAACAACACTTGCTCTTCCAGCAAAGCAAGCAAAAATCACAGATGATAAACATCCCTAAGCCTCCAGATCAATAACAAAGGCTTCCCTAAAAAGGAATGCCTTCACATATTTTCTAAATTGACCACAGTTCTTCAATAGGCGAATTTGATCTGGGAGCAGATTCCACAGCCTCGCTCCTTCTGCATAAAACATTCTCAATCCATGATCTTCTAATGTTTCACAGTAGTTACGGTAACAATTTATTATCAGAGCAAAGGGAACTTTTTGGACAGTAAATTCATATTAGAGTAGCCATATTGACAGGAGCCTCATTGTTCAGACACTTATAAATTAGTGTCGGAATCATAAAATGTGAGCACCATTTAACCGTCAGCCAATGGAGTTTCATCAGAAGTGATATGGTCAAATCCAGCTGTTCTGGTCACTCTCCTTGCTAAAGCATTTTGCGCCATCTGAAGAGGATGCAACAGGATCGCCGAAGCTCTCATAAGCAAAGCATTACAGTAGTCAAATAGTGGAGTGATATGGGCAAAGATAATGAACCTAAAGTAGATAAAAGGCGTATTGTACCTAAAGTTATCCTTTTGACAAGTACGCCCTTTATCTACTCAAAAACTTAATTTTAAAGAAAATTCATCTGACCAGGCTGTGGACATGGCTTGAAAAATAAAAAGAAGAGTCCAGGAGCTTCCTAAGATATTTTATTTCTCATGTAATGTCAATCATTGAACCTTCCAAATCAATTTACACAGGAAAAGAGAGGTGTGGTAGCCGTGTTAGTCCACTCTTAAAGGTTATCAATAGAAATCAAACAAAATAAAACATGGAAAAGAAAATAAGATGATACCTTTTTTATTGGACATAACTTAATACATTTCAAGAAATGTATTAAGTTATGTCCAATAAAAAAGGTATCATCTTATTTTCTTTCCATGTTTTATTTTGTTTGATTTCTATTGATAACCACAGGAAAAGATAAATCAGATTTACCTTTCAAAATCATTATTTGAATCTTAGCCATATTAACTTTTGGCCGACATCCAGATTTTCACTGTTGACAAAAAAAGACACAGGCAATCAAATGTCTCTGTAATAGATTTTTCAATAGGAAAAAAGAACTGGATGTTGGCATAAAGCCAGTAAGATACTCCCAAACGTTTCAGAAGCTTACATAAAGATAATATATAGATATTAAACAAAACAGGTGAAAGAACCAAACCCTGGGGCACTCCTGAATGAATTCTAGCTAACTAAATGTAGTCTGATTAGTTTGGCTCTTTTTTTTGGCTGATTTTAGTGAGTACAAACCATGACAGAACCCTACCGCCCACTCCCAATTCTTCTAGGCATCCCAGCAGCAATCCATGATGTAAAGTATCAAAAGCCGCTGAGATGTCTACAGCCACCATAATGTAGCTTAAGCCCCTATCAAATTACTACTACTACTTAACATTTCTAAAGCGCTACTAGGGTTAAGCAGCGCTGTACAATTTAACATGGAAGGACAGTCCCTGCTCAAGGAGCTTACAATCTAAAAGACAGGTGTACAATCTAAAGACAAGTAGTGTACAATCTAAAAGACAGGTGTAAATCTAAAGACAAGTAGTGTACAATCTAAAAGACAAGTGTACAGTCGATCTGATAGGGCATACTATATTTCTCGAAAGGTTAGGTGCCGAAAGCAGCATTGAAGAGGTGAGTTTTAAGCAGAGATTTGAAGATGGGTAGGGAGGGGGCTTGGCGTAGGGGTTGAGGAAGAGTGTTCCAGGCATAGGGTGAGGCAAGGCAGAATGAGCGGAGCCTGGAGTTGGCAGTGGTGGAGAAGGGTACTGAAAGGAGGGATTTGTCCTGAGAGCGGAGGTTACGGGCGGGAACATAGGGGGAGATGAGGGTAGAGAGGTAGTGAGGAGCTGCAGACCGGGTGCATTTAGGTAAGAAGGAGAAGCTTGAATTGTATGCGGTAACTGATCGGAAGCCAGTGAAGTGACTTCAGCCCTAATACTCTCACACACTGTGATAAGCAATGTTTCCATGGAGAACTTTGGACAAAATCCAAACGGGAAATCATCAAGGATCTGATACTCATCTAAAAAAATCTTTGAATTTGAACCAATACTAATTTCTCTACAATCTTTGCTAGATGAAGTAGTGATGAGACTAGTCTATAATTCCCTACTACAGAACGGTCTAAATGAACATCTTTTAATAAGAGTTTCACAATTACATGTTTACATGTTTCTGGAACAATACCTTCTTCAAAAGATGTATTAACCAAGAGTGTCAAAAATGGAGAAATCTCTTTTTCTATACACAATGCATTCATGGAATCATTAACCACACTGAATACTTTCTCCACCTGAGATACAGTCACTGGAGAAAAATCACACCATCTTATTGGTTCTATATCAAATTTTTCTACTTTAGGAAGAGGACAGGCCAGAAGAGAGACTCTTTTTTTAAAGAAAACATCTGCAAATTGCTGACTTGTAATTAAACTATCTGTAGATTCTCTCTCCTGATCTAACCCCGCCAGATAATTCACTGTCTTAAATAACTCCCTAGGAGTCGAATATGCCTCTTAAATTTTCTTAGGGTGCTCCAACTCTCTTTTATGAAGATACTAGTAAAACATGCCCGTTTCAGGCGCAAATGAAACGGGCGCTAGCAAGGTTTTCCTCCCGAACCCCCCCCCCCCCTGCTCACCCCTTCGGCGTTGTGAAGGTACTGACTGCCATTGTTGCGGACCTCGTCAATGCACGCCAATGCCACCTTCAATGTGCTGAGTCGTTGGTTGTGAAGCCACTGATGCCATTGCTCCGCCCTCAACGTCATCATGTTTGACACGAGGGCGGGGCCCCAACACAGTGATTTCGGTGGCTTCACCACCACGAACCCTTCAAACTGGAAGGAAGTGCCCGGAGGAACTGACAGTGACGTCAGTGTCCTCAGAACGTTGAGGGTGAGTTTTATTATATAGGATGTATAAAACAATTACTGCTTTGAGGTGGTCTTTCTGTACTGAGGCTGTACAACATTAAAGAAACACTGTAATGCTCCACACTCATCCCTCATCTGTGTCTGTCATCCCTTTCAATAATAAATCAATATTTTGAGGTAATAGATCTCCTTTCTACAATCCACTTCTACTCAGATTCTTCTCAAGTGGGATATCTAGTAAACTCGGGAGCTCATTTTCAAAGCACTATTTTGTAACTTTGTAAGTCTATGTGTTTTGAAAATGAGCCTCAGTACCTCTTCTAGTAGTCCAGCCCCTGAGTGTTGACATTTCTATCCTTGCAGGATCATAGCTACCATTGAGCAACCCAGCAACATGCCCAGGTCTGCCCAGTAGTAGGAGCTGCCTTTAATTAAACCTTCTCCACCTGCAAATCAAGCATCCCTCCCTACCTCTTCCCCGTGCGAATCTGGCATTTCTTCAGCCCCTCCCCTCCACCCTGGCTGGCTCTCGAAATGCATGACGGGTCACCAGCAGAGGCAGCACTGAAAACAGGCTTTCTCTGGCTGGCTGCCTTTGCCAGGACCTTTCCTGTACTTTGGCCTGCACCAAAAGGAGGGTGTCTTTTGTGTAAAAACACATTTAATATGTCTCCAAAATAATGCATATACAGGGGAAGAGGTAAAAACAAAAACAATGAGCACAGCCTAGAGCAGGCTCCTTTAAAATAACTCCTCTTCTAGCCCCTAGTTGGACTCCCCTTATTCTTATAGTCAGGGTCCAATGCTGAGTACCCCAACCTCTTCCAGGTGATCCCTTTAAGACACTCACAGAACCAGGCCACTATAACCATTTATGCAGTCTTGGGTAAACATCTGAGGATGGAACCTCTTTATTTCTAAAAAAAAAGAACAAGCAGCAGGCAAACCAAATAACTCAACCAATTTTATTCAACATTTTACAGAAATAAAAGGTGAGAAACAGTATTATATGTATACAGACCCTTTGTCTCAATTGTCCATTAACTCAACATGTTTCAGCATATAGATGTGCTGCATCAGGGGCAGCTATAGAACTTATATCAAGTTGAGCAGCACATTTATACATCCACCTAAAGGGCAAAACACAACATCTAATCTAATCTGAACAATTATAACCCACTCAATCCTTGAAAAGGTTCAAAGTGTTTTACAGAAAAAAAAAATGGTAATGATAGTAACAGAGAATTAAGAAAAACAATACAGGGCAGAAAAGTAGTATCCACCCAAATATTTTTGAATCAGACAAATTTTCAAATATCTTCTAAAAGAAAGATATGAGGCTTGTTGTTCGACCATTCCAAACTTGGGCCGCTTGAAATAAGAAAGAACCTTCTAATGTTTTCTTCATATGTACATTTTTAAAAGGAGGAAAGTTCAGTAAGAGGTGATCAGAAGGTCTAAAGGTGCATCTCCCAGTTTGGATAGATGAACAGGTGCTAGGCCGTAGATAATCTTATATACAATGCATGATATTTAAAATCAACCCAGACACAGACAGGAAGCCAGTGCAAAGTTAAAAATGATGGGATAACATGATCAAACCTCATTGGTTTAACAATTAATCTGGCAGCTGTATTCTGTAGCAGTTGGAGCGTTTTCCAAGTCTCTGCTGATATTCCAGAGTAGATGGTATTGCAATAGTCCAATTGTGATAATACTAAATGCTGAACTAGTAAGCGATCTTTATGAAAGTAAAGGTGAATTGTTCTAAGCTGTTGGAGATTGAAAATAACACATATTTTTTTTATATAGGTGATTTACTTGAGGTTTGAAAGACAGTGAGGGGCATTTTTGATATGACATCTAAATCTGACTTTGGATGTTTTGCTGAAAACGTCCAAAAATCAAGTAGTGAAAATGACCATTTTCAAACCAGAAAGTCTATCGTTTTTCTTTGAAAATGACCATTTCCTAGATGATGATGTGCTTAATATGTCTCTCTTTTTAGACCATTAAAAAAAAGTGCAAGTGAAAAATGCACAAAATCAAGCTATAGGGACGTAGGAGGAGCCAGCTTTCCTAGTAGACAGGCCATACAGGCATCCCAGCAGAGTAGTAGGGCACCTTAGGGAGCACTGCAGTGGACTTCACATAAAAGGTCCTAGGTACACATCTCATCATTACCCCCTTATATTGTATGGTGAGACCTTCAAAACTCATGAAAAACCTACTGTACTCAACAATACATCACTACGAATAGTCCTTATGGTTTAAGGTACAGTATCACCTATATGTTGGTACAGTAGGCTTTTGGGGTATTTTTTATTTGGGGGGGGGGGTGACACTTTCCACCACAAGTGTAATAGTGTATTATGGGTCTGGATCACCTTCTGTACAGTGCTCTGCACCAACCACTAGGCTATTCCAGGAACCTGCTTGCTGCTCTAGTAGGACTGGCCATAACATCTGAAGCTGCCATACAGTCTGGTATGTACTGTTTCATTTACATCTTTGCGGGGGTTGGAGGGAGTCTGGCCACTGAAAGAGTAAGGGAGTATCATTCTTTTATTCCTGCAGTGGTCATTTAGGGCACTTTTTTTGTGGCTTCACTTTTAGCCTTGGATGTTTTTGTTTTGTTCAATTATGGAAGAAAGACTTCCATGTGTTAGGAATGTTCAGATCATGCCCCTTGTGATTTGAATGCACTTCTGACAGACTTTATAGAAAAACGTCTAAAAATTGGTTTTGAAAATACCAGTTTGGTTGTTTTTGTGAAAAAGTCCAAAAGCAGATTTATGCCACTTTTTGGACATTTTTCTCTTTTGAAAATGAGTATGATCTAGGACTGTTGCTGATATTTTAGCTGACTGACTGATAAAAATTCCTCTGAAACCAGCAATATACAGGTGAATAGTAGATCTTCACATTTCCCAAACCACAAAAGATTTGTTTTGGTAGCATTCAATTTTAACATATGTAAGCCCAGTCACTGATTTTAGCTGGACAAGATAGTACTTTATGGTGTATAGAGTCTAAGTCCAAGGTGTTATTAATAAAAATATATCATTAACATAGGAAAATAAGTGCTCGTCTTCCTCCATAACAAAACAAAAAAGATAACCAGGAAGTTGCTTGCATCAGAGATGCGGGACGTAGCAGAGGGGGCAAAACCTCTGCCTTTCACATCTACACAAGATACTAACTTAAAACTCAAGGGAGGTGTCACACTTGACATTAACTAGGCTCAAAGACTGAGCCTTAAACCACTGCTTCTCATAGCAACATCCTCTATCACACACCACACTATCAAGGAACCACTGGCTATAAAGGTATGCAGAACCACTGCAGCCATCCTAGCAGGGGATGTTGTAGCAGTGTGATATACACTACATTGGTATTATCCTGGGACCCTGGTGAGGATCCTTACAGGAATATATGATTTTTTTTCTCAACAGCCACAAAGTAATGTATCATGGTTCATTTCCAAGATCTTTTGCTCTAGCCATCTTTCAACTATCTAAGAAATCAAGATCACCGATGACCTTTTCCTGAGGTTCTGACTTAAACACTAGCTGGTCTATGAATGTCATCGTCAAAGAAATAAGGGCCTTTTTATCAAGCTGCACTAGCGGTTCCTGTGTGGCAACGCCAATGAAGTCCATTCAAAGTGAATGGGCTTTGTCGGCATTGGCGCACCGGGGACAAAGAGGCCCTAAGACTCCAGCCCAACTTTATCTATTTCTTTTGCCAACAGTGCCTGATGGATGTTAAACAAAATTAGTGATGGGACTGAACCCTTGGGAATCCCATGTTTAAGTGGATAAATCCAAGAATATGAATTTTCTGGGCTCTATCATTTAAAAAAATGTACAAACCATTTTAAGCCAGTCTCTTCAACTTTTTTCAGCTGCTGAGCAATAGCACACAATTCACAGTATTGAAGGCTGAAGACTGAGCAAGCTGGTTACATTACATTACCAGTGGTGTAGCTGGGGGGGGGGGGGGGAGCGGTTGCTCCCCCAAACAGATTTTCACATAAAAAGGCGCCTATGCGCCATAGGTTAAGCGCCTTTCCAGTCCCTGAAGGAACCATGAGCTTGCTTCCCTTCCCTGACCTGCCCCTCCCTTATTGGTCCACGCCACTTACTGCCTGTCTGCCTCCCCGATCCTGACTTGGCTGCAAAATAACTAAAAGTAACAAAAGAAAACCACGCGTGCGGGGTCATAGCTCTGTTGCAACAGTGCCGGTTTCCTCCCCTTCCCTGACCTGCCCCTCGCTTATTGGTTCACGCCGCGACTGTCTCCTTGACTTGGCTGCGAAGTAAAAGTAACAAAAGAAAGAAAGCCAGTCGTAGGGTCATAGCAGGATCTGGGAAACCGGCAGCGGCGCACATAGATCTGCTGCTGTGACCCCGCGCATGGCTTTCTTTCATTTGTTACTTGCTTTTACTTCGCAGCCAAGTCAGGGAGGCAGTCATGGCATGAATCAATAAGCGAGGGGCAGGTCAGAGAAGGGGGGGAAACCGGACGAGGCGCAATAGAGCTATGACCTCACACATGGCTTTCTTGTGTTACTTCGTGGCCAAGTTGGGGTCAGGGAAGCGGCGCAAACCATTAAGTGAGGGCCAGGAACAGGGAAGGGAAGCTAAGCTTGTGGTTGTTCCAGGACTCTGAGGACTGAGGAGGAAATGTCAGTGAGTGATCAGGAGGGACGGAAAAAAAAAGAGAGAGAGAGAAAGGGCCAATGGAGGGGTGAGGGGAACAGAGATTGGATGATGCATGATGAACAGGAAAAAAAAAGAGAGAGCAGTACTGGAGGAAGGACAAGCAAAGGGGAGGAGGAGAGAGAAGATAAAACTGGCTGCTGAGGGATGTGAGACAAAAGGGCAATTTGAATGGAAAGAGAGAGAGAGGTGATGGATGGTGAAGGGGTGAAAGAGACAGAGGGGTGATGTTGGATATCTGGGGCATGGGGGGAGGGAGGGAGGGAAGGAGGGGGGGGGGGGGAATCCTGCATGGCAGATGGAGGGAGGGAGAGAGAGAGAGAGAGAGAGAGGGAGAGGGTCCTGGATGGGGCCGGAACCAGGGCCAATGGCATGAGGAGAAGAGAGATGGGATGATGTTGCATGATGAACAGGAAAAAAAAAAGAGACAGGAGTATTAGGGGAGAGACATGCAGAGCTGAATAGAGGGGAGTCGAAGAAAAAGAGTAAAGTTGGATGCTGGGAGATGAGACAGAAGAGCGATATAATGGGGAAGAGAGAGAAGTGATGTTAGATGGTGAAAGAGACAATGGAGTGATGTTGGAGGGGGACATGAGAGAGAGAGAGAGAGAGAGAGAGAGAAGAGATCCTGGATGGTTGAGAGAGGGGGGTCCTGCATGGCAGATGGGGGAGAGAGAGAGGAGATAAACTAAAAGCCTGCAACTCTGAAACCTTGTAGCCATTTGGGAACCTACAAAAACATTGGTAGCCAAATCATTTTATAGTTACGCTTATGCGAGGATGGGGATGGGTCTCTAAAGGGTTAAGTGAGGGTGGAAATGGGGTTAAGAAAGACAGTGAAAGCGAAGCAGTAGGACATAGGGTATAGAGTAAGAGATGGAAGCATGGCCTGGAGACAAGGGGAAGGAAGGAGAGACAGGGATGGAGCTGGGGCTGATGAGAGAATAAGAGGCAGTGGCGGGTACATGAGGGCTAAGAGTGTGGCTATAGGGGTTAGGAATGGGGGAGTAAGGAAGTGGGTGATAGATGGGGGGAGTAGGAGACTGAGGAAGTAGAAATACAGAGGGGCAAAGGAAGTGCTGGAGAGGGAATGAGGGAGATGGGAAAAGCCAGTTGGGAGATGAGACAAATCTGAGAAAAGGAGACTAAGGACTAGAAGGTGAGAGAATCAGAGTAAAATCAAATGGGTGGGTATAATCACAGAGAAGAGGAAAGTGTGTGTGTGGGGGGGGGGGGGGGGGGGGGGGGAATAAAACAAAAGATCAGTACCAGACAGAAGGAAAGTAGAAGACAAGAGAGAGAAGAAATGAAAAGATCAACCTGGAAAAGAATTCAAGAGAAGACTGACTCATGGAAAAGAGATAGAAACCAGCTTAATTAGAAAATTAAAATTTCCAGACTACAAAGGTAGAAAAATGGTTTTTATTTAATACTTTTAAGGACTGAGATGTGCCTGCTTTGTTAAATGTATTTTATAAAGTACAGGAGAAAATTCATTTCTGCTTCTCTCTTATCAATATTGCCCTGCTTAAAGAGTCTGGCTTTCTTGAGGGTATCCATTTCAGGTTTTGTCTGCAGGTTTTTTGTGGTCCCCTATTTTGAACCAGGTGAGAGAGGCTGTCCATATTCTGAGGTGAAGGATTCTGCTAGCACAGAAGTGGGCAATCTCAGTCCTCAGGGGCTGCAACCCAGTCAGATTTAAAGAATTTCTCCAATGAATATGCATGAGATCTATTTGTATACAATGGAGTAAGTGCATGCAAGCAGATCTCATGCATTTTCATTGGGGAATTCTGACAATTCGACTGGTTTGCTGCCCTCGAGGACTGAGGTTGCCCACCCTGTACTAGTATGTAGTGTCTGTGTAGGAAAGGTCTAGCTTGTTCCAGTTTCCCAGTAGCCGGTATATTGGTGCTCTAAGGCCCAGTATAATATTTATATCACTGTCTTTTCATAGGTGGATTAAGGCTGTTATGGTGTGGTTAGTTTTCAGTATAGGTTTTGAGTGTCATCTTGCTTTGGCGGCCCTTGCCACCCAAAGTAAAATGCTCAGGACTAGTGGTCTCCACATCCTGTAGAGTCACCATACAAACAAAAGCCCATCTGATTTAAACAAAGTGTCTAGCAGTGGAAGGAGTGTGTGTGCTGTCCCTGAGGTGATGGTCACAATTTGAATATTTTTACGTGTAGTTAAGAAGACAGACTGCCTGCTCCCGCCAGTCCTAGGACATCTGCTGTGTCTGGCCTCCTGATGTAACTTCCTGTTTTCCTCATAGGCGGGACACAGCAGAGGCAGTCTGTGTTAAATCATTGCTGGCCACAGCCATGGCACCAGAGCGACAACATCGGCACTGCTGCCTAGCTGACACCAAATGGCGCCTATTTTACAAAAGTCTGCTCCCCCTAACCTCAAAATTTGACTACGCCTCTGTACATTACATGGTCTTAGATCCTGCAAAAACCATCAGGTTCAATGCAGGTAACAATAGCTAAACTGAAGCGTATTTCAAAGTTTTACAATGCATTATGTCCACTAGTAAAAAAGAACAATGAAAAATCATTGGCCAAAACCCAGAAAATATTTTTTTTTTATAAAGAAACGTCTTTAACAACCTTCTGAATTGTCAATATTTATCTATTTGTCTAAGAAATAGTGGAATAGAGGGTGGCCTAGTGGTTAGAGTGGTGGACTTTGGTCCTGGGGAACTGGGTTCAATTCCCACTGCAGGCACAGGCAGCTCCCTGTGACTCTGGGCATTGCCCAAGGTACAAATAACTACCTGTATATAATATGTAAGCCACATTGAGCCTGCCATGAGTGGGAAAGCATGGGGTACAAATGTAATTTAAAAAAAGATAAACTTGAAATATTCATGTAGCTTTAATTTTTGGACCGAAGGAAAATTTAACAAATATTAATTCCTGGTAGATCAAAAACCACTCCCATTTAGAAAAGAGAAATAGATAATCAAAAAAGCAGGAAGTTGACCATACATCCTTGCCCTCCCCTGCCTGCACTTGAATCCTACCTACTTGAATCCACAGTTCCTTCTAAGCTGAATGGGAGTTCTCCACCTATAGTCCTGCCATGGGGGCGCTATTTCACTGCCACATTTTTAATAGTGAGGGACAGGCAAGCTCTTCAGGACTCCAGGGACCTGCCTGTACCTAGTGATTGAAAACAAAAAATTGAAGCACCCCCCCCCCCACTGGCAGCAATGCAGTTTGGAGGACTCCCATTCAGTTTAGCAAGAACAGCGATTGCTACTAGCACTTTCTTTGTATAACAAGGGCGAAAGCCAGACTATGCCAGAATGTTCTACATGTTGCCATAATCTATATAAATAATTCTCACCTCCAACGTTCTGAACCTCACTGTGTGGCAGGGAAACACTGAAGCCCTGTAGTCTTCTAGGCTGTCAGCACCACTCACTCTCACTCTCACTCATAGACCCCGCCCTCAGCCACGCCCCATCCACACATAATTCACAACCCCAACATTCTAAATGCAAATTTGTAGTTGCAAGATCCCATGAGTGTATGCCCCGCCTTTGCGTCACAACATGATGACGTGGAGGGCGGGGCTATGACACCCAGCCAATCGCCAGTTCCACCGCCCTCCGACGCTACCCCCCCCCCGATGCACTGCGAGAAACAGCGGCCTATGCAGGGCCTCCACCCTCCCGACGCACAGCAACAAACACCGAGCTACGCAGGGGGAGGAGTGCCATCCGAACACCTGATCCGCCGGGACCCCGAAGCTGCCGCCTGCCAAAAAAAAACTACCCACCTGCACCCTCCCCACGCTGCCGTCCTGCACCCTCCCGATGCTGCCGCAGGTAAACCTTGCTAGCGCCCGTTTCATTCCTCACAGAAACGGGCCTTTTTTACTAGTAGCCCATAAAATCGTCTATCAGTTTGGCCACTAGTGAGAGATTCGACACAGTGAAAAGAGGCTACCAGCCACCAAGGATGAGCAAATATAGTGAAACCATGCCAGGAGGGTCCTAGTCAACAAGGATGTAGATAATACAGGTTCAATCTGGCAACAGGAAGGACAAATTTATTACAGATCTAGCATATGCAATTATTGATGTACATTTATTAAGGTGTCTATAGATATTGTAGTATACAATATCTATAGAGTGGAGTGGAGGAGTGGCCTAGTGGTTAGAGTGGTGGACTTTGGTCCTGAGGAACTGAGTTCAATTCCCACTTCAGGCACAGGCAGCTCCTTGTGACTCTGGGCAAGTCACTTAACCCTCCATTGCCCCATGTAAGCCGCATTGAGCCTGCCATGAGTGGGAAAGCGCGGGGTACAAATGTAACAAAAATAAATAAATACCCTTGATGTAGGCAGCAGCCAAAACATGGCCATGCTGTGTCACACTGTTATGCTACATTTGTAATAAATTTATACGTTTTCTGTTGCCATACTGAACTTTTGTTATCCACACATCCTTGTTATTTTTATTTATTTATTTGTTGCATTTGTATCCCACATTTTCCCACCTATTTGCAGGCTCAATGTGGCTTACATTATGCCGTAATGGCGATCGCCATTTCCGGAATGAGAAATACAAAGTGGTATTGCATTAAAGTTCATAAGTGATAAAGTAGATTAAGCAGTCAGGTATAGAGAGTTCGGATTTGATCAATTCTAGTAAAGTTCATTAGTGACAAAGTAAGCAATCAAGTATAGAGCGTTCGGTTTTGTTCAGTTCTGGTATAAATTTCGTTTTCTGGTATTTAGGATGGATCATTGTGGTCAGCCTTTTTGAACAGGTTGGTTTTTAGTGATTTTCGGAAGTTTGTTAGGTCGTGCATTGTTTTTATGACATTTGGTAGTGCATTCCATAGTTGCGTGCTTATGTAGGAGAAGCTGGATGCATATGTTGATTTATATTTTAGTCCTTTGCAGCTGGGGTAGTGGAGATTCAGGAACGTGCGTGCTGACCTTTTTGTGTTCCTGGTTGGTAGATCTATAAGGTCTGACATGTAGGACGGGGCCTCACCGTGGATGATTTTATGAACCAGGGTGCAAATTTTGAACGCAATACGTTCTTTAAGTGGGAGCCAGTGCAGTTTCTCTCTTAGGGGTTTGTTGTTCCAAATATGAGTCTGGCTGCTGTATTTTGGGCAGTTTGGAGTCTCTTTATGATTTGTTCTTTGCATCCGGCATAGATGTTGATCAGATTCCTCCAGACTTGGTTTCATTGTGTTTGCTCACGGTCGGAAATTAGACACAGGGAAATAATAGCTAATCACTTCCCAGTACAGAGCCCAAATACACCCTCTTACTAAAGCTGCTTTTCAGCAACTCCTGGCTATCTGCGACTGCTCCTCAACTGGAGACCCAAACTGCCACTGTATTCTTATTTGGACAATGAAACCCTTTTTATTGATTAAAAAAAAAAAGATTTTACATTTGCAAGTAATCCTTGTATATTTTCTTCAGTTTGACTTGGTATGTGAACGAAAAGAACAACATGCCATCTCGCAGTCTGTTTTCATGGCAGGACTTCTCATTGGAGGCCTGGTACTTGGCCCATTAAGCGACAGGTAAGAAATTAGCGGAAATAACTTGAAAGGTATTGTAATTGGAATTTTGCTTGTACTGCACGGTGTTGATACAAAAAAAAACAACTTCAAACACATCCAGCCTAAAATGTTTTTACAGGTCATAGCTTGGTTTCTGAAATGTATATTGTTCTCCTATGCGTTGACCTGGAGGCCTTGGTCTGTGGGAGACTTGCTGCTCTTTCATCTCCATGGAATATTCACCTCCAAAAGCAGGAAACCATCCTCACAGTGGGGTGTATGTGTGTGTGTGTTTTAATATAAAGGTACCAATTCAGGGACAGTTCAAGAAGTGAACTGTTCCCCCATTATTATTGCTGGGCAGAAGCATCAGTGACAGAAGTGGCTTTGTGCATATCTGTCTCACCTCTTCCAAGAGATATGCATACATGCTAATATTGAAGTGTTGTAATAATAATAATAATAATAAAAATCCCTCAGTTATTCCCCCATTCTTTTCTCTTTCCTCTAAGCACATCCTCTCTCTCTCTCTCTACACCCAGAGCGTCTTCACCAGAGTGGACTTTTTTTTTAAAACCAATGTGTCCCTCTCCCCCTAGTTGAGTGATGGTCACTATTTTTCAACTGGGAGACACTTTGGCAAAATAATTTGATGTGAGAGGCAAGACCATTGCTGGAGAAAATGGTCAGCACCTTGGGCAAGGAAAAACCTCTCTGATGAAGGTACCTTTGGTTAGAAGCCTTCAGAGAAAGTGAGGGAGAGAATGTATTGAAGAACAGAGTCAAGAAGCTGTACTTAGGGTTGACTGATGTCATCGCTTGGGCCTTACAATGAAGAATACTGTCCTAGCCCATCTCTTTCTCCTCAGCCCATGCCTGATCCCACCAGACTCTCAGTCTCTGCAGTCTTTCTTTTTCTTTCCATTCCTCTTTTTCTGTTTGTCACCAGTCTTTCTCTTTTTCTTTCTCATGGACAGGAAACAAACATTAAGCAGCCAAAAGCATCTTCATTCTAAAAATAGTGCTCACTATAATGAAATAAAGTTCAAGGGAAAATGAAAAGATATAAATGACATACATGGAATGTGAACTAACATAATGACACAAAACAAAATTGCATTTCATGTACAACGATATTGACACATAGGAGTCTGTGTTCCAGTGGAGTTCAATCTAAAATAACTACACTTCTTGTTGATTCTGGGCCCAGCTGTTCCATGAAGCTGTCATTTATGGCATCTAGGAATTATACTTCATTAGCATGCCCTGATGAAATATTTTGATGAAGGCAGTTTGTTTCCTAAAGAATTTTCATGCTGCTCAACTCTATGCCATCCTTAACATATAGCGCCACTCTTCCAGCAGTTTGATTCGTCCTGTCATGCCATTACACTATGCACTCCAATATCTCAGCATCTTATTGGTTATCTTCTTTCCACCTGATCTTTGAGCTGCCTATTGTTATATGTATTTTCATTACGAGCCATGGACTCTAACTCTCCAATCTTTAAGTTTTAGACTTCTGGCAGTTGCATACAAATATTTTTAACTGTTTTAAAAAAATTTGTACTATTATAATTTATAGTCAAAATCTACTTTCAGGGGTGGAATTGGCCTGGAAATGGCATGAAGAGATGATTATTAAAGATTTTTCAGCTGGATACCCAAGTGGGATGTGCCCAAAGAAGAAGTTAGGTGGGGGTTTCCCTAACTTGGAGAAAAAGTGTCTTTTCCTGGTGTTATTCTGCTAGTCAGCAGCAAGCAGTCAAGGCTTGTAAGGCAGGACCCTAAGCACCACCCAGGTCTGAGGACAAAAGGGAGGGAGATAAATCCCAGATTCCTGCCAGAAGCAGTCAGAGCTCTGACTAGTAGAGAGCTGCAGTGTCTTTGAATAGATTTCCTTGTTGAACCAGAAGAAAGAAGGGACCAGGAGCTAGGGGCTGGGGTTCCTTCTGGAGGAATGAGAAATTTGATTGTGTGTTTGGATCAATGAGTCTAGAGAAGGAACTGGAGAGACAGGAGACTTTTCTCCAGAATAAATTCCTATTCACAAGTCTTAGTGAGGAGACGAGTCAGAGAGCAAGACCCATGAGGAGTTAACAGTGGTGAGTAGGGAAGAGTGATGTCCTTCCCAAAGTTGAAGAGTTTCTACAAGGAAAGAGTGAGACATCAATGTGAGAGATGGAACAGAAAAAGCCAACAGGGAAAGGAGGAGACTGATGACCTGAAGACAATTCCCAGAAGACACTCTCCCAGTTGAAGCTCCCTGATGTTTCAGCAAAGTTGGAGTTTCTGTTATATGTCATGGATTCTTTTTTGATTGACTCACCCCCTCACAGAAGAGCAGAAAGAAGGGAAAGAGTAAAATTAGGTTGCCTCATACAGAGAACTTGAATGGACTTCAAGTAGGTAGTGGTGTAGGGTCTTGGAGAAGAGTCTCCCCTTTGTGTTCTTGAGACCCATAAAAATAAAAACTTGTTAATGTAGTCCTACAATCTGCCTCAGCCAATGGGAATTCACTATTTTGCACATGTCCTTTGAAGATACCGCCTTCAGACTTCACTCTGATATCTGATAAGCAGGCTAGAAATATAGAAACAAAGAAAATGATAGCAGATAAAGATCATATGGCCTATGAAATATGCCTGACCATCCAAATTATTAAGCTGTACAATCTATTTCTCTTCTTGGGAGATCCTCTGTGCTTGCCCCACACTTTCTTGATTTTAAGATACGTTCGTCATCTCTGCCACTCCTGCTGGGAGGCCATTTCTCACATCCACCATCCTTTTTATAAAGAACTATTTCCTTAGCTTACTTCTGAATCTATCTCCTTCTCTTTCATCCTGTGCCCCTTAATTCCAGAACTTCCCTTCAATTGAAAGAGGCTTGCCTTCTCTGCATTTATGCTATAGAGGCTTTTAAATGTCTTTTATCATATCTCCCCTTTCCTTTCTTTCAAAGTATATATATTTAGATCTTTAAGTGTGTCCCCATACACTTTGTGGTGGAGACCACTGATCATTTTAGTAGCAGCCCTCTGGACCAGCTTCTTGTTACTCTTGGCAAGTTACTTAATTCTCCATTGCCCCAGGTACAAATAAGAACCTGTATATACTATGTAAACCGCTTTGAATGTAGTTACAAAAGCCACAGAAAGGCGGTATATCAAGTCCCATTTCCCATTCCCTACACAGTACTCTAAATGAGGTCTCACCAGAGAAGCACCATCTCTTCCTTTTATCTGCTGGCCGCTCTTCTATACACTGAAGAATTCATCTGACTTTAGCCATTTCATTTTATTATTTTATTTATTGCATTTGTATCCCACGTTTCCCCTCCTCTTTGCAGGCTCAATGTGGCTTACAATACATCATGGATAATGGAAGTAAGAAGACATTAGATATTTGGTATTATTTCTACCTGTTTGATCACCTTAAGATCATCAGATACAATAATGCCCAGGTCCCAGCCTTCTTTTGTGCACCAAGTGTTTCACCTTCTATACTGGTCTGCTCCCTTGGGATTTTGCAGCCTGGATGCATGACCCCCTCCCTTTTTATTTAGCATTTAAATCTTGGCTTCCAAATTCTAGATCATTCTTCAAACTTCACTAGATCCCTCCTTATGTTTCCCACACCTTCCAGGATGTTTTCAGATTTTGATATATCTACAAAGAGGCAAATCATACCAGACAGCACTTCTGCAATATCACTTATAAAAATGTTAAAAAGAACTGGACCATGAAACGGCTCCCTGCCGCATACAACTAGTAACTTACTTATCCTACTTGGAATACAGAGAGAGATGAGGAGATTTTTTCATTGATTTGTGACAAGCACAGATTGCAAGGGAGAATGCTTTCTGGCCACAGATGTTCAATTTACTACATTTGACATAGCAAAAAGCAACTTCCTGTGATGTCATCACAAAGTGACTCATGTCCATTTATAGTGATGCTATGAAAGCCAAAAATCAATTTCTGATGAGGTTATAGGAAGCATGATTTGAGGCAGCTGGGGGTAGGGAATGGACACTTATCAGTGGAGCTACATTCTATTCATCTCTATGGAAGACAGTAGGAATTTAGCATGGTTTGGGTAGGGCATGGGCACAACTTAACCTGGAAGTGAATACTGATTGGTTGACATGACCTGTCAAAAATTTAACTTCAAACACAATACGTTTAACTTTTTATTACTGAACAATCTTTCACCATTGTAGTCTATTCAACTTTCACTTTATCTACCTTCAACACCATGATTATCATTTAACCCAGGGGTTACTAAACCTGTCCTGGGGGAACCCTAGCCAGTCAGGTTTTCAGGATATCTACAATAAATATGCACAAGATAGATGTGCATACCATGGAGGCAATGAAGGTAGATTGATCTTGTGAACATTCATTGGAATTTCCTGAAAACCTGACTGGCTGGGGTTCCCCCAGGACAGATTTAGAAATCACTGATTTAACCCCTTTTTCTGTTTATGGGGTTAAAACTTTATGCAGTCTACAAGAGTAAGGATGGCCCATGGGACCCCAAAGAAAAGAGGTGCAGGTAAAATTCCAAAAATAGTTTAATAAAACTCCAAAAAAGGAAAACAATTCTTCTGAATAATAGACAAATAACTGCTGACTGCTGAAGAAGTCTACCAGAGAATAATGCATACAAACACAAGGGACCCAACACAGATCCATGTTTCGGCACGAATGCATACTTCAGGGGTCACTAAATCTGCACTTCATTGTGTTAGATCTTATATGTATCACTGCAGCTCCTTGTGACCCTGGACAAGCACTTAACCCTCCATTGCCCTGAAGAGCAGTAGCCCCCTAATGGTTAGTGCAGTGGGTTGAGAACCTGCAGAACTGGGTTCAAATCCCACTACAGCTTAATAGTTAGCGCAGTAGGTTGAGATCCTGGGGAACTGAGTTCAATTCCCTGCTGCTCCTTGGGACCCTGGGCAAGTCACTTAATCCTCCATTGCCCCAGGTGCAAATAACCTTAGATTGTGAGCCCATTAGGGACAGAAAAGTACCTGCAAAAAATAGCACCAAACCTGAACCTTCCAATCGCAGACACCCTAAAATTTCTCTGAGTTACCATCGACTGGCACCTAACACTCGAGAGCCATGCGAGAAACACAGCCAAGAAGATGTTCCACTCAATGTGGAAATTAAAAAAAAATAAGACCTTTTTTCCCAAGGCTTGTTTTCCATAACCTGGTACAATCAATGGTGCTCAGTCATCTAGACTACTGCAACGCACTCTACGCCTGTTGTAAAGAACAAATAATCAAGAAACTCCAGACAGCCCAGAACACGGCAGCCAGACTCATATTTGGTAAAACAAAATATGAGAGTGGTAAACCCCTACGTGAAAAGCTGCATTGGTTCCCTCAAAGAACGCATCACGTTCAAAATATGTACCCTGGTCCACAAAATCATTCATGGAGATGCCCCAGTCTATATGTCAGAACTGATAGACTTACCACCTAGGAATGCTAAGACATCATCCCGCACATTCCTCAACCTTCATTTCCCTAACTGCAAAGAGCTAAAATACAAACTAATGCATGCGTCAACCTTTTCCTACTTGAACACACAATTCTGGAACGCGCTGCCGCGCAACTTAAAATCGATCTACGAACTAACTAACTTCCGCAAACTACTGAAGACCCATCTCTTTAACAAGACATACCACAATGACCAACAAATATGAACTTCTTCACATATACCCAATATTGTCTTTACTATGTGCTTGTTATATTAATAGCATGCTTATCATTATCATGTTACCCAAGATCTTTCTATAATACTAAATGTTTATTTCTGATATATCTCCACGATTCATGTAGTATTGTAAGCCACATTGAGCCTGCAAAGAGGTGGGAAAATGTGGGATACAAATGCAATAAATAAATAAAATAAATAAATAGTACAGTGCACTCCATTTAAGTGCACGTCAGATAAGCGCATGCTCTGTTTAACTGCATGCCGTACTTCGGTCCCGTTTTTGGTGCCATCAATTTCTATGGGGACAAACTTCGGTTTAGCACACTACTGTTAAGTGCAAGATTCGCTTATATGCATGGTTTAAGACCGCTCCTCTGCAGGAAAGACTCCGCATAAGTGCGCGCACGGAATATGGAAGCCGATTGGTGCCTGACAACCAATGAGATTTCAAATTTACTGCCCCTTAAACTGCCACAGGCAGAATAAGCAAAAGAATGTTGTTAGAGTGTACACTGGAGTCGTCGTCGCGCAACTGTAAGACTTTAACACTGGCTGAATGAATAGAAGTTTTTAAAAAATTAGAAAACAAATAAAGTCCAGCATCTATTACTAAAGAATATGGTGTCAATCCCAGTCAAATTTCACATATCTTGAAGCAGAAAGACCAGCTTCGGGGAAGACTGGCAAAACAATACAAATCCACACCAGAAATGAAAACGGGCGGGAAAAGCTGAGGAGGTAGAAGATGCTCTTCTTCAGTGGTTTTCTCAAGTCAGAAGCAGACAGTTTCCTGTCAGTGTTCTACTGCTTATGGAGAAAGCTAATCAGCTAGCTGAAAGTCTTGGACTAACTGAATTCAAAGCCACTGTTGGATGGTTGGAAAGATGGAAGGAGAGGAACAACATAAAATTCAAGAAACAGCATGGTGAAAAACAAGACGCTGATGACTTTGGTGTTGAAAATTAGGTTGTTTCAGTTCTTCCTACCATCTTGAACGAGTTTGCACCTCGTGACATTTTCAATGCTGAAGAAAACGATGTCTACTGGCGAGCGATTCCTGATGGAACACTTGCATTCAAACAAGCTGAAACTACAGGAGGTAAAATGTTGAAGGACCAACTGATGATCCTCCTTTGCTGCAATATGGATGGGAGTGAGAAGTTGGAACCACTCGTTATTGGAAAGAGCAAACAGCCCCGTTGCTTCAAGAATGTTAAGTGACTTCCTGTGTCATACGAGGCTAATGCAAATTCATGGATGACTGGGGAAATTTGGGAGCAGGTGGCTAAAGAAGTTAGACACTAGAATGCGGGCACAAAAGCGTCAGATTTTGTTGCTTTGTGATAATTGTGCTGCACACATTGATGATGTCAGGCTATCTAACATCAAGGTGGTCTTCCTGCCACCAAACACTACCTCTCTGATCCAACCTATGGATCAGGGCATAATAGCCAATTTCAAACAACATTATCAAGCTCTTGTGCTACGTCGTCTGATGAGCATTATGGATGACCAGACTAGCAAGGATAAACGTGCTGTTGAACTGGCTCGTAATCTAGATGGGAGTCCTCGGTTTCCATTATGGCTGAAAACCGGGGACGACCATCTCTAAGGTCGACTATCTTAACATTTAGGTCGACCATCTCTAAGGTCGACCTAAATGTTGAGATTTGAGCATCCATGACCGTATTATCGAAACGAAAGATGGACGCCCATCTTAGTTCGATAATACGGGTTTCCTCACCCCTTTGCGGGGCCGTCCTGCAAGGACGCCCTCATGAAAACTTGGGCGCCCTGTTCGATTATGCCACTCCACATGTATGCAGTGCTCTACACATTATATGCAGGTACTTTTGCTGTCCCTAGAGGGCTCACAATCTTAAGTTTTTGAACCTGAGGCAATGGAGGGTTAAGTGACTTGCCCAAGGTCACAAGGAGCTGCAGTGGGAATCGAACCCAGACGCCAGGATCACAGCTCATTGCACTAACCAGCTCTTCTGGGAGTCATTTGATAGCTGATCTGACCATTTTGGGACTATACAACCGTTCCTCCGGCGCCTGTTGGGCACTAGCAGCGCTGTTTATTTTTGTACTACTTTGTTTTATATATATATTTTTTTCTATGATATTGTTCCTTGATTTATAATTGAATTATTGCTTATATTTTTATATTGAACACCGCTTTGACAATTTTGACCCTAAGTGGATAATCAAATAAAGCAAACCTTGAACCTTGATCTTCAGTGTGTAATTTCATTGTTTCATAGGATCGGGCGCCGTCCCATTATTCTGCTGTCCCTCCTGCTGCAGCTCATCTTTGGTACTGGTGCAGCATTTGTACAAGATTTCTACACCTATACAGCCTTACGTTGTATTATGGGCATAGGCATAGCTGGAATTTTCATGAACAATCTTGTTTTAGGTAAGAATTATTATTTTTATATATTCACTTATGTGAGTAAGTTTTAAAGTTATCATACCCAAAAATGATGTGAATGTTCTAGAAACAATGGGGTAAATATTAGCCAGTGGCAGTGAGCATTTTGATGACTGTCGCCAGTATTAGTCTTGGATATTCAATGTTGAGCCATGTCTGGGCTTCAGCATTGAATTTCCAGGTTTGTGGAGCCATCAAATGCACAGCCAGTTGATATTCAGAACTTAAATGGCTATGGGTTAGCACATAAAGATAGGACTGTGTTTTATGCAGTCCTATTAATGTGGTTATCCTGGCCAGTTAAGTGCTGAATATCAACACTTAACTGGCCAACTGATGACTCCACCCCTAGAATACCCTCCAAATAGCCAGTTTCCACTTACTTGCTAACTGCTATTTTTCAGTGGCGATATCCAGTTAAGTGCCACTGAAAAATAGCCCCAAACAAGTGATCTAACTGGTCAGCAACTATTTCTGGCCAGTTTAATCATTTGAATATTGACCAGTAAGCATATAACAGGAAATACACCACATCACTTTAGCCAACAATATTAGAACTAAAAAAATATATATATATACCGAAGTGGGGGTGGGCAACCATGGTCTTCAAGGACTGCAACCCAGTTTGGTTTTCAGGATTTCCCCAATGAATATGCATGATACATATAATGGAGGCTGTGTATGCAAATAGATCTCATGCATATTCATTGGGCATTTCCTGAAAACCTGGACCACAGGGGGTTGTGGTCCTTGAGGACTGAGGTTGACCCCCTGTACCAAAGGAAATATAATAATACATAGAAAAGAATTTATGGAGCTTTATGGCAACTGATTAAGGGTTAACACAGTTGCCCCCCCCCCCCCAACTCCCACTAGAATCTCTCTAGCTGTTTTGGTGTGACCTTGACACTTTGTGGCATTTTGCTTTATAATACCAGACTACTAAAATGAATCTTTGCTCCACCTGCAGTAACAATCTATCAGTACTTGGAACAAGTACATAGGATCTCTAAGGCATATAAGAAAGGAAGGGGTGGAAGACATCAACCAATATTGTTCCAAAATAGCGACCAAAATCAAGTCCAGAAGTCCAATGCTGCAGCCTGGATAGAAAGCAAGTATGGCTGTGCTAATTATTGAAGAGAAAAGGAGACGGTACTTAGATGTCTTTGAGGACCCTGGCTGTCTCTCTCAGCCCATGTCTGAGTTTCATTTATTTTTCTCCATTCTTCTCATTGCAGACAGACCCCTGAGGAAGGCTTTTTCAGCTGAAACACGGCTCGTGTTGGGTCAAGTCTGTCCACGCATCCTATGCACCTTGGAGAATAAAGTTTTTAAAAAAACTTTTATGAAGCATTGGACTTCTGGACTTAATCTTGGTTGCTATTTTGGAACAACATTGGTTGACGTCTTCCATCCTTTTCTTTCTTGTTTCGATTACTGTGGAAGTTTCATGGTTTGTTTTGTTGTTGTCACAGTAATAGTCCATAACATAAAAATTACAAAACAAACAAAATAAAATATAACAAACCCAACCATAATAAGCCCACTTCAATCTAACATTCTAAAAATCAAATCATCAGGTAAACAAAAAAAAATGTTTCTGTAATTGTCTGAGTTAATATATATATATGTTAATATATATATATATATATATATTTTTTTTTTTTTACACAGTAGTAGTGCTAGGGAAAGTTACATACTTGACTCTTTCATGTTAAATATGCCTTCTGCTTTCATGCTATCACTTGTTTTGATAGTGCTGCCAGCCTGGCTGTTCGCTGGAGCACTGCTAAAAATTCTACAAAAATGCTGCTTTTTTTTTATTTTTCATTCCTGAGATATCACTTCTTTTTTTAGGGACAGTTATACGATATAATGAATGGATTCGCTGTACACATACACAGAGTTATCAGGAATTCTAAATTCACTGAAAACTCTGTAACTGAGGCAAAGGTCTAAAATACATATCTTAACCATTAATAAAGTCATTGCAATTTAGTGTTTTTATGTTTTAGTCACTGAATGGGTAGGAGCTGCCCAGCGGGCCCATGCAGCAATAATATCCCATGTGTTCTTTGGCTTTGGACTGATGGCGTTAGCTGGACTAGCTTATTTGATTCGTAACTGGAGATTCTTGCTGTTAGTGGGATCTGCCCCTGTGGCACTTGTCTTCTGTTACATATGGTAAGTGTTGTTCTATAATGTTACATCCTAGTACAACCTAGTAGTAAGAAAAACTGAGTGAAAGACACAGTATTTGAGTAGATTCTTTGTTTGGTACTTGTTGACTTGGTAGTCTACATGCCCCGCCTCACCCCATGCTTGGAACAAACTCCCTGAGCCCTCCCTGCCCATCTTCAAATCATTGCTCAAAGCCCACCTCTTCAATGTCGCCTTCGGCACCTAACCACTACACCTCTACTCAGGAAATCTAGACTGCCCCAACTTGACATTTCGTCCTTTAGATTGTAAGCTCCTTTGAGCAGGGAGCGTCCTTCTTTGTTAATTTGTACAGCGCTGTGTAACCCTAGTAGCGCTCTAGAAATGTTAAATAGTAGTAGTAGTAGTAGTAATGGATGTATAAAAGTAATTATAACGATGAAAAGAAGACAAGCATCTAATAACAATGGGGGTCTTTTACTAAGTGGCGGTAAGCCCAATGCGACTACTGCAGCAGCCCGGTGGTAGTTCCCACCCCCAGCACACATCATTTCCAGCACTACAAAAATATTTTTATTTATCTAGCGCTGTTGTTTACAATGTCTAATACTAACATCACCATACAATACTGATTCACACCCATCAACATCATTGGAATGACACTTCCCATAACAGACCACCTGAAGACCCTGGGCATCACCATACACAGGAACCTATCATTCGACAAACAAGTTACCAACACTACAAAGAACATGTTCCACGTGATGTGGAAACTCAAACGAATAAAAATCTACCTCCCACAGAATGCCTTTCGCACCATCGTCCAAACCATGGCCTTCGCCCACGCAGACTACTGAAATGGAATTTATGCAGGATGTAAAGAACAAATGCTAAAGAAACTACAAACAGCGCAAAACACAGCAGCAAGACTCATATATGGAAAAAAAGCTACAGTGTGGTAAATTTAAAACGAATCGGAGAAAATTTTTCTTCACCCAACGTGTAATTAGACTCTGGAATTCATTGCCGGAGAACGTGGTACGGGCGGTTAGCTTGACGGAGTTTAAAAAGGGGTTAGATAGATTCCTAAAGGACAAGTCCATAGACCGCTATTAAATGGACTGGAAAAATTCCTCATTTTTAGGTATAACTTGTCTGGAATGTTTTTACGTTTGGGGAGCGTGCCAGGTGCCCTTGACCTGGATTGGCCACTGTCGGTGACAGGATGCTGGGCTAGATGGACCTTTGGTCTTTCCCAGTATGGCACTACTTATGTACTTATGTACTTATGTAACAAATTCGAAAGCGAACGGCCTCTACTCCAAAAACTTCACTGGCTACCTATCAAAACACACATATTCTTCAAGATCTGCACATTAGCCTACAGAATAATTTTCGGCCTCTCCCTGGCTTTCATGACAGACCTAATACCACAACGCAACACAAACAAGAACACAAGATCCTACCTCACACTCCACTTCCCCAAATGCCAAGGCCTAAAATACAAAACATCATATGTAACAAGTTTCACCTACATATGCACAAAACCTGGAGCTCCCTTCCAAGAGACCTAAAATACAAGAACAACTACCTCCAATTCAGAAAACACCTGAAAACCCACTTCTGCAAAACAACAACCCCTCCCCCCCCGACGACCCCACTAATCACACAACTAATCGGACAACACCCCTACAACCACGAACCTCAAAATGAACAAAACGAGAAGTGAAAAAAGAAACAAGGAGTGAATTTGGACCTGGCCCACTCACGTATCAAGACTCAGAATACTTAACCTCCCCCAGTGGAACATGTTCTCATCTATCTATGCCTTTGAACTTGTAAACTGCTCTTTCCATTAGTAAACTGTAAATCACATTGAACCTACCACTAGGAAGGAAAATGTGGAGTACAAATGCATTAAATAAATACATAAAAATACCCGGCGGTAATCATACAGTGCCACGTACTCTCTGGTTACTGCCGGGTTAGCGCAGTAACTCTTAGCACAACCTCAATGGGTGGTGGTAAGTGCTCCCCCCCCCCCCCCCCAAATGTCTGCATAGAAGTGTTTCACTTGCCGCACGGCCATTTCAATTTTAAAAAACCAGCTTTAAAAAAAACACCCAGGCCCACCTGTAGCTATGCCACTGATTTATAAACGTTAAAATGTGCCAGTCCCAGTACAGATTCCTGAGGTATACCAATATTTCCTTTTCTCCACTGAGAAAATTGATCATTTCACTCTACTCTCTGTTTTCTATCTTTTAACCAATTTACAACAGGATATTGCCTCCTATCCTATGACAGCAGATGCCCTTCCTGACTCCCCTCATAGCCACCTCCACTGCATAAAGTAGCTGATCCCCCCCCTCAACTGCAACCACCTGGCATGAAGACTTCTCTGACCCTCCCAATAAGAATGAACCCCAAGGCTTCACCCCCCCCCCCCCCACCCTCCTGATCCCCATCCTCAGCCTTACTGGGCATCCCTAGTGTCTAGTTGGAGCAGGAACAATCCCTAGGTGTTCCTGCTCATACAATTGTGGGTGCAGCAATGGCTCTTGAGACCCCTAGTGGTAACCTTGTGTACAATTCTGGAGACTGCACCTTCAAAAAGATATAAACAGGAAGGAGTCTGTCCAGAGGGCAGCTACTAAAATGATCTTCATCATAAAACATATGGACACAGACTTAAAGATCTCAATATGAAACAGATATGATAGACATTTAAATACCTACATGGCACACATGCATAGGAATTACTTGATGCTAGGGTCCACATTAGGAGTCAGCACTCAAGAAAAAGATTTAGGTGTCATTGTAGACAATATGCTGAAAACTTATGCCCAGTGTGTGGCAGCAGTCAAAAAAGCAAACAGTATGCTAGGAATTATTAGGAAAGGGATACAGAATAAGACCAAGAATATTATAATGCCTCTGTATCGCTCCATGACACAACCTCACCTCACCTTGAGTATTACGTTCAATTCTGGTTGCTGTATCTCAAAAAAGATATAGTGGAATTAGAAAAAGTTCAAAGAAGAGTGACCAAAATGATAAAAAGGATGGAACTTCTCCCATATGAGGAAAGGCTAAAGAGGTTAGGACTCTTCAGCTTGGAAAAGAGATGGCTGAGGGGGGGGGGGGGATATGACTGAGGTCTACAAAATCCTTAATGGAGTAGAACGGGTAAAAGTGAATAGATTTTTCACTCCTTCAAAAAGTAAAAAGACCAAGGGACACTCAATGAAATTACATGGGAATACTTTTAAAGTCTGGAACTCATTGCCGGAGGATGTGGTAACAGTGGTTAGCGTATCTGGATTTAAAAAAGATTTGGATGAGTTCCTGGAGGAAAAATCCATAGTCTGTTACTGAGATGGACATGGGGTAAGCCACTGCTTGCTCCCAGGATTGGTAGATGGAATGTTTCTACTAATTGGATTTCTGCCAGGTACTAGTGACCTGGATTAGTCACGCTTGGAAACAGGATACTGGGCTAGATGGACCATTGGTTTATGAGAACATAAGAATAGTCATACTAGGTCAGACCAACGGTTTGACCCAGTATGGCTATTCTTATGGAGTGAGAGGGCATAGGATGAAGGTGAAAGGGGACAGACTCAGGAGTAACTTGAAGAAATACTTCATACAAAGAGTGGTGAATTTGTGGAATGGCCTCCCAATGGAGGTGGTGGAGACAAAAACTGTATCTGAATTCAAAAAATCTTGGTACAAGTAAATAGCATCTCTAAGGGAGTGAAGGGGAAAGCAGATGGCATGGATGGGCAGACTGAATAGGCCATATGGTCTTTATTTGCCTTCATTTTTCTCTGTTATTATGTTTAATGGCTTCAAGTGTTCCTCAAGGTTCTTCATGATCTGCTCTCCTTTTTAACCTTTTTATGATTCCAATGTGTAAAATCATGTCAGATTTAGATGTTAGCTATATATTGTATGCTAATGACCTGCAAATTTTTTTCCCAGTTTCAAATGAGATTAATGATGGATTCAAGATTTTGGAGTTAAATATTAAAACTATTGGTACCTGGATGACAGCAAATTGTCTGTTTTTGAATGTTGCCAAAACTCAAATTCTTTTATTATTAGTACCCTGCGCTTTCCCACTCATGGCAGGCTCACGTGGGGTAATGGAGGGTTAAGTGACTTGCCCAGAGTCATAAGGAGCTGCCTGTGCCTGAAGTGGGAATTGAACTCAGTTCCCCAGGACCAAAGTCCACCACCCTAACCACTAGGCCACTCCTAGTTATTATGCTTTGGTTTTGTTTGAGTTCCATCTAATTTACTATTTAAAGGGATATCAATATCTAGGCATGATTTTCAATTTGTTCCTGACCTTTAAACCCCAGATCTCTTTTGTTGTACAAAACTAGACTAATTAGGAGCTTAAAAAATTGTTATAATTGGACAACTTTGAACACATTGTGCAAAGTCTAGTTTTGTCTCAGGACTATTGCAATTACTGCGGATGATCACAATCCTCACTAAGAGCATTGCAAGTGACTCAAAATGCTGCCGCTTGTATTATTGGCAGGATGTCTAAAGTAGAGAATATTACCCTACCGGTGTTAATACTACTACTACTTATCATTTCTATAGCGCTACAAGGCATATGCAGCGCTGTACACCATACACAAAAAGACAGTCCCTGCTCAAAGAGCTTACAATCTAGATAAGACAGGCAGACAGACAGAACAATTAAGGGTAAGGGAATAAAGAGGTGAGGATAAAAAGGACAGGGCAAGTGAGCAGTGGTTAGGAGTCAAAAGCAGTGGTAAAGAATACTCCATTGGTTAGCACTTCTATGATGAAAATCTCTTTAAAATATTGTTATTGGTTTTTAAGGCATTACATAACAATATGCCTCAGAATATTTCTACAAGCCTCAAAGTTTATCGCCCACTGAGAGTACTTAGGTCATAGGAGAAGTGTTTGTTAGATATTCCATCATTCTGCCAGGGCCATCTAGAGAAGGATCATTCCCGCATGTTTTATATTGCTGGTCTTATAAATGTGGAATGATCTCCCTCTAGATCTAAGAAAAATAGCATCTTTGCTGTTTTTAGCAAACAGCTCAAGACCCATCTTTTCCAGGAATGGCTGTGGTTAATATGTTCATAAGTTTGTATGGTGATTAAATCGGCCATTTGATGTTCTATGATGAAAGATTGTCATGATGAAGCTGATTTTATTTTGTGCTTTGTTTTTTTTAAGATAGGTTGTTTTTTTAAAACAGTTTTTAGTTATTTATTTGATATAATATTTGAATCTTTTATTGTAACCCGCTTAAATGTTTAAATAATGCAATGTGATTGATAAATAATAAAGATGAAACAATAACTAGTTCAGTGTGTCCCCTGAAACCTGGAGTCATCTGATAACCCAACTCATAACCAGAGGCCAGATTAATGGGTGGATTTTAAGTAATCTGTACAAACAGTTTTAATTGCCTATTTCCAGGATAATTCCTGAATCTGCTCGGTGGCTTTTGACACAAGGAAAAAATGAGAAGGCAAAGAAACTCCTTCAGAAGGCTGCATCAGTCAATAAAAAAAACATTCCAGAAGAAATGCTTCTACAAGTAAGGAACACTAAAAATCATGTTCAGCTGCTAAAGTTTAGGTTTTTTTATTTTATATTATTTTTTTTAACTTAGAATCTGCCTATACCTAAGTGGATTATGCATAATCAATAAAATACCACCAACCAATGAAACATTACAATACTAACCCCTTCTGCCTGCCTCATTTTTTGCCCCAGCCTTAAACCAACCACACACCCACCTGCCACTATAAATTTTAAGTTATTTATTTATTATTACGTTTGTATCCCACACTTTCCCGCATAGCAGTAGGCTCAATGTGGCTAACAGGTTCCGGAGAGGAGAGTACCAACTCCGGGAATATATACAGAGTGGAAAATAGAGTAACAGTAGGTGTATATCACAGCAAACAAAATGGACTACCGTGGGACGCGTTACAGCGTCACATGGTAGTTTTTCAATGTGCGCACACTAACTGCACAATAAATAAATTGTTGTATTTTTTGAGGGGGTATGTCGGGGCAGAGAGAGGACATTCCTGTGCTAACAAGTTAGCACATCTACATTACTATGTGCCAGTGGCATAACCATGGGGGTCCTCAGGGGCCTGCCCCCCACTTTGGGCTCAGGCCCCCTCCAAACTTGCAGTTCCTGTTAAATGACTGGTAGGGATGCCAAAGCCCCGCCAGCCAAAGACATTTGTTGCTGAGCTACTCCCCGCCTCCTCGTGCTATTGCGATATAGAAGAAGTCGGGACGAGCCTCCAGTCACCCATGCCAGAACTCTTAGAACTGAGCATGCTTGGGGAGTCCCAGTGTTGGTGGCTGGAGGCACGTCGCCAACTTCTTCTGTACTGCAGCAGCACAATGATGAGGTTTGGCTGGCGGGGCTCCAGCATCCCCACCAGGAAAGGTATTATTTTTGGCATGATGGGGGGAGGAAGAGAATGCGTTGCTTCCCTCCAAATCAGAGGGTTAGCTGCACCCAGTGGCGTACCAAGGGGGGGGAGCGGTGGGGGCGGTCTGCCCCAGGTGCATGCTGCGGCGCGCGCGCCTGTGGGCTGCGACTTCGCGAACTTTGCTTGTTCGCTGTAGCTCCCTCTGCCCCGGAACAGGTTACTTCCTGTTCCGGGGCAGAAGGAGCTGCAGCAAACGAGCGAAGTTCGCGAAGTCAGAGCCCACAGGTGTGCACCATGGCACCCCTCCCAGCAGGGGGTGTCATTTCGCCGGGGGGGGGAAGGTATCATTTCGCAGGCGGGGGCGCGCTGCACCTGGGGAGGCGCATCGGCGATCCGCCCCGGGTGCCATCCACGCTAGGAACACCACTGGCTGCAGCTCTGCTGTATGCTAACTGGTTAGTGTATGGGTAATGTAGGAACACTTACCACCTACAAAATAGATGTTGGTAAGTGCTCTCGTGGTAACTTTTTAAAAATGGCCACATTCAACTTTAGCGCATGGCCATTAATGGAGAAAATAGAAAACAGGTTTTTAGGCCACTGTGGAAAGACCTACATAAGGGTGCTCTAAGGCCAATTTCTACCACAGCTTAGTAAAAGGACTCCTATGTTTAAAATAAATGTTTATAAATACAATAGTTTCAGGCTCACATTGGGTCTTCTATTAACAAAACATTGCCTATGTCCCGTACAGAAATGTCACCATTTATTCCCCCTTCACCTATGCCTTCCAAAGTTTCCCTCCACCCTCCTCACCCTACCAATTCCCCATATCCCCGGTTATACCCCCCTTACAATAACTCATCTCCAGCTACCTGTATTTATGGTCTGCCGATATTTAACTTTGTTATACAATTGACCCTAAAATTTCCCTACTTCATAAAGGTGATTAATAAAGCCTAATTGATAAGCTAATAAATAAATAAATAAAATAATCCAATGAATTCGGCACTTTGGATTGGAACACAAGATGAAAGGGTGAGGAGGGGGGAAGAGGGGGCAAATAATGCCACAATTGCCTCACCAAGCATAATGTGACATATACACATAGCTGCCCACCATCTTGTGTATGTGACTCGTATGGTGTGCATTAAGCAGAGGGTACTTGTGATGTGAGGTGGCAGCTGAATGAGAAGCCCCCTGCATTCATTGAAAATCCTTTTGGGTAAATAGGCTGTCTCAAAATGGTCCACCAGTTTGCAAGTAGAAGTACATGTGTTGTTTCACAATGTGTGTGTACTTTAATCTGCATTTTTCACGGGGGGGGGGGGGGGGGGTACACCAGTGTGTGCAAACCAACCTCTTCAAAAAGGCTTACCCCACCGATCCGCCGTAAATCCCCACCCCCAGCAACACATCCTAACCAATGATAGTACTGGACAATATACAATCTTCACTCCCTTCGATCCTCACGGTGCCTAATACACACCTACCTCTTTCGACCACAATATCACCTGTATTTGTTATCAACCGAATTGGCGAACGCCATTACGGTACTACCGTATGTAAGCCACATTGAGCCTGCAAATAGGTGGGAAAATGTGGGGTACAAATGTAACAAATAAATTTTGGCCAGAGAAAGTACTCTCAAAGCAGTAACCACAGAAGAAGCAAGTGTACGTATATATATATATTTTTGTTACATTTGTACCCTGTGCTTTCCCACTCATGGCAGGCTCAATGTGGCTTACATATTGTATACAGGTACTTATTTGTATCTGGGGCAATGGAGGGTTAAGTGACTTGCCCAGAGTCACAAGGAGCTGTCTGTGCCTGAAGTGGGAATTGAACTCAGTTCCTCAGGACCAAAGTCCACCACCCTAACCACTAGGCTACTCCTCCACTAGCAACATTCCATGTAGAAGCCTTCCCTTGCAGCCGCGCAGGCTTCTGTTTCTGTGAGTCTGACGTCCTGCACATATGTGCAGGACGTCAGACTCATAGAAACAGAAGCCTGCGCGGCTGCAAGGGCAGGCATCTACATGGAATGTTGCTAGTGGAATAGCAACATTAACATTCCATGTAGAATCTCAAATAGGGAAAGGGAACTGGGACTTGATATGCTGCCTTTCTGTGGGGTTTACATAGTATATACAGGTACTTATTTGTACCTGGGGCAATGGAGGGTTAAGTAACTTGCCCAGAGTCACCAAGAGCTACCTGCGCTTGCAGTGGGAATTGAACCCAGTTCCCCATGACCAAAGTCCACCACTCTAACCACTAGGCCACTCCTCGGTCTATTTTCAAAGGAAAATATGCATGTACTTTTTTTCCCTTTTGAGACTTTGCATAAAATCCATGGGTTAAAGCACACGCAGACTTTTCAGGTGCCTGAACAGTTTTTAAAATTGCCTTCAGGATATCCAATAGGAGCTAAGTAAAGTTTGAATATGACAGTTTTCTTTCAAACAACGTAAAACCTGCCTTGTACTGGTGATTAACAATATTATTTTGTGTTGCGGTAGCTAATGGAAGAAAAGAAATCCACAGCGGGAAACATGCTGGATCTCTTCAGGAATAAACACCTTAGAAAAATAACTTTAATTTCATTTTATCTATGGTAAGATCTTTAGAAACAGGCAATGAAAAAAAAAGCAGCATTTCCATTTCCAGTGGTGAAATATTACATTACACTGACATCAGTTTCTATACAAACTTTAGGTAAAGTGTTGTAACTCACATGGGGGGTAATTTAGGAAGGTTTTTCTATGCATAGAGCCTGTTTTTCAGGTGGAAAAGGCCTTTTATAACATTGGGAGGGGGAAGTATAGGTATATATAAGTATTGTAACTATATATGTTACACCTTTTCACCACTGCTTTTGGCTCTTAGCCACTACTCAATTGCCTCCCCTTGTTCCTTTCTCACCCAGTACTTCCCTCGCCCTTAATTGTCTTGTCTGTCTGTATTATTTTAGATTGTAAGCTCTATTGAGCAGGGACTGTCTCTCTGTGTCAGGTGTTCAGCGCTGCATGCGTCTGGTAGCGCTATACAAATGTTAATAATAATTGTAACAACAAGACGGCACACAATCAGATATGTATCATATCTAGGCATGCTCATAGGCATGGTCTGGGCAGCGTAGTGTAAATGTGTGTGTCAGTAATTCTATGCCACAGGGGCTGGTTCAAAGTGCCTATGTTGCCTTTGTAACAGAGGCATCAAATATGCACTGTTTTGGACATTTCACACAAGTGCCCTGCTATAAAATCAGGCCCTAGGAGCGTAATAAGCAAATCAATGAGAAAAATGAAACTGTTGTACTTACAAGGAAGTAGAAGAATCCTAGAAATATTTAAAATGATTTATCTGGTTAACTTTGGAAGTTAACTAGACAAATCAACAGTTTTAAAATCTTGGGCCTGTAGACCAGTTAATTTTTGGCTGGACAGTTCAAAACTCAGAAAAGCCACCTGTTTAAAAGTAGCAGGGCTTGGAAGACAGGTCAGGAGCATGGTTAAAATTTAACTGGATAACACCGATATTAAACAGTATCCATTTGAGGATAACCTGTTAATCTGGTTGATGATGATAGGGCACATAAAGATAACTATTTTCTGGTCATAGTGTGTCACTTAGACCTCATCTTATCAGGTCTAAGTTATGTTTAAAAATCCAGATCTATTAGTAGGCTTTGAAACAAAGAATCAGATTTCTAAAATACTGCATTTTTTTTGTATAGATTCTGATCACAAACCTTCCAAACTGTGATTGTTACTGTAGCTAGTCCCCAGATGGACCACAGGCTACAGCTCCAGAGACCTAAAGAGAGTTGTTTGAGGAGGGGAGACCTCTACTTACCTCCTTGTGTTTGTGTGTCCTGGATGTATGCTTCCACTCTCAATGTCTCTTAGCCTTTTGCTGTAGGACAACACTCAATTTCAAAAAACCTGCCATCTATTCCAGAAGTCTGGATATATCATAAAAGTATATCTTCACTGGATAATTTAAAAAACAAAGCATAAAGTTCATTTGTTATTTTCACAGACAGGATGCAAAACAATACAAAGTGAAATAAAACACTAAAAATTTTCTTCTGTCACTCTCCACCTTTGTCTTATTCTTTTCTCTTTTCCTTTGTTAGGGTGTCCCTGAACCCAGAGGTATTCTGGTCTGGCAGTCATTCCAAACTTCCAGCGTAGGAAAACACCAGGCTCTTTAATACAATATCACATCCTCAATGTTCCTTTTCCTAAGGGTAGTTCACCTCTGCTACTCCACTTGTTTAACACTTCTGTAGGCATATCTTTGCCTGTGACTTCTAGCCAGTGCTTTTTTTGTAGGGGCAGGGTCATTATCTACTCTGCCCCTGCAGTAGCCACACCCACAGTAGCCACACGCCTTTTATATGCACCAAGGCTAGTAAAAGGGATCACTGAAAATACTACACCAGTATAGGAGAAGAAAAATATCTTGTCTTGGTACAACTCCAGTATACCCAAAATGACACAAACCAAATTAGCACACAGACCAGGAATTAGGAGAACAGTGTTGCCAAATCTAAAACACAATATGCTATCATAATCTCAGAACCTAACAAACAGATCCCTATTCAGACACTTGGCTTTGCAGTCACACATACAGAACGGAGATAGCCCCTTTTCAAATACAGGCAAAAATGAACCTGAAATCCTAAGAACCTAGACTTTGCATGCAGCACAATACCAGGAAAACAGAAAGAAACACATTTCCTCCTATACAGTGCAAACAAAACAGATGTAAATTCACTGGACATATTCCAAACACTAAAATGAAAAAATATATATATTTTTTCTACCTTTGTTGTCTGGTGACTGTTTTTCTGATCATGTTGGTCCCAGTCTCTGATTCTGCTGCTCTCTGTTCTCTTAACTACCTTTTCAGGGCTTCCTGTTCATTTATTTCTTTACTTTCCTCCTTTCTTCTTCATTTCTTGCCCTACATCCATAAGTAAAAGCTGGGTCCTCCGCAGACTTCACTGGAAGAGGTATAGAGTGGATCCAGCTTTTGCCTATTTTCTCCATCCATGTGCAGTTTTCTCCTCTCTTCCCTTTCCCTCATCTCCATCCATGTGTATCTTCTTCTTTTCTCTTCCCTCCCTTCCATCTATATCTAGCATTTCTCCTTTCTCCCATTCCTTGCACCCATGTCTAGCATTTTTCCCCTCCCCTCCATCCATGTGTATCTCCTTCCTCTCTCTCTTCCCTCCCCTCCATCCATGTCCAGCAATTCTCCTCTCTTCCCTGCTCTCCCCTCTATCCATCCATGTCCAGCAATTCTCCTCTCCCTTGCTCTCCTCTCCATCCATGCTCAGCAATTCTCCTCTCTCCCCTGCCCTCCCCTCCATCCATCCATGTCCAGCAATTCTTCTCTCTCCCCTGCCCTCCCCTCCATCCATGTCCAGCAATTCTTCTCTCTCCCCTGCCCTCCCCTCTATCCATGTCCAGCAATTCTTCTCTCTCCCCTGCCCTCCCCTCCATCCATGTCCAGCAATTCTCCTCTCTTCCCTGCTCTCCCCTCTATCCATCCATGTCCAGCAATTCTCCTCTCTCCCCTGCCCTCCCCTCCATCCATGTCCAGCAATTCTCCTCTCTCCCTTCCCTCCATGTCCAGCAATTCTCCTCTCTCCCTTCCCTCCATGTCCAGTAATTCTCCTCTCTCCCCTGCTCTCTTCTCCATCGATGTCCAGCAATTCTCCTCTCTCCCCTGCTCTCCTCTCCATCCATGTGATTCTACGTGTCCCAATGAATGGAAAATTTAATTTTACTTCCAATATTTATAACACCTGGCTTCCCAAGGCAGATTACAACAACAGTTAAGATGAACCCAACAAGAAACTACTACTACTATTTATCATTTCTATAGCACTGACGTACAAGATATCCTCACTGAAATTTGGCCGTCTGTATTGTAGAGAACAGTGTAGAAAAATGAGCACAAAATACAGTTTATAACTGCTGTTTCTTTACCAGGTACAATAATAAACTGTTTTAGTGATATTATTTAATTTTCATATTTATATCTACATAAAGGAAGCTTTCAAATAAATTAAAAAGCTGTCCAATAAGTAGAAACAAAATTCTCCCTCACCTTTGAAGGCACTGCCTATCCAACTGGAACAGCTTTAAAATTATTACAGATGGACCAGGCATAGGCAGTCCTTTATTTCTAATAATCTTTTTGCTATTCTTTTCAATAGCGTTTGCTATTGTTTTGGGAGAAGCAGTGTGATAGGCTCACCTTGTCTCTCTCCTGCGCCGCCACCCCCTGTGTCCGGGCCAGGTAAACATTTCCCTCCTTCCCATGTCTCTCTCCTGCGTCTCCCCCACCTTGCCAGCATCAGGTAAACATGATTTCCCCATGCATCCCTCCATGTACCTTTCAAAGCGATTTTCTCTTGGTGATCACTAACAGCGGCAGTGTTCCACATTCAGCTACTTGTCCTGCTTCGGCCCAGAAGTCCTCCTTTCTCTCTGCTGCACCCCTGCGGAAACAGGAAGTTACAGCAAAGGGGCGGGGCACAGCAAAGAGAAAGAAGGACTCCTGGGCCACTGCAGGACAGGCGGCTAAATGTGAAATGCTGCCTCTCTGTTAGTGCTCCAAAGAGGAAAATCATCTTGGAACAGGTATGGGGGGGTGGGGGGAGAGAAGCTCAGGACAGCTACTGTTGGTGGCTGAGGCAGCAAAGAGAGAGAGGAGAGAGCGAGCAGCTCAAAGTTGGGACAGCTGCAGGTGAAAAAAGGTGCCAGTACACTGTACTGGCACAAAAAAAAAGCCCTGCTTCTAGCCCTCGCAAGTCACTATCTGCAGACTCAACCCCATTTCATTTTGAAGTTTGTCAGACCTTTCTTTGGACTAAGAATTGTCCAGAGGTGGAAAGAGAGCTTTAAAGACCATTTAGGTCACTGTTTGTCTTCTGAGAGTGGTCTATAACATTCAAATAAAGCAACTTGAGACCTACACAGAGTTCTGCACATTATTACGACATACATATGCTGGTTTATTTGCATGGTTCCCTCTAAGTGAGTGGAAGTCTCCCAACTGTTAAGCTCTGGAACTCTTTGCTGGAGGATGTGGTAACAACGGTTAGCTTATCTGGGTTTAAAAAAGGTTTGGACAAGTTCCTGGAGGAAAAGTCCATAGTTTGCTATTGAGACAGACATGGAGAAGCAACTGCTTGCCCCAGGATTGGTAGCATAGAATGTTGCTACTAATTGGGTTTCTGCCAGGTACTTGTGACTTGGCTTGGCCACTGTTTGGAAAGAGGATACTGGGCTAGATGGACCATTGGTCTGACTCAGTAAGGCTACTCTTATGTTCTTATGTAACTGCATTGCTACCAATGTGTGTGTGAGGGGAGGGAGGGGGTAGTGCTTCAATATTGTTTTCAATTGCTGGGGACAAGCAGGTTCCCTGGAGTCCTGCAGAGCTTTTTTGGCCCTCACTATTGAAAATATGATAGTGAAACAGCACACCTCCCCCCCACCACTGGGAAGACAAGGAAGAGGATCCCACTCAGCCTAGAGGGAACATTTGGCCATGCTAATTGTGCTTAACTGCAAGTTTCCTTTGGTTTCAGGTTTGCAAACAGTCTGGTGTACTATGGGCTGAGCCTCAATGTGGGGAGCTTTGGTCTGAATATCTATCTGACGCAACTTGTGTTTGGTGTGGTGGAAGTGCTGGCTCGTATCCAGGCTATGTTCATACTGGGGAGATATGGCAGAAAGAAGTGCCAAACAGCTTGCCTCTTTCTGAGTGGAATTGCATGTTTGATAATAACTGTGATTCCAAAAGGTACTTTATTCTTGACTCATGTGTCATCGATACAGTCTTTTGTCCTTTAATATCATTGCTATATCTGGCTGAAGGCTGGACAATGCTACTCTTCAAATGAGAGCTCATGCAATACCAAAATAGTTTTTCTTTATTTGAGATATTTGTAAGTATTTCCAAACTTTTCCAAGGCCCACATAGAGAGTACTAATTAATTAAATAATACAACACACAAGTAACATATCATAGTAACAGAATTAATGAAGCTGGAAAAGGTCAAATTGATCCATCTGGTCCACTGGCATTTATGGATGCTAGAAATCATTAGGAGAGAGATGATAAATAAAAACGAAAATTCTATAATGCCTCTGTATCGCTCCATGGTGCAACCTCACCTTGAGTATTGCATTCAGTTCTGGTCACTGTATCTCAAAAAAGATATAACAGAATTAGAAAAGGTTCAAAGAAGAGCGACCAAAATGATAAAGGGGGTGGAACACCTCTCATATGAGGAAAGGCTAAAGAGGTTAGGGTTCTTCAACTTGGAAAAGAGATAGCTGAGTGGGGATATGATTGAGATCTACAAAATCCTGAATGGTGTAGAATGAGTGAAGTGATTTGATTTTTTACTTTTTCCAAAAGTGCAAAAGTACAAAGACTAGGGCACACTCAAGGAAGTTATATGGAAATACTTTTAAAACTAATAGGAGGATCTATTTTTTCACTCAACGAATAGTTAAGCTCTGGAACTCTTTGGCAGAGGATTTAGTAACAGTGGTTAGCGTATCTGGGTTTAAAAACAGTTTGGACAAATTCCTGGAGGAAATGTCCATAGTCTGCTATTGAGACAGACATGGGGAAGCTACTGCTTTCTCTCGGAGTGATAGCATGGAATGTTACCACTATTTGGGTTTCTGCCAGGTAATTGTGACCTGGCTTAGCCACTGTTAGGATACTGGGCTATAGTCTGATCCAGAATGGCTATTCTTATGTTCTTTTGAGGCAACAGGAGTTGGATTGTCAGGAGCTAGACCTGAGTAAGAGATTTCGGACTTAGTTCTAGACTCACCAGTTCCAGGAACAGGAGGAGAAAGCAACAGAAAGCAAACATTTCCAAAAGCTATTTGTGCCAGGAAATGGTTTTGTATCAGTAGGGTTTAAGTATGGACATCAATCAGGGATCCATCTTTAAGCCAACAAGTCTTCTCTTCCAAGGCTGAGGGTTGAACCTGTCTCTGATGGTCAAAGATATCTTTATTCAAAACCTTCAGTTGAGTCGAGATGGCTGTGTTTTGGCTAGAGGGCCTGCATCAGGAGTCTCAACATATATTCTGATATAAACGCTGGATAAATATGCAATGCGATAATGAAACACTAATTTATAATCACCAAATTGCCATCCAGTAGCAATGTGGGAGTAAACAATGTAGCACACCATCTTAACTTGTGGTGACCGCCAAAACTATCAGACCAAAAAAGAAATTAGCATGTGGCCATTAATGGGAATACAGGAAAATAGGGTCATTTTACTTCTGCACTAAAAGTGGTCTCAGTGTGTGGGAAAGTCCCATGCTGGGGAAAGCGCTAGCAACTTTTTAGAGCAGCTTAGTAAAAGAGCTCCCTATTTCTGTAAAGACATCATCTTTATTAGCTATGTTGATTCTGTACAGTGTAATACAATCCATTGGGTCACTGATAAAATTGACCACTTAGACCTCTGTTTTCTATCTTTTAACTACTTCCCAATCCATAGTTGGACTTTGTCTCTTATACCGTGACTTTTTAAAATTCTTCAGGAGCTTCTTAATGAAGGAATTTGTCAAATGCTTTCTGAAAATCCTGAAAATCCCATGGGACTCATTTCAAAGCACTTAGACTTAAAGTTTCATAGTTTACTAAGGGGCTGTTTTACTAAGCTGCGGTAAAAAGGGCCCTGCGCTAGTGACAAGGGATGTTTTTGCCTTGCGCTGAGGCCCTTTTCACTACAGTGGCTAAAAAGGCTGTAAATAAATATATCTCTTCATCGGCTTACCCGATTAGCATTTATCTATTTTTGTTTTTAACTACTATTTTTCTTATTCTTATATAGTGGAGGAGTGGCCTAGTGGTTAGGGTGGTGGACTTTGGTCCTGAGGAACTGAGTTTGATTCCCACTTCAGGCACAGGCAGCTCCTTGTGACTCTGGGCAAGTCACTTAACCCTCCATTGCCCCATGTAAGCCACATTGAGCCTGCCATGAGTGGGGTACAAATGTAACAAAAAAAATATATATAGAAATCAGTGATAAGTATTCATCTTTATGTACAAAAAAGAAAAAAGTGGAAAAACACAACTTCAAGAGATCAATCCGAGACAAGGGGTGAGATGCTCCAGGAAAACTTTATTAGGGACCCTACACGGTCCGTGTTTCGGCTTTTAAAAAAGCCTTCATCAGGGGTCGATCAGTAGTTGCACAGAATATACTGACAGACAATGGAGCTCATAAAATGTTGTCTCTGAGTAAAATGAAATAAAAGTATAGCCTCGTACCAACAGGTTCAATTTGAAATACTATTTATTTCATTTTACTCAGAGACAACATTTTATGAGCTCCATTGTCTGTCAGTATATTCTGTGCAACTACTGATCGACCCCTGATGAAGGCTTTTTTAAAAGCCGAAACACGGACCGTGTAGGGTCCCTAATAAAGTTTTCCTGGAGCATCTCACCCCTTGTCTCGGATTGATCTCTTGAAGTTGTGTTTTTCCACTTTTTTCTTTTTTGTTGAACTGTTGTGGAAACTTCGAACCCCTTTTTTGTTTCATCTTTATGTACGTCAGACAGAGGGGTTTTAATGTACGACATGCATGTTTCGCCCAAAGACGAGCTATCTCAAGGACAATCCCCCTCAGCTGCCAATAACGCCAGCTCTGCTTTTACTTTCTGTAACTATTGGGCCAGCAGTAGCTCCAATTGGCATGCGGTAAGCCTGCATTGGGCTGACTGCCGGTTATTAAAAGGGCCCCTGTATAACTTTGTAAGTATAAGTACTTTGAAAAAATGCCTCCACATCATCTTTATTAGCTATGTTGATGTGTATTCTGTACAGTGTGATACCACCCATTTGGCTCACTGTTCATAGACTGCTTTTGTGCTGTTTCTGCTTCAGATTTGCCAGTGGTGACTACAGTGCTTGCTGTCATCGGGAAGCTTTCCAGTGCCTGCTCGTTTTCCATTTCCTACGTGTATGCAGCAGAATTATTCCCCACTGTTGTTAGGTACCAGCGTTTGCGTTCTAATTGTGTTTTATTTAGACATTGTGGGGAGAATTTTATGAGCAACGTAAGCATGTAGAACTGCATTTTACACACTCAGGCAGGCTCTGATGAAATAGCTCAGTGTATGTTGTGTGTGGGAAAGTAGGTGCAGAAAAATCACAGGGCCTGGTTACATTTACACAATGGGGTAGATTCAAGAAAGGGCGCCAAAAGTGAAGCACAAAAAATTGAACGTTAAGTGAATATTCCATAATGGCACCGAATGCTATAAAAACAACACATGACTTGACAACCTTCCGGAAGTTATTGAAGACGCACCTGTTCGAAGAGACTTACAATAAAAATCTTCCTTAATGATTCGATTCCATTCTACATCTAAACCAACTAATACTGATCCCTTCTAATTTGATTATGTTAATCACATTATCACTCTTGGTCATTATATCTTACCTGTTTTATTTTGTGTTATGTAAATAATTCTACAGACCTATCTACCTAATTTCTTACACAGTAATATGTTAAATTAGACCATACCTCTTACTCTGTTTATGATTATACCTTTTGCAACATAGTGTAAGCTACATTGAGCCTGCAAATAGGTGGGAAAATGTGGGGTACAAATGCAGCAAATAAATAAATAAACTTTAGGTGTGAGCCATCATGCTATGTCAAAGGCTAGTCCAAATGCTTACACCTAAATACTATCAGTAGGCATATAGGAGTAGAAAACTATATGGCAATCACTCAGCATATATTATCACATATATTATCACGTGATTTAATACTAGGACAGAGAGGCATCAGATATAAGCAAACAATGAGCTATAGATCTCCTATTCCAGATTCAAGCCCTGGGAATCTTCATTGATCATTTGCCTCAACCATCCACATTTTTACAAGTTATGTATAAAATATAACAAAACTATACTTCGAATCTTCAAAGTCTCTACAGAGAAATAAATAGCGAACACTTGGCTTATCTATACATTGTGAATCACAGCGCTGCATAACCTGCGATTCACAATGTATAGATAAGCTAAGTGGTCGCTATTTGTTTTGATATGATATTTTATATATAACTTGTAAAAATTTGGAAGGTTGAGACAAATGATTGATGGAGATTTCTAGGGTTTGAATCTGGAATAGGAGATCTATAGCGCATTGTTTGTTTATATCTGATGCCTCTCTGTCCTATTATAAAATCATGTGATAATATAAGTCTTTATCAGGTGTTTTTTGCTCAGTGGTTGCCACATTATTTTCTACTCCTAAATGCCTACTGATATTGTTTCTGTGGAGTTGATTTGTTTCCTATACATGTGCCTAAATACTGCCAGCTGTATGTGTAACAGATGGTAGTGCATAAGTGCCTGACACGCCCATGCCCCTCCCATGTTAATGCCCCTTTGGCAGTTACACGATCTAGAACTCAGGTGCTAATTTCAAAGAATAGCGCCTGAGTGGTGCTTCAGGTGTAACTGCAAACTGGTGCCAATTAATGCCACTTCAGGGTCTTTATTGGCAGTTAAAGCCAATTAATGCCCATTTAATTAAGTTAAGCACTATTTTATAACTTGCAAGTGCAATTTTGTGCACTAGTATGTAGAATTAGAGGGAACGTACACACAGTTGTTCCAGGGCCAGAGAACAAGGCTCTTAAGAACTTCTCAAAGCGGCTGAAGGCCTGTGTTAAAGCTGGGGGTGAACACTTTTGAGCATTCACAGTGACTGCAAAACTCTGAGACATTGTTAATTCTATTGTTTGAGTGACGTTATCTTACTGTGTTTTAGGTTGAACATTTTTAACACTCAAGTATCACTAGGTAGTAACGCTAAATTGTCAGTAACATCAACGTAGGTTAAGATAATTACATGTTTTTTAAAATAATAATGTATGATGACTAAAAAAGTACATAATATATCTCATTGAAATGCAAAGTGGCTGCTGAGAAAGCAGCACAAAAATTCTAGGAGGTAACTTTTTTTTTTTTGCCTCACTCAGTATATGTGTGCACATAAATTACACATGAACACATGCATATAAATTGACTCTGCTTGTGCTCTGCCCAAACCTCATGGCTACAATTTGGCTAACCAAAAGATCATTGAGACCCGCATTTTACAAAGCTGTGGTAGTGGCTTGTGGTGCGATAATGCCGACACAGCCTATTCACTTTGAATGGGCTGTGTCGGCATTGCCCTGTAGTAGCCACTTGCATGGCTTTGTAAAAGGGGGTCTGAATGAAGATCAAGAGACTCAGATCATCATAAAAACACCTACACCCAAGTCACAAAACAGTATGCATGTTCTTGTTATTGTACATACTTTTCCACGGGGGAGGGGGATAATTTTATCAGGGTATTTTATGTGTCTATGTTGTCATGTGCATGTGAAAATGCCTACAAAAATTACAGGGTAAATTTTAGCCAGCTATCTTTAACCACACCTGATGACTAAATGTACCTAAATCTCGCCAGACAAAATGGGGGTAATTATATTCTTTTCACACATAAAAGGGTTCTCATACCCTGTGGAGTACACATATAAAAGAACATGTGGTGAAAAAATAGTATGTTCGATGCACGTGTACATGTGTTCTTGGGTAAAGTCACAAAGTACTTGTTGGTTTTAAAATAAAATACACATGGAGGGGCATAATCGAACGGGGCGCCCAACTTTTCCTGAGGATATCCCCGCGAAGGGGCAGGGAAACCCGTATTATTGAAACAAGATGGGCGGCCATCTTTCGTTTCGATAATATGGTTGGGAATGCCCAAATCTCAACATTTAGGTCGACCTTAGAGATGGTCGCCCTTTGAGATGGTCGTCCCCGATTTTCGGCAATAATGGAAACCGAGGATGCCCATCTCAGAAAAGACCAAATGCAAGCCCTTTGGTCGTGGAAGGAGCCAGCATTCGTAGTGCACTGGTCCTCCTCACATGCTAGGACACCAACCGGGCAACGTAGGGGGCACTGCAGTGGACTTCAGAAAAAGCTCCCAGGTGCATAGCTCCCTTACCTTGTGTGCTGAGCCCCCCCAAAACCCACTCCCCACAACTGTACACCACTACCATAGCCCTTAGGGATGAAGGGGGGCACCTAGATGTGGGTACAGTGGGTTTGTGGTGGGTTTTGGAGGGCTCACATTTACCAGTGCTAAAGTTTGAGTGCTAAAGTTTGAGTGGGTATACTTGAGTTACCACCACAAGTATAACAGGTGGGGGGGGGGGGGGGGGGAATGGGCCTGGGTCCACCTGCCTGAAGTGCACTGCAATACCCACTAAAACTGCTCCAGGGACCTGCATACTGCTGTCATGGAGCTGGGTATGATATTTGAGGCTGGCATAGAGGCTGGAAAAATATTTTAAAATGTTTTTTTTTAGGGTGGGATGGGTTAGTGACCACTGAGGGAGTAAGGGGAGGTCATCCCCGATTCCCTCTGGTGGTCATCTGGTCATTTAGGGCAATTTTTGTGGCTTGGACGAAAAAAAAAAGGACCAAGTAAAGTCGGCCAAGTGTTTGTCAGGGACGCCCTTCTTTTTTCCATTATCGGCCGAGGACGCCCATGTGTTAAGCATGCCCCAGTCCCGCCTTCACTATGCTTCTGACACGCCCCCGTGAACTTTGGTCGACCCTGCGACGGAAAGTAGTTGAGGACACCCAAAATCGGCTTTTGATTATGCCGATTTGGGCAACCCTGGGAGAAGGACGCCCATCTACCAATTTGTGTCGAAAGACGGGTGCCCTTCTTTTTTGAAAATAAGCCTGATGGTCTCACAGATTGTACGCACGCAAATCTATACCAGATCCCAAGCTGATGTAAATGTCTACGGCTTCAATCTAGCCGTGATTTCTGTTTGTTTAATCTTAGCATTTTATGAAGTCACACAGGTATCTGTATAAAATTTACCCTCTTAATTTAGGTAATGTGTTATATGATTACCCTCAGACTGCATGTAAAATCTCTGGACACATGCAGCATTAAGAAACACAGTCAAGTTGAACCAGTGGCATAGGCACGAGTAGGCCCCAGGGGGCACAGACTCACCCACTTGGAAATCATGTCCACCCAGAAGTGGCACAGCTGTGATGCGACTGGCAGGGATCCCCAAGCTCTGCCAACTGAAGACTCCCAGCATCTTCCCCTCTCCCAGGCGATCAGGGGTCTCTTAACTCCCTCAACCTCCTAGTACTTTTTAAATCCTTCAGTTCTTCACTGGCAGTGAGCCGCTGCTCATGCTGGCTCTGAGCCTTCCCTCTGATGCAACTTCCTGTGTCAGAGGAAAGGTTCAGGGTCATGCGAGCAGCAATACGAGTTGCTGCTCACTGGTGGTGAAGAATTAAAGAACATAAAAAGGTACCGGGGTGGGGGAATGGAGATAAGTGACCCCCCCGATTGCCTGGGGGAAGGGAAAGATCCTGGGCAGGGAGCGGGGTTTTCATGCTCACCCACTTTTGGCTCAGGCCCGCCCAAAATTGGGTGTCTGGCTATACCCTTGGTGCTTTTTTGACTTGAACTCATTATAAAACACAAGTGCAAAGCTGGTTTGGCATGCTGAAACTTAGGCGCAACCACATATGATAGGTCAGTGGCTGGGGTAAGTTGCTGTACCTAAGTGTGCCTTGCAGCGCATACAACTGATAGTATTCTATACATTGTGCACATAGCTTGGCAACATGCCCACGACAAGATCATGCTCTGTCCATGGTTATGACCCACTCTTAAGTATGTGCTATTTGAGTTGTGTGCCAATGTTATAGAATAGTGCAAGCCCTTATACGTGTAACTGCCAATTAATAGCGCCAATCCCATGCATAGGTGCCCCCATTCTCTAAGCTTTGGTGCACAATTGGCACTTTGCTTTAGATGTGCCTTACAGAACTGTTATTTTAGTTGAAAGTTGGTGTCTAACTGAAGTACCGATTAGCTACCTAAATTTAGGAGTGCACTTTTTTTTTTTTAAATATGAGCCTCATGAAAAACAGCAAAAACAGTAATAATAAATATGCTAAAGAAAAATGAGCAGAAATAGTGGATTGATTTATTTATTTAACACATTTATACCCCACATTTTCCCACTTAGTTGCAGGCTCAATGTGGCTTACACAATGTCGAAAAATTAAAATGTAAATAGACAATAAGAGCACAGGTACAAATCAAAGTAGGGTATACACAAAAAGTAGCACATATGAGTTATCTTGTTGGGCAGACTGGATGGACCGTGCAGGTCTTTTTCTGCCGTCATCTACTATGTTACTATGTTATATTACTATAATAGTAATCCTGTAAGTAACTTGAATATAAAGCAACAGATGTAATAAAAAAGTACAGTAATGGTCCATGAATTTTGCTATATCATATGAAGTAGTAAATTAAGTTGGGTCTGAGGGGTAAGCCTTCTTAAACAGTGTGGTTTTCAGTGACTTCCTGAAGTTGAGATGGTTATGAATTGATCTGACGGTTTTAGGTAACGCATTCCATAGTTTTGTACCTATATAAGAAAAGCTGGATGCATAGGTTGACTTGTATTTAAGTCCATTGCATTCTGGATAATGTAAGTTTAAATAGGATCGGGAGGAGCTGATACTATTTCTAGGTGGTAAATTTATCAGATTCAACATGTATCCAGGAACTTCTCCAGATATAATCCTATGGACCAGGGTGCAGGCTTTGAAGGCTGTGCGTTCCTTGATGGGAAGCCAGTGCAGTTTTTCACGCAGGGGTTTGGCAGATTCAAACTTTGATTTACCAAAGATCAGTCTCGCAGCTGGGCGGTCTGGAGTTTCTTAATTAATTGTTCCTTGCAACCTGCATAGATTCCGTTGCAGTAATCTAAATGGCTCAGCACCATTGATCGCATTAAATTGCGGAATACATCTCGTGGGAAGAAAGGTTTTAAACGTTTAAGTTTCCACATTGAGTGAAACATTTTCTTTGTGGTAGAATTTACCTGGTTCTCCAGTGTCAGGTTCCGATCAACTGTAACTCCAAGTAGTTTTTGGCTATCCGAAATAGGCAGGGGATGGTTTGGGAGGTTTAATGTTGTAGGTTTAAATTTATTGTGTTTTGATGATAAGATGAGGCAATGAGTCTTTTCCGAGTTCAAATTGATGAAGGGGCCCTTTTACAAAGAGCTTGCCAGGTGCCAATTCAGGAACTACTGCTGGGCAACTGCAGGAGCCCGGCAGTAGTTCCTGCGCCCATTGCATGCTATTTCCGGCACTTCAAAAATTAATTTAATTTTGTAGTGCCGGGTTAGCATGGGAGCCCTTACAGTTATCTAAATAGGTGGCGGTAAGGGCTTCCCCTGGAAATGGCCATGCGTCAATCCTTGTGATTAGCACACGGTCATTTCTTTTTTTTTTTTTTTAAGGAAAAATGTACCTTTTACCCTCTGTGATAAAAGGGGGCCTCAGCGTTTGACAAATCCATGCGCCAATGCCACCACAGGCCCCCCTTTACTGCAGCTTGGTAAAAAGAGCTGTAAGGGACAGAAAAACAAGAAATTAAAAAAAAAATGAAGAAAAACATCTATATATAAAAGAAAAGTTTGTAAAAATGGGCAACTTTATTATAAAGTGCTACAATAGTGTCTTCACATTACTTTGATTCTCCTGGGTGATGAGAAGCTAAAATCCGAGCTGTACTTTTCTATGTATTTACGACCAATGTGTTGGTTACTCCCCAGGCAGAATGGAGTGGGGCTGAGTTCAGTGTCGGCACGATTCGGTGGCATCACTGCCCCTTTGATTAACCTCTTGTGCATTTACCACTATGCTATTCCCATGGCAATATATGGAAGTTCTCCAGTTATCGCTGCTGCCCTCTGTTTCCTGCTCCCGGAAACACACAACAAGGAACTTCAAGACCGCACGGAAGAGGCTGGTGTAATACAAAGGTGAGTCCAAATGATGACATGCCAACCAGTTTAATTTTGCTGTCATAATTTTCTGTTCTACATTTATCATAAAGATGACGTGCTTATGTGGCAGGACACCACAATGGGGGGGGAGGGGGGATTCTATATATGGCACCTAAAAAAAAAGTCCATGTGGAAAACATTTCCGCCTAAGCATATTCTATAATCAGCGCCTAGATTTAGGCGCGGTATATAGAATACGCTTAGTTGACACCCATGCGCCTAAATCTATGCACCTCCATTTACACCAACATAAACATGATGTAAATCCCGGCACGTAGATTTAGGCGCAGAGGGCCATATTCTAAAATAGTGCACATAAAGGAGCCCGTAAAATGCCCATTTCCCCGCCCATAACCATGCCCCTTTCTGCCTGCGCGCATTAAAATTTAGGCGCTGTGCACAACAGAATACACTTAGCGACTTGCGCTCATAAATTTTAATTGTCAATTAGTACTCATTATTGATTGTTACGTTCTGTTAACAACGCTGATTGGCTTGTTAGGCCAATTAAGTTACGTGTGTTGTTATAAAATACCCTTGGATTTCGGTGTGGAATGCTAGGCGTGCTATATAGAATCTGGGGGAATGTGCCGTCCTGTGCAGTTGCAGGTCCCTGCTCCAGAGTAGTGTCATGCACAACTAATGAAGGGATGATCTATCCTAGGGATGCAGCCCAATAGCGGTAGATCCAAAAGAAAAGCAGGGAAGTATAAAAAATATGAATCTAGGAAGGAGTCTTCATCTTCCTCCCTTAAATGGGGCCAGCTCAGAAAGAGGAGGGGGTTTTCTTTCTTCCTTCTTGAAAAGAAACATAGTCCACAGAATTGTGGGTTTCTTTTCCTGGGGCCCATCAAGACTTAAGACTCTTAAAACTTAAGAGGTTAAGGAGTCTAGGTGAAGCTGGGATTTATCCAGTTAGCGGAGATTTTCATTGACAAGGTAAGACCTGAATATTCAATGCCGCTGCCTGGATTAGGTCCAGCATTAAACATCTGGGTCAGATTCAGCTCAGGGCAGTCAGAATCTCTGGGCTGGTGTTGTGTTCTGACTTCCCAAAGATACTCGGTGTTCCTTTCTTCCAACGCATGATCTCTGCTCCTTTCTTGTCTCTCATTGAACTCCTCATTCAAAGCACTGGATGGGCAACTTTCTCCGTTCTCTCTAACATATGAGCATCTAGATGGCTACCTGATCTCCTTTTTCTTTCTCCCCAAAACTGTTTGATCACTGCCTAAGACCTTAGTTCCACTTAGCACATGAGCAGGGTTTTCTTCCCTTGAGCGTGAAACTAGGAGTAAGATGTTGACTCCGTCAGTAGGGAAAAACTATTAACACAGGAACTGCCAACTAGTGAAAAAGCAACACCCACCCACCCAGAGGCAATCTGTGTTCCACGACCAGTGATCCACTGCAAAACCTAGAGAATGATGGCTGACTTCTCCTCTCCAAGTTCCTCTCTGACTATAACTTTACCCAGAATCTCCATGGATCAATGTATTAAATGCAGGATTGTACCACTGAGACCGTTCCTATGGGGAAGGACATAGCAAATGGTTCAATCCATACAATACACTTTCCAACTCCATGGGAGGAGCATAGTCAGTAATAAGGGATCCATAGGGCCTTGTTAAATAAAGTTCTTTCAGTAATACGTTTTCATGTATTTTCCCATTTGTATACACAATGCTTGCTAAAAATAATTCATGTAGTTAAATGCAGAGGGCTGGGCTGTATATTTTACAGACAAATTAGTCTCAGTATGGAAAACGTTTGTTTCAGCTTCCTGTTACTAGTTGTTTCTTTCCTCTCATTTGCTTTCCTGTGTTGCATGTTACCTTTTCTGTGTATTTTTCTGTAGGTCTGATGAAGCTGTTAATGGAAATCTAATGGGAGGAAATACAGAACAGAGAGACGATCCAGCTGCAAAACACATAGAGAGTACTATCTTATAACAACTGGTGGAGAAGAAGTGAAACCTTATATGCAGTTAATAAAAAAATGTAATGTCATTTCAGATACATCTCAGATGTTAGGGTTCAATGTCTGATCTTTCCCACCTTCTCCAACTAGGATCTCATGTATGGCACACTCTAGCTATGAATAGCACGGGCAGTTACGACTTTCTTCTACTCGCTCCTTGATGCAAGTTGACAAATTAATCATGGGTGAAAATAAAAGGCAGCAGCTTTTTTTTAGAAATTAAAGTGATGTAACCTTTGGACTGTAGCAAAGATTTACCTGTCTGATGGTTGAAGGGGATGCCGGGACACCAGGGTCAGGGCAGTTGACATTAAGGCCATGTTGCTGTGTGTCTTAGGAACTGCTCCATTTTTGGGTGCTGGGTATGACTAGGCTTTCCTTCAAAAAGGGTATTATCAGGGCATATGACTGAGTCCACTGCCCCCTAATACATTAAGAGTCTAGTGGTCCAGGCCATCTTTCAGTCATGATGTTTTCAGTAGGGGGTGGGGAAAATGGAGCCAAAGCAGGCAAGGTACAGAAGTCTGACTATAGGGGATTTGGCTCATGCGTTTTCAGTAGTAGCTCAAAGTGAATTACAGGTATAGTAGATATATTTTTGTCTGTGGAGGGCTTCCAATGTAAGTTTGTATCTGAGATGGCAGCAACAAAGAGCAGATCAATAAAGGAAGTGTGCCACTGAGAAGCAGCAGAGCAAGCAGCTTGTCCATCACCAGATGGCCTAGTGGTTAGAGTGGTGGACTTTGGTCCTGGGGAACTGGGTTCAATTCTCACTGCAGGCACAGGCAGCTCCTTGTGACTCTGGGCAAGTCACTTAACCCTCCATTGCCCCAGGTACAAATAAGTACCTAAGCCGCATTGAGCCTGCCATGAGTGGGAAAGCGTGGGGTACAAAAAAAAAAAAAAAGCCTGACATGGCCATGATTTGCCCTCCTGCTTTTCCCAGTTCACAACCCATTGGAAATAGCCATTAGGCTATTCCTCCACTTTATAAGAACTGTCATACTGGGTCAGACCAAAGCTTCATGAAGCCTAGTGTCCTGTTTCCAGCAATGACCAATCCAGGTCAGAAATGCCTAGCAGGATCCCAAAAAGTAGATAGCTTCTATGCTGCTTATTCTTAGGGACAGGTGTGACTTACCCCAAGGCTACTTTGTTTGTAGACCTTTTTTTTCTAGGAGCTTGCCCATACCTTTTTGGAATCCAGCTAGTCTATCGCTTTTGCTACATCCCTTAGCAGCAAACTCCAAAGTTGAATTTTGTGTTGCATTAGAAGATGTACAACTTGTAACTTCATGGTGGTCTTCTGCTCCCTGTACTTTTTCAAAGAGTAAACAACTGATTCATGTTTACCCATCCTAAAGTCTGGATGATGGTATCTCACCACAGACAGAAATATAGAAACATAAATAATGGCAGATAAAGACCATATGGCCTATCCAGTCTGCCCATCCATACCATCTACTATCCCTTACTCTCCCTTAGAGATCCTATGTGCTTGTCCCAAGCTTTCTTGAATTCAGATAGTTTTTTTTGTCTCCACTAGGAGGTCATTCCATGAATTCATGCATACTTACAGGATTGCTATGGGAAGTGTAATCATGACTGTTGAATTTAAACGATTGTTGAGTTTCATTATCTATTTGAAAGGGGCACAAGGATATCTTTGCACTTGCCCTGATCAAGGGGCAGCAGAAATAGCTGTCCGTTGGAGTTGCACTGGAGTTTTAGCTGATGGGTCAACTTCTACCTCCAACTCTTCCCATGGCTCCATTTGGCCCTGGGAGCCTCAATAGAAGTTTTCCCATCCAAGCTCAAATTTCAGGGCTAAGATGAAATAGCCAATGAAACAAAGAGAAAAGCGTGAGGCATTCATGCCACATTATTCTGTGTGTGAGTGACTAGGCCCAGACATGAGCCTTGAAATAACTTCTCAAAAGAAAAACAACCAGAGCATTTACCGTAAGAAAAATGTATTTATAGCAAAGAATAAGAACTTGATAGCAGGTTCACAACAGACTGCAGTATGTTTCTATCTCTGTCACTTCCGCACATATGTACATGAGGGTGCTGTCTGTTAAAACCATGAAGTTGGGAATCCCCATTCTAGTTAATAAAAACCCTTTATATAGCTCCACAGAAAGTAATGTAACTGTAACACAATTTAATCTGTCTGCTGGGACCAGCCTAGTGAACTTTGGAGGATGGCATCACATTCATAATAGCATTTTATATTATATTTTTTACATCTGTACCCTGTGCTTTTCCCACTCATGGCAGGCTCTATGCGGTGGGCAATGGAGGGTTAAGTGACTTGCCCAGAGTCACAAGGAGCTGCCTGTGCTGGGAATCAAACTCAGTTCCTCAGGACCAAAGTCCACCACCCTAACCACTAGGCCACTCCTCCACTCCTCTTATGTGTGATAAGAGTCTGTTTATAGTAACATAATAGATGACGGCAGATAAAGACCTGAAAGGTCCATCCAGTTTGCCCAACAGACACACTCATTATCAATTGATGATTAATTCAACAATGCATGTTGTATGAAAATGCTTCATTCTGGTCTTTGTCAGTTTCTGGACACAGACTGTAGAAGTCCGCCCGGCATTGTCCTTATATGCACTGATGTTTTCTGTATGTTACATCGAGTAAACAAAATAAACCTTCTTCTCTTGTGGGATGGTAATTGTGGAATTTGAGCTTAAACAAACTTTTAATTAGGCAATATGGTTTGGCGTTCTGGAGTTTGTGCAGCATGTTTGTTGAAAAACCAAGAGTGAATGTTTGCGATGGGGGTCACAGGTTGCAAAGGTCTAATCAAATGAAACGTTTTCTCTGCAAGTAGTTGGCAGTGATTATCCCCTAAAAGTACTATTTAATTTGGAGTTTAAGTGCCCTGCAAAGTAACTTGATTGAAACTGGCCAGAACATGATTTCTGAACCCACTCATTAAGCCTGGTAATAGGAAACATATTTATGTTCTTAAACTAGAAAGCTTTCTTTTCAGGATGGCTTTTCTCATTCTGAGGCCAATTCTCAAAACCTAACGCTGCTGCTAGAGGCGATTTGTGCCGGACTAGCGCTGGTGCTAGTGAGTGCAGAATGCTTGGAGGGCTCGAGCACGGGAAACAGTGTGAATGCGAAAGATTAGCGCAAATAGTATGATAATGTAATTAATAGGCCATTTCCTAGTCCCTCCCAATACTCAAAGAACAGAGCACAAAAAAAAGCTGCCAGCTCAGAGCAGGCGTTAGGGTGTTTGAAGAGAAGATTTCCCACCATTCACTCTGTAAAATCTGCCAGTTTTTATTTGGAATACTCAATATCTTCGGCACTAAAATTGTCTCTTAAAGGAGGGGGTAAAGTATTTATCAATAGGAACACCCAGCTCCCATCATCACCTCTTCTTTTCAAAAACCTCTACTAATTAATTCTATCGGATCTGTCAGATGTGCATGCTGCTACCACCACATTGGCAATTCACTTAAGCCAAACATTGATCAGGGTGGGCATGTAGTCATCATAGATCCGGTATTTACATTTTATATTTTTTGTGTGTTTTTTTCATTACATTTCATTTATATTATTGTGACCAATTTCCCGAAGAGATATGTATAAAAAGTACTTAGCTTAATATAATTTTCATTAGGAGTTTTCCAATAATACACTCCATGATCATTAAGGAGACGTATCACGCCGACATGAATCCATGTTTCGCCATAGGCTGTGTCAAGGTCCGTCTCCAAACAAGTTCCCTTCGTCGCATAAGAAAGCCTGTGCAAGCCCCTAAACGCTGGCAGTGCGAGTCAGAGCAAACCTGAAACTGAAAGCACACATTGGTGCCTGTTGTTTTCAGGTGAAAAGTTTTTTTTTTGAAAAGCTTATATTTAAAGGCGCAGAGGAACAGCGCCAATGTGTGCTTCACTTCTGGGTTTGTATGGGCATGCGCACAAGAGTTGTGCTTAACGGCGAAACTATTGTGCACATGCACCAAGCATGTTCCTCCCCCTTAACTTCCCAATGCTAACAGTGTGTATATAATTTGCATGCTGTTAGTGTTGAGCACTGGAAAGTTATTCTGCTGTGCTATTCTGATGGTATTTCCTGGTGCTGTTCTGTGCAGCGCCAGAGTTTTGAGCATCGGCTCATCTGTGCCTAAAGCATTTACATAAATTAGCTCTTCCCAAACTGTGGGTAACAGAATTCAAACACGCGTGGGATAAACATAAAGGAATCCTCTTCAGAAGGAATGGATCCTAAGGAGCTTAGCTGAGATTGGGTGGCAGAGCCGGTGGCGGGAGGCGGGGATAGTGCTGTGCAGACTTATACGGTCTGTGCCAGAGCAGGTGGTGGGAGGCGGGGCTGGTGGTTGGGAGGCGGGGATAGTGCTGGGCAGACTTACATGGTCTGTGCCCTGAAAAGGACAGGTACAAATCAAGGTAAGGTATACACAAAAAGTAGCACATATGAGTTTATCTTGTTGGGCAGACTGGATGGACCATGCAGGTCTTTTTCTGCCGTCATTTACTATGTTACTATGTTACTATGTGGGTTGCAACAGCAAATGGGGCTACAAAATCCATGTATGGGGTTGCAACCGGGCCAGGAAAAAAACCCATCGGCTCTTGCCTCCTACTGAGCCTGTGCTAAAATTAGTCCTGCGTGAGCTTCACAAGAGGGAGGGGAGTACACCAGAGTCACAGTTGAAGCTCTAGGACAGCCAGGAGCCACAGCACGGGCAGCGATGTAGGACTTTGGGCTGCATATTTGACTGTTGCCACTAAAATGGTGTCATGGTCACAGAAAGTTTGGCAAAGACTGAATTAGATGCATTTCATGTTCATAAAGTAAGCATCAAACAGGTCAAGGTTTCATGATGAGGCAATCCCGTCTCCCCTGCACCAACCCTGCTTTGACATCAGCAGGGTTGTTGCAGTTGACACAAACATGACAGACATCAGAAGTGCAACACATGACCCAGGGTCAAGGCTGGGAACTGGCTCATGAGGGCAGGCTGCAAACTCTGGCACTGGAGGAGTTGGTGCCACTGCAGTCAGATACAACATGCGTACAGGTTTGCTGTGAGAAGTGTCTGGCTTTTGTCATCACAGACGCTGTAGAGATGCATAAACCTCATTCATATGACTAGTACTTGGGATGATGGGGAGGGCTTTCCATTGACCTGATGAGATCCCCTGATGGAATATAAAAATAACCAAATTCAATGGGACATAGAAAATATATTTTCTTTTTTCCCCCTAAAATGTATCCCCTCCCCTTTTTTGTAATTAACTCCCTCTCACAGGGTAGGAAGAGGCTCAGACTTATGATAGAAATTAAAGTTTTAACTTTCAGCCATCAGTTCATTTAGTCATTGGCTAAATAACCGCCCCTCTTTTCCTCTTTTATTTTTTAAATTATTTTTACTACATATTCATTTTTATCCTTCTTTTTGGTGAACTTAAATCACTTCTTTATCAGTAGTCAAACAATGTGTACCTACCTATCTGTATATCATGATACCTACACTGACTACATAGTTTGTAACCTTTAGATTGTAAGCTCTCTTGAGCAGGGACTGTCCTTCCCCATGTTTAAACTTGTACAGCGCTGCGTAACCCTGGCAGCGCTATAGAAATGCTAAGTAGTAGTAGTAGTATATCAGAACCTATCCGCTTCAGGTAAAATCCAACTTCCATCAATACTGGACACTTGCAAGAAGGGATCAGCACTGGGTTCAAACAACCTCTTCCACATTAATCAAACTTCCGACGCTGTCGGCGTTTTGCGGCTCCTTTGCCGCTACATCAGGTGGACTTTATGAGAATTATGAAGTTTGGCAGATATTTGATTAATGGAATTAGTTTGTGAATTATTTTGTGGAGTGGGTTGGTTGATATTATTTATGGGGGTGAAGATAACTTCTCTACTACTGTCCTTTGAATTTGTCGATTATTTCTTTAGTGTAAGCCCTTTCTTTAACAATAGTGAGCTCTTTTTTAAAGGGTAGCAAACTATTAATAAACTTGAATATTTGCAAATTAGAAACTAGCATGCAGGCCCATTCAAAAATGTGAATGGGATGATAAATTAGGTCTTTTATTATCATCACTTTATTTGTTTACATTTTGCTCACACCTTACTGACATGCAGTCATCACTTGGTGGTTATCATAAATCAGGTCTTGTACAGGACTGTCAAGTTTCCCAGTTTTAGGAGACAGACTTTTTGGCTAGTCCTGGTTTTGAACTTACATCCTAAGTGGACTAACACGGCTACCACACCGCTCTACTTAAGACAGTGGACTAACACGGCTACCACACCTCTGAACTTACATCCCAAATCCCAATGCAGTGTTACGGACCAAGAAAGGGATCTGGATGTCGTCATCGATAATAAACTGAAACCTTCTGCTCAGTGCGCTGCTGTGACTAGGAAAGCGAATAGAATGTTGGGTATTATTAGGAAAGGTATGGAAAACAGGTGTGAGGATGTTATAATGCCGTTGTATTGCTCCATGGTGCGACCGCACCTTGAGTATTGTGTTCAATTCTGGTCGCCGTATCTCAAGAAAGATATAGTAGAATTGGAAAAGGTGCAGCGAAGGGCGACTAAAATGATAGCGGGGATGGGACGACTTCCCTATGAAGAAAGATTAAGGAGGCTAGGGCTATTCGGCTTGGAGAAGAGACGGCTGAGGGGAGACATGATAGAGGTATATAAAATAATGAGTGGAGTGGAACAGGTGGATGTGAAGCTTCTGTTCACGCTTTCCAAAAATACTAGGACTAGGGGGCATGCGATGAAACTACAGTGTAGTAAATTTAAAACAAATCGGAGAAAATTTTTCTTCACCCAATGTATGCCTAGTACTGGATTTGGGGGCGGGGTGTTAAAAAATGACCGGCCCCGGGTGTCAACTACCCTAGCCACGCCACTGACAGGGGCATCAACACCTCCTTTCTTCTGCTGATTGTGCCTCTCTCTATACAGCCCGGCATCCTTCTGGCTTCAGCCACCGCCTCGTAACACTGTTTTGTTGCCTCAGATCCTCAGATACTATCACCCCAAGGTCCCTTTCCCTATTTCTGCACATCAGCCTCTCACCTCCTAGCACATATGGCTCCCTTGGATTTCTACTCCCTAAGCGCAGCACTCTGCACTTATTTGCATTGAATTTTAATTGCCAAACATTAGACCATTCTTCTAACTTTTGCAGATCCTTTTTCATGTTTTCCACTCCCTCCAGGGTGTCCACTATGTTACAAAACTTGGTATCATCCACAAAAAGACAAAGCTTACCTTCTAACCCTTTGAAAATGTCACTCACAAATATACTGAACAGATTTGGCCCCAGCAACGATCCTTGAGGCACTTCACTACTCATCTTTCCTTCCTCTGAGTGAATTCCATTATCACCACCCTCTGGAATCTGTCTGGCAACCAGTTCCTAATCCAGTTCACCTCCTCCTATGAGGAACCGTGTCAAAGGCTTTGCTGAAATCTAAGTAGATTACATCTAACGCACTTCCTCAATCCAATTCTCTGGTCACCCAGTCAAAGAATTCAATCAGATTCATTTGGCGCAATTTACCTTTGGTAAAACCATGCTGTCTTGGATCTTGTAACCTATTGGATTCCTGTAAATTCACTATTCTTTCCTTCAGTATCACTTCCATTACTTTTCGAATAACCCGCTGCTTCTCTATCACCACTTTTGTGAAGAGGGACCACATCCGCTTTTCTCCAATCCCTTGGAACCTCTCCTGTCTCCAAGGATTTATTAAACAAACCTCTCTGAGCTCCCTCAATATACTGGAATGGATCCCATAGCTTTGTCTCCCTTCAAATTTTCAAGTTGTTTGTAAATACCCTCTTCCAAGAATGGTGCTCTATCTACTCCATGCACATATTTACCCAGATTTAAGTATCTGTTTAGCATATTTGCTTTTTCCTCATCATTCTCCACATAGTGGTTCATAGCATCTTTCAATCTCACAATTCTATATTTAGCCTTCCTCCTTTTACTAATATACCTGAAAAAAATTCTTGTCTCCCCTCCCTACATTTCTAGCCATTTGTTGTTCTGCTTGAGCTTTTGCCAGACATATCTCTCTCTTGGTTTAAAGTTTCATACAGTATTCCTCTCTGTGTTCCTCCTCTTGAAGTTTTTCTGTATTTCAAGAATGCCAACTCTTTTGCCTTTATTTTCTCAGCCACTTGCTTGCTTCCTTTTTCTCTTACTTTTATTCACTCTATTCACATAAAGGTCTGTAGCCTTACTTATAGCTCCTTTCAGCCTGTATAACTGTCTTTCCACTTCTTGTATGTCCTTCCAGCCCATTAGCTTTTTTTTTTCAAGTACTCCCCCATTTGACGAAAGTTAGCATGTTTGAAATCCAAGACTTTGAGTGGCTGCTCTTCACTTTAGCTGTTATATCAAACTAAGCCATTTGATGATCACCACTGCTCAGGTGGGCACCCACTCAGGCATCCACAGATCCAGCGTTACTCCTTCCCTCATGGGTTTTATCACCATTTGTCTCAGCAGAGCACTTTAAAAGGCATCCACAATCTCTCTACTTCTTTCTGATTCTGCAGATGGACCTTCTAATCTGCATCTGGCAGGTTGAAGTCTCCCAGCAACAGCACCTCCCCTTTCTTTCCCAACTTTTGGATATCTGTAACCAGATCTTTATTTAATTTCTCTGATTATGGTAGAGGTCTGCTGCACTATCAGAAATGGATTTCCCCCCTTTCCCTATGTAGTCCAGCCCTGTTTTGATCTCTGTTTTATATTTCTGTAACTTAGACTATAAACTGCCCTGAAGGCTCCCAAAGGGCAGGATAGTAAATACAAATAAAACTTGGATATTTCATCATCATCAATTTTATTTAAAACCACCTTACCATTTTTGGTTATCCACAACATTTCACAGCTGCCAGCACACCATCTTACCTCACAATATCCACTATAGAGAACATGAAATACTTTGATATGGAGGCTGAGTGGAGACAGCACCTATGGTCAATTCAATCCTTGTGGATGATCCCACTATTCAACAGCCAGGATTTAAGCTCTTCCCCCCCCCCCCATTTCCAACTGTCTCTCCTCAACTGTTTCCACAAAGAACAGGGTCACTGCAGAGCCTACCTCAAGAGTTGAGCTAATGGGGAATAGCAACCTGGCGATTGTGGAGACATACAATATGTCATGTCATTGACGCCTCTCCACTGACCTGACTGGACAGTGAAATGACAGCACTTCATAGGGCTAATGAGGCTGTTGTTGTCTGGCTGACTACACATAGCAAGTCCTTACTAAAGATAGACCCCCATATTAACATTGATCTTTATTCTAGGTGTCCACGACAACTGTTCCTGCACCATGCATGAGCAGAATGTGCCAGACATTTTGATATAGTTCAAGTTCTCCCCAAGACTGCAGTAAGATCAACTATGTTCCTTTGTGGCTCTTAGCCAGTGCTACCAGATAAAGAGGTTCCCGAGTTTTCTTTTAACCTACTCTGATATGGAGAGGTAAACGCAGATGAGGCAGCTCATCTCTTGCTGGCTTGACAAAGCAGATTTCCAATAAGTAGGGTTACTAGTACCAGTCTAGACCAGCAATTCTCTACACGTAATGGTCATGCTAAAATATTAGCCTCGCTCAACAGTTACGCACCAAACTTTAGGTGCAAGCATTTATGCTAGGAGTTTGGTCAATGGCTGCTATAAATGCTCATGCCTATCTGCTATCAGGTATGTAAGTGCTAGTCATACCCATGACCCTCCCACATCCACACGCTCTAGCAGTTGTGAGCTATAAAAATTATACGCTAATGTTATAGAATACCGACTAAGGGGCCCTTTTACTAAGCTGCGGTAAAAAGGACCCTGCGCTAGCGGCATGGGCTGAAATAGCCATGTGATAAGATTGCTCTTACTGTGTGGCCATGCGACGGGGAGCACTTATCCATTGAGGTGGCACTAAGGACTCCCACGTTAACCTGGCGGTAACTGGTAGCATGCAGTGATCTACGATTACTGCTGGGTAACTGCCACGCTAGAATATAGTGCCCTATTTTCCCTAGCATGGGAAATGGTGCGTGCTAGGGCTGGAATTACCACTGGTATTGATCTCAGATCAGCCAAGGACTGCTGGAATTTCCCTTGCCAGCTGGACTGACATAGTAGCTAGACAGTTGGGACAACATCTGCATATTGTTATGAAAACAATGTATCCTTGGTCACTGTGTTCCTCCAGCATGACAGAAGTGGGATAATAGTGTGATTCCTCAAGTCATAATGTCTGGAACAGATAAGATTGTGGGGATAAAAATTCAAGATCTATATGTCAACAGCAAGGCCAAGATTCACATCACTAAACTAACTGCAGCCTGCAATTTCTGCATAAAAAGAGGCTGTAATCCACAGCAAAAGGCTGCTTACTTTTCATCTGTCGAGACCTGCAGCCACTCTGCCGGCCCACCTGATTCATCTAACGAATCTTCTGCCACCTACTGAACATTTTGTGCCATCTACAATCAGGTTGTATCACTGCCATGTTATTGCTAATGGATAAGATAAGTGGCTGTACTAGAAGCCTACCTTAGGGTTTACTGTGTGTTTGTCTGAGCTATCTACAAGATAAGACCATCTTTGTCATTACTCTTGCCTTTTCATTTTATTCTTGCTGCTATGTAAATACATAAGCTATCTATTTTTTTTTAAATAATATCTTTGGCTGCTCTGTCAGTACTTGTTAGTATAGCTTGGGCTTTTGAATTCGGATCTGCAAGGGAACATAAGATTTCCATACATTTCTAGTGCTGAATCACACCTTATACTAAGATTTTATGTTCCCTAATTGCTTCTCCTATATTGAGGATGAGGTAATCTGTATTAGCCTAACAAGTAAAAGTGATTCAAGAGGTCCTAGATAAGGGGATCTAGAAGCACAAGTATGGAGGACTCGTAGCTTACTTTGCTTCCTTGGCATATCAAAAGATTCACGATGTGAAAGGGAGAAAAGGTGATCACCCAGAATTGGTGAAAGGAGGACATTACTCCAGATTCCCTCCAAAGTTTGTAAGTAAGCAGAGCACCATTGAGAAGTACTGGAACCTTGTTTTCCATTTCTCTCATGGTTAAATGAGTAATTCATGAACAGAGATAGTTTGTAATAAATGTGGGAATATTGGAGTGTGTGCTAAATAACATGCATTAAATTGCTGCTGTAGGCTGCAAGCCAGAAAAAAATATTGTGAATAGTCTATTTACAAGCATTTGTTATAGCACAATTAATGGCAAGGGTACAGCAAAGTGATTTAGGTATTTGCATTTGATTTACTGTCCAGTGGTAGCATCTATGAGGGTTAATGAGGCCCCATTATAGTAGAAAAGTTAACTGTGCTTCAGATTTTTTGCCCAATGGTCTACATTACTGTTAAGGTGTACCACCAGACTCCTCCCACCCACTTCTTCCCTCAAAACACAAACTACAGCCTCTAAACCCAAACATCCAATCATCTCCTATACTCCTCAAAATGGGCCTCCAGGCCCTCAGCTGAAGCCATTCCATATTAGTTGAACTACCTTTATGCTTTCAACCCTGTCATTTCCACTGAACCCACTCTTCATTCTCTCTGAAATAATCTAGGCCTTTGGGTTCTCACCTCCATACTGAAATAACGTAGTCCTTCATAAATCCATCTTGTGTTGAACGAATCAAGAACTGTTTGGTTTTGCAGATGAGAGGAGACTTTCCCTGCTAACCAGCTCTTTACTAGGTAGTATGGGGAAACCTGATATTCAGAACACGCCAGCATTACCATGACTACACTGTCTTTAATGTGGGCCTAGTAACTGCTGAATTTTGTGTTTCAATAGTTTGGTGCACTGAGCATTAAAACTGGAAGGTAACTCCTAGTACTGTGCTGGATATATCTCTAAAAGGAATATTACATAAACTGAAACATGTACTCAGCAGTAGATTTATTTCTTAAACAGATATATTCATTCTCCAGACAGCTGATCAGTGTTTTAACAGATATGTAGGTAGACTTTTATTGAGTTAATAGATTGATTCAGTTACCAGATTCTTGATTAAATAGTTTGTGTATATTAAAACCATCGGTATCATTGCATTTTATGTTAACATATATAGGTCTTCCTATAGCGTTAGGGTATATTTGGGTTTTCTTTTTATCTAAGCTCAAGCATTGTACAATTCATTTCAAAGGCTGGTGGAAATCAAAAGCAGGAGTTTAGCTAGCTCTCCAATTTTGAGGGTGCCCAGGGGTGGACTGGGGGACGGGGACATCATATCCCTCTCTTCCCCTCTCTCCCCCGCACACTCTAACCATACCTTTGCTGGTGGGGATGCCAAGGCCCCGCCAGCCAAATAAATAAATACAGTGCCTCTGCTCCCCTCCTTCCTTTTTGGGTGCTTTCTTCCCGCAGACATCGGTGCACTGGGTCATCTCATGTATGCTTAGGAGCCGACGTCTGCAGGATGGAAACAGCCAAAAAGCAGAGGAGCAGAGGCACTGTATTTATTTGGCTGGTGGGGCCTTGGCATCTCTGCCAGCAAAGGTAAAGGGGTGCTGCAGTTCTGGAGGGGGCCTGAGCCCAAAGTGGGGGGCCCAGGCCCCCAAGGCCCCACCTGTGAAAAATGCATTTTAGGTACAGTTAAAGAAAATTAGACATAATTTTAGGTACAGTTAAAGAAAATTAGACATAATTTTAGGTACAGTTAAAGAAAATTAGACATATCTAGTATTTATGCAGGGTTGTCATTCGCTTAATATCCTAGCTTGCATTTTGTCTACTTCCATCACCTTCACTATTCTCAGTTTTGAGTGATCTCACTTCTCTAAAATCGAACTCGGGATTCCCATTTTCCTATTTCTACTCCTGACATGGCTGTGGTCCTTCACTATTCTTTTTCTTCTGTAAATATTAAACAAAAAATATAAACTAACTATATATTCATGATCTATATACTAATGCTAAGTCTGCTTTTATTATGTTTTAGTTTATTTTTTTATCTGTGGATTTTATGGTGTAAGCCACTGTGAAAACTTACCAAAAAATTGAGGAAATGGGTAGGAACGCCACATACACACTGCAGCAGTAATCAGAAAAAATATATGTATTCTCTTCAAAATTACTGTTCAAAAATGATCTAAATCCAAAGGAGCTCAAGTGACATCCAAAAAGTTTCAAAATTAAATGAATCTTGAAAGCGCCTGTTTAAACCATAATAGTGTTGAACATATCATGATTATAATCCATGCTCAAACTCAGCCGACGGGACCCGTTTCGCCACTTTAAACGGCTTTGTCAGGGTCAACTACAATACAGGCTTCAAATCTAAAATATCATATGTTCAACACTAGTATGGTTTAAACAGGTGCTTGAGCTCCATTGGATTTAGAACATTTTTGAACAGTAATTTTGAAGAGAATAAATATATATTTTTTTGGATTACTGCTAAACGTCTGGTATCTTGTGGAGAAACTTTTTTCTATGCTGAAAGCCACTGTGAACCAATGATTAATTGGTGTTGGCACTACATAAAATTTTATTGTACACCACCTCAAATGTATTGAAATGCATTTCAGTCTTATTTCAGGGAAAATGTCATGAAGTGGGGAGGGTGAGTCCTTGGGCTGCAACCAAGTTGACGCTGCCTAACCAACCCAAAGGATAGGTAGGCCCCGACTGGCAGCAGGAGAGACACCCCCAGACTAAGGTCAAGGCTGGCCAAGTCTTGAGACTTGCCAGAAGGGTAGGCAGGATCAGAGGAACATGAGGATGGCTAGGAGTAACCCAGAAGTGGTGCAAGCAACTCCGAAGGTCAAGGCATGTAGCAAACAAGGCACAGTCAGGCAAGCTGGGGTAAGAGCAGGCAGCAGAAAAGGCATGGTCAGGTAAGCTGGAGTCAGGGCAGGCAGCAGACAAGCTGGATCTGGAAGCAAGCCGAGGTCAAAGCCAAGAAGTCAGTCCAGGGAAGGAAGCAGGAACAAGGGCATGCAGACAGGAGACAAGAGCTGGAACTAGGGCAGGAGACAAGGGCAAGAACTAGACAGGAACAGGAATCAAGTGCTGCAACTCACACCAAGTGGAGGATAGGAGACCCATTGCAAAGGCAGTACAGAAGAGTTCCAAGATCCCTTATAAGACTCCAGCTCATGATGTCATCATCTAGTGTCCTGATGCCACTGGTCCTTACAAACACAGCCCCCAGAACATACGCACAATTAAGAGGACCAGCATCGACTGACGCCAGTGACACCAATGCGGGGGCAGCCTGTGTGACTGTCGAGGCACCCTGGAATGGCAAAGGCAGCGGCACAGGTGGCCTGCCACACTGGGAAGGCTGCCTGGAACCCCCGGGAACTTCACAGAGCCAGACCCCGATGCCCACCAACAGTGGGAGGTGAATTTGGGTGTGGGGCACAGCCACAGCCGTGACAGAAAGTTAAATGAAAAGGATACTGTGTGTATTTTACTCTTTTGGGATCTTATCAGGTACCTGGTTTGGCCACTATTGGAAACAGAATATTAGGCTTGATGGACTTTTGGTCTGTCCTAGTATGGCAACACTTATGTTCTTAACTTACAAAAGGGAATTGTGTTTATGGTGTAATGTAGCTGGATTTAAGATCATTAACTCAATGAATTGTGCAAATTAGTGTAGGAAGGTAATAGTTAGGCCAGTAAGTTAAGAAATCTAGACTTTCACTGTATCACTTCATCGACAATATGAAGGTCTTCAAGCACAGTTGTCCTACCCTCCATAGACATTAAAGGTGGCTGAAGTAGTGCTGAGTCAAGGACTTCAGCAGCTGAACTCAATGTATCAAAAATCACATCTGTGAGGTTGTCAGGAATGCATTGTACTAATGTGGGGTCAGCTGCTGGTTGGATATTTGCGCCTGGATAATTCAGACAATCAACAGCTGGATGTACAACATCTTGACCCAAACCAAAGGGATCAATATGGTCTATTTGGAGCTTGGGTAATATATCAAGCTGATTAATCAATTTACAGTTGTCATTAGTTGTTTTAATACTTACATTGCTTTCCACAACTAGACAAGGGCTGACTGATTTCTTTAGTAACACATTATTGAATACTTCTGGTGGCTTAAAATCTGAACAAAGGTGATTGTTAGGCTGCGACTTTGAAACATCTGAGTTGGGTTGACATAGGATATCTGGGTTGCTTATGATATGACTGTTATTACCAGTAGCCTGTAGATGATCTGTATCTTCAGAGTAAAACATAAGCTCTTGATGGTTGTTTCTTAACTGGCTAAGCTCAGGACAGGTTTTGTCTGTGGATTTTGAATCTTGGTGATCTGAATGAAAACTTTCAGGCAGTAGTGTTTCATGGTTTTCTTCTTTGGTAGTTTGTGTAGTGATGAGTGTGGGATCCGCCATCTTGGTGTCAGCCTGTGGGAGACTTCTATCTTCTGAATGCATGGGATATACTTCTTGACGGTATTTCGTCTGAATTAAATCCAAATAAAGTTGCTCATTTTGTTGTAATCTGTCAAATTTACTATCAGTTTGTTTTTGAATTTGAAAGTCAACTGTTCCAAATGCCTTATCGGTACTGATTGAACTGTCAGGTATGGAAACCCATGAAAGCACATTGGAGTCTAAAGCAGAAATGTTTTGTAACGGCAGCAAACTCTCTGTCTGTGTGCTTCTTCCTTCATCTTTGACCAAGAGAAAAATGTTGTCTTGTTCTGAATTTGGCACAATCTTTTCATCCTCTTTTTGGCTCAGCAGATTGGTTGGGTCAACTGGACTTGTATTATATAACAATTCATAATTCTGTTCCAATTCTGTGCTGCTTTTTGTCCCTTGAAACTTTTGGGTAGATTTTGTAACCTCTTTATTTTGCTCTCTCTCTTGAGTAATACTGTCTAAAGAATAACCAAATAGTTTTCCCCATGCAGATTGGGTTTTCAGTTTTGATAAGGAAGGCTTTTTATTTTCCTTTCTTGCATTGCTGCTGTCTTTATTCTCTGAAATAAAGAACTTGGGAAGAGGAATTTTTCTGGAACTGGACATTTCTGATACCTGTTCTTTTCCCATGGAACTTGTCTCATTTTCTTTGCTTTGGGGAAAAGTGCCAGTTGTGTCTCCTTCTCTCTTTTGGCTGCCGGTAGGAAGCAGATTTCTTGGCTCATTGAGATCTTCAGATTTGCCTGTTGGTCCATGATTGAGGAGAGCTTCAATAGCAAAAGAGTTAGAAACATGAAATTTGGCATAATCTAAGATATCATCTGAACCTGTCATCTTGAGATGAATATTGTCTGAATCATTGATTTTCCCTAGATGTATATCTTGAGTGCTGGTTTCCATGCATATGTTGGCTGATGTTGGGACTTCATGCCCAGCTAATAGTTTGGTGCTGTCTAATTTTACTTTGTTTTCTGCCAAAACTCCACATTCTGGTCTATCTTTATGGTTCCATGAGTTCAATGAATTCAGAACACCTGCCTTCTGGAACTGGAACACAGGAGGGTCAGTTAGGCATGTCTGTGTAGGTACATTGGTCTTTGCTTTTTCTAACTCGCTGTCATGTGAGATTACCTGAGGAATGCTCTTTTGAGATTCTGCAGAATATGAATTTTTGCCTGACAGTATTTCTTTGAACACGTCATTATTCCCAACACCTTTTTCTGAACTGAGCAGAAGCATTTCTCTTTCTGCCATGTTTGAGTTGGGTTTCCTTAGCGCCTCATTACCTGTGAACATTTTAATGTTCTTCCAGTTGGCATTTGCCATTACTGGCATCTCATTTTCTAGATCGGATGTATCTTTTGCATTCTGATCTTCAAGAACATGTGAGTTAGGGTCTATGATAAATGGCCTTACTTTATCCATTGTGTACATCTTCTTGGTTGCTTTCACAGTTCCCATCTGTGTTACACACAACGGAGTTAAGTTCTTCCCTACGAAACTGGTGTTGCCAGTTTCATAATTTGGTGCAGCATCGTGATCCGTACATGCTCTGGATTCTTTTTCATCCAACAGCATACCATTAGAGGTATCCAATCTCCCGGTCTTTTGTTCTATGGGTTCAGAGGTGAACAGAGGATCAGCTGCACTCTGGGTTGGTTTAGAAGTAGGATCATTTCTCTTTCTGCTGATATTCTTGACCTCATCACTCTGTGTGTCTTTGCTGGCTGGAACTTGACTTCTTTTGTTTCCATTACTAGTCCACTTGCTAGCAACAGAAACAATTACACTGGGCTTGACAGCTGTCATGAGCACCTGATTAGTACCTTGAACGGCTTTAAATGTTCTGGAACTGGTCGGTAACGCACCTGAGGTTTTGGATGCAACACAATTTCCAGGTATTTGTGCTAATGGCAAGGTTGAGAAACCATTATTTTTAACAGTTGGTTTATTGTGCTGTAACATTGTGAGTTTTTCTGACATTCTATTCTTTTGGGATAGTTTTCCTTTTCTTGGTATATTTCCGTCAGTGAAGTGTGGCCTCTGACTTTCGTCTTTCAGAATTCCCTTTCCACCCTCAGTTTTATTCAAAGGGGGGAAGAGTCTTTTGCTTTTTGAGAAACTCATGCTTGACTTCTTTTCTTCACAGACATGGTCTGTTATTACACTTCTTTTCTTCACTTTATTGATGACCATCTCTACTTTATTAAAAACTGCTGTACTTGAGCCTACAACTAGGCCGTGGTTTTGAGGAGGCCATTTAACCTTACCAGCTTTGATGGACATTTTTGGTGCACCTTCAGTGGAATTTGCTAGAGGAAGTCGGCTAATCCCAAGTTTATTTCTCGGTTGCGATTTGCTATTGCAATTATTGCGCAAATGCATTTCACCTTGAGGCTTGGTGTCACATTGTAGATTTAAATCCACAGCGTTTCCTTGCCATCTCAGTGCACGTTCCTTCACAGTTTTCTCTGCCCTCTTCTGCTGCCTCCTGGACTCCATCCCTAGGCCTGAGGTTTCAGCCATTTTCATCTGCTGATCTTCGGGAGGATTGAAAAACAGACTTTGATCTTCTTTACCCTTGACTTTGATGAGCTGAATGTGATGGACCTTGCAGAAAAGTTCACCAAGGTGCACAGCATAATTGTGTAAACTACAAAACACAAGCAAATTACTGGTACACTCCTTGCAATGCTATGAGGAAAAATATTAGTGAGGGATTAATTGAAACATGCATTCTAAAGAACCTAACATAATATAATAAGATGCTACTTCCAGTTAATGCTGCAGGAAGATGATATTGTTAAATGTATTATAGCTTCAATAACTACTGCTATTAAAAGCATACGAAGTGAAACAGCCTTCAACAAAAGTTTGGTAAAATCAAATAAAAGGGTTAGATGCAGGGGCGTAGCCAGACAGCAGATTTTGGGTGGGCCTAGGCAAGAAGTGGGTGGGCACCAAGTGTTCTCCCCCTCCCCCCCAAAAATATCTAAGCTGGTGGGAAAATATTTCTCTCCACCTTGGCAGTCTGCAGCAGGCATGCGCTGAAAACTGAGCATTCACAGGTGCCAGTAACGTGGAGCACACCATATTCATTACCATCAGGGGGAAGTCTTCAGCCGGTAGAGCTTGGAATCCCCATCAGCTACTGCTAAACATGTTCTACTGTTGGGTGGACCTGAGCCCTAAGTGGGTGGGCCCCGGTCCACCCAGGCCCACCTGTGGCTATGCCACTGGTTAGATGTTGACTGAATGCATACAGGGACTGAATGGTAGACTTAGGATTCAATGTCTTAATAGAAGAAGAAAAATCTACAGATAACGGAAAATAAAGTAGGAATCTTAAAACAGAAAGGCAGAGGAAAAAGAGATACCTACAATTTCAATCAGACTGGCACAACTAAATAGTTTGGATTTAGGCACACCAAGGCAAAGAGAGCTAAAGTAATTTGCTCACTGCTATACAAAGTATGAATGGTAGGGCATTTGAACTTACATTCCATGACTTTTCTCATGGCTCATTGCTTTAGTCATATATATGAGGTGTACCATTCCTTTCTTGTCTTCTGTCCCATCTCAAGCTCAGTTTTTCCATTTCAAACATAAGCATCCTGTGGGACTGCCCATCAGTTGCCTCACATGGTGTTAGATTTTTGGGGTCAGCAAAGTGCGGGAACATATTATAGAGGTGATGTGCTTAGCTTCAGAAGGCCAGAGTATTGCCTATTCTTGACCAAAGTGGCCTAAGGTTACCCAGGCCATCATTCTTTTGAGACAAATGACAATGAGTGTAAAATGGGAAAGAAAGAAAAATGTCATAAATTTAGAACTATATTGAAAATAAGACATGTAAATATTTCATGGTGCCTGGTTTCCTCCTTAGCACAGAAATATGAATATAGTTATGATTGGGACCCATGGCTGGGCAGTTTTCAAAATGTTCAAAGTTAACCAATTAGAGGACAGTTTTGAAGAAAGTCTGATGACACCATAATTTCCTTTGACCTCCATGAGTCCTGTTTCCAGAGAGGAATATAACTTAAATAAACAGGCAACACTTCTTAATGAACTAGGCACGGAGGACAAATGAAACGTTTTCCCAGGGGGCTTACTGGGGACCAGTGCAAGAGCATCGGGTACCCTAGGTAAATTTTCAGGCTTACATTCCACCCCTCAATTAAATTCCGTCCCCCTAATCTGCCTTCTAGGACATCATGCATTAAATGATTAAACTTTGTTGTGTGTGTATATGTGTATAAATTTGATTTGATATACCGCTAATTATCAGCGATATCATGTGTTTTACAATAAAAGTACAATCAGTAAAACCTACACATACTTCATCAAAACCCAAAACCTAAACCTCCCTATTATCAACAAGATATCACTTACCACATATACACACATGAGGGCAGTTTCCAAAAATCATTTCCCCAAGTAAATAGGCTATTTGAACATCATCTACCCCTCCTGCAGTAAAAAGTACTCATTGGTAGTTCATTGTTTGGCTGTCGGGATCTATTGTTTTGCTTTGACTTCAGGGTTTCTTTGCTGCACCCCAGAAGCTGCTGTCCTAGATGACTGCCTAGTCCTGCCTAATGGTTGGGCCAGCTCTGTGGGAGACTTTATATCTGAGGCAGAATTTAGAATGAAATGGAGAGAGGAGGCGGTATACATGGGGGAATAGACAGGCAGACAGACAAGCAGGCACAGCTCCCTCTAAGCTGAGTGGGAGTCCTCCATCTACAGTCCTGCCAGTGGGGGGGGGGGGGGGGGGGGGGGTGCTGTTTCATTATCACATTTTCAATAGTGAGGGACAGGCAAGTTCTGCAGGACTCCAGGGGGTCCTTTTACTAAGGTGCAACGAAAAATGGCCTGCGCTGATGTAGATGCATGTAGTAGTATTGGATGCACACAGGTCCATTTTTCAGCGCACCTGCAAAAAAAGGCCTTTTTTTAGCTGAAAATGGATATGCGGCAAAATAAAAATTGGCGCGTGTCCATTTTGGGCCTGAGACCTTACTGCTACCCACTGACCTAGCAGTAAAGACTTTAGCAAGCGCTGTTTCAGTTGAATGAAGGTGGCGAAAGCCAGATTGAAGTGGATCAAGAATAGCTTGAGATGAAAGAAAGTCAAGGCAACGGCGGTGAACAGCACGTTCAAGTATCTTGGATAGGAAAGGGAGGAGGGAAATGGGGCGATAGAAGGACAGGTAGGGTCTGTAGGGGTATAAACGATCCTACAGGTCCAATGAAGGTTTTTTAAGGAGTGGTGTGACTACGGCATGTTTGAAGGCATCAGGAACAGTCGCAGTTGACAGTGAAAGATTGAGGATATGACAGATAAAAGGGATGACAGTAGGAGAGATAGTGTTAAGTAGATGGGTGGGAATAGGATCAGAGGAACAGGTAGTTAGTTTCGAGGAGGAAAGAAGATGTGTAGTTTCCTCTTAGTGATTTCAGAAAAGGAAGAAAAGGAGGCAGGGGTTGGAGGGTTGAGAGAATGGACTAAGGGAAGGAGAGGTGGAGGTGACCTGGTTGAGAATTCAAGTTTAATCTTGTGAACCTTATCATGAAAGAACTCAGCCAGAGTCTGGGGGGAAAGTGAAGGGGGGGTGGAAGTGAAGGCACTATGAGGAGAGAGTACAGTGTGGCAAAGAGACGTCGAGGGTTTGAGCCAAGAGAATTTGTCAACTGAATGTAATAGTCCTGCATAATTCACAGAATACTATAAAGTATGCATGCCACGGCGTTCCTAGGCGTGCCAATGTACACCTGCTATTGACATGGTGTAAGAGGACACATCTACACATGGACGCACCAATGCTGACTTTGTATTCTAAAACAGACTCTTGGCACCAAGATGCCATTACAGAATTTTGGGAGTGTCATATTGCCTAAGAGAATTTATGAATGTATGCTTATCTTGTGACATCATTTTTATTGCATACTGATAAAAAGGAAGAAGGAAAATTGAATAAAAAATTTAAAAGTAATAAAAAATCTGAGGTTTTTCTGGCCGATGATGAAGTGAATGTCTCCTGAAGTACTAAATATCATGAAGTTTCATTGAGTATTACAATCCTTTGAGACCTTTTCCTCCATGTTTTAATTTAGCTGGTTCTAGCATTGGTTATTGATGCCACAGTATTCTTCCATTCTGTGGAAGAGTCTAGTTGTTTTGAAGTGATTATAGAATTTGGTACAAATTGTATGGCATTGAGGCACCTAGACCGAGGCGCCAGTTTATAGAATTGCCCCTAAGTGCACATCTACCCATTTCATTTTCATAATCCTCACCTTAGTCTCTTTCTGCAGTGTTTACAACAGAAACATGAATGGTGGAGAATGACCTTATCAATGACCAGACGTTCCACATGATACACTGGTTTGAAACACGCAGAACATAGCTCCTTGTTCACAGCCTGAAAGGGAAGAAGAAAATTCTGTGAGTCTTATCTGTGCCAAAACTGTTTATTTTATTATACAGAGATAATAAATAGAAATAAAACAATATGTAGAAAAGAAAATAAGATGATACCTTTTTTAAATTGGACTAACAATACATTCTTTGATTAGCTTTCGAAGGTAACCCTTCTTCTTCAGATCAGAAATAAGCAAATGTTTGACAAATATTGGAATATATAAGTGAAACACAAAAGCAATTCCAATGAGTGTCACAGGAAGAGGGTGGAATGGGTTAGTTGAGAAACAGGGAGATCTGGCTGGATAAGACACAAGAAGAGATAGATGGTAGATAAGAGGGTGACAAAGCAGTATAATGTTATGGTTTATAGTGGGATAGAAAACCCAGATCTTTGTGAAGTCCTGTCTGGTGGGTGTCAAAATATTTTATCACTAGTAAAAAAAGGCCCGTTTCTGAAGCCAATGAAACGGGCGCTAGCAAGGCTTTCCTGTGGCTCCCCCCCCCACCCGTTGTCGATGTTGGTGAATTGCTCCACCTCCGCCCTCAACGTCATAACGTTTGACACGAGGGCGGTGAATTGCTCCGCCTCCGCCCTCAACGTCATAACGTTTGACGCGAGGGCGGGGCCCAGAGACTGTGATTTTCGAGGCTTCAGAGCTTCGAACATACAAACCTTGGCTTCAGTGACATCAGAAGCCAATAAAACATTGAGGGTGAGTTTTATATATATAGATTTTGACTTCAAATGTCTTACGTTCTTGTATTGTCTTAAAGTTTCCTTTTAGTATTCTCACCATAAAATTATTGGTGCAGTGTTCTGGTTTTATAAAGCGCTGTCTCACAGAGGTGACATCCTGGTTGGCTGCTGCGGCTAAGAAAGCAAATAGAATGTCAGGTATTATTAGGAAAGGAATGGAAAACAAAAATGAGGATGTTATAATGCCTTTGTATCGCTCCATGGTGCAACCGCACCTCGGATATTGTGTTCATTTCTGGTCGCCGCATCTCAAAAAAGATATAGTGGAATTTGAAAAGGTGCAGAGAAGGGCGACGAAAATGATAAAGGGGATGGGATGACTTCCCTATGAGGAAAGGCTAAAGCGGCTAGGGCTCTTCAGCTTGGAGAAAAGGTGGCTGAGGGGAGATATGATAGAGGTCTATAAAATAATGAGTGGAGCTGAACGGGTAGATGTGAAGCGTCTGTTCACGCTTTCCAAAAATACTAGGACTAGGGGGCATGCGATGAAGCTACAATGTAGTAAATTTAAAACGAATCAGAGAAAAGTTTTCTTCACTCAACATGTAATTAAACTCTGGAATTTGTTACCAGAGAATGTGGTAAAGGCAGTTAGCTTAGCGGAGTATAAAAAAGGTTTGGACGGCTTCCTAAAGGAAAAGTCCATAGACCGTAATTAAATGGACTTGGGGAAAATCCACTATTTCTGGGATAAGTAGTATAAAATGTTTTGTACATTTTGGGGATCTTGCCAGGTATTTGTGATCTGGATTGGCCACTGTTGGAAACAGGATGCTGGGTTCACTCTGGTGGATCCTCTTCTACTTCTATCCCTCTGCCTTTTGGTGTACCTCAGGGTTCTGTTCTTGGTCCCCTCCTCTTTTCTAATTGCACTTCTTCCTTGGTTTATTAATCTCATCCCATGGCTTTTCCTACCATCTCTATGCTGATGACTCCCAAATCTACCTTTCTACCCCTGATATCTCACCTTGTATCCAAACCAAAGTTTCAGCGTGCTTGTCTGACATTGCTGTCTGGATGTCTCAACGCCACCTGAAATTAAACATGACCAAAACCGAGCTTCTCATTTTTCCCCCCAAACCCACCTCCCCACTCCCCCCGTTTTCTATTTCTGTTGATGGCTCTCTCATTCTCCCTGTCTCCTCAACTCGAAACCTTGGGGTCATCTTTGACTCTTCTCTCTCCTTCTCTGCTCATATCCAGCAGATCGCCAAGACCTGTCATTTCTTTCTTTACAACATCCGTACAATCCGCCCCTTTCTTTCCAAGCACTCTACCAAAACCCTCGTCCACAAGCTTGTCACCTCTCGTTTAGACTACTGCAATCTGCTTCTTGCTGGCCTCCCACTTAGTCACCTCTCCCCTCTCCTATCGGTTCAAAACTCTGCTGCCCGTCTCGTCTTCCGCCAGGGTCGCTTTACTCATACTACCCCTCTCCTCAAGTCGCTTCACTGGCTCCCTATCCGTTTTCGCATCCTGTTCAAACTTCTTCTACTAACCTATAAATATACTCACTCTGCTGCTCCCCAGTATCTCTCCACACTCGTCCTTCCCTACATCCATAGGCGTAGACTGGGGGGGGGCGAGGGGGGGCAATGCCCCCCAAAACGACGAGGACGTGGACTGGTGCTAGAATGAAAAAAAAAAAAAAAACAAGCAGGCACGCGCTCGTCTCCGTCCGCTTCGCTGCTTCCCTGCCCTCTCTGTCTGCATCCCGCCCGAAAGGAAATGACATCAGAGGAAGGCGGGACGCAGACAGAGAAGGCAGGGAAGCAGCGAAGCGGACGGAGACGAGCTTGTCTATCTACCCCCTCTCTTCCTACCCTCCGGCGCAGGCAGCACCAATCTTCTCTAAGCCTTTCTTGTTCCTGGCAGCGGTAGCGACGTACACGCTGCCTTCAGCTCTGCCCCGAAGCCTTCTCTTCAAGTTCCTGTTCCCGCATAGGTGGGAACAGGAACTTGAAGAGAAGGCTTCCGGGGCAGACGAAGGCAGCGTGTATACGTCGCTACCGCTGCCAGGAGCACAGAAAGGTTGAAGAAGACTGCTGCCTGCACCGGAGGGAGGGAGGAAGAGAGGGGGTAAACGGAGTCACCATCCTGGACCTCGCAGGAGGGGGGGGGGGGCAGCAGAGGGAAGATGAATGGGACTGGGAGGGTGGAGAGCAGAGGGAAGGAGTAAGAGATGGATGGGACTGGGAGGGGTGGGTGGGGAGCAGAGGGAAGGACCAGGAATTGGATTGGAGTGGACTGGACTGGGAAAGGAGGTCAGAGGGAAGGAGCAGGAGATGGATGGGACTGGGAGGGGTGGGTGGGGAGCAGAGGGAAGGACCAGGAATTGGATTGGACTGGACTGGGAAAGGAGGTCAGAGGGAAGGAGCAGGAGATGGATGGGACTGGGAGGGGTGGGAAGCAGAGGGATGGACCAGGAGATGGATGGGACTGGACTGGGAAAGGAGGTCAGAGGGAAGGAGCAAGAGATGGATGGGACTGGGAGGGGTGGGTGGGGAGCAGAGGGAAGGACCAGGAATTGGATTGGACTGGACTGGACTGGGAAAGGAGGTCAGAGGGAAGGAGCAGGAGATGGATGGGACTGGGAGGGGTGGGTGGGGAGCAGAGGGAAGGACCAGGAATTGGATTGGACTGGACTGGGAAAGGAGGTCAGAGGGAAGGAGCAGGAGATGGATGGGACTGGGAGGGGTGGGAAGCAGAGGGATGGACCAGGAGATGGATGGGACTGGACTGGGAAAGGAGGTCAGAGGGAAGGAGCAAGAGATGGATGGGACTGGGAGGGGTGGGTGGGGAGCAGAGGGAAGGACCAGGAATTGGATTGGACTGGGAAAGGAGGTGAGCAGAGGGAAGGAGCAGGAGATGGATGGGACTGGGAGGGGTGGGAAGCAGAGGGAAGGAGCAAGAGATGGATGGGACTGGGAGGGGTGGGTGGGGAGCAGAGGGAAGGACCAGGAATTGGATTGGACTGGGAAAGGAGGTGAGCAGAGGGAAGGAACAGAAGATGGATGGGACTGCAAGGGGTGGGGAGCAGAGGGAAGGAGCAAGAGATGGATGGGACTGCGAGGGGTGGGGAGCAGAGGGATGGACCAGGAGATGGATGGGATTGGGAGAGGTCAGGCACAGCAGAGGGAAGGAGCAGAAGATGGATGGGACGGAGGGATGGTGAGCAGAGGGAAGGAACAGAAGATGGATGGGACTGGGAGGGGTGGGGAGCAGAGGGAAGGAGCAAGAGATGGATGGGACTGGGAGGGTGGGGAGCAGAGGGAAGCCTACTGGAAAGAAGACACTGCATAAAACAGAAGACACTGGGATCAAAGCGAATAGAAAAACTACATGATCAGACAACAAAGGTAAATAAAAGTTTATTTTATTCATAATTTATTAATTGAAATGTGTCAGCTTTTTGAAATGTGCATCTGTGATATTTTGCCTGTAAATTTCATTTCCTTCCTCCATATTAGCATATTCATTTGCATATGTATATATGCAAATGATATGCTAATATGCCCCGCCCATTTTTTGCCCCCCCAAATGAAACAGTCAAACTACGCCTATGCCTACATCCCTTCCCGTGCACTCCGCTCCATGGATAAATCCTTCTTATCTGTTCCCTTCTCCACTACTGCCAACTCCAGACTTCGCGCCTTCTGTCTCGCTGCACCCTACGCCTGGAATAAACTTCCTGAGCCCCTATGTCTTGCCCCACCCTTGGCCACCTTTAAATCTAGACTGAAAACCCACCTCTTTAACATTGCTTTTGTCTCATAACCACTTGTAACCACTCGCCTCCACCTACCCTCCTCTCCTCCTTCCTGTACACATTAATTGATTTGATTACTTTATTTTTTGTCTATTAGATTGTAAGCTCTTTGAGCAGGGACTGTCTTTCTTCTATGTTTGTGCAGCGCTGCGTACGCCTTGTAGCGCTATAGAAATGCTAAATAGTAGTAGTAGTAGTAGTAGGGTTCAATGGACCTTTGGTCTTTCCCAGTATGGCAATACTTATGTACTTATTGTCATGTTTCATATGATGTCTATGTATCGGAGAAAAGTTTTCTTCACTCAACATGTAATTAAACTCTGGAATTTGTTGCCAGAGAATGTGGTAAAGGCGGTTAGCTTTGTGGGGTTTAAAAAAGGTTTGGATGACTTCCTAAAGGAAAAGTCCATAGACCATTATTAAAATGGATTTGGGGAAAATCCACCGCTTATTTCTAGAATATGCAGCATAAAATGTGTTGTACTGTTTTGGAATCTTGCCAGGTACTTGTGACCTGGATTGGCCACTGTTGGGAAACAGGATGCCGGGCTTGATGGACCTTCGGTCTGTCCCAGTATGGCAATACTTGTGTACTTAAGTAGATTAGGATCTGGCTTGTTTCTCCAATATGGCATCCTTCTTCACACTTTTTGCACTGAATGATATATACCACATTTGAAGATGAGAGAGTAATTCTAGAAGAGGGTGCCTAGACTGAGGTGCTAGGAAAGCACGTTATTATGCCTTTGTATTGCTCCATGGTGCGACCTCACCTCGAATATTGTATTCAATTCTTGTCACCGCATCTCAAAAAAGATATAGTAGAATTAGAAAAGATGCAGAGAAGGGCGACAAAAATGATAAGAGAAAAAATGGCTGACAGGAGATATGATAGAGCTCTATAAAATAATGAGTGGAGTGGAAAGGGTAGACGTGAAGCGTCTGTTTACTTTTTCCAAAAATACTAGGACTAGGGGGCATGTGATGAAGCTACAAAGTAGTAAATTTAAAACAAATTGGAAAAAAATTTTCTTCACTCAACGAGTAATTAAACTCTGGAATTCATTGCCAGAGAATGTGGTCAAGGCTGTTAGTTTAGCAGGGTTTAAAAAAAGTTTGGATGGCTTCCTAAAGGAAATGTCCATAGACCATTATTAAATGGACTTGGGGAAAAGCCACTATTTCTGGGATAAGCAGTATAAAATGTTTTGTACATTTTTGGGATCTTGCCAGGTATTTGTGACCTGGATTGGCCACTGTTGGAAACAGGATGCTGGGCTCGATGGACCATTGGTCTTTCCCAGTATGGCAATACTTATGTACTTAGTCCATAGACCATTATTAAAATGGACTTGGGGAAAATCCACAGCTTATTTCTAGAATATGCAGCATAAAATGTGTTGTACTGTTTTGGAATCTTGCCAGGTACTTGTGATCTGGATTGGCCACTGTTGGGAAACAGGATGCTGGGCTTGATGGACCTTCGGTCTGTCTCAGTATGGCAATACTTGTGTACTTAAATAGATTAGGATCTGGCTTGTTTCTCCAATATAGCATCCTTCTTCACACTTTTTGCACTGAATGATATATACCACATTTGAAGATGAGAGAGTAATTCTAGAAGAGGGTGCCTAGACTGAGGTGCTAGGAAAGCACGTTATTATGCCTTTGTATTGCTCCATGGTGCGACCTCACCTCGAATATTGTGTTCAATTCTTGTCACCGCATCTCAAAAAAGATATAGTAGAATTAGAAAAGGTGCAGAGAAGGGCGACAAAAATGATAAAAGGGATGGGACGACTTCCCTATGAGGAAAGACTAAAGCGGCTACGGCTCTTTAGCTTGGAGAAAAAAAACGGCTGACGGGAGATATGATAGAGCTCTATAAAATAATGAGTGGAGTGGAAACGGGAGATGTGAAGCATCTGTTTACTCTTTCCAAAAATACTAGGACTAGGGGGCATGCGATGAAGCTACAAAGTAGTAAATTTAAAACAAATTGGAGAAAATATTTCTTCACTCAATGAGTAATTAAACTCTGGAATTCATTGCCAGAGAATGTGGTAAAGGCTGTTAGCTTAGCGGGGTTTAAAAAAGGTTTGGAAGGCTTCCTAAAGGAAATGTCCATAGACCATTACTAAAATGGCCTTGGGGAAAATCCACTGCTTATTTCTGGGATAAGCAGCTTAAAATATTTTGTACTTTTTGGGGATCTTGCTAGGTATTTGTAACCTAGATTGGCCACTGCTGGAAACAGGATGCTGTGTTTGATGGACCTTTGGTCTATCCCAGTATGGCAATACTTATGTACTTACTTGAAGTGTATACTGTAAAGAAAGAGATGCCTACTTTTTTTTATAGAATACTTGCATAAGCAACCAAAAACACATCTCCCCCGATATTTAAAACCATTTAATCAGCCAGAAACGGCATCTGGCCGGTTATATAGCACTTAATCAGCTATCTATTGATATTCAGTGGGAGATAGCTGGCTGTCTCCCGCTGAATATTTCCAGTTAGCACTTAGCGGATAGCTGGTTATATGCACAATATAACTGGCTATCTGCCAATTTTCAGTGCATCGCAGGCTACGTTTGGTTGCCAAATTAGGCCACCAAAATAGCAGGTCTATATTTGTCTGGTTTAAACTTAACCGGCCAGTGCTGAATATCGGCTTGGTCAGTTAAGTTTAAAATGGCCAGAAAAAAAAATGGATATTCAGTGGCGGTCACTGGAAACGGCTCGGCAATGAATATCCGGGCTCAGCACCGACCGCAGGAGGCAGCTTGGCTAACTCTCGTGGTCTGAATATCGGCTCCACCTGTATTTAAGGCATGGACACTTATCCCAGCCATAGCTGTTGTAAATTCTTGCGTTTAAATTGCAAGGTTAGAAGATTTTATAATTTAGACATGTGGAGGGGCATTTTTGGAAGAATGTCCAAGTCAGAATTAGGACGCCCCACTCATAATGTCCATAAAAACCTGTTCATCTCACAGCCATTTTTGAACAGGAAAACTTCGATGTTTGCTGTTCGAAAATAAGTGAGAACATCCAAAATGAACAGCCATTTTCCAAACTAAAGCATTCAATTATTGAACATACACAAAAAAAAAAAAACCAGGAACAAGATTGTCTGTCTGGCAGCATTTGTCCAAAAATGGCCACACAGACCTTTCTGCTGAGCAGAGGGGCAGCCTAGTGGTCAGTGCAGTGCAGTACCATTTGATGTATAAAAGAAATATTCTTTTCTGGGTTAATATAGTTTTTCAGTTGAAGTTCTATTCCAATAGGATTCAGAACAAATTAATACATAATTAAAATGCTATTTAGCATGTGAACACAAGTTAAATCATTAAATAGTTTGCTATGGCTGAAAGAAATATGACCAGTTAACATGACAAAAATCCATCATAAACCATCAGTTAATATTTGAGTTTGGCACAATATTTAAATGATTCTACTAAGAAATACACTGAAAAAGTCGCATTGTGTCCGAATGTGACCATATAATTGAGAATGATGGCTCTTATATCAGGCTGGTGGGCTGTAAAAAAAAAAAGTTAATGTGATATCTTGCCTCATAATTACTATCTTCACTACCATCCATCAACTGAATTGTCTCAAATGAATGAGTAGTATCTGTCTAAAAAAACTGTAATCATTATTTTGTACATTTTTCTAGTGAATTTAATGCTTCTGACAGGTGCTGGATAAGATTTCCACCTCAGCCCATGGAAGTCAAATGGGCTGACCTCTGTTCTGGTTTCAACCATTGCATGCATGGACGTATTCTGATTTCGTCATTCATTTTCCTAAGAAAATCAGAGTAAACAAATTCATGCATACAGTGGGAAAAACCACAGTTTTTGACCTGGGATGGCTGTTTTGATAGCATCGGAAGATGAAGTTTTTCATATAACAGATACAACAAAAGCAGAGCCAGTACAAACATCCTCAAAACGCCCTGCCAAGGTGCCTCAACCCTGCTCCAGAGATCCTGTCTTTTAAGGGTAGGAGGATATTTCTGTTTCTATGCTTTACAATCTTTCAGCTAAGACTGCCAACAAAGGGTGGCAATTAAGGATGGCAGGGAAGTGCCATGTTAGGGTGCAGATGAATACATTAGAACGATAAATGAGCTGAACAGAAGGCTTGGTTTTCCAGAGCTGTCAGTGCAGTACATTTTATGATCAATAAATTCACTAAATATTCCAATATATAATTTAAATATTCATGATGCCTTGCTGAAAGAATATAAATTGCAAACTGTTTTACTGCTATTATTATTAGCTTCATCATAGCACAGAATTGTGCAAGATAAACACACACACACACACACACACACACACACACACACACACACACACACACACACACACACACACACAAAGTCAATGTAGTTATACAGTGAATGATTAATACAATCCAGACAGATGAAATAGGGAAGAAAGTCTGGGGGACCTTTTACCAAGCAGCGGTAAAGGTGGCTTGTAGTGGTGTTGGCTCATGGGATTGTAGTGCGCTGAGGCCACCTTTTACTGTAGTGGATAAAAATGCATTTTCGAATAGAGGGAGTAAATGGCCGTGCGCTACTTAAAAAAGTGGCATGTGGCCATTGACTGCCGGAGCTCTTAGCGCATCCTGTTTAGGAGGCAGTAAGGGCTCCGGCAGTAATCAGGCAGCATGCAGCACTGCCTAATTACTCCCTGCCCACCGACGCTAGAAAATAAAAATTGTTTTCTAGCACTGGAACATAGAACATAAGAGTAGCCATACTGGGTCAGACGAATGGTTCATCTAGCCCAGTATCCTGTTTTCCAAACAGTGGCCAAGCCACGTCACAAAGTACCTAGCAAAACCCCAATTAGCAACAACATTCCATGCTTCCAATCCCAGGGCAAGCAGTTGCTTCCCCATGTCTGTCTCAATAGCAGACTATGGACTTTTCCTCCAGGAATTTGTCCAAACCTTTTTTTAAACCCAGATATGCTAACTGCTGTTACCACATCCTCTGGCAAAAACTTCCAGAGCTTAACTATTCGTTGAGTGAAAAAATATTTCCTCCTATTTGTTTTGAAAGTATTTCCATGTAACTTCCTCGAGTGTCCCCTAGTCTTTGTACTTTTGGAACGAGTGAAAAATTGATTTACTTATACTCATTCTACATCACTCAGGATTTTGTAGACCTCAATCATATCTCCCCTCATCCTTCTCTTTTACAGTCTGAAGGACCCTAACCTCTTTAGCCTTTCCTCATATGAGAGGAGTTCCATCCCCTTTATCATTTTGATCGCTCTTCTTTGAACCTTTTCTAATTCCGCTATATCTTTTTTGAGATACGGTGACCAGAACTGAACGCAATAATCAAGGTGCAGACGCACCATGGAGCAATACAAATGCATTATAGTATTTTCGGTCTTATTCACCATTTCTTTCCTAATAATTTCTAGCATCCTGTTTGCTTTTTTTGGCCGCCACCGCACACTGAGCCGAAGATTTCAGCGTATTATCTACAACGACACCCAGATCATTTTCTTGAGTGAATAGAGGATTAACTGACTTGCTCAGAGTCATAAAGAGCTGCAATGGAAACTGAACCCAGTTCCCCAGGTTCTCAGTCTAGTGCACTAACCATTAAGCTACTCTTCCACTGTACCTATGGAACTACCACCTGGCTACTGGGCGAGCCTAGTAGTAGGGCCGATTTGCCGTGTGCTATCCCAGCAGTAGCCCTGCCGCCAGTTGATAAAAGGACCCCTTTGTATCTTAAAGAGATCATATATTTTTGTATTAGAAAAAGGAGCAGAAAGATCAGATAAAAGACATGGGGGAGGGAGGAGCTGGTATTCGGTTGCATATTGCAATTTATCTCTGCATCTACTCAAGCTGAATGAGTCTGTGCTGGGCAGACTGGGTGGGCCATGATTTTGGTCTTTTTCTGCAGTCATTTACTATGTTGCTGTGACAGAATGAACTACACAGATGTAAGAGTGATAAAGACAGTTACAGGAACAACATGGTCACAATAGATTTCCCCATGCAGATGTCATAACTGCATATGACAAATTTCTAAAGGCATCTACCCATAATGGAAGCTATTAAAAAAATGATTGCATTAATCCTAATTTACAACTACAGCTTCAATTACATTTTTATTGCATTTGTATCCCACATTTTCCCACCTATTTGCAGGCTCAATGTGGCTTACATAGTTTTGTTAACATTGTCATTACAGGATATCAGATTCAATTAGTAATGTGTAGCGATTAAGGAAGGGAAGAAAGAAGTAGGAAGGGAGTGATTAGGGTGGTTATAGAAGGTGGGCTTTCATAATTGAGTGGGTTGGTGAGGTGTCTTAGTGAGGCTGTAGGTTCATCTATATACAAAACATGGGCATTGCTGTGGGCACCAGGATGGCACCACAACATGCCAAACTTTTCATGGTAGAACTGGAAGAGATATCTTTGAATACATGTCAGACTAAATCGTTTAGAGTATTGGTATATTGATGATATTTTTAGGATTTGGACTGATGGAAAAGCGACTCTCAAACAACTTTACAATTCTTTAAATGCATCCCATCCTTCAATCAGATTCAAAATTGACTACTCCACAGAAAAAAGTCAACTTTTGAGACACCACAGTCTGTATCAACAATGACTATATACAAACATCTATATACAGGAAACCAACTGACAGATGCAGCTATCTCCACAATTCCAGCTTCCACCCTTCACATATTAAAAAAATCCTTTATATACAGCTAAGACACTTGATACCATTGTATATGCTCAAACCCAAGTGATGAACACCTCAAAATCCTGACTGAATCCTTCAAACAAAAGGCTTCAAACCTTAAAATAATCTCCAGAAGGATTACCTCTTCCCTTAAAACTCCTAGCGAAAACCTTCTCCAGTACAAAGAAAAGAAAACTTTGGAGAGAGCTGGAAAAACGGAGAAAAATCATAAAACATCTACAGCCACTACTCCAGGAGGATAAATTACTGAGACCTTGCTGATTAACCTAGCAGATAACTTTCATAACAGGTTGGAAAAAGGTTTATGCATCATATTATTACTACTAGATATCTGTGTAAGATATGGCCAACCATGTATTGTTACGATGTTTATTTACAGTGGGGATTGATGGCAATATGTTGCAGTGGTTTGGCTCATACTTGACAGGTAGGAAGCAGGCAATTAAATTTGGGAACAAGACAAGTTCCCTGGTACTTGGTTTTTTTTCTTAACGGAGTTCTTGCAAGGGTCAGTGTTGTCCCTTTATCTGTTTAACCTATACTTGCTATCTCTGTACTTGGTTACACGTGTGGTGGGATTTCACTCGCATTCATGTGGACAATGTTGTGGTCACGATTTCTATGCCAAGGTATATAAAGGATATAGGGGCAACACTGGAGAAGAAGATGACTTTACCGAACAAATGGTTTCAGTTGCTGAGTCTAAAACTGGATCTAAAATTGAGATGCTATAACTGGCTGATGATAGAGTAAGTGGGCCTTAACTGTAGTTAGAGGAGACGTAGGATATGGTCTCTAAAGGATGGTGTTGCGACTTAGGGGTATGGATGGAATCAGAGTTACAGATGAAAGATCAGATTGCTAGGTTGGTGCCAGGCACTTTCTTGACTTTTAGTCAGATTTGCCAGTTGCAGTCATTTATATCGGAATCAGATTTGATGTAGGTAACTAGGGGTTTTGATTTTCCCGTGATTCAATTATTGTAATGTGCTATTGTAAGGGTTACCGCAGAAGGATGCTCAGTTTTGGTGAAGAACATTGCAGTAGAGCTTATCAAAGACCTCAGGAAGTTTGGTCATATAATGCCCATTTTAATACACTTATATTGGCTTCTATTAAATATCAGGTCTATGTCAAAGTGTTGGTGTTTAAAATTTTGCATGCGTTGGCAGCACACACATAACCTTCTATCCAAATTATATCTTTGTGTCCCAGGTAGAGTTTTGCACACCCATGGGGTGGGGTTGCTGTCTATACCAAAGGTTAGAGGGGTCCTTTTACTAAGGTGTGCTAAAAAAATGGCCTGCGGTAGTGTAGGCTTGGGTTTTGGGCGTGCACGGATCCATTTTTCAGCGCATCTGTAAAAACTGCCTCTTAAATATTTTTGCCAAAAACGGACATGCAGCAAAATGAAAATTCCCGTGCTTCCATTTTGGGTCTGAGACGTTACCGCCAGCCATTGACCTAGCGGTAAAGTCTCATGTGGTAACTAGGCGGTAATGACCTACACATATCAAATGCCACTTGGTGCGCATTCAATATGCGCATCCAAAAATAATTATTTTTCGGATGTGCATATCAGACACGAGCCAAAAAATGAAATTACCGCGAGAGCCACATGGTAGCCAGGCGGTAACTCCATTTTGGCATGCGTTGGGCGCACGTACAGTGGTGGAAATAAGTATTTGATCCCTTGCTGATTTTGTAAGTTTGCCCACTGACAAAGACATGAGCAGCCCATAATTGAAGGGTAGGTTATTGGTAACAGTGAGAGATAGCACATCACAAATTAAATCCGGAAAATCACATTGTGGAAAGTATATGAATTTATTTGCATTCTGCAGAGGGAAATAAGTATTTGATCCCCCACCAACCAGTAAGAGATCTGGCCCCTACAGACCAGGTAGATGCTCCAAATCAACTCGTTACCTGCATGACAGACAGCTGTCGGCAATGGTCACCTGTATGAAAGACACCTGTCCACAGACTCAGTGAATCAGTCAGACTCTAACCTCTACAAAATGGCCAAGAGCAAGGAGCTGTCTAAGGATGTCAGGGACAAGATCATACACCTGCACAAGGCTGGAATGGGCTACAAAACCATCAGTAAGACGCTGGGCGAGAAGGAGACAACTGTTGGTGCCATAGTAAGAAAATGGAAGAAGTACAAAATGACTGTCAATCGACAAAGATCTGGGGCTCCACGCAAAATCTCACCTCGTGGGGTATCCTTGATCATGAGGAAGGTTAGAAATCAGCCTACAACTACAAGGGGGGAACTTGTCAATGATCTCAAGGCAGCTGGGACCACTGTCACCACGAAAACCATTGGTAACACATTACGACATAACGGATTGCAATCCTGCAGTGCCCGCAAGGTCCCCCTGCTCCGGAAGGCACATGTGACGGCCCGTCTGAAGTTTGCCAGTGAACACCTGGATGATGCCGAGAGTGATTGGGAGAAGGTGCTGTGGTCAGATGAGACAAAAATTGAGCTCTTTGGCATGAACTCAACTCGCCGTGTTTGGAGGAAGAGAAATGCTGCCTATGACCCAAAGAACACCGTCCCCACTGTCAAGCATGGAGGTGGAAATGTTATGTTTTGGGGGTGTTTCTCTGCTAAGGGCACAGGACTACTTCACCGCATCAATGGGAGAATGGATGGGGCCATGTACCGTACAATTCTGAGTGACAACCTCCTTCCCTCCGCCAGGGCCTTAAAAATGGGTCGTGGCTGGGTCTTCCAGCACGACAATGACCCAAAACATACAGCCAAGGCAACAAAGGAGTGGCTCAGGAAGAAGCACATTAGGGTCATGGAGTGGCCTAGCCAGTCACCAGACCTTAATCCCATTGAAAACTTATGGAGGGAGCTGAAGCTGCGAGTTGCCAAGCGACAGCCCAGAACTCTTAATGATTTAGAGATGATCTGCAAAGAGGAGTGGACCAAAATTCCTCCTGACATGTGTGCAAACCTCATCATCAACTACAGAAGACGTCTGACCGCTGTGCTTGCCAACAAGGGTTTTGCCACCAAGTATTAGGTCTTGTTTGCCAGAGGGATTAAATACTTATTTCCCTCTGCAGAATGCAAATAAATTCATATACTTTCCACAATGTGATTTTCCAGATTTAATTTGTGATGTGCTATCTCTCACTGTTACCAATAACCTACCCTTCAATTATGGGCTGCTCATGACTTTGTCAGTGGGCAAACTTACAAAATCAGCAAGGGATCAAATACTTATTTCCACCACTGTAGATGCTTACGCAGCTTAGTAAAAGGACCCCAGAGTTAGGAGGAAATTGTGTCATTGGGATAGGGCTTATGGAATGCTCTTCCTATCAGCTTACGAGTGGGAAAGGGATCTGTGTGAATATTTACTTATTTACACGGCCTTATGAGGGGGTTCTGTGGGTTGATGGGGTGGGATGGTTGGACTGTTCATGTAATTTTCTTTTCTTTTGGTGCTGTACACTGCATAGAGCTGACTGGAGGTTTAGTTTATAAAAGTAATACAATATATAAGTTCATAAAATCAGAAGTGGAGTAGAATGATTAAATAGGGAATGATTGTTTAATCTATCAAACAACTCAAAATCAAAAGGGCACTCAGTGAAACTTAACAACCAAAAGATTGAAAAAGTATAATAGAAAGGTTTTTTTTTTATGCAGAGCAAAATTAAATTGTGGAATTCATTGCCAGAGGATGTGGTCTAAATGGCTAATATAACAAGGTTCAAAAGAGGTATGGAAAAGTTCCTGGAGTAAAAGTCCATAAACAAGATCAGACAGGTAGAATTTACAACATCCATAAAATCCGCCCCTTTCTTTCCGAGCACTCTACCAAAACCCTCATCCACACCCTTGTCACCTCTCGTTTAGACTACTGCAATCTGCTTCTTGCTGGCCTCCCACTTATTCACCTCTCCCCTCTCCAGTCGGTTCAAAACTCTGCTGCCCGTCTCGTCTTCCGCCAGGGTTGCTTTACTCATACTACCCCTCTCCTCAAGTCGCTTCACTGGCTCCCTATCCGTTTTCGCATCCTGTTCAAACTTCTTCTACTAACCTATAAATGTACTCACTCTGCTGCTCCCCAGTATCTCTCCACACTCGTCCTTCCCTACACCCCTTCCCGTGCACTCCGCTCCATGGATAAATCCTTCTTATCTGTTCCCTTCTCCACTACTGCCAACTCCAGACTTCGCGCCTTCTGTCTCGCTGCACCCTACGCCTGGAATAAACTTCCTGAGCCCCTACGTCTTGCCCCATCCTTGGCCACCTTTAAATCTAGACTGAAAGCCCACCTCTTTAACATTGCTTTTGACTCGTAACCACTCGCCTCCACCTACCCTCCTCTCTTCCTTCCCGTTCACAGTAATTGATTTGATTTGCTTACTTTATTTATTTTTTGTCAATTAGATTGTAAGCTCTTTGAGCAGGGACTGTCTTTCTTCTATGTTTGTGCAGCGCTGCGTATGCCTTGTAGCGCTATAGAAATGCTAAATAGTAGTAGTAGTAGAGTCATTGCTCATCCCTAGAAATGAGCTATAAGAGAAAGATCTACTCTGCTGAGTACTTGTGACCCAAATTCACCATTGTTGGAGACAGGATGTTGCGCTTCACGGACCTTGGTCTAACTCAGCACAGCTTTTCTTATGTTCGATGTTCTTTGTGTCATTCAATATCAAGGCATTGATTGTGAATAAATTATTAAAATACTAGTAAAAAAGGCCCGTTTCTGACACGGGCGCTAGCAAGGTTTTCCTCATAATGTGTATGTTTTGGAGAGTGTATGTGAGAGTGACTGTGTGTGATAGAGAGAGTGAAAGTGTGAGTGTGTGTGTGAGAGAGAGAGAGTGAGTCTGGGTGTGAGCGTGTCTGTGAGAGAGTGTGAGAGAGTGTGTGTGTGAGAATGAGTGTGTGTGCAATTGCGTATGGGAGACACAGTGTGATAGAGAGAGAGTGTGTTTCACACAGATACAGTGTGTGCGTGAATGAGAGTGTGTGTGAGGCACAGATTGTCTGTGAGACTGAGTGTATGAGACCAAGCGAGTATGTAAGTGACTGTGTGACACATAGAGAGTGAATGTGATACAATGTGAGACATAGAGTGTATGAGAGTGAGAGACAGAAACACATTGTCTGTGAGAGAGAGAGTGTGTGTGTGTGTGACAGAGATACCTCCCTCCCTCCCTCCCTCTCTCTCTATGGTGTCAGGCCCCCCTCTTTCTCTGGTGTCTGAGATTGCTGCCACTGCACCTAAGCAATTGGTGTGCTGGAGGAGAGGAAGAGAGAGAGAGAGTGTGTGTGTGGGGTGGGGGGGATGTGTTGGAGGGGTTCAGCTTGGAAGAAGAGGGGTGTGGGGGATTCTGGATGCGCTGCCAGATGAAAGTAAGTGAGTATGTGTGTGTGTGTGTGGGGGGGGGGGGGGGGTTCAGGAAGCAATGGCAGATGACAGAGTGAGGGAGTGTGTGTGTGTGTGGGGGGCAGGGGGTACAGGAAGCGCTGCCAGATGAGAGAGTGAGTGTGTATGGGGTTTCATGAAGCGCTCCCATCCTTGAACCCCCTCCCCACCTCAGTCCCCTTCTCTCATTCAAGAACCCCCTCCCCAGTCTCTCCCATCCAAAAACCCCAGTCCCCTCCCCACCCGTCCCCTTCTCCAATCCGAGAACCCCCTCCCCAGTCTCTCCCATCCAAAAACCCCTTCAAGCATCCAAGAACCCCCTCCCCACCTCAGTCTCCTTCTCCCATTCAAGAACCCCCTCCCCAGTCTCTCCCATCCAAAAACCCCAGTCCCCTCCCCACTCGTCCTCTTCAAGTATCCAAGAACCCCCTCCCCACCTCAGTCCCCTTCTCCCATTCAAGAATCCCAGTCCTCTCCCCATCCGTCCCCTTCTCCCATCCGAGAACCCCCTCCCCAGTCTCTCCCATCCAAGAACCCCAGTCCCCTCCCCACCCGTCCCCTTCAACTATCCAAGAACCCCCTCCCCACCCCCTTCTGCTTCTCCCATCCATGAACCCCTCCCACCTCAGTCTCCTTCCCATTTGAGAACCCCCTCCCCCCACCTGAGAGCCCCACACCCTTCTCCCATCTGAGTCCCTCCCCACCTACCAGCTCCATTCTCCTGCCGCCCAGGCCCACCACCCTCACTGCCTTAAAAAAAACCCCAATTTGAAGCACTGGAGTAACAGGCAGCAGCGCCTCGCGTCTGCCCTTCTACTAAAAATCTCTTCCACGACGTCATTGGGCCTTCCCACATTGAGTCCCACCCGCCCTCGCGGTAATTGGAAGTTACCTGAGAGGAGGGCGGGACTCAATGTGGGAAGGCCCAATGACGTCGTCGAAGAGATTTTTAGTAGAAGGGCAGACGCGAGGCGCTGCTGCCTGTTATTCCAGCGCTTCAAATTGGGTTTTAAAGGCAGGACAGCGCCGGGAGCACCCCCCACCCGCTGACATCTGGGGCGGAGCGCCCCCACCACGTCGCCGTCGCGCGTTGCTGAACTTGGGAGGGAGGGAGAGTGGTGCTCGGGCGGTCGGGGCGGGGCTACCTGAGGCGCGCGGCGCGGTTGGTAGCCAGCGTTTCCTTGGCAGGGGGAGGAGTAGGCTACTCCTCCCCCTTCCTTGATGCGGTCCCTGAGGGCAGGGCAGCAAGTCGTTCAGTGGCTTCACCACCACGAACTTACGAACCGTTCTGGGAGTCTGAGTGACTTCAGAACGTTGTCCTCAGAACGTTGAGGGTGCCTTTTATTATATTAGATGGAAACAATTTACACCATGCACTTTGGTACTTTCATGGATTTGCCCAAATTGAGGACCTGTGAGTATTTCTGATAGTTTCAGTTGGTGCAAATAGCCACGGCTGCAGTTAGGCATGATTCCCGGCATAAGTGCTATTCTATAAACTATGCCTAACTTTAGATGTGGCTTATAGAATAGCGTTATATGTGCAGTAACTTGTATGGTAAAAAAAAAAAAGGATTGCATGTTACATTGATTTGTATTACAATGAGTTGCCCTGCTTGCTAATGTAATTTTACCACTGGAGGCCCTACCATTAGGCCACCTGAGGCAGCGGCCTCAGGTGGCATTCTTTTGGAGCGGCATCCACACCCAAGCCCACCACGCTAAAGCATCACCTACTGCCCTTCCTTTTCCGAATTTACCTTCTTTTCCAAAAGTCAGGGCGGCAGCGGTTCCCATACCCTGCCCTGCTGCTGACCCCTTCTCTCTTATGTGAGACGTATGGGTTGGGGCGGGCTGCAGTAGAGAGAAGGGGCTGGGGCCGGTGGCAGGGCAGTGTATGGGAACTGCTGCTGCCCCGACTTTTTGGAACGCCAGAAAAGAAGATAAATTTGGGGAAGGAATGAAGGGGGGAGATGCCAGACTGGGTGGTGGTGGAGCGGAGCCGGGGTGGCAGACCATTCCCTTGCCTCAGGCAGCAGACTGTCTTGGGCCGCCCCTGAATTTTACCTTAGTATATGTGTTGTGTTATATCCCTAGAGTCCCAAGGAGATATAAACCCATATTTTTGTGTTGTATCTTGAAGCAAATATGAAGTGTGCATATGATAAAGAGTTTGTATATATGTAGAAAGTATAGAGTGAAAGTGTAAGGAGTGTTTCCTGAAGCCTCAGTGCTTTACTATAATCCACTGAGTCCTATCATGAAAACTCTGGCACTGTACAGAACAGCATCGGAAAATTACCGCCAGGACAGCGCTGCAAAAGTAATCCCTAATGCTCAACACTAATTATATGCGAAAATAGGCGCGCTGTTAGTGTTGAGCATTAGGGAGTTCAGGGGGAGGTGTGTGCATGTCGCATGCGCTCAAGAATTGTGCATCAAGCGCGACTCTTGTGTGCAGCCCCCAGGGGAGCAAAAGCCTGTGCAGACTTCTGGGTCACAGCGTTTGGGCACTGCCTTTCCTCAGTCCATGCAAGGAGTCTTTTTTCCCACAGAGCTGCTTTCCATAGTGCTGGGCTCTGCTGCTGTCCCACAGATGTTCTGGAGACCTGCCGGAGGTAAGGGCAGGTCTCAGAGAAGCTGCAACAAGACGCAGGAGAGAAGAGGCACAGCTGGTTAAAGTTTTTAATCATGAATCCTTTCTGGTTAGTCCATTCCAGCTTCTAGGTAACTTTCAGAATCAGATATTGTTTATAGTAATGTTTTAACACAAATACCTCCCCCCCCCACACCATGTCTGACTAGTCCTTCTTTCTAGGTATCTCCCCACTTTCATATAAAATAATGGACTGATGGAAACTAATGACTTTAAACCACAGCTGTCAGCAACACTGGTCTCCCTATTCCTCCCCACGGCTTGGAACAACCCTAATGCCAGCTCCGAGCTGGCATAGGGTTTGCCATGGAAGGACAGCCCTTGTTTGGTGTACTGCCTGCTGAACATTGGGGAGGAATATGGGATGACCTCTAGCATTCATTTGCATGCTCAGTGCACTCAGAACCACCAAGCTCATTGTTTCCCCGTGCTCATTGGCTCTGAGCATTTGACGCTAGCAAATGCGGGCGCTAGTCCAGCGCTAATGGGTTCTAGTGCATGCATTTGCTTCTGAGCATTGTGGCCTGATAGAATAAAACCCTCTGGCTGCCTTATTTATTTGCTGCACTTGTATCCCACATTTTCCCACCCATTTGCAGGCTCAATGTGGCTTACAAAATGTTACAACGACATTCACATTAATAGAATAAGAATTTCAGAATATAAATACAGAAAAGGTGCATAAAAATATCATAGCTATCATATTAACGGAATAATAATTTCAGAATTATTACAAATAAAGGTGCATAAGTATATCATGTAGGAATGGAAGTGGGTAAATAGAGAAAGCATAACATAATGATATCAAGACAAGATATAGTATTCAATAATAATATTCAGTAATGAGGATGTAATTCAAATAAACACATTGGAGAGTTCCATAATAGATGTATTGGAGTAATTTGGGAGTCAGATCGTTATGGGGGATCTTTTTTGTATGTCTTTATGAATAAGTAGGTCTTCAGTGTAGGCAGACAGGCTAGCATCCTTTAGGTGAAATTCTGTTTTCTGACACTCTGCAGAGACAGCTGGAAGATGCAGGAAACTTGTGCAACAGTAGGCAGGACTAGTATAATCAGTGGGCGACTTTGGTGGCGGAAGAAGTTCTATCTGCTCCAGCATCCAGTGCATAAATACTTTATGCTTTGAGAAAAGCTGGACTGGCAGCTCCTGAGGAAGCCATAATAGGTGAAACAGAGTGGCCCCACTGAGTGAAGAAAAGTCAGTTCAGAGCGAAGAGTGAAGAAAGCCGGTTCAAAGTTAAGTTACTTGCTATTTGCAATTACCTTCTAACCAGTTTTGCTGCATTAAAAGTACAAGTTGGTATTATTGCCAGAAGAATATTTCAAGGAATTTTAGAAAAAAACAATTAAAAACTATAAAAAAAAGAATATGAATAATAAAATAGCAGGGAGGAGGAGGAGGTTTTTGCATTAGTGATGTTGCATCAGGTTTACAAACAATTTGCAATAAATAAGCATCTGAAGTCTCTTTCCTCCTTTTAAAACCTATATTAAATGAAGTTTCAATACTTGACTACCTACTCTGTCAATTACTGAACTTTAATGCAATACCACCTGATTTCTTATCCCGGAAAAGAATCTTTAACACTTGACTGCTTAATTTACTTTGTCATGTACGTACTTTACTACAATACCACTCTGTATTTCTTAATCCGGAATTGGCGATCGCCATTACGGTACAATGTAAGCCACATTGAGCCTGCAAATAGGTGGGAAAATGTGGGATACAAATTGCAATAAATAAATAAATAAATAAATAAATAAAATATTGAATTTCTACTGAATTTAAAGTATTGAAAGTGATAACTAGAGTATGAATAGAGAATAAGTCTAATTTTATAGCCACAGATACTAGAGGTCCTGTTTAATAAGCTGCGCTAGCATTTTTACCACATACTAAACGCTAGAGTTACCTATATGTTCCTATGGGTGACGTGTAGTGTTTAGCACTTGCTAATCAGCACACGCTAAAAATGCTAGCACACCCTTAACATGGCTTAGTAAACAGGGGCCTTAAAGTAACACATGTACATACATACCCCTGGTTCACCCTCAGCCACACCACATCAGGGGACTGGCTACACATGTGTGCATGCTTATATGTTTGTGTTTTGTTTCTATATAAGTATATGTTTGTATGTACGCATGAACACATGCATTTGTGTTTTGCTGGCATGTATGTATGTATCAGACAAACACAAGAGGCAGTGATCTGCTCACAGATAAAACTGTCCAAGAGAAGAAAGCAGTTATTGTTGATTTTAATTTCATTATGTATGTCCGGTTAACAGTGTATTGTAAACCCCTGACGCAGCCTTATAGGCAAAACGTGGCCATATTGGGTACTTGGAAATAAATCTTTTCATTTGCATACCAGCTGGCCTGCTCTCTTCTCTTGGACGGTTTTATGTGTGTCTGTGTTTTTTTGTATGTGTATCTCTAATGTGATTACATTTTTTGTGAGTATTTGTTTGTGTATCTGTGTCTGTGTATCTTTTGTGTGCATATGTGTATCTTTGTTTTGTTTGCACGTGTGCACCTGAACTTGTGTCTTTGTTTTGTGAATGTGTGTCTGTGTGCCTGTTTTGTTTGTGTGTATGTATCCGTTTGTGAATATATGTGTGAATGTGAGCATGCATGTGTATATTTCTATCTGTGTAGGTATGTTTATGTATGTATGTATGTATGTGTCTATCTATCTGTGTTGGCTCTGTGTTTGTGACGGGGAGAGTAAGGGAGGGATAGAAGGGGCATCTTGAAAGAAGCAACGCCCTAACTGCTATGTTTCAGAGCTTCAATGTTTATATGTTGCAGCTGCTGGAACTCTCTCTCCCATAGATTCCATTGGACCATTTTTTTTTCTGGGGCTTTGTTTCTCGCCAGTCCCTGGTCTGGCTGGGTTCATTTTCAAACATGATGTTTATTTTTTTCTGTGCTTTTCTCCAGGCCTGAATTGACCCCATTCCATTAAACGTTTGGAAAGTTATTTTGCCCTGACAGGACAAGCATCCTTAAACCCTTATGTACTTCTTTCCAACATTCTGCTGGTTGGAGAGAATAAAAAGGGAAAGGGAAATGGGACTTGATATACCGCCTTTCTGAGGTTTTTGCAACTACATTCAAAAATGGTTTAGGCATATATATTTAATCTAATTCAACATAATTTGCTCCCTGGGTGGAAACAGTCATTCCAGGCTTAATGTGGAGTGTGGTAGCCGTGTTAGTCCACTCTTAAGGTTATCAATAGAAATCAAACAAAATAAAACATGGAAAAGAAAATAAGATACCTTTTTTATTGGACATAACTTAATACATTTCTTGATTAGCTTTCAAAGGTTTTTGCTTATTTTCGATCTGACGAAGAAGGGCAACCTTCGAAAGCTAATCAAGAAATGTATTAAGTTATGTCCAATAAAAAAGGTATCTTATTTTCTTTTCCATGTTTTATTTTGTTTGATTTCTATTGACAGGCTTAATGTGGAACTTGCCCTTCCAGTGTAAACATAAACATTTCCACATGGAGTGGAGGAGTGGCCTAGTGCACTGGTCTTGCAATCCCAAGTTGGCTGGTTCAAATCCCACTGCTGCTCTGTGTGTTCTTGGGCAAATCACTTAACCCTCCATTGCCTCAGGTACAAACTTAGATTGTGAGCTCTCCTGGGACAGAGAAATATCCTGTACCTGAATGTAACTCACTTTGAGCTACTACTGAAAAAGGTGTGCGCAAAATCTAAATAAATAAATTACTATAAATGAGTGACACAAATCTGGTGACCAGATGCAGCACACTGAGCACTAATCATATAACAGCATCTGGGTGCCCAAATTTTGTTACAGAAGAGTAGTGTAAATCAGCATCTGTGTGCCTACATTTAGGCTGCCCAGTTAGGCCTTGTCAATAGCAGGCATAAATGTGTGTCCCTAAATGCAGCACTAACTTACAGTAAAAGGGACCCTAACTCTGAACTGCCATCAAGTAACAGTGGAATGCGAGCTGCACCCACTTCTCCCAGGCAAAGGCATCGAGCTGTGTGTGTCTATATATTCACCACAAACAGGAGAATAATGAACTTAGCTGCATTTCGTTCAGATATTGTCCTTTCTACCTAAACTAAATGCAGGCCTCCAGGAACCCCAACCTGATGTCTGCTGTGGGTCCAATTCAACACCATAAACCCTATAAAAGGGACTTGGACAGGGAAATCTTTAAAAAAATATTTAAACCTCTTCCCATGCCATAGACAGATTAAAAAAGAAAACAAAACAATGCAAGTCTGCAGGTAATGTTTAATACACACAAAATAAAAAGAAACAAATACAGCTATAAGTATCAAAACTGTTTTGGTTCACAATATATATATAAAAAAACAGGTTTATAATAAAAAGAAAGTCACTTTTACAAAGTTCTCTAAACAGTTCAGGTATTGAACATGTATAATTACAGGCCTGCCAGCAAGAACCATGTATGTCATAGATTACAGAAGGAAAAAGAAGTACCACGGCCTCAAACTCTCGGCTAACCAGATCCAGTCTAGTGTTTCCTCTCTTCTCTGACCTCCTTGAGATTAATGACACTCTGTCCAGCCAGTTGCACTTTCTGGATGTCTACAATGAATGTGCATGAGATAGATATGTATACAGTGGCGACAGTGCTTGTAGATCTGTCGCCTCCATATTGACTGTAAATACCCCGAAAACCCCACTGGGGAGGGGAGAGGAGGGGGTGGATGCCCGGACGACGGAGCTGAGAACCACTGCTTTAGAAGAAGAGGAAGATACAGAACAATGAATATCATGGTCACAGAGTATTATCAAACCTATAAATGGCAAGTGACCGACTCACCTGCAAATGCGCAGTAGAGACTTCCCTCTCTGTCCCGCCCCCACGTCAAGATGTGATGACGGGGGGAGGGAGCGGGACAGAGAGGGAAGCTGCGCGGAAGGGGAGGGAGGGAACCGCTGACGTCGCTACCGCTCCCCCCCAAGGTAGCCGCTACCGCCCCCCCCCCGGAGTCGCCACCCCCCCCCTTCACCCGGCCCGGGCCCTCTCTTTATTATTCAACTTACAGCAGCGCTGAAACAGCAGCAAGCAGCTCAGCTTCAGCTCCCGTCGGCCTTCCCTGCCTGTGCCCCGCCCTCGCCGACGTGACGTCACACGAGGGCGAGGCACAGGCAGTGAAGGAAGGCCAACGGGAGCTGCTGCTTGCTGCTGTTTTGGCGCTGCTGTAAGTTGAATAACGAAGAGAGGGCCCGGGCCGGGTGAAGGGGGGGCGGGGCGACTCCGGGGGGGGGGGGGGCGGTAGCGGCTACCTTGGGGGGGGGGGGAGGAGACATGGGAGGTCTCAGAAGGAAGGGGGGCCTTGGAGCTGGGAGGGAGGGCAGGGGGGCCCTTACAGTTGTGAGGGAATGGGGCCCTTACAGTTGTGAGGGAGACCAGGGGGCCTTGGGAGCTGGGGGGGGAGGGCCTGGGGCCTTGGAACTGGGAGGGAGGGAGGGCGGGCAGGGGGCCTTGCAGCTGGGAAGGGGGGAGGACTGGAGCCTTGGAGCTGGGAGGGAGGGACAGAGGGGGCCTTGGAGCTGGCAGGGAAGGAGGATGGCAGGGGGCCTTGCAGCTGCAACGGGAGGGGGGCCTTGGGAAAAAAAAACATTCCAATACGAGCCCGTTTTAACGGGCTTAACGGCTAGTTAAGTTATGATCCAGATGTATTCCGCTTTATTCCCAGAGACATAGATAGGAGAAGCTCTTTGGGATTTCTGACCTCTTTTGTTAAATATTATAATTCAGAGCTAAAACAGAGATTCTATTTATCCTCTAACAATATTCCAGAAAATATTATTTCAAAGCGTCTGTTTAAGAAACCATTGTGAACACCGCATGGCTATGATATTAAAGTTAAGATCAGGTATGATAAGGTTCTATGTAGGCAATGCATTTAACAAAATATAGTAGCAGCATTGTGTCTGTGCTTGTGTATTTCCAGTTGACCTCTTTTACGCTTGTGGTGGCTCAAGCAGTCTACGGTGTGTCTCTTTTCAATTTAAGGCTACTGAGAAACATGAAATAAAACTTCTGTGTGAAATTCTAGCTCAGTAATTCTCACATCTGTCCTGACGGAGCACTAGCCATCCAGGTTTCCAGCATTTCCACAACGAATATGCATAATATATATTTTCATGTAATGAAGGCAGGATATGCAAATCTATCTCATGTATATTACTTGTGGTTATCCTGAAAACAGGACTGGCTGGTGTTTCCCCTCTGGTGCTCTAATTAAATATAGCATTTTCTGAGGGGATATCTTAGACAGCAGGATTCTTTATGCTGTTGACACCTATGAATACATGTACAATACTTGCTTAAAAACTGTAAAATATACAAAAAGTATAATATGGTTGAGAGAGAAATGTATTCCAATTTTACATATATAATAAATTTACAGTAAAAAAAACCCTAACAACCTATGGCATGAAACATATTATGTTTGTCCTAACTTTGAACTACCAAAAGTAACAAATACAACACCAGTATTACTGGCACTGTCGAGACATTCATAATTTTCTGGGAGGTTGTTTAAGTGCCTTCTAATAAGAGGGGATGCCGTGACTTCATATCTTGGAGAGGTGGAGAGTACTTCATACGTTGATGAAGATTTGCTTTCAGATTGTTCAGTAACAGTTGTAGATGTTTTCGAGGTTACTATTTTATTTCCATACTGATCAGATTTTTCATATTCTTCAGTCACTGTTGTAGTTCCAATTCGCTTTGCCCCGTCTGGACACGTTTTCAGTTCCAACACACTTTTTTGTCTCCGCGGGTTGGAATAGTCACTCATGGACATTTTGGGAGTGAGATCTAAGCTACTTGCCTTTGTAGCACTAACAGAACTGCCTCTTGATGCATCAGGTGACCAGTTGTCATAATGACCAGAGAGCTGTTGGGACTGTCCAGTGTTATCAAGGGTATATCTAGCAGAACTTAATCCTTTGTGAATCTGGATGGATTCATGTATGTTATCTCTAGGAATGAGTCCATTTATGCTGGATTCCAGTGAATTGTGAAGAAAAGAATTAGGGATGTCTGGTGTGAACTGTTCACTGTTTAACACATTATGCAAGTTAGTTGATGGGAAAAAAGAGTGAGGAGCTATCTTGGATGGTTCTCCAGGTTTTCTGGCAGCTGACTCAATCGATATAAAAGAAGGGGACACTGGAGAACTTACTCGATGCTGAGCACTGGATACTTCCAACTCTGACCTCTTCGTCTCAGACTTTTCTATTACCTTTGTACCCTCTGCTATTCTTCCATCAATGACAGGGTTTCCTCTTTCAGGTTTTGCCTTGCTGGATGCTATGCTGATCTTTTGGATGTTCATGCTAGGTACAGAATTTGTAGTACTTGAAAGAGACTCTTTGAACAATCCTGAGAGCCCTGCAATATCAGATTCTGATTTTAAATTGGAAACAGAATACAGTGCTTTTTGGATCGCTTCTTCAATGTCCAAGAGTCTAGCTAGAGTTTGTTCTTTCAACTGAATAATTTCTGCACTGGCACGTTCCAGATCCTCAAAGACAAGCTCCACAGAGGATATACTTTCTGAGTCTTCCTTTGTCATCTCCTGACTTTCAGCTCTGGGCTGCTCACCTGGCTTCAGCTGGCAACTGCTCTCTTTTTGACTCACCACCCATTCAGGAACCTTCTCGAACAGACCCTTCAGTGCCTTTACATTCACACCACTGGTTTCCTCTTCCAGTTCCTTCACCTGTGTAAGAATTTTCTGTAGCTCTTCATGTCTTCGTAAGTTCTCAAATATATCCATGGCTGCTTTTACATTACCTCTCATGATCTCGTCCTTGTGAAAGGATAATCTTTTGCGACGTTCTTCTTCTGTTTCTCTGAATTGCTTTTCTCTCCTGACCACAACCTGCTCTACAGGCCTCTGTTCCTGTGTTTGCAGATCCTTTTCTGACTTCATTTCTTTCCTGCATAGTGCTGTCTTTTGCTGGACTTGAGCGACTTTAATCATTGATTGTTTATATGGTGTTTCAGGCCAGTCAATGGAGCTTTCTTGCTTCCTCTGACTCATGTTCTGTACAGTGTGCTCTCCGCCCCCTGATTTACAAGCATCAGGTAATTTAACAATGGAATTGTTTGGGTTGGTTGTTACATTTTGTGTTATTGTGACTCCTTTATTCATGGCAGTGACTCGACTACATTTTTGTGAGCAAGACTGGATATTCTTACCACCAAAATCACAATGTAGTGTTTGGTAGTCATAAAGCTTGTCTTGTTTTGTTGCATTGTCCTTAGAATTTGATAGCAAACTTTCTCGGCCTTCGTCTTCAGCAAAGGGCTTCTTTTGAGTGAGTGTGCTTTCTTCACTAACAGTGTTTATTGTTTTTTGATGTGTATCTAATATCTGCCATTCATGGCCTTGAGCTTTTACTGGCTTGTTCTGCTCCTGTTTGGTTTTCTTATAACATTCCTCTGCAATTTGGAGAGGTGTTTTTTTTGCATTTCCTGATTCTGTTTTGGAATTTTGATTTCCACTTTTTGTAACTTCAGGCAGAAGGTTGTTAGCAGGCACTCCGGATTTGCATTGTTCTGAGGTTTCAGGGCAAACACCTATTTTTTCTTGGTTTGTCAGAGTCTTTGGCTTTGGCATATCATTCAGACCCTGAGGTTTTGGGGGTAAAGGTGGTGGAATAGGTTTTGCTAGCTTAACTTTATCAGATGGAGCTGAAAGATGCTGAGGTTTTGGAGGTGGGATGGGTTTTTTCCTTTCTGTCACTGAGGTTTTGGGTTCTGGAAATTTATCTGGGTTTACTAATGGCATCTTCTCACTTGCCTTTGGGGAAACAGGAGCAAAGCTCTTTGGAATCTCACTGTGCATCTTTGATGAAAATTCTTGAGATCTGCCAGCGTTGCTTGGTAGGTGCAATGAAGCTTCTCTTGGGGTTGACGGAGGTAGGCACTGTTCTCTTTTCATCACAGCAACTGAAGAAGAAGGAAAGTCATGGTCAGATTCTAGCACAGCATGTACAGCAGTTTGATTTCTAATTGTTTGATCCTCATTGCTTCTCTTATAAACTGAATATGGCTTCCCTGCATTCCTGTAAATCATAGCAGCTTTAAAATCTCCCTTCGAGACATTTACATTAGATTTTTCCAGAGACTGGAGAGTTGCCTTTAAGTTACCTTGGATAACATCCTCTTTCTCTATACCTTTCTGCTCTGATGAAGCACTCTGCAGTGCTGTGATGGCTGCCTTTACATTCCCTCTGACAACCGTATCTTTCTCCCTTTCTTCTTGCACTGATTGTGTTTGATAGTCAGAATCAAGAAAAGGATTTAAGAAGGTTTTCACTGGTTTGGCCATATAAACGCCATCTTTAATGCTAATGTCTGCACTAGGCACACCTTCACTCTCCTGGCAAGTGTTCAATACTTGTTGCCCCTGCTCTTTTTCAGAAGCACTGACCTTTTTGGTTGACACTGGAGCAGTCTTCTGTAGACAGGCAGGCTTCATGGTTGCACAAGCTTGTTCTTGCATGGATGACTGAAGTGGTACTGTCGCTCTCCCTTGGTTGCCAGTAGCTTCCTTGGGTTTTAGACATATTTTTTCAGTACTTTTATGGAGTTTGTTTTGGGCTTGACCTTGAATACTTTTAGCTTCAGCTGTCACTTGTCTGAGACCCTGCATGGCTGTCGGTACATCACTTTTGGAGGAGTCCTCAGTTTTCTTGGTGGAAGCATCTTTCTGATTTAGAACTTTATACAAAGTTGACTGTTGTTGTTCAGGTTTTGCTTCCTTTTTGCTTTCAGTGTTTTCCCTTTTCTGTGAATGTGATACCGATTTAACGTTGCCAGTCAGCATAACTTGTTTTGCTGCTGTTCCAGAGTGGTTAACAGACTGTAAAGTGGTATTGGCTGTCCCGCCACCCTGTATAATTTTCTTTCCTAATGTTTCTGTTGCAAGGTTTTCAGACACCAGCATTCTTGTAGCCCCTGGTAATACAGCCACAGCTGTCTTCTCTGTTTGTCCTTTGTCTTGGAAGAAGGGTTCCTTTCTCTCATTCACTTCATCACAATAAGTCTGTGTTTGCTCATTCTGAGAAGAATTAAGTGCATCAATTTCAAAATCCCGCTGACGATTCTTGAAATAGTCCAAGTCTCCTTTTTCAATGCAGCTTGCATAAAGCTGAACCTCTCCTTTTTCATTGTCTTCACGCTTGACTGTTGCTGTAGGTTTTTGGATTTGGGTAGATGCTAGAAAACTTCCTATAGTTGATTTTACATCCCCCTTGACAACTTCCTCATGAACACCTGTAGACTCGTGATGGTGTGTAAGAGAATAAATAGTAATTTTCACTGATCCTGTTGCAGTCTCTTGCATAACGATTCCATTCTTGATTGAGGCATCTTGATTAAGAAGGCACTGAAGAGTCTGGGATAAGTCATCACTTGCATATCCACTTGGATTTTTTAGCTGTGTACTACTAACTTGAATTTCTCCATCCTCACCCTCTTTAGCTAATACTCCCTGGGGCTCTATATCAGCTCTGTAAAGTAGTTGCAACATAATCCTTTGCAAATTGCCTCCTACAATTTCTTCCTTTAGGATGGCGGGAGATCCTTGACTTGTGAGCTGGTATTTAGCCATTTTAACTTTTTCTTCCTCATGTGCTTCAATAATAATTCCACCATGTTGAATCGCCTTGCAAGTCTGAAGGGTTTCTAAAGTCTCTGTTACATTTTTCTCTCTCACACTTTTGTGTGTGGAACTAAATTTGTCAAGTGGTGTGCTTTCAAATAGCCAAGTTGTGCTTTTCACATCAACTTGTGGAACAACTTCTTGTTCATCAGGGGTTAAGGATGCCTCAGTATCTTTCAAGCTGTCCAGGGGCTGTGACTCAAATAGCCAGGTGCTCCGTTTCACATCACCTTTCTGGATATCTTCCCGTTGAACAGTTGTCATGCTAGAATTTTCTTCAGAGTCACCTTTCAGAGAATCCATAGGCTGGTTCTCAAAAAGCCAGGTAGACGTTCTAACATTCCCTTGTTGAACATCACTGACGCTGACCATTCTAACATATTTCTTTTGTCCCAGTGGCTGTGATTCAAAGAGATGCTTACTGGACTGAACATCTCCTTTCTGAACATCATCTACAGTTTTCCTCACAGATTCCCCGTTTCTATTTGAAATAGAATCAAGTGGTTCAGTTTCAAATCTCCATCGAGCTGCACTAACATTTCCTTTCTTGATGTCTTCCTGTGTGACTGCTCTGATCACAAAAACCTCCTCATCCTTTATTTTATCAAGAGGTTTTGTTTCAAACAGCCATTTTGCACCTCTTACATCTCCTTTCATAATTTCTTCTTTCTGTACTGATGTAACCTCATGATATTCACCCTCTTTGTCTTGAATGGCGTAGAGAGGCTGGGTTTCGAACAGCATGGTACATGACTTCACATCTCCCTTGCTCACTATCTCTTGAATTTTTTTGATTTCTGTTTCATTAGCATCATCATGGATCTGATCTAAAGAATATGTCTCAAAAATGAATTTCTTGCCTCCTACATCTCCTCCTCTCACATCTTTTTCAGGAAGTATTTCTTGAATGCCGTCCCTATTGTTTACCATAGAATCCATGGGGCAGTTTTCAAACAGCCAGGTAAATTTGTGTACAGATCCTGGCTTGATGTTGTCATCTTCAGTATGCCCAGCTTTTGTTGTATCTGAGGTTGTTTTGTTGATTTGGTCAATTGGATTCATTTCAAAAATTTCTTTAACTCTCGAGACCTCTCCTGACTGCATATCTACTGTACTTGAATATCTGATTATTTGTTTGGATTTTGTTCCACTAGAGATATTATCAAGGGGTTCAGTTTCAAAGAGATGCTTAGTGGTTTTCACATCAACTGCTTTAAAGTCATCTTGGTATGATGTACTAATTTTCAAGTATTGCTCTCCAATTTCATTCAGGGAGTCCAATGGTTGGGTCTCAAACATCCATGTATATGATTTAACATCACCCTGTGGCACTGGTTCACCATTCTGCTTTTTTCCATCTTTATCATATAGCATATCCACTGGCTGTGTCTCAAACAACCAACGGCATTTCTTTACATCACCCTTTTGAGAAATATCTTCTTTAGCTTGTGAATTATGTTCACTATCATTCATTTGATGATGGATAACATCAATAGGTTGTGTTTCAAAAAGCCATTTGACTGTTCGAACATTGCCAGCCATTAACTCTTGTTTAGTGATACCTTTAATTAAATCAACTTTTTTGATACTGTCATCAAACTGATCTAATGGCTGTGTTTCAAACATCCATTTGTAACTTTTAACATCACCACTTATGACTTGTTCCCGACTTACAGAGGTAACTTCATGAAAATTGCCCATACTATCTTTGAATGCATATAAAGGTGTTGTTTCAAACAAGAGCTGGTTAGCTTTAACATGTCCTGTTACAATCTCTTTCTTTTCTGTTTTTGAATTACTGTCCACATGCTTGATGCTCTCTAAAGGGAGAGATTCAAACAAATCTTTGTAAGATTTTACATCTCCCCTCATAACCTCCTGCATGTTGTTGATTGTGTGGCCTTCAGATGACCTTTTGGAAATACTATCCAGTGAGCAAGTTTCAAAAACATGCTTTTGTTGCTTCACATCACCTTTCTCCTCTTCCAGAAGTTCAACTTTCTTTAACTGTCCAACCTCAAAATCATCTTTTAGAGTTTCCATTGGCTTGGTTTCAAACAACCAAAGTGTAGATTTTACATCACCTCCCACTACTGCTTCTTTGGATGATATGTTGTCTGATGCATCACCTTTGAGAGAGTCAAGAGACTGAGTCTCAAAGAGCAGACGGTGTTTATTTACATCCACTCCTTGTAGAGTGTCTGTCGAAGCCTGAAACTCTCCTTCATCTATATGCTCATTTAAGGTATCCAAAGGTTGGGTTTCAAATATCCATCTTGTATCATTAACACCACCTTTCTTTACTTCTTCTAGTGAAATACCACGAATAATTTGTACTTTTGATCTATCTTTATTGATGGTATCTAATGGTTTAGTTTCAAATAACCAGCGAGCAACTTTAAAGGCATTGCTCTGTATTTCCTCTCTGCAGATGGATTGAATTCCATGAACATTTCCAGTATTGTCTCTAATAGCACACAGTGGCTCTGTTTGAAACAGCTTGATTGTTTTCTTGACATCGCCTTTTGATTCTTCTATTTCAGACTGGAGCTGAAGGATGCTATGTTCTTCTATCGAGTTGCAACGGCCCACTTCATCCAATGAAAGTGTCTCAAATAAAAGTCTGGTACCTTTTACATCACCAATGGGCTCTATTAGAATTGCCTCTTGTATATCTGTTTCATTTGCATGAAATTTATTTAAAGAATCCAGTGGCTGCGTTTCAAACAACCATCGTGCTGTATGAACATCTCCTTTTGCTTGATCTTTCACAGTGGCAGTTGTGTTTAGCTTGTCCTCATTGCATGGCAGGTTTTGAAACCTCAAAGACGTATCCTTTACATTTCCACTAGGAATGGTTTCCTCTTCTGTCAGCTTTTTGGTACCTTGATGCTCCCCAATAGAGTCAAGAGCCCAGTTTTCAAAGATCCATCTCATGGACTGAACCTCTACGGGTGCCACTTTGTCTGAATTCACCAATGGCTGTTGACTTTGATCTTCATTATTTAGTATTTCAGCCAGATCATGAAATGCAGCAACTTCTAAATTCTTCTGCACCTCAGGATGCATATGTCGATAAAGTCTCTTCAATTCATTTATTTGGCGCTGTTCATAGAACTTTGAAAATGATTCTTTGGGAGGTGGTAAAGGCGTAGCACTTGAATCTTGACTTCCAGGGTTCTGGAACGAGTCTGGTGGTGGTGGGGGAGGTAAATCCTCATCAACCTTCTTCATGGTCACTTTAGATGACACTGGCCTTTGAGTGTCTGCCATCCTTGGGAAAATAGTTGAAAAGTAAATATCTTTCATTTCTATTATTATTGAATTATATATTTTTAAATAAAAGTAAATTATAATATTAGTAAAAAGTCAAATTATTAAAAGATGCATGCATGTGTTATTGGTGAACAATAACATTTACACCATACCTTCATGCTTGAAAGCCAAAACAATGCAAGTGTCATCAACCACAAACTGACATTTGAAGTGATGATAAAAGATTAAACCTGTTCTACAGCTTTAAGAAGACCTTTGCTCCTAAATGCCCTGGTAATTGGTATTTGTGTGTGTGCAAATGATGGATTTGCATATAGAGATTGAGATAAGTGACTGTATAATTATCTAGCAATGTGAGGAAAACACAGGATGAGCATTAGTACACTAACAGGATAGAGGCTGCCACATCAATAGGCTGATTTTAATAATTTAGGTTGAATTAAATCGTGGAAAGTATACAGAAATAAATTTCAGCTACTTAAATTTATAAGGGTCCACAGGTCTGAATCAGACAATCAGATTAACACATTTTAGCCTTTAAGAATCCTTTAGCTGCCAGGTATTTATTGCTGAATAGGATCCTATAACTTTAGCACATAGGGTTTAATCGAGCAGAGGAGGCTGTTGGCTATCTGGCAATATTCAGCAGTACTTAAGGGGGTCACACTGCGGAATATTGCCTGTGACCGCCCAGGTACTGTCTGCTTAATGCCGAAACATCTGGGGGTGGAGCTTGAGCAGAGCACATCTAGTATTTTGTGATGGCTGCCTGACTAGTTCTCTTCTCTAAATTTGTCTTCTTCTGTTTCCCTCCTCATTTCTCAACTGAATGTACGCTCTCTACGTAGTAAAACGCATTTCATCCATTCATATTTTACAATATCATCCCGATATCTTATGCCTGATTGAAATTTGGTTCTCTGATGGAGATTTATGAAATTTATGAAAATTTCAGGCAGTAGAAGAATGTACTAGCTAATAAGAACTGGTTGAACTAGTTGGAGCTATGATAGAAAAGAAAATTAAAGAGTGACCTGACCAAGGAATGGGGGAAGTGGAAGGCTGAAAGGGGAGTGAAACAAAAGCTGATTGTGTAATAATGAGATCGAGTATGTGGTCAGCTGAATGGATAGGAAAAGTGAATAACTGAACAAGATTAAGATCTGGCTTATCTCCATCAGTCCTGTCCTCCAGGTTACCAATTCATCTTTCAGCGTTGTAGTAATAGAAGGGGAGGAGGATTAGTCATTCTTTATTCCATGTCACTTTCCCTTCGGTAGCTTAGACTCCTCTTCCACTCCCTCTCTTGAACATATTACTGTCAGGGTGTCTCTTCCCTTTTCTCTTTGATCTTGTTTTGGTTTACCACCCCCTCCCATCACTCATCTGTCTCTGGGCACTCTCGTCAGTCTTACCTCTTCATATACCCTTATGACTTATTCCCTTCTTCTACTCTGTGAGTTCAATGTACATATAGATGACCCTTCTGATCCTCTCACCACTAACTTCCAGACCTTTTTTGGAGGATCTTAATCTTGTTCAGTTAGTCACTTCTTCCAGCACCTTGGAAACAGGCAGTTGTTTTGTCCCTCATCAAGAATCCTCAAGGTGACTCTTCTTCGGTTTCTAATTATAGACCAATTTCAAATCTATTTTTCAAATCTAAAATAGTTGAAAAAGTTGTCACAGTTCAGTTATCTGAATACCTGGACCAGACCAATGCATTACATCCCCATCAATCAGCATTTAACTCTTATTATTCCATGGAACACATATCACTTAGGTTGGTGAACTATGTGAAATTGATTCTTGATGGAGGTAGGGATGTTATTCCATTTTCTCTTGATATGACTTCGGCCTTTGATACAGTTGACCACTCTGTTGTGCTCCAACTTGCAGTTCTCCATTTCTCAGGTATTGTTCTTCTCTGGTTTCATTCTTATCTCACTGGTTGCTCCTTAGTGGTTTTTCATTCAGCTTCTACCTCTTCTTCTCAACCCCTACACTCTGGTGTTCTATAGGGTTCTATTCTTGGACCCATTTTATTTAACATTTTTCTAGCACCTTTGACTCTGCTTATTCAATCACTTGGGTTCACATTTTTTCATTTATGCAGATGATATTCAGCTTCTTTTACCTCTTGATTCACCACCTGATTGTATTATCTCTGTTTCTAAGAAACTTGACTTAGTTGCTGACTGGCTATCCAGCATTTACTTTTAAAGGCATACCTCTCTCTTACCATCAGTCTCTTAAAATTCTCAGTGTTACCTTCGACAACTCTCTATCTTTTCATGCTTACATTTCTTGGGTGGTTTTCTCCTGCTTCTTTACCCTTAGGCAGATACATTCTATTCATTCTTTACTACAGCCCTCCTCTTTACGTATTCTTTTGCGTGACTTAGTCATAGGATTAATGTAACTCTTTTCTAATTGACCTTCTAAAATCACAACTACATAGACTCCAATTAGTTCAAAACACTGCTGTTAAGCTTCTCTATAATAAAAAGAAATTTGATCATGTTACTCCACTTCTTATTGCCAAACACTGGTTTCGAGTTCCTTACAGCATTCCCTTCAAGATTCTCACCCTTACTTATCAGATATGATCTCTTGATTGCCCCTCTTTTTTGACTTTCCATCTTCTTCAATAAATAAGGTTCTCTGGTCGTCACAACAACATTTTTATCTATTCCTTCTTTTTGACAGGTGTATCTAGATTCTAACAGGACTTTGTGCTTTAGTGTCGTGGCACCAACCTTCTGGAATAATCTTCCCTTTTACCTCAAGATGGAAACCTCTTTTGCTAAATATAAATCTCACTTTTCTCTTGATTTTCCCATATCTGCTTAAGGTTATTATTTTTCATCTGTCCATGCATCCTGCTTGCTGCTGTCTTCCTTTGCAGCTCATCTAGTAATGATATTTGTTGTCCCCTCTCCCCTTTATTTTTCCCTCCACTGCTTTTCTTGTTTGTTAAATTGTATCTTCCTTCCCCTTTTTTCCTTTCTGTGACTAGTTAATCTGTTTTACAAATTTTAGTCTTTGTTTAATTTTCCCTTATTTTTATCTATTATATTAACTGCTTAGCTTTATTTAATTATATTTGTGGTATATCAAATAAATTGAACTTGAATTTGTATCATTACAGATAAAGAAACATATGGCCTAATATTCAGCCCATGGCAGACAGTAATTTTTAAGGGGCCGTTTTACAAAGCCACATGGAGAGGCATAATCGAAAGGGACGTCCAAGTTTTGATGAGGACGTCCTTGCAAAACGTCCCAAGGCAGGGGTGGGGAAACCTGTATTATTGAAACAAGATGGACGTCCATCTTTCGTTTCGATAATATGGTCAGGGACGTCTAAATCTTGAAACTTTGGTTGTCCCTAGAGATGGTTGTCCCTAGACTTGGTTGTTTCTGATTTTTGGCAATAATGGAAACCAAGGACCTCCATCTCAGAAACGACCAAATGCAAACCCTTTGGTCATGGGAGGAGCCAGCATTTCTAGTGCACTGGTCCCTCTGACATGCCAGGACACCAACCGGGCACCCTAGGAGGCACTGCAGTGAACTTCAGAAATTGCTCCCAGGAACATAGCTCTCTTACCTTGTGTGCTGAGCCCCCCAACCCCCCCCCAAACCCACTACCCACAACTGTACACCACTACCATAGCCCTTACAGGTGAAGGGGGCACCTACATGTGGGTACAGTGGGTTTGTGGTGGGTTTTGGAGGGCTCGTTGTTTCTTCCACAAACGTAACAGGTAGGGGGGATGGGCCTGGGTCCGACTGCCTGAAGTGCACTGCACCCACTAAAACTGCTCCAGGGACCTGCATACTGCTGTGATGGACCTGAGTATGACATCTGAGGCTGGCAAAAAATATTTTGAAATATATTTTTTGAGGGTGGGAGGGGGTTAGTGACCACTGGGGGAATAACAGGAGGTCATCCCTGATTCCCTCCGGTGGTCATCTGGTCATTTCAGGCACCTTTTTGTGCCTTGGTCGTGAGAAAAACATGACCAGGTAAAGTCGTCCAAGTGCTCATCAGGGACATCCTTTTTTTCCCATTATAGGTCAAGGACGTCCTAGTGTTAGGCACGCTCAAGTCCCGCCTTCTCTACGCCTCTGACACGCCCCCTTGAACTTTGGCCATCCCTGTGATGGAAAGCAGTTGGGGACGTCCAAAATCAGCTTTCGATTATACTGATTTGGACGACCCTGTGAGAAGGATGCCCATCTTCCTATTTATGTCGAAAGATGGGCGTCCTTCTCTTTCGAAAATGAGCCCGATAGGCACCTACACATGTCCTACATATGTCAGTTTTGAACTACAGTCCGGCTACTGCGTGACCTGGGTGGTAATTTCATTTTTTATGCACATCCACTAAGTGCACTGGAAATTTCCTGGCACGTGGCGCTAATCGGGTGGTAATCAACATTATACACTAGGCCAATGGGTGGTGGTAAGGTCTCAGGCCCAAAATGGACGCACCCTAATTTTCATTTTGCCACATGTCCATTTTCGACCAAAAATAAAAAGGCCTTTTTTGCAGGTGTGCTGAAAAATGAACCTGCGCCCATCCAATACATGCGCCTACACCAGTGCAGGCCATTTTTCGGCACACCTTAGTAAAAGGACCTCTAAGTTGCTAACAGTCATAGGCTGAATTAAGGCCAGATACTCAATGCCAGACCATGTCCAGACTCATGCATCGAATATGCAGTCACTTGGAAGTTAACCGGCCAGTTGGTTAACGTCAATATTCAGTCTACCTACCAGTTAAGTAAGTGGATAACATTAGGACAGCAAAAAGGCTGTTCTAAATTTATCCACTGAGTTAGCCAGGTACTGGTATGAATATTGGCTGGTGTCCAGTTAACTTTCAGGTGACTGCACGTACCTGAATATTCAGTGCTGGAGGCTGGATATGGCTGACCACCATGGGCTGAATATGGGGCCCTATGTTTCTTTATTTACAATGAGACAACTAGACTGCTCAAGCAGCCATCACAAAATACTACAAGTGCAAAGTAGCCTCATCAGTGCTGGAACAAACTGGATTCTACGCATTTATGATGCTCTGTGTTGGACTAAAATAAGACTTATCCAAAGGGGTCATTCTTCATTGGCTTCTGAGATATTAATATATTGCTAAACGTTAAGGGGGTCAATTCTACAACTGGGGGAAATAAGTGCCTATGCGATAAAGGCATTAGGGTGCTCGGGTTAAATTATAGTATACTAGTGTAACCCAGTATCTGCACGCCTTACATTTACATCCCTGCAATTATACCAACCATAGACATGACGTAAATGTAGCAGAGACACGTGTAAGTTACAGTATTCTATAAGTTATGTGTATGGGCATAGTTTGACAATTTCATTTGGGGGGCAAAGGGGGGGCATATCTCCCGCCGCCGCCCCCCCTGCCACCACCACCTCCGTCACCACAGCACTGGAGTCTTCCAGTGGCGCCCTATCACCCTCCTCCGTCTTCCAATCCCCCGAGCTGCCGGCAGCCTCACTGAAAACGGCATGCACACTGCTTTAGACCTGCCCTGGAGGCCCATCTCTCTCCTACAGCTTCCTGCCTGCACAGGAACAGGAAGTTGAAGGAGAAAGAAAGGCTTCCAGGGGCAGGTCTAAAGCAGCAAGAGTGCTGATTTCTTGCAGAGGCTGCCGGTGGCTCATGGGATTGGAAGATGGGGTGGCAGCTCGTTTGGGGGGGGCAGTGTCCCCCCTTGCCCCCTCAAACTACGCCCATGGTTATGTGCATAAGAGAGAGCCATGGCTGTATCCTGTCCATGCTATGCCCATGTGTATGCCCCCTTTGTATTTATGCGTTATGTAAATTAGGCATCCTGCTGGTACCATTGCGAGGAATTGTACACTTAAATACATAAGTGCTTCTAATCTAGATATTTGTGCATACAAGGTGCACAGAAATGCAAGCACCTGGATTACAGAATCACCCTTTAAGGGGATAATTTTATAAACCATTTTTTGCCTGCAAGGCACATTTTACAAAAAACAGCAAGGCAGACGATCCGCAAAATCCAGCGTGGAAGCAAACAAAGCAGATCAATCAGTCGTACAATTCAAATTTTATTGTAAAATAATTGCCTGACACAGACTATGTTTGGCTCACAAGGGCTGCGTCAGGGGCTTCAATGCAGTGTGAACTGAAGCAAAACAGCAAGGCAAAAAAACAGCACATAGATTTCCTCCAAGATGGAGTGTAGAAACGCGCTCCGATGAATGAAGAGTGTGACCATATGCTGTCATTCATCGGAGCGCGTTTGTAGACTCCGTCTTGGAGGAAATCTATGTGCTGGTTTTTTGCCCTGCTGTTTTCCTTCAGTTTGCACCGCATTCAAGCCCCTGACGCAGCCCTCGTGGGCAAAACACAGTCTGTGTCAGGCGATTGTTTTACAACTGATTGATCGGCTTTGTTTGCTTCCAGGCACGTTTTACATGCAGAGAATGGCTCTTTCAAAATTATATAGCTGAACACACAGAAGCACGTGCACTGACACAATTATGTAGTGTGTAAATAGGATGCAGCTTCCAAGGTGCAGCTTGGGCAGAGCTGGGGTGCAGTTTGTGGTGCGCATGCACTCATTTACACTACTCCTGTACATGAGGGTTTGTGCACTATCGTGTTTTTATAAAATAGGCAAAACAACAAACTGTGGATATGTTAGAACTCACTCAATAAATATGAATGAGGTGGAGGAAAAGCCTCAGATGTTAGTTGGCAAAGCAAAATTTCCGTCCCTGTTTTCAGGGAGCTAGCGTGATGCCGCCAAAACCACTATAGTTACTGGCTAAGAAACCTCCACCTCTTCAAACTTTAAACAATGCTTATATATGCTAATCGAAATGATAAATGTGAGATTGACTTATCTAGTGCTGGTGACCCTGACAGGGCCCGTGTCCCCCATGGCTTCGTTAGGGGATCTAATAACAGCCTGCACTCAAAGGACGCACAGTTTACATGCACGCTGTTATTAGATCTCCTGATGAAGCCACAGGTGAAACAGGCCCTGTCAAGGTCGCCAGCACTAGATAAGTCAATCTCACATTTATCATTTCAATTAGCATATATAAGCATCGTTTAAAGTTTGAAGAGGCGGAGGTTTCTTAGCCAGTGATGGCGGCATCACTCAAGTTTCCTGAAAACAGGGACAGAAATGTTGCTTGGCCAACTAACATCTGAGGCTTTTCCTCCACCTCATTCATATTTATTGGAGTGAGTTCTAACATATCCACAGTTTGTTGTTTTGCATTGATTGTGATCAGCACTAATGCAGGTGCAATTTCCTCGTGGCAGTATATTCAGGGTTTTTATAAAATAGGCATCATTGTTGCACTACACATAGGTTTCCTGTTATAAAATTACCCCTGTAGAGGATAATTTTTAAAATCCCTTGGGCCTGCAAGAGAAGTTTTTAAAGTTCTGGTGGCCTAAACAATGTGGATTCATTTAATGTTATGTTTAATTAAGGCTTGATTGTTATATCATCTTTCTTACATAAATAAACCAAAGCGGTGTACAATCTAAAATTAGTTCAGAAAATGAGAGAGAGAGAGAGAATGCACAGGGATTGCTAAACCAAGAACCCATGTGCTTTCTACCTACTTCCATGCAGATGTACCCATTTTGAAGGAGATATGTTTTAGGCATGGTTTTGGTAGACTGTTCAACTATACATGCATCTCCCGTTTTGAAGTTGAAATAAATGAATAACCTCTAAATCGGCATCGATACTTGCTCTCAAGTATGCTTGTGGGTTAGTTACTTGTTTGGACCTGGCGTTTAGAGCAGTGAGAGGGGTCATTGTGCTTATCTCTCTGGAAAACCACCTTAATGATCCAAACATTTGATTGCAGGTTGCAGAATTTGCCACTTCCACATGCCACTTATGCTTATCCTTGCAAAGTCTCGAGTGGTGTTGCTATTATTTTGTTTGTAAAATGGCTGTTCTGATCAAATATATGTATTTTCTCATGGCCTTATACATATTTTACAAAAGGCTCCGTGTTCAGTGAGCCTTCTGTAAGATAAACTGCCAATTGGGAATGCCCTGATTTGGAAGTCCTTTTTTTCTATTTAGATGACTTAAGAAACATGTGGCTTAATTCCAGCTCAGATGCAACATGTAGTGTTAATCTGCTTGTGTTAAAACAAAAACATATAGAAAACGTATATAAGCACATTAGTAATGCAGTAACAATGATGAAATAAAATTCATAAGAATATGGAAAACTTGAGTGGTCCCATAATATTAGACAATGATTTCAATTCCACAAGGCATCTGGTCATTGTGGGTAGTTTTTTTTTTTAACTTTGTAAATACATAAAAGATGAGTTTGCTTTGAGTATTCACTTCCAGATTTTACCTACAGTTTAGAGAATTATTTTCAGACACTGGGTGTGTGTGTGTGTGTGTGTGTGTGCAAGAAGTAAAAAAAAGCTTTTAAAAGGCTTTTAACGGCAGAAAACCTTCAAAGAGCCATGCATGCAGGGGTGCTGCAAATAATTTTCAGGATATAGAAAATGTAAACAACATTTTCTTTTTTTGTAATGAAATCAAAGGCCTGCATCAGTGTTTCTTAATCCAGTCCTGGAGGCACACTTAACCAGTCTGGTTTTCTGGACAGCCACAATGAATACGCTTGAGATAAACATGAATACTCCAGGTCTCCAAAGTAAGCAGATATCTTATGTGAATATTCATGATGGCACTCATGAAAACTAGACTTGGGCAAACCATTGTTTCAGGTAGACGTGAAGGGCAGTTCTCTAAATGGGAACCTAAAGATAGGCACCGATTGTGCACATGAGAAAAGGCTAAAGAGGTTAGGGCTCTTCAGCTTGGAAAAGAGACGGCTGAAGTAGGATATGACTGAAGTCTATAAAACCCTGAGTGGAGTAGAACGAGTAGAAGTGAAGCGATTTTTTTATTCTTTCAAACAGTACAAAGACTAGAGGACATTCAATGAAGTTACATGGAAAAATGTTTTTTTTTAAATTTGGACACGTTCCTGGAGGAAAAATCCATAGTCTGTTATTGAGATGCACACAGAGGAAGCCACTGCTTGCCCTGGGATTGGTAGCATGGAATGTTGCAACTATTTGGGTTTCTGTCAGGTACTTGTGACCTGGATTGGCCACAGTTGGAAACAGGATAGTAGGCTGGATGGACCATTGGTCTGACCCAGTATGGCCATTTTTATGTTGTTAAGTTACAAAATAATAGCACTTACACAAGTGATTAGTGCCACTAATTGGTAATTAACAAACTTAAGTGCTTCGTGCTATTCTATAACATGTGCCAAAGTGCTTAGCACATAAGCAGAAGGGTGTGTAAACATGGGTAGAGTTTGGGCAGGTCATGGGTTTGTCTTGTAGATATGCGTGTAACTTATAGAATGCTGCAAATTACACGCACTTCAGGGCACAATTAGATGCCAACAGTTACAACTGCCATTGACTTGATGTAACTGTTGGCACCCAACTTATACTAGTATTCTATTAACAGAAACTTGGAGCCAAGATGCCGTTATAGATTCGACAATAAGCGCATGACATTGGGGCACCTAAACCTTGTGCCAATTTACAGAATTGCCACCATCTGAGCGTCCCACTCACTGTTTTCTGCATTCTATAAAATTCTATTGAACAAGCAAACAACTACTATTGAACACACTTGTTAAGACATGGCTAGAGAGAATATCCTACCTTGTTGAATTTGGGGCAATCGGAAGAAAGAACAGTTTCTTCTGTAGAGTGCTGAAAGATAGATCATATACTTTCTTAGCATAATTACACATACATCACAGTTTACACAAACTACCACAGAAATACAAAAAACAGTGTGTATATCAATGTGTGTGTAAAGAATGATGTAAAGTTAGAAGGACTTCACACCTTCCTTCTACAGAAGGGGGTTCTTAACTGGTGGTGCCTGAAACGAGCTGCTGCGAAGGGTCTTGAAATGTGAAGCAACTGATTGAAACTTTCTAGACAGAGTGAAGGCACTTATTAGGACAGTTGTTGGTAGTATAACTGTGTACAACTGTATTTCTAGCACTTTTACATAGTGACATAGTAAAGGACGGCAGATAAAGACCTGAATGGTCCAGCAAGTCCAGCAAGATCCCCCCCAAAAAGTACAAAACATTTTATGCTGCTTATCCCAGAAATATTTTCCCCAAGTCCAATTTAATAATGGTCTATGGACGTTTCCTTTAGGAAGCTGTCCAAACCTTTTTTAAACTCTGCTAAGCTAACCACCTTTACCACATTTTCTGGCAATGAATTCCAGACTTGAATTACACGTTGAGTGAAGAAAACTTTTCTATGATTCATTTTAAATTTACTACTTTGTAGCTTCATTGCATGCCCCCTAGTCCTTGTATTTTTGGAAACCGTAAACAGACGGTTCATGTCTACCCGTTCCACTCTACTCATTATTTTATAGACTTTTTATAGAGTTAGAGGACTCCCACTCAGCTTATAGGGAACAATGGTGATGTCACCTGAAAGTTATGCAAGTATGGCTGATATTCAGTGCTGGGGCAGACTGACAGTGATCTGGGCCCCCGGGCAGTGAGGGTTATTTGGGGGCCCCCTGGCAGCTGCCTACCACCCCGCCCCCGCACTGCCCTTGCTTGAAGGGCCCTGGTCGTCTAGTGGCTTCTTTGGGGGCAGGAAAGAACCCCACTCTTTCCTGCCCACTACGCCATTCTGCCCAGCACCACAGTATTTTCAAAATGGCAGCCGAGACTTCCCGCAGTAGTCTCGCATGTCTTGACACTCTTGTGAGACTGCTGCAGGGAGTCTCGGCAGTTATTTTTAAAACATGGTGGTGCCAGGCAGAATAGTGGCAGTGGGCAGTAAAGAGTGTTGTTCTTTCCTGTCCCCCCCCCCCCCCCCCCCCCGCAGAGGCCACTAGACCACTAGGGCACTTCAAGATAGGACCGGGGGGGGGGGGAGGTTGTAGTGTGCGGCAGCAGGCAACCGAGCAGAGCCTCTCGACCCTCAGGTACTGCCTGGTTGCCCGAATGGTCAGTCTGCCCCTGTTCAGTGCCATATCTGCATACCTAACTTATGACTGCCTTTTCTGCAGTCCATCTTGCCACTGCTAGTATTTGCATAACTTCTGGCTACATCTGGACTGTGTCCTTATACCGCTCCGGCACTGCCTGATTATCCTGGTGGTAAGAGCTGATATTCAGTGGCCCTGACTGGTTCACTGTCATTTCATATTGGCAGCTGGCTAGCTCAGCTTCTCTTGCCCGCCAAACCATGCTGAATACCTATCCCTAAAAATTCATCTTAATCTAGGAGCTTATAAAATTTAGGGTTGTAATTAATTTGCCTAGACATTTGAATCTAATTTATAAGCCCTAAATCCATCCCTGTGACCACCCACATTTTACTTTCCTGAATTTAGGAGTTTACTGAATTCTGAGCATGAATTTAAGAATTCAGGCTTGTAAATTTTTCAAAGAGGCTAATTTAAGAGCATAATTCTCAAAGTTAGTGACCTACATCCTTTGAAAATCAGGTTTAAGTTCATTTATTCTTCCAGTAGTAACAGAAATAAATCAAATCATAGAAAAGAAAATAAGATACCTTTTTATTGGATTAACGTAATACATTTTTTCATTAGCTTTCAAAGATAAGTTAGTCTAATAAAAAAGGTATCATTTTATTTTCTGTGTTTTGATTTATTTCTAGTACCTTTAAAAGCGGACTAACAAGGCTACCACACCACTTTACTCAAGATGGAAGAGTCTTCCTGTACAAAGAGACTTAGAAAAACACCATTGTAAATTCAGGTTCATAATGTGAAAACGCTTGCACAGAAGATGACATGTAATTTTTCCGCTCCTCAGAGTCAGTTTTTCACAGTTAGATAACTACACATGGCATGCAGTCTGCTGCTAAATGGCAGATAGCTGAAGGCAGCTGAGCTCGCTCTATTAATATTAACAGCCCTGTCCCAAGCTGTCATCATCTTTCAGGTGGCAGCCATTTAAATTCCTATGATAGGTACAGCTAGCTATTAAAGGTGATGTGCTCAGCAATGGATATTACAGCACCTCTATACCTGCTGGGCTTGCAGCTAACACAACGGTTTTTTGGACCTTGGTCATGTCAGATGTTTCATAAAGGGGCAGATGTAGTATGGGAAGTGAATGTTGAACTTGAGAACAATTTTAAAGTGCTGCTATCTTGCACCCAAATTCTGCCACCCTAGGTGGATGCTGAGTCCGTCTAGCGGCAGAACTGGGCCTGTAACCATGTACGTTTTGAAAATATTCAGTTGGAGTTTTACATTCACAGGCTGCTTGTGAATGTTTAAATTTGTTGACTATCAGGTTCCTTAATTTTAATGCTTGAAATCAAGGTGCACATTTTAAGTCACTCATGGGGCCCTTTTACTAAGCCGTGTAAGTGTCTACGCGCAACCAACACGCGCCAAAACGGAGTTACCATGCAGCTCTTTTGGTAATTTCACTTTTGGTGCGTGTCTGATACGTGCATCCGAAAAATAATTTTTATTTTTGGACGTGTGAATTGGACACATGCCAAGTGGCATTTGATGGACGCAGGTCATTACCACCTGGTTACCGCATGAGACTTTACCGCTAGGTCAATGGCTGGCGGTGAGGTCTCAGACCCAAAATGGACGTGCTGCAATTTTCATTTTGCCGCACGACCATTTTCAGCAAAAATTTAAAAAGGCATTTTTTATAGGTGCACTGAAAAATGGTTCTGCATGCGCCCAAAACACACGTCTACACTACCGCAGACCATTTTTCAGTGCGCGTTTGTAAAAGGGCCCCTAAGAGTGTAAGTCTGTAAAATAGGCACTAAGGTTTGTCACACATAACATGTGTAAATGTTTTAATACTAGCAGGTACACACCTATGTGTGCACATGCCAGCAAACATACCAGATTTTTACCTCAGTGCTATTCTGCGAATATGTGCAAATTTGCAAGGAAGCGAACACACGGACGAAGTGTGGGTGAGATTCAAAATTACATGTGTACCTTGTAGAATACTATGAAGTATGCACATATTCTTGGCATTTAGTTGCCCGCAGTTTCACTAACTGTGGCTGGCATAAGTGGTCACACTTAAATACTGCATGCACATCTACCATGTCACACTAATCTATATAAATAAAATCCCCCCCTCAGACGTTCTGAAGCTCACTCCATCTGTCCTGAACTCCTGTCCTCCTGGTAGGCTAGGCTATTCGGACTACTCACCCTCAGTCTCAGCCACGCCCATCTGGGCCGTAGGCCACGCCCCATCTGCACATAAAAAGCACCCTCAACGTTCTAAAGCATACTCTGAGGCTTCAACAGTTCGTATGTTCGAAGCTCTGTAACCATTTTTAAGCACACTACATCTCTGCCCCGCCCTGACCTATCAGAGAAGGGAGGTGTGTCACAGCTGCATCGCTCTGACCTATCAAAGGGAACTGAAACAGGAAAAGGGAGGAGCGTCACACCGAATGACGGACCTATCAGAGGGAAGTCAAATAGAAGAAGGGAGGAGCGTCAGAGGCCAAGGGGACGGCCGTATCTACGTCTCATAGGTTTCCTTGCTTTCTTTTCAGTGTATTGCAGCTGCAGCCACTTAGGTAAGTCTAGCAAGCCTGTCAGCTACTGAATACAGAAAGCAAAAGATAGCATGTGGGAACTTGCTCCATTTTGTTCTCTGGAATGCAGTGATTATTATACAAATGGTCTTGCTTTCATTATTTTGGTAGGGGCTGCCTTCATGACTGTCCACAGTCCCCCCAGTCCTGACACCTGACAGGGGGGACAGGGAAGGACACTCACTGTCTCACATACGCACTTGCACACACTCATTCTCACATACACACACGCTCTCTCACAGACACACTCACATCCACTCTCTGTCACATAGACACACTTGCACATTCTCACTCTCACACAGTCACTCTCACAAACACTCTCTCAAACATACACACTCCGTGCAAAACCTTGCTAGCGCCCGTTTCATTTCAGCCAGAAATGGGCCTTTTTTACTAGTGTTCTATAAAGGAAAGGCTAAAGCGGCTAGGGCTCTTCAACTTGGAGAAAAGAGGGTTCATGGGGGATAGGCAGACTGCATGCCATGTGTAGTTATCTAACTGTGAAAAACTGGCTCTGAGGAGCGGAAAAATTACATGTCATCTTCTGTGCAAGCGTTTTCACATTATGAACCTGAATTTACAATGGTGTTTTTCTAAGTCTCTTTGTACAGGAAGAATCTTCCATCTTGAGTAAAGTGGTGTCTATACATACATTGCAATGGACATTTTATTTCTTATTTCCTTGTCCCTTATTGTACCCATTTACCCCTACCTTATTTGACCCTTTTTCTAACTGTGTTTGTTTAATACCTACTGTACTTGGCGTTCAGCATTACGGTATTTTATAAGCCACATCGAGCCTGCTAATATGTGGGAAAATGCGGGATACAAATGTTACAAATAAATAAATATGATAGAGGTCTATAAAATAAGGAAGTGGAGTGGAATGGGTAGAAGTGAATTGCTTGTTTACTCTTCTAAAAATACTAGGACTAGGGAGCACGCAATGAAGCTACAAATTAGTAAATTTAAAACAAATCGAAGAAATTAAACTCTGGAATTCATTGCCGGAGACTGTGGTAAAGCAGTTAGCTTAGCGGGGTTTAAAAAGGTTTGGATCACTTCCTAAAAGAAAAGTCCATAAGCCATTATTAAGATGAACTCAGGGAAAATCCACTGCTTATTTAAGCAGCATAAAATGTATTGTACTGTTTGGGGATCTTGCTAGATACTTGTGACCTGGATTCGCCACTGTTGGAAATGGGATGCTGGGATTGATAGATCTTCGGTCTGTCCCAGTATGGCAACGCTTATGTTCTTATAAGGCATCTAATGTATTTTACAGAACTGGCTCCTATAAGGCACCCAGTTATAGAATTGCCATTTAATTGCTATCTTCTCAATATTAAATCTTACAATATGAATTGTATTAGCAGAAATGTGTAAATTCAATTGCTGTTTTCAAATTGGTACAAGGGAGCTGTAAAACCAGCACATAGATTTCCTCCAAGATGGAGTGTAGAAACGTGCTCCGATGAATGAAGAGCGTGACCATATGCTGTCATTCATCGGAGCGCGTTTGTAGACTCCGTCTTGGAGGAAATATATGTGCTGGTTTTTTTGCCCTGCTGTTTTCCTTCAGTTTGCACCGCATTCAAGCCCTTTTGGGCGAAACACAGTCTGTGTCGGACGATTATTTTACAATAAAGTTTGAATTGTACGACTGATTGATCTGCTTTGTTTGCTTCCAGGTACGTTTTACATGCAGAGAATGGCTCTTTCAAAATTATATAGCTGAACACATGTGCAGAAGCATGTGCACTGACACAATTATGCAGTGTGTAAATAGGATGTAGCTTCCAGGGGTCCATACAGTGACGTAGCGAGGGCGGCTGACACCTGGGGTGGGTCGCTGATGCGCACCCCCCCCCCCCCCGGGTGCAGCATGGCGCACCCCTCCCTTGGCGCGCGCACCCTTCCCCCACCGACGCGCACCCCCCCCCCCGGAGCGCATTTTTACATGCATTGAGAAGCGAGGAGCCCCCAAGTGCACGTCGCTGGGAGCTGCGTCGGCTCCGCTGGTTCCCTGCTCTCTCTGCCCCAGAGCTGACACCCCCTCCAGCGGCGTGCACCCGGGGCGGACCGCCCCACTGCTCCCCCTTCCTACGCCACTGGGTCCATACCTGGATTTTCAGTGCCAATATCCAGATAATGCCATGAAAATCTGGACAGACCATCTCAGCATGATTTGAGTAGTCTGGGGCCGAACAATTGGATTAGAGGTGATATTCAGTCCACTAACCAACTATCTACCCAGATAAATTCAGGACAGCAAGAGCATTGCCCTAACTTTATTTGAGTAGTTTTCTGGCTACCAGTCTGAATGTCACCAGGACTTGGATAAATGTTCGCGGTTGCCTTATAGCCAGATATTCAGTGTTGGTATCCGGGTATAGCTTGGCGCTAAATTTCAAGGTATAAACCTATGGTGGCCAATAATAAAAACAAACAAACAAACCATAAAAAAAAACCCCAACATGGCTGCCCATCTAGAAATGCTTTTACAACTTGTGAAATCTGCTTTGTTAGTCAGACCAATTCTACATCTGTATCAACAGGTCTACAGAGGTCAATACACTGTAATTTTGCTAAAGAAAGTTAAAGATCAGAAAAATAGTCAGTACAGCTTTTCGCATTTCTATTCTGTGTCTGGATAGTACCTCAGGTGGACTCGTCCACTGCTCTAACTCATCTGCTGACACCAGTCATTGTTTCTCTGCATTCCTAACCAGGCTCACAAATAAGGAAGAAAGCTGGGTCTGTTTGAAAATGCCATGCTGAACTAAAGTATAATTCTATCTCTCTTATTAGAATCGGATTTAAAACCAGACACAGCCTTTTGAGGACGATATATTTTTTTTAAATAGAGGACCATGTGTTTCATAGAAGATCAGAAATCAAAATACCTACGTTGTGAATTCCTGTACATTTCATGTTGCACCCTATTTTATCCTTGTCATATATTATCTAGCTCAACTTCTCATACACTACTAAGCCCAACTTTACATTGTTTTACTACTGTTTTATTAAAATTCTATTAACTTTGTATTTCAAATTACTATGTAAGCCGCATTGAGCCTGCATTGTGTGGGAAAGCGCGGGGTACAAATGTAATAATAATAATAAAGGCAAGCTTTTATGTAAATCAATCAATCCGTCACTATCAATCTACCTCTATTTTCTCTCTCTCTCTGCCTATGTTTATTGATCTATTCTTAACTTTGAAGATCTACCAGAAGTCATTCTATGAATGCCCTCAGAGACCTGAGTGGAAATGACCAGGATGGGAATGCAGAGAATGGGATTCTTACAGGCTTTGTGTGGTCGGTTCTGTATGAGGCAGCAGCTGCTTTAGACAGATAGACAGCCGAAAGCTCCTTTACTGAAGGCTGGCTGATTTTCAACTGCTCAGTGGTGTCCAACTGGTCTGAATAGGATGGCGTCTTCACAGCTGAAAAAAATGAGGACGAACAACATGTTTCAGTAATCAATGTAGGATTTTCTATAACAGGTTTCTTCAAAGGTACAGACAGAGAAAAGTTCCAATCTGCAACTTGCAGGACTTTTGCTTAAATTAATTCATAGAATTTCTACGAGCAGAATAACCCGTTTGGTTGAATATTTAACCTTAACCTTCCCATCAATTCAAAACATTTAATCAGCTCTTACATTGTCTTTTGGCTTTCAAGTGGCAAAATGAGGAAACACCTTTTAAATGTAAGAACTGAAAGCAATTCTAAGTCATTATGTAAGAAGTTGAAAGCGTTTCCATTTGGGAAAGTTTAGAATGTTTAGTCTCATCTTATATTGAACTATTTGACTTGTTTAATTTTGTACAGAAAACAGGAGGAAAGTCTCTACAAGGACAACAGACGAAAGTACAGCAGTGGCTATCAAATAAAGAGGCGAAACTGCCTTGGCCCTCTTCATTTGATGGTCTCCGCTGTCTTTTTGTCCATTGTTTATTTTTGTGACATTCCAGAAATGTCTGATTCTTGGATTCTAAATCCGCACAGAGCTGAATGTTGTTGGTAATTGCGGTATAAAAGTAACTATATCATATCATAGCTATCTTTATCATATTATAGAAATGCTGACATTTCAGGATTTCAGTTGAAAGAGACAACACAGGACAGAACCAATAATCGGAGATGTAATGGGCAAATCTATAAATTGGTGGCTACAGTTAGATGTCTTCCGCCGGATTCAATATAGTGCGCCTTGGGGTCCTTGTACTAAGGTGCGCTAAAAAATGTCCTGTGCTAGTGTAAGCGCATGTTTTGGATGCGTGCAGATCCATTTTTCAGCGCACCTCTAAAAAAAATGCCTTTTTATTTTGGCTGAAAATGGACATGCGGCAAAATGAAAATTGGCGCTCGTCCATTTGGGGTCTGAGACCTTACCGCCATCCATTGACTTAGCGGTAAGGTCTCACGTGTTAACTGGGTGGTAATGGTCTACACGCATAGAGTGCCTTTTACTGCCCAGTTAGCGCAGCATGCCAGAAAATAAAAAATTATTTTCCATCACGCGTAGTGGACGCGTGTAAAAAATGAAATTATCGCTTGGGCCTTGCGGTATCCGGACAGTAATTCCAAATTGACATGCGTTGGGCATGCGTAGTGTGTAACTTAATTGGCTTAACAAGCTAATCAGCATTGATAACAACACCTAACAAGCAAAAACCAGCACTAATTGGAAATAATTTGAATTTACACACAAAACTCGCTAAGCATATTCTGTAATGAACAGCGCCTAAATTCTAATACGTGCAGTTCAAAAGGGGCATGGTTATCAGTGAGGAAATGGACGGTTAGAGGTGACACTGAAAAACTAGCAGTGATGCTGCGTCGTATTTGAGGGGAAAGAACATCAACTAAACCAATCAATCAATCAATCAATAATAATAATAAATAAAAATGAAGAAGCTGAAATGCAATGATGCTTTCTTTGTTAAATTTTCATTAATAAATTGTTTTTATTTAGGAATGGTATTTATGAATTTTACTTAAAATGTATATATTGAAATGTGTCTAAATACTGCCCCTTAACTTATCTTTAATTATACAGCGTTCATACGATTCATCAATCACTATACACTATCACTGCATATATAATTTTAATGACTATTATATTAGACCTCAGAGGTGTTGTTAAAGTGAATTTCCACTTTGATGTTATTCACATCAGAAATCAATCTCATATGCCTCTCGTCATTGGTCAAATATCAATTTTTCTATGTTTTTCATTTTTTTTAAAACATATAATGGTAAAAAGATTTACTTATCTTTTTGATAACTTCAGTTCTTATCGCTCCAAAAGCTCTCATCAATATAGCGTTAGTTGGTGGTTCTGCTTGTTAAGATGTTTATAACTCCAACATCTTCCAACTGCTCATATCTCAAACTGCAAATGATCTTGCGCTCTCAAAGCTCACGTTCAATTTAACGTCTATGTTTGTTTCTGTTTATGTGTTCTTATTCCTCCAAGCTTATTGAGGCGCGCATTCTGATTGTTGAGATATCTCTTACTCCAACGGCTCACACCAACTTTTTTTTACTGAAAATAATTCTTTCACTCTTAAGATTCACATCACATCGACACGTGTTTCGCCTTACGGCTTTTTCAAGATTATGTGCTCTCTCTCAAGATTATGTATTCTCTCTCGGTCCGAGTAGACTCTCCTTAGACTAAGGAGAGTCTACTCGGACCGAGAGAGAATACATAATCTTGAGAGAGAGCACATAATCTTGAAAAAGCCGTAAGGCGAAACACGTGTCGATGTGATGTGAATCTTAAGAGTGAAAGAATTATTTTCAGTAAAAAAAAGTTGGTGTGAGCCGTTGGAGTAAGAGATATCTCAACAATCAGAATGCGCGCCTCAATAAGCTTGGAGGAATAAGAACACATAAACAGAAACAAACATAGACGTTAAATTGAACGTGAGCTTTGAGAGCGCAAGATCATTTGCAGTTTGAGATATGAGCAGTTGGAAGATGTTGGAGTTATAAACATCTTAACAAGCAGAACCACCAACTAACGCTATATTGATGAGAGCTTTTGGAGCGATAAGAACTGAAGTTATCAAAAAGATAAGTAAATCTTTTTACCATTATATGTTTTAAAAAAAATGAAAAACATAGAAAAATTGATATTTGACCAATGACGAGAGGCATATGAGATTGATTTCTGATGTGAATAACATCAAAGTGGAAATTCACTTTAACAACACCTCTGAGGTCTAATATAATAGTCATTAAAATTATATATGCAGTGATAGTGTATAGTGATTGATATATTGAAATGTGTTACACCTTGTATTTTAGAAGTTGTTTCATTATGTATTACGCACTATGAGGATTTTTTTTGTATACCAAATTGGATGGGTTTTGCCAGACCAGGAATGTAGCAGATAAGCCTGAGATAAAATGCATCATAAATGTAAGAAAATGGACCATTTCATTTAAAGAATAATACAACAATTTTTTGATTAAAAGCTATTCACGCTTTCTATGGAGAACTGGGCTCCTCGTGCCTATCTTATGAATGAGACAGCCTCAGACAAATTCACATCACAAAACCTTGTCATCCAGAATGTTCTCTTGCTTCATTTATTACATTTGTTGTTTCTCTTTGAGTCTCATTGGCTTGTTTGCATCTTGGCTGCCTGACATATTATAATTATCTTTCTTATAAATCTCTCAGAACTGTTAAAAATATTGTGTAGATGTTGTAACAGCTTTTCACGTAACCCTCTTGAATTATCCTGTTACATCAAGCAGTCTGTTATCAGCTTTCAGGAAAATGACATACCTTTGATAGAAGAAGCTAAAAACAGCAGCAGAAGTGGCTTCTTTGTACTTAAACTATGGCAGGTATGCAGTGATCCCTCACTCTATCCATCAGTGTTCGACAGCTATTTGTACTAATTATAGCTAGAGCAAATATAATCCTAACATGCAACCTTTCACTCAGATAATCTGTAACCCTTCATGATAAGCAAGCCTTGTAGTGTTATTGAGATTAAGTAGTGCTCTGGATCTATTTTTAGAAAACAACAAGGCAGGCGATCCACCAACTCCAACCTGGAAGATAACACCAAGAGGCAGATCTTGTAAAAAACCCCACTGTCTTTTTATTCAGTAAAAAGCTCCCAGGTTATCAAGCAACCGTGCCCGACATGGTCATGTTTCACCAGAAATATTGGCTGCGTCAGGGTTCAGAACAACCAGCTAATGTAAAACAACAAACTTCACCTGATCTGGTCCAGAAAGCAAAACAAGATAGGCACTGTATGCTCATGTACCTGGAGATTAGGTGAAGTTTGCTGTTTTACATGGCCATGTCAGGCACAGTGGATTGATAACTTGGGGGTGGGGGGTGGGGTGGGGTGGGGTCTTTTACTAAAGCTAGCTCAAGTTATCTGCAGCAGGGCCCATTTTATTCCATTTTACCCTTAATTGTTCTGTCTGTTTACCTGTCTTATCTAGATTGTAAGCTCTTTGAGCAGGGACTGTCTTTTTGTGTATGGTGTACAGCGCTGCGTATGCCTTGTAGCGCTATAGAAATGATAAGTAGTAGTAGTAGTAGTAAAAGACTCCTTTGGTTTTACCTTCCACGCTGTATCTATTTTTGTCTACTGTATATTACTGTGGTGTTATTAAAGTCTACTTCTGCATTAATCACACGCCCGTATCCCTTTATACTATAAACTTGTGCGTACAAGTTATAGAATACTGTCAGTTACATGTGTAACTTCATAGAATAACTGTTAATTGGCATTAATGACAACTTATTGGCTATAATTAGTGTTAATTGGCACTAATTAGCAGTTACATTGTGCAAACTGTGTGTGTCAAATCCATTGTGCGTAACTGCTAGGGGATTGTGGACTTGGGAGCAGCATGGGCGGGTCAGGGGTGTGCCTAATAGTTGTGTGCGTAGGGTGTAGAAAATAACAGTTACACAACTAGGGGGAGATTCTATATATGACACCTAAAAAATTGGCGTAGAAACTAAGCGTACTCTATAAGTGGTGCCTAGATTTAGGCACAGTATATAGAATACACTTAATTGATATCTCAGTGCCTAAAACTATACGCTTCCATTTACACCAATGAAAATGTGGCGTAAATCCTGGCACGCAGATTTAGGCACAAGGGCCGTATTCTATAACTACATGTGTAAATTTTGGAATGCCCATAAAACACCCATTTCCCCACCCATAACAATACCCCTTGTTGCCTGAGCATGTTAGGAGTTAGGTGCACTGGATTACAGACTGCGCTTAGCGAGCTGTGCACGTAAATTCGAATTATTGCCAATTAGTGCTCATTATTGCTTGTTAAGTGCTGTTATCAACACTGATTAGCTTGTCCAATCAAGTTACGTGCATTGTTATAGAATACCCTTGGATTTCAGCATGGCTCTCTAGGCAAGCTATATAGAATCCGGGGGGCTAACGACCTACAGTTAAGTGTGAGCATTTACACCAGCCATTAAGCTGGCATAGAAGTGCATAAGTGTGGATTTGCACTAGTATTTTATAATTTATTTTATTTATTTGTTAGAATTTATTTACCAGCTTTTTGAAGGAATTCACTCAAGGTGGTGTACAGAAAGAATAAATCAAACAAACAAACAAACAAACAAACAAACATGTGCAATAGACAATTACAGCAGTAAAAATATTCAAATAACAAATCAAAGTAAGCCATAGTATACTACTTACAATGTCAACACAATATGCACTAGAACATTTTAATTGGCAGTGTAGGGAATAAGCAAAGATGGAACATATAGATAGGTAAGAGAGTAAGAGGAGTTAAAAATTAAGGTGACTAATTTAAAGAAAGTTGCACATGTCATTGCCGATATAGAATGCACACTTACCCCCAGATTCTGTATAGCATGCCTAGAGATCCACGCTGAAATCCAGGTTTATACTATAACAATGCACGTAACTTAATTGGCTTAACAAGCTAATCAGCTTTGATAACAGCACTTAATAAGCAATAATAAGCACTAATTGGCAATGATTAGAATTTACGCACACAACTCGCTAGGCATATTCTATAACGTAGTGCGCCTAACTTCTAATGCACGCAGCCAAAAAGGGGCATGGTTATGGATGGGGAAATGGACATTTCATGGGCGTTCCAAAATTTACATACGTAAGCTGCTTTGGTTGTACCACAGAAAGGCAGTATATTAAATCCATGACCTTTGACCCTTTACCTCCATTCTATGCAAATCTATTTCATGCACATTTACTGTGGGCATCCTGAAAACCTGATTGGCTAGCTGTGTCCTAAGAAATGGGTTAAGGACGTCTGCTCTAGAGCACTGGTTAACCACAGAATGCATAAACTAAACGCGTCCAGGCTCTTTAACAGGATCCATCATCCATCATCACCACCACTAACAACATGGAGAAAACAATAGAGCTTTTTCATGAATGCCTGTTCCACACATGTAATTCATTTTATTTGTAGTACCTGTACAACAGGTGCATGCAACACTAATGCTAGAACAAACACTAACTTCAGTTACTAATAGTTTTTAAAAGCCATCATTATACGACGGTGAACTAATTTATTTATTTATTATTTATTATTACATTTGTACCCCGCACTTTCCCACTCAAAGCAGGTTCAATGCGGCTTACATAGTAATAGAGATTACAGAATATTGATAAAGAAGATAAAAGTTAAGTATAGCAGAATAACAAAAGTGATAGGTAGGTAGAGAAGGACAGGGGTGAAGGGAGTAGGAGAGGTGTGAGCAAGGGTAGAGGAGGTGGGAGGGGGATGGGTTACAGGATAAGCATAGGGAATTTTGGTGGGAGAGGTAGTCTAGGTCATTGTCGTTGTCTCCTGGATATGTGATGGGTAGTAGGGTTCATAGAATTATGTTTCTTTAGCCAGATATTGTGCCATAACGATGCAGAAGAGAAATTCTGCAGATTATCTGCGGTTTAAGTCTGATTCACCCCTCACCGCTTTCACTGCAGAGTTTTCAGAGTTGCTAGCTGTTTCCTAGGTAATAAAATGAGGATACTGAAGCAATTAAAATGTTCTGGACTATATAGACTTTTAGCTCAAGTGTAAGTTCTGTTCTGCTAAGCTGTAGTATTAGTTGCCAAGTGTTTTACAAGTCCATAAGTCATTATTAAGTTGGACTTGGGAAAATCCACTACTTTTTCTAGGATAAGCAGGATCTTTTGAGATCTTGCCAGGTACTTGTGACTTGGATTGGCTGCTGTAGGAAACAGGATACTGGGCTGGATGGACCTGCGGTCTGTCCCAGTAAGGCAAGTCTTATGTTCTTACAAGAAAACTATACATGTGTCTGTTTTCTAGAAAATGGGTGAACATAAGCCCACTGCATGCGACCGCACCTCGAATATTGTGTTCAATTCTGGTCACCACATCTCAAAAAAGATATAGTGGAATTAGAAAAGGTGCAGAGAAGGGCGACGAAAATGATAAAGGGGATGGGACGACTTCCCTATGAGGAAAGGCTAAAGTGGCTAGAGCTCTTCAGCTTGGAGAAAAGGCGGCTGAGGGGAGATATGATAGAGGTCTATAAAATAATGAGTGGAGTCGAACGGGTAGATGTGAAGCATTTGTTTATGCTTTCCAAAATTACTAGGACTAGGGGGCATGCGATGAAGCTACAAAGTAGTACATTTTAAACAAATTGGAGAAAATGTTTCTTCACTCAATGTGTAAGAAAATGTTTTTTCACTCAATGTGTAATTAAACTCTGGAATTCGTTGCCGGAGAATGTGGTAAAGGCGGTTAGCTTAGCAGAGTTTAAAGAAAGGGTTGGACAGCTTCCTAAAGGAAAAGTCCTTAGACCATTATTAAACTGGACTTGGGGAAAATCCACTATTTCTGGTATAAGCAGTATAAAATGTTTCGTACTTTTTTGGGATCTTGCCAGGTATTTGTGACCTGGATTGGCCACTGTTGGAAACAGGATGCTGGGCTTGATGGACCTTTGGTCTATCCCAGTATGGCAATACTTAAGTACGTATGTACTTATGACTAATATTATTATTTTTTTTTGGGGGGGGGGGGATTTACCTCACACCTTTTTCAGTAGTCACTCAAAATGAGTTATATGCATACAGGTTGTACATCAGAATTCTAAATCTAATGGTTAATGGAAAACAAACTGCCTTTGTAGAAGAGATGTGTACTTGTTAGCACACAATCAGGGCCCTGTTTACTAAGACGCGTTATAGGTGCGTTAGCATCTTTAACACACGTTAAACATGTTTGCTTGTTAACCATGTAGGCACCTACAATATCCCTACAGGCGCCTACATGGTTAACGCGCGTGCTAATTGTAGCACGTTAAAAATGCTAACGTGCCCTTAGTTTGCTAGCTTACCTTAGAGCTAGATTTACTAAAAGGTGCTATTGCTTTGGGTGTGCAAATGTCCTTTTGAAAGGTTTGGAAGGTCTATCAGGCCTTGAGGTTTTACTTCCTTGATCCACCTTGACCTTATAGAGATTTATATATGTTTCTTCCTCACTGGGCAACCTCCAATAACAATGAGTATGAGAAGTCCTGGTGTGTCCTTCAGCAATGTGACTAAAATTGGTGCACACTGGGCATCTGCTGACCAAGACATCCCGAGAAGCAGAAACAGGGGTGAGGAGGGGGTTAGTTATCAGGAATCAGTCCCAGATCTCCTTCTGGGCAGTGAGAGCCATTGCCATTGACAGGCTGATGCGGCGTTACTGCGGGTTGCGCATGCCAAGCAATGCAGAGAGGACTTGTGCACAGGTGTTAACTCACAGGGAAGACACACTTGCACACTGTATTAAAATGTACACTAATGCACTAATTTAAGTATTCCAGACAATGAAAAAAAGAGTATGCCGTTCACTTTTGACGCAGGCACGTGAGAATTTTTCCGCTAGTGTTCAAGGTGACGTAGAAGATTTTGTGGAGAGGATTTCTTATCAATCTTTCAAATTTAACTCCTGATTTTGTCTAATTTTGCAAGCGAAAGGAAGCCCCTGCAAGGTTTCAAGGCGGATGAAAAAGTAACAAACATCTGCTTACGTCGAAACAAAACCAAAAGTGAAAGCGCACATCGATACTTGTTCTTCTGTGCCTACATATGAGCCTCACAAAAATGTTTTGTGTAAGCAATTTTTGTGAGGCTCATATTTAGGAACAGTACAAGCGCCGATGTGTTCTGACACTTTGGTTTTTTTGTTTGGACATGCACACAAAAAGCCTCGCTTACCGCAATACTTTGCATGCCTGGGTCCGGCATATTCCCCCACATTTGCAGCAGGTTTTCTGTGCATAATTTTACAGGTAATTAGCTTTTTGCCTGCCATGGTATTGTGTTCATGGTAGAAACCATGCACTTAGACATCTGCACCCGACAATAACCATGAACCTTTCTGCATCGGCCCCTGAATGCTTAAGCCACTCATTAATGTGTGCTCTGAGAGGTGATAAAGAGTGTGGACCCAGTTAAAAAGGGAATAGAACAACTCTGTACATAAGTACATAAGTACATAAGTAGTGCCATACTGGGAAAGACCAAAGGTCCATCTAGCCCAGCATCCTGTCACCGACAGTGGCCAATCCAGGTCAAGGACACCTGGCACGCTCCCCAAACGTAAAAACATTCCAGACAAGTTATACCTAAAAATGCGGAATTTTTCCAAGTCCATTTAATAGCGGTCTATGGACTTGTCCTTTAGGAATCTATCTAACCCCTTTTTAAACTCCGTCAAGCTAACCGCCCGTACCACGTTCTCCGGCAACGAATTCCAGAGTCTAATTACACGTTGGGTGAAGAAAAATTTTCTCCGATTCGTTTTAAATTTACCACACTGTAGCTTCAACTCATGCCCTCTAGTCCTAGTATTTTTGGATAGCGTGAACAGTCGCTTCACATCCACCCTATCCATTCCACTCATTATTTTATACACTTCTATCATATCTCCCCTCAGCCGTCTCTTCTCCAAGCTGAAAAGCCCTAGCCTTCTCAGCCTCTCTTCATAGGAAAGTCGTCCCATCCCCACTATCATTTTCGTCGCCCTTCGCTGTACCTTTTCCAATTCTACTATATCTTTTTTGAGATACGGAGACCAGTACTGAACACAATACTCCAGGTGCGGTCGCACCATGGAGCGATACAACGGCATTATAACATCCGCACACCTGGACTCCATACCCTTCCTAATAACACCCAACATTCTATTCGCTTTCCTAGCCGCAGCAGCACACTGAGCAGAAGGTTTCAGCGTATCATCGACGACGACACCCAGATCCCTTTCTTGATCCGTAACTCCTAACGCGGAACCTTGCAAGACGTAGCTATAATTCGGGTTCCTCTTACCCACATGCATCACTTTGCACTTGTCAACATTGAACTTCATCTGCCACTTGCACGCCCATTCTCCCAGTCTCGCAAGGTCCTCCTGTAATCGTTCACATTCCTCCTGCGACTTGACGACCCTGAATAATTTTGTGTCATCGACGAATTTAATTACCTCACTAGTTATTCCCATCTCTAGGTCATTTATAAATACATTAAAAAGCAACGGACCCAGCACAGACCCCTGCGGGACCCCACTAACTACCCTCCTCCACTGAGAATACTGGCCACGCAATCCTACTCTCTGCTTCCTATCTTTCAACCAGTTCTTAATCCATAATAATACTCTGAGCACTGAAAAATGAAAACGATCTGCTTGTGCTGAAAAAACAATATCAGGGCCCTGTTTATTAAAAAGTGCATTAGCTATAAACACTGTACCTTAGCAATTAGTGAGGAGTAATGTGGAAGGAGCTGAGGAATAGACAGGGAATGCGCCTTACGGTTAATGTGAAACTAATTACTGGGTATTAATTCTTATTGTGGCAGATAACACCACGTGAATGGGTATGGCTAACTCAGGGCCACCGAGAGGGGCAGGGGGACAAGATTCCCCAGGCCCGACCTCCAAGGGGAGGGGGAGGGGGAGAGGGGCCTGGCGCCGGCAAGGTAAAAGCAGAAGTTTCTTCCTGCCTGCCTGTCTCTCTCCTGCTCCTGTGTGCCAGGACCCGAATGATTGCGTTAACGTGATAACCCGGGTGTTGGCGCACAGGAGCAGGAGATGACAGACTGAGGGAGGAGTAGACACAGAAAGGTAAGGGGGTGGGGTGGCCCAAGTTGGGGGGGGGGGGGCATGGTGGCTCAGGTGGGAGGGCGGCTCTGCCCGGGCCCGGCCGTGTCCCCCCTGTGGCCTGGGCCAACTGCAGTGCATAATCTGCCATTCAGTTGATGCACAGTAAATAAAGGGAAAGGGAATGGAGCTTGATATATCACTTTTCTGTGGGTTTTTTTGCAACTACATTCATATAGAAGTACTTATTTGTACCTGGGGCAATACATTTTCTGTGCCTTAACTGAATGGCAAAATGATGGGGATGCCCCTCATAATTAGCATGTAGGATTTGTAGTTACCTCACACGTCGAATTGAAGGAGGAGAATACTCTTGCCTAATGCTATTTCCTGCTTGAATTTGGTTATGAGAGTAAGCAGTGGCGTAGCCACAGATGGGCCTGGGTGGGCCAGGGCCCACCCTCTTAAGGCTCAGGCCCACCCAACAGTAGCACATGTTTAGCAGTAGCTGGTGGGGGATCCCAAGCTGTGCCAGCTGAAGACTTCCCCCTGATGGTAATGAAAATGCTGCTGTCCACGATACTGGCACCTGTGAATACTCAGTTTTCAGCGCATGCCTGCTGTAGACTACCAAAGTGGAGAGAAGCATTTTCCCAACAGCTGAGATATTTTTTTGGTGGTGGTGGTGGTGGGGGGGGGGGGGGGGGAGAACATTTGGTGCCCACCCGCTTCTTGCCTAGGCCCACCCAAAATCTGTTGTCTGGCTACGCCCCTGAGAGTAAGTAGTACTGTTTCGGTGCTGTGTAGGGGTCGAAATCCTGATTGTGACTCATGTAGTATAGTGAATTTGTTTATGTAGTCATTGAGTTGTTTGGTCACCAGTCCTTCCATTAGTTTGACTACTAATGGGATAGATGCTACTGGGCGGTAGTTAGTAATGTCGTTTGTTTTTTTCTTGGTGTCTTTTGGTATTGGGGTGAGCAGGACGTTGCCTTTTTTTTCAGTCGGTCTGTTGGTAGTGGATGGTAGTGTATGAAGGAAGTACTGACAGGATCTACATATGTATTATCATATCATACCTTATGCTATGAGTTTATCTTGTTGGGCAGACTGGATGGACCTACAGGTCTTTATCTGCCGTCATCTACTCCGTTACTACGTTACATTACATTTGGCCGTTAACCCCGGGTAAATTCAAAGCCTTACTGCAAGTTAGTAAATAGGGCTTCTGTGTGCTTAAAAGGAATGGGGGGGGGGGGGAATTTTGGATATAGTTTACGCTTTTTTCAGTATTAGCTCTACACGATTACATTCAGGAACACTAGGTATTTTCCTGTCCCTGGAGGGCTTACGATGGAAGTTTGTACCTGAGCCAATGAAGAGTTAAGTGATTTGCCCACCATGGCGAGGAGCCACAGTGGGATTTGAATCGGGCTTCCCTAGTTCTCAGCCTGCTGCTGAAAAAATTTGTTCATCAGTACATCAGGAGAACAATCTTCAAAGTTATTTATTGGAGTATAAAATGTTTTACTTGCAGCAATCGGCTGCTCGGAAATCGTCTTTCAACAATGTGACAGTCCGGGGGTGGGGGTGGGTGGGTGTTCAGTCCAGGAAATGAAATAACCTGTGTAATCTGCATTTTTAAATGTACATATATTATTCTTCAAGCAGAAAAGTGCCAGTAGAAAAAGCCAATGCAAATAAACCAGGAACCCATGGCAAATTTCACATGTAAAGTATGCATGTATCTTTACTTTCAATACTGGTGCAATATTTGTGGGTTACAAGTATTCATAGACTTTGCCCTGATGTGAACAGCTTGAAAACTGTCCTCTCACATCAGATTCTTGAAAAGATGGATGGCACAGCGAGGCCCACCGCATAGAAACCATGATCTCCTGGTTCCGAGCATATCTAAAGATTCGGTTCACAATAGCTGCAAAAGTCTGGTAGATATCTTTAAGGAGCAAACTTTATCTGGAAGGACTTTGTGAAAGACGTCGTCGGCAAACCGCAATTAAATATTCTCAGGCCCTGCAAACACCTCAGCTGCGGTGCCAGAAGGGTACTGCAGTCACTCTGGAGTGCACTCCATTTTAGTTTGTTCTTTGTTAAATTCAGAAGTGGAGGAATTTGTCCTCTCTATTCCTGGTGACAAATATTTGAAGAGTTTTCACTAGGTGACAGCTGTCGCACAGACCAAAGATCTGCTACTGCCATATAACCAGACAGCTGTTGAGAGCTCTGTCTAGTGGGGAATGACCCCTTTCATGAATATAGTAAGCAGCCATCCACAGCAGATCGATGAGAGGCTTGAATAGCAATTTGGAAAAGTTATTCTTTTATTGTTTGGATGACTTTCTTGATTACTTGTTTTTTGATAGTACTTCATAATTTCTGTAGAAGAGCTGCTTAAAGCTTGGCTCTTCAACTAGGCCTTTAATGGAAGAAGTAAATGACACTGACTGCACATATTATAGCAGGACATGTTTTCACGCTCCTACCCTAGCTAAGATAATGTTCAAGCACCTTTCTGACCTCATTTGCAACTTTCTTTAAATTAATCCTCTTATTTTCTTGCTCCTGTTACTCTATCTATCTATCTATCTATCTATCTATCTATCTATCTATCTATCTATCTATCTATCTATCTATCTATCTGTTCCATCTTTGCTTACACCCTACACCATTAAAATGTTGTATTGTGTTGGCATTGTACAGTAGCATACCACGTCATACTTTGAAATGTTATTTGAATATTTTTACTGCTGTAATTGTCTATTGCTTATGTTTGACTTATTCTTGCTGTACACTGCCTTGAGTGAATTCCTTCAAAAATGCAGCAAATAGGGAAAGGGGATTTGTTATACTGCCTTTCTGTGGTTTTTGCAGCTACATTCAAAGCAGTTTACATGGTATATACAGGCACTTATTTGAACCTGGGGCAATGGAGGGTTACGTGACTTGCCCAAGGTCACAAGGAGCTGTAGTGGGAATTGAACTCAGTTCCCCAGGATCAAAGCCTGCTGCATTAAGCACTCCTAATAAATAAATAAAGTGAGTCAAAGGTGAAAGCATTTCTGTAGTGTACAGAGAGCCGCACGTCTAGTTTCATTTTGCATTTATAGGGGACCAGGGAATTTCTCTGAGAATACTTACAAGGACCATAACAACAATTCAACAGACAATCATGAGGTAGTTCGTAGTGGGGGGAATTCTATCAATCACGCTCATAAATAGGCACCGGAAGAGACCTATACTCAGTGCTATTCTATGAAAGGTGGATGCCCGTTACAGAAGAGCGCTCGGTGCAGGTTTCTGTGCCCAGCTCTGAGCGCTAGGCTTACGCTTGCTGAAACCCGGTGTAAATCCCAATGCGGAAACTCATTATTCTATAACACTGTGTGCAACTTTTTGGAACACCCCTGAGCCAGCCATGCACCCTCTGTGGCCACACCCTCTTTGGAATTGCATGCTATGGGTTTCAGTACCCAGCAATGTAGAATAGCGTGCAGGAGGGTTAAGTGACTTGCCCAAAGTCACAAGGATCTGCAGTGGGACTAGAACCCAGTTCCCCAAGATCAAAGTCCGCTGCACTAACCACTAGGCTACTCTTCCACACAGCTTTCATTTATTTTAAAAGACCCACGTAAAGCACAGGAGGACAATTCAAACCAATTCATTTTAAGAGTTACTGGGCAGCCTGTGTCCAAATGCAATATGCCAAGAGATATACCTGTTACCCTCCCTACCAATGGCCATAGCTGTGAGTCCTCCTCCCAGCAAGAATGTTGTCATTTAACTTCAGAAAGGAGCAGAAAAGTAAAGACAGAATTGATCGACCTGCATCTATTTACAAATGTTATTTCTGTTGGGGAACAATCTAGTACCTTGGTGTGTTCCAGAATACGTATCTTGGAATCATAACCTGGAGATGAAACAAGCATGAATTTGCACAACAGCATGGGCTAAGGTCTGTAGAAGATATGCATAACTGCCATATGCCATATTTACATCTAATGCACATATGCAATCCCTCCGAGTTCAAACTCTTCCATTTTTGTCTAGCCAACATGGAAAACATAGGATATTACACTGCTAGGATAAGAAAACGTGTTGGTATCCAGATAAACTTTCCAAACTCACTGGTTCCTAGTTTACCAAAATAGGTCTTCCCATATTTCAGCTCCCACATCATATCTTTAGCTAATATATAGCACAAACAAAATTACTTACAGAAGATAGTCCAAATACTTTTTTCCTGGAGAAAATAATAGAGGAAATGTGTTGTGTTTGAAGTTGCTTTAGCCCTTGCTATCCTCCTATGAAGAAACCCTGCTGCTCTCTCTCTCTCTGTCCCCGTCTTCTGTTCTCTGTCCGGCCTCTGACAGCTGATTTTATCACCGGGTGCTGGGCTATGTTGGGAGTATGAAACCAGGCGTCTATTTTTAGGGAATATGGAAACAGCTATTTTATCAGTCTGAGTCAATCATAGTGTTTTAGAGAGCAGGGGAAGATTTCATGTCCTGACTGCGCTGAATGAGAGAGAAGGCTGAGGGAACATATTGATGACTGTCATTCTAAAAACAAGCTAGGCCCAATTCAGAGGATCGTGAAGTGGATCTCGTTCCTGAGTCATTGTCACTTAGTCTTAGAAGGTCTAGTCACAGACTGATACGGCAGTCACAACACTTTTACCAGATGAGAGATACAAGTGAAATTCTAAATAACTGAAGGATGAATCTTCATAAGAACTAATTATATTTTGTGTTCATACACACTGATTTCTTATGGCTTTTATTTTGCCTTCAGGCATTTTCTGTAGTAACTCAAATCTTAATTATACAAATATTGTAATTAGCAATTAAACCATATAGAGTGACCATTGGTCCAAAGAAGTGCAGTTAAATGCCTCATTTCCAGTTCTGAGAGTTTGATTGCCACACAGGTCGATTCAGCCCTGGGGTTTTAGGTTTCTGTAGGCCAAAAGCCTCTATATTTTCAGGTTTTCTCTAAAGACAGCTTGTCATAAATGGGCCCTATGCAGAAGGTATTCAGGTGTCAAATAAAAAAAATGTATTTGACATAGCTCCATAAAGAAACTTGGGTCAAAAGGAAGATGGAGCCGACATAGACACACAAACTCATCCACAAAAAGTTATTTATTTGGCTACTTGTGTCATTTTTATTCATCTTCCAGAGGTCCTCAGTGCTGAATATATTATTCCAGCTGTGGGCAGGATTAAGTCTACATCAAACCTCTCATAGCCACGCAGCATCCAATATTTTCTATGGGAGAAGTTGCTTTTTAAATTGCTTTCTTTTAATCTCATAGTCAATCATGCAAGCAGGATCTTACAACCTTCATATTCCATTCATCTGGAATGTTCTCAGTTTAGCAGAATTTCTTGATGCTTTTAAAGAGACAGTATCACTAATTTTGTTACCTGGAAGCGTTGAGTTATTTCAACATTTCATTATGGTATTCAATTTCCTATGCGTTGCAATAGGAGATGAATTTGCTTATGTCCCATAAGAGTATTAAAAACCTTAGCTTTTTCCTTAGCATGATAGACTGAAATCTTTGATGATAACATTTAATTAGGGGACAAGATGTTCTCATAGAAAATCAAGATGGAAGTCTTATCATAGGATTGCAGTAGTGAAGACACCCACTGAGTAAGAGGAGAGCACCATCGCCGAGAAACGCACCAGCCAGATGAAGAAGTGTTTAGTGGTTGTTGAGGGACAGAACAACCAAAGCCACAACACAGCTGAATCAAAGGCTGAAAGAGATAAGTGTAGGGCTGGTTGTGGGTAATGAGGGTGCTGAATATTCAGGTTGGGGATAAACTGCAAAGAATTGACAAGGATTGTAAACACTAGATTTCACTTAAGTTAATTTGGATACATTTCTCTCACTGCAGGGGTGTTTTTGTATAGTGCTGGGTTGTTTGAGAAACCAATGTTTTTTCTCAGGTTTGAGTTTTTTACATTGGTTTGTTTCGCACCTGTCTCAATAAGGGAAAAGGACCAATGATAAGAATACAGCTCCAGTTATAGCGTTGGCGCTCTCTTGAAAAAAGAAAAAGAGCAATTATTCTTTGCAGAATAGCCAAGCTTAGAAGCGTTGAGGTCCTTGGTTGATAAAAACAGTTATTTTATGCACACGCTGTGAGAGGAATATCCAAATACCATCTGGTAAAATTGTAATGATATTTATACCTACATATGGGACGTTTTCAAATAAATTAAAAAGCAGTCGAATAAGTACAAAAAAAAATCTTTTGTCCTCCATCTTTTAAGGTACTGACTATCCAACTGGAACAGCTTTGATTTTTTAACAGATGGACCACGCAGATAGCTTGGGGGAACTCCCCCTGCTCTTTTTTGGCTGCCAGGCTATTTTCAGCACTCATTCGAAAAAAAGGTTTGCACGCAGCAGGTCGCTCCTTGGAGGGAACATTGGTCTGCATGCAAAAGCATGTTAAAGTTAACATGAATGGTACCATGCGCTAAAAACATTAATTCATATGAATAATATGCAGGTACCAATGCTGATGATATGTGGGAGAATGGGGGTGGAATATGAGTTTGTTTAAGTGTGGGAGAATGAATGGTGAAGGGTGTGAGAAGGAATATGTATATGTGTATGCAGGAGTATGGGTGTAAGTAGAATGGGGGTGGATGGAAGGCTGAAATTTTATAATAAGACATCTAATGTCCAAAAAGGTGCTTATTGCAAGACGGTTTAATTATTTATTTATTTATTTATTTATTGCATTTGTATCCCACATTTTCCCACCTCTTTGCGGGCTCAGTGTGGCTTACAATAAGATATGAATAATGGAAATACAATATGTTACAACTTGGTTATGGATTACATTGTGCAGAGTTATGCGAGACAATCGAAGTATCATTAGGAATATAACAATGGGACATAAACATTAAAACATTGGAAGGAGACAGTGGGAAACTTAAAGGGCAGAGTTAAGACACAATGACGTATGGTGTACATATTTCTGTGAGTAAGTGTGTGAGTGATGTGAGATTACGGGGGATGAGAGATTAGAAGTGGATGTATGGTGTATTGAAAAACAGTGAGTGTGGACTCTATGTGTTTTGGCTCTTTCCGTAAATTTTTTCAAAAAGATGGGTCTTCAGTAATTTGCGGAAGGAAGCTTGCTCGTGAATTGCAATATAAGTGTGTATGTGCTTTTATAATAGGCTCCCAGAACATGCTTTGACAAAGGTATGCGTGTGCTCTAGTATAGCAGCATATTTTATAAAATACGCATATACATCACAAAGTTCACTCCCTGGAACACCTACACATGCAAGCGTGCACTTCCCATGCACCTACTGACACATGTTTTAAGTGTTATAGTTTAATTTAGCTATTTATGTTTCAAGTTTAATCAATTAAGAAACATTAAAGAAAAGATGCACAATTGTCAAAAACAAAACAAACAAACTTTGCCAGGCACAGAAAACAAATTCTGAAATATCACTAAAAAGCCCTTTTAAGGCACGTCCAAAAGTGGCCTGCACTTGTGTAGGCACGTGTTTTGGACGCACGCAGGTCAAGTTTTCAGTGTGCCTGGAAAAAAGGGCATTTTGTTTTATGGCTGAAAATGGACTTGCGGCAAAATTAAAACCAGCATGCATCCATTTTCGACCTGAGACATTACCGCCACCCACTGACTTAGCGGTAAGGTCTCACGCGCTAACCAGGCGGTAAGCGGCCAACACGTGTAAACTGACGATTACCGCTGGGTAAGTGCAACAGGGCAGAAAATAGAAAATATTTTCTAATGCGTGTTTTGGCCGTACATCAAAAATGTGGTAGACGGGTGATACTTCCAATTGGGCATGTGTTGGACGCACGTAGGCGCCTACGCGCCTTAGTAAAAGGGCCACTAAAAGTCCATCAATGAAAAATGAACCACAAAATAACAAAGGAACAGTGTTCATAAACTATCAAAGCCCGCCGCATAAGACAATCCTCATTATAGCCACATCCTCCCCCCCAACTCTTAAATTTATTTTGTACATTTGATAGACCGCAAAATTGAGCCTGGGGAGGCAACTAAGCGGTTTACACCATGACTAAAATGCACTTGAACAGTGCTGACTAATGTTGTAGAGAAGCCAGAGGGACAAGGTTAAGCAGAGAGGACAACAAAGTGTAGAGTGGAAAATAAAGGGAGGTGAATGAAGAAGGAGGCTGAAAAAAAGGCCCACCTCTTTAACATTGCTTTTGACTTGTAACCACTCGCCTCCACCTACCCTCCTCTCTTCCTTCCTGTACATATTAATTGATTTGATTTGCTTACTTTATTTTTTGTCTATTAGATTGTAAGCTCTTTGAGCAGGGACTGTCTTTCTTCTATGTTTGTGCAGCGCTGCGTACGCCTTGTAGCGCATAAAAATGCTAAATAGTGGTAGTAGTAATTGAAGGCTTCTAAGAATAAATGAGTTTTAAGAAGGGATTGGAACGATTGTAGAGAAATGGCTATGCTGAGAGAACAAGGCAGAGAGTTCTGTAATTTACGACCCAGATAGCTGAAGGCCATATCACGAGAAAGGGAAAGATGAAGCTATCATACAGCTTCCATGCAGGACTTTAAATGATCTGATTCAGGACAAACATACACTTAGCCCTGTATTTCAAACATTTCTGAGCAAGTTTAAAAAACAAACCTATATTCATAACAAGTGCTTTAGGTTGTTAAGCTAGTACAAGGACTGAGAAAAGATTGAATGTGAATTTTCAGCAGAATTATCGTCTTCATTCTATATCTTGGCACTTACTGCTAGGCGCTGTTTGCTTGCATAAGATATGGCATGCTAGCACTTCCCTGTGTATAATGCACGGTTATATCCATAAGTGTTAGACACTACTGTATAACCCATAGAGTGTATTTTCGCATATGGATGTCTCAAAAAGCCCAAATGGACGTTCATGGGCTTGAAACATCTAAATCCTGATTTTGCAAAGGCAGAAAAGGGTTGTCCAACACTGTAGTACATCCAGATAGCAAAGGGGTGTGTTGTGGGTGTGTTTTGGGTGGGACTAGGGAGGGCCCAAAATCAGGAGATCCAACAGTGATTACCGAACAGTAAGAAATGTCCAAGTCTAAAAATAAGGATGTCCCAGTGGCATAGTCAGACAGCCAGTTTTGGGTGGGCACAAAATTTTCTCTGCTCCGCCCTCCCTCCACCACTATACCCACCATTTCTCCCTCCTCTCCACCCCTATGCCTACCATTTCTCCCCCTCCCCACCTATCCCCTTTGTATGCAGCATGTGTCCCTCCCCTCCACCTCATACACAGCCAAGACTTCGCCCTTCCTCACCCCTCCACCCTTTTGCTGCATCTCTCCCTTTTTCCCCGTGCATCTCCCTCACCCACCAACCAAGCCTCATCTTTCCATCTTCCCTCCCCCCTGTGCAGCATCTTTCTTTCCATCTTCCCTTCCCCCTGTGCAGCTGCTGTATCCCCCATCTTCTCTCCCCCATGCGACATCTTTCCCTCATCATCCCTCCCCCCATGCAGCTGCAGCATCTCACCCTCCTTGCAGGCCCGCCCAGCAGCAGTGTTCCTGACGGCGATTCTACTCGCCGTCAGGAACTTTGCTGCTGGGCGGGCCTGACCCGAAATTGGATGGGCCCAGGCCCACACGAGCCCGCCCATGGCTACGCCCCTGGGATGTCCTAAGTTAGACCTATTTCAGTCACGTCCAGGGTACAAAAAAGAAGGTGCTCTGATTGAGCAACTGACCACTGAAGGGATTAAGGCATGACACCTCCTTAATCCCACAGTGGTTGCTGTCCCCCGCCCTCTCCTCTGAAAGTGAAATTGGAAGGGTATCCCCAGTGGCGTACCAAGGGGGGGGGGCGGTGGGGGCGGTCCACCCCGGGTGCACGCCGCTGGGGGGGGGGGTGCCGAGCGCCTGTCGGCTACGCTCATTCCGTGCTCCCTCTGCCCCGGAACAGGTTACTTCCTGTTCCGGGGCAGAGGGCGCATGGAACGAGCAAAGCCGAGAGGCGCGCGGCACCCCCCCAACAGGTAAAAATGCACCCGGGGGGGTGTTCTTTCGCCGGGAGGGAGGGGATGTGTCCTTTCGCTAGGGGTGGGGGGTCACTCTGCACCCGGCGGGGGGGGGGGTGCATCGGCGATCCGCCCCGGGTGTCAGCCACCCTAGGAACGCCACTGGGTATCCCAGCCTCTATGATAGCTTCAGGTGTTATAAGCATTCTTAACAAAGCAGGAAGCAAGTCTGAGGTGTAGCCAAGTGGTTAGTGCAGAGGATTTTAAATCAAGTGACCCAGGTTTATATCCCACTTAAACTATTTAATTTATTGTGAACCCTCCAGAAACAGAAAAATACCTACTGAATCTAAATATATAAGCCACCTGCAAGCCTGAAGGCTATTGAAGTGGTGTACATTCAGGTACAGTAGGTAGTTTTCTGTTCCTGAAGGGCTCACAATTATAAAATAAGAGCTTATTTTACAAAGCTGAGCTAGCGACAGTGGCATACCAAGGGGGGGCAGGGGTGGTCCGCCCCGGGTGCACGCCGCTGGGGGGGGGGGGGGGTGCTGCGCGCCTGTTGGCCGAGTCCGCTTGTTCCCTCCCTGCTGCTCACTTTGTGTGGAACAGGTTACTTCCTGTTCCGGGGCAGAGGGAGCAGCAGGGAGGGAACGAGCGGACTCGGCCAACAGGTGCGCGGCACCCCCCCCCAGCAGGTAAAAATGCACCCGGGGGGAGGGTGTAATTTCGCCGGTGGGGGGGGGGCCGCGCTGCACCCGGGGGGAGGGGCGCATTGGCAATCTGCCCCGGGTGTCAGGCAGCCTAGGAACGCCACTGGCTAGCGATTCCCGTGCGGCAAATGAAAGGAAGCCCATAGGAACTGAATGGGCTTTTTCTCATTTGCTACACCGAGAATCGGTAGTGCGGCTTTGTAAAAGAGACCCTAAGAGGATCTTTTATTAAGGCGCGCTCACGTTTTTGGCGCACACTAAAATTACGTGCCAGCTAAACGTTAGAGATGCCAATGCATTCCTATGGGTGTCTCAAACGTTTAGCGTGCCCACGAGTTTAGCGCGTGCTAAAAACATGAGCGCGTCTTAGTAAAAGTGGCCCTGAAAGAGTTAAAGTGGGATCTGAACATGAGTCCCTTGGTTTAAAGTTTTAATGCTCTGGCATTATCTGGATAGTCTATCATACAAACATCTCTCATTCAAGATTAAAGTAAGACAGTTACAAAGGATTTGTCTTACTTCGATCTTGAATGAGAGATTTTTGTATGGTAGGATATTCTGTGATCTTCCTTTACCTCCTGAAGATTTTTTTGTATTTGATTATCTGGATAGTGCCAGGGCAGATTAAGAATGCTTAACTCAGCTATAAGGATAGCGGCAATAATTATCTGCTCTCCATATAACAAAGCAGTTTAATTTAGGCCGGGGAAACAATGTCCTGAATTAAACTGATAAACTGTTCAGACAGTGGCCGAATATGGCTGCTGTCCAAAGTCAATGGTGATGATGAGTGCTCTCCATGTTTATTCAGCATCACTGGCTGCTGGCATATATATTGCTTAAAATGCTTTGACCAGCATTAAAAAAATATTCTGGTCGCCCAGAATGAATATTAACCCGGACAATTTTTATAATTACTGTGCACCAAAAAAGCTTCCCACCGCACAGTGATTATAATAGACATAAGGGCCCTTTTACAAAGGTGTGCTGAAAAACGTCCTGCGGTAGTGTAGCGTGGGAGAATGGCGGCACTGAGGTTTTACAACATCACAGTGCTGAGCTGTGTGACATAATCTGACTGAATGACTTCATCTGACTCAGATCTACATGATCTGACCTGGCACCAAGTTACGGAAACTGTTAGAATTGTAACTATCCTTGACGCAGCTTCTGACCAGCTCTCAGGCTTCACATTCCGAGTCATCTTACACATAGGGCAGTGCGTGCAAACTAAACATGGACCTGTCGCCTGATAAGTTACCCCTGGATATTTATAGACATCACAGTGACGTGCTGTCATTGATAAAATGGGAATCACTCTTGAGAAGTCTTTTCTTTTCTCTTGTGCTCTTCTTCATATCTTCCAACGTTACAAAATCTATTTGCCACGGAAATTCTGATCTAATCTTTGCTGTGCTTCACTGTTTTGCTCAGGATCATTTGAGTAGTTCATTTTCTTAAAGAAAACCACTTTAGTTTAGGTCAAAGTACCTGGGTTTACTTGGGATTCTGGGCTGCTTTAACCGCTTAAGGGGTCCTAGGCAAACTTTCTTGGATGGGCCCCTTTTATTTTTGTCATTTTGAACACCCACTTTTGTCTACCTGATTCACTCTTTATTAATGTGATGCTGCCGACCCACTGCTACAATTCTCCTCCTCTGTCAGCTCACTGTGTCCTTCCAGACCATTATAGGCATCACTACTGAGTGACTTACCAGCCGGTTGTTTCCCACTTCTTTTCTGTCATCATTTTTGTGAAGAGGAACAACATATTCTCCTTCAATCCCACAAAACGTCTCCCATCTAAAAGGATTTAATAAACAAAATCTTAAGAGGTCCTGGCAGAATCTCTCCGAGCTCCCTCAATATCCTGGGCTTTGCCCAACCTTAACCTTGATAAGGAAAAATCTAAAAACGTTTTTCTTCCAAAATTTATAGGATACGTTAATGGATTGGAGTCTGTCTTTCTGACCTATAAACTACTTTGAATGGATTGGTAGCATGGGATGTTGCTACTATTTGGGTTTCTGCCAGGTGCTTGTGACCTGGATTGGCCACTGCTGGAAACAGGATACTGGGCTAGATGGACCATTGGTCTGACCCAGTATAGCCACAGAAAGATGTAGCCATCATTAGAGTGGCACGTTCTTATGTTCTCAAAACCCGATGATGATGACTTTCAGTTTTTCAAATTTTCATAAACAATGTCTTCCACGAACAGCGTGACATCCACTCTCTTCCCAGATATGCCTTTGTCAGCTGACCTTGGTCCTTCTCCGGGATTTCCTTCCATGAACTCTAAATAGAAGTATTTGTTTAGCATGTCTACTTTTCCTTGACACTATCCACATAGTGGGTCTCAACATCTTTCAATCTTACAATTCCATTTCCAGCCTTCCTCTTTCACCAGACATATCAGAAAAAAGAGTCTTGTCACTTATCTTTACATCTCTAGCCATGTTTTCTTCTGCCTGTGCATTTGCTGTCCTTATTTCTCTCTTTGCCTCTTTGAAATGTATCTGGTATTCTTTGCCGTGTTCCTCTTGTTGCATTTTTCTGCATTACATGATTGCTACCTCTTTTGCCTTTTTTTTTCCAGCCAATTGTTTGGAAAATCATATTGGTTACCTTTTCCACTTGCTATTTATTTACATTCCTTATATAAAGATCTGCATTCTGCCTTAGCTCTTATATCAAATGATATTGTGTGATGATCACTACTACCCAGGTGGGCACCTGAACTTTAGACACATTTTCTCCATTTGTGAGTACCAGATCCATTGTCGCCCCTTCTATCGTGGATTCCATTATCATTTGCCTGAGCAGAGCATCTTCTCTTTACTTCCTTCAGATTCTGCAGATGGAATATTCTAATCTGCATCTGGCAGGTTGAAATTCTCCAACAACAGCACCCCACCCCTTTTCATTTCCAACTTGTGGATAGCTACAAGATCTTTTTCCAACCTATTTGTGTCAGAGGTCTATAGACAATACTCATGTAGATAGAGGTTCCATCTTGTCTTTCCAAGATGATCCATATTGCTTCCTCTTTTCCCCAGGCCCCCTGCTTGTTTGCCATTTTTAATGTTTTTTTTCCACCTACTGTGCTACTCCTTTACCTTTTTGATCATGTCTGTCCTTCCTAAAGAGATTATAAGCCTATATGATTGTGCTCCATTCATAGGAATAATTGAACCATGTCTCTGTGACAGCAGCAATATCTAACTGGGCCCCTAACATCAGAGGTTGCTGATCCTGAACTCTGATGCCTAGGCTGCGAGCATTTGCAATTTTACTTTCCAACTATGTTTACTGGCTGTTTTATCTTCTGCATAGCTTTTTGGCTAGTCTCTTCTATTTGATTGCTGATAAGTGAGTTGCTAAGATGCCTAGTTTCCCCCTTTTCTTTACTATAGATAAGGTAGTTGCTAAGATGGTTTATTTTCAGGCTTATTTTCGAAAGTGATCGCCGGCCATCTTCCGACATAAATCGGGAGATGGCCGGCGATCTCTCAAAAGCATCAAAATCCATATAATTGAAAGCGGCTTTTTTGACACCATTGCCGCTTTCCCGTTGTGGCGCCGGCGAAAGTTCAAGGGGGTGTGTCGGCAGCATAGCGAAGGCGAGACATGGGCGGGCATGGGCATGGCTACAGACGGCCAGCTTTCGTGGATAATGGAGAAAAAAAGCGGCGCTAAGCAGTATTTCGCTGGGTTTATTTGGTCCTTTTATTTTCACGACCAAGCCTCAAAAAGTTGCCCCAACTGACCAGATGACCCACTGGAGGGAGTGGGGGATGACCTCCCCTTAGTCCCCCAGTGGTCACCAACCCCCTCCCACACTAAAAAAATAAAAACCTTTTTTTACCAGCCTGTATGCCAGCCTCAAATGTCATACCCAGCTCCCTGACAGCAGTATGCAAGTCCCTGGAGCAGTTTTTAATGGGTGCAGTGCACTTCAGGCAGGCAGACCCAGGCCCACCCCTCCCCTACCTGTTACACTTGTGGTGCTAAGTGTTGAGCCCTCCAAACCCCCCCCAAAACCCACTGTACCCACATGTAGATGCCCCCCTTCACCCATAAGGGCTATGGTAATGGTGTAGAGTTGTGGGGAGTGGGTTTGGGGCGGATTTGGGGGGCTCAGTACCCAAGATAAGGGAGCTATGCACCTGGGAGCTATTTGTTTATTTTTTTAAACATTGTTAGAAGTGCCCCCTATGATGCCCGGTTGGTGTCCTGGCATATCAGGGGGACCAGTGCACTACAAATGCTGACTCCTCCCATGACCAAATGCCTTGGATTTCGCGGGGTTTGAGATGGCCGGCATTTTTTCCATTATCGCTGAAAAACAAAAGCGGCCATCTCAAGCCCGGCGAACTCTGGCATTTGGTCGGGCTAAACCATATTATCGAAAAAAAGATGGCCGGCCATCTTTTTCGAAAATACGGTTCCAGGCAGCTGTTGCGCCGCCGCCAAAATAGATCGCCGGCGACGTTCAATTATGCCCCTCTTTGTTATTTACCCCACTCCTGTCACACTTATGCTTTTGCGGGGTGACTTCCTGATCTCACCTTCTTCCATTCCTTCTTCCATCGCCAGTTTAAATGTCTAGAAACATATTGTCTGAATTTCTCACCAAGGAACCTCTTTCCTGTCACAGAAATATGTAGCCATCACTGCACTGTGTTGTATAGTAACTAAGTTTTACTTACTACTACTACTACTACGTAACATTTCTAGAGCGCTACTAGGGTTACGCAGCGCTGTACAAATTAATAACTAAGGACGGTCCCTGCTCAGAAGAGCTTACAATCTAAAGGACGAAATGTCAAGTTGGGTAGTCTAGATTTCCTGAGTAGAGGTGTTGTGATTAGGTGCGGAAAGCGACATTGAAGAGGTGGGTTTTGAGCAATGATTTGAAGATGGGTAGGGAGGGGGCCTGGCGTATGCACTGTGTTGTATAGTAACTAAGTGTAACTTGTAAAGAAGTTCAGGGAAAATCTGTTACTTTCACTTTTACTAAAGTAATAATTTTACCAATTTTTACTACTTTTACCTAGTTACGTCTGATGCTTGCAGTTAAAAGTAAAAAGTAAAAATGGCAGAGAGACCTAAATAATGATTCCTCAGTAAACCAAATGAAACAGCAAAACCTGGAACAGGATTTTGCAATTGCAAACCTCGTCACACAAATGCATGGTGCCTATTCTTAAGCGCGTTGAACAATGTATGCGCCAGCAGTTAGGTCTAGTCAGATCAGGCCTACATATCTGCGGCCAGTTTCTGTGCAGTTAGGCATGATTCTATAACAGTGCGCATACATTTTGGCATGTCCCATCGTGCACCTTGGAAAATTAGTGCATTACTTTCTAGAATATGCATAGGGGAACTTGCACATAAAGTCCAATTAGTGCTGATAAGTGCTTGCTGCGGTGGTTCAAGAGTGGAGGATTAGCCTAGTGGTTAGAGCACTAGCCTTGACATCAAGGGGTGCCTAGTTCAAATCCCACTGCTGCTCCTTGTGACCTTGGGCAAGTCACTCCATTGCTTCAAGTACAAAATTAGACTGTGAGCTCTCAGGGAACAGAGAAATATCTAGTATACCTGAATGTACCTCACCTTGAGCTACTAGTGAAAAAGGTATGAACAGAATCCAGCTAAATAAGTTATCATTGCTGATTGGCTCATTAACTAATTAACTTGTGCATTCTTGGACACCATTTAGAGAATTTGAGGGTTAGGCATTATCCTATAACTGGGTGCATAAGTGTGTTTGCATGTCAATCTGCCATTTCAGTGTCTTGCATCCTTTAGAACGTGTTTCCACGCCATAGGCGCCCGGTATAAGAGGCTTGGGGAGGCTAAGCCTCCCCAACCGCAAGCCCCAAGCATCTCTCTCTCTCTCAGTCATCTATCATACCTTGTGGTGTTAGAGCAGCAGTGAAAAGCATTGCAGGCTGCTGGGCTCCGTGCTTTGTTTTGCCTTCTCTCTCTCTCAGCTCTGGCCCGCCCTCATTTCCTGTTTACGCAAGGGCGGGCCAGAGCTGAGACAGAGCGAGAAGGCAAAACAACTAAAGCACGGAGCCCAGCAGCCTGCAATGCTTTTCACTGCTGCTCTAACACCAAGAGGTATGATAGATGACGTTTAAAATTTGGAGGAAGCCTGGAACTCGAAGGGAGCGAGGGAGGGGGGACCCTGGAACTGTTTGTGAGGGAGGGGGGGGACCCTGGACTTGTCTGTGATGGAGGGAGGGAGGGGGGACCCTGGAACTCTCTGTGAGGGAGGGGGACCCTGGAACTGTCTGTGAGTGTTATGGTTTGGTAAGGTTATGAGTGTGTTTTTGCTGAAGGAGGGGAGTTAATGAATTCCTTAGCATGCCAAAGGGTTAATCCTGCCCTATATGAAAGCAGGCAGGAGTAGTGTGGGAGCAGAAGCAGGACACATTCCTTGTAGAGCTCAAGGAGAGTACAGATCCAGAGGGAAGCAGATGAGCTATGAAAGCTAGAGCATGTTGCCGGCATAGACCATGGAAAATCTTTCTGGCTCCCCTGCTGGACAAATTGATGCTCTTGTGAAATTTGTGCTTACCATGCGTAAGTAAGCCCCTACACTCATACTTGTGAATACTATGGGTTTACTCTTCCAGTAGAGTCATGGAATACAGTCTTGCAGCTGAGTCAGTTAAACGGGGAACAATGAAGAGGAAGATAATACAGCTGAAAGTGGAAGCTACTGCATCTCTGCATGAGGATAGTGAGCAAAAACATGAATACTACTACTACTATTTGACATTTATAGAGCGCTACTAGGGTTACGCAGCGCTGTACAATAATTCAGTTCAAATGCTCAACACAGAACATGAGAACTTATGCAATTCACTGTTTCCACTGGAAAAGCAACCTGTTTAATCACAGTACCCTGTAAATAAAATCAGACCAGTTTAGAACTACACCAGCATCCAAGACCAGTGAGAGCAAAGTCAGAGGATTGTACATGAGCCACGTAGAGGGTGGAGTATCTTCACCATGACTCCACCACACTGTTTCCTAGACCACATAATTTAAGAACCCCAAAACAAATCAAAACATTTCCCCTCTCTTCCAGCTGTACCCCTTGTAAGGTATATGAGATATATTTGGACATATCAAAAACTTACATTTCTCTTTGGTGCAATCGTTTAATACTCCAAGTGAGGTGGAACCTGCCTTCCAACTTTCAGGCTTCCCTTTTATGCAAGGGCTCATCCTCTGCAGAGAAATGAATACAACAAGAGCAGAACCTTTTAATAAACAATGCCCCACGCTATTAAAGTCAGCAGTATTAGTTCAAAGGCTGGGGCTGATTGTTACACAGGAGTATAGGACCATTTACAGATGTAGCCACAGGGTTCCTGTGTCCTCTTTTCTGTTATATTGTGCATAGGAAAAGTAACGTTCACTCTCTCTGAGGAAGTAGAAGCAATATATCCCATTTTTTTCACCAGCTTCCATGTGCCAGACATGCTCTCTTTAAAAAAAACAAACCTCATTTCATAGCACTCTCAGTAGTTTCAAAGTTGGTACACTTGTAATGTGACTGTGAGCGTTCTAGATCTTGCTTACCAATGCACCATTACATTGGAGGTGGTTTTAGAAGAGTTACGCACAGTTTGCACATTGATAGAAAACATATGTAGATGTGGAAATCAGCATGCAATTTTAGGGAAGGCACTGTTTATAAGTAGAAGCTGCAGCATGCACAAATTTCAAGGAAGCGTGTTCTGTGTCTGCTTTGGGCAGCCCTTCAAAATATGCAGATTTCTAAAATCCGTCATTTGCTTTTCAAAGTTACAGAAATTGAGAATTATATAATACACTTGCAAACTCCTTATTAACATCACTTTTGTTCTGAATATATGATCCCTAAAATAGCTGTTCCCGTTGTGTATATCACCTCCTATAAGTGTTTCTTTGGTGGAATATTGTGGGTAATGTTATAAACTCATAACAGGTAGGGGGTATGGGCCTGGGTCCGCCTGTCTGAAGTGCACTGCAGTACCCACTAAAACTGCTCAAGGCTGGAAAGAATATTTAAACATTTTTTAGGGTGGGAGGGGTTTAGTGACCACTGGGGGAATAAGGGGAGGTCATCCCCAATTCCCTCCAGTGGCCATCTGGTCATTTAGGGCACATTTTTGTGGCTTGGTCATAAAAAAAAGGACCAAGTAAAGTCAGCCAAGTGTTCGTCAGGGACGCCCTTCTTTTTTCCATTATCGGCCGAGGACGCCCATGTGTTAAGCATGCCCCAGTCCCGCCTTCACTATGCATCTGACACGTCCCCTTGAACTTTGGTCATCCCCGCGATGGAAAGCAGTTGGGGACGCCCAAAATCGGCTTTCGATTATGCCAATTTGGGCGACCCTGGGAGAAGGATGCCCATCTCCCGATTTGTGTTGAAAGATGGGCGCCCTTCTCTTTCGAAAATAAGCCTGTTAGTAACGTAACATAGTAGATGATGGCAAAGAACGACCTGTATGGTCCATCCAGTCTGCCCAACAAGATAAACTCATATGTGCTACTTTCTATGTATACCTGACCTGGATTTGTATGTGCTATTTTCAGGGCACAGACCGTAGAAGTCTGCCCAGCACTAGCCCTGCCTCCCAACCACCGGTACTGCCACCTAATCTCTGCTAAGCTTCTGAGGAACCATTCCTTCTGAACAGGATTCTTTATGTTTATCCCATGCATTTTTGAATACCGTTAGCGTTTTCATCTCCACCACCTCCCTTGGGAGGGCATTCCAAGTATTCACCACTCTCTCCGTGAAAAAATACTTCCTGACATTTTTCTTGAGTATGCCGCCCTTCAACCTCATTTCATGTCCTCTAGTTCTACCGCCTTCCCATCTCCGGAAATGGTTCATTTGCGGATTAATACCTTTCAAATATTTGAACGTCTGTATCATATCACCCCTGTTTCGCCTTTCCTCCAGGTCAGCAAGTCTCTCCTCATACGTCTTGTAACGCAAATCCCATACCATTTTTGTAGCTTTTCTTTGCACTGCTCCAATTCTTTTTACATCCTTAGCAAGATAAGACCTCCAAAACTGAACACAATACTCCAGGTGTGGCATCACCAATGACTTGTACAGGGGCATCAACACCTCCTTTGTTCTGCTGGTCACACCTCTCTCTATACAGCCTAGCAACTTTCTGCCTACTGCCACCGCCTTGTCACACTGTTTCGTCGCCTTCAGATCCTCAGATACTATCACCCCAAGATCTCTCTCCCTGTCTGTACAATTCAGACTCTCACTGCCTAACACATACGTCTCCCGTGTATTTCTACTCCCTAAGAACATCACTTTGCATTTCTTTGCCTTGAATTTTAATTGCAAAACATTAGACCATTCTTCTAGCTTCTGGAAATCCTTTTTCATGTTTTCCACTCCCTCCGGGGTGTCCACTCTTTTTACAAATCTTGGTATCATTCACAAAAAAGCAAACTTTACCTTCTAACCCTTTGGCGATGTCACTCACAAATCGGCCTCAGCACCGATCCCTGAGGCACTCCACTACTCCACTTTTCCTCATCCAAGTGAATTCCATTAACCACCACTCTCTGGTGTTTGTCCGTCAACCAGTTCCTAATCCAGTTCACCACGTTGTGTCCTATCTGTAGTCTGTCAAGTTTATTCAAGAGCCTCCTGTGGGGAACCATGTCAAGAGCTTTGCTGAAATCTAAGTAGATTACATCTATAGCACATCCTTGATTCAATTCTCTGGTCAACCAGTCAAAGAATTCAATGAGATTCATTTGGCACGACTTACCTTTGGTAAAACCATGCTGTCTTGGATCTTGCAACTTATTGGCTTCCAGGAAATTCACTATCCTTTCCTTCAGCATCGTTTCCATTACTTTTCCAATAACCAAAGTGATGCTTACCGGCCTGTAGTTTCCAACTTCTTCCCTATCACCACTTTTATGAAGAGGGACCACATCCGCCGTTCTCCAGTCACTCGGAACCTCTCCCGTCTCCAAGGATTTATTAAACAAATCTTTAAGAGGACCCGCCAAAACCTCTCTGAGCTCCCTCAATATCCTGGGGTGGATCCCATCCGGTCCCATGGCTTTGTCCACCTTTAGATTTTCAAGTTGTTCATACACATTCTCTTTTGTGAATGGTGTTATATCCGCTCCATTCTCATATGTACTTTTGCCAGTCAATCGTGGTCCTTCTCCAGGATTTTCTTCAGTGAAAACAGAACAAAAGTATTTATTTAGCAAATTTGCTTTTTCTTCATCATTATCCACATAGTGATTCGTAGCATCTTTCAGTTTCACAATTCCATTTTCAGTCTTTCTCCTTTCACTAATATAAGAAATTTTTGGCGCCCCCTCCTTACATTTCTAGCCATTTGTTCTTCCGCTTGCACTTTTGCCAGACGTATCTCTCTCTTGGCTTCTTTCAGTTTCATCCAGTATTCCTCTCCATGTTCCTCTTCTTGAGTTTTTCTGTATTTCATGAACGCCAACTCTTTAGCCTTTATTTTCTCAGCCACTTGTTTGGAGAACCATATCTGTTTCCTTTCTCTTTTGCTTTTATTTACTCTCCTTACATAAAGGTTTGTGGCTCTATTTATAGCTTCTTTCAGTCTGGACCATTGCTCTTCCACTTCTCGTATGTCCCCCCAGCCCATCAGTTCCTTCCTCAGGTATTCTTCCATTTTACTAAAGTCAGCATGCTTGAAATCCAGGCCTTTGAGTTTTGAGTGGCTGCCCTCCACTCCAGCTGTTATATCAAACCAAACTGTTTGATGGTCATTGCTGCCCAGCTGGGCACCCACTCGGACATTTGACACACTATCCCCATTTGTGAGCAGCAGATCCAGCGTCGCTCCCTCCCTCGTGGGTGCTGTCACCCTTTGTCTGAGCAGAGCACTGAAAAGCATCCACGATCTCGCTACTTCTTTCCGATTCCGCAGATTGAACTTTCCAATCTACATCTGGCAGATTGAAATCTTCCAGCAACAGCACCTCTTTTCTTTCCCAACTTTTGGATATCTGTAATCAGATCTTTATCTAGTCCCTCCGATTGTGTTAGAGATGTGAAACACCCATGTGGACAAAGGTTTTATCATCTCTTTTTAAGGTGATCCATATCGCTTCTTCCTTTCCCCAGGCCCCTGTCATTTCAGTTGCTGCGATATCATTTCTCACATACAGAGCTACTCCTCCACTTTTACAACCATCTCTATCCTTCCTAAATAGATCATAGCCTGGTACGTTTGCATCCCATTCATGGGAATCATTGAGCCATGTCTCTGTGACACAGCCTAGAAAAAGGGCCCCTACATTTGTGCCCTATTTTCATCCTACCTTTGGAGCATAACTTTTCAGCTGAAATTTCGTCTTCTTTTCGGAGCTTAAAAGTTATGCTCATTAATGTAGGCCTGTCATTTGTTTGCCTAGATTTATGAGCCTAATTTATGAGCATAGTGCTGAAAATCAGTGCTAAGCTCCTTTCTTTACTCTACCCTAAATCCACTCCAGCTCACTTTATATGCTCCTAAATTTAAGAGTTCTGTGAAATTTTGAGTAAAACATTAAGCACTCAGTCCTAGTAAATTTATTAGAATAGCATTCAAAAAGTTAGGAGCATAAATCCTTTCACTATCGGGCCCTTAGTCTATACCCTCACCATGTATTTTGTGATGTTTGTTTTATGGTGAACGTTTTTTGGAAACTACCTAGTTTTAGGTGGTCAATTAGTCTCTTAAATAAATTAAATTATTGGTTGAATGTTATAAACTGCTTCCTGGGGAAGCTCATGAAAAGCAGTATAGTAAATATTTATAAACTGAAACTGAAGACTGCAAGCAGTGTAACACTGGAAAAAGAGAAACAGAAATGTATTTTCAACTAAAAAACAAACATAATTCACATTGACAAAGCTGATATATTTAATTTACTAAGCCAAAATGCTTTTCTTCTTACCGTGGTTTGAAATCTGCTGTTTGCTGTGGTAGCACTGGTTGGAGAGGGGGAAGGTTTCTGTGCACATGTGCTACCGAGACAATCGCTCTTGGTTTGATCTTGAAACGTGCTCGTTGTCTTCATCGTAAAATCCCTTTTTATTTCTTGAACATTTCTGCCCAGAACCTAGGAAATTGATTGTGATACGCCATGCTTACTTTAATCTACATCAATACCACGTTGCAATGAGACACAAATAATTATGATAATGTTATTGGGAAGTACAACACTCAAATTTAGGATATTGGGAAATTGGGATATGGGATCGTAAATGGTAACAGAATTCAAAAATGTGTGAGATAAATACAAAGGAATCCTGTATAGAAGGCAGGGAACCAACCAAGATTAGCGGTGATTAGATGTCAACACCAGTAATTGGGAAGCTAAGCCAGTGCTGGGCAGACTTCTACAGTCTATGCCCTGAAAATGGCAAGAACAAATCATGATCAAGTATACATATATAGTTTACATCACACCTTATGCTATGAGTTTATCTTGTGGGGCAAACTGGATGGACCGTACAGGTCTTTATCTGCCATCATCTACTATGTTACTATCAGGCGTATTTTCAAAAGAGAAGGACGCCCATCTTTTGACTCAAATCGGAAGATGGGCATCCTTCTCACAGGGTCGCCCAAATTGGCATAATCGAAAGCTGATTTTGGGTGTCCCCAACTGCTTTCCATCGCGGGGATGACCAAAGTTCACGGGGGCGTGTTGGAGGCGTAGTGAAGGCGGGACTTGGGCATGCCTAACACATGGGCATCCTTGACCCATAATGGAAAAAAAAGGGCATCCCTGACGAGCATTTGGACAACTTTGCCTCGTCCTGTTTTTCTTATGACCAAGGCACAAAAAGGTGCCCGAACTGACCAGATGACCACCGGAGAGAATTGGGGATGACTTCCCCTTACTCCCCCAGTGGTCACTAACCCCCTCCCACCCTCAAAAAATATCTTTCAAAATATTTTGTGCCAGCCTCTATGCCAGTGGCGTAGCCACAGGTGGGCCTGGGTGGGCTGGGGCCCACCCACTTAGGACTCAGGCCCACCTAACAGCAGCACTCATTTAGTGGTAGCTAGTGGGGATCCCAAGCTCTGCCAGTTGAAGACCTCCACCTGACGGTGCTGAAAACATTGCTCTCCACTTCAGCAATCTGAGCTTCCTAAGCTGGCACCTGCGCATGCTCAGTTTTTGGCGCATGCCGCAGGCTGCCAAGGTGGAGAGCAGTGTTTTTCCGCCAGCTGAGATATATTTTTAAGTTGGTGGGGGAGGGGGTAGAACACTTGGTGCCCACCCACTTGTTGTCTAGGCCCACCCAAAATCTGCAGTCTAGCTACGCCCCTGTTATGCCAGTCTCAGATGTCATACTCAGGTCCGTGACAGCAGTATGCAGGTACCTGGAGCAGTTTAATGGGTGCAGTGCACTTCCAGCAGGCGGACCCAGGCCCATCCCCCCCTACCTGTTACACTTGTGGTGGTAAATGTGAGTCCTCCAAAACCCACCACAAACCCACTGTACCCACATCTAGGTGCCCCCCTTCACCCGTAAGGGCTATGGTAGTGGTGTACAGGTGTGGGTAGTGGGGTTTGGAGGGTTTGGGGGGCTCAGCACACACGGTAAGGGAGTTATGTACGTGGGAGCAATTTCTGAAGTCCACTGCAATGCCCCCTAGGGTGCCCGGTTGCTGTCCTGGCATGTGAGGGGGACCAGTGCACTATGAATGCTGGCTCCTCCCATGACCAAAGGGCTTGCATTTGGTCGTTTCTGAGATGGGCGTCCTCGGTTTCCATTATCGCCGAAAATCAGAAATGACCAAGTCTAGGGACGACCATCTTTAGGGATGACCTAAATGTCAAGATTTGGGCGTCCCTGACCGTATTATTGAAACGAATGATGGACGCCCATCTTTGTTTTGATAATACAGGTTTCCCCGCCCCTCCACCGAGACGTTTTGCGAGGACGTCCTCAGCAAAACTTGGGTGTCCCTTTCGATTATGCCCCTCCACGGGGCTCACTTTCAAAAGAGAAAAATGTCCAAAAAGTGGCATAAAGCTGCATTTGGATGTTTTTCTGCTACTACTTATCATTTCTAAAGCGCTACTAGACTTACGCAGCGCTGTACACTTGAACATGAAGAGACAGTCCCTGCTCGACAGAGCTTACAATCTAATTAGGACAGACAAACAGGACAAAAAAGAGATAAGGGAATATTAAAGTGAGGATGATAAAATAAGGGTTCTGAACAAGTGAATAAGGGTTAGGAGTTAAAAGCAGCATCAAAAAGGTGGGCTTTTAGCTTAGATTTGAAGACTGCCAGAGATGGAGCGTGACGTACCGGCTCAGGAAGTCTATTCCAGGCATATGGTGCAGCAAGATACAAGGAACGGAGTCTGGAGTTAGCAGTGGAGGAGAAGGGTGCAGATAAGAGAGATTTAACCAGTGAATGAAGGCTGAAGGCGTTCTACAGACGAGTTGTTCAAACAGCGGGAAATATATCCTGATTGTTTATTTCACATCCTTGTTCACTAGTCCACAAGCTGACATATAGGAGTCTTTTGACCCCTGATGCAGGCGTTTGTACGCCGAAACACAGCCCGTGTCGGGTCTTCATCATAAATAAAGGACTACATTTTTCTCAATCCTGAAGGCCCAGTGTTTACTTTGTTTGTTTGTTTATTAAAATATGAGGACCATGGGTCAATTTTAGCAGACAATGGAAAAGGTGCCGGTACTCAGTACCCCCAAGTACCCCCTCAAAAAAAAGCCCTGGTTGATAAGCAAAACACTATAGTGCATACAGTATCACTCTCCCTGCTTTTCTACTTTTAATACAGAAATATAACTTGCATAACCCTCACCCTCACTCATGTACCTTTTGCTCCACTTTGCTTGTTTTTTCTCTTTTATGGTCCATTACATTCTGATACCTGCAGATACACAAGCAAAACGTACAAAGTCTACTTTCTTGCCAAAACAATTGCTACCTTCACAATCTCTCTTGGTGTATATTAACCGTCTGTCATACAGAAATGAGACCCAAGAAACAGCTGAAATTGAAAGTACACAAAAGTCACTGGAGGAGTGGCCTAGTGGTTAGGGTGGTGGACTTTGGTCCTGGGGAACTGGGTTTAATTCCCGGCACAGGCAGCTCCTTGTGACTCTGGGCAAGTCACTTAACCCTCCATTGCTTGCTGCATTGAGCCTGCCATGAGTGGGAAAGCGCGGGGTACAAATGTAACTAAAAAAAATAAAATCATTACCTTCATTTAGCATGTCATCGATAGGGTTTGGTCTTTGACATATTTGTCTTGCAAAGTTCACTGTAGTGCTTTCCTTTGCACACTCCCCTAAAGAATCCTCCCAATACAGATCCTGCCAAAATCAAACCCTCCCTAAGTAGACCCCTCCCACTCCCGAACCCCTGTCCCAATCCTCCTGGCTCCTGTTAGTCTACTGGGAGCAGGTACAATCCCCTATCACTCCTGCTGTTGTCAAATCCCTGGTTCAAAATAACACCCATGACCCCTCACAGTGAATTCACTAATTTTCCAAAATCACTATTTACACATGTAGGTGAGATCCACATATTTAAAAGCCAGTATTTACACATGAGATGCTTCTAAAATATCCCCCTTAATGGAGCAATTCTATGGGCTTCTTTTACAAAAATAGAGCAGCGACACTTTGGAAAAGATCAGAGACGATACGCCGCTCTGATCTTTTCCGCTTGACTTTGTTTTCAAGTTTTGTTTAACGCTATCACATAAGAAAGAGAGACATATATTCTCTCCACAATTTGGATAGTATAAGAAATCAGCATACAGTGAGAAGACTCCTGACGCAGGCCTGTATGGCCGAAACACAGCTGTGTCGAGTCCCTTTCTCCCTGCTATCCACTGATAAATAGTCTATTTTTTAATTTCAACAACCAAAGTGTCGCTGCTCTATTTTTATACACATATTTGAATAATATTTATTTTTATTTTTTTTATATTTTTGTGTTTTTATTGTGTATTTTTCATTTTGTATTTTTTATTTATTTTTTATATTTTTTATTTTTTCAGTCATCTTCGTTGTTGTTTCTTGCGAAGACTGGTTTCTTCTGTTTTTTGTGCTTCTTTTACAAAGCCACACTACCAATTCTTGGTGAGGCAAATGAGAGGAAGCCCATTCAATTCCTATGGGATTCCTCACATTTGCTGCACGGGAATCGTTAGCGTGATTTTGTAAAAGAAGCCCTATGTTATTTGTTTTTTTTTCTTGAGCCCTGTTTTAACGCACATTAAAATCTGCATTAAACATTTAGGGGCCCTTTTACTAAAGCTTAGCATTTGTTAACAGAATTAGAGCACGTTTCTTAGTATTTAGTGCACGCTAATTCCATTACAATGCACTAAGCTTTAGCTAAAGGATCCCTTAACAAAGTTTAGCACATAGGCCCCTAAACACTTACTTCAAATTATAGTAAGTTCCATGGTCATGGGAAAGTAAGCCTAGAATGTACAGAAATCAGTGGACTTTTAGGATTCATTTGATCAGTTTAAAGGAGATTATCTTGAGAAAGACAATAAATACTTGACGATTTACAGTTTATTTTTTTTCCTTTCACAGAAAACAGTAGGGGCCAAGAGAAAACCACACTCACTTTGCCACTAATTCAGAGACTGAGTGACTTCTGGAAAGCGGTCTGCTCACTGAGTGGGACTCTGATGAATCAAAGGCAGCATGTTTCAGGGACAGAGCCCTCCTCAGAACATTTCCTTGGTCCATTTCTCAATGGCTCTTAACAGGATTTGCATCTGTAAGCAATAAAGATAGTTCAATATTAATACAATGTTAAAGTAGATTGTTCCAGCCTTCCCGACCTTTCCAATTTTCTGTTGACTACAATGCAATCTAAGATATACATAGAGGCATATTTTCAAAGCACTTTGGGAGGCTAAGTTCCATAGGTTTCTATGGAACTTTGGGAGGCTAAGTGCTTTGAAAATGAGCTTGATAGTAACATAGTAGATGACGGCAGAAAAAGACCTGCATTGTCCATCCAGTCTGCCCAACAAGACAACTCATGTGTGCTACTTTTTGTGTATACCCTACTTTGATTTGTACCTATGCTCTTCAGGGCACAGACCGTATAAGTCTGCCCAGTACTATCCCCGCCTCCCAACCACCAGCCCCGCCTCCCAACCACCGGCTCTGGCACAGACCGTATAAGTCTGCCCAGCACTATCCCCGCCTCCCACCACCGGCTCTGGCAGACAGGCAGACATAGACAATCACAGGTAGTTCAATGATGTGAAGTTCCCGGGTGGCCTAGATTAGAATCTCCCAATCAGGCTTATTTTCAAAAGAGAAGGGCGCCCATCTTTTGACACAAATCGGGAGATGGGCGTCCTTCTCTCAGGGTCACCCAAATTGGAATAATCGAAAGCTGATTTTGGGCGTCCCCAACTGCTTCCCGTCACGGGGACGACCAAAGTTCCCGGGGGTGTGTTGGAGGTGTAGTGAAGGCGGGACTGGGGCGTGCCTAACAGATGGATGTCCTCGAGCGATAATGGAAAAAAGAAGGGCGTCCATGACAAGCACTTGGTCGCCTTTACTTGGTCCATTTTTTCTTATGACCAAGCCTCGAAAAGGTGCCCGAACTGACCAGATGACCACTGGAGGGAATCGGGGATGACCTCCCCTGACTCCCCCAGTGGTGACTAACCCCCTCCCACACTGAAAAAAACAACTTTTAAATTTTTTTTTGCCAGCCTCAAATATCATACTCAGGTCCATCACTGCAGTATGCAGGTCCCTGGGGGGGGGGGGGGGGGGGGGGAGGTGTTTGTGTGTCAGTGGAGGCATAGCGAAGGCATGGACATCCTTCTTTCAAACATTTTGGACGTCCTGAACTGCCCCTCCCCCAAACACACAGGGACAGCCAAATTTCAAGGGAGCAGAGTAGAGTGGAGGAGTGGCCTAGTGGTTAGAGCACTGATCTTGTAATCCAGAGGTGGCCAGTTCAAATTCCACTGCTGCTACTTGTGATCCAAAATCCAAATAAATAAATAAAGGGGGTTTCAGAGGCATAGCAAAGGCATGGACATCCTTCGCACAGAAACATCCATATTTTGGACATCCTCGAGCACTTCGACGTTTTCACCTGGATTTGTGTTTTTTTAAGGTTATAGACGGCTATTATACAAGCAGCTTGTCTGCGTGTATGAAGCCGTCTTTGGCATGCGCAGAGCAGCCACGCATAACGCTTGGCTGGTCTGTACTGGCTTCCCCTCCTTAGGAAAGAAATCGTGTGGAAATGAGCTAACAGCGAGCAGCTCATTTGCATGTGATTTCCTTCATGCATACCCGTTCCTTTCCGAATCGGTAAGGGAAGAGCTTTTTCTGTTCAGTTAGTGCATCAGTTAGTCCACTGCAGTGCTCCCTAGGGTGCCCGGTTGGTGTCCTGGCATGTGAGGGGGACCAGTGCACTACGAATGCTGGCTCCTCCCACGACCAAATGAGTTGGATTTGGTCGTTTTTGAGATGGGTGTCCTCGGTTTCCATTATGGCCGAAAACCTCTCTAAGGTTGACCATCTCAACATTTATGTCGACCATCTCTAAGGTCGACCTAAATGTTGAGATTTGGGCATCCCCGAGTGCATTATCGAAATGAAAGATGGCCGCCCATCTGGTTTCGATAATATGGGTTTCCCCGCCCCTTCGCGGGACGTCCTGCGAGAATGCCCTCAGGAAAACTTGGGCACCCCATTTGATTATGCCCCTCAATGTTTCTTATCCAATTTCATATGAGTGACTCTGAATTTTCCCATGCCTGTTTAGCATAAGCTTGGTAGGTTTGTATGTGGGTATCTGAGTATTGGTACTAATTGCACTATGGTTTTCACAGCTTGGGAAAGAGAAACATTTCTAGCTACAGTAGACCTCTCTTTTTAGGTACCATGTTGACGTCAATGAAAATATTTGTTGTAGCGCCCTTCCTGAAAATAGTAGAGTGTTTTAAAATGCATATTACAATAAAAGAAAAACAAATAGAAGACTGAAGAAGAAAACAGAAAGAAGAGTATAACAACAAAATAACAAAATTAAAAGGATAAATATAACGAATAAAAAACATAGAAAGGCGATTACACCAACTCTCACTGGAAAATTCCCAAAGGCATTCCCCTACCACTGTTTACCTAAAGCTAATATAAAAAAATATGTGTTTTGATTCCTGACTTAGGGGTCCTTTTACAAAGGCGCAGTGAGGGATTAAAGTTGTACGGTTGAACTCAGAGGTGTAGTTTAAAGGTAATCATGGGGAAGGGGGTAGTTCTTCCCGAAATATTACAGATGGTAATGCTGAATCGGTTCTCCCTTGCCAACATGTCTTTCTTACATATTGACCCCAAAACTAAGCAGGCAAATTACACCAGTGTTTGGATCCCAATAGCTTCAGCTGAACAATCAGTAAGGAGTGGAAAAACCTTTTAGTGGTTACAGCAAAAGGTTCCACTCTCAGGCCCTCATGATCAAAAGCAAACTCTGGCGCTAGAGGCTGTTAACGCCATACTAGCGCCAGAGTTTGCAGCCGACCCATGATCAGAGCCCTCGAGCGCCTGAAACAGCGCACTCGAGGGCTCTCAGCGCAAGTAGCATGCAAATGCATGCTAAACAGGGCTTCTAGCGCAATTAGCTTGCAAATGCATGCTAATTGGCGCTTAACGCATTCATCCCCAATGATCAGCGACCAGCGCGCCAAAGATTGGGTCACTGGCCGCAGCAAAATCAACGCCAGCTCCAAGCTGGCGTTAGATTTTGCGGATCATTGGGGAGGAATGGTGAGCCCTGTCCAGCATGCAGTTGCATGCTGGCAGGCCCCCGTTCCCCCCCAAGGCAACAGCACACGGGACTGGAGGTCCGGAGGACCTCCGGTCCCCCCTCCCGATGATCCGAACCCCCCCGAAATCTTTGTGGCCACCTCCGGCCAAGCGTTGTCCCACCCTCCCACCAGCGCCGGGGGGGGGGGGGCTGGAGGTTCAGTGGGCCTCCAGCCCCCCCAAACCCCAAGAAATCCTTGTGGCCGCTGTAATCTACCGATGAGGGGGGTGGGGCTGGAGGTCCACCCCAACTCCTCCCCCCCCGCGTTCTCAACAAATCCCTGGTGGTCCGTGGTGACACGTAACTCCACCCTCCTCCCTCCCTCCCGGCCTCCCTCCTCTTCCTTTTGACGCCGCTTCAAAATGGCGGTGCCCAGCCCCACCCATTGCATCCTGGGATGCGCTGGGTGGGGCTTCATACCATGTAAGGGAATCGCTCCCTTGTATGGTATGTAGCCCCGCCCAGTGCATCCCAGGATGCAATGGGCGGGGCTGGGCGCCGCCATTTTGAAGCGGCGTCGAAAAGAAGAGGAGGGAGGCATGCAGGCTGCATCCCTCCTCCAACAAAGGTAGGGGGGCCAGGAGGGAGGGAGGAGGGTGGGGTTACGTGTCACCATGGACCACCAGAGATTTGTGGAGAATGCTGGGGGGGGGGGGGAGTTGGGGTGGGCTGGAGGTCCGGTGGACCTCTAGGCCCCCCCCCCCATCGATGGATCACAATGATTTCTGGGGGTTTGGGGGGCTGGAGACCCACCGATCCTCCAGCCCCCCCCCCCCCCGTTGCAGATGGGAGGGTAGGGCAGCGTTTCTTAAGCTGGCAACCAAGTCCTCTGGGGGTTCGTGGGGGGGGGGGGGGGGGCTGGAGAACCACCAGATCTCCAGCCCTCCATGAACATGGGGGGACGGGTCGTCGGGGGTACTGGAGGTCCACCGGACCTCCAGCCCCCCCCCATCGCTGGGTGGGAGGGTGGAGTCGGTTTGGCCGGCGGCGGCCTCTTTGTTGGGGGATCGGCAGGCCACTTTGACAGTTTTGGGCTTTTGACAGCCCAGACCTGTCAAAGAAGTGCGGGAGGATTGTGCTGAGCGCATGCTCGGGCGCAATTCTCCCGCACTTCAACATGATAATCAAAGATAATAGCGCTGCTTAGATTTGCATGCATTATCTTTGATCATTGATGCAGAAAAGCCCTGCGCTGTCCCGGCGCTATTTTTAGGGTGCTGTTTGGAACAGTGAGGGGCTTTTGATCATGAGGGCCTCAGATACAAACTTAGGGCTAGTTTTACTAAACATTATTATCATGTTAGCACCTACTAATGCAGTTAACATGCATGATTGGTGTATTTGTTTTCTAGGCCTATGGGGTTTTAATTATAGTACTTAATAACCTGTTTATTTTCTTTCTGATTTTATGTTATTCCTGATGCTCTGTCATTGGTTCTCTTTTCACTGCAATTTGAATGTAACTCGCCTTGAATCTATATTTGGAGAGTTGGCGGGAGATAAATCCCTGATAACATAACAGCATAACATAACATAAGGTTCTGCCCTTAAGGATTTGCCTATAGTGACTCTACCACAATAATAGACTTTTGATCTTTTTCTTGCCTTCTAGTACCAAACAATTGCTCTGTAGCCACACAAATCCGCCTTGCCAGTCAGGGGGCTCACTGTGGACCGGCTACGAGTCTATCCTCATTCAAGCTGAGCCTCTTGCATTCTTGGCTGTAGTCCAGTTCTTGTGCTCACTTATACAGGGGCAGGATTACACTAGAAGCTTGTTTTCCAACGTTCCTGAAGTTGCAAAAACACACCCAGTTACATATTGCCAGGGTCAGTCATGTTCAAGGAGATAGTATATTCATTTTCAAGATGCAGAAATTCTATTGCAGTGAGCCCTCACGACATACACAAGCTAGACCCCCTTGGCAAAATGGGGTCCTTTGCATTGGCTTTTCAGGTGGAGGTTTGACATGTCTCAGAAGGCCGGCGATTTGAGGATCTGGTGGCTGGAGCCTGGACAGATTGCTCAGTGCAGTTAAAGATGGTGAAAGATGGATACATCCACACAGTAAGTGGGAGGAGTGGCACAAATATATGGCAGTGTGCCTCCAAGGCCCTTCTCTGACTTTTCTCTGCAAACCGCTTCTCAGAAGAATGAAGATGAGTATATTTCAAGAGAATAGAGGAACTGGAAGGACATAGAATAAAAGAACAAACTAGGAAGGGATCAAGCCTGGGGGTAGAGGCTTGGAAGCCATGCAAAAGGAAAGACACTGACTAATGGGGAGAGGAGAGTTTGAGAAGGAGAGAAAGAGAGTACGAGGCAGGGATAGAGTGGGATGATTGATAATGTGGCAGAGACAGGAAAGGGGGCATTGAGTAAAAGAGTGAGTGGTAGGGACAGGCATGAGGGACAGAGAAAGTGGTAAGGATAGGAAAGGGTGGTTAAGCAAGAGTATAAATGGTAGGGATGGGAGATGAAGCGAGAGGAGAGGTGGGGACAGGGAAAGGGGATTGAGAGTGTCTATGAATGGTGTGGACAGGGGGGAGGGGGCAAGGGAGAGTGTGCTAGGTTCATGTGTGTTTCAAGGCTACAGCTGGGTGAAAGGTGAAGTGGGCAAATGCTCAGGAGCTAAATGAACATAGTAACATAGTAGATGATGGCAGAAAAAGACCCGCACGGTCCATCCAGTCTGCCCAACAAGATAAACTCACATGTGCCATTTTTTGTGTATACCTTACCTTGATTTGTACCTGTCTTTTCAGGGCACAGACCATATAAGTCTGCCCAGCATGATCCCCACCTCCCAACCACCAGCCCTGCCTCCCACCACCGGCTAAGCTTCTGAGGATCCCTTCCTTCCGAACAGGATTCCTTTATGTTTATCCCACACATGTTTGAATTCCGTTACCATTTTCCTCTCCACCACCTCTCGGGGGAGGGCATTCCAAGCATCCACCACTCTCCCCGTGAAAAAATACTTCCTGACATCATTCTTGAGTCTGCCCCCCTTCAATCTCATTTCAAAGAAGTAAATAAACCAATATACTTCAGAAATATATCAGTGTTTTAGTTTACTTTGCCCATGTGATCAAATCCAGTAGTCCTAATGAACTGAATTATAAGTGGAAACTAACACGTTCTAAAGAGCTTCTCCAGTTGTACCTAGACATGAAACACTATTTTGGCAGTATACCCTATCTGCAGATCCAGATTTACATATAAGCTAGATAAGCGACAGCTTAGCACCTCACATTACAAGAGGCCTTATGTTTGTATGTCATGTAGCATTTTATGCATACTCTTTCACAAGCATGGAAAAACCATTAAACCTAAAATTAATTTATTTAATGGGGGGCATCTTAAATGTTACAGCTTAGGGGCAATAAAATGCATGAATTCAATTCTGCTTATTTGAATTTGGTATCCACATTTAGGCCCCTGGTTGCAAAGCTGCGCTAGCGACTGCTGATGCGGTAGTGCTGACACAGCCTATTCACTTTAAACGGGTTCTGTTGGCATTGCTGCGTAGCAGCTGCTTGAGTGGCTTTGTAAAAACAGGGGGGAGGAGGTAGACATTTGATGACCCAAATTTTTTCTGTCCCTCTTCACAGTTTTCCAAAGTAACGTTCCACATTTCTTTGTTCCCAAACTTTCCCAGTAACGACTTCCAAAACATCTATACCTCAAAAACCACATCCTTGCTTAATGCCTCTGTGCCCCTCCCCCTCAAAAATATGACTTGATACCCTTATCCTGCAGCCATTTCCAGGTTGTATGCAGAGGACATACATATCACCAGAGAAAACTGCAGAACTTACAGAGAGCAGTACAATCTGATGAAGACACTGTTCAAAAAGAACCTAGACTCAAAACCACATACAGTATATGACTTTGACTTCCTAAAAAAAAAAAAAAAAAGGCAAAAACCACTGAATAAATCAATTCTTTGGTCCTGGGGAACTGAGTTTGATTCCCACGAAGAAGTATTAGCAGAGATGATTTTAAGGTACGAGTAGGGTCTGGGACTGACGAGGGAACCCACACACCTAGTAGAAATACGCCACTGAGGCTGGTAATAGATTAACAGTTTCGTCTTTGCTTTCTTTCAGAATAGTAGAGTGAATAACATTCTGTCCTGAAAATGTGTTGCGATTGACTAGATTTAAAGTGATTTGTTTTATTGGGGGGGAGGGGTAATGTTTGCTATTAGATTATATTAAACAGTTTAAACTTAGCATTGTTCACCCTTGGAGATTCGGGTTCAGCGTAGCTTGTTTTTTTTGAGCTCTTATGACATGTTCTGTGTTTGTTGCTAGTTCAAGTATGTAGACATTGTAATCATTTATGTTTTGACGAATTGTACTCTATTCTATTTCAAGCGTGGCTGTGTAGGTTGTTTATTTTACTTAAATCAATAAAAGTGATTTGAACATAAAGTGATTTGCTTTAGTTGTTCCAAATCATCATTAAAGCAGGTTTCTGATGTGGGAATGATCCTATCATCCACAAGCCATTTAGTTTTCTGCTATTGTCTTACCTACTCGTGGTCCAACTGACTACCTTATAGGCTTTTTTTTTTTCCTTCAAATGTGCATAAGAAATTCCATATTGGATTAGACCAAAGGTCCTTTAAGCCCAGCATCTTGTTTCCAACAGTGGCCAATCTTAGTAGCTTTTGGTAAACAATTGGTTTGGGTTTACCTGTTCCACTGCAGGCATGATTTATGTACAACACAGCTGTTTCTTCTCTAAGCTGAAGTGACCTAAGTTGATTACCCTTCGTTGGCGACGAAACAGTGTGACAAGGCGGTGACCGTAGCCAGAAGATTGCTAGGCTGTATAGAGAGAGGTGTGACCAGCAGAAGAAAAGAGGTGTTGATGCCCCTGTACAAGTCGTTGGTGAGGCCCCACCTGGAGTATTGTGTTCAGTTTTGGAGGCCGTATCTTGCTAAGGATGTAAAAAGAATTGAAGCGGTGCAAAGAAAAGCTACGAGGATGGTATGGGATTTACGTTACAAGACGTATGAGGAGAGACTTGCTGACCTGGACATGTATACCCTGGAGGAAAGGAGAAACAGGGGTGATATGATACAGACATTCAAATATTTGAAAGGTATTAATCCGCAAACGAACCTTTTCCGGAGATGGGAAGGCAGTAGAACGAGAGGGCATGAAATGAGATTGAAGGGGGCAGACTTAAGAAAAATGTCAGGAAGTATTTTTTCATGGAGAGAGTGGTGGATGCTTGGAATGCCCTCCCGCGGGAGGTGGTGGAGAGGAAAACGATAACGGAATTCAAACATGCGTGGGATAAACATAAAGGAATCTTGTTCAGAAGGAAGGGATCCTCAGGAGCTTAGCCTTGAATGGGTGGCAGAGACGGTTGGGAGGCGGGGCTAGTGCTGGGCAGACTTATACGGTCTGTGCCAGGGCTGGTGGTTGGGAGGCGGGGATAGTGCTGGGTAGACTTATACGGTCTGTGCCAGAGCCGGTGGTGGGAGGCGGGGCTGGTGGTTGGGAGGCGGGGATAGTACTGGGCGGACTTATACGGTCTGTGCCCTGAAAAAGACAGGTACAAATCAAGGTAAGGTATACACAAAAAACTAGCACATATGAGTTTATCTTGTTGGGCAGACTGGATGGACTGTGCAGGTCTTTTTCTGCCGTCATCTACTATGTTACTATGCTACTTCAGGCACAGGCAGCTCCTTGTGACTCTGGGCAAGTCACTTAACCCTCCATTGCCCCATGTAAGCTGCATTGAGCCTGCCATGAGTGGGAAAGCGCAGGGTACAAATGTAACAAAATAAAATAGATACTATTGGAGATTCTACATGGAATGTTGCTACTATTGGAGATTCTACATGGAATGTTGCTATTCCACTAGCAACATTCCATGTAGAAGGCTGCGCAGGCTTCTGTTTCTGTGAGTCTGATGTACGTGCAGGACGTCAGACTCACAGAAGCAGAAGCCTGTGCGGCCACATTGGTGATCTGCAAGGACCGACTTCTACATGGAATATTGCTAGTTGAATAGAATCTCAAATAGTAGCAACAGTGGAGGAGTGGCCTAGTGGTTAGGGTGGTGGACTTTGGTCCTGGGGAACTGAGGAACTGAGTTCAGTTCCCACTTCAGGCACAGGCAGCTCCTTTTGACTCTGGGCAAGTCACTTAACCCTCCATTGCCCCAGGTACAAATAAGTACCTGTATATACTATGTAAACCCCACAGAAAGGCAGCATATCAAGTCCCAGTTCCCTTTCCCTATTAGAGATTCTACAGGGAATGTTGCTACTATTGGAGATTCTAGATGGAATGTTGCTATTCCACTAGCAACATTCCATGTAGAAGCCTGAGAAACTGAGTTCGATTCCCACTTCAGGCACAGGCAGCTCCTTGTGACTCTGGGCAAGTCACAACCCTCCATTGCCCCAGGTACAAATAAGTACCTGTATACAATATGTAAGCTGCATTGAGCCTGCCATGAGTGGGAAAGCACGGGGTACAAATGTAACAAAAAAATAAATTGGTGAAGAACAAAAGCAGTGGACTTTCACAGCATATAATCATAACACCAAAGTGCTGGGAGAAAAGACCTCATATGGGCCAGCATAATAGCTGAAGTGGCAACGGGCAAGTGGATTGTTGCACACTAGCACCCTGTTATAATCACAGGTCGCAAACTCCTATTTATCTTAACAGTGTCCATCAAAGTAAATATATATATTTTCTGCATATATTTTTGTGTGTCAATCTCACAATGACTTAATTCACGATATGTAAATTCTGCTCACAATTCAACTTGTCCATAAATCTTCAAACTTTATCACTCAATCGAAATTGAATAGCCTTGAAACAAAGCAGCACTTAATATTTAATCCCTACGGGGATCTCCATTTCACCGAGAATCATCTCTAGCATGCATGATGAGAGCTTCAGGGCCTAATTTAATAAAGGATTTTCCCCCATTTTTTTTTTTTTTAGCTCAGGCCCTCAGTATAATATTTTGCTAAAAGGCACATTTCTTATTAAGGGCATTTTTGAGAACAGAAGCTTTTCCACCTAATAACTTGAGAATTGTAGAAAGTTTGGCTACTTACTTGCAAACGTTTGTTCCTTATAGAGGTATCGCATAGAGCTGCAAAAAGTGTCTCTATCTTGCATTCAGGTTTTCTCTGTTCTTATGCTTCCTCAGGCATCCTAGCAGTAAGTGACCAAAGTCCTCCAGTTAAACTACAATTAAATATTGTTGGTAAGAGGCAGAGCTGGATTTAAGATTTTGGCACTTGTAGCCAAAACCAGACAGAGGTTGCTAGTCAGCAGTGGGGGGAGGGGAGGGGTGTCAGAGATCCCAAACAGTGTAGAGGAACAGAAGAAGGCAGGACCACCGAGAGACAAAGCTGGGCCCAGGGCAATCTTCAGGACCCCACCACCACCGCTGCTGCTGCCTCCTGCTGCATACCCCCCCCCCCACCCCCCTCCCCCTCCTGCAGCAGTAAAGGGGATTGAGTGCTCTGCCGGCTATAGGTCCTTCTTCCTACTGCGTCTTGCCTCCTGTAAAGTCAGGACGTGGCAGGAAGGACCGGTGGCTAGCTGAGCAGTCTCTTTTGATTGCTGGTGCTGGGCCTGGGGAATCTTGCCTCCCCCCCCCAGCGCCCTTGAAGAAGGCCATAGTAGCAACCACATTAGCATCCCTTTGAAGCAGCACATGCATGTGGTCCTTAAGTAAGTGAGAGCAAGTTCCTCTTTGCCTTGAATATTTGGTGGTTTCAAAATTTTGCACCCAAGGTCTGGTTAAAGGTTTGGAAAAAGACATCATCACCTACAAACTCTGATACTTAGAGCAGGGAAATGTATCCAGAACATTATTAATCCCACGTATTACTTATGGTTTCGAATTGGAAATTATTATTTGTAACTGGACACATCTGTTCATTGTGATCTGTAGTCAAACATTAGTTGCCCATTGTTAGAATAGGTTCACTGTTTTGGCTCTACTTTATGAATTAACTTGAAGTCTGTCAATATTTTTATGTTGTGTATTTTATTATGCTTTGATGGATAATATCTTGGTTGTGTTGGGATTTTTCCTGTCTATTCTAACCTGGCTTGAACTAAATTGTTTTTGGTAAATGTGGGCTACTATTAAGTTGGGTTATTTTACCACAAGTCGGATTATTGTAGCACAGGGTTTCATTGCATAAAATGGATTATTAATGGATTATTGTAATGCTTTCATATGTGATCTCACCCAAAAGTCTATTAAAAGATTACAACTGGCTCAGAATTCAGTGACTCATTTGCTTACTGATATTAAATATTGTGATCAGATCATTTCATTACTATAAGTGATAAATGGAGCTGACCCCATGGAAAGGGGTTTTAATAGCGGTGTCCCCCCCGGGATTCTGTTCTTTTCTACAGTTTCATAAATGATATTGCGGACAAGTTGTTGTAGATGATAGCAAAATCTACAACTGAGTAGACACCCTATAGGGTATGGAAAACATAAGAAAGGATCAAGTAAAACTTGAGGGGGTGGTATACAGCTTGTCAGTACAATTTAACAGTAAAACTATTTATCACGCAATAATGTCTTGCCCTATGCACCAACCATTTTCTGACCTTTATAAATAAACTGGATGGGCTGAAGAAATAAACTGGATGGGCTGAAGATAGGACCCGAAGTGGTGAACTGGATTAGGAACTGGTTGACGGACAGACGCCAGAGGGTGGTGGTGAATGGAATTCGCTCGGAGGAGGGAAAGGTGAGTTAGTGGAGTGCCTCAGGGATTGGTGCTGGGGCAGATTCTGTTCAATATATTTGTGAGTGACATTGCCGAAGAGTTAGAAGGTAAAATTTGCCTATTTGCGGATGATACTAAGATCTCTAACAAAGTGGACACCCGGGAGGGAGTGGAAAAAATGAAAAAGGATCTGAGGAAGCTACAAGAATGGTCTAAGGTTTGGCAATTAAAATTCAATGCGAAGAAATGCAAAGTGATGCACTTAGGGAATAGAAATCCACGGGAGATGTATGTGTTAGGCGGGGAGAGTCTGATAGGTACGGACGGAGAGAGGGATCATGGGGTGATAGTATCTGAGGATTTCAAGGTGACGAAACAGTGTGACAAGGCGGTGGCCATAGCTAGAAGGTTGTTAGGCTGTATAGAGAGAGGTGTGACCAGCAGAAGAAAGGGGGTGTTGATGCCCCTGTATAAGTCGTTGGTGAGGCCCCACCTGGAGTATTGTGTTCAGTTTTGGAGGCCATATCTTGTTAAGGATGTAAAAAGAATTGAAATGGTGCAAAGAAAAGCTACGAGAATGGTATGGCAGGGATAGTGCTGGGCAGACTTGTACGGTCTGTGCCAGAGCCGGTGGTGGGAGGCAGGGATAGTGCTGGGCAGACTTATACGGTCTGTGCCAGAGCCGGTGGTGGGAGGCGGGGCTGGTGGTTGGGAGGCGGGGATAGTGCTGGGCAGACTTATATGGTCTGTGCCAGAGCCGGTGGTTGGGAGGCGGGGCTGGTGGTTGGGAGGTGGGGATAGTGCTGGGCAGATTTATACGATCCTGAAGAGCACAGGTACAAATCAAAGTAGGGTATACACAAAAAGTAGCACATATGAGTTATCTTGTTGGGCAGACTGGATGGACAGTGCAGGTCTTTTTCTGCCGTCATCTACTATGTTACTATATATATATAGGCCAGGCCCACTGGGTTAGTGATATCAGACATACCCAAGGGGGGTTGTTTTAACTCATTTAATGGGTCCAGAGGAGCAGAGGGCGTTCAATTGCTCAAAGGCCCTCACCAGATGAGTTTGGAAGAATTACCTTCAACCCCAGTTCACTCAATAACAATGTTCACTTTATATTATTATTATTATTTATTGCATTTGTATCCCACATTTTCCCACCTCTTTGCAGGCTCAATGTGGCTTACAATAATCATGAATAGTGGAAATATATTAGAAAATAGACATTTAGTGTGCTTTTAAATAAAGCATCGCCTATGTTTTGGTGAAATTTCCCTAATTTAAAGTACTTACAAGGAAAAGATCAACAACAAGTAACTCTGAGGAATTGTAGTTTGGCAACCTGTGTGACCCCTGACGAAGGTTTGTCTGAAACTTGGCAAGGTTGGGTCCTGTTTTCCAATAAAATCTTGTTTGGATGAACTGTTGCATATTCTTCTTTCCCTTGAACACTGCTGCTCTTGTGCCGTTTGCTTTTATTCTGGAGTGGGCTGTCTCCTGTTTATTTTCTTTTTGTTAAAAAATTGAGGGTCAAGCTGGTGTCCTATAACATACAATTTTCTTGAGGGGATTTTCCATGGCATTGTGCTAGCTTTGCTTGGTCAAAATACTATGCAAAATGTATTTTTCCATGTCGTAAGTCATTGTGTGGGAACTATGATATCATACAGTAACATGGCCAAAATACCATGCCCATGCCATATTTCTGCATATCATTAACTCATTTCAATAAGTTGCTTACCAAATGATTCACCTTATCACATAGCGGCCTAGAGGTCAGAGCACCAAACTAAGAACCATGGAAGCCCAGTTCAAATCCTACTGCAGCTCCTTATGATCTTGAGCAAGTTACTTAACCCTTCATTTCCTCAGGTGCAAGCTAGACTGTAAGGGACAGGGAAATACCTACTATACCTAAATGTAACTCACCTTGAGCTACTATTGAAAATGGTGTGAGCTAAATCCAAATTGTTCTTTTTATGAATGGATCCCACCGAGTATGACTAAACATCCTGCCAAATAATCTTAAAATGTAAGATGGCCGCTACCTGAAGGTCATGGAGCAACCAGCTCCGAAGACCCCGGCCGAAAAATATCAGCTGAGAACCAGCTGAAAACGGACCGTGCAACCCCCAGGTACATTAACAGACCGACAATCAACTGGAATCAAACCCGGATGACGATGGATGGCCCCACCGTGAAGATCGAGTGATCTCGTGGCTGGGTTGCAGGCCAGGTCGCATCATAGCCAGGGTCTTGGAGCTTTCGGAGGCCTAAAACATACCACTGGAACCGGCACCATAAGACTCTCCGAGCTGTACCGGAGCACCGGAGGGTTGATCGAGATTCCCCGCTGACCCTCCCCACGAACGGGACGCCGAGTGCCTAGCTACCCCTAAGAAATTCCGAGGAAACGCTAGCTTACCGAGGTGAAGGGTTGGAGGTCAGCCGAGACACCCCGCTGACCTTCTCCACAGACGGGCCGCCGAACGCCTCCAGGAGCCGACCACAGCCCCTCCCAACTTGGTAACGTGACGCCAAGCACCTCACTCCGGAGCCCATCTGCTCAACTCTGAGCGTTGAACGGCAGACTGAAGGAGAGAGGAGGCACTAAGCGCGCACTACATACCAGAGTGCCCGTGCGGGAGACAGCTGTCGGAGCGACGCGTCCAGCCGGTGCTCGCTGCCCTAGACCTCATGCCTGGGTGCGCCGATCAGACAGACAGAAAGCGTAAGAGACACCAAGTGCATATTACACACCAGGCACTACCTATCCAACAAAAACAGTGCCAGAATTGCTACAGATGGACAAACAATATAGAACGACAACGTGGATGCAGCAGCTCATAGATTTATTTGCTGTGCTTTGAGTGAACGTCAATGACAGCTGTGTGGGGCAGTGGAAACAGAGACTAATCAAATGGCTTCATTGCTTACAGTGGTCTAGATAGGCTCACTTCCACTCCAGTCTATTAAACCTCCTTCAAAATTGGCCAGGAAAGAGCTGGGTTATAACTAGCGATCGCTGCATACTGTAAGCAGCGCCGGCCGTCAAAACATAGAAGCACACGTTCTGTCACTAAACTTTTATTATCCCGAGAATGCTAGATCCCACTAAGTCATGCCCCTGTGACATAATGTTACCGTTGCACGACAGAGGCCTCGCAACTTTAAGGAGGACAAGAATGCTACGCAAATACGAGGGTCCGGGAGAATGATCTTCAACGTTGAATACAGCAATAGTCGTCTTTTAAAAACTATTGAATTGATACCATTATGAACACTGCCAAACTGCTCCTAGCAATCTACTCCTTATCCCTGATCCACCTAACAATGACCACCCCACTCGCAGAAATCAACAATATACCCATACAATAACCGAATACTGACCAGACACACTACTTCACACCAAACTGACACTAACCAAAGCAAAGGAAGAGAACCAACAAGCGTACAATCTCAACAAAATGAACAGAAAGATCACAAAAAAGTCCACACAAACCAAGAAACGACAAGTAACAAAAGTCCACATTACACCGAACGCAGAAGACCCATACCAAAAACTTCAAATAGGCTACGTCAATGCCAGATCTGTAGTAAACAAAACAACAATAATAACAGACTGGATCACGTCAGTGAAACTTGATTTACTCTTCATCACTGAAACCTGGATTCATGATCAGAAGGACCCTATCATCTTAAACCTATGTCCTCCAGGATATAAAATCACCCACTGGACCAGAAAAGAAAAAAAAAAGAGGAAGGGGCATAGCACTTATATACCAATCTCATCTCACGATTGATACCACTGCAGAATCTATAACAACCCACCTCGAAATAGCCTCAATCAGAATCCACCATAAAACCCTGCTTGACCACCTAAATTGTGTCCTATTCTACAGACCATCATGTAATTGGAACGAAAGCCAGGCGGACTTTATGGACTTTGTTTCAAATATATGTGTATCCAACTCCAATACACTAGTATTAGGAGACATTAACCTTCACCTTGAAGACCCAAACTCTACCAATGCACGAAGGAAGGAAGGAAGGAAGGAAGGAAGGAAGGAAGGAAGGACTTCCTTCATCTATGCGATCTTACATGGCCACACATGCAAACAACCCACGCGAAGGGTTGAACGGCAGACTGAAGGAGAGAGGAGGCACTAAGCGCGCACTACATACCAGAGTGCCCGTGCGGGAGACAGCTGTCGGACCTCACCTCATACAAATTGTCCACTGATCAGAACCTAACCATAACACAACTATAACCGACCATTACAAACTAAACCTATCCCTAAAATGGAGAAAAAGGGGTTCTCTCCACACACGAGAACACACAACTCACACCACGAGAGGCCAAATAGACCCGGTTACTTTCTGGCAACAAATATATAACAACGATTGGACAACACAAACGGAATTCATACATTACCTCTCAGAATGGGAGAAAAGATGCAGACACATACTAGACAAAACACAAGAACTTCACGTAGACACAACTTGATACCGTGGTTCAATGAAGAATTGAAAAAACTAAAAACACAATCTAGGAAACTGGAACGCGCATGGAAATAAAAAACGAATACACTCTCAACGCATGAAAACAACTACAAAGAAAATAAAAATACGCAATAAGACAGACCAAAATGTTGTACTACAATACTAAAATTGGGCCAGAGTACAAAAACACAAAGAAACTATACCACCTCGTGAACAAACTACTAGACACAACACCGGTCACCACAACCAACACTGACATCCCATCTGCATCCAACCTTGCTAAATACTTCAATGAAAAAATCGTAAACCTACGCAAAACTCTACCTCAGAACAACATGGACATAGAAAACTTCATTAATGGTCTAGACCCAACCCCTGGTGAATACCCTGCTGACCGAATATGGTCAAATTTCGCTCTCCTCAGCACCGACACAGTTATTCAGGTGATTAAAAAATACTCCAACAGCCACTGTCAACTGAACACCTGTCCCAGCTACCCAATACAATCTGCCTCCCACCGCGTCATAACAGATCTCACATCCCACTTAAACTTCATGCTTCAGCAGGGTATCTACCCTAAAGAAAAAGGCAACATCCTACTCAGCCCAATACCAAAAGACACCAAGAAAAAAACAAAGGACATTACTAACTACTGCCCAGTAGCATCTATCCCATTAGTAGTCAAACTAATGGAAGGACTGGTGACCAAACAACTCAATGACTACATAAACAAATTCAGTATACTACATGAGTCATAATCAGGATTTCGACCCCTACACAGCACCGAAACAGTACTACTTAGTCTCATAACCAAATTCAAGCAGGAAATAGCATGAGGCAAGAGTATTCTCCTCCTCCAATTTGACATGTCAAGTGTGTTCAACGTGGTCAACCATAACATACTGCTAAGACTCCTAGAATACTTCAGAATCAGTGGTGGCACTCTCAATCGGATTAAAGGTTTTCTAACCACAAGAACATATCAAGTGAAACCAAAAACAAACATATCATCACCGGGGAAACCAGGCTGCGGAGTACCGCAAGGATCACCACTATCACTGATCCTTTTCAACCTCATGATGACTCCACTAGCCAAGACCTTATCCACCCAAGGCCTTAGCCCATTTATCTACGCTGGTGACATTACATTATACATCCCCTACAAACATGATCTGGCAGAAATCACCAACAAAATCAAGCTCAGCTTAAACATCATGAACTCATGGGCAAATTCCAACTAAAACTCAATACAGAAAAAACACACTGTCTCATCATCTCATCCCAATACAATACATACAAACCCACAAACATTAACACCCCAGGATACACCCTCCCTATCTCAGCCAGCCTGAAAATTCTCAGAGTAACAATCGACCGTAACCTATCACTAGAGACCCAAGCGAAATCCACCATAAAGAAAATGTTTTTCTCAATGTGGAAACTCAAACGCCTGAAACCATTCTTCCCGTGGGAAATATTTCGTAACCTGATACAGTCAATGGTACTAAGCCACGCAGACTACTGCAATGGAATCTATGCAGGATGCAAGGATCAAATCATAAAGAAACTTCAGACCGCCCAAAATTCAGCAGCCAGGCATATATTTGGAAAAACACGTTTTGACAGCGCCAAACCACTCTGAGAAAAACTGTATTGGCTACCAATCAAAGAAAGTATCACTTTCAAATCTGCATGACTATTCATAAAATTATTTACGGCGAGGCACCGGGATACATGACAGACCTCATCGAACTACCAACCAGAAACACCACAAAATCTACACGATCATACCTAAACCTCCACTACCCAAGCAGCAAAGGACTCAAATACAAATCCACCTATGCATCCAGCTTCTCCTACTTAAGCGCACAACTATGGAATGCACTACCAAAAGCAGTAAAAACTACGCTCGACCACCTAAATTTCCAGAAAGCACTAAAGACAGATCTGTTCAGAAGAGCATACCCCTCTGACCCAACATAAAATATCGAACACTTGCGACACAATGTAACCAAAGACCTTAATGGACATTACCTGACTCTTCCTCTCCTCTCCCTCTCTAAGTTCCCCCCAATTGTACCTACCATACATGTACCCCATTCTACCACAATATCACTTTGTATTCATTCATACCTTGTATTTGTTGAGACCAGAATCGGCGAACGCCGTTAACGGTAAAATGTAAGCCACATTGAGCCTGCAAAAGGTGGGAAAATGTGGGATACAAATGTAACAAATAATAATAATAAAAAATAGTTTCATATAACCCTTTGGTGCTTGCTTGGTGTTATCCTGAACAAAATTCTGCCCATGTAACAGGTTTTCATTCATGTGTTTCACTTGTGTGGGTTTTTTTTCTGCTTTTGAAAGACTAACTGAGACACAGTTAATCTTTGTTGAAAGCATTTTAGAAATGCAATGGAAAGGTTCTTGAAAGATGGCGAATCATTAAACAGAAATGCATCAACAAGTACCTTTGACACAAACATCAGTTCATTAGATTGAATAGCTATTATACTGCTGAAATCTAGGGGGTCAATATTTAAAGCTAGCTTATTGGGTAGCAGCACCTGCTAACCAGCATTCACCTGAGAGAGAGAGAGAGAGAGAGAGAGGCTTAACCAAGGAGAAAATATTATGAGGAAAAGATCTGGAGAGTGTGTGGAAGAGGATCACATAATGGAGGGAAGAGTAGTGTAAAGTTTCAGTCAGAGAGAATAAGTTTGCCCAGTATTTGGAAAACCATTAATCCCAAAGAATGACAAACAGTGAAAGGGATCAGAGACACAGGTGAAGGAGACATATGATGTGTGATGCAGTGTATACCTGATTCTGTACTACTTCAGGAAAGAAAGGCTACCTTAATGTAGGATTTGTTTTGACAAGTTATCGGAAAAAATGTGTTGGAGCACCCTATATAATCTCTCTCAGAGATTTTGTGATGAAAGGGGAATCTATGTCTGGGCTTAGAAGGAAAATCCCCTCCTTCCCTCCCCCCTCCACCCAAGAAAGCCTGTTCCCTTGGAGAGAAGAGTGTGTGCACTGAGTGAAAGATGAGAGCGAACCAGGCCAAAAATACTGTTTGGAGGGCCTTGGGATGAGAGTGCCAGATGGACTGCCCCGATACAAGGACACCCCCTCTTACATCTGTTTCCCCTACACTTGAAGAAAGCAATAGGATAGTCCTGGGTTGTTGGAATTCCTCATTCCCTGGAGAAAGAGGTCCGTGGATTATTTATTCACTCATAACCAGCAAAATGCACAGTTGGCCGATTCCTCATCCTCCTTGACTGAAGAGAGGTAGCAGAGTAACATGGCCAACAGAGTTGTCCTTTTCTCACCAGTCAAACAGACAGGACCTGGCTTTGTGGTGCAATCAGTAGGCCACTTGCTTACTGCACCCATGACTTCAGTTCAAATCCACATGCTAGCATGAGATTTTGATTAGGTAGGCAGCCTGTGGCCAACACAACCATCCATCCACTTTCAGTCAGTAAATGAGCAGCCAGCCTTAACAGCAAGAAAAGATGACTGGAAAAGACAATGGCAAATCACCCTGCTAATAGTCTGTCAAGAAACCATCACACAAGTGACAGCCCCTATAGGTCATTCACAACTTGTTACTTTATTTATTTATTTTATTTTATTTTATTGCATTTGTATCCCACATTTTCCCACCTTTTTGCGGGCTCAGTGTGGCTTACAATAAGTTGTGAGTGATAGAAATACAGTTCGTTACTACTCGGTTATGGATTACATTGTGAGGAGTTAAGCGAGACAAACTCAGAGTATCATTTAGGAATATAACAATGGAAAAGAGCAGTTAAACATTGGGGGAACAACGGGAAACTAAAAGGGCAGTACATACAACAAGAAAGCATAAAGGCATACATTTTCTGTGAGTAGAGGTATGAGTGTGGTGAGAGTAAAGGGGATGAGAATTCAGAGTGGCTGTATTGAAGCATTGTTGAACCGTGGGTGTGGGCTTTATGTGTTTTGGTTCTTTCCGTACGTTTTCTCAAAAAGATGGGTCTTCAATAGTTTGCGGAAGGTGGCTTGCTCGTAGGTCGTTTTCAGGTTGCGCGGCAGTGAGTTCCAGAATTGCGTGCTCATGTAAGAAAAGGTTGACGCATGCAGCGCCTTGTATTTCAAGCCTTTGCAATTAGGGAAGTGGAGGTTGAGGAAAGCGGACTACTTTTACCAAACAGATGGAGAACAGAATAATCACCATCACATTTTATTTATTCCTTGCCTTCCTGGACAAAACAGGAATAGCCTGGGGTCAGCAGGATTCTTCATTTTCCCATCCTTCAGCTACAGCAGCACACACCAATCTTTTTTTGGCCACAACCTCAATTTATGTGACTCCTGGATGGGATGGACTAATGACATTCTATGGAGCACCTGCCCAGGTCGTGACCCCAATCACTACTACTACTACTTAGCATTTCTATAGCGCTACAAAGCGTACGCAGCGCTGCACAAACACAGAAGAAAGACAGTCCCTGCTCAAAGAGCTTACAATCTAATAGACAAAAAATAAAGCAAGCAAATCAATTAATATGTAGAGGAAAGAGGAGAGGAGGGTAGGTGGGGCGAGTGGTTACAAGTCAAAAGCAATTAAATATTTATTTAACAAAGAGAGCAACCATTTTCAATGTTTGTGTCCTCTTTTTTTTGTCTATGCAAATATGGTAACCCTAAGTAGCCAATCTCCTCATCATCTGCCCCTTCCCTGTGGTGGGATAGTGTATAATGAAGCCTGTGTCATCGCTGTCCATGCTTCACCAGCAGTGTGGATACATCGATGCACTTTTGTTTTCAGTACTGTCTCCCCAGAACCTTTCAAAAGTAGGTGACCGGGGGGGGGGGGGGGGGGGGGGGGGGGGGGGAGAGAAGGAATGTATAGCTTTCATTGCTGTGTTTCGATTCTGTTGTTTTATAATGGGTTTCACAATCCCATGTGGGGTCACAATCAACAGTTTGGGAAGCTCTGAGCTACAGACCCAAGTCCTTTAAGTCATGTAGGTGTTTCCCAGTTCCTTGCCACTCCAATCACTGTGGTTATTCTAGTTTTAGCATGGAAGAAATGGAAGGTAGAGAAAATCATGCAAGGAAGAGCTGCTATCAAATTCCATGTCATATGACAGGCTGAGCAGAGTGTTTTGATTTCGCTCTGTAATCTCAACGTGGGATTATGTGTTAGTTTTGTGTATACATTTTCTTCAGATAATTGCTGTTCTATTTCTTGAAAGTAATCTGTCCTGTTCAATATCGTTACTGCCCCTCCTTTATCGGCTTTTTAAATAACTATTTTGTCATTATTCATCAAAGATTTCAAGGAAGTGCGCTCACTTTTTGTTAAATTGTCTTTAAAAAATAAAGACTTACTCGAAGACAATACTAAATCCAACTGATTATATATTAATGTGGTAAAGAACATTTCAGTGCAGTGACTGCTGAAGACATGCTGAGCATGTCCACAACAATTACCACATTGTCTTTTGCACTTAGCGAGAATTAATCTTGACTGTTAAAGCACAGCAGGGGCAAAAACATACCAGACTTTAGTATGAGTGTTCTTAAGTCAGTCCAGTAAACCTACAACTTGGTTGTTCACTCTTATATTCTCAAATTATTCTTGAAAGTTTTTGTGAAATCAAGTTACCATTATGACTCCTAATGAAATTAGATTGTGTACCTTTAACTAATTTATGAGCAAATTATTTTGTGTGTCTCATGCTCATTGGTGTTTTATATGACATGTAAGTTTTAAGGGACTAGCTACATATAAGCGGTTATACCTAAAAAAAACTCAAGGCCCCTGACACTTCAGCCATTGTGGCTTTCTTCATGGTGAAGTAATAGAGTCAGTGTGTGAGACTGGTTTTTTGTAGTACTTCTCATAAGTACATAAGCATTGCCATAGTGGGAAAGACCAAAGGTCCATCGAGCCCAGCATCCTGTTTCCAACAGTGGTCAGTCCAGGTCACAAATACCCGGCAAGATCCCAGAAATGTACAAAACATTTTATACTGCTTATCCCAGAAATAGTGGATTTTCCCCAAGTCAATTTAATAACGATCTATGGACTTTTCCTTTAGGAAGCTGTCCAAACCTTTTTAAAACTCCGCTAAGCTAACTGCCTTTACCACATTCTCTGGCAACGAATTCCAGAGTTTAATTACACGTTGAGTGAAGAAATATTTTCTCCGATTCGTTTTAAATTTACTACATTGTAGCTTCATCGCATGCCCCCTATTAGTCCTAGTATTTTTGGAAAGCATAAACAGATGCTTCAAATCTACCCGTTCAACTCCACTCATTATTTTATAGACCTGTATCATATCTCCCCTCAGCCACCTTTTCTCCAAGCTGAAGAGCCCTAGCCGCTTTAGCCTTTCCTCATAGGGAAGTCGTCCCATCCCCTTTATCATTTTCGTCGCCCTTCTCTGCACCTTTTCTAATTCCACTATATCTTTTTTGAGATGCGGTGACCAGAATTGTACACAATATTCGAGGTGTGGTTGCACCATGGAGTGATACAAAGGCATTATAACATTCTCATTTTTGTTTTCCATTCCTTTCCTAATAATACCTAACATTCTATTTGCTTTCTTAGCCGCAGCAGCACACTGAGCAGAAGGTTTCAACATATCATCAACGACGACACCTAGATCCCTTTCTTGGTCTGTGACTCCTAACGTGGAACCTTGCATGACGTAGCTATAATTCGGGTTCCTCTTTCCCACGTGCATCACTTTGCACTTGCTCACATTAAACGCCCAATCTCCCAGTCTTGTAAGGTCCTCTTGTAATTTTTCACAATCCTCCCGCGATTTAACGACTTTGAATAACTTTGTGCCATCAGCAAATTTAATTACTTCACTAGTTATTCCCATCTCTAAGCTCCTTCGAGCAGGGACTGTCCTTCTTTGTTAAACTGTACAGCACTGCGTAACCCTAGTAGCGCTCTAGAAATGTTAAGTAGTAGTAGGTCATTTATAAATCTGGAAAGTTTGATGTGGGGAAAAATCAAGCTGCTAGACCCTTTCTTGACAAGAAGCCCGTGTGTGGGAAGTTTACCAGAAACACTGACAGACCCTATGTTTGTGTGGCATGCATTCCTCTCATTTTAGAAACATCTTTGAATTTTACTCCCATTTCTTCAATTATTCATTGAAAAATGAATTATCAATGAATTATAATGAATAAACATTGATTTTTTTAAAATACCATATGCACTTGTAATTCTGTTCAGTAGCTGTAAATTACATCTCCTATTTTTATATAAGAAGCTATTAGGGTCAAAATGAACCTGTTGGTCATTCTAGGTAGGGAAAATATTGGTAGTTCTAGTGTTAGGACATGGGTCACAAATTGTATGAGGGTCTGTATTTCTTTTGCTTTCACTGCCATCTAGTGGCTTTATAGAGCTTTGCAAATGATCTGACAGTAAAGTGGTGTGGTAGCCATATTAATCCAATTGTAAAGGTAATATATAGAAATAAATCAAAACAGACAAGAAAATAAGACAATTACCTTTCTTATTGGACTAACAATACATTTTATGATTAGCTTTCAAAGGTAAACCTTCTTCTTCGGATCAGAATAAGCAAATGTTGACAAATATCAGAATATATAAGTGAAACACAAAAGTTTTCCAATGACAGTGTCACAGAAAGAGGGTGGGGTGGGGTGGGTGGGTTAGGTGAGAAACAGAAAGAGCTGGGTGGGTGGGAGACAGGGAGAGATGGATGGCTGATAAAAGAATGACAAAGTAGTTTAATTTTATGGTTTATAGTGGGATAGAAAGCCCAGGTCTTTGTTAAGTCCTGTCTGGTGGGTGTCAAAATATTTCATCTTTTTTACTTCAAAGGTCTTATGTTCCTGGATTGTCTTAAAATTTCCTTTTAGTATGCTTATCATAAGATCATTGATGCAGTGCTATGCTTGTAAAGTGCTGTCCCACAGAGGTGGCATCCTGGTTGGCATAGGAATGTTTAATATTATCTCGTCTTTAGCATCTGGCTTGTTTCTCCAATATAGCACCATTCTTCACACTTTTGCATTGAATTATATATACCATATTTGAGGATGAGCATGTGAAGGATCCCATTATGCTGAATGTTTTTCCCATGTAAGTGACTGTGGGATCCTGTGAGATGTGCAGGGCCGCCGAGAGACTGAGCCGGGGCAGGGACCGGGGCAAGGCAGCCCCCAGGGCCCCCGCTGTCGCCGCCCCGCCCCAATCGCTACCACTGTCTCCTCCATCTCCTGCTCTCAGGCTGCCGGCGCTGCAGTCCCCAGTCTCCACCTACCCACCCCCAGCCCCATCGACAGCCCCCCTCCGTCCGCCACTAGGCCCCCTGCCTTCAAATTGGCAGCGCCTCACCTCCTTGTGAAAGCGGCAGATTGCCTCCCTTTGGGCCCTCCCTCACTCTGCCCTGCCCTTACGGAAACAGGAAGTTACATCAGAAGAGGGCGGGACATAGTGAGGGAAGGCCCAAAGGGAGGTGATCTGCCGCTTTCACACGGAGGTGAGGCGCTGCCGATTTGAATGCAGGGGGTCCGGAGGTGGACAGAGGGGTGCTTTCGATGGAGCCAAGGGTGGGCAGGTGGGACCGGGGACTGTAGCGCTGGTAGCCTGGGAGCAGGAGGAGAGAGACCCCGGCATCGGGCCCCCCCTTGGAGGCCCGGGCCTGGAGAATTTTGTCCCCCCTGCCCCCCCTCTCGGCAGCCCTGGAAATGTGTTGGCACAGTTTGCAGCTAGGTATATTGCAAGAACATATGCCATTCTCTTCTTTTTGAGCTTGTATTGGGAGTTTGCTTTTCACTAATTTATGTTTCAAATTAGGTGGCTGTCGGAAGGCCAGCACTGGTAGGGCTGGGAATATCTCTTTCAGTAATTCATCCTTCTGGAGTAGTGGCTGTAGATCTTTTATGATTCTTCTCAATTTTTCTAGCTCTGGGTTGTATGTCACTACAAGGTGGATTCTCTCTGTGACTTTCTTTTCCTTGTACTGCAGTGGGTTTTCTCTAGGTATTTAAAGGGAAGAAGCAATATTCTTAGAGATTATTTGGGGGTTATAGCCTTTTTGTTTGAACGATTCAGTCAGGATTTTGAGGTGTTTATCTCTGTCTCTTGGGTCAGAGCAGATACGGTGGTATCGTGTGGCTCGGCTGTGTATAATGTTTTTTGTATGTGAAGGGTGGAAGCTGGAGTTGTGGAGATAGCTGCTTCTGTCTGTAGGTTTCCTGTATATCGATGTCTGTATATAGCCATTGCTGATGGAAACTGTGGTGTCTAGAAAGCTGACTTTCTCTGTGGAGTAGTCAATTTTGAATTTGATTGTAGAATGGTATGTATTAAAGGAACTGTAAAATTGTCTGAGAGTCTCTTCTCCCTCAGTCCAAATCATGCAATGTCATCAATGTACCGATAGTATTTTAAGGGTTTAGTCTGATATGTATTCAAAAATGTCTCTTCTCTTTCTGCCATGAAGAGGTTAGCATATTGTGGTGCCATCCTGGTGCCCATAGCAGTGCCCATGATTTGCAGGTAGATATCATTGTTAAAACAGAAATAGTTGTGAGTTAAAATGAATTTGATTAATTTTATAATGGCTTATGGTAAGTATTGATGGTCCAGGGTGGTTGTTTTAGGAATTTATCACATGCAGCTATGCCATCTGCATGGGGAACATTACTGTATAGTGCTTCGACATCCACTGTGACCCGAAGAGTATCTCTTGATATTTTTTAGTTTGTTCAGAAAATCTGCGGGGTCTTGTATGAAGCTGTTTGTCTTGTGCACAAAGGGATTAAGGGATTAAGAATCCCCTCTATAGATTCAGATATTTCCTCTGTAAGTGTACCAGTACCAGATATGATTGGTCTTCCAATATTTCTAGGTTTATGGATTTTAGGTAGCATGTACAATGTGCCCACAGAAAGATGGTTTGGAATAAGTTTTTTAAAGATGAGGCTGTACATTCTTTGGAAGTGTTTTGATAAGGTTTTTCAGCTGTTTTATATAATCTTGTGTGGATTCTTCGGTCAGTTCTCTATAGTATGTGTTGTTTGAGAGCTGTCTGTGTCATTTCAATGTATTTTTGTGTGTCCATAATCACTGCAGAGCCTCCTTTGTCTGCAGGTTTGATGACAATGTTTTGGTTATTTTGTAGTTTTTTTTTTTAATGGCAGCTCTTTTGTAGAAATGTACTTTCAAGTGCAGTTTTCTGAAGAATTCTTCTAGGTATGAGTATAGTTGAGTTTGCTAGAAGGACAAAAAGAAAGTCCTTTTGACAGTACAAAGAGAGTCCTTTTGACGTTACAGAGGTAATTATAATTGTTATAATTATAATTGTACTTAGCACTGTGCAAAAATAGCAAAGTTCTGGAGGAGCCTCCTACAACATATATCCCTTATGTGGAGGGCAACATGGTGTTGTGAGCCACGATTGCTGTTTGGCATTCCGGGATTGGCGTCCCCGATCCCAGCTGGTTATAGAGGATTTACAAATCGGGCAATAACTGTAGCGAAGAAAGTAATACTAACAGAGTGGATTACAAATAAAACACCCACAGTTCATCAATGGAGATGCCAAATGGTTTGTCTCATGAGCTTTGAGAGACGGCTGGTGGATCAGAAAGGAACCTTTAAAGAATCAGATTTTTGTAAGATATGGACTCCATTTTGGTTGACATTGCCTCCGGCGGTAAAAGGACCTACACTAAATTTTTGATGTATACAATAACATAAATAACAGTTTGCATTATGTAAGCAGAGTGAATACACAGATGTTTAGGTATCATAGATAAATAAGGAGAAGAGAGGAATGTATTTGGGAGGGGGGAAGGGGAAGGAAGAGGGGGGTAGGAGGGCGGGAGGAGGTTAGGTATAGTTTGTAAGATTGTATTTAAAAATGATGATGTGATAGTTTGATGTTTGAAGTTTGATTCCAGATTCCTATGTTTCTGGATACTGTACTACTGTATTATACACTCAGTGATTGATAGCATCATCAATAAAAAATTTATTTACAATAATTATAATTGTACTGTCCTTTGTTCCTGGATTGTTTAAAAAACACCATCCTTTTAGTATTCTGACCATAAGAATATTGATGCAGTGCTCTGACCCTGAAAAGTGCTCTCCCCCAGTGGTGTCACAGTTTGCACACAAATTTAACTAAGAGAAGGTAGAGAGGAAGCAAGCAATATCAACAAACAAAAATTCCACTTGCAAAAAAGAACGCCAGCACTGACCATTCCAGCTCAAGTAGGCAACAGCCTGTAATAGACAGAACATTCACTTGTGGAACTTGTCATACTGATTTAATCAGCGATGATGTGATCATTTTTTCTGCAGTCATATAGTCCCTGGAAAATGGAACATTCTAACACAGAAAATACAAAGGGCTCTAAGATTCATCTGATTTCCCTTTAGTTTTATGTATGTGAAACATTTCCTGCTCTATTCTTGGAAGTCCTTCCTCAGGAAAGCCCTTTAAAACACTGACAGCTGTATGCAAAGGAAGGGTAATGGTGCCAAACCACGTCTTTCTGCTTCCCCTCCTCCCTGGTAATACTATGCTCCTTCTACGTAGGTCTATAACTCACTGCTGTAGCCAAGTTACAGAAATACTGTGTTCAGCAACTCTTTGGAAGCAAAGCAGCTGCATGAAGCTGTTTGTGTTTGTAAAACTGAGTTACCATGGACCACCTTCTGTGGAGCAGTTTCTAGTCTGGCAGAATAACATCTGAACAGGCATAGTCTGGGCTGGAGCCTTGAGTTCTCAATACCCAGTAACTTCAGCATGGACAGAGAGGAGTGACATATTATGACACACAAGAACTGCTGTTGAAATGCAGTAATAGTAGATAATTTAAATCTTTAATATTTTGTGTTGGAAAGCGAGAGAAAATAGAATGGAGCATTGCTAGATGTGGTAGGGAAACCTTTCATACAAATTTGGTGGTAGGGTGAAGAAAGGCAATGGAAGGAGAGGGGAGAAGGGTTGAGGAGAAGGGATGATTGAACTTACGGAAAAGCCAAATATTATTGAATAACTGGCATTCACAATCTGATACAGTAAGATTCATTCCCATGTGTCTTTCTGCTCCTCAAATAGTTCTGGACTTGAGGCTGGATGTTCTAGCAACAGCCATGCCCGTAATGATGGCCACTTACATCAGTACAAAACAGAAGAAGAAGACGATGACACCCTGTTCTTCTTGTCCTTCCCCTTTCTAGATTTAGGAGGCAGTAGGCGAGACTGAAGCCACAGCAGATGAACAAAGAACAACAGAAGCAGGGCACTGGAGGAAGGGCCAGGAACCAGAGGATTCAAAGGTCTTCTGGATCGTCAACCAGCTTCATCAAATTCCTCTGGGTCAGGCTTCTCCTGCTAATAGAAAGAAGAAGCAGGAGCAACATCCCTGTATGGGTGGGACTGCCCATCCACCCTACGTTCCCAAGTCTGCCCCTGAGGACTGTGTTCTTCCCACAGGGCAGCAGGGTAGTCCAATCATACCAATCCCAAGACCAGCAGGGTCTGAGAGATTCCCACCAAGGGGGTAGGGAGGTATGATGGGGAACACTTCAACTGTAGCCCCAGGGAGACACAGGAGGTCAGTCAGAAAATTCCTCTTCCCAACCTTCCCATGCATCTGCATAATGATACACCTCTGCCTTCCCCTGGGATTCTGTGATGTATCGTGTCCCATAGATAAAGGCCTCTCAACCTGAGCCTGCTCTAAACTGCAGCCCGACTCAGGAGGGAGGACAGAAGCTGGTGGAAAAGAAAGAGTAGCACCCTCCCCAACCGGCTATAGAACTGGAAGTAAAAGACAGACCGGGAGGATGATAGGCAGAGGGAGCCAAGGCAGGGGAGCCCATGGTGCTAGAAATGGATAGAGAGGAAGGCACCTTAACAGAAGCCTTCTTAGTCTTTTTTTTGCGGGTCAGGTTTGCACAGAATCGGCAGCAATAACAGCTCGGGCCAGTTCCTTAGACCGCCGTGAAACAGAAGGAGGAATCGGGAGATCCGATGCAAGTTCAGCCATGACCAGAGCCCTTACCCAATCTATTGGATCCTTAATGAAAGAGTCACCAGCAAGCAAGGACACCACCTCTGACGAGTCTTCCTGCATGCCGTCTTCCGCCATAATTGGAGCAGCAATCCACAAGTATGTAAGCAAGTCACCTCCAAGAACCAGGAAGCACCCCGGTCCTCAGAGGAGCTAACCTAAATACTCCCAGCAATTCCCTCCTCTAAGCCAGGGCAGAATTGTCCCCACTAGAAGACAATTCATATCATACAAAATATTAAATGTAAACTGTCCTATCAGGCAGCAGGGCCGACCTTTCCGTTTGGGGCCTTTCTTTTGGTATCAGTCCACCCTACTTCAGACCCTAACCCCAGAAGGCCTAACAGTTGGGCTTATCCAGAGCCTGCCATAGCTCACCTGGAGCAAGGGGTAGCTTATCCCCCCATTAACAAATGGGCTCCAGATACACTGGTCACCCTGAGGCACAACTATCGGATAGAACGGTGGACTGAGAAGCAGGGAAGCCCAGTTCAAATCCTGCTGCTTTGATCTGTACCTGCATCAGGTACAAAAATGGGAGCCCTTTTACCAAACAGCGGTTATAAGTGGCCTTAGTGTGCCCTTATGTAGGTCTTTCCTGCGCGTAAGGGCGTTTTTACACTGGGGTAAAATGGCTGAAGTTCCTATTTTGTTGTGCGCTAATCATGTAGCTCATCTATATTGTCACTCAGTAACCAATTAACACATGCTCAGCATATGAGACCTTATCTCCTAAGTAATGGGTGGTGGTATGGGCTCATGCTCTAATCTGTTTTAATGGCCACGTGCTAATGGCAAAATTAGCATGTGCTGTGCAACTTGTCCTGTAGGGGGGAGAGAGAGAGTGATTTCAAAGACACGAGATCCCTTGCCATGAGAAAATGCCTCTGTACATCAGCGGTCTGACTGTCTTTACAGACTCGCTGAACTGACTCTTCATGGGCACCAAAACTCACGTTTTTATGGTATCTCAATTCTCTTCACCCTTTCACATCTCAATTTTTTCTATTTAAATTATAGTTTTTACAAACTTTTTTTGAAGTGTTTTTGTACTACTGAAAGCAACAACTAAAGGACAAGTTGCACAGTACTTACAAGATTACCACCTCGGATTTGGATTAATATTGTATCTTATAGTGGTAGAGTTCGACGTCTTATGCAAAATACTGTAGCAGCTAAATTCACAGACCATAAGTCATGACATAACCCATCTGTCACAGAATAAAGACAAGGACTAATAATCCCCCTGGCCATAGGAATAAATCCCGATCTCACCCTGCAGTCTGTGGCAGACTTCCAATGGTTCAGAAGTGGATTTCTCCTCTCGACTCGAGCTGAATTCTCAGTGAGACTCTCAGTCCAGGAATAAGGTCCGAGATTTAAATTCTGGATGCAAACGGTATGGTCTTAGATAAGGCCTGATATTGTAGCTGAGCAGGCCTTGTCAGTTGGTTACAAGGCACGCAGTTCACTGGTGTTAAGAAAATCAGTCTCTGGCTCTTTCGAGCGTTCTGTTCACCTGCTAATCCTCCGGTCATCTCTTTTCTCTTCAGTCCAAACTTTTTTGGTATCCAAGGGTCAGATGATACCTGTGGACCAATCACATACGATGACATAATGTCCAGCCAGCTTCATGGTCAAGAAGCGAGCCTTTGTTCAATGGCATGCAAACTCCCTGTCTGCTTAGATACTCCTGGAGCCCTGTGTTTCTCTCCTACAATCGTCCCAGGAGACAGCAGCCAGTTTGCAACACAGAATATGTCCTTGGATGAAGTCATCTTGCAATACTCAGCACTAATGTTCCTTTGTAACCAAGCTGGTTTCTGATGGTTTCAGGCTCAGGCTAAAATCCATACTGTTACAGGCCAAGACCAGCAAAGGTGAGATCTCAGGTAAATACCCCTACAGACATCCATGTTCTGATTTACGTTGAAAGATGGATGTCCTTCTCTTTCGAAAATGAGCCTGTAAATCTCTCTATTGTTAAAGAGTGTCATGTCTAACACTAACCTCTGGGTGGTCACATGACTAACCAATCAACACTCAGTAATGACACTGTTAGTGTTACACTGTTAAGGACAGTATTATTGTTTTTTTTTTCCCTTGTTGTTTTTTTTTTTAATTTAAGTTTGTACCTAACACTTCTAACATCAGCACCACACAAATATGTGGCAGCAAAGCAGCTGAATATTTACCTCATATGGCCTTTAATTTGAATAGTGAGGCCAGCTGCTAAGACTGAGGCCTAGTGAGAATCCATTTGTTTATTTCTATTTTACCATACAAACCAGTGCATACAGTGACTTACAGCAATATATAATTACAACAAAATTTCACATTACATAGCATATAAAATACTAGTAAAAATGGCCCGTTTCTGGCGTCAATGAAATGGGCGCTAGCGGGCACGGGACTCCCCTCCCCTCCCCTTCTGGTACCTGTTCCGTCGGCCCAGGAAAGAAAGAGCCCCCTCTTTCCTCCCGTAGCGGTGGCTTCCTTGCTGCAAGGTGTGGGAGTCGGGCTCTCGGCGTTTCAAAATGCCGCCGAGAGTTGAAGTCTCGCGAGGCAGCTTGAACTCTCGGCGGCCATTTTGAAATGCCGAGAGCCGGACTCCCACACCATGCAGCAAGGAAGCCACCGCTATGGGAGGAAAGAGGGGGCTCTTTCTTTCCTGGGCCGACGGAACAGGTACCTCTAGACCACCAGGGAGACACGCGTAAGGGGAGGGGAGGTGACAGGGAGGGAGGGAGGTTGGTGAGGTTAAGCGTGTGCAACCGTGGGCGGGGCTATGTGGTGAAAGGGGCGGGGTTGATGTGCACGTCAGCGGCGGCTGGGATTTCTTGGAAGGGGAGGAGTCCCATGCCTTAATTTGTTTTCGTGTTCCGCCCTCAACGTCATCACGTGTGACGCGAGGGCGTGGCATGAAGATGGTGTGGTGGCTTCACCACCATGAAACCACGAACCGGTGTGTTTCAGTGATGTCAGTGTCCTCAGAACGTTGAGGCTGCGTTTTATTATAGTAGATACAAATATATATCTAGTCCCTCCACCACAACTTCTTACTCTTACTAACTAAAAACCTAGGGGTCCTTTTACTAAGCCGCGTAAGCATCTAGGCGTGCCCAACGTGTGCCAAAATGGAGTTACCGCCCGACTACTATGTGGCTCTTGCGGTAATTTCATTTTTGGCGCGCATCCGAAAAATATTTTTTTATTTCGGGCACGCGTAATGGACACGCGCCAAGTGGGATTTGGCACGCGTAGGTCATTACCGCTCGGTTACTACGCGAGTCTTTACCGCTAGGTCAATGGCTGGCGGTAAGGTGTCAGACCCAAAATGGACATGCAGCAATTTTCATTTTGCCGCACATCCATTTTCGGCAAAAATGTAAAAAAAGGCCTTTTTTACAGGCGTTCTAACAAATGGATTGGTGCGCGCCCAAAACCCACGCCTACACTACCATAAGCCATTTTTCAACGCGCCTTTGTAAAAGGACCTGCTAAAGAAATAAAACTGCTTTTAACCCATTCTTAAATATCATGTCATCTTCCTCACAGCACACTTTTACTGACAGTATCCTCCATAAATCTCTCACCCCCCCCCCCCCCCCCCCGCTAATTAAAAGCCGATAAGGATGCCCTGTACAAGACCAATAGGTTTAGGATTTCAGAAAGGCCTCAAAGCATTGTGTTCAAGCTGGATTTGAATCTAGCAAGAGGGAGCGCATGGCACACTTGTTGAGAAACGCTATTCCTGATACTTAGTGCAGCAAGCCAGAAGGCACAGAGATTCAGCAGTGCAGGAGAAGGACATTCATAATAGCAGAGCACACCTATTGAGGGAAAGAGGTGTACCGGGAAATTAGAGAGGAGAGGTAATGAAGTGCTAAGGAGTGAATGCATTTATAGAAGAGAACTAGTCATTTGAATTTTCTGTGGAACCAGACAGGGAGCCAGTACAGTGATTCCAGAAGAAGGATAACACGATCATGCTGGCATTGGAGGAAATCATGCCACTAAGTTCTGAACGGACTACAATGGAGGCAGATCATTCTTTCAAGAGCAAACCTGTGAGGAGCAGCTTGTGAAAGTTTAAGCACGAGATGATAAGAAGGGCTTGGATAATAGGCTCAAGAGGAAGATATGGATTTTGGAGATTATGCAGAAATGAAACCACAGTTTTTGTTGTTTTTTTTTACAAAATTTTATATCTATAAAAATGTACAATTTTCAACTGTAAAATATTCCTAACCACAAATATTAAAAAGGAGGAAAACACATTTATATTTCCAAAAGGAACCCCCCCCCCCCCAGAAAAATAGAACAACAAATATTAAACCACAGTACTTAGGGGGGTCTTTTACTAAAGGGTAGCTCAAGTTATTTGCAGCAGGGCCCATAGGAATAAAATGGGCTCTGCTGCAGATAACTCAAGCTAATCTTTAGTAAAAGACCCCCTCAGGAAATAAAGAAATAAGATTTTAGGGGAGAAGGGTCATCAAACTCCTAGATACCAGGAGACTTGTGAACTAGAGTAAAATAAAACTAAGGAAAATGCTCAATTCAATGCCAGCTAAACATATCAAGCGCAGGGGCGTAGCCAGACTTCGGCGGGAGGGGGGTCCAGAGGGGGCACATTTTAGCCCTCCCCCGCCACCGCCCCCCCTGCTACCCTCCCTGCCGCCACCACCACCAACAACTTTGACCCCCCCCCGCTGATGACCCTCTCGACTCCCCCTCCTGCTGCCAACCCTCCCCCGCTGTTGCCTACCTTTGATGGTGGGGGACCCCAACCCCCGCCAGCCGAGGTCCTCTTCTTCCGGCGCAAGGTTTTGTTCTGTCTCTGTGAGTCTGACGTCCTGCACGCTGTATACTGTGCCTAAATCTAAATGCCATTTACAGAATACTCTTGGTTGGAAATGTTTACCGCGTGGATTTTTTAGGCACCATATTAAGAGAAAAAAGAAAAGGCCCCTATTAGACAGAATATTAAAACAGAAAAAACAGATGTGCCAGCATCCTTCCCAAAGCCAATAGATGCTGAGCCATCTTTCTGCACATATTTACTATGAAAAATATTTGGCAGGATATTTTTATAGCAGAATTACCATATGTATGCAAATTAGTTCATTCTAGCCTGCTCTTAATGTATTTTCCGAAAATAGCCTACCAGAATGCAAATGTGTAAGGTGTTACACAAGCTTTAGGAAAACAAAAATATAGAGAATAAAGCTTTTAGCTCCAATGGCTTTCTTCAAGGGTGTTAAAATATGTTTTGTATTTTTTCTTGCATTATCTGTCCAGCAATTTCTCTATGATTACCCTGTGACCTCTAATGTCATTTTCCTGGTGAGCAGGGTTGCCATATAAAAAAAAAAATTCCCACCCAAAGCAGCCCAAAAACCGCCCAAAAACCACACACACCCCACCCCCGACGTCATCACCCCCGCCCCTTCTGTCATCACCCCCACCCCCGCCGTCATCAACCCCGCCCCTTCCGTCATCACCCCGCCCCCGCCCTCATCAGCCCTGCCCCCACCGTCATCGCCCCGCCCAATACGTCGGCAAACCCCATCCAAAACATCATAAACCCCGCCTCGGTCACCATTAGCCCCACCCCCCGCCGGCCGAAAAACCGCCCCAAAAAAAACCAAAACCAGCCCAAAAAACCGCAACCCGCCGCGGGCAAAAGTTTTCTGCGGCGGGTTGCGGAAAACTGCCCAATTGGGCGGGAAAACCGCCCATCTGGCAACCCTGCTGGTGAGGTCACAACCATGTATTTCCTGTGGGTGTGGTTAAGGATTGTATAATGCCTTTGGCCACACATGAGCTCTCTCGTTTTTCTTTTTCATAACCTGAGAGGACATGCTTGATAGAATCCATTGTCATCTGAGCACATGTAAAAAGTTGATAAACTAAGTATACTGTTATATGTTTTTCTAAGCCTGCCTGCATATACATGCAAGATGTATTTTCCGTTCTAACCACAAACTGTGAGTAAAGAGATGTTTTTTACTTCATCTTTAAAGAGACTGAGCTGTGGTTATTCTGGGGTGTGTAAGAGAGAGAGAGATGAAGATAAGAAGTTAATAAATGCTGTTATCATAAAAGGGAATTTATACTTAATTTTGCTAACTCTGAAGCTGTGTGTGTGTAAATCTGAAAGATGCTCTGATAAGTATTTACCATAATAATCCAACAAAGGGAACATGCAGCGTAGTCCTGGGCTGAGGATTAAGAAGCACATTCATTCTAGCAAACAAAAGGCAGAGAAATGGGGAAACTTGGCCATTCTTGATACATTGCTGACTGCTGTTTCAAAGTCCTATTAAATACTTGGACACTTGCCAGAAGCTACAGAAACCAGGGATCATCCAGGAAACAGGAGGAGGAGGTGCCTCCTTCACTTAAAAAAAAAAAAGCAGCAGAATTGGCTTCTTGATGGCACACACAGGCCATGACAGGTGGAAAGAAATGGTGCAGAAAATGCAGCTGGATCCAAGCCCTCAGACGTTCCTCAATATTTCATTGCAATGTGGGAAGAGAAAGAGAGAAGTGAATTGCTGCTTTGAACCAGTATCACATGCACACAAGAACACACCGCACTCAAAAGCCAAGATTTGCCAGGGGCGACACAGACACTGATTCCATAGGTTGATGAGAGCAATTTTGAAGAGCTATTTACACAGGTAAAAGGCTCACTAGGGCTTTTTGAAAACCAGTCCACCTTCCCTACAAATTATTTATGTCTACTCCCACTGAGGGAAGGTGTTGCCAGGGGCAGTTATAGGGCAAGGAATGCAACAAACCCGTATGCTCAGGGGTGAGGTTAGGGTCCAGGGAGACTTAAAGTGTGTAGTTTTTGAATTTTAAAAAGTATGCACATTGTTTGGAAGAGAAAAAGCATTTGCAGAAAAAGCAAGTATAATTCTCTATAGATATGTTTTCCTCAGGCAATTTTCAAAGGGAACATGTACACTTATTTTCCCTTAGAGAACCGGGGCAAAATCTTTGAGAAAGTGCCTGCTGACTTTGCAGCTCCTGCAGATATTTGTAAATTGTCACTAGTACAAGAATACAGGAACTTTTGTTCCTCCCAAATGAGAAAATATGGATAGCAGTGAGCTCTACAAAATCCTGAGTGATGTGGAGCAGGTGGAGATGAATCGATTTTTCACTCATTCAAAAAGTACAAAGACCAGGGGACACTCGGAGGCCCTTTTACTAAGGCGTGTAAGCGTCTATGTGCATCCACGTGCGTCAATGTGGAACTACTGCCCGGCTACCGCGAGCCACAGGCGGTAATTCCATTTTTTATGCACGGCCGAAAATATTTTTTATTTTCTACCTCATGGTGCTAACTGGATAGTAATCAGCAGTGTAAGTACTGATGATTACCACCCGGTTAATGCACCTTACCGATAAGTCAATGGGTATTGATAAGGTTTCAGGCCTGAACGCGTACCAATTTTCATTTTGCCGCACATCCATTTTCGGCCAAAAAAAAGCCTTTTTTGCAGATGCGTTGAAAAATGAACTTGCGTATGTCCAATACACACGTCTACATCAGCGCAGGCCACTTTTTGGCGCCCTAGTAAAAGTACCCTTCAATGATATTGCATGGAAATACTTTTAAAAACAAACAGGAGGAAATATTTTCTCACGCAAAGAATAGCTAAGCTCTGGAACTCATTGCTGGAGGATGTGGTAATGGTGGCTAGTATAAATGGGTTTAAAATACGTTTAGACAAGTTCCTGGAGGAAAAGTCTATAGTTTGCTATTGAGATGCACATGGGGGAAGCCACTGCTTGCCCCGGGATTGGTAGCGTGGAATGTAGCTACTAATTGGGTTTCTGCCAGGTACCTGTGACCTAGATTGGCCACTGCTAGATGGACATGATGGACATTTGACCCAGTATGGCTATTCTTATGTTCTGATGAACCATTTTGCTGTGGTATTCCCCTCCAGGAGTGACCACAATGGCACAGCCCAGGAAACGATCAGTGTGTCTAAGATTCTAGGTAGACGAAAAAGACATAGTTATGGGTGAGAGGAGGAGCTTGCCTCCCGATGTTCAGCTGGTGGCATTCAGCGTTTTTTAAAACACTAACCTTTGCCAGAAAGATTAACTCCCAGTATTCAGTGCCAGGTCACATCCTGGCATTGGCACTGAATACTGGGGCTAAATTAGGTGGAATGGCCACCGGAGCCTATGCAGGCCCCAGCCACTATTGAGCCGGGCCCCATATAAGAAAGTTATAAATGATAGCAAACAGGAATGTGAGGGGGTTTGTAGAACACTGTCCCTCACCTTTAAGAACAGTCCCTCAGATAGGCTGAGCCAACTTAAGAACACTAGTCCCCACCCCGGTAATTCCGAATTTGGCATGTGCTGATCTCATGGTACATAAGTAGTGCCATACTGGGGAAGACCAAAGGTCCATCTAGCCCAGCATCCTGTCACCGACAGTGGCCAATCCAGGTCAAGGGCACCTGGCACGCTCCCCAAACGTAAAAACATTCCAGACAAGTTATACCTAAAAATGCGGAATTTTTCCAGTCCATTTAATAGCGGTCTATGGACTTGTCCTTTAGGAATCTATCTAACCCCTTTTTAAACTCCGTCAAGCTAACCGCCCGTACCACGTTCTCCGGCAACGAATTCCAGAGTCTAATTACACGTTGGGTGAAGAAAAAATTTTCTCCGATTTGTTTTAAATTTACCACACTGTAGCTTCAACTCATGCCCTCTAGTCCTAGTATTTTTGGATAGCGTGAACAGTCGCTTCACATCCACCCGATCCATTCCACTCATTATTTTATACACTTCTATCATATCTCCCCTCAGCCGTCTCTTCTCCAAGCTGAAAAGCCCTAGCCTTCTCAGCCTCTCTTCATAGGAAAGTCGTCCCATCCCCACTATCATTTCGTCGCCCTTCGCTGTACCTTTTCCAATTCTACTATATCTTTTTTGAGATACGGAGACCAGTACTGAACACAATACTCCAGGTGCGGTCGCACCATGGAGCGATACAACGGCATTATAACATCCGCACACCTGGACTCCATACCCTTCCTAATAACACCCAACATTCTATTCGCTTTCCTAGCCGCAGCAGCACACTGAGCAGAAGGTTTCAGCGTATCATCGACGACGACCACCCAGATCCCTTTCTTGATCCGTAACTCCTAACGCGGAACCTTGCAAGACGTAGCTATAATTCGGGTTCCTCTTACCCACATGCATCACTTTGCACTTGTCAACATTGAACTTCATCTGCCACTTGCACGCCCATTCTCCCAGTCTCGCAAGGTCCTCCTGTAATCGTTCACATTCCTCCTGCGACTTGACGACCCTGAATAATTTTGTGTCATCGGCGAATTTAATTACCTCACTAGTTATTCCCATCTCTAGGTCATTTATAAATACATTAAAAAGCAACGGACCCAGCACAGACCCCTGCGGGACCCCACTAACTACCCTCCTCCACTGAGAATACTGGCCACGCAATCCTACTCTCTGCTTCCTATCTTTCAACCAGTTCTAATCCATAATAATACCCTACCTCCGATTCCATGACTCTGCAATTTCTTCAGGAGTCTTCGTGCGGCACTTTGTCAAACGCCTTCTGAAATCCAGATATACAATATCAACCGGCTCCCCATTGTCCACATGTTGCTTACCCCCTCAAAAAAATGCATTAGATTGGTGAGGCAAGACTTCCCTTCACTAAATCCGTGCTGACTTTGTCTCATCAGTCCATGTTTTTGTATATGCTCTGCAATTTTATCTTAATAATAGCCTCCACCATCTTGCCCGGCACCGACGTCAGACTCACCGGTCTATAATTTCCCGGATCTCCTCTGGAACCCTTCTTAAAAATCGGAGTAACATTGGCTACCCTCCAGTCTTCCGGTACTACACTCGATTTTAGGGACAGATTGCATATTTCTAACAGTAGCTCCGCAAGTTCATTTTTTAGTTCTATTAATACTCTGGGATGAATACCATCAGGTCCCGGTGATTTACTACTCTTCAGCTTGCTGAACTGACCCATTACATCCTCCAAGGTTACAGAGAATTTGTTTAGTTTCTCCGACTCCCCCGCTTCAAATATTCTTTCCGGCACCGGTGTCCCCCCAAATCCTCCTCGGTGAAGACCGAAGCAAAGAATTCATTTAATTTCTCCGCTACGGCTTTGTCCTCCTTGATCGCCCCTTTAACACCATTTTCGTCCAGCGGCCCAACCGACTCTTTGGCCGGTTTCCTGCTTTTAATGTATCTAAAAAATTTTTTACTATGTATTTTTGCTTCCAACGCTAATTTCTTCTCAAAGTCCTTTTTTGCCCTCCTTATCTCCGCTTTGCATTTGGCTTGGCATTCCTTATGATCTATCCTGTTACTTTCAGTTGGTTCTCTTCTCCACTTTCTGAAGGATTGTTTTTTGGCTCTAATGATTTCCTTTATCTTACTGTTTAGCCACGCCGGCTGACGTTTAGTCTTTTTTCCCTTTTTTCTAATACGTGGAATATATTTGTCCTGAACCTCCAGGATGGTGTTTTAAACAGCATCCACGCCTGATGCAAGTTTTTTACTCTGCGAGCTGCTCCTTTCAGTCTTTTTTTCACCATTTTTCTCATTTTGTCGTAATCACCTTTTCTATAGTTAAACGCTAGCGTACTTGATTTCCTAGTTTCACTTCCTTCAATGCCAATATCAAAACCGATCATATTATGATCACTGTTATCAAGCGGCCCTCGTATCGTTACCCCCTGCACTAGATCATGAGCACCACTAAGGACTAAGTCTAGTATTTTCCTTCTCTTGTCGGCTCCTGAACTAGCTGTTCCATGAAGCTGTCCTTGATTTCATCAAGAAATCTTATGTCCCTTGCGTGTACAGATGTTACATTAACCCAGTCTATATGCGGGTAATTGAAATCCCCCATTATTATTGTGTTGCCCAGTTTGTTTGCGTCCCTGATTTCCTTTAACATTTCCGCATCCGTCTGTTCGTCCTGGCCAGGCGGACGGTAGTACACTCCTATCACTATCCTTTTCCCCTTTGCACATGGAATTTCAATCCACAGTGATTGGTGGTAAACAGCAGTTGGTGCTCGCTTCATGCTTACTGTGCAGATAGCGCATGACACCTTACCGCTAGGTCAATGGGTGGCAATAAGGTCTCAGGCTAATAATGGATACGTGCTGGTTTCAATTTTAGCGCACGTTCATTTTCCAGCCCCTTAAAAAAAGGCCCTTTTTCCTAGATGTGGTAAACAAATGGCCCATGGCGTGCCCAAAAGACGTGTTCACAGTACCGCAGGTCACTTTTTACCACGGCTTAGTAAAAGGGCCCCCATAGTATTTAATAGAGCTGAAAATACTGTCTGAAGTCCCCCTCATAGGGCAAAGAAGAAAAATATCATCCATGTAAGATAATATTGTGATTCTTTGCTCAAGGAAGAAATTACTCAGAGAACAAATGTTGAGCAAATAGGGTGCATCAAATGATTATATTTTTATGCTTGATGCCATAATTTAATAGCTGTGTTCTACAACATTTGTAGATGCATTAAAGAAGCAAGCTTCACTCATCTGGTTTAGAAAGTACTAAAGCATGAGCAAGTGCTTGTAAATTGTTTTGATTCAAATATGGCTGAAGCGCACGGGAGAAGAGACCAGATTTTACTATACAAGAAATGTGGTTGTCAATAAAGGTCACTTATTATTCAAAAGGACAACACTAATCAGAGTGGTATCTTGTATCATGATGGGGATGTCCAGCATGGTGGGCCACAAATTCAGAGCAATGGTATCAATCAAAGAGCTGATTAATGTATTGATCTGGGTAAATAAACACCAGTGCTATTAGTAGTATTATTTGTCTAAATGCCAAATTAATTTCAATAAATTAGCTTAATTTTTTTTGTGCGCTCAGAAAAGTATCTTCATGACTTTACAACTATTTATATAAAAGGCACACTTCTCAATCCTTACACACCCACTCCTCTTTCATGCACAAAAGTTCTTCACCCCTTAAACCGTACCGTTCCCTTGGGTTTTGTAGCATTTTTTTTTAAGCATTAAATCTTAGCTTCCAAATTCCAGACCATTCCTCTAGATTTGCTAAGTCCTTCCTTGTGTTATCCACACCATCAGGGTTGTGTACCCTATTGTAGATTTTGGTATCATCTGCAAAGAGGCAAACCTTACCAGACAGCCCTTCAGCAATATCGTTTACAAAAATGTTAAAAAGAACCGGCCCAAGAGCCAAACCTTGTGGCACACCACTTGCAACACACCACACATCCTTTTCCTCAGAATGAGCTCAATTTACCACTACCCTCAGCCACTTTAGGGCCCATACCGAGGGCACTCAGTTTATTTATTAGGCGTCTATGCGGAACCGTGTCAAAGGCTTTGCTAAAATCTAGCACTCTCCCTCAATCCAGGTCTCCTCTGGTCACCCAGTCAAAGAAATTAATCAGATTTGTCAGAAAAGACCTTCCTCTAGTGAAACCAATAGAAACATAGAAAAATGTAAGCAGATAAAGACCATATGGCTTATCTAGTCTGCCCATCTATGCCATCTACACTCCCTACCACTGAGCAACATTATCTAGATAATGATTCAATGGAGCAAAATCAATTACGATCGGATCCACATGAAATAATATCATCTGCATAGTAGTAGCCCATGATTCGATGACCCTGTACTAGAAGAGCCAAAGGACTAAGGAAAATATTTAAAAAGTAGAGGAGCCAGGACTGAACCTTGATGATCTCCTCAGGGGAGGGCATGGCAAGTTACAGATTTCCATTGTACCTGAAACTGTGAACCTCTAAATGTAGAGGCAAACCAGTTCAAAACTCTACCTGCAATATCTAGATTCTTCAATCTGGTTAAAAAAATAATACGATCTTCTAGATGAAACATAGCTGATAAATCTAATGAGGCCAAGGCTTCAAGAGCAATAATATCATTAAGGATGGATGTGAGTACCGTCTCTGTAGCTTTGACAAAACCTAGACTGTCATGGGTGCAGGGCATTTGTTTTACACATATAATCAAGAAGCTTTAGAAAGAAAGGGTGAATTGGAAACTGAACAATAATTCACCTCCTTTCAGCAAGAAGGAATCATACCGGAGCTAAGACTTTTATTGACCATGATCTATATTTATGTTCTTATTGCTTTTCTTGCTATCTCTTTCTCTATTTTCCTCCCTCTATATGTCTCTCTTAGCCTCAGTGTGCGCACTCAGTTGTTGTCAACTCAAAGGTAGTTACATAGAGGCATATTTTCAAAGCACTTAGACTTACAAAGTTCCATAGGTTTCGAAAGAAACGTCTAAATCAGAATTTGGACGTTTTACAAAGACGTCCAAATTCCGAACAGGAAAGAAGGTCCTTTTTGAAAAAGATGGACGTCTATCTTTTGTGTTCCAAAATACTATGGATGTCCTGTGATTTGGACATTTTGTGATTTGGATGTCCTTTTTCTTTGGCCCATTTTCGAACAAAAGATGTCCAACTGCAAGACATCTAAAAACAGAGGAGGAGTGGCTTAATGGTTAGTGCAGCGGGCTTTGATCCTGGCAACATGGGTTGAATTCCCACTGTTGCTCCTTGTGACTTTGGGCAAGTCAAATGCACAAGGGGCATTTTTGGATATGACATCTAAGTCTGCATAAAACAGAAGACACTGGGACCAAAGCGAATAGAAAAACTAAATGATCAGACAACAAAGGTAGAAAAATATTTTATTCAGAATGTATTAATTGGAATATGTCAGCTTTTGGAAATGTGCATCTGTGATATTTTGCATGTAAGTTTCAATTTTTCTAGTATTGCTGCATGCCGAGTCTAACTTCTTGAGGTAACTTTCCAGTTCAGTATTTTGCCTTCATATTTTTTTATTTCTAGTTCCTTGTGTCATATCTGTTGTCATGTGTTTTTCATGTGTGATCAAGGTGCAGTATTCTGCTAGTGTGTAGTGTTTACAGCCCTTTGTGTTTTTGTTTTTTTTCATTAGGTAGTGTACTGATGTTTTAGAGCCCGGTGTAATTGCAGTGCTGCCTTTCCACGCATAAGGTTGTAGCTCGTCCTGTCCTTGGAATTAGTTCTGTTATGGTTTGGTAAGGTTATGAGTTGGTTTTTGCACAAGTTTGTGTATAGTGTTTTGTAGTGGAGAGATTGTGTGTTGGCCTTACTGAAGTGGCACAAAAACATCAGAAAGGGTGTAGAGCCTAAATCATGACACACTACCTCTTGAAGGATCTACATATAGAGTTTATGCATTTCTAAGGTCTACACTGGCATGGTATTGGAAAGGGGTGGGGAAATACTACTGAAGTGGAAGAGTGAGTGCTGGGTAAGGAGGAAAGAAGGAAGGAAGGAAGGAAGGAAGGAAGGGAGAAAGAGCTGGCTTTTTTGGGAATAACGATAATATATTCATTATGGTTATTCCCAAAAAAGCCAGCTCTTTCTCCCTTTCTTCCTTCCTCCCTCCATATTAGCATATTCATTTGCATATATATATATATATATATATATGCAAATGAATATGCTAATATGCCCCACCCCATCCTTTGCCCTCCCATATGAAACAGTCAAACTACGCCCATGGGCACGCTCCCTTGAGATTTGGATGTCCTTCTGATGGACTTCAGAGAAAGACGTTCAAAAAGAAGTTTCAATAATACTGATTTGGTCGTTTCTGTGAGATAAACATCCAAATGCTGACTTATGTCACTTTTTGGACGTCTATCTCTTTTGAAAAATGAGCCTGTTAGTCACTGTCACGGTTGTAGCTGTGCCCTTATGTTCAGACCAACTGTTTCTCTGTATCTAGCTCTGTGACCTCTCCAGTCTGCTTCATTTCCTGTTGTTGTTCTTCCTGTTAGCCAAGCCTTGCTTTGGTCTCCCTGCTTCTGCTTCATTTCCTACTTGTGACATCATCAGCCTACTCCTTTATAAGGACCCAGGGAGCTTTCCTATGTGGCCTTTGCAAGAGGTCTCTTAATCTTGTGTTACCTGTTTAGATCATTTCCCTGCTTGGCTTTGTTCTTGAGAATGTGGCTCCTGAAGGTCTGTTCTGTGTTTCTTTGAGTCTTGTGTTTCAATGCTTTGCTTTGTTTCTGTGTGTTTGCTTTTGAACCTTGATCCTGAAAGCCTGGCTCTAGAGCTACACCATGCCCTTGGTGTCTGTATCTGTTTGATTCTACCCTTGGCTCCTGCTTTTAGTCTAGCCCTGCTTTTGACTCTTGCTATAGTTAAGCCCTGTGTTTAAGCCAACCTCTGTGTTTAGCCAAGCTCTGTTTTTGTATTCCCTGTTCTGTTTCCTGTGTGTGTGGTTCTTGTCTGTTTATTCTGAGAGTCTGCAGAAGCCAGCGTTGGCCCTGATTACTTCACTGCTATACAGCTGTGGCTGCCTCTCAGTCTGCCTGGCCTTTCTCTTTCCAGCTGTGGGTGATGGTAAGCACAGTGCAGAGTTTAAAAAGGGGTTAGACGGTTTCCTAAAGGACAAGTCCATAAACCGCTACTAAATGGCGAAAAATCCACAATTCCGGGAATAGCATGTATAGAATGTTTGTAAATTTGGGAAGCTTGCCAGGTGCCCTTGGTCTGGATTGGCCGCCGTCGTGGACAGGATGCTGGGCTCGATGGACCCTTGGTCTTTTCCCAGTGTGGCATTACTTATGTACTTATGTACTTGTTTGTCTTCCCTTAGTCTGCTTAATCCTTTGCCTGCTATGTTTGCTTCCTGGCCCTTGAGCTCTGTTTCTGCCAAGTTCTGCTCCTATTCTATGTTTGAGCCAGTTTTGTCCCAGTTCCCTGCTAAGCCAAGCCTGTTCCAGAATCCTGTTCCAGCCAAGCCTAGCCTGTTCCAGAATCCTGTTAGAGCCAAGCTTAGTCTGTTCCAGAATCCTGTTCCAGCCAAGCCTAGCCTGTTCCAGAATCCTGTTCCAGCCAAGCCAAGCCTAGTCTGTTCCAGAATCCTGTTCCAGTCAAGCCAAGCAAAGCCTGTTCCAGAATTCTGTTCCAGCCAAGCCAAGCCTGTTCCAGAATCCCGTTCTGGCCAAGCCAAGCCTGCTCCAGAATCCCGTTCCAGCCAAGCTAAGTTTGTTCCAGAATCCTGTTCCAGCCAAGTCAAGCCAAGCCAAGCCAAGCCAAGCCAAGTCTGTTCCAGAATCCTGTTCCAGTCAAGTCTGTTCCAGAATCCTGTTCCAGTCAAGCCAAGCCAAGCCTGTTCCAGAATCCTGTTCTAGCCAAGCCCATTCCAGAATCCAGTTCCAGCCAAGCCTCTTTCAGCCAAGCTTGTTCGAGAATCCTGAATCCTGTTTATTGTCTTGCTTCTGTTATTTATGTTGCCTAGCTCCTACCTTGTCTTGCCTTTCTAGTTGTGCTTTGTCTTGTCTCTTTCAGTTTAGTCCTGTCCAGATCCAGTCCTTGCCTTGTCCTTGTCTTGCCCTTTTCTGGACTCAGTTTTAATCTACTATGTTTTGCCTTGTCTTGCATTTCTGGGTCCCAGTCCTAGTTTTAATCCAGTTCCGAGTCTTGCCTTGTCCTGTCTGGGTTCCAGTTCTGGCCCTTTGCCTTCTTTTCCTTGCCTTGTCTGGATCCGGTTCTTCTGTTGTCCATTGTGTTTAGTTACCTCTGTCTTGCCTTGTTGAGTCTGTTAGTTTATCCTAGTCCAGTCTGTTCTGATTCCTGCCTGTGCCAGCCCAGGTGATTTGTCTGCCAAAGCTCCAGCTTTGGTCCAAGGGCTCATCATTTGAAGGAGTAAACAAACATGTGGACAAAGGGGAACCGGTTGATATTGTGTATCTAGATTTTCAAAAGGCGTTTGACAAGGTACCTCATGAAAGGCTACAGAGGAAATTGGAGGGTCATGGGATAGGAGGAAATGTCCTATTGTGGATTAAAAACTGGTTGAAGGATAGGAAACAGAGAGTGGGGTTAAATGGCCAGTATTCACAATGGAGAAGGGTAGTTAGTGGGGTTCCTCAGGGGTCTGTGCTAGGACCGCTGCTTTTTAATATATTTATAAATGATTTAGAGATGGGAGTAACTAGTGAGGTAATTAAATTTGCTGATGACACAAAGTTATTCAAAGTTGTTAAATCGCGACAGGATTGTGAAAAATTACAAGAGGACCTTACGAGACTGGGAGACTGGGTGGCTAAATGGCAGATGGCGTTTAATGTAAGCAAGTGCAAGGTGATGCATGTGGGAAAAAAGAACCCGAATTATAGCTACGTCATGCAAGGTTCCACGTAGGAGTTACGGACCAAGAAAGGGATCTGGGTGTCGTCGTCGATAATACACTGAAACCTTCTGCTCAGTGTGCTGCTGCGGCTAGGAAAGCGAATAGAATGTTGGGTATTATTAGGAAAGGTATGGAAAACAGGTGTGAGGATGTTATAATGCCGTTGTATCGCTCCATGGTGCGACCGCACCTTGAGTATTGTGTTCAATTCTGGTCGCCGGATCTCAAGAAAGATATAGTAGAATTGGAAAAGGTGCAGCGAAGGGCGACTAAAATGATTAGCGGGGATGGGACAATTTCCCTATGAAGAAAGATTAAGGAGGCTAGGGCTATTCAGCTGGAGAAGAGACGGCTGAGGGGAGGACATGATAGAGGTATATAAAATAATGAGTGGAGTGGAACAGGTGGATGTGAAGCGTCTGTTCACGCTTTCCAAAAATACTAGACTAGGGGGCAATGCGATGAAACTACAGTGTAGTAAATGTAAAACAAATCGGAGAAGAGAGAGAAACGTTTTCTTCACCCAACGTATAATTAACTCTGGAATTCGTTGCCGGAGAAAGTGGTTGAAGGCGGTTAGCTTAGCAGAGTTAAAAAGGGGTTTGGACAGTTTCCTAAAGGACAAGTCCATAAACCGCTACTAAATGGACTTGGTCTTTTCCCAGTATGGCATTACTTATGTACTTATCCTGACAGGTTGTGACAGTCACTTAAATCTTCTTCAGCCACAGTCAATGCTTGCTTGTGGAGGGGCCCAGCTGGTTGACCTTCGCATTCCAGATGATGTCCTCTTCAGTCTGCTCTGGAACTCCCCAGGACTTACTATAATTTCTTCCTCCTATGTCAACTCTCTTCTCAAACTTGTTTTCTGAAATTCTCATGCAAACTAAGTAGGGGAAGCTATATCCTGTATGCTTTGTCCCAGTATGATCTGGTTCTGTAGTGTATTTCTCAGAGCCAATTAGAATATAGAGTTGCAAGGTTTGACCACTGTGATAAATGCCTAGCCACACTCCTGGAGCTAACTCTGCAGCCACCTGGAGGGACTGTACCCAGCACAACACAGGTCTGCCTGCACCTGCTGCTTGTGCTCTATACTAGCACACTCCACCCCACCGACTGGGTCTCACTTGCCTCTAGGTGAGTCTCCCACTCTCAGGTTATTCCCCGGTGATTTCTATGTTAGTGGGGTCACACTCTCAGGGGTCTCACAGTTCCCAGAAAGCACCCACAGACCAAAACACAAACCACCAGGATTCTTAGTTAGTCCAGGATAGCAGAGTCAATAAACCAATCAGGTTTATTGTCAGACTAGAACAGTGAACCATATAAAACAGATGGAAAATAACAAACAATAACAGGTAACTTAAATGGGAAATTAACATGAAAAGTAGCTAACATTTATTTACTACCTAAGTAGTATCTGGGAAGTTCAGGAACAAGATATAACTGCTCACAGGTTATTAAGTCTAACTGTTCACAGGGTCTCAGGAAAAGAGAACCTTCTCTTTCCACTACTTTTACTTAGCTTAAGCTCACAGTTTTTGTCAGGAAGAAGAAACTGACAAAACAGTAGAGACAGGTGACTGACAGACCACCAATAAACAGAGAGCTAGTGTGGTAGCAAACTGCAGCAGGAGTAACTCATTAAAAGGTGAAGTTGGGGCAGAAGCTCACAAACAATAAGTAAACAAAAATGAAAAACTACTACAGCCCCCCCCCCCCCCCCATCCTGGCAACAACAAAGTAAAGTGAGCAACAGTGCTTCAAGTAAGTGGCCTCACCCTCTCTAAGTCACATCTTGTGAGACATAGAATGTCCAACTCGGTATCAGTAAGAATATCTCATATAGATGTACACCTGTTTCAGTGTTCTAGGATTGAGTACACCAATGGGAAGGGAATCAGTGCAATTGTGAGCAGTTATAGAAAGTGACTGGATTGGAGGAAGTGGTAATAACCACTTGTAGTCTGTTTGGGTGCTGAATCCAAGAAGAGAGCAGTGGTCAGGTGCCCCCAGTATAGGCAAGATACAGGCCAAGCCGAATAAACTGCAAAACAAATAAAACAGAATTGGCCTCAGGAGCTGTCTGAAGGTGCATATCCTAAGTACATAGTATATAAGTATTGCCATACTGGGAAAGACCAAAGGTCCATCAAGCCCAGCATCCTGTTTCCAACAGTGGCCAATCCAGGTCACAAATACCTGGAAAGATCCAAAAAAAATTACAAAACATTCTACACTGCTTATCCCAGAAATAGTAGATTTTCCCCAAGTCCATTTAATAATGGTCTATGGACTTTTTCTTTAGGAAGCTGTCCAAACCTTTTTTAAACTCTGCTAAGCTAACCGCCTTTACCACATTTTCTGGCAACGAATTCCAGAGTTTAATTACACGTTGAGTGAAGAAAATTTTTCTCCGATTCGTTTTAAATTACTACATTGTAGTTTCATTGCATGCCCCTAGTCCTAGTATTTTTGGAAAGTGTAAACAGACGCTTCAAATACTCATTATTTTATAGACCTCAATCATATCTCCCCTCCGCTGCCTTTTCTCCAAGCTGAAGAACCCATAGCCGCTTTAGCCTTTCCTCATAGGGAAGTCGTCCCATCCCCTTTATCATTTTCGTCGCCCTTCTCTGTATTTTCTCTAATTCCACTATATCTTTTTTGAGATGCTCATTAGGTGTGTGTTTCTGTGGTATGCTATTGCTACTGCTGTACAATATAAAGGCTAGAATGTCACCTTCATGCTCTGAGTGGGTGGGACTTCACACAGGGGCTGCCCTTGATAGCCAAGGGAGGAGGCAGTACCTAAAAGTGGAGTGGAGGAGCAGCCCCTACCTAGTAGTTAGTGCAGTGGACTTTGATCCTGGGGAACTGAGTTCGATTCCCACTGCAGCTCCTTGTGACTCTGGGCAGGTCACTTAACCCTCCATTGCCCCTGGTACAAAATAAGTACCTGAATATATGTAAACCACTTTGAATGTAGTTGCAAAAACCTCAGAAAGGCGGTATATCAAGTCCCATTTCCCTTTCCCTATTTGGGTTCTACATGGAATGTTGAAACTATTTGTAGATTCTAGATGGAATGTTGCTACTATTGAGAATCTGTTGCTACTATTTGAGATTCTACATGGAATGTTAATGTTGCTATTCCACTAGCAACATTCCATGTAGAAGCCTGGCCTTGCAGCCGCGCAGGCTTCTGTTTCTGTGAGTCTGACGTCCTGCACGTACGTGCAGGACGTCAGACTCACAGAAACAGAAGCCTGCGCGGCCGCGTTGCCGATCTGCAAGGGCAGGCTTCTACATGGAATGTCTCTAGTGGAGGAGTAACCTAGTGGTTAGTGCAATGGACATTGATCCTGGGGAACGGAGTTCGATCCCACTGCAGCTCCTTGTGACTCTGGGCAAGTCACCTAACCCTCCTTTGCCCCTGGTACAAAATAAGTACCTGAATATATGTAAACCACTTTGAATGTAGTTGCAAAAACCTCAGAAAGGTGGTATATCAAGTCCCATTTCCCCCTTTCCCTAAAAGAACAGAGAGAGAGAGAGAGAGAGAGAGAGAGAGAGTGTGTTCCTTAAATAAGTGTTACCTTAGAAGATGGATAATCGCAAAGTCAAGTGTCACCGCAGCGCATTCTGAGTGTGCAGGGTTACTGCTGATAGCCATGGCAGGAGCCAGGCAGGATGTAGTACCTAAAAGAAGATAGAGAGAGAGATACAAATAGTAGTTTACAAACAGGTGTAATTGCAACTCTGCTACTGCTGTTCAGTATAAAGGCTGGAGTGTCACCTCAGCATTCTGGATGGCTAAGGCTTTGTACAGTGGCTACAGATGATAGCTGAAGCAGGAGCTGAGGCAGTAGATCAAAGTGAGTTACATTCCGGTACTTGAGGTATTTCCCTGTCCTGGAGGACTGAAGGTTTGTATCTGAGGTAACAGAGATTTGTTCAAGATCACAAGGAGCGGCAGTGAGCTTGGAATGCTGTCTTCTCTGGTTCTCAAACCAGTGCTCTAACATTTAACCTACTCCTCCACTTTTTGTGACTAGAAGTGCAAAAAAAGATTGAATCCCCTCACCAAGGAAGCTGGTCACATGCTTGCCATCCTATGTGACCCAATGATGAAAAAGAGTGTCTCCATCCAGTGGAACATCCTGATTTACTAGGAGAAAAGCTACGCTGGCTCCCACTTAAAGAGCGCATCACGTTCAAAATATGTACCCTAGTTCATAAAATCATTCACGGAGAGGCCCCAGCCTACATGTCTGACCTGATAGACCTACCACCTAAGAATGCTAAAAAATCATCCCGCACATTCCTTAATCTTCACTTCCCCAACTGCAAAGGGCTAAAATACAAGTTAACGCATGCGTCAACCTTTTCCTATTTGAGTACACAATTCTGGAACGCTCTGCCGCGCAACCTAAGAACGATCTACGAATTAACCAACTTCCGCAGACTACTGAAGACCCATCTCTTTAACAATGCATACCACAAAGATCAATAAATGTGAACTCCTACACACATATCCAGAATTGTCTTACAATATTTGCTGTCACACTACTATCATGTTTTATCATTATCATGTTGCCCAAGATCCTTTTGTAATACCAAATGTTAATCTTCTTATATATTTTCTACTACTCATGATGTATTGTAAGCCACATTGAGCCTGCAAAGAGGTGGGAAAATGTGGGATACAAATGCAATAAATAATAATAATAATAAACTTGTGATGAAGGTGGAAGAAAGGGAACATCGGAGGCACAGGAGCAATGGGAATGTAGTAGGGAAAAGAATAGGCACACCAGCAAGCAGTATTGCCAGCATGACCAGTTCCCTGCCAGTTGCCACTTCTTCCCCTGCAAGTTTTCTATGGGCATCACAGAACCATCTTTAGAGAGAGAGAGAGAGAGAGAGAGAGAGAGAGAGTCCCTAACTACAGTGAATAACAGAAAACATCAGCATCGGTCTGCTGCAATTGCATACATTTCTGTGGCACAGTATCTTAGCAAGCTCATCGATGCCACAGCCATGGAATTACTGGCGTATTGGACACAAAAGTCTGCAGTCTGGTCAGATCTAGCCAACATTGTCCAGTATTTCCTGTCCTGCTCACTTACCAGTGTGCCCAGTGAACAAAACTTTCATGACCAGCATCTAACTTAGTGGAAAGCTGGTGTTTTACAGTCAAATCTCCCCCTGCTGGGTTTCCCCCATTTTCTGTGACTCTGGGAGGAGAATTGAGTTCACTGGTTCAGGTAAGCAATGCATGCCCACGCTTTTTGCTCTGTGTCTAGCTGGGGTTTTGCCAGTATTCACTTTAGTTTTAAACAGATATGGGCAAATACAACCAACAGACAAATTACACTGTCAAAACACTTTACACTTCAATTGTTGCTGCCTGGTCTCTCTTTTCCAGGGAGTTCTTTTAGCCTGTTTCACTACCTGTCCTGCTTGCTCCAGACCCTGCTGCTGTTTGACCTGCTGCTTTGGTCCTAGAAGGTTCTGTTAGCCCACAATACAAAAGCAGAAAAAGAAAGGAAAAATCTCCTTTTTCCTTGTCCCTCTCTACTTCTGGTGCTGATGCAGACCGTGGCTCTGCTAGCCGTGCTTTCCACTATGTCCTGCCACCGTCCGGCCTGCTCTCTTAGTTCCAGTGGGTTCTGTTAGCCCCTTATACAAACACAGGAAATCAGAGAAGAGCCTTTATTCTTTACTTGCGGGGGGGGGGGGGGGGGGGAATAAAAATGTATTAACAAAAAGAAGATATGTTTAAGTCTGTGACCCTACATAGACTTTAACTCTATAGTATATTGTGTCTTTCAAGGAGGACAAAGCCGTAGCGGAGAAATTAAATGAATTCTTTGCTTCGGTCTTCACCGAGGAGGATTTGGGGGGGACACCGGTGCCGGAAAGAATATTTGAAGCGGGGGAGTCGGAGAAACTAAACAAATTCTCTGTAACCTTGGAGGATGTAATGGGTCAGTTCAGCAAGCTGAAGAGTAGTAAATCACCGGGACCTGATGGTATTCATCCCAGAGTATTAATAGAACTAAAAAATGAACTTGCGGAGCTACTGTTAGAAATATGCAATCTGTCCCTAAAATCGAGTGTAATACCGGAAGACTGGAGGGTAGCCAATGTTACTCCGATTTTTAAGAAAGGTTCCAGAGGAGATCCGGGAAATTATAGACCGGTGAGTCTGACGTCGGTGCCGGGCAAGATGGTGGAGGCTATTATTAAGAATAAAATTGCAGAGCATATACAAAAACATGGACTGATGAGACAAAGTCAGCACGGATTTAGTGAAGGGAAGTCTTGCCTCACCAATCTAATGCATTTTTTTGAGGGGGTAAGCAAACATGTGGACAATGGGGAGCCGGTTGATATTGTATATCTGGATTTTCAGAAGGCGTTTGACAAAGTGCCGCACGAAAGACTCCTGAAGAAATTGCAGAGTCATGGAATCGGAGGTAGGGTATTATTATGGATTAAGAACTGGTTGAAAGATAGGAAGCAGAGAGTAGGATTGCGTGGCCAGTATTCTCAGTGGAGGAGGGTAGTTAGTGGGGTCCCGCAGGGGTCTGTGCTGGGTCCGTTGCTTTTTAATGTATTTATAAATGACCTAGAGATGGGAATAACTAGTGAGGTAATTAAATTCGCCGATGACACAAAATTATTCAGGGTCGTCAAGTCGCAGGAGGAATGTGAACGATTACAGGAGGACCTTGCGAGACTGGGAGAATGGGCGTGCAAGTGGCAGATGAAGTTCAATATTGACAAGTGCAAAGTGATGCATGTGGGTAAGAGGAACCCGAATTATAGCTACGTCTTGCAAGGTTCCGCGTTAGGAGTTACGGATCAAGAAAGGGATCTGGGTGTCGTCGTCGATGATACGCTGAAACCTTCTGCTCAGTGTGCTGCTGCGGCTAGGAAAGCGAATAGAATGTTGGGTGTTATTAGGAAGGGTATGGAGTCCAGGTGTGCGGATGTTATAATGCCGTTGTATCGCTCCATGGTGCGACCGCACCTGGAGTATTGTGTTCAGTACTGGTCTCCGTATCTCAAAAAAGATATAGTAGAATTGGAAAAGGTACAGCGAAGGGCGACGAAAATGATAGTGGGGATGGGACGACTTTCCTATGAAGAGAGGCTGAGAAGGCTAGGGCTTTTCAGCTTGGAGAAGAGACGGCTGAGGGGAGATATGATAGAAGTGTATAAAATAATGAGTGGAATGGATCGGGTGGATGTGAAGCGACTGTTCACGCTATCCAAAAATACTAGGACTAGAGGGCATGAGTTGAAGCTACAGTGTGGTAAATTTAAAACGAATCGGAGAAAATTTTTCTTCACCCAACGTGTAATTAGACTCTGGAATTCATTGCCGGAGAACGTGGTACGGGCGGTTAGCTTGACGGAGTTTAAAAAGGGGTTAGATAGATTCCTAAAGGACAAGTCCATAGACCGCTATTAATGGACTTGGAAAAATTCCGCATTTTTAGGTATAACTTGTCTGGAATGTTTTTACGTTTGGGGAGCGTGCCAGGTGCCCTTGACCTGGATTGGCCACTGTCGGTGACAGGATGCTGGGCTAGATGGACCTTTGGTCTTTCCCAGTATGGCACTACTTATGTACTTATGTACTTATGTACTACTACTTAATATTTCTAGAGCGCTACTAGGGTTACGCAGCGCTGTACAAATTAACAAATAAGGACGGTCCCTGCTCAGAAGAGCTTACAATCTAAAGGACGAAATGTCAAGTTGGGGTAGTTGAGATTTCCTGAGAAGAGGTGTAGTGATTAGGTGCCGAAGGCGACATTGAAGAGGTGGGCTTTCAGCAATGATTTGAAGATGGGTAGGGAGGGGGACCGGCGTATGGGCTCAGGAAGTTTGACCCAAACATGGGGTGAGGCGAGGCAGAAAGGGCGAAGCCTAGAGTTGACGGTGGTGGAGAAGGGTACTGAAAGGAGGGATTTGTTTTGAGAGCGGAGGTTACGAGTAGGGACGTAAGGGGAGATGAGGGTAGAGAGGTAAGGAGGGGCTGCAGATCGAATGCATTTGTAGGTGAGTAGGAGAAGCTTGAACTGTATGCGGTATCTGATCGGAAGCCAGTGAAGTGACTTGAGGAGAGGGGTGATATGAGTATATCGGTTAAGGCGGAAGATAAGACGTGTGGCAGAGTTCTGGATGGACTGAAGGGGGGATAGATGGCTAAGTGGGAGGCCAGTGAGGAGTAGGTTGCAGTAGTCAAGGCGAGAGGTAATGAGAGAGTGGATGAGAGTTCAGGTGGTGTGCTCGGAGAGGAAGGGGCGAATTTTGCTAATGTTATAGAGGAAGAAGCGACAGGTCTTTGCTATCTGCTGGATATGCGCAGAGAAGGAGAGGGAGGAGTCGAAGATGACACCGAGGTTGCGGGCAGAAGAGACGGGGACGATGAGGGTGTTATCAACTGAGATAGAGAGTGAAGGGAGAGGAGAAGTGGGTTTGGGTGGGAAAACAATAAGTTCAGTCTTGGCCATGTTCAGTTTCAGGTGGCGGTTGGACATCCAGGCAGCAATGTCGGATAAGCAGGCCGATACTTTGGCCTGGGTTTCCGCAGTGATTTCTGGTGTAGAGAGATAAAGCTGGGTGTCGTCAGCATAAAGATGATAGTGGAAACCATGAGAAGAGATCAGGGAGCCTAAGGAAGATGTGTAGATTGAAAAAAGAAGGGGCCCAAGGACAGATCCCTGAGGAACTCCAACAGAGAGCGGGATAGGGGACGAGGACGAACCATGAGAGTGTACTCTGAAGGTACGATGGGAGAGATAAGAGGAGAACCAGGAGAGGACAGAGCCCTGGAACCCAAAGGAGAACAGTGTGTCAAGAAGTAGGTTGTGATTGACAGTGTCAAAAGCGGCGGATAGGTTGAGGAGGATGAGGATGGAGTAGTGACCTTTGGATTTACTCTATAGATTATATAATGGGATAAAGTGTACAGAATGTTTCTCTGGATTGGAGAGTCATATTAGGAGAATATTTAAGGTAACACGTGAGAGCCGATAAGCATCCAACTCTTATTCTTCAATTGGGATAACAGTGAAACAGTGTAAGAGGTGTAATATTTTTGGCGTCAGTAGATGGCAGCACTACCACTCTAGCAAAGCGAAGAGCAGCCTGTAGTAAACCTATTTTTGCATAGTGGTCAAAATTTGTTTTTAGACATCTAGGGGGAAAATAAGAATTTCCCTTGAAGGATAGGGTGAAGGGAAAAGTACAACCTGTGTGCCTCCTGCAGTTTGTAAGCTGGGAGAGGTGTGGTAGCCGTGTTAGTCCACTCTTAAGGTTATCAATAGAAATCAAACAAAATAAAACATGGAAAAGAAAATAAGATGATACCTTTTTTATTGGACATAACTTAATACATTTCTTGATTAGCTTTCGAAGGTTGCCCTTCGTCAGATCGGAAATAAGCAAATGTGCTAGCTGACAGTGTATATAAGTGAAAACATTCAAGCATTACTATGACAGTCTGACAGGGTGGGAGGATGGGGGTGGGTCGGAGGTATGCATAGGGACATCAAAGCATATCATTGATATTCTAACAGGATGGGTGTCATAGTAATGCTTGAATGTTTTCACTTATATACACTGTCAGCTAGCACATTTGCTTATTTCCGATCTGAGGAAGAAGGGCAACCTTCGAAAGCTAATCAAGAAATGTATTAAGTTATGTCCAATAAAAAAGGTATCATCTTATTTTCTTTTCCATGTTTTATTTTGTTTGATTTCTATTGATAAGCTGGGAGAGAAAGAGGGTTAGAGGACAAAGGGGATTATGCTTAGTCTTGTGGCATTGTAAACTACTGAGTACAGAGAACAAGGAGCAAGTTAATCACCATAGTCTCTTCTGCCATAACAAAGAGAAATGTATCAGGATGCTTAGATATACAGGAGGAAGATTCTCAGAGCTGCCAAATTACCCATTCCAAGAGGGAGATGTTTTGGCTGGTCCCAGTTTTAAACTTACATCCCAAAGCAATGTCGTATTTGCAGTCCAAGATTCTACCCATTGAAATTAGTGATTCAGGTCCCAAGTGGAGGAGTAGCCTAGTGGTTAGCGCAAGGGACTCTGATCTTGGGGGACTGGGTTCAATTCCCACTGCAGCTCCTTGTGATGCTGAGCAAGTCACTTAACCCTCCATTGTCCCAGGTACAAATAAGTACCTGTATATAATATGTAAACTGCTTTGAATGTAGTTGGAATAACCACAGAAAGGTGGTATATAAGTCCCATTCCCTTTCCCCCATAATGCACCAAGATGAGGATGACAGAAATTCAGGATCAGCCAAAAAAAGCCCCCCTCCTGGAATGTGTAACTTGGCAGCTCTGCATTCTGGGATTCTGCTCCAGAATAGTGCCATTAAAAAACTAATTAAAGAGGGGTGGACTACTCTGATAGATCTCAGTCAGAGGTGTTCCTTAGATTTGGAGGCAAATATAAAATGGGATATTAGGAGGGTTTTCACCATCTTTTTCCACGAGAGTCCAGGAAGGAAAGGAGAATGTCTCTTTTTAAGGTTACCCCTCCCCTCCCCACCAGAGTTAGAGTGGCAGATCTGTCAAGGTGGCCCAATTTTTGAAAAGGAAATTTTTAAGGCATACCCTAGCCTTGCCCCTAGCCATGCCCACTCTGCTTCCTGGCTTCTTGTAAGCTCTTTGAGCAGGGACTGTCTTTCTTCTATGTTTGTGCAGCGCTGCGTATGCCTTGTAGCGCTATACAAATGCTAAATAGTAGTAGTAGTAGTAGCTTCACCCCACTGGCTCACCAAAATTCTGCAGCCATGGTGTCAACAAGCCATTTCCCCTTCAGGCAGCAGGAGACACCTTAATAAAACTTCTTCTCCTCCTGCTGCTGTTGGATCAATATCATGATAGAAGGTGTGAGAATTTATAGCTCTTATCGCCAGCAGCAAGAGCTCCTGCTACTGATGGGAGAGGAGAAGCTGATGAACAAGAGTTACTAGAGTGTGGGAAATGAATGGCAAAAGCAGAAATCTTCAGCTGAATGTGGAAGTCTTAGCAGATGTGGAGTGGGGAGTTAGGAAACTAAGGGGGGTGGGGGGAGTTATCAACATGGGCTAATTGCATAAAATGGGACCCCCGTGCTAAAATAACACAACTTATGGTAAAATAAACCTGTCTTAATGGTAGCCCACGTTGATAACGTCCCCCTTAAGCCAGACCTGGTTGACTATCAGGCTTATTTTCAAAAGAGAAGGGCGCCCATCTTTTGACACAAATCGGGAGATGGGTGTCCTTCTCTCAGGGTTGCCCAAATCGGCATAATCAAAGCCGCTTCCCGTCGCGGGGGCGACATAAGTTCCCGGGGGCGTGTCGGAGGCATAGCGAAAGCAGGACTGGGGTGTGCCTAACAGGTGGGCGTCCTCGAGTGATAATGGAAAAAAGAAGGGCGTCCCTGATGAGCACTTGGCCGACTTTACTTGGTCCATTTTTTCTTACGACCAAGCCTCAAAAAGGTGCCTGAACTGACCAGATGACCACCGGAGGGAATTGGGGATGACCTCCCCTGACTCCCCCAGTGGTGACTAACCCCCTCCCACCATGAAAAAAAAACAACTTTAAAAACATTTTTGCAAGCCTCAAATATCATACTCAGGTCCATCACAGCAGTATGCAGGTCCCTGGGGGGGGGGGGGGGGGGGGGAGGTGTGTGTGTGTCAGTGGAGGCATAGCGAAGGCGTGGACGTCCTTTCAAACATTTTGGACATCCTGAACTGCCCCCTCCCCACAGGGACAGCCAAATTTCAGGGGTGTGGAGTGGAGGAGTGGCCTAGTGGTTAGAGCACTGGTCTTGCAATCCAGAGGTAGCTGGTTCACTGCTGCTACTTGTGATCCAAAATCCAAATGAATACATGGGGTGTCAGAGGCATAGCAAAGGCATGGACATCCATCTCACAGAAACATCCACATTTTTCAACTACCCATCGCAGGGACGGAGGCATAGCAAAGGCGCCTAACACTTGGACATCCATCACCCATACTAAAAAAAACCCATTCCTGACAAGCACTTGGATGTTTTCACCTAGACTTGTGCTTTTTTTAAGGTTGTAGACGGCAATTTATTTAAGGTTGTAGACGGCTATTATACACACAGCTTGTCTGCATGTATGAAGCCGTCTTTGGCATGCGCAGAGCAGCCATGCATAACACTTTGCTGCTCTGCACTGGCTTCCCCTCCTTAGGAAGGAAATCGTGTGCAAATGAGCTAACAGTGAGCAGCTCATTTGCATGCGATTTCCTTCATGCATGCCCGTTGCTTTCTGAATTGCTAAGGGATCGGTAAGGGAAGGGCTTTTTCCGTTCAGTTAGTGCATCAGTTAGTCCACTTCAGTGCCCCCTAGGGTGCCCGGTTGGTGTCCTGGCATGTCAGGGGGGCTAGTGCTGGCTCCTCCCACGACCAAATGAGTTGGATTTGGTCGTTTTTGAGATGGGCGTCCTCGGTTTCCATTATGGCCGAAAACCGGGGACGACCATCTCTAAGGTCGACCATCTCAACATTTAGGTCGACCTAAATGTTGAGATTTGGGCGTCCCCGATCGTATTATCGAAACGAAAGATGGCCGCCCATCTTGTTTCGATAATACGGGTTTCCCCGCCCCTTCGCGGGGACATCCTGCGAGGACGCCCTCAGAAAAACCTGTTCGATTATGCCCCTCCACTTGGCTAGGCGGCTGCCTAGGGTAAGCCCGGTGCAGTAGGGATAGGGGTCAGTGGTGTAGCAAGGGCAGGGCAGTGGGGGCAGTCCGCCCCGGGTGTCAGCAGGTGGGGGGGGGGTGCTCCGCTCCCGCTGCTCCCACCCAAAGGGCCGCTGGTGCTGCAGTCCCTACCTGCCTACCAGCTCCGTCGACAGACGACAGCCCTCTTCTCTTGCCACCACCCTGCCTTTAAAAAAAAATCTGTGAAGCGGCGTCGCAGGCAGCGCCTCGTGTCTGCCCTGCTTGTAAAAAAAGCAAATCTCCTCATCGTCGTCGGGCCTTCCCTCACTGTGTCCCGCACTTCTCTGAGGTAACTTCCTATTTCCGCGAGGGCGGGACACAGTGAGGGAAGGCCCGAGAACGAGGAGGAGATTTGCTTTTTTTTACAAGCAGGGCAGACGCGAGGCGCTGCCTGCGATGCCACTTCACAGATTTTTTTTTAAAGGCAGGGTGGTGGCAAGAGAAGAGGGCTATCGTCTGTCGACAGAGCTGGTAGGCAGGTCGGGTCGGGTCAGGGGGGCTCAGATGGAAGGAGGGGAGGGAGTTCTCAGATGGGAGAAGGGGGCTGGAACTGGGGTCTGAGAAGGGGCCATGAGGGAAAATGGGGGCCATGCCTGGGGCTGGTGGGAAAATGGGGCATGCCTGGGTCAGGTGGGAGATTGGGTCTGGGGCTGAAAAGGGGGGCCCTAATGCAAGGCATGTGGATGAAGGGGGCTGAAACTGGGGGCTGAAAAGGAGGGTAGGTGGGATAAGGGGGCTAGTATTGGGACTGGGGGCTGAAAAGGAGACAGGGAGAAGTGGCTGGGGGCTGAAGCTTGGGACTGATGGGAGAAAAGGGCTGGGGCTGAAACTGGGGACTGGTGGGATAGTGGGGCTGAAACTGGAGCTGAAAAGGGGGGCAGGTGGGAGATGTGGGCTGGGGCTAGTACTAGGGGCAGGTGGGATAAGGGGGCTGGAACTGGGGGCTGAAAAAAAAAGGGGCAGAGAGAAGGGACAGATCCTGGATGGAAGGAGGAGCGAGAGGGAGGGCAGACCCTGGATGGATGGGAGAGAGAGGGCAAATGGTGGATTGAAAGGGCAGACAGTGGATGGAAGAGATAGAAAGGGCAGACAGTGAATGGAAGGGGGAAAGAGAGAGTGGGCATACAGGGGCAGATGGTGGATGGAAGGAGCAGAGATAGAGGGCAGATGTGGATGGAGGGGACAGCAGAGGGCAGACACTTGATGGCAGAGAGAGAACGAAGACAGATGCTGGATGGAAGGAAGACAGTGAAAAGAAGATGAGGAAAGCAGAAACCAGAGACAACAAACTGTAAATAAAATATATATTTTTATTTTTTTGCTTTAGGATAAAGTAGTATTGTAGCTGTGTTGATAAATGTTTATAATAGAACATGTAAACAAGGTAATCTTTTTATTGGACTAATTTTAATACATTTTGACTAACTTTCGGAGAACAAAACCCCCTTCCTCAAGTCAGGATGGGACACTGTAACAGCACTATACTGTATTGACATGAGGAAGGATGTTTTGGCCTCTGAAAGCTAAATGTATTAGTCCAATAAAATGGTACTATTTTATTTTCTATATTTGTTTTATTTCTATTTGTTAATTTGTAAAGTGGTGATTGGTATTTGTTAGTTTTTTCAAATTTACATCTGCTGTCTTTATATTTTGCACAGTACTAGAGGACATTTTCTGTTTCTGTGGTGTTGCATTGTATGCAGAGTCTGGCATTGGGGGTTCAGTTTAATTTTTGTCTAAATAGAAAGTTTATGATTACTTATTCTATAGTGGATTAGGGTGTATCTGTGTTTGTGAAAAAGACATGGCTTTCAGTTGGCATTGACTGTGCAGGATCTACGATCTGTACTATTCTGTCTGGTTTCGTTTTACAATAGGTGAATTGATGTTCTAGTGCTTACTGTAGTGTTTAAGATGCTTTCCTTTTCCTTGTGTGACTCGTAGAAATGACTGCTTATGGTATGGTAGAATTGCTCTATAGGTCCTGAGAGTTTTGTATTCTCGGCATGCCTAGTACTGGATTTTGGAGGGGGGTGTTAAAAAATGACCAGCCCCGGGTGTCAACTACCCTGGCTGCACCACTGATAGGGGTACATGTCTTATTTATAGGCTGATGGTCAGGGCCAGGACTGGTAAAGACCAGCAGGCAGAATAAGCTAGGCATCAAACTTTTTCTCCACTGTACACAAATAATCAAGTCCACACCAAAGTCTTATGTCTGAACCAAATTCTTTACTTTTTCCTTTAACTGATAAAGTAACAGACTTCACTTCATTTAAAGAGGGGGCCTTCTCCTCTACTACTACTACTTATCATTTCTGTAGCGCTACTAGACTCTCCTTCTTCACTATTCTCAAACCTTCTCTGAGTTTTTGGTTGTGCAAGACAGGGCCACCAAGAGACGGTGCTGGGCCCGGGGCAGGACTGCTGCAGCCCCCCCCCCCAACTACCACCACTGCCCCTCACTCACTCAAACCGCCACCGCTCATGCCCTCTACCTTCTTACGTCAGTGCGCTACTCTTCCCCGGCCTCCAAGGGGGGCCTGTCTGACTCCTGCTCCTGTGTGCCGGGACTGGGTTATTGTGTTAACGCGATCACCCAGGTCCAGACAGGAGCAGGAGACAGTCAGACCGCAGTGCTGGGCCCGGGGAATTTTGCCCCCCCCCCCCCTTCCCACTCTTGATGGCCTTGGTGCAAGGTTCAAAGAAATTCATGTGAACAACACCATCAAAGTCACAAAAGACTGTAACCATGATTTTTTTTTTCCCTGCAGAACTTTTCCTTTGCAGGTGAACCTTTGTGATGATACTCCATGGATTCACACTTTGTTTCTGGCTCATAACGATGAGCCTGTTTCATCAGCTGTCATGATCTTGTAAAGAAATTTCTCATCTTCATTCTTGCATTGGAATAGCAACTGCTCACAAATTTGATGTCTCAAAGCTTTCATTTCTGCAGTCGGCGTGCAAGGAATCCACTTTGCACAAACCTTTTGATATCCATGAACATCAATAAGGTAACCCACACGTTCTCGTGAAATGCCAAGTGTGTCAGCAATTTTCCTTTGAGTGATCTTCCATTTGTCTGGTATGAGTTCATCCCCCTTTTTGTTGTGTGAGATTTGTCTGTTGCTGTCATGTGTTGTCCACTTCATTTTTGATCACACATATCAGCCCTTCCTGGTCTACAATCTTTACATTTTTTGGCCCAGCCATACACAACCCTCATATTAACACAATCATCCATAAGCAACCTGCATGTGGCGATGAATTTCAATTGGAGGGTCTCCTTCAACAGTCAGAAAATCTATCACGGCATGGTGCTTAAATCGCACCGACAAGTGCTCACTGCGTGATTCCATTTCACAAGTTAACAGCAAAACAGCCTCTTCAAACAGACACTTCTCACCAGCTGAGGTGAAGGAAGTGATTTTGAAGAACATGTAAACATGTGTAGGGCATCAGTACTGCCCTCTGTTGATGAATTATGGAAGCGGAGGCATTACTTTTCATTCAACCTTCATATAACCTGGGGGAGTGGCAGGGAAGGAGAGGTATAATAGAAATATTTAAATACCTCTGTGGTATAAATACATTGGAATTCAATCTTTTTCAATGGAGGCTCTGAAATGAGTGGTTGCAGGATGGGGTGAGAATTTTGTTGAATATCTGTGCTACTTGGATACTTCCCAGGTCTTTCTATGCTTTGTTTTGGGAATATAAGGATATTGCTGGGACAGTTAGTAATGATTTTCAGCGGCACAGTTTGGATGGTGCTACTGAAAATTGCTGGATATACCTAGCCAGCAGCACTTTCCTGAATAGCAGGTGATATTACCTGGATGAATGTTTTTAAATATTAGGCCCTTGTTTATGAGTGGAGTCGAGCTCTGGAAATTTTTGTTAAAATCACCCAGTGAGGACCTTAGTGTACTTGCCTGCCTTTGTCCATCGAGACCCAGTTACTGAGCTAAACAAATTCTTTTGGGTACATCCTTAGGATTGGAAGCCAAAACACATTACCAAAGTAGACCTGAGCAACAAAAGCAAGGAACAAGCACCAAGGATTTCTGACAGAGAAGAAGCAGAGCTAGCCAACCCATTAGGCATGGCTAGGCAGTTGCCTAGGGAAGCAGCTTCTTGTGGGCAGTCAAAGCAAAACAAAAGGTCCTCACAGCCACTCAACTTTGTATCATTCCAAAGTGCAACTGACCTCGAATACTGTGTGCAATTCTGGTCACCGCATCTCAAAAAAGATATACAGAATTAGAAAAGGTATAGAGAAGGGTGGCAAAAATGATAAAGGGAATGGGGCAAAATTGAGGAAAGCAGCCAGGGCTCTTCATTTTGGAGATGAGCTAGCTGAGTGGAGATATGATACAGGTCAATAAAATACGGAATGGGTAGATGTGAATTGCTTGTTTACTCTTTCCAAAAATACAAGGACTAGGGGGCACGCAATGAAGCTACTAAGTAGTAAATTTAAAACAAACCAGAAAAAATATTTCTTCACTCAATGTAATTAAACTCTGGAATTTGTTGCCAGAGAATATGGTAAAAGCAGTTAGCTTAGCAGGGTTTTAAAAAAAGGTTTGGATAATTTCCTAAAAGAAAAGTCCATAAACCATTATTAAGATGGACTTGGGGAAAATCCACTGCTTATTTCTAGGATAAGCAGTATAAAGTCTGTTCACTTTTCTGGGATCTTGCCAGATACCTGTGACCTGGATTATTGGCCACTGTTGGAAACAGGATACTGGACCTTCAGTCTGTGTCAGTATGGCAACACGTATGTTCTTAAGTTCTAACTTTAATCTGCATTTATATAGGATTTTTGTGTGATGATCATGATTGTTAGTTTAAATTAGCCAAATCTTGGGGGGGGGGGGGGGGGGGGGGGTGCAGCACGCTAGGAGCCTGAAACTTAATTCTGGGAGGTATGAGACTGAAGATTTGCTCAGGGTGCCTATTACCCTTGCACTAGCTCTGAGAAGAAGGGAACGTAGAGCTGAGTAGTTGGTTTGTGTGGACATGCTGGATAGACCGTATAGTATTTTTTTTCTTTTGTCAGGTTCTATGTTTCTGTGCTTATACTTCGTCCTTTTGATTGCAAAAGTAGTAAAACATTCATTCATAGTAACGTATAGTAACATAGTAGATGATGGCAGAAAAAGACCTGCACGTTCCTCCCAGTCTGCCCAACAAGATAAACTCACATGTGCCATTTTTTGTGTATACCTTACCTTGATTTGTACCTGTCTTTTTCAGGGCACAGACCGTATAAGTCTGCCCAACACTATCCCCGCCCCCCGAACCACCCGCCCTGCCTCCCACCACCGGCTCTGGCACAGACCGTATAAGTCTGCCCAGCACTATCCCCACCCCCCGAACCACCCGCCCTGCCTCCCACCACCGGCTCTGGCACAGACCGTATAAGTCTGCCCAGCACTATCCCCGCCTCCCAACCACCAGCCCCGCCTCCCACCACCGGCTAAGCTTCTGGGGATCCCTTCCTTCTGAGCAGGATTCCTTTATGTTTATCCCACGCATTCATTCTGCGGTGCAAGATATATATGCATGCCCAGTGCCTGTTCATGTTTTCTCAAAGTGTAACACGTGTGAATAAGTTGGCATTGGGACTTGTTGTCACTTCGCAGGTAGCTTACTGTACGTTCTGTTCTTCCTTTTTGATGTTAGGCAGTTTGGAGACATTGAGCTGGAAAGGTTAGCTGGTTCAGGAACTCTTTGGTGGCTCGGAGTGTTATTGATCAAAGTCTAATTGTCAGGAATCCCTCAGGGGTTTCCTGCCATTTCCAATACAAACAGAGGGCTTTGATAGCTAATCTGCTGTGTAGGAGTCAGGATCTGTTAAATGCCTGTTTCTTTATCAGGTTATTTGAGTGTGTAAGCCAGGTTTGAACCGTTAAACAGAGATGTAGCCTCACTAGCTACAGTAAATGCATTTGGATAGAGAAATGCCTTGAATTGAAAGTTCTTTAATGCACTTTGTTGAAAGGGTTTTATGAAGGGACACATTTTGGTTTGGAAATTACTGTGAAACTGTGTCCCTACCAGTGATACTTTACATACTATCTGGTCGATATTTTAAAGTTCTTATGTGATCACCACGAGCTGCTGACCACATAAGTATATTTTAAAAGTTCCTGTCAGAGAATGGAAACATTTTGGCCAGATGAGTTGAAATATGTTCAAAATGCATCTGTATATTTGTAGAAATGACACAAAATACTGGGAGTACAAATAAAATACCATATATAATAACCCATATATTCATTAGTTCCTGCTAGAAAGCTGATTTATTATACTTATATAAACATTCAAAATAAACAACAACAAAACTAAAGAACGTAATGGACATAACACAACTCTTCCGCTGTCTTATTATCGATCAGGTAGCATGCTGTATTAGAGGTGGAGATATGGATCAAGTTCTAAATAGGAAAGAACAATTTTGGATTTTTGAACTGGGAACAATGGCCCCCATTGGATTGAATGATCTCATTGAATGGAACACAATCGTTTAACTATTTGTTTTCGTCTCATTTTCTTGGATTTATTTTCTTATAAATCCTGCAATAATGATCTTCTCATCGATGGTAATTGAATACTCATCGGTGACTTACATAACATAGTAACATAGTAGATGACGGCAGAAAAAGACCTGCACTGTCCATCCAGTCTGCCCAACAAGATAAACTCATATGTGCTAGTTGTTGTGTATACCTTACCTTGATTTGTACCTGTCTTTTTCAGGGCACAGACCGTATAAGTCTGCCCAGCACTATCCTCGCCTCCCAACCACCAGCCCTGCCTCCCACCACCGGCTCTGGCACAGACCGTATAAGTCTGCCTAGCACTATCCCCGCCTCCCAACCACCAGCCCCACCTCCCACCACCGGCTCTGGCACAGACCGTATAAGTCTGCCCAGCACTAGCCCCGCCTCCCACCCACCAGCCCCGGCACAGACCGTATAAGTCTGCCCAGCACTAGCCCCGCCTCCCAACCACTGGCTCTGCCACCCATTCTAGGCTAAGCTCCTGAGCATCCCTTCCTTCCGAACAGGATTCCTTTATGTTTATCCCACACATGTTTGAATTCCGTTACCGTTTTCATCTCCACCACCTCCCGCGGGAGGGCATTCCAAGCATCCACCACCCTCTCCGTGAAAAAATACTTCCTGACATTTTTCTTGAGTCTGCCCCCCTTCAATCTCATTTCATGCCCTCTCGTTCTACCGCCTTCCCATCTCCGGAAAAGGTTCATTTGCGGATTAATACCTTTCTTACGTCCAATTAATTTAGGACATACGTGATGACATCATTTCCTGCCCGGGAGCATTTAAAAAAAAACTTCACTTTTACAAGCAGCAGAAAAGTAGTAGAGGAGAGACGCTTCTTTATTTCTTTATTCTTTTCAAGATAGTACTTAATTAGCATATACAGAGTTCCTGAAGAAGACATTCGAAACCCTGCAGAGTCGGACTCGTTATGATTTCATCTTGAAGATGGCGTCAGGTTAAGACGTGATAATCCTACCTTGGATGGTCTTACTTTAAATTTTTCTGTTTTCCTCCTTAAACTATGCCCAAAAGGAAGGGAAAGACGAGGGGGGGGGGGGGGTAAAAGCTCCTTACCCTCCACGATACCTCCTCGAGGGCAAATTCCGATTACGGATTTCACTGTCTCCGTCGCTAATCTGGGCGCTCCGCTAGCCGAGGCAGAGAGGAGCCTTGGCCAGGAAAGTGAATTATCACTTAGCCCAAGAAGCCCGCGTTTGCCCCGTGTAGCAGGAAGTGACGCCGGAGGAAGTCCTGTCCAGCAGCCCGAATTCGAAGCTGCGGTCTTGGGGAAGGAGCACTCCCTCGACGCTACGCTGTTCCCGCCGAGTTTTTCCGGCGAAGACCCGAGCCAAACATCCACCCCTAGGAGTAGGGGCAGCATGGATAACATCCAGGTGGAAGCCCGAACCGCACAGGAGATGGCGGATCGACAGCTGGGACCTGTATTGCAACTCCTACCCCTAGAGAAGCCATCTAAGGTGACGTTGGAGTCTTTGTGGGGGGCGATGGAATCTTTGCATAAAATATGTTTAACTTTTGTTTCTAGCTCACAAGCTAACACTTTAAAGATAGAATCTTTACAGAACAATTTGGCTTCTCAAGCTAGTAATTTAAAGCAATGTGAGACTACCATCTCTTCTTTGAAAGAACAAGAATGTAAACTGTTCCAAAATGCGGACTTGATGCACAGGAAGATTGAAAATCTAGAAAATGGGGCTAGAAATTTAAATTTGAGGTTTTAGAACTTTCCCTTTGTAAAATACACCCCATTAAGAGACATGTTTCATAAGTTGCTGAAGGAAACTTTCAATTATTCTGATACAAACTTCCCCCCAATACAAAAACTTTATATGATTCCTGCTCGAGCACCTAAGGAAAAAGATAATGAGCATACTGAAAAAGTTTTGGAACATTTAGATGTATCCGCGTTGCTCGAGCAATCACAAGAAGTGGTTGAGTATAGATCCACTTTGTTGGTATCTTTTGTTTTTTTGGCGGATAAGGAAGCTATCTTGAGGCAATATCTGAGACAAACCTCTTCTATGGTTTTTTTTGGGGAACGATTCCAACTATTTCCAGATGTATCGAGAACCACACAGGAACGGAGGAAAAAATTCCTGATGATGAGACAAGAGACAGTACAGATAGGAGCTAAGTTTCAGCTCCGATTTCCTTGCAAATGTGTAGTCTCTTATGAAAATAAGACATCATTTCTTTGAGCCTTTGCAACTTCGTTCATTTTTGAATGCAAAGCTCCCTAACCTGCCATAAGGATCCAACAGAGCGGACTGTATGTGTTTATTAGTGACAACCTGACGCCATACTTGCATTATAATTTTATATTTCTTTGTTAAATATCCTTATCCTCTTGTAAGGTTTCATTTCAGTCTCCCTAAATAGAGGACTATGAAGACTAATAGTTTCCTATGGGATTCTCCCAAATAATGATTACTGTTATTGACATTATTGTGTTATTTCTTGACAAAGCTTTGCTTTGGTATGTAATTTAAAAGTTATAAATAAAAAAAAAAATAAAAAAAAAGAATTTATTTAAAGAAGTATATCAGTTGGACAGTTGAAACAAGGTCCCCATGGAATCAGCCTAGCAGTGAGTTAAAGATACCATCTAATTGTTGCAAGTTACTTATGGCAAGTGATAGAATCAACCGACTCTTGCCTCACTGCGACACCCAGTTGAATCGGAATACAGCCAGATATGGACAACCGCTGACAAGGACTGAGCCCATTGAGGACGTGATGTTCCTGACCACTTAACGTTGAGTGCCCATTTAGTGATCATTTATATTTATGGAGATAGCACAATCCAGTGCATGTTTGTTATAGAGACAGTACATTTTACAGTACTAGAATAGTTCATTTTCAGGCTTATTTTTGAAAGTGATCGCCGGCCATTTCCCGACATAAATCGGGAGATGGCTGGCGATCTCTCAAAAGCGGCGAAATCGGTATAATCGAAAGCGGCTTTTTTGACAGCATCGCTGCTTTCCCGTCGCCTTGCCGACGAAAGTTCAAGAGGGTGTGTCGGCGGCGTAGCGAAGGCGGGACATGGGCGGGCATGGGCATGGCTACCAGATGCCCGGCTTTCACGGATAATGGAAAAAAAAGCGGTGTTAAGCAGTATTTCGCCGGGTTTACTTGGTCCTTTTATTTTCATGACCAAGCCTCAAAAAGGTGCCCCAACTGACCAGATGACCACCGGAGGGAATGGGGGATGACCTCCCTGTAGTACCCCAGTGGTCACCAACCCCCTCCCACACTAAAAAAAAAAAAATAAAAACCTTTTTTGCCAGCCTGTATGCCAGCCTCAAGTCATGCCCAGCTCCCTGACAGCAGTATGCAAGTTCCTGGAGCAGTTTTTAATGGGTGCAGTGCACTTCAGACAGGCAGACCCAGGTCCATCCCCCCCCTACCTGCTACACTTGTGGTGGTAAATGTTAAGCCCTCCAACCCCCCCCCCCGAATCCACTGTACCCACATGTAGGTGCCCCCCTTTACCCATAAGGACTATGGTAATGGTGTAGAGTTGTGGGGAGTGGGTTTGGGGGGGGATTTGGGGGGCTCAGCACCCAAGGTAAGGGAGCTATGCACCTGGGAGCTTTTAGAAGTGCCCCCTAGGGTGCCCGGTTGGTGTCCTGGCATGTCAGGACCAGTGCACTACAAATGCTGGCTCCTCCCATGACCAAATGCCTTGGATTTCGCCGGGTTTGAGATGGTCAGCATTTTTTTTCCATTATTGCTGAAAAACAAAACCGGCGATCTCAAACCCGGCGAACTCTGGCATTTGGTCGGGCTAAACTGTATTATCGGAAAAAAAAGGCCGGCCATCTTTTTCGATAATACGGTTCCGGCCAGCTGTTGCGCCGCCGCCAAAATAGATCGCTGGCGAACTATTTCGCCGGTGATGTTCGATTATGCCCCTCTATAGCACATTTGTTACTTTCTTGATTTGCACGAGGTTATTTGGAGTAAGTGATACGATTGACTCACTCGGTTCTTAGATTTGTGAGAGAAGAATACACATTATTATTTAACAGAGCACGGGTGTTTTTGCTCAAAAATTGAAAAATTCTTTTGAGAAGCTCTATGATTGAGAAACTTGTCCACCCTTAGAGGTGTAATACACTTCGGTGGTGCCTCGCTTGGGTGAGTTTATACTCTGAGAACTTCCCTATGATCTATCAGATCTTTCAATTAGTAATTCAGAACCGTATTGGGTTAATCCTCTCACTATTTCATCTCCTTCCATGAATATCGGGGCAGAACAATCTTTATTGCAAACTCTCTAGTTGAAAAAACATTTGATTTACACCTGGGTGATGGTGATGCCTTGGGAATTTACTAGACCCTGCAATCTCTTCCCCCACCCTTATGTTTCCTGAACATTTTTTAACCTTCTCTCCTGTAGTTTGCCCACTTATATCCTGCCCTACAAGCCTTTCGTATGGGGTTTCTTCTCCTTTGTCTTTCCTATTAAACTTGGCATTCTTTTCTTTCTTCGATAAACCTTTTTATTACACACTGCATTGTTATTATTTGAGGAAAGGTGGTATATTAAATAAAATAAACCATATGTTTTTGAACATCCACACAAAGACATATGGATAACTTATCTGGATATCTTTATATTGTTAAGCTGCTGCTGAAATTTCACTGTTTACCCACTAGAGGTTCTTTTCAGGGCTTAGCTTGCAACCTGTGTGCCAAATTGAAATATAATTGGCTGTCTAGCTCTAAACCCATATTTTCTTTTGGTGAGCCAGGAGGATCAGAAATGACAGAAGCACAACAGAAGCATTTTTCAGGTTTGCACAGAGCGAGAATTTCCTGTTAATAATAGCCGATAACAGTGAACTTTACATTCAGCAGGACATTGGTGAACTTTGCTGTCCTTAGTGCACATACTGATGGCCGAAATTAAAAGACTGTACTTCCTACTGTCTCCCCCCCCCCTCCCCGCCACACAGACACATTTATTTATGGTGAAGAAAAATGTCTTTAGAAAATCAAACTCTGAATGCATTTTTTTCAACTGTGTTACATCGTTACCATAAAGTGTGTGTGAGCTGTCTGATACAGTGGTTCTCAACCGGTGTGTCACCAACACTTTGAGAGACAGCATGCTTTTGTTTTTCTTTATGGGGGCTGATATTCAGACTGTGGGAGGAAGCCTGGCTAAGTTTCGGAGCGCTGCGTATGCCTTGTAGCACTATAGAAGTGATAAGTAGTAAGTAGTAGATAAGCCTGGATATTAAATGCTGAGCTGTTTCCGGTGACTGGCACTGAATATCAAGTTTATTTTTGGCTGGTTTAAACTTAAATCGGCTACATTAATATAGCCAGTTAGGTTTAAACTGGCCAAAGATATTCCAACTATTTACGCGGCCCAATGTGACTGCTTACAATAGCCGGCTATGCGCTGGTTGTCCCCTGCTGATATCGTCGGATAGCCAGTTAAGTGTCATTTAATTAGCCAGGTCCTGTTCCTGGCCGGTTAAATTTATTTATTTTATTTATTTATTGCATTTGTATCCCACATTTTCCCACCTATTTGCGGGCTCAGTGTGGCTTACAATAAGACATGAATAATAGAAATACATTTGATACGACTAAGTTATGGATTACATTGAACAGAGTTGTGCGAGACATTCGAATATCAATGGGAGTATAACAATGGGACATCAACATGGAAACATTAGAAGGAGACAATGGGAAAAAAGGGCATTGTTAGAAACCTGGTATATAATGTACTTTGTTCCATGAGTAAGTGAATGATTGACAGGATAGAGGGATGGGGGATCAGAAGTGGATGTGTATTGAGTTGGTGACCAGTGAGTGTGGTTTCTAAGTGTTTTGGCTCTTTCCGTAAATTTGTTCAAATAGGTGAGTCTTCAGTAGTTTGCGGAAGGAGGCTTGTTCACTAATCGTTCTTAGGTTGCGCGGTAGTGTATTCCAAGACTTCGTGCTCATGTAGGAAAAGGTTGACGCGTGTATCGTCTTGTACTTCAACCTCTTGCAAGTTGGGTAGTGAAGGTTGAGGTGAGTTCGGGATGATCTTTTGGCATTTCTGGGTGGTAGGTCTATTAAATCAGTCATGTACGCTGGGGCTTCACCGTGAATAATCTTATGGACTAACGTGCAAATTTTAAAAGTAACGCGGTCCTTGAGTGGAAGCCAATGTAGCCTCTCATGCAGTGGTTTTGCCCTTTCATATTTAGGTTTTCCGAGGATGAGCCTGGCTGCTGTGTTCTGGGCTGTTTGAAGCTTCTTCAGTATTTGCTCTTTGCAGCCTGCATATAATGAGTTGCAGTAATCCAAGTGGCTGAGGACGAGGGATTGCACTAGGCTGCGGAAGACGAATCTTGGGAAGAATGGTCTTATCCTTTTCAATTTCCACATGCTGAAGAACATTTTCTTGGTTATGTTGTTTGCGTGAGTTTCAAGTGTTAGGTGGCGGTCGATTGTCACACCGAGGATTTTTAGCGTTTCTGAGATTGGAAGTTTTAGGTTTGGTGTGTTTATCACGTTGACTTCGGTTGTGTTGTATTGGGAGGTGAGTATCAGACATTGGGTCTTTTCCGCGTTTAGTTTCAGGCGGAATGCATCTGCCCATGTGTTCATGATATGTAGACTTTGATTGATTTCGTTGGAGATTTCTTTGGTGTCTTGTTTGAATGGGATGTATATTGTCACATCGTCGGCGTATATGTATGGGTTTAGGTTTTGTTTTGATAGGAGTTTTGCTAGAGGGATCATCATTAGGTTGAATATGGTTGGCGATAGAGGTGATCCTTGTGGGACTCCACATTCCGGTATCCATGCCTTGGACTTGGTTGAGTTTGATGTGACTTGATACGAGCGCAGGGTTAGGAACCCCTTGAACCAATTCAGGACGTTTCCTCCGATGCCAAAATATTCAAGTATGTGTAGTAGGATTCCATGGTCAACCATGTCGAAGGCGCTTGACATGTCAAATTGTAGGAGGAGTATATTGTTGCCAGTTGCAATTATTTGTTTGAATTTAGTCATAAGGGTGACTAATACTGTTTCAGTGCTGTGATTCGAACGGAATCCTGATTGGGCATCATGCAGTATTGAATGTTTGTCTAGGTAGCTTGTGAGTTGTTTAGTTACCACACCTTCGGTTATCTTGGTTATTAGTGGTATGGATGCTATTGGCCTGTAGTTGGTTATTTCGCTCGCGTTTTTCTTTGTGTCTTTGGGAATTGGTGTGAGTAAGATTTTTCCTTTTTCTTCTGGGAAGAGTCCGTTTTGTAGCATGTAGTTTATGTGGTTAGTTAGGTTTATTATGAATTGTTGAGGAGCAGATTTCATGAGGCTATTTGGACATATGTCTAGTTTGCAGTTGGATTTGGCATATTTTTTGAGAGTTTTGGAGATGAGGTCTTCTGATAATAGTTCAAATTCGGTCCAGGTTCTGTCTGCTGGGTGTGTTCCTTCTTCTGGGTCTAGACAGTCTAGGAGAGTGGTGTATTCTGTAGGGCTGGCGGGTATTTTGTGTCGTAATAGTACAATTTTCTCCTTGAAGTATTTTGCAAGGTTGTCGACACTTGGTATATCTTTGTCATTGGTTGTAACAGGTGTGGTGTCTAACAGTTTGTTCACGAGGTTGAAGAGTTTATGTGTGTCTTTGTAGTTTGGTCCTATTAATGTTTTATAATGTAGTATTTTTGTCTGTTTGATAGTGTATTTGTATTTTCTCCGAAGTTGTTTCCAGTCATTTAGTGTTTGTTCGTCTCTCTTTTTATTCCAGGCTCGTTCAAGTCTCCTGACTTGTGATTTCAGTTTTTTTAGTTCTTCGGTGAACCATGGATTTGCATTTTTTCTGTGTGATGTTCTGGTTTTGAATGTTGGGGGATATGTGTGCTGCAAGTTGGGGAGTTGAGGATCAGGAAGTCAGGTACTTGAAATCTCCACAAGTGGTCCCTGATGAAAATGTTGTAGCCTAGTGATTAGTGCAGTGGACTTTGATCCTGGGGAACTGAGTCCTTGTGATTCTGGGCAAGTCACTTAACCCTCCATTGCCCCTGGTACAAAATAAGTACCTGAATATATGTAAACCGCTTTGAATGTAGTTGCAAAAACCTCAGAAAGGCGGTATATCAAGTCCCATTTCCCTTTCCCTACCACCCTGACAGATATCACCCTTGTGTCTGTATTTCTCTGACTTCATTGTTAGCAATAATGAAATGATATATAAGGTTTTTTTTTCTTTGCTCGGCTGCAAAATTGTAGTGTTTAGTGTGTCACGCATGTGAATATTGTCTGTCAGGTGTGTCATTACAGGAGAAAAGTTGAGGACCAGTGGTCTAATACTGCCTTCAGTTCTGCTCTCGAGTATGTTCGTTACTTACTTTTCTGCAGGTTTCTCTTACAACCAGGAAGGTAGGAAATACTGCTAGAATGTGTGCAGCAAGCAGTGGTAGCAATTAATGTCTTGCATTCTCAGGAGAGCTGCTCGTTATGGGCTACATTCTCCAATTTTGCCTCCAGAAAGCAATTAAAGGTGAACAGTATTCAGATACCGCAGCAAATAAAAATGTTTACTATTCAAATCTGCAGCTGGGGCTGCATGGGATGCTGAACAGAAGGTAATAAGGGCATTTCTAGAGTCATTGACTGTATTAGCTGCTTCATTCCCCTGTGCATGAGCCTCATTATCTTGTTTTTAGGTCAAGGAAGGCACTCTAGAGGTGTGCGGGGGAAAATGAATCACTGATTCATTTCACAATATATAAAAATAAATCTAGTGTGATAATTTTTCCAAACACTAGATGTCACTGTTAGCAAACTCCAAGAATCTGCATATTATAGTTTAACCACAGACTGTCTTTGTACCAAGGCAATAGATATTGCTAAACCTTTCCACCACTAGATGTCACTACATGTAGCAGCCATTAACAAAGAGGTTCAGTCGTCCCCTAATTCTGTAAAAGTCGTCAAAATTTGTGCTCACAATTTAATTAAATAACAAGCTAATTAATGCCAATAACTGGCTTGTTAGCAAGCAATTATGGGTACTAATTAGATTTAATTGAGTTTTACACACATAAATTTAGGTGCAGGATCCGTGCCTAAATTTTATGCTAAATTTATGCTAAATTTTGAAAAAGGTGACACAGAAATGGGAGGGTCATGGGCGGAATAGGGGTGTGCCTAAAATTAACTCACATTGTTATAGAATAACAGGGATACACACCTAATATACTATTACTACTACTACTTATCACTTCCTTTCACTAAGGTGTGCTAACACATGGCCTGTGGTAGTGTAGACGCGTGTATTGGGCGCGCACAGAATTATTTTTCAGCGTATCTACAAAAAATGCCATTTTAAAATTTTTGTCGAAAATGAACGTGCGGCAAAATGAAAATTGCTACATGTCCATTTTGGATCTGAGACCCTACCGCAAGCCATTGACCTAGCGGCAAGGTCTCACGTGGTAACGGGGTGGTAATGGTGCCACTTGACACGCGTAGCAACTGAGTGTCAGAAAATAAAAAATATATTTTTCAGGCGTGCATAGCGGACATGTGCCAACATTGAAATTACCGCGAGGGTCATGCGGTAACCGGGCGGTAACTCCATATTTGGTGCACGTTGGACGCGCGTAGGCACCTACACGGCTTAGTAGATGGACCCCTCAGGTATATAAATTTGGTTTCAGTTGGTGGAAATGGCCATGCCTAAAGTTAGGCATGATTCCTGGCCTTAAGCGCTATTCTATAAACCACACCTAACTTTAAGTTTATAAAATAGCACTTTTTTATGTCAATTGTTTTTTAGCACCATATAGAGAATCTAGCCCCACATTTCACAGTTGACATTCCAAAGAAGGAAATGAAATGCTGGTTGGAAACACTAAGGGTCACTTGTGTCCACCAGTTCAGAATGGAAAAATACCCAGCAACAGAGAAAGAGGGGAAAAAATCCATGTTATAGTTTCGGTAGAAGCTAATCTTTAGGCCCTGATATAAAGAAGCAGGTGAAAGCTTTGCTCTTCAACCAGGCCTTTAATGGGAGAAGTAACTAACTTGTTAGTCTCGCTCACACACACAAGAAGTGACACAGGCTGCACATACTGCAGCAGGACATGTTTATCCACTCCTACCCTAGCTAAGATAATATTTAACCATCTCTCTGTCCTTATGTGCACCTTTCTTTAAATTAGTCACCTTACTTTCTAACACTTCTTACTCTTTTACCTATCAATATGTTCCATCTTTGCTTATACCCTTTACTGTCAATTGTGTTGACATTGTAAGTAGCAGGGGCGTAGCTACATGGGGCCACGGGGGCATGGCCCTCCCAGATTTGGCCCTGGCCCCCCCGCCACCGACCCTTTCGACCCCCCCTCCTGCCGCTGCCAACCCTCCCCCACCGCCGTTAGGTACCTGTGCTGGCGGGGGCCCCCAACCCCCACCAGCCGAAGTCCTCTTCAGCGCTGGTCTCCAGGCTAGCGCGTTGCTGCAGCTGATCTGGAAGGATTCTGTTCTGAGTGAGTTGTCCTGATGTCCTGCACTCTGGGTCGCATCCTTTTCATCAACAGTGTATCTCTGACATAGCACTACATTTCATATATGCTGCATCAGGATCTCACAGTTGGGCAAGTCGCTCGTTAAGAAACCACCGCTGCCACAAACTTGTCATGCCCAGTGTTGCACAGGGAAGGAAGGTACAGGAAGACCAGTTGCCACCAGTGCAGAAAATTTTCAAACAAAACACAGCCAGCACCTCAGTAGGAGGTTTAATGCTGCAGGATCCAAGGTAAAACCTCCACAGAATAACTTGGATTCAGTGTCTCCCATAAAACAAATACTACTGTACCAGTCCAAGATGTCGGTATTTACTCCATGAAACTGAAAACAAAGCAAAAATGAAAGGAAAAGGAAAAAAACCCCCAACATGTCCAACATCAAGCAGCCTGCGCTTGGGAACAATTACATTGGTCCACATAAAAATGTTCTTGTCCCCACAGTTGCTAGGGTACGCTTGCCCTCATATCTCATGCGAAAGCCCTACCAAGCAAACCATAAAGGTCTAGAGCTTTGACAATTTTCAGCCGGGCCTACTGGTTGACCTGTCCCAAACAGATTCAGTCCTTCTTTCATGGTTAATTCATTCATAGTTTTAGCTTGGGTTTCCTCTATTCATCCTGCTCTACAGACCCAGCAGTGTCATCTACTACTACTACTACTTATCATTTCTATAGCGCGCTACTAGACGTATGCAGCGCTGTACACTTGAACAAACCAAACAAACAGCTCCAGATCACAAATTCCCTCATGGTGCCAGGCAAACTGCACAGCAGGAGCAACAGCACCCCACCCCACCCCACCCCTTCCTCCTATGTTTTTAATATGCTTGTGGTCCTATAACCACCAGCCAAATAACCCCAACCCCCCACCTCCAGCGGGGTGTGGAAGGAGTCCACCCATGTTCAGAGTTCGGCTGTGTGGAGGGTGCCCACTCCATCTTCCTCTGCACAGGGTCCTGGTTTTATAGAGGGCTTTGGGTTACTTCCTAGAGCTTCCTGGAAGCAGTTAGAGACCCAAGGGTGGAGTGTGTACTGGTGATATTGCCTGAGAAAGTCCCTACAGCTTTCCCCACCCCCCTGGTTCCCGGACATCCTTAGTTTAGCTTGAAATGGGACAGAACTTTTCCTTCTCCCCCCCTTCTCCAGGGTAAACAAGGTTCTTCCCAGGCCTTTGGGAAGGGAATACGCTAACTTGGAGGCTAGGAAGCAGCCTAGATTGGTCCCCACTCCCCAGTATCCCTGTCACAAGGTATAACTTGCCTGTTAATATGTCGGTCTGTGTTATGCCACTTGATTGTTACTGTTTGTCTTATTATTTTCATTTTATGCATACTATTTGTGCAATTTTATGTATTATATTTTAATTTTGACTTTGTTATCTGCTGAGGGAAAGCTTGTGCTTGGATTAGCAGAACATAAATCTCTGCCAAATTACTATATAAAAATGCTAAAAGTTAGTCCCTTTTTTTTGTAAGGGCTTTTCATCTACTGCTTGTTCACACATGTCATTTCTTTATTGTAAAAAAAAGAGTCAGACTTTTCCTCTGTAGCTCATCTTTCCTTTGGTCTGAGTGAACAGTTAATGATAATTCCTCAGCAGAGACTAGAATGGCACAACAGGGGTAATGTGCATCTTTGGAACATTACCAGGGGCAATTCACCCTCTTAGTATTTCAGTTGCTTCTAATGTCACTGCAAAAATAATGCAGTGCAATTTAATTGATAACAAAGTATTAGTTTAATACTCCCTCTGTATGTAGGTGGCAAATTGGTGCACTCTGAATTACCACTAAATTCCACTTCAGTGCACAATCCAATTCTGTCTGAAACATGCCTTTCTCTTGTAAGAGCTGTATATTTTCTTTTACTATTGCGTATTAACTGAAGACTCAGTCAATAGTGTATGTAAATGGCCATAATTTTTAACCGTATTTGTCTTATTATTTTACAGTAATTCAGGATCAGTCAGTGCATTTTTTTTCTAGCAAAAAAAGGTGTCGGTACTCAAATGCCAGCCCACCCTTCAGAGGTGGGGTGATCACTGAGGAACCCACCCCACAATAGCCAGGCCTCTTGCAACCAGTCACAGAATCTATGACGAGGCAGAATTTGTAGGTAGAACCTGAGCTCTTTCAATTAAAACTTGGGGACCATGGCATGGATCCATTTTAGCAGGCAATGGAAAAGGTGCCAGTACTCAGTACCCCCTAAAAAAAAAAAGCCCTGGGATTAGAACTCTTGTTCTTTGATGTAATGGGAGAATACATTTTTATTTATTTATTTATTACATTTGTATCCCACATTTTCCCACCTATTTGCAGGCTCAATGTGGCTTGCGTTCGCCATGCCGGTAAAGAACAAATACAAAGTGGTATTATGGTAGAATAAGGTTCATGTGTTACAGACACATTTGGGAATCATAGACAGGAAGAGTTGCATTATGTCCATTACTAGCTTAAGTTTCCTTGTGTAGCAGGGTTCAGGCATTTAAGTTGGGTCAGTAGGGTATGCCTTCTTGGATAAGTTAGCTTTTAGTGATTTCCTGAAGTTTAGGTGGCTGTATGTTGTTTTCACGGCTTTTGGTAGTGCGTTCCACAGTTGTGTGCTTATGTAGGAAAAGCTGGTTGCATAAGTTGATTTGTATTTGAGTCCTTTGCAGCTTGGGTACTGGAGATTTAGGTATGTTCTTGTTGATCCGATTGTGTTTCCGCTCACAGGCCAAATCCCTCCTATCAGTACTCTTCTCCGCCACCGCCAACTCCAGACTCCGCCCCTTCTGCCTCGCCTCACCCTATGCTTGGAATAAACTTTCCGAGCCCATACGCCATGCGCCCTCCCTGCCCATCTTCAAATCCTTACTCAAAGCCCACCTCTTCACTGTAGCTTTCGACCCATAACCACTTACCTTCACTGCCTCATTTGATTGATTGCAGTCTTGTCTTTTAGATTGTAAGCTCTTTTGAGCAGGGACTGTCCTTCCTCATTTAAAATTGTACAGCGCTGTGTAACCCTGGTAGCGCTTTAGAAATGTTTAGTAGTAGTAGTAGTAGTGATTGGTAGGTCTATGAGATCTGTCATGTATCCCGGGGCTTCGCCATAGATAATTTTGTGAACCATGGTGCACATTTTTGAAGGCAATGCGTTCTTTGATTGGGAGCCAGTGCAGTTTTTCTCGAAGGGGTTTGGTGCTTTCGAAACGCGTTTTTCCAAATATAAGCCTGGCTGCCGTGTTTTGTGCGGTCTGTAGTTTCTTTATGAGTTTTTCAGTTTTAGATGTACTACTGATACACCTAGTCAGAGGTTAAGCTAAATATTGTACACTACCTTGAGTGAATTCCTTCAAAAATGGCAGTAAATAAATCCTACTAAATAAATAAACAAGCATGATGGGATCACTGCAATTAAGTTTACTATCTCCTTAATACATTATGGGCAGTGGCGTTCCTAGGGGGGCTGACACCCGGGGCGGATCGCCAATGCGCCCCGCCCCCCGGGTGCAGCACCCCCCCAGAACAGCGCGATGCCCCCCCCCCAGCAAAAGAACCCCCCGATCCTCCGGCGAATGAACCCCCCCCGGGTGCACGCCGCTGGGAGGGGGGTGCCGTGCGCCTGTCGGCTCTTCGTTTTCATGCTCCCTCTGCCCCGGAACAGGAAGTAACCTGTTCTGGGGCAAAGGGAGCATGAAAACGAAGAGCCGACAGGCGCGCGGCACCCCCCCAGTGGCTTGCACCCGGGGCGGACCGCCCCCACCGCCCCCCCCTTGGTACGCCACTGATTATGGAGCTCTTTTACTAAAGCTTAGCATATGCTAACAGATATTAGCGTTCGCTAAATGCTTTGTGTCCTATTTTATACCTGTGGGCCACGTGCAGTGGTGTGCTAGTAAATTTGTAACAACGGGCTCTCTCTCTGAGCATAGCCAGCCCTGCAATTTGGTGGGGGAGGGGGCAACACATTCCTCTTTCTCTCTCTCTCCCTGTCCCTCCTGCAATAGGCATACCTTTCTTGGCAGGGAGGGATGTACTGCCACCGTTCCCCACTGCTTGTTTCCGGCTCAGAGCGGCATGCCAGGATTTGTCACGTAAGCTCTGAGCATGTGCAAGGAGCCCTGGTATGCTGCTCAGAGCCGGAAACGAGCAGCAAGGAGAGGGGGCTGTCTATTTATTTGGCTGGCGGGGCTCTGCATCCTTGCCAGTCAAGTAAAAAGGAGTTCGGGAGGAGGCCCGAGCCCAAAATTTGGGAGCCAGCTGTTAAAAGTAGCCACAGGGAGCCTACTTTAACAACTGATTCTCAAAATTCTTAAAAATTTAACAAACAGCTCTCATGAGCCGAGCCGGTGAGAGTTGGGTCAGGCACACCACTTGCCACATGGCACTTAAAGTATGCTAATGTTCGTTAGTGTGCACTATGCTTTAGTAAAAGGGCCCCTATATTCTCTGGTTCAGAGATTCAGCATGTGCCAAAAGACCTGGGCACTCTTCTGAGTATGCAGGAAATGGGCTCTGCCAGCAGATGGTATGTGCAGGCCTCTAGACTTTATTTACTTGATACTTTTATGGAATTGTACCAGAGTATTTGATTAGCTGGATTGAGTTTCCTAAGTCTAGGGCTAGAAGAATTGTTGGAAATTACCTTGATTTGCTATTTCCCTCTCCACAGGGAGTGAAATACAAAACATTACATAATTCATTTTTATTACATGTATCAGCAAAGTGGTGGACTTCTATTCCAATTCAAATAAGGTTAATTCCTCTGTATAAAATATTTTGGAAAGCTCTGAAAACTTATCTGTTTGAGAAATATTTTTTAAAATAATTTATAATGTACAATATGATATTTTTTTGCTGTCTGATATATATTTGATTGTAATTCCTGGACAGTCCAGTTATTTTTTTATGTAAATCGCACTGAACTCTTTTGGGTATGTTGTGATCCATAAGAAATAAAGTAAGGAGTTCCTCTGCAGAAGTTTATAGGCCATTTATATTTGGCTAGCTTGAAAAAAGGAATTTTATCCTAGTGGATAACAAAGTATATGTGTGTGTCTGTGTGTGTGTGTGTGTATATATATATATATACTAGCCGTTAAGCCCGTTAAAACGGGCGATATTTGTAATTCTCACCTCCATGTCTAGCAAACCTCCTCTCTCCCCTGCCCTCCCCTCCCCCGATCCATGTCCAGCAACCCTGCTCTCTTTCCTGCCCTCCCCCCATGTCCAGCAACCCTCCTCTCTCCCCTGCCTTCCCCTCCCCTCCATCGATCCATGTCCAGCAACCCTCCTCTCTCCCCTGCCCTCCCCCTATGTCCAGCAGCCCTCCTGTCTCCCCAGGCCTCACCCCGTCCGACCCTCCTCTCTCCCCTGCCCTCCCCCCATATCTAGCAACCCTCCTCTTTCCCTTGGCCTCCCCCCTTCTCCCGTCCAGCAACCCTCCTCTTTCCCTTGGCCTCCCCCCACCCTACTCTCTCCCCTGCTCTGCCCCCATGTTCATCAACCCTCCTCTCTGTCCTGCTCTCTCCCCATGTCCAGAAACCCTCCTCTCTCCCCCCTGCCCTCCCCCCCATGTCCATCTATTCTCCTCGCTGCCGCTCTCTCCCCCCTCTGTGCAGGGCCCCCTGCACTGACATGAGAGCGCCTCTCACCTCCATGTGAAAGCGCTGCAGGCAGCAGCAGATCGCTCTGCTGCTGCCTGCAGCACTTCCACACGGAGGTGAGAGGCGCTCTCATGTCAGTGCAGGGGGTTCGATACGGAGGGGGGAGGGAGCGGCGGCGACAACGACGTCGGAGATGGGGGGGAGGGTGGAGGTTGGTGCATCGGCGATGTTCCTTTCCTTCGTCTCCAGGTTCTCCAGCGGCAGGCCGGCAGCATCCGTTTCCCTCTCTGTTCCGCCCTCTGATGTCATCACGTCTTGACGCGAGGGCGGGACAGAGAGGGAAGTCTCTACTGCGCATTTGCGGGTGAGTCGGTCACTTGTCATTTATATGTTTGATATATCAATATATATAAATGGCGAGTGTCGTACTCACTCGCAAATGCGCAGTAGAGACCCTCTCTGCCCTGCCCCCGCGTCAATACGTGATGACGGGGTGGAACAGAGAGGGTCTCTACTGCGCATTTGCGAGGGACACCGCTGTCGCTAACGCTCCCCCCACCTGGAGTCGCAGCCACCACCCACCTTCCACCCGGTCAGGCCTTCGCTCCGCTATTGAAACAGCGAGGGCACGCAGCTCTGCTGAGCTGCCGTCGGCCTTCCTTCTTCTTCTCTGCCTGTGTCCCGCCCTCGACGACGTTACGTCACACGAGGGCGGGACACAGGCAGAGAAGAAGAAGAAGGAAGGCCACGGCAGCTCAGCAGTAGAGCTGTGTGCTGCGTGCCCTCGCTGTTTCAATAGCGGAGCGAGGGCCCGACCAGGTGGAAGGTGGGTGGCGACGGCTCCGGGGAGGGGTGGCGACGGCTCCGGGGGGGAGTGAACTTGGAGGGGGAGCGGCAGCGGCAAACTCGGTGGCGGCGGGGGGGGGGGGCTTTCAACCCCCCCTTCCTATACTAGCCCGTTTTTACGGGCTCAATGGCTAGTATATATATATATATATATATATATATATATATATATATATATATATATATATTTCTTTGACATAGTAAGACCAGAGAACAGAGTTTGAGCTCTCAAAGGGAAAAGGAGCCTCAGTCAGATTGCTTTCCTCCCTGGGTTTAGAAGATATACCAAACCTAAGTAAACCCTTCTAGCAGTAGCGCACCAAAGGCGGGGCAGTGGGGGTGGTCTGCCCCGGGTGCAGGCACCAAGGGGGTACATGGAGCAGGCGCATGGCTATCAGCTCTGCCGGTCCCCTGCCCCCACTGATGTTACTTCCTTTTCCGGGGTAGGGGCCTGAGACAGATGACAGCTGCACGCCTGCTCCATGCACCCCCTTGGTAGGAGGAAAAGTGGTGTGGTGATGTGCTTCAGGTGGTTGTGATGCACCGGAGGGGGGAGGGAGCACAGCGGTGACTTGCCCCGGGTGGTGAACAAGCTAGGAATGCCATTGCCTTCAAGAAAAAAAAAAGAATGAGATGAAGGAGCTGGAAATTGGAGAGAGGAGTAGCCTAATTGTCACCACTCTGGGCTGAGAACCAGGAGAACAGGATTTGAGTCCCACTGCAGCCCCTTGTGACCTTGGGCAAGTCACTTAACCTTCCATTGCCCTATGTAGAAATCTTAGATTGTGAGCCCACTAGAGACAGGGGAAATTAGCTACTGCATCTATATGTAATATATAAACTGCTTTGGTTGAACTACAGAAAGGCGGTATATTTAAAATCTCATGTGATCCCCCATTATATGGGGAATACTGAGAGGTGTTGGTTTTCCATGGAGTCACTGGGGGGAGCGTGTGGGATGTCCCTGGGTGGGAGGGAGGCCCAGCCCAAGGTGAGTTTTGTGGAGAGGAAAATGGGTTTGCTGTATCATTGGCAGTAGAGGTGGAGTTTGAATGCAATAAATGTTTCTGTTTGTTTGAGCACATGGTCTTTGGTTGCCTTCACCTCTTCCAGGACCCTAGGAGGACAGGGGGGTATCCTGGAAAGGCAGAACTAAGAGCAGTAACCGAGAGGGCAAAAAAAGAGCTCCAGATGGGTAAAGGGAACCCAGCCTTGGAGCTGGAGCAGGGGAAGCCTGTTCAAGGCCAGGGTGCAGCCTTGAGAGATGCATCGCTGGAAGGAGGACAGACAGGGAGTGAGAGAAATGGATGGTGATCAGAGGCATCAGGAGCAGCCTTGGATTATAAAGCCCAAAGGAATGGAGGAGTTGTACATTTGTACATAATTCTGGATTGTAAAGAGAAACGTTAAGTAGTGGATAAGACTGTACCAAATAGTCTTGGCTGGATTAAGAAAACCTCTTAAACCAAATGCTGACTGTATATACAAAGTTGAAGTTTGGAATTACTACTGTTGCAGAGTTCAGTGAAGTTTTAAAAGAATTACAATCCCTTGCAGGGGTGAATGAGAGAGAGATGAAGAAAGAAATTAACATTTCTAAAGCTGAAGCTGTGTGTACTAAAATCTGCTAATTATTTACTACAAATAATCCAACAAAAGGGTTATGGGCCCAGGGTCCAGGAATTGAAAAAGAAGAGAAATATTACCAGGCAGAAAAAAAAAAAAAAAAAAAAAAAAAAGGCCACATTTTTCTCTTAAGTTTTAAAGGAAAGATTCAGTCTGTCTCTCTCTCCCCCCACACAGCAGACAGAAGGCTAAGAAAATGGCTGAGGGAAGAAATTCACTATTGTTCTATTCTCTCAAGGTGCCTAAATTAACTGAGTTTAATTATCGGCAGTGGGAATTAAGATTCATATGTCTCCTTCGAGCAAAAGGATTAAATATATGCTTAGACCAAGACAGAACAGCTGAAAATATGGCTGAATGGGACAATGCAAACTATTATGTGAAGTGCATGCTTTTGGAAGCTCTCTCAGAGAAACAAGCCATATTAGTGGAGGGAAAAGATACACCAAAGGACATTTTATATAAACTGAGAACTATGTATGCAACTACATATGCAAAGCAGCAACCAATTTGGTTAGCAGAGTTGAATGAAACCAAATTAAGGGATAAAAGTAAATGTAATGATCACATTATGCATCTTATGTCTTCATTTCAAAAGCTAGAACTTTCTGGAATTCCCATGTGTGATGCATTGAAAAGAGCATTTCTTTTTACCTCACTATCAAAGAAGTTTGATGTTTTTAGGTCTGTAAATGAGGCCATTGAAGGGCAATCTTTTGAACAGGCAACATCAAAACTAAGGCAGGAATGCATAATAAATGATTCTGAGGAGATGTGTTCTCAAAGTCAGTCAGAGAGAAATGAAACAAATTTCTTGGCAAAGAACAGAGGAAGGCGGAGCTATGGGAAAAACTCCACCCAAGGGCAAGCTGATTTGCTACTCATGTGGAAAGGAGGGACATGTATCTAAATGGTGTAAGGAAACACAAAACACTCCCTCTAGCTCACCTAAGCCAATGGAACTAAAGAATTTTCAAACCAGGAAATGTATGAAGGACAAAGATAAACACAAGGGCTTTCTAATGGCAGAAAAATCTTTGACTATGGTAAATAATAATTCAAATGAAAGTACTTGGATTTTGGATTCAGGGAGCACATGCCATTTAACCAATTGTAAGGATTTCTTTCAGGAAATGTGTCCAGAAGAAGGAATTCTTAAAACTGCAAACGCAGGGACTGCTAAGATCCAAGAAAAAGGTATTGGATTCTTAAAATGCAAAGTGTCTAATGAAGTTAAAGAAATTCCTGTAAGTGATGTCTTGTATATTCCCCAAGCAGTTTGCAATATGCTTAGTGTATCTACATTAGATAAGAAGGGATTTGCGATTCATTTTGAAAACAGTAAGTGCACAATCTCTAAAAATGATGAAGTGTATGCTGAAGCTTTTATGCATAATGATGTTTATAAGCTGAACATTTCAGGTGAAGCCTCACATATGGCGCAAGTAAGGAAGAATGATGGTAAATGTAGTCTGGAAATCTGGCACCGCCGCCTGGGACATCGTGATTCTAAGGTGATCCAGGATCTTTACAGTAAGCAACTGGCCACCGGCATTCAGATAAGTGCAGATGCTGGTAAAATGGAGAAATGCATAGACTGTGTTACTCAAAAGGTGTGAGACCCTCATTTCCTGCATACACAGGAAATAGGAGTAATAAAGTACTGGACTTAATACACAGTGACTTATGTGGACCGTTTAATATCCCATCATTGGGAAATAACAGATTTGTGCTAATATTCTTGGATGATTTCTCTAGATATTGTGTGGCCTATTTGCTGAAAGAGAAAAGTCAAGTCACAGACATGCTGAAGAAATACGTAGCCATGGTGAGCAATAAATTTGAAAGAAAACCAAAGGTTCTTCAGACCGACAATGGTGGTGAGTTCACTTCACAAAGCATGCGCACATTTCTAGAACAAGAAGGCATTCAGCATATCACAACAGTAGCTTATACACCAGAGCAAAATTCTGTTGCAGAGAGAAAATTTAGGTCAATTGTGGAAATGACCAGATGTATGCTGTCAGATAGCAATCTCCCTAAAAGACTATGGGGGGAAGCCATTCTCACAGCAGTGTACCTACAAAACAGAATGCCAACTAAAGGCGCTGAGCGCACACCACATGAGACATGGCATGGTAGGAAGCCAAACCTGTCACACATAAGAACATTTGGAAGTACAGCATATGCTCATGTACCAAAGCAAAGAAGGCATAAGCTGGATTCCACAACAGAAAGGGGCATTTTAGTTGGCTATGCTCCAGGACACAAAGGATATAGAATTTTGAATCTGAAAACTGGCATTGTTGGCATAAGACATGTTACATATTTTGATGAAAACAAAAGGGTTGATAAAGGCTGGATTATCCCAGATGAGCCTTATCATCCAGAATATGAAACTAGAACAATAATAGACATGCCAGTGTATATAAATGCCATACCAAGGCAGATGTCTGAAAGCAACTCATCTGTATCTAACGAGGAACAGGCAGAGGAAGCAGACACAGAAAGGATCATTGAAGAAGACAGTACAGTTGGAGAAGGGGAATCAATTGGAGAAGGACTCTCAGATTTAGAGGATGCGGAAAGGTCAGACCAACCTGTTGTCAGACGCTCATCCAGGGAAAACAAAGGTGTTCCACCCCCAAGACTGTCTTACCTAACAAAGTCAGCAGAAGCTCAAGAGCCCTTAACATGGGATGAGATTGAGAAAATGCCAGCAGAAGAAGCTGCTGAATGGCATAAAGCTGCACAAGAAGAAATTGATGCATTGGATAAAAATAATACTTGGATTCTTACAAAATTACCTCCTGGCAAGAAAGCTATAGGATGCAAATGGGTATTCAAGTTAAAAAGGAATGCACAAGGAAAAGTGGAAAGGTATAAAGCCAGATTAGTGGCAAAGGGATATCTTCAAAAATATGGAGAAGATTTTGATGAAGTGTTTGCACCTGTAGTGAAACACACGACAATCAGAACACTTCTGAGCATTGCAGTCTCAAAAGGCATGCAAGTCAACCACATTGATGTGAAAACAGCGTTTCTTCATGGAGATATAACTGAAGACTTGTACATGGAACAACCAACAGGTTTCATAAATACAAAACAAAGACAGCTAGTGTGTAAATTAAACAAAGGTCTTTATGGATTAAAGCAAAGTGCAAAATGTTGGAATGAAAAATTGCATGAAATATTGACAAATTTAGGATTTAAGCAAGGTGAAGCAGATAAATGCTTGTACACTAGGTGCACAAATGGACAATATGCATACATTTTAGCTTTTGTTGATGATCTGCTCATTGCAAGCAAAAGTGAGCAAGAGTACAAGGACATTGTAAAGTGTTTAAACCTCAATGTTGAGATAAAAGAACTTGGTAATGTGTCATACTATCTTGGTATAGAAATTGAGAAACAAAATGATGGTTCTTATCTTCTAAGCCAGAAGCAGAAAATAAATGAGCTTATTGAAAGTTTAGGTATGCAAGATGCCCAAGTTGTAAGCACTCCCATGATCACTGATTTTCTGAAGGATGAAACAGTAAGAGAACCTTTACCAGATAACATCCAATATAGATCAGCCATAGGTAAGCTTTTATATCTAGCTACCACATACAGGGCTGATATAGCAAATGCAGTAGGAATTTTGAGCAGAAGGGTCAGCTCACCTACCAAATCAGATTGGACTGCAGTTAAAAGGATGGTAAGGTATTTAAAGGGTACCATTGATTGTAAATTAAAGATTTCAGCCAATAGTAATCCAAAACTAATATGTTACTGTGATTCAGATTGGGCAGGGGATCATTCTGATTATAAATCCACAAGTGGATATGTGTTTATGTATGGTAATGTACAAATTTCATGGGCCAGTCATAAACAAAGTATTGTGAGTTTGTCTTCTACAGAAGCTGAATATGTGGCAGTATCGGAAGCGTGCAGAGAACTGATGTGGATTGAAAAACTTTTGCTGGATTTTGGAATAGCTGAAAAGAGACCAATCCAGATAATGGAAGATAATCAGAGCTGCATCCGACTGTCACAGAATGACAAGGTTCAGTCACGCACCAAGCACATCGCAACGAAATACCACAACGTGCGAGAGTTGGTGAAAGAAGGGGTCATCAGTCTACACTATTGTCACACAAGTGATATGACAGCTGACATCATGACCAAACCGTTACCCAGAGAACATTTTGTGAATCTGCGTATAAAGCTTGGACTTTGTATGAATAAATAATTGCATGACAGTTATGCATGAGAAGGGGTTTGTTGGAATGTAATTGTATTTTACATGCATTGCCTGTCACCTATTATTTCTCTGTGATTACTCTGTGACCTCTGATGTGAATTACTTAGAGAGGTCACATAGCTATGCAACTTCCTGTGGGGGCAGATGCAGCACATGGAGCACATGGAGCACATGGAGCTCATGATCTCTCCTAACCTGAGATGCTGAGTGTTCTGTGGAATGAAAGATGAAAGGAATGACTCTTCTTGGACTGGTGGAGGATACTCAGGAATGAACCCAGCTTAACATCTGTATCCGGCCCAGCCTGCACCCAAACTCGAATAAGGAAAGAAATTGAACTGAGTGAGAGGAGTGTCTGTGGATGGAAATAAACCAAGGTATAGATGGCGTTATAATGATTTTGTTGGCTGTTACCCGGGTCGGTGGGAGAACGGAGCTGGTTGTGAGACCTGGTTTACTGAGCTGGTCATGAGACCAGGGTTACACTCATAATTATAAACAGATTGCCTTAGAGCTGGAAAGCTCAGTCTACATTTTCCAGTGAGAAGAAGAGATCCATCTCCAATGCTGAGATAGATTGAGTCTAAGAGTTAACTAGGTGTGCTGTATGATGCTATTGTATTAGTGTTGCTTGCAGAAGTTCCCTACTGTGATGGCTACCTTTGTAGTAAACCCCATCAATTAGCATGCATCCCCTGTCGCAGGTCTATCCTCTTTAAACTGGGAGGTGAGAGTGCCAGTAAAAACTCAGTTTTTATTGGCACTTAAGTATGTTCCCAGTCTTCTTAAGAGGACACCATTCAGTTTTTATTGGCAATCCTGCTTTCTACAAGCCTAAGAGTGGTGCACTCATTGCCCACACTCTGTTCTCAGAGCACTGCATTCAGCAGGATTCTTAAGCTGGTTGCACCATTGACAGGACCCCTGATGAGGGTATATTTGCTGAAACATGGCCAGTGTTGGATGTTTGATGGCAAGCGTATCCTGTATACTGAATTTGAAGAATGCATTTTGCATACACCTTTTGGACCTTACAAGTAAATTGAGCCTTTGGCCTTTCTGGTACTTTGTCTTGGTGCCTTCAACTTTTTTGTTTGACTCTTACGGGCCCTTTTACTAAGCCATGTAGGCGCCTACGCATGCCAAATTGAAGATACCGCCCGGTTACTGCGTGGCCCTTGCGGTCATTTCAATTTTGGCGCGTCTGCTACGCGCCTCTGAAAAATATTTTTTATTTTCTGGCGTGTGTAACGGACACGTGCCAAGTGGCATTTGACGCGCGTAGGTCATTACCGCCCAGATTCTTTACCATTAGGTCAATGGCTGGCGGTAAGATCTCAGACCCAAAATGGACGCGTGGCAAATTTGATGTTGCCGCACGTCCATTTTTGGCAAAAAAGAGGCCTTTTTTACAGGCGTGCTAAAAAATGGATTCGCACACAACCAAAACCTGCACCTACACTACCGCAAGCCATTTTTCAGCGTGCCTTTGTAAAAGGACCCCCAAGTTTTTACCCTGCTTTTTGTTAGCTTCATGATGCATCCTCTTGTTTAGTGCTTTTTTGAAAGTAACAATGATTTTATAAACTCCTCATACTCCTTCTCCGTTGCCTCTTCCTGTCTCTTCCACGTTGAAGAATGGTAATCTGTTTAGCCTTTTTTCATAAGGAAGGTGTTCAATCCCTTTTATTATTTGGTTCCCCTTCTGTGAACCTTACCTAGTTTCATTATATCTTTGTTAATATGGGAAGAACAGAACAGCACACAGTACTCAAGGTGTTCTTGCACAATGAACCTATACAGAAGCATAATGAAGATGACAGAGGTGGCACCTGATAGACTAACCAATTTATTGAGGCATCAGCTTTCAAGGACCAAAATCCATTTCATCAGACGCATGAAGTGAAGTGCAGGAGGTGAGTAAAAAATGGAATATAGAGAAAGAGAAAGTATTGAAAAGTGCAGGGCTGGCCCTGGATAGGAAGTGATAATAGCAGCATAGCAGTAGACTGACAGCAGGGGTGAATGAGAGAGAACAAAGACAGGATGACCTCAGGGTAGTTTATTCACAGCTGTAGTGAGTCATGAATCCATGTCCCTAGTCAGGCCTAGGGTGATGAATTCCAATTCAGCAGTTTCACACTGGAGTGTCCCTTTGAGGTTCTTTGTAGAATTATAGCAATCAAGGGGGTTGATGCAGAAAGCCACATGGTAGAGCTGCTGACTACCATGAGTTTTCTGCAAAACAATTGTCCACAGGATACAGTCAGTATTCAATGAGCATGAAACTGCTGCATATCTACACCTCATTGCAAAATATCACCCTACCAGTCAGGGCATGAGCAGCAATTGGCTCATATAGAGGCAGGTAGGGTGACATTTTAAAACAAATCACCAGCATATTTTTTGCATCAGCCCTCGTAGTCCAGCACTCCCCCCTCCGCAAACTAATGCCCCCAACAGCACTAACAACCCTAACCTCCCCTCCACCTGATATGATATTTAAAACTTTCTCTCTCCCTTTTCTAACTTTTAAAAAGCCCTGATATCTAGTAACATAGTAGATGACGGCAGAAAAAGACCTGCACGGTCCATCCAGTCTGCCCAAGAAATGTGCCACTTTTTTGTGTACACCTTACCTTGATTTGTACCTGTCTTTTTCAGGGCACAGATCGTATAAGTCTGCCCAGCACTATCCCCGCCTCCCAACCACCAGCCCCGCCTCCCACTACCGGCTCTGTTATCCAATCTCGGCTAAGCTCCTGAAGTGCTCTTTCCTCCTCCGAGGGGCCTGCAGAGGGTAGGTGGTGGCAGTAGACACCAGAATAAGTTTTTTTTTTAAGTCTGGGAGGGAGAGACTCAATCAAAGGGGATAGGGGTGGGGGATGCCACCAGACATCAGGGACACAGAAAGCTATTGAGGGCAGGTAAGTTGGGTTGAGGGGAGGGAGGAAGTGCCAATAGACAACCACTCCTCTCAACCAACTCTGCCCCGGACCAAGCAAAATATTTCCCACATTGTGCCCATGTCAAAACCCACTGTTTCTTTCTGTGCATTGCAGCAGAATGCTTAGTGGTCTTATTACCATCCATTTTAATGGAATGTGGGTCCATGTCTTCCATGCGAGTTAACACCTGCGCTCAACTCCTCTCTATATTGATCAGCAAGTAACATGGGTGTACGACATGTATTACCACGTGGATAGGCTCAAGGTAGCTTTCTGTATTTATTTATTTTATTTGTTGCATTTGTATCCCACATTTTCCCACCTATTTGCAGGCTCAATGTGGCTTACAATACATCATGAATGGTGGAAATATATTAGAAAATAGACATTTAGTGTAACAGAAGAATCTTGGGTAACATGATAATGAAAAAGCATGATAGTAGTATAACAAGCAGATATTATAAAACAATTCTGAATATATGTGGAGGAGTGGTGTATGTTCACATTTGTTGATCTGTGTGGTATGCCTTATTAAAGAGATGGGTCTTCAGTAGTTTGTGGAAGTTGGTTAGTTCGTAGATCATTTTTAAGTTGCGTGGCAATGCGTTCCATAACTGTGTGCTCAAGTAGGTAAAGTTTGACGCATGCATTAGTTTGTATTTTAGACCTTTGCAGTTGAGGAAGTGCAGATTAAGGAATGTGCGGGATGATCTTTTAGCATTTCTGGATGGTAGGTCTATCAGGTCTGACATGTAGGCTGGTGTGTCTCCGTGAATGATTTTGTGAACTAGGGAGCATATTTTGAACGTGATGCGCTCTTTAAGTGGGAGCCAGTGTAGCTTTTCTCGTAGAGGTTTAGCACTTTCATATTTTGTTTTACCGAATATGAGTCTAGCTGCAGTGTTCTGGGCTGTCTGAAGTTTCTTGATTATTTGCTCTTTACAGCTGGTGTAGAGTGCGTTGCAGTAGTCTAGATGACTGAGCACCATTGATTGTACCAGGTTACGGAAGACAGTCCTTGGGAAGAAAGGTCTTACTCTTTTTAGTTTCCACATTGAGTGGAACATCTTCTTGGTTGTGTTTTTTGCGTGGCTCTTAAGTGTTAGGTGTCGATCGATGGTGACTCCAAGAAATTTTAGGGTATCCGAAATTGGAAGGTTCAGATTTGGTGTGTTAATGGTGGTGAATTTGTTCATGTTATGTTGAGAGGTAAGTATTAGGAACTGGGTTTTTTCTGCATTAAGTTTCAGCTGAAATGCATCAGCCCATGAATGCATGATATGGAGACTTTGGTTGATGTCATTGGAAATTTCCTTTAAATCTTGTTTAAATGGGATGTAGATCGTTACGTTGTCTGCATATATGTATGGGTTGAGGTTTTAGTTTGATAATAGTTTGGCCAAGGGTATCATCATTAAGTTGAATAGTATTGGCGAGAGGGGGGATCCCTGTGAGACTCCGCATTCAGGTATCCATTTGGCTGAAGTAGTCGAGTTAGATGTCACTTGGTATGATTAGCCTCAAGGTCAGACAGAGTATCCTGGAAGGATGAAATGTTCTTGTACTGGTTTTAATGTTGCCAAATTTGGGTGACCTATATAGAATCTGGAGGTATGTGCATTAATCAGTGGAGGAGTAGCTTAGTGGTTAGTGCAGCAGCCTGGGGAATAGGGTTCAATTCCCACTATAGCTCCTTGTAACTCTGGGCAAGTCACTAAACTCTCTGTTGCCCCAGGCACAAAATAAGTACCTGTATATAATACATAAACTCATTTGATTGTAACCACAGAAAGGGAGTATATCAAGTCCCATCCCCTTTCCCCATCCAAGAGTTTTGGTGTAAATTATCATCTGTATGCTGATGATATTATGTGCATGTGTCTTTTTTCACTGCTATGGGTATTCACACCATATCTATTTCTATCTGTTCTCAAGCTATGATTGATTGGTGATTAATTTGCAAAAGACAGAGACCCTTGTGGCATTGCCCAGAAGTACTTAAGAAGTGCCAACTGCCATTAAGTTTAATGATGTTGAGTTCCCTGTGAAAGATGAAGTGACATATTTTGGTGTCATTCTGGACTGCCAACTTTGTTTGAAGTCAGTCAGCCAGCATATTATTCACATGGCAATACTTAAGAGGCAAATGTTACGTAGAGTGCTCTTTTGTTGTCTAATGATTTTCAGATAGGTTTCAGGTGTTTCTTTTTCTAAGCATTGAATAGTCAAATTTGTTGTTAGTTGGTCTTCCAGGGACTATACTTATAGGGTTATAAATGGTACAAAACACCATTGCTAAGACATTTTTGGAACTATCCCACAATGATCTTATAATGCTGGTTTTATGCAAAAGCATTGGTTACCAACCCATTGCCAAATACAGTATAAAATCTGGATGTTAATATTCAGTTATACATAGGTTCTCCCTATGTGTCTGCTGGACTTATACAATCCTGTTTACATTGCTCATACATTATTCCTGATATTAAGTCTGTAAGGAAGGAGAAGAGTCAGGAATGCATTACCTGTGGATATATGGGAACTCAGTGATTTTATAACTTTTAAGAAAAAGTAATTTTTATTTACATGAGCTTTTAATTTGTATTAGCTTTATGTGTAGTTGTGTTATTATTGTTGTTTGTTTATTGACTTGTTTATGTTTGGTGTCACCTGCTAGATATATTGCAGATTAAGTGGAATATAAATGGATTAAACAAATGAAATAAAATAAAATATGGGGTACAGACGGTAGCATACCTTTACCCCTATTCTCTTCCCCTTCACACATGGATTTCTATCCATAAAGATATCACATGCCATTTTGTTTCCTGCAGGATTTTACGCTATCCCTAGCATATAACGTTACACTTTCACCAGTTTGATCCATTACACTGAAAAGGTCCTAAAGGTAATAAAACACTTGAAGCTGCCTAGCAACTCTCTGCTGCACTAATTTTTCTGGATAAGAAATATTTGATATTGGATAATAATTTTCTGGCATATCCAGTGCTAATGAGGTTTTTACAGGGTTGGTTTCACCATTGTCATCTTTAGAGGAAAACATCCACCATTTAGAGAATTATTATCGGTCACAGCATCCAGTTTTAGCTGCATTCCCTGGGTTGTTTAAAATGTGAAATAACTTCTGGGAAGAATTTTCCACTCCATAAATACAATTAAGCAAGCATTTTGTTTTGCCTATATTAATAACATCCTGCTAGATTTTAGACTTATTTAGTTTATCACTTAGAGAGAAATTTATAATCCACTTCCTTTCTGCTTGGTGAACCAATTGTATAATTCTCTCAAGCCTTCTGAAAACGAGGGAGCTGCATTATCAGGCCTAACTATACAAATGCTATCAGGGCTAGTCTAAAGCTGACTGCAAGTTTAGAGTTCCAGATTAAGACTTAGGGGGTAATATTCAGCCTTAAGTGGGCAGCATTTGTTAAAACACTTGCTGCCATAGGCTTTTTATACTGGATATTCAGCACAAGTTCATATCAGGATGATGGCATTGAATAGTTGGCTATATCCAACTGCCAGGACTTATGTGGGTACAGACTGATAGCTGGCACCTGAACAAGTGCCCGGATAAAGTTAGGACAGTATTTTTTGTGGCCTAACTTTATCCAAGCACTTACCTGATTGGACAACTGAATATCCTGAAGTCCTGACGCCACCCCACCTCTGCCCACTGACTGTTCCAGCACAATCAGATACTGCTATGGTGGTCTGATGGTCTGAGGTGATATTCAGTGGCATTATGTGGTTAATTATCGCTGAACATCAGTGACAGATCTGACAATAAGTGTCTTCCTATCCAGTTAAATCCCATCCCTTAATTTGTAACTATGACTATGAACCCTCAAAGGAAATCTACTGTAGCTGCATTTAATTTTCAAAAGGGTGACTATAATAAAATGAGGAAAACGGTTAAAATAAAACTAAAGGGATCAGCTGCTAAGGTTAGGACACTAAATCAGGAATGAACGTTATTCAAAAATACCATCTTGGAAGCCCAGACCAGATGCATTCCATGTATTTGCAAAGGTGGAAAGAAGAGAAAATGATAGCCAGCATGGTTAAAAGGTGAAGTAAAAGAGGCTATTACAGCCAAAAGACTGTCCTTCAAAGAATGGAAAAAGGACCCAAATGATGAAAATAAGACACAACATAAGCACTGGCAAGTCAGATGCAAAGTATTAATAAAGAAGACTAAAAGAGAATATGAAGAGAAACTTGCCACAGAGGCTAAAACTCACAATAATAACTTTTTCAGGTACATCAGAAGAAGAAAGCCAGAGATGGAATCTGTGGTACCGTTAGTTCATGAAGGAGCAAAAGGGGCAGTCAGATAGGGCAAGGCCATAGCGGAGAAACTGAATTAATTCTTTGCTTCTATCTTTATGGAAGAAGATGTAAGAGATCTGCCTGTACCTGAAATAGTTTTCAAGGTTGATGATGTGGAGGAACTGAAAGAAATCTCAGTGAACTTGGAAGATGTACTGAGCCAAATTGACAAATTAAAGAGTAGTAAATCACCTGAACCGGAATGCATACATCCAAGGGTACTCAAAAAACACAAGCATGAAATTGCTGATCTGTTGTTAGTAATGTTAGTTGTTACAAATGTAACAAATAAATAATATGTGTAACCTGTCATTAAAATCATCCATAGTACCTGAAGATTGGAGGGTGGCCCATGTGACACCAATTTTTGAAAATGTTTCTGGCGGTGATCTGGGAAATTACAGACCGGTAAGCCTAACGTCAGTGCCTGGCAAAATGGTGGAAACTGTTATAAAGAATAAAATTACAGAACATGTAGACAAACATGGTTTAATTGGACAGAGTCAGCATGGATTCTGTCAAGGAAAGTCTTGCCTCACCAATTTGCTTCATTTCTTTGAAGGTGTGAATAAATATGTGGATAAAGGTGAGCTGGTTGATGTAGTGCATCTACATTTTCAGAAAGCTTTTGATAAAGTTCTTCATGAGAGACTCCTGAGAAAATTAAAGAGTCATGGGATAGGAGGCAAGGTTCTGGTGTGGATTAGGAATTGGTTATTGGACAGAAAACAGAGGGTAGGGTTAAATGGCATTTCTGTCAATGTAGGAGGGTGAACAGTGGAGTGCTGCAGAGATCGGTATTGGGACTGGCGCTATTTAACATGTTTATAAATGATATGGAAATCGGAACGATGAGTGAGGTGATTAAATTTGCAGATGATACAAAACTATTCAAGGTTGTTAAAACATGTGCAGACTGTGAAATATTCCAGGGAGACCTTAAGAAATTGGAAGACTGGATATCCAAATGGCAGAAGAAATTTAATGGGAACAAATGCAAGATGATGCACATTGGAAAGAATAATCTGATTCAGAGTTACCTGATGTTAGGGTCCACCTTGGGGGTCAGAACTCAAGAAAAAGATCTAGGTGTATAAAATACGCTGAAATCTTCTGGTCAGTGTGCGGCGGCGGTCAAAAATGCAAACAAGATGCTAAGAATTATTAGGAAAGGGATGATGAATACTATAATGCCTTTGTATTGCTCCATGGTGTGACCGCACCTTGAGTATTGTGTTCAGTTCTGGTCTCCTTCTCTGTCAGGCTTGTGAGTTCTTGTACCAAGCAGAGCGCTACCGGACCAGGTTCTGCTTGGCGGCTGGACAACCCCAGGTTTCACCTGCGCTGACCGCTGTTCCCCAGAGGTTGAACCCCTAGGTGCGGGCGGCCTGCAGGGCTTACGAGATGGAGCAGGAAGTGGGGTGATGAACATGACGGCCAGACAGACAGCAGGCAAGAGAGTGATCCAGGTACAGGCAGAGTCAGTAGGCAGGCAGCAGACACGAGAGTAATCCAGGTACAGGCAAGGTCAGTAGGCAGGCAGCAGACACAAGAGTAACCCAGGTACAGGCAGAGTCAGTAGGCAGGCAGAAGACACAAGAGTAATCCAGGTACAGGCAAGGTCAGTAGGCAGGCAGCAGACACGAGAGTAATCCAGGTACAGGCAGAGTCAGTAGGCAGGCAGCAGACACAAGAGTAATCTAGGTACAGGCAGAATCAGTAACGAAGAACAAAGTAGAGGAGAAGCACACTACTGAGCAAGTAACACCTACCAAAGTAAAAGCCGAAGCAAGGAGTCTAGGGAGAGCTTAGCTGATAAAGTGCTGGTGTCTGACATCAGCAGGGAGAAGGGGCACAGCCATAGGACAAGAGCAGGGGAAGGAGGAACCGGAAGACCAATAGGAGAGAAGCAAGGGAAGCCAGGCAGAGGAAGAGCAGACCCAGGTGAGTGGAAGCAAAGCAATCAAGGAGCCTGCAGCCAGAGAAGAACTACACACACATGGCTCAGGGCTGTGCCAGTCAAGTGTGCATGTCGACGGGACCCTGCGCAGCCTGAGGATGCCGCTTGCGTTGAGGTAGGGGACATGACATTATCTTAAAAAACACATATTGGAATTAGAAAAGGTTTAAAGAAAAGCGACAAAAATGATAAAGGGATATAACTCCTCTCGTATGAGGAAAGGCTAGAGAGGTTAGGGCTCTTCAGTTTGGAAAAGAGACAGATGAGGGAAGATATGATTGATGTCTACAAAATCCTGAGTGGTGTAGAACGAGTATAAGTAAATCGATTTTTTACTTGTTCTATAAGTACAAAGACTAGGGGACACTCAAGGAAGTTACATGAAAATACTTTAAAAATAAATAGGAGGAAATATTTTTTCAATCAACAAATAGTTAAGCTCTGGAACTATTTACCGGAGGATGTGGTAACAGCAGTTAGTGTATCTGGGTTTAAAAAAGGCTTGGCCAAGTTCTTGGAGGATACTTCCATAGTTTGCTACTGAGCAACTGCTTGCCCCGGGATTGGTAGCTTGGTAGCATGGAATGTTGCTGCTAATTGGGTTTCTTCCAGGTATGCTGGGGTGGAGATTACTGGGGGGGGGGGGGGGGGGAGGAGGTTGTATGTGTATCAGGATGTGAAATGTGCCTTTCTACTGCATAACATTACAGGAGGGAATTATGAAAACCCAAAGCTTAAGGAGGAGCCAGATTTTTCTTCCCTCAGAGGTGTCCAGTAAAGAGGAACTGGGTCTTTTTCACTTACAGGGGCCCAGCATAGAGGAGAAAGCAATTGGGCTGCCAGTTTGGTCCACAGCTGTCCCCTGTGGCTTACTGAAAGAAAGAGGCCTAGTTCACTTCCTTTCTATGGATACCTTGAATTTTTCAATTTAATTATAATTGTATTCAAGGTATACATAGAAAGAAAGTGAACTGGTATTAATTCCTAATTACCTTATTTGGTATAGCCCTAATCTATCTATCTATTACCAAATATTCATATTTAATTCAATTTGGCCCTGAATAGTGCCCAAATACATTATTTGTATTCAGCCAAATAGTAAAGAGGGGCATAATCGAACGCGAACGTCCATATCCATGGGCGTCTATGTCCGAGAACGGGTATGTGAAGGGGCGGGACAGACCGTATTTTCGAAAAAAATGGGCGTCCATCTTTTTTCAATAATATGGTTTGTGCCCAGCAAATGCATCGGATTTGTGCGGATTTGAACTGGGCGGTTTCATTTTTCAGCGATAATAGAAACCAAAGGCGCCCAGCTCAAAAACGAACAAATCCAAGGCATTGGCTCGTGGGAGGGGCCAGGATTCATAGTGCACTGGTCCCCCTCACATGCCAGGACACCAACCGGGCACCCTAGGAGGCACTTGTAACAATTAGAAAAAAAATTAAATACCTCCCAAGTCCATAGCTCCCATCCCTTGGGTGCTGAGTCCCTCAAATCCCCCCCCCCCCCAAACCCACTGCCTACAACTCTACACCATTACCATAGCACTTATGGCTGAAGGGGGGCACCTACATGGGGGTACAGTGGGTTTTGGGGGTGGTTTGAAGGGCTCCCATTTACCACCACAAGTGTAACAGGTAGGGGGGGATGGGCCTGGGTCCACCCGCCTGAAGTCCACTGCACCCACTAACAACTGCTCCAGGGACCTGCATACTGCTGTGATGGAGCTGGGTATGGCATTTGAGGCTGGCATACAGGCTGGAAAAAAAAGTTGTTAAAGTTGCTTTTTTAATGGTGGGAGGGGGTTAGTGACCACTGCGGGAGTCAAGGGTGGTCATCCCCGATTCCCTCCGGTGGTCATGTGGTCATTTAGGGCACTTTTTTGGGACTTGTTCGTGAAAAAAAAGGTCCAATAAAAATGACCCAAATTCTCGCTAAAAACGCCTTTTTGATTATCAGCCGAAGGTGCCATCTCTCCTCAGCCGATAAACACGCCCCAGTCCCGCCTTCACCATGCCTCCGACACCCCCCGTCAACTTTGGCCGTTTCTGCAACAGATTGCAGTTCAAGATGCCCAAAATCGGCTTTCGATTATACCGATTTGGGCACCTTTGTGAGATTGGCGCCTATCTCCTGATTTGGGTCGAAATTTGGGCGCCCATCACTTTCGAAAATAAGGCTGATAATATGCTATTTGGTACAGCTCTAATATCTATCTATCTATCTATCTATCTATCTATCTATCTATCTATCTATCTATCTATCTATATTTGCAGTAGTTTTTAATGGTCTCAAAAAGAAAAATCAATAATTCTTTTCTAAGGTTGGCTGCCAGCCCAGGAGTTCAGATGCTGCCAAGGTTTTGGCCTGCTTTGTTGACTCCTCAGAAGCTGAAACACAGATACAGCTCATCTGGTTCACTGCTTCTCTCCCTATCTTCTCTGCTGTGTCCAGAGACAGTGAGTTCTTAAATATTACCATATTTCCTTGATTCTAAGAAGCACATTTTTACTCATTTTAGCGTGCATGGAAAGTAGATGTGGTTTACATTCAATGGCATCTTAGAATCAAGGACAAAATGACAAATCACCCACCCAGCCTTGGGGCACCTAAATGGAAATCTATAGTATTTGGCACACTTCTTAATAGTTTACTTTCAAAATACCATACGTCTTATACTGGTACCATATTTTTCACTGTTGCAAAATGGAGATGTATTTTAGAATCTACGGCATCTTATAACTGAGGGTGATGATACAGCAGAACTGAAAGAAATCTCAGAAAACCTGGGAGATATACTGAGCCAAACTGACAAATTAAAGAGTAGTAAATCACCTGGATCGGATGGCATACATCCAAGGGTATTCAAGGAACTCAAGCATTAAATTGCTGATCTGCTGTTAGCAATATGTAACCTGTCATTAAAATCATCTGTAGTACCTGAAATTTAGAGGGTGGCCAATGTGATGCCGACTTTTAAAAAGGGTTCTAGGGGTGATCCGGAAAATTATAGACTGGTAAGCCTGATGTCAGTGCCGGGCAAAATAGTGGAAATTATTATAAAGAATAAAATTATAGAACACATAGACCAGCATGGTTTAATGGGACAGAGTCAGCATGGGTTCCGCCATGAGAAGAGAATTGCCTTACCAATTTGCTTCATTTCTTTGAAGGCATGAATAAACATGTGGTTAAAGGTGATCCAGTTGATGTAGTGCATCTAGATTTTCAGAAAGCTTTTGAAAAAGTTCCTCATGAGAAACTCCTGAGAAAATTAGAGTCATGGAATCGGAGGCAAGGTTCTGGTGTGGATTATGAATTGGTTATTGGACAGAAAACAGAGGGTAGGGTTAAACGACATTTCTCTCAGTGTAGGAGGGTGAACAGTGGAATGCTGCAGGGATCCGTATTGGGACCGGTGCTATTTAACATTGTAAATGATATGGAAATTGGAACGATGAGTGAGGTGATTAAATTTGCAGATGACACAAAACTATTCAAGGTTGTTAAAAAATGTGCAGACTATGAAATATTGCTCTGGAACTCTTTACCTGAGGATGAGTACAGCAGTTAGTGTATCTCGGTTTAAAAAAGGTTTGGCAAGTTCCTGGAGGAAAAGTCCATAATTTGCTATTGAGAAAGACATGGGGAAGCAAATGCTTGTCCCGGGATTGGTAGCATGGAATGTTGCTGCTAATTGGGTTTCTGCCAGGTACTTGTGATCTTGCTTGGTCACTGTTTGGAAAACAGGATACTGGGCTAGAAGGACCATTGGTCTGACCCAGTATGGCTACTCTTATGTACACTTACGCTCTTATGTCTTAGAATCGATGATGTTTAGAATCACGGAAATATGGTATTTGAGCTCCATAAAATAGAATGGATACTGCCTTGTCGTGTTTACTTTGTTCTATGATGTGTAGGTACTCTCCAGTTCTCTATCGACATCAGTGTATTCTAACTGGGTCTTCATTTGATTATCTTGTTCTTAATGCCATGACTCTTCTTCCTTTGCTGGCCATTAGCTAGTTCAATTTACGATAGTCATTTTGGCACAAAGTTGACCTGAGCTTACATTTGCTCATTTCTATCCAGATTTGTCTTTCTGATACCTTCCGATACCATGGTTCTTCTTAAATATTATGACTAACCTCCATTCCAATTTAAACAATATACTCGAAAGAAAATAACAACTAAAGTTCACAGAAATTGCATCAATTGAGTCCTGTGTCCTGTCCGTTTTCTATTTCTGTTGATGGCTCTCTCATTCTCCCTGTCTCCTTAGCTTGAAACCTTGGGGTCATCTTTGACTCTTCTCTCTCCTTCTCTGCTCATATCCAGCAGATTGCCAAGACCTGTCGTTTCTTTCTTTACAACATCCATAAAATCCGCCCCTTTCTTTCCGAGCACTCTACCAAAACCCTCATCCACACCCTTGTCACCTCTCGTTTAGACTACTGCAATCTGCTTCTTGCTGGCCTCCCACTTAGTCACCTCTCCCCTCTCCAGTCGGTTCAAAACTCTGCTGCCCGTCTCGTCTTCCGCCAGGGTCGCCTTACTCATACTACCCCTCTCCTCAAGACCCTTCACTGGCTCCCTATCCGTTTTTGCATCCTGTTCAAACTTCTTCTACTAACCTATAAATGTACTCACTCTGCTGCTCCCCAGTATCTCTCCACACTCGTCCTTCCCTACACCCCTTCCCGTGCACTCCGCTCCATGGATAAATCCTTCTTATCTGTTCCCTTCTCCACTACTGCCAACTCCAGACTTCGCGCCTTCTGTCTCACTGCACCCTACGCTTGGAATAAACTTTCTGAGCCCCTACGTCTTGCCCCATCCTTGGCCACCTTTAAATCTAGACTGAAAGCCCACCTCTTTAACATTGCTTTTGACTCGTAACCACTTGTAACCACTCGCCTCCACCTACCCTCCTCTCTTCCTTCCCGTTCACATTAATTGATTTGATTTGCTTACTTTATTTATTTTTTTTGTCTATTAGATTGTAAGCTCTTTGAGCAGGGACTGTCTTTCTTCTATGTTTGTGCAGCGCTGCGTACGCCTTGTAGCACTATAGAAATGCTAAATAGTAGTAGTAGTAGTGTCTTTCTTACTGACAACCATCCTAGAAAAAAACTTATTTTTCACGTCAGCCATCTTAGAGCAGGGGTTCTCAACCCATTCCTCGAGACACACTTAGCCAGTCAGGTTTTCAGGATAACCACAATGAATATGCATGAGACAGATTTGCATTCCCTAGCTTTCCATTCTATTCCATTGCTTATATACTGTTTAAATCAACCAAGGAATCAAAGCGATTTACAATTAATTAAAAAAATGTTCTTACAACCTATCAAACAAATAGGACTTCAAAGCCTTCCTAAACTTTAAATAACTTGGAATTGATTGAATAGAGACAGGAATAATATTCCAAATCTTACAAGATCGATATGCAAAAGAACTGTCGTGTATACTTTTATATTGCACATTTTTGACAGAAGCAAAACCTAATCTTAAAAAAAGAGGTAGAGCGAACTGTCATTCTACTAGAAGGGTAGGTTAATAACTGACTATGAGAAACTGGACAATCACCTGTGAAGATCTTACAAACTAAACGGGCCACTTTAAAGTCCACCCGCGCTTTCACTGGCAACCAATGACATTCTCTCACACTAGGTGACACGTGATCATATTTCTTAAAAACAAATATTAATCTGGCCGCAGTGTTCTATAATAATTGTAATCTGTTCAATAATCTTTAATGTATTCCAGCATAAATAACATTGCAATAATCAATCTGTGAGAGAATTATCATCTGTACTATCACACGAAACTGTTTTGGGTAAAATAAAGAACGCACTGCCCAAAACTGACATAGTTTAAAGAAAATTCTTTTACATAGAGATTTTATCTGATTGTTCATATTTAATTGTGTATCAAGTACTAAACCTAGTACCCTTGAATAAGTTTCATAGTAACATAGTAAATGGCGGCAGATAAAGACCTGAACGGTCCATCCAGTCTGCCCAACAAGATAAACTCATTTTACATGGTATGTAATACTTTTTATGTATTTCAAACTCCTGAATTTATAGTAATAGCTTTTAGTATATCCAACAATGTCTCACAGAAGTAAAGTAATTTTGTTTTATTTGTATTAAACTTTAAATAATTTTCAGATGCCCAATTTTGTATTTTATTTATACATAGTAATGATAGTAACATAGTAGATGATGGCAGAGAAAGACCTGTACGGTCCATCCAGTCTACCCAAAAAGATAAACTCATATGTGCTACTTTATAAGTACATAAGTAATGCCACACTGGGAAAAGACCAAGGGTTCATCGAGCCCAGCATCCTGACCATGGCAGCGGCCAATCCAGGCCAAGGGCACCTGGCAAGCTTCCCAAACGTACAAACATTCTATACATGTTATTCCTGGTGTGGATTTTTCCCAAGTACATTTAGTAGTGGTTTATGGACTTGTCCTTTAGGAAACCGTCTAACCCCTTTTTAAACTCTGCCAAGCTAACCGCTTTCACCACGTTCTCCGACAACGAATTCCAGAGTTTAATTATGTGTTGGGTGAAGAAACATTTTCTCCGATTTATTTTAAAATTACTACACTGTAGTTTCATTGCATGCCCCCTAGTCCTAGTATTTTTGGAAAGCGTGAACAGACGCTTCACATCCACCTGTTCCACTCCACTCATTATTTTATATACCTGACCTTGATTTGCATCTGCCATTTTCAGGGCACAGACCGTAGAAGTCTGCCCAGCACTAGCCCTGCCTCCTAACCACTAGTCCCGCCTCCCACCACCGGCTCTGCCACCCAATCTCCACTAAGCTTCTGAGGATCCCTTCCTTCTGAACAGGATTCCGTTATGTTTATCCCACGCATTTTTGAACTCCGTTACCGTTTTCATCTCCACCACCTCCTGCGGGAGGGCATTCCAAGTATCCACCACTCTCTCAATGAAAAAATACTTCCTGACATTTTTCTTGAGTCTGCACCCTTCAATCTCATTTCATATCCTCTAGTTCTACCGCCTTCCCATCTACGGAAAAGGTTCGTTTGCGGATTAATACCTTTCAAATATTTGAACGTCTGTATCATATCACCCCTGTTTCTCCTTTCCTCCAGGGTATACATGTTCAGGTCAGCACGTCTCTCCTCATACGTCTTGTAACGCAAATCCCATACCATTTTTGTAGCTTTTCTTTGCACCGCTTCAATTCTTTTTACATCCTTAGCAAGTTACAGCCTCCAAAACTGAACACAATACTCCAGGTGGGGTGCACCTTGAGTATTGTGCAAATTAGCTGATGCATATTGATTGAGGCTATTCTGAAAACCCAAGTCCTGCTTTGAGCAATTTAGAAAGTAAATTTTTTCTTTCATTTATTTTTACAAAATATAAATTTTATGCTTTGGAACCCAAAAGAATATTAGAAATAAGTTATACAAAAAGGGGTGAGAATGCCTGTCTCTCTCGCTCTCTGAAAATATAATGGAACAGGACATTTGACATAGGGGGAAAACTGATGAAAAACCAAGGAGTTCAAACTTTAGAAAGCCTGAACCTGTTTTTCACTGCATTAAATTTGTGACAATTATTTACAAAATGAGCTAGACTGAATCAGGGGTTCCACAGAAATAAAGCCCCCCCCCCAAAGGCCCAAATAATACATTGAAAAAGCAGCAGCACAAAGCAGAAATAGTCCAAGGAAGGAGAACACTCAAGGTTCACCACACACGTATTATTCATTGACCCGACTTGACCAAGTTTCGGCACTTATGCCTTCGTCAGTGGTCAACAAATGATCCCGTATCATAAAAATACAATTGCACGTGATATCATGCATCCAGTATTGCCGTCAAACTATAATACGGTTTTCAGCTTCCAGCACACAATAGTTTGGCGGCGATACTGGATGCATGACTACATGTGCCACTTGTACTTTTATAACACTGGACCATTTGTTGACCACCGACGAAGGCATAAGTGCCGAAACCTGGACAAGTTGGGTGAATGAATAATAAATACATGTCTGCAAATCTAGCTCATGCATATTCATTGTGGCTATCCTCAAAAGGCAATAACAGCTCCTTAATCTCTGCCCAACTGAAATTGGCACTTCAGGATTCCCCCTTCTCCTTCCTGGTCACTTGGTTGGCAGGGGCTTGCAAGCAACTAAAGACCACTGAGTAACCAAGGCTTGAGACAAAACCAAGGACACTTTCCCCCACTCTAATTCTCCTTTTTTATTAACTCCTAACTCCTCCCACAACTGTCACTCTTCTTTCAACCAGCAGCTGACTTACCAGGGAAAATACCTGTTTTATGAGCCATTGAATCAACATATCTAAGAGGGCCCCTGGATAGGTGCCTGGTTTGTCTATGACTGACTCCTGCTCTGCCAGCAAGTATCAACTTATGTATGTAACAAGGTTTTAGAAATTTGCTCCTCCCCCACTCGCAAATATACTGTACATATGATAGTTTGCCATCTTTCGGCCAACTGCAGAGATAGCAGGTGGAAAGTATGCAGCCATTTGAAGCTCTAAAGAGTGGAGTGGAGGAGTGGCCTAGTGGTTAGAGTGGTGGACTTTGGTCCTGAGGAACTGGGTTCAATTCCCACCTCAGGCACAGACAGCTCCTTATGACTCTGGGCAAGTCACTTAACTCTCCATTGCCCCAGGTACAAATAAGTACCTAAGCTGCATCAAGCCTGCCATGAGTGGGGAAGCACAGGGTACAAATAAAAAAGAACATGAAAGGTGTATAACTGGATTATTCTGGCAGGGGTGGTGTTCAGGCAATCAAGATGATTGAGCCCTGGATTGGGGTGGGTCAGAGGGGATGGGCTGGCCCTGGTTTAAGGCAGAATTAAAGCTTCTAGGAATGCAGGAAACACTGAACATTTTTTCCAGAGTCTAAACCATAGTTAGTATTAACATTTACAATAATTATTTGTAATAAAATCATATTAGATATTATCCACTTTTAGAACATACAAATAATTTTTTCCACAAACAAAAAAAAAATGTATTTTTTTTTGCTTATCCTTGTTGTAGACAGATGTTCCATTTGTCTGAACTCTATTAACTTATCTGTCAGCCTGTGATTTTAATTGGTTGAGAAAAGACAGAGAACAGGTGTTTCATAGCAATATTCCTTTAACAGACATGGATTAACACCTGTGACACTCTGTGATAAGTCCATCTACAGACCTGGCAAATGGCAAGGGAACTGCGACTGATGTACAGTACATGGATCCTGTGGGCAGCTCAAGAGATTTTGCCAGACAAAGTTAAAGACTCTGTGCAGTCTTCCTCCCACCCCTTCCTGAAGCTGCAGGAATGTTGCCGTTCGTGAGAACATTCACTGCTTCTTGTTCTTGAGAACCGACTTGCACATTTTCAGATTTGATTACTCCAGTTTCCAAACTCAAGCTGAATTATAATCAGGTACAATGTGTACTTTACTGCCTGAGAGGACTTACAATCATAGGGCCTGATATTCAAAATGATTTAAACAGCCAGGAGAGGCTTCTGAAAATGCCGAGTTAGCGCCCAAGCTGAAACCGGCTAATTTGAGGGCATTCTGGGGGCAGAGTTGGCACTTTACCGGTTAAATGCAATATTCGGCACTTAACTGGTTAAAGTTAACCGCATAAATAGGACCTCACAAAAGGCAGTCCTATCTGTATTTGGTTCTTTATAGCTGGTTAAGTGCTGAATATCATACTTAACCATATTTTGGCCGGCTCTGTATACCTGGAACCTGTACATGGTCTGGAATTGAATTTCCGGTATAATGCTGGCAGTGGTCAGCAAAACGCTGAGTATCACCAGTTGAACATTGAGTCCTAGGGGCCTAATATGCAAATTGAGTTATGATTTTGCTGGCTGGTAGTGAATGTTTAAGTTGCTTATCCTTTAATATTTGACTCTTCCTATATAATAATTTTCACCTCCAACATTCTAAAACCTGGCTGCCTGTGTCCGTAACTTTCTGGGTCTCCGAAGCCTCAGCTGATGTCACGACGCATTACGCCGACGGCGTAATGCGTCGTTACGTCAGCTGAGGCTTCGGAGACCCAGAAAGTTACGGACACAGGTGGCCAGGTACGCAACGGCGGCTGCGGAGGTTTGGCGGTGGGAAGGCGGGCTCGAGTGGGTCGCGCCAAGGGGGACCACGAACTCCGAGGGGGGTTCCAATTCGGAGGGAGGAAGGCAGGGAGGTGGGCTCTGGAACTTGGGGCGGGGCGGGGGGGAAAGCGATGAAGGGGTCTGGAACTGGGGGAGGGGGAACCTTGCTAGCGCCCGTTTCCTTCCTGCCTGAAACGGGCCTTTTCTACTAGTGTATAGATAAGATTGGGCTGCTGAAACTTGATAAAAAGCCTCAATTTTATCCATATAACAAGCAGGGGAAGCATGCCCAGCATAGCTCATGCAATTCTATCTTTTTTTGATACAGATATGGATTCTCTATGTGAAATGGGGAATCTGTTCTGTTTTGTGGGCCCACCTAAGACACTCCCTCTTCCTACCCTACCTACACCCCCTTAACATCTGTATATAGTAAGCGTCCCAATGTTTGAATGGCTACAGTTCTGAAGAGGCATTTGTTTGTCTTGGCCTCTCTCATGGGCATAGTTTGGGGAGGGTGAGGGGGGCATTGCACCCTCTCAAACGAGCTGCTGTTACCCAAAGGTGTCTCTCCCTTCTCGCAGCACTGCACTCCTCTAATCTTCCAGTAGATCACTGGCAGCATCGGTGATGTAAGCACGCTGCCTTTGACCAGCCCCCAAAGTTTTCCCTCTGCAGCATCCTGCCTATGAGGGAATAGGAACTTGTAGCAGAAAGAAAATTTCTGGGGCTGGCCAAAGGCAGCATGCTTACATCACTGACACTGCCAGTGACCCACCGGAAGATTAGAGGAGTGCAGGGCTTTGGGGAGCATGAAGGGAGAGAGAGATACTGGACCCATGTGGGGATTGATGGAGGAAGCGAGAGATTCCGCACTTGTACATTGGGAGGGGGGGGGGCAGAGAAAGATTGTATACTCTTTTGACACTATTTCTCTGACTGACAAGCTCTGTCATCGCCTCGTACCCCTTAGTACTTAAATTTCAGATTGCCTGTGGCGTCCATGCCACGGACACATGCCAAAGAAGCAAGCCCAATGAGCAGGTTGTACTTCTTGGGTGAGTTGCTTGGGGCAACTCCATACTATATTGTGATGCCCTTCTTTTTACTGCTTACTTGGCCCCTTTTTTCCATTTGCCTACATTGCTTAATCACCAGAAATATGCCACCAGACAGCTATTTAATCCTGACACTCTGGGGCTATAGGCCTGGTCCCATTCATCCTCCTGAGCTACACCGACAACTCTACAGTATCTCCTTTCACCCCCTTCTCCCTCACCTTCTTTCCCATCTCTCCTCACCTCTACCATTTTTTTTCTCTTCTCAACTGCCGATCTATTAGGAGCAAAAGTGCGGCGCTTTATGATTTCCTTGTTTCAAACCCCTCGCAGATATTCTACATCACTGAAACATGGCTTCTTAGAGATGAGGAATCTCTTCTAAATTATGGTAAGCCTGCTAACTACTCATCTTTGTGTCTCTCCTATGCTGGCAGTGGGGTTGCAATCTTTCTTTCTTCCTTGTTCAGGGTGATAGAACTTTCGTCTTCTATTTTCTCCTATCAAGAACTTACTTTTGTCAAACTTTGCTTCCCTTTTCATTTACACTTAATTTACTTTTCCTTCTCCTTTGATGCTGGTACTCTCTTTCCCAAACTTTATTTCTTGCAGTAACCAACTTTCCTAATCTTCTGCTCCTTGGTGATTTCAACTTTCATATTGATAAACCGAGGTCCACCTATGATAGACACTTTCTCACCCTCCTCTCTGATCTTAATCTTACACAACATATCTCTTTCCTACCCACATTGCAGAACATACCCTTGATCTTGTCCTCTCAGCTTTTTCCTGTGATCTTTGTCTTATCTAACTTTGGTTCTGCTTCTACACCCTGGTCTGACCATTTACTAGTTTCCTTTACTTTGCACATCCCATCTGCTCCTTTGAATAATCCTTATCTACCTGGTGCTAGGATTCGCCTTTTCCGCTACATCTATCCTTTTTCCCTTTCACCTTTGCACACTGCTCTTCTCTCTACTTTCCTCAATGTACCACTTAAGGTCCAGGTCTCCCTCGGGACTTCTCTTTAAAGGTGCAACTACCATCACTTCCAGCATGATTTTCTGATCCTCATTTCACATGCAAACCACACACCCCGTGGCTTCACAGTGGTCTCACCCTACTCTGATTTCAAACCCATCATGTGGAGTGTATTTGGAGGAAGCATAAATCCCCAGAATCCTTGAGGTTCTATCAGACCTCTTACAACCTCTGTCACTGTCACTATAAAGTGAAGGAGGCAAAGCGAAAGTTCTTGTCATCTCAAATTTTCAAATCGGTTAATAGACCCTCAGAAGCTCTTCTCTATTATGAGAGAGCTTACTTCAACTGAATCTTTGCTTCTAAAAGCTCCCTTCTACCTGATACTCTTGCATTTTCTTTTATTGATAAGATAAGAACATAAGTAATGCCACACTGGGAAAAGACCAAGGGTCCATCAAGCCCAGCATCCTGTCCACGACAGCGGCCAATCCAGGCCAAGGGCACCTGGCAAGCTTCGCAAACGTACAAACATTCTATACATGTTATTCCCAGAATTGTGGATTTTTCCCAAGTCCATTTAGTAGCGGTTTATGGACTTGTCCTTTAGGAAACCGTCTAACCCCTTTTTAAACTCTGCCAAGCTAACCGCCTTCACCACGTTCTCCGGCAACGAATTCCAGAGTTTAATTACGCATTGGGTGAAGAAATATTTTCTCCGATTTGTTTTAAATTTACTACACTGTAGTTTCATCGCATGCCCCCTAGTCCTAATATTTTTGGAAAGTGTGAACAGACGTTTCATAGCCAACTGTTCCACTCCACTCATTATGTTATATACCTCTATCATGTCTCCCCTCAGCCGTCTCTTCTCCAAGCTGAAAAGCCCTAGCCTCCTTAGTCTTTCTTCATAGGGCAGTCGTCCCATCCCCGTTATCATTTTAGTCGCCCTTCGCTGCACCTTTTCCAATTCCAATATATATTTCTTGAGATGTGGCGACCAGAATTGAACACTCAAGGTGCGGTCGCACCATGGAGCGATATAACGGCATTATAACATCCTCACACCTGTTTTCCATACCTTTCCTAATAATACCCAACATTCTATTCGCTTTCTGAGCCGCAGCAGCACACTGAGCAGAAGGTTTCAGTGTATTATCGACGACAACACCCAGATCCCTTTCTTGGTCTGTAAATCCTAACGTGGAACCTTGCATGACGTAGCTATAATTCAGGTTCTTTTTCCCCACATGCATCACCTTGCACTTGCTCACATTAAACGTCATCTGCCATTTAGCCGCCCAGTCTCCCAGTCTCGTAAGGTCCTTCTGTAATTTTTCACAATCCTGTCGCGAGTTAACGACTTTGAATAACTTTGTGTCATCAGTGGGTTTAATTACCTCGCTAGTTACTCCCATCTCTAAATAGCCAGACTCAGGTCCTCTTTATGGCCAATATCTCCACCTCCTACCATTTCCTCTCCTGTTCATCCTTCCTCTCTTATATTACTCTTCCAGAGATCTTCTATTCTCACTACTACTACAACTACACCTACTCTCCCAGTTCACTCCTGGCACTCATTTTCTATCCCCAGTGTTACTGTGTTCTCTAAGCTTATCAGATCTATCCGTCTTACTGCCTGTTCCTTGAACTCTATTCCATCCTCATGGCTTACTATTCCCCGATATTGTCTTATACCTCTTCTCTTCCACATGATTTCCATGAGTCTGTCTACTGGCATTGTCCCAATTACATGGAAACATGCAGTCATAAGGCCAATCCTAAAGAAGCCAAAATTAGATCCTTGTTGACACTTATCTCAAACCTTTGTATTGTATTTAAAATCACTGAACATATAGGGGTCAATATTCAGTCGGTAGCAGACAGCCCACATAAGTATTTCAGTTGGCGCTGACCACAGATATTCAATGCCGGGCCGTTTCCAATGACTAGCATTGAATATATATATATATATTTTTTTTTTCTTAACCGGCACTAACTTAACTGGCTAAGTTAATAGCAGGCAAAGAGAGGACTGCTATTTATGTGGTCTGATTTGCCTGCTAAACATAACCAGTCAGCGCTAAATACTTCCATTGTTGCGTGATATAGCTGGTTAACTTTTCAGTGCTGACTGCGAATATTCAGAAGAGATAACCAGCTATATCTTGCTGAATATTCACAGTTAGGCACCGAAATGCAATTTAACCAGTCAGCGGCCATTTCTGAATGGTTGAGTAGCTTTGAATATTGAGGGGGATAGTATTTAGGCAGCTTCTTAATTATACAGATGCATGTAATGTTCTACATTCCTGCCGGTCTGGCTTCCATCCAGGTCATAGTTGTGAAACTGTTCTTACTGCCCTTGTATGCAATCTTCATACATCTTTAGACCCTGGTAATATTGTCATCCTGGTTTCACTTGATTTCATGGGCGCATTTGACCTTGTTGATTATAACCTTATTTTATCTAGGCTCTCTGATCTTGGCATCTCAGGCACTGTTGTTTCTTGGTTTGCCTCTTGCCTTAAAAAATCACACTTTACATTTGTTCAGCACATCTAGTAGTAGATAATGCAAGCAGACTCAAAAAAGATGATATCTGTAGGGGGAATGACCCAAATCCTTTTCATGTTATGCTGAGATGGATACCTGATGGTCCAGTACTTCAGCTACACCACACCTAATCTAAGCCAGCCATTCCTTAGCTAACCCAAGCTTCCACATTGGTCTCTCCTTGCCTTCTTCTTCCTAATAGCATTTTATAAAAAAGAAAATAAAACAAAAAACAAAACTAGTTCTTCAATATTAATTCTCTTGGTACTTGGTCTCTTCTCCAAAACCCTAGGCTCTTCTGGACCCTGGGAACCTACTTGCTATTGCCTAAGTGCTCCTTCTTGGGCACCAGCACACTTCAGGAAAGAAGGAGAAGGAAGACCCAAAGCCAAACCCATCGCTTGATTGCTGATAAAACCGTTTGAGGCCAGTTTTCAGACTGTGGGAGTTAGACCTGCTAACTCCTGCAGTTGCGGTGAGTGCCGATATTCAATGCTGGGCCATTTCCGGTGACTGGTATTGAATATCCAGTTTAACATTGGCTGGTCAGACTTTAACTGGCCAAGCCGATATTCAGTACTGGCCGGTTAAAGTCTGAGTGGCCAAAGATATTCCAAGGTTTCACGCGGCCAAATATGGCCACCAAACCTGGCCAGTCTGACTTTTAAAAAAAATCAGCAGATAGCTGGTTATATTGACCAATATAACCGGCTATCTGCTAGATGCTAACCGGTAATATTTAGAAGTACATTGTCAGCCATGTGCTGATCCTGGCTGGTCAATTGCGGCTGAATGATGGGGGGTGGGGGGGGGGGAGTTCCTCTTTTGACTCCTCCTCTTAGAGAGTGTCATGAACCTCTTCTCCTTCCGCACTAACATCATTACTTTCACAGCCCATGGAAACTCTGAAGTCACTAGTAAGGAGGAAATTAAAACATAGTAGCAGACAGCAGAAAAAGACCAGCATGGCCCAGCAAGGTGGCTAGAATCATACTTGCCACTCTACGGAACATGTAGGATTACATGTTTAGGATTGTACCTGCCGCTCTGTGCAGATTACATCCCTCTGTGTCATTCACTTTGCTTTGATGCAGTGGCGTTCCTAGGGGGGCTGACACCTGGGGCGGATCGCCGATGCGCCCCGCCCCCCGGGTGCAGCACCCCCCCGGAACAGCGCGACGCCCCCCCGGCGAAAGAACCCCTGGCAAAATAACCCCCCCCGGGTGCACGCCGCTGGTGGGGGGGGGGGGGGGGTACCGCTCGCCTGCCGGCTCTTCGTTTTCATGCTCTTTCTGCCCCGGAACAGGCAGTAACCGGACCGCCCCCACCGCCCCCCCCCTTGGTACGCCACTGCTTTGATGCCATTCTCTTACAATATATCGGGATCCTTACAAAAACACATAAGCTTCCAGAGGTGTAGCCATATTAGTTTGGAGCATCAAAACAATAAAAAAGGAGGCAGACTTTGCTCTATCTTTGTTTCCAGCCACTAAGAATTTTCCTTCTTTGACATGCAAATTTCATGTTGGTAAAACATTAGCAGGCCATCTATCTCACAAGCATCTGCTGTACAGCAGAGTACTGACCTAGCACAATTTGCACAACACCTTGGGATGGTGTTTGACTGAAAAGCGCTACATGCATTCATATTTTCCTTGCTGGTTTCATGTAGAGGAGTGGCCTAGTGGCTAGAACACCAGTCTTGACATCCAGAGGTGGCTGCTGTTTGTGATATTGGGCAAGTCGTTTAATCCTCTATTGCCTCAGGTACAACTTAGATTGTGAACCCTCCAAGGACAGAGAAATGTGTAGTGTATGTAACTCACCTTGAGCTAGTACTGAAAAGGTGTGCTCAAAAATCCAAATGCCATTAGAAACAGAACTGCAGGATGCAGCTGAGCCCCAGTGCTCCAGCAGCAGAACTATCCCTGGAGGAATGCCATTTAACTAAACAACTGAAACAGTAATAGAAAAGAGCTGTGAATTCTACCAGAAACAAACAGCAGGAGGAGATATAGATTTCCTTTAGCTGAGCAGTGGAGAGAAAGGAAGTCTGGTGCTGGAAATCTTCTTGCCTTTTAAATAATTGATCTCCTGGACATTGTAAACTGGAGAGGTAGGTGTCATAGAATTTGTAAGTGGAGAGGGGGATGGTTGACTGACTGCTATGAAGGTCTCCCAGAAGGCACAATTCAGTACGATGTTTTACAGTGCATTCAGCATTAAACATACCAGCCCAGGAGATACTAATTTCTTTCATAAATACCTTTGCTGCTCAGCCTCCTGGGTTTTTCCAAGCTTGATACAAAGTGGTCCTCCATGGCTAGTTTTTCACCAGTATGAGCAGGCGCAGTCTTGAATACCTAGTATGATGCTCAAGCCTTGCTGGTGGACCTCTGCAGGGTTCTTTCACACATGGAGCAGCCAATAATCTGTAAAAAAAAGCAACAGAAACAGCAATAACAACATCAATTTATGTCAGATCAGCCAAGAAGTCCACAGACATGTTGACTAATTTCTTTTAACAAAGCTCTTCTTTTGCACTGCTGTTACATAAGAATAGCCATATGGGGGTCAGACCAATGGTCCATCTAGCCCAGTATCCTGCTTCCAACAGTGGCCAATCCAGGTCACAAGTACCTGGCAGAAACCCAAATACTAAAACTTAGAGTGCACTAACAGAATTAGCACACGTTAAATGCTGTGTGTCCTATTTTATACCTATGGGGCATGTGACACTTAGCACACCCTAATGTCCATTAGCGCATGCTAAGTTTTAGTAAAAGGGCCCCTAAGTTTATACCTGAGGCAATGTTGGATTAAGTGATTTGCCCCAAATCACAAGGAGCTACATTGGGATATGAATCAGGCTTCTGCGGTTCTCTGTCCACTGCTCTAACTGTTAGGCTTTCTTCGTGCCCTCTATGCTCTAACCTCTCTCTCTCTCTCTAACCTCCAGAGAAAGCATTGTCATTGGCAGACTCTACAGTAACCAAGAGGTAGTGTCTTGCTGTGGCCTCCCCGTCTTCCAGTGTTTGTGACAGGCGAAGCTCAGGGCACTCACCCTCTCCCACAGCTAGTGGCCTGCAATATTTTAAATAGTTTTACCTTGTAAAGACTTTTGTGAATGAAAAGAGGAATTCCCTGTTTACACTGCGATATAACTGCACCTGTGTTTCATGCTTGGCCATTCGTTTCACACAATATCAGATCAGTTGCTGTAGAAAGAAAACGTGTTAGGATTAACATTCATGGTAGATTGGGTTTCAGCTGAGAAGTTAGCTGATGCAGAGCTTAAAAGGACGATGTTTGGTAAATGTTGCGTTAAAAAAAAATTTTTAGTTCTTATATCTTTATTGAATGTTTGGTAAATATTTTAGGGGCTCTTTTACCAAGTGGCACTAAAGTGGCTGGAGTTGTTGTTAGCGTGTGGGTTTCCCGCGCACTGCGGCCACTTTTAGTGTGGTGCTAAAATGGCTACATTTGTATATTTTTCTGTAATGGCCACGTGCTAATTTCTCAATAAGCGCATGGGCTATTACCGTGGGATCCCTTACCGCCACCTACTTTGTAGGCACTAAAGGGTCCTTTTACAAAGGCGCGCTAAAAATGGCCTGCGGTAGTGTAGGTGCAGGTTTTGGACGTGCGCAGAATCATTTTTCAGCGCACCTGTAAAAAAGGCCTTCCCCCTCCCTCCCCACGAAAATTGCCGCATGTCCATTTTGGGTCTGAGACCTTACCCCCAGCCATAGACCTAGCGGTAAAGAATTTGGGTGGTAACGACCTGTGCTCGTCCGCTACGTGTGCCAGAAAATAAAAAAATAATTTTCAGATGTGCTTAACAGATACACGCCAAAAATGAAATTAGTGCAAGAGCTACGCGGTAGTTGGGTGGTAAGTCCATTTTGGAGTTAGTAAAAGGGGCCCTAAGGGTTCCTGCGCTACTCTCCACCCACTGACACGCCTCAGATCACCACACTACTGTGGGACGCCTCAGCATGTCCCACGGCAGTGATTTTTGGCATGTGGTATGCATGTGCTAGTCCCTACCACACCTTAGTAGGTGCCTTAATGTTAATGTTAACCAGTAAGTGCCTTAATGTTAACCAGTTGGACCTCTGAAACCAGAGGTGCCAGTGAATTCCTCAAGTTTGAGGATATGGGACCCCTCTAAAATAGGAAAAAATGAGCCTAATTCTTAAGTCTGTACAAGAGGCATCTGACACCAAGATTCATAAGATATGGTGAGAAACACCAGACAAGGAGGTACATGTACCAAAGTGTGAACTGCCTATGCAAAAGGGTGTTGTCTCCGAGGACAACAGGCCACGCTATTCCCACATATGGGTGACCTCATCCGACAGAGCCCTGGTGCACTCGCCGAATCGCTAGAACTAGAAAATTCTAGCAGCACCCCCACCGTGCATATGTTGGTGCCTTCCCGCTTGATGGATGAGCATGGTTCCCTCAGTCTCTTTTTCTCCATGGAGCTGAGAGGACATGTTTCCATGTTCTCTCCTCACGATGTTTATATATATTTTCGCTTTCGCGAGTGCCTTTCCACTGCAGGTAATTCTTTTTTATTGTTTTACATTTCTCGAATTCTTTTAAGTCGTCCCCACATGTGGCACTAATATGTGCCTCTCTTGTTCAAAGTCTTGCAGGCTGGCAAATGTCTTAATTATATATCTTATCATAGTTCCAGTCTCGTATACTGTTCAGTACAATGTTGGAATCCTCTTCCTTTGGAGTTAAGAGTGATGTCCTATTATTTTAGATTTCATAAATTGTTGAAAGCTCATTTATTTTCTATATATTTGATCTAGCTTTTGACCAATTTATTGATATGGTGTGGTTTGGGTTAATAAGATATTTGTATGATTGTTGTACTTTTCATAACGATGGCCTAGTTTTTTTACTTACATTGTAATCTGCATTAATCCTTTTTCAGTAGATAGTGGAATATACATTTTTATTGTATTGTACTGTAACTATCCTGTAAAACCACATAATTGATCATTGTCTGTTTTGCGTAGTCTTTCCTCTCTCCTTCCCCACATAGGAATAGATAGGGATGGGCTGGAGTGTAAATTTTAAGGGGCTTCGACGTTAGCTTCAGAATTTAGTACAAGAACAGCACTGGGCAGACTTTTACAGTCTGTGCCCTGAGAAAGGAAAGGACAAATCAAACTCGGGTACACATATAAAGTATCAGATACCATGTAAAATGAGTTTATCTTGTTGGCAGACTGGATGGACTGGACAGGTCTTTATCTGCCGTCATTTACTATGTTACTATGTTAGGATGAAAGTAATCTAATCCCTGTCTTCCTGTTCCATAATAACCGGCTATCAGCCTGAATATTAGGTGAGAATGAGAGAGATTCTATTGCAGCAGGAACAGAAGCAAAAGCAGCAGTATCAGATTCACTGCTTTTGCAGTTAGACCAGCCCTGGATTAACCATTAAGCAAAATAAGAATGTGCTTAGGTCAGGGAGGGAAAGGGGGCACCACAGAGGTTTTTCCCCTAGCTATCATGCCCTTAACTCTATCACTGCCGCCTGCCACACCTATTATCCAACATGTATTTGTGATTTTCTATATCAGTTTCTGACCAATATTCAGTCTGCAGGAGGCAAGCTGGCTAAGTCCTGCGATCGGTGCTGAGCCTGGATTGGCTGTCAAACTTAGCAGGTGATGCACTGAATATTTGCAGCTAGCCAGTTATATCGCATGATATTGCCAGTAAGCCGCTATGCACTAAATGCCACATTCTATATATCATGTCTTAATTTCCATACGGAAATCGAAGCATATTCTATAACAACATACATAACTTGGTTAACTAGCTGATCAGCAGTATCAATTGGATGTTAAACAAGGAATTATCCCCAACAAAAACCTTCCCAGCAATTAAATCATTTCTTCTGTCACCACTTTCTAAAGCATACTACACATCTTTATGCTGACTAATAAGCCACAAAGAAAGTTTTTTTGAAAAGGATCTTCAGATATTACAACACAAGTATGGAAACTAAAAAATGTCTTTAGCGATACTGTGCAAATAGTCATTGATACATATTTTAAATGTATCTATCTATCTATGAACTGCATTGCATTGCATTTCAAATTAATAAAGCTACTTAGCTTCAAACAACAACCAGAACCTCTGCTGACATGGTCAAATTTCCCTTTCTTCTTCAGGGTAGAGGTCCATCAAAACAAAACACAAAAAATTATGCGCCCCAAAATATCGTAAGTTCACTAAAAACCACAATAAAAACAATTTGTTATATCCAATTTCCATCTCAGCATCGGGAAAGATGGCGCTGGTGTTTTTCGCTGCCACGTAAATAGTAAACAGCTGATCTATGAACACAGTTCTGATTTGTTAGCACAATGTATCTTCAACAATTCAAGTTAAAGACCACCACTCCAACTCTGCTTTTAACCCAAGGGGTTGCACAGTTCTTAATGAAAAATTCCAGTGCTGTTCTTTATAGTTTAAAAGTTGTTCAACATCCAGTGTATAATAGATGCCAAAGCAGGGGCGTATCTGCGTGGGGCCACAGGGGCCTGGGCCCCGCAGATTTCGCCCTGGACCCCCCTACCACCGTTAACCCTCCCCCGCCTACCGCCAACCCTTTCCCCGCCTACCGCGGTCACCTACCCCCGAGGTCCGCTCCTGCTGGTATTTTAAAATATTACTTCAGCTGGCGGGGGACCCCAACCCCCGCCAGCCCAGCCGAGGTCTTTAACTTCTTCATCCTCGTGCTGTTCCTGCAATGCATCCTTCCAGTTGGACGGAGTTTGACGTCGCAGCACGTTGTACGTGCAGGACGTCAACGTGCTGCGACGTCAAACTCCATCCAACTGGAAGGATGCATTGCAGGAACAGCACGAGGATGAAGAAGTTAAAGACCTCGGCTGGGCTGGCGGGGGTTGGGGTCCCCCGCCAGCTGAAGTAATATTTTAAAATACCAGCAGGAGCGGACCTCGGGGGTAGGTGACCGCGGTAGGCGGGGAAAGGGTTGGCGGTAGGCGGGGGAGGGTTAACGGCGGGGGGGGGGGCGTTATAATGTGCCCCCTCACTCTAGCCCCTGCCCCCCCTACCGCCGAACCTCAGATACGCCCCTGTATAGACACATGGTCACATACACAACATCTTTGAAATTACAAGTAGTGTGAGCTCGAGCTGTTATACAGTGTGATGTACAAAGGGGAAAAGGGGCCCACAACTTTCACAAGAGAGGCAAGCACAAAACAACAGGGGTGAAATTGGAGCAAATTCCAAATGACCAAGGCAGACAAGGAGTAAGAGCGTCCAAAAAGTTTATTCACCAAAATAAACAGACCCAAATGACCCTTCATGGGCCGTGTTTCAGCACAAGGCCTTCTTCAGGGGTCCTAATCCTAATCCTGACTGAGCTGGTTATAAGGGCAAAAGGGAATGTATCTTGCACCACAAGCAATGTAGTGTATTTAGTGGAATGCCCGTGCAACCTATTCTATATAGGACGCAGCAGTAGACCTTAAGAACTAGATTAAATGAGCATAAGTCTCGTATTTTCACCAAGAATTTACAGGCACCACTATCCTGCCATTGGAAGGAAAGAAAACATCAGTGGAGTGATTTGAAATGGCGGATAATTGATGCTATCTTTGAAGGGTGGGAGGGAAGAAACCTCGAACAACGATTAAATTATAAGGAACAATTTTGGATTTTTACATTAAATACAGTTACTCCTCAAGGGCTTAATACGGAGGTGGAATGGATCATGTTGATTTAGCTGGGATGTCCTGATGGAAGGGTGGTTTGAGGTATATAAATTAGCTGTAAAAAAACGCCGCCACCACCTTTATCGGCTAAGAACTATACACTACCGATACGGTTGGTAACTACATGCTCTTGTTAAAAAGGGATGATGAAGAGTTAAACCTTAGTGGGACTCTAATACATGTTATCTTTGCAGGGGAAATCTCCTTGAAACACCTGAGTGGCGAAACATGATGTCATGTCGGAGGACAGCATATTCCTCTTGGAAACAGCACGTTTAAGTTGTACATTGGGAGTCTTTTTTTTGCACAAGATATGGTCAGTTTAAAATAAAAGGCTAAAAAAAGAACAAAAAGTTTAGTAGGCTTGAATGAAAAGCAAAACACAAAAACTATAATAACATTTAATAAGATTCAGAACAAAGAAGACAATTCCAGGAAGACCGGTGGTGATAAGGAGAAATGGTGGCCAAGAATTATTATTTATGATTATTATTATTTATTGCATTTGTATCCCACATTCCCCCACCTATTTGCAGGCTCAATGTGGCTTACATAGATTTGTTGACATTGTCATATCAGGATATCAGATACAGTTAGTAGTGTGTAGCGATCAAGGGAAGAGGGAAGAAGGGAGGGAGTGAATTGGATAGCTTCAATACAAAAAAAAGTAACTGTTAGCATGAGCCATATTTTTTCTTATAGTTTCACAGGAGCAGTAATGCAGGCACCATCATGATAAGATATAAGCATATAATCCACCAAAGCATGTGAGATAACCAGTTATCTCACCCTGAATATTAGTGCTTAGCCGATTAAGTGCTATTTAACCGGCCAGGTTAGTTAAATAGTGCTGAGTATTGGCTAGTATATATGTATATACAGTGGATTCCAGTTAATTGGGATGCATCAAGACTACAGTACTTTGTTCTGATTAAGTGACTGCTCCAAATAAACGAACTTGTCAGGATACCATGGAAAAGTTAAAATTATCATTTATTGTTAAACACAGAAACAGTATAGCACAGTACAATTTAAAAATTTACATTTATTCTGTAACCCAAAGGGTGAAATAAAGGAAAAGAAAACAGCTGAAAACAGCACAGTACTGTATCAACGTTGGAGGTATCGATGGAGTGTACCTTGATGAACTCTTTTCATTGACTGCAGCTAGACAAAATTGACACAGGTCTCATTGCCTTCCTGCATGAAAAAAAGTTTTAATCCAGAAATAAATCTCCTGGCATCCTGGTTTGTCACTTGTTCACACTCATTTGTGTCATCCTCTTTGGTTTCCTGATTTTCTGGTGTAATTTCTGGATGAAATTTGCTCAATGAGACTGGAAGACCTGAATATGTATACACTAGAGGAGGGAAGGGACAGGGGCCCACAGAACTTTGATCAATTACAGAACCATCCAGAAAACTTCACCTCAAAGAAATTGCGCAGAGACAGGTCCTGACTACTGCAGCTAGTACTCACAGTGTTAGGGATAGGGGTCCTCTTTCTACTTAAGGTGACTTTTCCACCCTTCCCCCCCCTCCCCCTCCGGGTCATCCCGTCCAAACACCTCTGTGAAGTTTCTTCCTGGATCAAACCACAGTTCTGATATGTCTTATGCACCCCTTTGCGCCTCTTATAGGAATAAACATACTTGGTTAGTAGGCTTCAGATGCTATGCAAATTAGGCAACCGATATGCAGATTAGCTCCACCTAGTCTTTACTAAACACTTTGTTGTGGGACTTCTTCTTCAAATAGACAGTTCATAAAGTAAATCATCTAACTGAGCCCTCCTTCTGGAGAATTGGAGTCTCAGTTAAACAGCCACCATCCCTTGGACAGGACTTTTAGCTTCCACCATAATCCTATGATCTTGTCCACCACCTCTGGTTGTTAATATCACAGTCTTAGTTCAAATGGCACAATGTCCATACCATAGTGTTTATCCTTCATATGATCCTGGCATTTAGGTACGTACTTTGTCTCAGGTATTTCTGGATCTTCCTTTGGGGCCTGTGCCCTGGAGTTTCTAGCCCACTGTACTCTATTGCTCCAGTCACTCCCCTTCCCTTCTGAATTCCTCCTTCTGGTTAGTGCCTTTTTATGTCGCTGTTAATATATTCCCCACCCCTTTCTGGGCCCCTCCTCCTGCTTCTATAAGTGTCCAGAACTTTCCTTCTTAAAGGGAAACTATCTTCTTCCCTCAGCTATGGGTCCTCCCTGGCCTATAGCTTCCTCTAGTGGCCCTTTTCATATCATTTTACAGGCCTTTCCCTGTGAAAGCTCCCTCTAGTGGCCTCTTCATGGCGGGGTATTACCCATAGTTATCACAGTATGCTGCATGAGTCATCTTATGTTCATTTCCACATTGATTAAATACATTGATTAACCAAATACCTTCTCCAAAGACAATATTGCACATGCTTCAGATGAAACCAGGCACACAGCTACCAATTCCATCTCCTTTCTCTCCTGTGCTTTTCCACAACCTATCAGATTTTCAAAGAGCAGAACTGGAAACAACTCTTGACAGAACAGCAGCCTAACTTTGACAGATCCAACCAGCAGGGAAACAGAGAGGAGATCGGAAATGCCTTTCTTTTTCTTTAGCACCCTCATGTGTCCAGACTGACTAATAAGGTAGGTGTGTTGATCATAGGCACATAAAGGAAAGAAAGGGTATTTTCCTAAATAGTAAAAAACCTGGAAGATGTATCTGAAGAAGTCCAAAAGGAGGACATCTCTTAAAAGCAGTGGTGTAGTTTTGGGTCGGCCTGAGCCCAAAGTGGGTGGGCACAAAATTTTCTCTGCCCCGCCCCATGAAGTTGGACAGAACTCAGCAGCAATGACCCTAATCCACTGATGCCAGCACCCCACACATGCTTAGTTGTCAATGGTTCAAGGATGCTATTACCAACTGCAGAGCTTGGTAGAAGGGAGTTGTGGCCGTTTTTGGAGGAGGTCTTTAGCTGTGAATGCTTGGGGATCCTCACCAGCTATATAGCAAGGGTCAGGACTGGTGTTAGACCTGCTTGGGCCCAGGTCAGAAAATAAAGAGGGCCCACCCTCCCCGATTCCCTCTCCTCTCTGCCTCCCCTCAGATTTCCCACCTGCCATTACTATCTTACAAACAGACCCTCACCAAATACAGAACAAGGGATCACAAATTAGAAATAAAATATTTAGAGAAAAATTGAACGGGAACCCCAAGAATTTAAACTTAGCATTACTGCAACACTGGAGACATAAAACAGAAATGCATTTCCTTTTCTACTGAACAAAATACAAAGACATTTGCTATGCCCATTTCCAAAAACTAACTTATTCCATTTAAAAATTCAAAATAAAATGCTTTGTTTCTACCTCTGTTATCTGGACAAATTATTTTTTCACCTTGCTGGTTCCAATTTCTCTTTTTTGCTTTCCTGTCTGTTGTCTGCTAATTCTTCTTCAAGAGGCTGCAGTCCATTTGTCTTTTCTCCTCTCTCCTGTCTGTCCCTTCACTACTCCTGCCTCTGACATATTGATCGTTCCTTTTTAGCTCTTTTCTGCCTCTCTCTCACCCTTCTTCTCATTTTTACTTTTCAACTGCCTATCAAATTTCCATCTTCTTCTTTCACCCACTAGCTCTCCCATTCCTCATCTCACTCCTTTCCAGCCCTACATTCTCTTTCTTCTTTAATCTACTCCCCATTACCATATTTCTACCCTCTGTAATCACTATCCTCTCGTTCATTTCCTTGCCACCCCCTTCTCCCCTCCCCCACAGGGTTCCACCATTCCCATTGTCTTCCTTCCACCCATCTAGCTAGCATCTGATCCCTCTTCTTCCCTCCCCACCCCACCCTCGTAGCCTGGCATTTTCCTGTCCCTTCTCTTTTCCTTCCTGCCCATTCCCCCATGGCAGCGGAAATTGCACCTCTCGTAGATTTGCAGGCGAACACAGTTATATCCACTGTTTCCTCTATGCTGAGTGGGAGTCCTCCACCTACAGTCATGCCAGTAGGGGGTGCTGTTCACTATTGTATTTTCAATAGCGAGGGAAAGGCAAGCTCTGCAGGACTCCAGGGAGCCTGCCTTTCCCTAGTGATTGAAAACAAAATATTGAAGTACCAGCTCCCACTGGAAGAAATGCACTCGGAGGACTCCTGTTCAGTTTAGCGGGAACAGTGGTTATAAATGCTCAAGAGCAGATAAAAATGTAGGTGTCTAGATTATTTAAGTACATGTGCAAATTTAACCTATTTTATAATTTACATGCATACTTGTGAATTCCACCCACACTCCACCTAAATTCCATCATCTAGACAAACCTACCAGCAAAGTACACATCATCATGTCATCGCTTAGCATACCTGGTTCTATAAGCTGTGCCCATATTTAGGTCCAACAGGATCCCTAGTTCATAGAAAAGGGGCACTTATACATAGGATTGGTGCCAATAATTAGTAATCAGACAGGTAAGAGCCTTTGCTATTCTATAAATACTCTATCCAATATTCATTATATTACATTATTATGATGCTTGTATTCCATGATTACCCTACATGGTTCAATGCAGATCACAGTAAAAAAAAAAAAAAAAAGAAATCTAGACCATTGCTAGAGAACAGCAAGATACATATAGAAAATACATAGTAACGAAGTAACATAGTAGATGACGGCAGAAAAAGACCTGCACGGTCCATCCAGTCTGCCCAACAAGATAAACTCATATGTGCTACTTTTTGTGTATACCTTACCTTGATTTGTATCTGCCATTTTCAGGGCACAGACCATAGAAGTCTTGCCCAGCAGTAGCCCCGCCTCCCAACCACCAGCCCTGCCTCCCACCACCTGCTCTGCCACCCAATCTCGGCTAAGCTGCTGAGGATCCATTCCTTCTGAACAGGATTCCTTTATGTTTATAACAACCAAATAGAAACTAGTGCAATTAAAATGACATTGAAATAAACTTACGAAAGACATCAGTTTATGATTCTTTAGTAGTCTCACATTATCTATAAGAAACGGACTAGATCAATTAAGGTGCGCTAATGGATTTAGCGTGCACTAAATGATAAGAAGCCCATTATATTCCTATGGGTGACTTATCATTTAAATCTGTTAGCGTACCTTAGTAAAAGGACCCCAAAATGTACATTAAAACATACTTCTGGAACAGGTAAGTTTTTAATGCTTTCCTAAATTGCAAAGTAGAGGAGTGTGGTAGCCGTGTTAGTCCACTCTTAAGGTTATCAATAGAAATCAAACAAAATAAAACATGGAAAAGAAAATAAGATGATACCTTTTTTATTGGACATAACTTAATACATTTCTTGATTAGCTTTCGAAGGTTGCCCTTCGTCAGATCGGAAATAAGCAAATGTGCTAGCTGACAGTGTATTTAAGTGAAAACATTCAAGCATTACTATGACAGTCTGACAGGGTGGGAGGATGGGGGTGGGTCGGAGGTATGCATATATCATTGATATTCTAACAGGATGGGTGTCATAGTAATGCTTGAATGTTTTCACTTATATACACTGTCAGCTAGCACATTTGCTTATTTCCGTTCTTAGGAAGAAGGGCAACCTTCGAAAGCTAATCAAGAAATGTATTAAGTTATGTCCAATAAAAAAGGTATCATCTTATTTTCTTTTCCATGTTTTATTTTGTTTGATTTCTATTGATAACCTAAATTGCAAATAATTCCTCACTCTCCTAATAGAAATTGGAAAGATGATGCCGGCTGCTTATGGTATTTCACTTTTATAACAGCTGGAAAATTGCTTACAGTCACCCAGTTGCCAATATTCAGTGGCGCTTGCAGTGGCGTAGCCAAGGGTGGGCCCAGGTCCAACCACTTTGGGCTCAGGCCCACCCAGTAGCAGCACACCTATGATGTGGCTGGTAGGGATTCCCAAGTCCTACCAGCTGAAAACTCCCAACATCTGTACCTCCTGCATACCTTGTAAATAGCAGATCTTCGCCTGCAGCGAGCAGCGACTGATACATACTGCTCGCACCGGCCCCACAGCCTTCCCTCTGACGTATTCCCACCTATGCGGAAACAGGAAGTTGCATCAGTGGGAAGGCTGTGGGGCCAACATGAGCAGTGTGTATTAGTTGCTGCTTGCTTCTGGTGAAAATCTGCTATTTAAAAGGTATGCGGGAGAGGGGGGATGTTTGAGAGACCATATGGTATGCAGGTGAGAGAAGGAGAGACTAAATCACCTGTGGGATGGGGCAGGGTTCTTCTGCCCACCCATCTTGGGCCCAGGCCCACCCAAAATTGAGTGTCTGGCTACGCCCCTGGGCGCTTGACCGGGCCTAGCTGCTGAATATCAGCTCTGACCAGCCATGTTGAAAGTGGGCAGGGTCAGGGGTGCTATAGGTGGTGGAGTTGGGGAGGAACCAGCAGTTATAGGGAAGCCTGCAATGTTCAGTCCCGGCACCCGCATAGCTAACTGGGCAAATTTAGGACTGCTCTGGAGCCAGTGGCGTACCAAGGGGGGGGGGGGGGCGGTGGGGGCGGTCCGCCCCGGGTGCACACCGCTAGGGGGGGTGCCGCGCACCGGTCAGCTTCGTTCATTTCCATGCTCTCTCTGCCCTGGAACAGGAAGTAAGGGAGCATGGAAACGAACGAAGCTGACAGGCGCGCGGCACCCCCCCAGCGGCGTGCACCCAGAGGGGGTTCTTTTGCCGGGGTGGGGGGTGTCCTTTCACTGGGGGGAGAGGGTCGCACTGCACCGGGGGGGGGGGGGGGGGGGCGCTGCACCCGGGGTGGCGGGGCGCATCGGCAATCCGCCCTGGGTGTCAGCCCCCCTAGGAGCGCCACTGCCTGGAGCAGTCTTAAATTCACCCAGTTAGCTATGTGGGCGCTAGCACTGAATGTCAACTGGCATCTGCATAGCCATTAAAATGATCACCAGCCCCTGGGCACCAAGGCTCCTAGCCAGTGGCGTAGCTACATGGGGCCACGGGGGCCTGGGCCCCCATAGATTTGGCCCTGAATCCCCCTGCCAACGACCCTCTCGACCCCCCTCCCGCCGCCAACCCGCCATTGCCGTCGCCTACCTTTGCTGGCAGGGGACCCCAACCCCCGCCAGCCGAGGTCCTCTTCTTCTGGCACAAGGCTTCATTCTGTTTCTGAGTCTGACGTCCTGCACGTACACGTGTGCCAGAAGAAGAGGACCTCGGCTGCTGGGGGTTGGGGTCCTCCACCAGCAAAGGTAGGCGGTGGTGGGGGAGGGTTGGCGGCGGGAGGGGGGTCGAGAGGGTCGTCGGCAGGGGGGATCAAAGTTGTTATTGGTGGTGGTGGCGGCGGCCGACAATGGTGGGGGGGGGGGTTTGGCAATGGTGGGGGGGGGGGGGGGTCGACAGAGCAGGGGGAGGGGACTAAAATGTGCCTCCTCACCTCGGGCTCTGGACCCCCATCCCGCCGAAGTCTGGCTACGCCCCTGCTCCTTTCATATCATATCAGGGCACCTAACTGGAGACACCTGGTTACAGAATTGCCTCATTGAGGTGCCAGTATTTTAAACATTTACACATATACTGCCAGATTCTATATAGCGCACTTAGGGATCCACACCAAAATCCAGGCATGTAACTTAACCAGCTTACCAAGCCAATCAGCGTATTGAACAGCACTTAACACGCAATATTGAGCACTAATTGGCAATAATTAGAATTTACGCACATAACTTGCTAAGCGGATTCTGTAATGAACTGCGCCTAAATTCTAAAGTGCATAGTTCAAAATGTGCATGACTATGGGTGGGAAAATGGGTATTTTGTGGGCATTCCAAAACTTGCACACGTTGTTATAGAATAAAGCCCAGTGCATGCAAATCTATGCACCTGGATTTATGCCACATTTTCATTGGTGTAAAAGGACGCACGTAGTTTTAAGCAATGGGATATCAACTAAGTGTATTCTATATACCGTACCTTAATCCAGGTGTCGTTTATAGAATGCACTTAGGTGGAAATGTTTACCGCATGGAATTTTTAAGCACCATATATAGAATCTGACCCATAGAGGGGGAGTTCTATATATGGCACCTAAACAAATCTGCGCTGAAAAAAATGCACTCAGTGCTTATTCTATAATCCTCGCCTAAAGTTAGGCATGGTTTATACTGTAGAATACACATAGCGCCCGTTCCTGCAACTAAATTTAGTCATGGCCATTTACGCCAACTAAGACCTGATGTAAAAGTGCACAAGTAATTTAGGCACAGATTGGGCATATTTTATAACACTGCATGTACCTTTTAGGAAAACCCATGCCCCTCCCATGACTGTGCCCCTTTTTGAGATCCACACAGTGCTCTTTACGTGCATTGCTTTACAGAATACGCATAATAAGCTTTGTGCGTAAATCCTAATTAGTGCCAATTAGTACCAATAATTGCTTTCTAGCATCCAATTATCAGAGCTGATTGGCTTGTTACCCGATTAAATTCCATACACAAATTAGCTAAGCATGCCAATTTGTGCGCAGAACTCTAGTTGCCATATATAGAATTGAGGGGATAACGCACAAATTAATGTGGGCACCTAGTTTATACAATTGTCTCTGTAAAGTCTGAAAATGCAATGGGATAAAAGCTGGTTTGCCATGAAATTAAGAGTTCAATCTGATAATAGAGATCAGATATAATGGTACAAGAAAGAAATGTACTTTTAGTACTGTTTATTTGCTCAAAGAACTAGACTTCTAAAAATAGTTATTTGCACACAGTAACTCCTTTCATTTTTTGAGGCGGATGAGGAGGAGGGGATTATGTGCTATATATAGAGCTTGCTCCTGAGACAGGATTGGTTTGATGTGTTTTCAGTGCCAAAAATAGTGCCTCGGGATTATTTTTACATGAAAGAGTGCTTATTTTCCAGTTATAAATAGAGGCATGACCAATGGACTGTGGAACGATCCTATTTGTTAAAAAAAAAAAAAAATCCTTCCCGAACAAGCGTCAAGACTTCTTTCTTTCATACGTCTCTTGAAATAATCACATTTGCAAATGGTGAGTGTAGCACGTCTTGTCTTTCATCATTCTTTCTCTCAAGCTCTTTTCAGCATGAATTTTGCAGCGATAAATGAACAATCACGTATAAAAGGCACTTTCTATAGTGAGGCAAATGCAAGTTCCTCAAGCAGAATTAAAACAGCGTGCACTGCCTGGCATGATTACAGCAATCTGCTTTTATATATTCTCTCACACCAAAAGAGGACCTAATACTGTTTTATTTCAAAAGCACCTGATTTAGAGGGGAAACAAAGATAGAAAGAAACATATACTATGTGTAGCCACCACTGCGGCAGAAATACATTATACTATTGCACAAGAAATACTTTTTTAAAAAAGCAAGAGAGATGAGAGACCAATGGCTAGCCATAACATGGAGAGTTAAGTGAGGTTGGCTATCTCATACCCAGATGATCAAAAGTAAATGCGAACGCTAAAGGCCACTAGCGTCAGACTAGTGCCTGCATTTACATGGTGCCCATGATCAAACAGCATCCAGCGCGAGAGCGCAGGAACACTGCAGAGCTTATATGGAAGGGAGGCCCCGCCCAGCACATCACAGGATGCACTGGGCAGGGTGCTGCCATTTTGAAGACAGCGCTGGATGAGGAGGGAGTGTGATACTCCCTCCTCCGTCAAAGAGGTACGGGGGGAGGGCTCTGCTAGACCACCGGGGAGCATGGGAGTTGGAGCAGCAGCCCATTTGGGCCACCAGGGCATTTTTTGGGGGGAGGGTTGGAGATCCACTGGAACTCCAGCCCCTCTGCGCCCTTGTGTCGGGGGGAGCTGGAGGTTCACCAGACCTCCTGCCCTCCGCGTCACTGTCTAGGGGAGGGGCTTGGGGTGGCGGATGGTGGAGGTCTGAGATTCCCACAGACCTCCATCTCCTCGTTTGACAGGTCCAGGCACACCAATTCGTACGTTCTGCCCCGCTACTGTGTGGCCTGGGTAGTAATTTCATTTTTTATATGCATCCATTACGTGCACCGGAAAATATATTTTATTTTCTGGCGCGTAGCGCTAACCGGGCTGATGATTACCACCTGGTTAATGCGTGAGAACTTACCGCAAAGTGAATGGGTGACGGTAAAGTCTCAGGCCCATTTTGACGCACGTCCATTTCCGGCCCACAAAAAAGGCCTTTTTTGTAGATGCGCTTAAAAATGGAGCTACGCATGTCCAATACATGCATCTACACCAGCGCAGGCCACGTTTTGGTGCACCTTAGTAAAAGGACCCCTAAGTGTGGTTTAGGCAGTCATTTCATTCTGAATATCGAAGGGGGGGGGGGGGGATATGTTTCTAAAATGGCTAACATAAATATTTATATTACAATTTTAGAACATAAACATTTATGTGCTTATTTTGACCCATTACTATTTTAGACATTTATGTTTCTACAATGGATGCTTCTGCCTCACTGAATGAGTACATAAATATCCGTAAAACAGGTTCCAGGAAAACTTGAAACATCCCGACCTGGAAATCCCAATTCAGATTTGTGTGTCCTTTTTAAAATCTGCCTCCATGGGGGCAATTCTATACCAGAGCACCACCAGTTAGGTGCCCCGATACCATGCAATGATACCCAGGTGCCCTGGCGCCATTAGAGAATGTTACTGTAACCTGGTATTGGCACACCTAACAGTCATGTACCCGCAGTTCCATCAGGAGTCCACACAGGCCACACAGATCCACAAAAGAGAAGACACAAAAGAGAGTAGATCCAAATCCAATATATAAAATGATGCCTTTATTTAAAAATACCCGACGTGGCCCACAGGCTGTCAGCAGAGACTAGTGTGTGCATTGTTGCAGCTTTGAAAGAAGCAGCCTGTTCTTAGTTGTGCTTCAAGCTGTTGTGCTGAGCGCTAATATGTTTAGATTGGGAATGTGCACCTGTTCCGGGGCAGAGGGAGCAGCAGGGAGGGAACGAGCGGACTCGGAGCTAACAGGCGCGCAGCACCCCCCCAGCGGCGTGCACCCGGGGCGGACCACCCCCACCGCCCCCCCCTTGGTACGCCACTGTGCTTAGGGCGCATACATGCATAAGTGCTAATTTACTCTGCATATACGTACACAAGGTGTGTGTAAGTCCAGGCCCTTAGTTATAGAATTGCCCTTCACATGTCTAAGAGTACATCTGTGTATACTTCTCTGTTCAGCAGCTCTGAATATAGGTACTATTTGAAAAGCCTACATTACACAAAAGAAATTTTAGTCTGGACATCCTGCTAAAAATTTTAAGGGTCATAGATTCTGAAATAGTGCCTTTCTCTTTTAAACAAAATAGTTTGCATATTATATGCAGGTACTTTCTCTGTCCCTAGAAGGCTCACAATCTAAGTTTTGTACCTGGGGCAATGGAGGGTTACATAAGTACCTAAGTATTGCCATACTGGGAAAGGCCAAAGGTCCATCAAGCCCAGCATCCTGTTTCCAACAGTGGCCAATCCAGATCACAAATACCTGGCAAGATCCCAAAAAAGTACAAAACATTTTATACTGCTTATCCCAGAAATAGTGGATTTTCCCCAAGTCCATTTAATAACGGTCTATGGATTTTTCCTTTAGGAAGCCGTCCAAACCTTTTTTAAACTCCGCTAAGCTAACTGCCTTTACCACATTCTCTGGCAACGAATACCAGAGTTTAATTACACGTTCTGTGAAGAAAAATTTTCTCCGATTTGTTTTAAATTTACTACATTGTAGCTTCATTGCATGCCCCCTAGTCCTAGTATTTTTGGAAAGCGTGAACAGACGCTTCACATCTACTCGTTCAACTCCACTCGTTATTTTATAGACCTCTATCATATCTCCCCTCAGCCGCCTTTTCTCCAAGCTGAAGAGCCCTAGCCGCTTTAGCCTTTCCCATAGGGAAGTTGTCCCACCCCCTTTATCATTTTAGTCGCCCTTCTCTGCACCTTTTCTAATTCCACTATATCTTTTTTGAGATATGGCGACCAGAATTGAACACAATATTCGAGGTGCGGTCGCACCATGGAGCAAAGGCATTATAACATCCTTATTTTTGTTTTCCATTCCTTTCCTAATAATACCTAACATTCTATTTGCTTTCTTAGCCGCAGCAGCACACTGAGCAGAAGGTTTCAGCGTATCATCCACGACGACACCTAGATCCCTTTCTTGGTCTGTGACACCTAACGTGGAACCTTGCATGCCGTAGCTATAATTCGGGCTCCTGTTTCCCACATGCATCACTTTGCACTTGCTCACATTAAACGTCATCAGCCATTTAGATGCCCAGTCTCCCAGTCTCGTAAGGTCCTCTTGTAATTTTTCACAATCCTCCCGCGATTTAACCACTTTGAATAACTTTGTGTCATCAGCAAATTTAATTACCTCACTAGTTACTCCCATCTCTAGGTCATTTATAAATATGTTAAAAAGCAGCGGTCTCAGCACAGACCCCTGGGGAACACCATTAACTTCCCTTCTCCATCGAGAATAATGACCATTTAACCCTATTCTCTGTTTTCTATCTTTTAACCAGTTTTTAATCCACAATAGAACACTACCTCCTATCCCATGACTCTCCAATTTCCTCTGGAGTCTTTCATGAGGTACTTTGTCAAACGCCTTCTGAAAATCCAGCTACACAATATCAACCGGCTCCCCTTTATCCACATGTTTGTTCACCACTTCAAAGAAATGTAGTTGATTGGTGAGGCAAGATTTCCCTTCACTAAATCATAAGTACATAAGTAATGCCATACTGGGAAAAGACCAAGGGTCCATCGAGCCCAGCATCTTGTCCACGACAGCGGCCAATCCAGGCCAAGGGCACCTGGCAAGCTTCCCAAACGTACAAACATTCTATACATGTTATTCCTGGCATTTTGGATTTTTCCAAGTCCGTTTAGTAGCGGTTTATGGACTTGTCCTTTAGGAAACCGTCCAACCCCTTTTTAAACTCTGCTAAGCTAACCGCCTTCACCACATTTTCCGGCAATGAATTCCAGAGTATAATTACACATTGGGTGAAGAAAAACTTTCTCCAATTTGTTTTAAATTTACTACACTGTAGTTTAATCGCATGCCCCCTAGTCCTAGTATTTTTGGAAAGCGTGAACAGACGCTTCACATCCACCTGTTCCACTCCACTCGTTATTTTATATACCTCTATCATGTCTCCCCTCAGCTGTCTCTTCTCCAAGCTGAATAGCCCTAGCCTCCTTAGTCTTTCTTCATAGGGAAGTCGTCCCATCCCCGCTATCATTTTAATCGCCCTTCGCTGCACCTTTTCCAATTGTACTATATCTTTCTTGAGATGCGGCGACCAGAATTGAACACAATACTCAAGGTGCGGTCGCACCATGGAGCGATACAACGGCATTATAACATCCTCACACCTGTTTTCCATACCTTTCCTAATAATACCCAACATTCTATTCGCTTTCCTAGCCGCAGCAGCATACTGAGCAGAAGGTTTCAGTGTGTTATCGACGACGACACCCAGATCCCTTTCTTGGTCCGTAACTCCTAACGTGGAACCTTGCATGACGTAGCTATAATTCGGGTTCTTTTTTCCCACATGCATCACCTTGCACTTGCTCACATTAAACGTCATCTGCCATTTAGCCACCCAGTCTCCCAGTCTCGTAAGGTCCTCTTGTAATTTTTCACAATCCTCCCGCGATTTAACCACTTTGAATAACTTTGTGTCATCAGCAAATTTAATTACCTCGCTAGTTACTCCCATCTCTAAATCATTTATAAATATATTAAAAAGCAGCGGTCCTAGCACAGACCCCTGAGGAACCCCACTAACTACCCTTCTCCATTGTGAATACTGCCCATTTAACCCCACTCTCTGTTTCCTATCCTTCAACCAGTTTTTAATCCACAATAGTACATTTCCTCCTATCCCATGACCCTCCAATTTCCTCTGTAGCCTTTCATGAGGTACCTTGTCAAACGCCTTTTGAAAATCCAGATACACAATATCAACCGGTTCCCCTTTGTCCTCTTTTAAATCCATGTTGACTGTCTCATTAATCCATGCTTTTGTATATGCTCTGTAATTTGGTTCTTAATAATAGTCACTATCATTTTGCCTGGCACCGAGGTCAGACTCACCGGTCTATAATTTCCCAGATCTCCTCTGGAACCTTTTTTAAAAATCGGCATTACATTGGCCACCCTCTAGTCGTCCAGTACCACATTCGATTTTAAGGATAAATTACATATTTCTAACAATAGCTCCGCAAGCTCATTTTTCAGTTGTATCAGTACTCTGGGATGAATACCATCCGGTCCAGGAGATTTGCTACTCTTCAGTTTGTAGAACTGCCCCATTACATCCTCCAGGTTTACAGAGAATTCATTAAGTTTCTCCGACTCGTCAGCTTTGAATACCATTTCTGGCACCGGTATCACTCCCAAATCTTCCTCGGTGAAGACTGAAACAAAGAATTCATTTAATCTGTCCGCTATGGCTTTGTCTTCTCTGACTGCCCCTTTTACTCCTCGGTCATCTAGTGGTCCAACTGATTCTTTTGCCGGCTTCCTGCTTTTAATATACCTAAAAAAATTTTTTACTATGTGTTTTTGCCTCCAATGCAATCTTTAAGGGTTAAGGGGGTCTTTTACTAAAGCTTACCTTGAGCTATCTGCAGCAGGACCCATTTTATTCCTATGGGCCCTGCTGCAGATAACTCGAGCTAAGCTTTAGTAAAAGACCCCCTAAGTGACTTGCCCAGGGTAAAAAGCAGCTGTTATGGGAATCAAACCTAGCTCTCCAGGTTCTCAGCCCACTGCATCAAGCACTAGGTTATTCCTCCACTCCATCTACCTTCCACTGTCAGAGAACCTTAAGTTTAATTTTGGCTGCTTCTGACACTGCAAAAGATTATACTGGTAGTTTTCTTGCTGCACCGCTGCAATATTGACTAATTTGTGACATGACATGTTAAACCTTTAACCAGTGATTGTTGCAATTCTGGCTCAGGATGAAAAAGTCACTGAACTTTTGTACAGCCTATGCTCCGACAGACACAAAGGAAGAACAGCACTTACTGGCTTAAGAGAAGAGTTCAGAGATCATTTGGCCTGAGCAGTGACGGATGTTGAAATGTTTGCTTTATTGCATCGCCTGCTGAGATTAGGGTTTCAAATGTGTTTAATGTTCTCCACATTTTGCAGTTTGCACAAGGAGCAAATGGAATGATTGATTTTATGTTTCCCCCCCTTATCATACAAAATAACTCATGTTTTATTGAGATTGTAGAAATTATTGCAGCCTCTACATGTGTGCTTGTTTCCGACACCTGGGCTTTCTTATCTTTACTGATGTATAAAAGAGAAATGGAAATGAATAATTTACTAGTTATTTAAAAAATGTATGTGGCAGATAAGCAGTAATGGGAAGTTTGTTCTGTCCAGTCATGTATGTTCGCCACCGATTAGTACATGAGAATTTGTTATATAACATCATTATTAAAATTCTAATGCCAATAAATGCAGGATTAGCACATTCATTGTATAATTCATGACTAGTGCAGTCAGATCCATGTGAAAAACTGCAATCACTGTTGCCTGGAGGCATAACCTGGCTGGCAAGCAGTCTAATCAAGACGAAAACGAAATGAATTTAGCATCCAGTTCTTCGACATTGGTTGTACTGAAGAGAGGGCAGGTACACATTCCTCTTTTTTTAATTTATTTTTCAAAATGTTGCAACTGCAAACAGCATAAGAAAGGGAATGTCATTGCCACACAAAGCAAAGCCAGGAATGTATTCTAGTCTAAGAGGCCCTTTTACAAAGCTGTGGTAAGCACTAGCACAACAGTGACCAACTTCGGCCCTAGCCAAGTCGGGTTTTCAGGATTTCCCCAATGAATATGCATATGAAAAGGGGGAAAAATGATCAAGTTGTCCAATTAACTAATTAACAATAAAAAGCAAAACATTGAAATTTGTGACGTGTGCTCAGAACCCAGTACTACCTGAACGGGGTGACACCCACCAATCCCATCGTTGCACACTAAAGAGAAAATTGAAAAAAGATTTAGGGTCCTGTTTACGAAGTTGCTTTATAGGCGTGTTGACAGTTTTAACGCGCGTTAACCATGTACACGAGTTAACTGTACACGTCTACAATGTCCCTATAGGTGCCTTAGCGCCCGTGCTAATTGTAGACGCATTAAAAACGCTAAAGCGTCTTAGTAAACAGAGCCCTCAGTTCATTAGGCGTAGTCTTCTAAAACAATTGCATGTGAGGTATTGAATATCCACTTTAAAGCTAGAATATAAAAATATATAACTAGTCTCTCGATTGATTTTCCCAGATATAGTGCAAAACTCACATATATCTCAAGAGTCAACTTATCGGCTGAGCTAGTAATCTTCAATAAATGGACTAGTCATCAATAGATGGGAGCTTCTCGGTGAGTGTTCCACTGATATACTCCAAGTCCTATATTCACGCCAGGGCCGCCGAGAGACACAACTGGGCCTAGGGCAATACCGCCCCCCCCCCGCCTAGACTGCCGCAGCCCCTCCTCCCTACACACACACATGCACTTGCATCACCTCCCACATTTTCGCCGCAGCCCCCACCCCTTTATTTTCCTCGGTCTGTTGCAGGAAGGTTGGATAAAAACCTCCTTGGTCTGTCGTCTGTATGCCGGGACCCGGATGATTGTATTAACGTGATAACCTGGATCACTCGAGTTATCGCGTTAATGCAATCATCCGGGTCCTGACACACAGGAGCAGCAGGAGAGAGACAGACCCGGAAGCAAGAAAAAGCTAGCCAGCCCTGGCCTTCCCCCACCCCCCCCTTAAAGGCCGGGCCTAGAGAGTTTTGTCCTCCCGCCTTCCCCCTCTCGGTGGCCCTGATTCACGCATGGATCCTTGACATGAGCTGTGTTTCACATCCGTGCTTCTTCAAGGGAAGATAGATATCTATGATATTTCTCATATCCTGAACAGCAATCTCCAGGATGGAACATCCACCCAGACTGACCTCACGTGCAATTGTTTCAGAAGACTACTGCTAATGAACTGAATCTTTTTTTCAATATTCTCTTTAGTGTGCAACGATGGGATTAGTGGGTGTCACCCCGTTCAGGTAGTACTGGGTTCTGAGCACACTTTACAAATTTTACTGTTTTGCTTTTTATTGTTAATTAGTTAATTGGACACCTTGATCATTTTTTTCCTTTTTGGGGGGTTAATTCACCACATACTTGGTCAGGTGTGTTTTGAGTTTATTTAAGTAGCAAACACAGCAAAGGTGACACCGAAAGAGAGATAGACTTGAAATGATGTTAATAAATAAGTACAGCTGTAATAAAAACATCCAAAGACCTGACACAAATAATATTTCGACCACACGGCCTGCCTCAGGATTCTTAAAAAAAGGATGAGTTCAGTTTGAGACAACTACCGGTGCGTTTTTTTCGATTTTTTTGAAGGTGCATTAGATTACCACATGAGATTTAAGAAGTAGAACATGTGAACTCATCCTTTCTTAAGACTCCTGAGGCAGGCCATGTGGTCTATCTCTCTTTTGGTGTCACCTTCGCTCTGTTTGTTACTTGTGTGCCTCGCGAGGGACCTTGTTCTTCTGTTTTTCGTTGAGTTTATTTCAGCCCAGCGATTATGTTTTTTTTTTACAATGAATATGCACGAGATCTATTTGCACACAATGGAGGCAGTGCATGTAAATAGATCTCATGCATATTGATTGGGGAAATCCTGAAAACCCAACTGGATTGTGTCCCTCGAGGACCGAGGTTGGACAACCCTGCACTAGCGCATGCTTACCACAGCTGAAAGGAGTTTACCGTGGGATATGCTGAAGCATCCCGTGGTAAATGTGCAATGTGCACACCCAAAGCATGCACTAAAAAATAATTTTTTTCACCTAGGGGGTGTGTCTGGGGGGCAAAGAGTGGGCACATCTGCATTCCCATGCGCTAAACGATTAATGCGTGAGTAGCGCATGAGCCCTCACTGCCTACAAAATAGGTAGTGGTAAGGGCTCACGTACTAATGGCTAAACTAGTGCTTGTAAATCCAAAATATGGTAAAGTTGTAGTAAATACAGGAAACACAATCACTATAAGTTAAAAATAAGGAGGAAAAGACCTCATTAAGACCTGAATCCACAGTGGTGGTGCCGTAGCCACCTTTATGTGTGCTTGGTCAAATAAGTCATCATCGGTCAGAAAAACCTCCTGAAAAAAAGGTTGTCTAGTAGATCAAAAATCACAAAACTTTAATTTTCAATCAAGTTACTACTAGCAACCAAATAATAGAAAAATGCTACTTAGTTTGAGTTGCACAGCACAGTGCCTTTACTTTAGTAGATTCATGTCCTTCCATCTATCACCCAAACTTTTAAACGATCATCTTTACAGGTATTGTTTAGTGATCCTTAGAATAACAGCAAAATGACTTCTTTGTTAGGCAAAGGTCCCAACGGGGATCCGTTTCGCAAAGGCTTCTTCCGGAGACCTTGCCAATCTTATAGACGACCTATTGCTGCTGTACTGTTATTTTTAAAATTATAGTGGTTGTGTTTCCTGTATTTCCTACAAGTTTACCATATTTTGGATTTAGAATTGCTCTACTGATTGGCATAGCTGCTATGGGGCCTAAATTTGGCCCTGGACCCCCCTGCCGACGCCCCTCTCAACCCCCCCGCCAACGCCGTCTGTACCTTTGCTGGCGGGGGACCCCAACCCCCGCCAGCCAACTCTTCTTCCTTCATTTTGCTTCTGAGTCTGACGTCCTGCACGTACAACGTGCAGAACGCCAGACTCACAGAAACAGAATGAAGCCCTGTAGATCGCAAAGCTTTGTTCTGTTTCTGTGAGTCTGATGTCCTGCATGTTGTACGTGCAGCAGGACGTCAGACTCAGAAGAAACCAAACGCAGGAAGAAGACCGGCTGGCAGGGGTTGGGTTCCCCGCCAGCAAAGGTACAGATGGCGACGGATGGCAGGCGGGTCGGGGGGGGGTCAAACTTGTTGGAGGTGGTGCTGGCAGCGGCGGGGGGGGGGGGGGGGGGGGGGGGCGATGGCAGCGGGGGGGGGGGGGGGGTCGGTGGCCCCCCCTACCGCTGAAGTCCCGATACGCCCCTGATTTGGATATATGGTATAACATTCTTATATTTTTTGGTTGTTTAAACCAGTATTTGGCCATTAGTTTGGAAAATAGAAAACTGGCCATTTTCCAGCTTCACTAAAAACAGCCTTAGTGCACGGGAAAGACCCATGTAAGGCCACACTAAGACCACTTTTAGCACAATCTAGTAAAAGGGCCCCAAAGAATTTAGATCTACATTGTGTCTTGTGAAGTTTGACCAAGGAATATTTGTGAATACGGAGAACTGTCGGTATAGTATATATGCCTATTACTCCTTTTCATGTATTCTGCTTTGATGTTTTTATTTTTTTTAACTGGAGGTCACTTGATTTTTTTTGCGCCAGTGTTTTATGTGAAATTGAGCTCAACATTTGGAACCCTAATGTGCAAACAGAACACAGAGGTGCTTTCAGCCAGACTTTGGCTGATTGACTGTATTGTCTGTTGTATAGACAAGTTGTCCAGAGACTTGGCAGCTAGTAAGACAGATGGTCTAAGACCGAACAATGAAATACAGCACAGCTTGAGGTACTGCACTGTTGCTGAGATCTATACTATTCTATTTCCATTCTATTTGTAAAAATGAATGTTAGAATTCAAAGTAATTTTGCATCTTAGGTTTTAATCGCCCGATATTCAGCCGCCGGCGGGCAGTGCTTTGACTGCTCGCTGCCAACATTCAACCTGGATATCTCATCCTGGGCCATTTCCGGCGACCAGCATTGAATATCCAGGTTTTTCCAACGCCAGCTAGTGCATTCAGACTTAACCGGCCATGGCTTAGCGGGCAAAGGTAGGCCTGCTTTTTATGCGGCCTTATTTGGCCGCTAAGCCTGGCTGGTAAAGATCTGCCAGTTAGCCATGGCGGTATAGCAAATCTAATAAGCCATAAACCATTTCCCCAATCTTATCATAGGCATTTTCAAAGGCTAGTGTAAGTACTTGTGCCTATACACATCTGTGCACATATATCTGGTTACACTTGCATTCCATAAAGCAAAGGAGGCACCCACATTCCTTTATAGAATAGGCTTCAAATGGGTGCCCAAGAAAAGGACAACCTCTATAGCAGAGGATTCTCAACCCAATCCTCAGGACACACCCAGTCAGCCAGGTTTTCAGGATACCCATAATGAAAACAAATGAGATAAATTTGCATGCACTACCTCCATTCTAAGCAAGTCTATCTCATGCATATTCATTATGGGTATCCCAAAATCCCGACTGGCTAGGTGTGTCCCGAGGACTGGGTTGAGAACCCCTGCTCTATAGAGTTACCCTCAAAGACTTTTTGGAAGGGGGGGTCCTTTTCATCCTTCTTCTTCAGTGTATATGCCTTTTATTTTTCCTTCACATCATAGCTTTAGCGCTTTTTATCTCTTAATACCTAAATTAGTCAAGAAAAGGCTATTTCCTCAATAAAAATGATGATTTACAATCAGAGGTGTGCATCTTAAAACACTAGGTGTCCGAATTGCTAATCTGAGACCACAAGTCATGAACACTAAATCATCTATACTGCTCAGAAGACTTTTATAGCATCACAGAAATACAGGGCTATATTTATTGACTAGGCATCTAAAATGCTTGTTTAGGGGAGCCGTTTCAGTCCTTCTACAAAGTAGAAATCATTTCATGTACAATATAGTCTTAGTACCACACAGTGGCGTGGAGAACCAGGCAACAGAGTACTCAAAGAAGCAGAAATGTTGGAGAGGATGGGTTGAGGTATCAGAGAGTTGAGATGATAATAAAAGATTGTGTGAAATTCAAAATGGCAAGCATCGTCTATTATGACTATTAAAGAAATGGTAATAGAAGGTACAGCAAAGAGAGGCGAGTCTAATGAGAGAGATGAACCAATGGTGATATTCAAACTTTTTCCTACACTGGACAAAGAAACTGAATCAAGAGGGAGGAAACCAGATGGTAGATGAAGATTAGCAGGAAAGAGTGGAAAGCAGAGAATATCAATTTTAAACAAATCCAGCACTAGATAGTGTCAGCACGTCCAGAGAAACACTGCTCTGCAGTTGCGTTCCTTAGTCGGCTTCCACCCGAGGCGGATTGCCTCTGCGCACCTCCCCCAGGTGCAGCGTCTTCCGTCCCCCCCCCGGGTGCAGCACCCCCCCCCCAGCATATCACCTCCAAGTCCCCCCCCCCCAGGTGCATTTTTCTTACGTGCTGGGGTGCTGGGAGCAGCTGCTCATCTGTCTGCTCCATCAGTTCCCTGCTCCCTCTGCCCTGGACCAGGAAGTAACAGCAGAGGGAGCAGGGAACCGGCGGAGGCAACAGCTGCGCGGCTTCTCACTGCACCCCTCCTGCAGCGTGCACCCGGGGCGGACCACCCCCACCGCCCCGCCCTCGGTACGCCACTGCTGACAGTCATTGTGCTTTAATAAATGCAGGAGGTGAGCCTTTTTCAAAACTCTGGAATGACGGGGCATAGGATGAAGTTAACAGGTTACAGGCTCAGGAGTAATCTTAGGAAATGCTTTTTCACAGAAAGGATGGTGGATGCGTAGAATCGCCTCCCGGTGGAGGTGGTGGAGATGAGGAGTGTCTGAATTTAAGAGAGCACGGGACAGGCAATGGAGGATCTCCTAGGATAAGGAGAAGGTAGTGGTTGCTGTGGATGAGCAGACTGGATGGGCCGTTTGGCTCTTATCTGCTGCCATGTTTCTATATTCTGATTTGTAGTTCTGTTTCATTGTAAATCATTCTTGGTCATTTCTGAAAGAAGGCAGCATATAAATCAAAGATGTAATGTAACTCAAACGGAAACTTCTCCATAATTTCATAGACAAAAAAAATAAAGTCCAGAGTCTGCTGCTGCATCAGCCTTTGCAAAGATGCGTATGTACCTGGTTAAATACAGAAACAGCTCTCTTGTCAGAATAGTGTACAAAGGCCATGAAGAATATATAACCCTATCCAATTGCTTGAGCAGTTGATTTCCTCATTTTTTTAAAAAAGAGCTCAAAGTTCAGTGCCCACGTTACACTTCTTGACTTAGTCCCTTGCTCTACTTAGCTTGGCAACCAAGTTTGGCATTTGTCCATCAACAGGAAAAGAAATATCTGAAATCCTTATTTTTTTTTAATGATAATTTTTACAACAATTATATTATACTCCCCTCACCCTTTCAGACATTTCCTATGTGATTTCATATTATTTTTAACATGAAATGATAGGAAAACCTGCAAAATTTCTATTAGTTTCCCCATATTGTCAATAATGTGTAATATTTCAGAATAGGATAAACTGTTCCTATGTAGCATGCACTATATCTCAATGGCATGCACTATTCTTCAGTAGTGTGCATTATTTCTCGATAGTGTGTACCATTTCTTGGTATATGCACTATTCTTCAACAGTGTGCACTACTGAAAAATGGTACATGCCCTATTTATTTATTTAGATTTTCTCACACCTTTTTCAGTAGTAGCTTAATGTGAGTTACATTCAGGTACTCTGGATATTTCTCTTTCCCAGGAGGGCTCACCATGTGTGTTTGTACCTGAGGCAATGGAGGGTTAAGTAACTTGCCCAAGATCACAAGGAGCAGTAGTGGGATTTGAACTGGTCACCTCTGGATTGCAAGACCAGTGCTCTAACCACTAGGCCACTCCTCCACTAGCAAAGTTCTATGTAGAAGCCTACCCTTGCAGATCAGCAATGCGGCCGCGCAGGCTTCTGTTTCTGTGAGTCTGACGTCCTGCACGTACGAACAGAATGTCAGACTCACAGAAACAGAAGCCTGCGTAGCTGCGTTGCTGATCTGCAAGGGCAGGCTTCTACATGGAATGTTGCTAGTGGAATAGCAACATTCCATTTAGAATCTCACCAGTAGGAACAGAATCTCAAATAGTAGCAACAGAATCTAAAACTGTTATTTATATTCTGCTCACACCTTTTTCAGTAATAGCTCAAGGTGAGTTACATTCAGGTACTCTGGATATTTCTCTGTCCCAGGAGGGCTCACAATCTAAGTTTGTACCTGAGACAGTGAAGGGTTAAGTGACTTGTCCAAGATCACAAGAAGCAGCAGCAGGAGTTGAACTGGCCACCTCTAGATTGCAAGACTGATGCTCTAACCACTAGGCCACTCCTCCACACCATAGAGAAACAGTGTGCACTATTGAGAAACAATGAATGCACACTATTGAATAATAGTATGCTACTCACAAACACTGCACACTATTCACAAATGGTGCATACTATAAACAGCAAATGTTCTTGAGAAACATTGCATACTTGAAGAATGGTGCACATAAACAGTAAATGCTATTGAAAAAGAGTGTGCACTGTTGAAGAATTGTGCACTAACAGCGAATGCTGTTGAGAAACACTGCACTATTGAAGAATGGTGCATACTATAAACAATGAATGCTATTTATTTATTACATTTGTATCCCACATTTTCCCACCTATTTGTAGGCTCAATGTGGCTTACATAGTACTGGAGGGTCGTCCACCAACTCCGGTATGAACAAATACAATGTTATGTTGTTGTAGGATAAGGTTCATGTGAAAAGACATATTAGGAATTGTTGAACAGAAGAGTTATGTTGTGGACGATATGTGCTTTGGTTTTGTTGTGTTGCAGAGTTCAAGCATTTAGGTTGGATTGGTAGGGTATGCCTGTTTGAACAGGTTGGTTTTTGAAAACCAGTGTGCGTTATTGAAGAATGGTTCACTCTATAAACAGTGAATGTTGCTGAGAAACAGTGTGCACTATTGAGCGATGCACAGTATAAACACTGAATACTATTGAAAAACTGAGCACTATTGAAGAATGGTGCACATTATAAACAGTGAGTGCTGCTTTCATCTCCACCCATGGGAGGTGGTGGAGATGAAAATGGTAACGGAATGCAAAAATGCATGGGATAAACGTAAAGGAATCCTGTTCAGAAGGAATGGATCCTCAGAAGCTTAGCAGAGATTGGGTGGCATGACTGATGGTTGGGAGGCGGGGCTAGTGCTGGGCAGGTCTGTGCCCTGAAAATAGCAGGGACAAATCAAGGTCAGGTATACATAAAAAGTAGCACATATGAGTTTATCTTGTTGGGCAGACTGGATGGACCGTACAGGTCTTTCTCTGCTGTCATCTACTATGTTACTATTGAAAAACAGTGCACACTATTGAAGAATGATGCACACTATAAACCAATGTTTTTGAACCGGTGTGCCACTGCTGCTCCCCAGGTGTGCCATGGCAGTTTGGGAATCCCCCTGACACTACCTGATTTTTTTTTTTATTTTGTTATTGCAGGCATGTTTTTTCTTTCCTTCCCTGCTGCTGCATTTCTCCTTCCCTGCTCCCCAAGTGCGAATCAGCAGCTCTCCTGAAACCCCCTCTTCAGGTTCAAACACTCTCCCGATTCTTCCCATGCTGCAGCAGCTGGCCCTGGAACCTTTCCTTTGCATGTCCCGCCCCCTGCTGATGCAATTTCCTATTTACACAGGGACTGGACATGCAGAGGAAAGGTTCCAGGGACAGTTGCAGACAGTGTATGTTGATCACTGCTGCAGCAAGGAGAAAGTTTTTGAAGCACTGCAGGCATGGGAAGAAGCGGGAGAGGTATTTGGACCCACGGGGTGGGGGCATCAGGAGAGCTGCTGACTCCCACTTGGAGAGGAGGGAGCAAGGAGACAGGACTGAAGTGCCGCAGGGCTGGGCGGGGGAGGGAGAGTTGCTGGATTTACGTGGGGGGAGGGCTGGAGAGTTGTTCGACATGTGGGGGGAGGCAGGAGAGATGCTAGACTGGCAGGCGAAGGGGACAAAAAATTCTGGACCTGTGGGGGGAATGTGATGAATTATGAGGGGGGGGACTGGGGAGGGAAGATGCCAAGCTACCCAGCAGGGTTGTGATGAACTACCAGGTGAGTGACTGGGCAGAGAGAGAGAGATGCCAGACTACCAAGGGGGACCCAGAGAGAGAGGGGGGGGGGGGGGGGGAGATGAGATGCCATAGTGGGGAAAGATATGGGACTGTGGTCTCTGGGAGATAGAGAGAAGAAGGGGGTATACTGGACTCACAGTGGTAGGGACACATGCTGCACTGGGTATTGGAGAGGGGGAGAGGGGAATGGAAGAGAGATACTGTTCTCTGGTGAGATGGAGGGAAGATAAGGAAGAGATGCTGGACACAGGGTGAAAGGTGGAGAGAAGAGAGATAGTGGAGCATGTGGGAAGAATAGGAAAGATGCTGGGCCATGATGGGCAGGGAGGGTAGAGAGAAAGAAGAAGCTGGACATGGGGAGGGATAGGGACATAGAAGGGAGATAGTGGACATGGAGGAGCATAGGGACAGGGCCAGAGATGGCTGGATAGAGAGAGAGGGTAGGGACACAGAGGGCCAATGCTGAACTTGGAGCGGGGGGGATAAGGACACAGAAGGGAGAGCTTATAGTCAGGGAAAAGGGTGATGTTGGACATGAGGGATAGGGACACAGAATGGAGATGTTGAGCAGGGGAAGTGAGATGCTGAACGTAGGGGCAAGATAGAGACAGGGACACAGAGGGAAGATGGATATGGAAGAAAAGAGGGGAGACAGGCTACACATATAGGGAAGGGAAGAGAAAAGGGGAGACAAGCTGCACATGAAGGGAAGAGAAAATAGGAAACAGGCTGCACATGAAGGGAAGGGAAGTGAGGAGACAAGATAGATTTGAGAAGGAGGCAGAGAAATTAAGAAAGCAGAACGAAAAATCAGTGCCAAACAGACATAGGGCAGGAGGTGAGAAAACAAATTGCAAATGGAAAGGAGACTCTGTATTTCGGTAGTGTATTTAAATGAAATAACTGCTTTCCTCTTGGTCTCCATCTTGCACATGAATGTGAGGGAACAGTGGTGGGGGTGATATATATATATATATATATATATATATATATATATATATATATAGGTCCACCACCCTCGACATCATCACGTTTTGACGTCGAGGGCGGCGGACCTATCAGAGGCACGAGGGCGGGACCAAGAGAGATGGTGACAGATTCACGAATCTGACGAACCTTACCAACCCTTCACTTCAATGAAGCCACGGAGACAGCTTCACAACGTTGCAGGTGCGTTTTGATACACTACACAGCTCCCTAATTTTTCACTTAAACATCGCAGGTTGGCTGGGGGGGGGGGGAAGAGGGGGGGCAACTACCCTGGAACTGGGAGGGAGGGAGAGAAGGGGGGCAACCACCCTGGAACTGGGTGGGTGGGAGGGAGGGCGGACCCTGGAACTTAGAGGGGGGCCAAGCGGACCCTGAAACTGGGAGGGGGTGACCCTGAAACTGGGAGGGAGGGGGAGAGGGGGGGCAATGACCCTGGAACTGGGTGGGTGGGAGATAGGGCGGACCCTGGAACTTGGAGGGGGGGTGGGCAGACCCTGAAACTGGGAGGGAGGGGGCCCCTGGCACACACTCTCATTCTCTCTCTCACACACACAATCACAGCTCCCTAATTTTTCATTTAAACATCGCAGGGTGGCTGGGGGGGGGGGGGGAAGAGGGAGGGCAACTACCCTGGAACTGGGAGGGAGGGAGAGAGGGGGGCTACGACCCTGGAACTGGGTGGGTGAGTGGGAGGGAGGGCGGACCCTGGAACTTGGAGGGGGGCCAGGCGGACCCTGAAACTGGGAGGGAGGGGGAGAGGGGGACAACGACCCTGGAACGAGGGGGGGGGCGAACCCTGGAACTTGGAGGGGGGGCAGGCGGACCCAGAAACTGGGAGGGAGGGATGGAGGGAGCCCCTGGCACACACTCTCATTCTCACACACACACACACACACACACACACACACACACACACTCGCACACAGTCTCACTCTCTCTGTCACACACACTCACACATTCACTCTCTCTCTGTCACACACACTCACACATTCACTCTCTATCACACACTGACTCTCACACACCCTCTGTAAAACCTTGCTAGCGCCCGTTTCATTTGTGTCAGAAACGGGCCTTTATCCCTAGTATATATATATATATAGGTGTAGAGGGACCACAGACACAGAGCTGTCCATGCCATTTCTGGGATGGGTGGTGAATATGCACCACTGAGCTAGTTTTAGCACTACTGACAGAAGCTTTACATCTTGCACCCCTCAACATTTTGCACTGTAGTGCTAGTGCTATACATTTTGCATCCTTATATGTTTTGCTCCTTGGGGGGGAGGGGCATACTGCTATATGTTTTGCAACAATCCCCCTGCTGGTGCTATATGTTTTGACCAAAACATATAGGCCCCCTTTTACTAAGGCTCGCTCATGCTTTTACTGCGCGCTAAAATTGTAGGCATCTCTAACATCTAGCGTGCCTACAATTTTAGCGTGCACTAAAAACGTGAGTGCACCTTAGTAAAAGGGGACCATAGTGCTGTATGTATTCCACCTGTGCCTAGCACCACAGGTTGGCGCTATACATTTTGTACCTAGGCATATACGTTTTGCCTCGCCACCAGATGGCAGCGCAAAATGTTTTATTTTACTGCTGCTGCATGGACACCTGGGATGCCACAGGACCTCGCAGACATCGTGTGTCATTCCTAAAGGGGCAGGATGTGCTTCTGGGGCTTCCTGTAGACTGTTTTCTGCTACCTGGGCAACCTTGGGTATACTTTTATTGTTGACCATTTTCTATTCACTCATTTTGAGACATCAACATTAATGTGTTGTACGTTTTTGATGGGTTTTGGAACATCTTGATCAAAAGGTGCAGATATGTCAATTTTATAATAGGCTTATACGCTTAGTCCTGCATTTGGAAAATATGTCACAGGTTACATGCCGACTTCCAGAACTTTTCTAAAATGTTGTGCATGTGTATACTGCTGTATTAAACTATAGCTTTGCTGTCATTTAGGGGGTCTTTTACTAAAGCTTAGCTCGAGCGATCTACAGCAGGGCCCATTTTTACTCCTATGGGCCCTGCTGCAGATAACTCGAGCTAAGCTTTAGTAAAAGACACCCTTATTTTTCATTTGGAGCATACTAAGATTTTCAGGGATTGCCCAGAATTCTTTACTGCTTCCATTAAGGCAGAGGTTAGAACGTTGAATATTAGCAAAATTGGTCACAATGGGCAAAGTGAACTTTTCTTGTCAATTCACATATTTTTGAAATAATTTTATATAATGCAGTACATTGACTTTTTTTTTAATGCATAATCAGCTATGATTTAAGTAACATTCCATCTTTGAATGTATTAAGCTTGCCCTCTCTCTCTCTATCTTTGAATGTATTAAGCTTGCCCTCTCTCTCTCTCTCTATCTTTGAATGTATTAAGCTTGCCCTCTCTCTCTCTCTCTATCTTTGAATGTATTAAGCTTGCCCTCTCTCTCTCTCTCTCTATCTTTGAATGTATTAAGCGTGCCCTCTCTCTCTCTATCTTTGAATGTATTAAGCTTGCCCTCTCTCTCTCTCTCTCTCTCTCTCTATCTTTGAATGTATTAAGCTTGCCCTCCCTCTCTCTCTCTCTATCTTTGAATGTATTAAGCTTGCCCTCTCTCTCTCTCACTGTCTCTGTCTCTCAAAGGCTACTCCAGTCTTATGAATAGTAGGCAGCTTGAGCCATACATTCACTTGCACGTCTGTTCCCAATCAGCCTCTCCAGATGTGCGCTTTGTACATAAAAAAAGATTGTCACTTTATGACTCACTGGCTAGCACTTGTTAGCATACTACCAGCCATTACCTGTTGCATATGAAGAATGGTTTCCATGGTTTCTTACACTTAAATCACCTAGGGCTTCTGTATTCCCATTCCTCCTGCTTTTGAATGGCTAATAAGACACGATTTCTGCATTTACGCTGTAGATCAGAAAACGGAGAAAAAAAAGCAAGCACTGTATGTATAGGACTCAAAATCTATTAGTATTATGGAGTACAATCACAAAGAGCTAAAAGGAGAGACAGTCCCTGCTCAACAGAGCTTGCAATCTAAATTGGACAGACCAACAGACAGCTAGGGGTGGGGAAATTGCAGTGGTAGGGGTGATAAGTGAGGGTGTTGAGTAAGAGAGTCATGGTTAGGTGTCGAAAGCAGTAGCAAAGAGGTGGGCTTTAAGCCTAGACTTGAAGACAGCCAGAGACTGAGCCTGACATACTGGCTCAGGGAGTCTATTCCAGGCATAGGGAGCAGCGAGATAGAAGGAACGGAGCCGGGAGCTAGCAGTGGGTGAGAAGGGGGACGACAGGAGATATTTACCCAGCGAACGGAGTTCACGGGGAGGAGTGTAGGGAGAGATGAGAGCGGAAAGGTACTGAGGAGCTGAGGAGTCGATGCACTTGTAGGTCAAAAGGAGAATTTAGACCTAGAAGAAAAGGCATAAGACAAGGTGGGGAGGGGGACATCAAATATTTTACTGATAGCTTGGTACCTGAGTGACATACATTTTATTTGCCTTTCAGTTTCATCCCATGATGCGTGACCTGCTTGTTCCCACCTCCCTTAAAACACACACACCCAATGCACACACAAACTCTCACGCTCTTCTTGTAAGAATGACTAGTGAAAAAAAGAGAAGGATTGGTTTCCCGCAATAGGTATAGTGGTATTACTTTGTTTATGTAATAACTGAGGACGGGTGTCTATCCTTCAGTGGGGTTTGGCCCCACTATGGTGATGATTGTTATCTTGCTTGATGAGTGACTCCACTGCCAGTGAATTTGTCTTAGCTCATGAGGTTTTCAGTTGTGGCAAGATGGACAGGAATGATTCCTGCAGCACAGTGGCACTTCAACATCTACTATAATAAAACTCACCCTCAACGTTCTGAGGACACTGACGTCAGTGAAGCCAAGCCCTGACTTCCTTCAAAAAGGTTCAAAGGTTCGTGGTGGTGAAGCCACCAAAATCGCTCCGGGCCCCGCCCTTGAGGGCGGAGCAATGGCAGAACAACGAAGGGGTTGGCAGGGAGGGAGGCGGGGGGGGGGGAAATCGCTCCGGGCCCCGCCCTTGCGTCAAACGTCATGACGTTGGGGGCGGAGCAATGGCAGAACAACGAAGGGGTTGGCCAGGGAGGGGGGGGGGGGGTGTTGGCGACGAAAACCTTGCTAGCGCCCATTTCATTTGCTCTGAAACGGGCCTCTTTTACTAGTATAATATAATGCTCTCAATTGAGCCCGTACCAAAAAAAAAATTGTGATTGTGAATATAACCTGTGTAAGAAAACTTAAATTCTAAACCACTAAACTTGCAATCAAATATAAAATCAAATAAATCAAACGTATCTGTCACTTACCTGAATAGAAGTAACTGCCAGCATCTAAAGAATGACTGCTCCTTTTTTTGAGTGCCTGCTGTGAAACTCTGAGGTGGCACAACAAATCCCCCCTGCAAGTGTCTAATTGCTTGGCTTTTGGTCACACATTTTTTGGACCTTGTCTGGTGGGTGGTTGCTATGATACAGATAATCAAAGATGATCAGTACCGCCCCATTTCCCTCCTACCCTTCCTCTCCAAGATACTTGAACGCGCCGTTCACAGCCGCTGCCTTGATTTTCTCTCCTCTCATGCCATCCTCGATCCGCTTCAATCCGGTTTTCACCCCCTACACTCGACAGAAACGGCACTATCTAAAGTCTGCAATGACCTGTTCCTTGCCAAATCCAAAGGTCACTACTCCATCCTCATCCTCCTCAACCTATCCGCCGCTTTTGACACTGTCAATCACAACCTACTTCTCGCCACACTGTCCTCATTTGGGTTCCAGGGCTCTGTCCTCTCCTGGTTTTCCTCTTATCTCTCCCACCGTACCTTCAGAGTACATTCTCATGGTTCTTCCTCCACCCCCATCCCGCTCTCTGTTGGAGTTCCTCAGGGATCTGTCCTTGAACCCCTTCTTTTTTCAATCTACACCTCTTCCCTGGGCTCCCTAATTTCCTCTCATGGTTTCCAATATCATCTTTATGCTGATGACACCCAGCTTTATCTCTCCACACCAGACATCACTGCAGAAACCCAGACCAAAGTATCGGCCTGCTTATCCGACATTGCTACCTGGATGTCCAACCGCCACTTGAAACTGAACATGGCCAAGACTGAGCTTATTGTCTTCCCTCCCAAACCCACTTCTCCTCTCCCTCCACTCTCTATCTCAGTTGATAACACCCTCATCGTTCCAGTCTCATCTGCCCGCAACCTCGGAGTCATCTTCGACTCCTCCCTCTCCTTCTCTGCATATATCCAGCAGATTGCCAAGACCTGTCGCTTCTTCCTCTATAACATTAGCAAAATTTGCCCCTTCCTCTCTGAGCACACCACCCGAACTCTCATCCACTTTCTCATTACCTCTTGCCTTGACTACTGCAACCTACTCCTCACTGGCCTCCCACTTTGCCATCTATCCCCCCTTCAGTCCGTTCAGAACTCTGCTGCACGTCTTATCTTTCGCCTGGACCGATATACTCATATCACCCCTCTCCTCAAGTCACTTCACTGGCTTCCGATCAGGTACCGCATACAGTTCAAGCTTCTCCTATTAACCTACAAATGTACTCAATCTGCAGCCCCTCCTTACCTCTCTACCCTCAACTCCCCTTACGTTCCTACCCGTAACCTCCGCTCTCAAGACAAATCCCTCCTCTCAGTACCCTTCTCCATCACCGCCAACTCCAGGCTCCGCCCTTTCTGCCTCGCCTCATCCCATGCCTGGAATAAACTCCCTGAGCCCATATGCCAGGCCCCCTCCCTGCCCATCTTCAAAGCCTTGCTCAAAGCCCACCTCGTCAATGTCGCCTTCGGCACCTAACCACCATACCTCTATTCAGGAAATTTAGACTGCCCCCACTTGACATTTGACATTTCGCCCATTAGATTGTAAGCTCTTTTGAGCAGGGACTGGCCTTTTTTGTTAAACTGTATAGCGCTGCGTAACCCTAGTAGTGCTCTAGAAATGTTAAGTAGTAGTAGTAGTAGTAGGTCAGGCCCGTGTGTGGAAATTACCTGCTACTATATGTCAGCATCAGTTCAGAGCTTAACCTGAGAGTTAGCCTAACTGAGACTTCAAGGCCTACTCAGAATGTCAGCTAAAGGCATCTGGGAGATTTTACAAGCAGCCCTGACCTCCTCATCCCCCCCCCCCCCCCCTTCTCACTAGTCTGGTCTCTGCTGAGGTTTACTGTCCCCTCCCCTTTTCTTGTTTTTATTGCTAAGCTTAGAGGTCTTCCAGGGATACCTTTGCTGTTCATCTCCACAATTAACAACACATTTTTTTGATTAGCTTTCAAAGGTAACCCTTCTTCTTCAGATCAGAAATAAGCAAATGTTGACAAATATTAGAATATATAAGAGAAACATAAAAGCATTCCAATGACAGTCTCACAGGAAGAGAGTGGTATGGGTTAGATGAGAAACAGGGAGAGCTGGGTGTGTGAGAGACAAGGAGAGATGGATGACTGATAAGAGAGTGACAAAGCAGTATCATCTTATGGTTTACAGTGGCATAGAAACTAGATCTTTATTAAGTCTTCTCTGGTGGGTGTCAGAATATTTCATCATTTTGACTTCAAAGGTCTTACGTTCCTGGATTGTCTTATAATTTCCTTTCCTTTTAGTATTCTCACCATAAAATCATTGATCCAGTGTTCTGGTTTTGTAAAGTGCTGTTCCACAGAGGTCATTTTTTTGTAGTTGCAGAACAGATGGTGAAATGCAAACCTCTACCCTGACGAAGGAATTCGAAACCTGGCGGAGGTTTGGTTTTTACAAAATTTGCTGCGAAAAAGTTAAGTACTTTATTACTTCAAATTGAAGAGTTTAATACTGAAATATGAAGATTTAAAGAAAGATAAAATCAAAAGTAAAAATATATACTATTGGGTTGATCTATGAGGAGTTATACGGCGCCCTAAAAATGAGGGACGCTGTACCCGCAAGGGATTGCTGTTGAAGATTCTGATGATCCCCATAAAGAAATGTTCTTCTACATACATCTGCAAGTAAAATTGATATATGTATAGAAAAGAGTAGATGTTTGGGAATCAATTGTGTTCCACAGAGGTTGGTATTGGAATGTTTAATCTTGTGTCTATGTAAATTGAGCCTCGTCTTTAGCATCTGGCTTGTTTTTCCAATATAACACTCTTCCTCACACTGTTATTTCAAAGACATTGAGGTGTCCAGGTGGTTTTCCTAAATTGGGGGGCTTTGTGATTGTCCGGATTTAAAAATATATATATTGTTCCCAACAGTGGCACCGCGGCAGCCTTGGCATCTCCCCAGTGGTGTGCTGGTAAAATTTTTAACAACAGGCTCTCTCCATGGTCCACCTCGGTGCCCCCCCCCCGTCCACCTCGGCGCCCCCACATCCACCTCGGCGCCCCCACATCCACCTCTGCGCCCCCCCCCCCAAAAAAATTGCAGAGCTGGCTATACCAGGGGGGGGGGGGGGGCGCGGCCAACACATTACTCTCTCCAGGAAAAAAAAATTAAATGATCCCAGGTTCCAATCTAATCACTATAATGAAAATAAAATTATTTTTTTTCTACCTTTGTTGTCTGGTGACTTTGTTTCTCTGATCATGCTGGCCCAGTATCTGATTCTGCTGCTCTCTATCTGTTCCCTTGACTCCGTTTCCAGGGCTTCCTTTCCATTTATTTCTTTTCTTTCCTCCTTTCTTCTTCATTTCTGGTCCTCCGCATACTTGACTGTACAGTGGATCCAGCTTCTGCCTATTTTCTCCATCCATGTGCAGTTTCTCTCCTCACTTCCTTTTCCCTCATCTAATCTCCTTCCTCTATCTTCCCTCCATGTCCAGAATTTCTCTTGCTCTCCCCGCCATCCATGTCCTGAAACTCTCCTCTCTCCCCTGCCCCCTCTGCCCATCCATGCCCAGCAATTCTCTCCTCTGCCCATCCATGCCCAGCAATTCTCTTCCCTGCTTCCCTCTGCCCATCCATGCCCAGCAATTCTCTCCCCTGCTTCCCTCTGCCCATCCATGCTCAGCAATTCTCTCCCCTGCCTCCCCCTGCCCATCCATGCCCAGCAATTCTCTCTCCTGCCTCCCTCTGCCCATGCATGCCCAGCAAATCTCTCCCCTGCCTCCCTCTGCCCATCCATGCCCAGCAATTCTCTCCTCTGCCCATCCATGCCCAGCAATTCTCTCCCCTGCTTCCCTCTGCCCATCCATGCTCAGCAATTCTCTCCCCGCTTCCCTCTGCCCATCCATGCTCAGCAATTCTCTCCCCTGCCCCCCTCTGCCCATGCATGCCCAGCAATTCTCTCCCTTGCCTCCCTCTGCCCATCCATGCCCAGCAGTTCTCTCCCCTGCCGCCCTCTGCCCATCCATGCCCAGCAATTCTCTCCCCTGCCTCCCTCTGCCCATCCATGCCCAGCAATTCTCTCCCCTGCCCCTCTCTGCCTATCGATGCCCAACAATTCTCTCCCCTGCCTCCCTCTGCCCATCCATGCCCAGCAGTTCTCTCCCCTGCCTCCCTCTGCCCATCCATGCCCAGCAGTTCTCCTCCCTTCCCTGCCCTCCCGCTCCCATCCAGGTCTAGCGATGTCCTTCGCCCCCCCCCCCCATCCTCCCCTGCCGCTCCCATCCGTCCGTTTCAATTACCTGCCTCGAAGCGCCGCATTATCTAAAGCCTGCCTGCTGCCCGTCTCCAGCTGCCTGCCTTCCCTGCTTGCTTCTCAGGAGTTGGTTCGCGCCCTTAGTCCCGCCGCGGGAAAAGGAAATGACGTCAGAATGACGTCAGAAGGCGGGACTAAGGCGCGAACCAACTTCTGAGAAGCAAGCAGGGAAGGCAGGCAGCTGGAGACGGGCAGCAGGCAGGCTTTAGATAATGCGGCGCTTCGAGGCAGGTAATTAACGGACGGATGGGAGCGGCAGGGGAGGATGGGGGGGGGGCGAAGGACATCGCTACACATGGATGGAAGCGGGAGGGGAGGTAAGCATGGCGCCCTCCTGCCATGCTTACCTCGTGCAGTGGAGCCGGCTCGCCCCCTACAACAACCGGCTCGCAAGAGCTGTCAAAATTTAACAAGCGGCTCTTGCGAGCCGGCTCCAGCACACCACTGCATCTCCCTCTCACTCCCTGCTTCAGCCGTCATTGCTGTCTCCTGTTTAGAGAGCTGCACGGGTGCAGGGATTCCCCTCCAGGTCTACAGGAATCCCGTGGGGATGAACCCGGGTCTGTGAGGATCCCGCAGAGATGGACCCAGGTCTTGTGGGGTCCCCACAGAAATGCACGGTGATCTGAGCTTTGCCTCTCCTCCCCCCCCCCCCCCCGAGCTGTAGGGTGCCCTCCTGGCACATACCTCAAGCCACCCTTGTGGTCTAGTGGATTCTTCAGGGCAGGAAAGATCCCCAGTCTTTCCTGCCTGCTGCCGCTGACCCTCTTGTTGCTGTATCACTTTTTAAAAATGGCTGCCGAGACTTCCAGTGCCGGTCTTGCGAGACTTCCGCTGAAGTGGGTTCCTTGCTCTGGTCCTGGGTCCACTTCTTAGGGAAGAGAAAAGGAGAAAGGGAGAAGGGGTTGAGGGTGAAAGGGGACACCCTAGTGGTTTAATGACTGAACTGAGTACTGCATAAATAAATAGCTGCTGAAGATAAAGCAGTGTTTTGTGGAATTTTGTTTTCCTTTTGCCTTTTTGGTTTTGAATGAATTGTGTCACTGTGGGAAGTTCTGGCAACTATGGGATGACCTCCTCAGGGGAGCAAGCACAAGGTCTGGAAAAGAGTAACCAGAGTGTTCAGCTGATACTTTCAAAGCTATTATTGCAGATACCTGTGACATAGTCCAATAAAAAAGATATCCTATGCCAGGTGTAATCATGGCTGATGGATGCAGAAACTTCCAGCCTCATTCAGCCATACTCCTTCCTCACTCATAATCGCCCAGACAGAAAAGGAGGTAGTCAGGCAGTTGTCTATTCAACATGACTTTTGATTAAAAGTCCCTGTCTACTTATTCCCACTCAAGCCCACTCTTGCCTTGAAACCCTTACACTTGATTTTCTCCTCCTCTATTACGCCCCTCCCCTTGCAGCCCATTCTACTAAGCATGTACAGCATGTTATCATGGACCATTGTCTCCATAGGTGCTAATCCTATTATTTTGGGCGACTTTAACATTCATTTTGATGAACCCACCATGTGTCCAATTTCATGTCTTTCCTTGAGGATCACAACTTATTTCAGCCTATACTGCGGGGCACATGACGGATGTGAAGAAACCGTGTGCTTTAAACCTGTAAAATGTATTGAATATTTTCCTGTTTTAATTATGTCTGAAGTGTATTTCTCTTATTTGGCCAGCAGATGGTGCATGTTTATGCTTAAATCTGTTACAGAGAACTGAGTGTTTTTTATTTAGTTTGACACAAACAGGAAGCAAGAAGCAGTATATATTTGAAATCCTGTTGACTGGGCTCTGATTGGCCCAGGAGCTCATCTCATTTGGACTTTACTGGTTTTGAGTTCAGTCTTAGCCAGGAAGAAAGAGAGAGCTCTCTTTGCTGTGGCTTGGTGAATTATATGTCCTGATCTTCCTAGGTACTGTTTAGCCTGTATGCAAATGTTTAGTTAGTTTTCTAATTGATCCATTTTTCAGTTATTTGTTACTGTTTGCTATTTTCACATTTTTTGTCCACTGTTCCGAGAATAAACACAATTGTTTGTTCGTTCTGCTTATCTGGACTGATAAAGAATTGTGGTGGTTTGTGTGTTGGGTCTGCGAGTGCTTTCTGGGAACTGAGGGACCACTGGGAGTGTGGCCCCGGTAACCTAGAAATCACTGGGGATAATTTGGGAGTGGGAGACTCGCCCAGAGGTGGTTGTGACCCAGTTGGTGGAAGGAGGGTGCTAGTCAAGCGGCAGGTGCAGGCAGACTTGAGCTGTGTTAGGAATAGACTCTCTAAGTGGCCGCAGGGTAACCCCAGGCAGGTGGCTAGGCATTTTGTGAGAATGGACTCTATACTATCATCCACTCCTCCACTGTGGATTCTTTCTTCCTACACCCTTTACCCTAGACAGATCTCTACCTGATCTCTTCTCTTTGTTCTTTCATCATCTAGACCTTTGTTAGCAAATTGATTATGGAATCAATTTCAGCTTCCTTCAACTTGACTTTAGATGACTTTTTGAATCTCTCTCTCTTGGACCAGGCCTCTCGATGGAATTCTGATCTTGCATGAATCTTTAACCAACTAGCTCCCCCAGTACCCTTATTCTTTCTTCCACATTAAAATAACCTTGGTAACCCCTAATCTTGCTCTACTACGGTGTTAGCTCTGACATTGGTAAAGTCTCTGGAGACACCATTGTACTCCTGACTCTCTCACCCTCTATAAAGACAATGCACACCTCTATTCTCAAAGCCAATAAACGATACTATACGCAGCGTATACTAAAAGCACCCAACACTGGGCCCTTTATTCCATTCTTAGATCTCTCACTACAACACCTCCTCTGTCTCAATCCCCCAACTCCTCCCTCTCAGCACAAACCTTAGCTACGTTTTTCTCTACCAAGATTCAAACTTTGCAAAACTCCTTAGGCCACAATCCAACCACCATAGCTCTTCTACTAGATACCACTAATAATGTGCATACTAACTCTTTAACCAGCTTTAGTATTTCTACTCTCCTTGCAATCCTTGCTACATTGAAGATCATGAAGCCCACTATAACACTTCATTACCCAATGCCCTCTTCCATTATGAAACACTATAGTACCATTATAGGTACATATATCCATTAAATGATTACATCTAGTCTCACCCAAGGCCAAGTTCCATCTGTTTTGAAGAAAGCCGTTGTATGCCATAAGGTTAAAGATCCTCATAAGCCTACTACATTGAGCTCCAATTATCATCCAATTGCCAATTTTCCCTTTATATCTAAATTCACAGAAACCATCATACTTTCTGAACTCTCTGATTTAATTGTTCTTCATGCAAACCAGACTGGTTTCAGGCAACATCATTGTACAGAAATGTCCATGATAGGGGTCACAATGCACATTCATTTTCACATAGATCAATCTATTTATTTATTTAGATTTTGCTCACACTTTTTTCAGTAGTAGCTCAAGGTGAGTTACATTCAGGTACTCTGGATATTTCTCTGTCCCAGTTTGTACCTGAGGCAATGGAGGGTTAAGTGACTTGCCCAAGATCACAAGGAGTAGCAGTGGGAGTTGAACAGGCCACCTCTGAATTGCAAGACCAGTGCTCTAACCACTAGGCCACTCCTCCACTCCTCTAATCAGTACTTCTCCTTTCATTAGACCTTTCAACAGCTTTCAGTCTGGTAGATCATGCTATCCTACTACAGCGACCACATCACATACGAATCGCAGGAAATGTACTAGATTGGTTCCACTCCTACCTTATCTCTAGAGAATATATAGTAAACCACCAACATGATTTTTCAGACCCTTTCACACCTACTTGTGGAGTGCCTCAGGGCTCTACCTTATTCCCCACACTTTTTGATGTCTTCATGGCCCCCCCTCCTGACACTGAGTCAATTGGTCTGACTTTATATGTATACGTGGATGACATTCAAATTCTGTTCCTCCTTGACCCTTCCAATCCACAAGACATTATTCTTCTAAATCACAATCATTCACATGTAACTACCTGAAAATAAATTAAAACTAAACCCACATAAATGTAAAGCTCTCCTTCCTCTCTGCCGATAGCAGCACAGCATCATTTTAACATCACCAGTTCTTCTTTGTGGCTTTACAGTACCTCTAGTATCATCATTGAAAATCCTTGGTGTCACTATAGACTAGTCACTTACATTTAACCTGCTAATTACCTCACTTGTGCAGCACTGCTTTTACAAATTACGTATGATTAGATCAATCAGATCACTGCTCCAGCAATCTAACTTTATGAACTTGGTACACTCTCTCTTGTGCTTACTCAGTTAGACTACTGCAATTCTCTGTATAAAGGTCTTAGACAAAAGGATTTACACCACTTACAACTAGTTCAAAGTACTGCCATTAAATTAATCACAGATTCCAAAACATTTGATAATGTCACACTCCTCCTGAGGGCCACACACTGGCTACCCCTCTCACCTAGGATCACCTATAAGATTCTTGTTCTTGTCTTCAAAGTTCGAACAAAAAGGCCTTCCTACTTTTCTCTCATAATTACTGATACCCTACTGCCTTTCCCGGGCTCTCCAGTCCTCTCAACAAAACCTTCTTGTTGTCCCAACCTTCAAACAAATCAGATGTTCAATTCTTTTCTGTCACCAGCCCAATCCTTTGGAACTCCCTTCTTTTTCATCTCCAAGCTTAAAACTTTTCTGTTTGAGGATGCTTATGTAACCCGAACCTCACCTGGGTTTGCTCTGGACTCAGGCCACAAACAGAGTGTTTTCAATCTCTCTCTCTCTCTCTCCATTTACACCCGCATCTCCCAATCTCCTTTCAGTCGAGCTGGAATGGTTATAGTCTGGAATCACAATCCGTGGGTTCAGAGACACTTATCCAGCTCTTCTGTCCAGGAACCACGCAACACTCCAGGAGGGTTAAGGACAAATGTAAACGTTTATTGTAACTTTGGTAACTGGTAATTCTTGCTGCAGTGATCTTTAACACAATCGATGATGTAACTCCAGCTATGCTTCTCAAAAGTAATTACAAAGAGCGGTTCTACCCAGGGCTATACACATGTGTACGATCCTTTTATGCCTGTCCTGCAGATAGATGTAATCCCAGACTAGTTTCACCTTCTCTTGATGCACTCCATTACCACCAGGCAGGGGGTTGTGAAGAATAGCTTTCTTCACAGTGTGCTTTAAAGGGCAACACCCTGGGTATGGACAGGCTCATCACTGCCCCAGAACCCTGCTTATGGGCCGGACTCCCCACGTCTGCCCAAAACTCTGGCTCCCTTCACCAGCTGTTGCACATCAATAACAACTGTTCCTTGATTCTAGCCAACTAGGATCCCCTTTCTTTTCTTTGGGTCACTTGGCAGGGGGTTAGTAGGTAACTCAAAACCTTATGGCAACCAAGGATACTTTCCTGCTCTAAGTTTCCCCTTTTATTTCCTCCTAAACTCCACTCGGGGACCTCCCAGACCCAGTTACTTCCCCAGTGACTCTCTACCTGAGCTCACTCTGTCAGCAAATCCCACTCTGAGCCGGTGGTTGGGAGGCGGGGCTGGTGGTTGGGAGGCGGGGATAGTGCTGGGCAGACTTATACGGTCTGTGCCCTGAAGAAAGGTACAAATCAAAGTAGGGTATACACAAAATTAGCACATATGAGTTATCTTGTTGGGCAGACTGGATGGACCGTGCAGGTCTTTTTCTGCCATCATCTACTATGTTACTATGTTACTTTGTTTACTTTTACTACTACTGTAAACCGTCCAGACAAATTTGCTTGATTCACGATTTAGAAAATATGAAATAAACTTGGAACATCGCTGGCTAAATTAACCAGCAATATTCATGCCCTGAGGATCAGAAGCAAACACGGGCACTAGAGGCCAATAGTGCCTGTTTAAATGTCCCTCTTTTAGACCCCTTCTGGGCTCTTCCACATGGGGGACTAAACATCTTAAGTTCATCCAAAAGGTTCTTTACAGTTTCCCTCCAATCCCAGGGGGGTCTGTTCTGGGGAGGCATTAGCAGCCACAATACGAAACTAATTCCCATAACCACTGGTTTCTGGCTTTCTGGATCTAGATGTATCCTGGGTCATTTATGTTCCCACATATATATATATATATATTTTTAATCTACTCTTTATAGTTCAGTGAGTGTGGCTTATTTGTGTATAGCAGATAATAAGGAAAGAGCACATATAATACAGTATGTAGGAATAAAGACAAAGATAATTATCAGGAATAAGATTCTGTTTATTCTTACCAAGATAAAGTCTTCAGTTTAATACATACATCTAGGTTCAAATGCACAGAGCTCTGCTGTCGGTCAAGTGTTGAAGAAGCTTCTAACTTTTCTGTCTGAATGTTAGCTCCTTTATAGGCACAGATCTCAATTGAAGCTTATGGCAGTACCTATTTTTTCATCTTATTGGCCAATATCTCTGTACCAATTTTTTTCCCTTTTCCGGCAGATGTTCATTTGTACTCTTTGTACCATCTTGTACCAACTTCTTTTTCCTGTTCTAGATATTTTGAAACATTTCTTTTCCGGCCAGGTGTCCATCTGTACCCAACTGTCTTTTCCGGTAAACATTTCTTGCTTTTGCTATTTCAAAACCTCGCATCTTTTCCGTCACCCTGAACCTCTTGTCTTTATCTTTTATAGAAACATCCAGTTTCACAATCTATTTTTATATAATCTTATGACCTGTGTGCCATGTTATAGAAATACAAGCTAGATTTTACAAACCATTTTTATCTATTATTCTATCATCATATATGCTATATTCAATTTGTAATTTGTTTCAGGTTTTATTAAGACTTCATCATATAGCCCTGCATTTGCAGGTTCTCAACTGTTATGCCATTAGTGGGTTATCAGGCCTAGTCAAGGCTCCTCTGCTGATCTAAGTCCTGTAACCTGGCTTACCACCATTCCAGTGGATACTCAAGCTCCAATCCATATTAACATATTAGCTTGTGTTTGGTCCTACCCGATGATCAGAGCCGGTTAGCGAATGTAACAATGCGCTTGCTAGCTCTGAATACAATGAGCATGCAAATGCATGCTAAAATGGGCATTACACATATTCCTCCTCAATGCTCAGCATGCAGCATGCCAAATATCAGTACTGCTTCCACAGCATACTCTGTGCCAGCTCAGAGCTGGCGTTAGGGTTTGCAAAGCACTGGGAAGGAATGGGAAGCCCTGTCCAGCATGCATTTATGTATTATTTTATTTATTTATTTAGATTTTGCTCGCACGTTTTTCAGTAGTAGCTCAAGGTGAGTTACATTCAGGTACTCTGGATATTTCTCTGTCCCAGGAGGGCTCACAATGTAAGTTTGTACCTGAGGCAATGGAGGGTTAAGTGGCTTGCCCAAGATCACAAGGAGCAGTAGTGGGATTTGAACTGGCCACCTTGAGATTGCAAGACCGGTGCTCTAACCACTAGGCCACTCCTTTATGCTTGCAGGCCCCACAACCCCCTCAAAAGTGATCAAGACCCTGGTAGCTAGTACCCTCACCAAGCTTCCACCCCCACCCAGTGGATCTCGAGCCCCCTGATGCCCCCCCCCCCACACGAGGGCCCGGAGGACTGGAGATGCAGTGGATCTCCAGCCCCCTAGTCCCCTAGCCCTCCAACATTCATAAAAGAAGCCCTGGTGGCCCAAGTGGGCTGCCACCCCAACCACCATCTTACTTGGTGGTTTAGTGGTGCCCTCCCCCTCCCCTGTACCTCTGCGACGGAGGAGGCAGTAGCACACTCCCTCCTCTTCCATCGTCACCTTCAAAATGGTGGTGCCCTGCCCTTCCCAGTGCATGCCAGCACCCGCAAAATCCCGTGCTCCTCCCCAGTGCCACCTTGCCCTGCCCACGTTTTAGTTGGGCGGTCTGTGGGGATATTCAGTGGCACTCTCCGGTTAAGTGCTACTGTATATCCGCACTTAGGCAGCAGGAAGTGATTTTTAAGTGGGCACGAGAGGCTCCTGCCTGCTGAAATTGTTTTGAATATCGGCCAGAGTATGCCTAACATTGTGTGCACATGTTTGGGCTTACACCTGTATTCTATAATGGCATCTGTGTTCACAGATTTTATTATAAAATTACTGCTCAGCCCTCCCCATTGAGATGCCTGCAGGTGGTGCTCAATTACAGAATTGCCCCTTTAATCTTTTTATTGCTGTCCTTTGCATTTTGTGTTATTTCATGCATCTCTCATGAAGTTTGCTTTTTTATTTATGTAGTCTGTCTGCTTTGCCTCGGGAAAAGCAGAACATCACTCAATCACTAAACAAATAAATAACTGGATACACACATACATTTTTGATGAGATGAAGTCATTGCCATCCCTTTTTCATATCTAAGTCATAGGGAACAGGGGTGCTTACATCACCATGATCATAGGGTGAGAGTGACAGGATGATAGTAACATAACATAGTAGATTGCAAATGTTCTTCCCCGAATGATTGATTGATAGATATAGAAAGATTATGAATTGCACTAATGTATGTGCCTCTTTCTCCTGGTAGTAAATGTCTGGTCAACCATTCCGCAGACTGTCTTTTTCTTTCTATTTACAAGTGTTTTTTATATCACTTTCCTGGTCAAAGATCTCCCAAGGCAGTATCTCAATCATAAAAAAGGCAATAGTACACACAACCTAAAAGTCCAACGTATTGAACTGGCAACAAATACAAATTGTCAACAGAATCATTAAAATGAATTATCCAGACACACTAACATAGTAACATAGTAAACATAGCAAATGACAGCAGATAAAGACCTGTACGGTTCATCCAGTCTGCCCAACAAGATGAACTCAATTACATGGTATGTTATACTTTATATGTATACCCAAGTTTGATTTGTCCTTGCCTTTCTCGGGGCACAGGCCGTAGAAGTCTACCCAGCACTGTTCTTGTACTAAGTTCTGAAGCTAACATCGAAGCCCCTTAAAATTTACACTCCAGCCCATCCCTACGATCAGAGCCTAGACTGTAGAAGTCTGCCCAGTTCCCATGTTGTTTCCAATTACCGGCGTTGCCACCTAATCTCTGCTAAGATTCCGCGGATCCATTCCTTCAAAACATGATTCCTTTGTGTTTTTCCCATGCATGTTTGAATTCCATTACCGTTTTCATCTCCACCACCTCCCGTGGGAGGGCATTCCACATATCCACCACCCTCTCTGTGAAAAAATACTTCCTGACATTAGTCCTGACTCTGCCCTCCTTCAGCCTCAATACATGTCCTCTAGTTCTACCGCCTTCCCGTCTCCGGAAAATGTTCGTTTGCAGATTAATACCTTTCAAATATTTGATTGTCACCCCTGTTTCTCCTTTCCTCTAAGGTATACATGTTCAGGTCAGCAAGTCTCTCCTTGTACGGTTTGCAACGCAAATCCCATACCATTTTCGTAGCTTTTCTTTGCACCGCTTCCAGTCTTTTTACATCTTTAGCAAGTTACAGCCTCCAAAACTGAACACAATACTCCAAGTGGGGCCTCACTAACGATTTGTAGAGGGGCATCAACACCGCCTTTCTTCTGCTGGTTATGCCCCTCTCTACGCAACCTAGCATTCTTCTGGCCACGGCCGTCACCTTTTCGCATTGTTTCTTCACTTTCAGATCCTCCGACACCAATACACTTATAATTAACAGAACTATAACTGTCACATATACCAATCAGGGACCAGTTACAGTATCTGAAAAGGTTCACATTTCTAACTTTTTTCGGGAGTAGAGAGATGTGGTAGCCATGTTAGTCCACTTCTAAAGCCAGTCAATAGAAATAGAATAAAATAAAACATAGAAAAGAAAATAAGATGATACCTTTTTTATTGGACTAACTTAATACATTTTTTGATTAGCTTTCGAAGGTAGCCCTTCTTCGTCAGATCAGAAATAAGCAAATTTTGATAAGTAACAGCATACATAGGCGGTTGGTGGCCCAACTGTTTGGGGAGGCTAACGGGGGCGGGGTCAAGGGCGGGGCCAGGGGTGGGGCTTACATCCATAATTATCTGACAACACAGAAAAAAAAAATAAAAGTAAAATAGTAACAAGTAATACCTTTTATTAAATTTAGATATTAGATATGCATCATATGTCAAATAATAAAGTGGTTGCTCAAACTGTCTGAGAGCTTGAAGGCTGTACAGTATAGTTGGAAGGAAAGTGCATTTCTACAGAATAGGCAGCCAGAACTTTTGGATGACACAAAAGCACCAGTGCTAAGGTCCAATTTCCAGAGTGCAGAGATTCCAAGGGTGTCCCATCCAAAATGTGATAGTAAGATTCAAGGTTAGCAAGTGAAAGTTGAGCTACTACTGAGAATGCTGTGAGCTAAATCAAGTCCAAATTCTAATATTAGGCATATTGAAAAATATTACAAAACCTTAAAAAGTCACTCAGGACCTATAAAACAAATTGACTGAAACATAAGAATACCCATACTGAGTCAGACCAACAGATTTACATTTCAGAAACTGACACATTCCATTCACTAAATTAAAAAATGAATAAATATTTGAAACAAAAATGTATAAGGTGATACCTTTTTATTGAACTAATTTAATACATTTTTTTACTAGCGTTTTGGAATTTACTAACCTGAGGAAGGAGGTTTAGACTTCTGAAAGCAAGTCAAAAAATGTATTTAGTCCAATAAAAATTTGTCATCTTATTTTACATATTTTGTTTTATTTTTATTTATTAACCTGTAAAGTGGACTAACATGGCCACTTCATTCTACATTTAAAATCATTTTACCTTTGCTATCTGGCATCTAATTTTTCTAATTGTGCAGGTCGCAGTCTCTGGTTTCTGCCTTTCTGTCTTCTTTTAACTCATTCCGTATCTCCTGCCCATTTATCATTTTTCTCTCTTCGCATGTCTTCTTCACATCTTCTACTACATCCATCTCCGGCACTAATATTTTCTTTTCTGCTTTCTTCCATTTTTCTACCTCTCTGACCACTCAGACTTATCCATGCTTCATTTTCCTTGTTTTCCATCTTTTTCCCTCACCCAGGGTGTGTTTGTGTGTCTCAACTCCCCCTCAGCCATATTGGATCTGTTTCTCCTCTTTCTCTCTCTTCCACCAAACCACCCAGGATCTTGTGTGTGTGTCTCTCTCCCTGCCTGCCATAATCTCCTCTCTGTTTCTCTCCCTCCATCTAACTTTCTTCACCCTCCCTGCCATGCAGCATATCTTCTTTCTCTTCCCCTGCCCCAGGCACCCAGGATCTCCTCTTTCTCTCTTTCCCACCTCACCCTACCTCCCTACAGAGGGATCTCCTCTCTGTCTCTCCCTTCAACAATGCACCTCTGTCTCTCCCCTCACCTTCCAGCATTGCTCCTCCCTCTCTCTTCTTCCACCATGCAGCACTGCCTGTTTTTCTTTCCATTATCCGGCTTTGCTCCTCTGTCTCTTCCCCCCCCCCCCCATTATCCAGCTTTGCTCCTCCGTTTCTTCTCTCCTCCTAATATCCAGCTTTGCTCATCTGCCTCTTCTCCCCCAAAACATCTAGGTTTGCTTCTCTGTCTGCCCCCCCCCCAAATATCCACCATTGTGTCTCTGCCTCTTCCCTCCCCCATCATCCTCTCTCTTTCTTCCCATTTCCTGCCTCCAGCTGCAGCATTATCTTCTCTCTCGTTTTTCTTCCCCCTAGCCGCAAAAAGAAAATGAAACTGGAACTTCCCTTCCATGCTGTCTTGCTGCCGGACCCGCTGTCTCTCCGATTCAGTGGCCGTCGGTAGGCAGACACTGTGCGTGGGGCCATGGATCACTGCACAACTGCGTGGGGCCATGGATCACTGCGTGGGGCCATGGATCACTGCGGCGCTGACAACAACAACAACAACCATTTCTAAAGCGCTACTAGGGTTACGCAGCGCTGTACAATTCAAACGTAGAAGGACAGTCCCTGCTCAAAGAGCTTACAATCTAAAAGACAAGAGAACAAACTAAAGACAAGTGAACAATCTAGAGGACGAGTGAACAGTTAATCTGATAGGGTGGATAGATTGGGGTATTTTATATTTCTCGAGCGGTTAGCTGACAGCTCTTCCGGTCCCAGCCTCTATGATGCAACATCCTGTTCGGGCGGGAACCGGCAGAGCTGTCAGCGACGTGTAGCGGAGCTCTATGGTCCCGCGCACGGTCTGTTTATTGACGGCCACTGGGTCGGGGAGCGAGTGGAGAGTCGGGCAGAAAGGCAGCGCAGGGAGGGGAAGCTCCAGTTTATATCATATGCTGCCGCCAGAGATTGGAAAAGTTGCATTTGGGCTGGGGAGGCTTAGCCTCCCCAAGCCTCTTATACGGGGCGCCTATGACAGCATATATAAGTGAAACATCAAAGTATTTTAGTGACAGTCTGAAAGGATGAGGGAGGGGTGGGTTAGGTGAGAAACAGAGAGGGCTGAGAGGATGGGGGACAGGGAGATATGCATGGTGATCAGACGGTGACAAAGCAGTGAAATTTCATGGTTTATAATGGGCTAGAAAACCCTGATCTTTGTTAAGTCCTGTCTGGTGGGTGTCAAAATATTTAATAATTTTGACTTCAAAGGTCTTGCGTTCCTGTATTGTTTTAAAGTTTTCTTTAAGTATTCTCACTATAAAATCATTAGTACAGTGTTCTGGTTTTGTAAAGTGCCGTCCCACAGAGGTAGCGTCTTGGTTAGCACTGGCATTTTTCATATGATGTCTATGTAAATTAAATGTCTTCTTCAGCATCTGGCTTGTTTCTCCAATATAGCATCCTTCGTCACATTTTTTACACTGGATGACATATACTACATTGGAAGATGAGCATGTGAAGGATTCCTTTATGTTGAATATTTTTCATTTGTGAATGACTGTGGGTCTTGTGAAATGTTTTGGCATAGTTTGTAGCTGGATATATTGCAAGGATGTGTGCCATCTCTTCTTTTTGGGTCTCTGTTGAGAGCCTGCTTCTCACTAGCTTGTGTTTTAAATTGGGTGGCTGTCGGAAGGCCACCACGGGTGGGGATGGGAATATCTCTGTCAGTAATTCATCCTCCTGGAGTAGTGGCTGCAGATCTCTTATGATTTTCCTCAGGTTTTCCAGCTCTGGATTGTATGTCACTATAAGGGGGGTTCTGCCTGTGGCTTTCTTTTCTTTGTATTGTAGCAGATTTTCCCTGGGTGTTTTGAGGGAGGAGGCAATATTCTTGGAGATTAATTTGGGGTTGTATCCTTTCTGTTCGAGGGATGCAGTCAGGATTTTGAGGTGCCTGTCTCTGTCCCCTGGGTCAGAGCAGATACGGTGATATCTTGTGGCTTGGCTGTGGATAATGAATTTTTTTATATGTGAAGGGTGGAAGGTGGAGTTGTGGAGGTAGCTGCATTTGTCTGTGGGTTTCACCTCAAAATCCTGACTGCATCCTTTAAACAGAAAGGATACAACCCCAAAATAAACTCCAAGAATATTGCCTCCTCCCTCAAACCACCCAGGGAAAATGTGCTACAATACAAGGAAAAGAAAGTCACAGACAGAACCCCCCTTATAGCGATATACAACCAGTGCTTTTTTTGTAGGAAAAAAGGTGCCGGTACTCATTATGGGCGGGGTCACCAAATATGATGTTTCACTTATATATGCTGTTACTTGTCAAAATTTGCTTATTTCTGATCTGACGAAGAAGGGCTACCTTCAAAAGCTAATCAAAAAATCTATTAAGTTAGTCCAATAAAAAAGGTATCATCTTATTTTCTTTTCTATGTTTTATTTTATTCTATTTCTATTGACTAACTTTTTTCCTGAATGTAAACATGTTAGTTTTTTGTCTAATTTCCATAGAAGATGATTCCGCAGTCCAGGAGCCATAGTGAAAAACACCCTCATTCTCAAATGCATCAGGTGCATCTTCACAGAGCTGATATTCTATGCCAGGAAGCAGAGAGCTAACTCAAACCGTATTAGGGGGGAATATTCAGCCCACGGCGGTAAGCGGTTTGTAAGTTGCTCACAGCACTGTTCCCTCTAAACAGAACGAGTGTCCTCCATCTACAGTCCTGTCAGTAGGGGGTGCTGTTTCATTGTCACATCTTCAATAATGAGGGACAGGCAAGTTCTACAGGACTCTAGCGACTCTACATGTCCCTAGAGAGATTGAAAACACAATATTGAAGCACCACACCCTACTGGTAGCAATGCAGTTGAAGGACACTTGCTCAGTTTTGAGGAAACAGTGACTCACACCTGCAGGCTTAATGAATCCAGATATTCAGTACCATAGTATGTGTGGCTCCCAGCACTGAGTATCTGGGTATGTGTGTTGACCTGGAAGTTAACCAGGCACCGGCCAATGTTCAGGCCGGTGCCCGGTTAACTTGCACATAAAGGGGTCCTTTTACAAAGGCACACTAGTGTTTTAGTATGCGCTAAACACTAGAGATGCCCATATGTTCCTGCCTGGCCTAAATTTATATATACAACTGCTGAAAGAACAAAGAATAGCGCAACAAAGGGAGGGAGGGAAAGCGATCAGGAGTGCCGGAACAAAAGAGGCCACAGTGTGTTTATTGTAACATGTATGGGCAACTAAGCTCTTCCTCCCAAAACTGAGCCAGCTGCCAACCAGGTCAATAAAGAATCACTGATGTCGTTAGTGACAGGCACCTCCCCCAAGCCAGAAGTTGACATAAGGGAGTGGTGGTTAACCCAGGCAGGGAGGGGGATCATGTCTATGCCTCCATGAGTGGCTACCACCATATTAGTTCTGGCTGTGAGCCATATGGCCCACAGCATTCTATATATTGTGATAAACACAGTGTCTGCCCTTACATGAGGAGGCCGCCAGAGAGTGCTCTCCCACTGAAAACTGGGAAAATGCCCATTCTGGTCAGTAGAGGGAGCTCCAGGGAGATAGCTGGGGGAGTGAGAAGAGACTTCTAGACCCAGATCTTTCTGGAACCAGAGGGTCGAGGTCTCAAGAGGTGGGGAGGTTTATGGGACTCCTCATAAATAGCTTCCTCTCAGCAGAGGAGAGAGTTTTTGCCTAAAGGAGAAGAAATGGGAACCTGGAGACCCTGGGGCCTGGAGAAGGAGATGGTCCTGAACTGACTGGGAGCCTGAAGACCTCCGGTGGGAAAGTGCAGATACTGCCCAGACTTGGGGTGGACTGTGTGTCCCAGGGGCTGAGTGAAGCAGGCTGCAAAGGCCGGGGTTAAAAGTCCCCAAAATATTGAGGTTGGAATTGTGAAAGGTTGAACATGAACAAACAGCCGTGGGGTGGAGGATAGGACCGTAAGGTTAATGAGAGTAAAGAAGGTCCTATCCAGGGGTGGTGGCTGTTATACCCTGAGACCCAGGTGTCCCACAGTAAATGGGCTCAGGGAGTGAATTGGTAGTAAGTGAATAATAGTTGGAAAGAAAGGTTCCCACAAGACTGAAGCATAGCGCTAATAAATGGAATTTGCATCTACTCAGCTAATTTGCATATTTCTGAAAGCAGAGGAATCCGTGCTATCTTCCAGAGGGTGACCCGGGGGCCCCACCAGAAGAACCCACTCATTACTTTACCTCACCCATTTCTATTCTTCTATCACCTTCTCCCACTACTCCAACCAGAGTTACACCTAATCACACTGACCACCCTTCAACATCTTCAGTCCTTCTGTGACTGTTCTCTTGTGCTTGACTGCTTAAATATTTTAAATTTAAATGCTTTACTTTTTGTCTATTAGATTGTAAGCTCTTTGAGCAGGGACTGTCTTTCTTCTGTGTTTGTACAGCGCTGCGTACACTTTGTAGCGCTCTAGAAATGTTAAATAGTAGTAGTAGTAGTAGTAGTAAGGGGGTCGGTTACCGGGAGATACAGCGGGGAGGCAGGGCCAGGACTGAAGGTTAATGGAGAGGTCACCCTGAGGGAAAGGGGAGGCCCAAACAGAGAGGCCCGAGTCACTGGAGTTTCAGAGAAATCTGGTTTCAAGGTTGTTCTCTAGAGTAAAAGGCTAGTGAGGCCAGGCAGGAGTCAATAGAGAGCCTCTGCACACTTGAGAGCACCCTGTGGGCTTACAATATGATTCAAAATTTCAGGATGAATCAAGTCTCCTTTCCAGAGTTTTTGCTTTAAACACTGGTTCAATTAATAACATGCAGACCAGAAAATCAATTCAGTGATAGTAACAAAGTAGATGACAGCAGAAAAAGACCTGCATGGTCCATCCAGTCTGCCCAACAAGATAACTCATATTTGCTGCTTTTTGTGTATACCCTATTTTGATTTGTACCTATGTTCTTCAGGGCACAGACCGTATAAGTCTGCCCCGCACTATCCCCGCCTCCCAACCACCGGCTCTGGCACAGGCACAGACCGTATAAGTCTGCCCAGCACTATCCTCACCTCCCCAGGCCTGCCTCCCAACCCCGGCTCTGGCACAGACCGTAAAGTCTGTCCAGCACTATCCCCGCCTCCCAACCAACAGTCCCACTTCCCACCACCGGCTCTGGCACAGACCGTATAAATCTGCCCAGCCCTATCCCCGCCTCCCAACCTCCAGCCCCGCCTCCCGATCTTGACTAAGCTCCTGAGGATCCATTCCTTCGGCACAGGATTCCTTTATGCTTATCCCACGCATGTTTGAATTCCGTTACCATTTTCAATTCTACCACCTCCCGCGGGAGGGCATTCCAAGCATCCACTACTCTCTCCGTGAAAAAATACTTCCTGACATTTTTCTTGAGTCTGCCCCCCTTCAATCTCATTTCATGTCCTCTCGTTCTACCACCTTCCCATCTCCGGAAAAGATTTGTTTGCGGATTAATACCTTTCAAATATTTGAACGTCTGTATCATATCACCCCTGTTTCTCCTTTCCTCCAGAGTATACATGTTTAGTTCAGCAAGTCTCTCCTCATACGTCTTGTAACGCAAATCCCATACCATTCTCGTAGCTTTTCTTTGCACTGCTTCAATTCTTTTTACATCCTTAACAAGATACGGCCTCCAAAACTGAACACAATACTCCAGGTGGGGTCTCACCAACGACTTATACAGGGGCATCAACACCCCCTTTCTTCTGCTGATCACACCACTCTTTATTCAGCCTAACAACCTTCTAGCTACTGCCACCGCCTTGTCACACTGTTTTGTCACCTTCAAATCCTCAGATACTATCACCCCAAGATACCTCTCTCCGCCCGTACCTATCAGACTCTCCCCACCTAACACATACGTCTCCCGTGGATTTCTACTTCCTAAGTGCATCACTTTGCATTTCTTCGCATTGAATTTTAATTGCCAAACCTTAGACCATTCTTCTAGCTTCCGTATGTCCTTTTTCAGGTTTTCCACTCCCTCCGGGGTGTCCACTCTGTTACAGATCTTAGTATCATCCGCAAATAGGCAAACTTTACCTTCTAACCCTTCGGCAATGTCACTCACAAATATATTGAACAGAATCGGCCCCAGCACCGATCCTTGAGGCACTCCACTACTTACCTTTCGCTCCTCCGAGCGAATTCCATTCACCACCACCCTCTGGCGTCTGTCCGTCAACCAGTTCCTAATCCAGTTCACCACTTTGGGTCCTATCTTCAGCCCCTCCAGAGTATTTAAGAGCCTCCTGTGGGGAACCGTGTCAAAAGCTTTGCTGAAATCTAAGTAGATTACGTCCATAGCTCGTCCCTGATTCAGTTCTCCTGTCACCCAATCAAAGAACTCAATGAGGTTCGTTTGGCACGATTTCCCTTTGGTAAATCCATGCTGTCTTGGATCTTGCAACTTATTGGCTTCCAGGAAATTCACTATCCTTTCCTTCAGCATCGCTTCCATTACTTTTCCAATAACTGAAGTGAGGCTTACCGACCTGTAGTTTGCAGCTTCTTCCCTATCACCACTTTTGTGAAGTGGGACCACATCCGCCGATCTCCAATCCCTCGGAACCTCTCCCGTCTCCAAGGATTTATTAAACAAATCTTTAAGAGGACCCGCCAGAACCTCTCTGAGCTCCCTCAATATCCTAGGGTGGATCCCATCCGGCCCCATGGCTTTGTCCACCTTTAGCTTTTCAAGTTGTTCATACACACTCTCTTCCGTGAATGGTGCTATATCCACTTCAATCTCATTTGTACTTTTTGCAGTCCATCGCGGTCCTTCTCCAGGATTTTCTTCTGTGAAAACAGAACAGAAGTATCTATTTAGCAAATTTGCTTTTTCTTCATCATTATCCACATAGCGGTTCGCAGTATCTTTTAGTCTCACAATTCCCTTTTTAGTCATTTTCCTTTCACTAATATACCTGAAGAAAATGTTGCCACCCCTCCTCACATTTCTAGCCATTTGTTCTTCCGTTTGCTCTTTCGCCAGTCGTATCTCTCTCTTGGCTTCTTTCAGTTTCATCCGGTATTCCTCCTCGTGTCCCTTTTCATGAGTTTTTTTGTATTTCTGGAACGCCAACTCTTTAGCCTTTATTTTCTCAGCCACTTGCTTTGAGAACCATATCGGTTTCCTTAGGCTCAGATGAATATATCTTCAATATCACCATCCACAATCCTCCCAAATCTGGTGCGAGATAATTGTGGTTCACATTTAGTATCAGCTGCCTGAGTTCCTAGACATGCTTGTCTGATGCTCAGCATGGGACACAGAACACATCTTCAAGCCAATAATCTTTAGTATCTGGTACATACTGAGTCCTATCTCCAGTCTTAGCATAAAGCCAAGCCTCCTAGAACCAAACACTGTCATTCCAGAACCTGAAACAAACATTTAAAAACGAGGACATTAGTTCCTAAATTTGAAATACCTGCTCAGTGGGAAAACTAGGCTGGTATTTTTTTACCCAGACAAACCATGCAGCCTACATAATATATTGCAAACACTGACCTAGACAGATGATGATACATTGCATTACTGGCTGACTGATCACTGAGTTGCATCTCTTTTTTTATGCTACCATGAGCACACAAGCGCACACAAGCAATTGCAGGCATCACTCCACTAGCACACAAGAATAAAGATTAATCCCTAGTCTCTGTAGAGCAGTGGTTCTTAACCAGTGGTGCCTCAGTGCCTGCAACCCGAAGGGATTTGGGAAGAGGTCAAGCAGAGTGCAAAGAAGGATCTTATCTGAAGGAATTTATAGAAACCTTTTAGACAGTGAAGGCAGATGACACAAAGTTATCCAGGGTCGTCTCATCGCGGGAGGAGTGTGAAAGATTACAAGAAGACCTCATGAGACTGGGGGATTGGGCATCCAAATGGCAGATGAAGTTCAATGTTGACAAGTGCAAAGTGATGCATGTGGGAAGGAGGAACCCAAATTACAGCTATGTTATGCAAGGTTCCGCTTTAGGAGTTACGGACCAAGAAAAGGATCTGGGAGTCATTGTGGATAGGACGTTGAAATCTTCAGCTCAATGTGCTGCAGCAGCTAAGAAGGCGAACAGAATGTTGAGTATTATTAGAAAAGGGATGGAAAACAAACATAAGGAGTGACCTAGTGGTTAGGGTGGTGGATACTGGTCCTGGGGAACCGAGTTTGATTCGCACTTCAAGTACAACTCCTTGTGACTCTGGGCAAGTCACTTAACCCTCCATTGGCCCAGGTATCTGTATGTTTGTGCAGGGCTGTGTACACCTTGTAGCACTATAGAATGCTAAATAGTAGTAATAGTGTGTATTGTAAGCACGCAGGAATGCAGCAGCCCTCTAGTAGTTCCTACTCAGCCTCACCAGCCCTTTATTTCAGTGAACAACCTTGAAACAAGACTGCTCTGTAACACCAGTGACTCTGGCCTCTATGTTTGGGCCTCCTCTTTCCCTCAGGGTGACCTCTTCATTAACCTCCAGTCCTGGACCTGCCTCCCCGCTGTATCTCCTGGTAACCGACCCCCTTACCAGTTCTTCTGGTGGGGCCCCCGGGTCACCCTTCTCTGGAAGATAGCACGGATTCCTCTGTTTTCAGAAATATGCAAATTAGCTGAGTAGATGCAAATTCCATTTATTAGAGCTATGCTTCAGTCTTGTGGGAACCTTTCTTTCCAACTATTATTCACTTACTACCAATTCACTCCCTGAGCCCATTTACTGTGAGACACCTGGGTCTCAGGGTATAACAGCCACCACCCCTGGATAGGATCTTCTTTACTCTCATTAACCTTACGGTCCTATCCTCCACCCCACGGCTGTTTGTTCATTTTAAACAATTCAGAGTTCCACCATCAAAATTTTGGGGTCTTCCCTTACCCCAGGACTTTCAGCCTGCTTCTCAGTACTTGGGACACATAGTCCAGGCTTCAGGTCTCCAGGTTCTCATCTCTTCTCCTTCGGGCAAAAAAACGTCTTCCTCTACTGAGAGGAAGCTATTTATGAGGTGTCCAACACCTCCCCACCTTTTGAGACCTCGCCCCTCTGGTTCCAGAAAGATCTGGGTCTAGTAGTCTCTTCTCACTCCCCCAGCTATCTCCCTGGAACTCCCTCTACTGGCCCATGCAAGTCAACACTCAGCTAGATCCCTGGAGCTCCCCCTAGGGACCAGAATGGGCATTTTCCCGGTTTTCAGTGGGAGAGCATCCTCTGGCGGCCTTCTCAAGTAAGGGCAGACACTGTGTTTATCACAATATGTAAGCTGCATTGAGCCTGCCATGAGTGGGAAAGCGCTGGGTACAAATGTAACTAAAATTTAAAAAATAATGCCGTTATATCGCTCCATGGTGCGATCGCACCTGGAGTATTGTGTTCAGTTCTGGTCGCCGCATCTCAAAAAAGATATAAAGGAATTGGAGAAGGTGCAGAGAAGGGCGACAAAAATGATAAAAGGGCTGGGATGACTACCCTATGAGGAGAGGTTAAGACGGCTAGGGCTCTTTAGCCTGGAGAAAAGGCGGCTGAGGGGTGATATGATAGAGCTGTACAAAATAATGAGTGGGGTAGTGCGGACTGATGTGAAGCGTTTGTTTACACTTTCTAACAATAATAGAACCAGGGGACACAAGATGAAATTAGAATGTGGTAGGTTTAAAACAAATCGGAGAAAGTTTTTCTTTACGCAGCGCGTAGTTAGACTCTGGAACTCATTGCCGGAGAAGGTAGTGACGTCAGCAGGCCTTGCTGAGTTTAAAGGGGGTCTGGATAGATTCCTGAAGGAAAAGTCCATTGATCGTTATTAAATTTTGGGTTTTTTGCCAGGTTCTTGGGGCCTGGATTGGCCGCTGTTGGAGACAGAGTGCTGGGCTTGATGGACCTTTGGTCTTTTCCCAGAGTGGCGGTGCTTATGTGCTAAGGCAGTTGTTAGTTATTAACAACTTACTACTGTAATTTTAGCGACATGTTAGCAGTTAGCACTGTTAGTAGCAAACGGTCAGTGACAGCAGTAGCTGTCAGTAGTCATAGTGGACACGTGGTTTAGGAAGAGGATGTGAGGGCTTCATTGATCAGTTTAAGAGGTGCAGGAACCAAAAACGTTTGTGAACCTCTGCTCTAGACAAAGATTGAGTAGTCCTTTCACTGAAGAATATAGCAAAAGATAGGATGGATGTGAGATTGGCTTCCTTGCAATTCTTCCCCACAGTTCTACTTGTCTTCCCCCTCCCCCCATTGCTTCTATTGTTAGCCTTGGTTAAAGAAACAGAGACATCAGATGATGGAGAATGTATCTGTGCCCCCAGCTTTCAATGTTTAAATGTAGAAGAAGGACTTGGGGGGGGGGGGGGGGGGGTGGGCATCAAACTTGTTTGCTTTCCAAATTTGGGGAGTGATTTGTGGGAAAGCGTGGAGAATGGCATGCACAATTTTCTCATAAAAATGCTTGGGGGGTTGAATTGAGCATATTTCTTTATATAAAACTTTTATTCCATGCGGTATAGCCACAGGCACTTGAAGCATGGTACAACATGACAGAAGCATGAGGATAAAAATAGAATATGACACAATGTCAAAATTCATAGCCAACAATTAAAGAAAAATGTCACACTTTCTAATTGTGTTTTAATTGCTTTAAAGATACCTGAATAAATAAACCTATCCATTAAAAAAAATCATAAGGAAGGAAGGAAGGAAGGGGAGAAGTAAAAAAAAAAAACTGTAGAAAACTGTAGACCTTGAGGAAAGGCCTGAAAATGGCTGGATGCCTAGTAATCTACCAGGCAGTTCACAGATATTTCCATGCACAACTAAGCTGCTGCTAACTTCTTAGTCTCAGGACTGTGTTTTGGCAAAAGCCCATATCTTTAATAATGGTCTGTTTGTTGAACACAGGAAAGAGAGAAAGGACTAACCTCTTTTGACCCTGTAAAAGCTTGAACATATAGTGGGCCATCATATTTGTTGACAAGAAAAGGAAACACCCAAGTCTGATCTGTTCCAGCTCAGGGAACTTGTGAAACACATTGTATGTTTTTCTGTAAACAGACCTCTGTCCCTCATGTTTTATTCTGATGTTGAGAGTGTTAAAAAAACACAGCTGTGGAACTGAAGCACAAAAGAAAGAAAAAGTTCTGAACTCCACAACCTAATAAAACATTATCTGTTAATTGGGTTCTCTGGCCCCGATGCTAAAAGCTTACCGTGCTTGCATCGTTTGATTTAGACTAGTTGTAGTTAGTCTAGTGGGCAAGTTATTCAGCGTCAAATGCACAAAGGAGTTCTGCATCGCTTTTGCAAACCCATGCCCCGCCTCCCACCTATCCCACCCCCTACAGCACCTCCCACAATTCCGCCCTCCCTCCCCCCCCCACTAACAGCACCTTCCACAATTCTGCCCTCCTATCCTCCCCCACCAAAAGCACCTTCCACAATTTCACCCTCTCTTCCCACCGACATCACCTTCCACAATTCCACCCTCCCTCCCCCCTAACAGAACCTTCCAAAATTCCGCCCTCCCTTAACAATCAGCAACTCCGCCATTCCATCCCCCCCTCCAACTCAAAACAAGACTGGGCCCCAACCCCTTACCTGCAGGAAAAACGCTTCTCAGGTCAGGCAGCAGTCTGACAGCAGGCAGTGGCATGGGCAGCACGTGGCAGCAGAATTGGCACGGCAGCAGAGGCATCAGGCGGTCTGGTCACAACACAGGCAGGCAGGCGGGTCTGCTCCATTCAGCTGCAGATGCAGCATATGTAGGCAGCTGGTCGGTTGACAGTCCCCTCTGATCATGGTCAGCACTTGGCAGCACAATAGTCAGAATGTGGCGGTAGGCAGATGAGCTGAGCGCTGAAGTAGCGATGGTGGCAGCAGGCACCCAAAAAAGAATACGTCGAGGTAGATGCTGAAGCAGTTTAAATGCTTGAGTGTCCTGCGCCTCCCTGCAAGGCACGATGGGATTGGATGTTATTGGTCATTCAATTCCCATCCCAGCGTGCCTTGCTAGTTGAAACTAGCTGTGTCTTCTGGGAGGCCGGTTCCAAGGTGCTACATAAACCCATCAGCTGCTGCCAGGAGGGAGGGCCTGGGAGGAGTCAGTGTTCAGCAGCGGAGGAAGGAGGAGGAAGAACTCAGAGAGAAGAACTAGCATTGTCTCGGTGCCCCGCCTCCTCTTTGCTAGATGGGACTGATGCTGCAGAGTGTGAGTGCCGGTAAGAGAGAACTTAAAGACCATTCTATAAGCCAGGTGGCGTGGCGTCATGAGGCTCAGGCGTTTGGCACCCTGGACCAGAGCCTCACCTGGTCCATAGGCTGAGCCCGACCCTGAGAGTGCCTATCTTTAGTGTGCAAAATGTTTCAGCAGGTCTGGAGCAGTCGTTGCATGAGGGCAACTTCTCGATGGAGCAGTCTGCTCACATTTTTTAATAGTATCTGTATGTGTATGTGAAATGCGCTACGTGCATGTATTATGTGTGTGTTCTACACGTAACAGCAGTGTTAAAAATTATTGTGGAACATTTTTTAATAGTATCTGCACATGTGTATGAAATGTGCCGTGTGCATTTGCCATGTGCGTGTATTACGTGTGTGTGTGTGTCAACAGTGGTATTAAAAAGTTGTGGTGGAGCAAAAAAAAAAAAAAAAAGGAAACTCCAGATGTGAAGTCACTGGATGCACACCTTCTTTCATGATACCCAAATGCGAATACAATAATCTTTCTGGAGGTCTTAACCAATCAAATACATACAGTACCTCCCATCTAATGCAAATATACCAAAGACCTCAGCGGTGCCACTTACTGAATACAAGATTTGAACCAGTAAGATTTATGCACCCACCTCTGTATGTCTTAGGTGTAAAATTGTTTTTACCTTTTTATACACTTTATGTTCAATTTTGTCAAATTTTTTAAAACAATTATATTAATGTTAACTTAATTAGAATATTCATTTCAAGATGAAGCCATTATTAGTCAATTGGGGGATTATTTAATCCAACATCCTATATAATAATATCCTTCCTATATAATAATTTGCACCTCTGTCTGAATTCCTGGGTTCGTAACACAGTTCCCATTCGTCTGCCCTGGGGATGACATCATAGGGCGGACCAATAGGAAGTGAGAGGGAAGGGAACCCAGCAGCAGCCACCGGAGGTGAGTAAATAATCGCTCCCCCCCCCCCCCGAGTTCCATGACCCCCACCTCCCTCCCTCCCTCCCTCCTTCCACTCCCAGCCACCCGAGTTCCACAGGCCCACTCCAGTCCGATGGCCCCACTCCCGTCCGAGTTCCACGCCCCCTCTCCTCCGATTTCCGCCATCCAGCTCCTCCCTCCTTCTCTCTCTGTGGCCTCTGAGTGCAAGGAGGACATGTGCGGCAGCTCTGGTCCCTCCTTCCCGCCCTCAGCTCCCCGACAGCCCTCCTCTTCATTTCTTCTTGCCCCCCCCCCCCCCCCGCGTTTAAACTTTTATTTCAGTTGCAGCAACGGCAGTGAAGAAAACTGCACAGCAAGCAGGCTCGCCTCCACCCTTTCCCTTCCCTCACAGACAGTGCCCCGCCTAGTATAGTATGGGAAATGGGTTGGGGAAATACTACTGGAGAGGAAGAGGGAGTGCTGGGTAAGGAGGAAGGAAGGGAGAAAAAGTTGGCTTTTTTGGGAATAACCATCATGTATATGTATGAGATATCTCATACATATTCATTATGGTTATTCCAAAAAAGCCAGCTCTTTCTCCATATTAGCATATTCATTTGCATATATGTGCAAATGAATATGCTAATATGCCCTATCCTTTGCCCCCCCCCCCCCAAATGAAACAGTCAAACTACGCCCATGCCTAGTTTCCTTGGGGTTTGAACTCATCACCCCTGAATAACAGATCATGTGTACTGATGCCTTAAGAGGCGAACATGTCTATCTCTGAGTGATGAAGTATAGATATCTCTGGGGGACAGGTGACTACAGTCTGCAGACCTCAACAATGAGGTTCCCAGGAGAAGTGAGAGAGCAACCAACCAACCAACCTGTTCTATACCAGACTATAAGAAATCCTTCAATGTGGCAAAGGAGAGGTTCCATGAGGTCATTTTGGCAAAGAACCTAAGGCACCCTTCTGAAAACCAAACAGCCACGTAGCCCTTTCCCAGTATTCAACCTAAAACACCTTTTCCCTGAGCACATCTGTCCTCAAAGTCCGGTTGTCAGGCCCAAAACAGTAGCACAGGGGTGGAGGAGTAGGGTAGCTGTAAATCAAGTGGGAATAAAATTCTGGTCACCTGACCCTCAGATCTAAGCTGTTACCACTAGCTCAATGGCCTATAAACACTATTTAGTGCTCCAATGAGGGACCCATAGCAGTTCATAAGGCAGACATCCCAGATCTAGGGCCAAACACAAAGTCCCCTAGTAAGGGCTGTGAGGTCCAATACAGTTTGTGACAGGGGCAGACTGTGGGTGGTCTGGGCCCCTGCCCGGCCGCTGCCTGACACAGCCCCTATCGCCGCAGCCAACGTCCCCACTGCCCCGGTCCTACCTGAAGAGCCCTGGTAGTCTAGTGGTCTCTGCTTGGGGGGGGGGGGGGGGAGCATGTTCTTTCCTGCCTTCTGCGCTGCTGCTATTCCCCTGCCTGTAGGTGCTGCCGTGCTTTCAAAATGGTGGCTGAGACTTCCCACGGTAGTATTGTGGGTCTTGACAGTCTCGTGAGACTTCCACAGGGAATCTCGGCTGCCATTTTTAAAGTATGGCGGTGCTGGGCAGGGGGAATAGCAGTAGCACAATGGCCAGGACAGAACATTTTCTCCCTCTGCAAAGGCCACTAGATCACCAGCGGCGTGCCTTTAAAGGTAGGACCTGGGAGGGCTGTAGTATGCGGCGGGCATTTGGGCAGAGCCTCTGGGTCCTCAGGCACTGCCCAGTTGCCAGAATGGTCAGTCCGCCCCTGGTTTGTAACAGTTGCTTACACCATGGCCCAATTGCCAAAATTCTGAGCAGGACCCTAAAACATCCAGCACTTCTGAGATCCTCAATATATTTGAAGCTCATCTAACCAGCAATGAAGGTTTGAGGAAAACATTCAGAATCTCACTTAAGCACTGAGAAATGCATGCACCAGCAGTTAGGCCTGCTCAGAGCAGGCCTACATATATACAGCCATTTTCTGCACAATTAGGCATGATTCTATAACAGCGGGGCGTACATTTTGGACATGCTCCCTCATTGTGCACTTTTTGTGGTTGTGTGCCTTGGAAAAGAGCACATTACTTTCTAGAATACAGGGGGATATATGTGTAAAGTCCAATTAGTGCTGATAATTGCTTTTGGGGGTCAATTATCAACACTGATTGCCTTGCTAACTTGTGCATCAGTGCACACAAAGTTTGTGCATCATAGAATTTGGGGGTTTGTGTGCACAATGTGCAGAATCCTGCAGTTATTTATTTATTTAGATTTTGCTCACACCTTTTTCAGTAGTAGCTCAAAGTAAGTTACATTCAGGTACACTGGCTATTTCTCTGTCCTAGGAGGGCTCACAATCTAAGTTTGTACCTGAGGCAATGGAGGGTTAAGTGACTTGCCCAAGATCACAAGGAGCAGCAGCAGGATTTGAACAGGACACCTCTGGATTGCAAGACCGGTGCTCTAACCAGTAGGCCACTTCTCCACTCCATGAGCAACTTCTAATTAGCACCAATTAACACTAATCACAGCCAATAATTGCTGGGTAACACAACTATCAGCTAATAATTATATTGTAACATATGTAACTGACAATATTCTGAACCTTGCGAATGCAATTTTATGTCCTAACTAGTAAAAAAGGCCCGTTTCTGACACAAATGATTACATGAAAAAAAACCTTCATAATAAAGAAATGATACTGAGTATTAAAATTAACATCAAGATTAATGATAAAGAACAAATAGATTGGTATACTCAACATAAAACTGATAACATGTGGTGCGTATACAGATTAAGAAATGAAACAATATTGTTTCATTTCTTAATCTGCACCACATGTTGAGTATACAAATCTATTTGTTCTTTATCATTAATCTTGATGTCAATTTTAATACTCAGTATCATTTCTTTATTATGGAGTTTTTTTCATGTAATCATTTTTTTTTTTGTTACATTTGTACCCCGCACTTTCCCACTCATGGCAGGCTCAATGCAGCTTACATGGGGCAATGGAGGGTTAAGTGACTTGACCAGAGTCACAAGGAGCTGCCTGTGCCTGAAGTGGGAATTGAACTCAGTTCCCCAGGACCAAAGTCCACCACCCTACTCCTCCACTAGCAACATTCCATGTAGAAGCCTGCCCTTGCAGCTGTGCAGGCTTCTGTTTCTGTGAGTCTGACGTCCTGCACGTACAGTGGGGGAAATAAGTATTTGATCCCTTGCTGATTTTGTAAGTTTGCCCACTGACAAAGACATGAGCAGCCCATAATTGAAGGGTAGGTTATTGGTAACAGTGAGAGATAGCACATCACAAATTAAATCCGGAAAATCACATTGTGGAAAGTATATGAATTTATTTGCATTCTGCAGAGGGAAATAAGTATTTAATCCCTCTGGCAAACAAGACCTAATACTTGGTGGCAAAACCCTTGTTGGCAAGCACAGTGGTCAGACGTCTTCTGTAGTTGATGATGAGGTTTGCACACATGTCAGGAGGAATTTTGGTCCACTCCTCTTTGCAGATCATCTCTAAATCATTAAGAGTTCTGGGCTGTCGCTTGGCAACTCGCAGCTTCAGCTCCCTCCATAAGTTTTCAATGGGATTAAGGTCTGGTGACTGGCTAGGCCACTCCATGACCCTAATGTGCTTCTTCCTGAGCCACTCCTTTGTTGCCTTGGCTGTATGTTTTGGGTCATTGTCGTGCTGGAAGACCCAGCCACGACCCATTTTTAAGGCCCTGGCGGAGGGAAGGAGGTTGTCACTCAGAATTGTACGGTACATGGCCCCATCCATTCTCCCATTGATGCGGTGAAGTAGTCCTGTGCCCTTAGCAGAGAAACACCCCCAAAACATAACATTTCCACCTCCATGCTTGACAGTGGGGACGGTGTTCTTTGGGTCATAGGCAGCATTTCTCTTCCTCCAAACACGGCGAGTTGAGTTCATGCCAAAGAGCTCAATTTTTGTCTCATCTGACCACAGCACCTTCTCCCAATCACTCTCGGCATCATCCAGGTGTTCACTGGCAAACTTCAGACGGGCCGTCACATGTGCCTTCCGGAGCAGGGGGACCTTGCGGGCACTGCAGGATTGCAATCCGTTATGTCGTAATGTGTTACCAATGGTTTTCGTGGTGACAGTGGTCCCAGCTGCCTTGAGATCATTGACAAGTTCCCCCCTTGTAGTTGTAGGCTGATTTCTAACCTTCCTCATGATCAAGGATACCCCACGAGGTGAGATTTTGCGTGGAGCCCCAGATCTTTGTCGATTGACAGTCATTTTGTACTTCTTCCATTTTCTTACTATGGCACCAACAGTTGTCTCCTTCTCGCCCAGCGTCTTACTGATGGTTTTGTAGCCCATTCCAGCCTTGTGCAGGTGTATGATCTTGTCCCTGACATCCTTAGACAGCTCCTTGCTCTTGGCTATTTTGTAGAGGTTAGAGTCTGACTGATTCACTGAGTCTGTGGACAGGTGTCTTTCATACAGGTGACCATTGCCGACAGCTGTCTGTCATGCAGGTAACGAGTTGATTTGGAGCATCTACCTGGTCTGTAGGGGCCAGATCTCTTACTGGTTGGTGGGGGATCAAATACTTATTTCCCTCTGCAGAATGCAAATAAATTCATATACTTTCCACAATGTGATTTTCCGGATTTAATTTGTGATGTGCTATCTCTCACTGTTACCAATAACCTACCCTTCAATTATGGGCTGCTCATGTCTTTGTCAGTGGGCAAACTTACAAAATCAGCAAGGGATCAAATACTTATTTCCCCCACTGTATGTGCAGGACGTCAGACTCACAGAAACAGGAGCCTGCGCGGCTGCAAGGGCAGGCTTCTACATGGAATGTTGCTAGTGGAAGCAACATTAACATTCCATGTAGAATCTCAAATAGGGAATGGGAACTGGGACTTGATATGCTTATTTGTACCTGGGGCAATGGAGGGTTAAGTGACTTGCCCAGAGTCACAAGGAGCTGCCTGTGCCTGAAGTGGGAATCAAACTCAGTTCCTCAGGACCAAAGTCCACCACCCTAACCACTAGGCCGCTCCTCCCCTTTAATACGGTAGATAATGCCCTTTATTTATATGGATATATCTTGCTTATTATTTTTTGTATGATATTCTTCATGATATAAATCTTTAATGATACCGTTTCTCTTTTTGACTATTGTTCGATGTTTTTATCTATAGACTCCTGATGCAGGCCGCCAGGCCGAAACACAACGTTGTGTCGAGTCATTTCTAAGGAAACATTAATAAACTGTGTTGATTTTATTATTAATTATTTGTTTGGTCCCAGTTCTTTGGATAAGCCTGGTTTACTTTCCCCACTTCTTTTATCGCTGCCTTTTGACCTCTGCCACACACTGGGCAGAAGATTTCAACGTATTGTTTTACAATGATACCTAGATCTTTTTCTTGGGTGTTGACTCCTGAAGTTGGACCCTAGCATCAGGTAACTATAATTTGGATTGCTCTTCCCAATGTGCATCACTTTGCATTGGTCATCTGCTGTTTGGAGACATAGAGGGGCATTTTTCAAAGAAACGTCTAAATCAGAATTTGGACGTTTTACAAAGACATCCAAATTCCAAACAAAATAAAAGGGTCATTTTTGAAAAAGATGGACATCTATCTTTTGTGTATGACGATACTATGGACGTCCTGTGGTTTGGACATCCTTTGTTTTGGTCCATTTTCGAACAAAAGACGTCCAAAACAGAGGAGGAGTGGCTTAATGGTTAGTGCAGTGGGCTTTGATCCTGGCAACATGAGTTGAATTCCCACTGCTGCTCCTCGTGACTTTGGGCAAGTCAAATGCACAAGAGGCATTTTTGGATATGACATCTAAGTCAGAATTTGGACGTTTTTTGTAAAATGTCCAAAATCAGAACAGGAAAGGTCATTTTCTACAAAAACAAGTCTATCTTTTCCTTTTGAAAGTGCTGTTTGGAAAAATGTTTTGAGATTTGGGGGAGTAAGGGGAGGTGATCCCTGAGTCCCTCCAGTGGTCATCTGGTCATTTGGGGCATCCCTTGTGTGGAGTAGAAGAGTAGCCTAGTGGTTAGTGCAGCAGACTTTGATCTTGAGGAAGTATGTTCAATTCCCATTGCAGCTTTTTGCTTTAAAAACAGGTCTAGCTCAAAACACCTTAAGTTTTAGTCTTGGACATCTTTGTTTTGTTCCATTATTGCTGAAAGATGTCTATGTCTTAGGAACGCCCAAGTCCTGCCTTAAACACACTCCTGGTATACCCCTTGAGATTTGGACGTCCTTCTGGTGGACTTTAGAGAAAGACGTCCAAAAAGTTCTCATACTGACTATCGAGTTCTCATACTGATTCGATAGTCTATATGATTCCAGTAGAGATTGATGGTCCATCACATTTGTAACAGTGAGCGGAGGACACAGACAATAAAAGAAAAAGCATGATAAAACTCATCTTCCACACCACAGTTTTGAAAAGATTTTATTTATTTATTTATTTATTTATTTATTTAAAAATGTATATTCTGCTCAATCTGCAATTCTTGATAATACTGATTTGGACGTTTCTGTGAGATAAATGTCCAAATACTGCCTTATGTCACTTTTTGGACGTCTATCTCTTTTGAAAATGAGCCTGTATGTACACTAGCCATAGAGTTTGCACCAAGATTGCTAAAACATGCAGACGTTATAGAGGAGCATTTTTGAAAGAAAGGTCTGTGTGAATTTGGACGTTTTACAAAGACATCCAAATTCAGAGGCAGGGAGAAGGTCATTTTTGAAAAAAGATGGACGTCCATCTTTGTGTTCAAAATACCATGGGTGTCTTTCGATTTGGATGTCTTTGATTTTCGGCCATTTTCAAAAACAAAAACATCCAAGTCTAAAACATCCAAATTCAAGCCATTTGGACGTGGGAGGAGCCAGCATTTTTAGTAGACTGGTCCCCCTGACATGCCAGGACAGCAATCAGGCACCCTAGGGAGCACTGCAGTGGACTTCATAAAATGCTCCCAGGTACACAGCTCCCTTACCTTCTGTGTTGAGCCCCCCAAAACCCACTACCCCCAACTGTATACCACTACCATAGCCCTTACAGGTAAAGGGGGGCACCTATATGTGGTTACAGAGGGTTTCTGGTGGGTATTGGAGGGCTCGCTGTTTCCTCCACAAATGTAACAGGTAGGGGGGTATGGGTCTGGGTCCACCTGTCTGAAGTGCACTGCACCTACTACTAAACTACTCCAGGGACCTGCATGCGCTGTCATGGACCTGAGTATGACATCTGAGGCTGGCATAGAGGATGGCAAGTAATATTTTAATCATGTTTTTTGAGGGTGGGAGGGGGTTAGTGCCCACTGGGGGAGTAACGGGAGGTCATCCCTGATTCACTCCAGTAGTCATCTGGTCATTTTGGGCACTTTTTTTGTGCCTTATTCGTAATAAAAACAGGTCTAGGTAAAAACGTCCAAGTTTTAGTCCTGGACATCTTTGCTTTGTTCCATTATGGCTCAAAGACTTCCAAGTCCTAGGAACGCCCAAGTCCCGCCTTGAACACGCCTCCGATATGCCCCCTTGAGATTTGGACGTCCTTGCGATGGACCTCTGAGAAAGACGTCCAAAATGCGGTTTCGATTATACCGATTTGGACGTCTCTGTGAGATGAACATCCAAGTGCCGATTTATGTCACTTTTTGGACGTCCATCTCTTTCGAAAATGAGCCTGATAGTATTCTATAATTTATGTGTACAACTGTGCACCCTGCCCTTGTTCCACCCAGGTTCTGCCCATGTGTATGCTAACCTCCAAATTAATGTACCATCACATTTAGGTGTCTTCTCATAGCAGTTAGTCAGTATATTGGCCTGCCTGCATGCATGTATGTGTATGCTGGTCATTTTTTCTGTCCTTGGCACCTAAATGTTCACACCCTCTGTTTAGAGTTACTTCCATGGAGACATTCACAGGCAGAATTTGGACGTATGCATATAAAAGAAACCTGGGCATTTTGAGCTAGATTCTATATATGACACCTGAAAATTCCACGTGGAAAAAAAAATACGACAAAGCGTATTCTCTATAGTACGCCTACATTTTATAGATCAGGCTTAAATTTCCATGCGGTACATAGAATTACGCCGAGCGCCTCTCCATGTGACCAAATCTAGTCGCAGCCATTTATGCCGTGCTATACTTGGCGTAAATCCCAATGCCTAACTTAGGCACAGAGCAGGTGTATTCTATAACAATGCGCATAGATGTTATAGTCATATGGTAGTCATGGCTGAGTGGTTAAGGTGATGGACTAGAAATCCATGGGGGGGGGGTGGTGCCCCTGCACAGGGGGGGGGGGGGGGTGGTGCCGGGGGGGGTGGTGCCCCTGCACAGGTTCAAATCCTGCTGACTATGGGGCTGCAAATTTCTCTTCTTCACTCAATGTTTAATTAAACTCTGGAATTTGTTGTTGGAGGGGGCCCCTGCACAGGTTCAAATCCTGCTGACTATGGGGCTGCAAATTTCTCTTCTTCACTCAATGTTTAATTAAACTCTGGAATTTGTTGTTGGAGGGGGTCCCTGCACAGGTTCAAATCCTGCTGACTATGGGGCTGCAAATTTCTCTTCTTCACTCAATGTTTAATTAAACTCTGGAATTTGTTGTTGGAGGGGGTCCCTGCACAGGTTCAAATCCTGCTGACTATGGGGCTGCAAATTTCTCTTCTTCACTCAATGTTTAATTAAACTCTGGAATTCGTTGTTGGAGGGGGTCCCTGCACAGGTTCAAATCCTGCTGACTATGGGGCTGCAAATTTCTCTTCTTCACTCAATGTTTAATTAAACTCTGGAATTCGTTGTTGGAGAATGTAGTAAAAGTGGTTAGCTTAGTGGGGTTTAAAAAAGGTTTGGATGGCTTCCTAATGGAAAAGTCCATAGATCATTATTAAAATGGACTTGGAGAAAATCCACTGCTTATTTCTAGGATATGCTACATAAAATGTTTTGTACTTCTTTGGAATCTTGCCAGGTACTTGTGACCTGGATTGGCCACTGTTGGAAACAGGATGCTGGACTTGATAGACCTTCAGTCTGTCCCAGTATGGCAATTCTTATGTACTTATGAAATACTCATTACCACCCCCCCCCCCCCCCCCGTGGCCACACCTCCTTTTCAACACTAAGACTTAGAATTTAGGAGCACCATGTTACAGAATACTCTTAGTGAGCTGTGCATATAAATCTTAATGCCAATTAGTGCTGATGCTTGTTGACATCCAATTAACAGCGCTAATTAGCTAGTTAAACAATTAAGTTACATGGATTGTTATAGAATACACTGATTTCCATGTAGAATCCTGGGATTTGTATACTAAATACCAAGTAAAAGTATGTATGCATGCTTTCCAAGGGGTCATTTTCAAAGGGAAAGTATGCACATAGTTCTTTGAAACTTGGTGTAACGTACATGCATACTGGAAGCTTAAGTTAGGTGAACTATTACAAAATTACCCTTTGTACGTACTAGGGATTTGTAGCAAGAAAATGTTGTTTCATTTCGTTTCCTGTATCGTTTTCGGGAGTCTTGTTTTTGGGAGGTTTTGTTTGTTTTTTGTCATTCTGTTGTCAATGCATCAAAGTTGTTAAAGAGTGTGCGCTCTTTTGGAAAGATGCACTTCCAAAAGAGCGCTCACTGTTTCGAGTGTGCACTGGTCACAAAGAATACACACTTTCTACTACTAGTACTACTATTTAGCATTTCTATAGCGCTATAAGGCGTACGCAGCACTTTCAAAAGAATACGTTTCAAAAGTTTGGATGTTATTGACGGCACGTGAACCCCCCCCCCCCCCCCCCCCCCCGCTAAGTTTCATGCTTTTTTCCTGCTTGCTTTCATTTGCCGTTGGCAAGAAATTACATGGAATATGAGGAAAAGACACTTGCATCTGGATTCATTCAGCATTACAGAGATCTGTTTGCCTTAGAATTAATAACACTTCTTGAAAGCCTTATCTGAGGTGGTGTGCAAGTGTTGAAATGAATTGCACCATATTCCCAAGGCTATTTAAATATTGATCTGGATGTAAGTTGGCAGCTGCATTCTGTATGAGAAATGTGGCACTGGTTCAGCTACTTATTCAACACAGCAACTAGTCTGGCAGTCTGGCAATAGACTCAGCTTAGAAATTTGCAAAATTGCTGGAACAGTAAACAGTTTGTGGTGTCTGGCTGACTTATTTCATAATATTTTCAAAAAGGAGGGAACGCAGTAGTTGACAACATGCACATCAATGAAAAAGATGAAGTGGCATATAAATGCAATGGTTGGCACTTGAGGGAATATGTAAGTCCTTAACACTGATGGCTTCCTGCAGCTAACCTGATCTTTCTGTTCAGGGCTTCTAGAATGGTACATCCAACATCTGTCCATAAAATAATACAATTAAAATGCTCATTAGCATACTCAAGGATATTTACTAGTGTTTTGTTTCACATAAGTAACATACATTATGCACATGTGCATCCTAGTATTGAATTAGTAATAGTTTTATTTAAGATAAACAAAAAAGTGCAGCTGAACTTCAGGAAAACCCCTTGGACTGGAGTCTGAATTTGAGCATTCTTCCCTTTTCTTCTCAGTAAGTTTCAAAATCACAGTTTCTATTTTCCCAGTTTATCATCATCATCCCTCCATGGGATCATGCTATTGTTTGTTTGTTACATTTGTACCCCGCACTTTCCCACTCATGGCAGGCTCAATGCGGCTAGATGGACCATTGGTCTGACCCAGTATGGCTACTCCTATGTTTTTATAGAGGGCTTGTGTGCTCTGAGATTATTAGAAGCTATGCTGATGGCAGCTTGGCTTCCAGTATTGCCATTGGCATCCAAGCCAGACAGGTCTTCATTGAAGAGACAGACTAAGGGGCCACTTTACTAAACTGCATAGGTGCCTATCCTGCTTATAATCGAAAGAGAAAAACGCCTATATTGCGACCCAATCGGGAGATGGGCGTCTTTCTCCCGTGGGCGCCCAAATAGGTAAAATCGAAAGCCGATTTTGGGCATTTACAACTGCAATCCGTCGCGGAAACGGGTAAAGTTGACGGGGGCATGTCGGAGGCATGGTGAAGGCGGAACTGGGGCATGGTTATTGGAGAGATGGGCATCTTTAGCTGATAATAAAAAAAAAAGGCGTTTTTACCGCAATTTTGGGTCACTTTTTGTGGACCCTTTTTTTTCACAAACAAGTCCCAAAAAAGTGCCCCAACTGACCAGATGACCACTGGAGGGAATCGGGGATGACCTCCCCGGACTCCCTCAGTGGTCACTAACCCCCTCCCACCAAAAAACCCCACTTTAAAAACTTTTTTTCCAGCCTGTATGCCAGCCTCAAATGCCGTACCCTCCTCCATGACAGCAGAATGTGTTCTATCCTGTGACAGCCTTTCCCTGGTTCTGATGTGGCTCTCGGGTGAGTGTGACACCTTTTCTGTTATGTGCACTGCAGAGTCACATCAGCAATGCATTGTCGTGGGTGTAGGGTATTGGGCTCCGTGATTCCACTAGCTTGTGTTAAATGCTCACGATGTTGGTAGTTGGTAGGCTCTACTCCCATGATGCTTTTCCCCCTGCTTACTGGGTCAGAGTGTGCCCTGTTTTGTTTCCGGTAGTCCATGAGGTAGTGGCCATTTTTGTAAGTCAGTTTTAGATCCCTTTCACGTGTTAGCTATATTACAGAACTTAGTTCTTACCTTGAATGTTGCTGAAAGAGGGCATTGTACACCATTCTGCCAGCTCTGACCTACTGCTCATCTCAGTACCAGGGAGACTCTTTGCCAGTGGGGCACAACCTCTGATCTACAGTTAACTGTGAGTAAACGTGCTTATTCCAATAAAGGACGTTTTCGGAGACATTAGTCTTCAGGTGTCAACTGGTGTACCAAGATTATACAGCAGCAACAAGTCCTAGAGGCCTGCGTGTATGCAGGTCCCTGGAGCACTTTTAGTGGGTACCGCAGTGCACTTCAGCCAGGTGGACCCAGGCCCATCCCCCCTACCTGTAACACTTGTGCTGGTAAATGGGAGGCCTCCAAAACCCACTGTACCCACATGTAGGTGCCCCCTTCACCCCTAAGAGCTATGGTAGTGTTGTACATTTGTGGGTAGTGGGTTTTGGGGGAGGGGGGTTAGGGGCTCAGCACCCATGGTAAGGGAGCTATGCATGTGGGAGCGTTGTCTGAAGTCCACCGCACTGACCTCTAGGGTGCCCAGTTGGTGTCCTGGCATGTCAGGGGGGCGAGTGTACTACGAATCCCCCTCCCACGACCAAATGGCTCGGATTAGGATGTTTTTGAGCTGGGCGTTTTTAGTTTCCATTATCGCTAAAAAAAACCAAACACCCAGCTGAAAAACGTCCATTTTTTCAAAAATACGGTCTGTCCTGCCTCTTCACATACCCGTTTTTGGACATAGACGCCCATGGAGATAGGCGTTAGCGTTCGATTATGCCCCTCCACGTACGCCCAACACGTACCAATTTGGAGTTACCACCTGGCTACCATGTGGCCCTTGCGGTAATTTCATTTTTGACGCACATCCGCTTCGCGCATCTAAAAAATAATTTTTATTTTCTGACGTCCGTAGCTCATTACCACCTGGTTACCATGCGAGACCTTACTGCTAAGTCAGTGGCTGGCGGTAAGGTCTCAGACCCAAAATGGACGCGTGCAAATTTTGCCACACGTCCATTTTTAGCCAGAAATTTTTAAAGTGCCTTTTTACAGGTGCGCTGAAAAATGGATCTACACGCGTCCATAACACAGTCCTACACTACCGCAGCCCATTTTTCAGTGCACCTTTGTAAAAGGACCCCTAAATTATAGACCATACAAAACACAGCAGTGAGAACTCTTTGTTATGCACAGAGAAGAGACCATGTTGCTCCACTTTTAAAGTGTGAACATTGGTTGCCTATCCAATTTCATAGTCTGTATAAGATACTCACTTTGACACACAAACTGTTCTGTGGTAAAAAAAAAAAAAACTGTTCTGTGCTGGTTCTCCTTCCTATCTGTCTTCATTGATTATTCTACATACCCCTCCGAGAGCTCTTTGCTCTTTACATGAAAGACATGAATTTATTCCACCGGCACGATCCATACATTTTAATTGTACATGTGAAGAGTGAATTCTTCTGTGTAGCACCTGTTCTCTGGAATTCTATGCCATTAGACCTTCATACCAAGTCATCGTTTTTGAAATTCAGTGCATCACTTAAAACCTTCCTGTTTACAAAGGGCTTTGATGGCTTACGCAGTGGTGGTCTCTCTGGGAGACACAGACAGACTGTGTGCTATATTTAACGTTGTACCTTACCTGTACATTTATGTTATCTTTTATCTCTCATTCCTTTTATTTAATGTTACTCTTTTCTTGTTCTTTTTGAATTGTTTTGTAAACTTCTTTGATACTTATCAAGGAAAGGCAGAATATAAACCATAAGCTATAAATGTGTACCAATAGCCCACCGGGAGAGCCACAGCCAGGATCAACAAGGTCCACATCAGATGCTACTGCTCCGGAGCAACAAATGGGCTACAGGGCTCAGTCTCCACTGTTAGGAAGCCAGGGTCAGAAGCTGGAAAGCTACTGGAAGAAAAACAAAACAGTGATTAATGAATCAATGTAGGGTCACTCTTCACTTAGAACTGAAGCCTTAGAACATGAAGCCAAAGAAAATTCCGAGCCACCAGAAAAGACAATTAGGGGAATAGTTATTAACACGAGCTACCGTTAAAATGTGTTATTTTACCACTAATGTGCTATTTTAGCAAAGGTCCTATTTTATGCAATGAGACCTAGCAGTCAGTCTGCTGCCCCTCACTATCTTTCTACCCTCATCTCCCCTTACGTTCCCGCCCTTAACCTCCGTTCACAGGATAAATCCCTCCTCTCAGTACCCTTCTCCACCACCGCCAACTCCAGGCTCCGCTCATTCTGCCTCGCCTCACCCTATGCTTGGAATAAACTTCCTGAGCCCTTACGCCAAGCCCCCTCCCTGCCCGTCTTCAAGTCTTTGCTTAAAGCCCACCTCTTCAATGCTGCGTTCGGCACCTAACCCTTACCGTTCAGTGAATCCAGACTGCCCCAATTTGACTGCCCCTATCGGACCGACCGTTCACTTGTCTATTAGATTGTAAGCTCTTTGAGCAGGGACTGTCTCTCTTTGTTGGATTGTACAGCGCTGCGTAACCCTAGTAGCGCTCTAGAAATGTTAAGTAGTAGTAGTAGTAGTAGTATTACATATAGCAGTGATTTAACCAGAGCTGAGATTGTGATGTCATAATGCCTCATTCCACCAATGCCTGAGAGCCAGCCTCATCAGTGATGTCACAATGGCTTGATTGTCCTATATTTGTCTCACTCTTATCTATTAGATTGTAAACTCTTTGAGCAGGGACTGTCTCTCTTTGTTGGATTGTACAGCGCTGCGTAACCCTAGTAGCGCTCTAGAAATGTTAAGTAGTAGTAGTAGTATTACATATAGCAGTGATTTAACCAGAGCTGAGATTGTGATGTCATAATGCCTCATTCCACCAATGCCTGAGAGCCAGCCTCATCAGTGATGTCACAATGGCTTGATTGTCCTATATTTGTCTCACTCTTATCTATTAGATTGTAAACTCTTTGAGCAGGGACTGTCTCTCTTTGTTGGATTGTACAGCGCTGCGTAACCCTAGTAGCGCTCTAGAAATGTTAAGTAGTAGTAGTAGTAGTAGTATTACATATAGCAGTGATTTAACCAGAGCTGAGATTGTGATGTCATAATGCCTCATTCCACCAATGCCTGAGAGCCAGCCTCATCAGTGATGTCACAATGGCTTGATTGTCCTATATTTGTCTCACTCTTATCTATTAGATTGTAAACTCTTTGAGCAGGGACTGTCTCTCTTTGTTGGATTGTACAGCGCTGCGTAACCCTAGTAGCGCTCTAGAAATGTTAAGTAGTAGTAGTAGTAGTTACTAATGACTGGGGTTAAGGGTAAAATAACACATCGTAACAGTAGCCCCCTTAGTCCTCATAAAGGGTAGATAGAGCTGAAGTACAGGAAGAAAATCTTCCTGCTGTAAATGAACATCAAGTAAAACCATGGAACAGAAAGTGTCCACTTAATCCTTCAACAAAAAGAGCAAATGAAAGCTGCCACAAGAATACGATAACCAACACTAAAGTGAGAGAAAAGGAAACATTTGTCTGAAGCCCTGCATAACATCAGTGCGGTGATCAATCCCACAAAAACCATTACAAAAATGAACCAACGCATTCTTCTGCCTTTGTTACCGTAAAGGAACTAGAATATGAAATAAAGAAATTAAACTTGTTTAGAAAAGGAAAGCCAAAATGGAAAATCCATCTAGAATAGAAAGTCAAAGAGCGTCAGGCAGATGTCGTCGTCGATGATACGCTGAAACCTTCTGCTCAGTGTGCTGCTGCGGCTAGGAAAGCGAATAGAATGTTGGGTGTTATTAGGAAGGGTATGGAGTCCAGGTGTGCGGATGTTATAATGCCGTTGTATCGCTCCATGGTGCGACCGCACCTGGAGTATTGTGTTCAGTACTGGTCTCCGTATCTCAAAAAAGATATAGTAGAATTGGAAAAGGTACAGCGAAGGGTGACGAAAATGATAGTGGGGATGGGACGACTTTCCTATGAAGAGAGGCTGAGAAGGCTAGGGCTTTTCAGCTTGGAGAAGAGACGGCTGAGGGGAGATATGATAGAAGTGTATAAAATAATGAGTGGAATGGATCGGGTGGATGTGAAGCGACTGTTCACGCTATCCAAAAATACTAGGACTAGAGGGCATGAGTTGAAGCTACAGTGTGGTAAATTTAAAACGAATCGGAGAAAATTTTTCTTCACCCAACGTGTAATTAGACTCTGGAATTCGTTGCCGGAGAACATGGTACGGGCGGTTAGCTTGACGGAGTTTAAAAAGGGGTTAGATAGATTCCTAAAGGACAAGTCCATAGACCGCTATTAAATGGACTTGGAAAAATTCCGCATTTTTAGGTATAACTTGTCTGGAATGTTTTTACGTTTGGGGAGCGTGCCAGGTGCCCTTGACCTGGATTGGCCACTGTCGGTGACAGGATGCTGGGCTAGATGGACCTTTGGTCTTTCCCAGTATGGCACTACTTATGTACTTATGTCAGCAATTTGAAGAATCTGAAAGAAGGACTACTTAAAAATGAAAGAGTAAATCTTAATTTCATTAAGAACTACAAACATTTGGTCCAAAACCATCTCAGAAGAACTAAAACAAAAACTGTAGCAGTACAACAGAAAATTCAGTGATATGAAAGCAGAGTTATCCAGTGCAGACAAAACAACCAGATTAGAACAAATCAAAACCAGGTCTTCAGAAGACTTGAAGCCGGCCAACAAACCAATAAAACAACTGCAAGACCTGGCAAAGAAAAACATTGTAGGAAACCCAAAAGAAAATAATAGAACATACACCATAATTCGACAAAGTTGCAAGTCAGTATGAAGGAAACCTCATGACAGATGTTGTGATAACAAATGAAACGGCTGAGAAGCAAGCCAGAAAGGTAAAAAAAAATGGAACACGCTTGGAAAAGATAAAGTCCATGGATTTTGGCTAAAATATTTGATGTCTACTCCCGTATCAGCAACACAGTTTAAGAATATTCTGCAAACAACAGCTGACCAACTAGCCAATTCTCGAAAACTATCGCTAGCGGTAAGGTCAATTATCGTGGGAATAGAGTGCATATAAATCTGTGAAGAACGCTCATATGTCTTTAGTACGGGAACAATGTGTACAGCAGAGATGGACGCTAATTGTATTTAAATGTAGTCAAACGTGTGTTAATGGCATCATTTGCTATGCCTTCCCAGCACCCAGAGAACAGTGCACAAACAAACCCTGTTCTTACTGCTTGAAAAATAACGCCAGCTCGGAGTTTTGTTTGCTTTTGTTGCTGCTGTCTTCTTGTTTCTTAGCTGCGCTGTTCTTTTCTTTGCTTTGCTGGCTACTATTCTGTATCTGGTTACTGCCCCTTGTAAAAAACATTTTTTTTATTTTTATTTTTTTATTTTTTATTTATAACCATTTAAATTTTTACAAGCAATAAAACAACTTGCTGGAAATACAGAGAAAGTAATATGTAGGAATTATTTCAGTCAGGTAAATCTATTCTGTTCCTTAGACCACTGGATAGGGAGAGTGAAACAAGATAAGGAGATCCATTAAACAGTAAACAGAAAAAATAAAACCCCTGTGGTATTAACCTGATTATCCCCAGATATTACTCGTCTAATTCATTATTCCACATTGATCATCTGGTTGGCTTCTTCAAGGCCAATACGGTGTATAGTCAAATCATTTAATTGAAAAACATACTTATTGTCCAATATTAGTTAGAAATAATACATCTGATTACATTCTTTATCTTTTAAAAACCAGAAGTTATTTAACAATACATATACCCCTTGTCCAAAATTCACGCTTACCAGCCAACTCCACTGCTGTTCCATATCTGGTTACCACTTCTTGTCCGAAGTTCCCATCCACCATCCAATCCCGCTCCTCCTCCGTAGATGGTTACCGCCCCACATCCGAAGTTTCCGCTTATCAGCCAACCCCGTGAGTCTTTGTATCCACCTTCCACCACTCCTGTTTGACTGACAACAAAAAGGCATTTGATTCACTACCCCTTATTTGGATCACAAAAGTGTAAATTCAAGAAATGTCAGATACAGTTAAACGCCAAACATTTTATTGTTAGGTGGCATGGAATTGCCTTTATGGAATGCTAGATTAAATCCACATGTTCACATCTAACCCTAGGTATGAGCACTTATGCCAGCTCAAAGGCTGGTGTAAATTCTAGAACCTAAGTACTGGCAGTTAGGCACGTAACTGACAGTATTCTATAACATCATACCAAATTGCTTTGCATGCCTCTGACCTGCCTGCCCCTCCCAGATCTACATCCCCCTTGGAGTTGCATGCCATAGAAATTAGGTACTCAGTTTATAGTATAGGGGTGCAAGACAGTTACTATAAATTAGTGCCAGTTAGCACTTGACAAGGCAATTATTGGTACTTATGGCCAATTCAGTGAATAAAGATGAGCCAGTTAATGATTGTGTATCTGGATTTTCAAACGTCATTTGAGAAAGTACCTCATGAAACACTCCAGAGGAAATTGGAGAGTCATGGGATAGGAGGTAGTGTTCTATTGTGGATTGAAAATGGTAAGTAGGGTTAAATGGTCAGTATTCTCAATGGAGAAGGGTAGATAGTGGGGTTCCTCAGGGATCTGTGCTGGGACTGCTGTTTTTTTTGATGTATTTATAAATGATCTTGAGATGGGAGTAATTAGTGAGGTAATTAAATTTGCTGATCACGCAAAGTTATTCAAAGTTGTTAAATTGCAAGAGGATTGTGAAAAATTGCAAGAGGGCCTTACAAGACTGGGAGACTGGGCATCCAAATGGCAGATGACATTTGATGTGAGCAAGTGCAAAGTGATGCATATGGGAGAGAGGAACCCAAACTATAGCTATCTGAGATATCGCATGTAGTGTGCCGCTGCATAACCTTCTCTGTCAAAACTGGTAAGCGGCACACTACATGCGATATCTCAGATAGCAGACAAATCACTGTTTGTCATTTGTTCTGCCAGATTACTTTTTATATTGAGATTCAATAGACCCCTGACGCAGGCCTTTACGGCCGAAACACGAATCGTGTCGGGTTGTTTTTATTGATTCGAAATAAAGACCTTGTTTAGGAAACACCACTTGTGAGAGGACTCTTTTGGATCCACTGTTTGTTGGTTTTGACTTTCGTTTCTCCTGTGGAAAGATCACCTTCTGTAGGTGTTGAATATCACTGCCTACCTGATTCATACAGTACCAAAGTTTGAAAGGGCATCCCCGCTATTAGTAAGGTTACATTGGCTACCTGTTGAGGCCTGGTCACTTTTAAGTTATGTACATTTGTTTTTCAAATAATTTACGGAATTGCACCTTGCTATATGCAAGGACTGGAAGCCAATAAGTTGCAAGATCCGAGACAACATGGGTTCACCAAAGGGAAATCGTGCCAAACGAATCTCATTGAATTTTTTGACTGGGTGACAGGAGAATTAAATCAAGGATGTGCTATGGACGTAGTCTACTTAGATTTCAGCAAGGCTTTTGACACGGTTCCCCACAGGAGGCTCTTAAATAAACTAGACGGGCTGAAGATAGGATCCGAAGTGGTAAACTGGATTAGGAACTGGTTGACGGGCAGACACCAGAGGGTGGTGGTGAATGGAGTTCGCTCGGAGGAGGGAAAGGTGAGTAGTGGAGTGCCTCAGGGATCGGTGCTGGGGCCGATTCTGTTCAATATATTTGTGAGTGACATTGCCGAAGGGTTACAAGGTAAAGTTTGCCTTTTTGCGGATGACACCAAGATTTCCAACAGAGTGGACACCCCGGAGGGAGTGGAAAACATGAAAAAAGATCTGAAGAAGCTAGAAGAATGGTCTAACGTATGGCAATTAAAATTCAATGCGAAGAAATGCAAAGTGATGCACTTAGGGAGTAGAAATCCAAGGGAGACGTATGTGTTAGGCGGGGAGAGTCTGATAGGCACGGATGGGGAGAGGGATCTTGGGGTGATAGTATCTGAGGACCGGAAGGCGACGAGACAGTGCGACAAGGCGGTGGCCGTAGCTAGAAGATTGCTAGGCTGTATAGAGAGAGGAGTGACCAGCAGAAGAAAGGAGGTTTTAATGCCCCTGTATAAGACGTTGGTGAGGCCCCACCTGGAGTATTGTGTTCAGTTTTGGAGGCCGTATCTTGCGAAGGATGTTAAAAAAATGGAAGCGGTGCAAAGAAAAGCTACGAGGATGGTATGGGATTTGCGTTCCAAGATGTATGAAGAGAGACTTGCTGACCTGAACATGTATACCCTGGAGGAAAGGAGGAACAGGGGTGATATGATACAGACGTTCAAATATTTGGAAGGTATTAATCCGCAAATGAATCTTTTCCGGAGATGGGAAGGCGGTAGAACGAGAGGACATGAAATGAGATTGAAGGGGGGCAGACTCAGGAAAGATGTCAGGAAGTATTTTTTCACGGAGAGGGTGGTGGACGCTTGGAATGTCCTCCCGCGGGAGGTGGTGGAGATGAAAACGGTAACGGAGTTCAAACATGCGTGGGATATGCATAAAGGAATCCTGTGCATAAGGAATGGATCCTCAGAGGCTTAGCTGAAATTGGGTGGCGGAGCAGGTGGGGGGAAGAGGGGTTGGTGGTTGGGAGGCTAGGATAGGGGAGGGCAGACTTATACGGTCTGTACCAGAGCCGATGATGGGAGGCGGGACTGGTGGTTGGGAAGCGGGAAATACTGCTGGGCAGACTTATACGGTTTGTGCCCTGAAAAGGACAGGTACAAATTCAAGGTAAGGTATACACATATGAGTTTGTCTTGGGCAGACTGGATGGACCATGCAGGTTTTTTTCTGCCGTCATCTACTATGTTACTATATGACTTATTCACCTGTCTGATAGGAACTCTAATCTTCAGTCCAGGAACTTCCTCATTCTCTCATTTCCAAGTTATAGGAACATTGTTTATAAATCTTCGCATTCAACCAGTTTTTAATATTTGGCATCACACCGGTGGAATATTTTTCCATCTGAAATCAGGCTTCTGGGATCCTATGGACTTTTTCGAAAAGGTGCTGAAATCTTTTTTTATTTAGGAGATTTTTGGATTTATGATATGACACTGTGTTTCTGTTTGTCCTTCCATAATTCTATTGTGCTTATTTAGCTTTTTACAAAGTGTAAGCCACATTGAACTTCACGGATCATGCGTGATAGAAATGGCTAATAATGCAATGTAATAAAAATAATAATGAAGAGAAGATAGTTTCTTTTCTGTTTTGGTTGCTATCTTATAGTCTATATATGCTACTGTACAATTCACTTCAGTGGTGCTCTATTAGGCTCACATTTGGATTATAATTGTTTTACAAATCCCAATGGTTCCTATTCTTTCAGTATCAATATATTTTTTTTGAGGGAGAGGGGGGTCTTTTTTTTCATTTGGTCAAAAAGGAAGCGTACAAAGAAGGAAGAACGGGGGGGGGGGGGGGGGGGGGGGGAGTTGGACACGCATTTAAGGTTTTTCTTTTACTGATATATGATGTCACTGAATGGAACACCATTATATGAATGAGAGTGTTTGCGTTTTAGCAATAAAGTTTTTGATGACATCACTGATTTTTTAAAACCTGTTCCACAGGAAGTACAGTACGGTGTTCTCTCATTCCTAGTCGCCATAGTGAAAGCAGGATGCTTTTCTCTTCAAAGGGAATTTACATATAGTGGGTTCCTGAAGAAGGAATTTAATTTCCCAAAACAAAGCTTTGTTGAACCCAGCAATTATCTTCAGGAAAGAGAGCTTGAAAAGACTCTTTTCAGATAAGTTTTTTCTTGTTTGTTATAATTTCGTGTGACGGGACAAGCCATATGAGTATTAAATGTGTCCTACTGGTTTACATAAGATTGAAACTGTGATATATGGATTTCAAAAAGGCATGGGATAAACCCAAGGATCTCTAGTTAGAAAATGAATGGTATAAAAAACAAAAGTTAAAGGGTTGCATATGTGTTTGCATGTCAACTAGTCCTTAGATAGCAACTCTGGCTATATCGACTAAGGCCATTACTGGGCTAGCTTGTACGGTCTGAGTCCCACATATAGCAATCTGGTTGTAGGATGGGCTGGGGCAGGGGCGTAGCCAGAGTTCAGTGGGGGGTCCAGAGCCCGAGGTGAGGGGGGCACATTTTAGCCCCCCCTGGCACCACCGACCCCCCCCCCCCGCCATTGCCAACCCCCCGGCGCTGCCGACCCCCCCAGCCATTATCGACTGCCGCCGCCGCCAATAACTTTGACGACCCCTGCCGATGACCCTCTCGACCCCCCTCCCACTGCCAACCCTCCCCCAGCGTCACCTACCTTTGCTGGCGGGGGACCCCAATCCCCACCAGCCGAGGAGGTCCTCTTCTTTCTGCGAAGGCTTCATTCTGTTTCCGACATCCTGCATGTTGTACGTGCAGGATGTCAGACTCACAGAAACAGAACGAAGCCTTCGCGGGAATAAAAGGAACTCCTCGGCTGGCGGGGATTGGGGTCCCCTGCCAGCAAAGGTAGCCCACGGCAATGGCAGGGGAGGGTTGGCAGTGGGAGGGGGGGTCGAGAGGGTCGTCGGCAGAAGGTCCAGGGTCAAATCTATGGGGGCCTAGGCCCCCCCTGGCCCCACGTAGCTACGCCACTGGGCTGGAGAAAGCTTCAACAGAAACTCCAGTAATTTGAAACATGAGGACAGTGCTGGACAGACTTTTACGATCTGTATCTCTCAAATGACAAGACAGATTCAGGTAGGCTGGCGTGGGCTTTGATGGCAACTCCAGTAGTTGGAACATAAGGACAGAGCCGGGCGGATTTCTATGGTCCATGTCCCAGAAACACCAAAGAAAGACCATGATCAAGTATATAAAATCATGTTCATTGTTGATTTAATCTAGAATTGATAATGAATGTGACTGTTGGGCAGACTGGATGGACCATTCAGGTCTTTATCTGCCGTCACTTATGTTACTATGTTTTACTATATTATTGATTACGCAATGAAATAAACTGCACAATTGTACAATAATTACACTACTACTGATTTATCACTTTTGCACATGTGGATATTATTGTGAATAACCCATTGATGTTAGTTCTTTGATGAGCATACAGGCTCATTTTTGAGCCGTGGTTGGTGATAGCTTGTTATAGGGCCTTTTGTCTGGAACAAAGATATTAAACTAATATAAGCATATGTACATAAGGACATTTTTGGTCTTGTCTTTTATTCTTTTGTTTTCTAATGGGATAACGTGGTCATTTAACATAATTTTGGAGGATTTTTGTTTCAAAGATATAAGATATTTCTCCAAGGTTTGTTTGTAAAAAAAAGTCCTTTTACCATTTACCCATGGAGATGCCAGCATGGCAGCGTACATTATGCTATTCTGCGGACCAAGTGTCTCAATATAATCTCAAGACACCATTGTTGCAAGAACAGGACCCTGTAGGTTCTCCTGATTTTATTAAATAAAAAAAAATCAATGGATTAATTTACAGAAGAGTCTTATTAAAATGGATTTACACAGTATATGGGGCCAATATTCAGAACATGGGAGTTAGCCAGACTACCTCTTGCGGTCCGTGGTAATGGTGGATATTCAATGTCTGGCTGTTTCCGGTGACCAGCATTGAATTTTCGGTTTATTTTTGGCCATTTTGAACTTAACTGGCCAAACTGATATTCAGCACTGACAATCAAGTTCAAACTGGACAAAGATATATCAAGTATGCCTGTGGCCAAATATGGCTACCAAACAGCCAACTTCATGATAAAAATCGGCAGATAGCCATTATATCAGTTATCTGCTAGGTGCTAACCAGCGATATTCAGCCAGGGATAGCCGGCTATCCCTGGCTGAATATTGCCATATAGTCGGCAAAGTGCCATTTAGGCAGCTAAATTGTTCTGAATATCAGGGGTATGTCTTTAGTGGAATATATCAAACATCATTTTATTCCTTGTGGTTTAAGGATACCAGATCCCCGGGCATGTTTATGGATAGTCACCTAAATGTCATTTTAGTGGCTATTTGTTTTTTAATTATCGGGCAAAGCATCTTTAGCCTCACCTACGGTGGCCCACTGTATTATTCATGGTCATAAATTTTCAGATATGTGGTAGCTTATAATAGAAAAGATATCAGAACATTTTATGGTAGATAAAAAATATAAGACTGCAAATTATGAGAACAATTTTGAATTTTTGAACTGAATGCAATTAAACCTATGGGGTTGAATGATGCCAATGAATGGAACACGATTATATGAAAAAGAGTGTTTGTATTTTAGCAATAAAGTTTTTGATGACATCACTGATTTTAAAAACCTGTTCCACAGGCAGCAGTGTACGGTGTTCTCACAGTCCTAGTCGCCATATTGAAAGTAGGATGCTTTTCTCTTCAAAGGGAATTTATGCATAGTGGGTTCCTAAGAAGGGATTTTATTTCTCAAAACAAAGCTTTGTTGAATTCAGCAGTTTTCATCAGGAAAGAGAGCTTGAAAAGACTCTTTTCAAATGTTTTTTTTCTTGTTTGTTATAATTACGTGTGAAGGGGAAAGACTTACGAGTATTAAATGTGTGCTACTGGTTTGCTTAAGATTGTAACTGTGATATATAGATTATTGATTAAGCAATGAAATGGACTGTACAACTGCAAGATAATTACATTACTATTGATTTATCATTTTGGCACATGTGAATGTTAGTGTGAAACCCGTTGATGTTAGTTCTTTGACAAGCATACAGGCACATTTTTGAGCTGTGGTTGGTGATGGCTCGTTACAGGGCCTTGTGCCTGAAACAAAGATATTAAACTGGTATAAACATATGCACATATATACGTAAGGACATTTTTGGTCTTGTCTTTTGTTCTTTTGTCTTTTCATATAATAACTTATGGTTATTTAACATAATTTTAGAGAATGTTTTTTGAAGAAATCATTTTATTGATAAATAACAGATTTTATTAGGGTATTTATTAATTTAACAACATAAGAATAGCCATACTGGGTCAGACCAATGGTCCATCTAGCCCTGTATCCTGTTTCCAACAATGGCCAATCAAGGTCACAAGTACCTAGCTGAAACCCAAGCAGCAGCAACATTCCACGCTACCAATCAAAGTGCAAGCAGTGGCTTCCCCATGTCTGTCTGAATAGCAGACTATGGACTTTTCCTCCAGGAACTTGTTCAAACCTTTTTTTAAACCCATATACACTAACCACTGCTAGCACATCCTCTGACAATGAATTCCAGAACTTAACTATTCGTTGAGAGAAGAAATATTTCCTCTTATTATTTCCATGTAACTTCCTTGAATGTCCCCTAGTCTTTGTAGTTTTTGAAAGAGTAAAAAATAGATTCATTTCTGCTCGTTCTACACCACTCAGGATTTTGTAGACCTCAACCATATCTCCCCTCAGCCATCTTTTTTTTGAAGCTGAAGAGCCCTAACCTTTTTAGCCTTTATCATTTTGATCGTTGTTCTTTGAACCTTTTCTAATTCCGCTATTTCTTTTTTGAGATTCGGTGACCAGAACTGAGTGCAATGGTGAGGCAGCACCATAGAGCGATACAGAGGCATTATAGTATTCTTGGTCTTATTTACTATCCCTTTCCTAATAATTCCTAGTATCCTGTTTGCTTTTTTGGCCACTGACGCACACTGGGCCATATACCTGTAGAGTTTCCAACTGCACTGTTATTTTATCTTAAAACTTTTTTATTTATCCACATTTTCAATACTACAATCACAGCAAATAGTTGTGACAAAGCAAATGGGTAACAGAAGATCATATATTGTGAAATATAATCAAGAAAAATAGGAAAACAATCCAACTATCCACCTAATCATAATAGAAAAAAAGGCGTGCAAAGCCAGGAAATAGTTCAATAACTTAGAAATCAAATGAATTAATGGTGAAATACTTAACTCAGAAAAATGAACACAATCCTGCCTATACAGCATTTCAGGATACCGTATCTTAATAATTGGTTCCTCTTTAGCAGAAATAATTTCCAACCATTGGGTTCAAATAATCTAGTCTAGGTAGCAATAGTTAAATCAGCAACATATTTTTTCAGATAGTGTAAGCATAGAGGACTTGAGTACATGGATAGCATCCCAGTGTGACTCCAATGCCACTATTTGAGGCTTTTGCAGCTCTGACACCACAATCTCTGGTGGGACAACTCCCTGGGCCCTTGCCTCCTTGCTTGTTAAATGTTGCACATAATTCCTGGCTGTATAAGCAGTTTCTAATATCAGAGAGGAAGCTGCAGTGGGGGGGGGGGGGAGGGGGACCCTCCAGTGACTTCATCATGGGTAGACAAGCTGACGTTCCTCCTCAACACTATTCCACATCTAAGTTGTGCTGGGTGAACCCTCTGTTCCAGGGTAAGGGAGACCCCTTCGCTGCTGCCAATGGTCTGTTCCAGCAAGGCAGAAGGAGGTGGCGCTCTGGGCCTGACTGAGACTCCAAAGCTAAGTGGACTGCTTTATTATTATTATTAGCATCTGTATAACGCTACCAGACGCACGCAGCGCTGAACACCTGGGTTACCATAACTGAAGGGAATTGATGTGCAGCTACGTTTTTCTTCTACCCCGTACCAAGACAGGGTTTGAGATGGCAAGGCAGCGCTATAAGAGACCCTTTTACTAAGCCATGTAGGCACCTATGCATGCCCAATATGCGTCAATTTGGAGTTACTGCCAGGCTACCACATGGCCGTTGCAGTAATTTCATTTTTGACGCATGTCTGCTATGCGCGCCGGAAAATCATTTTTATTTTCTGGAGCGCGGCGGAAACCGGGCGGTAATCGTCATTCTATGCGCGTAGATGATTACTGTATGGTTAATGTGTGAGACCTTACGGCTAAGTCAATGGCTGTCGGTAAGGTCTCAGACCCAAAATGGATGCGCTAATTTTTATTTTTGCCGCACATCCAGTTTTGGCAAAATTTTTTAAAAAGGCCCTTTTTACAGGCATGCTTAAAAATTGGATATGCGCGTGCCCAAAACACGTGCCTACACTAGCGCAGCCCATTTTCAGCGCATCTTAGTAAAAGGGTCCCTAAGAAAGTTAAAGTGCCAGCAATCAAGGTGTCCTTCCTGTCATCCTTTTTGGTCCCCTGTATTGTTATTTTAAGCCATGCAGTGAAGATGTGACAGCCAAAAAGGTTTTGGTTCGTTTCAGAGTTTTGGGAAATTTTCCCAGTTTTCAAGTATTTTCATTAGTTTAATTCACACATTCATTTTAAGAAATCAAATTTTCATGCTTATCAGACATTTTTAATGTGCGCAAATCTGTTGTAATTCACAGGTTTAATGCACATTCAATTGTTGTAAGTCATGCAAATATACCTGCAGTTTAAACCTAGAAACCCTTAGCATGAGAATGAGTAATGAGTTCTTTAGGGTGAGTTTTGAGAGAGTGCAATAGGAGAAATCTGAAGAAGCAGTACTTGTTTTGCTGAGCTCCTGGCTTCCGAATATTGAGAGAAAGTTCTCTTCTAACCAGCCCCAAGTGTCTTACCTCACTTCAGCAAACACTAGGAGAATTATGCAGATTTTCTGGAGAGTTAGGATTCACCAACCATTCACATGAGGGATTATGTAAGTTAATGACCCTAAACCAGGGGTTCTCAACCCAGTCCTTAGGGCACACCTAACCAGTCAGGTTTTCAAGGTACCCACAATAAGTATGCATGAGATACATTTTCATGCACTACTTCCATTGTATGCAAATCTGTCTTATGCATGTTCACTGTGGCAATCCTGAAAACCTGACTGCTTAGGTGTGTCCCAAGGACTGTACTGAGAACCCCTGTTCTAAATGGATTTCTTGTTAAGGGTTGATGGGAACAATTTTCTACAGAGGACTGGACAGTGATCAAAGAGATTACAATTTTTAAAAAGGATTCCAAGAGATTTGCACCGTCTTTTATACCAGGGGCCCTTGATCCCTGTTTTCGTTCCTGGGAGAGACTAGGCCTATGTACATTGGGCCAAATTTGGGAGGAGGGTGAGATGATATCATTCTTAGAAAATCAGGAAGAGTTCGGCCTCCCACTAATCCATGAGTTTCAATATCAACAGGTACGAGATTTTGTGAGTCAGAAAGCCAAAAGCGAATTGAATCTTATGGAAACACCTTTAGAGAGGGCAATGATGAGTGGTGCAGCTAGAGGCTGTATTTCTAGAGTATATAGTGCCCTCTTGACCTATCAAAGGCCGATCATGTATTACCTATCTAAATGGGAGGCTGCCTTGGGTTTATCTTATGAATATAATCAGTGGGAACATATATTTAAATCTTTGCTTAAAGTGTCGATTTCTAGCAATTTGATGGAAAATGGCCATAAGATCTTGTATAACTGGTATTATACACCAAAGAGGCTTTCCCGAATGTTCCCCACCAGCTCAGCACTATGTTGGCATCACTGTAGGTCGGAGGCAGACATGGTACACGTTTGGTGGACTTGCCCGTGTGCGCAGGAATTCTGGACTACTGTTTTGGACTTCGTATTTGCTCTTACGAAGACACGATATCCGTTGAAAATGGAGCATTGCCTTTTACATGTTAAACCCTATGGAATGAAGTCACCTATTCATCAACTGGCAGCCTATGTCTTTGTAGCTAGTAAATTGTCATTGGCAGCGGCTTGGAAACGACCAGCGTTCCCCAGTATTCGAGAGGTACTGCGTAAAATGGACTATATCAACTTAATGTCTAGATTGACCGCCCTGCGCACGGGACAGCTGGGGCCCTATCATCGTGTCTGGGATCTTTATATATAATGATCTGCGGGGCCTGGTCCTTCATTATTAATGCAGTAAGGGTACTAACTCATGTTAGCAGCAAGTATATGGGGGAAGGGAGAGGGGGAGGGGGGAATACAGAGCAATGATTGTAATGTTCTCTTATGGTATATGACTGGCAAAGGAATTGTTTTCAAGTGGCTTGATTGTTATGCATACTTAAAATCCAAATAAAGATTTAAAAAAAAAAAAAAAAAAAAAGGATTCCAAGGAGCCAGGAAACTGTGGACTGGTGAGCCTGACATCAGTAGTAGGTTAGTACATAAGTATTGCCATACTGGGACAGACCAAAGATCCATCAAGCCCAGCATCCTGTTTCCTACAGTGGCCAATCCAGGTCACAAGTGCCTAGCAAGATCCCAAAACAGTATTTACATTTTATGCTGCTTATTCTAGAAATAAGCAGGTCATTTTCACCCAGGTCCATTTTAATAATGGTCTATGGACTTTTCCTTAAGGAAACTAGTCAAACCTTTTTAAACCCTGCTAAGCTAACTGCTTTTACTACATTCTCTGGCAACAAATTCCAGCGTTTAATTACATGTTTAGTGAAGAAATATTTTCTCTGATTCATTTTAAATTTACTACTTTGTAGCTTCATAGCATGCCCCCTAGTCCCAGTATTTTTGGAAAGAGTAAACAAGCGATTCATGTCTACCCATTCCAATCCAGGCTGAAAAGCCCTAGCCACTTTAGCCTTTCCTCATAGGGAAGTCATCCCATCCCCTTTATCATTTTCGTTGCCCTTCTCTGTACCTTTTTTAATTCCAACACATCTTTTTTGAGATGCGGTGACCAGAATTGAACATAATATTCGAGGTGCGGTTGCACCATGGAGCAATACAAAGGCATTATAACATTCTCATTTTTGTTTTCCATTCCTTTCCTAATAATACCTAACATTCTATTTGCTTTCTTAGCTGCTGTTGCACACTGAGCAGTGTTCTGTCCTCCGACAGCCTCGCACTAGTTTATAACATGATCCTAAAATGTGTGTAATGCTTTTACTGTTATTCTCAGTTCTAAGGACTATCACTGCTGCAGTTTCTCACTGCAAAGATACATGAGCAATGCACTATGGGTAATGTAGTTCACAGGCAGTGCAACCACACTTGCTTGGCTGTGTACGAACTGTTACCACTGGTTGTGAGGCTGCCCAGTCCTCCTCTCTCTCTGTCTGCCAAGCTTGGCTCTTTCATCTTCCTGCTATCATTTCCTGGTAATTCTCACTATCTCTGTCCTGGGAGGTCAGCCAGGTATCACCTTTCCCTCCACTTGAGAGCCGTCCTCTAAGACCACCCCTTGCTACTCGATGGCTACCCATTGGTCTCTCTGTTCCTCCCTGAACCCGTGTGAAGCCTCAACACCTCTTTGTCCCTTCAGCCATGAGGCATTCCCACCACCTAGCCAGAGACATGGAGCATGCACCATCTTATTCCAGACAGCTCTGTCCTGCTGAAACTCCCTGTAACGAACCTGGTTTTTTACCTTGAAAATATCTCCTCCCTAATGAGATACCGCACATTCCAGTCACCCAGCTTTGAACCATTTCTACCTGTTCAACTATCCTTCCCCCCCTGCAATATAGCTACCTCTCCTCAGATCTCCACCCCCAATAGCTCTCAGATTAAGGAGTCTCTGTGTCCTGGAGCAGCACCTCTGAACATCTATCTGTGAGTAAATTATCTGTGATTTATTCAATAAAAGAGACTTCATAAAAATAATAGAGACTTCGGGTGATTGGTGTGCCAAGGTTATACTCCAAGATATTGAGGCCTCAAGTTATCAAGCCTCAAGAGTCTTTACAAGCAGAGAGTTTAAACCTATCATCAACGATGACGGCTAGATTCCTTTCCTGGTTGGTGACTCCTAACGTGGAACCTTGCATCCCGTAGCTATAATTCAGGTTCCTCATTCCCTTATGCATCACATTTTCCCACCTTTTTGCAGGCTCAATGTGGCTTACATATTACCGTTATCGGCGTTTGCCGGTTCTGGTCTGAACAAATATAAGGTATGAATAATTATAAGGTGATATTATGGTAGACAAGGTACATGTATGGTAGGTACAAATGGGGGGAACTTGGAGAAGGAGGTGGGGGAGGAAGAGTCAGGTAATGTCCATTACGGTCTTTTGTTATATTGTGTCGCAGTTGTCCAGGTAAATTTTTATGTTGGGTCGGTGGGGTATGCTCTTCTGAACAGGATTGTCTTAAGTGCTTTCCGGAAATTTAGGTGCTCTAGCGTAGTTTTTACTGCTTTTGGCAGTGCGTTCCATAGTTGTGTGCTTAAGTAGGAGAAGCTGGAGGCGTAGCTGGATTTGTATTTGAATCCTTTGTTGCTTGGGTAGTGGAGGTTTAGGTAAGATCGTGCAGATCTTGTGGTATTTCTGGTTGACAGGTCGATAAGGTCTGTCATGTATCCAGGTGCCACTCCGTAAATAATTTTATGAAGGGTCGTGCAGATTTTGAAAGTGATACGTTCTTTGATTGGTAGCCAGTGCAGTTTTTCTCGGAGTGGTTTGGCGCTGTCAAAACACGTTTTTCCAAATATAAGTCTGGCTGCTGTGTTTTTGGCGGTCTGGAGTTTTTTATGATTTGATTCTTGCATCCCGCATAGATTCCATTATATAAAGAATAAATTATTGAATAAATAAATAGTGATGGTTTAATGGGATAAAGTTAACATGGATTTAGTGACAGAAAGTCTTGCCTCAGCAATCTTCTATATTTTAATATTTTGTTTAAACCCTGCTAAGCTAATTGTTTTTGCCACATTCTCTGGCAATGAATTTCAGAGTGTAATTACGTATTGAGTGAAGAAATATTTTCTCCGATTTGTTTTGAATGTATTACTTATTACCTTCATTGTGTGCCCCCTAGTCCTTGTATTTTTGGAAAGAGTAAACAAGTGATTCACGTCTACCCGTTCTATTCCACTCAGTCTTTTATAGACCTCTGTCATATCTCCCCTCAGCTGTCTCTTCTCCAAGCTGAACAGCCTAGCCTCTTTAGCCTTTGCTCATGGGGAAGTCATCCCATTCCCTGTATCATTTTCATCGCCCTTCTATGTACTTTTTCTAATTCCGTTATATCTTTTTTGAAATGCGGTGACCAGAATTGTATACAATATTCAAGATGCGGTTGCACCATGGAACTATACAAAGACAAAATGGTAAAAGAGATGGAGCAACTTCCATATAAGAAAAGGCTAAAGAGATCAGGGTTTTTCAACTTGGAGAAGAGATGGCTAAAGGAAAATATGACTGAGGTCTATAAAATTATAAGTGGAGTTGAAAAAGTAAACATGAATTGGTTTTTCACTCTTTCAAAAAGTACAAAGACTAGAGAATACATCATTATGTTACTAACTAGTACATTTAAAATAAATTGTAGAAAACATGTTTCACATAATTAAGCTCTGGAATTCATTGCTAAAGGATGTGGTAAAAACAAATAGCATAGCTTGGTTTAAAAAAATGTTTGGACCAATTCCTTGAGGAAAAGTCATGGAGAAAGCCACTGCTTTTCCTTGTGGGTAAACTGCAAGGAATCTAGCTACAGTTTGGGTTCCTGCCAGGTATTTGTAACCTGAATTGGCCACTGTTGGAAATAGGATTTTGGGCTACATGGCCCTTTGGTCTGACACACTATGGAATTTCTTATATTCTTACATTCTATGTTCAAATTCTAGGCAGGGCCACCGAGAGAGTGGGCCATGCCCGGGGCATGGCCGCGCCCGGGCTCCCCCTGAGGTCATCATCGTCGCCCCCCCCTCCACCTGCCCCCTCCGTCCACCACTGGGCTGGGCCCCCCTGAATTCAAATCATAGCGCCTCACCTCAACCTCGCTCCGTGTGAAAGAAGCGCAGCAGCAGCAGTCTGCAGATCGCCTCCCTTCCGGCCTTTCCTCCCTGTGTCCCCCCCAAAGAATATCATAATTTATTTATATTGCGCCATGATGAGACTGCATCTTGAATATTGTATGCAATTCTGGTCCACAGAAACAGAGGAGTAGCGTGATCAACACTTTAATAGTGGAAAATAAGACTTGACACGGCACCGTGTTTCGGCGACACAGCGATATTTTTGTGGACACGATTCTCCTGTCAGTTTTGCTTGTGCTTTCTACCAACATATCCTGCATATCTACCAATCATTAGTCTTTCTAAAGGCTTGATTTGATTCAGCTCCACCCACTGGCGTTTACTCCTGAGGTAGGCTTTTCTCACCGAAACTCGGTGCTGTGTCGTCTTATTTTCCACTATTAAAGGACATTTTTACTACTTATTCTTCGTTTCTCTGTTTTTTTAAGTGTCCTGTTGATCACGCTACTCCTCTGTTTCTGTCTAAAAACATGAGCACGCCTTAGTAAAAGACGCCTTAAGTGACCCACCCCAAGAAAGTCCAACACCTCCAAAGAAGATCTACCAGCAAACAGACCTTCTCTTAAGCACATTCACTCTCCTGCCATCCCCTAAAATACCCCACTTGAAGATTCTGTTACTTCTTAATAGATGCCTCCAACAGCCCCCCCTCCTTTCTCTAAACCCTGCCAAACACCCATGTTCCCCCTACTGCAGTGCATCTCAACCCATTCCTCAGGGCACACTCAGCCAGTCAGGTTTTCATGATATCCATAATGAATATATATAAGATAGATTTGCATACCAAGGAAGCAGTGCATGCAAATCTCATACGTACTGATTGTGTGTACATTCTAAAAACTGGACTGGCTGTGTGTGCCCCGAGGACTAAGTTGTGAAACATTATACCATCTTTTACCTCTGTCTCCTTCTATCTCCTTTCCAGAGCCTCCAGGTCACTCTCAGGAGTTGTAGCTCTCATTTTGCAATAAAAAAAGAGAGTGGAAAATCAGAACTATAAGTCCATAGTAACATAGTGGATGATGGCGGATAGAGACCTGTATGGTCCATCCAGTCTGCCCAATAAGATAAAGTCAGTGGCGTAGCCACAGGTGGGCCTGGGTAGGCCAGGGCCCACCCACTTATGGCTCAGGCCCAACCAACAGTAGCACATGGTAATTAAAATGCTGCTCTTCACAATACTGGCATCTTTGCATGCTCAGTTTTCAGTGCATGCCTGCTGCAGACTACCAAGGTGGAGACTGGAGAGAAGCATTTTCCCACCAGCTGAGATATTTTTTTGGTGTGTGGGTGGGGGAGAGAACATTTGGTGCCCACCTACTTCTTGCCTAGGCCCACCCAAAATCTGCTGTCTGGCTACGCCCCTGCATGGCATAAAGAATGATGCTACATGCATGCAACAAGGCAAAACCAGAACTGGCTAATGACTTGAAGCAATCTGGCAGCCCTGTCTTAAAAGTCTGCCACCCTTCTTAAAAGGTCTGTTCTCATAGCCATTTCTTCCAGCCATCTGCATCTTTGTGTCTGCTTGAGCCGCAGCAGAGTCAAAACTGAAATTTCATTTGCATTTTCCAGAGCCGGTTCAGGAATGTCATTTGCATTTTCCAGAGCTGGTTCAGCACTAGATTCAGACTGAGATGAATTTTGCCCATCTCAGCTGAATTTCATCAGAGTGGAGACATATGTCTGCTTCTTATTCATGATTAATTATATTTGACTTTCAGTGTGCAGGGAATTTGCTTAAAGAGAAGTTCAGCAGATCCACCCTTCCTCTCGCACTTCAGACTTGCTAATGTTGAAGTTCTCCTTCTGACATATTAAGCAGATGAATTATGCTAGCAATTTCTCCAAACACATTTTGGTGTGCAGACACAGCTGCTAACAGAATAATGAAAGGAGAAAAAAAAATCTTTGATTCTGTCATCTCTCTTCCCTCTTTTTTCCCTCACATTGCAGCCGCTTGGGAAAAAAAAATCCCAAATCATTCTTAGTTTTATTCTGTTCTTAGAACAATCCACACCCAGGTAAACATAAATTGGTTGTTTAGTCTTTCAAAAAGTACAAAGACTAGGGGGCTACTCCATGAAATTACATATTAATACCACTAAAGCAAATAGGAGAAAATATTATTTCATTCAACTTTTATAGTTAAGCTCTGGAACTCATTGCATTGCCAAAGTATGTGGTAAAAACAGTTAATGTAGCTGGATTTAAAAAAGGTTTGGACAAGTTCCTGGAGGAAAAGTCCAGAGTCTGCTATTGAGACTATTGAGATAGACACGGGGGCAGCCATTGCTTGCCCTGGGATTGGTAGCATGGAATGTTGCACTTTTTGGGGATCTTGCCAGGTACTTGTGGCCTGGATTGACCTCTGTTGGAAATGGAATACTGGGCTAGATGGACCTTTGGTCTGACCCAGTATGATAATTCGTATGTTATTATGTGTTTTCTTTGTTATTTCCTCAAACCGCACATCGAATGCGGCCACATACCACCTCATGGCAGCGTTCCTACTACTACTATAAATGATTTCTATAGCGCTACCAGTCGTACGCAGCGCTTCACAATTGAACATGAAGAAAAGACAGTCTCTGCTCAAAAGAGCTTACAATCTAAATCAGGACAGACTGACAGCACCAATAAGGATAAGGGTAGGACAGACAGAAGGACACATAGGGACAGGGTATATTGAAGAGAGGAAGACAAGATAAAGGTTACGAGCAAGTGACAAGTTAGGAGACAAAAGCAGCATCAAACAGGTGGGCCTTAAGCCCAGATTTGAAGGCGGCCAGGGATGGAGCTAGACTAAAGGCTCCAAAGCCAAACTTTATTCTCCATCAATGAGAAGGAATAAAAAGCGATATTTCTATCCTCCTAGAGTTGCACAGTCTAGGTATGTTCTCCCAATGTAATTAGAAAGAAGAGCCAAAGTTGGGGAAAGGGGCTGAAAGAAAGTTCCATTTTTTCCCACAAGTTCTCTGTTCTCTGCCTTGCATTGCTGCTCAGTGCTTCCTGATGTTCTGGTCCCTTTTGTCTCATTTTCCATATCATCTGCAACCACTGATGGTACCGGCTTCAGTATTAAAAGTGGCTGTTTTGAACTGTCAGCCAGCAGTTTCTGCATGTTTCTCAGCTCATTTCTCTTTGTGGTGCACTGATGCCATTTTACAGCTCTTCCCCATGTCAGCTTCTGTTCTTTTCAGTATCCGGTGAGCAGTCAGCAAAATTATGTGTCACCCATCATAAAATCTTAAAGCTTGTTTTTAGAAAGAAGAGGAAGAAGCAAGTGATTATTAAAATCTATTTATAGGTGTCTCTTCCCCATATGCTTGGGAGGAGCAGAGCTGGCAAGTTACCTACTTCCAGGACAGGAGTGAAGTTTCAGGCCAGTTTAGGATTTACTACTACTACTTATAATTTCTATAGCGCTACTAGACGTACACAGCGCTGTACACGTGAACATGAACAGACAGTCCCTGCTCGACAGAGCTTACAATCTAATTAGGACAGACAAACAGGACAAACAAGAGATAAGGGAATATTAACGTGAGGATGGTAAAATAAGGGTTCTGAACAAGTGAATAAGGGTTAGGAGTTAAAAGCAGCATCAAAAAGGTGGGCTTTTAGCTTAGATTTGAAGACGGCCAGAGATGGAGTTTGACGTACCGGCTCAGGAAGTCTATTCCAGGCATATAGGATTTCTGCTTTTAAGATAGAATAAGGTTCTACAAATACCACACTGCTTTGGGATGAAGGTTCAAAACCAGTTTTGCTAAAAAAAATAAAAAAAAAAAATAATAAAATAAATAAATAATAATAATAAATGCATCTCATTTCTGGAACTGGGTAACTTGGCAGCTCTGGTGAGTCTTGGCAGTTTCACTGCTAGTTCTCAGTGGCAGTTACAGTATACTGCACCTCTGAATTCACTTCTTAATTAGTCTGACAGGTATTTTGGAAATGTGCAGGCTTGATAAAATTAAGCAAAGATGTTTTTCTGTAGCAGGGTACAAGTTTCATGTAGCCAGTTAGGAGAAACCAAGAAATTACAATGCAGGATTCCCACAAAAAGGGTGGCAGTGCAAGGGTTACCATGTAGAAGAGGGGGAGGGGGAGGGAGGGGATGGGTAGGGCTTAGAGAAAATGGGAGAGGGAGGGAAAAGAGTTCCACCAATTAAGAGCGGGCAGGGGCAGCCAATAAGAAGGGAAAATAAGGGTTTTTAAATGAAGAGAGGGGAGCAGATGCCATTTAATCTGCTGCCAGTGGATGCAACTGCATATCTGACCTAGGAACGGGAGTCCAGCAGGAGCTGGAGATCCTGTGCTTTGTTGTCCATTGATCCAGCATGCTGTTTCACCTACCTGTGAGTTTTTTGGGAACTAGCAGTTGTCCTGTGCCAGTGCAAGGTGGGGCAGCAGGAATCGTGGCTCTACATGTCTTCCACTCAATCATCTTTCTCCTCTCCAATCTGTCCAGAATTCTGCAGCTCGACTTATTTTCCGTCAGAATCGTTATGCCCGCACTAGCCCACTTCTTAAGTCACTTCACTGGCTCCCTGTCCGCTTCCATATACAGTTCAAACTTCTCTTACTGACCTTTAAATGCATCCACTCGCATAAACAGTGTGAATCTCCGAATAAAATGCAAAGTTCACACACAGCGACAGTGTAAGTTTATGCGCGGGAGTTCAGCACTGCTTTACATTCGGAGGCACATATCACACAAAATTTTGGAAAGCATCAGCCTTTTGAAATTAGTCTGTTGAAACCTCCTTTGTCATTGGTGTGACTCCTGACCCAGGTGCGGTAGCACCGAAACACGGCCCGTGTCGGGTCGTTCTTCAATCAAAGTTCACTATTAAAGGATTTTTTAATGAAAGAACTGTGTTCTCTTTTGTTTTTAAAGGCCCTTTGTACTGTTTTTTTTGCACGATTACAGAGCACAGCAGCTCTTCCACCTGCCATCCTGTCATCCACCCAGTTGACGCGTTTGCCCTCTATATCAACAGCACCTGTGCAAGTACAGGCTACCATCCCACAAGACCTGGCTAAGGGGAGCCCCTGACAAGTGAGGTGTCACTGTCATGGGCCTTGGCAGCTGGAGAAGGTAGCCAAGGGTCATATGCAAGAAAAGGAGGCCATACAAATGTTTGCATACTACAGGAGACACCCTCTAGAGTGAGGGTGATTGATCTCATCATATGTGAAGTGGGAGAGGCCACCCATCTTTGACGGAGAGGAGGACCCTTTGTAAAAAAAAAAAAAAAAAAAACTACGTTGTGATCAGCCGAGACCACCAAAACTATCATCCCTGACTTGGACGGTTGGGGGTGGGGAGAAAGGTGGAGAACTGGGTGGGCTTGGATGGCTTCTCGGGTGAAAAGTCATACAGTGGAAGCTGACCCGCTTGGACGGCGCCAACTGTGCTGAGCAGCAGCACATACCAGTAGTGGATTTTAGTCCTGCTATAGCAACATGGATAGGCCCTCCAATTGACAAAAGAGTAGAGCAAGGTTACCTCACCTTGGCCATGTAGTCAGTGATAAGTGTTAGCAAGTTAGGAAAGAACATTGTTTAGGTTGATGATGTTTGTAATGGTGCATTATATTAGTACTGTAATTGTGCTGTGGCCATTATAATAAATTCCACTTTTCGGAAGAATTGATACATGTGGTACATGTTTTCTTTCCCTAGGAGGGGAAGGAGGGGAAGAAGTGGGGAAACAAAAAATGAGGGGGGAGAGGTAAAGTGTCTGGGAAACTCACTAGTTCCAGGCTACCCCATTTGTGTTGACTGCTTACTCACACCCCGTGTTTTTTTGAAAGCAGTTTGTGGTGGTTGTATATATAACTTGAGCTATTTTATTCATAGAATGGTCAAAGCTGCATGTTTTTAAAAAGGGCCTTGGGGAAAAGGCAAGGGTGGTAGGAAACATACACTAATAAAACAATATACTTCATTTAAACACTTGTCACTCGTTTATAAGACCAGCTGAACAGTATCCACAATTTCTCTATATTTTCTTTTTCTTTATGACATCGGAAGGAAAAAAAGCATCATACAACTTATCGAGCCAGTATCATTTGACTCATTAGCTCATTTTTTCATAATCATAGGCAAAAAAAACCCCTTCCAATTTTTCATGTACATATGATCAAAGTCATTAGCCGCATTGAGCCTGCCATGAGTGGGAAAGCGCGGGGTACAAATGTAACAAAAAAAAATACTATCATATTTGTGCAGACAAAACATATGTCGTCTAAAACAATGCACTTAACATAGGGGTCCTTTTACTAAGGTGAGATAAAAGGTGGCCTGTGCTACCTTTCACATGTGGGTTTCCTACATGCTTTGGCCACCTTTAGCGGGTCAGTAAAATGGCCACATTTGTGGGGTTTTTTGTAATGGCCCTGTGCTAATTTCCTCATTGGTGCATACCCATTACCGTGGGAGCCCTCACCTCCACCTATTTAGGAGGCAGAAAGGGGGGCGGCGGGTGCCGGGGGGGGGGGGCTAAAATGTGCCCCCTCACCTCGGGCTCTGGACCCCCCTCCCGCCGAAGTCTGGCTACGCCCCTGCCGGGAAACACAACTATATTTAGATGTGACCATTTACACCAATGAAACCTTGGTGTAAATCCCCGTGCCCAAATTAGATGCTGATCCCCTTTATTCTGTAGCAGTGTGTGTACATTAAATGACCACCCCAATCCACCCATGACCCTCCCATGGCCACGCCCCCTCTTTAGACCCACGCATAAAATTTACACAAGGATCTGAACAAATACACGTATACATTTTAATTAGCTCATTATTTAACTAAGTTGCAGCACAAATGTGAGTGCATGTCCAAATCTGCAAATACAACTCGTAGCACTATACATAGAATTTGGGGGGTTTGCCTCATTTAAAGTCATATTGATCAAGTGAATTCAAATACAGCACTCTGCATACTAGATATGGTTCCAGAATTATTCAAATACTACATGTAATAGACATTTCATGCTATAGGACAACAGAGGGTGCAATTCTTGTCTGAACTGTAGATCTTACTCTTGAATTGTTTAAATACAACACAAAAGGGTGGGACTTAATTGTGTTTATTTTTTTAAATTATTTAAACATTTATCATTTACTAACAAACAAAAGTAAGAATTATCCATCACGTTTTTATCAATTTCATAATAAAAAAAATTATAGCCCACATCAAGAGAACAAGCTACAAATTGGTCAAAGCAGAAAAATTATACAAACAAAATCAATCAGTTATCAGCAAGCAGCATAATAACATTAGAACTGATGTCAAATTATTATTATCCCTCCTGTTAAGGAAATTTCTTAAAGAAAATCCAATTACATTAATTGTGTTTGTTAGGTCTTTTAATATTTTTTATTAGAAAACAATGTTAAATTATTCAGAGTAACAATAATAACTATTGATAAGGATCTAGAAAAATTAACACCTGGAAGAGGATTATTCCCTCCCCACTATTGTTTACATAAGGAGCAAAAACGCCTCCAACTACAAAGAGTCAGAATTTAAGCCCGGATATGTAATTAAACATTTACATAGAAAGTGAAGAAAAAAATGTTAGCACATCCTATATAATAATTCTCACCTCCAACAGGGTGTGCTTGGGACCGTGCCTGCCGGAAGTGGTCTGCTAGGCAGACACGCACTGACCTCAGTGACATCAGTGACAGACAATTTGGCAAAGCAAAACAATCTGAGTGCTGGCCATTAGGACACAGGGTTGATAGGAGAGTTTTAAAAGACTGAAGGAACCGAAAGTGTTAAATGGGGGGAGGGGGGAGTTCTGAACGACTGAAAGACATGAACATTTGGGAAAGGAAAACAATCTGAATGCTGGCCATTAGGACACAGGGTAGATAGGAGAGTTTTAAAAGACTGAAGGAACCAAAAGTGTTCGGGGGGGGGGGGGGGGGGGCAAGTTCTGAATGAATGAAAGAAATGAAAATTTACGAGAGGAACACAATCTGAATGTCGGGCATTTGTACACAGGGTACATAGGACACTTTTTTTAAAAAATGAAGGACGTGAAAGTATTACATCTTGGGGGAGGGGTGAGGAGGAAAGCGGTGGGGTATCCGGATACTGGGCGTTAGGGCCATGGGGGTACATAGACTTTTGAAAGCCTTAAGGAACCCAAAGTGTGGGAAGGAGGAGGAAAAGGAGGGGAGGGAACGGGGTGAGGGGCATTAGGAACAGGGGAGGGGGCCCTGTCACACACTCTCATTCTCACACACACACTGTCACACAGACAGCCTCACTCTGTCACACACCCGCACATTCACTCTGCCTCTCTCTCTCAAACATACACACTCCCAGGAAAACCTTCCTAGCGCCCGTTTCATTCGTTCCAGAAACGGGCCTTTTTTACTAGTAAGGATATAATTATAAAAAAAAAAAACAATTTCCTCCAAGTCTGAGTAGGTCTGGACTCATTAAGAAAGACAGTAACTTACTGACCACAAAAAGAGCATCCTTCTTAGAAAAAAAAGCTTCAAGAATAGCTGTTTCATCCAATTCCACCTCAAAAGAAACCACTAATGGTGTTCTGGTAGAGATCACATCCTGAGAAGATTCAACAAAATCAATCATATTATTAATTGATGGGTTCTCCAAACCCTGAGTTGCATCCAACTGATTTAATACCGGAGTGGGATCACAAGAATTATTGTGCAGTTTAGAAATTCCAGTAGACTCATTATTAGAGAGCTGAAAGACATCTTTGAAATAATTTTGAAATAAAATAAAAGGAGAAAGAAGATGTGTAAAAAAATGTAAGAATCTTGTTTCTTGCCCTTAAAGAGTTCTTGACATTCTCTAACTAAGGGGTCTTTTTACTAAGGTGCGCTGAAAAATGGCTTTCAGTAGTGTAGGTACAGGTTTTGGGCGCACACCAATCCATTTTTCAGCGTGCCTGTAAAAAAGTCCTTTTTTTATTTTTGCCGAAAATGGATGTGCGGCAAAATCAAAATTGCCGCACATCCATTTTGGGTCTGAGACCTTACCATCAGCCATTGACTTAGCGGTAAAGTCTCATGCGGTAACCGGGTGGTAATGACCTATGCGCAACAAATTCCACTTGTCGCTCGTAACTGACGCACACCAGAAAATAAAAAATATTTTTGGGCGCTTAATGGATGCATGCCAAAAATAAAATTACCACAAGGGCCATGCGGTAGCCGTGCAGTAACTCCATTTTGGTGCACATTGGACGCACACAGATGCTTACGCGGCTTAGTAAAAGGTCTTCTAAGCAGGGCCAAGGTATCCCTGATCCACGCAGCTCCTGTTGTTTATACTGCAAACATCTGAGACTCAACTTTCTAAAAAACCACTTCCACTTGATGCAGACATACATCACATTCTTGCAGCTTATCAACCATTTCCTGAGAAAATTAAACTATTAACTAGGCACCACATAACCTTAAGTACATAAGTAATGCCACACTGGGAAAAGACCAAGGCTCCATCGAGTCCAGCATCCTGTCCACAACAGCGGCCAATCCAGGTCAAGGGCACCTGGCGAGCTTCCCAAACGTACAAACATTCTATACATGTTATTCCTGGAATTGTGGATTTTTCCCAAGTCCATTTAGTAGTGGTTTATGGACTTGTCCTTTAGGAAACCGTCTAACCCCTTTTTAAACTCTGCAAAGTTAACCGCCTTCACCACGTTCTCTGGCAACGAATTCCAGAGTTTAATTATGCGTTGGGTGAAGAAACATTTTCTCTGATTTGTTTTAAATTTACTACACTGTAGTTTCATCGCTGTTACAGCTGTTTCCTCCAGACCAGACCAAAATGAAGGACCTGGGAACCAACGGCAGCCAATGTAACTATGCATTCAGAATACCTCACTCCTGAAGCAGATACATACTCATATCACACTTCTGGATGGGTACAAAGAAAATGATATAACACAACTGGCAGAATCTTATATTTCTGAGAGCTAAATAAAGTGGCAAGAACGTCTTGATATATTGGAAACAAGGTTAACTTGAAAATAAATCAATATCAATACTAGTTAATACTCCATGAGGCATGATCATTACTCCTTTGAGTTGTTGCTCTGCTGGGTTCTGCAAGGCAGCTAAGCTGCCCTCCAATGACTTGGTGTTGCTGAAAGCATGTCTGGTACATTCTCCTGGGTGTCAGCCAAGTAGGCAATGCCTCTCATTTGGATATCACTGTGGATCAGAAGACTTCACCAGTTGGTGAGCTTCTAGTGCACTGCTTTCATCTCCTTCATCGCTGCTTTTATGCTGGTGGTCAGAGTGGTTTCCATTTGTCATTAGGAGAAAACTGATGTTCTTCCTGTGAACATCCTGCCTTTTGGGGTTGAGGTCCTTGTTGGTCTTTGTCTTTGTCTATCTTTGCTGGTTTTCTCTGGTCATCGGTCATTCTATTCATGGCTTCTTTTTTGTTCTTTGCATAGGCAACTAAGGTATATGTTATTTCTGTTGCAGTAACTCATTTGTTGAAAGTGGCTTACTTACTAAAGATTTTCTTGTGTCTATGGAAAGAAAATGCTCAGTAATAGGGTCCTAATGGCAATAAATGGTTAGTACTTATCTTAAAGTGATGTGTTTGCTGCACTATAAATATCTTTACTATGCAATAAACATATTGTTATTTAATCCCTCTACCCCTTTATCAGTAGCCTTCATGCACTCTCAGTAGATTATGTGGCCACATCATCAGCATTTCCAGGGTAGCTTGCTAAGACTCTGATCATACCTCACACCATTTTCATGCCCACTTTCTGAAGGTGATTAACCTAAGACTCCATAGCCTCCAGCTCTGCAACAGAATTTATAACATGTATGGATTCTTTGGGTTTTCATCAAGTAGTAGACAGACCTATTCATCAGGCAGGACATGTTTTAAACATTTGATTTTTTTTTTTTGTTGTTGTTCAAAGTCTGATGCATTTAATTTAGATTCATTAGACATTGCTTACTGTCCTAAGCTGTGGACAGATCATGACCTTCTAACTTTTCATCTACAGGGTTTAAGATCTAATCTCTCAGAGCCTCAGTCATACCAAAGGATCTATAAGAAGATGATCACATCTGCTTAATGTGCGAAACCTCCAGGTGTTCGGAGCACGCTAATCAATAATCCCCTTGATGAAAGTTAATCAAATAAAGTTAAAGGAGTGAATATGATACAGAATCCTAACTGCAGAGGATAGGGCTGAGTTTAAAATATGGAGAAAAACTTATCAAATAACTATTATGATTACAAAAATGAGTATTATACCTCCTCTTTTAATTATGCTCTAAATCATCCCAGGGAACATTTGTTTTTTCAAGATGAAACACAAACTTCAATTAAATGATGGAAGAAATGGGCCTGATATTCAAAATGATTTAAACGAGCTGATAAGACATATCACAAAGACCAATACATATGAAATCCCCACATATATCTAGCAAGCAATGTTAAGAACGCCATACATTATACCATCATCATGTTTTCAAGTACCATGCAACCCAAAATACTTCTGTAATACTAAGTTTCAATTCTCTTTTCATTTCCACTAGCCATGATTTATTGTAAGCCACATTGAGCCTGAAAAGAGGTGGGAAAATGTGGGATACAAATGTAATAAATAAATAAATAAATAAAATAAATCGTCTGTGGCTGCCTAACCCTCGATATTTAGTGGCAGTAAACTGGGCAGTGCCGATGACTATCGTCTCTGACCGCTCATTAAATAAATGGACAGGTCAGAGGTGAAACGGGGCAGTACTGGGAAATAGACAGAAGTAATTCGGGTGCCAGCAATGTGTATTCCCTTTATAAAACAGGGAAGACTGTAGATTCTTGTACTGTCCAAGGAACACACAAACCATGTCACCACTATGTCCCCTTGAAATTTCTGTGTGGTATGACCTCCATGTGTAGCTTTCTAAAATCATCATTTACATATGTATTTTTTTTTTATTACATTTGTACCCTGTGCTTTCCCACTCATGGCAGACTCAATGCAGCTTACATATTGTATACAGGTACTTATTTGTACCTGGGGCAATGGAGGGTTAAGTGACTTGCCCAGAGTCACAAGGAGCTGCCTGTACCTGAAATGGGAATTGAACTCAGTTCCCCAGGACCAAAGTCCACCACCTTAACCACTAGGCTACTCCTCCACTAGCAACATTCCATCTAGAAGCCTGCCCTTCTGTTTCTGTGAGTCTGACATCCTGTGCAGGAGGTCAGACTCATGGAAACAGAAGGCTGCAAGGAGGAATGTTGCTAGTGGAATAGCAACATTAACATTCCATGTAGAATCTCAAATAGGGAAAGGGAACTGGGACTTGATATGCTGCCTTTCTATGGGGTTTACATAGTATATACAGGTATTTATTTGTACCTGGGGCAATGGAGGGTTAAGTGACTTGCCCAGAGTCACAAGGAGCTGCCTGTGCCTGCAGTGGGACTTGAACCCAGTTCCCCAGGACCAAAGTCCACCACTCTAACCACTAGGCCACTCCTCCACCCCGCATATAAAGGCCACTATCTACATGTGTAGATGCTTCGAAGAAAAATAAGAAATAAATTAAGTTTTTAAGCATTTCCAATGCATCGCTCTGTTAGTTCTGCACTTGGTAGAAAAAGGAATAAATGCCTTTTTATTCCCAGCCATAAGTTAATTAAATCGGAGCCCTTTTGCATACTGCTCTCACAGAGGTGAGAAGTGATGACAGTCTCTGCTGGTGTAGCTCCAAGACAAGAGGAAAGGATTATGGATGGGGTTTCACTCCCACAGTTAGCCCAATGCTGGGAAACTGTGATCTGACCAGAGTCTAGGCAGTGTCACAGAAATGGGGATAGTTGGGAATGCAAGTTTCAGTGAGTGGCAGGAAATAACTTTTAAAGCAGTGGTCATGACAAAGCAGAGGCAAAGAGCCAAAACTCAATAGAAAATTGTAGGAAGAGCTTAGGAAACTGGGAAGACAAAGGCATCCAAATGGCAGATGAAATTTAAGTGATGCACATTGGGAAGAATAATCCAAATCATAGTTATCTGATACTAGGGTCCACCTTAGGAGTCAGCACTCAAGAAAAAGACCTAGGTGTCAATGTGAACAATACGCTGAAATCTTCTGCCCAGTGTGCGGTGTTGGCCAAAAAAGCAAACAGGAGTCTAGGAATTATGAAAGGGATGGTAAATAAGACCAAGAATACTGTAATGCCTCTGTATTGCTCCATGGTGCAACCTCACCTTGAGTGCTGTGTTCAATTTTGGTCACCGTTTTTCAAAAAAGATATAGCAGAGTTAGAAAAGGTTCAAAGAAGAGCGACCAAAATGATAGAGGGGATGGAACTGCTCCCATATGAGGAAAGGCTAAAGAGGTTAGGGCTCTTTAGCTTAGAAAAGAGATGGCTAAGGGGGGATGTGATTGAGGTTGACAACACCCTGAGTGGTGTGGAACAGGTGGAGGTGAATCAATTTTTCACTCATTCAAAAAGTACAAAGTCCAGGGGACACACAATGAAATTGCATTGAATTACTTTTAAAACAAATAGAAGGAAATATATTTTTCACTCAAAGAAAAGCTCTGGAACTCATTGCTGGAGGATGTGATAACAGCAGTTAGCATATCTGAGTTAAAAAAAAAGTTTGGACAAGTTCCTGGAGAAAACGTACGTGGCACTTATGTTACCTTTCTAAGGGACCATTTTATGAAGTTGTAGTGGCCTTAGCAGGCTCTTGCGTGGGTTTTTTTTCCACACACTAAGGCCATTTCTTGTCGCAGCTGTAAAATGGCTGATTTTCCAATTTTGTTTATTAATGACCGTGCACTAATATTGCCAGTAGACCATGGCTATTAAAAAAATGTAGCTCCCTTACCTTGTGTGCTGAGCCCTTCAACCCCCCCCCCCCAAAAACAAAACCCAATACCCACTACCATAGCCCTTACGGGTGAAGGGGGCCACCTATATATGGGTACAGTGGGTTTGTGGTGGGTTTTGGAGAGCTCGCTGTTTCCTTCACAAATGTAACAGGTAGGGGAGGTATGAGCCTGGGTCCACCTGTCTGAAGTGTACTGCAGTCCCCACTAAAACTGCTGCAGGGACCTGCATGCGCTGTCATGGACCTGAGTATGACACGAAATATTTTAAAAGATGTCTTTTGACGGTGGGAGAGGGTTAGTGACCACTGGGGGAGTAACGGGAGGTCATCCCCGATTCCCTCTGGGGATCATCTGGTCCTTTCAGGTACCTTTTTGTGCCTTATTTGTAAAAAAAACATGTCCAGGTGAAAACGTCCAAGTGTTCATCAGGGACGTCCTTGTTTTTTTTTTATTATGGGTCAAAGACGTCCAAGTGTTAGGCACGTCCAAGTCCCACCTTCACTACATCTCCGACACGCCCCCTTGAAATTTGGACGTCCTTGCGACGGACTGCAGTTGGAGATGTCTAAAATCAGGTTTCAATTATACCGATTTGGACGTCTCTGGGAGAAGGACGTCCGTCTTCCATTTTATGTCGAAAGATGGACGTCCTTTTCTTTCGAAAATGAGCCTGCTAGTGACCTAATGTAAGGTCTCACTCGCTAAGCATGCAGCACGTGCCAACTGCTGTATACCACTGGGTAGGTGTCCCGTGGTAGAAAATAAAAAATATTTTCTACTGCATGTTTTTGGCGCACTCCAAATTTGGAATTACAAGGTAGCTGGGTGGTAATGCCGATTTGGTGAACACTAGATGCACATAGGCCCTTACGCACCTTTGTAAAAGGGCCCCTCTATGGGAAATCAAATTCTTTCTCCTGTCTCCCTTGTTCTAGCTTCCTCTCCAACCCCTCCTCATCTTTACATTTCCCCATCACTCACATTTGCTGCCCTTGATAGGATTATTCAGTATCTCAAACACGTTCACCCATGAATTCAATCATTTCCAATACTGTTGTTTTCCACTTTCTTGGGGTTTTTCTGGCTCTGTCCAATTGCAATTGTGATTGCTAATTGTTCCTTTCTCTGACCACATAAAAAGAACAGTAGTCAGAAGTCCTACTCTTATCTCAGATTTTCACACTAATTATCATCTCGTCGCCAACCTGACTTGTCTCATTAAAAGTTCAAGAGAGATTGCTTTTCTTCCTTCCTGCTGATCATCTCCCTGTTAACAATATCTTGCACTGCTTTCAGTTTGGAATTGCAAAGATATAGCATGCAGACATTTCTTGTAAATATGATTAATGATATATTCTACTGTACTAGCTGGGGTTACTAATGCCTTGTGATTATTCTCAGACTTGGTGCTGGCTTTCACACTGTTGATTAACTCTCCAGTCTAGCTTTGATTCTGTTCTGGGGTCTCTTACCTTTCCTTTCCCAGGTCCTGTGGCAACTTTCCATTCTCCCACCCATCCACTTGCTATCATGTACCATATGACTCTATCCTTGTATGACTGAGTTTATCTGCCTTGAAAGAACATAAGAGTAGTCATACTGGGTCAGACCAATGGTCCATCTAGCCCAGTACCCTGTTTTCCAAACAGTGGCCAAGCCAGTCACAAAGTACCTGGCAGAAACCCAAATTATGGCAACACTCCATACTACAAATTCCAGGGCAAGCAGTTGCTTCCCATGTCTGTCTTAATAGCAAACTGTGGACTTTTCCTCCAGGAATTTGTCCAAACTTTTTATAAAACCAAATACACTAACTGCTGTTACCACATCCTCCGGCAAAGTGTTCCTGAGTTTAACTATTCATTGAGTGAAAAAAATATTTCCTCCTATTTGTTTTAAAAGTATTTCCATAACTTTCTCGAGTGTCGCCTAGTCTTTGTACTTTTGGAACGAATAAAAAATTGATTTACTTCTACTCATTCTACACCGCTCAGGATTTTATAGACCTCAATCATATCTCCCTCATCCCCTCAAGAAGTACCGGCCAGAACACAAGGGAAGGAAAGCGAGATGTCAGAACCCAGGGAATAATATAAAGGTGGCATGTAAGCTAAATCAAAAAGAAAAAAAATACATGGATATTTCTGGGGAAGAACTGGGGGGGGGGGGGGGGGGGGGGCTAAGCACCATCCAAGCCAACCACATCCTTCAGGTGTCATATGAAGGGAAGTAGAAGCAGCAAGGAGAAAGAACATAACATATGTCATAATATGACTCAGACTAAGGTCGATCAAGCCCAGCATCCTTTCTCTGACAGGTCACAGCTGTCTGGCAATCTCACAAGGAGTAGATCAATTTCTTATTGCTCATACTCAGAGATAAATGGTGGCCCTCCCAAGCTTATATGGCTTCTTCTTCTTCTTAACATGTGCTTACCACTTGACTAAGTCAGTCGATAGCAGAGTCAGATGTGATATACAAAGCCTCAAAACCACCAGGTAGACATGTGAGTAAACTGTGTTGACAATGGGGCTCATTTTCAAAAGAGAAAAACATCCAAAAAATGGCATAAATCTGCATTTCGATGTTTTTCTCACAAAAACATTCAAATTGGTGTTTTCAAAACCAATACATTTTTCTATGAAGTCCATCAAAAGTGCATTCAAATCACAAGGGGGTGTGTCAGGGGCAAGCTAAGGGCATTTCAAACACTTGGATGTTTTTCTGGGCTATAAGTTGGACATTTTGGTCTAGACCTGTTTTATTAACGAATAAGCCAAAATAAAGTGCCCTGCGCTGCGTACGCCTTGTAGCGCTATAGAAATGCTAAATAGTAGTAGTAGTAGTAAATGACCACTGGAGGGTATCAGGGTGACTTCCCCTTACTCCCCCAGTAGTCACTAACCCCCTCCCACCCTCCAAAATTGTGATTAAAAACATTACTTACCAGCCTCTATGCCAGCCTCAGATGTTATACTCAGATTTATTAGATCAAAATGCAGGGCCCTGGAATAGTCTAGTGGTGGGTGCAGTGCACTGCAGACAGGTGGACCCAGGCCCATACCTCCCCCTAGCTGTTACACTTATGACAGAAATTTTGAGCCTTCCAAAACTCACCAGAAACCCACTGTACTCACATATAGGTGCCCCCTTCACTTGTAAGGGCTAGTGTAGTGTGTTTGGGGTGGGTTTGAGGGGCTTAGCAGACAAGATAAGGGAGCAACAGTGAGATGTGTACCTGGGAGCATTTATTTGAAGTCCACTGCAGTGTCCCTTAGAGTGCCCCATTGCTATCCTGAGATGTATGTTTGACTAGTCTACTAAGAATGCTGACTCCTCCCACAGCCCAATGGCTTGATTTTGTACATTTTTCACTTGGATTTATTTTTTCAAAAATTGACCAAAAAAGATAAATGCACAGAGCACAAAAACATCTAGAAAATAGCCATTTTTGGAAAAAAAAAAAAAAGATGTTTTTCTGTTTAGAAAATGGCTATATTCTTAACTTAATAACAAATCTTTTGAGGCTTGAAAAATATGGTCCAATTCTACCAGCATAAATAACAACTAAATTTGAACCAAGTAAGTCAACATATATGTGAACAAAATGGGGAAAAGGTCTCATCAGTCACCAGACTTAAAGCTCCATCAGTTAAGCCCTTAAGGAGTGGCCTAGTGGTTAGGGTGGTGGACTTTGGTCCTGAGGAACTGAGTTTGATTCCCACTTCAGGCACAGGCAGCTCCTTGTGACTCTGGGCAAGTCACTTAACCCTCCATTGCCCCAGGTACAAATAAGTACCTGTATATACTATGTAAACCCCACAGAAAGGCAGCATATCAAGTCCCAGTTCCCTTTCCCTATTTGAGATTCTACATGGAATGTTGCTACTATTTGAGATTCTACATGGAATGTTAATGTTGTTATTCCACTAGCAACATTTGCAGCCACGCAGGCTTCTGTTTCTGTGAGTCTGACGACCTGCACGTAAGACTCACAGAACAGACTCACAGAAACAGAAGCCTGCGCAGCTGCAAGGGCAGGCTTCTACATGGAATGTTGCTAGTGGAGGAGTGGCCTAGTGGTTAGGGTGGTGGACTTTGGAACTGAGTTTGATTCCCACTTCAGGCACAGGCAGCTCCTTGTGACTCTGGGCAAGTCACTTAACCCTCCATTGCCCCAGGTACAAATAAGTACCTGTATACAATATGTAAGCTGCATTGAGCCTGCCATGAGTGGGAAAGCATGGGGTACACATGTAACAAAAAAAATATTTGTGTCCATCAGCAATAAATATACTCATAGACCAAAAACCCCCAACCTTCCAAAAATATGTGAAAAGGTGCATGCTGTGCCACTAGTGAATACTATGCACTACATTAAGTAACCAACAGCATCCAAAAAATACAATCATTTAGTACTTATCTTCAGCTCCACAAATCCCGACGGACATCCGTTTCACCGTCGCTTTGTCAAGGGACTGGAGCTTGAAAATAGGAGGCTTGCATATCAACTGCTAGGCAGCAACAGCTCATTTGTGCTCATAAATTTAAGAGTGTAAGTTTAAGAGCACAACCTTTATAGAATAAGGCCCTTTATTGTTAGTTTATGATCATATTCTATAACTGAAATGACATGAGTAATTGCTGTTACAGAACAGGCGCACTACCCACTTACTTTTGGCACCTTACTTTGGTGCTCAGTTATAGAATAGCCACTATAAGTGCATCTAGGCACCCAGATTCTATTACAGAATATTAGCACAACCCAACATTGACGTGCCTAATATTTCCGTCCTTCATAGTTACACCTTACTCAAGTGCAGCTGCATGCATGCATAAGGACGTGTAACTTACAGTATTGTGTAAGTTACATGCATAAGTAGGAGCATAGTAACATAGTAAATGACAGCAGACAAAGACCTGTACGGTCCATCCAGTCTGCCCAACAAGATAAACTCATTATACATGGTATGCGATACTTTCTATGTATTCCCAAGTTTGATTTGTCTTTGCCATTTTCAGGGCACAGACCGTAGAAGTCTGCCCAGCACTGGTTTTGCTTCCCAATTACCGGTGTTGCCACACAATCTCTGCTAAGATTCTGTGGATCCGTTCCTTCTAAACAGGATTCCTTTGTGTTTATCCCAAGCATGTTGAATTCCATTACTGTTTTCATCTCCATCACCTCTCGCGTGAGGGCATTCCATAAATCCACCACCTTTTCTGTGAAAAAATACTTTCTGACATTACTCCTGAGTCTGCCCCCCTTCAACTTCAATTCATGTCCTCTAGTTCTACTCCCTTCCTATCTCGGGAAAAGGTTTGCGGATTAATACCTTTCGAATATTTGAATGTCTGTATCATGATACTCCGTTTCTCCTTTCCTCCATGGTATACATGTTCAGGTCGGCAAGTCTCTCCTTGTACGATTTGCAATGCAAATCCAATACCATTTTTGTAGCTTTTCTTTGCACTGCTTTGTCTTTTTACATCTTTAGACATGGCCTCCAAAACTGGATATAATACTCCAAGCCCCACTCATGTGTATGCTCCCCTTCCGATTATGCAGTAATTGAAGAGAATGTATGTGCGCTTTCTCTGAATAAAAAAAAGGTTTTCTGAAAAAAGGAATTTTTGTAATGTTTTGAAATTTTGCAGCGACATACAGCCATATCCTGATGCATAGCTTTGGCTCAAAACATGATCGCGATGGCTTTTTTGTGGAATTGTGTGTGCTGTATCCTATTTTCAAGGAACAGTGATTGCAAGATAAGTCATATTTATATATAGTTCTTTGAAAAGATCTTTTGCACAAAATAATGCTGGTAGATAAATGACTAGAGTGTTTTAAATATGCATTTATAGAAAAATTACGACTTAGGGTTATAACAAGATTTAAGCAGTAAATGAGAATGCTGTGTTCAGCACCAAGTGAAATCCCTGTGTTTGTTGGGCATGACTTATTGCCCTTTAGATGAATGTCCCACAACGCTAAAAACAGATGAAAAAACCATGTTTATGAATTATCTTCATTATGAGTCTATTTTCAAAAGTACATGTTTTTAGGAATTATTAGGTAGCTGGAGTTTGTTAGAGTTTTTTGTGATGTTTAAGCCTTCACTTCCCTTAAGATGAGAGATATAATTCTATAGACAAGGTACCAACATTTACACACCAACCTCCTGATTCTATAAAAGTTGCTAAAAATTGCATGCACATATTTAGGCGCTTTCACGATTTGCATGTGCAATTTAATAGAAAATGAGCCAATTAGTGCCAATAATTGTTTTTTTTAACAAGCAATTATTGGCACTAATTAGATTTAATTGGGAACTACATGTGAAATTTATGCTCGGGATCCGTGCCTAAAATTTACACATGGCCTGGGAAAGGGGTTGCGGAAATGGGAGGGTCATGGGCATTCCGGGGAGAATCGGGGGAGTGGTTTTGAGTTACACATGAAATTCTAGAATAACGGTGCTCCGCGCATAAATATAGGCATCGGCATTTGCACCACGTTTTTGTTGGTGCAAATGGCAGCGCCTAAATTTATGTGCGACCTCTCCGCTTAAGCGTTAATTCTATAAACTGTGCCAAACTTTAGGCACAGCTTATAGAATATTGCTTTAGCGGGTTTTTGGGGGCGCTGGATTTTTAGGCGCCATATATAGAATCTGGTCCCAAAATAAATGCATAAATGATTAGAATAGCAGTACATACAGACCTCTGTGTGCACATATGATTGACCTACTGGTTAGAGCACGGTCTTGATCTTGGGCAAGTCACTTAACCTTCCATGCCAGAGCCAGTGGTGGGAGGCAGAGCTGGTGGTTGGGAGGCAGGGATAATACTGGGCAGACCTATACGGTCTGTGCCAGAGCTGGTGGTGGGAGGTGGGGCTGGTGGTTGGGAGGCGGGGATAGTGCTGGGCAGACTTATACGGTCTGTGCCCTGAAGAGGACAGGTACAAATCAAGGTAGGGTATACACAAAAAGTAGCACATATGAGTTTATCTTGTTGGGCAGACTGGATGGACCGTGCAAGTCTTTTTCTGCCGTCATCTACTATGTTACTATGATATTACCTCAGGTACAAAATTATATTGTGCGACCTCAAGGCACAGGAAATGAGGAAAATACCCAGTGTACCTGAATGTAACTCACCTTGAGCTACTACTGAAAAAAGTGTGAGCAAATAAATAAAATAAATGCCACAAACCCACTTAAGTACTATTCTATTGTGTACATACGGGCATGGCTCACATGTACACGTATAACTTGATAGAGCAGGCATCTAAATATAGTTGCACTGCTAGAGAATCATCCTCTTTGACTGCACTTTTATAACAGGGTTGCCTCTTTGTGATGGCCAAGTAGGCACCTATTTTCTAAAGACACAAAGAGGAGCATTTTTGAAAGGACTTCCAAGTCAGAATTGGGACGTCCTGGTCATAACGACCAAAAAACCCCATCCATCTCACAGCCATTTTCAAACAGAAAAATGAACAGCCATTTTACACACTGCAATGTCCAAATAATGAACACCAAAAATCTAGGGGTAAGGATGTCTGTCTGGTAGTATTATAACAGAAATGGCAACACAGACATCCCTGCAGAGCAGAGGGGCAGCCTAGTGGTCATATTCCTCTATAACTCTTTTGTTTTAAATGCTGAGCCCTCCAGGGACAGGGAAATACCTACTGATCCCAAATGTGCACCACCTCAATAGCCCTGAGGTCTGCAGATGTCTGTAATATTTAGGTACAGTAGGTATATGTCTGTTTCTGGAGAGCTCACAATTTAAAGGAAATAAAATGAGAGCTGAAGTGGGAATTCAGCCTGGGTCATCTGCTGTACTGACCACTAGACTACACCTCAGACTTGCTTTCTGCATTGTTAAGAATGCCCATAATGCCTGATGATGTCATACAGCCTGGTATTCCTTTCTGGTTTCACTTTCAGGGGTGAGGGTGGGGTTCAGCAACCATTGGGAAATTCATGAGGAGTCATGCGTTAATCCCTCCAGTGGTCAGCTGCTCAATCAGAACACCTTTTTGAACCCTGGACGTGACTGAAACAAGTCTTCTCATTTGAATATCGCTGTTGGATGTCCTGGTTTTGGGACCAACCTTGTCCCACCCAAAACACAACTATGTAGGATGTCCAAAATTAGGGTGACCATATTTGCGGTGACAAAAAAGAGGACACAAAAAATAAAATGCCACCCTGCCCCTACCATGCCCCCAGGCTCACCTGCACTTTGACACACAGTCACCTTTACCCCCCCCCCACCCCCACCAAGAAAGCCAGATTCTATAAGCAGTGAAAATACTGATAAAAGTAACAGATATGTATTTTCTTCTGTACACTGCTAAATACAAAATTAGAAAAAATGTATATTTCTAAAAAAGTAAACATCTGTGAGCAGAATGTTCCCCTTTCCTTTCCCTCCCATCCATGAGCAGTAAATCCCCCTCTTCTCTCCATCCCCTTCTATTTGCTGTTTTTCTCCCTTTTCCCTTCCCCCATACCAATCTTTTTTTCCAGCCCCCTCCCTCCCTGCACCCACACTCCATCCACCTTTTTTCCAGCCACTTCCCTCCACTCACATGACTCCATCCATCCACCTCCCTCCTGTCCTGAGTCAGGGTGCCCTCCTCGAATGTATTCTTAACACGCCCTAGTGGTCTAGTGTCCTCTTTGGGGCAGGAAAGAACCCCACTCTTTCCTGCCTGCTGCTGCTGACCTGCTCACTGCCGCCACCGCTTCAAAATGGCTGCCGAGACTTCAAGCGGTGGCCTCGCAAGACTTCTGCGGACGTCTCGCTAGGCCGCCGCTTGAAATCTCGGCAGCCATTTTGAAGCAGCAGCAGCGAGCAGGTCAGCAAAAGTGGGCAGGAAAGAGTGGAGTTCTTTCCTGCTCCGAAGAGGCCACCACTAGACCACATCAGCATGTTAAGATACGTTCGGGGGAGGATATCCTGAGGCCTGCCCACCAGCCAACCTGCCTGCTCAGAATCCTGGAAAAACAGGCAGGCTGGAAAAAATTGCCAAGATCCTCTGCAGACCCCTGAAAAGGAGGACATATCCGGGGAAATCCAGACGTATGGTAACCCTATCCAAAATCTGTCGTTCCAAAATCGTGATTTGGACGTTTTTGGCGGATGGACCTTTTTTTTTCTCCATTTTGAGATGTCCATGTGCTTTGAAAATCAGCCCCAAAGATGCCTATGTGGCTTTACAAAATGCTAGGACCAAAATGGCCAGATTGAAGCACAATCACACAGGCATAAATGTTGGCATGTAAAGTATGTGCTTAAGAGCATATTTTAATAACAATGCACATTAATTGTGACTTCCTGCCCTCCACCCAAACTCTACATTAGAAGAGACCTACATGTGGATTATGTAAAAGTATGGACCGTCTTATCACTATGCATACTTTTATGCTTGTAACCCTTGGGGTAATGTAATAAAACCCCTTTTATGTGAAAAAATCCTTTATACAATGCTTAGAGGACAATGTTGAAAGCCATTTCCAAGTATTAAAAAAAAAAGTTTTAGGTAAAGCAATGCTTTCCCTGAAATTTGCCTGCCCTCTCTGCAGGTTTAGTTATGCATGTAGGCCCATTACATACTTAAGGTTTCCTTTTACAAAGGCGCGCTGAAAAATGGCTTGTGGTAGTGTAGGCGCGGGTTTCGGGTGTGTGCCAATCCGTTTTTCAGCGTGCTTCTGAAAAAGGCCTTTTTATATTTTTTTCCCAAAATTGGACATGCAGCAAAATCAAAATTGCTGCACGTCCATTTTGGGTTTGAGACCTTACCGCCAGCCATTGACCTAGCGGTAAAGAATCTGGGCGGTAATGACCTACGCGCATCAAATGCCACTTAGTGCACGTCTGTTACGCATGCCCAAAAATAAAAAATATTTTTCAGATGTGCATATCGGACGCGTGCCAAAAATGAAATTACTGCAAGAGCCACGCGGTAACTCCATTTTGGCACACGTTGGGCACAATTAGACGCTTATGCGTCTTAGTAAAAGGACCCCTAAGTTTGGCATGCAGCTAGGAGAAACATTCTTGGGGGTGTAAATAAACTTATACACAGACTTTTATATTTCCCTAAGTATGGCATAAGTTTACATGGGAATATTTCCTGTACCAATCCCAGGGGCAGATTTGTGTGCAGACTCTTCCTGACTCAGTTTTCCAAAGGAATAATGGGCACTGTTCTGTCTGAGAATTAGTGCTCAGGGACTTCATAATTTACAGATATGCACATTGTTTGAAAATTGACTCCTCTTTATTTTCATTGCCCAGTGAAATCAATTAGAATATAAGTTCTCTGGGGCAAAGACTCGTACTTTTTACTATTGTTCTGACCTGGTTTTACAGCCTGTCTCACTGACACAGCACTAACATAGACTACTCAACAATTTCTGTGGATTCTTTTGGATTCGTATTAGGTAAATGAGACTTTTATTAGAGATTCTAAGATACACAATGATTAAGCTATATAACTGAAAAGAAACAATACCTATCTATAGTTAAAAAGAAACAATCATTACATCACCGGTCATTAATTACTACATCCAAGCAAAGCTAGGAGTTTCTAGACCAGGAAAAGAAGCAATAATAAACTATACATACATCACTGGTCACCACGTCACCCAGGCTTTTTACATCAGCTGAGAGAAGCCCTTTTTTCAGCAAAGCTGGAGTCTTGTGACCAGGAGTTTCTTTCTATGCAATGTGTCCATCCATAGTTGAGCTTCCGACTTCACTGGTCAGAGCTCCCCTTTTTATTAGGCTTAGAACTCATTCTCAGAGTTGAGGAAAATTACAGAATGCTTGAAACTTGTGGGAATGTGGTCACATGTTTCTCTGTTCAGGTGGCCAGCCTGGGTTCGAAACACGCTCCATCTCCCCCTTGACATAGCTGTGCTTTATCTTCTTACACATTCCAAATCATTTTCACACAAACAGAATTATACACTTTAATGAGAAAGTGCACTGTCGGTCACTCGGAGTTGGAAAGCAATTTTTTTAAAAATCCTTTACATCTCTATAGTGTCCTGGTTCAGACTGCTATATTAATGTGGAAATAATAATAATAATTTTTTATTTAGAAGTATGCCTTTGCAAAGCTAGAAACATTTAATTTAGGCCATGTTTGACTTGAAAATGAAAAAACGTAATGAAAGACTGTGAAATATGCAATAAGTAGCTGTATCACTCTTTGTGATCTCTAATAACATAGGAAGCTTCAATCTGACCTTCGAACAACATAGACATGGACTAATTTACATTATTAGGACAGGTTTATTGAATGCTGGTGAATTACCAACATGGCCACAATTGCAGGAAGCTGTTAAGCCATAGTAGAATTCCCGATCCTGTGAGAGGAGACTGCAATTTGCAAAATGATATACTTACTTAAGTTCTAGTGAATAGAGATCTGTGCATTTTTTCTCACAGTTGACCCAATGGAAAAATAGATATACTACTATTTCCTGCAGCTTGGTTATTGCAATGACATTCAATCATCTATTCAGACAAATACTTCTTTGCTGAAGGGTGTTGTGGAAATGAACTGGCTAGAAGGTAAGCAAAGTTCAGATCTCCAAAATGCATTGCACAAACCACAGATCTTATCAAACACTGAGCGTAGGTTTCCATTCAAACGTCTCTTTGCATTTTCTCTTACCTCCTCCCCCTTCATGGACTAAAGGGTTTTAAAGACTTCCAAAGAACTAAAAAAACAAACAAAAAAAATAAAGGTTAGCTGACGTGAATAGGAAACTAAACATTAAAAGAAAACCAGGGATAGGTAAGACTGCCAGTTCAGTTGATTTAGCAGGTGAAAAAATATTCATGAAATAAAAATGTTAACCAAACATACAACAACTAAATAGTCCTCTACATATGAGTCACTTATATTTTTAATTTTCTTCTTTTATAAAAAATGTTTACATTTTTTAAATTTTCAAAAAAAAAAATTGGAAGGAAAAAGCCTCTGAGAACATTCTGAGGTAATAAAGTAACACCCTTGGCCCTCAATTATTAAAATACTTCATTTTTCACGTTCTTATTATTTCTCATAAATTCAAAATCAAGAGAAATAAGGCTTAGCTCAATCTCCAAACTACTGTGCATTTTGAGATTAAGGGCCCTGTTTACTAAGCCATTCTGTAGGCGTGCAAACTTTTTAGCGCACGCTAAAAATTAGCATGTGCTAATGCTAGAGACACTCATAGGAATATAATGGTTGTCTCTATCATTAGCTCGTACTCATTTTTAATGTGCGCTAAAAAGTTAGCGCGCCTACGGCAAGGCTTAGCAAACAGCGCCCTAAGCTAAGTGTTGTTTCTGTTACTTACAACATTTTTCTAAAAAAGGCCAGTAATTATGGTTTCTGAATGCAGCCTACATGCACTGAAAAATAATATACAGCATGTTAAAGAGTGGATGTATAAATAGTTGTCTTAGTAAAAACCAGATCTGAAATTTTTAGCTCTAAGAGTTATTATCCAGAGCTGTCAAGACAAAAACATTCCATATGGTGAGGGGTATGGAAGCACCATGCAGTTAGGCAGTGTTACTGATGGGTGGATGAAGGGAACAATGGGTACTATTCTGTAGCTTGAGACTTCCTTAGGCTTACAGAATGAACCTCTGTTTAATTTCTTCTAAAGATTGTAATTATATTTTTAGATCTTGAGCAATTGCATTATAAATAATTGCTGTGGGCTGGCCTGATAGAGTTGTGTGCTGCCATGCAAAGGACCTAGATTTGATTCCCAGCCCCTGGCTCTGTTTCCCAGGATGTCTACTCATACTGCAGGTGCAGAATTTACAGACGGGGGGGGGGGGGGGGGGGGGGGGAGGAAAGTGCTCTTAATTGAACTGCCCTTCATGACTGTATGCCCTCCAGAGACAGAAAAAAACCTGAGCTACTACTGAGAAAGGTGTTAGCTAAATTCAAATCCAGATCCAAAATCCAGCACCAAGTGTAAACTAATACAAAACCCTACAAAAGTTACTCTGGACCTATAAAGTAATTCTACCATTCCATAATAGCACTAACTTCCAGGAGGCACCCAAGAGCCTACCTAGAAAAGGAAGCACTGTAAAATGCAGCACCTCCTATCTGTCTCTCCCCCCTCCACCCCCACCATCCAGAAATCAGGTCCAAAAATTCAACGGACTTCCAAGTTCAAGGAATCACTACAAAGTATCTGCTGACTCAAATAAGCCTTTATTAAAGTGGACTTGGGAAAATCCACTGCTTATTTCTAGGAAAAGCAGCATAAAATCTGTTTTACTCTTTTGGGATCTTTCCAGGTACTTGTGACCTGAATTGGTCACTGTTAGAAACAGGATACTGCACTTGATGGGTTTACATGTTCAGGTCTGCAAGTCTCTCCTCATACGTCTTGTAACGCAAATCCCATACCATTCTTGTAGCTTTTCTTTGCACCACTTCAATTCTTTTTACATCCTTAGCAAGATATGGCCTCCAAAACTGAACACAATACTCCAGGTGGGTTCAGCCATGAGAAGAGAATTGCCTTACCAATTTGCTTCATTTCTTTGAAGGCATGAATAAACATGTGGATAAAGGTGATCCAGTTGATGTAGTGCATCTAGATTTTCAGAAAGCTTTTGAAAAAGTTCCTCATGAGAAACTCCTGAGAAAATTAGAGTCATGGGATAGGAGGCAAGGTTCTGGTGTGGATTAGGAATTGGTTATTGGACAGAAAACAGAGGGTAGGGTTAAATTGCATTTCTCTCAATGTAGGAGGGTGAACAGTGGAATGCTGCAGTGATCCGTATTGGGACCGGTGCTATTTAACATATTTGTAAATGATATGGAAATCGGAACGACGAATGAGGTGATTAAATTTGCAGATGACACAAAACTATTCACGTGTAGAGATATAGGCAGACCACCGGACCCTGAGGCAGTTAGACGAAACGCTGGCCATCGTTGGCCGTGGTCAGGATTTGAGGTGCATGGAGGAACAATTTGGAAGAACATCTAAGAAAGGAGACGACTGATAAGCTAAGTTACTCCTTTACCTATAAAATTGAATTAGCAGGTTGCCGAATTTTGAGGTTTTTGGCCAATGATGAAGAAGTCCAGCCCCAAAGCCATAAATTGATAAGCTGGGGGCTTCTCAAGGCCTTTTCCTCTATAAAATAAGATAGATTATTCGTGTTGCAGCTAGTCACGATTTTTACACAGGATCTCCCATTATTTTGGATTAACCTGGGTTCAATTCCCACTGCAGCTCCTTATGACAATGGGCAAGTCATTTAACCCTCCATTGCCCCAGGTACCAAAACTTAGATTGTGAGCCCTCTAGGGACAGAGAAAGTACCTGCATATAATGTGTACAGCACTGTGTATGTCTAGTAGTGCTACAGAAATGATTAGTACTAGTAGAGTGTTGGCTTCAAACTTAGTGATAGATCTTGTGCACTCATCTGCCTATGAAGATGAAGTAGAAAATAAGGATGACAAAAGCAGTCTTGGATAAGGAGAGGGATCTTAGAACTAACACGTTCTATAGCTGGCAGCTGGGATATATACCTACAGTGTAGACAGATCGGATGAGCCAGCTAGTCTTTTTCCGCTATCATTCATTATGTTACTATTGATTGACATGTGAAATGCCCTTTGGCTCTTCTTGTTAGTAAGAATTCACTCTTTATTCATATGTTCCTCCTGGGCCACACTGAAAAGAATCCTTTGATTGCATTCATGCTAAGAATATGGCAGAAAGTTCAGAAAATCCCCCTGTGCACCTATTTCCAGAAATCGAAACCTGAGAAACTCTAAATAGCTGGAATATCTCTAAATTTGGCAAAATAAAAGGGCAAGTGGAAATAAAATATCTGGCTCAATGAGATAATATGTAGATTTTGCAGACTTCATGTTAGATTTCGTGATCACATTGGTATGATATTTGGCTAAATTAAGCTCTTCTGAAAATGTAAATAATCAATTTTAGCTCACTAAGCTGCGGGGGAAAAAGGCCCTGCAGTAGCAGCGGGTACCGTTTTCCTTGCATGCCAGGGCCCTTGTTACCGCAGCAGGTAAAAAGCCCCCCCCCCCCCCAAATGGCCATTTGGCATGATAACTCTTACCGCATGGCCATGCAGCGGGGAACACTTACTGCCATCCATTGAGGTGGCAGTAAGGGCTCCTACGGAATTACCGCCGGGTTAGTGCTGTGCTAGAAAAATTTTTTTTATGGTGCACCGGTAATGGCACGCGATTGAGCCAGAACTACCGCCGGTGGCCGCATTGGGTTGGCGGTAGTTCGGATTTAGCATGCGGTAAGCTCATGTTGGGCTTACCGACGCTTTGTAAAAGAGCCCCTAAGGGACCTTTTACTAAAATGTACAAAAATGTGCAGTTGCCACTGCTTAACGCAGGATTTTACTGCACAGTAGTTTGCAAATTTTACATGGCACCACCTTTTAGGAGCAGTCCCACTATTTTTATTGCAGGTCGTGTGTTAATGTTTCCATTAGTGTGTGGCATCTACTGAGAGTTAATGTGGGATGGGAGGCCTAGTTTGGCTGGCGGGGGTCCCCAACCCCCAGCCAGCTGAAGTCTTTCTCCAGCACTGTTGTCTGTGCATTGCCTGTCCTGCTTCCTCCCACGTTGTGTACATGCAGAGAACAGTGCTGGAGAAAGGCTTCAGCTGGGGAGGATTGGGGACCCCCCCCCCCCCAACCAGCCAAGGTATGTGGGGCTGTGGTGGGGCGGGAATTGAGGCAGGGAGGCAGGCCAAACAGTGCCCTCCCCCAACACTCTTATCACCTCTCGCTTAGACTATTGGAACTTGCTTCTCCCAGGTCTCCCACTTAGCCATCTCTCTCCTCTTCAATCTGTTCAAAATTCTGCTGCATGACTAATATTCCGCCAGTGTCATTATGCTCATATTAGCCCTCTCCTCAAGTCACTTCATTGGCTTTCAAACTCCTCTTATTGACTTATAAGTGCATTCACTCTGCAGCTCCTCAATACCTCTCCACTCTCATCTCTCCCTACACTCCTCCCCGGGAACGCCGTTAACTGGGTAAATCTCTCTTATCTGCACCCTTCTCCTCCACTGCTAACTCCAGACTCCGTTCCTTTTATCTTGCTGCACCATATGCCTGGAATAGACTTCCTGAGCCGGTATGTCAAGCTCCATCTCCGTCCGTCTTCAATTCTAAGCTAAAAGCCCACCTTTTTGATGCTGCTTTTAACTCCTAACCCTTATTCACTTGTTCAGAACCCTTATTTTTCATCCTTACTTTAATATTCCCTTATCTCTTATTTGTCCTGTTTGTCTGTCCTAATTAGATTGTAAGCTCTGTCGAGCAGGGACTGTCTCTTCATGTTCAAGTGTACAGCGCTGTGTACGTCTAGTAGCGCTATAGAAATGATAAGTAGTAGTAGTATAGCAGCCAAGAAAAAACCCTGGATATTCAATGCCAGTCACCAGAAATGGCCCAGCATGCTCAGTGCCAACCGCGGGACTTAGTCGGCCTGCCTCCCATGGACTGAATATCATTCCCATTATTTCTATCTGATCAGTTAAAAGTAAGCACATTTATCAAGCAAGGCACAGAGCCTGACAAAGCCAGAACTTTGATTCCTTCATTCTGTAGACAGTGAAAATTCTAGAACTCTGTAGTCACGGTTCTCTGTTTGACACTCTGTACCGCTAACAAGGGCTCTGCTGGAAACTCATTCTTGCCTTATTACTGCAAGCCTTACTTACATAAGAAATGAATTCAAAAGGCACCTATGAAAAACAGAACAGGTTGCCTCAGGATAATAAAACTGCATGCTCGGTGAAGGAGTTTAATTCCTTCTTGAGGTACTTGATAACTCATTTGACCCCTCTGCTTCCTAGTTTATTATTCAAACACAGTTGTGGGTTTACCTAGAGGGGTGTTTTTTCATAAGTTTTTTTAGAATTATCTTGAGTTTAGGTAACTTTGAATTGTCTGTAGTGTTTCTTGTTACTAAAGTTTTATTGTTCTCTGATAATATTATTTGCAATTAATTATATTGTTTAATGTGGTTTATACTACTGTAACTTATCTTGAGCTTTAATTTTATTACTACAGTGGCACAACAGAACTAGAAAGGATCATGATGAAGTCCTCATATGAACTCTCTGAAATTTGCTGTCATTTCCAATTGTCCTTCCTTTATAAAGTAGTAATCTAGGTGATTTACAATGGTGGCTAACATATAGGGGCATAATCGAACTGGGCGCCCATCTTTAAGGGTGCCCTGGCGAAGGGGCGGGGCATCCCGTATTATCGAAACAAGATGGGCGTCCATCTTTCATTTTGATAATATGGTTGGGGATGCCCAAATCTCAACATTTAGGTCGACCACCTTGACATTTAGGTCGACATTAGAGATGGCCAACCTCGGTTTTCGCCGATAATGGAAACCGAGGACGGCCATCTCAAAAATGAACAAATCCAAGCCATTTGGTTGTGGAAGGAGCCAGCATTCGTAGTGCACTGGTCCCCTCTCACATGCCAGGACACCAACCGGGCACCCTAGGGGGCACTGTGGTGGACTTCAGAAATTGCTCCCAGGTGCATAGCTTCCTTACCTTGTGTGCTGAGCCCCCCAAAAAACCCCAAAACCCACTACCCACAACTGTACAATACTATCATAGCCCTTAAAGGGTAATGGGGGGCAGCTAGATGTGGGTACAGTGGTTTCGGGTGGGTTTTGGAGGGCTCCCATTTAACACCACAAGAGTAACAGGTGGGGGGGGGGGGGATAGGCCTGGGTCCGCCTGCCTGAAGTGCACTGCAGTACCCACTAAAAACTGCTCCAGGGACCTGCATACTGCTGTGATGGAGCTGGGTATGACTTTTGAGGCTGGCATAGAGGCTGGAAAAAATGTTTTTTTATACGGTCTGTGCCAGAGCCAGTGGTGGGAAGCGGGACTGGTGGTTGGGAGGCAGGGAATAGTGCTGGGCAGACTTATACGGTCTGTGCCAGAGCCGGTGGTGGGAGGCGGGGCTGGTGGTTGGGAGGAGGGGATAGTGCTGGGCAGACTTATATGGTCTGTGCCCTGAAAAAGACAGGTACAGATCAAGGTAAGATGAGTTTATCTTGTTGGGCAGACTGGATGGACCGTGCAGGTCTTTTTCTGCCGTCATCTACTATGTTACTATGTTACTATTTGTTTTTTTGGGTGGGAGGGGGTTGGTGATCACTGGGGGAGTAAGGGGAGGTGATCCTCGATTCCCTCCGGTGGTCATCTGGTCAGTTCGGGCACCTTTTCGAGGCTTGGTCGTGAACAAAAAGGGACCAAGTAAAGTCGGCCATATGCTCATCAGGGACGCCCTTCTTTTTTCCATTATCGGCCAAGGACGCCCACTCTTAACCACGCCCCCGACCCATCTTCGGTACACTGCCGACACGCCCCCTTGAACTTTGGTCATCCTTGCGATGGAAAGCAGTTGAGGACACCCAAAATCGGCTTTCGATTATGCCGATTTGGGTGCCCTTAGGAGAAGGACGCCCATCTCCCGATTTGTGTCGGAAGATGGGCGCCCTTCTCCTTCGAAAATAAGCTGGATAGTGTAGAAGCACAAAAGCTGATGGTAGTTTGATTGTGCACTGTAGCAAGATGGTGTCTTCTAGGTATTTCCATGGGTCCCCAGGATCTCTTTCACGCAGTATCGCATACTGCTCCTGAGTAGTTTTGGAAACATAGTTCATTTACTTCTGTAGTTAATAGAGAAACAAGTTGTGCCTAACAGTGTTCACACATTTTCAGAGATAAACAAGATATGAAAACCAAATCAAACTTTCCTCACCCTCACTGGGGTAAAAGAGTGAACAATGCTGTCTTAGTGCTATGAAACTACCCTTCACAGGACTTTTCGTTTGCTCAGGCTTTTGGTAATCTTACTTAGAGGGTTTCCTACTGAATATTCCAGCAGCTTCCAGCAGCAGTTGAAGCTATCCTCCAGCAACTTACCTCTCTGGGTCTGACCCTTTGGAAGGGCCAGATAATGAGCACCCTAGGCAAACCTCCCCCCCGCACACACACATTAAATTCCAAGCACAAAGCTTCCACTCTCCCCCCCCCCCCCAAAAAAAAAAAAAAATCAAAATATCATGATTAATAGAAAAAAATCCTACAAAAATGTAGGTTAAAGTTTGCAACATAACATAGCACCATATCTTATAGTCTGCTATCTACCTTTCAGTTTTATGTGGATTACAAAAAGATAAACCTGGACATTACCAGAGATTAACAACATTACATTATGACAAAACATAAAATTCCCTTTAAAATTTGCAATGACAAGGTTATAAATGACTGATATTAGTTAATCTAGAATTTACAGAAATTTCTTATACAAGTATGTCTTAATAATGTGCCTTTTCTGAGAAGTTCCGAGACAAGAGGACATTTCTGTGGTAAGTGAACACTATTTTGCTTTGTGCTTTGGGAACTTAAAGATTGGGGTTTAAAGGAGGAATTGTAGGTTAGTGTTAGGCAAAAAAATATATATAAAAAGCAATTTTATCAACTAATCTCCATAGTCTTTTTCACGTAGTTTTAACAACTTTGTACCATAGCATTAACAGATAGAATCTAGCAGGCACTGCAGGATCCAGTTTAGTATTAAGGGGGAATAAAAAGAGAGAGAAAGGGAGAGGGAAAAGCAAGCAGGACCTAGTTTAGTATTAAGGAGGGAATAAAAAGAGAGAGAGAGAGAGAGAGAAAAGCAAGCATCATTAACTAGTTGCCGTGGAGGGGCATAATCGAACGCAAACGCCTATCTCCATGAGCGTTTATCTCCGAGAACGGGTCCGTGAAGGAGCGGGCCGAACCGTATTTTCGAAAAAATGGACGTTTTTGAGCTGGGCGTTTGTTTTTTTTAGCGATAATGGACACTAAAAACACCCAGCTCAAAAACGTCCTAATCCGAGCCGTTTGGTCGTGGGAGGGGCCAGGATTGGTAGTACACTGGCCCCCCTGATATGCCAGGACACCAACTGGGCACCCTAGGTCAATGCGGTGGACTTCAGAAAAAGCTCCCACATGCATAGCTCCCTTACCACGGGTGCTGAGCTCCCAACCCCCCTCCCCCCAAACCCACTACCCACAAATGTACACTACCATAGCTCTTAGGGGTGAAGGGGGCACCTACATGTGGGTACAGTGGATTTGGAGGCCTCCCATTTACCAGCACAAGTGTTACAGGTGGGGGGGGGGATGGGCCTGGGGCCACCTGGCTGAAGTGCACTGCGGTACCCACTAAAAGTGCTCCAGGGACCTACATACATGCAGGCCTCTAGGACTTGTTGCTGCTATATAACATTGGCACACCAGTTGACACCTGAAGACTAATCTCTCTGAAAACGTCCTTTATTGGAATAACCGCGTTTACTCACAGTTAACTGCAGATCAGAGGTTGTGTCCCACTGGCAACGAGTCTCCCTGGTACTGAGATTAGCAGTAGGTCAGAGCTGGCAGAATGCTGTACAATGCCCTCTTTCAGCCACATTCAAGGTAAGAACTAAGTTCTCTAACGTGGCTAACACAGGAAAGGGAACTAAAACTGGCTTACAAAAATGGCCACTACCGCATGGATTACAACAGGAAACACAACAGGGCACACTCTGACCCAGTAGGCAGGGGGAAAAGCACCATGGGAGAAGAGCCTACCAACTACCAACATCGTGAGACTGTAACACAAGCTAATGAAATCACGAAGTCCAATACCCTACACCCACCACAATGCAATGCTGATGTGACCCTGTACTGTACCTGAGAGCCACATCTGACCCAGGGAAAGGCTGTGACAGGATCGAACACATTCTGCTGTCATGGAGGTGGGTACAGCATTTGAGGCTGGCATACAGGCTGGGAAAAAAGTTTTAAAGTGGGGTTTTTTTTTGGTGGGAGGGGGTTAGTGACCACTGGGGGAGTCCGGGGAGGTCATCCCAGATTCACTCCAGTGGTCATCTGGGCAGTTGGGGCACTTTTTTTGGACTTGTTCGTGAGAAAAAAGGGTCTAAAAAAAGTGACCCAAAATCGCGGTCAAAACGCCTTTTTTTTCGATTATCAGCTAAAGACGCCCATCTCTCCTCAGCTGATAACCACGCCCAGTCCCGCCTCCGACACCCCCCCATCAACTTTATTCCTTTCCGTGACGGAGTGCAGTTGGAAACGCCCAGAATCGGCTTTCGATTATACCAATTTGGGCGCCTTTGCGAGAAAAACGCCCATCTCCCGATTTTGGTCGAAATATAGGCGTTTTTCTTTTTCGATTATAAGCTGGATAGTGTAAATCCCTTTTCCCATAGTTTTAAACTGAAATTTTCTCTAGAAATAGGCATTTTCCCATAGTTTTAAACTGAAACCTTTTCTAGAGGGAGAAACTAAACAGCCAAAAACTTTTGTTCTAAAAGGCAGTTATTTTCTGTTCCTTGGCTGCTGGAGAGGTAGCTCATCCAGCGACCTCAATTAAGTGTTAATTAAGGTGTGGGGAAATAGAATACTTGCATAGGTTGCTGAGTGAGAACAAAAAGCCTGTTTAAAAGGGGCCTCTTAGATTCAAAACTATATAAAGAGGAAAGGTCCCACTGAACTTTCTTTCTGAGAAGTTCCCAGAGAAGAGGACATTTCTCTGGAAAGTGGATGCTTGGAAAGCCCTCCCGCGGGAGGTGGTGGAGATGAAAACGGTAACGGAATTCAAACATGCGTGGGATAAACATAAAGGAATCCTGTGCAGAAGAAAGGGATCCTCAGGAGTTTAGCCTAGAATGGGTGGCAGAGCTGGTGGTTGGGCGGCGGGGATAGTGCTGGGCAGACTTATACGGTCTGTGCCGGGGTTGGTGGTTGGGAGGCGGGGATAGGGCTGGCCAGACTTATACGGTCTGTGCACTGAAGAGGACAGTACAAATAAAAAAAGTAGCACATATGAATTTATCTTCTTGGGCAGACTGGATGGACCATGCAGGGTCTTTTTCTGCCGTCATCTACTATGTTACTATGAACGCTATTTTGCTTTGTGCTTTGGGAACTTAAAGATTGGGGTTTAAAGGAGGAATTGTAGGTTATTGTTAGGCAAAATAAAAATATAAAAAGCAATTTTATCAACTAATCTCCATAGTCTTTTCCACTTAGTTTTAAAAACTTTGTACTACAGCATTAACAGGTAGAATCTAGCAGGCACTGCAGGATCTAGTTTAGTCTTCCCACCCACCCCTAGGACAACTCTTCATTTATAGACAGTTATTTTAATTAGAGTAACAAGCAAGGAGTGCTCTTACAGAGTATTAAATACATTTCATTACCATCTAAGAAGGAAACAATAAATCATACAATATACTATATAAACTAAAAGACACTTTTATATTAGGCTAATACCCTTAATACTGTAGCAAGTTTTAAATTATTGAAAAACTCAAAAACACTAAGATAGAGTCAGCAGACCAGCAGCGAGAGGGGCGCTATCCAGTTTTTTGCATTGAGTGTCACATGTATGATTATCTCCCAGTTGGTGAGATGTCATATGTGTGTGCCCGATGCAAAGAGCTCCTAGCTCTCAGAGAACGTGTCTGTTCTCTTGAGGCTAGAGTAGCAGACTTGGTGAAGCTGAGGGAGACAGAGAGGTACATAGATGAGACCTACAGGGATGTTGTAAAGAAGTCCCATCTCCAGTCTGGTAGCCCCTGTGCTACCTTGGAGGAGGGAGGTCTCCTAGAAGGAGAGCACTTCACATCTACTCGTTCAACTCCACTCATTATTTTATAGACCTCTATCATATCTCCCCTCAGCCTCCTTTTCTCCAAGCTGAAGAGCCCTAGCCATTTTAGCCTTTCCTCATAGGGAAGTCGTCCCATCCCCTTTATCATTTTCGTCACCCTTCTCTGCACCTTTTCTAATTCTACTATATCTTTCTTGAGATGAGGCGACCAGAATTGAACACAATATTTGAGGTGTGGTCGCACCATGGAATGATACAAAGGCATTATAAAATCCTCATTTTTATTTTCCATTCCTTTCCTAATAATACCTAACATTCTATTTGCTTTCATAGCCGCAGCAGCACACTGAGCAGAAGGTTTCAACTTATCATCAATGACAACACCTAAATCGCTTTCTTGGTCCGTGACTCCTAACGTGGAACCTTGCAAATTCGGGTTCCTCTTTCCAACATGAATCACTTTGCACTTGCTCACATTAAAAGCCATCTGCCATTTAGACACCCAGTCTCCCAATCTCGTAAGGTCCTCTAGTAATTTTTCACAATCCTCCCGCGATTTAACCACTTTGAATAACTTTGTGTCATCAGCAAATTTAACCCTTATTTTATCATCCTCACTTTAATATTCCCTTATCTCTTGTTTGTCCTGTTTGTCTGTCATAATTAGATTGTAAGCTCTGTCGAGCAGGGACTGTCTCTTCATGTTCAAGTGTACAGCGCTGCGTACATCTAGTAGCGCTTTAGAAATGATAAGTAGTAGTAGTAGTTACTCCCATCGCTAGGTCATTTATAAATATGTTAAAAAGCAGCGGTCTGAGCACAGACCCTATTTTTTACTGCATCTTAGTAAAAGGACCCTTTAGTGAGTGCAATGGAGGGAGCCATGACAGAGATACTAGATGATAGCTTCTTTGAAAGTGCAGAGGGCACCAAAGGCTAGGAGCTTGTTTTGGTATACTTTCCAGTTATTAAATCAATATGCTAAAATGACTTTTGAAGTGTAAGAATATTGCCGTGGCAAAGCAGTGGTCTTATACAGCAGTCCAATCAATAGCATTGATAGAGGGGGAGTTAGAACAAATGATTTTGCCTGGGTCTTTCAGGAAAAGGTAATCAAACTGAGACAGAAGATCTACTTATGGAAATGCAGATAGATGAGATTGGGAATTGTCTCCAATTTTGTCTGATTTTCTGTGGCAGAAATTTGCATGAGTCTTTATAGGGAGTTACTGGATGGTGAATCAATAGAAATCAAACAAAATAAAACATGGAAAAGAAAATAAGATAATACCTTTTTTATTGGACATAACTTAATACATTTCTTGATTAGCTTTCGAAGGTTGCCCTTCTTCATCAGATCGGAAATAAGCAAATGTGGTAGCAGATAGTATATATAAGAGAAACATCAAAGCATTACTTTGACAGTCTGACAGAGTGGGAGGATAGGGGTATGCATGGGGACATCAAAGCATTTCATTGATATTCTAACAGGATGGATATGGGTAGGTGAGAGGAGGGTGAAGAAATTTGCATAGGGGCATTGTTTCTTGGCTCTTTGCTCTGGGAGTTTTTAAAAGAATTTATGAATGGGTTTATTGCAGTCGTTGTTGATGTTTGTGACTAGATCACTATAAGTTGGCTGTTTCACCCTGGAACTTGGACATGTAGTAGTGCCCCCCTTAACGAGAAAATCTGGATCCTACTCTATGTGTCAGTTATGATATTGTAGCCCATATTACAATTTTGGTGAAGATTGTTGAGTCAATGATAGCTACAAGATTACAACAACATCTGAATGATTACTATCTGTGGGATGAGGTGCAATCAGGGTTTCACACTAATTGCTGTGCTGTTAAGGAATTACAGGTGTTACTGATAGAGGAAGACAAGCTTTTCTGATGCAGCTGGATCTATCAACAGTGTTAGATTTAATTAATCAGGAGTTGTTACAGTGGTCCTGACTGCTGCTGGAGTGTCAGATGCAGTGTTACAATGGTTTTATTGAAGAACAATTGAGGGTGCCTTGGGAATGAGAATTGCCCATATCTTGAAGAATGTGTTGTGGGGTACCCCAAGGCTCTCCTTTTTCATCCATATTGTTCAATCTATTTATGTTCATTAGGTGATGTTGTTTTTCTTGTCTTCTTACGTTTAATAATATTTTATTTCCTTTTGGATTTTAATTGCATTGTTAACTGCTTTGCTGTACTTTCCAGTTTTAAAGTCAATATATCAAAAAACAGAACTAAACTAAACCTTATAAGGGCATTATTTATTTATTTGCTACATCTGTACCCCACATTTTCCCACCCATTTGCAGGCTCAATGTGGCTTACATTACATTGCATATATATATTATATTGCATATAATTAGATACCTGTGGTTTCATGCCCCTTGCCTGTGTAAGCACCCTAAGAGCTCTTCTGCCAGGGTGTGTATAAGTGTTGTAGCGCATAACTGCAAGGAGGTGATAAGTTGGTACATGGGTGGGATATAGGTGGAGCCCCAAATTTCAAACCTAACTTTTACAGACTAATATACGTTACATACATCTCTACTTCATTTAGGCCCCTGAAGTTATACAAGGTCTATGTGTCATGACTGCTGGCACACCTACCATGAATCTAAGGTCCCGGGCTGGACCCATGAACAGCAGTAGGGAAGAGCCAAGGTGACACTGGAACTGTACTCCTGATCACTGCATTCCTCGTGTGCTGCACTGTTCACCAGCATGAGCATGCATGCTCCCTGGTCTCCACGCCTGGGGCATGGCCAGGTGACATAACTCCTGCACAGCCTTTTCTCGGACACTATTCCCTTGCTTCATTGCTCTAGCAGCTGTTGTCTCTGCCCGAAATCTGTGCATCTGGAACCGAACCTCCAGCTGAAGCCCCCTTGGGATAGGCTGCACCGAGCCTAGCTTTCCGAACCTCCAGCCGAAGCCCCCTTGGGATAGGCTGCACTGAGCCTAGTTCACTGAACCTCCAGCCAAAGCACCCTTGGGATAGGCTGCACCAAGCCTAGCTCGTCAAACCTCCAGCCAAAGTCCCCTTTGGGCAAGCTGCACCAAACCTAGCCCTCCAAACCTCCAGCTGAAGCCCCCTTGGGATAGGCTTCACCGAGCCTTGCTCTCCTAGACACCTTTGGTGGTAGACCCTTAGGGGCTGCCTGCTTCTAGCTTTACTCTGGCAGCTCTCAGCCATAGACCTTGGCCAGCCTGCTCTGAACCCTTTCATGGCTCTCCGTGCTACTCCTACTACATCTTTAGTGACTTGTCAGTGCCTGGTGGGCTGGGCTCGACTGACTCAGCTCACCATCTGCCCAAGAATCACTCTACCTTTTCAATATCATTACTGTATGGATGGTGTCATTGCAGGTGCGTTAATATTAGGTTCTCCAATATCAGGTTATTCTACTATTCTATAATAACACCTGGGTGCACAGATATCAGTACAGAATAGACTGTTACCACAATGAATTGGGGCACTTAACTGTTCACGCTATCCAAAAATACTAGGACTAGAGGGCATGAGTTGAAGCTACAGTGTGGTAAATTTAAAACGAATCGGAGAAAATTTTTCTTCACCCAACGTGTAATTAGACTCTGGAATTCATTGCCGGAGAACGTGGTACGGGCGGTTAGCTTGACGGAGTTTAAAAAGGGGTTAGATAGATTCCTAAAGGACAAGTCCATAGACCGCTATTAAATGGACTGGAAAAATTCCTCATTTTTAGGTACAACTTGTCTGGAATGTTTTTACGTTTGGGGAGCGTGCCAGGTGCCCTTGACCTGGATTGGCCACTGTCGGTGACAGGATGCTGGGCTAGATGGACCTTTGGTCTTTCCCAGTATGGCACTACTTATGTACTTATGTACTTATGTACTTATGTAACTGGAAGAGCCCACTTATAGACTTTCCCCCTATTTCTCATATGCAGATGATGTGGTCTTGGTCTTCCCTGAGTTTCTATAACTGATACATTTTTATATATGGGTAGGGTTTATATGCAAATATATGACTGGATGGGTTAAAGATAAACCTGAAGAAGACAAAGATGTTAGTGAGTAGGGGAAACAAGGGAAACAAGACCAGTGGAAGTTCCAGTTATAGCTGGTTGTCAAATCCATTTAAGATGGGAGGCAAAATTACTGGGAGTATGTTTTTTGACCATCTAACTACGGAAACACAGGTATGTTAGATGCATGTATACCTAGAAGTGAACCATCTGAGGAACGTGGTCCAAGCAGTTGTATTATCTACTTTTTGTAATTATAGCTCTGTTGGATCTTCCAGAGTGACAAGTGGCCTGACTACAGGTACTGCAGAGTGTGGCTGCAAAGAAGTTGTAGGCGGCTCTAGATGCGGTAGGGCAACAACTTATTTGATATCTCTTTGCTGGCTGCCAGTTTGGGCTTCTATACAGTTAAAATTACTGTTGTTTATATTTAAGATTCTACATGGGATTGTCCCTAGTTACATGAGACCTTGGGCCTCTTCGTATATGCCAGAATGTAATCTGCATTCAGAGGAATAGTTCAGGGCAATGCTAGAGAAAATCTATAATAGGGATAGGACCAGAACTGTGGAATTTACTATCACTAGAGCTGAGGAAACAGCCTTCATATGGTTTATATCATCATGCCTTAAAGACCTGGTTGTTTGATTTTATTTATGCAAAGTAATGATTACTGTGCAGTTGGATGTTCCTAAATGATTTATTCCTTTTTCAGTCCATCTGACTACACAAACCAGAACACCCCTTGTCAGACCTATCATTTGAGGCTGTGATTATGATTAGTTATTGCTAGAAAGAGGGGACCGGATGTTTTAACTGTGTATATTTTACCCATAACTACTGGGTACCACCACGGGCTTGGATGGTCAATATTGGTTCCAGGACATGGCCTAGCATTCAATATCTGGAATCTAAATTAACCTGTGGCAGTCAACATTTTAAAAAATGCTCACCATCACTGGCTCAATATTGATCCATTTGTCTTATCTTATAGGGCTTAAGGTTTCGACACTACATCCCTTTCATACATTTCCATATTTTCACTACCGTCTATCTTAATGGAAATGCATCTTCCAGATCTGGACACTGCACTCTAGAAAAGGTGTCAACAATGGCTTATATAACATTTCAGCACCCCCTTTTTCTTTGAGGATATACTTAAACACCTTCATATATGTAGATAACCAAATACATAACATTTATATAGGCTTAGAAAAACAAATCTTTGCTGTTTTGTGATTTACGTTCAGAAATATTTTTACAAGCACAAACTGGTTGCAATTCATTAATTTGTATGCTACAGGCTAATGGTTCTTGACATTCTGTTTTGTTAGCGTACTGTTTAATGAATATTTATTAAGCTAACTACTTTAAGTTAATTTACAAAACAGGGGAATTTAATTTCCAAAGAAGATTTACAGAGTCCAGTACAGCTTGGCACTAACTTCAAGAACAAATATAGAGCACAGCACAGTACAGATTGCTGTTCTCTCTCCTCGGCTGGCAGTGAAGTCTGAATTATCAATATTGCAACATATTGACTGGATAAAAGTCATGTCAGGAAATGCTAGGGAGGTAAAAGATGAAATAAATGACTGCTTCATAGAGAAGAACCAATAAGAGGAAACTGTATTTTAGATCTAGGCCTTAGTGGAAAGACTTCAGCAGTTAATGATGTTGGGGCAACTTGGCAATAGTGATAATAATATGATCAAATCTGAGTTAATGACTAGAGTAAAGACACTAAGGAAATCTACCACATTAGCGTGTAACTTTCAAAAGGGCAATTATGATAAAATAAGGAAAATGGTAAAAAACAAAAAAACCCTGACAAGTTGCAGCTGCAAAGGTTAAGAGTTCAAATCAAGTTTGCACATTGTTTAAAAATACCATCTTGGAAGCCCAGACCAGATAGTGGAAGGAAGGCCAAATGATAGCTGGCATGTTTAAAAGGTAAGGTGAAAGGGACTATTAGAGCCAAAAGAGAATATTTTTAAAAAATGAAAAAAGAATCTGAATGAGGGAAACAGGGAGCAGCACAAACACTGGCAAGTTAGATGCAAAGCATTAATAAAGAAAGCAAAAAAGAATATTTGAAAAGAAGTTTGCTAGAGAGGCAAAATCTCTTTTTCAGACAATTAGAACATCTGTGAGGGAGTAGATAGTATAATGAAGAGCACTCCCTCACGGATGATGCAGTTCAGTCTCCTTGCAGCAGGGGGCACTATTCTGCGGAGGCTGAGGCAGTGGCTGAGTCAGAGGGGCGGGGCTCAGATCAGGATGGAGCTAAAAGACCTGAAGCTGAATAGGTCAGTGAGGCCCCAATACTAAGCTGCCCTGTAGTGTAAGGTTCCCCTGCTGATGTGCAGTGATCATGACCTGGCTCAGGTAAGCCACTTTTACTATTTGACTGAGACTTGCAAGTTGTGTTTTGAGGTCTGGCAGGAGTAGGGTTACCATATGTCTGGATTTACCCGGACATGTCCTCTTTTTGAGGACACATCCGAGCAACCGGGTGGGTTTTGCCAATCTGCCCATTTGTCCAGATTTCTGGACAAACGGGCAGGCTGGTGGGAGGGCCGTCAGGATGGCCCACCCGCCAGCCTGCCCATTTGTCCAGAAATCTGGACAAACGGGCAGATTGGTAGCCTCCCCTCCCCTTACTTACTACTGCCTTGGTGTTCTACTGACCTCTCGCCTTTGGGGCAGGAAAGAGCCCCCTCTTTCCTGCCTGGAGCGCTGCCCTGCATGCATCCTTCCTGTTGGTGATCTCGGCACTGATTCAAAATGGCCGCCGAGAGTTGAAGTGACCTCGCGAGACTTCAACTCTTGGCAGCCATTTTGAATCGGTGCCGAGATCACCAACAGGATGGACGCATGCAGGGCAGCGCTTCGGGCAGGAAAGAGGGGACTCTTTCCTGTCCCGAAGAGGTCACTAGACCACCAGGGCAGTAGTAAGGTAAGGGGAGGGGGGTGAAGGGGAGGGGGTAAAGGGGTGTGTGACAGGGGAGATTTCTGGACAAACAGGCAGGCTGGGGGGCGGGCCGTCAGGACGGCCCGCTCGCCAGCCTGCCCATTTGTCCAGAAATCCGGACAAACGGGCAGAGTGGTAGCCTCTCCTCCCCTTACTTACTATTGCCTTGGTGGTCTAGTGACCTCTTTCGTCTTTGGGGCAGGAAAGAGCCCCCTCTTTTCTGCCTGGAGCGCTGCCCTGCATGCCTCCTTCTTGTTGGTGATCTCGGCGCTGAATCAAAATGGCCGCTGAGAGTTGAAGTGACCTCGCAAGACTTCAACTCTTGGCAGCCATTTTGAATCAGTGCCGAGATCACCAACAGGAAGGATGCATGCAGGGCAGTGCTCCAGGCAGGAAAGAGGGGGCTCTTTCCTGCCCCGAAGAGGTCACTAGACCACCAGGGCAGTAGTAAGGTAAGGGGAGGGGGGTGAAGGGGTGTGTGACAGGGGGAGGGGAAAATGTGACATGGGGCGGAGCGAGGGCATGGCAGGGGCGGAGCAAGGGCGTGAAAGGGGTGGGATGTGAAAGGGGGTGGGCCATGTGTCCTCATTTTTGGGGAACAAAATATGGTAACGCTAGGCAGGAGCCAGAACTGAGACTTGGAGAAGAACCAAAAATTTACAGGCTGTGTTTTGGGAGTGGCAGCCCCACCAGCCACAGACTATATACAGATGCCTGCTTGAGAGTGTGTTTATTGGATGGAGGAAGGCTTTCCAACTTATGTGCCTGGCCCTGTGAAGTAACAGGCCTCAGGACTTAGATAAATAAATACTTATTTTTGCTTATATCCTGTTGTCCGGCTGAGGTCTTCCATCGGCCCACCCTCAACTCTTGCTCATGGCAGTTTGGGTTTTGTTTTTTGGGTCTCTGCTGAAGAGACAGCCTATGTATCCAGGGCTGGGGGCCTCAGTACAGTTTCGGGGGAGAGTTTATACAAAAGGCTAAGGAGATTAGCTTCACCTTAAAAAGAGAGAGAAAATACAAAGAGTTAACAAGCGCTCAACAAGCAGGTTTATTTTCTCTGGGTTTTGGAAAGCGTACAGTGCTGTAGTGCAGCAAATAAAGTCTGGCTGGAGTGCACAGGAAGACTGGCCAGGAGGGGTCAGAGAAGTGCAGCAGAGTGTGTTTGGCTGTTGTACAAGCCACACCTAGCAGGGTGAGTTGGCAAGGTGGGAGAGGAAAAAGACAAAAAAAGGTTTGAAATTATGAAAGCATGTACCTTGGAAGCTGTTACCTGATGAAAACACAGAGTGAGAGAAAGTGTGCTGTGGTTTCAGATTGAGCTACAAACAGCAGAGTTCTGACAAGCTGGAAGCTGATTGAGCTGTAGTGTGCACCTGATTAGAGGAAGCACAGCATGTGGAACTGAAACAGTAGGTTGAGAGAGAAAGAATACATTAAGCACAGTAATTACAGCTGAGTACAGCTGTCAGAGAGCTGGTCAGATGCAGAGAAAGCTTTCATGCAAAAGTGAAAGTAAGATTGCTGCTGGGGCTGGAGCAGCCAGGGAAAGCCAGTCCAGACTCTAGGAGTAGAGCTGCTATTGAAAAGCTGCCTCTAGGAAATTGCAAAGCAAAGAAATATAAGGTCAAATGCTGTGCACAGAGAAAAGTATTAAAGACCGAACTTCTGCCAAAGAACCCGCAGCTGGGGCAACTCAGGAACTTGATTTGGAGTGGAAGTTGGAGCCAGAGCTGCCTGGATCTAGATGTCCTGAAATAAGGCCAGCTTCTGAATACACAGCAGACCAGATGGAGTAAGAGGCTCCAAGCTATGGCCTAAAGATAGAAGTGGAGTGGAGTAGTTCTAAGCCAATACTCCAGCATATACTGGTAGGGGAACCATTGGGTGTGCCTTAAGAATTGAAGAAGTAAAACTCCAGGATGGGCATTTGGGACCAGGAATGGCAAGAAACCTGGTTAGCCCTGAGGCATGGCTGAGAACCAGAAAAAGACTAAACAGAGGGCCCGAGCCTATTGGGGTAGCTAAAAAAAAACCCCAGGAGGAAGGAAGATAAAGGAGTCTCCAAGAGGGAACAAGTTAAGTGGCCTGCCAGAAGCCAGACAATGTCTGGGCAGCAAGTGAAAGTGATACCTGGGTAAAAGAGTGAGTTGCTATCCAAGCCTAGAAGCTCCAAGAAGGAAAAGAGGACCTGTCGTGGACAACAGGTAGAGGTTAAGTGCCTGTCTCATATGCAGCCCAAGAGGTGGAACAAAGTCAGCCACTGTAATCTAGAGGTGACTCTGCCATGACGTCTCAACCAGAGTAGGAGACAGAACCCTTTGAAGATTACCTGGTAGATGTTTTGGACCCACCTCAGAATCTAGCTAGTGAATTGGAGGAGGGCGACTGCTATATTAAAATGCTGGTTGAGGAATTGCAGCAAGCCTCTGTGTATGTTGATCAATTACGGGAGGAAAAGAAGACCCTCCAACAGCAACTGGTGGAGGTTAAGGACCAGTTGCAAGGTCAAAGAGAAAAGTGGAATGAGGCTCAGACCAAGCTACAGAATCTGGCAAAAGAGAAAGAGCAGCTGATGGGAGCTCTCACACAGAAACCTGAAAAGTATGGGGAGGAATTAGAATATCCGCACTGCTGTAGAAATGGCAAAGAAAGAATTACAGGAAACCATTGAACAGCAGGCAGAGCAGATAAAGCAACTGAGTGCCCAGGCCTTAGGAAGGGACCCTGCAGAGACAGTAATACAAGTATTTCCAATTGGCTCTCAATTGCTTGAAACCTTTAACAAAAGCTAAAATGACTATTCTTTTATCTTGTCTTAAACAACCCTCCAAAGTACCTTAGTTCTTCTGCGGCGCATATAACAACCTGCTGTTCTGTATAAAGATGGCCACAGCGTTTTCAAGAGCTTTAAAGTGCCACGGACAACTGACTCAATCCATCATCCGATAACGGTAAAACGTCAGACTAACGTCATCCACTCCATCTCTCTGTTTAATCTAGCCGGTTCTACGGATTTCAATTTGTAAATTCATTGCTATTCTTTGAAATTAAGTCTGTCTTCAAGATTTCCACCCTCCCACCCACTCACCACTGTATCAATAATTTTCCAGTGAATATCCATCACAGTATGTCCCGTAAGTCCATTGCTCCAGGTCGGGAGTTTGTTAAAGGATTGCCGTAGTTTGTCTGAGTCATAAGTACATAAGTAATGCCACACTGGGAAAAGAGCAAGGGTCCATCGAGTCCAGCATCCTGTCCACGACAGCGGCCAATCCAGGCCAAGGGCACCTGGCGAGCTTCCCAAACGTACAAACATTCTATACATGTTATTCCTGGAATTGTGGATTTTTCCCAAGTCCATTTAGTAGAGGTTTATGGACTAACCCCTTTTTAAACTCTGCTAAGCTTAAGTCTTTCCGTTTATTTTTAAAGGTCTAGTTTCTTGGTAGTTTTTATTTAATTTTAATATGAGAGATAGTTTGGTTCTACAACTTCTATATGATAGATTGTATTTGTTTACAGGCATTATCATATCATATAATACATGTTTCCTCTTCCTAGATTTTATTTGACATCTCGATGATCATTTTCAGTTATGTTATCACGGCTGGTTAATAAGGTATGGTTTTCTGTCTTTATATTGACATTCTATAGCCCATAAAACATATTTATTACTGCCCATAAAATAGCATCTTCTTCTTTTTTTATTTGAATTGTACATTGTCCTTCTTTGATTAAGATTTTCTTCATTCACAGAATTGATTTTCTTGATAATTTCATGTATTTTTTTGGTTTACTTTAAGAACATTGAGCCTGCAAATGGGTGGGAAAATGTGGGATACAAATGCAACAAATAAATAAATAAATAAATAAACATGTTGCACGTTTAGATTTTATTGATTTCTGATTGTTATTTTTTTTATGTTTTATTTATTTGTTAAGAACCCCTGACGAAGTCTTAGGTGCTGAAACACAGTCCTTGTTGGGTTCAATTTTGTCATCACCATTATATGTTTGAACAATAAACAGCTTTTATTGATCACCTTGGAAACTGTGTTTGGCATCTTCCATTCATGTGTACTACGTTCGTTTACTTGTGGAAGGTTTTGCTTTCCTGTTTTGTTTCTAAAAATGTCATTAGGTCAGAATAACAAAACAAATGCTTGGCTAAACAGATGGGCTTTTAATTGTTTACAAAACATCCCAATATTGGGGATCAACCTCAAATCAGATGGCAAGGAGTTCTGTAGGGCTGGACTGGCAATGCCAAACATAGTCACTCCATATTCCTCTAGTCTTACCTGTTGAAATCAAGGTACAACCACAAAGCCTTTATTGGTAGAACGCAGCGCTCTAGGTGGATGATAACCTTTCAACAAGGTTGTAAATACAATCAATAATAACATGTTTAATGAATGCACCCCTCTACAGTCAACCAATGCAGGTCAGCTAGTTCTGGAGAAATGTGCTTAAAATGCATTTAGCAATTCTAACTACTACTACTACTTGACATTTCTAAAGCGCTACTAGGGTTACACAGCGCTGTACAATTTAACATAGAAGGACAGTCCCTGCTCAAAGGAGCTTACAATCTAAAGGACAAATGTACAGTCAGTCAAATAGGGGCAGTCTAGATTTCCTGAAAGGTATAAAGGTTAGGTGCCGAAAGCAACATTGAAGAGGTGGGCTTTGAGCAAGGATTTGAAGATGGGTAGGGAGGGGGCTTGGCGTAAGGGCTCAGGGAGTTTATTCCAAGCATAGGGTGAGGCGAGGCAGAATGAGCGGAGCCTGGAGTTGGCGGTGGTGGAGAAGGGTACTGAGAGGAGGGATTTGTCCTGTGAGCGGAGGTTACGGGTAGGAGCATAAGGGGAGATGATGGTAGAGAGGTAATGAGGGGCTGCAGATTGAGTGCATTTGTAGGTAAGAAGGAGAAGCTTGAACTGTATGCGGTATCTGATTGGAAGCCAGTGAAGTGACCTGAGAAGAGGGGTGATATATTCTAACACAGGACTTTCCCATATGCTAAGCCCAGATTTACTGTGGCATTAAAGTTTTGGCATTTTCTTTCATTTTCTTTTCTCCCCCCCCCCCCCCCCCCCAGTCATTCACAAATATTTATTTATTTGTTACATTTGTATCCCACATTTTCCCACCTATTTGCAGGCTCAGTGTGACTTACGTAGTACCGGAGAGGCATTTGCATACTCCGGTTTAAACAAATACAAAGTGATGTTGTGTTAGGATAGAGTTCATGTGGTACAGCCACATTAGGGAATCGTTCAACGGAAGAGTTGTGTAATGTCCATTTCGTAACTTAGGTATGTTGTGTTGCAGAAATCAGGCGTTTATGATGGATTGGTCGGGTATGCCAAATCCATGACAAATATTGTCATTAGCATGCGCCACCTGCAAAAAAAAAAAAATAATACGGCAGAACTTACTGCCTTCTATTTAGGCGCTAAGTGCTCCTGCATTAACCCTTCATTATCCACTTAGTTTACACTAATGCAAATGCATAGTTGGATAATATGGGAATGCCCAATCTCCATCCATGACACGCCCCTCTAAAAAACTATTTTTTCAAATGGTTAAAACGTGCAAACAGGCAAAATACCACTAACCCCTCGGATTCTATATAGCGTGCCTAGAAATCCACACCAAAATCCAGGTGGATTCTATAACAATACGTGCAACTTAATTGGCTGAACAAGCTAATTAGCATTTATAACAGAACTTAATAATGAAATAATAAGCACTAATGGTCTATAATTAGAATTTGCACCCACAACTCATTAAATGTATTCTGTAATGCACTGTGCCTAACTTCTAATGCATGCAGGCAAAAAGGGGCATGGTTATGGGCGGGAAAATGGGTGTTTTTTGGGCGTTCCAACATTTACACGTGTACTTATAGAATATGGCCCTCTGTGCCTAAATCTACATGCTGGGATTTACACCATGTTTTCACTGGTGTAAACTGGACATGCATAGTTTTAGGCGCTGGGATATCAAATAAGCATATTCTATACACCGTGCCTAAATCTAGACACCACTTATAGAATACACTTAGGCGAAAATGTTTTCTGTGCAGATTTTTTAGACACCATATATAGAACCCCCCCCCCCCCCCCCCAAATGCTTTTACACACTTTCTGGTACCCCGTTTTTCTCACACGAAGCGCATATTAGAGCTCAACACCCTTTAGTAAAAGGGCCCTAAAATGGTAATATTCATTCAGTCAATTCAAATCTCTGAGGTCATGATGACACAAGGGTACTTGACAAAAACAAAACTTGTGTGTTATTCATATTCAAAGACGATTGGTAGACAACCAAGTTTTAATTATTTTTAAAACGAAAACTTACAAATTCTATAGCTAAGACTATAGATGATTTGACAGGCTAAAAAACTGCAGGTCATTTGCATATAGCCTATAATTGACACCAAACATAATAGTAGTTTACAAACAGGTAAAATATACATGGTAAATAACATTGCAAACAAGGCAAAACCCTGTGGAATCCCAGAAGAGATATCACACACCAAGAGGAATTATCGCAAGATTGTTCTATATGGAACTGTACATGGCTCAAATATGATGCAAACCCAGTGGCGTACCAAGGGGGGGCGGTGGGGGCGGTCCTCCCCGGGTGCAAGCCGCTGGGGGGGTGCCGCGCGCCTGTCGGCTCTTCGTTTTCATGCTCCCTCTGCCCTGGAACAGGTTACTTCCTGTTCCGGGGCAGATAGCCTGTAGATAAAATAAGTTACACATATTTAAATTTACTTATCCTTCTCCTAGTGGTCACAAGAGGCAGTAACTAAAGCAACTGTAACTAGAGCAGCAGGAGGAGAACCGACAGCAATTAAAGAAAAATTTCATGGCCGGCAGTGGGAGGTAGCCATGGCATAGATTGCCTAGAAAATGTCATGGGGGAGGAAACTATGGGGTCCCTTTACTAAGATGTGCTGAAAAATGGCTTGTGGTAGTGTAGGCGTGGGTTTTGGATGTGCGCCAATCCATTTTCAGCGCGTCTGTAAAAAAAATGCCTTTTTAAACTTTTTGCCAAAAATGGACGTGCGGTAAAATCAAAATTACCGCGCGTCCGTTTTGGGTCTGTGACCTTACTGCCAGCCATTGACTTAGTGGTAAAGTCTCACGCGGTACCTGGGCGGTAATGACCTACGTGCGTCAAATGCCACTTGGCACGCGTCCAGTAAGCGCGTCTAAAAATAAAAATTATTTTTCGGCCGTGCTTATCGGATGCGCAGCAAAAATGAAATTACCACAAGGGCCACACGGTAGTCGGGCAGCAACTCCATTTTGGCACGCGTTGGGAGCGCGCAGACGCTTACACGGCTTAGTAAAAGGGCACCTATGATTGCATCCAGATCACAGTGACAAGGAGAAGTGCTGAGGCAGTTGCTGGAAGAGGTGACCAGAATGACAGCCGCTGCTGAAGAGGAGCAGACTGCTGCCCAGGGAATCCAGGCCAGCTGGAGAAGGAGCAAGAGAAGGAAAGTTAACTCCTGCATAGCCTATTGAAGAGCTCCTCTTGGAAGCAGAGAAGAACTGCAGAGTGCAGTACAGAAAGGAAGATAGAAGATAGGAGGAAGTAAAAAAAGAAGACTGTGGAACCATTAGTGTTGCTGCTGAGAAACACGAGGATCCACAAAGCCAGTGAGAGACCAGCCAATCAAAAACTAGGGAAAATTACAAGAGTGCTTGGTCGTTGATACCCTGAGTGGTGGTGTTCTACCTTTGGTGGGAAAAAGCCTTTTAAAAATGGTGGTGCAAGCATTAAGTCTGTTTTGCAGTATGATTGCAGTGTGGTACAGGTAGGTTATATTTATTGGGATTAGTTTTTATTGAAATAAGCTTAAATTTGAATGTTTCAGTTGTATTTTATGCTGATTATAGAACGTGAGTTTTTGAGGCAAGATTCTGCTGACAGAGCCAGGACGCTGTTGAAAGCACTTAATCTGTGAGTTGTATAGTATGGTAAGTTTTAGTGTGGAGAATAATTGTTTTTAGGCTAAGGGGCCCTTTAACTAAGCCGCTTAGGCATCTACACGCGCCTAACGCGCAGCAATTTGGAACTACCGTCTAGCTACCGCGTGGCCCGGGTGGTAATTTCATTTTTTATATGCGTCCACTATGCGCGCCGGAAACTTTCCAGCATGCGGTGCTAACCGGACATTAATCGGCGGTGTATGTGCACTGATGATTACTGCCCAGTTAACGCGTGAGACTTTACTGCTAAGTCAATGGGTGGCGGTAAGGTCAAATGGACGCACACCAATTTTTATTTTGTTGCATGTCCATTTTCAGCCAAAAAAGAGACGTTTTTTGCAGGTGCGCTGAAAAATGGACCTGCGCACATCTAATACATGCGTCTACACCAGCGAAAGCCATTTTTTAGCGCGTCCTAGTAAAAGGACCCCTAAGGAAATACGTTTTCAGGATTAAGAAAATATCATCAGCATTAAATAGAAAAATAAATTTTTAACAACTCAGTCAGGGAACCTTTTTTTATACCCTGGATGTGATTGAAATAGACTTGGATGTTTCTTCCCATTTGATTATTGGTATTGGACATCCTAATTTTGGGCTCAACCTAGTCAAGCCCAAAACACTCCCATAACATGCCCTCTTGCTATTTAGATGAACTGCAGTGTAGGGCGTCCAAATTCTGCCATTCCAAAATCATAATTGGGATGTATTTGGCAGGTGGACTTTTTTTGACCATTTTGAGACATCTGTGTGCTTTATAAGTGAGCCCCTTACTGCCAGATTCTATATATTGTGCCTAGCGTTCTGTGCTGAAATCTAAGCACATTCCATAACTATGCGTGTAACTTAATTGGTTTAACACACCAGTCAACGATTTTAACAGCACGTAACCAGCAATAATGAGCACTAATTGACAGCAATTAGAATTTATGCACATAACTGGCTAAGGGCCCTGTTTACTAAGCTGCGCTGTAGGTGCGCTAACTTTTTACCCTGCACTAAAAATTAGCACACACTAATGCTACAGACATGGGTGTCTCTGTCTGTCATGCGGCGGGGAGCTCTTACCATCACCCATTGAGGTGGCAGTAAGGGCTCCCACAGTAACCCGGTGGTAACCAGGCAGCATGTGGCGATGCCCGATTACTACTGGGTTAGTGCTACAGAAAAATAATTTTCCAGAGCACAGGACTGGTGCGCACTGCAGCTGGAAGGCCCACTGGCAGCCATTTTGGGCCGGCGGCAGTTCCAGATTAGCGAACATTAAGCGCATGTTGGGCTTACTGCCGCTTTGTTAAAGACCCCTTAGGGCCTTATTCTGTAATGGTTATGCTCCTAAATGTATGCTCCTAATTTATGAGCATAAATTATGCTCCTAAATTTATGCTCCTAAATTAGGAGCATAGTCTCCTGCTTATTTTCGAAAGAGAAAAACGCCTATAGTGTGACCAAAATCGGGAGATAGACATTTTTCTCGCAAAGGCACCCAAATCGGTATTATAGAAAGCCGATTTTGGGCGTGTCCAACTGGACTCCGTCGCGGAAACGAATAAAGTTGACGGGGGCGTGTCGGAGGTGTGGTGGAGGCGGAACTGGGGCGTGGTTATCAGCCGAGGAGAGATGGGCGTCTTTAGCTGATAATCGAAAAAAAAAAAGGCGTTTTTACCGCGATTTTGGGTCACTTTTTTTGGACCCTTTTTTTTCACAAACAAGTCCCAAAAAAGTGCCCCAACTGCCCAGATGACCACTGCAGGGAATCGGGGATGACCTCCCCGGACTCCCCCAGTGGTCACTAACCCCCTACCACCAAAAAAAAACCCACTTTAAAAACTTTTTTCCCAGCCTGTATGCCAGCCTCAAATGCCGTACCCACCTCCATGACAGCAGAATGTGTTCGATCCTCTCACAGCCTTTCCCTGGGTCAGATGTGGCTCTCGGGTGCACCACAGGGTCACATCAGCATTGCATTGTGGTGGGTGTAGGGTGTAGGGTATTGGGCTCCGTGATTTCATTAGCTTGTGTTACAGTCTCACGATGTTGGTAGTTGGTAGGCTCTTCTCCCATGGTGCTTTTCCCCCTGCCTACTGGGTCAGAGTTTGCCCTGTTGTGTTTCCTGTTGTAGTCCATGCGGTAGTGGCCATTTTTGTAAGCCAGTTTTAGTTCCCTTTCCTGTGTTAGCCACGTTACAGAACTTAGAGGCAGATGCATCAAGCAAACGTTAAAAAATCTAAATCATTAAAGTCCCTAACGATTTTTTAAAAAACGAAGAATGCACCAAAACAAGTCACACATGCTCGGATCGGTATTGAAAAGTACAATGTATCAAAGAACCATAATACACGTCGGTAGTCGGCCCCTAAATCATGCGCAGAGCAGCCAAGCGTTATGTTAGCTGCTCTGCGCATGCCACAAACAGTCAAAACACAAGCACATGGCTCCCAAATCAAAACAAAAATAAAAAAAGGGTTGGGAGGGGGCAAAGGCGCTCGTCAGGAGCGTCCTGTATGGCCGTCCTTGCCCCCCCCCCCCCCCCGCTTCCCCCTGCATTATAAATTAAAAACATACCGTTAGTCTCACTGCTCACTGCTTCTCACTTTAACCCTCTTCCTCAACCAACCTACCCAGGTCTCTTTCTCCTCTTTTCCTGAGATCACCGAGGATGAAACTTCCCGCCTTCTTTCCTCCTCGAAATGCACCACCTGTTCCTCTGATCCCATCCCCACCAACCTATTCAACACCATCTCCCATACTGTCACCCCCTCCATCTGTCGCATCCTCAACCTCTCTCTCTCCACTGCAACTGTCCCTGACACCTTCAAGCACGCCGTTGTCACACCTCTCCTCAAAAAACCTTCACTTGACCCTACCTGCCCCTCCAACTACCATCCCATCTCTCTTTTACCCTTCCTTTCCAAAATACTTGAGCGCGCCGTTCACAGCCGTTGCCTTGATTTTCTCTCCTCTCATGCCATCCTCGATCCACTTCAATCCAGTTTTCGTCCTCTGCACTCGACAGAAATGGCACTCTCTAAAGTTTGCAATGACCTGCTCCTGGCCAAATCCAGAGGTCACTACTCCATCCTCATCCTCCTCGATCTTTCCGCCGCGTTTGACACTGTCAATCATGATTTACTTCTTGCCACGCTGTCCTCTTTTGGGTTCCAAGGCCCTGTCCTCTCCTGGTTCTCCTCTTATCTCTCCCACCGCACCTTCAGGGTACACTCCCATGGATCTTCCTCCACTCCCATCCCACTATCTGTTGGAGTTCCCCAGGGATCTGTCCTTGGACCCCTTCTCTTCTCAATCTACACCTCTTCCCTGGGCTCGCTGATCTCGTCTCATGGTTTTCAGTATCATCTTTATGCTGATGACACCCAGCTATACCTCTCCACACCTGACATCACCGCGGAGACCCAGGCCAAGGTATCGACCTGTTTATCCGACATTGCGGCATGGATGTCCAACCGCCACCTGAAGCTGAACATGTCCAAGACCGAGCTCCTCGTCTTTCCTCCTAAACCCACTTCTCCTCTTCCTCCACTCTCTATCTCAGTTGATAACACCCTCATCCTCCCCGTCCCATCTGCCCGCAACCTCGGAGTCATCTTCGACTCCTCCCTCTCTTTCTCTGCGCATATCCAACAGACTGCCAAGACCTGTCGCTTCTTCCTCTTCAACATCAGCAAAATTCGCCCTTTCCTCACTAAGCACACCACCAGAACTCTCGTCCACGCTCTCATTACCTCTCGCCTTGATTACTGCAACTTACTCCTCACCGGCCTCCCACTCAGCCATCTATCCCCCCTTCAATCCGTTCAGAACGCTGCTGCACGTCTTATATTCCGCCAAAACCGATATACTCATATCACCCCTCTCCTCAAATCACTTCATTGGCTTCCTATCAGATATCGCATACAATTCAAGCTCCTCCTCCTTACCTACAAATGCACTCAGTCTGTGGCTCCTCACTACCTCTCCACCCTCATCTCCCCCTATGTTCCCGCCCGTAACCTCCGCTCACAGGACAAAGCCCTTCTCTCAGTACCCTTCTCCACCACTGCCAACTCCAGGCTCCGCTCATTCTACCTTGCCTCACCCTATGCCTGGAACAATCTTCCTTTACCCATACGCCATGCCCCCTCCCTACCCATCTTCAAATCTCTGCTTAAAACTCACCTCTTCAATGCTGCCTTCGGCGCCTAACCGCTCGAGAAATATAGAATGCCCCAATCTATCCACCCTATCAGATTAACTGTTCACTCGTCCTCTAGACTGTTCACTTGTATTTAGATTGTTCTCTTGTCTTTTAGATTGTAAGCTCTTTGAGCAGGGACTGTCCTTCTATGTTTAAATTGTACAGCGCTGCATAACCCTAGTAGCGCTTTAGAAATGTTAGTTAGTAGTAGTTAGCAGCCCCGGCCCCCCTCCCTTCCTCACTACTCTGTCTCCCCTCAGCTCCGCCTCCCGAATCCTCCGACTTGTGCCCCGCCCCCTCTTGGGGGTCGTCGCCGCCATTCCCCCCCTCCACCGGGCCCCCCTCCCTCTTACCGGGCCCGTGCAGCGCCTCTCTCCTCTGTCCGAAGGCGCTGCACGGGCAAGAAGAAAAGCTGATGCCTGTCTTCGCCCAGCTTCGGTTGCGTGTCTCTCTCCTCCTGGGCCCGCCCAAGAGGGGGCAGGGCACAGGGCGGAGGATGTTGAGAGGCGGAGCTGAGGGGAGACAGAGTAGTGAGGAAGGGAGGGGGGCCGGGGCTGCTAAAGGTATGTTTTGCTTTTTAATTTATAATGCAGGGGGGAAGCGGGGGGGGGGGGGGGCAAGGACGGCCATACAGGACGCTCCTCATGAGCGCCTTTCCCCCCTCCCGATTCTTTTTTTTTATTTTTGTTGGGTAAGGCTCAAACATGGTCTGGATATGCAAACGCTACATTGATGTGGTTTATGACACGTTTTCTTTAAGCTTAAACACAGCTCTTTTGGACATATGTAATGCTACGTCCTTTTGACCAATCACAGCGCTTTTAGCTCTGCTAATGCGCTGGGATTGGCTCACAGTTTGTTTCTTTTTTCACTTTACGATTTTTCGTGGCACAGAGCTGTCCTAACGAGAGGTACAGACCTCTCGTTAGATTTCCTGCCTTTTTCCTGCGTAAAGGCAATCGGAAAAGGTTAGTGCATCTCGTTTCAATGGGTTTGTACACTAATTGCTCATCCGCATTCCGTTTTCGTTAGCTGCTAGCTTCCTCGGTAAAAGCCCTTTGATGCATGCAATGGATCAAAATTTCCTCATTGGAGGGTTGTTAAAGGCTCATTAAGGTTTAGTGCATCTGCCTCTTAGGCCCAGATGCACAAAACCTAACGAGCCCACAACTTGCATTTTAAACTGGTTCCAGCCAGTTTAAAACGCAAGTAGTTCACCCCGGGCATGCACTAAGGGCATTTTCCCTGCCACGGTAGCAGGCAACGAAAACGGAATGCAAATGATTGAAAAGCTATTATAATGAGCTGCAGTACCGTTGCAGCCCATTATAATCAGATGCACTACCGTTTTTCCGATTCCCTTACTGTAGGAACCCTAACGAGATGTCTGACCTCTTGTTAGGGCTCCTGTGAGGGAATCGGAAAGGAAAAGGGCCCCCAAAAAAGGTAAAAAAGAAAAAAAAAAAGCAGGGAGCGCATGTGAGGGGCGTCCTTTAAGGACGTACTCTCCATGCGCTTGTGAGAGATGTCTTTTTTTTTTTTTTGCAGTTTTTTGCTCTGCCGGCGCTCGTGTTTTTTTCCCCCCTTCTATTAAGTCTTCGCCGCGCCACTTACCCCTCCACAGCGAAATTTTTCTATTTTCCTGGTTGCCGAGAATTGGGATGTCCCTTTAGATTAGGCTCCGCTTCCTGGTCTCTTCAGCCAATCAGAGCGCGTTTCGCTGACAACAGCCAGCTAAGCCCGCTTTGATTGGCTGAATAGACCAGGAAGAGGAGCCTAATCTAAAGGGACGTCCCGATTCTCCGACTCAGGTACCGAAGGACTAGAGAATGCAAGTGAGCTACAACGAGTAGCTCATTTGCATTCCCTATCGTTGATGCATTCCCGTTCCCTACCGATTCGCTATGGAATCGGTAGGGAACGGGAATTACCAATGTCTTTAATGCATCTGGGCCTTAGTTTTTACCTTGAATGTGGCTGAAAGAGGGCATTGTACAGCATTCTGCCAGCTCTGACTTACTGCTCATCTCAGTACCAGGGAGACTCGTTGCCAGTGAGGCACAACCTCTGATCTGCAGTTAACTGTGAGTAAATGCGGTTATTCCAATAAAGGACATTTTCGGAGAGATTAGTCTTCAGGTATCAACTGGTGTGCCAATGTTACACAGCAGCAACAAGTCCTAGAGGCCTGCATGTATGCAGGTCCCTGGAGCACTTTTAGTGGATACCGCAGTGCACTTCAGCCAGGTGGCCCCAAACCCATTCCCCCCTCCCCCCCACCTGTAACACTTGTGCTGGTAAATGGGAAGCCTCCAAAACCCACTGTACCCACATGTAGGTGCCCCCTTCACCCCTAAGAGCTATGGTAGTGTTTGTGGGTAGTGGGTTTTGGGGGAGGGGGTTGGGAGCTCAGCACCTGTGGTAAGGGAGCTATGCATGTGGGAGTTTTTTCTGAAGTCCACCGCACTGACCTAGGGTGCCCAGTTGGTGTCCTGGCATATCAGGGGGGCCAGTGTACTACCAATCCTGGCCCCTCCCACGACCAAATGGCTCGGATTAGGACGTTTTTGAGTTGGGCGTTTGTTTTTTTTTAGCGATAATGGAAACTAAAAACGCCCAGCTCAAAAACATCCATTTTTTCGAAAATACGGTTCGGCCCGCCCCTTCACGGACCCGTTCTCGGAGATAAACGCCCATGGAGATAGGCGTTTCCGTTCGATTATGCCCCTCTCTATGTTCCAAAATAGATTATGCGCCTAATTTATGAACATAAATTTATGAGCATAATAAATTAGGAGCCTAACATTTATAGAATAAGGCCCTTAGGGCCCCTTTTACCAAGCTGCGGCAAAAGGGGGCCTGCAAGAAATATCTGTGCAGCAAGTAAAGCACTTGCCACACGGCCATTTTGGGGGGGGAGCCCTTACCGCCACCCATTGAGGTGACTGTAAGGGCCCCTGCGCTAACCTGGCAGTAATCGAGCAGCGCACGGCACTGCCTGATTACCACCATTTACCTCTGGCGCTACAAGAATAAATATATTTTTGTAGTGCTGGCTATGACGGCGTGCTAGGGGTGGGAAGTACCGCCAGGCTGCTGCGGTAGCCCAGCAGTGCTTCCTGTTTAGTGAGCAGTAAGCCCACGTTGGGCTTACTGCCACTTAGTAAAAGGGCCCTTAGTGCGTAACTGCTAGGTGGGTAAGTATGTGGGAAGAGCATGGGTGAGTCAGAAACGTGCCCAGCAAGTAAACACTAAGATTATAGAATTCTGTCAGTTACATGCGTAACTGTCAGCACTTAGGTGCAGAATAAACCATGGCCTAAAACAGGAAGTGGGAACTGAATTGGGTTCTTCAAAAACAGACTCAGGACTCTCAAAGTGAAATTAAAGACGTTTATTTAAGATGAGTCATCTTAAATAAACATCTTTAATTTCACATTGAGAGTCCTGAGTCTGTTTTTGAAGCACCCGATCCAGTTCCCACTTTCTTGTTTTTGGCCTTGTTTATCCCGTGGGACTTTTGTGTTCTTTCCACTTTTTGTGGTCTTTTTTGCGGGATAAATCATCACATATCAATGGGATAAACTAATATATATGGAGAAAAAAATGAAATCACACAATACAATTCCCATATAATTTTACAAAAACTATGTTCTGATTCATTCAGTGCCTATAAATTATTTTAAAAATGTTTTATGTGCTCATAGATTCTCTTAAGGACCATCACAGATCGACTAGGACTTATATTGGCCACTAATCTTTGCACATGTTTTTCTTTATACATGCCATAATGTGCAACCTTATAAATAAACTAACAGTCATAAAACGCCACTTAGCTTTTGTGGACCACAAAAGCTAAGTGGCATTTTATGACTGTTAGTTTATTTATAAGGTTGCACATTATGACATATATAAAGAAAAGCATGTGCGATGATTAGAGGCCCATGGACAATATAAGACCTACTGTGATGGCCCTTAAGAGAATCTACGAGTACATTAAAAAAATTATCATTTAAAAGCACTGAGGGGCCCTTTTACTAAGGCGCGTACAATGCGTGTCAAATTAGAACTACTGCCTAGGTACCGCATGCCCTGGGTGATAATTCTAATTTTGACGTGCCTCCAAAACACATGGCAGAAAATAATTTCTATTTTCTACTGCGTGGCGCTATCCAGGCAGTAATCAGCAGTGAATGCGCGCTGACAATTACCACCCGGTTAACGCGTGAGACCTTACCACTAAGTCAATGGTTAGCGGTAAGGTTTCAGGCCCAAAATGGATGCATGCCAATTTTTATTTTGCCGCATGTCCATTTTTGGCCAAAAAAGAGGCCTTTTTTTGCAGGTGCGCTGAAAGATGGACTTGTGCGCATCCAATACACGCGCCTACATCAGCTCTGGCCATTTGTCGGCACGCCTTAGTAAAAGGGCCCCTGAATGAATCAGAATGTAGTTTTTGTAAAATTATATGGGAATTGTATGAGCATCTACACCAGCCCTTGACACAGTGTAAGTGGTTGCACCTAAAGTTAAGCACATGAATTTATTTTTGTTACATTTGTACCCTGCACTTTCCCACTCATGACAGGCTCAATGCAGCCTACATGGGGCAATGGAAGGTTAAGTGACTTGCCCAGAGTCACAAGGAGCTGACTGTGCCTGAAGTGGGATTTGAACTCAGTTCCTCAGGACCAAAGTCCCCTACCCTAACCACTAGGCCACTCCTAAATATGAACTTAGACAAACTTACATTCATTCATAACCATATTAAAACTTCACTTATCTCTTAAGTCCATTGTGAAAATATATCTGTGTTTCCAGTGGCACTTGTTTTCCTCAAAGCCGTTAATGATTTAAATGGCTCACCCGAACCCCTAACTGGGGTATGGATCCTTTTTGCAAATATACAGTACAACAAGCCTCCTGCTGTCAGAAATGCAAACTCTTCACCCATTGCTACGGGACTTTATATTCCCAATTAGTTGTTCCCACAATGAGGGGCATTTTCAAAAGAAATGTCTAAATCAGAATTTGGACGTTTTACAAAGACGTCCAAATTCCAAACAGGAAAGAAGGTAATTTTCGAAAAAGATGGACATCTATCTTTTGTGTTCGAAAATACTATGGACGTTCTTTTTTTGGGGTCCATTTTCTAACGAAAGACATCCAAATGCAAGCCATCCAAAACAGAGGAGTGGCTTAATGGTTAGTGTAGTGGGCTTTGATCTTGGTAACATGGGTTCAATTCCCACTACTGCTCCTTGTCTCTCTTTCCTTTTGAAAGTGCGGTTTGGAAAAATGTTTTGTGATTTTGGGGAGTAAGGGGAGGTGATCCCTCAGTCCCTCCAGTGGTCATCAGGTCATTTGGGACACCCCTTATGTGGAGTAGAGGAGTAGCCTAGTGGTTAATGCAGCAGACTTTGACCCTGGGGAAGTGGGTTCAATTCCCACTGCAGCTATTTTTTTTTATAAAAACAGGTCTAGCTCAAAACGTCTGTTTTAGTCTTGGAGTCTTTGTTTTGTTCCATTATTGCTGAAAGACGTCCATGTCTTAAGAACGCCCAAGTCCCGCCTTGAACACGCCCCCTTGAGATTTGGATGTCCTTCTGACAGACTTCAGAGAAAGTCGTCCAAAAAGAGGTTTTGATAATACTGATTTGGACGTTTCTATGAGATAAACGTCCAAATGCTGACTTATGTCACATTTTGGACGTCTGTCTCTTTTGAAAATGAGCCTGAATGTCTCTCATGCAGCGACTTACAAGCTAAGCGCAATGAGTTATCTCAAGTCAGAATCCATGCGGCCTCAACACTGACTGTATTTCGCTAAATGCTTCCTCAAGAGACCACCCTACAACATAACATAAAATACAGAATACAGTATCCTCAATATTCAATCACTATAATATATTGCTCAGAAAACATAATACTATTATACTATTGATATAATTATACATACTTGTAGACAATTGAAGTGTTTGAAACCCAGATTTTAAGTGTATGGGGATGCATATTCATTAGGGATTTGTGGCACTTGAGGCCTCAACTTCCGTTATTTATTTGCTGCATTTGTATCTCACATTTTCCCACCTATTTGCAGGCTCAATGTGGCTTACAATGTTCCTTCGTGGCATTTGCCACTCCAGAGTAAAAAGGTACAGTTGATATTACAGAACATGGATGACATAATAGATTATGTGAATAACATAATGGATCACCATTACAGAGTAGAAGAGACAATTGGTATTACCTAAAGAATATTGATGACCTGGTAGATTAAACAGATTAATAGAATGTCATTGTATAGATGATCTACAAGAACTAAGCAATAAGCATAGGGAGAAAACATTTGAATACTAGTAAAAAAGGCCCGTTTCCGAAACCAATGAAACGGGCGCTAGCATGTGTTTTTTTTTGTGTGTGTGTGTATGTGTCACAGAGTTATTTTGTGTGTGTGTGTGTGTGTGTGTGTGTGAGTGTGTGAGGGTGCGGTGTGTGTGCAGGTTGTTGATGTGTGTCTTTTTTGTTTTGTTTTGTTTTTTGCTTGGGGGTTGGGGGATGTGCTGTGCTGTGCTGGCAAAGTGGGTTGGATTGGTGTGTGGCTTTGAGGGTGTGTTTCTGTTGTATTGTGTGTGTGTGGTTTTGTCTGTCAAGGAGGTTTGTGGAGGGGGGTCTTTCTGTTGGTGAAATGTAAATGTGGTTGTAGGGGAGTCAGCCTTTGTTGAGTGTTGTTTTTTTTTCCATGTTTTTTTTTTGTGTTGTGCTTAGGCAGCAGTGTTGTTTTAGATGGGCGGAAGGTAGAGGAGCACGTTTTTTGTCTGTCGGTATTTTTTGGCCGTTTCAGGGCTGCTGTAGGGGAATGCTGGAAGAGAAATGTGCTGTTGGAAGCAGCGCCATCTTTTTCCATTGGGCTGGGTTTCTGGGCATCCTGGAGGTGGGTGACGGCTTGCCTGAGGACGGGGATGGTTGTTTTAAGTTGGCGGAAAGGAGAAGAGCACGGTCTCGGGCCGTCGGGGGGTGATCCGGTATGTTTGGTCCATTTCAGGCCGGCTGCAGGGGAATGCTGGAACATTTATGCGCTGCAGGAATCAGCGCCGTCTTTTTCCGGGTGCTCGGGGAATCCCCGAGGTGGGAGACAGCTTGCCTGAGGCTGGTGATGGTTGGGCACGTCCTTGGCCGCTTCGGCAAAAGGGGAAGAGGAAGGGGGTGGGGAGTTACCTGCAGCCGCCTGAGAAACCATGTATTCTTTGTTTGTTATTAGTTTGCATTTCTGTTGAAGAAAGAGTGGATGCCTTTCGAATGATGGAGGTGGTGCGTCGGTGTGCGGTTGTTTCGTTAGTTTGGCAGCCAGTCTCCAGCGATTCCTGGGCAGGGAAGGAGTAGGGAAACACGCTCCGCGTGTTTTCCTACTCCTCCCCCTTCCTTGGTCGCTGTTTGCTGCTGGCTGGGTCGCGGGTAATCCTTCCAGCTGGGCCGCAGCTTGTCCTGTTTGCCCACATCCCAGATGGTGACGGGCACGTTGTTTTCCGGCTCCTCTGACCATGTCAAGCGATCCCAAATATAGTCTGTGCTATAGGCCCTCTGGCACTCTTCAGTACTGGCATTATGTAATATAGAGAGAAAAAAAAAAAAATACTTACCTGGGGGGCTCCGGAGGTCCGGGAGTTGTTCGGGGTTAGTGGCCAGTGGCAGGCGCCCATTGTGGGGGTTGGAGCAGCAGGCGGCGAGGTTTTGTTTTTTTATTAAAGAAAAAAAGAAATCCGGGCGGTGTGGGGCCGTGAGGGACGCTCCTGAGGCAGCGTCGCCATTTTTCTGATGCCCGGGGACGGTTGGGCACGTCCCCGGGTGTAGCGGGACGAGGGGAGGTTTCTTCACCCCGTTTCGGGGCCGAATGGGGCTGGTTTTGGGCTTTGGCGCTAGGCGCCAAAGCGAAGAGGAGCGCCGAAAAGAAGAAAAAAACGTGCGGGCGCGCTCCCGTAGGGGGCGCGCTACATGCACGAATCGGGATCGCGAGTTTCCCGATTAGGCCGAAGCCGGGGCCTAAATTTTGGGCCCGGGCTTCGGAAGTTTTTTATTTTGGCTCCGTTTCGGTAGGGGGATGTCCAGGACCGGAACGGAGGGAAGCGGAAACGTTAGGGGAAAATCAGGAAAACAAGTAAGGGGTTTTTAACTCAAAATTTTAATTGGTTAATTTTTAAATTGTGGAAATAGGGACTTTTATTTTTAAAAAATCAGGGTTTTGAGTTTTTTAAATTCTGTTTTCAGTTTTGGGGTCGGGGGATTTTTTGGGTGATTTAGTTTTTGAATTTCTATATTTTTAGAGGGTCTTTTGGGAAGGGTGCTATTTTATGGGGTTAGGAAAGGGTTAATTTTTAAATTTCGACGTGGTATGTCCGGGAGATGGTTTTAGAATTTTTGAGGGGGGTTTTAAATTTTTTGGAAAATTTTCCGGGATTTTAGGAAGTTTTTTTTAGGGCGGACATTAAATTTTGGGATTTTTAAATTTGAAAGATATAGGTTAATAGAGGATGGGAGGTTTAATTAGTATGGGAAATTTGGGGTAATTTGAGTAAAATTTTCAGGGGTTTTAAATTAATTAAAGTTTTTCCCATTGATCCCTATGGGAAATCTTTAATTAAAATGGGGCTTGAGTAGTGCTGCTCAACATTCCGCTGGTCAGCAGAAGGATACGGAATGTTGAGCAGGACTCAGGATTGGCTGGATGGGCTGCGGAACCCCAAGCCAAGGGTCCGTCTCCCAGGTAACGGGCAGGCTGGCAGTTGGCAGAGCATTGCTGACTGAGGTGAGGAGAGGAGGTGTTTTTGGTGGTGTGGCTGAGATAGAGGTTTGGGAGTGAGTTTGTGGAGATTGGAAGTGGTTGAGGTTGGGAGTTGGGGAATAATTAGAGTGTTGTGAGAGGTTGGAGGTTGGAGAGAGAATTTTTGGAGGTATGCTGTGATTTTTTGGGTGCAAAGTGTATGGTGAAAAGGAGGTGTATATATGTTAATGCTCTTTAGTATAGGGATCATTTAAGTAAGATTAGGGGGTTTTAGTGAGGGTGTTGTTATTTTAATTTTGTTAGTTAGGGGTGGCCATTGTATAGAATTTAAGCTTGGATTAATGTCATTAGTGGGGTGGGGTGATTAATAGGTAGATAGGGTTTTCCTTCCTTTTGGTTTGTTAAGTGTGAGGTGTAGGTGACGGTCACAAGGGATCCTGAAAACATTCATCTTGGGCCCCTACGCAAGACAGATCCTGAGGACAACCGGCCGGTGCAACCAGTGTGGTGACTATATTACACAAATATAAATTTACATACTTACCTGAGTTGATCACGGTGCTGAGCTCCTAAAGAGATAAAAAAAAATTGCACACAAAGTATCATTTTCTTTTACTGACTAAAGATTTAAAATTAGAAATTATTAAAGACTTTATTGAATGTTTAGAAAATAAAAGAAGAAAAGAAAGAAGAATACTTATCTGATCTGTTCCTTTTTGTAGTGTTCAGAGGCTTCTGTAATAAAAGATAGAAAAAGAAATTAGTTCACTGTTAGTATAATATTCTGTTTAAAATTTTATCTGTTATATATATAATAAATGTTGATTGTATTGTAACATCAGAATTGAGTTTGAGTTTGAGTAATTCAGGTGGAATCCAATTTTAGTTTTCTTTCCCTGTACACCCTTTGAGGGTCTACAGCGAGGTTAGTGAACTTGTATCACCCCCTGTGTTCTCAGGTGTACCCCTACCTGGCACGACTACCTTCAACAGGGTTAGGGGGACACATATACAACGGAACACAGAGGGGGGATAGTAAGAATTAGGCATTTAAAAATTTCTCCCCCCCCCCCCCCCCCCCCGGTCTATATTTGCACATACCCACAGCAGGAATATTCTTCTCTCATTCCAGCGGTGGCTCTGTGCTCTCCGTGCTGCACAGATAATGAGCCATTCTGCTGGGGAAGCTCCTCCCTTATTGTCACGTAGTTTCCTCTGATTGGTCTGTCTTACGTTGCCTAGTGTTGCCTGGGAACGGTGTTGTGATGGTCCTTTGTGTTTCAGAATGTTGAGTGTGTTTTTTCTGATTGGTCCGTCATGCGAGGGCGGGGCAGAGAGACATGGTCAGTGTTCTGGCTTCACCACCATGAATCCATGAACCCTTCAGTGAGTGACTGAGTGACTTCAGAATGTTGTCTTCAGAATGTTGAGGGTGAGTTTTATTATAGTAGATCAAGTAAGAGGTGATGTATTACAGTTCCTATTATGGGTCACTAGTAAAACATGCCCGTTTCTGGAGCAAATGAAACGGGCGCTAGCAAGGTTTTCCTGCCGAACCCCCACCCCTCCCTACCCACCCCTTCGGCGTTGTGAAGCCACTCACCGCCATTGCTCCGCACCTCGTCAACGCACGCCACCTTCATCCACTGACGCCATTGCTCTGCCCTCAATCTTTGACGCCATTGCTCCGCCCTAGACATCACGTTTGATGCGAGGGCGGGGCCTAGACACAGTGATTTCGGTGGCTTCACCACCACGAACCCTTCAAACCCGAAGGAAGTGCCCGCAGGAAGTGACACTGACGTCAGTGTCCTCAGAACGTTGAGGGTGAGTTTTATTACATAGGATTGTAGTATGCCTTATTGAAGAGATAGGTCTTCAGTGATTTGTGAAAGTTGATTACATTGTAAATTATTTTCAGGTCCATTGGCAATGCATTCCACAACTGCGTGCTCATATAGGAGAAGCTAGATGCATGTGTTAGTTTGTATTTTAATCCTCTGCAACTGAGGAAGTGAAGATTATAGCAAGCGGTAAGCCCGCATTGGGCCTACCACCGTTTAGTAAAAAGAGCCCTCTGTTAAGCAAGGCTGCCAAGATGCCCAGTTCCAGTTCCACTGATTTCAGTGAGTGGAATGAGGGATTATAAATGCAACGCTGCTTTAAGATGTAAATTAAAAAGCAGGACTGACCAAAATGTCTCCTTCCTGGAACTGGATCACTTAGCTGCTCTGTTTATACATTTTTAGAACTGTTGAAACAAATTGTTCATGACTTTAATATTGCTGAACCTTCAGAATAGGGCTGAATTCAATACAATTCAAGCAAACTTCCTTACTATCCAATCTTCAAATTAAAAGGAATGCCCAAAACATATTATATATTTAGGTTATATCGGATCTCAGCAGAGCCACTTAAGGGTATAATATTTTCAACCTTCAAGAATTATGCACCCACCTCCTCATTGATCTGATAAGCTAATATAATTTACTCAAAATTATTTATTTTATCAAAATATCAAAAATTTAAATAATCAAACATTCTTATGCTTTTAGTAATCTGAAAAATGATGAGCTCAAGTCTGGTCAGGAACCAGTTCTGACATGACTCATGTTTCACCCTCAGGCTGTCTCAAGGAATATCCTCTAAAATAACAATAAAACTTCACTCTGTCTACTAATTGTTTACAATAATGATTTTTTTCAGATGAAGGAAAGACTTTAGTAAAAACAGTGCTGCTATTATAAAGTAGCTACTGCGTATCACATCACTGGTAGAAAACCTCCTCTTATAGACTTCTCAAATATTTTCCATCCAATCGCTGTATTTAAGCTTGTGGGCTCCAATGTGTTTAAAACATGGATCCATCTTTGATCTTTTTGTGTAAGTAATTTAAAAAGAACAAAGATGGATCCATGTTTTAGACACGCTGGAGTCCACAGGCTTAAATCTAACGCGTGAATGGAAAATATTCTTTTGAGAAATCTATAACAAGAAAAAAAATATTTTTCTATTCTGGCGTTACGCTCTGTGAGACTGGTTGGGTCAGTGAATTAGCAGCGCAGGGAACAACAATGTCAGTGTTCTCTGATTGGTTGTCATTCTAGTGGCGTCATTGACAAAAAGCGACGCCATGCTGCAAAGCTTTGGTTATTGATACAGAGAGCTGAAAGGGTGAGCCCGCAATTATCATAAAGGCAAGTCCATGACAGTTTTTAAAATGTATATAACAAAGGAGAGGGAACGAAGTACAAACTAAAGTCCAAACAAAAAAAACAGCACCACGGGCCTTTAAAAATGGAACACAGTTCTTTAATGAATGAGCCTTGACAAAAAGACCCGACACGGGCCATGTTTCGGTGACTATCCATTCTGGATACAGAAAGTGAAAGTGCCTTGGTGCTTTGTAGCTTTTACTATATGAGACGTGGGGACCCCTGACGCAGGTGCTAGTCACCGAAACACGGCCCGTGTCAGGTCTTTTTGTCAAGGCTCATTCATTAAAGAACTGTGTTCCATTTTTAAAGGCCCGTGGTGCTGTTTTTTTTGTTTAGTTTTTAAAATGTAGACACTAATTTCTATTGTATCTGTATGGTTTTATACATTTCTATAAGAAGTGTACTGCTTTTGTGTTTGGAAGAGAAGTACTGAAGGCGCTAAGCAAAAGCCAGCAGCTCCTGATGAAGCAATATCCAGTGAAACGGAGGGGCTCCGTGGAGCATATGCCGTGCTGAATATAAAGTTTTGAGCTTTTGCTATGCTGACAACAGCATTTTCACCAAAGCTAAGTTACAATGTGAATTTTGATAAATCATTTCCAAATTGGATAAAAATAATTTTAAAAAAGTCAAAATATGGAAGGGGCAGATTTTCTGACTAGTGATGTGATACACAATAGCTACGATATAATAGCAGTGCTGTTTTTACTGAAGTCTCTCCTTAATCTGAAAAAAATCATTAGTGCAAACAATTAGTAGACGTGGAGGGGCATTTTCGATATGACGTCTGAGTCTGAACAGGAAAGAAGGCCATTTTCGAAAAGTAAAACGTCAATCTGTTTTTTTCAACTACCTTGTTTTTGTATCTCTTCCTTCTGCCCAGTGGAGAACTGCGAATGCCGATACACAGGTCTTGTGCGCATGTGGTGGGTATGTTCCCCCCCTCTTACTTTCCAATGCTGAGAGCTAACAAGATGCATAAAATTTGCATACCATTAGCTCTGAGCTTTGGGAAGTTCTTTTTCAGTGGTATCATGGCGGTATTTTCTGGCGCTGTTCTGTACAGCACCAGAGTTTTGAGCATCTGCTTATCAGTGTGCTATTTGTAGTCCCTGATTCTACCCATTGAAATTAATGCTGTAGGTCCCATAATGCACCACGATAGGATTGTCAGAAATCCAGGACTGGCCTGGGTAATTTGGTAGGCAGCTCACTAGCTCTAAGCTTTAAACCATTTGAAGCACATGCTTACTTAGTCCACATGCTCATTCATAAACTATTAGTGCTGTCAACCCTATGGGAGCCAGCTCTGTAACATAGTAACATAGTAGATGACGGCAGAAAAAGACCTGCACGGTCCATCTAGTCTGCCCACGATAAACTCATGTGTATACCTTACCTTGATTTGTACCTGTCTTTTTCAGGGCACAGACCATATAAGTCTGTGCAGCAGTATTTCCCGCCTCCCAATCACCAGTCCCGCCTCCCATCACCGGCTCCGGCACAGACCCCGTATAAGTCTGCCCTCCCCCATCCTAGCCTCTCAACCACCAACCCCTCTTCCCCCCGCCACCCAATTTCAGCTAAGCTTCTGTGGATCCATTCCTTCTGCACAGGATTCCTTTATGCCTGTCCCACGCATGCTTGAATTCCGTTACCGTTTTCATCTCCACCACCTCCCGCGGGAGGGCATTCCAAGCGTTCACCACCCTCTCCGTGAAGAAATACTTCCTGACATCTTTCCTGAGTCTGCCCACCTTCAATCTCATTTCATGTCCTCTCGTTCTACCGCCTTCCCCTCTCCGGAAAAGATTCGTTTGCGGATTAATACCTTTCAAATATTTGAATGTCTGTATCATATCACCCCTATTCCTCCTTTCCTCCAGAGTATACATGTTCAGGTCAGCAAGTCTCTCTTCATACGTCTTGGAACGCAACTCCCATACCATCCTCGTAGCTTTTCTTTGTACCGCTTCCATTTTTTTAACATCCTTCGCAAGGTATGGCCTCCAAAACTGAACACAAAACTCCAGGTGGGGCCTCACCAACGTCTTATACAGGGGCATTAAAACCTCCTTTTTTCTGCTGGTCACACCTCTCTCTATACAGCCTAGCAACCTTCTCGCTACGGCCACCGCCTTGTCGCACTGTTTCATAGCCTTTAGGTCCTCAGATACTATCACCCCAAGATCCCTCTCCCCGTCCGTGACTATCAGGCTCTCCCCACCTAACACATACGCCTCCCTTGGATTTCTACTCCCTAAGTGCATCACTTTGCATTTCTTCGCATTGAATTTTAATTGCCAAACGTTAGACCATTTTTCCAGCTTCTTCAGATCTTTTTTCATGTTTTCCACTCCATCCGGGGTGTCCACTCTGTTGGAAATCTTGGTGTCATCCGCAAAAAGGCAAATTTTACCTTGTAACCCTTCGGCAATGTCACTCACAAATATATTGAACAGAATGGGCCCCGTACCTTGGGTGCTTGAGCACCCCCAATATTGAGCAGATTGCTTGAGTGTGTCCAGGGAGAGGTGATTTCCATTGGGTTTAGCACCCTCAATCATTTAAAAAAGTTAGCTTCTATGCCCCACAGCTGCAATAGGCTCTGCACTTTTCCCTGCTACTCTTCGAGAGGTGAAATGTGGAGGGAAGGCCAGGATTGAATATTGATGGGGGAAGGGAGAGGAAAGCAGGGAAAAGGAATGTGACTGGGGGGAGGGGAGTGGAGGAAGAGGAGGGATAAGAAGTTCATGAGGTTCCATGGTAGGGGGGGGCCTACAAATGTATGTTTGCCTAGGGTCCAGAATAGAGTTAATCTGGCCCTGTTCTGAACCCAGGCAATAAGTTCTTAGAAATCAGAAGCTCTGAAAATAGACACCAATCTTTTCAGGAGTGCCATGTGAAATAGGGGTCCCGCTTGTTAGCTATAACTCAAACTCGAAAACGTAATTTTATAACTGCACTCACTATTAACAAATTAGCACGATGTGTGTGCATGTTGCTAGATTTTCATGCTTTTGCTCTGAAATTCACATTTGCATCTGCCTTTTGGAACACATTCATTTTCTGAGCTAACTTACACGCATGTGCCTATATTTTCAAAAGCGTGCACAATCAAGTGCAAGTCCCTCCCCAACCGTGTACTCAGAAACACCTCCTCAAACAGCAGGAAAATTTGCAGGCACACAGGCTGTAGGTATCAGGTGTGCAGTTTCATTAAAAAAAAAAAACCACATGTCCAACTAAAGCACTACTTACATCACTTTGATGTTTTGAATGAAAGCTGGTTTATCCAGCTTAATTAACCTTAAACCTTTTACCCATGGAAATGGATTTCAAATTACTTTCTAAGTCCTTACTGCAGTAGACTTACTCTTCTCTTCACAGACCTTACAGAAACTGCATCGAAGGGCTTAACCCTCGATGTAAAATGCAGTGGGATGGGGATGGAGGGAAGATGAGGTTCATAGTTTTAGTGAACAGTTAAAAAAAATAATTAAAGAAAGCATAGTTTGAAAAAAAAGAGCCATCTGCAACAGGAACAAAAACATTCAACATGCAGAGAGCAAGATGTCAGTGTTTGTACGTGCAAGCTAAGGTTGGGAAGCGGTCCAAGTTTCCTAAAGCCCATCTTTCACCTGAGCATTCATCAGCCTGGGAATGACACTCATCATGGTGCAGCAGACACCTAACACGCCCATCTCTCTCACTGTCCTCGGGGGAGACTTAGATTAGACCTGAATGCGAAAGTGCTTCATGTACTATATAAACAAAAGCTTCCATTGTACTGCTCAGTATTAATGGTGCAGATGGTGTAAAGAAATATAATTACTTTGGTTTTAGTAAGTATTAACAAAAGTCTATTGCCATAACTTTAGATGATTGAGAAGCTCCTATAATTTTGTGATCCTCTTAGCACGCTTTGGGACACATGAAAAGCCCTTATGTGATTGTCATGACTCTCGGGGCTTGATAATAAGAAGCCCCGATATCATGGAGCATAACCCTGGCACAGCAATCACCTGAAGTCTCTATTATTTTGTAAAGTCTCTTTTATTGAATAAATCACAGATAATTTACTCACAGATCGATGTTCAGGATACAGAGACTTCTTAATCTGGAGCCTGTGGGAGGTGGAGATCTGAAGAGAGGTAGTTGTATTGCAGGGGGAGGGGAAAGTAGTTGAACAGGTAGAAATAGTCCAAAGCTGGGTGACTGCAATGTGCAATATCTCATTTGGAAGAAGATATTTACAGGGTAAAAAATCCAGGTTCGTTACAGGGAGTGCGAGGGCTTAGACGTTACAGGGATTTTCAGCAGGACAGAGCTGTCTGGAGCGAGATGGTGGTGGGCTCCATGCCCTGGCTATAATGGAGGAAGAAGCCCCACATGGCTGAAAGGACAAGGAAGTGGTGGGGCTTCATACAGGGAGGAGCAGACAGAGACCAATGGGGGGCAGAGCCTGCTATCGGATAGCAAGGGGTAGTCCTAGAGATAGGAGGGAAAGGTCATACCTGGCTGACCTCTGATAGTAAGACTGAACAGGAAGACAAAAGAGCCAAGCTTGGCAGAGGGAGAGGGAGAGAGAGAAGGTCTGAGCAGCCTCACAACCAGTGATAGCAGTTCTTACACAGCCAAACAAGTGTGGTTGCATTGCCTGTGAACTACATTACCCACAGTGCATTGCTCATATATCTTTACAATGAGAGACTGCAGCAGCGAAAGTTCTTAGAAATGAGAATAACAGTAAAGACATTACTCACATTTTAGGATCACGTTATGAACTAGTGCAAGGCTGTCAGGGAACAGAACAGTGATGATTTAATCCATCCTGAGGCATAATAACTGGTACAATGGCCCAAATGGGTTCCTGGGCTCAGAATGGTGGAACTGAATTCCCATAGTCATAAGAAGCATCACAAACTACCTCCAGTTCAGAAAAGTGAGTAAAATATGCACTAATCATTCTGGAACCACAACACGACCTGTAACTGTAACACATCTTTTCATTTAAGAAATGAACTAAGACATATGTTCTCGAGAAACCCAACTATTCCATATGCACTAATAGTTATCTCGCCAACTACTGTAAAACACAGCATCATACAACCTTATAAATGTAATTGAATCAATGTAATCTCTAACAACTGTTAAACGTAAGCCACAATGAACCAAAACTCGTTTTTGGATAATTGTGGGATACAAGTATGAATAAATAAATAAATAAATAATCATCGTGGGAAGGTGAGTCAGGATCCTAGAATTCAGGCTGCTGAAATTCAGCAGAATCTATTTGGTGGCTGTCACCAAGGCTCGTCCTGCCAGTAGGCAGACTAGGCTCTTGCCTAGAGTAACAGTTTTTTTTTTTTGGGGGGGGTGTTGTAGAGTGGCAGTGTAATGCTGGCAACACAGCAGCAATGGCCCTTTGACTATCTGCGTGTACTCAAGACTGGCCTTGTCCCACCCCTCCAAAAGGAAGTCTCTTCCTCTTTGGCAGCAGGCATGGAACACACATGGCTACTCAAAGATTCCACAGCAGGTTTCTTGCTTGGGTGGGGAGGACAGAGGTAGGTTAGTAGTGGTAAGGGGGAATGGAAGGTTGTACACTGTGGGGAGGAGGGAGGAGGAGAGAGGCTGGACACCATGGAGAGAAGAAGAGATGCAGGACTATGTGTTTTGGATAGGGGAGATGCTGGACTATGCAGGGCCTTTTGTTTTCCTATTGAAAATTTCTGGATAACTGTTGGCCATATAAGTCAATCTGGGCTAGATTTACTAATATGCATTGCTGCATTAGTGTGCACCAACTCCGTTAGTGTGTATTATTTTACTGCAAGTCTTATTTTATGCAATGGAACCCATTTGCTAAAAATGCATATTAAAGGCCTTTTAAAACAAATAGGAGGCAATGTTTTTCACTCAATAGTTTGAGTGAAACTCACTGCCGGACGATGTGGTAACAGCAGTTAGCATTTCTGAGTTTAAAAAAAGATTTGGACAAGTTCCTGGAGAAAAGATCCATAGTCTGTTATTGATATGCACATGGGGGAAGCCACTGTTTGCCCCATGATTGGTAGCATGGAATGGTGCTACTAGTTGAGTTTCTGCCAGATACTTGTGGCCTGGATTGGTCATTGTTGGAAGCAGGATACTGGACTAGATGGACCTTTGGTCTGACCTAGTATGACTATTCTTAAGTTCTTAAATCTTGACCACTATTCAAGTTCTGCATTAAGACTATTGGGTTGAACTAAATCCAGTTGATATACCCAGTGTTGTTCTTTATAGTTCAATAAATATTCAATGTTACCACCCTCCCACCCAACTTGTATATTGTCAATAATCTCCAATTAATATTTTCCCAGGAATGATTATATTCCATCCAGTATTGTACTAGAGGAGCTGACAAAACCTGATTCACAATTCGAGATGTATGCTCCATTTTCTGAGTCTTTATTGCTCTCGCTGATCTTCCCACATATACCACAGAACAGGGACACATTATAATGTATGCAGTATTTCTAGATCTAACATTGATTCTAGCACTAACATTGATTGCACTTAAATGGCACTTCATCTTTGCCGTGGAGGAGTAGCCTAGTGGTTAGTGCAGTAGCCTATGATCTTGGGGAACTGAGTTCAATTCCCACTGCAGCTCCTTGTGATGCTGGGCAAGTCACTTAACCCTCCATTGCCCCTGGTACAAAGTAAGTACCTGAATATATGTAAACTGCTTTGAATGTAGTTGCAAAAACCTCAATAAGGCAGTATATCAAGTCCCATTTCCCTTTCCCCTCTATTCACAGGTTGTTTGTATTGTAATAGTAGTTCTCTCTATGCAAACCTCACTCACAAATAGGCCTGATGAACTATCTTCTTAGGATACTTTCTAGATACAAAACTATGATAAAATTTCACTGATCTTTAAATTCATCTAAAGAAGAGCAAATCCATCATAACTGTAACAATTGACTAGTTGGTAAACTTTCAAAATGTAAGTAATTATTTCTTGCAACCAATTTCTAAAATAATGTAGTAGAAATCTTCTCACCATTGCACATCAGCAATACATCCAAAAATTCTATTGATCTATATATTGAGATTGTATGTAGTGAATTTCAAATTAGGCTGCATCATATTCATCCATTGGTTAAACCTCTGAAGTTCTTCTGCCCTGCCCCAGAATATCAAATTATCATCCAAAAAGTATCTCCAAAATAAAATCTTAGGTCACCATTCTGAAGAGTAAACATATTGTTCCTCAAATTTAGCCATATAGAAAGTGGCTATTGATGGGACAAGAGATGCTCCCATAGCTACTCCTTGTATTTGTTCAAAAAATGACTGTTGAAACAAAACTATTTTGTTATTACCAACTTTGCTAGTTTCATCAAAAATTTAGTAGAAATACATTGTGGTAAAGGTATCTGATCAAGCACTGACTGTATAATTTCTAGTGCATCCTATTGTGGAATCACTGTATAAAAAAGTGACATTCATTGTCATAAAAACCATAGCTTCCGTAATATAGAATGTTTCATTCTGTCTCAATAAATCAGTGGTGTCTTGCACAAACGTTCTCACTGTTCAAGCTGTGGGTTTCAGAAAATAATCCAAAAATTGCGATTGTGGCTCTAAAATAGTTTCTCGACTCCACAATTGATGACCAGGTGGATTCTTCACATCTTTATGGACCTTAGACAAAAAATATATACATGGAGTAGATAGTCCATCACAAATCAAAAAAGCCACTTCTCTAGAGGTAACCATGGATTGCTTCAAAGCTAGTTGAACTATATCTTTAATTTCTTCCTTCAATTCCATTGTAGGATCATTCGTCAACTTGCGATAGGAAGTCTCATCCAACAACTGCTGAATCTCCTCGTTCTTTAAACCATAAAGTAATGGCCCCACCTTTATCGGCTCTCAAAATTAACAAGATTTTTCAAGTACTCAATTGCCTTAACGCTTGTCTTTGTTCAAAAGCCAGATTGCGATACAAATTTTGCCGTTTATGCCAATGTACCAATATCAGCAATTCTTTTAAAACCACCTTCTAAAATGTTATGATCACTGGATCCAGTCCTTTCAACGGCATCAAATGTGATTTGTTTTATAAAATAGAGGTGTCAACAACTGGAGGTAGCTGTACAAAAAATTGTGTAAGATGAAGTTTATGAAAAGATGAATATAACACCACCATGGTTTTAAAGGCGTCATCTGTCATAGTCGGGATATAATTTAAACCAAGCTCCAATACAACCAGTTGACTGCTGGTAAGTGTACAGGTTGAAATATTTGCTCCTGATTCATTCATGACCAAGTCTATAACCTCAGAAATTCCATTCTGATTGAAACCCTCTGTTGATCCTGCCTGAAAAACCCACTCTCTGATTCCCTTGTGTGTGGTTGTTGGTATATCTGCTGTCTAAAAAAACTTGTGGTTTTCCGTTCAGTATGCCATCTTCCTCACCGCTGGAATCTGAGTCACTCATAGGTCCAGCAAATACTATATGTGCTGTCACTCAAAAAGATTTTCCTACATACATCAAAAAATATACTTGGTTAGCAGAATAATCCTTTTTGTCCCACTTAAATTTCCTCACTTTCAGTTGTCTAATTGATTCACGAAAACTTTGAAAATTAACAGATAAATCAGCCTGCATTTTGTTATATTCTTCCAAGGTTTCCAGTTGTTTAAAGCAATTGTGAAACCTCAATTTCCACAACTGTAGTAGGTTCCACAACCAAGAGCATTAGGTCACGACTGCATCTATTCAAAATAGCATTCCAGCTGTTAACAAATTCATCAATATAAGTAAACAATGTAGGAGTTTTTTGCAGCTGTAATCCTCTTGGTATCAAATGTTTCTTAATATACTGAGCCAGTGTGTCTCCATGTTGCTCAGCTTGAACAGGTCGTTTATTCAAGTGTGAGCATTTATGACAGCTATAGGGTTGGTGTAAGTGGCCATGCCTTAATACACGCTTGGTTTCAGACATTTGCACTGGTACACTATAAAGAAAGAAGGCACCTACTTTCTATATAGAATTGGCTTAAATAGGTGGCATAATCTTTGGCTATAGTGGGTGCCCTTTTATTTATTTATTTTTTATATAGTCAGCATATTGAAACATCTATGTGGATAACAATAAAAACAAATACAACCTATTTTAAATTATGTGTTCACTGGATAAAAAAATGTTCTCACTAGTCATATGCTAGTTGTGAAGAATCTAAAGGAATCTGGGACTTCCTTGGTTACTAACAAGCCCCTTTTGTTTTGCAGGGGCGTAGCTACGGGTGGGCCTGGGTGGGCACAGGCCCACCCAGTCTTTAGTGACCCTTTTTATCCACCCGCCATGCAGCAGAAGATCCCTCCTGTTGCACCTCGCTAATAAACAAACAAGGCAGAGGCGCAGGAGCACGTCTCTCTGTCTGCCGCTACTGCTTCCTGTGTGCCGGGCCGGCCCGGAAGTTTACCTTGGAACACACCTAGCCAGTCAGGTTTTCAGATACTCTCAATGAATTTGCATGAGATAGATTTGCATACAGTGGAGGTAGTGCATGCAAATGTATCTCGTGTGTATTCATTGTGGATATCCTGAAAACCTGTGTTGAGAAGCGCTGAAATAAGTTGAAAACAAACACTCACTCTCCTAGTGATTAAAGAAATGCAATCTGTTCTTTCCCTTCCAGGATTCAGGGGGGCCACAGCCTCTTCCTCTCCCTTCTTTTGCCAACCATCCTACCAGTTTTTTGTGGAGCCACCCATATACAGTAGGTTTAGACAAAGAACCTGTAATAATTTTAGTGAAAAGCCCCCTTGTGGGCGTCCCTAGGTCTGAGGCCTGAACTGGCTGGAGTCCTCTTTGGGCAGGCTCCATCTGTCCCTTCAATGTTTGGCGCCTGGCAGTTCCACCTGGGAGCATAAGCATTAGTGGGTGGAATTGCCCTCTTCTCCTCCACCTGGAAACCTAAAAATTACCTCTGTGAACAAGGCTGTCAATCCAAAGTTGAACAGTTTTATTGAACTAATAAAGAGCAATCTCCTGACCCAGCCAAAATGTCAATCACAGATTCTCTGATTAACAAAGACCTGAAAACCCAGATACCCCTTCCCAGTCACCAGGTCACTGTCAGTATGTTTCACTTTTATTATGGTGAGTAAATTCTCTGACCACCCCCTGATTAGCTTCAGCTAGCCTATTTAAGCGCACAACTATGGAACACACTCCCAAAAATAGTAAAAACAATGTACGACCACGTAAATTTCCAGAAAGAACTAAAAACACACCTGTTCAGAAAGGCATATCCCACCGACCCAACATAAAAGCCTGAGTACCTGCAACACAACAAAACAAAGATCGGAATGGGCACACCCCAACTTCCCTCTTCCTCCCTAAATTCCCCATTATACCTACCTTACATGAACCTTATTCTACCACGAGAACACCTTGTATTTGTTCATGCCGGAACTTGCGAACACCACTAAGGTACTATGTAAGCCACATTGAGCCTGCAAATAGGTGGGGAAAATGTGGGATACAAATGTAACATAAAATAAAATAAAAAAAACTATGTACAGGTTGTACTAAACAGATATATGAAAGTGTGAAGATTTAGCAGTGATTACAGCTTTGTTTTGAGATAACCTCTGAAATGCATAGACGACCCTAAATCAGGTTACTTCTTTCAAAGCCAGTACTCTTTTAACCAATTAGTTCAACACTCTTTGAATCTATTAATACTTTTTTTTTTAAGCATCAACTACTGGTTCCTTCCTGTCAGTCTAGCCTGAATCTTTATGTGGGTTTGGCAATGTGGCCTGTGTCCCACCCCTGACTCCTTTCTTATGTCCTTCCCTGGTCCACACCTCAACCAGTCCCCAAGTCTCACACCAACAGTTCTAGGGTTTCTTCAATTAAGAGCAATCTCCTGACTCAGCCAAAATGTCAATCATAGAATCTCTGAATAACAAAGACCTGAAAACCCAGATACCCCTTCCCAGTCACCAGGTCACTGTCAGTATGTTCCACTTTTATTATGGTGAGTAGTAAATCCTCTGACCACCCCCTGATTAGCTTCAGCTAGCCTTCCTCTGTGTACTTACCTTGCTAAACCCATTCTACTTTTACCCCCTTTAGTGGATTGGATAATATCCCCCAAAGTGTATAAATGTGGTTCTATCAACCTGCCTGCCTCTCCTTCACTGAATTCTTAACATAAGGTGCTGCCCACCTCCCTCTTTGCTTATCTCCGCCATGGAACATTTCATGAAATTAATATATTTCTACTGCACAGGGTAGCTGCCAGGAAAAATGACAGAAACCTCTCATTTCCTCAATCTGCTTTTAGAACTTACTGTGACCAAAGGTCTCTTCTCTCTCCATTATCTCATTAAACCTTTCCTTAATCATTAGGATTAAGTCCATATAGCAGTCAGATAGGGTTAACTGTTCACCACTAACAAAGGTATAGGAATATTAAGCCTAAAAGTAAGTAAATAATATGTAAACCACTTTGATTGTAAGCACAGAAAGGTGGTATATCAAGTCCCATTCCTTTTCCTTTCCCCTTATATGCAAGTTGAGTCATAATAACAGCTGTATCTTGACCCTTAACCCTTACAGAAGATAAGGCCTGTACATCAAACCCACAGGAAAGCTTATACATGGCCTTGCAGAGTAGATAAGCACCAGCAGGGGTAAAACAGTACTAACGAAGAGAAAAGAAACAAATGTACAAAGTCACAGTTTTAATTAGCAGGTGTATTTAATAAAGCTTTCAAACCTTTCTATTCTATAAGCCTGAACAACCCATTGAACCCCCAGACCTTTGCTTATTACTCAGAACACCTCTTGTTCTCCACATACCAGTGTGTGTTAAATAAATAATTACTGAGCACATCTGCTGTTTTTAATTGATTTATTTTCACAGACCCACTCTAAGGAGAATGAAACATTAAGGAGCTCATTTTCAAAAGAGAAAAACGTCCAAAATGTCTGCATTTGGCTTAAATCTGCATTTCTCACAAAAACATCCAAATTGGTATTTTCAAAACCAATTTTTAGATGTTTTCCTATGAAGTATGTCAGACGTGCATTCAAATCACAAGGGGGCATGTCAGGGATGTGATAAGAGTGGGGTCAGGTTATTCCTGACACTTGGATGGACGCTATCAGGTGAGTTCCACCTAGGACAATTTCCCCCCATGGACTTCTCCCCCCCCAAGACATCTCCCACCCTCCCTAGCCTGTAACTTCTTTCTTGTATCAAGTCCCATGTCCTGGCAATGGTTTTTTTTCTTACGGTATCTGAAACAAGGTTAGAACAACATACCGATGTACACAGAGACATATAATAACCGAATAACTTTTCATAGAGTAGTAATTTGTTTTAAATTGTAGTCAGTGTGTCATTTTGAGGGGCTGGATTATGTTGAAAACCTAGTTTGGATGGGTGTATGGGGGGGCATTGCCCCCCCACATGAACTGCATTTTGTAGTTATCTATTTATTTACTTATTTATGACATTTAGATCCCAGATTAAACATGAATTAGGTTGAAAACTAGTTTGGGGGTGTGTGGGGGCATTGCCCCCCCACATGAACTGCATGTCTGGAAGGAGAAAGAGATGTGTAAAAGATAATGTTGTGGGGGTGAGGGTGTACTGGCCCCCCAAACGATGTGGAAGAGAAAAGGGAGGGAGATTATTTGTCCTAGTGTGTTTTTTGTGTTATGGGTGGGAATTATCCTCCCTGGTGTGGTGGGAATTGGTTCAGTGGGAATTGTCCAGATGGGAATTGGTGGGTGGGAACTGTCTGGTGGGAATTTTCAACGTGGAAACTGACCGAGAACCAAAAGTGCCCTAAATGACCAGATGACCACTGGAAGGAATCAGGGATGACCTTCCCTTACTCTCCCAGTGGTCACTAACCCCCTCCCACCAAAAGTGTCCATCTTCTTAGCAGTGTTAGAAACTCCAGGTCCGCCACCGATGATGGCCAGCGTTTTGAGAAAACTGTGTCAGGGATTATCAGAATCTGCTGCGGAGCACTTTCTTAACTTGTAGGTTTAAAACTAGGATTGACCAAAAAGTCTCCTTCCTGGAACTGGGTAACTTGGTAGCTCTGCAAAAATAACTAAACTTTTACCACATATCGGCTCTAAAATTTGAGGATGAGTTCTATAATGGAACATGTAGCACAATAATATTATTCACCCATTAAGTGTTTAATATTTCCACTTTTCCCTTTTAGTGACTTTCCACAGCATGTTTGAATTTTGTTACTGTTTTGACTACTGTACCATCTGTTGGTAGGTGATGCCAAGCATCCAGTGATAAAGGAGTGGAGTAGTCTAATGGTTAGTGCAGTGGGCTGAGAACCTGGAGAGATAGGTTTAATTCCCACCACAGTTCCTTGTGACTCTAAGCAAGTCATTCAACCCTCTATTGACCCAAGTATAAAAAAATTAGATTGCCAGCCCATAGGGACAGAGAAAGTATCTGCTTTAGTTACACCATAGTTACACCACAGTTTCAATTATCCAACCTTCACTAATCTGACCATCCGGCATATCCAACAGACCCCCCGGTGACATCATCACATTTATTTCTATTAAAAATCTTTATTGTAGAACCATTTTTGAAAATTGGGAACTCTATGCCTTTATTTATAAATTGTTTGAGGGGTTTATGTATTCTTTTCCATATTATTCCAGCTTTCCACATATCCGACAACGGGTTGGTCCCATTTACATCGGATAGTCAAGACTGTACTGTATATCAAATCCATGCCCCTTTACCTTCTTAATAAAGAAATATTTACTTCTATTTCATTGACCATCTTATCTTGCAAATTCATATCCCTTGAGCTTCTTTTTCTGTGCAAAATCCTAGTGTTTTCCATCTTATTGCTGTCTTCTAGATGTTTGAATGTTCCTCTTAATTCCCATCTTTCTTCTAGAAAGTGCCATTTGAGTTCCTTAAGCCAAGATTCTAATTGAACCAAGACTTCAAGCAGAATTTCTGTGACTGGCCACAAATAGCAAAGGGCTTACACTCTCACTCATTCATTTGCTGACTCACACATTCAATAGTGCTCATTTGCTGACTCTGTGTTAAAAATGTGTCAGCATGAGAGAAGAACACACAAAAATGGATTTTTGACATTTGAAAGTTGTTTGTAAATAATGACTACCTAGTGGAAGTAGTCTGAACAGGATTTTAAAAAAAAGCCTTTTCATTTGAATTAAAAACAGTGAAATTATGCACCTATGAAATCAACTAAATTCTTTTTTTATTAATTTTTTTTTTCAGTTTTGTTGGCTAGTTAGGATGAAATTAAGCTATGGAAGAAAACAAAAGAAAATAATTCCTGAAAACTAAAGACTCAGATGTACTACACACTGTCCCCGTAGTAAAGGGTTTCTCAACTCAGTCCTTGGGAGACACACCTAGCCAGTCAGGTTTTCAGGTTAACCACAATGAATATGCATGAGATGGATTTGCATATGATAAAGGTAATGAATGCAAAATTATCTCATGCATATTCATTGTGGGTATCCTGAAAACCTGACTGGCTAGGTGTGTCATGAGGACTGGGTTGAGAACCGTTGCCTTAGTACAATAAAAATGTATTTACTTAGATTTAGCTTATTCCTTTTCAGTAGTAGCTCTAGTTAAGTTACATTTAGGTACACTAGGTATCTCCCTGCCCTTGGAGTTACACAAGCTTAAAGCAGCACTTATTTTGCTTAAGGGGCCCTTTACTAAGCTTTGGTAAAAGCGGCTCTGTGCTAGCGGCAGCGCGTATTTTTTTCCACGTGGCAGGGCCCCTTTTCCCACAGTGGGTAAAAAGGCCAAAACCAGAAATGGCTGTGCAGTAAGTTCACACTTGCTGTGTGACCATTTCAGGAGGGAGTATTTTGTAAATATTTCCACTAGCACCAGAAATGGTGTGCGTTGGGCTGACAGTAGTTTCAGGTTGCCGCGTGGCAACCCTTTAGTAAAAGAGCCCCGATACACACTATGTGCTATTCTATAAGACAAAGGTTCTCAACCCAGTCCTCGGGACAGACCTAACCAGTCAGGTTTTCAGGCTATCCAAATGAATATCCATGAGATAGATTTACATAGAATGGAGGTAGTACATACAAACTTATCTCATGCATATTCATTATTGGTATCCTGTGTGTCCCAAGGACCGGGTTGCTATAAGATAATGCATAACTGCAAGGGAGTATAGATGTGGGCAGAGTATGGGAAGGGCATGGTTGTGTCTCTAACTTATATGCACAACTTACGCAATACTATAAGTTACGCACCTTGCATGGTCCAATTAGATGCAGTCATTTATGCCTGTGTAATGAAAAAGTAGGTTTTGCTTGTCATGGAAAGGAAACATGAAAAAGTACAGAGAGGTATTGCCCACCTTGATTATCCAGATGTTTAAGGTAGAAGCTCTGTTTAGTAGGTTCTACTACAAATCCCAGGAAGCATTGATGATTAAAGGTAAGAGAGATGTGCAGAAAGGTCCTGGAGAAGGGCTGATGATTTTTTGTTTTTTTTACATGAGAGAGAGAGTGAAAGAGAGAGAGAGAGAGAGAGAGAGAGAGAAGAAGGCAGGCCCAAGTGGGATAACAAAGGAGGGTTCCTCTGGCCAGAACGCCCTGCACAGTCTCCTAGGCCAAATTACTGCACTTCTCCCTTCTTTGTTCTCATGCAGGTTCTGAGATAGAAAGTGGGGTTGTGCCCTTGAGAGCTGTTTTATAGGGAGCAGCTATGAAACAAATAGGAAGAGAGACAACAGCCTCTTCAGAGGAGAAGACAGCTGGCAAGGCTATATCCTGAAAGGGTTCTTCTCTTTGAGGTTAAAGGTAGAATGGAGAAAAGGGGGAAGGGACCGCCAAGGGCTAATAATCAGAAGAGGGAAATACTGCCCAGGGATCCTCTTTCTACAGGATTATCAGTTCACCTCTTACATTAGTTATCAGTTTACAGACAGCAGTAATGAGACTCAGGGACTCTGAGCTCAGAGGTAGTCTCCTTAAGTGAGATCTTGTTAGTTGAAAGAAGTAGGGAGATAGTGGATACAAATGATGATGGATCCCACGAGGGAAGGAGCAATGCTGGATCTGGTGCTCACAAATGGGTAAATTGTATCTAATGTCAGTAGTGATCATCAAACGGTTTGGTTTGATATAACGGCTAGAGTGGAGGGAAACCACTCAAAAGTCCTGGATTTCAAACATACTAACTTGGGGCGTACCTGAAGAAAGAGCTGAGGGGATGGGAAGACATACAAGAAGTAGAAAGACAGTGGTCCAGGCTGAAAGAAGCTATTAAAATGGCTACTGATCTTTATGTGAGGAGAATAAATAAAAGCAAGAAGAAAAGAAAACTAATATGGTTCTCTAAAGAAGTAGCTGAGAAAATAAAGGCAAAAGATTTGATGTCCATGAAATACAGGAAAACTCAAGGAGATGAACACAGGAAAGTATACCAGAAGAAGCTGAAAGAAGCCAAAAGGGAGATACATCTAGCGAAAGCAGAGGCGGAAGAACAAATGGCTAGGAATGCAAGGAAGGGAGACAAATTTCTTTTTCAGGTATATTAGTGAAAGAATGAAGGCTAGAAATGGAACTGTGAGACTGAAAGATGCTGTGGGTGGGTATGTGGAGAGTGATGATGAAAAAGTGAATGTACTAAACAGATACGTCTGTGTTCACGGAAGAAAATCCTGGAGAAGGGCCACGATCAGCTGGTAAAGGTACATATAAGAATGGAGTGGATATCATACCATTCACAGAAGAATGTGTTTATGAACAGCTTGAAACATTGAAGGTGGGCAAAACCATGGTACTCCCAGGATATTAAGGGAGCTTAGAGAGATCCTTAGAGACGGGAGAGGATCTGAGGGATTGGAGACAAGCAGTTGTGGTCCCTCTTCCTGAAAGTGGTGACAGAGAAGAAGTGGGAAACTACAGGCCGGTAAGTCTTACTTTGGTTATAGGAAAAGTAATGGAAGCGTTGCTGATGGAAAGGATAGTAATTTCCTGGAATCCAATGAGTTACAAGATCCAAGGCAACATGGTTTTACCAAAGGTAAATCATGAATTTGATTGAATTCTTTGACTGGGCAACCAGAAAACTGGATCGAGGTCGTGTGCTAGATAGAGAGGGGCATAATCGAACGGGGCACCCAAGTTTTCCTGAGGATGTTCTCACAGGACGTCCCGGCGAAGGGGCGGGGAAACCCATATTATCGAAACAAGATGGGCGGCCATCTTTTGTTACGATAATACGGTCAGGGATGCCCAAATCTCCACATTTAGGTCGACCTTAGAGACCACTCTGTACCACTCGCCGATAGAAATGTGTGCGAACTGTCTAGTGATCCTGAAGCAGGAACCGAAACGGCTATCGTTGATCACGGATCTGGAGAGTTAATTTAAAGAGAACACAGAGATTCACTCCCAACTAAGCTAAGTGTGTTTAAGGTTACTTGATAGCTTGTTGAAAATTGACTGAAGAGGTTTTTCTGGCCAATGATGAAGGAATCCAACCCCGAGTGACCTTCATATTCTGGAGGATCACGGGGTTTCTCGAGGCCTTTTCCTCAAAACAGTCCTGATAATTGTTCTTGTTGGGAGTTTGTTTGTTTGCTTCATAACAGCCACACTTTATAGAGAACATTTATAATAATAGTATCTACCTTAATCCGAATGCTCAAAGGTCCTCACCCCAATTGATTATTTATTTAGACAAAATAGTGTCAAAAGCAAATATTCCCTCTTATCTCTAGATCCAAGCTCACAACTCCCAAATAATAAACAAAACTAATTCCACACCAAGGGTTTTATAAAAAATAAAGTGCTTATTTATTTATTTACAATAACAGCAAAAATAATATGAAAAGGTAAGAATGAAGACAATGAAAGTCTTATCATAGAAACAGCTCAGAGTAAACACATATTATCCTAGGCAGACGTATAATTCAGTCAGCTATTCTACACCCACAGCAGTTATAAAACATCTATATATGGCAACTACACAACCTGATGTAGACGTCCAGAAGATGGCAGAGTGTTCCTCAGATGGTCAGTCAGATGCAACACAGGGTTGCACTCCAGGTGGAATATCAACACATCCGCCTTTGCCTCAGATAAGAGCCACTTTTATACTCAAACCACAAGCTGCAGCTGGGCTAATGACATGCATTCTGACCTTGTCAGTGACGCACATATAATTTTGTTTATCCCAGATGTTTGTATATCAGAAGCCCCAATATTGTCTCACTGATAAGGAGCCAGGGTTTTTATAAACAATGTGCAAGTTTTGCCAGCCACAGTGGTTCTCCGGCTACAAGAGTCCTTGGTTGGTCTGGTCATGATGTTGGTGCTGATAAAATTGTTATTCTGGTACATTGGCACCATTGGCAGCATTCTTTTGTCTGCATGCAAAGCCAAGGCTCATTAAGCAACAGGCTTTAGCAGTGAAATATAAAATAAGTTAGAGTCTGCATTGTTAAAGTCAGGTTGTTAATGTTGGATAGTGCCATGTATCATAATTCCATATATTTGTGTTATATAGGAACATACAGTGCTATATATAGTGCCTTATAGTGCTTGTTTTGCTCCTACACCACATATACTTAACCAGTTCAACATGGATTACAAAGGCATTAAGAAAACTGAGAATAGCCCAGAGAATTACAATATCATAGAACCTGGTAGCTAGAACAAAATCCAAGTACTTTAACTAAGCTGTTGTTCGGAGTGGAGGAGTGGCCTAGTGGTTAGGGTGGTGGACTTTGGTCCTGGGGAACTGAAGAACTGAGTTTGATTCCCCCTTCAGGCACAGGCAGCTCCTTGTGACTCTGGGCAAGTCACTTAACCCTCCATTGCCCCATGTAAGCCGCATTGAGCCTGCCATGAGTGGGAAAGCGCGGGGTACAAATGTAACAAAAAAAAATAAAATAGCCACGTTTATAATTGTTTCCTAAAACTCAAATAGGTGGTTGAACATCAGAGATTCTTTGATAGACTGTTCCAAATACAGTGCAATCCGCTTAAGGGCAAGGGTCTGGGCCAAAGAAATGCATGCAGTTAACCAGAGTGTGCACTTAACCGTTGTGACCAAAAGAAGCTTGACATCTGATAAACATATGTATAGTACTGTTTATTATTATACATACAGTATACAGTCTCTCAGTTAACTGACATTAGGCTGGCTTGAAGTAATCAGTTGCAGTCCTCTGTACACTCTTGGGTCTGTGAGTTCCATAGACTACGTCTGCCAGACGGTAAAAACTGTCATACCACTGACATCCAGTGGCCTCCAGATAGGCCCGCACAGTGTTGAGACTCTCCAGCGCTCTTGTAAAAGTGACAGGAGGAGGTTGTTGAATTTCATCAGCATGTGCCTCGCTGCTCATTTCTTCATCTGTTCCATTATCAGCCGTTGTTGCCTGCATGAAGGCGCATATCTCGACATCAGTGTTGTCTTCAGCTGTTTGTAGATTGTAATCAACAGCTACGTAGCGATGGAACTCCTCTTCAGTAACACCGGCTAGGATGTCAATAACCTCTTCATCTGACACGTTTGCAACAGCTGCATCTGTGTCATTCCTCTCCACATCATTAACAAAGCTTGCCCGCTTGTAGCAGTTCACAATGGTTGCCTGTGTAACATGATTCCAGGATTCTTTCTGCATATGTAGGGAATCCAACAGTGACAGATTACGAGCCAGTTCAACAGCATGTTTATCCTTGCCAATGTGGTCTTCCATAACGCTCATCAGTTGACGTAGCACAAGAGCCCGATAATGTTGTTTGAAATTGGCTATTATGCCCTGATCCATAGGTTGGATCAGAGAGGTAGTGTTTGGTGGCAGGAAGACCACCTTGACGTTAGACAGGCTGACATCATCCCTGTGTGCAGCACAATTATCACAAAACAGCAGAATCTGAGGCTTTTATGCCCGCATTCTAGTGTCTAACTTCTTTAGCCACTGCTTCCAAATTTCCCCAGTCATCTATGAATTTGCGTTAGCCTCGTATGACACAGGAAGTCGCTTAACTTTCTTGAAGCAACGGGGCTGTTTGCTCTTTCTAATGACGAGGGGTTCCAACTTCTCACTCCCATCCATATTGCAGCAAAGGAGGATCGTCAGTCGGTCCTTCAACGTTTTACCTCCAGTAGTTTTGGCGTGTTTGAATGCAATTGTTCCATCAGGAATCGCTCGCCAGTAGAGACCATTTTCGTCAGCATTGAAAATGTCACAAGGTGCAAACTCGTTCAAGATGGTAGGAAGAACTGAAACAACCCAATTTTCAGCACCAAAGTCATCAGCGTCTTGTTTCTCACCATGCTGTTTCTTGAATTTTATGCTGTTCCTCTCCTTTCATCTTTCCAACCATCCAACAGTGGCTTTGAATTCAGTCAGTCCAGGACTTTCTGCTACCTGGTTAGCTTTCTCCATAAGCAGTGGACCACTGACAGGAAACTGTCTGCTCCTGACTTGAGAAAACCAGCGAAGAAGAGCATCTTCTACCTCCTCAGCTTTTCCCGCCCATTTTCGTTTCCGTTGTGGATTTGTATTGTTTTGCCAGTCTTCCAGAAGCTGGTCTTTCTGCTTCAAGACATGTGAAATTTGACTGGGATTGACACCATATTCTTTAGCAATAGATACTTGACTTTGTTTGTTTTCTAATTTTTTAAGAACTTCTATTCATTCAGCCAGTGTTAAAGTCTTACAGTTCCGCCACAACGACGATCCCGGTGTACGCCCTAACAACATTCTTTCGCTTATTCTGCCTGTGGCAGTTAAAGAGGCAGTAAATTTGAAATCTCGTTGGTTGTCACGTGCCAATCGGCTTCCATATTCCATGTGCACGCTCATGCGGAGTCTTTCCTGCAGAAGAGTGGTCTTGAACCATGCATGTAAGCAAATCTTGCACTTATCAGTGGTGCGCTAAAACGAAGTTTGTCCCCATAGAAATTGATAGTGCTAAAAACGGGACCGAAGTACGGCATGCAGTTAAACAGAGCATGCTCTTATCCGATGTGCACTTAAATGGAGTGCACTGTACTCAATAGCATATAAGTAAAAGATGATTTAAGATTTTTTTAGGTACTTAACACCTTTCAATGACAGGAACTTTTCTGAGAAGTTCCGAGAGAAGAGGACATTTCTCTGGTAAGTGAACACTATTTTGCTTTTTGCTTTGGGAACTTAAAGATTGGGGTTTAAAGGAGGAATTGTAGGTTAGTGTTAGCCTAATAAAAAAATAAAAAGCTAATTTTATCAACTAATCTCCATAGTCTTTTCCACTTAGTTTTAAAAACTTTGTACCACAGCATTAACAGAATCTAGCAGGCACTGAGGATGGTATAATGCCATTGTATCGCTCCATGGTTCGACCGCACCTCAAATATTGTGTTCAATTCTGGTCGCCGCATCTCAAAAAAGATATAGTGGAATTAGAAAAGGTGTAGAGAAGGGCAACGAAAATGATAAATGGGATGGGATGACTTCCCTATGAGGAAAGGCTAAAGTGGCTAGGGCTCTTCAGCTTGGAGAAAAGGTGGCTGAGGGGAGATATGATAGAAGTCTATAAAATAATGAGTGGAGTTGAACAGGTAGATGTGAATCGTCTGTTTATGCTTTCCAAAAATAATAGGACTAGGGGGCATGCGATGAAGCTACAATGTAGTAAATTTAAAGCGAATCGGAGAAAATGTTTCTTCTCTCAACGTGTAATTAAACTCTGGAATTCGTTTCCAGAGAATGTGGTAAAGGTGGTTAGCTTAGCGGAGTTTAAAAAAGGTTTGGACGGCTTCCTAAAGGAAAAGTCCATAGACCATTATTAAATGGACTTGGGGAAAATCCATTATTTCTGGCATAAGCAGTATAAAATGTTTTGTACTGTTTTGGGATCTTGCCAGGTATTTGTGACCTGGATTGGCCACTGTTGGAAACAGGATACTGGGCTTGATGGACCTTTGGTCTTTCCCAGTATGGCAATACTTATGTACTCTAATATCATAGGGTCCCATAACTTCGCCACCATCTCAACAAAAGGGCGGATTACCAGGGAGAGAATATACTGTGGTGCAAAACCATACAATATTTTATATGTCATTGTACAAAGTTTACACAACAGCACAGAGAAGGTTCAAAGCACAAAGCAAAATCCAAAACAGAGAAAGTACTAGGAGCCTTCAAAAATGGGACAAGTCCTTTTATTCTACAACGTAGATCAATCTTGTACTGCAATATTACAATCCTGTATGTCAATGACCCGACACAGGCCATGTTACGGTGCACAGCACCTGCGTCAGGGGTCTACATCAATAATAATAATACAAAGAAAGAATAAACATATAAAACAGAAAATTAATGAAGTTAAAAAATAATTAAAAAAGGAACCTTGAAAACAGATACACATTAGAGAGATACAATATAGTTTAAACATGCATACCAGACAAAATGTATAGCATTGACCAATATATATAAAATAGAACAATGAAGTGTATGGTGAATGGTGCCTTAAAAACAGAATCTGATATGGGTATAAAGGCAACTTGGTGCAATATGATACATCAGAAAATGACATATGTAATGTGGATGTAAACCGTGCTCAGTGCATGTGATGAGTCGAGAAATGAAAGTGACAAAATATAGGTGCACAAATGTGAAAGGTTGATTATTGCAAACTGAAGAAAACTCACTGTTCAATATCTAGTTTCCAATATGAAAATACCCAGCCACACAACTGGATACAAAACGAAAGGGACTTTGTCCTTAAAGAAATAATGAAATGAAAGCCTAAGCATATTTCAGATCCCCACATTAAAACCTTAGATTATATCTGGTCCATTAGCAAAAATAACGAGTCAGGAAAAGACCAAAAAAAACAGGTGTTATACAACAATACCATTCAAATGCATCAAAATGGACTGGTTAGTCAACATAAAGTTAGGATTGATCGATAAAAACCAGAACCAACTCATCCAACTATATCTATTTTATGCAGAAATACTTGAATAGTGAATGATAACTCAAATAAAGGCAATATGGTATGGGCAAAATAAATGCCATCAAAATCAACAGGCAGCCATAGATAGTAACATTACTACCATGCTAAATGAAAAAAATCTGTTGTGATGCCAGTGCCACAGATTACATGGCGTTATCAGTGTTACAAGATACAAAGCATCATGAATTCGGTTAGAAGCACAAACCTAGTCCAACCGCTTTAGAAGCAGCTGAAGCCTTCTACCAGGCACAACCAGAGCCAGAACTCTATAACCTATCCTTGCCTGCTGTGTTATTTTGAAGGTCTGTCCTCCATCCTCACTCACAGTACCCCACTGCCTCACCAGCAAAACCTACCCCCCTGCAACAGCCCCACTACATTGCAGCTACACAACTACCTCACAAACTCCCCACATCTCCATAAACTACCCTGCTGCAACTGCCCCACCCCAAAAACTAAGCCATCGCCATATAAACTGCAGTAACCCCAAAACGTCTGCTGCAAATGCACCACCATCCTGCAAACTGCCTTTAGCCCCCCAAACTAGCCTCTAAAACTGCCCTGCTACTCCAAACGTATCCCCTAAACTCCAAAATTATACCCTGCAACTCCTCAATGATTCTGTAAATTGCCTTATTCCCAAAAACAACACCTTGTAACTGCCCCGCCCCCAGAAATACGCCACATCATCTACTCCCTGCAACTGCATCATCACTTTGCAAACTGCTACAGTCCTCCATATCTACTCCATAACTGCCCTACACCTACTCTGTAACTCTACCTACTACTTTGTAATGCGCCCCACCTCCATAGACTATCCTTCTGCAACTGCCTCATCACCCCACAAACTGCTCCAACCCCCAAAATTGCCTCCTGAAACTACCTCCTGCAACAACCTAATACCTCACAAACAGCCCCACCCTCATAAACTATTTCAATGCAACCGCACCACCATCCCTCTAATTGTCTCATCCTCAAAAACTACTCCCAGCAACTTTCCCACCACTCCATACTACTCCACTCCAAAATACTACCTCCAGTTCCACATACTACCATTCCTCTCAAGCCTCTCCCCAGTCTTACCACCCATCTGTCACCTCTCCCAACCTCACCCTGCCAATTTCTTATCTTTCCCATCTCTCTACTGCTCTCCATTTCCACCAGCACTTCTGTTCCACACACCATCCCCTAGCACTTGTCCTCTCTTCCATTCCTCCACCCCCACCTCCTATCTTAGTCTTATACAATAGGGCAGGAAAGCCTGTTCTAGTCAATTCACTCCTAACATGCTTTCTTTGCAAAGAAAAGATTTATAAAGCAACCCAAGGATCGGAAAGTCATTCTGCTTTATAACAATTCAGGAGGTGTTCAGTGCAATGTACAATCTCTTGTACCATCTTGTGCTGGTTGTAGATTGAAACACTCAGCTTTGCTCAAATGCCTAATAAAAATAAACAAGGAAGTGAACTTTGTGAGTTCTAGCAGAGAACAATTAAATAGGACTAAAACTCATACTCTGTTTTCTGGGCACAGTATGTAAGATGAAAAATAGAATAAAGTCAAGATGTCATGTTTCACAGTTAGAGGAGGATGTTTAATAAAACTTAGCCTGGAGAAGGAAGACCTCCCTCCAGTTTCCCATTTCTTTTCTTCCCCCCAATCTTCTTTCTTGTTCTCTTTCCACATCTTATTCTCTAAGCCTCCCTCTATCCCATCCACCTCTTTTCTTACTGCTGGGCCTGGCTGTTGTCCCATACTTCATTTCTTAATCCCTATTAAGTGCTTATGCTCCTGGCCTGCTTCTTGTTTGCATGCCATGCCAGCTGCTTGTATTGCTTGCACTACTGAGCAGTGATGTATTTTGTAAAGATTCATAGGCCAGTAATGATTTCAATGCTATTGGCCTGTAAACCCCCACCCGATTAAGAGGATGGAGTCCAGCCAGGGATGGCCCAAGTGTATCTGATGCCCTAAGTGAAACTTCAGCTGTGCCTCATCCCCATGGTGAACCTCCACCTACCCCCCTGCCCTTCTTCAGTAATATTTGAAAATTAATATGAAAAAGATTACATTTTTTAAAAATGTATTATCGGGTCAAGCATCTCTCTCTTACCCTCTCCTCCCCCCACCTTGCCTCCAGCTGGCCCCAGGGTTTTCCTTCTGCCTCATCCCAGCCACAGGGCAACAGGAAGTTGGGACATGGCAGAGGGAAGCCTCAGGGCCAATCAGAAGCAGACTGGCTTAACTGCTGTTGCTGCCAACGAAGACACACAAGTTTGGAGGACTGCGGGATAGGGAGAGGCTAGTCTTAATTTATGAGCATAACTTTTAGATTCCTTTAATTAAGATGAATTTTCAGCTGAAAAGTTATGCTTCTAAGTTTGGCTGAAAATAGGGCACAGATTTAGGAGGCAAATTTAGAAGAATAAATTTAGGAGCTCAGCATTTTCTGAATATTGGGCCCAGAATTCAGAAAATGCTGAGCCCAGAATTGCTAGCAGAGCTAAGAATAGATTAAAGAGAATAGGGCCTAGAATAGAGCCTTGAGGAACTCTACATTGCATGGGCACATATGTGAAACATCATTACTCCATAGTAACATAGTAAATAACGGCTGATAAAGACGAAGTATGGCCTATCCAGTGTGTCCATCCACACCATCTAGTATTCCTTCCTCTCCTTAGAGAACCTACATGCTTGTCCCATGCTTTCTTGAATGGTGGGAATTGGCTTTCAATCACCTATAGAATACATTTTAAGAGGTTGCTATTCAAAGTGAGTTAACTGGGTAGGAGAGGTTTCTGCCCAGTTAAATTGCACGGAGCAGGTCATGAGCAGATATTCAGAGGCACTTAACCAGAGATACCATTGAATATCCACTCTGACTGTCAAGGCTTGCGGGCTGCGGAGAGGGGAAGAAAAGGATTCCCTGACCTGCAGGTGAAGGAGGAAAAAGAGAGAGAGAGAGAGAGAGAGAGGGTTGCTGGACCCACAAGGTGGTAGGAGAGGGAAAAGAAGAGATGCTGATACTTGCAGGGGAAGGAGGAATGGAGAGATGCTGGACCAGCAGGTTGGGGGGAGAGGGAGAGGAACAGATGCTAGGATTTGTAGGGGAAGGAGGCAGAGGGAGGAATACTGGAATCACAGGGGGGCACAAGAGGGAAGAGAGGGGTATTTTCTGTATCCCTGGGGGGAGGGAAAAAGATAAGGAGATACTGGGATTTATTGGGGAAGAGGTAAGAGGAAGAGGGAGAGAGATGCTGGATCCATGGGAGGGGGGATGGGGAATCGGAAGGAGAGAGCAGAGATGGAGGGATGCTGACCCTGGGAGATGGGAAGAAGAGAAAGAAGAAGGATGGAGAGATGCTGGCCTGGGAGGGAGCTGTGTTGGAGAAAGGGAAGAGTGAGAGGAGAAGCTAGACATGGGGAGGGATAGGGACACATAGGGGCGATGCTGGATATGTGGAGGGGAGGTAGGACATAAAGTGGGTGATGATGTACAGAGGGGGAAGGATGAAGACACAGAAGGGAGATGCTGAGCAGAAGAACAAGGACACAGAGATGGAAGATGCTCAACATGGCAGGTACACAGAGGGGAGAAGCTACACAGGGCAGAAAGGGGCACAGAGGGAAAATGAATGATGGACATGGAGAGAGAGGAAATGCCAAATGGACAAAGAGACCCTGGCAAAAAAAATTAAGAGAAAGCAAAAAACAGATACTGGGACCAACATAATTAGAAAAAATGCCCAGACAATAAAGGCAGAAAGAAGAACTTTATTATCCATTTATTGATTAGATTATGTAAGTTTTTGGAATGTACGTCTGCCAGAACTGGTTTAGATATGGCTGGGACCCTTGAGAAAAACCTCACCCATTGGCTTTCAATCTTGTGGAAATGAAAGAAAGTTTGGGGAAGGAAAAATAAATCTGTGGAGATGACAGAATTAAAAATCATGGGACCCTTTTTCAAAGAGGAGGTAAGCCAATGTGGGCTTACCGCTTGCTAAAAAGGAAGTACTTCTGGGCTACCACAGCAACCCAGCAGTAGTTCTCACCCCCAGTGCACCATCATATCCGGCACTACAAAAATATCAGCGCTAATCAGGCAGTGCCACATGCTGCCTGGTTACTGCTGGGCTAGGGTGGGAACCCTTACCGCCACCTCAATGGGTAGTGGTAAGGGCTTCCCCCTAAATGGCCGTGCGGCAAGTGCTTCACTTGCCACATGGACAGTTCTTTAAAAAAAGGAAAACCTACTTTTTACCAGCTGCGGTAAAAAGGGGGCCCCAGTGCACGTCAAAAACACACACCGATGCCAGCGCAGGCCCCCTTTTGCCGCAGCTTGGTAAAAGGGGCCCTTAAGCCTTAAGTTAGAAAAGGAATATTCTTTGAAAAGAAGCTTGTTATAACTGCAGTGCTGGTAACTACAGATAAGCAAGGCTTGTTTCAAGGACAAAGCTGTTCCTCCTGAAATAACCAAACAGCAGAAGAGAGGGTCTGAAAGTACACAATCCAATAGAAGCGAAACAAAGCACAAAAGAGCCTCCAAGGTTGAAACAACGTTGCAAACTTTAATAAAAGGGACCCGACACGGGCCGTGTTTCAGCGCTCCAAGCACCTTCCTCAGGGGTCTAACAAGACACAAGTGTAAATAAACAATAAAAATAGTGATAATAAATATCCATATAGCATAAAAACTATTGATAAAATATAATTGGGTTGGGACAGCAAAGGTGTGTGTATATATATATATATATATATATATATATATATATATATATATATATATATATATACACACACACAGATAAATATATACTATATGTGTAATATAATAAAATATAAATTACAACAAAAACATTCATAACCAATTAAAAATAAAGATATGCAATAATAGTGTATGTAGTTATATTTAAAACAAAAGACATTTACTCACTTACAGTTGCACCAGTCAGAGCTGGCATAAGTGCAGGTGCCTAAATTTGGCTGAGATGAGAGTAACTTACAATATTCTGTTAAGTTGTGTGTAAAACTGGGAGAGAGAGAAAGGAAGGCTCCTAAAGCGCCGAGCAGCTCGCACGCATACATAGAGGGGCATAATGGAAAGATCGTCCAAGTACGAATTAGGACGTTCTTACGAAAACGTCCAAAAATAGACCTGTATAATGGAAAAATAGTGTGGGCGTTTTTCGATAATCGATTATCCCTGTAAGAAAACAATCAAATGACGAGCGCATAAACGTGAGTAAATTGGGCGCCCTAAGATGGTCGATTATTGCAGGTGCAAACGACCAAATCACGTGGTGTGTAAAATAATGTACATAGGTGTATCGCAAGTACAGTACATGTTGTTCAGGCCATCCAGGTACGGAAATATATGAGGAACGCATATATGTGTCAACTACAGACATATCATGCTGCTCCACCCATACTTTCATCATATGTGCCCATCTGAATGTCCGGATCTGCATGCACTGTACACCTACTGAACATGCAGTAAATGCATATTGTGTATATGGGAAAAGGGTCGGGTGGGGTGCGTCATACTCATCTATATAAGGCACGTTTCACACTCCTGCAGGCATGTGCACGTCAAAGACGTCTATGCTTACGAGGGCGTCCACGTGCTGATAGGGGCCATATATGGAATGGTCATCCATATATGGAGCTGTGCATGAAACGACGTCCCTCACGCAAGGTCGTCTATATAAGGCACTTCTTTTCCAACACGTGGAAAAATGGCACAACGAAGAGAACCCAACTTCGGACAGGAGGAGAGCCTGCTGCTGGTGCGGCTGTGCGTAAGGCACCGGCACAGGCTGTTTATCCAGCATCATCACCTGCCCCCCAGGCTGCAGGCCATGCGAGCCTGGTCCCGCATCCGGGAAAGGTTAGAAAGGTAAGGTTATGGCCCAACCCCCCTCCCCTCCTGTACCTACACATATAACAGCTCCGTCATCAATGTTACCAGCAGTAACTGGAGTGTCCATGCAAGGATCATGAGTAATATAGGAACATGCACAATCACTAATAATTTGTATGTTATTGAAACGACCACCATTCCCACATCCCTACCAGAATGTATTTCGTTAGGTTAGGTATGTGACTATGCTATTAGTGTTATGTGACAATTTCGTTAGTTATGTGAAGGCCACATTTTCCAACCCCTCTTTGCAGCCAGTGGGTTACAACGCCTCCGAATAGTGGAAGCATGAGACCAATGAAACCTATACCATACTTTATAACATGGTCACGATAACACATATAAAGTAGTTTAACAAGCATACATTATAATGTATACAAACGGTACTGTCTGGCCTCATGCCCACCTCTCTGGCATCATCTGCATAGGAACCAACTCGGTGGCTGCTGTGGGTGCTTCACCACCCCACCCCCAATATCAAATATGTATGGAGGGAGGGGTCATCTCCACTGGGGGTTCCACCCCCCAAAATGGTAAAAAGGTGGCTCCTATGATTCACTACCAATGGAGGTGCCCCCCCCCCCCCAACACTGTAGACCCTCTCTCTCTGGTATGTGAATAGCAAATGAATGTGTGCAGAGGACAAAAAGGACCAACACCCCTGACCCCTGCTCTACAAACTTATATCTTACAGACGCTTTGGAGTCCACCGGGACCTGGAGTCCCTGAGGAGGCGGTTCCGCCGGGTGAGGCGGGAGAGGCCCGACCTCATCCGGGCGGTGCGAAGGCACCTCAGGGCTCGCCGTAAGTATTCAAAAACAGGACACCTGTACAGATTACTACATACATTTCATGAATAAAGCAAATGTGTTGTACAATATCACTTCCCATGTGCCTAATAGCCACCTAGTAATACCATATCTGTCCCAGATCAAGGATGCAGGTTGCAGGGGTTCTCCCATGAGCGTGCCTGCAACGTCCGACCATCCCCCCGAGATGAATGAGATGATATGCCACACTTTTCTATTCCCCTTATTGTGGTGGCTGATTACTGTGTCCTGGTACAGCTGCCTGAGGCCCTACTTTTACTGCATGTTATGGCCTAAATCACATAAAAGAATTGTGCTCAACACCCTTCCCACTGCCCCCCCCCCCCCAATAACTCCTACAACAACTGCCCATCAACCCCTCGTTGCATCTCACAATGCAAACATGCTGGTCAGCAATGAATTTGGTATGGCAACATGTCCTGCGTGGTGTGTGTCAGAGGAGGGTCCAGGGTTCTGTTTCATGTCATCTGATGCAGCTCATTCCCCATGGGCATAGGCTACGCCTTACCACACCCTGCCCCATCCCCTGCCTCACGCCACCCAGCTACTGCACTATGCAAGCCATGGTGTATGCACTGATCTCAATCACACTCCTTTTACATACACAGGGCTCCACCAGCAGGAAGCTGAGCGCGAGGTTGAGGAGGGCCACCACCTCCAGGAGGAGGAGGAGGAGGAGGAGGAGCAGGAGGAGGAGGAGGAGCAGGAGGAGCAGGAGGAGGAGGAGCAGGAGAAGGGGCACCTGGATGAGGAGGAGGAGCAGCAGCCAGGCCAGGAGGCGGCCCACCAGGAGGAGGAGGAGGACTCGGAGGAGGGAGTCCTCATCATAGATGAGGAGGATGAGGATATTAATGAGGACCCCTCCCCACCTGCAGCTCCGTATGAGGCCTCTCCCTCCCCTCAGGCAGCGCCATCGCCTGGCCCACCTCCATCCCCTGGGCCAGCTTCAATGTCCCCTGGCCCACCTCCATCCCCTGGGCCAGCTTCAGTGTCCCCTGGCCCACCTCCATCCCCTGGGCCATCTTCAGTGTCCCCTGGCCCACCTCCAGCCTTTGGCCCTGCTACTGTGGTGCGCCTCCTGCAGCAGGTGGTAGATGGCCAGCAGCAGCTTATAGTTGGCCAGCACCAGCTGCTGCAGGAGGTGAGAGCCCTACGGCAGGGCAATGAGCAGCTCCAGGGCCCACTAAGGGTACTGCTGGGGCTGCTCATTGCCCTGCTACAGAGGGCCTTGCTCAGAGGGCGTGGCCGCCCTTAATTTAAATAGGGGGGGCCTGTTGGGGGTGTGGGGAGTGGGTGGGGGAGGGAATTGTTGGGGTTGTGTGTGTGGGGGGAGGGAAATGTTGGGGGTTCTGTGGGGGGTGGGGGAGGGAATTGTTGGGGTTGTGTATGTGGGGGGAGGGAAATGTTGGGGTTCTGTGGGGGGTGGGGGAGGGAATTGTTGGGATTGTGTGTGTAGGGGGAGGGAAATGTTGGGGTTCTGTGGGGGGTGGGGGAGGGAATTGTTGGGGTTGTGTGGGTGGGGGGAGGGAAATGTTGGGGGTTCTGTGGGGGGTGGGGGAGGGAACTGTTGGGGTGTGTGGGGAGTTGTGGGGGGGAGGAGGGCATTGTTGGGGCTTATTTTGTAGGGGTGGGGGTGGGGGGAAATAAATGTTTCTGTTACAATATAACTATCAGGGTGTGTGTGTGTGTTTGTCTCCCTTGTGCATTACATATCACCAAATGGTGCTGTTGAGTTGAGAGGAAGGAGGCAGCAATATGCATAGCATTAAATGTGCTGTGTGAATGAGAAGGTGATGTATGTCTGAGAATGTTGGCCATACAGAACGCCACCTGTTCATTCCAACCTGCATGGCCATATGTGCAGGGGGGTTGGGCCGGGGAGGCTGGATGGATATTTGTGTTCATGAATAAAAATGGCCAGCCAGCATCTCTCTCTCCCTTCCTCCCTCCCCTCCACCATACTGACCCACAATACAGAGTGCCATCAATAAGAGATTAATGTACCACGTGTGATCTGCCAGGTACACACTTCCACATAACTCCAGGTACCACATACACAGTGTTTGCTGTCTGATGGACACATATCCTTACCCACAAGCCACATTGGTGGGGGGGGGGGGGGGGCCCAAGAAGGACCTACAAACAGCTGGCTCATATTTTCACATTGAATACATCAGCTATGGTATATAATGCTGAGGAGCAAAAGGGAAACAATGGGAAACAATGGGAAACCCAATAGATGGATGGTTACTTCATCACAGTTGCAATGTAATACTTGTGTTAGGGAAGGGCACAAATAAAAATGGTGCTCATTATTTGCAGGTGTGATCACACTTTCTCCAGTAGTTGATCAAGGTGTGTTACATTCAAGTATTCTGGGTTTGTGTCAAACTTTGTTCCTGAAGTGACTTGCCTTAGGTGGGATTTGAACCAGCAACCTTATGATTATAAGGCTGGTGCTCTAACCACTAGGCCACAGCAGCCACCAGGCTTTAGCCACCACCAGTTACTTTGGGTTGGTACCTGTACACACACCCCTCTCCCTCACCACCACGTCATAGGCCTCAGTGGCACTACCTGTAGCCACCTCGATCATTTTGTCCAGGCTACCGATTAAAAACAATGTAATGTGCATGTTCCCTACCCTACTACCTATGGAGCAATTTAGGAAGGTGTTCCATAATGTGCTATACACATCTATTGCATTAATCATTCTCCCCTCCCCCGCCTATGGACCTTGAGAATGGGTGGCCACTTCATAAATGGGGACTGGGGTACACCACATAAACAAGGAAGATGGAAGCTACCGGGAACCAATACAGCACCTCCAACAGCTGGCCCACACCACTGAGGACCTGCCAACCCCACAGTACAGTGCACAGGAACCTGGTGAAAAGAGAGCTACCTAACATCTGACTCCAGACTACATACATACAGTGAATGCACACTCCTTGACTAATTTATGAGCACAAAGAGAAGAGGTGGCAGACAAATGAGAGCTTACCATGAACGTCTGTTTCAAGACTGTGTAGTGTGCCTTTTATCTTCTGGAACATTAGCTGCACATCTCCCTGATTGAAATGACCCTTACCGAGGGGTGCTTGATTTGGGCCGACTGTACTAAATTCTTGGCCCCCACACACTGCCTGCTACAACCAGGCAGAGAGAATGGGAGAAAGGAAGGGAGCATCAGGGGATGTGGAAGACAGGAAACGGAAGGCGTGGTGGCTGAGGGCCAACAATAATTCCCCCCCCCCCTAAATACACAGGTGTACCCAAGCATACATTGCTAAACACATACCTTCATATAAGTGAGGGTAAAACCCTGTAAATGATTATTACGAACAACCGGCAAGGTCTAAGTGCAGGAAATGGCAGGTAAAATGGCAATGAAGAAAGGGAAGGCAGGTGGAGATGCCCATACTTATCTACTCATAATCGAAACCATGTGTTCCTAATCGCTATCTGAGCTGGGCACGCTTAGGAATTATGTGTATAATTGAAAAAGAAACGCCCATATCAGAAACGCCTATTCCCCCGTCTCAATGGGCGTTCTTGGCGCCTATATATACGCCCACTCCGTATTTTCGAAAACCCCATTGGTACAATACCACCACGCATGCCGCCGACCCGGAAGGGTAATTTTGTCGAAGCAGAGGTGGAGCTCCTGGTGCAAGAAATAGTACAGCGGCACCGGAGTCTGTTTGCTCCCACAGGGCAGAGGCTGGCAGCAACATTAAAGCAGCGCGAATGGGAGGCAGTACGGGACAGCCTGAATGCTGTCTTCCATGCTGGGAGAGACGTGGAGGACTGCAAGAGGAAGTGGCGGAAGCTGAGGAGGGATGTTCGGAGGAAGGCGGGGGCCAATCCCCCAGGCAATGACACTGCCAACCTTACGCCCATGGAGCTGATGGTGTACTCCCTCCTACCCCAGGAGGGCATCCACGGGATTGGCTCCCTGGACACCTCGGGCCAGGCTGAGGACTCAGGTAGGTGTTTCATTATGCAGTTGGGGTATCTGTTGTGCTGCAGTACACTTGTGTTATAGAAGTTGGGGTCAGGGGGAGGGAGGTGAGGAGTGGGGGGCAGGAGGAGGGAGGTAGGTGGTGGTGGGGGGGGGGAGTATCTCTGGCTGTCTTTATGTATATTAACAGGCCACCTTTATGATGCTGTTGTGACCTGGTAACCCCTACTCACTAGCTCTCTACCCTTACTCCCTATCCCTACCGTTGTCATTGGGTTTCCTCTTACTTGTCCTGTGTGCCCATATTTATTGAATTAATTGTAAGCTCTATTTGAGTAGTGGTAGTGGTCATGTGTGTTATAGGAGCAAGCAGACAGGGTGGGTGCTGTGTGTGTGTGTGAGCACCCCCAATATTGAGGAAAGATCATGTAGCTGTGCAGGGAGGAGTGTTGGTCACTGGGCTTAGCACCCCCAATACTACTTTCCAGTTGGCTCCTATGGGTGTGTGTAGGTTACTACTGTGGCAGAACTTTGGGGGCCGTCCTTCCCTACTACTCCCTCCTATTTTCCCATTACCAAACTGTGCCTAGTTCCTCCTGTGACCTCTGTGCTCTACTGAGTGTGGGCCACATGCATTCAACTGAAGGAGCCTGTAATGGGGGTCATAAAGCAGTTCTATGCAGTTTAGCAAGTCAGTAGTAACACAACACATGCTGCAATGTTGTTCAATTTAACAATTATACAACTAACAGCTTGAGCACAACGTTGTGAGTGGTGTCCTTCTCTTGGCTGCTCATCCACCACCTCTACCCAGCTGCCTGCGGGGCTCTCTCTTTCGTACCCGTGTCAATTCCATTCCTCCTCACCATCTCTTTGCTGGGTCATCAGGTTGGGGGACATACCAATGTATATGAATGCTGAAAGACAAAAGTGGGTTATTTGCACCAATACTATTCCTCACTCTTGTGCTATACAAGTGATGACTCAGAGGAGGCTGGCCCTAGTGGCCTGCAAGGCCAACGCCCTACACCACCAGTCCAGCCTCAACCTCCACAGCCTGCAGCACCAGCAGTCCAGCCTCCACCACCTGCACCAGCTGTGCATCCTCTGCGTCCACCACCACCTGCACCAGCTGTCCAGCCTCTGCCACCACCAGCTGTCCAGCCTCTGCCACCACCACCACCACCACCACCTGCACCAGCTGTCCAGCCTCTGCCACCACCACCACCACCTGCACCAGCTGTCCAGCCTCTGCCACCACCACCACCACCACCACCTGTACCAGCAGAGGCCGCACCTCCAGCACCGGAGGACTTTGTTGAGGAGGAGGAGGGCCCAGCTCCCCGCCAGAGGCCATCCGGCCAAAGGAGGCAACTCCTGCGGCTGGCCACGGAACTACTCCGCCACAACGTGCGCTTGGAGGAGTACCGGCAGCAGAAACTGGAGCTGCAGCGCCAAGCACTGGAGGCACAGCAGCGAGCACACCAGGAACTCCTCCAGGCGCAACGTGAAGGCCACCAGGAGGTGCTCCAGCAACTGAGACGGCTGGAGCAGAGCATCCAACACCTGCGCCCTCAGGGCACCGCGCCTACTCCAGCCCCCGTGCTGCTGGAGCAGCCCCTGCCATCAACATCCTCCTCCACTGACCACCAGCAACCACCAGCTAAGAGGTGGGCATTGCGATCCTCAGCCTCCGCACCCACTCCTGCAGCACCCACCAAATCTGCTCCCATTCTGGGTCCTGTGGCCAGACCACTAGAACCAAGAAGGTGGCCCGATTTCCACGGTGCAGCCGAAGCCGCAGGCTGCCATGGGGATAGGGAGGAGGACACTGGGAGCAGCAGCTCAGAAGAGGGTGAAGAGACTTCCCGTGCAGCACCAGCTGCAAAGGAAGGGCGTGGGAGGGGTAGGAGGGGACGGGGGAAGGGAAGGGGAAAATGATGGGACATGCTGTAGGGTGAGGGTTGGTGGGAGGGGGGTGGGTGTGGGAGGGGGGTGGTGGTGGTGGTGGGGTTGAACACACACATGCACTGAATGTAAAAAATAAATGTTCACTTACTTTCACCTAAAACTTGTTTCAATGAGTCTTTGTCTTGCTCTTACGCCAAGCTGGTAGGCATTGAGCTCTGCTCTGTGGGCTGGGGGTGGAGGGGGCTCCTCTTCCAGCTCATCTGGGGCCTCTTCTGGTGGTGGCTGTGGCTCCTCTGGGAGAGGCTATCCTCTGCGCTGGGCCAAATTGTGTAACATGCAGCACGCCACAAAGATCTTGGCCACCTTTTCTGGACTGTAGAGCATCTCTCCTCCAGACCGGTCCAGACAGCGGAAGCGGTTTTTCAATAAACCAAAGGTGCGCTCAATGATCCCCCGGGTGCTGCGATGTCTCCTGTTGTAGGTTTCTTTTGGCCCTGGTTGTGGGTGGATCAGGGGGGTCATGAGCCATGTCCTCTGCGGGTAGCCTCGGTCACCTTTGCACAAAAGCAGAATGAGATAGATGAGTGTGTATCGCTTGGAGCAGGTACAGGGGGGGCGGGGGGATTTGGATAGTGGGTTGTGGTGGAGGAAGCCAGGGCGGAGGGTTGCCCAGTGGAGGAGGTCTAGTATGGGTGGTACATGCATGTTGCACTTACCTAGTAGCCATCCACCAATGAACTCCCCTCGCTCGAACCTGCGGAAGATGCCCGAGTGCTGTAGGATGTAGGCATCGTGGCTGGAGCCGGGGTACCTGGCACACACATCTAATATCTCCCCCTGGGCATCACATACAACTTGCATGTTCATAGAATGAAATGCCTTCCTATTTCTGTAGGTGGCTTCGTGTGCCCGGGGGGGTCTGAGGGCTACGTGTGTGCAGTCTATCACACCGATGACCAAGGGGAATCTAGCAACAGCATAGAAGGCGGCCATGTTGTTGTGCAGGGCCTGGGGGGTGGTGGGGAAAGTGATGTAGTGTGAGGTGTGAGTTATGAAGGCATCCAGGAACTGGGTGAGACAGTGTGAAATAGAAGCCTGGGTGAGGCCTGTGTTAGCAGCTAATACGGATTGAAAACTGCCAGTGGCCAGGACAGAGAGAGCGGAAGTGATTTTGAGGTGGGCAGGGATGGGGTTATTCCTACGTGTCTGGGGCTGAAGGAGGGGTGTCAGCTGCTCACACAGCTGACGAATGGTGGCCCTATCAAACCTGAACCTTGTTAGACACTGCTGGTCAGTGAGTTGTAGGAAGGTGGTGCGGGGCCTAAACACTCGGGGCCGTGAATACCTCCTGCGGTGGGTGGCCTCTTCGTGTAGCATGCATGCCACAAGTGCATTAAGTGCATCCATATCCCCACCACCAGTGCAAGTATTAGGACTAGTAGTCAAACAAACAGCAACACACACAGATCTTTCACTTCCAGCCACCACGCCCTCTGGCCACTCACTCGCCAAACAGTACAGGAACACAGAGACAAACGGAGGTCAGGGAATAGAGTATACACGTGGGAAGAGTGAATGGGGAGGGATAGGGGGAGGGGAAGGGGGCGATGGAGCAAAGGAGAAGGAGTAAGGAAAGGTCAAAGGGTAAGACACAAAAAGAGGCAGGGCACACAGACGACCGTCACAGGTACTCAACACGCTCGGCTTTCTCTCTGCAACCACCACTTCAGCTCTTCCACCAACAATATCGCCACTCTCCAACTACACACAATCGCTAATGGGTCTAAAGACGCTTTCCCCCTTGCTCTGGTCGCTTTTATTTCGGGTCCATCATATTATGCCCATCTTCCCGCTCAACCAGAGCCATTTCGCTATTCGTTATACGTTGTACCCGTCCACGTCGTATCACCGCCCCTAACACGCCCCCGACACGCCTCTTATTTGGACGTTTTTACGTCCACGTACGAGCGACACGGACGCACTGAAACATTGCTTTCGATTATATGGATTTACTCGTTTTTGTGAGATTAACGTCCATCTCCCGATTTAGGTCAGAACTTGGGCGTTTGTCTCGTTCGATTATAAGCAGGATGGTGACCCAAAGTCAGAAATCAATCTAAGTACATAAATCTGCATGTCTTTTCTTTGTTTTAAATATAACTACATACACTATTATTGCATTTCTTTATTTTTAATTGGTTATGAATGTTTTTGCTGTAATTTGTATTTTATTATATTACACATATAGTAGAGTGGAGACCAAAGCAGTTAGGGGTGCAGTGGAGATCTTTGGGATGTTTTTGCTACCCATTATGGGGGCAATTCTACAACCAGGCACCTCCATTTAGGCTCCCCGAGGATGCACAGTAGGAGCCTGTTCTATAATGGCACCATGGTGCCCAAGCTCCGTTATAGAAGACTAGCATAACGCGGTATCAGTATGCCTAACATTTACTCACTTACAGTTGCACCAGTCAGAGCTGGCATAAGCGCAGGTGCCTAAATTTGGCTGAGATGAGAGTAACTTACAATATTCTGTTAAGTTGTGTGTATAACTGGGAGCCCTCTATATGTACGTCTCTTTGCATTTACACGCTCTGTAAGTTAGGCGTGCCATTGTAGAATAGCACTTAGGTAACTTGTTGGCGCATTTGAAGGTACGTGTACACTTAAGTGCATAAGTGCTAGCGTTTGAACAGTTTATGCATACAAGAGCACCTAGATGATACAATTGCCTTTTACAGGGCTAGAATTACCAATGTTCTTGCTCTCGTTAGTACTAATACTATTAACACATGTTCTTTTACCACAGGGGACCCAGTTACTAATCACATATTAAAGATGCTAATGCATGCTAACAAAGTAGTACACATTAGTAACAAGCTAATAGACAACAACCTGCACTGTCTATATGTTTTTCCATATCTCAGTTCTCCATAGTCCTTTCAGTTCATCTGATGCTGTTCATTGTTTCACAAATATAAAAACATTAACCTAATACTAACAACAACAAATATTATTCTGAAACACAACATGAATCCAGAGCCATCTACAAGTGTGAGAACTGGTAAAATCTGTTTTACTTGCTTTTTAAGTAGAGTTATTTTCAACACTTTCTTTCCATCATGTTCTAACACGGATTAAAGTAGCATTATGACACTCTGACTCGATAAGCCTGTTTTGAAATACATACCCAAAGGGGTTTATTGCTTTTCTTTGTGTCCTATGTAGAGAATGATACGGAGACGGGGACATGCGATTAATCACAGGGATGGGGCGAACAGAGGTCGTAGGGATGGGATGGTGACAAAGCCCACGGGGTGGGGACAGGGACAAACGTTGTCCCCGTGTTATTCTCTAATGCAGACAACAATGTTTAGATTTTTTGGAAAAACAAGCAAGAGTGCTGGCCAAAACTGGCAAAATTTGCATGGGAGCTCCTGTGCATTCCTGCTACCAGCACGTCTTCTGAGAGGACATTTACTGTGGGTAGGACTGTGGAAGACAGAAGAGCTAGACTGAAACCTGAGATTGCTGCTGACTTATTGTTCATCCACAGATTAAAAAATCATAACGGTCCTTCGTAGGGTGTATTTCTCCACCGCTAGGGCATGCAGAGCGGGTTCTGTTTTGTACCCCTGGACATTTTAATAGGGTAGATTCGGGTTGCTTGGGGTAGTAGCTATTGTTGGGGTTGGAAGGGTAGAGGGTAGTGGTGGTGGTTGTTTGCTGTTATTCTTGTTTTCTATTTGTGATTTATAAACAACAGAATATTGTTCCTTTTTATACTTTAATAAAAAAAAATTTAAATATAAAATCATAAGCGTTCGAGGCTTGTGCAGATAAGGGCAGAGCCCGCAGGGACGGGGCAGTTACGGGGACATATCCCACAGGAACAGGGCAGAGATGGGGGACAAACTTTGTCCCCATGTCATTCTCTAGAATAAAACCAACTTCTTTCTACACTCTCAGATCTAATCCTCTCAGCTGCCCTCTAACTCCCACTGAACTCTTATGGAGCTGCTCATGGCAGGATCATAGGAAGAGAATACAATACAGGGAGGCCTGGTATTGCTGCCCTTTCAAAACAGGAAGGCGAGAGCATATGTTTTACAAGCATAAGAAGTGATATTTTTCGGTGTTGGAGAATGGCATTTCAACAGGGCTGATTTTCAAGTCAGCTGTTCTAAAATGCTGCTTTAAAGTGCTATTTAAACAAGTAATACAGTAGTGATATTACCACTGGTGACACTGTCGTTCTTTTTATGGATGATATGCTTCACTGATACAGTCTCATTACGTATGTCATGACAACACTGATGAGGCATAGTGCATGTAATAAGACAAAAAAAAAACAACCAGACGTATTTGCCATGAAATTGGGAGCCATCCACATTATAGCACTGAGACATCCCATTTATAGTTTTATTTCAAAGGTTTGTGCATTCCATTTCCTAGCGTCTACATTTCAGCTGTAAGGCAGTGACCTCCTTTGCCCTACAAAATCTCTTTTCTCAAAATATGGCACATTTCTCTATTAGTAACCTGCCATTTCTAAACTGCCTTTCCAAAAATAATTAGAATAGGTACAACAAAATTGTAAAGCAGTTAAGAATTATGAAAAGTTAATAATATAAAGACAGTAATATAATAAACTGATAAGATCACCACAATAATTTTCAAACACAGTCCAAGGTTAAAACTGCAAATAATAAGCGAAAAACAAATAAATATTACAGCAAATAACCCATAGAAACAATAAATTATCTTAATAAAATGCCTGTAAAAATAACCATGCCTTCTACAATCTTCTAAAAGGCAAATCATTCTTAGCTAACTAGGAAGCCTATTTACTGAACTGATACAACACATTTGTGCACTGAAAATCTTGTTTCCACATAGTAAAATGTGTTACCACAAGCTACATAGAAATCAGAGGGCAAGTCTGCAATGATCACAATCCCAGACTCTCCTTTTCCCCTCACATGTGGGATAAAGGTGATCCATAGGTCAGCCAGCATTATTTTGAAAGATGGTACTAGTGAGGTAGGAGCAAGTGGGAATTTCTTCTGGAGGCTCCTAAAACCTATCGGGTAAAAACTAGGGAGGCTACTTGGAGGATTATATTTTTTCTAAGGGATAGAGTTTAGAAGCTGTGTAGCAAGGCCTTACTATGCTACTTATCAATTATTTGTATGTGCTGGGTGGTGGTGGTGGTGGGGGGGGGGGGGGGGGGGGGAGGGGTTGAGTTGGCAATCCTAGACTGTCTGGCTCACCATCATGGATCTTGCACAGGAAGATGGGAAATATCCTTTTTGCTACTATACGAAAAAGGGAATCCTAACTTCCCACTCCAAATAATGAAAATACTCCAAAAACAGGAAAGAAATCTTAGGAACAAGCAGGACAATTACAGAAACATGCTTTGACTAAGCACTATGTTAAATTCTGATGTTTTGCACTTTTAAGTTTAAACTTTTTTAGGGCATCAGAGAGTCATGTGCTTAAAACAGGTCAAAAGACATTTTCTAGGGAGTATCTCCCTTAGCATGTCCAGACCTTCAAATTCTTCTCATCATTTGCCCAATGGTTTTAAGTTGTGCTTCATATCTTATATGTGAAATTAAAACAGCCTTTAAACGATCTTAAAGTCTTCAAGCAACAGGTGAGTACTTATCTGAAACAGCTCTGCACAAAGGGAGCAAGAATGAACCACTATGCAGCCCCTTTAAGATGATGGCCCTTAGATTGGGGCTTGGGGGTTACTATTGCATACTGTCACATCCAAGAATGTGCAAAGCTTCCAGCCATTACACTGTGAGTAAAAATGGGTACTGCAGACAGTTAAATAAATTCTGCAAATATTTCACCCATGATAAAATGACACTTCCAGTTGCGTTCTTCAGATGCCACACACCATAAATATGCTTCCAGGACTCCCTGGGCAGGAAATTCTACAGGCTAGGGAAAACTATAGAAAAGTTATAGCATTAAGTGGAACCGAAAGAAGTGCTTCATGAACAGATCTTAAATTCTTCATAAGAATGTCACTCGCCAAACATTTGTAGTAGTTTGATACACGGTGCACTCCGATGCAGTGGCAGGACATCATTCTGGGTCCCTGTTCCAGAATAGTACCAGCAAAACTAATGAAGTTCTGGTGGTGGTAGTGGGGGTGGGGGGTGGAGGTGTCTCTTGTAGCACAGCAACCCAATAGCAGCAGATTCTGGAGGTATAAAACAGGGAGTGTAGGGAGGTCACGGAGCCAAAATGTAGTGGAAGAGTGATGGGTTTCCTGCCCTGGGCCCATTAGGACCTTCAACCAAAGAGACTAAGAACTAGAAGGAGATCAGGGGTGGGACCTTTTCCCAAAAGAAACAGAGAGAAGGGTGAAAAGTTTGAGCCACAGCTGAACCCCAGGATACAGGGTGTCTTATGCAGGAGAAAGGAGAGATCAACATAAAGATCTTGTCCTGTCCTCAAGGAGATGCAAGGAGAGAAAAGCTGCCACCAGTTCCATGTTTAAAGCAGAGAACAGGGACTGGAGCCCACAAAACAATGTGAGTAAGTGCTGGAAAGTTGTGTGCAGGGCTGGTGTTAAACATGCTGGGGCCCTGGGCAGAAACTTGGGAGGACACCCCTAAGCCCACCAGTAGGCTGCATCTCCTTCAGCTTTAAGCATGCTTAGGGGCCTCTGTACCATGAGGGCCCAGGGCAATTGTCCTGTGCACCTCCTAACACCGGCCCTGCCTGCATCCTACTTGCCTAGTCCAGAGAGGCTGAGCATGTGGAGCTTGTGATTCGAAATTAGAAATGAGTCTGAAAACCCCCCCAGAGAAGGACCTTTCCATAAGCACAGGGAAATTGCAGAGCCTGAAGAGTGACAGTATGGGAGGAGTCACAGAATGAGAAGAAGAGTGCATTCCTTTTGCCCATATCGTATATGTGTTTTGCTTTATTATTGGAGATGGGGGTTGCCAGAGGTCCCTAAAATGAAAAGACACCATGGAGCAGAAGGAGTTCAAAACCTGTACATAAGACAGGAGAATAGAGGAGACAACACACCACAGAGGAGATCATGGACTGTAAATACTGGGAACATATTTGATACTTTTTGCCATCACTTTAGTTTATTTTTATGGACTATCTCCTTAATCCTGTAATCTCGCATACTCAGTTTTTATGTTTAGCTTGCAAATTGTGTGCACAGGTTATAGAATTAGAAGGAGGAGTAGCTTAATGGTTACTGCAGTGGCCTGAGAACATGGGGAATTGAGTTTGATTCCCACTGCAACTCCTTGAGGGGCATAATTGAATGTGAACGCCCATCTCCATGGGCGTCTATGTCAGAGAACGGGTACGTGAATGGGTGGGACAGACCTTATTTTCGAAAAAAATGGGTGTCCATCTTCCACTTCGAAAATACGGTTTGTACAGACCAAAATGCCATGGATTTAGTCGTTTCCGAGCTGGGCGTTTTTTTTTTTAGCGATAATGGAAACTAAAAACGCCCAGCTCAAAAACGTCCCAATCCAAGCCATTTGGTCGTGGGAGGGGCCAGGATTCATAGTACACTCGCCCCCCTGACATGCCAGGACACCAACTGGACACCCTAGAGGTCAGTGCGGTGGATTTCAGACAACGCTCCCACATGCATAGGTCCCTTACCACGGGTGCTGAGCCCCCAACCCCCAACCCCCCTCCCCCAAAACCCACTACCCACAAATGTACAAGACTACCATAGCTCTTAGGGGTGAAGGGGGCACCTACATGTGGGTACAGTGGGTTTTGGAGGCCTCCCATTTACCGGCACAAGTATTACAGGTAGGGGGGATGGGCCTGGGTCCGCCTGCCTGAAGTGCACTGCGGTACCCACTAAAAGTGCTCCAGGGACCTGCATACATGCAGGCCTCTAGGACTTGTTGCTGCTGTATAATCTTGGTACACCAGTTGACACCTGAAGACTAATCTCTCCGAAAACGTCCTTTATTGGAATAAGCACGTTTACTCACAGTTAACTGCAGATCAGAGGTTGTGCCCCACTGGCAAAGAGTCTCCCTGGCACTGAGATTAGCAGTAGGTCAGAGCTGGCAGAATGGTGTACAATGCCCTCTTTCAGCCACATTCAAGGTAAGAACTAAGTTCTGTAACGTGGCTAACACATGAAAGGGATCTAAAACTGTCTTACAAAAATGGCCACTACCTCATGGACTACCGGAAAAAAAACAGGGCACACTCTGACCCAGTAAGCAGAGGGAAAAGCACCATGGGAGTACAGCCTACCAACTATCAACATCATGAGCATGTAAAAATTCCCTATAAACATGACTTGGCAGAAATCACCAACAAAATCGAACTCAGCTTAAACATCATGAACTCTTGGGCAAATGCATTCCAACTAAAACTCAATACAGAAAAAACACACTGCCTCATCATCTCATCCCAATACAACACATACAAACCCACAAGTATTAACATCCCAGCATACACCCTCCCTATCTCAGACAGCCTGAAAATTCTCGGAGTAACAATCGACCGTAACCTCTCCCTAGAGATCCAAGCGAAATCCACCATAAAGAAAATGTTTCTGTCAATGTGGAAACTTAAACGAGTGAAACCATTCTTCCCGTGGGAAATATTTTGCAACCTGATACAATCAATGGTACTAAGCCACGTAGACTACTGTAATGGAATTTATGCAGGATACAAGGATCAAATCATTAAAAAAACTCCAGACCACCGAAAACACAGCAGCCAGGCTTATATTTGGAAAAACGCATTTTGACAGCGCCAAACCACTCAGAGAAAAACTGCACTGGCTACCAATCAAAGAACGTATCGCTTTCAAAATCTGCACGACTGTTCATAAAATTATTTACGGCGAGGCACCTGGATACATGACAGACCTCATCGACCTGCCAACCAGAAACACCACAAGATCTGCACGATCTTACCTAAATCTCCACTACCCAAGCAATAAAGGACTCAGATACAAATCCACCTATGCTTCCAGCTTTTTCTACTTAAGCGCACAACTATGGAATGCACTGCCGAAAGCAGTAAAAACTATGCTAGACCACCTAAATTTCCAGAAAGCCCTAAAGACAGTACTGTTCAGAAGAGCATACCCCACCGACCCTACATAAAATTACCTGGACACCTGCGACACAACCTGCAACACAACTTAACCAAAGACCATCATGTACATTACCTGACTCTTCCTTCCCCTCTCCCTCTTTAAGTTCCCCCCAATTCTACCAACCATAAATGTATCTTACCCACCATAATATCACCTTGTATTCATTCATAAATTGTATTTGTTCAGACCGGAACCGGTTAACGTCGTTAACGGTTAGCATGTACGCCACATTGAGCCTGCAAAAAGGTGGGAAAATGTGGGATACAAATGCAATAAATAAATAAATAAACTACACTTAGTATTCTATGATCTTAATGAGTAATTTCTTAAGCATGAAACTGCTAGAAGGGTGTGCATGGGAGGAGCTTGCATGGCTCAAGGATGTGCCTAGCACTTATGCATGCAAGTAATAGAATACTAGCAGCGCATTGACACCAGGCACTGAGATAGCCTATGCTTGTGCCTAAAGTTAGGTGTGTAACTGTAGACATACACTAGTATTCTATAATAGCAATTATGCATGTAATTGCCATGATAGAATCTACACTTAGGTTCAGATTCAGTAAATGGTGCCAAAAGATAGGTGCCATTATAATCCGCACTCAGGAGTCCTTTTACTAAGCTGTGGTAAAAAGTGGCCTGCGGTAGTGCGAGCATATCTTTTGGGCTTGCGCTGGGTCATTTTTTTACTGTGTCTAGGAAAAAGGGCCTTTTTTAAAGGGGCCAGAAAATGGACGTAAGCTAAAATTGAAACCAGCGCGCATCCATTTTTGGCCTGAGACCTTACCACCACCCACTGAACTAGCAGTAAGGTCTCATGCGCTACCCGTGTGGTAAGCATGCATCATGCGCCAACTGATGTTTACCGCCGGGTAAGCGGCCCATGGCAGAAAATAGAAAATTATTTTCTACCACGGGATTTGGCACATGCTAAATTTAGAATTACCGCCTGGCTCACGTGCTAGCTGGGTGATAGTGCTGATTTGGCTTACGCTGTACACACATAGGCCCTCCCGCATCTTTGTAAACGGGCCCCTAAGATAGTATTCTGTAAAAGACGCACTATGCAGAATGCCTTCACACAATACTGGCTTGGCACACTTCTCACGTCTAACTTTGGGTGTGAGCAAAAGCTGGTGTAAATGCTGGTGCCCAACTGCTAATGCCAGTTAGATGCTCAAATCCAGGTATTCTATAACATCACACCTAATTTCTGGGAACACCCCTGACCTGCCCATACCCCTCCCATGACCACACACCCTTTGGAGTTGCACGTTATGAGATTTAGGCATTCATACTATAGAATAGGTTGTAGGGCAGATGCTTATGTAATTCCTAATGAGTGACAGTTAAGTGTCAAGTTACTCCAATAATTAATTGTTAGCACCTAATTGACTAATTTGTTTACGTGCAGATCTGTGATCCATGCCCAAATTTCAGTGACCTATACAAAATCTGGGGGTTATTGCACATAATTTTGGCTCCTGTGTTAGGTGATCTTTTGAGAATTACCCCCTATGGGCTTCATTGTTTCTTTAGCGTTTCAGCAGGCATTTCAGAAGGGGGATTGTAGGGGACTGCTGGTTTTATAGCTGGCTTTATTTTTTGCCTTGTTTTATAAGAGTATGTGTGTATTTCTATCACCCGCTCACAATGGTAGATGATGTGGACTATAAATTCTTAAAGTAAGTAAATAAATAAATAATGCTACTTTTGTATATGTTTCTGCACTTGATGAGGGTGCTATAAATGGGTATTTTTATTCTAACCTGTATCAGCCTCCTTCAGTTATTTTTCCTGTGTGAGTTTTGTGAGCGTCTCTGAAGACTATTCATACAGCGAGCCATCAGGGACCTTATGTACCTGTTTTGAGTACTTGGGGAGAGAATTTTGAAGGAAACACAAAATATAATGTGTGTATCCATCCCTGGGGTCACCCTCAGCCCCAACATATCAAGGGACCAGCTACACATTTTTTTAAAGTACCATACCATTAATGAACTTAAAACCAACCTGTTCAAAAAGGCATACCACAATGATCCATCCTAAATACCAGACAACGAAGCCTATACCAGAACTGGACAAAACCGAACTCTCTATACTTGACTGCTTCATTTACTCTGTCACTAATAAACTTTAACGCAATACCACTTTATTTCTCATGCCGGAATGAACTCTCTATACTTAACTGCTTAATTTACTCTGTCACTTATGAACTTTAAAGCAATACTACTTTGTATTTCTCATTCCGGAAATGGCGATCGCCACTACGGCATAATGTAAGCCATATTGAGCCTGCAAATAGGTAGGAAAATGTGGGATACAAATGCACCAAATAAATAAATAAATAAAAGATGGCAGATAATATTTGAAGTGGACTCACTATCACACTGGCAGGCAGTGCAACACCTTCAGCACCTACCGGGCATGACTGCAGCATGTATTGCTTATAAAGGACTTCTGAGTTGGACTTCTGAGTTTTTCTAAAGTGTATGATTTCATTTTTTATTGCAACTCTGACTTGCACTGTCATGGGCAACGTAAAACACTTGTGTACAGATATAAAACAATTTTAAAGGAGTGGAGGAGTAGCCTAATGGTTAGTGCTGTGGGCTGAAAACCTGGGGAGCAGGATTAGTTCCCACTGTGCCTCCTTGTGATCCTGGCCAAGTCACCTAATCCTCCATTGCTCCGAGAACAAAACTTAGATTGTGCACCCTATAGGGACAGAGAACGTACATGCATATAATATCTCTATATATAAAACACACCTCCAACATTCTAATGAAGCCTCCATAAGTCCCAACATTCTAAATCTGTGGTGGTGTAGATCAAAGTTTGCCCATGAGTGTTTGCCCTGCTCTCGCGTCCTGCAGGCACGCAGGCAGACAGGTGGCCAGCCTGAACGTCGGAGGGAGACAGCCAACCACCCAAACAACCAGCCAGCCAGCCACTCAGTCAACACACTCACTCTATGTCACACACACACACACATTCTCTCTCTCTCTCTCTCTCTCACACACACAATCACTATCACACACACTCTCTCAAACATACACACTATGATGAAAACCTTGCTAGCGCCCGTTTCATTGGTCTCAGAAACAGGCCTTTTTTTACTAGTATATATATAAACTGCTCTGGCTGTACCATAGAAAAGGTGGTATATCAAATCCATGACTCCTCACCTTTAATCATTATACTATATAAGAAATTAGTTACATGCAACATATAAAAATGTCAAATCTTCTGCTTAAGTCAGACTGCTGAAAACTAGGACCACTATATACACAATCCTACTTAAGTGGTTAAAGTTAACTGATAGCACTAAAGAGCAGCACTATTCTGTTAACTTTTAGCCCAACTCCTGACCTAGCTCCATATATCTACATAACTTTAATTGCAAAAGTTATGCAGTCAGCAGGCACAAAGTTCCAAAGCCACTAACTTGGGCAGTTAACTCTGAAATGAACTGTGTGAATCAGTTTACTTCATACTTCTTTGACTTTTTGACGTGAATGGATGAAAGAATTTGTGAAATTTTGGCTGCATGAACATGGTTCATTTGAAGCTCTTTGAGCTAAAACCATGCATGGAACAATCATGAAGAATTATGATATTGGCAACCCCCCCCCCCCCCCCCCCCCCCCCCCCCCCCCCCCCCAGAAAAAGTAAATGTAAACATGTGAGTGGAATATTAAATGTTTTAGATAGTTTCCTGTACGATTTCAACCATGTCAGTTTAGCAGCTTAAGTGTCATAGTTCCTCTGTCATAGTTCCTCCAGCTGATAGTAACTATGGAAACCATGACATCATCATAGACATAGTTATACATAAAAATTCTAATGGCTGGGGACTGGTTGCTAGGAGACCTTAGCAGCAGTCATTGGGCAGACAGCCAAAGGACTGGAATCTAGAGAACAAACTGTATTTTTTTGTGCTGATTCTTCTTTACCTTTTTCAGACCAGAAGGTTTTGCAGTTATCCTTAGGGACCATGTAAAAAGTCTCACCAAGGAATGAATGAATGACTGGTTTTCCCTTTAAAAGATTTTGCATAATTGCTAATGCATCAGTTTGTCAGGCATAAGTTTCACAGCATGCAGGACTAGGCTTGTATCTCACACACACAGTAGCACTCATAGCTGAAACACCGCTTAAGACCTCTTCTCTCCTGTGTGATTCTCAGCTACCCTGGCACAATCTGTATCCCCCAGCTCTTGTCCCTCTCCTTCCTAATAGCAAGAGAGTAGCACTACTTTTTTTTTTTTTGTTACATTTGTATCCCGCACTTTCCTGCTCATGGCAGGCTCAATGTGGCTTACATGGGGCAATGGAGGGTTAAGTGACTTGCCTGGAGTCACAAGGAGCTGCCTGTGCCTGAAGTGGGAATTGAACTCAGTTCCTCAGGACCAAAGTCCACCACCCTAACCACTAGGCCACTCCTCCACTCCACTTACATGTATCTGCCTCATTCTCTATTGACTTCAATATGAAGTCTGATTAAATATTGCTGGTGGGTACTATCAGACTACGGAACCTTGTGTGGCTGAGACTTCAGACTGAAGGCAAACTCCTGTAGCACCCCAAAGCTCAAATTAATTTCAGCAATTTCCTGCCCTTCCTGTCTCCTCGGAACCCCAGACCTGCCAAGTCTCCCGCATTCAGCGGGTCATCTCCTGTACTCCTGCCAAAGCGGGAAAGTCTCCCACTGAAACACGCGGCGTCAGTTCCCATTTCCGGCCACTGCTGCTTCTGCTGTTGAGCAGCAGCGGCTGCTACAAAAAGAAAAAGAGCTAATTAAACAAACCAAAAATGTTTTTAAAAAGCAAGCGCAGCACCGCAGGCAGCCTTCAGGCATTGGCTGTCGGCTCTGCAGCCGCTCCTCTCATGTCACTGCCCCTGGAGCAGGAAGTTGAGATCGACTTGCTGCTATGCTGTGCTCCTCCGAGGACCATGAGAGGAGAGAGGAGTGGCTGCAGAGCCAACAGCCAATGCCTGAAGGCTGCCTGCGGTGCCGCGCTTCCTTTTTAAAAACATTTTTGGTTTGTTTAATTAGCTCTTTTTCTTTTTGTAGAGAGAGAGAGAGACACTGGATGGAAGGATGGGGAGAGGGGGTAGATGGATGGAAGGATAGGAAGAGAAAGAGGGAAAATAGATGGAAGGATGGGGAGAGAAAGAGGGAAGACAGATGGAAGGATGGGGAGAGAAAGAGGGAAAACGGAAGGATGGGGAGAGAGACACTGGATGGAAGGATAGGGAGAGAAAGAGGGGAGATGGATGAAAGGATGCAGAGAGAAAGGAGAGAGACTAGAAGGATGTGGAAAGAGAAGGGACACTGAACAGAAAAGGGTAGAGAGATAGACACTGGATAGAAGGAGGGGGAGAGAGACATTAGATGGAAGGATCAGGAGAGAAGGTAGATGAGTGGAAGGATGGGGAGAGAAAGAGGGAAGACGCTGGATGGAAGGGTAGGAAGAAAGAAGAGACGCTGGATGGAAGGATGCAGAAAGATAGAGGGGAGACACTGGAAGGATGGGGAGAGAAAGAGGAGAGCTGCTGGATGGAAAAGGGGAGTAGTGAAAGACTGGAGAATAAGAAGAAGGGGCACGGGGAGAACAAGGGTGAGGAAAAGATGAAAAGCCATAGGTAGTTGAAATAAAAAGAAGGAAATTAAAGAATGGATAGTAAGAATGAATTAAATCTGGACAGAGCGAGGCAGAAAAATATTGAAGAAAGCAAAGGAAAAGGAGAGAAAAATGACAAATGACCAGGAAACCCTGGCAAAAGAGTTAAGCGAAAATAAAGGAAAGCAGAGTCAACAGACTGGGAGCAACACAATTAGAAAAAGTAAATGGCCATACAACAAAGCTAAAGAAAATAATTTTATTTTTAATTTAGGTAAAGTAATATGGTACCTGTGTTAATAAAGTTTCAGAGACCAATACTTCCTTCCTCAGGTCTCCTCAGGTCAGGAGAGGATACCATAACAGCATTATACTGACCTGAGGCAGGAGGTTTTGGCCTCTGAAAGCTAATTGAAAAGGGTGTTAGGCTATTAAATAAATTATTTTCTGAAATGGCTATGGGTTTGAGGTGTGCTAGGGGTGGAGCCATGTAGAGTGGGCAGAGCCAGTGCAATGTGGGGTGGGGCTGTGAGCGTGTACTAAAATCTCCCTCTCAAAAATTGGGACCCCTTGGCAGCTCTGGAACCCTGATATTAAAAGTTGGGAAGAGAGAGTAATTACCAGCATGGGGTGCTATGAGAGGTGGGGGGGGGGGGGGGGGGGTGAGTGATTACTGGACCAGGAGAAAGATTGATTTGAAAGCTCGGGGAGGGGGGCAAACATTTGAGAGGAAGACTGGGATGGCCAGCTGGGGAGGGAGGAGGATAATTCTTTTTTTAAAAGGATACTTCCTCTTAAGAAATCCTCAGGAGTAAATTTTCAGTAAGCTACTCAGTAGGCAGTTATCTGTTTATATTATACTAAACTGACTGTTTATTGAAACTTTACCCCAACATTGTCTATTTCTGTGAGCCCCTTTCACCTGCAGCCCAGCTGTCAAGGTAGCCCATCTCTCAGCAGCTCTCTATGCAGGTATCTCCGTCTGCAAGAGGCTCTCTCCACTCAGAGAGCTCTCATATAGAAGATTCTACCAGATAGGCCTCAGTTACCTGTACAGCCTATTTTGCAATGGAGGTTAACTTCTTTGAAGCCTCTGAAATAGGTCAAGGTAAATTGTCCTACCAATTCAAGTCAATATTCAGCAGTGGCAGAGAGTATTTTTAAAAACCTGTTCGGGAAGGCATATTCCACTGATCCAACATAAAAGACTGAATACCTGCAACACAACAAAACCAAAGATCGTATTGGACACACCCAATTTCCCCCTTCCTCCCTAAGCTCCCTATTATATCAACCATACATGAACCCTATTCTAACGCAATAACATCTTGTATTTGTTCATACCGGAACTGGCGAACGCCATTACGGTACTCTGTAAGCCACATTGAGCCTGCAAATAGGTGGGAAAATGTGGGATACAAATGTAACAAATAAATAAATAAAAGATGCCTGGTCATGATGTTTAAAAATATGTATATATTCAGAGCCGTAGCCAGCAGTGCTGAATATTTGTAGACAGTGCTCGCTGCTGGTAGTATATGGCTAGTGGGCAATGTGTAGCCACATGCAGGGCAGTTCTAAAACAAGGCACTTGGTAGGAGCCTATTCTATAAAAGAAAGTAGGCACTGATTTTTCCATTATAGAACACTAACCTTATGACCCCCAACTCAGTGTTGAATACTGAGTCAATTCATAGACTTAAACCTGGGGCTACTTGTAACCAATAATTGACTCTCATCCTTGATCCCATTCTTTATTTAACGCAATTTATTTATTTATTTATTGCATTTGTATCCCACATTTTCCCACATCTTTGCAGGCTCAATGTGGCTTACAATACATCATGGATAGTGGAAATATAATAGAAAAATAGGCATTTAGTGTTGCAGAAAATTTTTGGTAACATGATAATGATAAGACATGATAGTAGTATGACAAGCAGATATTAAAAGACATAATGACAAGACAAGCAATTCAATCACTTATAGTTGTGCTGAAATGGATTAGAATTATGTACATACAGACTGAGTCCGAGTCTGTGATCAGCCCCTCTCCAGAAGGGCGAGCTGTCAGTGACTGGTGCTTGAAATACTCAGCACTAACAGTACCACAGTACGGTGCAGGTAACTGCACAGCCACACAGGTAAAAATTCACAATAAATTGGTACTCTCAGAAGAATTGCTCCTCAGTACCTCTCTACTCTCATCTCTCCCTACACTCCTCCCCGGGAACTCCATTCACTGGGTAAATCCAGTGCTTTTTTTTGTGCCGGTATGCATTGGTACGGCTTACTGGCACCTTTTTTGTGAGGTTCGTCTCACCTGCCTGCTCCCTTCCGTTCGTGCACTTGTGCTCCCCCCCCCCCCCCGCCCTCCCTCAGCTCCCCCCTGCCATCCCTCAGCTCCCTGACTTTCCTTGAAATCTTTAATTTACCCAGAGTCGCAGTGAACCGGCAGTAAAAACAGCTGGCAGGCAGGCAGGCTTGCCTCCTCGTCGCTTCCCTTCCCTCTCAGCGCGTCCCACCTTCCTCTGATGTAATTTCCTTTTCACGAGGGCGGGATGCGCTGAGAGGGAAGGGAAGCGATGAGGAGGCAAGCCTGCCTGCCAGCTGTTTTTACTGCTGGTTCGCCACGACTTCGGGTAAATTAAAGATTTCAAAGAAAGTCGGGGAGCTGAGGGAGGGTGGGGGGGGGGGGCTGGGGTTTCACCGAATCGCTGGACATGGAGGGGATGGAGGGCAGGGGAGAGAGGAGAATAGTTGGACATGGAGGGGAGGGCAGGGGAGAAAGGAGAATCGCTGGACATGGATTTGAGGGGAAGGCAGGGAAGAGAGAATTGCTGGACATGGATAGGAGGGGAGGGCAGAGGAGAGAGGAGACATGCTGGACATGGATGGGAGTGGAGGGTACGGAAGAGATAATTGCTAGGCATGGATGGGAGGGGAGGGCAGGGAAGAGAGAATTGCTGGACATGGATGGGAGGGGAGGGCAGGGGAGAGAGGAGAAATGCTGGAAATGGATGGAGAGGAGAGCAGGAGATAGAGAATTGCTGGACATGGATGGATGGAGGAGTTGGCGGGGAAAGAGGAGACATGCTGGATGGAGGAGAGGGGAGGAGAGAGGAGAAGTGCTGGACATGGATTGTCTTGCGTGAACTCTATGAAATGATGTTTTGTCTCTGGTTTTCTCCTTATAGGTTTGTTTTTGTTTTTTGTTATTTTTTGCAATGAAGTGAGTCAATAAAGAGCTCATTCTTTGTTAGGGAGTCATGGTCTGGGTGTCCAGAATGGTAGAGGAGGCATCCAGCTGTTTGACTCATCTCTACAGAACTTTTTATGCATAATTTGTAAGAACTCTCTAAGAGTATAGATTTGTCATCATCTTTTGTGACCTGGAACACTGTATTCCCTAACTATTCTCCCAAATCTGATGGAGAAATGGTCTGGCAAATGGTTACATCAGAACTTGGTTCTTCATGACTAAAAAACTCTTTTGTGTCAGATGGCTGGGAAATGGCTTAAATAAAGTGGTGCACCTATTTTCTAGTAAGAAAGTAGCAAGGCAGGTGGTCCACTAAATCCAGCTTGGAAGATAGAAAGGAGAAGCAGATCTTGTGAAGAACAGACTTTATTGATATTTAAAGGCTCCCAGGAATTCACACACATATATCCGACATGGCCATGTTTTGCAAAAAAACGACTTCGTCAGGGGCAGAGTTACCAGCTGGTTTAATACCTTAAACTTCACCACAATTGGTCCAACAGATAAAAGGTCAGAAAGCAATGTTCCTTCTCCTGGGTGTGTTTTCTGGTACACTCTTGGTATATATACTGACACTTGGACTTCTCATTCTGTTGAGGCAGACATCACCTACTATCTATCACCCATCCCAAGGTGAGACCATATGCATATGGCATGTTGAGAGGGCCAGTATGTGATCCTCGAACTCTAACCAATGCTAGCACATTTCTCCCTAACAGAAATAGGATTTCAGCATTTGGGTCTAAAGCTTACCTATCTACAGTGGTGGAAATAAGTATTTGATCCCTTGCTGATTTTGTAAGTTTGCCCACTGACAAAGACATGAGCAGCCCATAATTGAAGGGTAGGTTATTGGTAACAGTGAGAGATAGCACATCACAAATTAAATCCGGAAAATCACATTGTGGAAAGTATATGAATTTATTTGCATTCTGCAGAGGGAAATAAGTATTTGATCCCTCTGGCAAACAAGACCTAATACTTGGTGGCAAAACCCTTGTTGGCAAGCACAGCGGTCAGACGTCTTCTGTAGTTGATGATGAGGTTTGCACACATGTCAGGAGGAATTTTGGTCCACTCCTCTTTGCAGATCATCTCTAAATCATTAAGAGTTCTGGGCTGTCGCTTGGCAACTCGCAGCTTCAGCTCCCTCCATAAGTTTTCAATGGGATTAAGGTCTGGTGACTGGCTAGGCCACTCCATGACCCTAATGTGCTTCTTCCTGAGCCACTCCTTTGTTGCCTTGGCTGTATGTTTTGGGTCATTGTCGTGCTGGAAGACCCAGCCACGACCCATTTTTAAGGCCCTGGCGGAGGGAAGGAGGTTGTCACTCAGAATTGTACGGTACATGGCCCCATCCATTCTCCCATTGATGCGGTGAAGTAGTCCTGTGCCCTTAGCAGAGAAACACCCCCAAAACATAACATTTCCACCTCCATGCTTGACAGTGGGGACGGTGTTCTTTGGGTCATAGGCAGCATTTCTCTTCCTCCAAACACGGCGAGTTGAGTTCATGCCAAAGAGCTCAATTTTTGTCTCATCTGACCACAGCACCTTCTCCCAATCACTCTCGGCATCATCCAGGTGTTCACTGGCAAACTTCAGACGGGCCGTCACATGTGCCTTCCGGAGCAGGGGGACCTTGCGGGCACTGCAGGATTGCAATCCGTTATGTCGTAATGTGTTACCAATGGTTTTCGTGGTGACAGTGGTCCCAGCTGCCTTGAGATCATTGACAAGTTCCCCCCTTGTAGTTGTAGGCTGATTTCTAACCTTCCTCATGATCAAGGATACCCCACGAGGTGAGATTTTGCGTGGAGCCCCAGATCTTTGTCGATTGACAGTCATTTTGTACTTCTTCCATTTTCTTACTATGGCACCAACAGTTGTCTCCTTCTCGCCCAGCGTCTTACTGATGGTTTTGTAGCCCATTCCAGCCTTGTGCAGGTGTATGATCTTGTCCCTGACATCCTTAGACAGCTCCTTGCTCTTGGCCATTTTGTAGAGGTTAGAGTCTGACTGATTCACTGAGTCTGTGGACAGGTGTCTTTCATACAGGTGACCATTGCCGACAGCTGTCTGTCATGCAGGTAACGAGTTGATTTGGAGCATCTACCTGGTCTGTAGGGGCCAGATCTCTTACTGGTTGGTGGGGGATCAAATACTTATTTCCCTCTGCAGAATGCAAATAAATTCATATACTTTCCACAATGTGATTTTCCGGATTTAATTTGTGATGTGCTATCTCTCACTGTTACCAATAACCTACCCTTCAATTATGGGCTGCTCATGTCTTTGTCAGTGGGCAAACTTACAAAATCAGCAAGGGATCAAATACTTATTTCCACCACTGTATATGTTACATTTTTGCTTTACCCTTCGCTATCAATTGTAATGTTCTATTACATATTTTGTTGACATTGTAAATAGTATACCATGCCATACTTTGTATTGTTTTGAATATTTTTACTGCTGTGATTGTCTGTTGCTCATGTTTGATCTATTCTTACTGTACACCGCCTTGAGTGAATTCCTTCAAAAAGGCGGTAAATAAATCCTAATAAATAAATAAATAAATAAATAGAATCTGGGGCATAGTGGCAGCTACTAAACATATAAATCCTCTTGAATATCCAGTTTACAATATATGAAAACCTTTTCTCTATTCTCCCTTTTGCTTTTGTACACCTTGAAAGAACATGTCAAATTTGTTAAGCTCTATTTCTTTGGAATTCTTTTCCACCTTACCTTTGTAGTGAGTCATCATTCATCAAATTCAAGACTGGGCTAAAAAAGAACTATTTTTTAATGTGCACTGGGATAGTTTGTTTTCTGCCTCGCCTCACCCCATGCTTGGAACAAACTTCCTGAGCCCATACGCCAGGCCCCCTCCCTACCCATCTTCAAATCATTGCTCAAAGCCCACCTCTTCAATGTCGCTTTCGGCACCTAATCACAACACCTCTACTCAGGAAATCTAGACTACCCAACTTGACATTTCGTCCTTTAGATTGTAAGCTCTTCTGAGCAGGGACCGTCCTTAGTTATTAATTTGTACAGCGCTGCGTAACCCTAGTAGCGCTCTAGAAATGTTAAGTAGTAGTAGTTTGCGGTATTTGGCAGGAGTCAGTCACTAACTGGCTATTTTCTTCTCTGCTGTTTTCTTTTCTCTATTTTTTATTTTTATTTTAGTTACATTTGTACCCCGCGCTTTCCCACTCATGGCAGGCTCAATGCAGCTTACATGTACAGGTCCTTATTTGGCTTTACAGCTGTCTCTTTTGTTTCTATTTTCTATTCCCTTTTCTTCAGTTTGCTGTTTTTCTTCTTGGTCTCTCTTTCTGATAAACTCTACTTGGTTTTTATTACTGTAAGCTGTCCTACTGTATAGATAGAAAATATTGTAATATACACACAAAACAAAAGCCAGCAGAAGTATATTCTCTATCTTGTTTGAACCCTCACAAACCTTTCAAGCCTGAGCTTAGTCCAAGCAAGCTCTCATTTTAAATGTGAGCTAGCAATTCTCTTAATTACTACTACTACTACTACTACTACTACTATAAATCATTTCTATAGTGCTACCAGTCATACGCAGCGCTTTAAAATTGAACATGAAGAAAAGACAGTCCCTGCTCAAAATTGAGCCTTAGTTTTACATTGAACCTATTTCTTGATTTAACAGAGTGCAAAGAAACTTCAAGCAGTTTTATCTGTCTTCATTTAAATTAACTCTCTGCTGCTCACCCTGCTAGAAGATCTCTCTACTGTTTTATCTTTCTCTTCTTTTCTTTGCTGAAGCTAGGTGTTTTTCCTGTCACACTCTGGGGCCCTTTTACTAAGCCGCGTAAGCATCTACACGTGCCCAACGCATGCCAAAATGGAGTTACCACCTGGCTACCACGTGGCTCTTGCAGTAATTTCATTTTTGCACGTCCAATACGTGCATCCGAAAAATGATTTTTGGACACAAGTATTGGGTGCGCGCCAAGTGGCATTTGACGCTTGTAGGTCATTACTGTGCCCGGTTACCGCGTGAGACTTTACTGCTAGGTTAGTAGCTGGCAGTAAGGTCTCAGATCCAAAATGGACGCGCGGCAATTTTCATTGTGCCGGATGTCCATTTTCGGCAAAAATTTAAAAAAGGCATTTTTTATAGGTGCGCTGAAAAATGATTCTGCGCAAGCCCAAAACCCGCATCTACACTACCGCAGGCCATTTTTCAACACACCTTAGTAAAAAGGCCCCTCTATTACCTAAACCCTCTTTTTTTGTCGGTCTATATTTTTGTTTTATCCCTACTACCTTCTCTTTCTTCACTCTTTATCTGTCCTATCTCACTAGTGTATTTTTTCCTCTCTGCTGACCCTGTCTTATCTCCTTTGAGCCTTTCTCTCAATTTCTTTTCTTCTTCTTCCAGGTTCACTCTTTTCTCCCATTCTCTACAATTTTTCTCTTCCGTCCCTCTAATTCTCCCTTACAGTCTCTGCCTTTCCTTTCTTCCTCCCTTCCTCTTGCTTTAAGACACACTCTGTATTTGCTAAGTATTTCTTTTGGATTTAGTTCACACCTTTCCCGTAGTAGTATAAAGTGAACTATCTCAGGCAAAGTAGATACAATGATGGCTCCTATTGCAATTTCATGATTCTCATGATATCCATCAGCACGAACCCTGAAAATTCATTTTTGAGCTGCAACAACAGTTTCCACCCAAGAAGAGGGGCAATAGGTCTTCTGAAACTGTCTGATGCACCAATAAGGGGTTACATATGCAACATACAACACGTGCTGACAAACAGCATCTTGTAAAAGTAGTGCCTGCAGGGAGAGACTATTTTCTTCTTCATTTAGGGTTAATGAGGTAGAAATCTATCAAGACCCTAAGGAAACTGGGTAGCTCCATTCTAGGACTAGACAGATTATTTCTCATGTAGTACCTGGGGGACAGTAATTTGCCACATGAAATCTGTTGTGAATTTCATGAGTAAGTGGGGGCAACCAAGTCAGTTTCAGACCAAGACTGTGCTAGAAAAAAAATATGTATGCATATATAACTTTGGCTGAAAACATTTTGTTCTAACAAGTGACACTCATGCTTTATTTTTTAATTTCTCATGCAAGCTCCTCAGCAATGGGTTTCTCTCCATTCTATCTACCTGTGAGAGGCTATTCTGTGTCAAATTAATAAATAAAAAACACAATTTATAAAGCAATGGAGAGCACAAACAGAGCTGTTGCAAGGATATTAGACAACCCAGGTGAACTTTCAGCCTCCCCTCCCCAATTATCTAGTTATCTTTCATATACATAAACCCCTTCCTGAGATTTTCATAATTAAACTCAATGATCATGGTTATTCCAACATCACCCATCACAGAAAAGACCTGTAAAAATGCACAGATGGACATCACCACCTCATTTTTGTTGTTAATGTATATATGTGGTGAGGGCAATGTGTAAAAGCCATTTACCTGGGGAAATGGGCTATGTGAGAAAATTACCCAGCATCCTTTGAGTTGTCTGATTGTCAGGATTGTCTGGTTCACTTCAGGGCTGCTGGGGGGGGGGGGGGGGGGGGCAAAATTCCACAGACTGACTTCCAAGGGGGAGCCTGGGACAAGAAAGCTTCTTGCTGCCTTCCTGTTTCCAGGTCTGTCCTCTCCTGCTCCTGTGTGCGGCCCAGGACCTGAATGATTGCATTAGCACAATATCGCGTTAATGCAATAATTCGGGTCCTGATACAGATAGGAGCAGGAGAGGACAGACCCGGAAGCAGGCAGACAAGAATAAACTTGCTGCCCCCCCTTGGAGGCAGAGATGGAAAGGTAAGGGGGCAGGGGCAGGTGGAAGTGGCAGCATGAATGGGGGGTGGGTGACACGTGGCGGTCCAGTTCTGCCCTGGGCCTGGTGATCCAGTTCTGTCCTGGACCTGGCTGTGTTTCTCAGCTGCCCTGGATCACTTTATCTGCAGCTGTTTTTTGTTGGCCCTCAGTTGGTGCATAACTTGTGTTCATTATTAGACTGTTGTTTTTCATTCAGTAGTCCACGTGGAGGGGCATTTTCGAAAGGGACGTCCAAGTTTTGATGAGGATGTCCTCGCAAAACGTCCCCATCCAGGGGCGGGGAAACCCGTATTTTCGAAACAAGATGGACGTCCATCTTTCGTTTCGATAATACGATCAGAGATGCCCAAATCCTGAAATTTGGTTGTCCTTAGAGATGGTCGTCCCTAGACTTGGTCATTTCTGATTTTGGCGATAATGGAAACCAAGGACGTCCATCTCAGAAATGACCAAATGCAAGCCATTTGGTTGTGGGAGGAGCCAGCATTTGTAGTGCACTGGTCCCCCTGACATGCCAGGACGCCAACCGGGCACCCTAGGGGCCACTGCAGTGGATTTCATAAATTGCTCCCAGGTACATAGCTCCCTTACCTTATGTGCTGAGCCCCCCAAAACCCCCCTAGAACCCACTACCCACAACTGTACACCACTATCATAGCGAAAGATGGACGTCCTTCTCTTTCGAAAATGAGCTCAATAGTAGTCTTACCACATCTGGTCTACTAGAATATGATCTAAAGCCTCTTCAATTGGCACAAAAAGTGGCAGTATAGATTACTGTAGGCCATAATATACTGAATCACCTAACTCCTGTGCTGGTAGAATTGCACCGGTTGCCTACGAAGTATAGAACTCAATTCAAGTGCTAGCATCTTGCTTTCTAGTATTTACGTGTGTTATAGGACACAAATTGAAATAAACTGTTAGAAATTTATGAACCAACTAGACCACTGCAATCCAGTTTAAAAGATTATTATTTTACAAATTCCTTCGCTTGATGAAGCCAAAAGGAAAGTACACGAGATTGTGTGTTTTCCATGATTGGTCTGAGAATATATTGGCTTTGACATTACAACAGGAGATTAATTTTTCTGTGTTTCAAAGGAAACTCTGTAGTTAAGTGCCACTGAATATTAGCATTGGACTCAGTGTGATTTAACCAGTTAGGAGACTGTAGGGACTGCCCAACAAAAATATAAACAACTAATAAACATTTATTTGTGTTATTTATTTATTAACAGGTTTTGTATATTGTCTTAATGAACAAGTTCATTCAAAATAGTTTAGAGAATCAAAAAGACATGAATAAGCTGAAAACCAGAAATTCAGAATCTAGTAAGTCCCAAAACCTTCCACCCTATACCCAACACAAGACGAAAAACAAAATCACCTCTTCAATGAGTACAATAATGCAATAAAATAACATAATTGAAAAGTCAATGAAAATTTAAAAAAAGCCCTAAAACAAACAAACATTAGCAGTAGGCCAGAAAGAGCACTGTTTTCAAATTCCTACAGAAAGACAGTTAATGTACTCTCATGCCTCATTTCATTTCACTTTACATGACCCATAACATTAAAAAAACTTTGGTTGCCAGGATACTCTGAATCTATCCAGCCCAGGAACAACAAGCAATTTCCCTTGCTGTGATCTTAGAGAGGAACATAAGCCATCAATCTGTCCTTCAAATAAACAGGTTTTTAGGTGTGTAACTTTTTGAATGTCAGAACCAGTAACTTAAATAAACATCTTTTTTCAAACTGGGAACCAATGTGATCACTGCAAAAAAGGATGATTATTTTCCCATCTACTCTCACCCAAAAATAGCCCAAATGCAGTATTCTTCACAATCCAGAATTTCTTGTAATATTTTGACAATAAACTAACATACAAAACATTTCAATAATCCAAGATGCTCCTTGGGTGGACAAGTAGCCTAATGATTAGTACAGTGGACTTTAATCCCAGCAACCTGGGTTTAATTCCCACTACAGCTCCTTGTGAACATGGGCAGTCATTTAACCCTCCATTGCCCCAGGTACAAAAAACTTAGGGCACCTTTTACCAAGCTGCGGCAAAAGGGGGCCTGCACTGGTATCGGTGCATGTTTTTCCCCTCACGCCAAGGCCCCCTTTTACCACAGCGGGTAAAAGCGAAGTCTCTCTTTCCTGCAAGAAATGGCCGTGTAGCAAGTAAAGCACTTGCTGTATGGCCATTTCGGGGGGGGGGGGGGGAGGGAGGATCCCTTATTGCCACCCATTGAGGTGGCTAACATGGTGGTAACTGGGCAGCGCATGGCACTGCTTGATCATCACTGGGTACACTCTGGAGCTACAAAAATAAGAGATTTTTGTAGCGCTGGATATGATGGCACGCTAGGGGTGAGAAGTACCACCGGGCTGCTGCAGTAGTCCGGTGGTACTTCCTGTTTAGCAAGCGGTAAGCCTGCGTTGGGCTTACTGCCACTTAGTAAAAGGGGCCTTTAGGGACAGAGAAAGTACCCATATATAATGTGTACAGTGCTGTGTATGTCTGGTAGCACTATAGAAATGATTATTAGTAGTAGTAGTACTTAATACCAATGATTGAACCACAATGTAGAAAAGAGAATCCTTTAATTGATGAATGGCCTTCAATTCTATTAAAGACCCCTTAATACTATCAATATCTAATAATATAAATAAACATCAAATTGGGGAGGAGGGGAAGAAAAGTCTTTCAGTGGGAAACAGAAAGAGATTTGATATAGCACCTTTCTGTGGTTCAATCAAAGTGGTTTTCCTTTTTCTTTCAAGTTCCTATGAAAAGACAGCTGATTGGTTTCTATTTTCAATTCAACTTTTATTCCAGTACTCAGGACACTAACTGCCAGATTCTATATATTGTGCCTAGCATTTTGTGCTGAAATCCAAGCGTATTCTATAACAGTGCACGCAACATAATTGGCTTAACAAGCCAATCAGCATTTTCAATAGCACTTAACAAGCAATAATGAGCACTAATTGGCAATAATTAGAATTTACATGCATAACTTGCTAAGGTGCTCTGTAATACAAAGCTTCTAAATTCTAATGCACAAAGCCAAAAAGGGACATGGTTATGGGCAGTGAAATTGGTATTTCGTGGGCGTTCCAAAATTTACATGCACTGTTGTAGAATATGCCTCTCTGCGCCTAAATCTATGCACCGGTATTTACACCACATTTTCTTAGTATAAATGGATTCCCCTAGTTCTAGGTGCTGGGATATCACCTACCTCTTTTACATCAGCTTAGGATCAACTGTATTTTAATCATGTATTGATTTATCATAACCTTTTACATTAGCCTATGATCAACTGTATTTAAAACATGTATTGATTTTAATCATAACCTCACTCTGTAAGCCACATTGAGCCTGCAAAAAGGTGGGATAATGTGGGGTACAAATGCAATAAATAAATAAATAAATAAGTGTATTCTATATACCATGGTGCCGTTTATAGAATACGCTTAGGTGGAAAATTATTCCGCGTTGATTTTTCAGGCGCCATAAATAGAATCTAGCCCTAAGGGGCAAAGTTATCAAGGTGGTTTATTATTAAAATGGGTTATTTTAACAGAAGTTGTGCTATTTTAGCACAGGGTCTCATTTAATGGAATGATAGCCTGTGCTGAAATAGCATGACTTATGGTACAATAACCCACATCACTACCGTCCCCTCTAAAGGAGTAATTAGACAACTGGGCAACTCTGTTTAAGCACTTCAGGAATGCGTGGTAGAAGCCTATTCTGTGACAACACCCAAGCATCCATATTCCATTATATCCCAGTATTGGTGCACTTACACCAGTTATAGGCTCAGTGTAACCCCGGGCACTGCAGGAACAGTATGTTACAAATATAACTGGGAGCCCTGCCCATGCTCTTTCCATGTGTATATCCCCTTCCATTTATGTACTATGGGTTCTTTTACCGCAGCTTAAAATGCCTTACCATGGAATGCGGAAAGTATAGAAATGCTAAGTAGTAGTAGTAGTAGTAGGCGTGTTCTGCACTAATCAGTTAGCACAGCTACATTGCCACACTATAACCAATTAGCACATGGCTAGCCAGGGCCGGTCTTAGCAAGTGCGAGGCCCTATGCAGACCAATTTGATGGGGCCCACCCTAGCCCTACCCCCATCCTAACTCCGCCCCCACCTAGCTCCACCCCTACCCTAGCTCCAGGACCGGCCACCCCTCCCTCCGAGCTCCTGGGCCGCTCCCTCCGAGCTCCAAGGCCCCCAGCTCCAGGGCTTCCCCCCCCTAGGGCTCCCAGCTCCAAGGCCTCCCTCCCTCCCTCCCTCCCGGTCATTTTTTAACACCCCCCTCCAAAATCCAGTACTAGGTATGCCAAGAATACAAAACACTCAGGACCTATAGAGCAATTCTACCATACCATAAGCAGTCATTTCTACGAATCACACAAAGAAAAGGAAAACATCTTAAAACACTACAGTGAGCACTAGAACATCAATTCACCTATTGTAAAATGAAACCAGACAGAATAGTACAGATTGTCGATCCTGCACAGTCAATGCCAACTGAAAGCCATGTCTTTTTCACAAACACAGATACACCCTAATCCACTATAGAATAAGTAATCATAAACTTTCTATTTAGACAAAAATTAAACTGAACCCCCAAGATGCCAGACTCTGCATACAATGCAACACCACAGAAACAGAAAATGTCCCCTAGTACTGTGCAAAATATAAAGACAGCAGATGTAAATTTGAAAAAAAACTAACAAATACCAATCACCACTTTACAAATTAACAAATAGAAATAAAACAAATATAGAACATAAAATAATACCATTTTATTGGACTAATAGATTTAGCTTTCAGAGGCCAAAGCATCCTTCCTCAGGTCAATACAGTATAGTACTGTTACGGTATCCTATCCTGACCTGAGAAAGGGGGTTTTGTTCTCCGAACGTTAGCCAAAATGTATTAAAATTAGTCCAATAAAAAGATTACCTTGTTTACATGTTCTATTATAAACATTTATTAACACATCTACAATACAACTTTATCCTAGAGCAAAAAAATAAAAATATATATTTTATTTACAGTTTGTTGTCTCTGGTTTCTGCTTTCCTCATCTTCTTTTCACTGTCTTCCTTCCATCCAGCATCTGTCTTCGGTCTCTCTCTGCCATCCAATGTCTGCCCTCTCTCCCTGCCCCTTCCATCCACATCTGCCCTCTATCTCTGCCCCTTCCATGATCCATCCACCATCTGCCCCTGTCTGCCCTCTCTCTCTTCCCTATCCATTCACTGTCTACCCTTTCTATCCCTTCCATCCACTGTCTGCCCTTTCTCTCTGCCCCTTCAAACCACAATTTGCCCTCCCTCTCCCATCCATCCAGGGTTTGCCCTCCCTCTCGCTCCCCCATCCAGGATCTGCCCCTCTCTCCGCCCCTTTTTTCAGCCCCCAGTTCTAGCCCCACTATTCCACCAGTCCCCCATTTCAGCCCCAGCCCTTTTCTCCCACCAGTCAGGAGCTTCAGCCCCCCAGCCACTTCTCCCTGTCCCCTTTTCAGCCCCCAGTCCCCAGTTTCAGCCCCTGCCCCTTTTCAGCCTCCAGTCCCAGTACTAGCCCCCTTATCCCACCTACCCTCCTTTTCAGCCCCCAGTTCCAGCCCCCTTCATCCACATGCCTTGTATTAGGGCCCCCCTTTTCAGAACCATTCTCCCACCTGACCCACGCATGGCCCCCATTTTCCCATATGGCCCCTTCTCAGACCCCAGTGCCAGTCCCCTTCTCCCATCCAAGAACCCCCTCCCCAGTCCCCTTCTCCCATCCAAGAACCCCAGTCCCCTCCCCACCTGTCCCCTTCTCCCATCCGAGAATTCTCTCCCCAGTCCCCTTCTCCCATCCAAGATTATATTATGTATTTAATCTTGTATTTGCGGTGCTCTCCTGTATACTAAATCATGAGTTATACTGTTTTTCATCTTATGTAGCTAGTTTGTGGGTTTGCTGTGCTTTCCTATAATGACTGGAGTTCTAATGTTTGTCCAACCTGTACATATTGTATTGCTTCTTTTATTTTATAAATTGTAAAGCGTTCTGTCTTGCAGTAGCAATAAAGATACGGTATATAAATTGGCGTAAATAAATAAATAAATAAATAAATAAATAAAACCCCAGTCCCCTCCCCACCCGTCCCCTCCCCACCCGTCCCCTTCAACCATCCAAGAACCCCCTCCCCACCCCTTCTCCCATCCGTGAACCCCCTCCCCACCTCAGCTTTAGAAATGTTAAGTAGTAGTAGTAGTCTCCTTCCCATTTGAAAACCCCCTCCCCACCCTTCCCCCACCTGAGAACCCCCACCCCACACACCCTTCTCCCATCTGAGTCCCCCCCGACCCACCTACCAACTCCGTTCTCCTGCCGCCCACCACCCTCACTGCCTTTAAAAAAAGAATTTGGAAGCGCCGGAGGGACAGGCAGCGCATCGCGTCTGCCCTGCTACTTAAAATCTCTTTGACGTCATTGGGCCTTCTCACATTGAATCCCGCCCACCCTCGCGGTAATTGGAAGTTACCTCAGAGGAGGGCGGGACTCAATGTGAGAAGGCCCAACGACGTCGAAGAGATTTTTAGTAGCAGGGCAGACGTGAGGCGCTGCCTGTGACTCCAGCGCTTCCAAATTCTTTTTTTAAAGGTAGGACAGGGTGGGAGCAGCGGGAGCGGGGCACCCCCCACCCGCTGACATCTGGGGCGGACCGCCCCCACCACGCCACCATCGCGCGCTGTCCGAGGGAGGGAGGGAGGACTGGAGCTCAGGCGGTCAGGGCGACCTCAGGCACGCCGTGTGGGGCCCCCCTGAGCGCGAGGCCCTATGCGGCCACCTCGGTCGCCTCTCCTTAAGACCGGCCCTGTGGCTAGCATATGAGCCCTTACCATCTACAAAATAGGAAGTGGTAGGGGCTCACAAGCTAATGGCCACGCGCTTATGGGAAAACTAGCACATGGCCATTAATAGAAAAACCCTGAAATTCAGCCATTGTACCCATATGACAAAAATGGCCTTAGCACCCGGTCATGGCTCAGCATTGAATATCCTGGGGCTGATACTGTCCGTGGTAGTCACTGACATGGACTGAATATTGACCAGCAAGTTTCTACCTAGGACAATAGAGGGTGAAGTGACTTGTCGAAGGTTATAAGGAGTGTTACTAGGAGAAGCGGGAGTTATATGTGGAGTATGTGTAGAGCAGTGGCGTAGCTAGGTGGGGCCACGGGGACCTGGGCCACCCCAAATTTCTTCTGGGCCCCTGGTTTTGCTGGTGGGAGTCCCCAACCCCTGCCAGCTGAAGCCTTCATCCTGCGCCGGTCTCCAGCCCTGCTCTCTCTTCCACTCACGTCCGGCATGCCCCTTTTAGTGAAACTGAGCATGCTGAATTTCACTATAAGGAGCGTGCAGGACGCGAGGGGAAGAGACAGCAGGGCAGGCATAGCGGCGGCACCGGAGCCCAGCGCTGGACGACTTCAGCTGGTGGGGATTGGGGACCCTCGCCAGCCAAGATATTTGCAGCGGCAAGGGTCTGACCCTCTCCCACCACGAGATCTGGCTATGACCCTGGTGTACAGGTATGTATTTGTGTGTATGAGAGGTTTGTGTGCAGGGTTGTGGTATGTGTACTGTTGGTGTTTGTATGTTGACTACATAAGGAGTGGCAACATGGGATGGGCTGTCAATGCTTCCTCCCTTAAAATACCCAGAGAAAACCTATTGCAGTATAAGGAAAAGAAAGCCACAGAGGTAATCCCCCTTGTAGTGACATACAACCCAGAACTAGAGTGGAGTGGAGGAGTGGCCTAGTGGTTAATGTGGTGGACTTTGGTCCTGGGGAACTGGGTTTGATTCCCACTGCAGGCACAGGCAGCTCCTTGAGACTCTGGGCAAGTCACTTAACCCTCCATTGCCCCAGGTACAAATAAGTACCTGTATATACTATGTAAACCCCACAGAAAGGCAGCATATCAAGTCCCAGTTCCCTTTCCCTATTTGAGATTCTAGATGGAATGTTGCTACTATTTGAGATTCTACATGGAATGTTAATGTTGCTATTCCACTAGCAACATTCCATGTAGAAGCCTGCCCTTGCAGCCGCGCAAGCTTCTGTTTCTGTGAGTCTGACGTTCTGCACGTACGTGCAGGATGTCAGACTCACAGAAGCAGAAGCCTGCGCGGCCGCATTGCTGATCTGCAAGGGCAGGCTTCTACATGGAATGTTGCTAGTGGAGGAGTGGCCTAGTGGTTAGGGTGGTGGACTTTGGTCCTGAGGAGCTGAATTCGATTCCCACTTCAGGCACAGGCAGCTCCTTGTGACTCTGATCAAGTCACTTAACCCTCCATTTCCCCCATGTAAGCCGCATTGAGCCTGCCATGAGTGGGAAAGCACGGGGTACAAATGTAACAAAAAAAAAATTGAGAAGACACTACTCCAAGAGGATAAACTACTGAAAGAGATATTCCCATCCCCACCAGTGCGGACCTTACCAACAGCCACCCAGCTTAAAAACACAAACTAGTGAAAAGCAAGCTACCGATAGAGACTCAAAAAGAAGAGAGTGGAATACATCCTTGCAATATATCCAGCTGCAAACTGTGCCAACACATTTCACAGGATCCCACAGTCATTCATGAAGGAAAAATATTCAACATAAAGGAATCCTTCACATGCTCATCTTCCAATGTGGTATATATCATTCAATGTAAAAAGTGTGAAGAAGGGTGCTATATTAGAGAAACAAGCCAGATGCTAAAGATGAGATTTAATTCACATAGACGTCATATGAAAAATGCCAGTGCCAACCAGGATGTCACCTCTGTGGGACAGCACTTAACAAAACCAGAACACTGTATCAATGATTTTATGGTAAGAATACTAAAAGGAAACTTTAAGACAATCTAGGAACATAAGACTTTTAAAGTCAAAATATACTATGCCATACTTTGTATTGTTATTTGAATATCTTTACTGCTGTAATTGTCTATTGCTCGTGTTTGATTTATTCATACTGTACATGGCCTTGAGTGAATTCCTTCAAAAGGCAGTAAATAAATCCTAATAAATAAATCTCATTTTGTTGCATGTTGTTACTGAATAAAAGCAAGCAGAAAAAACACTATAATTCATGTTTTTTGTTTGCCAAATATAGTTCACACTCTTTTCAAGTTTCAAGTGCAGTCATTTGCATCATCAAATATGTACGGACCACTGTGCATATGTGAGTAATGCGCAAAAGAGTGTGCAGCCAACCACTTTGCTTTCCTGATGACAAAATGACCAAAGGAAAATGAATAAAACAATGGAAACACAGAAAATGATGAGGAAAGGGACTTGATATACTGCCTTTCTGTGGCTTTTGCAACTACATTCAAAGTGGTTTACATAGTACATGTGGGCATTTATTTGTACCTGGGGCAATGGAGGGTTAAGTGACTTGCTCACAATCACAAGGAGCTGCAGTGGAAATTGAACCCAGTTCCCCAGGATCAAAGTCTACTGCACTAACCACTGGGCTACTCCTCCACTCTGCCTCCATTTTCTGGCAGTCCATCCTTGGTGGCGATTAGATGTATGTGTGGCTGAGGCGGTAGGGTTGTGTTTGATTTGGGTACTATATATTATGGTGGTGTTGGTTGCAAAGTGTGAGGAGAGTTAGCTTGAAAAGGTATCATCCTTTGCCTGTTAGTTTACTTTTTTTTCATCAGTCTTTCAGCATTCTACAGTTTCTAATTATTGCCTGCCATAGTAAGGTAATGAGAATTGTTTAAAAGGGTTAATTTTCTGAAAATTCTATCCTAATATTTCAAGATTTTCCCACTTTCCTTCAGGGAGCTAAATTGGGTGACTTTTTGTCCCTCCTTTAGAGAGTTACTTTTCTCCCAAATAGACAGATGGTCAGATGGATGAACAGGCGGACAGACACAGATTTCTTTTCACATAGTTCTTTCCAACATCCCATATGTCAGAAAGCTTAAAATGTCTAATTATGCATGTGCCATGTCAGAGAATGCAGAAAGCATTAAGTGCTGAGGAAGAAGAAGAGCAGTACGTGAATGCCATCTACAAAAGAGACATCTTCTTTTCATGTCAAGGTAAACCAAAGCCATGGAAGCATGTTTGCACCGAGGGATTCATGCCTGGTACAGGCTGTTGCACAATCTGTGTGCAGGCATTGACGTTCTGCCAAAATAGGAACACAGACCGGCCGATATTCAAAATGATTAAACAGGCAAGAGAGGCTCCTGCCCGCTTAAATTGCATGTCTGTGGCTAACTGCTGCTATTTAGCGGCACTCAGGGGTGGTCCAAGGCAAGATGCCGCCCTGGACCCCCCCCCCCCCCCCGGGCCAAGTTTACCTTTTCCTTCATGCTCCAAAAGCTGATGGCTGAGGCAGTTCCAATACGCTGCCGTGCCGCCAGCATTGGTCTCTACTGCGGCCGCCTCTGACAAAACAGGAAATTACATCAGAGAGAGGCATCCACAGTAAAGAGAAGAGGCGGGTGCCGACAGCAGGGCAGCATATCCGAATTGCTGCCGCTTTCGGCTTTTGGAACATGAAGAAAGAATGTAAATCTCGGGGAACAGGGTGGAGGAAGGAGGAAGGAAGAGGGAGATGCCGCTCCCCGAAGAGTGGCGCCTGAGGCCCCCACCTCAGGTGGCCTAATGGTCGGGCACAACCGGGTAGCACAGCTGAAAATTCACGGTTAGCGCCTGTGCTGAATCCAGCTAACTTGTGGGCACTTATGTGGTCAAGAGCTGATATTCAGCCCTTGACTGCATAAGATAACTGCCTAAATTGGGCCGCATAAAGAGCAGTCCTATCAAATAGATTAAAGGCCTTTTGAGAGACAATCATGCTATCACTTTTAAGATTTATCTCCAATAACTGTGTAGGTCCGTCTTGGAGATTCATGGCCTGATAATTCATAGGATCGCCTCTCCCCCTTCTTCCCATTCTTCCCATTTTCCTCTTCCCCTCCCTATATAATATGGTAGGTTCCCCCTTTGTACTCTTTGTGGTTTTGGTACAGGTGTCTCGATCGTTGATACTTTTTTCTATATTTTGCCTAACTGAAAAACCTGTTCTGATAGGTTTTGAAGAGAAGATGCTGTATATAAGGATGTGGATGGATCAAATACTTCCTGTCACATCTATTTCTTTGATTTCACCTCTCTCTGAGTGGACTCCTAGTCTCTAAAGCAGGCCTATTCTCTATTCTACAAATATTCTTAACCCTTTCTCTGTTGTCATTGAGTTTTGGCCTGTTAGTACATAAGTATTGCCATACTGGGACAGACCAAAGGTCCATCAAAGCCCAGCATCCTATTTCCAACAGTGGCCAATCTAGGTCACAAATACCTGGCAAGATTCCCAAAAAGTACAAAACATTTTATGCTGCTTATCCCAGAAATAAGCAGTGGATTTTCCCCAAGTCCTTTTTAATAATGGTCTATGGACTTTTCTTTTAAAATGCCGGCAAAATCTTTTTTAAAACCCTGCTAAGCTAATCACCTTTACTACATTATACGTTGTGAAGAAAAAGTTTCTCTGATTCAGAACAAATAAGGCACAAAAAGGTGCCCTAAATGACCAGATGACCACTGAAAGGAATCATGGGTGACCCCCTTCCACCCCCTAAAAATGTGAATAAAAATATGACTTACCAGCCTCAGATGTTAAAGTCAGGTCTATTAGAGCAGCATACAGGTCCCTGGAGTAGTATAGTGGTCGGTGGAGTGCACTATGGAATGGGGGACTCAGGTCCCTATATTCCTCTACCTGTCACACTTGTGGTGGAAACTTTGACCCCTCCCAAAGTCACCCAAACCCTACTGTAGCCACATATAGGTGCCCTCTTCACCCATAAGGGCTAATGTAGTGGTATACAGTGGGGGACAGTGAGTTTTGGGTAGGTTTTGGAGGGCTCAGGGGACAAGATAAGGGAGCAAGGGTGAGATGTGCACCTGGGTGCATTTTCATGAAGACACAGAAGTGCCCTCTAAGGTGCCCCATTGCTCTCCTGGAATGTCTGGGGGACCAGTCTACTAAAAATGCTGGCTCCTCCTTCATCCCAATGGCATGAATTTCTACGTTTTGCACTTATTCAGGATTTTCTTTTCAAAAATGGACCAAAAAACAAAATGTCTAAAGCATAAAATCTTGTTCAAAACAGTATTTTTTTTTTAAAAAGAAGACATCTTTCTTTTTTTTTTTTTAAATGGCCTTATTTCCTGTTTGGATTTTGGATGTTTTGTGCAAAATGCCCAAAGTTGGACTTAGACGTCATATCAAAAATGCCCCTCCACGTCAAAGAGCTCAAGAGCCAAATTGAGGATGTCAATTTGATTAAGCCATTGCAATATGATCCTACAAAGTATTTAAAAAAGAAAAGATAGACTCCCTTTTAGAGACAGACAAGCAAGCAGGATACCCCATATGAAAGAATTTAATTATTTACATGTAAAATTTCCAAGGATTCTGGTTAGAGGAGTGGCCTAATGGTTAGTTCACTGGTCTTGCAATCCAGAGGTGGCCAGTTCAAATCCCACTGCTGCTCATTGTGATCTTGGACAAGTCACTTAACCCTCCATTGTCTCAAGTACAAACTTAGATTGTGAGCCCTCCTGGGACAGAGAAATATCCAGAGTACCTGAATGTAACTCACCTTGAGCTACTAAAATCTAAATAAATATAGGCCCCAATATTCAGACCACAGGAGATAGGTAGTCCACCCGGATATTCAATGCCAGGCTATTTCCGGTGACCGGCATTGAATATCCAGGTTTGTTTATGAAGTTTGAAGAGAACTGACTATGTAAGTATTCGGACATAGCCAGTTATCTTTAAACCGGCAAATGATATACCAGGGTTTGAAGCAGCCAAATATGACTGCCAAATCCAGTTTAAAAATTGGCAGCTAGCCAGTTATTTCATGTGATATAACCAGTTATCTGCCAGCCACTAACCATGGCTATTCAGCAGAGGATAGCCAGTTATCCCCGCTGAATATCAGTGGATAGCCGGTTTAGCGTTATTTAACCTGTCAGCATCTGTTCTGACTGGTTAAATAGCACTAAATATCAGGCGGATACTTTCTAAAATTCACAAGTCCACAACTAATCCATCTGGAAGACTGATTGTGTCAGCAATTGGTTCTATTTTAGAACCACAGTCAACATTCACTGACACATTTCTGAGACCACTGATCCCTCTTATTCACTGGACTCCACCCATATTCTTAATATATTGGAAAACATTGCATTTATGGACAAAGAGATTATTTTAGTCAATCTGGATGTAGAATCACCATATACCAATATCCCCCAGACAGAAGCGTTAGACATCATCAGAGAAGTATTAAGTAAAAGAATCACTGACTTAAGTGGGGTTCACTCCTGCCCCCATTGCCCAGCTGGACCACCAGGGAGGACTATTCTGACTGGGAGGGTGTGGGGGAGGGGTTTACTTGTCAGGGCAGTGGGAAGGGTGATCAGACCTTGCCAGGAGAGGTGGGAGGGATAGAAGGACATCAAACCATGTGCTGGTTGGTATCAGAAGTTATGCAGGTGCTAGTTGATGTTTACTGTGGCACCCACATAGCTAACTGGGCAAAGATAGGATTGCTTTTTATGCTGTCCTGCATGCCTTGTTAGCTATTTAATGGTCAGCACTTGGCTCCTCCCCCTGTAACGCCCCTGTTCTGCCCTCTTGGGGTTTGGGGGTAAGGGGCTGGCATGCTGCCGTTTTGACTTTCCCGTCAGTGCTTGAGCCAATCAATAATCAGGGACTGACAGGAAGGTTAGGACTGGACCCTAACAATAGCTCAGTAACTGCGTTAAAGTAGGGGCTTTAGTGAGCTGGTTTTCTGTGATTGCACGGAATCACTAATGAGCTCAGTTTAATACTAGTGAGCTCATTAGCATAGGGCTTTTGGTCACTGCTTCCATACACGGTAAAGCAGTGACCGAAACCCTCTGTACATTAGCTGCAAAATAATATTTCATTTAGACTGGCTAATTGAGTCCAACATCTCTCCCTCTCTTCCTTCCACCTCTCCCCCCAAGTCTGACATTTCTCTATCCCTCCTTTCTTTCTAGTACCCTGAGCCCAACAACGTATGGGAAAGACTCACATAAGGGCGCGGTAAGCCCACTCTTTGCCATGGCTTTGTAAAAAAGTAGTTTTATAATGGGCTTCCTCACTTGTATAATGAGAACACCTGTAATTTACACCAGTTTTAAAAAAGGAAGGTCTATGCTTACCTTCCTTTTTTTAAAATTGCCCCAGGGAAAATGCCCCTACACATTTACTGCTCTCCCCACGTCCCCCAGGACACACACAGGTGTGCTAGTTTATTATAAAATGCATGCATACGTACTCGCTGTGTGCCTAGAAGCAGATTATCTGTTATCCCTTTAGTGTCCAATCTTCCCATCAATCTGTTCCCATATGGCTTATTACGGGAACATTGGACACTAAAGGGTTATTAATGTGCCTAGAAGCACATTATCAAGTGCTCCAAAATAAATTAAATGGCTAAATAATTAAGGGGTCTTTTTACAAAAGGGTGGTATGGGTAGTGCCGGCTTGGTGTGCAGTTTTTTGGCGCTACCACTGGGCTCCTGGGGCAGCCCAGCGGTAGTTCCAACTCCTGCCTCATGCCATTCTGGTGCTAGAAAATATTTTTTAATTTTCTAGCACCGGGGTTGCGCCTGGCGGTGATCGGGCAGATCTGCCCGGTGCTGGAAAACCTGAGATACTCCACCAATATCATTTAAAAAAATGATAAATTATAGCAAAACCACTCCTTTGTTTTAAACCTAATCTAGGGCTATGCTGAACCAAAAGGACAAACTTCTGCTAATAAGGGGTTATTCATATCAGAGAACCAAGTTTTCACCATAAATGCAAAACCTACATTAGCCTCACTAATTAAGGGGCCTTTTTACTAAAGCTCAGCGTACGCTAAATGCTGCTCATCTTATTTTATACCTATGGGCCATGTAGCACTTAGTACACGCTAATGTCCATTAGCACACGCTAAACTTTAGTAAAAGACCCCCTAAATCTTTCAGCAATAGTGCCTTATTACACACTGATTTTGCCTTAAAATGAAAACATGGAACAGGAGCAGGACAGTTGGAAAAAGAAACAGAATGGTTCAGGGGAATCGACGTCAAAAAAGGAGCATCTTTTCTAGCATCAGGCTTTGTACAATCTAGAATATTTATGGGGTGGTTTATTGCCGTGCATCACTTCTGATTAGATATTAATGAAAAGCAATCCAGTAAACAGATATTAATAGCAAAGACAAGTGGTTTAGCTCTAACTTTGCGGCTGGTAGAAAGAATGACTGGAAAAGATTGAGAAAAGTGAGTCCTGCCATCACATTTTCCCACTCTCCTGGCTAACAAGCAAAGCAAAAGATCTAACAACCACCACATGACTTCAAAGTAATAAATAACAAGTAAGAAAAACAGACAGTCTAGAAGTGGCCCCAGAGAGAGGCAGAGTCTGTGCTAAAAGTTGCATGGAATGAGATTTAAAGAGCTCTGTATGTAAACTTTAGAGTAGAGGATGACTAGGGGACGGGGACCCGCAGTAACCACAGGGATGGGGACAGAGCACACGGGGACAGGGCAGGGACAGATCCCGCGGGGATGGGGTGGGGACAGAAACAGATCCCACGGGGTGGGGACAGAAACAGATCCCACGGGGCGGGGATGGGAACAGATCCCGTGAGGACAGGGACAAACTGTGTCCCCGTGTCACTTTCTACTTTGAAGCCTGTTAATGAACTGGACTGTTATTTATGTTTGAGTGATGCAGACGCCAATATTTTTATTTTGGGGAAAAATAAGCAAACATGCTGGCCACAGCTAGCAAACTTTGCACGGAGGATTCTGCACATCCTGCTACCAGCACATCTTCAAAGACATCTTCTATTGCAGGAGGAACTGTGGAAGACAGGAGAGCTAGACTGAATCCTGAGATTGTTGATGATTTATTCATCCACAGATCAAAAAATCATAACAGTGCTTCATAGGACTTATTTCTCCCCTCTAGGGCATATAGAACGGGTTGAATTTTGTACCCCTGGACATTTTAACAGGGTGGATTAAGATTCCTTGGGATAGTAGAAGTCAGCTATTGTTGGGGTTGGAAGGGTAGAGGATGGTGGTGGTGGTGGGAGGGTTATTATAGCTGCTAGTTGTTATTGTTTTCTATTTGTAATTTATACACAACAGTTGCACAGCATATTGTTCCTTTTTATACTTTAATAAAAAGATTTAAATTTAAAATCATGTGTTCGAGGCTTCTGCAGATGAGAACAGAGCCCACCGGGATGGGGCGGGGATGGGGAGAGAACCTGCGGGGGCAGGGCGGGGATGGAGACAGGGCCTGTGGGGACAGGGTGGGGACGGAGACAGAACCCACGGGGACAAGGCGGGGACAGGGACAAATTTTATCCCCATGTCATTCTCTACTTTAGATGAGAGGAGAGGAGAGTCAGCAGGATATGATAGAGATATTTCATTTTCAGTACCTCAAAGTAGAAAATAGGCATAGGAAGCAAATCTTTTCCAGAGGAAAGAATACTCTAGAACAGTGTTTCCCACCCTTTTCCACTCACGCACCAGCAAATTGACTGAGAAACTCTTTGTGGACCAGGGAGGTGGGAAACAAAAACTAGTAGATTTTGGGTTCTACCTCTCCCTGATAGCGCCAAAAATACTGCTTTCCACCTCTGCAGTCTATGGCAGTTCCTTGAGCGCCAATACCGACAAATTCTTAAGGTCAAGATGGATTATAGCAATATAACTGGGCATGTTTCTGATGTACAGTCAAATAATGTATTAAAATCATATTTTCTTCAACCCATATTCTTAAAAATACATTTTCACAGTTTTAAGAATGTCTGAAATTAAACTGAACCCCCAAGATATCGGACTCTGCACAGCACACAATGCAATACTAGAGAAAGAAATCTTGACCACCTGTATTGTGCAAAATATAGAGGTAGCAGGTGTAAAAATTCAAAGACCGACATACTCCAATCATATTACAAATTAGCAAATAAAAATAAAACAAAAAGTGGAAAATTAGGTGATACCTTTTGATTGGGCTAATGTAATACATGTTTCAATGATTATTATTATTATTTATTGTATTTGTACCCCACATTTTCCCACCTTTTTGCAGGCTCAATGTGGCTTACAGAGTATAGATATGATAACGTCGTTACATGATTTAAAAAACAGTCGATCATAAGCAAAGGTGAAAGAGAATTTAGATGGAAAGGTGTTCGGTAAGGTCGTGTGCGAGGTGTTTTTTGGTGTACTTGGGTGGTTTAAGGAATGATTTGTTTCATTGAGGGTGACTTTTGTAAGCTTTGTTGAAGAGGTGTGTTTTCAAAGCTTTGCGAAAGTTGGTTAGATTGGTTATGGTTTTCAGGGCCATGGGTAGTGCGTTCAAAGACTGTGTGCTTTTGTACGCAAAGGTAGTAGCATAAGCCTGTTAGTATTTCATTCCTTTACAGCTCTCAGAGCCCAAAGCCTCCTTCCTCAGATCAGGACAGTATGCTGCTGTTATGGTATACTGTCTTGATCTATGGAAGGATGTTTTTGCCTCTGAAAGCTAGTAAAAAAAAATGTATTGTTAGTCCAATAAAGAGATAGCACCTTAAGCTACTACAGTGTTTTATCGAAAATGTAAAATAAAATTCTTTTTTTCTACCTTTGTTGTCTGTACCAAGCAATGGAGAGGGTCAAAATACACAGTATAAATGTATTTATTTTTATTACATTTGTACCCCGCGCTTTCCCACTCATGGCAGGCTCAATGCGGCAGGCAATGGAGGGTTAAGTGACTTGCCCAGAGTCACAAAGAGCTGCCTGTGCCGGGAATCAAACTCAGTTCCTCAGGACCAAAGTCCACCACCCTAACCACCACCCCAAAAAGAAGTACAAAGGGCTCTCAAGAATGGAACAAGTATAATTTAATTATGACCCGACCTGGGCTGTGTTTCAGTGTAAAACAGCGCCTGCCTCAGGGGTCAATCATGTCGTAGCTCTTTATAATAATAATGTGCTCTGAAATAAAAACAAATGCATATAACAGAGCGATTTCTTTGGCATCTCACTCCGTTACATGCATTTGTTTTTATTTCAGAGTGGATTAATATTGTGAAGAACTATGATGTGATTGGCCCCTGAGGCAGCAGGTGTTGTTTTACGCTGAAACACGGCCCATGTTGGATCATCATTAAATTATACTTCTTCCATTCTTGAGAGCCCTTTGTGCTTCTTTTTGTACTATCTTTGTTGTCTGGCTATTTAAATTTTTCTAATCTTGTTAGTCCAAATTCCTTCTTTCCACAAGATCATCCCGCAAATTTCTCAACCTACACTTCCCCAGTTGTAAAGGACTAAAATACAAGCTGATGCATGCCACTAGCTTCTCTTACATGAGCACGCAGTTATGGAATGCACTACCTACAGACCTGAAAATAATCGACGAAACAACTATCTTTCGCAAATCTCTGAAGACATATCTCTTCAACAAAGCCTACAATGAGAACCGATAACTTCTCGAATCCACCTCACCAACCTACTCAGTTATGAAAGTCCACCTCTACAACTACCCTAATCACTCCCTTCCTTTTTCTCTCTTCCCTTACTTAATCTCTGCACAATACTAACTGTATCTGATATCAATGTTTACAAAACTATGTAAGCCACATTGAGCCTGCAAATAGGTGGGAAAATGTGGGATACAAATGCAATAAATAATAATAATAATCTTCTCTTAACTCTCATGCCAGGGTTTCGTGTCCATTTGTTATTTTTTTTCTCTCTTTTTGTCTTCTTCACCTCCTCCACTATATCTATCTCTAACATTGTTTTTTTTTCCTCCCAGTGTTCTTCCATTTATTTTTCTTCCTCTCTTCATTCATTCTTACTATTTGGTCTTCAATTTCCTTCTTTTTACTGCATCTACCTATAGCTTTCCACCTCTTTTCTCTCACCCCAGCCCTCCCATTTCCCTTTCTCTTATTCCCTAGTCTTTCACTAACTCTATCCTCTCCCCCTTCCATTCAGCATGTCCTTCTCTCTTCCTTTCTGTCCAATGTATCACCGCTCTCTCTCTTTCCCTTTTTTCACCCTTCCATCGAGTATCTCCTCATATCTATTTCTCCCTTCCATCCAGTGTCTCCCTCTCTCTTTGTCTTTCCCCTTGCACCCAGCATCTTCCCCCCTCTCTCTCTTCCTCCACTTCCATTCAGTGTCTCCCCTCTCTCCCCCTCCATCCAGCATGTCCCGTTTCTTACCTCCCTTTCATCCAGCTTTACCCTTCTCTCTTCACTTCCATTGAATTTCCCCTCTCTCCCCTCCAACCATCATGTCTTCCATCTCTCTCTCTCTCTCTCTTCCGTTCAACATCTCCCTTCTCTCTCCTCCTTCTATCTAACATCTCCCATCTCTGTCCACCTTCCATCTAGTCCATCTTGTGTGTCCCTTTCTCTTCCCTTTCTATTCAGCATTCCTTCTCTCTCTCTCTCTCTCTTCCTCCTTCTATCCAGTGTTTCCCCAGTCCCTGTCCCCTTCTATCCATCATCTTTCCTCTCTCCATCCCCCACTTCCATCCATTAACCCTCTCTTTCTCCCCCTTCAAGCAACATCTTTTCTCTCCTCTCTCCCTCCCCCAGACATCGTCTGTTTCCCCCACCATTGCTCTGCCAGTACTCAGTGGTTGCTGCTTTCTGGGACCAGCCATGGAGACGTGTCCTCTACACATATGACTGCTAACTGCTGCACTCATCCTCTGCTCTCCAGAACAGGAAATGATGTTGGAAGAAGGTGGGACCAGCAGAGCCAGCGGTCACACGTATACAGGCTGCAGGGCCCTGGGGCTCTCCATGTTTTGTTCGAGCACTCAAAATATTTCGGCTCAGGAGACTTGTTTTTTGCGTTTATTGCCCCCTTTTTTCATTTCCTGTGTTGTTTTACAAAAATATATTTTAAAAAACTCGTTTTTTTTTAATATATATTTTTGAGCGCTCAAACAAAACGTGGCACTCAAGATCGCAGACAAAAAGAAACTGAGAGGGCATGCTTTTTTTCCCTTGTCTTCTTAGTCTTCTTCACTTCTTTAAGTTTCCTTCTCTTTTTGTCACGGTCACCTTTTAGGCTGCTCGGCCAGGTCTTTTATTCCCTTTTTGTGCCTTTTTATTGGCATGATCGAGTCCTTTAATTTCGCAGCCGCTGTTTTTCCGTCCATGTCATCGAGGACTCCCAGCGGCTTCAAGCGTTGTACTCACTGCAACCGAACCATCTCGGGTACCGACCCCCACGTGTGGTGTCTCCAGTACATTTGCCAGCTGCTTGTAAGTTGTGCTCTTTAATGAAAAAACAGACCCAAGTGTCTCGGGAGGTTCAACGTGAGCGGCTTTTTGCTGATCGGTCCGGTCCTTTGAAGTCGACATCGACATCGGTACCGAGGTTGGCGGAATCGGTGTTGACGTCGAGGGAAGCATCAACTTTGAGAGCGCAGGTAATAGCTGCCAAACGACCACATCGAGCTGGAAGCAGCGAGGCATCGAGTGGGTCTCCACCTGTCTCAAGGCTTACTGCTATGCAGGCCCCCCGGGACCGACCGTCGTACCTGGCCCCGAGGAGGAGTGAGGATTCCACGTCCTCCTCTTCGGTACCAAGGAGTCTCGATGATGGGCATTGAGCGAAGGCTAAGAAGCCCCGTCATTGATCTCCTTCCATGCACGGTACTGGGAGCTCCGGGGAGCTGAGGGATTCAGCACCTGAGAAGCTTCGGCGCTGAGAGAACCGCTCACCCTCTATACAGGAGGTGCCGATGAGTCAGTCTTCTGGCAGCTCGATACCGGCTCTCGAACCCCCTCAAGTTCTGCCATCTCCTACACCAGCCCCGCAGCCTTTCCTGATGGAGCCTCTTGACGAGCGCAACAGGACCCTTCTTCCAGAGCTTCTGGAGGGGTAGCTGCGCCAGTCTGCGTCGGTGCCAGGGGTGCTTGCACCTTCTGCATTGACTGTTGAAGCGGCATCTGGGCCTTCGCCTGTGGTGAGGTCTCCGTCCTTGGTGCCGCTTGCGGTATTGGCCGCCACCCAGGTCGATTTTCCCTCAACATCAGCAGAGGAAGCTTCACTGCAGTCCAGGCAACAGACGACTTCTCGACATCCCCCCTGAGGATGTCGATCCTTGAGGCTCAGTTTTGGGCTGTTCTTAGAGAGCTTTTGTCCGACACCGATGATGAGTGCTCGTGGGAAGACGAGGAAGAAGAGGAAGATCCCAGATACTTTTCAGAGGAAGAGTCTTATGGGGTTCCCTCTGATCCTACTCCACCAATTGAAAGAAGATTGTCTCCACCTGAGAGTCTTTCTTTTTCCTCTTTTGTTCGGGAAATGTCTAAGGACATTCCATTCCCTATGGAGGTTGTGGATGAGCCCAGGGCCGAGATGCTCAAGGTCTTGGATTATCCTTCTCCACCCACAGAGATTGCAACAGCTCCCTTGCATAACACACTCAGGGATGTTCTTATGCAAAACTGGTCATTCCCTCTTTCTAATCCAGTGTCCCCAAGAAATCTGAGTCCAAATACAGAGTCCATTGAGAGCCTGAAATGGTGAAGTCTCAACTGCCTTATGATTCCATGGTGGTGGACTCTGCTCTCAGGAGAGCCAAGAGTACTAGAGACTATGCCTCGGCGCCCCCAGGCAGAGAGTCTAGGACCTTGGATTCTTTTGGGAGGAAAACGTATCAGTCCGCTATGCTCGCCGCCAAGATCCAAACTTACCAGCTCTACACGAGCATCCACTTGCGGAACTCAGTGAGGCAACTGTCCAGTTTGGTCGAAGCCCTTCCTCCGGAGCTCCCCGAACCTTTTCACCAGGTGGTCAGGCAGCAGAAGGCAAATTCCTGGCCAGGGGTACTTACGATACTTTTGATGTGGCATCCCGAATAGCTGCTCAAGGTATAGTGATGCGCAGACTCTCATGGCTGCATGTCTCTGACCTGGATCATAAGACCCAGCAGCGAATGGCGGATGTTCCTTGCCAGGGGGATAATCTTTTTTGAGAAAAAGTAGAGGACATGGTCGATCAGATCAAAAAGCACAATGATGCTATGGATTCTCTCTCCCGCCGGGCGTCTTCTGCTACCACCTCCTAATCTAGGAGGTTTTTAGGAGGGAGGAGGAGTGCTCCCTATTCATACAATAGGCGTAGGTACATTCCTGCTTCTCGGCAGCCTGTCGAGGCTCAGTTCCAGCGTGCTCGTTCCTGTCAACAGCGTGTGACCAAGGCCCCTGCGGCTCCCAAGCAAAAGCAAGGGGCGGGCGTTTGACTGGCTCCAGTGCAGCATAGCCTCAGAAAATGTGTCCGTGCCGGACGACTTGCCAGTCGGAGGGAGGTTAATATTTTTTCACCAAAGGTGGCTTCTTCTAACCTCCAACAGGTGGGTTCTTCAAACAGTTCGGTTAAGATACACTCTCAATCTGGAATCCATGCCTCCAAATTGTCCACCGGAAGCTCAGTCCTTCAGCTCCCAGCACAAGCAGGTACTTGCAGAGGAACTCTCCGCCCTTCTAAAGGCCAATGCGGTTGAACCTGTTCCACCAGGGGAAGAAGGGCTGGGATTCTATTCCAGGTACTTCCTTGTGCAAAAGAAAACAAGGGGGATGCATCCCATCCTAGACCTAAGGGCCCTGAACAAATTCCTTGTCCGAGAAAAGTTCAGGATGGTTTCCCTAGGCACCCTTCTTCCCAAGATTCAGGAAAACGATTGGCTATGCTCTCTGGACTTAAAGGATGCCTATACTCACATCTCGATACTCCCAGCTCACAGGAAGTATCTTCGATTTCGGTTGGGAACTCGGCACTTTCAGTACTGTGTACTGCCCTTTGGCCTCACGTCTGTGCCCAGGGTTTTCACAAAATGCCTGGCAGTTGTCGCAGCGTCGCTACACAGACTGGGAGTGCATGTCTTCCCTTAGCTTGACGATTGGCTGGTAAAGAGCACCTCGGAGGCAGGCGCTCTACAGTCCATGCGGATGACTATTCGAGTGCTGGAGCTACTGGGGTTCGTAATCAATTGTCCCAAGTCCTACCTTGTCCTGGTTCAGAAATTGGAATTCATCGGAGCTCTGTTGGACACACGGACGTCTCGAGCTTACCTTCCCCAGACAAGGGCAGACAATCTCCTGGCCCTAGTGTCCCTTGCTCAAGTGTCTCAACAGATCACAGCTCTGCAGATGTTGAGTCTCTTAGGACACATGGCTTCCACAGTTCATGTAATTCCCATGGCACGCCTGCATATGAGATCAGCTCAATGGGCCCTAGCTTTCCAGTGGAGCCAGGCCACAGGGGATCTAAAGGATGTCATCCATCTTTCCACCGACTTTTGCAATTTCCTACTCTGGTGCACTATTCAATCCAATCTGACCTTGGGACATCCATTCCAAATTCCACAGCCACAAAAAGTGCTGACGACGGATGCATCCCTCCTGGGGTGGGGAGCTCATGTAGATGGGCTTCACACTCAAGGAACCTGGTCCTTTCAGGAAAAAGTTCTTCAGATCAACCTCCTGGAATTATGAAACATCTGGAACGCTCTCAAGGCTTTCAGAGATCGGCTGTCCAACCAAATTATTCTAATTCAGACAGACAATCAGGTTGCTATGTATTACACCAACAAGCAGGGGGGAACCGAATTTCGCCCTCTGTGTCAGGAAGCCATCTGGATCTGGCTTTGGGCGCACCATCACGGCATGTTTCTCCAGGCCACATATCTGGCAGGTGTAAACAACAGTCTGGCCAACAGGTTGAGCAGGATCATGCAACCTCACGAGTGGTCACTGAACATGGACATAGTCCGCAAGATCTTCCGAGCGTGGGGCACCCCCTCGGAGGATCTTTTTGCCACTCAAACCAATTCTGATCCAGAATCCAGGCCCACGACAGACTTGCGTCAGATGTCTTTCTCCTTCATTGGGGGGCAGGCCTTCTGTATGCATATCTTCTCATACCTTTAGTAGGGAAGACTTTGCTGAAACTCAAGCAAGACCGTGGAACCATGATTCTGATTGCGCCCTTTTGGCCCCGTCAGATCTGGTTGCCTCTTCTTCTGGAGTTGTCCTCCGAAGAACCATAGAGATTGGAGTGTTTTCCGACCCTCATCACCCAGAACGAGGGGTCGCTTCTACATCCCAACCTCCAGTCTCTGGCTCTCACAGCCTGGATGTTGAGAGCTTAGAGATTGCCTCTTTGGGTCTTTCAGAGGGTGTCTCCCGAGTCTTGCTTGCTTCCAGGAAAGATTCCACGAAAAAGTGTTATTCTTTTAAATGGAGGAGGTTTGCCGTCTGGTGTGATAGCAAGGCCCTAGATCCTTTTTCTTGTCCTACACGGACCCTGCTTGAATACCTTCTACACTTATCAGAGTCTGGTCTCAAGACCAACTCCATAAGAGTTCATCTTAGTGCAATTAGTGCTTATCATCAACGTGTAGAGGGTAAGCCTATCTGTGGACAGCCTTTAGTAGTTCGCTTTATGAGAGGTTTGCTTTTGTCAAAACCTCCTGTCAAACCTCCACCAGTGTCATGGGATCTCAATGTCGTTCTCACCCAGCTGATGAAAGCTCCTTTTGAGACACTGAATTCCTGCCATCTGAAGTACTTGACCTGGAAGGTCATTTTCTTGGTGGCTGTTACTTCAGCTCGTAGAGTCAGTGAGCTCCAAGCCCTCGTAGTGCATGCACCTTATATCAAGTTTCATCATAACAGAGTAGTCCTCCGCACTCACCCTAAGTTCTTGCCAAAGGTGGTGTCGGAGTTCCATCTGAACCAGTCAATTGTCTTGCCAACATTTTTTTCCCCGACCACATACCCACCCTGGTGAGGACAAGTTGCACACCTTGGACTGTAAGAGAGCATGGCCTTTTACGTGGAGCGGACAAAGCCCTACAGACAGTCCGCCCAATTGTTTGTTTCTTTAGATCCCAACAAGGGGGGAGTCGCCATCGGGAAATGCACAATCTCCAATTGGCTAGCAGATTGCATTTCCTTCACTTATGCCCAAGCTGGGTTGACTCTAGAGGGCCATGTCATGGCTCACAATGTCAGAGCCATGGCTGCGTCAGTGGCTAACTTAAAGTCAACTTCGATTGAAGAGATTTGCAAGGCTGCAACATGGTCATCAGTCCACACATTCACATCCCACTACTGCTTTCAGCAGGATACCCGACACGACAGTTGTTTCGGGCAGTCAGTGCTGCAGAATCTGTTCGGGGTTTAGAATCCAACTCCACCCCCCTAGGCCCATCTTTGTTCTTTTCCAGGCTGCACTCTCAGTTAGTTGATTTTGGTTTCAGGTCAATCTATGTTATGTCCTTGCCGTTAAGAGGCCCAATTGACCAATGTTCATTGTTTCGAGTGAGCCTGGGTGCTAAGGATACCTCAATCGTGAGAACAAGCAGCCTGCTTGTCCTCAGAGAAAGTGTAGATACATATCTGTAGCAGGTATTCTCCAAGGACAGCAGGCTGATTGTTCTCACAAACCCTCCCTTCTCCCCTTTGGAGTTGTTCTATTCTCTGTTTTTGCTTTTTATTGAACTGAGAGGGCACGCTTGCGTTGCGGGAGGGAAGCCGTTCGTGCATGCGCGCTGTGTTCAGCCCACGCGGCGGACCGTTCTGGAGAGTTGGAGAGTTCTTTGTTTTTGCTGTCAAAAATTTTGACGGTATACTGGGCCATCGCGGACAACGACCCAATTGTGAGAACAATCAGCCTGCTGTCCTCGGAGAATACCTGCTACAGGTATGTATCTACACTATATGTAACTGAAACATACTTAGGCCTATGGTACTGCTCCAGGAGTGAAACTATGCAGAGTTGATGAACTTAATGTGCCTTTTCTGCAATTAAACGTCTCCATTGTTCTGAGTATCCAGTCTCCAGTATTTTGCTACCAGCTCTCAGATTTCTTATGCAGTCTTTCAGGGGTCATTCCTGACTCTGTGTCAGAAGACAGAGTTACACTGCATTCATGAGATGGCATACAGCCAGAGAATACTAGTTTATTTTGGCATCTGTTTGAATAATTTGACTGACTTAGCAAGATCCTCATTTATTTGGAAAAAGGCAATATGTGGCTTAGCAGAAGATGAATCCCAGCCTACCCCTGTTATTTGTTAGCTATCTGACAGTCTCTGCCTTTCTTGCTATTAAATAATCTAATAATGTCTCATCTGTAAGATGAGTGTGCATGTGTGTATATACATACAGTGCTAGATTCTATATATGGCACCTAAAAAATTGGCACTGAAAAAAGCGGTATTCTATAAGCTGTGCCTAAACTTTGACATGGTTTATAGAATTAACGCTTAAGCGGAGAGGTTGCACGCAAGTTTAGGCTCCGCCATTTGCACCAACAAAAGCGTGATGCAACCCACACGCCTAAATATACACACGGAGCACCGTTATTCTACAGTTATGCACATAACAAAACCACGCCCCTGATCTGCCCATGACCCTCCCATTTCCGTGCCCTCTTTTGTGGATGGTGGGGATACCGCGCCTAACTTTAGGTGGGTAAGTCCCAATTAAATCTAATTAGTACCAGTAATTGCTTCATAAAAATCCAATTATTGGTACTAATTGGCTCATTATTCTATTAAATTGCACATACAAATCAGAAACACACCTAAATATGCATGCATAATTTTTGGTGACTTTATAGAATCAGGAGGGCAACCCTTACCCAAGAATGCTTGGTAGTCACAGGTCAGGTTTATTTTTTGTCTAGCCGTATGTTCCTCCTGCGCCTTTGGCTCACTTAGAATCAGGTTCTACTGGTGTTCATATTATGTTGAATCTTCATTTGCTGTTACCTAGAGGTTTTCCCCATTCTAAAACCTTCCACCCTTTTCATCCAGCTAAACTATTGCAATGCTTGGCTAAGGGCCATAAATTTTGCCCCTGGAATCCAGTGTGTGCACACTGAGTCTGTCTATTAGGGCTCACTGTTGTGCTATGGCTGGTATTCCACCAGGCTTGTGAATGATGCCACCAAAAAGCATCCCTAACTTCAGTTGTCCAGGGAGCAGAAAGTGGGCTTGGGAAGTAAACCCAGATTTCTCACGTAATAGCACAAGGGCACTGTCAATGAAGAACTGGCCCAGCTCACAGAGTTAATTTTTAATCTTCTGGGCCGATGTGATTCCATACTCTTGAAAATGATCTAGGCGTCAGTCACCTGTCAGTTTCTGGAACATGTAGATGCATTTCTTCTCATTGACAAGATCTAGAAACTGAATAAACCTTTTCTCTGTTCTGTTTCTATGGAAAAAATAAATAAATCTTGGCCCATTTTCTGGTGCCTCCACTCTCAGGGGTTTGTAAGCAGAAGGATGTGTCAGTAACTTGCTTGTGAAGGCTAAATTTGGTTACTGTGTAAAATGCTGCAATAACAAACCACAATTCAAGCTAAACAAAGTTTATTAATACAAAATTAGAAGAATATAACCAACACAAAAGTTAGATCTAAGAAAAACCAATTATGTCAACCTCCTCTACTAAAGCATCCAGCGACCCCCCCCCCCCCCTCATATATTGTGTCCTTGTATATCTAGCCATAAGAGCATAAGAACAGCCATATTGGGACAGACCAATGGTCCATCTAGCCCAGTATCCTGTTTTCCAACGGTGACCAAGTCAGGTCCCAAGTGCCTGGTAGAAACCCAAATAGTGGCAACATTCCATGCTACCAATCCCCTGTCTGTCTCAATAGTAGACTATGGACCTTTCCTCCAGGGACTTGTTGAAAACTTTTTTAAACCCAGATACGCGAACCGCTATTACTACATCCTCTGGCAAAGAGTTTCAGAGCTTAACCATTTGTTGAGTGAAAACTTATTTCCATGTAACTTCCCTGAGGGTCCCCTAGTCTCTATATTTTTGGAACAAGTAAAAAGTTGATTCACTTCTACTCGTTCTACACCTCTCAGGATTTTGTAGACCTCAGTCATATCTCCCCTCATCTGTCTCTTTTCTAAGCTGAAGAGCCCCAACCTCCTTAGCCTTTCCTCATATGAGAGGAGTTTCATCCTCTTTATCATTTCGGTCGTTCTTTGAACTTTTTCTAATTCCACTATATCTTTTATGAGACACGGTGACTAGAACTGAACGCAAAACTCAAGGTGAGAGTGCACCATGGAGTGATACAGATGCATTATAGTGTTTTTAGTCTTATTTAACATCTCTTTCCTAATAATTCCAGCATCCTGCTTGCTTTTTTGGCAGTCACCGCACAGTGAGCAGAAGATTTCAGCATCTTATCTACAATGACACCTAAATATTTTTCTTGGGTGCTGACCTCCAAGGTGGACCCTAGCATCAGGTAGCAGAAGTCTTGCAGGGGCTCTTTCCTGCCATGAAGAGGCCATTAGACCACCAGGGGTACAGGAAGGGAGGACAAGACACCCTGTGGCCCGCCTACCCGCAAGCCTGCCTGCCCACCCACAAACCCGGACCAATGGACAGGCTGGCAATACCCACCCAGACGTCCCACGGTGTTCTCAAAAAGGGGACATGCCTGGGTAAAACTGGACATATGGTAACCCTAAATATGAGGAAAGGCTAAAGCAAGTAGGGCTCTTCAGCTTGCATACAATGGAGGGAATGCATGGACATTTATCGCATGCATATTCATTGTAGATATCTTGAAAACCTGACTGACTTGGTGTGTCACAAAGTCTGGGTTGAGAACCCCTATGCTAATCATTTTTCCCATAGACATGAAATAGGAAAAAACCTTTAGTGCATCAGACACAGTTTGAAATGTAAGATACTCCATTTGCTGCTACATCTTAAAATGCTAAAAAATCACATTAGCAAACAGTGCCATGGGGCTCATTGCTTTGTGCATCAGACCTTTTCCAATGCATCACCAAAAAGAAAAATAAAAACCAACAACAACTTGTAGCAGTAGCACAATACCCTACCAGGCTAAAAAAAATATTTTAAAAACTATAAAATAATGCCAAGCCAGTCTTCCAAAAAAGGGGACCCTGTTATGAGGGTGCGTTAAGCAATACCACTAAAGAAATCTCTTCTCTCCCCCTCCCATTCCCCCACCAGCAGACTCTGGTTACAAGTATAGCCTTTTATTCTCCCTGCTTGCTTAGTTACAGGAAAACATCTTGCTAGTCTGCCTTTAGCCTTCTGGTCTTCCCCTCAACAGGAAACACAGGATGAATCACTCTGACTACCCTGGCAACAAAATAAAGGTTTCACTGAAAACCTGGCCAGAATTCATGTGAATACAGTGCTATACTGGGAAATATGGAAGAAAAAAAAAAGATGGTTTAATCACCCACAGAAATACATCTGAAAAAGACAGTTTTAGAAGGGGGAAAATGGCACATTTTATTAAACAAGAGAGAGATCCTTTCCTTTAATGTGAGAAACTGCAACTCCTTTGAACTGTTACATCTGTGAGAACACGCAGTTCACTATTGATGTATCCTGATGTGTAGTGATTTTTTTTTGTGTGTAATACCCTATGATATGGGTATTACTGAATCAGTAGTGCTAGTTGTTTCCAGAAGCCCTTGGGGGAGGGAGGACCCTGCCAGTGGGCTGGATAGTGGGGAGATCCCTGAGTGGGAGGACGCTCAGCCCAATGGAGTAGTGTTGGAATAAGTTGCAGAAAGGTATTTTCTAGCACCAGAAATGGCACACGGGAAAACTGGAACCACTATCAGGCTCCTGGATGAGCCTGGCAGTAGGGCCAATTTGCAAGTGCCAAGCTGGCAGTAGCCCTATCACACTTTGGTATAACGGTCCCTAACTGTTAAAGATAACTACTTGATCTTTATTTGGGGATTTAAAATAACAGCTGCCAAGTTTCTCAGTTCCAGGAGGGAGACTTTTTGGACAGTCCAGGTTTTGAACTTATTTCACATATAGTAACATAGTAAATGACAGCAGATAACGACCTGAACAGTCCATCCAGTCTGCCCAACAAGATAAACTCATTTTACATGGTATGTGAATGATACTTTATATGTATACCCAAGTTTGATTTGTCCCTGCCTTTCTCAGGGCACAGACTGTAAAAGTCTGTCCAGCACTGTTCCTGTACTAAAAATTCTGAACCTAACGTAGAAGCCCCTTAAAATTTACACTCCAGCCCATCCATATCTATTCAGTCATGATCAGGGCACAGACCATAGAAGTCCGCTCTGCACCGGTTTTACTCTCCAAATACCGGTGTCACCACCCAATCTCCGCTAAGATTCCATAGATCTATTCCTTCTAAACAGGATTCTTTTGTGTTTATCCCATGCATTTTTTAATTTCATTACCGTTTTCATCTCCACCACCTCCCGCGGTAGGACATTCCAAGTATCTACCATCCTCTCTGTGAAAAAATACTTTCTGACATTACTCCTGAGTCTGCCCCCCTTCAACCTCAATTCATGTCCTTTAGTTCTACCGCCTTCCCGTCTCCGGAAAAGTTTCTTTTGCGGATTAATACCTTTCAAATATTTGAATGTCTATATCATGTCACCCCGTTTCTCCTTTCCTCCAGGGCATACATGTTCAGGTCAGCAAGTCTCTCCTCGTACGGTTTGCAACGCAAATCCCATACCATTTTTGTAGCTTTTCTTTGCACTGCTTACAGTCTTTTTACATCTTTAGCAAGATACGGCCTCCAAAACTGAACACAATACTCCAAGTGGGGCCTCACCGACTTATAGAGGGGCATCAACACAACCTTTCTTCTACTGGTTATACCCCTTTCTATGCAGCCTAGCATCCTTCTGGCCACGGCCGTCGCCTTGTCACATTGTTTCTTCATCTTCATATCCTCAGACACCAACACCCCAAGGTCTCTCTCCTGAGTCAAGCTTACTAATCTCTCCCCTCCTATTCGGTATTTCTCTTTTGGGTTTCTACACCCCAAATGCATCAATCTGCACTTCTTTGCATTAAATTTTAACTGCCAGACCCTCAACCATTAATCTAACTTTTGGAGATCCCTTCTCATCGTTTCTACTCCCTCCAGGGTATCCACTATATTGGCTATCTTTGTGTCATCTGCAAAAAGGCAAATCTTTCCTTCCAAACCTTCAGCAATATCCCTCACAAATATATTAAACAAAATGGGCCCCAGCACCGACCCCTGAAGAACCCCACTGCTCAGTGTGGGATTTGTAGTCCCTGATTCTACCCATTGAAATCAGTGTTGACTTGAGGGCCCCTCAATACAACAGGATGAGGTTGTCAGAAAATCTAGACTGGTACAAATTTCCTTTCTGAAACTGGGCAGCTTGGCAGCTTTGTTGAAATACATACCTGTGGACTGGGTTAGAGGCACAGAATTGCCAAGTTACTCAGTTCCTGACTGGAGACTTATTGGTCCTGGTTATGAACTTGTATCCCAGAGCAGTGTGGGATTTGTAGGGTCTGATCCTGCCCATTGAAATCAATGCTGCAAGTCCCATAATCCACCAGCATGAGGTGAACAGAAATTCAAGACTGCCCCAAAATCTCCAGGCTAGAACTGGGTAACTTGGCATCTCTGAGTAGAACTGTCAAGTTATCCAGTTCTAGGAGGGAGGCTTACCAGTTCTGGTTTTAAACTTACATCCCAAAGCAGTATGGGATTTGTAGTTCTTGATTCTACCCATTGAAATAAGTGCTGGAGGTCCCATATTGCATCTTGATGAGGTTGACAGAAACCCAGGACTGGCCTACAGTCTCTCTCCTGGAACCGGGTAACATGGCAGCTCCACAGATGTGGCCAAGAAATTCTGGTTTTTAGCAATGCTAAACCTAATGTATCCTTTTGATTTAAGAACAGGAAGTTTAAGCAGATAGTGCCCGAGTGGTCACTGCGTGATATGCTTATTGTGCACCGTTTTCTAAAGAAAAAGCAATGCTAAATGTTTGGATGAATTTAGGCACTGGGGCTTAACTGGGAGCCAGTGTAGTTTTTCACGTAGAGGTTTCACGCTTTCATATTTTGGTAGTCATCTGGATTACTGTAATTCACTTTACGCTGGTTGCAAAGAGCAAATACTTTAAAAACTCCAGACTGCCCAGAACACGGCAGCTAGACTAATATTCGGCAAACCAAAATACGAAAGCGCGAAACCTCTACGTGAAAAACTACACTGGCTCCTACTTAAAGAACGGATCACATTCAAGCTTTGCACCCTAGTCCATAAAATCATCCATGGTGACGCCCCAGCTTACATGTCGGACCTAATAGACCTACCACCCAGGAACGCAAAAAAATCTTCTCGCACATTCCTCAATCTTCATCCTCCTAAGTGCAAAGGCCTGAAATACAAACTAATGCACTCATCTACCTTCTCCTACATGAGTACGCAGTTCTGGAACGCGTTGCCACGTCACCTGAAAACGGTCTATGAATTGACCAACTTCCGTAAAGCATTAAAAACTTATCTCTTTGACAAGATATATCACAATGATCAACACATGTAACTGTACAACCCTTAATATATCCAGCATTATCTTATAATGCCTTTTGCTCTTACACTATCATGTATTTCATCTTCATGCAACCCAAAACACTCTGTAAAACCAAATGTATACTCTCTTCTATTTCAGTATCCATGACGAATTGTAAGCCACATTGAGCCTGCAAAGAGGTGGGATAATGTGGGATACAAATGTAACAAATAAACTTAAGTCAGTGACCTCATCAGCTTAAAATTGACCCCACTGTAAATAAAAAAATTGCACTTACTCATAAGAAGTGCCTGTGAATTAGGTTATTTCCAGCTGGCAGACTCTGCTCATGGGGAGATTATGAGCAGATCCTTCCCCAACTTTCTCTGTCTGCCAGCTCTGGCCCCTCTCTCCCCCTTTCATGCAGCCTGAGGGCAAAGCTGCCTGTGGGTAAGGATCACAGTAAGTAGCATGAACCAGGTCATAAGATTGTCACCCTGGGACCTGCAATAGAGTCAGCCAGGTTCTTTGAGAATAGCCTCTATCACCTGAAGGGAAGAAACCAGAGAATGTCAGGCACTATTGAAATGGCAGCCTGTTCTGCAGGAATGTTTTGAGGGAACCAAGTGAGAGGCTTCTACAGCAGTGGCATAGCCAGAAGGTGATTTTTGGGTGGGCCAATGGGTGGAATGGGCGGGCATGAGGCATTTCATTTGTGGCCCCCACCCCCTACCCACTACTCGCTCCCCATCCTCTCCCCGTTCCTCACCATTCTCTCCAAACAAAAAATGAATACATTGGCTGGTGCAGATCCCCAAGCCCCACCAGCTGAAGACATTCTCAGCCTGAACCCATGAGCCATGACTGTGGTAGTCAGCATCCACGCTTCCAGTCACTGATGCCAGCATTTTGTGCATGTTCAGTTCTCATGGTCTAGGGATTCAGGCTGAAGATGTCATCTGCTGGCTAGACTTGGGGATCCTTGCCAGCTATATATCAATGGTATGCACCTCTGCTGGGTGGGCCTGAGCTGAAAGTGAATAGGCTTGTGCCCACCCAGACCAACCTGTGACTATGACTCAATGAGGTACTATGTGTTAGTGAGGTGTATGCTTACCTAGAATTCATCCCCTAATAATCTGGCACTTTCTCATATGTCATGCAATCTTGACTGAGACAAAATATATACATCACAACAGAAGTCTGGAAAGCTTAAGAAAACATTAATGATGAGACCCCTGGGCTACCATACCATACAGTAGTTCTCTATATTATCAGGATAAAGGGAATGCTTCAACAATGGCCTTCTCATGGCTTCCTTAAAAAGAGGCAGAAAAATTCCCACTCTCTAAGATTTTCAAAACCTCACTCTCTGCCATCTATAATAACCCCACAGGACAGGAGTCTAAGGTGTGAGGTGGATCCTAATCTGGATAAAACCTTTTTTAGAGACCAAGGGCCAAATGGACTAGAAACACACCATTCTCCCTTCTCCCTTTACACCTCTACACCTCATCTCCTAACTCTTTACCCAAAACCTCATCTCCTCTAATAACTCTGGAGGCCACCTACTCATCCCTGCCAGGATCACCTAAATGCCATAGATGTGTTACAAAAATAATCAGCCAAACAATTACACATCTCTGCCATAACATCACTGTTCTCAATTATAGGGGGATGAATAACCAATCTCCTCACAGTCCTAAAGTGTTGTTTAGAATCAATCATGGATCCAGAAGATTGGAGAGTGGCCAATGTAATACTAATTTTAAAAAGGGTTCCAGAGGTGATCCAAGAAATTATAGACAGGTGATCCTGACGCTGGTGTTGGGCAAAATGGTAGAGACTTATAAAGAATAAAATTACAAAGCATATACAAAGGCATGGATTAATGAGACCAAGCCAAGATGGATATAGTCAAGGGAAATCTTGCCTCACCAATCTACTACATTTCTTTGAAGGGGTGAATAAACATGTGGATAAAGGTGAGTCAGTAAACGTTGAGTATCTGGATTTTCAAAAGGCATTTGACAAAGTATCTCATGAAAGACTCCTAAGGAAATTAGAAAGTCATGCAATAGGAGGTAATGTCCTATAGTGGATTAAGAACTGATTAAAAGATAGAAAACAGAGAGTAGAGTAAAATGGTCAATATTCTCAATGGAGAAGGGTAGATAGTGGGGATCTATGCTAGGACCACTGCTTTTTAAAATATTTATAAATGATCTAGAGATGGGAATAACTAGTGAGGTCATCCCAATGGCAGATGATGTTTAATGTGAGCAAGTGCAAAGTAATGCATGTAAGAAAGGGGAACCCAAAGTATAGCTATGTGATGCAAGATTCCACATTATGAACCATCGCCCCCCAAAAAAGGATCTAGGTGTCATCATTGATGATACATTGAACCCTTTACTCAGTGTGCAGCAGTAGCTAAGAAAGCAAATAGAATGTTAGGAATTGTTAGGAAAGGAATGGAAAGCAAAAATGAGAATGTTATAATGCCTTTGTATCACTCCATGGTGCTACCGTACCTCGAATACTGTGTACAGTTCTGGTCACCGCATCTCAAAAAAGGTATAGCAGAATTAGAAAAGGTACAGAGAAGGGCGACAAAAATGATAAAGGGGATGGGATAACTTCCCTATGAGGAAAGGCTAGGGTTCTTCAGCTTGGAGAAGAAACGGTTGAGGAGAGATATGATAAAAGTCTATAAAATACAGAGTAGAGTGGAATGGATAGACGTGAATCATTTGTTTATTCTTTCCAAAAATACTAGTACTGGGGGGGCACACAATAAAGCTACTAAGTAGTAAATTCAAAACAAGCTGAAGAAAATATTTCTTAACTCAATGTGTAATTAAACTACTACTACTACTATTTAGCATTTCTATAGCACTACAAGAATGTGGTAAAAGCAATTAACTTAGCAGGGTTTAAAAAAGTTTGGTTAATTTCCTAAATGAAAAGTCCATAAGCCATTATTAAGATGGATGTGGGAAAATCCACTGCTTATTTCTAGGATAAGCAGAATACAATCTGTTTTACTGTTCTGGGATCTTGCCAGGTACTTGTGACCTGGGTTGGCCACTGATGGAAACAGGATACTGGGCTTGATGGACCTCGGTCTATTCCAGTATGGCAATGTTGTTCTTATGTTGCAAAATCCAACTGCTTATTGAGAAATGGATTCTTAGCTGCTATCATTGCTATAGGGATGGGGAATAGTGCCTGGAAGGAAAGGAATTTTGTTTCTCTGCCTCTGTCTGACTTTCTCTCAAACATACACACTTTTAGACACACACTGTTTCTCTATAAATGTGAATCAGGCAGACAGATCCCTAAGGAGGCTAAGGGAATGGAAATAGGATGAAGGATACCAATCAATCCTCTAATGTTTCAAAACAGACAAGGTCTGTCTGTAGTCTTGCTCTGACAATATAGTAACTAGGGAAGTAAAGCAAGATGGTACTAATTTTAACTTTGAGATAATGTTTGTAATTCAAACAAGCTGCCAGATGAATCATAACTCCAATCTAGTACTTCTGAAAGATTTCACCATTAGCACCGCTACATTCCAAAGAATGCATATACAAATGGGAAAGAGCAGTGTTACTTTGTCAAAGATGTAGGCTTGTGGCCTAGACTGATAACAGATTCTAGCCATCCAAAAATGTGTTCTATCTAGTGTCCTGACCTTTTGAAGAAATTCAGAAGTTAGCAAAATTGTTTCTAAAAGATGTTAGGGAGCATGGTTCTCTTGGATTACATCTTAAATGTAAGATTTCCAGTAGAGAACAGATACCAATAGACTGGTGTACTTGGATTCCTAAGCTATTTTAGTCATTTTAAAACGGGACTTCATCACATGTTATCTGCCATGCAGTTTACGCACAGTAGTGACATCTTCTTTGCATTAAGGGGGTAATTCTATAAGGAGTGGCGTAGATTTAGGTGTCCAGGATTCCATATATTGTGAACATATATGCACATAAGTGAAAATAATTCAACTGTATGCTATTCTATAAGTACAAGCCTATCTTTGTTTGGAAAAAGTTAAAAGACAACAAAGGAAACAACATACCTGTGTGTAATTTAGTATATATCAGTTATGCAATGAACCTTTATCCAGCAGCAGACTTATCTCTGGATGCCCAGATTTGATGACAATTATGGAGCCGGGTTCATTTTTGAGACACACTATTTTCCACCACATATTACTACTACTACTAGTAGTTATCATTTCGAAAGCGCTACTAGACATACGCAGCGCTGTACACTTGAACATGAAGAGACAGTCCCCGCTCGACAGAGCTTACAATCTAATTAGGACAGACAAACAGGACAAATAAGAGATAGGGGAATATTAAAGTGAGGATGATAACATAAGGGTTCTGAACAAGTGAACGAGGGTTAGGAGTTAAAAGCAGCATCAGAAAGGTGGGCTTTTAGCTTAGCTTTGAAGACGGTCAGAGATGGAGCTTGACGTACCGGCTCAGGAAGTCTATTCCAGGCATATGGTGCAAACTGGGGGCAAGGCAAAAGTGTTCCATGAGAAGGTGGTAATGCGAAAAGATTTAGCAAATTGCTACGCCAAAACTGTGGGCGCACCAAACGCCAGAGACGCCAATGCATTCCTACGGGCATCTCCAGCGTCTAGTGCACCCACAACTCTAGCGCATATTCAGATCTAACACAGTGTTGTCTTTCCAGGTATTCAAAACCATCTTGATAGCCAGTGAAATTAACAAGGAAAACAGCAAACAGTCAGTTATAGACAAATCAGACTGTAGTCCCCAGGTTTTCCAGACTATTACCAGCCAATATTCAAAACCACTAATCAGGATAACAGCGACTGCTCTCCGGGATATTCAAAGGCACCATCCGGATAATTCTCTGAATAACCTTACAGACCACCTCTGCACTATGGGGTAAATTCAAGAAAGGATGCCTAAAGTTAGGCACTGGGATACAGTGAGCTAATCCCTTCATTCTGTAAAAGCCGCCAAAAATTGCACGCACAAATTTGGACACATGCCCAATTTGTGAGTGCAGTTTAATTAAATAACTGCTACTACTACTTATCATTTCTATAGCGCTACTAGACGTACGCAGCGCTGTACACTTGAACATGAAGAGACAGTCCCTACTCGACAGAGCTTACAATCTAATTAGGACAGACAAACAGGACAAATAAGAGATAAGGGAATTACTAAGGTGGGAATGATAAAACTTGGGTACTGAACAAATGAGTAAGGGTTAGGAGTTAAAGGCAGCATCAAAAAGTTGGGCTTTTAGCCTAGATTTGAAGACGGCCAGAGATGGAGCTTGACGTACCGGCTCAGGAAGTCTATTTCAGGCATATGGTGCAGCTAGATAAAAGGAACGGAGTCTGGAGTTAACGGTGGAGGAGAAGGGTGTAGATAAGAGAGATTTACCTAGTGAACGGAGTTTAGCACTAATAATTGTTTTTTAAATAAGCAATTATTGGCACTAATGAAATTTAATTGAACTTTATGTGCATAAAACCTACGCGTGATTTGAAAGTGATGGCAGAAAAAGGCATCTACAGCCTATTCAGTTTGTCCATCCAAGGAAATATTTTGTTTCGTAATGGAATGGACTTACAGTGGTCTGGACCCACGGGCAATAAAGGTCATGGGCTCCTAACCACCTATTCAACCTGAAGACGACTTACGAGCTGACCGACTTCCGCAAATCGTTGAAGACTTATCTCTTCGAAGAAATCTATCGAAAGGATTAAAACACATGAAGCCCACGCATACTGTTAATACTGCATCAATACATACTCATTTATACTCTTATCCCCCGAAATTCTAACACACTCAAACCTTAATCTACAGGTAAAAATGTAACAACCAAACGTTCTCTAGCTATTGTTCTGTAATCCTATCATTATCCATTGTTCTTCCACTATTCCATTGTTCTGTTCCATTGTCCTATTCCCCTTGTGATACAAAGACTTTGTTTTCACTTTACTCCTCACAATGTAACCATAATCGAGTTGTAACAAATTGTACTTCCATCAATACAATGTATTGTAAGCCACACTGAACCCGCAAATAGGTGGGAAAATGTGGGATACAAATGCAATAAATTAATTAATTAATTAATTAATTAAATTAGGAAGAGTGGACATCCTACTGCTGTGGGCCTCTGAGCACTGCCCAATTGTTCCAATGGTCAGTCTGCTCCTGCGGTGGTGGATGTATAGACTGGTCTCCCAGTGAAGGTGAAGGAGATAAGGATTGTATCTGAAATTGAAAAAAAACATGGGGAAAGCACAGAGGAATCTCTAGGGGAGAGGAAGGGATTTTAGAACTTAGTTGGTATGGATGGGCAGACTGGACAAGCCGCATGGTCATTTGATTCTATGTTACTAAATTCTGCAATCCCTTCCTCTTCCTTAGAGATAAGAACATAAGCATTGCCATACTGGGACAGAAGGTCCATCAAGCCCAGTATCCTGTTTCCAACAGTGGCCAATCCAGGTCACAAGTACCTTTCAAGATCCCAGAACAGTAAAACAGATTTTATGCTGCTTATCCTAGAATATGCAGTGGATTTTCTCAAGTCCATCTTAATATTGGCTTATGGACTTTTCTTTTTGGAAATTATTCAAACTTTTTTTAAACCCCACTAAGCTAACGACGTTCTCTGGCAATGAATTCCAGAGTTTAATTACTCGTTGAGTGAAGATAAGTTTTCTCCAAATCATTTTAAATTTACTACTTAGTAGCTTCTTTGCGTGCCCCCTAGTCCTAGTATTTTTGGAAACAGTAAACAAGCGATTCATGTTTACCTGTTCCTCTTTCCAAAAACACTAGGACAAGGGGGCACGCAAAGAAGCTACTAAGTAGTAAATTGAAAACGAATCAGAGAAAATATTTCTTCACTCAACGAGTGCGTATCCCATGCTCTTGAATTCAGATACCGTCCTTGTCTGCATCACAGCTCTGAGAGAAGCTGTGGCATGTTTATCCTGCGCTGTGTGATACGATTTGAAATATTTGACACTTCATTTGGGAAGAACACTAGTGTGCTGGCCTGTTGGAACAAGGGTTGGCCAATACAGTAAGCGTTTCCAGCTGGGAAGAGTTTGCTGAAATAGAACTGAACAAAAAAAGCCCTGGGAATTCTAGCTTTTATTATTTCTACTTATTATATGGTAGATGAGGCGAGCTCCTAAAGTCAGGAAAGGATTGTAAATTAATAAGCAGTGAGAGGACTTTTCAGCTGCCTGTTTAGGGTAAATGTATATTGTAGTTAGTCGATATGATAAAATGAATAAAGGCAAAATAAATTATGGACCACTCCTTAGCAGTGCTACAAACTTCTTCCACTACCAGGCACGTGATGAAACAACACAAAACCCTGGAAAAAAAAAAAAGAAAAAAAATCCAAATTGCATTCAGCGTATATGTTGCAGGCCTGCTGTGCCATAACAGTACTAATAGACGTAAGTAGGGGCGGGCAACGATTAAAAATTTTAATCGCGATCAGCCGTGTGATTACAAATTTTAATCACACAATTAATCGCGCTTAATCATGGCATGAATTTGGAGCATATGCTTTTCAATTTTTTTTTAATATTGACCCCAAACATCATTTTGAACAAATGCTCAGTGTGGCTGATTATCCTTCACAACATGCTATTCAATTAGGAATGTGCAAGAATTAAAAATTTTAATCAAAATTAATTGTGGTATTAAAAATTGTAATCACATGATTAATCACATTTCTGGACTGGCTGGCTTGGAACTGGTAAATTCCTATTGCATTGAAATTGTTTTACACCTACTGAATATAATGAAAAGTTGCATACACACATTTCCTTCCCACAGCACAGACTGGTACAGATTCCTACATAGAAACCTAGATAACAGTGGAGTATCTCACCTCAGACACATGTGCAGAATTCAGACAAACCAGGAGATTGAAAACAAATCATAGAAAGTTTTATTCCACACAGCATATAATTGAGTTGTGGAATCTGTTGCCAGAAGATGTGGTCAAGGTGATCAACATAGCAGGTTTCAAAACAGGTTTGGGCAAGTTCCTGGAGGAAAAGTATCCACTCTTATCTCTCCCTACACTCCTCCCTGGGAATTCTGTTCACTGGGTAAATCTCTCTTATCTGCACCCTTCTCCTCCACCGCTAACTCCAGACTCCGTTCCTTTTATCTTGCTGCACCATATGCTTGGAATAGACTTTCCTGAGCCGGTACATCAAGCTCCATCTCTGGCCGTCTTCAAATCTAGGCTAAAAGCCCTCCTTTTTGATGCTGCTTTTAACTCCTAACCCTTACTCACTCATTTAGTACCCATTTTTATCATTCCCACCTTAGTAATTCCCTTATCACTTATTTGTCTTGTTTGTCCTAATTAGATTTTAAGCTCTATCGAGCAGGGACTGTCTCTTTATGTCCAGTGTACAGCGCTGTGTACGTCTAGTAGCGCTATAGAAATGATAAGTACTAGTAGTAGTAAAAGTCCATTAAAAATTATTAACCAGGTGGAGTTGGGAGGGCATTGCTCATCCCTGGAAATTAACTGGGAGAATGCTGGGAGGACCATCTGACCATTATCTCATAACTTTCACACTTAACTACTAGGGGTGTGCAGCCCCCCAATTTTGTTTCATATCATTTCCCCTGTCGTTTATGGGAATTTTCATTTTCTTCGGATTATTTTTTTGTTACGAGGGCAATATTGTCCCTGTAGAGCAATGTTTAAATATTGGACAAACAGAAATGCATTTCCTTCTGTACTATGTAAACTACCAAGATGTAAGAAGAGATGTACGTTTCACAAAGCCAACTGAAAACTGGAGGGCAATTTTCAAAGTTATTTACCCAGGAACACATGGGCTGCCTGAAAATGATACTTCTCAGATTATCTGTGCAGCAGGGCCAGTCAAACCCGGTAAGCGGGGTAAGCACCGCAGGGGGGTGCCTGCCTTCAAGGGTGCCACCATACCGCGCCGCCCTTGGTACTTTAAATCTTTAATTTACCTCAGTTCCAGCAGCCGCGTCATTTGAAAGCCCTGCCCTGTCTCTAGCCTTCCCTCCCTTCATTAGTTCGTTCCGCAGTCCCGCTTTCTGACGTCATTTCCTCGAGAGCGGGACTCTGAGGGAACAAACTCACGAGGGAAGGAAGGCTAGAGACAGGGCAGGGCTTTCAAATGACATGGCTGCTGGAACGGAGGTAAATTAAAGATTTAAAGTACCAAGGGCGGCGCGGTATGGCGGGGGATGGGGTGAAGGAGAATCGCTGGACAGGGGCAGGGTGGGAGAAGAGAGAAAGGAGATTGGGGGGGGGCACCAACTCATAGTCTGCTGGGGGCGCCAGAGACCCTATCATAGTCTGCTGGGGGCGCCAGAGACCCTAGGACCAGCCCTGCTGTGCAGGATTTCACAGCAGACACATTTTAAACCAGATTGGGAGGAGAGATTCCCAAGGTCATGTTTTGGGCAGGTTCCAAAAATAAGACAAGCCGATGTGAAGCCTGAATTTTCATAGGGTGTCTAGGTAGAAACTGAGACATCCAGGATGGGTCGTACCCATTTTGTATGTATTTTACAAAAGCCTCATTGACCGCAGAGCCTTTTGTAAAATATATCTAAGGATGTAGGAAATACACATGTGACTGCAGCCATTTTAGAACAGCTGTTTTAGAAAGGAACACATTCAAAACAAGGGCTGAATATCACTCAGGATTCTGAATGTGTGTCAGGACTTACATGTATAAGTGCAAAATTTTATAAAAGTGGACACCCTGGAGAGTCAGTTAATCAGTGGAGCTTTACAGCATACCTATTATGGTCACGCAGACTCCGGTGACAGACGGTGTGATCAATCAACGGTCTTTTTCAAGACCACTGCTATGTTTTCTTGTCTCCAGTTTTTCACTATCAACTGAGACTTGAGATTATTTTGATATCATTAATTCATAAGTTTTGGTTTTCATCACAGACACAAGACTCCTGATGTAGGCCACTTGGCCGAAACACAACATTGTGTCGAGTCATTTTAATGTAACACCAATAAATACTGTTTGTTTGAAAATATTAAATTTTGTTTGGTTCCAGTTCTTTGGTCAAGCCTGGTTCACATTCCCACTTTTTTGTCACTGTTTTCTGTTTCGTGGGATCTGCTGAGTTCTCCACGTACGTGGATTCTCCTTAGGAGGCATAGCAAAGGCATGGACATCCTTCTCACAGAAACATCCACATTTTGGACATCCTCAACTGCTCGACGGAGGCATAGCGAAGGCACCCAACACTTGGACGTCCTTCACCCATACTCAAAAAAAAAAAAGGACGTTTTCACCTGGCCTTGTGTTTTTTTGAGGTTGTAGATGGCAATTTATTTAAGGTTGTAGACAGCTATTATACACACAGCTTGTCAATTATGTTTGTTTGTTTGTTTGTTTTTAATAGTTAGAAAGCCAAGTAACCTTTTTCCTCTATAAAGAGTAACCTGTTATTAGTTAAGAAAGTAGACTCTCTTTTTGAGTTATTTAAAATTTAGAGTAGAAGGATAAAGTTCCTGAATTCCTGCTGAAGCAGATGTGCATCAAAGGGCCTCACCTTTAAAGCAAAGCAAAGAAAGAAGACTAAAGAAAGACCAAAGCTTATATAGAGAAGTGTATTCATACACCTAAAAAAAAAAAAAAAAAGAAAGGACACTGACATAGCAGTGACTTACCTGACAGGAAAGATCTTGATCCATAAAGATCTGAAAGAAAAAAAAAAACATAAAGAATCAATTCTTAGAGAAATACATTTTCATTAGGAGTTGAAGTAAACAGAAAAATTGAAATTAGTTAAATAATAACACTTATCTGATGTGGAGATTCATTCTATTGTTAATGGGGAATGATTAGTTGTTCCTGTAGAAGATAAAGGGTTATAAAGTGTTAACTGTTAAAAGAAATTGAAACTGTTTAAAGACACTAACAATTCATTTAATTGGGCAAAATTACCAGACTAACCAATAATAACCCCAGTTATTGCTGTAACATCTGTCTGGTTATTGACTTTAAATCCTATTTAGTTTCCTTCCTTCCTTCGATTTAGAATTAAAGGAACATGGTTAGTTTAATGTCCCTCGCTATTCAGTTTTGTCTGGTGATTTGAGGTAATTGGCCGTTTGGACTACAAAAAATGGTAATCTGTAAAGTCACCTGTACAGGTCTGAAGCAGCGTGAATTTGGACTCCTTGGCTGTTCCTTTCCTCTCTTTGGTGCGCCACCACTGTTTCTCTCTGGCTTGACTTCCTGTGGAGACCTTCCTCCTATTCCTTGTACTGCCCTATGTGCATGCTGTGTGCATAAGTACATGTGCACTTTGGCACATGTACTTATCTGCCTCTGTTTGACTGTGCAACTTTTCAAAGCCCTTTTCTGTGTTGAAACAAATGGAAAATCTTTATAAACTTATCCCCAAGTGCACCTTGGCAACATTTGAATAAGTCATGTTACCAGTAAGGTATCCTGAGTCTGTAACAGGGCAGTTCTATAAACTGGTGCGTAGACTTATGTGCTTCAGATGTGCCAATAATTTAGAGTTATGTGCATATGTGCACTAGGTTCTATTCTATAAGAAAGTGCCAAAGGGCTTTAGTGCATAACTGAAATGGGGCATGCATATGGACGGAGCACGAGTGAGCCAGGGATGTGTCACCAAACCATGGGCACTAGTTATAAAATACTATCAGGGACCCTTTTACTATGTAGTGGTAAGCCCGCCTCGGGCTTACTGCGTGGCAATCCAGAAGTACCACTGTCCCAACGTGGGTGTCAGTGGTAGTTCCCATCCCCAGCGTGCAGCATTTCTGGCGCTAGTGTAAATATTATTTCCACAGGGGGGTTACCTGGCACCAGATGTGGAAGCCCTTACCACCACCTCAATGGGTGGTAGTAAATGCTCTCCCCTTCAAGATGGCTGCACAGCAAGTGCAAATGTATCACACAACCATTTCATTTTTGGCCATTTTTACCTGCTGTGCTAACAGGGGCTCTAGTGCACAGCAAAAATGGCCACCATTGCTAGTGCAGGGCCCCTTTTATCGCAGCTTAGTAAAAGGGCCCCTCAGTTACATAAATTACATGGTGCACTTAGGTGCACCAACTTATGCCAATCATTAACTTAAATTTCAGCATGCCAAAAGCAACTTGATGCTAGTACTTTACAACGGCTTAGGCTCGCCATTATCAAATTGGCACTAAGCACGCTCCATTGTGACACCTGTATTGAGGTGCCAGGTTATAGAATTGTCCACTAAGTGCACAATGCAGAAAAGTATCTTTATTGGAAAGATAAAGTATTGGATCAATAAAAAGTGTCTTCTTAGCACAGAAATCACTTTGTAGATTCATTATTTGTGCTGTGTTCCATAGCATCAAATTGCATATTATATAGATGACATGTTTATGTTTATTAAAAGCTTAATATATCACCTTAGCTGCAAGACAGGGCAAGGCGGTTCAAAGAAAATAAAATAATGACATAAAATTAAGAAGACGAAGAAAGGAATTCCAATAAATGATAGGAAAAGCAATCAATCATTCAAGAACAATCAAGGACAACCAAAACAAATAGTAGACAATAACAAGGAGAGAAACAGCTGCTTAGGTACAATAAAATATAACAAAAAAACTCAGCAAGAGAAACAAGACAACAACAGAAACAAAAACAAAAGCTAAAACAAAACAAGGTCATCAAACCGCTGACGGAACCTGCTGTGGTAAACCTAGAGCCAAATGAAAGAGGTGGCTTTCAGCACAGATTTGAAGCAAGGAAAAGAAAGTTCACATCTTACAAAAGGGGGAAGGTCATTCTAGAGTTTGAGGACCAAGAAGAAGAAAGCCACAAGCCTGGTAGATTCATAGTGTGCATATCTAGGAGAAGGAAGAACCAACCGCTGACTATCGAGTGAGCGGAGGGAGTGAGAAGGCGTGTAGGGCAGAACCTCCGAAGCAAGATATGAGAGGGTTTCTGTGTGCAGGGATTGAAATGTGAGACAGAAATTTTAAACCAAAGGTGAAATTTCAGTGGAAGCCAATGAAGGCTATTCAGCAGAGGGGAGACTGAGTCAAACCCGCAAGCTTTACAAAGAAATCTAGCTGTGGCATTTTGGAGGCAGTGGAACTGGAAAGCAGTCATACTCGCATAGGCTGAGTTGCAATAAACTAATCTGGAGATGGCAAAGGCGTAAACTAAGGTGTGTATTGCCTGAAAACTGAGGGGCCCTTTACTAAGCCACGTAAGCGTCTACGTATGCCCAACACGCACCAAAATGGAGTTACCACCTGGCTACTGTATGGCTCTTGTGGTAATTTCATTTTTGTTGTACGTCCGATACGTGCGGCCGAAAAATCATTTTTATTTTCAGACACGCTTATCGGATGTGTGCCAAGTGGCATTTGACACACATAGGTCATTACCGCCCGGTTACCACATGAGACTTTACTGCTAGGTCAATGGCTAGTGGTAAGGTCGCAGACCCAAAATGGACGTGCAGCAATTTTGATTTTGCTGCACATCCATTTTCGGCAAAAATTTTAAAAAGGCCCCGAAAAATGGATTGGTGAGTGTCCAAAACTCACTCCTACACTACTGTAAGCCATCTTTCAGTGCACCTTAGTAAACGGATCCCTAACCACCTTATAATTGAAAGAGAAAAACACCTAGATTTCGACCCAAATCGGGAGATAGATGTTTATCTCACAAAAACAAATAAATCGGTATAATGGAAAGCCGATTTTGGACGTTTTCAACTGCACTCCATCGCGGAAGCGTACAAAGTTGATGGGGGCGTGTCGGAGGCGTGGCGAAGGTGGAACTGGGGCGTGGTTATCGGCCGAGGAGAGATGGGCGCCTTTCGCCGATAATGGAAAAAAAGTATCCGTTTGTAGCTAGAATTTAGGGCACTTTTCCTGGACCCTGTTTTTTCACAAATAAGGCCCCAAAAAGTGCCCTAAATGACCAGATAACCCCCAGAGGGAATCGGGGATGACCTCCCCGGACTCCCCCAGTGGTCACTAACCCCCTCCCATCACAAAAAATGATGATTCATAACTCAAATGTCATACCCACCTGCCTGGCAGCAGTATACAGGTCCCTGGAGCAGTTGTTAGGGGGTGCAGTAGACTTCAGGCAGGTGGACCCAGGCCCATCCCCCCCCTACCTGTTACAATTGTGCTGCTTAATGCTTAGTCGTCCAACCCCCCCCCCAAACCCACTGTACCCACATGTAGGTGCCCCCCCTTCACCCCTTAGGGCTATAGTAATGGTGTAGACTTGTGGGCAGTGGGTTTTGAGGGGGATTTGGGGGGCTCAACACATAAGGGAAGGGTGCTATGCACCTGGGAGCTCTTTTACCTTTTTTTTTGTTTTTGTAAAAGTGTCCCCTAGGGTGCCCGGTTGGTGTCCTGGCATGTGAGGGGGACCAGTGCACTACGAATCCTGGCCCCTCCCACGAACAAATGCCTTGGATTTATTCGTTTTTGAGCTGGGCGCTTTCATTTTCCATTATCACTGAAAAACAAAAACGCCCAGCTCACAAATTGTCGAATAGAACATGGACGTCTATTTTTTTCGAAAATACGGTTCGGTCCGCCCCTTCACGGACCCGTTCTCGGAGATAAACGCCCATGGAGATAGACGTTTTCGTTCAATTATGCCCCTCCACGTAATTTGGAAATTGAACGTAGACAATGGAGAGCTAGGAAACCTCGCTGGAGTACATGAGAGAACTTACTAATACATATCAGCAATATAAACAAAACAAATTGTAATATACAAACAACACATACGTGTCTAGTGAAAGCCCCAAATAATATTGTAAAGTATGTCTCTATACTGAAAATTACAATATTAAACATATTATGTACTAGTATATTTTATTACAGGTATCCAGATTTTTTCATAAGCCAGCATACTTCTATATTTTTTCCGCTGCAACTCTTTCAAATTCAGCAGTTAAACATACAGAATTCCACCAGGGGGTATATTCCAATTTAGAGGAGTCTTTCCAATGACGTAGGTTCAATTTTATTGCAATATGTAACAAAATAAGCAACAGTTTAGATCTATGTATGTCTAATGTGTGAGTTAGAGCTTGTGCTGCTATCACTATAATAGCATAAGTGGTTCATAAGTACATAAGTACATAAGTAGTGCCATACTGGGAAAGACCAAAGGTCCATCTAGCCCAGCATCCTGTCACCGACAGTGGCCAATCCAGGTCAAGGGCACCTGGCACGCTCCCCAAACGTAAAAACATTCCAGACAAGTTATACCTAAAAATGCGGAATTTTTCCAAGTCCATTTAATAGCGGTCTATGGACTTGTCCTTTAGGAATCTATCTAACCCCTTTTTAAACTCCGTCAAGCTAACCGCCCGTACCACGTTCTCCGGCAATGAATTCCAGAGTCTAATTACACGTTGGGTGAAGAAAAATTTTCTCCGATTCGTTTTAAATTTACCACACTGTAGCTTCAACTCATGCCCTCTAGTCCTAGTATTTTTGGATAGCGTGAACAGTCGCTTCACATCCACCCGATCCATTCCACTCATTATTTTATACACTTCTATCATATCTCCCCTCAGCCGTCTCTTCTCCAAGCTGAAAAGCCCTAGCCTTCTCAGCCTCTCTTCATAGGAAAGTCGTCCCATCCCCACTATCATTTTCGTCGCCCTTCGCTGTACCTTTTCCAATTCTACTATATCTTTTTTGAGATACGGAGACCAGTACTGAACACAATACTCCAGGTGCGGTCGCACCATGGAGCGATACAACGGCATTATAACATCCGCACACCTGGACTCCATACCCTTCCTAATAACACCCAACATTCTATTCGCTTTCCTAGCCGCAGCAGCACACTGAGCAGAAGGTTGCAATAGCTGCTTTTCATGGCAAAGCAGAAGCAGCACTGCTGTTAGGTATTAATAGTAATGGAAAACAAAAATGAGGACGTTATAATGCCCTTGTATTGCTCCATGGTGCGACCATACCTCGAATATTGTGTTCAATTCTGGTCACTGCATCTCAAAAAAGATATATTATAGTATAATTAGAAACGGTGCAGAGAAGGGTGACGAAAATGACAAAGGGGATGAGACGACTTCTCTATGAGGAAAGGCTAAAGCGGCTAGGGCTCTTCAGTTTGGAGAAAAGACAGCTGAGGGGAGATATGATAGAGGTCTATAAAATAATGAGTGTAGTGGATCAGGGAGATGTGAAGCGTCTGTTTATTCTTTCCAAAAATACTAGGACTAGGGGACATGCAATAAAGCTACAAAGTAGTAAATTTAAAACGAATCAGAAAAATTGTTCTTCACGCGACGTGTCATTAAACTCTGGAATTTGTTGCCATAGAATGTGGTAAAGGCGGTTAGCTTAGTGGGGTTTAAAGAAGGTTTGGACGGCTTCCTAAAGGAAAAGTCCATAGACCATTATTAAAATGGACTTGAGGAAAATCCACTGCTTATTTCTGGGATAAGCAGCATAAAATGTTTTTTTACTTTTTTGGGATCTTGCCAGGTATTTGTGACTTGAATTGGCCACTGTTGGAGACAGGATGCTGGGCCTGATGGACCTTTGGTCTGTCCCAGTTTGGCAATACTTATGCACTTATTATGTACTTATGATGTTTTAACCTGTTTAGAAATTCTGTGCTGTCTTGCCTTCTATAAAGCTGTTGTTCTTTTGTAGTAAGGATGGTCAAATCACCTCTATTAGGCAAGATATTTTCTGTGTGAGTGTGACACTACCTGATAAGACTGGTCTGTTAGGGTTTCTGGTCTTGTGGATTTTACTGGTAGGTTATAGAAGGTTCTGTTAGAAAGATGGGTGGGTTTTCCAGCTGAGGTGGTATCTGTTTTGTAAAGGTACCGATAGGAATTTTTTTTTTCAGTTGTATAGTATTTTATCAACTGATTCTCAAAGTAGTTAGTCTGAACCAGATGGATGAACTGGAGTTTGCGAAAACATAAGGAAATAAATAGAAATAAATCAAAACAGAGAAAAAAAAATAAGATTATACTTTTTTTATTGGACTAACTCAATACATTTTTGATTAGCTTTCGAAGGTAACCCTTCAGATCAGAAATCAGAAGGGAAAACATGAAAAGATAAGGGAAAGTGTGTAGTGTGTCTCTGAGGGGGGAAATGATATGCAAATTAATAGATCTAATAAAAATTAGGCTGAATATACATTTTAATAAAGAAAAAAATGACTTTTAAGGCATCAATCCTTTTTTATTTTAGATAAAATATTAATAATATAACTGTACTGTGAGATTTGTGTTTTTCAATAATTAACAAGTATTTTTAGGCATATCCTGAACTGTGAGATAAATTATTTATTCGCCTGTGTAGTTTCTATTCTTAAATCAATCCACTGACTGCACTAGCTGAAAATCTAGCACTTAATTGTACCTTGTGTAGTAATGGAGAGCAAAGTCAGTTACCCAAGGTCACAATTTTGATCAGCTAGGTTAAGTTGATTTCAGACAAATTAAGGGGTCCTTTTACAAAGTAATGCATACTTATTGCAGCTTAAAGTGTAGACCATGGGGCATGCTCAGGCATCCTGCAGTAATTTTTCCATTGGCATGTGTAACCTAATGTTGTTTACGAACATGATAGAGTGAGCCCTGGGTAGCAGCTTCACTAGGCGAGTGACTGGAGGACCCGGGAGGAGATCAGAGGTTATAAAAGGGAAGCTCAGAGGAAAAGATTTGTCCCTGGTTCTGCCTCTTGACAGAGTAACTAGGCCCTTGGTTCCCTTAGTTCTGAGCTACCTATAGCCCCATGCCAGGTGACCCCTGTAGTGCTGTAACCAGTGGATTGAAGCCAAAGTCAGTGAGCTGTTACATTGCATCAGAAATTTGAGGAGCCAGAAACTCGGCAGATTGGGGAGTCCAGCCATAACTGGGGCTCGGGTGGAGTGTGGTCTACCTCTGGTTGAAGTGAGACCTTCGGGGTGGCAGCCCAAAGAGAGAAGACAATTACATTGAGTCTGGCTCGGATGGTATTGAAGTACATTGGGAGAGTGAAATCCATTCTGGGTTCCAATTAGACTGCAAGACAGGCATGAGGGTTGTACACATATGTTAACCCAGAATGTTCTATTGCTGTGACTACCTTGAAAGCAACTATGATTTACATCTGAAATGTATGAAGATCAATGCAGTGAAACCATCAGTTAAACAGTTAAATAAATGTTCCAGTTACTTTTAATCCTCTGAGTGGTCTGTGAAGGGACCTGGATCTAAGTAAGTGACTGCCAGCCTCTGGAGCCCTTCCCTCTAACCCGGGAGAGCAGGACCGGGTTACACATGTGCTACCCATGCGCTAAAAAACTGAATTTATTTTTTAACACTGGGACAAGTTTGGGGGCAGAGAGTAGGCATGTTTTGTGCTAATCAATCCATTAGTGATAGGATTTAGCAGGAAGTGACCTCACAGACCTCTTCCAGTTTCTTAGTTTCCAAGTAATAACGAACGCCGAAAGATCACCTCCATGGACACCAGAATGCGGAGTTCCTCAAGGATCACCCCTCTCACCAACTATCTTCAACCTTATGATGACACCACTAGCCAAACTATTAGCTAATCAAAACCTTAACCCTCACATATATGCGGACGATGTCACGATCTACATCCCGTTCAAACATAATCTAAATGAAATCACTAACGAGATCAACCAAAGCTTCAGAACCATGCACACCTGGGCAGATTCATTCCAGCTAAAACTCAACGCAGAAAAAACTCAATGCCTAGTACTCACTTCTCAATACAACACAAGCAACTATTCCACTATATCCACACCATACTGCACTCTTCCCATTTCAGAAAACCTGAAGATTCTTGGAGTTACCATAGACCATAACCTCACTCTCGATACCCACGTGAAGAACACAACAAAAAAAATGTTCTACTCGATGTGGAAACTCAAAAGAGTTAAGCCTTTCTTCCCGAGAAACATTTTCTGAATCTTGGTACAATCTATGGTAATAAACCACCTGGACTACTGTAACACTCTGTACGCTTGCTGCAAAGAACAAACTATTAAGAAACTCCAAACAGCCCAAAATACCGCAGCTAGACTCATATTTGGAAAGACCGAATACGAAAGTGAAAAACCCCTAAGAGAAAAACTTCACTGGCTACCACTCAAGGATCGCATCGAATTCAAGATATGCACGACTGTACACAAGATCATTCACGCCGATGCACCACTTTATATGTTAAACCTAGTGGACCTACCGCCCAGGAACGCTAAGAGATCAGCCTGCAAATTCCTCAACCTGAACTTCCCCAGTTGCAAAGGACTTAAATATAAGCAGGCATACGCCACTACCTTCTCTTACAAAAGAACATAGCTATGGAATGCGCTACCCACATCCCTAAAAACCATGGACAATCTAAGCAACTTTCGCAAATCTTTGAAGACACATCTCTTCAATAGAGCCTACAAAAAGAACCCTTAAAGACACAAATCACCACACAACCCACCCAATCATATAAATATACCTCCTTCACCACCCTATCTAACACCCCCTACGCTATCTTCTAATATCTTCGGCTGATCATAGAATGTATCTTCTAATATCTTCGGCTTACCACCGAATGTATCTAATATCCTCTCATGTCTATGTCATAACAATACTTTGTAAGCCACATTGAGCCTGCAAACAGGTGGGAAAATGTGGGGTACAAATGCAATAAATAATAATAATAAATAATAAGTTTGGGACGAGTTTGTTCAGAATATGGAGGAATTCAAGTTGCAAGTCTGAGATTTGAAAGAACGTTTCCAGGAGAGGGGTTACGCTTATCAAGTTATTCAAAGTGCCTATAAAAAGGTTCATGAACAATGAGCTTTTATTCAATAAATGTCCAAATGAGAAAGATCAAGAAGCAGTTACATGTGTGTTATGCTATACTCTGGCCATTTAGAAATGTATACATATATTTAGAAAACATTGGAATATCCTTACTACTCAACCTGCTTTTTCTGAAGTTGATCTGACGAGTGCCTTCAGTAGACGTAGGAACCTCAAGGAAATATTGAGTCCTTCTGATATTGGCATCTGCCAAAAGGGCAGAATGATGACATCAGGACAGCACATAAAATATGAACACTGTCAAATCTGTGACATTACTTTGAAGATTGAGAAGTGATTTGTAGATCTATTTCCTTGAAGAAGTTCCCATTAAGACACAGTACAACGTGTGACATTCATATTGTCATCCATGCAATTATACGCCTATGTCCTAAAGTATATGTTGGACAAACTGTGTTTCTTTTAAAACTCATATGACAGAGCATAAAAGTTGTTTGAAAAATGAGGGTAAGCAAGCTCCTATAGATGAACATTGGAGTTTCAACACACGTTTTCTTTTTTTACGTAATACTTGGCTGACAGCGGTAACACCGCTAATGGTTAAGAAAAGGGTTCATTCTGTCAGTACACTCAGATGAGCTGCTGAACAACCAGGGCAAGCTCCCTCAAAACCAGAGTGGAACAGAAGCAAAACAAAGGGAAAAGAAAGAGTCTCTTGAGGACCTGCACCGCAGATAGAGGCAAGAGCGAGTCACTCTGCTCACAGAAGACAAGGTTGTCACCTAATACAAGCAAACAGTCACCGAGGCACCCGAGCCGAATGCTCCCAAGGCAGGCAAGATAAAACAACAAAGCCTGAGCCAACGCTTCCAAGGCAAGCAAGATGAAGAAGCCAAACCTGAGCCAATGCTCCCAAGGCAGAAGACTAAACGGCCCTGCACAGCATCTGTCTGCTCATTCTAGACGTGCACTTGGCACCTATTTTATAAAGGACTATACCTGACTCTGCCTAAACTAGTCTTAGTCTTGCTGAAAATATTCTTGAAACAGGAAGACTACCCTGAGGTTTTGAAACAGGTAGTAATTAAACCCATACTTTCTACACCCATCTTAGATTGATTCTAGGTCAGTTTCCAATTGGACAGTTCCCAGCGGACAGTTCCCATCTGGACAATTCCCACCTAGGACAGTTCCCACTGAACAATTCCCACCACACCATGGAGGACAATTCCCATGCATAACCCAAAAAATACAAAATTCACAAGGCAAGTAATCTCCCTCCCTTTTCTCTTTCAGATCATTTGGGGAGGGCCACTATCCCCTCACCCCCTCACAACATTATCTTTTACACATCCCTTTCCCCTTCCAGACATACAGTTCATGAGTGGGGGGGGGGCAATGCCCTCCACACCACCCAAACTAGGTTTCAACCTAATTCATGTTTAATCCAAGATCTAAATGTGATAAATAAGTAAATACATAAATACAAACAAACTGCAGTTCATGTGTGTGGGGGCGGGGGGCGGACAATGCCCCATACACACCCCCAAACTAGATTTCAACCTAATTCAGCCCCACTTATGGGACCAGATACAAGAAAGAAACTACGGTCGGTTTTAAAAAAAAGGCTAAGGAGGGTGGGAAATGACTGGGTGGGGGGGGGGAGTCCTTGGAGGGAATTGTTCCCCTTAAGTGGGAATTGTCTCGATGGGGGGGGGGGGGAGAATTGGTGAGTGGGAACTTGCCTGATACCCAGTGGCGTAGCAAGGACAGGGCGGTGGGGGCGGTCCGCCCTGGGTGTCAACGGGTGGGGGGGTGCTTCGTCCACCCCCCCTCGGCGTGGCACGGCACCCCCCCTGGTGTGGACCCCCCCGGCGCAGCGCCTCTCACTCCCCCCCCCCCATCCGACAGTCCCCACCTGCCTACCAGCTGAGCTCCGTGCACCCGGCACCTCGAATCTGCAGCGCTGCTGACTGTAAAAGAAGAAAACCGTCTCGTCATTGGCCCTTCACTCACTGTGTCCCGCCCTCGAGGAAATAGGAAGTTACATCAGAGGGCAGGACTCAGTGAGTGAAGGGCCAACGACGAGACGGTTTTCTTCTTTTACAGTCAGCAGCGCTGCAGATTCGAAGTGCCGGCCGGTGCACGAGCTCAGCTGGTAGGCAGGTGGGGACTGTCGGGGGGGGAGTGAGAGGCGCTGCACCGGGGGGTTCCACGCCAGGGGGGTGCCGTTCCACACCGGGGGGGGCGCCGTTCCACTCCGGGGGGGGGGGCGCCGTGTTGCACTGCACCCGGGGGGTGCGCGCAGCGGCGATCCGCCCCGGGTGTCAGCCAAGCACGGAACGCCACTGCTGATACCCTTAGATCCACTTAGACTGTTAATACTTACTGCCCTGTTCCCTGGTGCCAAGGAGGAAAATAGAAGTTGCTGTAACCAGAAAGCTCAGAGACTTTCCGAAAGAGTCTGAAGTGTTTGTTCTGCTCACTCTGGACTTCGGTCTGACCTTAGCATTGCTACGTGGTAACACTTAAAAAAATGAATAGGAGGAAATATTTTTTCACTCAATGAATAGTTAAGCTCTGGAATTCATTAAAGGAGGATGTGCTAATAGCAGTCAGCATATGTGGGTTTAAAAAAAGTTTGGACAAGTTCCTGAAAGAAAGGTCCATAGTCTGTTATTGAGATGGACATGAAGTCACTGCTTGCCCTGGCATTGGATGAAATCTTGCTATTTGGGTTTCTGCTAGGTACTTGTGACCTGAATTGGCCACAGTTGGAAACAGGATATTGGGTTAGATGGACCATTGGTCTGACCCAGTTTGGCTATTCTTATGTTCTTATATCTCTTTGCTAGATGACCTCTGACTGCTGCTGGATTGGGGAAGAAAAGGATTACTGACCCTCCTCATACTGCTTTTAATACAGTTCATCGTTTACGAAAATGAGGGCTTTGGGAATTGTGTGGATCAGTAGGAAAATGGTTTCATTCTTTAATGCCACATACAAATGTGGTAACGGGGTCCTGTTTCTCAAAGAAATGGACTTTGAAATCAGGGTTATCCCAAGACCCTTCTATATCCCTTACACTCTTAAGTACATCCCTTCACCCTTTGGAGGAGTTGATTAGGAATCTAAGCATGAGGATTTATGCAGATGACTTTCTGTTAGTTTTATTATGACCCAACTCAGATTTGTTAATGGTGATGAGATAATACGTCATGGATGGCTACAAGTTTTGTGAAACTCAGTACTAATAAACTGAGATTCCTTGGGTGAGTTACTATATTAAGGGGTCCTTTTACCAAGCTGCAGGAAAAAGGACCCTGTGGCAGCGGCATGGGTTATTTTTCTCATGCCAAAACGGGTTTGCTTTTATTGATTTGAAATAAAGTCCTTGTTTAAGAAAACACCACTTGTGAGAGGACTCTTTTGGATCCACTGTCTGTGTGTTTTGGCTTTCGTTTCTCCTGTGGAGAGATCACCTTCTGTGGGTGTTGGCTTTATTTTTCTCATGCGCCAAGGCCCTTTATACCACAGCGGGTAAAAAGCTCCCAAAACAAAAAGGCCACACGGTAAGAAAACTCTTACCGTGTGGCCATCTAGTAGGGAGCCCTTACCGCCACCCACTGAGGTGGCGGTAAGGGCTCCCACGGTAACCCAGTGATAACTGGAAAGCACACGGTGATGTCTGATTACCACCGCCACACTAACCATTTCTGGGGTATTTTCCCCCAGAAATGGCATGCGCTCAACCCAGAACTACCGCCAGTGGCTGCATTGGGCTGGCGGTAGTCCCAGAATAGCAGGCGGTAAGCCCACCGCTCTGTAAATGGGCACCTCAGATTGTCAATTCTATTATAGTTCATCTTCAGAAGTTACATGTGTATGAATTATTTTAGATTTCTTTTGGAAGCTCAGGTGGCAAAATAACCATTTAGCCAGTTTAAGAAGCCAATGTGCTCTTTTCTATGTTGAATAACTTCAGAGCAGTGATTCAAGCTGCTGGTGTAAAGGCATGCAATACAATCTGCATGACTGCACGTATTTTATAGTGTAACAAAGAGAGGGAACTAAGTACGAGAAAAGTCCAAGCAAAAAAAAGAGCACAAAGGGCCTTTAAAAACAGAAGGGACACAGTTTGTTCATTTAAAAAATTATGCCGATTTGGGCGACCCTGAGAGAAGGACGCCCATCTCCCAATTTGTGTCAAAAGATGGGCGCCCTTCTCTTTCGAAAATAAGCCTGTTAGTCTTTCGTCATAAGGGAGATTTCCTAACTTTTATAATTGTTATTGCTCTTCATAAGTACATAAGTATTGCCATACTGGGAAAGACCAAAGGTCCATCAAGCCCAGCATCCTGTTTCCAACAGTGGCCAATCCAGGTCACAAATACCTGGCAAGATCCCAAAAAAGTACAAAACATTTTATACTGCATATCCCAGAAATAGTGGATTCCCCCTAGTCCATTTAATAATGGTCTATGGACTTTTCCTTTAGGAAGCCGTCCAAACCTTTTTTAAACTCCGCTAAGCTAACCGCCTTTACCACATTCTCTGGCAACGAATTCCAGAGTTTAATTACACGTTGAGTGAAGAAAGATTTTCTCCGATTCGTTTTAAATTTACTACATTGTAGCTTCATCGCATGCCCCCTAGTCCTAGTATTTTTGGAAAGCTTAAACAGACGCTTCACATTTACCTGTTCAACTCCACTCATTATTTTATAGACCTCTATCGTATCTCCCCTCAGCCGCCTTTTCTCCAAGCTGAAGAACCCTAGCCGCTTTAGCCTTTCCTAATAGGGAAGTCGTCCCATCCCCTTTATCATTTTCGTTGCCCTTCTCTGCACCTTTTCTAATTCCACTATATCTTTTTTGAGATACGGCGACCAGAATTGAACACAATATTTGAGGTGCGGCAGTGCCGTAGTAAGGGCGGCTGACACCCGGGGCGGTTCGCTGCTGCATACTCCCCCCCGGGTGCAGCACGGCGCACCCCCCCTCGGCGCACGCATGCACCCCCTGGAGCGTGCACTCTCCCCCCCGAGCTCATTCTTACCAAAGAGGACGGGTGGGAGGGCCGCTGCACCCCGAGTGCACGTTGCTGGGAGCTGTGTCGGCTCCGCTGGTTCCCTGCTCTCTCTGCCCTGGAACAGGAAGTAACCTGTTCCGGGGCAGAGAGAGCAGTAAACCAGTGGAGCCGACACCCCCCCAGCGGCGTGCACCTGGGGCGAACCGCCCCACCGCCCCCCTTCCTATGCCACTGAGGTGCGGTCGTACCATGGAGCGATACAAAGACATTATAACATCCTCATTTTTGTTTTCCATTCCTTTCCTAATAATACCTAACATTCTATTTGCTTTCTTAGCCGCACCAGCATACAGAGCAGAAGGTTTCAACGTATCATCAACGACGACACCTAGATCCCTTTCTTGGTCAGTGATTCCTAACGTGGAACCTTGCTTGACGTAGCTATAATTTGGGTTCCTCTTTCCCACATGCATCACTTTGCACTCGCTCACATTAAATGTCATCTGCCATTTAGACGCCCAGTCTCTCAGTCTCGTAAGGTCCTCTTGTAATTTTTCACAATCCTCCCGCGATTTAACGACTTTGAATAACTTTGTGTCAGCAGCAAATTTAATTACCTCACTAGTTACTCCCATCTCTAGGTCATTTATAAATATGTTAAAAAGCAGCGGTCCCAGCACAGACCCCTGGGGAACCCCACTAACTACCCTTCTCCATTGAGAATACTGACCATTTAACCCTACTCTCTGTTTTCTATCTTTTAACCAGTTTTTATCCACAATAGAACACTATCTCCTATCCCATGACTCTCCAATTTCCTCTAGAGTCTTTCATGAGGTACTTTGTCAAAAGCCTTCTGAAAATCCAGATACACAATATCAACCGACTCACCTTATCCACGTTTGTTCACCCCTTCAAAGAAATGTAGTAGAATGGTGAGGCAAGATTTCCCTTCACTAAATCCATATTGACTTTGTCTCATTAATCCATGCTTTTGAATATGCTCTGTAATTTTGTTCTTAATAATAGTTTCTACCATTTTGCCCGGCACCGACATCGGACTCACTGGTCTATAATTTCCCGGAGGCTCGCAGGACAACAAAACCTTGCTAGGGCCCGTTTCATCTCTCACTCAAACAGGCCTTTTTTACTAGTATATATACAGTGGGGGAAATAAGTATTTGATCCCTTGCTGATTTTGTAAGTTTGCCCACTGACAAAGACATGAGCAGCCCATAATTGAAGGGTAGGTTATTGGTAACAGTGAGAGATAGCACATCACAAATTAAATCCGGAAAATCACATTGTGGAAAGTATATGAATTTATTTGCATTCTGCAGAGGGAAATAAGTATTTGATCCCCCACCAACCAGTAAGAGATCTGGCCCCTACAGACCAGGTAGATGCTCCAAATCAACTCGTTACCTGCATGACAGACAGCTGTCGGCAATGGTCACCTGTATGAAAGACACCTGTCCACAGACTCAGTGAATCAGTCAGACTCTAACCTCTACAAAATGGCCAAGAGCAAGGAGCTGTCTAAGGATGTCAGGGACAAGATCATACACCTGCACAAGGCTGGAATGGGCTACAAAACCATCAGTAAGACGCTGGGCGAGAAGGAGACAACTGTTGGTGCCATAGTAAGAAAATGGAAGAAGTACAAAATGACTGTCAATCGACAAAGATATGGGGCTCCACGCAAAATCTCACCTCGTGGGGTATCCTTGATCATGAGGAAGGTTAGAAATCAGCCTACAACTACAAGGGGGGAACTTGTCAATGATCTCAAGGCAGCTGGGACCACTGTCACCACGAAAACCATTGGTAACACATTACGACATAACGGATTGCAATCCTGCAGTGCCCGCAAGGTCCCACTGCTCCGGAAGGCACATGTGACGGCCCGTCTGAAGTTTGCCAGTGAACACCTGGATGATGCCGAGAGTGTTTGGGAGAAGGTGCTGTGGTCAGATGAGACAAAAATTGAGCTCTTTGGCATGAACTCAACTCGCCGTGTTTGGAGGAAGAGAAATGCTGCCTATGACCCAAAGAACACCGTCCCCACTGTCAAGCATGGAGGTGGAAATGTTATGTTTTGGGGGTGTTTCTCTGCTAAGGGCACAGGACTACTTCACCGCATCAATGGGAGAATGGATGGGGCCATGTACCGTACAATTCTGAGTGACAACCTCCTTCCCTCCGCCAGGGCCTTAAAAATGGGTCGTGGCTGGGTCTTCCAGCACGACAATGACCCAAAACATACAGCCAAGGCAACAAAGGAGTGGCTCAGGAAGAAGCACATTAGGGTCATGGAGTGGCCTAGCCAGTCACCAGACCTTAATCCCATTGAAAACTTATGGAGGGAGCTGAAGCTGCGAGTTGCCAAGCGACAGCCCAGAACTCTTAATGATTTAGAGATGATCTGCAAAGAGGAGTGGACCAAAATTCCTCCTGACATGTGTGCAAACCTCATCATCAACTACAGAAGACGTCTGACCGCTGTGCTTGCCAACAAGGGTTTTGCCACCAAGTATTAGGTCTTGTTTGCCAGAGGGATTAAATACTTATTTCCCTCTGCAGAATGCAAATAAATTCATATACTTTCCACAATGTGATTTTCCGGATTTAATTTGTGATGTGCTATCTCTCACTGTTACCAATAACCTACCCTTCAATTATGGGCTGCTCATGTCTTTGTCAGTGGGCAAACTTACAAAATCAGCAAGGGATCAAATACTTATTTCCCCCACTGTATATATATATATATATATATAAATATATATATATATATATATATTTATTTATTTATTTATATATCCATTCTACTCATTTTATCATAATCTGCTTTTTGAAAACTTAAATGCTAATGTATTGGATTTCCTGTGTGTATTTACTGCAGAGATTATATCAAAGCTGATCATGCTGTGATCACTGTTATCAAGTGGCCCCAGCACCATATCATGTGCTCCACTAAGGACTAGGCCTATTCTATTCTATTCCCAGCAGTAGTGTACCAAGGTCAGGACGGTGGGGGAGGTCTGCCCCGGTTGCAGGCAGCAAGGGGGTGCATAGAGCAGGCGTGCAGCTGTCGGGTCTGCAAGTCACTTGCCCCCTCTAATGTTACATTCTGTTCTGGGGCAGGGGACCAGCACAGCCGACAGCCACGTGCCTGCTCTATGCAACCCCTTACTGGGAGAAGAAAAGTCTGGTGATGTGCTTCAGGGGTGATGCGCCGGAGGGGTATGACACACTGGGGGGGGGGGGGGGGGGAGCCAACAGTGACCTGCCCTGGGTGGCAAACAGGCAGGAACGCCACTGATTCCCTGCATTATATACTGCTTCTGATAACATGGAATCGAAGTAGGTAACAAAACAGTTACAATCTAAACTTACTAAACAGATTCAAGATTCTCTACCCTCCTCTCCCGTATGTTCCCACCCGTAACCTCCGCTCTCAGGGCAAATCACTCCTATCTGTACCCTTCTCTACCACCGCTAACTCCAGACTCCGCCCCTTCTGCCTCGCATCACCTTATGCCTGGAACAGACTTCCCGAGCCCATACGCCATGCGCCCTCCCTGCCTATCTTCAAGTCCTTACTCAAAGCCCATCTCTTCTCCCTTGCTTTTGGCGCCTAACCACCTTCCCCATTCATGTTACCTACACTGACTACAGAGTTTGTAACCTCTAGATTGTAAGCTCTCTTGAGCAGGGACTATCCTTCCCCATGTTAAACTTGTACAGAGCTGCGTAACCCTGGCAGCGCTATAGAAATGCTAAGTAGTAGTAGTAGTAGTACTAAAAAGGTGAGTCTTTAAAACTTTCCAAAATTTAAAGACTCACCTTTTTAGTATTTTTCCAAAATATAAAATAGCTAGGTAAACTCCAAATTTGAATTGGAATCGACCTCCAAATTTTACTTGATTGATAGTTAAAAGAGCATTATTGAAAACATTTATAATGCACATGTTTGACAGTAGGAAAGTCCAGTCTAAGTGTAGATCCAAAATGAACAAAAAGAATAGTAAGTAACTGAGTATGGGTGTGAGGCAAGCATACCACCTTGAACTCTATTGCACACAAATTTTCAGCCAATGCAAATCTGTAAGCAAAGGAGTCACATGATCAAATGTCCTACAACCGATTATCAGCTCTGCCGCTGTATTCTGCAGAAGTTGTAATCTATCATAAAGTTTTTGGTAGTGTCCGATTCACTCAAAGTTTTTAAAAATTTGATTCAATTTGATTTGCTCATATGAATTGGTTTTCCAATTCGATTTGATTCAATTCAGCTTAACTGAGTCACTTCACTGGCTTCCTATCCATTTCCGCATACAGTTCAAACTCCTCTTATTGACCTATAAGTGCATTCACTCTGCAGCTCCTCAGTACCTCTCCACTCTCATCTCTCCCTACATTCCTCCCCGGGAACTCCGTTCACTGGGTAAATCTCTCTTATCTGCACCCTTCTCCTCCACCGCTAACTCCAGACTCTGTTCCTTTTATCTTGCTGCACCATATGCCTGGAATAGACTTCCTGAGCCAGTACGTCAAGCTCCATCTCTGGCCATCTTCAAATCTAAGCAAATAGCCCACCTTTTTGATGCTGCTTTTAACTCCTAACCCTTATTCACTTGTTCAGAACCCTTATTTTATCATCCTCACTTTAATATTCTCTTATCTTTTATTTGTCCTGTTTGTCTGTCCTAATTAGATTGTAAGCTCTGTCGAGCAGGGACTGTCTCTTCATGTTCAAGTGTACAGCGCTGCGTACGTCTAGTAGCGCTATAGAAATGAAAAGTAGTAGTAGTAGTAAATATAGGAGCCCATAGCCTCAGACCTATGCTACCTATGAAAAATTATTCCATTTTATACTTCCTCTGTGTACATCTGTATGCAACATAAACTGGTATGTTTGAAAATACAAGTCAGATTAAATAAAAATGCCACCAGCAATAAAGAACGACAACATGGATGCAACAGCTCATAGGTTGGTTTGCTCTGTTTTGAGTGTACAGGGATGACAGCTGCACAGGGAAGGGGAAACAGAGACTACAAGGACTCTCCATTGATGGCTTGGAGGAGCTGTGCCCCCCCCTCCCCCCCCCCGCATCAATAGAGAGACCGGCCCTGAGCAAGTTAGTTTATCTTCTTGTTGCCGCTGCTGGAGGGAGGGAGCGGGAGGCAGCAGCGGCTTGGTGAAAGCAGGAGGGAAGTGTGGAAGCCCCGAATCGGGACTCCTGATTTTCTTCTGAATCGAATCAATTTGCCCAAAACAAATCAACACATTGATTTTAATCCTGAGTTGGACAGCACTAGTTTTTGGTGCATACTTATATACAAAGAGCTAAAATGATCAATTTGAGATATAATTATATCTTGATCCAGCAGGCCAGCGTGTTCTGTAAAAAAAGAAAGAATTAATTGGACTTAACTGACACAGCTTAAAAACTTTTCTCCTACTTAGAGTATTCACTTGACACCTCATCGTCAATTTGTGAATCTAAAATGAATCCTAAAACCCTAGAGGATGTCTCACAGATAATTTGTTCACCAGTCCTTAATATATTAGACTTAGGGATATCCAATAAAGTATTGTTAAAATATAATACCTTAGGATTCCTTTTACTAAGCCACGGTAGTAATTCCTGGCGCAGCAAATTTGACGCAACCCATTCAATTCCTATGGGCTTTGTCATATTTGCAGCATCACTACCACAGCTTAGTAAAAGGAGCCCTTAGTCTTTGCAGTATTGAGTTTCAGCAGATTCCGAGATGTCCAAAGATATGTTTTTTCTATGCAATCCAAAGTTAAATTATGAGCATCAGCTAAATCTAAACTCAGTGGAACTAGAGTAAAAATATCATCTGATTAAGAAGATACATAATATTAAGATGAATCAAGAAAAGAACCTAAAGAGCTCATAAAAACATTAAATAAAATTGACGACAATGGAAAACCCTGAGGTACTCTAATCCCTAGAAAAAAAGCATCATTCTTTTTAACACAATACTTTCGGTTCCTAAGAAAACCTCTGAACCATTCTAGAACTGCTTCCCTTCTTGTTGGTTCCTGAATCAGCTGCTCCATAAAGCAGTTCTTGATTTCATCAAGGAATTTTACCTCCCTAGCATGCCCTGATGTTATATTTACCCAGTCAAAACTGGGATAATTGAAATCACCCATTATTACGGTGTTGCCCAGTTTGTTAGCCTCCCTAATTTCTGATAACATTTCTACATCTGTCTGTTCATCCTGGCCAGGTGGACAGTAGTACACTCGTATCACTATCCTTTTCCCCTATACACGTTGAATTTCAATCCATAGCGGTTCTTAAGATGTGTTTCGTGTCCTGCAGACTTTTTAGTCTATTCTATTCAAGGCCCTCCTTAATGTATAATGCTACCCCTCCACCAATTTGATCCACCCTATCACTACGATGTAATTTGTACCCTGGTATGACAGTGTCCCATTGGTTATCTTCCTTCCACCAGGTGTCAGAGATGCCTATTATAATCTATCTTTTCAGTTAGTGCAATATATTCTAACTCTCCCATCTTATTTCTTAGGCTTCTGGCATCCCCACAGTATTTAATTAAGCATTTAATTATGCATATATAGGAGTGGCCTAGTGGTTAGGGTGGTGGACTTTGGTCCTGGGGAACTGAGGAACTGAGTTTGATTCCCACTTCAGGCACAGGCAGCTCCTTGTGACTCTGGGGAAGTCACTTAACCCTCCATTGCCCCAGGTATAAATAAGTACCTGTATATACTATGTAAACCCCACAGAAAGGCAGCATATCAAGTCCCAGTTCCCTTTCCCTATTTGAGATTCTACATGGAATGTTAATGTTGCTATTCCACTAGCAACATTCCATGTAGATGCCTGCCCTTGCAGCCGCGCAGGCTTCTGTTTCTATGAGTCTGACGTCCTGCACGTATGTGCAGGACGTCAGACTCACAGAAGCAGAAGCCTGCGCGGCCGCATTGCTGGTCTGCAAGGGGAGGCTTCTACATGGAATGTTGCTAGTGGAGGAGTGGCCTAGTGGTTAGGGTGGTGGACTTTGGTCCTGAGGAACTGAGTTTGATTCCCACTTCAGCCAGAGGCAGCTCCTTGTGACCCTGGGCAAGTCACTTAACCCTCCATTGCCCCATGTAAGCCGCATTGAGCCTGCCATGAGTGGGAAAGTGCAGGATACAAATGTAACCAAAAAAAAAAAAAACCTCAAGTTTTACTGATCTAACATTATATGATGTATTTTACTTTCTGTTAATATATTTTGAACATGTTCCTGCTTTTCTAATTGTTATGTAAGCACATTTAACCTGAGTTCTACTCGAGCTAATGCGGGATATAAATGTCATAAATAAATACATTAAATTAATACATTTGCATACAGACATTTTAAACAATGTTTGTTATTCCTATTTACAACTTGCTCAGCAGTTGACAGTGATAATATGCAATCTTATTAATTTATTTATTTGTTGCATTTTTATCCCACATTTTCCCACCTATTTGCAGGCTCAATGTGGCTTACATTATGCCGTACTGGCGATCGCCATTTCCGGAATGAGAAATACAAAGTGGTATTGCGTTAAAGTTCATAAGTGATAGAGTAAATTAAGCAGTCAGGTATGGAGAGTTCATTACCGGAATGAGAAATAAAGTGGTATTGCGTTAAAGTTCATTAGTGACAAAGTATATAAGCAATCAAGTATAGAGCATTCAGTTTTATTTTGTTTTTATTTTTGTTACATTTGTACCCCGCGCTTTTGTTCAGTTCTGGTATAAATTTCATTGTCTGGTATTTAGGATGGATCATTGTGGTGAGCCTTTTTGAACAAGTTGGTTTTTAGTGATTTTCGGAAGTTTGTTAGGTCGTGCATTGTTTTTATGACGTTTGGTAGTGCATTCCATAGTTGCGTGCTTATGTAGGAGAAGCTGGATGCATAAGTTGATTTATATTTTAGTCCTTTGCAGCTGGGGTAGTGGAGAATCAGGAATGTGCGTGCTGACCTTTTTGTGTTCCTGGTTGGTAAATCTATCTTGAATATCTTATCTGCTCTTTATTTAAAGACTCCTGGTCTACTATGGTCTCTATTGAAACTTTGCTATTGGGATGCCCTATCTTCCCTGTTGTGGTGATATCTTTTACAGATACGTTATTCTGAACCATGTACTTTTGAGCGACTGTCGACCTTACCCCAGTTTCTAGTTTAAAAGTTGCTCTATCTCCTTTTTAACTGTTAATGCCGGTACCCTGGTGAGAAAGAGAGGGGGTGACACTGGTAAGAAAGAACAGGGAGTGAGACTGGTTGAGAAAGGATAAGAGAGAGAGAAAAGAGAGAAAAGAGAGAGAGAGAGAGAGACTGGTGAGAAAGGGTGAGAAAGCATGAGAGAGAAGGAGAAAAAGTATTATGGAGAAAGAGAGGGAGAGATACTGGTGGATAAAGGGTGGATAACACACTGAAACCTTCTGCTCAGTGTGCTGCTGCGGCTAAGAAAGCGAATAGAATGTTGGGTATTATTAGGAAAGGTATGGAAAACAGGTGTGAGGATGTTATAATGCCGTTGTATCGCTCCATGGTGCGACCGCACCTTGAGTATTGTGTTCAATTCTGGTCGCCGCATCTCAAGAAAGATATAGTAGAATTGGAAAAGGTGCAGCGAAGGGTGACTAAAATGATAGCAGGGATGGGACGACTTCCCTATGAAGAAAGACTAAGGAGGCTAGGGCTATACAGCTTGGAGAAGAGACGGCTGAGGGGAGACATGATAGAGGTATATAAAATAATGAGTGGAGTGGAACAGGTGGATGTGAAGCGTCTGTTCACGCTTTCCAAAAATACTAGGACTAGGGGGCATGCGATGAAACTACAGTGTAGTAAATTTAAAACAAATCGGAGAAAATGTTTCTTCACCCAACGTGTAATTAAACTCTGGAATTCGTTGCCGGAGAAAGTGGTGAAGGCGGTTAGCTTAGCAGAGTTTAAAAAGGGGTTGGACGGTTTCCTAAAGGACAAGTCCATAAACCGCTACTAAACGGACTTGGAAAAATCCAAAATTCCAGGAATAACATGTATAGAATGTTTGTACGTTTGGGAAGCTTGCCAGGTGCCCTTGGCCTGGATTGGCCACTGTCGTGGACAGGATGCTGGGCTCGATGGACCCTTGGTCTTTTCCCAGTATGGCATTACTTATGTACTTATGTACTTATGAAAGAGAGGGTGAGAGTGACTGGTGGACAAATGGTGAGAGAGAGTGAGAAACTGGTGAAGAAAGGGTGAGAAGGGAAGAGGAAGGGGAAGAGAGACTGGTCTACAAAGGATGAGAGAGAGACTGGTGAACAAAAGATGAGAAACAGAAGGAGAGAGAAAGGTCGACAAGGGATGAGAGGGAAAGGTGGACAAAGGGTGAAAGAGAGAGACTGGTGAAGAAAGGATGAGAAAGAGGGAAAGAAAGTCTCAAAGGGTGAGAAAGAGAGGGAGAGAGAAAGGTGGACAAAGAGTGAGAGAGAAAGCAAGAGACAGACCAGTAGACAAAGTGTGAGAAAAGGAGAGTGTGAGTGAGAGGAGAGAGAGAATAGTGGGCAAAGGGTGAGAAAGAGAGGGAGGCATCGATGAAAGAGCAAGGAAGAGACTGGTGGGGTCAGTGTGAAAGAGAAAGAGAAACTAGTGGGGAATTGTGTGAAAGTCCACACTGTTGAGGAGAAGTGGAGGAGGATGAGACAGGTAAAGAGAGTGAGACTGGTGGGGACCAGGATGAGGGGAGGGGTTAAGAAGGGGAGGATGAGAATGTTAGATATGAGGTGGAGGGCAATGAGAGGAGGAGGGATTCCCTCCCCCCACCAGCACCTCATAGATGAGTCTCTCTGCTATTGCAAATTCTGATTTCATGGTTCTTAGTGTGTGAAAGGTTGGCCACTCCTAAAATATGTCAATATTTTCGTCATATTTCTTACATTATCTTTCTCTTTATTTATATAGGCTTCACCACTCAGCGATGGAGACAGTGTGCCAAACTCTCAGTTGACTTTGTCTTTTCTGCTTTTATGGGACAAGCTTGGTACAGTTCACATTCATGGGTCCTGTTTATTCTTGAATGAAGGTAGCAGAGCTTTGCATCCTTGAGTGATAAAGAACAGAGTTGCTGTGTGGGAACTGAAAAGCTGTCTGGAGAACGCTTTGCATATCAAAGGCGGTAGTGATTTACTATCACTTACTGGCACTGGAACACACCATCAGCAAACAGGCTGAGAAACCCCACAGGCTAACAAACAGAGTTGGAGGCTGCAAGGAGTTTAGCTACATCAGCAGTTCTCACCTCCTTCTCTTTCAAAATCTGAGCCCAACAGGTCCTCTCCAGTTTTTCACTATGGGCAGAGAAACCCAAAAGGTTTTACAAATTTTTTTAGGAGCTTACATTCTAAGCAAAATTCTGAAGATCTAGGAAAGAACAGGAATGATAGTTAATTTGTTAGGTATTTCAAAGAAACAGGAAGTCAGTTGGATATTCTTCAATTTTTGCCTTGATTTTTGGCCGTCGTGCGGCATAGCTGGAGAATAGATAGATGAGGCAAGGGCCTGTTGTCAGGATCTGCCATTGTGTTCTGTCAGGTCAAAATTCAGCCACCGAGGTAAAAAAAAATATATATCCAAGTATTCAGCATCATTATCCCAATTGAACATTGATTGTTCACATAATGCAGTCAGAGCGGGAGCTTATATGGCTAGCAGCAATATTCCATCTGTTGTCCAGACATCCTGAGAACTTAGCTCAGCCTTTTAGCTTCTTAAGTTATCCGGTTCATTTATCTGGATTGTGGACTGAATATTGTTACTATCTGGAAAGGTTCCAGGAGTATCTGGCTCCGCCCATGCTCCTCACCAGCACTATTCACATAGGAAGTAAACGTTAGGCACTGAGATGATGTGTGCTATGCACAAATTCTGTATTGGCAATTGTGCATGCAATCATCACTAAAAACCAACCTGTTCAAAAAGGCATACCCTACCGACCCAACGTAAATGTCTACACTCTGCAACACAGCAAAAACTAATCGAACACAACATCACTACTACTACTACTACTACTATTTAACATTTCAAAAGCGCTACCAGGGTTACACAGCGCTGTACAATTTAACAAAGGACAGTCCCTGCTCAAAGGAGCTTACAATCTAAAGGACAAAAAGTGCAGTCAATCAAGTTGGGGGCAGTCTAGATTTCCTGGATAGAGGTACAATGGTTAGGTACCGAAAGCGACATTGAAGAGGTTGGCTTTGAGCAGGGATTTGAAGATGGGCAGGGAGGGGGCTTGAAGTATGGGCTCAGGGAGTTTATTCCAAGCATAGGGTGAGGCGAGGCAGAAAAGGCGGAGCCTGGAGTTGGCGGTGGTGGAGAAGGGTACTGAGAGGAGGGATTTGTCCTGTGAGCGGAGGTTACGGGTAGGAGCATAAGGGGAGATGAGGGTAGAGAGGTAATGAGGGGCTGCAGATTGAGTGCATTTGTAGGTTAGTAGGACAAGCTGATCGGAAGCCAGTGAAGTGACTTAAGGAGAGGGGTGATATGAGCATATCGGTCTAGGCGGAAGATAAGACGGGCAGCAGAGTTCTGAACGGATTGAAGGGGGGATAGATGGTTAAGTGGGAGGCCAGTGAGGCCAGTTGCAGTAGTCAAGGTGAGAGGTAATGAGAGAGTGGATGAGAGTTCGGGTGGTGTGCTCGGAGAGGAAGGGGCGAATTTTGCTGATGTTATAGAGAAAGAAGCGAAAGGTCTTGGCTGTCTGCTGGATATGGGCAGAGAAGGAGAGGGAGGAGTCGAAGATGACTCCGAGGTTGCGGGCAGATGAGACGGGGAGGATGAGGGTGTTGTCGACTGAAACAGAGAATGGAGGGAGAGGAGAAGTGGGTTTGGGTGGAAAGACAATGAGCTCGGTCTTGGCCGTGTTTAGTTTCAGGTGGCGGTTGGACATCCAGGCAGCAATGTCGGATAAGCAGGCCGATACTTTGGCCTGGGTTTCCGCAGTGATGTCTGGTGTGGAGAGATAAAGCTGGGTGTCGTCAGCATAAAGATGATATTGGAAACCATGAGATGAGATCAGCGAGCCCAGGGAAGAGGTGTAGATTGAAAAAAGAAGGGGTCCAAGGACAGATCCCTGAGGAACTCCAACAGAGAGTGAGATGGGGGTGGAGGAAGATCCATGAGAATGTACTCTGAAGGTACGATGGGAGAGATAAGAGGAGAACCAGGAGCGGACAGAGCCCTGGAATCCAAATGAGGATAGTGCAGCAAGCAACATCACCATGTATTTGTTTCTCTACCGGACTTGGCGAACGCCACTATGGTACTATGTAAGCCACATTGAGCCTGCAAATAGGTGAGAAAATGTGGGATACAAATGTAACAAATAAAAAACTATGTACAGGTTGTACTAAACAGATATACTGTATGAAAGTGTGAAGATTTAGCAGTGATTACAGCTTTGTTTTGAGATAACCTCTGAAATGCATAGACGACCCTAAACCAGGTTACTTCTCTTAAAGCCAGTACTCTGTTAACCAATTAGTTCAACACTCTTTGAATCTATTAATACTTTTTTTTTAAGAATCAACTACTGGTTCCTTCCTGTCACTCTAGGCTGAATCTTTATGTGGGTTTGGCAATGTGGCCTGTGTCCCACCCCTGACTCCTTTCTTATGTCCTTCCCTGATCCACACCTCAACCAGTCCCCAAGTCTCACACCAACAGTTCTAGGGTTTCTCCAATAAAGAGCAATCTCCTGACTCAGCCAAAATGTCAATCACAGAATCTCTGAATAATAAATAAATCATTATAGAATACTAGAATGAGGCCACAGTTATGCACCTAACTGTAGATGGAAGAAATTACGCTAACGCAATGGCTGATGGAAATACCGATGCCTAAATGCTAGTATTCCATAACCTGTGTGCATAAAGGTTGGGGAGTGCCCCTGACCTGCCCATGCACCTCCTAGGTCCATGCCCCTTTGCACTTACACACTTAGGATTTTGTGCGCACAGCAGTGGCATAGCCATGGGTGGGCCGGGGCTGGGTCGGGGCCCACCCACTTTGTGGTTAGGCCCATCCAAAATCAGTGCTCTATTGGCATAGCTGGAAGGGATCTGCTTGCTCCACCAACCAAAGATCTCCTCCCAGCAGAAAGAACACTTATACATTGTCCAGCCAGCAGTGTCACTGAGCCACTGCTGCCCTACCCCTCGCACATGCGTAGAGGCTGGCCATGTCAGTAGCTGTGGGACACTACCACCAGCTGAGTAGGGTGTAAATGTTCTTTTTACCCGGATGAGGTCTTCAGCTGGCGGGGCTTGAGGATCTCCACCAGCTTAGGTATTTCTTTTTGTTTGATGGGGTGGGGGGGAGAGCACTATAGGGGGCCACGGGGAGTGGAGACAGCACCAGAGGGGGCCCAAGGAGGGTGGGGAAGAGATGAGTTTTCAGACCCACCCTAAATTTGGCATCTGGCTACAATCCTGGCGCACAGTTTATAGAATACTGATTTAGGGCACCTGTAACTACTAATTAGCATCAATTAACACTGATTATAGCCATTAATTATTAATGCCAATTAGCAGCTCGTTACTCAATCTAGTTATAGTGTTAAGTTGTGCGCACAACAGTGGCGTTCCTAGGGTGACTGACACCCGGGGCGGATCGCCGATGCCGATGCGCCCCCCCCCCCTGGGTGCAGCGCGACCCTCCCACCCCCGGCGAAAGGGCACCTCCCCCCCCAGTGAAAGGACACCCCCCCAGGTGCATTTTTACCTGCTGGGGTGCTGCCGCGCGCCTGTTGGCTTTGCTCGTTCCATGCTCCCTCTGCCCCGGAACAGGAAGTAACCTGTTCCGGGGCAGAGGGAGCACGGAACGAGCGGAGCCAACAGGCACGCAGCACCCCCCCAGCAGTGTGCACCTGGGGCGGACCGCCCCCATCGCACCCCCCCCCTTGGTACGCCACTAGCGCACAAGCATATAGAATTTGGAGGATACTGCAGAGGTGATCTGTAAGGATATTCACTGACACTATTCCCCGGGTTCTATATACGACACCCAAAATTGCCCCAGTTGTACATGCATTTTAATTGTGTAATGAGCTGATAGCTAGCAATAATTTGCTGCGATTAGGATTTGCACATGCATCTTGCTATGTACTATCCTATAGAGATACGCACACAAACCTTTAAGCATGCAACTGAAAAGGGGGTATGGGAGGATCACAGGCATCCACTAAAGATGCACGCAGTATTATAGAATTCAGGGAATCTGCACCTAATGTATGTGCCAGGATTTACACAAGTTTCACTTGGTGTAAATCCCCAAGCCTAAAACAGGGTGCTAATCCCGGTGCTGCATGCTATTCTTTATATGGCTTCCAACTCGGAGTGGCATTTATAGAATAGCACACTGAACTTTTTCAGCACCCAAATTTGTACATAAGTACATAAGTAATGCCACACTGGGAAAAGACCAAGTACATAAGTACATAAGTAATGCCATACTGGGAAAAGACCAAGGGTCCATCGAGCCCAGCATCCTGTCCACGACAGCGGCCAATCCAGACCAAGGGCACCTGGCAAGCTTTCCAAACGTACAAACATTCTACACATGTTATTCCTGGAATTGTGGATTTTTCCCAAGTCCATTTAGTAGTGGTTTATGGACTTGTTCTTTAGGAAACCGTCTAACCCCTTTTTAAACTCTGCGAAGCTAACCGCCTTCACCACGTTCTCCTGCAACGAATTCCAGAGTTTAATTATGCGTTGGATGAAGAAACATTTTCTCCGATTTGTTTTAAATTTACTACACTGTAGTTTCATCGCATGCCCCCTACTCCTAGTATTTTTGGAAAGCGTGAACAGATGCTTCACATCCACCTGTTCCACTCCACTCATTGTTTTATATACCTCTATCATGTCTCCCCTCAGCCGTCTCTTCTCCAAGCTGAAAAGCTCTAGCCTCCTTAGTCTTTCTTCATAGGAAAGTCGTCCCATCCCCGCTATCATTTTAGTTGCCCTTCACTGCACCTTTTCCAATTCCACTATATCTTTCTTGAGATGCGGCAACCAGAACTGAACACAATACTCAAGGTGCGGTTGCACCATGAAGCGATACAACGGCATTATAACAGTACCATTTACTGATTATAGTCCTATTTGGATATTGCCTCTGAATATCCTGATCAGCAGGGCTGGCCCAAGGCAAGATGGCGCTTTAGGCAAAGCTGGCACCCCCCCCCCCCCCCCAGGCGTTTTACCTGGAGCTTTGTTTCAGGGGTCCGAGGAGGGTCATAGGAAGAAAAGAGATTCAGTCATTTAAGAAAGATGTACAACAAGGATCCTTGGGAAGTCAGCCCCCAAAAAGCATAAAGTGTATACAAAAGAAGTAAGGGTGATCTTGGAGACTATGCAGCAAGGATCAGAGGTTCCTATTCTATCTGAACCTGAAAAATCTGTTTGTTAGTGAAGGATTGGAGATCTGTAATCTATCTGTAACTGAAGGTCGGAGATCACTATTTTGGCTGTAAATGAATGATCAGAGATCTGTAATCTATCTATAACTGAAAGATTGGCAATTCAGATTGTCTTTAAATGAAGGATCAGAGATCACTATTCTGTCTGTCAGGGCCGGTCTTAGCAAGTGCGGGGCCCTGTGCAGACCAATTTGGTGGGGTCCAATCCTAGCCCCGCCCTAGCTCCGCCCCCACCCTAGCTCCACCCCATTGATACGATTATTCCATTTTTAGAATTTTTTTTTATTTATGAAATTTCAAATAAAGACAAATGAAGCTAAACTTGTACAAAAAAACTGATTGAAATAATAAGCACAATGCTATCATCATGAAACCTCCCCTCCCCAGAAATTATTCAGTTCAAGTCCACTACAATTAGTAGTTCCAATTCTCATAACAAAGGAGAAAATAAGGAAAAATATTAAGAAAAGATCCAGCACAGTGCTACAGTGTACAAGGTATGCCAGGAATGCTTTATCTGCCTATGGTTGGAGAGAGGTTGAGTGACTCGATGCGGTCCCGGTCCGGGTCGGAGCGGAGGCACGAGGCAGAGTTGAGGCACGCTGAGCGGGGCCCCCTTAGGCGCGGGGCCCTATGCGGCCACCTTGGTCGCCTCTGCCTAAGACCGGCCCTGCTGTCTGTAACCAAAGCATTGGAGATCCCAAGTCTATCTGTAACTGAAGGATGAAACTGAGAGCCTGATTTTGTCTTTAATTGAAGGATCAGATATCTCTATTTTGTTTGTTAACAGAAAGATTGGAGAAATATTCTGTTTGTAAGGAGAGGGATCAGAGATCACTATCCTGTCTGTTAATGAAGGATCAGAGATCTCTAGTTTATCTGTAACTGAAGAATTGTAGATCTCTAATATCTGTAAGTGAAAGATCAGAGATCCCTATTCTGTTGTAATTGAAGGATTGGAGATCCTTATTCAGTTTGTAACTGAGGGATCAGAGACCCCTATTTTGTCTGTAAATGAAGGATCAAAGGTCCCTGTTCTGTCTGTAACTGGTAACTGAAGATAGCGGGCTCCCAAAATAGTTTTTCTTGGTTTCAACTAAAACCGAATCTGTGGCCAAAATTTGCTACTCAGTTTTGGCCGAAACCAAAGTCAAAACTGAAATCAGCCTGGCCTGGCCACCCCTCAGACCAGGAACAGTCCCACTCACTCTCTCCCTCCCTCATTACTTCCTCCTCTGTTGCTGCCGCTGGTTCCCACCCCCCCCCCCAAAAAAAAACCCCCCTCCCTCCTCCTAAATATAAGAAACCCCCCCTCAGACCCACCTGTAGGCCGCTGCCACCGTCACTGCCATCTCCCTCCTCAAGCCCACCAGTAAACCGCCCCATTCCTACCTTACCACCCTAGTAGCTTAATGGCAAGTTGGGGCAGGTGTAATCTCCAGTCAAATACTAAAACAAGTCTGAATGTGGACTTTGGTCTGGTTTCAGCATCGAAACTGAAATTTGGTCAACCTCTAACTGAAGAACTGGAGATCCCTATTCTCTCTGTAATTGTACTCTGTGAAAACTACAACAAAAAATGTTACTATTTAAATTGCTCTGCTTTAAAGAGATTTTCCAAGTAATGACTTTTATTTTGGAACACCAAAATTCTTAGAGATGTATTGCTTTGACTGTTTCAATCTTATGCCTTGGCGCCAAAGGTAAATCCTTCCCACTGTTGGAAGATCTATGTCAGGGGTTTGCAAATGGTCTGTGAGATATAGTGGCACCCTCTAGTCTCAGAGCTAAACTTGGGAGGCAAGGAGGGAGTATTGCAAAAAAAAAAAAAAGTTCTTTATTAGGATAAAGCAAAATCTAAAGTCCCTCTAGCACTGGACTCTAGTTATAGCAACAATAGCAATATACCAGTGTATATAACTAATGCAAAACAAATTTTGTTGAGGGGATACTGGAGTACAGAGAGAAGGGGGCTGGTTCTCTCTCGGAGTGCACCCCATGTTCTTGAGGAACCCAGTGCTAAATCATTCGTAGATGACCTTTTATCTGTCACATTCTCAACCTCTCACTTTCCACTGCGACTGTCCCTGCTGCCTTTAAACATGCTGTGGTCACACCTCTCCTTAAGAAGCCTTCACTCGACCCTATTTGTCCCTCTAATTACCGACCCATCTCCCTCCTTCCTTTTCTCTCCAAATTACTTGAGCGTGCTGTTCACTGCCGCTGCCTTGATTTTCTCTCCTCACATGCTATTCTTGACCCACTACAATCTGGTTTTCGCCCTCTCCACTCAACCGAAACTGCGCTTACTAAAGTCTCCAATGACCTATTACTGGCTAAATCCAGAGGTCAATATTCTATCCTCATTCTTCTTGATCTTTCCGCTGCTTTTGACACTGTCGATCACAGCATACTTCTTGATACCCTGTCCTCACTTGGATTCCAGGGCTCTGTCCTTTCCTGGTTCTCTTCCTACCTCTCCCTCCGCACCTTTAGTGTTCACTCTGGTGGATCCTCTTCTACTTCTATCCCTCTGCCTGTCGGCGTACCTCAGGGTTCTGTTCTTGGTCCCCTCCTCTTTTCTATCTACACTTCTTCCCTTGGTTCATTAATCTCATCCCATGGCTTTTCCTACCATCTCTATGCTGATGACTCCCAAATCTACCTTTCTACCCCTGATATCTCACCTTGCATCCAAACCAAAGTTTCAGCGTGCTTGTCTGACATTGCTGTCTGGATGTCTCAATGCCACCTGAAATTAAATATGACCAAAACCGAGCTTCTCATTTCCCCGCCCCCCCCCCCCCAAACCGACCTCCCCGCTCCCCCCTGTCTTCTCAGCTCGAAACCTTGGGGTCATCTTTGACTCTTCTCTCTCCTTCTCTGCTCATATCCAGCAGATTGCCAAGACCTGTCGTTTCTTTCTTTACAACATCCGTAAAATCCGCCCCTTTCTTTCCGAGCACTCTACCAAAACCCTCATCCACACCCTTGTCACCTCTCGTTTAGACTACTGCAATCTGCTTCTTGCTGGCCTCCCACTTAGTCACCTCTCCCCCCTCCAGTCGGTTCAAAACTCTGCTGCCCGTCTCGTCCTCCGCCAGGGTCGCTATACTCATACTACCCCTCTCCTCAAGACCCTTCACTGGCTCCCTATCCGTTTTCGCATCCTGTTCAAACTTCTTCTACTAACCTATAAATGTACTCACTCTGCTGCTCCCCAGCATCTCTCCACACTCGTCCTTCCCTACACCCCTTCCCGTGCACTCCGCTCCATGGATAAATCCTTCTTATCTGTTCCCTTCTCCACTACTGCCAACTCCAGACTTCGCGCCTTCTGTCTCGCTGCACCCTACGCCTGGAATAAACTTCCTGAGCCCCTACGTCTTGCCCCATCCTTGGCCACCTTTAAATCTAGACTGAAAGCCCACATCAGGTACTACTACTACTACTACTATTTAGCATTTCTATAGCGCTACAAGGCATACGCAGCGCTGCACAAACATAGAAGAAAGACAGTCCCTGCTCAAAGAGCTTACAATCTAATAGACAAATAATAAATAAAGTAAGCAAATCAAATAAATTAATGTGAACGGGAAGGAAGAGAGGAGGGTAGGTGGAGGCGAGTGGTTACAAGTGGTTATGAGTCAAAAGCAATGTTAAAGAGGTGGGCTTCTCTCAAATAGTTATAAAATGTATTTTGCATTCATTATACAAGCGGTTCCCAAATTGTGCGCCGTAGCAAACTCTCAGGGGTGCCACAGAAAATTCTGACCTCCCTCCCGCCACCACCTGAACCGAGAAGGCGACCCCCCAGTCGCCCTAATCCAACATCGCTCCCTACTTTCCCCTCCCACAGGTTCGGAACCTGCTGCTTCCTCTTTCTTCCCCCACCGCCGCTGCAGTTCTTGCAGCTTACATTTTCGGCCTGTCCGCAATTCACTCAGGCACTGTGAGGTCTTCCCTCTGCCGCTTCTGGCTCTCACAACAGGAAATTGCATCAGAGAGGACTGGACGTGGCAGAGGGAAGGCCCCAGAGTGCCTGTGTGAATCACGGATGGCCCGAAAGTGTAAGCTGCAAGCACTGCAGTGGCAGAGGAGGAAGGAGAAGGAAGCGGCAGATTCCAGACCTGCAGGAGGGGAAGGTAGTGAGCAATGCTGGATTTGGGGAAGGCAGGGGTGTGCTGGACTTACGGGAGGAGGGGTCTGCAGGGAATGGAGAGGTGTGCTAGATTTTCTGGGAGGAAGGGGTTTGACTCTGCAGGGAATGGAGAGGTGTGCTGGATTTTCTGGGAGGAGAGGTGTGCTGGAGTGAGAGAGGGGGGCTGCAGGGAAAGGGAGACCTATGTGGTGGAAAGGGGTGGAAACCTATGTGGCAGGGGGATGGAGACTTACGTGGCGGCAGGGGGGGGGGGGTGGAGACCTATGTGGCTGGGGGTGGGCAGGGGTGCCATAAAAAAATTGCTCAGACACAAAAGGTTTGGGAACCACTGCATTATACACTTTGGTGTACTGGTATTCCTTATTATGATAGGCATATACAGATGGTATAGGAAATTATTTAATGCTGTTTGTGAATGTAATTAACTGATTTGAATAATAATTGCACCAGTTAGTTTTAGTTTATTGTGCAGTTAAATTTATTAATGTTTAGAAATGTTTTAAAAAGTACAAAACAAAGGATTAAGAGTCAATTTGAACATTCTTCTCTTAATGAATCCGGTGCCAGATGGAACTTCATTCATGATTATGTCCCACGGCTGTTGGCTCACACAAGATCTGTAAGCTTGGTCCAAAGCCACAAAGTGTGGCTTTATCCAAGAGTTTGAAACAAATATTCCCAGAACCACAGAGCTTTATACCAGATTGTCCCACCACCAGAAAGAAGCATTTTGTTTCTCATGGATATATTCATGTTATGAACAAAGAATGACTCATTTATTATAAGAGGGCTTGTGAATATGTTCTACAGCAGTTTTTCACATGGTCATACTTCCACCATTTTTTAAAACAGGTATAGAAACTATCAGAAATCCAATCTGGGGGCAACAGACATGCTATCTGTTGCCCCTAAAATTGGGCGTGCTGCCGAGATGTGTGTACAACTTAACAAGGCATTAACTATTACTAATTGGATGCTATTCTATAACACGTATCTCTTCAACAAGGCCTACAAAGAGAACCCATAACCTAACTAGATCACCTCACCAATCCACCCCAATTATGAAAGTCTTCCTTCTACATTTATATGCTCAAATCTTCTCTTTTTTTCCTCCTTAATCTTTTTGCATCACTAATTGTATCTGATATCCTGGAATGACAATGTCATAACAGGACTCTGTAAACCACATTGAGCCTGCAAATAGGTGGGAAAATGTGGGATACAAATGCAATAAAATAAAATAAATAAACACTGGGTGTCCAAATCTCATAGCATGTAACCCCAAAGGGGGCATGACTGTGTTAGGGGTATTCTGAAAAATTGCATATTGGCTCAGCTCACTCAACCTGGGCACCAGCATTTACACCTGGTTTCAGCGAGTGTAAGTCTGGCACCCAAAGATAGAGAAGACACTAAAGAAGTAGAGGATGACATACGACTCACAGTTTGGGAGTTGCTGATAAAACCACTTTATAATAGCATCAACAATAAAGATCCGACACAGGTTCATGTTTCGGCAGACATATTGCACCAAGTACAACACACTACAGCGATTGCAGAGTGTTTGTACATGGCCCCTGAAGCAGGCAGTTTGCCCGCCGAAACACGGACCCCTTATTTTATCGTAGGATCTCAGTGTTCCTCCACTGAACGTTATAAAAATAGCAACAGATCTTTATGCAAAGATAATAAAGTATGAAAGGAAACCAGTATGATTCTCCAAACAATTGGCTGAAAAAAATAAAGACAAAAGAGGTGGCATTCATGAAATATAAAAGAACACAAGAAGAACAGAGAAAAGAAACCCGATAAAACAGAAGGAAGTGAAGAGAGAAATATGGCTGACGAAAGCTCAAGCAGATGAACAAATTTATTTATTTGTTACATTTGTACCCCACATTTTCCCACCTCTTTGCAGGTTCAATGTGGCTTACATAGTACTGTAAAGTCGTTTGCCAATTCGGTTCATAACAAATACAAGGTTGTATTGTGGTCGATGAGGTATGTATGAGTCAAGCATCCTGAGGGTCGAAGTGAATAAGGATTGTCATTGTCCATCCAGTACAATCATTGGATATGCTGTGCAGTGGCGTTCCGAGGGGCGCTGACACTCGGGGCGGATCTCCGATACGCCCCGCCCCCTGGGTGCAGCGCCCCCCCCCCCCACTGGGTGCAACGCGACCCCCACCCCGGCAAAAGAACCCCCCCAGGTGCACGCCGCTGGGGGGGGAGGGCCGCGCGCCGGTCAGCGCCGTTGGTTTCCATGCTCCCTCTGCCCCGGAACAGGTTACTTCCTGTTCTGGGGCAGAGGGAGCATGGAAACCAATGACGCTGACCGGCGCGCGGCACCCTCCCCCAGCGGTGTGCACTCGAGGCGGACCGCCCCCACCGCCCCCCCATTGGTACGCCACTGATGCTGTGTTCCTGGGTGTGAGGATTTAAGTTGGATCGGTGGGATAGTCCTTTTTGAAGAGGTGGGTTTTTAGTAATTTCCTGAAGTTTAGGTGATCGTGGATTGTTTTCACCATTTTTGGGAGTCCATTCCATAGTTGTGCACTTATATAAGAGAAGCTGGATACATAAGTTGTTTTGTATTAAAGTCCTTTGCAAGTTGGGTAATGTAGGTTTAGGTATGATCGTGATGATCCGATTCTGTTTCTGTTTGGTAGATCTATGAGGTCTGTCATATATCCTGGGACTACACCGTAGATAATTTTGTGGACCAAGGTGCAGATTTTGAAGGTGATCCGTTCTTTGATTGGGAGCCAGTGCAGCTTTTCTCGAAGGGGTTTAGCACTTTCGAATCGAGTTTTACCGTATATTAGTCTGGCTGCTGTGCTTTGGGCCATCTGGAATTTTTGTTCTTTGCATCCCGCATAGATTCCGTTGCAGTAATCTGCATGGCTTAGGACCATTGATTGTATTAGGTTTCTAAAGGTTTCCCTGGGAAAGAAAGGTTTTATTCGTTTGAGTTTCCACATTGAATAGAACATTTTCTTTATGACGGTGTTTACTTATTTTATTTATTTATTTATTTATTTGTAGCATTTGTATCCCACATTTTCCCACCTATTTGCAGGCTCAATGTGGCTTACATTTGCCGTAATGGCGGTTGCCATTTCCAGGTAACAGAATTACAAATTGTAATGCGTTTAGGTGCATACATACATGGTAACATAATTGGGACATGATATGTATGGAACAAATCATGGAGTATATATATAACATGTACTTACATACATGGAAAAAAAGAATACATTATGGTATTGCATGAAGGCTCCTGAATAGTAAATTGGATTGTAACAAGCATTAGGTCATCAGCTCTATAGAGACCCTAATCGACGTAGGTTTAAAGTGGTAGTGCTTGATCAAATAGACAGAGTTTAAGCAGTTTAAGCCCATACGCCAGGCCCCCTCCCTGCCCATCTTCAAATCCTTGCTCAAAGCCCACCTCTTCAATGTCGCCTTCGGCACCTAACCACTATACCTCTATTCAAGAAATCTAGACTGCCCCAACTTGACATTTCATCCTTTAGATTGTAAGCTCCTTTGAGCAGGGACTGTCCTTTTTTGTTAAACTGTACAGCGCTGCATAACCCTAGTAGCACTCTAGAAATGTTAAGTAGTAGTAGTAAAAGGTCAGTTTTGTATAAGTCGTGCGTAATGTTATGATTTATTATTTAAGATGGATGTTTATGGTATGCCTTCTTGAAAAGATCTGTTTTCAGTAGCTTTCGGAAGATGGTAAAGTCTTGCGTTGTTTTTATGACCTTCGGCAGTGCGTTCCATAACTGCGTACAGATGTATGAGAAGCTGGTCGCATATGTATATTTATATTTTAGCCCTTTACAGTTAGGATAGTGGAGGTTGAGGAATGTGCGTGATGATCTTTTCGCGTTCCTAGTAGGTGAGTCTATAAGGTCTGACATGTAGGTCGGGGCTTCCCCGTAGATGATCTTGTGGACCAGGGTGCAAGCTTTGAACGCAATTCGTTCTTTTACTTGGCTCTCGAGATTAAGGTTGCGGTCGATTGTGACACCGAGTAGTTTTAGGCTGTCTGAGGTAGGGAGGGTATGTCCTGAGGTGTTAATGATTGCGGGTTTGTACTTGTTATGTTGAGATGAGAGGGTGAGGCAGTGTGTTTTTTCAGTGTTCAGTTTCAATTGGAATGAGTTTGCCCAAGAGTTCTTGATGTTCAGGCCATCATTGATTTCATTGGTTATTTCTGTCAAGTCATGTCTGAAGGGAATATAAATTGTAACATTATCTGCATAGATGAATGGGTTGAGGCTGCGATTGGCTAAGGACTTTGCCAGTGGGATCATCATTATATTGAAGAGTATTGGTGATAATGGTGATCCTTGTGGCACTCCGCAGGCTGCTTTCCATGGTATTGATATGTTAGAATTTGATTTTACTTGGTATGTTCTGGTGGTTAGAAAGACTTTGATCCAGTTAAGTACATTTCCAACAATTCCAAAGTGACCAAGGAGTCGTGGAAGGGCATAATCGAACGTGAACGCCTATCTCCATGGGCGTCTATGTCCGAAAATGGGTATGTGAAGAGGTGGGACAGACCTATTTTCGAAAAAATGGACGTTTTTCAGCTGGGCGTTTGTTTTTTTTAGCGATAATGGAAACTAAAAACGCCCAGCTCAAAAACATCCTAATCCGAGCCATTTGGTCGTGGGAGGGGCCACGATTCGTAGTACACTCGCCCCCCTGACATGCCAGGACACCAACTGGACACTCTAGAGGTCAGTGCGGTGGACTTCAGACAACGCTCCCACATGCCTAGCTCCCTTACCACGGGTGCTGAGCCCCAAACCTCCCTCCCCCAAAACCCACTACTCACAAATGTACAACACTACCATAGCTCTTAGGGGTGAAGGGGGCACCTACATGTGGGTACAGTGGGTTTCGGAGGCCTCCCATTTACCAGCACAAGTGTTACAGGTAGGGGGATGGGCCTGGGTCCACCTGGCTGAAGTGCACTGCGGTACCCACTAAAAGTGCTCCAGGGACCTGCATACACGCAGGCCTCTAGGACTTGTTGCTGCTATATAATTGGCACACCAGTTGACACCTGAAGACTAATCTCTCCGAAAACGTCCTTTATTGGAATAAGCACGCTTACTCACAGTTAACTGCAGATCAGAGGTTGTGCCCCACTGGCAACGAGTCTCCCTGGTACTGAGATTAGCAGTAGGTCAGAGCTGGCAGAATGGTGTACAATGCCCTCTTTCAGCCACATTCAAGGTAAGAACTAAGTTCTGTAACATGGCTAACACGTGAAAGGAATCTAAAACTGCCTTACAAAAATGGCCACTACCCCATGGACTACCGGAAACAAAACAGGGCACACTCTGACCCAGTAAGCAGGGGGAAAAGCACCATGGGAGTAGAGCCTACCAACTACCAACATCGTGAGCATTTGCCACAAGCTAATGGAATCACGGAGCCCAATACCCTACACCCACCACAATGCATTGCTGATGTGACTCTGCAGTGCGCATAACAGAAAGGGTGTCACACTCACCCGAGAGCCACATCAGAACCAGGGAAAGGCTGTCACAGGATAGAACACATTCTGCTGTCATGGAGGTGTGTACGGCATTTGAGGCTGGCATAGAGGCTGGAAAAAAAGTTTTTAAAGTGGCTTTTTTTTGGTGTGAGGGGGTTAGTGACCACTGGGGGAGTCTGGGGAGGTCATCCTCGATTCCCTCCAGTGGTCATCTGGTCAGTTGGGGCACTTTTTTGGGACCTGTTCGTGAAAAAAAGGGTCCAAAAAAAGTGACCCAAAATTGCGGTCAAAAACGCCTTTTTTTTCGATTATCAGCTAAAGACGCCCATCTCTCCTCGGCCGATAACCACGCCCCAGTTCCGCCTTCACCACGCCTCCGACACGCCCCCGTCAACTTTACCCATTTCCGCGACGGATTGCAGTTGGAAACGCCCAAAATCGGCGTTCGATTATACCGATTTGGGCGCCCACGGGAGAAAGACTCCCATCTCCTGATTTGGGTCGCAATATAGGCGTTTTTCTCTTTCGATTATAAGCAGGATAGTAATATATCATGGTTAACTATGTCGAATGCTTTTACCTGTGGCTATTTCCTGTTTGAATTTGGCCAGGAGAGTGACTAGGACAGTTTCAGTACTATGGTGGGAGCGGAATCCGGATTGTGAGTCGTGTAATATTGAGAACTTGTCCATGTATTCCGTAAGCTGTTTGGTCACCAAGCTCTCCATCAATTTTGCTACTAGAGGGATGGATGCAACTGGGCGGTAGTTGGTGAGATCGTTTGTATTTTTCTTAGTGTCTTTAGGTATTGGGGTAAGAAGGAAAGGTTCCACAGGATTAGAAAAAAGCAAATGTGGTCCGTTTTCACAAAAATGGGGACAGAGAAGAAGTGGGAAACTGCAGGTTGTAAGCCTTACTTCAGTGGTTGTAAAGGTAATGGAGGTGCTGTTGAAAGAAAGGGTAGTGCAGTGGCGTAGTCAGACAGCCAATTTTGGGTGGGCCTGAGCACAAAGTGGGTGGGCACAAAATTTTCTCTCCCCCCCCCCCCCCAGCACTTCCCAGTTCAAAATATAAATACTTTAGCAGATGAGGATCCCCAATCTCTGTCAGCTGAAGGCCTCCAGTAAAGATGGCCAGAACTCCTCTCCACCAAGCCCAGTAGGCAGCAGCAACTCCTCAAGCCACTGATGCCAGCACCCCATACATGCTTAGTTGTCAGTGGCTCCAGGATGCTGCCCCCATCTGCCAAGCTCAGTAGAAGGCATCTCTGGCCAGCTTCAGAAGAGACCCCAGCTAGTAGGGCTTGGGAATCCCCACTAGCTACAGCAAGGGTCAGGGCTGCCTTTAGCCATGCTGGTGACCAGGGCAGAAAATAAAGCCCCTCCCCCAATTCTCTCTCCTCATCTGCCCTTAAAGTCACACTGACAGACCGTCACAAATTACAGAACAAGCGATCACAAATTAGAAATAAAAATATATAGACAAAATTGAACTGGGAACCTCAGCATGTACTGCAACACTGGAGAAAAAAAAACCCAAAACAAAACAAAAACACATTTCCTTTTCTACTTAACACAATAAAAAGACATCCGCTACACACATTTCCCAAAGTTAACATATTCCATTTAAAATATTCAAAGTAAAATGATTTTCCTACCTTTATTGTCTGGATATTTTATTTTTCCATCATGTTGGTTCCAATTTCTCTTTCCCGCTTTCCTGTCTGTCTTCTGCTAATTCTTCAAGCGGTTGTCCATTTGTCTTTTTTCTCCTGTCGTTTCATTTCCTCACTACACCTACCTCTGAAATATTGATCCTTCCATTTTAGCTCTTTCCTTTCTTTTTTTTTTCTTTTCTGCCTCTGTACACTCAAATTTCATCCTCTTTCTAAATCTTTTCCTTCTTTTTACTTTTCAGATATCACATTTCCATCTCCTTTCACCCACTAGCTCTCCCATTCCCCATCTCTCTCCTTCTCAGCCTTCCATTCCCTTCCATCTTCGATCTACACGCCATTACTATATTTCTACCCCCTGTGATCACTATTCTCTCATTTTTTCCTTGCCATCTCCACTCCCTGGGCCTCTCCCCCATGCTTTCCACCATTCCCAGTGTCTCCCTCCCTCCACCCTTCCAGCCCAGCATCTGTTCCCTCTTTCTACCCTGTAGCCTGATATTTCCCTATCCCTTTTACCTCCCATCGCCAGCATCTTCCTGTCCCATCTCTCTCCCCTCCCCCATTGTCCAGCATTTTCCCTTTCTCTTCCCTACCATCCACTGTCTATCTTCTCTCCCTGGATCCATCTTCCCTCTTTCTCCCCTCCCTCACTTGTGCATCTCTCCTTTCCTCTCCTCTTCTCCACCTTCATGTCCAACTTTTCTCCCTCTCCCTGCCTTGAGCCCCTGGTTTGACATCTCTCTACCCCCTCCCCCCCCCCACCACCATCTCTCCATCCTTCCTTTCCCTCGCCTCAATGCCATGTTCAACATTTCCCCTCTCATCTCTCCCTTCCACTTCCATGTCCAACACGTTTTTTTCTCTCATGCCCTTTCCCTCCCTCTCCCCATCCCACCCATATCCAACAATTCTCCCTCTCTTTCCCCTTGCAGCATCTCTCCGTCCCTTCCGCCCACCTAGCTCTACCCTGTCTCACTCCCTCATCCCAACAGTGCTCCTGTCTCCCCCCCACACACACACACAAACAAACAAACAAACAAACCAACCACCCTCCAGCATGTGCTGCACATTTTTTCCCTCCCTTTCCCCAGCCACCACTGGCACGCTGGCTGCAGGCCTTCTTTCCCCTCCCTCCCTCCCTCCCCCCCCTTCAGGCAGCGCAGTGTAACACTGTAGCAAAGCTGCACCGGGTCCGTCCTTCCTACCGCTACGCTGCTGCCGTCCGGCTCCATCTTTGTTCTTCTGCTGCTTATCTGCAGCGGATCCACGCGCTACCAGGCTGTCTGTATGCTGCCTGTGACTGCTTCCTCTGCGCTGGCCCCGCCCCCTTAGGCGGGGCCAGCGCAGAGGAAGCAGTCGCAGGCAGCATACAGACAGCCTGGTAGCGCGTGGATCCGCTGCAGATAAGCAGCAGAAGAACAAAGATGGAGCCGGAGCCGGACGGCAGCAGCGTAGCGGTAGGAAGGACAGACACGGTGCAGCTTTGCTACAGTGTTACACTGCGCTGCCCGAGGGAGGGAGGGAGGTGGAGGAAAGAAGGCCTGCAGGGTGCCGGCAGCAGATCAATTATTTTGGCCGCGGCGTCTCTCTCTGCACCGTTGCTGGGTGGGCCTGAGCCCAAAGTGGGTGGGCCCAGGCCCACCCGTGGCTACGCCCCTGGGGTATTGAATTTCCTGGAATCCAGTGGGTTACAAGATCTAAAGCATCATGGTTTTTGCCAAAGAAAAATTGTGTCAAACAAATCTTATTGACTGAGTGACCAGAAAATTGGATCATGGATGTGCGGTAGATGTGTGGGGCATTTTCAATGTGACGTCTAAGTCCGACTTAGGACGTTTTGCAAAAACCGAATAGGAAAGAAGGTCATTTTCAAAAAAGAAAAATGTCTATCTTTTGTTTTTGAAAATACTGTTCCGAACAACGTCTTGTGATTTGGGCGTTTTGTTTTTTGGTCCATTTTCGAAAAAAAAAAAAAAAAAAAAGTCCAAATTCAAAACGCACAAATCAAGCCATTGAGATGTAGGAGGAGCTAGCAATTTTAGTAGACTGGTCCCCCAGACATCCCAGCACGGCAATAGGGCACTCTATGGGGCACTGCAGTGGACTTCATAAAATGCTCTCACCCAAAACCCACTACCCCCAACTTTACACCACTACCAGCCCTTACTGGTGAAGTGGGCGCCTATATGTGGGTACAGTGGGTTTCTGGTGAATTTTGGAGGGCTCACAGTTTCTTCCACAAGTGTAACATATATATAAATGACCTAGAGATGGGAGTAACTAGTGAGGTAATTAAATTCGCAGATGACACAAAATTATTCAGGGTCAAGCAGTGGATTTACAAAATTTAACGGATTTTCTTGAACAATCCAATATAACAGTTTTGGAAAGAAAACCTTTGCTGGTTTCGATGGTGTTTGAGCAGGATTTAAACTCCCTGTTGAAAATATTTTTTAGAAACTCTACAAAAATGTTTCTAGGGGATAGAATTTGGATCTATCCGGACGTGGTGAAAACCACTCAGGATAGACGTAAAGCTTTTCTTCTGCTTAGAGAAGAGACGCGAAACCTGTGTGCTAAATTTCTTTTATCCTACCCTTGCAAATGTCTTGTAAATTACTTAGATAAAAAATATGTTTTCTTTGAACCCGAGCAACTGAAAGAATTCTTAAAAATTAAAACAATTGCTAGATAGCTTTCTAAGATTTAAGAAAAGCTGGATTTAAGATTGTATAAGTGGTCTTCTCCAGGCCTTCTGTGATTTTTCCTTTTTTCCTTTGTTATATTCAATCCACCATGGTTTCTTAACGCCCTCATTGTTCTTTTTGATTAGGTGGTCTAAGAAAGAGTTATATTTTTTCCTTCAGTATTTCTTTATTGATTCGCTCTGATTTACTGTAACAAGATGTAAATGCTTGTGTTTAAATTTGAAATGCAAATTAAAAAAAAAAATTATTCAGGGTCGTCAAGACGCAGGAGGAGTGTGTAAGATTACAGGAGGACCTCGCGAGACTGGGGGATTGGGCGTCCAAGTGGCAGATGAAGTTCAGTGTTGACAAGTGCAAAGTGATGCATGTGGGTAAGAGGAACCTGAATTACAGCTATGTCATGCAAGGTTCCGCGTTAGGAGTTACGGACCTAGAAAGGGATCTGGGAGTCATCGTTGATAAGACGTTAAAAACGTCTGCCCAGTGTGCTGCCACGGCTATGTTGAGTATTATTAGGAAAGGGATGGAAAACAAACATGAGGATGTTATAATGCCGTTGTATCGCTCCATGGTGTGACCGCACCTCGAGTATTGTGTCCAATTCTGGTCGCCGCATCTCAAAAAAGATATAAAGGAATTAGAAAAGGTGCAGAGAAGGGCAACGAAAATGATAAAGGGAATGGAACGACTTCCCTATGAGGAACGGCTGAGAAGGTTAGGGCTCTTCAGCTTGGAGAAAAGGCGGCTAAGGGGTGATATGATAGAAGTCTACAAGATAATGAGCGGAGTAGAGTGGACAGATGTGAAGCATTTGATTACACTTTCAAACAACAACAAAACCAGGGAACACAAGATGAAGCTAGAATATGGTAGATTTAAAACAAATAGGAGAAAGTTTTTCTTTCCTCAGCATGTAGTTAGACTCTGGAACTCGTTGCCAGAGAATGTAGTGACAGCAGCTGGCCTTACGGAATTTAAAGGGGGTTTGGACAGAATCCTGAGGGAAAAGTCCATTGAACATTATTAATTTTTTTTGTTTGTTTTTTGTTTGGTGGTGGTGGTGGTGGGGGGGTGTTGCCGGGTTCTTGAAGCCTGGATTGGCCGTTGTCGGAGACAGGATGCTGGGCTTGATGGACCCTTGGTCTTTTCCCAGTATGGCGGTGCTTATGTACTTATGTAAGTTATTTAGGGCACCTTTTTGTGCCTTATTCGTAATAAAAACAGGTCTAGCTCAAAACGTCTAAGTTTTAGTCCTGGACGGTTTTGTCTTGTTCCATCATGGCTGAAAAATGTCTAAGTCTTAGGAACGTCCAAGTTCCACCCTGAACACACCCCTGGCACTCCCCTTGAGATTTGGATGCACTTCTGGTGGACTTCAGAGAAAAACGTCTAAAAATATTTTTCGAAAATGCTGATTTGGACGTTTTTGTGAGAAAAACGTCCAAATGCAGACTTATGCCACTTTTTGGACGTTTTTCTCTTTTGAAAATGAGCCCAATAGTCTACTTGGATTACAGCAAAGCCTTTAACATGGTTCCTCACAGGAGGCTCATGAATAAATTCTGTATTTAACATTAGGACCCATGCCCCCAACCCTTTACCAAGTCCTTGTGCCTCCTGTCTGCAGTATCCAGCATGCAGAAAAAGGATAGAATTGAGTATGACATTTTGAAATGGCTGCCTGTGATGGAGTGGACGGTATAGTGAAGAGCACTCCCTCATTGATGGTGCAGTTCAGCTACCTTACAGCAGGTGGCACTAGTCTGCCAAGGCTGAGGGGCATGGCTCAGACCAGGCTGAAGTTAAATGCCCTGAGCTTGAACAGATCAGAGATACCCTGAGCGCAGAGGACACTAAGGTTGTGGCAAGCAGGACTGCAGTACCTGGGAAGAGCCTGGGGAAGAAAAGTGGTCTTAGCAGGGAATGCTACCCATAAGTGACAGAGCAGAAGAGGATTGAGGGAGGACTTGGGAAGTCAAAGCCAAGCAATACCCAGTGAGGACATTAACACCGGAACGGTGGGAATTTCAGGAAGATACAAGGTGGTTGGGTTGCCTGTTGGGTATGTGCCATGGGCTTACAGGAGGAGGCCATGGACGAGAGAGCTGTTGACTATAAGAAGTGACTTTGTATGTTTATTTTCCTTTGACCTATGGAGCTAACTGGTTACACATTTCATATTTTCCTTTCACCTTTAACCCTTGTATGGCTGTGTTTACTGAGGGCCCAGGCCTGCTCATACAGTCAAGTTACCATACTGCCATAATCCTTGGTGCAGTATCCTTACAGATAAGTTGAAGCTATTCAGCATATGGCATGCAATAAAGGCTATCACCATGTATGTAGGTTATAAAATGAGCCCTGTCCACATCTAAATGAGCTACACATGCATTGCCACCATCAGTCTCAGAAGGAAACATATCAAAAGCCACATCCAGTGAGCTGCCTTTTCCATATGTAGCATACCATTTTGGAAGCCCCCCCAGATCTGTGTTGCCCTGATGACTGTCCTATGGCTTCCCAATAGAAATGCTCGCTAAGAAAACCAACTTCTTATCTGCTGAGGTGGATGTAACAGTGAAGGTGATTCTGAAGTATCTGAAGACCCTTTTTAGCCCTGCAGACCAGAATGTCAGTGCATACACTAAGCAAAAAATCTGGGTATGGATCTGCCACAAAATGAATGGGATCCTTCATAGCAACAGATGCAGGAGGGAACTGAGGTGCAACGTGTAGGGCAAGATCAGTGGCAGATCCCAAACTGGCCATGTGGAGTCACTGACAGAGAGAGCAGATGATTCTTGAGACGCTTGATGAGGACAACTTGCAAAAGATGAGCCAACTGCACAAATCATGCCCCACAGAGATAACCAGTAAGTAGTGATTATATACCTCTGCTCTTATGCCCCCTAACTCACTTCTCTATGACCCTTATCAAAAACCTATCCTCTTTACCTAGCTATAGCTGTCAGGTAACCCACACATGAACTGTGGCCTTTCCATATTCCCAGAACAGGTTCCAGTCATATATGAGGTGGGATGTGCTGTCCTAATGTCTCTGGAGCTCTGAGCATATCCTTCCCCAAACTCCCTCCCCTCCTTGGTTAGGTTCTGTGACCCCATTTTTCCGCTAGAGTTATAAATTGATTGTCCTCTGGAGAGGTAGCCTGTCTTTAAGTGAGACAGAATCTTGTCCTGTTTTCCAATGGTGCCATACCCTGCTGCTTTAGAGACTGTTCTAGTCTGGCCCCAGACACCATAGGGTATACAAGGCTCAACTCCATGCAAAATATTTACCGGTGCATTGCATGCAACATGGCCCTAGCAAAAGATACATCACTTGTAACTCCAGCTATAGATTGTCAATAGATGCTGTGTACATGTCCCAGAACACCTAGAGCAGCACGTACAGCCCTAATGGCCACAGTAGACTATGCTTTTGGGGATCACAGAATATAGGCAGGGATACACAAAAGTCATATATGTGAGGTGGTCTGCATTACATGCATACACTCTGCTGTCTGTGGCTATACAGCCATACCTCTAATGCACATCAGGCATCTTTAGCATTCAATGTTATCTTCACTGGTGACCACAGACACACATTACAGACCTGTGGCCATATGGACTTGGTGACTTGGAATATGCAAGGCAATATATGCATTATAATGAATGCCTCAGCCACCAGGCAGCAGAGCTTTTACATGCTGTGATAGAATCATGGGCAGTGACACTCACTAGAGAACCTGGCAGGGAGCAGCATTGGGACTAGGGCACGTATGCATGTTGTTCTAATAGACCTGGATATAACATCTGAGGCTGTCATAGAGACTGGTGAGTATTATTTTTATTCACAATTTTGGGGGGTTGTCATTGACCACTGGGGTAGTAAAGGGAGGTCAGGCATTCATTATGATGCATGTATAACCTTGCACATTCCAGGTCACCAAGTCTATATGGCCACAGGTCTGTAATTTGTGTCTGTGGTCATTTGTGAGGATAGCATTGAATGCTAAAGGGGTCCGATATTCAGCACTATTTAACTGGTCAGCAACGGCTGCTGACCGCTTAAATAGCATTTAACCAGCTAACCACAAATATTCAGCGGGAGATAACTGGTTATCTCTGCTGAATATTTGCGGTTATTTTCCAATGTGCGCTGATATTCAGCACTGGGTTTAACAGTTAAATAGGACTGCATAAATAGCTGTTCTGTTTCTAACCACTAGGAACTAAACCAATTAGCTCCGAATATTGACTTAACTGGTTAAGTTCAAGTGGCCAAACATGAAACCGGATATTCAATGCCTGGAAGTGGCTTGGCATTGAATATCTGGGGTCAGCACCAACCATGGCACTTATGCAGGCTGAATACCAGCCCCATTATATCCATACATGACCATGGTAATGATGTATCGACTGTCTATTGTTGTTTTGTACCTGCAGCAGATGCTACTGCATCTGATGGTGGACAGCAAAGGTGCAGCCATGCCATACTAGGAGGTGATGAAACAACCAAGGAAACCTGACAGGAGGGTGGATCAAAGCAAGCAAGTCAAGTGGCTGAAGAGCAGTACCATGATGAGCAAGCTGCTGGCCCTGCCCCATGTAGGGCTGATGAGGCTGCTGAAGAGTTTGCTGAGGATCCCATCCCATCCCCATCACCCTATCTTGATCATCCAGAAACAGCTAACGATTCCCCAGGTGCTGATTCATAGCTTGGCCTGGGGGGAGCAGAGGAAAGAGAGAGAGAGGGATTGGACCAGAGGGAAAGAGAGAGAGAGGGAGAGACACTGAATCAAGAGCGGGAAGGAGCGAGAGATGCCAGACCACCAGGGGGAAGGGGTGTGAGAGGGCGAGATGCTGACACTGGAGTGGAGAATGCAGGTGAAAGGGAATAAAGAGGGGAGAAGCTAAGCATGAAGAGGGACACGGACACATAAGTGAGGTGTGGACAGGAATGATAAGGGACGCAGAGGGAAAATGGATGGTGGACTAGCGAGAGAAGAGAGGTCAAAAGGACAGGAGAACCTGAAAAGCAGTTAAGGAACGTAAGAACATAAGAGTAGCCATACTGGGTCAGACCAATGGTCCTTCTAGCCCAGCATCCTGTTTCCAAACAGTGGCCAAACCAGGTCATAAGTACCTGGCAGAAACCCAAATCGTGGCAACATTCCATGCTACAAATCCCAGGGCAAGCAGTTGCTTCCCATGTCTGTCTCAATAGCAGACACATTACAAAACAAAGAAAAGCAGAAGAGAGACACTAGGACCAAATCAATGCTTAGACAACAAAATTAGAAAAAAAGTCTTTTTTTCTGAATTTGTTTATTATAAGATATCAGCTTTGGGAAATGTGAATCTCTGATACCTTGCATTTCAGTTTCTATTTCTATTACTATGACAGATTTTCTATAGAGGACTGGAATGTGCTCGCTCAGGATCCAAGGACTTGAGATAAGGAACATTTGACACTTTAGTATTTGCTCACTGCTTTTTTGCCCTTTTGATTTTGTCTTAATTTTTGCCATGTACATACTCCTTCAGATTCTATATATGGTGCCCAAACTTGGGCTCATTTCTGAGGTGTGTGCTCATCTTAATTGACTACATAGTAACATAGTAAGTGACGGCAGAAAAATACCTGTACGGTCCATCCAGTCTGCCCAACAAGATAAACTCATATATGCTACTTTATGTGTATACCTAATCTTGATTTGTATCTGCCATTTTCAGGGCACAGACCTTAGAAGTCTGCCCAGCACTAGCCCTGCCTCCTAACCACCGGTGCTGCCACCCAATCTCTGCTAAGCTTCTGAGAATTAATTTCTTCTGAACAGGATTCCTTTATGTTTATCCCATGCTTTTTTGAATTCCGTTACCATTTTCATCTCCACCACCTCCCTCGGGAGGGCATTCCAAGTATCCACCACTCTCTCCATGAAAAAACACTTCCTGACATTTTTTCTGTTCCCCTTCAATAATGAGCAATAATTGGATGCTAGTATACTATCAGGCTTATTTTCAAAAGAGAAGGGTGCCCACCTATCGAAAGCCGATTTTGGGCATCCTCAACTGCTTTCCGTCGCTTTGCTCACTACAGCTCTTGTGCTTGTCATTAAAAAAAACAAACCCCAGCCCAGCCTCTACCACTGCTGCCAAGATCTGCAGGATGCACATTTCAATTGGAAGTTTCAAGCACTGCTTCTTTGGAATCATTTTAAGCTATCGGCAAAGAGACCACATGTAAAACCTTAAGCTTAGATATTTTTAGTGTGCATTTTTTACATAACCACAAAAATGAGCTGACCAGCACCAAAGGTTGGAGTGGGGGGAGGAAGAAGGCGATAGCTGACCAGCACCCAGGTGTGGGGGGTATCTAGAAATGGTCGAAGGCCACGCAGCCTTTCCACCAGCTCTACGAGCATCAGCGTGAATGTCCCTTGTTTGCATGCATTTGCATGTTATCTGCGCAGTTCATGGCTGTGCTCGTCATTTACAGTGATAGGGGTCTTCCAGCATACTGCGCTGGTAAACACAGGTGCTAGTTCAGTACTAATGTCCTGTAGCACCCGCATTTACTTCTGATCATCCCCCTGTTAGTAAGACTGTTCAGGGTGCCGATTGATTATCATGTTAACTTTCTCTGGTAGTCATACACATTCAGCTACCACCCACAAGTGTTATGGTATCACCCTTGAATGAGCACCCTCTGTAGTGCCTTATTGCCTAAACAAAACATTCAATCATCCATGGGATCTGCCTTGTTCAATATCCACAACACACACTTACAGAAATGTACCTTCTACAGCTTGTTCAGTCAAGTTAACTTTAACATATCCACGTGCCATCTGAGACGTGGTGTACAGAGAAATATTTGCTGTTTTACGCTGAGAAGCTAAATAAAAGAAAATTATCTTCATGTAATGCTTGTGAAGCAGCCAGCTCTAAATTGCTATATTCCAGGTGACTGTGGTTTTCCAGCCTGTGATAATAATGGCTTTACAACAGCTGCCTTTATAATAATGTCATTATTAAGGCCATATGGCACCAAGGAAACAACCAGAGCTGAGAGCTGTCACTTTCAATAACCCTCAACTTATACACTTTTTCCTTATAATATGATGTCATGCGGTGCCTTTTGAAATATGCATTTAACCCCTTTTGCGCCACACAAAATTAATATGGATACTGAGGGCCCTGTTTATAAAGGCACACTAGTGTTTTTAGCGTGAGCTAAAAATTAGCACATGCTAACCGTGTAGACTCCCGTAGGAATATTATAGGCATCTACACTGCGCACGGTAAAAACGCTAGCGTGCCTCTGTAAACAGGGCCCTGAATGTTCCAAGTGTCTGCTACTGGATGCGTTTTATGAGCTCCGTTATTTGGGGAGTTAACAGATGTTCAAACAGCTGTGCTTATGAGAGGAAAAGTGCAGTAGGGGAATGGTGGGACAGGGGACAAGCATGAAAGTCCCACCAGAACTCTTAGATCTTCCACCTAGAACCAACTCACTGTCTCTAGCTACCATATAATAATCGACGAATACACTAGACACTTTTTTCCGTGCAAGGCCCACAACTTTGGAATGCTCTTCCAAGTTTCCTCCATCTTCAAACCACACTGACCATTTTTAAAGCAGACCTTAAAAAATATTTATTTACTGACACTTTTGGTTAATTGCCCTCTCTCTCTTAACATCTCTATCCTTCTAGAGTCCTGATTTTTTTTTTGTTCAGAGCATTCCTTCCTTATGTTCTTTCCCACCCACTTTTCTACCATAATTTTTATAGTTCACCCCCTCCCCTTCCCTTTCTCCTCTCTGGTCTGTCTTTTTTTCTCCCCTTTTTTTCTCTTATATCTTACTTATTTACTTCTACTTTTTTAGATTGTAAGTCGTCCTGAAGGCTTCCAGAGGGCAGGGTAGGAATGTAAAATAAACTTGGAAAGTAGTAAATTAATTACCAAGAAGCAAGAAGGCAATCAGTCTACAAAATCCAGAGAGACCACAGGTAAAAAAACAAAATGTAGACCAAATTAGTCCAAAGCAGAGTTTATTTATAACACAACAGAACAAATTAATTACTATGCCTCCAGAAAAGCATGTTCACTTGTCCATGTTAATCAGGTACAAGATGTTCTTGAAATATAGCCATGCCAATTTCAGTAATGACCCCAATAACCTTCCCTTCTAAAAACATCGGAAGTGTGTTAGAAACTCAAAGAGAAGGTATTTTGAGGGCAAGTCTATAAAAAGGCAACTAACTGGAACACCTACTTTCTTTTATAGAATACTAATGCCCCCCCCCCCCCTATATTCAGGCGGCGGCAGGCAGCCCACCGTCGGCATTCAACCCAGATATTCAATGTCAGGCCATTTCCAGCGACCAGTATTGAATGCCTGGGTTTTTAAATGCCGGCTAGTGCATGACCAGTTAAGTCAATATTCAGACTTAACCGGCCATGGCTTAGCAGGAAAAAAATAGGCCTGCTTTCTATGCGGCTTTATTTGCCTGCTAAACCTGACCGGTTAAGTCTGAATATCGGGACAACTGGTCATGCCCCCAGAATGCCCCCAACACCAACGGCTTTATTTCAGTTCTAACCGGGCATGTTCAGCGGCAATAACCAGTTAAATGCTGCTGGAAATGACTGGTTATCCATCGAGACACAAGTTAACTGATTAACTGGTTAACTCACTTTCAGTATCAGCAGGTATGTTTGTGAGATTCTTGATATACCACCTCTTTGTGGGACAACCAAAATGGTTTGCATATTTTCCATACAAATAATAGTGTTTAGGCACATACGTTAGGTGAAAACATTTATGCCAGCCATAGAACTGGTGTAAATGCTGATGCTTAGACTCTGGAGATACACACTTGTAGTTTGTGTGCTCTGACCAGACTCCACCCATGTGTGTATTCACACAGTTAAAAAATAGTGCATAACTGAATTTATGGAATTTATGCACAGATACACACACACACATATTCTAGTATTCTGGTCATTTATGTACATGTATAGTGCTTAAACATTAGGGTCTTTAATATAGAATTATCCCCTTCACGCATATTGCTTTTTTTGCAACATTATTCTCTTCCACTGGGTTAAACGTATATTTTATTTGGCTGTTCTTGTGAATTGGACTTTTCCTTGCTCACTGTTGCTTGATTTTCCATGCTTGTGCATTAGAAATTTAAAACATAACTGTATTTCTTCAAAAGGTCAATTGACATTTTTGGGTTGAGCAGCTCTCCTTTGGACTTCCTGTTTAATCAAACTCTGCTGCCAAATGGGCCTAGGGTACCATCAACTTTCATGTACAGGTAACTGGAAACATTCCTCCATTTTCATTCCCTCGTTCCTCTAATGGTAGTTCTCAGGCTGAGAGACACAGAACATGTTCCCTTCTGCAGCCCTTCAGAAGTCTTCTGAAGAGACAAGTCACTGGTCACAAGGGCAGTGCTGGACAGACTTCTACAGTCTGTGTCCTAACAGCAAGGACAGATCAAGATCAACTATACATATGTAGTATCAAATCATACTTTATGCTATGTGTTTATCATGTTGGGCAGACTGGATGGTCTGTACAGGTCTTTATCTGCCATCATCTGCTATGTTACTATCGGGCTCATTTTCGAAACAGAAAAACATCTAAAAAGTGGCATAAAGCAGCATTTGGGCATTTTTCTCACAAACACGTCCAAATCAATATTTTCGAAACCCATTTCTATATGTTTTTCTATGAAGTCGGTCAGAACTGCATCCAAATCTCAAGGAGGCGTATCACGGGCATGTTCAGGCGGGGATATGGGCGTTCCTAAGACTTAGATGTTTTTCAGCCATAATGGAACAAAACAAAAACATCCAGGAATAAAACTAAGACGTTTTGAGCTAGACCTGTTTTTAGAACGAATAATGCACAAAAAGGTGTCCTAAATAACCAGATGACCACTGACGGGAATCAGGAATGACATCCTCTTATTCCCCCAGTGGTCACTAACCCCCTCCCACCCACCCCCAAAATGTGATGAAAAACATTACTTACCAACCTCTATGCCAGCCTCAGATGTTATACTCAGGTCCATTAAAACAGCATGGAGGTCCCTGGAGTAGTCTAGCGTTGGGTGCAGTGCACTGCGGACAAGTAGACCCAGGCTCCTTCCTCCACCTACCTGTTACACTTATGGAGGAAACTGTGAGCCCTCCAAAACTCACCAGAAACCCTCTGTACCCACATATAGGTGCCCCCTTCACCTGTAAGGGCTATGGTAGTGGTGTACAGTTGGGGATAGTGGGTTTTGGGTGGCTCAGCACACAAGGTAAAGGAGCAGTGGTGAGATGTGTACCTGGAAACATTTTATGAAGTCCACTGCAGTGCCCTCTAGGGTGCCCTATTGCTGTCCTGGGATGTCAGAGGGACCAGTCTACTAAAAATGCTGGCTCCTCCTACATCCCAATGGCTTGATTTTGTGCATTTTGCACTTGGACGTTTTTGTTTTCAAAAATGGACCAAAAAACAAAACATCCAAATCGCAAAATGTTCACAACCGTATTTTCAAAAACAAAAGATAGACATTTTTCTGTTTCGAAAATGGCCTCCTTTCCTATTTGGATTTGGGATGTTTTTCGCAAAACATCCAAAGTCGGACTTGGATGTCATATCGAAAATGCCTCTCCACGTGTTGCTCTAGAAAGTAATGCATGTAATAACAGTGAGATGATGCCTTATTCTGACTGCGCACAATCATTGTTAGCCAAATTGCTTTGAAATCTTCACTAACTTCAAAGGGAGAGAGTCGCAGCTGATGCCTGGGGATGATTCTGTAGCAATTTTGTTGTAAGGGAGGAATAGTCTGCAGATATGCCAAGCCTCACTCATGAGGAATGTGTCACACTCATTTGAAAGTTTTCTCACTCTCACACTCTTTGAGTCCTATTTCTCACTCATCAGAGTTTCAGTACTAGTGCACTGATCCTGATCTCTGTTTTCATGAGAGGCAAGCCTTAGAGAAGTAAACCAAGTGGTCCAATGAGTAGGAAGAAATCTGAGCACTCCTTCCTGTCTACAGCTCCCCTTGCTCTGTCCCTTTTCCCTTTTCTGCAAGTACATGTGCTCTGAAACCTATGAACATTTAACTACTGGGCGGAGGACAATTTGCAGTCTAAAAATTTGACCCAAATTGCTCCCCACTTTGTCTGTACTCTTTTAGAGGCTCCAAAGAAAAGCCAATATCATTTAATACTGCTTTGATTCATTTGCACAGCAATACTACACTTAAATCATTCTAGATTTATACCCTGGATGTACCATCTAGAAAAATCCCACTCTTTGGTCTTCATTCTCACTCCTTGGCATGGTAAATCTCACTCTTTGGGATGGTTCACCCTTAGCCTCTCTGAGTCTGCTGATTTACAAGGGTTCAGAGAAAACTGTTTGACTGCGAAGGGGAGTTAGAAAGAAGAATCCTCCATCAACCTGCAGAATTGTTTTTTCCAGTTCTGAAATTTTTATTATTTCATTTTTCTTTAATTTTTGAATAGGAAGCTTTATTGAATGAATCCACAAACATACAGCTTCAAACAGAAAACACAGTGTACAGATCTATTACAGCTAGCAAGCACCAAAAGGGTGGTTCCCTCATACATAGAGAAAGTAGTCCTAATTATTATTATTATTTATTGCATTTGTATCCCACATTTTCCCACCTATTTGCAGGCTCAATGTGGCTTACATTGCTCTGCCCTGGCTATTGGCTAATGAAAATCAAATCAGAACATTACCAACTCCTTTCACCATCCCACCCCATTAACCCTCCACAACACCCTCAGTAAGTACATAAAGCCAATGTCATCCCTAATTACACTAAGGTAGAAAGCAAAGAAGCTCAAATCTTCTCCCACTTGGCTTTTGTCTTCCTTTCAGTGGCCAATAGCTTTTCACAAATGTACCATAATAAGTTGTACCATTTAAGAATTGAGGTGCAACTTATCTGCTTCCAGGATCGTGCAATCACCAATCGTGCCGCACCAAAACAGTGCTTTGCAAACAACCGGCCAGCACTACTAACTCCTGGAAGGACCCTTTTAAATAAGAAAGTAGCAGGATCCCAGGGAATCATACACCCTAACCAGGTTTGCACCCGTCTGTGAACAAAGTAACATAAAGGGGCATAATCGAACAGGGGCGCCCATCTCTAAGGGCGCCCATCTCCGGGGACGGCCCCAAGAAGGGGCGGAGCCAACTGTATTATCGAACAAGATGGGCGTCCATCTTTCATTTCAATAATACGGTCGGGGCCGGCCAAATCTCAACATTTAGGTCAACCTTAGATATGGTCGACCTAAATGTTGAGATTGTCAGACTTAGAGATGGCCGGCCTCGGTTTTCGCCGATAATGGAAACCGAAGCCGGCCATCTCAAAAACAACCAAATCCAAGCCATTTGGTCATGGGAGGATCCAGCATTGCTAATGCACTGATCCCCCCTCACATGCCAGGACACCAACCGGGCACCATAGGGGGCACTGCAGTGGACTTCAGAAATTGCTCTAGGTGCATAGCTCCCTTACCTTGGGAGCTGAGCCCCCCAACCCCCCCCCCAAAACCCACTACCCACAACTGTACAAAGGTACCATAGCCCTTAAAGGGTAAAGGGGGGCACCTACATGTGGGTACAGTGGGTTTGTGGTGGGTTTTGTAGGGCTCCCATTTACCACCACAAATGTAACAGGTAGGGGGGGGAGGGGATGGGCCTGGGTCCGACTGCCTGAAGTGCACTGCAGTACCCACTAAAAACTGCTCCAGAGACCTGCATAGTGCTGTGATGGAGCTGGGTATGACATTTGAGGCTGGCATAGAGGCTGGCAAAAACAGTTTGTGCATTTTTTTGGGGGGGTGGGAGGGGGTTGGTGACCACTGGGGGAGTAAGGGAAGGTGATCCCCAATTCCCTCCAGTTGTCATCTGGTCAGTTCGGGCACCTTTTCAAGGCTTTGTAGTGAACCAAAAGGGACCAAGTAAAGTCGGCCAAATACTTGTCAGGGCCGCCCTTCTTTTTTCCATTCTCAGCCGAGGACGGCTGTCTCTTAACCATGCCCCCATCCCGCCTTCGGTACACTGCCAACACGCCCCCTTGAACTTTGGCCGTCCCTGCGACGGAAAGCAGGTGAGGCTGGCCAAAATCGACTTTCGATTATACCGATTTGGCCGCCCATAGGAGAAGGGCGCCCATCTCCCGATTTGTGTCGGAAGATGGGCGCCCCTCTCCTTCGAAAATAAGCATAGTAAATGACAACATATAAAGACCTGTATGGTCCATCCAGTCTGCCCAACAAGATAAACTCATTTTACATGGTATGTGGTACTTTATATGTATACCGAGTTTGATTTGTCCTTGCCTTTCTCAGGGCACAGACCGCAGAAGTCTGCCCAGTACTGTTCTTGTACTAAGTTCTGAAGATAACATCAAAGCCCCTTAAAATTTGCACTCCAACCAATTTCCTATCTATTCAGTCACAATCAGGGCGTAGACCGTAGAAGTCTGCCCAGCTCCCGTTTTGTTTTCAATTACCAGTGTCGCCACCCAATCTCCACTAAGATTCCACGGAACCATTCCATATAAACAGGATTCCTTTGTGTTTATCCCACGCATGTTTGAATTCCATTACTGTTTTCATCTCCACCACCTCCCGCGGGAGGGCATTCCACATATCCACCACCCTTTCCGTGAAAAAATACTTCCTGACATTAGTCCTGAGTCTGCCCCCCTTCAACCTTAATTCATGTCCTATAGTTCTACCGCCTTCCTGTCTTCTGAAAAGGTTCGTTTGCGGATTAATACCTTTCAAATATTTGAACGTCTGTATCATATCACCCCTGTTTCTCCTTTCCTCCAAGGTATACATGTTCAGGTCAGCAAGTCTCTCCTCATACGGTTTGCAGCGCAAATCCCATACCATTTTCACAGCTTTTCTTTGCACTGCTTCCAGTCTTTTTACATCTTTAGTAAGATATGGCCTCCAAAACTGAACACAATACTCCAAGTGGTGCCTCACCAACGACTTGTAGAGGGGCATCAACACCTCCTTTCTTCTGCTGGTTATGTCCCTCTCTACGCAACCTAGCATCCTTCTGGCTACGGCCGTCGCCTTGTCGCATTGTTTCTTCACCTTCAGATCCTCCGACACCAACACCCCAAGGTCTCTCTCCTGAGTCCAGCTTACTAATCTCTCCCCTGCTATCTCTCTTTTGGGTTTTCGCACCCCAAGTGCATCACTCTACACTTCTTGTCATTACATTTTAATGACTAAAGCAATTCTGGGGTAACAAAAACATCCTGGTTTCAGCATTATACTTTTATATAAATACAATGGAAACTGTTGTTGAATACTAATATAATCTTTTTTTCTTTTTTTTATATGCTGTGAGTAACAAGTGAAACAAGGTGACAGCATCTATCTAATGATATATAAGTGCTCAGTAAAACATGTGCTGCGAATGAGGCTGGACTACTGAAAAGCAACATGTAAACCCAAACATCATCGCACCTTAGCCCTACCTACCACCTGATTGATACTTTATAATTTCTTCAATAGTCGCTTGCTAAAAAGTAGAAAATTGGGTACTTAGCTTGGGACTGTATGGTCTGTGGCTGGAATCCGTTGGGTGCTCTTACTGATGTGAAACTTGTTAGCAAACTTAAAACGATGGGTCTTAATCAGAAAGGACTTTATCCCTTTTGGGGGTCTGTAGAGAGAATTAGGAAAAGCAAATTTGTTAAAGGTTTACAATGATTAAGAAAAGGGGTAGAGTTTTTTTTTTACGTACCATACAATTTTTTTTTTATGATTACTATTTTGAAAGCGAACCTGACTGTCTGTACAGCCAGTAAATATCAGTTGTTTGCTGTCTTGCAAACTATAAAAAAAGAAACATAAAAATTAGGTGATAAAGTATATGAGCTGTCCATGTCTGGTAATTGTACCCTACTGCTGAGACCTATGGCCCACCTGTGCCCAATTTAAAAATGCTGATGCATTTTATATCACAGCTGCAGTTAACAATCCAGCTCAGATGGCTGTATATGTTCTTGCCTTGAAAGGTAGGAGTTTCTCTAAGTTTTTCATTCTGTACAGATTTCAACCAATCCATCCTCGTACTGAAAGTACTCAAGAGGACTCTGAAAATAGTCCACTTCTGATAAGATATCTTAAAGTGACAGGATAAGCAAGGGTTTTTGAGAAAATTATTGAGAAAATTGACTTCGGGTGAAAGCAACCACAATCCTTATGTTTCCACGATTACTAATCTATGTAATGGGTATTTAGGAGTCCTTTTACTAAGGTGCGCCAAAAAATGGGCTGGGCTAGTGTAGGCACGTGTTTTGGGCGTGCGCAGATCCATTTTTCAGCACACATGTAAAAAAAAAGGCCTTTTTTTACATTTTTGCCGAAAATGGATGTGCGGCACAATCAAAATTGGCGCTCGTCCATTTTGGGTCTGAGACCTTACCGCCAGCCATTGACTTAGTGGTAAGGTCTCACGTGTTAACTGTAATTGTCTACACACATAGAATGACGATTACCACCCGGTTTCTGCTGCGCACCAGAAAATAACTGCCAAGGCCACATGGTAGCTGGGTGTTAACTCCAAACTGACGTGTGTTGGGCGCGCGTAGGCGCCTACGCAGCTCAGAAAAAGGGCAGCAGGGGACATTTTTTTTGTGCACCAGGGCCCTTTTTACCACAGTGGGCAAAAAAGCCCCCAGCACATATGGCCATGCGGTAAGAAAACTTTTACTGCAATACCATGCAAAGGGGAGCCCTTACCGCCACCTACTGAGTTGGCGATAAAACTCTTGTGCTAACCTGGCGGTAACCGGGCAGTGAGCGGCGATGCCCGATTACCATCATGCAGGCCATTTCTGGGGATTTTCTTTTTCTCCCAGAAATGGCGCACACTCAGGGCGGGACTACCACTGGCAGCTGCATTGGGCCAGCAGCAGTCCCGAAAGAGGAAACGGTAAGCCCGCATTTGGCTTACCATCGCTCTGTAAAAGGGCCACTTAATAACTGGAAGGAGGACACTATAGAAAACTATTGCACTAGCATTTAACTTTCATATGAGAGACTATTAGAAAAATAGTTTGAAAAACAGTAAATGGAGCAGTTTCAAAGGAGTTTACATCAGGCATGGTAGTCATTTAAAATGCTGGACTTTCTCTTTGGAACTCCTTGCTAGAGGAGCTTCACAATGCTTTTTCGTATATAATATTTATAAATATAAATATATAATATTTAACCATCTCTCTGACCTCATGTGCACCTTTCTTTAAATTGGTCACCTTACTTTCTAACTCCTCTTACTCTCTTACCTATCTAGGGACCCTGTTTACTAAGGGTTTCTTTTACAAAAACCTCGCTCCCGATTCTCGGTGTGGGAAATGAGAGGAATCTCATTCAATTCTTATGGGCTTCCTCTCATTTGCCACGTGGGAATCGCTAGAGCAGCTTTGTAAAAGAAGCCCTAAGCCACGCTGTAGGCGTGCAAACTTTTTAGTGTGCGCTAATGCTAGAGACATCCTGTGAATGAGTCAGTTGAAGTGTTACATGATCAAAGGATGAACTCTGTCACTTTCCTTTGAAGGCATGGGTAAACCTGTGGATAAATCTAAATCTGCACTACCCAAATCAACTTACGCATCCAGCTTTTCCTACATAAGTACACAGCTATGGAACGCATTGCCAAAAGCCTTGAAATCGACATACGACCACCTAAATTCCGGAAATCACTAAAAACTAACCTGTTTAAAAAGGCATACCCCACCGATCCAACTTAAATGCCTGATCCCTGCAACACAACAAAACTAAAGTATGTAACGGACAAAACGCAACTCTTCCGATGTACGTTTCCCTAAAGTGGCTATGCCACATGGACTGCATCTTACCACAACATCACTTTGTATTTGTTCTCACCGGAGTCTGCAAACGCCTCTCCGGTACTATGTAAGCCACATTGAGCCTACAAATAGGTGGGAAAATGTGGGATACAAATGTAACAAATAAATAAATAAAGGTCAGCCAGTTGAGATAGTGTATCTGAATTTCCGGGAAGCAATTAGCAGAGTACATCAAGAGAGACTCTTGAAGACATTAAGGGCCCTGTTTACTAAGGTGCGCTAGTGTTTTTAGCGTGTGCTACATATTAGCACACACTAACCGTGTAGATGCCCATAGGAATATTATGAGCATCTACATGGTTAACGCATGCTGTTTATCGCATTCTAAAAATGCTAGCACGCCTCTAGCGCGACTTAGTAAACAGGGCCCTAAGTCATGAGATAGGAGGCATAGACCTGTTGTAGATTTGAAACTGGTTAAAAGAAAGAAAGAAAGAAAACCCAGAGTACAATTAAATGGTCAATTTTCTCAGTGTCAGAAGGTGAAATGTCACAGGGATCTGTACTAGGGACAGTGCTTTTAAACATATTTTAAAATAATCTTTACATGGAAACAAAAAGTGAGGTGATGAAACATGCAGAAGACACAAAATTATTGAAAGATGTTAAATCACAAGTGGATAGTGAGAAATTGCAGAAGGACCCTGCGAGACTGGAAGACTGAGCATCCTACATAAGTATTGCCATACTGGGACAGACCGAAGGTCCATCAAGCCCAGCACCCTGTTTCCAACAGTGGCCAATCCAGGTCACAAGTACCTGGCAAGATCCAAACAGCAGATGAAATTTAATGTGAACAAGTGCAAAGTGGTGTACATTTAGAAAAACAATTCAAACAGTAGCTACACGATGCAGTTGAAGGATCTAGGTATCACCATGGACAATATGTTGAAATTCTCTGCTCAGTGTGAGGCAGCATCCAAAAAGCAAATACAATATTAGGGGCCTGATATTCAGCTGGCAGCGCTTTTGCTGCCTGCCACTGGCGTTAAATCTGGATATTAAAATCCAGGCCGTTTCTGGCAACTGTATTGAATATCCAGGTTTGTTTAACTGCTAATTAGTTAGCCAGTTAAGCTGATATTCAGCACTTACAGGTTAAGGGGTCCTTTTACTAAGGTGCACCGAAAAATGGCCTGTGCTAGTATTGACACATGTTTTGGATGCGTACGGGTCCATTTTTCAGCACACCTATGAAAAAGGCCTTTTTTTTGGCCGAAAATGGACGTGCGGCAAAATAAACATTGGCACACGTCTATTTTGGGTCTGAGACCTTATCGCCACTGGTTGACTTAGCGGTAAGGTCTCACGCATTAACCGGGCTGTAATTGTCAGAACATATACACTGCCGATTACCGCTCGGTTAGCGCCACGCGGTAGAAAAGAAAATATACTTTCCGATGCACTTATCAGACACATGTTAAAATTAAAATTTCCACCTGGCACACAGTAGCCAGGTGGACCACTCACCTCCACCTACCCTCCTCTCCTCCTTCCTGTACACATTAATTGATTTGATTTGCTTACTTTATTTTTTTGTCTATTAGATTGTAAGCTCTTTGAGCAGGGACTGTCTTTCTTCTATGTTTGTGCAGCGCTGCGTACGCCTTGTAGCGCTATAGAAATGCTAAATAGTAGTAGTAGTAGTAGTGGTAGTTCAAATTTGATGCATGTTGTATGCATGTAGGCCCCTGCGCACCTTAGTAAAAGGGCTTCTAACTTTTTAGCGGTTAAAGATAGGCCTGCTACTTATGCAGCCTATTTTAACCACTGAACATAGCCGGTTAAGTGCTGAATATCCACGCCTAACCGGCTATGTCGCATGTTATAGCTGGTTAGCAGATATTCAGGGGGAGATAACCAATTATCTCCCCCTGAATATCTGCAGGAGGTAGGAATTATTAGGAAAGTACCAGAGAATAAAACAGAGCATATCATAATGCCTCTGTATTGCTCCATTGCGCAACTGCACCTTGAGTATTGTGTGCAGTTCTGGTCATCACATCTCCAAAAAGATTCAGCAGAATTAGAAACGCCACAGAGAATGGCAACCAAAATGATGTATGGGATGGAAAGACTCCCTTATGGGAAAAGCTAAAGAGGTTAAGACTCTTTAGCTAAGACAAGAGAGATATGAAAGAGGTCTATAAAATCCTAAATTGAGTGGAATGGGTAGATGTGAACTGGTTGTTTACTCTTTCAAAATTATAATGACTAAAGTGCATTCCATGAAGTTACTAAGTAGTACAAATTATAGAAAATATTTTTGTACTTAATGCATAATTAAGGTCTGGAATTCATTCCCAGAGGATAAGTTAAAAGTAGTTAGTGTAGTGGGGTTTAAATAAGGTTTGGAAAAGTTCATAAATCATTATTAATAAGATAAACTTGTGGGAAATCATCACTTTTCCCTATGGAATCTGTCTACTCTTTGGGATCCTGGTACTTGTGACCTGAATTGGTCTCTTTTGGAAACAGGATACTAGGCTTGAAGGACCTCTGATCTGATCCAGAATTATCATTCTTATGTTCTTATGCTAGTTTTATTCAAAGCAGAACAATACATGAATGATTTTTCAGCGCACCTGTAAAAAAAATGCCTTTTTTAAAATTTTTGCTGAAAATGGACATGCAGCAAAATGAAAATTGCTGCGCGTCCATTTTGGGTCTGAGAACTTATGCCAGCCATTTACCTAGTGGTAAAATCTCACGTGCAAACCAGGCGGTAATGACCTATGCGCGTCAAATGCCACTTCGCACCTGCCCAATACACGCCCAATGACTCGACACGGTACCATGTTTTGGCACATTTGTCCTTGATGATGCTACTCAACAATTGTTTCTTTTTAAAGATCAGCCCATCATTGTTTCACAAGATGCAACACCAATGACAAATGTGATTATCAAGCATATGCATCAGGATTCCTCAAGTCAGCTTAAATAAACACCTTTAATTTCACTTCGGTGTCCTGAGTCTGTTTTTGAAGAACCTGATCCAGTTCCCACTCCTTATTATCTAAATGGTGGTCCCAGTTCTTGAACTGCCACATAGGATAATAATTTTATAACAGGTTGCCTAGGTCGGGAGGTCATGAGACTACTTTCTAAAGACACGTGGAGGGGCATTTTTGAAAGAATGTCCAAGTCAGAATTGGGACATCCTGCTCATAAGGAAAAAGGAAACATCTTACTCACCCCCATACCCAAAGACACAAAGAAGAGCGCTAGTGAACTAACTAACTACAGACCGGTAGCATCTATTCCCTTAATAACCAAATTAACCGAAGGGTTGGTGACTAAGCAACTTACAAACTATCTAGATAAATTTTCTATACTTCACGAGTCCCAATCAGGGTTTCGGTCTAACCACAGTACCGAAACAGTATTAGTAACCCTTATGACTAAATTCAAACAAACGATTGCATCTGGTAAAAACATACTACTTCTACAGTTTGACATGTCAAGCGCTTTCGACATGGTTGACCACGGAATCTTATTACACATCCTTGATTACTTCGGAATTGGAGGCAACGTCCTCAAGTGGTTCAAAGGATTCCTAACCCCAAGGTCATACCAAGTAACATCTAACTCGACTATTTCAGATCTGCACTTCCCCAGTTGCAAGGGAATGAAATACAAATTAATGCATGCGTCAGACTTCACCTACTTGAGCACACAGTTATGGAATGCACTGCCGAGCAACTTGAAATCGATATACAAAATAGCGAACTTCCGCACTCTACTGAAGACCCATCTCTTTGAAAGAGCATACCAAAAAGATCAACCCAAGTGAATATGCACAACTCGCCTATTTAATTTTAGAACTGTCTCCTAAAATCTGCTTGTATACTACTACTTCACTTTTCTTATCATGCTGACCAAGAACATGCAATACTAAATGTTTATTACTAACATTCTTCCACTACTCATGATGTATTGTAAGCCACTTTGAGCCTGCAAAGAGGTGGGATAAGGTGGGATACAAATGCAACAAATAAATAAAATAAATAAAATAACATCCAAAAAGAGTCCATCTCACAGCCATTTACGAACAGGAAAAACATCGGGATTTCCTGTTCGAAAATACGTGAGAAGGATATTCTTGTGCTGAAAACATCCAAATTGAAACATCCAAAATACGAATGCCAAAAAGTAGGCACAAAAACATCTATCTGGCATCATTCATACAAAAATGGCCGCACAGATGTCCCACAATAATACAAAAAGTGGGAGGATGACCAAGGATCCCAAAGACTAAGAAGATGTATAATAAAAGGGAAGTTTATTGTGATATAAAGACTCAACATAATGTCGTGTTTCAGCCGTTAGGCCTGCATCAGGAGTCTTATTCGCAGGTAACTCCTGAACAGATGATGATTAAAAATCTTCATTTAAAGATAGTCTTTAAAAAGACCGTTATAGGAGCGAGCGTACTCGTTTGTTTCATAGGGCTGCACGCTTGTTATGTTCTTGTGCATAGAGGGAAACGTATAAGTGACATTTTATGCATGTGCACTGGCATGTACCTGTGAAAATGAGAATGTTATAAAATGCGTGTATACATTTCAACTTCACTCTTGCTTTACCCAGTCAGTCCCTGAAAGCCTCTGCATACAGCATGTGTAAAAGTACAAATCCTCCGGTCAGCAAACACACTTTTACACATAGATACTCATGCACGAACAGGCTTATTTTTGAAAGAGAAGGGCGCCCATCTTCTGACACAAATCGGGAGATGGGCGTCCTTCTCTCAGGGGCGCCCAAATTGGCATATTTGAAAGCCGATTTTGGACGCACTCAACTGCTTTCCGTCGCGGAGATGACCAAAGTTCACGGGGGCGTGTCAGCAGCGTAGCAGAGGCGGGACTGGGGCGTGCCTAACACATGGGCATCCTCGACCGATAATGGAAAAAAGAAGGGCGACCCTGACGAGCACTTGGCCGACTTTACTTGGTCCATTTTTTCTTGCTACCAAGCCTCAAAAAGGTGCCCGAACTGACCAGATGACCCCCAGTGGTCACCAACCCCCTCCCACCCTAAAAAAAAAATTTTTTTGCCAGCCTCTATGCCAGCCTTAAATGTCACACTCCGGTCCATCGCAGCAGTATGCAGGTCAGTGGAGCAGTTTTAGTGGGTGCAGTGGACTTCAGGCAGGCGGACCCAGGCCCATCCCCCCTACCTGTTACACTTGTGGTGAAAAATGGGAGCCCTTCAAACCCCACCCAAAACCCACTGTACCCAAATGTAGGTGCCCCCCTTCACCCCTTAGGGCTATGGTAGTGGTGGATAGTTGTGGGGAGTGGGTTTGGGGGGGGGGGGTTGGGGGGCTCAGCACCGAAGGTAAGGGAGCTATGTACCTAGGAGAAATTTCTGAAGTCCACTCCAGTGTCCCCTAGGGTGCCCGGTTGGTGTCCTGGCATGTGAGGGGGACCAGTGTGTTACAAGGAATTAATTTATACTTGGGGATAGCTAGACCACTTACCAATAAGGTAAGAACGATTCAAGAATAAAAGGAATTAAGTGTATTTATTGGATTGCATTAACCTGCATTACCAGGTTTAAAGGACAAGAATACTATATATTTAGATCCAAAAGGTTTATTAAGTTAAAATATGATTACTGCAATCATATAAATAAGGTTACAAACGAGAGATAGTTCTTTTAAGAGATCTTTACAGATAATCTGTGCTTAAGTAAGGTAAGGTAGCAGGTCTAGATCAAAAGTTATGTTACTTACAAGTCCTTGTTACATAGTATGAACAGCATGAGGTAAGCACATGGTTGCAGAAGAGGTCCTCATAGCAGGCAGGCAGGTGAGCTGCAGGCCCCAGGAAGATGCAGGATAGAAGAGAAAAAACTGGTTAGCTGGGCTGCTCCCAGGCTTTTATAATGTTCCTTGAGTCCTGGATATTGTAGTTTGCAGGGGATCTTGGGTATTGTAGTTTGCAGGGAAGCATGGTCACATGTTTCCTGGATATCTGTTGGCAAATGGCTTTTCTATAGCTTGAGGGCTTTTGCACAGGTTTCAGCCTGTTCATATGATCACATTACAAGTCTTTCCTTTCTGCACATGTCCTGGCTGATAGCTGATGGGAGGGGGCAGGTGTACCTCTGATGACAGGCAAATGTTTTGTTTATGGTTTTCCTCTGAGTTCTTTGTTGTCAATGGATTCTCCAGACTTTCTGTCTCTTGGGTCTTTGGTTTTCGGAGATGTCTGGATGAGCCTTCAGGTACCCACCTTAGTCATGCTTTTGTTAAACAGTCCTTCAAGTGGGAGGAGAAGGAAGCTATATATCTCTGTTTTGTCTTTGTTAAGTGTTTGTAATTGACTAGCCCTGCTACCAGAAATTCCCAGGGAAAGGGGGAAAGAAGGTATTGAAATGCAGTTTCAATACATCTTTTAAAAGCTGCATTTTTATATTGGTATATCTGATTCAGCATAATCAATAATCCTGATAATTTAAACTGATACCAATACTAGTGCACTATGAATCTTGGCCCCTCCCACGACCAAATGCCTTGGGTTTGGTCGTATTTGAGATGGGCGCCCTTGGTTTCCATTATCGGTGAAGAATGAGGGCGCCCATCTTTAATGCCGGCAATCTCAGCATTTAGGTTGACCATCTCTAAGTTCGCAGTAGGTTTTTTTTTGGGGGGGGGAGGTTGGAGGGCTCAGCGTACAGTACAAGGGGGTAATGGTGAGATGTGTACCTGGGCGCTTTTATATGAAGTCCACTGCAGTGCCCCCTAAGGTGTCCCATTGCTCTCCTGGGTGTCTGTGTGGTCAGTCTATTAAGAATGCTGGCTCCCCCTACATCCCAATGGCTTAATTTTCTACATTTTTCACTTGGACTTTTTTTATTTTCAAAAATGGCCCAAAAGGATAAACGCACAGAGCACAAAAACATCTTGCATGTGGCCATTTAAAAAAAGAAAACAAAAAAAGATAGACATTTTGCTGTTTCATTTCCTATTCAGATTTGGGATGTTTAGTGCAAAATATCCAAAATCCAACTTAGACATCACATCATATCAAAAATGTCCCTCCACGTGTAATTTTAAACTACTGCACAGGATACAGAAGACACGGCTCCATTTGAAATGCTGATGTGAGAAAGATAACTCAATGAATCTAACCTTACAAGCCATCAAAAATGTTTCAACCCTAAAACAGAAAGAAAAGTATAGAAATTCTGAATGCTTTTCTTTCAACTGAAGAGAAAGGCCCAGTTAATCTTTATACCCTATCTAGAGTCTGAAGGACAGCAAGAGTTCATTCATTTTAACAAATCTCATCCCTTGTGACACTTGGAGTCACAGTTTACCTCATCTAAATACATCTGAGCTGCTAATGTGAAGCAGGGGTTAACTAAGGTAGTGCTTTAGCTGTGGAATAACCACCAGGCCCAAAGAATTCTTGAAGAATTACTGACATGTCTATTTCCTTTGAAATCATTTAAATTACATTCGAATTTTGAAAAATTATTACACCCACACCTGTAGTTCTATGCTGTAGGATGCAGGGAAACATTAATGTGTCGGGGGACTCAGCTGTTGTAAAGCAACTGATAAAACCATGTGTGAGGAAGTAACCAGTCAAGCACCACTAATAACTGTGGCCCCCAACTGTGAGCTGTATTTTCACTACCTTTAAATTGGCAACAGGAACAGTTGAAGAGCATTATTTGATATAGAATAGAGAAACTATGCATGTACTGCTGGGTTCTAATCATTTCCCCCCAGTTTCTACTCTTGGGCTTGTTGCATTACCTTGGGTATGTTTCGATTCTTCATCCCCTCTACTTGTTAGAGAAAACAGAACCTGACTCAAAACAGTGCGAGCTATATTCTGTACATGGCACACAAAGATAGGTGGCAGAAAGATGTGTGCTAAGTTAAGATGTATGCTAACTTAGTATTTTGTGAAGGGTATTCCAGAGCTGCCAAGGGGTCCCGATTTTTGAGAGGGAGATTTTAGTACATGCCCCCTGCCCCACCCCAATCTTCCTTGGCTCCGCCTACTCTACCTCATGGCTCTGCTCCCTAGCACACCTAAGTCCCACGGCCATTCCAGAAAATATTTTATTTACCCCATCTAATAAGAATAGATTATTACCAAATTATATTTATTACCATAGCAATTACATATAATCAAATGCACAAACTTTACTTCTCATATCATCCTCCATGTAAATCCTGTAATATAACCTCTGAATAATCACTTTGTCCCCCTGTTATTCATCCATAACACCTTCAATGTCCATAAATCATAATCCCAGGAGGAGCATAGAGTTTATAAGCCTTGTAGAAAGATGAATAAATCCACATCGTTCTGTATTATGCAATCCTCTGATTCACTCGTGAATAATAAGAAAGTTCTATTAGCCACAAATATACTTAACAATTGCAGTTCAAATGATGTCAATGTCGCTCAAATATATCATCACAATGAGGATCCTTTCTCATCATATCATACACCTCTACAAAGGGCTGTGTTTCGCCAAAAGGCGTCTTCAGGAGCCGTTCAGATGTTACTTCAATCCAGTGACTTCAGCTCATTCAGGAACCATTCAACTGCCACTTTCACCAAGTAGTGTTGCTGTCAATCATAATACATAGACAACGCAATACCTCATTAAATAAACCAATGAAACCAATACCTCATTAAATAAACTATGTAAAGTGTTCTCAAACTAATATAAATACACTTACATTCTAGAACTTCCTCATCATTTGAGCACATTCCTTCAGGTGGAAGACTGTTTGGGTTAAACTACCCTCCCTCAAGTTTGAACCGCCAGAAATGCTGACACATGCACAATAGGTGATCTTTAAATATCAACGATCCATCTATCACAATGCATAGTGTCACTGATAGCCAAAATTATGCCAAATTACATACCACTGTTTCCTAATTAATTCACATTATCTCTGTCCACTCTATCTCTTTATTTAATCCAAAGGGATAAAAAGTTTACCAAGAAAATATGATTCGTTGTTCCATTCTTAACAATTTCTGAGTTATATTGCCCCCCCCCCCCCCCCATTTATATTTATTTGTTCTAAAACTGAAAACTTTAAATCTTGTAATGTGTGATTCTTGGCACCAATGCCGACCCTTCCATATATCTCAGTTCAGGGATTTGAAAATAGAAAATAAGATGGTACCTTTTTATTGGACTAGCCTAATACCTTTTTCAATTATCTTCCAGAGGTCAAAACCTCCTGCTTCAGGTCAGGTCAGGACAGTATACTGTTGTTATGGTATTCTCTCCTGACCTGAGGAAGGAAGTGTTGGTCTCTGAAGGCTAATCAAAAATGTATTAAAAGCAGTCCAATGTATAGGTATCACCTTATTTTCAATTTTGTTTTTTTTTATTTGCATTTATTAAAACCATTATTAACACAGCTACCCCATTACTTATTTTCTGTACCTTTGTTGTTTGGTCATTTATTTTTTTCTAATTGTGTTGGTCCCAGTCTCTTGATTTTGCTTTTCTTCGTCTTCTCTTAACTTTCTTGCCAGGGTTTCCTGTCTAATTGCCATTTTTCTCTCTCCTTTTTCTTTCTTTCTTCAATTTATTTTTCTGCCTCTCTCTGTACAGATTTAATTTAAACTTACTATCCAGTCTTTAATTTTTCATCTTTTCCTTACCCTTATTCTCCCCATGCCCCTTCCTCTTATTCTCTAGTCTTTCACTAACTATCCTCTCCCCCTTTCCATCCAGCAGCTCCCCTCTTTGTCTCCCTACCCTTCCATCCAGTGTCTCCTCCTCTTTCTCTCTTCATCCTTCCATCATCTCCACCTTTTTCTCTAATTCCTTCCATCCATCATCTTCTCTCTTTCTCTCCTACTTTTCCATCTAGCATCTTCCTATTTCTCTCCCCATCCTTTCACCCATATACCCGCTCTCCCAATCCTTCCATCCAGTGTCTCCCTCTTTCTCCCCTTCCTTCTAGCCAGTTCTTTCTCTCTCCCCCCTTTTCCATTCAACATGTCTCCTCTCTGTCCCCATCCTTCCAGTTTCTCTCCTCTTTCTCCCCCTCCCCTTCCATCCAGCGTCTTCCCTCTTTCTGTCCCCATTCTTCCAACATCTTCCCTCTTTCTCTCCCTCCTTTCATCCAGCATCTCTCCTCTTTCTCTCTCAATCTAACCAGCCAGGGTCTCCCCCTTTCTCCCCTTCCTTCTCCCTAGCAGCATCTCTCTCTCCTGCCCTTTTCCATGTCCCCTCTTTTGCTCCCCATCTTTCCACCCATCTGTCTCTTTTTACCCCTCTTCCATCTAGTGTCCCAACTCATTTTCTCCCCTCTGATCTCTCTATTCAGCACCTCCTGCCTCACTCTCATACCCTTTCCCCCTTCCCCTTCCACCCAGTATCTCAGTGTTTTCTGGCCCCTGCTGCTTCTCCTGATGAGCAGCAGCGGCCACGGCAAAAGAACAAGAACAGCAATCGCGGGGCCGTAGCAATCTTCAGGCATGTGCTGTTGGCTCTGCCAGTCCTCTACCCCCGCTGACATCAGTTTCCCGTTCCAGGGGCCGAGGACCGGCGGAGCTGACAGCACATGCTTGAAGGTTGCTGCGGCCTCGCACTTGCTGTTCTTGCTCTTTTACCGTAACTGCTGCTGCTCATCGGGAGAATCAGCAGCAGTAGCAGTGGTGGCAGTGGAGCCCCCGGCCCAGCACTGTGTCTCAGCAGGAGATTTTCCTGCTTTGGCGGGAGTGCGGGAGATGACCCACCAAAGCGGGAGTATCCCATAGACTTGGCAGGTCTGATACTCTGCACAGAATGACTTTTACAGAATACTACCTTAGCATACAGTTTCCACTGGATTCTATATAGCACACCTAGCATTCTGCACCAAAATCAGGGTGTATTCTATTTATTTATTTATTTGTTACATTTGTACCCCACATTTTCCCACCTATTTGCAGGCTCAATGTGGCTTACATAGTACCGTAAAGGTGTTCGCCAAGTCCGGTAGAGAAACAAATACATGGTGATGTTGTGGTCGATTAAGGTTCAGGCACAATGGGGATCGAAGAGAGGAGAGGTTATATAGTGTCCATTATGAGCTTTGGTTTTGTTGTGTTGCAGAGTGTAGGCATTTATGTTGGGTCGGTAGGGTATGCCTTTTTGAACTGCTTGGTTTTTAGTGATTTCCTGAAGTTTAGATGGTCGTAGGTTGTTTTCACAGCTTTTGGCAGTGAGTTCCATAGTTGTGTGCTTATATAGGAAAAGCTGGATGCGTAGGTTGCTTTGAATTTGAGTCCTTTGCAGTTTGGGTAGTGGAAGTTTTGCACATAACTTAATTGGCTTAACAAGCCAATCAGCATTGTTAACAGCACTTAACAAGCAATAATGAGCACTAATTGGCAATAATTTATGCACACCAATCGCTAAAGGTATTCATAACGCATTGTGCCAAAATTTTAATGTGCGCAGGCAAAAATTGGCATGGTTATGAGTGGGGAAATGGGTATTTCATTGATGTTCCAAAATGTATGTGCATTGTTAAAAATATGCCCCACTGCACCTAAATCCACGCACAGGCATTTACGCCACATTTCCCTTGGTGTATATGGATGTGCGTAGTTTTAGGCGCTGTGATATCAACTAAGCATATTCTATATACCGCACCTAAATCTACGTGCTGTTTACAGAATACGCTTAGGTGGAAATGTTTACCATGTGAATTTTTCAGGCGACAAGTATAGAATCCAGCCCCTTGCGCCTAACTTTGGGTGTGAGCATTTATGTCTGCCAAAGGCTGGTGTAGATTAGAGCCCGACCAAACCCAGTATCTTCAGTATCTGCCAAAACCAAATCTGCGACCAAAATTGTCTGCTCAGTTTCGGCAGAAACTAAAACTGTAAACAAAACGGCCTCCCACTCCATCCCCCTAACCATAAAAACCCCCTCCCAGCGGCAACTCCCCGTGATCTCTCTCTTGTACCCCCTTCCCGCCTGACCACCCATAGGCTCTCTCCTGGCCTACCTTAGTGAAGCCCTGGCGGTCTAATAGCCTCTTCGAGGGCAGGAACGGACCCCACTCGTTCCTCTCCTGTGCACTGCTCCAATCCAAATGGCTGCCGAGACTTCTCACAATTGAAACCAACACAGGAATTTTCAACCGAAACTGAAACCCGGATTTCAGATTGGTTTTGGTGCCAAATTCAAAACCGAAATTCGGTTAGCCTCTAGTGTAAATGTTCGCACCCAACTGATGATAGTTAGGCAGACAAATCTAGGTATTCTATAACATTGCACCTAATTTCTGGGAACACCCCTGACCTGCCCATGCCCCTCCCATGGACATGCCTTCTTTGGAGTTGCGCACTCTGGGGTCCATTTACTAACCTGCGGGAAAAAGGGCCCTGCAGTAGCGGTGGGGGCTGTTTTCCCATGCGCCAGGGCCCTTTTTACCACAGCCGGTAAAAGCCCTCCAAAAATGGCCATGCAGTGAGAGAACTCTTACTGCATGGCCATGTGGCAGACAGCCCTTACCGCCACCCATTGAGGTGATGATAAGAGCTCCCACGCTAACCTTGCAGTTACCAGACAGTGCGCGTTGATGCCCGATTAACGCCGGGTTATCGCCATGCAAGCCATTTCCAGGGAGTTTCTTTTTCCCCCGGAAATGGCGTGTGCTTGGGGTGGGACTACTGCTGGTGGCTTACCACCGCTCTATAAAAGGGCCCCTATGAAATTTAGGTGAGCATGTTATAGAATAGGGCGAAGGGTAGATCTGTGTGTATCTCATACCATGTAAAATGAGTTTATCTTGTTGGGCAGACTGGATGGACCGTACAGGTCTTTATCTGTTGTCATTTACTATGTAAGTGCTGGTTAACACCAATTATTGATTGTTAAGACCTAATTAAGTAATTAGTTTTACAGCTGTATCTATGATCTGCACCCAATTTTGAATACATAACCTATACAGAATCTGGAGGTGTAGGTCCAAGAAACAACAAGAGGATTATTATTATTATTATTAACATTTGTATAGCTCTACCAGATGCACGCAGCGCTGAACATCCAACGTAGAGAGAGACAGTCCTTGCTCAAAAGAGTTTACAATCTAAAAATAAGACAGACAGACAAGACAATTAAGGACAAGGGAAGTACTGGGTGAGAAGGAGAGAAGGAAAAGGGGAGGGCAAATTGAGTAGTGGCTAGGAGCCAAAAGCAGTGGTGAAAAGGTGGGGTTTTAGCATAGATTTGAAAACAGGTAGAGATGGAGCTAGACGTACAGGCTCAGGAAGAGGATCCCTTGAGAGCTACGGATCACAAAAGCCCCTAAAGTGTTTAATGATGATGAGATTTTCATGAAGCAATGGAGAACAATTCTAAATAAATGGTCATTTGATTTGATACAGACTTCCAAAAAGAAAGAGGAAAAGGTAAGGGAAGATCTGGACAGGGAACTCCAATTCCTTAGGCAGAACGATGTGTGTTTTGATTTGCTCCATGAGAAATACAAAAGAAACTTAGATCAGTTCAAAAAAAGATGTTAAATTAAATAACTTTCAAAGGGATGAGCAAGATTGCAAACATGAGACAATATATCTATGGTATAAAAATAACAACAATCAGAGAACAAGAGATACCATAATTAGATTAAGGAATAGAATAATTAGATCTGAGAATAAAGAAAAACTTATTAATAAGGGCACTTGTGTATAATTGACCTGGATGTTGTAGTGAAGTAATAAAATGCAAATCCAGTCTGCTATTCTCTTTGTTTCATCAAGACACTGTAAGAAAGAAATTAAAACATGTACCGTGTCTGTGTACCCCCCCCCCCCCCCCCCCCCCAGAAAAGCGACTGCTCCCATATTTGGAAGCATCTGAATTTCTGCCAAACTGCTTAACATTATGGAGGTAATTCCATAACTGTGCTTCTATAATTAGGCAGTCAGAGAGTGCCTGGTAGGAGCCTATTCTATCAAGAAATATAGGTGCCTACTTTCCTTTATTAAACGCTAATGTAACAGCAAAAATACGTGTCTATAATATGCCAGCCTCAGAGCTGGACAAAATGGGCTCGATAATCAGACAGCGGGAGGTAGTCGCAATGCCTCCCATTGTCAGCGCTGAGCCTGCATATTCAGTGCTGGGCTGGTACGAGAATGGTATGGGATTTGCGTTCCAAGACGTATGAAGAGAGACTTGCTGACCTGAACATGTATACCCTGGAGGAAGGGAGGAACAGGGGTGATATGATACAGACGTTCAAATATTTGAAAGGTATTAATCCGCAAACAAATGTTTTCCGGAGATGGGAAGGCGATAGAACGAGAGGACATGAAATGAGATTGAAGGGGGGCAGCCTCAGGAAAGATGTCAGGAAGTATTTTTTCACAGAGAGGGTGGTGGATGCTTGGAATGCCCTCCCGCGGGAGGTGGTGGAGATGAAAACGGTAACGGAATTCAAACATGCGTGGGATATGCATGGGATATGCATAAAGGAATCCTGTGCAGAAGGAATGGATCCTCAGAAGCTTAGCCGAAATTGGGTGGCGGAGCAGGTGGGGGGAAGAGGGGTTGGTGGTTGGGAGGCGAGGATAGTGGAGGGCAGACTTATACGGTCTGTGCCAGAGCCGGTGATGGGAGGCGGGACTGGTGGTTGGGAGGCGGGAAGTACTGCTGGGCAGACTTGTACGGTCTGTGCCCTGAATAAGGCAGGTACAAATCAAGATAAGGTATACACATATGTTTGTCTTGTTGGGCAGACTGGATGGACTGTGCAGGTCTTTTTCTGCCGTCATCTACTATGTTACTATGTTTCTGGTGATCATTGAATATCCGTTTTTTTTTTGGGGGGGGCCGGTTTATATTTAACTAGCTAAGCCAATATTCAGCATTGGCTGGTTAAGTTTAGACCGGCCAAAGATATTCCAGTTATTTTGGTGGCCTAATTTGGCTGCCAAACTTTGCCGGTGATGCACAGAATATCGGCAGCGATTCGCTAAGCGCGTATATCACGTGATATAACTGGCTATTCACTAAGCGCTAACTGGTAATATTCCAAGGAAGATAATTGGCTATCTCCAGCTGAATATTGCCGGATAGCCAGGTACGTGCCATTTATCTGGCCAGGAGCCATTTCTGGTCAGTTAAATGGTTTTAGACAGTGTTTTTCTTGTGCCGGTATGCGCCGGTACGGCGTACCAGCACCTTTTTTCTGAGGGCCGGCTCACCTGCCCGCCTTCAGCTCCCCAACTTAATGTTCGTGCCCTCTGCGTTGAAATCTTCTATTTACCTGAAGTCGCAGCGGCGAACCGGCAGTGAAAGCAGCAGGCAGGCAGACTCGCCTCCTCGTTGCTTCCCTTCCATCTCAGCATCCTGCCTTCCTCTGATGTCATTTCATTTCCACGAGGGTGGGATGCTGAGAGGGAAGGGAAGCGATGAGGAGGCGAGCCTGCCTGTTACTTTCACTGCTGGTTCGCCGCTGCTACTTCAGGTAAATAGATTTCAATGCAGGGGGCACGAACAGAAAGTCGGGGAACTGAGGGCGGGCAGGTGGGGCTGTGGTTAGAATGATCTCGGGGACAGGTGGAGGCTGGGGTGAGTCACTGGATATGGAAGGGAGGGGGAGGATAGGGGGCAAAGGAGAATCACTGAACATGGAGGAGAGGGGAGGACAGGGGAGAGAGGAAAATTGCTGGACATGGATGGGAGGGAAGTATAGGGGTAAAGGCGCTGAACATGGATGGGAGAGGAGGGCAGAGAAGAATCACTGGACATGGATGGGATGGGAGGGGAGGGCAGGGGAGAGAGGAGAATTGCTGGACATGAATGGGAGGGAAGAATAGGGGCAAAGGAGAATTGCTGGACATGAATGGGAGGGAAGAATAGGGGCAAAGGAGAATTGCTGGACATGAATGGGAGGGAAGAATAGGGGCAAAGGAGAATCGCTGGACATGGGTGGGATGGGAGGGATGGGGAGAGAGGAGAATCGCTAGACATGGGTGGGATGGGAGGGATGGGGAGAGAGGAGAATCACTGGACATGGATGGCATGGAAAGATAGGGGCAAAGGAGAATCACTGGACATGGATGGGATGGGAGGGATGGGGAGAGAGGAGAATCGCTGGACATGGGTGGGATGGGAGGGATGGGGAGAGGGGAGAATCGCTGGACATGGGTGGGATGGGAGGGATGGGGAGAGAGGAGAATCACTGGACATGGATGGGAGAAGAGACCAGAGGAGAATTGCTGGACATGGATGGGAGGGGAGGGCAGTGGAGAGAGGAGAGTTGCTGGACATGGATGGATGGAGGGGAGGGCAGGAGAAATGCTGGGCATGGATGGAGGAGAGGGAAGACAGGAAGGAGATGCACATGAAGGGAGTGGAGGGGAGAGAGGAGAAATGTTGGAGGGAAGGAAAGGCAGAGGAAGGAGATGCACACGGATGGAGGGGAAGGGAGAGAAGAGAAATGCTGGAAATGGATGAAAGAGAGGGAAGACAGAGGAAGGAGATGCACATGGAGGGGAGGGGAGAGAGTTGAAATGCTGGACATGGATGGAGAGGAGGAAAGAGAGAGGAAGTGAGATGAACATGGATGGAGGGGAGGGGGAGAGGAGAAATGCTGTTCATGGATGGAGTGGAGGGAAGACAGAGGAGGAGATGCACATGGATTTAGGGGAGATGGAGTGAAGGGCAGGGAAGAGAAATGTTGGAGGGAAGGAAATGCAGGGGAAGGAGATGCACACGGATGGAGGGGAAGGGAGAGATAAGAAATTCTGGACACAGATGGAGGGGAGGAGAAAGAGCTGAAATGCTGGACATGGATGGAGGAGAGCAAAGAGAGTTGAAATGCTGACATGGATGGAGGAGAGGGAAGAGAGAGGAAGTGAGATGAACATGGATGGAGGGGAAGAGAGAGGAGAAATGCTGGGCATGGATGGATGAGAGGGAAGAGAGAGAAAAGAGATGCATATGGATGGAGGGGAGGGAAGAACAGGAAGGAGATGCATACTGATGGAGATGTTAGCATTGCTCCCTACTTTCCCCTCCTGCAGGTCCAGAATCTGCCACTTCCTGCTTCTTCCCCTGCCGCTGCTGCAGTGCTTGCAGCTTACATTTTCAGGCCGTCCGTAATTCACACAGGCATTCCAGGGAGTTCCCTCTGATGCATCTGGCCCTCGCAACAGGAAGTTGCATCAGAAAAGGCCGGATGCGGCAGACTGGGAAGGCCCTGGAATGCCTGCCTGTGTGAATCGCAGTTGGCCTGAAAATGTAAGCTGCAAGCACTGCAGCGGCAGCAGGGGAAGGAAGGATGTGGCAGTGATCCTGGACCTGCAGGAAGGTAGATAGCGAGTGATACTGTATTTGGGGAAGGTAGAGGTATGTTGGATTTATGGGAGGATAAGGGGTGCAGGGAATGGTGTGCTGGACTTTCTGGAAAGATGGGACTGCAGGGAATTGGAGACCTATGTGGCTAGGGGGGGGGGGGTGTGGAGACCCCTGTGGCCGGAGGGGGGATGTGGAGACACACACGGCTGGGTGGGGGATGCGGAGAACCATGTGGCCGGAGGGGGCAGTGCCTTGAAAAATTGCTCGGACACTAAGGGTGCCGTGAACCGAAAAAGTTTGGGAACCCCTGGCCTAGGTGTTTATTAGAAACAATATGGTAACAGACTTCCATCTTACAACCATTTTTCCGCTCAAAGGCACACTGCCAATGTAGAGTGTACATCAACTAGATTTCCAAGTACATTACCAAAACTATACATAACATATGTAGTACAGAGTATTTAACATTGTCTGTTACTCATATTAATAAAAACAAATCAGTGTCCTTAAAAATGAAAGCTACTGTGCATCAGCCTCCAAAGGCCACCTTGCTGTATGCCCACTATAGTACCACTGTGGACCTTTCCTGTAGTATATTTTACCCTTTTTGATGAAGCTGTTTTGTATAAAGAAGGTGAGCTTTTCTGTGCAGCGATGTTTTCTCTGGAGGAGGTCTAACCTATAGCTATGCACTGTAAGCAGTAGACTTGCAGCCTAATGCTACCGTCAGCTGGGGCATCAGTTTTCCATTTGGCTGCTTTTCTTACAGCCTGCGCTATTTCAGGATTGCTTGATTTAGTGCTGGTTTTGCACCATTACATACAGGAATTTGTAGTTCTGCTTTCCCTCTGGCATTGCTTAAGCGAGTAACTGGTGGGGGGAGGGGGGAGGAATAAGACATGGATCATATGGCATTAGGCACATCTGCCGGCAGTTGGCAAAAAAACAATTCTGCTGATAGCTGTGCCTCCACTCATAGACAAAGGCCTTCTTGCTTCTAATCTGCATTCCAACTGAAAGGTTAATGGAGGGTAATTTTATAATGGGACACCTAATTTAAGGCAGTAAGCACCTAAATAGCCATTATTTTGCAAAGGCACATATGTGGCTAGAATATGCAAAAATTACACCTGCATTCCAGATGCAAAAAATGTACACTTGCTCAAAAGCAGGTGCAAATGGCTAGGCCTGGATTATTTAAGCAAGTGCACATATCACCGCATTTACTTACGTGCATACTTGTGAACATCCTCTTTCTGCCCAAACTCCAACCCTGTACACCATCTGTGTCAATGAGCATACTTTTCTGCCCGTCAGAACTTTACAATAGGTTATTTATGCATGTATGTGGCCATAAATGCAAGAAAATAACTTTTTTAAAAAGAACAACATCATAGGAGCCAACTTTTCACAATGATTGGGGGTGCTGAAATTTTTTTTTTTTTACAGGTGGTGCATTCCCCTCTCCCTCTCCCCCATTCCCTCTCCCCTCCCCCTCGTCCCCCTCCCCCATCTCAACGTCCCCCTTCCCTCGTCCCCCTCCACCTCTCTCCGAGTTCCAGGCCCCCTCCCTCCCTTCGAGTTCCAGGCCCCCTCCCTCCCCTCTCTCTTTCCTTTCCCTCTCTCTCTCAGCTCTGGTCCCGCCCTTGCGGAAACTGGAAATGAGGGCGGGACCAGAGCTGAGAGAGAGAGAAGGGAAAACTGAAGTAAGCGCAGAGCCTGCACGCTTTTTACCGCTGCTGCAGTAACCCCGACAAAGTAAGTCAAGATGACTTTTGAAATTTGGAGGGAGGGGGCCTGGAACTCGAAGGGAGGAAGGGAGGGACGATGACCCTGGAACTCGGAGGGAGGGACGACGACCCTGGAACTCGGAGGGAGGGAGGGAACGAACTTCCGGTGGGTGAAATATTGGGGGTGCTCGAGCACCCACATCACCCACGGAGTCGGCGCCTATCAGCAACATTGAGTATCTCCCTCATAAGCTGTGCAGGGTTGTTCTGAGGGGATCCTCTCTGCAACATGTGAGGTCATAAGCCACTGACGTTTTACTGTTTTAGTCAGTTCTGCCTTTGGAGTTCGAGAGTAACATTGCACACAGTACCAACACTGGTTACAACACTGATCTTTATTTTTATGCTTGGAGTTAGCAAAGCAGCCTATATGCTTTCTAGAATAAATGACCTATTTCTGAAACTGCACAAGTTTTGTGTTCTATATATTTTAGAAGGGACAGGGCTGCAGTGAGTTTTGGACTGGACATTACAGGCAATGAAATCATATTCCTGACACAATGCCCAGAGTGCTAAGAAGGGTACATTAATGCTCACTAAGGACCAGGTTCCCCTGGCACACATTCATGCACCTTCCAAATATAGAAATGCAATGTCAGCTACAGCAACTTCTAATGTTGTCCAGTAGGCTGCTCTTGACAAGCTCTATTAGTTAAGACTTATACCCAGGTGACTGGCACCCCTTCTATATAGAACAGATATCTAGGGTCATTCCTTGGCACTAGTTACAGGAACTAGAGGCCTAACTGTATAAGAGGCCTTCACATAGGTGGTCAGTGGCTCAGCTGTTTGGGGAGGTTAAAGTGGGGCCAGATCAGGGCTTCAGCAAAATAGTTATTAAATTTAGATATTAAATATGTATCAAATGCCAAAGAATAAAGTGGCAAGAAAGTTAAACAGTGCAAAGATAGAGAGAGAGAGAGATCTCACAGGCAATTGAATTAAAGCAGATTGAAAAATGTCTTCTTACATGATGCCTCTGCCTCCATAGTAGCCTGCAACCAGTCTGCCTCTCTTCTTTCTACACATCCTACTCGCCCTCAGCTACTCTGCTTCTCTTCTCGCTACTCATTCCACTTGGCCTCAGCCTTCAGATCCTGTCTCTATATTAGGACAAGCTAAAATTATATTAAAGTTTTTATGTCATTTCATTAGGACCACAAAAAGAAAAAAAAGCACAAAAGGGCCTCCAGAACTGGAACGATGACACTGTCTTTATTAAAATGATTCGACACGGACCGTGTTTCGGCGCTCAACAGCACCTGCCTCAGGGGTCGAGATAAATGCTTTGCGAGTCTTACAATTGCTTTGTGTCAAGAAACCGCTTTAAAGAGAACAGTTTTGTCTCCTATCAAGTCTTCCAGGGGCTTGATGTAAATGATAAGAAGCTGTGATGAGAGCCGCAACTGAGATTTTCTGGTGTATAAACTGACCTCAGATTGCACACATTGCACCGGCAGAGACCTCAAAAGTCAACTCGGTTCTGTCCATTCCTATGGTCCTCCTGCTGCTGCTCCTATCGATCCACTGTTTTGTTTTGTTTTTCAGTAGGTCCAACACACAATCCCTCCACTGCAACATTATACACAAAAGAAACTCAGAACCTTACCATACCATAATACCGTGTTTCCCCGAAAATAAGACACTGTCTTATATTAATTTTTGCCCCCCCAAAATGCACTAGGTCTTATTTTCAGGGGCTGTCTTATTTTTCGGGGAAACATTGGGGTTGGCCCGCCCGCCCTCCATCGCTCCTGGAACTGACCTTAAACGCCTCCTTTCACCTTCGCAGCAAGCAGCAGCAGGGCAGGCCACTCTTTCCTTCCGTGTCCCGCCCTCGCCTGATATAATGTCCGCGAGGGCGGGGCATGGAAGGAAGGAGAGGTCTGCCCTGCTGCTGCTTGCTGCGAAGGTGAAAGGAGGCGTTTAAGGTTAGTTCCGGGAGTGACGGAAGGTGGGTAGAGGGGGGGGCCCGGCGACCTCGGGTGGGGGTGGGGGGGCGGCCTTGTCCGGCTGTCAGCGGCCCTGCTTTCAAACAAAAATTAGCTAGGTCTTACTTTCGGGGGAGGCCTTATATCTACCAATTCAGGAAAACCTCTACTAGGTCTTATTTTCGGGGGATGTCTTACTTTCAGGGAAACAGGGTAGCACTAACTCTCAGGACTTAAAAGCAACAACCTTATGCTGGAAAAGCCAGCACTGTAAACATATTGGGCCGTAAAACACTAATACACTATCTAGTGAAAAAAATAAAACAAACAGAACTGTAACAAGATCTGTACACAGTCTCTTCAAGGTAACAGAATGCTGCATCTTAGTCACATAGGCAAATCACAGACAGACCCTCAAAAAATATGAAACAAGGGACCGTAGACCAGTCGTAGAGATATAAAGGCACAAAAATTAACTGGAAACCACAAGAAGCCAGACTCTGCATACAACAATACTAGAGAAATAGAAACTGAAATGCAAAATATCAGAGATGCACATGTCCCAAAGATTAAAATATTTTCTTCTACCTTTGTTGTCTGAGCATCTCATTTTTGTATTCATTTTGATCCTAGTGTCTCTTTTCTGCTTTTCTATGTTTTTTCCTTTTTTTTTTTTTAGTCTTTGCATTTTTATTGTCAGCACATTACATGAGACGCTTGTCAAGACCCCTGATGAAGGCGTTTTAGCCGAAACACGGACCGTGTTGGGTCCCAATAAAGGTTTCTTTTGGAGCATCTTACCTTGATGTGGTGACTGATCACTTGATACTGGTTCCTTTCCACCCAATTTCTGTTTGTGTCTCTTGTATATTTAACATTTCTTCTCTCTCCATGTCCACCATCCATCTTCCCTTTGTGTCCTTATCTATCTCGTCTAGCATCTCCAGTCTGTGTCTCTATCTTGCCCTGTCTTGCATTTACCCCTCTGGGTCCCTATCCCACTCTCCATCCATCATTGACCCTCTGTCTTCCTGTCCCTATGCTCCCTCTAGCATCTCTTCTTTGCCTCCCTGTCCCTCCTCTCTCTATGCACTTCCTCCCGCACCCCTCACCCTGGGGCCAATATCCCTCACTCCAGTGGCATAGCCACAGGTGGGCCTGGGTGGGCCGGGGCCTACCCAATTTGGATTCAGGCCCACCCAAAATTGTGACACTCTTGCTATGGTTGTTGGGGATCCCCAAACCTTGCCAGCTGAAGATTTTCTCTCCTTGGGCAGCTAGCGTTCTTCCAAATTTCAGCCAGCAGCACTTGCCTTGAGCTGACGCTGAGACCAGCCCTTCTACACATGCTCAGCTTTCACACATGCAAAAGCACTGAGCATGCTCGGCCTGCCAGCAGCAGCAGCACCATCATTTTGAGGCAAATGCTGCCGGCTGCCGTTTGGAAGAGTGCTGGCTGCTCGAGGAGGAAGAGGAAATCTTCAGCTGGCAGGGTTTGGGGATCTCCGACAGCTCAAGTATTTAATATTTGGAGTTTGTGGACAGAGAGGGGTGGAGAGAGAAGCAAACCAGAGGGGGGGGGGCAGGGATGAATTCCATGCCCACCCATCTTGGGCTCAGGCCACCCAAAATTAGCCATCTGGCTATGTCCCTGTCTCACTCTCTCTAATAATATATTTTGTTTGAAGGTCAGAAACCAGTATTACATATATGCAATAACAGGGGAAATCTGGGGGGGGGGGGGGGGGGGGGATGACTTTTTCACATCACTGTATGCCATAAAATGTACTGTTTTTTGAATATTTATTCTGCTGATATTATCTATTACCTATGTCCAGATTGTTAATCACCTTGGGTGTTTTATTTTTTTAAGCGATAAATAAATAAAAATAAATAAATAAATAATAAATATAAATAAGTGTATTATTTCTATAAAAAAGAGGGCATTCAAAATATCTGGTGATTTTTTTTTCCTAGCATTTCCATGCCCCTGATAAAAGCAGATCCAGCTGTTAAAAGGAGAAGACAGTCTGCCAAATACCCCTCACCCAACTCCATTTAGCCAATCAGTAAGAGATTGGCTTAGTTCGGTAGGAAGGGAGGGATGTTGCTTCTGCATGGCAAGGCCAAACTGAACTTGTTTGATACTGCTTTACTGGAACTTAATCACTGAATGAAAGGTTTACATTTTGGAGTGCATTGTTTCACCAGGCATAGGAACCTGCAGCTGCCTCTGCTCCACCCAAATGGCAGGTGTCTGTGAATCAAAAGAAACATTGAGAGCAGAAGGGTGATATCTCCAGGAGGCAAAACTAAATTAGGAAATTGTCTAAAATCTAGAATGCTTTTGCTTCTTTTTCTCAATACACACAGCTGCAGCACAAAACTGTTAGGTACTGCTCAGCAGGGGCGTAGCCAGACTTCGGTGGGAGGGGGATCCAGAGCCCAAGGTGAGGGGGCACATTTTAACCCTCCCCCCGCCGACCCCCCCGCCAACACCGCTGCCACCGCCACCAACAACTTTGACACCCCCCTGCCGACGACCTCTTGACCCCCCTCCCACCGCCAACCCTCTCCCACCATCGCCTACCTTTGATGGCGGGGGACCCCAACTCCTGCCAGCCGAGGTCCTCTTCTGCCGGCGCAAGGCTTCGTTCTGTTTCTGTGAGTCTGACGCCCTGCAGGACGTCAGACTCACAGAAACAGAACGAAGCCTTGCGCCAGAAGAAGAGGACCTCAGCTGGTGGGGGTTGGGGTCCCCTGCCAGCAAAGGTAGCAGACGGCAACGGCGGCGGGAGGGGGGTCGAGAGGGTCGTCGGCAGGAGGGTCCAGGGCCATATCTACGGGGGCCCAGGCCCCCATGGCCCCACATAGCTACGCCACTGCTGCTCAGATATGAAAGCAATATTTACCACCCCCTCTCCCCCCTTACTGTTTATTATTAACACAGGAGTTTGCAGTGCATTTATTCATGAAGATTTACAGAAGGAACATTTCATCTGGATTCTATTGTGAATTTCCAAAGTCACAATAGAATCCAGATGAAATTTTCCTTCTTTGAAAAATTCTGCACACACTTGCCTTTATCTCTCCATCTTTTTTCCTGTCCACCCCCTTCCCTGCACCTTTCACTTTTCCGGCCTCTGTCATTTCTTTGGTCTGTCATGTCCAAGCGCAGCTGGTAGCAGATCTTTCTCTGTCATTACATTCTTTGTTTGACATATGTTTCCTGTATCGCTTTACCACACAGACTTTCCTACTCAAGCGTTTCTCTAAATAATCTAGTTCACTCGCTCCTATATAACTGCCAACATGTGTATCTATCCCTCAGCTTCTGCCAGTCATGTAACTGAATTGGGGTTGCATGAACAGTTCAAAGGTGAGTTTGAACCAGGCAAAGTTCAAGCTGGTTTTAATTTAATGACATTTTCAGATTTTCTTTTCTGTTGGAGAAGTGTGTCATAATTTTTTCAACAGCAAATCAGGGTCAAAATCTAACAAATATGGGGGAGTGGCCAAGATGGCGGCCGAGCATGTAGCAGCATTGTAACGCTCTCACTAGCTGGCAGGATTTTCTTCAGTTAAGTTATTTTATTTGTATCATGTAATGACTATGTCATAACAAAACTCTGTAAGCCACATTGAGCCTGCAAATAGGTGGGAAAATGTGGGATACAAATGCAATAAATAAATAAATAAATAAATAAATAAATAAAATGCCCCATACAAAGAGGAAGGGTTTGATCTGGGCCATGCCGCAGCTGGCTGCGGTATTCTTCCCAGTCTAACAAACCCTTCAGCACCACACTATTTGTTCCCAGCAAGAAGACCAGGGAGAGGGCCCTGCATTGAGGCCAGGTGGAGGAGAGCCGGTCTCTTTGGGGCATGACTTCATTGTCGTCGCCCCCCTCCCCCCCCCCCCCCCCCCCCCGATGCCGAATACCCACCTTGTCCAGCAGCAGCCAGGATTGAGTCCACAATGGCTGTTTTGGCGGAAGGAGCTGCTCGTTCCCTGGATGTACCATCTGAGTTTGAAAGCGTTGGGGCAGCTAATGATCAGGTTGTCACTGAGGTGTTGACACTGAAGACAATCTGAAGGGCAATTAAGAAGCTTGAAGAGATGGTAGGAAAGACTGAACAGGATATGACAACTCTTATAAGTAAGGTGGATGTTTTGTCACAATCCTTAGAGACAGTGCGACACGACAGCTCTGAACAAATATCTCAGGTTAAGTCAGAAGTGAATAACCTTAAAGAAGTTGTTTCCACGATGAGTAAAGATCAGAAAAATGTCCACAGGAGAACTGAGCAATTAGAAAAACTTACTAGGACACTGAACTTGAGAATTTTAAATGTTCCTAAAGCGTTGGGCATGACCTCCCAGTGATATGTTTAACATAGTAACATAGTAGATGACGGCAGAAAAAGACCTGCATGGTCCATCCAGTCTGCCCAAGACAAACTCATATGTGTATACCTTACCTTGAATTTGTACCTGTCCTTTTCAGGGCACAGACCGTATAAGTCTGCCCAGCAGTATTTCCCGCCTCCCATCACCGGCTCTGGTACAGACCGTATAAGTCTGCCCTCCCCTATCCTAGCCTCCCAACCACCAACCCCTCTTCCCTCTTACGGCACAGACCGTATAAGTCTGCCCAGCAGTATTTCCCGCCTCCCAACCACCAGTCCCGCCTCCCATCACCGGCTCTGGTACAGACCGTGTAAGTCTGCCCTCCCCTATCCTAGCCTCCCAACCACCAACCCCTCTTCCCCCTACCTGCTCCGCCACTCAATTTCAGCTAAGCTTCTGAGGATCCATTCCTTCTGCACAGGATTCCTTTATGCATATCCCACGCATGTTTGAACTCCGTTTAAGACGTTTCTGGTTGAGAATTAGAAAATTCCCTCTGATGCTATTCCTCCTCTGAATAAAGTGTACTGTTTGCCAATAATACCTTTAAAAAAGTGCCATCTAGGGATCTATCCTTGGAAGATTGGGCTTTGGTAGACCCTTTTCCATCTGGAACTCTAGTTCAGTCACAGTTGGATGTGAATGATTTAATTATCTCTGCTATCCTGGAAAATTCTCTTTCTGAAGTTCATGAAAGAGCAACTTTGATAGTGAATTTTGGTTTTGAACAGGATTTAAATTCAATAAGGCAATTATATTTTAGAAATTCTGGTTCTTAATTTTGTGGTCAATGGATTTAGTTGTATCCAGATGTAGCAAAAGCTCTCAGGAGAGGCGGAAACTATTCTTGGCTATGAGAGAAGAGAGAACAAATTAAGAGCTACATTCTTGCTTGCATATCCATGCAAATATGTTGTAAAGTGTTTGGGTTTGAAATACAGTTTCTTTGTACCTGATCATCTGAGATCCTTTTTTGACCTAAAAAAGTTATCCAGCGGTGGAACATCTTGATTCGGATTTTTGGGACATTTAATTATACTTCTGGTTAAAAGTCATTCCTTTAAATGTTGCTTTATTTTTGATCTCCTTATCTATGGTGTTCCACTTCACCTTTTAACGGTGGCCTAAGGAAATAATTATTAGCGTCCATTTAGTAGTGGCTTATGGACTTGTCCTTTAGGAAACTGTGTAACCCCTTTTTAAACTCTGCCAAGCTAACCGCCTTCACCACGTTCTCCGGCAACGAATTCCAGAGTTTAATTATGCGTTGGGTGAAGACAAATTTTCTCCGGTTTGTTTTAAATTTACTACACTGTAGTTTCATCGCATGCCCCCTAGTCCTAGTATTTTTGGAAAGCGTGAACAGACGCTTCACATCCAAGGTAGATTTGAAATAGGTCAGTAGTTGTCAATAGATAAGTGGTCAGCTTTGGTGGGTTTTTTTTACATGAGGACGCACTACTTCAAAGTATCACTGTGCTGCCCCCATATTTATGGAGGCAGGCTGTTTGTTGTGTATATATATATATATTGGTCATTGCTATGGCCAGATTTAGTCCCTGTGCCTTTAAATGGGATAGAACTACAGAATCTATGTAATTTTGTAATTCTCTTTGATGGGTTCCATCAGAGCACATGCACAGCTCCCTGTGGTTTATGAGAAGCTTCCTATTGGCTGTTTGCCTTCTGGCATGCTGGGTTTATTGTGCCTGCCCTCCTTCTCCTTGGGAAGAGCAAGGTAGGCAATGTGGGAGAGAGCCGGAGACCTGTGCTGGACAAATGCTTCAGCTGGCAGAGGTTTGGGACCCCCACCAGCCAAACCAGGGGCCCCAGAGCCAATTTGGGGGGGCCTGGGGGTCCCATGGCCCCATAGTTTCACCACTGACATACAGATTTATAATATAGGGCACTTATTTCCATCTGAACTTAGGAGCCAAAGGGGCCCTTTTAGTAAGCTGCGCTAAAAGGGGACAAGCGCTATGATTAGCACGTGGTCTGTAAAGTGGTCGCATTTCCATTTTTCCCATTAATAGCCAGGCACTAATTTCCAAATTAGTATGTGGCCATTAGCATGAGAGCCCTTACCGACATCTATTTAGTAGGTGCAAAGGGTTCATGTGCTAACCCTGCGCAAATTGGTTGGTGTGCGGCAATGTAGTTGAGCTAACCAATTAGCGCTGGGCACCCCAAACATACCCCGGTGCTAAAAAATACAAAGGGGCCAATATTCAGTCTGCAGGAGTTAGATCGGCTAACTCCCACGGTTGGCGCTAAGCCCAGACATTCAATTCCTGGCCGTTTTCGTGATCAGCATTGAATATCCAATTTATTTTTAGCCAGTTTAAAGATAACCCGCGAAGTTGATATTCAAACATAGCCAGTTATCTTTAAACCAGCCAAAGATATGCCAGGTTTTCACACGGCTGTGAAACTGGCTTTTTAAATTGGCGGATAGCTGGTTATATCGGCCAATATAACTGGCTATCTGCTACCCGCTAATCGGGGATATTTAATGGGGCATAGCTGGTTATTCCCCGCTGAATATCAGTGGATAGCCAGTTAAGTGCCATTTAAGCGGTCAGAAGCCATGCTGACCAGTTAATAGCACTGAATATTGGAGGGAAAGTATTTTTTAGCACCTGGGAAACACAGATGCCAAAACTGGTGAAGGCGGTTAGCTTGGCAGAGTTTAAAAAGGGTTTGGACGGTTTCCTAAAGGACAAGTCCATAGACCGCTACTAAATGGACTTGGGAAAAATCCACAATTTTGGGAATAACATGTATAGAATGTTTGTACGTTTGGGAAGCTTGTCAGGTGCCCTTGACCTGGATTGGCCGCTGTCGTGGACAGGATGCTGGGCTCGATGGGCCTTTGGTCTTTTCCCAGTATGGCATTACTTATGTACTTAAACTTCCGCTGGGTGCCTGAGAACACCCCACAGTACTGCATTTTACTACTACTACTACTAACTAGCATTTCTAAAGCGCTACTAGGGTTACGCAGCGCTGTATAATTTAAACATAGAAGGACAGTCCCTGCTCAAAGAGCTTACAATCTATTGGCATGTGGGATGCAGGCGTTAGGGCCTACTGCCTCTTAGTAAAAGGACCCCTAAATTTCCAGCTGAAAATTCACCAATAAATTGGTACCAGAGTTGGGAAAGAAGGAGGAGACATTACAGCTGCAAGATTTTGGAGTTTACAGCAGCTCCCATTTACAAGAACAGGCTTGTGAGAGCAGTCTGGAGTTTTAGTGAGTTAATAAGCCATTAATCTTCCCGATAAAGTGAATGCAAACTTGAAATCTGCCTGCTTTATAATGAATTTTGTCAGTAACAGCTATCAGAATGAACTCAATTTCTAAGGGTTATGTAAACTTGGTGTAGTACTACAGTGCAGATTGTGTCCTAACTTGTCATGACCTGTGTGGTAAGTCAGTAGCATTTTGCCTGAGGGCAGCCATAAAGCAATAGAAAAATTTTAATACAAATCAAGCTTCTGGAGTGTTGCAATTTTTAATTAAGAGTTCTCTACCACTTTAAAACAGAAATATTGAACCATTTTCTGAAGCAGTGAGAGACTGTGTGATACCAGCCAAAAAAAGCAAACAGGATGCTAGGAATTATTAGGAAAGAGATGCAAAATAAGATGAAGAATACCATAATGCCTCTGCACTGCTCCATGATGCGACCTCACCTTGGGTATTGCCAGTGGCGTACCAAGGCGGGGGCGGTGGGGGCGGTCTGCCCCGGGTGCACGCCGCTGGGGGGGGGCCGCGCGCCTGTCGGCTCTTCGTTTTCATGCTCCCTTTGCCCCGGAACAGGTTACTTCCTGTTCCGGGGCAGAGGGAGCATGAAAACGAAGAGCCGGCAGGCGCACGGCACCCCCCTCCCCCCAGCGGCGTGCACCCGGGGGAGGTTCTTTCGCCGGGGGATCGGGGGGTTCTTTCGCCGGGGGGGGGGGGGGGGTGCTGCACCTGAGGGGCAGGGCGCATCGGCGATCCGCCCCGGGTGTCAGCCCCCCTAGGAACGCCACTGGGTATTGCATTCAGTTCTGGACATCATATCTCAAAAAAGATATAGTGGAATTAGAAAAGGTTCAAAGAAGAGCGATAAATGGGATAGAATTCCGCTCATATGAAGAAAGGCTAAAGAGGTTAGGGCTCTTCAGCTTGGAAAAGAGATGGATGAAGGGAGTTATGTTTGAGGTGTACAAAATCCTGCATGGTGTAAAGTGAGTAGCATTGAAACAATTTTTTACTCTTTCAAAAAGTACAAAGACTAGGGGACACTCGAAGTTACATGGTAATACTTTTAGAACAAATAGAAGGAAATATTTTTTCACTCAAAGAATAGTTAAGCTCCGGAATAGAGAGTTGCACAGGGACAGAAATCCAACCCGTCCCCACTGGACTCCAGCCCGTCCCCATTCGTCCCCGTAGGGAATCTAACCCGTCCCCGCAAGAATTTAACCTGTCCTCACCCAGTCCCACAAGAATTTAATGGTACATTAAAAAAAAACCATTCCTGTCGGCTCTCTCAGTCTCTCTCTGGGTTCGAGCCGCAGCACTTCAGGCAAGGAAGGAACAGAAGTTGGAACACTCTGGTGCGCACATGTAAGACTTCTCTGATTCACTGGCACTGTGTGCTAAGAGATCGCCACATTCACGCGCCAGTAGGTCTGGTGACATCTGATGCTCGTGCCTATGTCAGAGCTGAGGTCTGCGCATCAGCCAGGGAGCAGAGAGGATTAATAGTAACATAGTAAATGACAGCAGATAAAAACCGGATCAGTCCATCCAGTCTGCCCAATAGTCACAATCATTATCAGTTCATGATTAAATCAACAATGAATGTGATATTATATACTTGATTAGGGTCATTGGCATTTCTGGGACATAGACCATAGAAGTCCGCCTGGCCCTATCCTTACGTTCCAACTGCTGCAGTTGCCCTCAAAGCCCACTCCAGCCTATTCATCTTCTCATTTGCGGGACACAGACTGTAAAAGTCTGTCCAGCACTGTCCTCATGTTCCAGCCACTAAAGTTGCTGTCTAAACCCTTTCCAGCCCATCCTAAACCAGATTGCCATATATGAGACAAAGACCATAAGGTCTCCTGGTATTGGCCCTAGTTCATCACAGCCAGAGTCACCATCTAACATTTTGTCTGAATCACCCCAACCTATTTACCGATATTTCTTTACTGTATTTGTCACTGTAATAGTACCCCTATACTGTATTTGTTGACACCGGAGTCTGTAACCACCTCTCTGGAACTATGTAAGCCACTTTGAGCCTACTAATAAGTGGGAAAAGGTGGGATACAAATATAACAACTAAATAAAAAATAAATAAATCTAAGTCACTTGACACATCCACACACAACCAGTCATTTAAGTTTAGGCTTTTTATAACTTCCATTTTCTAATTAGAGATTCTCTCGGTTCATCCCATGCCTTTTGAATTTCATCACCATTTGTATCTCTACCACCTCCTTAATGGAGACTTTCCACATCTGTGCTGTTAAAGCAGGGAGGAGAAGGAGGAGGAGGAGGAGGAGGAGACAGCACTCAAAGAAGTTGGTACTCGGTAGGTGAGAGGCTGGCGCAAGTACAGCATACACTTTCATGAGAACCCTGCAGGAACTGCTTCCGTCCCCACGGGAACCCCGCACGAACTGCTTCCGTACCCAGGGGAACCCCGAAGGAACTACTTCCATCCAAATGGGATCCCCGTAGAACTGCTTCCGTCCCCGTGGGTTCTGCGGGATTCCAGTGAACCCCGTTCCCGTGCAAGTGTGACCTGGATTGGGTACTGTTGGAAGCAGGATGCTGGGCTAGATGGACCATTGGTCTGACCCAGTATGGCTATTCTTATGTTCTTATGACTTAAGAGGGTAGAATATATGTTTCCAAGTTCCTATGCACGTCAAGCTTCACAGTTGGGGTACATTTACCCTAGAATAGCTTGCATTTTTCCAGGTTTTTAAATTCTCCCTTCCTCTTTAGCAGAAAAAAAAGTGAATGGATTTGTGCAATGGCTTGAGACAAGTGCTGCTACCGATGGAACATTAGGCACGGTGGCACTACTTCCATTGCCTGCTGTTGTAATTTTTGACATTCTAGGTATGGATTGGATGAATTAGCTGTAACTTGAGTCAGAGCAGGAAATAGACACTTTCATACTCTCAAAGTGCCTGTAGAATACCGCTTCAGGCTGTCACACAGCAGAGACTGGCAGGCTGCTGGGGTGGCGTTACAAGGTGTCAGGTAGTCAACTGTTTCAAGCTAATATACCACCATCAGCAAGCGGCTGGAATATAATGGAAAATGTCACTGCAATATTAAAACCGGGATCAAGCTGAGAGAGAATCGACAATATCGGAATTTCATGCAGAATCCTTTTTTGCTCATCTATTATATTTACTCGCGGGAACAGGAAATACATCATCGCAAGAAGGCGGGACACTGAGAGAGGGAAGGGAAAGGCTGGAGGCGAGCCCGCTGTGTTGTATGCTTCACTGCCGTCGCTGCAAGGAAAATAAAAGGTTTAAATGCGCGCGGGGGGGGGGGGGGCAGGAAGGAACGAAGAGGAAGCCTGTCCGGGAGCTGATGGCGGGAAGAGCTGCCTGCAGCGTTGCGCCAGCCCTGCGTTTGGGGGAGCATTGCCCCCCCCCCCCCCCCCCCCAAAACTACGCCCATGGGTAGGCGTCTGTTGCACTGCGGGTGCAAGGGTTATTACTGCTCCTGCGGGGCGGGGAAATAACCTCTTTTTGCACCCACAGTAAAACTTTGAAAATTTTCCCCATTCCTGCGGTTTTACTGCAGATTACTGCAGTGTACCGAGATTACCTGCTCCCGTGTCATTCTCTTCTGCTGAGCCCTCCAACCTCCCCCCCCCCCCCAAAACCCACTACCCCCAACTGTACATCACTATAATAGCCTTTATGGGTGAAGGGGGCACCTATATGTGGGTATAGTGGGTTTTTGGTGAGTTTTGGATGGTTCACAGTTTCCACCACAAGTGTAACAGGTAGGGGGAAGAATAGGCCTGGGTCCACCTGTATACAGTGCACTTCACCTACCACTAGACTACTCCAGGGACCTCCAGGTATGTCATAGAGGCTGGTGAGTACTATTTTAATCACATTTTGGGGGAGTGGGAGGGTGGTCAGTGACCACTGAGGGAGTAAGGAAAACAGAGAGTGGGGTTAAATGGTCAGTATTCACAATGGAGAAGGGTAGTTAGTGGGGTTCCTCAGGGGTCTGTGCTAGGACCGCTGCTTTTTAATATATTTATAAATGATTTAGAGATGGGAGTAACTAGTGAGGTAATTAAATTTGCTGATGACACAAAGTTATTCAAAGGTGTTAAATCGCGACAGGATTGTGAAAAATTACAGGAGGACCTTACGAGACTGGGAGACTGGGCGGCTAAATGGCAGATGACGTTTAATGTGAACAAGTGCAAGGTGATGCATGTGGGAAAAAAGAACCTGAATTATAGCTACGTCATGCAAGGTTCCACGTTAGGAGTTACAGACCAAGAAAGGGATCTGGGTGTCGTCGTCGATAATATGCTGAAACCTTCTGCTCAATGTGCTGCTGCGACTAGGAAAGCGAATAGAATGTTGGGTATTATTAGGAAAGGTATGGAAAACAGGTGTGAGGATGTTATATGGCCGTTGTATCGCTCCATGGTGCGACCACACCTTGAGTATTGTGTTCAATTCTGGTCGCCGCATCTCAAGAAAGATATAGTAGAATTGGAAAAGGTGCAGCAAAGGGCGACTAAAATGATAGCGGGGATGGGACGACTTCCCTATGAAGAAAGATTAAGGAGGCTAGGGCTATTCAGCTTGGAGAAGAGATGGCTGAGGGGAGACATGATAGAGGTATATAAAATAATGAGTGGAGTGGAACAGGTGGATGTGAAGCGTCTGTTCACGCTTTCCAAAAATACTAGAACTAGGGGGCATGCAATGAAACTACAGTGTAGTAAATTTAAAACAAATCAGAGAAAATTTTTCCTCTGGAATTCGTTGCCGGAGAAAGTGGTGAAGGCGGTTAGCTTAGCAGAGTTTAAAAAGGGGTTGGACGGTTTCCTAAAGGACAAGTCCATAAACCGCTACTAAATGGACTTGGGAAAAATCCACAATTCCAGGAATAACATGTATAGAATGTTTGTACGTTTGGGACGCTTGCCAGGTGCCCTTGGCCTGGATTGGCCGCTGTCATGGACAGGATGCTGGGCTCGATGGACCCTTGGTCTTTTCCCAGTGTGGCATTACTTATGCACTTATGCACTTATTCCTGGATTCCCTCCAGTGGTCATCTGGTCATTTAGGGCACCTTTTTGTGCCTTATTTGTTCTGAAAACAGGTCTAAACCAAAATGTTGAAGTTCTTGCCCTAGAAGTTTTTATTTTTTTCCATTATGACTGTAAAACGTAGAAGTGTTAGACACATCCTAAGCCCACCCTAATCCTGCCTTCAAAATGCCCCCGACATGCCCCTTTGTGATTTGGATGCACTGCAGACAAAATGCATACATAAACATCTGCAAAACAGGTTTTGAAAATACCAGTTTGGACATTTAGAGAAGAAATCCGTTCAAGTGTTGCTTTATGACACTTTTTGGATGTTTTTCTCTTTCGAAAATGAGCTCTATATCCTCTTATGTTTGTGGCAACAATATTCTGGAGTCTTTGACATTAAACATAACTGAGATTGTCTTTAGCTCCACATCTCCCTTTTTTTCTATTATATGATTACCACACACTAGTACATCAGCCCCTATGACCATTATTCTTAAAGCCATTCTTACCCTATTTGATGAATCCAGCCAGAAATGGGACTCATGGGCAGATGATTGAAAGCCCCGTGCTGTTCCAAACAGCGCTCTAAATATAGCACAGGAACAGTGCGGGACTTTAACACCCCTATGATCAGAGATAATAGCATACAAATTTAAGCACGCTATTATTTCTGATCATATGGTAAAGTGCTCCCTTATATGGTGTGAAGCCCCGCCCAGTACATCCCAGGATGCACTGGGCCAGGCTGGGCGCCACCACTTTTGAGGCAGTGCTGATAGAAGAGGAGGGAGTCCACTTCCCTCCTCCAACAAAGGCAGGGGTGGTGAAGGGCCGCTAGGCCACCAAGTCGGGAGGGGATTGACTCGTGGCCCACTATGGATATTTGAGGGGATGCTAGGGGGGTTGGCAGGGCTGGAGACCCACTGGATCCCCAGCCCCCTGAACCTGTGTCAGGGGGACCGGAGGTCCACTGGACCTCCAGACCCCGTGTTGCTGGGGGGGATTGGGTCAGGGTTCCTGCAGGGGGGAGGCTGCTACATAGGGGGGAATGTGGGGCCTGCTAGCATGCAAATGCATGCTGGACAGGGCTCACCATTCCTCCCCAATGGTCTGCAAACCCTAACACCAGCTCCAAGATGGTGTAGGGTTTGCCGTGGACAGAGTGCCAATGTTTGGCGTGCTGCTCGCTGATCATTGGGGAGGAATACATTCAGCATACATTTGCAGAGCCGGTAGTGGGAGGCGGGGATAGTGCTAGGCAGACTTATACGGTCTGTACCAAAGCCGGTGGTGGGAGGCGCGGGTCTGGTGGTTGGGAGGTGGGGATAGTGCTGGGCAGACTTATACGGTCTGTGCCAGAGCCGGTGGTGGGAGGCGGGCTGGTGGTTGGGAGGCGGGGGATAGTGCTGGGGCAGACTTATACGGTCTGTGCCCTGAAAAGACAGGTACAAATCAAAGTAAGGTATACACAAAAAAGTGGCACATATGAGTTATCTTGTTGGGCAGACTGGATGGACCGTGCAGGTCTTTTTCTTCTGCCGTTATCTACTATGTTACTATGCTACTTGCGCTAAAAGCCCTGTTTTGCATGCTAGTTGCATTCAGAGCCCGCGAGCGCGTTGTTTCACCTGCTCGGGGGTTCTAATCATGGGGCGGTAGCAAACGCAGGTGTTAGTATAGCGCTAACAGCCTCTAGCGCCTGCGTTTGCTTCTGATCATCTGGGCATCAGTGCTGAATAAAGATCAGAACACACTTTGGCAAGCTGAGTCCAGTTGGGTTGGGTTTGTTCCTAGGAATTTTGAGTTGGTAGGGTGTGGCTGGGAAAATCTATACTGCATTATTTACCTTTTCTTCCCACCACCAGCAGCAGTACCATCAGTACCATAATCACAGTCATATTGTAGTCAAAACTGGTTCACAGTGGATTTGAAACAACATGCTCTCTCATCTCTCCTAGTGGTTCAAATACTAGGGGATCTACATAGAAAAATACCTTTCATCTGACTGGGATAAAAGGACAAACTTCATCTGGGGGCTAAGAAAAGTTCATTGGCAACCAATCAAACTACAATGGAAAAAGGCACTTATCTCTGGATTCCACAAAGGTCATCAAAATTTGGGTGCTCATATCTGGATCAGGATCCCAGATCCATACACATAGTTAGCTATTGTGAGCCATTAGACATCTGCCCTAACAGTCTAATAAGATCCGCACCCAAACAATTCAAAACAGACCTCACGAGCCACATAAATCACAGGCTTCAAAGTGGACTCTTTCCCATGGATAAAGGAAACATCCTACTCACTCCGCTACCGAAAGATGCTAAAAAAAGCACAATGGACCTAACCAATTATCGACCAGTAGCATCTATTCCACTCATGACCAAACTCATGGAAGGCATAGTGACGAAACAACTTACTGAATACCTACGTAAATAAACACTCAATTCTGCACGAGTCTCAATCAGGATTCTGGTCAAATCACAGCACTGAAACTGTGCTAGTGTCCGCAATGAACTCATTCAAGCAGGCAATTGCGACTGGTAACAACATCCTCCTCCTACAATTCGACATGTCCAGTGCCTTCAACATGGTTAATCATGATATACATATACTAAAATACTTCGGAGTAGGAGGCTCAGTTCTCAAATGGTTCAAAGGATTCCTGACCCCAAGATCATACCAAGTAACAACGAATGCGGACAGATCACCACCTTGGATACCTGAGTGTGGAGTCCCCCAGGGATCCCCTCTCTCACCAACATTATTCAACCTAATGATGCTCAATATTTTCAGTTATTTTGGGGCTAAATTTGGGCACCCGACTGGCCTGAAAATATCTTGGACACCTGGCAACCCTGTGCCTGCTCAGCCTCTCTAACATGTCTGGTTTTGAGCTACCCCTGCCCCCAAGGCAACTGTGATTGGTCAAAGGGATTCTTGCTGGAAGCAGATGGCACATATATCAGGTAAGGATTTATTTTAACCTTTGTTTCAGCTTTTCATTTGGACTTCTGGGTTTTAACTGGGTCTAACAATTGGTTACTTCCTAACCTTGATGATCCCTGTGGTCCTGAGACAGCTGCTGGGGTCACATAAGACACTATATTACAGCAAGTGAATTGGATTCTCTCTCTCTCTCTCTCCATTTTGCTGAAAAATGTTCTATTATCAGTTTTCTGAGGAAAAAACAGCTACCTCCAAGCTCTCACCTAAATGAATTTCATGTGAGAGGGACATGATACTTAGAAAGATAACACAGTTTGCTAATGTGCTACAGCTTAGTGTTTAGCTAAATAGAAAAGCCTTAGCATCGTGATATTGCAAACTTAAATTGAGCTCTTTAGAAGTACCTTTTTTATTCTTCTCTAGAGGTTTGCGCATTCTATATGGGAGACAAGCAAAACACATTTCTAAGGTATAATGCAATTAAGACAGCCTCGCCATGAAGGTGGCTGCAGCGTACATAAGTACATAAGTATTGCCATACTGGGAAAGACCAAAGGTCCATCAAGCCCAGCATCCTGTTTCCAACAGTGGCCAATCCAGGTCACAAATACCTGGCGAGATCCCAAAAAAGTACAAAACATTTATACTGCTTATCCCAGAAATAGTGGATTTTCCCCAAGTCCATTTAATAATGGTCAATAGACTTTTCCTTTAGGAAGCCGCCCAAACCATTTTTAAACTCCGCTAAGCTAACCGCCTTTACCACATTCTCTGGCAATGAATTCCAGAGTTTAATTACACGTTGAGTGAAGAAATATTTTCTCCGATTCATTTTAAATTTACTACATTGCACCTTCATCGCATGCCCCCTAGTCCTAGTATTTTTGGAAAGCGTAAACAGACGCTTCACATCCACCCCACATCCACCCGTTCAACTCCACTCATTATTTTATAGACCTCTATCATATCTCCTCTCAGCCGCCTTTTCTCCAAGCTGAAGAGTCCTAGCCGCTTTAGCCTTTCCTCATAGGGAAGTTGTCCCATCCTCTTTATCATTTTCGTCGCCCTTCTCTGCACCTTTTCTAATTCCAATATAGCCTTTTTGAGATGCGGCGACCAGAATTGAACACAATATTCGAGGTGTGGTCGCACCATGGAGCGATACAAAGGCATTATAACATCCTCATTTTTGTTTTTCATTCCTTTCCTAATAATACCTACCATTCTATTTGCTTTCTTAGCCGCAACAGCACACTGAGCAGAAGGTTTCAACGTATCATCAACGACAACACCTAGATCCTTTTCTTGGTCTGTGACTCCTAACGTAGAACCTTGCATGACGTAGCTATAATTTGGGTTCCTCTTTCCCACATGCATCACTTTGCACTGCTCACATTAAACGTCATCTGCCATTTAGACGCCCAGTCTCCCAGTCTCATAAGGTCCTCTTGTAATTTTTCACAATCCTCCGCGATTTAACGACTTTGAATAACTTTGTGTCAACAGCAAATTTAATTACCTCACTAGTTACTCCCATCTCTAGGTCATTTATAAATATGTTAAAAAGCAGCGGTCCCAGCACAGACCCCTGGGGAACCCTACTAACTACCCTTCTCCATTGAGATACTGACCATTTAACCTACTCTCTGTTTTCTATCATAACCAGTTTTAAATCCACAATAGAAACACTACTTCCTACCCCATGACTCTCCAATTTCCTCTGGAGTCTTTCATGATGTACTTTGTCAAACACCTTCTGAAAATCCAGATACACAATATTAACCGGCTCACCTTTATCCACATGTTTGTTCACCCCTTCAAAGAAATGTAGTAGATTGGTGAGGCAAGATTTCCCTTCACTAAATCCATGTTGACTTTGTCTCATTAATCCATGCTTGTGAATATGCTCTGTAACTTTGTTCTTAATAATAGTCTCTACCATTTTGCCCGGCACCAACGTCAGGCTCACCGGTCTATAATTTTCCAGATCTCCTCTAGAAACTTTTTTAAAAATTGGCGTTACATTGTCCACCCTCCAATCTTCCGGTACCACGCTCGATTTTAAGGATAAATTACATATTACTAACAATAGCTCAGCAAGCTCATTTTTCAGTTCTCTCAGTACTCTGGGATGAATACCATCCGGTCCAGGAGATTTGCTACTCTTCAGTTTGTAGAACTGCCCCATTACATCCTCCTGGTTTACAGAGAGTTCTGTAGAGGCAGGACGCTGAGCCTTGGGATTGTCTGTGCAAATTGTGCTGGAATAACATGGTTAAGTGCAAGGGGAAAGATAAGTGTTCTTTCGAAAATACTTTGCTAATTTGCTGATTTGTGAAGGCTTTGCACAGAATATGAATTTGGCATAATAAAGAGCCACTAGAGAATATTATTATCACGATTATTTTCACAAATTGTTTAGAGTGTAGAGAGCAACATGACATACTGGAGGGTTTTTTTGAGCCAATGATGAACAGAGGATAGATGTGTATCCGTTTCAGCTCCAATAGACAGTTATATAGTCTAGGAGCTCTGTGAGGCTCTTTTTTCCTCCTTTAAAATTCAAAAATAAAAATTCATAATTAATAGAATAAATTATAATCACTGATTTTTTTTGCATCAGTTTCAGTATTGCTCAGTGGAAAATGTAGTATAGTGGTATTAAATATTATTTATGTGCAAGGGGAAAACATGTACTTACCACCTGAATCAAGTGTTAACTCCTCTTCTGTGCAGCAAACTATCCTGAGCTATGCAGGCTCTGTCCCTGGCGTCAAATCCTCAGGACCGGTGTTCGAGGAACCTCACACAGAGCATCTCTGATGCAAACTTGAGCCCCAAGGTTCACGTGATTTCACCCAAACCCAGAAGAGGTGATGTCTCCAGATACTGAAGTGGTTCCTAGAATACACCTGTTAGGTGTAGCAGCAGTGACTTCTGAAGTGGAGATGAAGCCAAGTGCAGTTGGAATTGGTGAAGTAGTGGGTCGAGCGCAGGATTCAATTCAATTCAGGTCTTATATATACCACTAATATCCCGTTTAGGGTTCAGTGCATCTTAGGTGGGACAAAATGTTGAAGGAGTGATGAAACATGGTCAAAGCGTGAGGCATGGCAAAGAATCTGTGCAGCTGTACATTATAGCATTTGAAGTCTTTTAAGATGATATTTAGTAATTCCCGCATAAACAACATTGCAGTAGTCAAATCTTGAATGGAGAAAAGCATAGAACAGAGAGTGTCATACTCCAATAGGCTGCAAATTGCTCTTAGCTTACGTAAAAGGAAAAAAAAAACATTTTCACCACCTGTGATACCTGCGGTCCAAAGAACAGAACGGAGTCTAGAATCCAAGACAGCGAAAGGATTGAACTGGGGAGATAAACCTATCAAACTGAAATGGAGTAACATTTGGCGGAGACAAAGGCCCTGTAACCCAGCAGGCCACTGTTTTTTTCTGATTTAAGACTAAATGATGATCTTTTAGCCAATCTGCAGCCTGTTCTAGGTAGGTTTGGAGTGTTAGGGCTGGTATAATAAACTAGAAGAAAGTCATTGGTATATGAAAAAGAACTGATCCCCAAGGACTGGATAAGTAACGCCAGGGGACTAACAAACAGATTTAAAAGCGTTGTTGACAACACCAAGGCCTGAGGGACCCCACAGGTTAGCAGGAAAGAAGCAGAAACTGAAGAGCTTCTGCTTAACTAGTTTTCTCTTCTTCCCTCATAAGTTAGTACATAAGTATTGCCACACTGGGACAGACCAAGGGTCCATCAAGCCCAGCATCCTGTTTCCAACATTGGTCAATCCAGGTCACGTATACCTGGCAAGATTCTGAAAAAGTTCAATACATTTTATGCTGCTTATCCCAGAAATAAGCAGTGGATTTTCCCCAAGTCAATTAAATAATGGTCTATGGACTTTTCCTTTAGGAAGCTGTCCAGACCTTTTAAAAATCCCGCTCACCTAACCGCCATTACCACATTCTCTGGCAACAAATTCGAGTTTTTTACACGTTGAGTGAAGAAATATTTTCTCCGATTCATTTTAAATTTACTAATTTGTAGCTTCATTCCATGCCCCCTAGTCCTAGTATTTTTGGAAAGAGTAAACAAACGATTCACATTTACCCATTCCACACCATTCATTATTTTATAGACCTCTATCTTATCTCCCTTCAGCCGTCTTTTCTCCAAACTGAAGAGCCCTAGATGCTTCAGCCTTTCCTCATAGGGAAGTCATCCCATCCCCTTTATCATTTTTGTCACCCTTCTCTGTACCTTTTCTAATTCCACTATCAGCCTTATTTTCGAAAGTGCTGGGCGCCCATATTTTGACCCAAATCGGGAGATGGGTGCCCATCTCGCAAAGGCGCCCAAATCGGTATAATCGAAAGCCGATTTTGGGCGTCTTCAACTGCACTCAGTCGCGGCAACGAACAAAGTTGATGTGGGGTGTCGGAGGCGTAGTGAAGGTGGGACTGGGGCGTGTTTATTGGCCGAGGAGAGATGGGTGCCCTCGGCCAATAATCGAAAAAAGAAAGGCGTTTTTACCGCGAATTTGGGTCACTTTTTTTTATTATTATTTATTTATTTATTTATACTTTCAAATTATACATCTTATCAAAAGAAGCATACACAGATAACAAACATTCAAAACAAAATCATTATTTTCTTGAGACAAATACTTGTCTCAATTAAGGTAATAAAGATTACTTATTATCGACCACCATATGAGAAATACTTAAATGGAACCAAGATACATATTTATCATATATAGTAATAATAATCAGAACATTACAAACTTAGGGTACATTCTCAGCCTATCTTACAGTTTCCATATGGGAACCTATACTTTCACGTATACATTCTCAGCTTCTTTAGAACTCACAAATTCCTCGAGTTGCTTTGGATCAAAAAACTGATAATTGTTCTGTTGGTAAATAAACCGACAGACACAAGGAAATTTAAGAGTAAACGTTGCCCCCAATATTTAAAGTTCTCTGACGCAGTGCCAAAAAGGCCTTACGTCTACATTGAGTCTGTCTTGCGAGATCCGGAAAAATTCTAACTTTAGATCCAAAAAACATCAAGTCTAAATGTTTAAAGAATAACTTTAATACAATTTCCCTATCTATCTCAAGTGCAAATGTTACCACTGCTGTTGTCCTTTGGGTAACCACCTCTAAAGAAGACTGCAAAAAGGACATGAAGTTCATTCCTCCATCCACAACATCATGGTTACTTCCAGGTTTAGCAGGTAAATTACCCTTGTTATGGGTGGCAGAGACTTACCCGGCATCCCTAGGACTGCCATCAAATATTTTTTGACCATATCTATCACGGAAATAATAGGAGATCTGGGGAAATTGATATGCTGCAAATTAAGTCATCTCTGCTGGTTCTCAAGATATTCCATTTTCCGTTTGGCAAAATTACTGTCCTTAATTGTAGCTTTATTCAAATTCTCCAGTTTCTGAAATTTTTCTTCAAGCATTTGTGTGGCAGACAACTGTCGGGCATTAATTTGCTCTTGAGCCAATAAGGCTTCTGATAGTAATTTAATTTCTCCAGCATTTTTAACCAACGCTACATGTAGCGAAGAGTGCATCGAAAAAGTTAAGTCCCGTGGAGGGGCATAATTGAACAAAAACGTCTATCTCCATGGGCGTTTATCTCCGAGAACGGGTCCATGAAGGGGCGGACCGAACCGTATTTTCGAAAAAAATAGACGTCCATGTTTTATTCGACAATTTGTGAGCTGGGCGTTTTTGTTTTTCAGTGATAATGGAAAATGAAAGCGCCCAGGTCAAAAATGAATAAATCCAAGGCATTTGTTCTTGGGAGGGTGCCAGGAGTCGTAGTGCACTGGTCCCCCTCACATGCCAGGACACCAACCGGGCACCCTAGGGGGCACTTTTACAAAAACAAAAAAAAAGGTAAAAGAGCTCCCAGGTGCATAGCACCCTTCCCTTGGGTGTTGAGCCCCCCAAATGCCCCTCAAAACCCACCACCCACAAGTCTACACCATTACTATAGCCCTAAGGGGTGAAGGGGGGCACCTAAATGTGGGTACAGTGGGTTTGGGGGGGCGGTTTGGAGGGCTCCCATTTACCAGCACAAGTGTAACATGTGGGGGGGGGATGGGCCTGGGTCCACCTGCCTGAAGTCCACTGAACCCCCTAATAACTGCTCCAGTGACCTGCATACTGCTGCCAGGGAGGTGGGTATGACATTTGAGGGTGAAAATAAAAAGTTGTGAAACGGCATATTTTGTGGTGGAAGGGGGTTTGTGACCACTGGGGGAGTCAGGGGAGGTCATCCCCGATTCCCTCCAGTGGTCATCTGGTCATTTAGGGCACTTTTTGGGGCCTTATTCGTGGAAAAACAGGGTCCAGGAAAAGTGCCCTAAATTCTCGCTAAAAACGCATATTTTTCTTCCATTATCGGCGAAAGGCGCCTATCTCTGATCGCCCAATAACCACGCCCCAGTTCCGCCTTCACCACGCCTTCGACACGCCCCCATCAACTTTGTCCGCATCCGCGATGGAGTGCAGTTGAAAACGTCCAAATTCGGCTTTCGATTATACCGCTTTATTCGTTTTTGTGAGATAAACGTCTATCTCCCGATTTGGGTCGCAATATAGACGTTTTTCTTTTTCAATTATAAGCTGGATAGTGAGTCCATAGTCACTACGGCAGGTTTTACAACTCCTACATTTAAATCAAGAAGGGGAGCGTTGGAAATCTGTTTTAAGCCATCACTCATAACTGAGGAAAAGTTTTTAAATCTCTGTCCTACCAGATCTCCCTCATGTCCATTGCATTTGGTTGGGCTCCCTTCCTTGTGGATCCTCTCCAATTCAGGCATGGGATCCTCCAAGTCACAAACCTCTCGCTCACTTCCTGATTGAGGAGGCGCCGCACGGGCATCGGGGCTAAGAGAAGCCCCGTCTGCACTGCTGACCGAGTTGATAGAAGCCGGTCTGATAGCAGGAGAAAATGTCGCCCGAGGTCCCAGAGTTACACTGAAACTTTCCAGGGTTGTCTGCCTCGAGAGGGGGATTCCGGCGGGGATAACAGGAGCCTCCCTCACCTTTCCTCTCCACTTCCCCATAGCAAGGGTATTCGGACACCTCTCGTGGTTCTGTACTGGAGCGTCTCTGAGCGCGTCTGAGGTAACGTCTCACATCAGTGCCATCTTGATTCTCGAATTTGGGTCACTTTTTTTGGACCCTTTTTTTTCACGAACAAGTCCCAAAAAAGTGCCCTAAATGACCAGATGACCACCGGAGGGAATCGGGGATCACCATCCCTGACTCCCCCCAGTGGTCACTAACCCCCTCTCACCAAAAGAAAAACAACTTTAACAACTTTTTTTCCAGCTTGTATGCCAGCCACAAATGCCATACCCAGCTCCATCACAGCAGTATGCAGGTCCCTGGAGCAGTTGTTAGTGGGTGCAGTGGACTTCACCCAGGTGGACCCAGGCCCATCCCCCCTACCTGTTACACTTGTGGTGGTAAATGGGAGCGCTCCAAACCGCCCCCAAAACCCACTGTACCCACATGTAGGTGCCCCCCTTCAGCCATAAGTGCTATGGTAATGGTGTAGAGTTGTGGGCAATGGGTTTTGGGGGGGATTTGGGGGGCTCAGCACCCAAGGGAAGGGAGCTATGGACTTGGGAGGTATTTAACTTTTTTTAACTTGTTACAAGTGCCCCCTAGGGTGCCCGGTTGGTGTCCTGGCATGTGAGGGGGACCAGTGCACTATGAATCCTGGCCCCTCCCATGACCCAATGCCTTGGATTTGTTCGTTTTTGAGCTGGGCGCCTTCGGTTTCCATTATCGCTGAAAAATGAAACTGCCCAGCTCAAATCCACACAAATCCGATGCATTTGCCCAGCACAAACCGTATTATCGAAAAAAAAAGATGGGCGCCCATTTTTTTCGAAAATACGGTCTCTCCAGCCCCTTCACGTACCCATTCTCGGAGATAGACGCCCATGGAGATGGGCGTTCGCGTTTGATTATGACCCTCCACATCTTCTTTTTCTTTATTACTGTGATATGTATGTCAATATTCCTTATAATTGGTCATGTTTTTCCTTTTCCTTCTAGGTAATTGGAAAGGATTGCTTACATAGTAATGTTATGTAAGGAATATTTTACTGTAGTCAAGTTTTCTTGATCTATGTTTGTAAAATCATATTAAAAACATAATAAAACATAATAAGAAAAAGAGACAGCTTCGCCACGGCGTATTTCATTAGCCTGAACCCACATAGTCCTTGCAACTTCAGCAAATGTGTGCCTTTTAATCTCTTCCATACTATAACGCATCAGGGAGGGTACTGCTGCCTGCCCTGGGTCTCCTTTCATATAACTCATGCAGCTTCAAGATCAAGTGAGGCAACCTCATTTTGCTTTTGTGTGACATAGACCCAGGCACGGTTTTTGCAGCGCCGTTATGATTCTGCTGTCACAGATGTTTTCCTCTGATACCATGAAAGTGGAAGAAAAATAAAAGCAGGCCAAAGCTTAAAATAGCAGGCTCCAGTAACAGGTGCCCTGTGGCTTTATGTTAAACGGATGTAAAAAGCCAAGCTGGTGGGGAGGAAGCGAGTATTCAGGAAGCTTGTCCAGAGTACAGACGCAAGTACAGCCTTATTCTTAGTAAATAACGGATAAGCCCCAACAGTAATGTGGTTTTACAAATCTTTGATTTTGGCCTTTCACCTGAATCTAAAGTTTAATTTCATTTAACTTATAGGGCCTTTTACTAAGCCGTGGTAGCGTTTTTGGCACACGCTAAAAGTAAGTGTGCGCTAAATGCTAGAGACACGTGGAGGAGAATTTTCGACTGAGGACGCCAATCTCTAAGGGCGCCCATCTCCGAGGAGGGCTCTGCAAAGGGGCGGGGCCGACAGTATTATCGAACAAAATGGGCGTCCATCTTTCGTTTCGATAATACGGTTGGGGGGCACCCAAATCTCAACATTTAGGTCAACATTAAAGATGGTCGACCCAAATGCTGAGATCACCGGATTTAGAGATGGGTGCCCTCGGTTTTCGCCGATAATGGAAACCGATGGCGCCCATCTCAAAAACGAACAAATCCAAGGTATTTGGTTGTGGGAGGGGCCAGGATTCGTAGTGCACTGGTCCCCCTCACATGCCAGAGCACCAACCGGGAACCCTAGGGGGCACTACAGTGGACTTCGCAAATTGGTCCCAGGTGCATAGCTCCATTACCTTGGGTGCTGAGCCCCCCAAAACCCTCCCAAAACCCACTCCCCACAACTATACACCACTACCATAGCCCTAGGCGATGAAGGGGGGCACCTACATGTGAGTACAGTGGGTTTCGGGTGGGTTTTGAAGGGCTCCCATTTTCCACCACAAGTGTAACAGGTAAGGGGGGGGATGGGCCTGGGTCCGCCTGCCTGAAGTCCACTGCACCCACTAAAACTGCTTCAGGGACCTGCATACTGCCGCGATGGACCTGAGTATGACATTTGAGGCTGGCATACAGGCTGGCAAAAAAAAGTTTTTAAAGTTGTTTTTTTGAGGATGGGAGGGGGTGAGTGACCACTGGGGGAGTCAGGGGAGGTGATCCCCGATTCCCTCCGGTGGTCATCTGGTCAGTTCGGGCACTTTTTTGGGACTTGAACCTGCAAAAAAGGGACCAAATAAAGTGGACCAAATTCTCGCCAGGGACGCCTTTCTTTTTTCCATTACCGGCCGAGGGCGCCCATCTCTTAAGCACGCCCCTGTCCCGCCTTTGCTACCCTTCCAGCATGCCCCTGGGAACTTTGGCCATCCTGGTGATGGAAAGCAGTTGGAGCCGGCCAAAATCGGCTTTCGATTATACTGATTTCGCCGGCTTGTGTCGGAAGATGGCCAGTGATCGCCTTCGAAAATAAGCTGGATATGTATTTAGCACATGCTTATTTTTAGTGCACACCAAAAACGCTACTGCGGCTTAGAAAAAGACCCCCTTAATGTAAAGGGCAAATTTATAGTCCGCCTTTTTGCTCTTCAGAATGACAATAAAACAGAATACAGTTAAAACAACATATAACCCCCGAGATTGTATATATGTTGGGCATGATCCAAGATGTGTGCCCGATTAAATTGGCTAACGAGCCAATTAGTGCCAATAATTGGATACTAATTGGCACCAATTTGTAGTTGGGCACACATCTCGCTAGGCACTATTAAGAACATAAGAACATTTCTGGGTCAGATCAATGGTCCATCTAGCCCAGCATCTTGCTTCCAACTGTGGCCAATCCAGTTCACAAGTACCTGGCAGAATCCCAAATAGTAGCAGCAATGTGCACCCAGATCCCATAGTGCACTACCCACAAGGGTGCATGGCCATGGGAGGTGCATGGGCAGGTCACGAGCATTCCTATAATTTGAGTGTTATTGAATACCGGGGATGTGTTTCCCAAATTGGGTGCCAAAAATTGCACCTGGTTTCAGCAGGCTAAGTCTTGGCACCCAAATTTGGGTGTAAAAACTCTTAACCAGATCAGATTTTTTTACATTTGTACCCTGCGCTTTCCCACCCATGGCATGTGGCAATGGAGGGTTAAGTGACTTGCCCAGAGTCACAAGGAGCTGCCTGGGCCTGAAGTGGGAATTGAACTCAGTTCCACAGGACCAAAATCCACCACCCTAACCACTAGGCCACTCTTCTCCTCACTCAAACAATTCAGGGTAACCCCAACCAAACAGTGAATCACAGCATGAACATTTCCAACTTGGCTAATATGCTAATATGTGCTAATATTTTTGAGGGCCATACTCTGATGACAAAATTAGTGCATGACCATCAAAAATATTAGCACGTGAGCACTTACCAGTACCTATTTCATAGGTGGTAAGGACTCAGATGCTAATCCTGCGTTAATCAGCATGCGGTAATGTGGATGCGCTAATTGATTAGCACAGAAACACCCACTCTCTGCCTGACATGCCCCCTCCCAGAAAAATAAAAAAAATATTTTATAACGCATGGTTTGCGTGCACAGATCCAAAACTTGCCACAGGATGCCTGAGCATGTTCTACAGTAAACCATTTCAACCTCTGGTAAGCATGTGCTAGCACTTGCCACAGCTTAGCAGTGACGATCCTAGGTCGGCTGCCACCCAGGGCGGATCGCCGATGCGCACCCCCCCCGGGTGCAGCATGACCCCCCTCCTGGCGTGATGACACCCCCCCAGCGCAATGACACCCCCCCCCCCCCCCACGAATGCATTCTTGGCTGCTAGGAGTAGCTGCGCGGCTCTTGGCTCCGTTGGCTCCCTGCTCCCTCTGACCTGGAACAGGAAGTAACCTGTTCCAGGGCAGAGGGAGCAGGGAACCAGCGGAGCCGACAGGCGCACGCCTGCTCTCTGCACCCCTCCAGTGGCGTGCACTCGGAGCGGACCGCCCCCACCGCCCCACCCTTGGTACGCTGCTGCAGCTTAGTTAAAGGACCCCAGAGCATCTTAAATTAAGGCTGATCACTTATACCAGTCCTGGCGCTGCTGTAATTGCCCATGCCTAAATATTAACAAGGACAAACATAAATTATAATATTTTATAATTTATGCACATATTTAATTTATTGGGATTTATAAACAAACTTTATGAAGAGATTCACTCAAGGTGGTGTACAGCAGGTGCAGTTTAAAAAACACACAGGAAATATCTCTACGCAGGAAAGTCCAAACAGGGAAAAGTAGAGGCTGAACAAAGGCGAATCCACCACTGGAGACGTATACCAAACTTTATTAATGCAGATATTGAAGGACCCGACACAGCCCGTGTCTCGGCGTATTACACCGCCTGCATCAGGCATCAAATAAATAGTTCATCCAAAAAGACTTATGTCCAACTCTGCATATATCAGAAAAAGGAAACTATGATCCTTTCGGAATGATTAAAGGACATACGCAAATAAACCACTGCTGCAAACTCTATGGGATCTGCTCAAGTGTTGAAACATTCCGAAAGGATCATAGTTTCCTTTTTCTGCTATATGCAGAGTTGGACATAAGTCTTTTTTGATGAACTATTTATTTGACCCCTAATGCAGGCGGTGTAATACGCCGAAACATGGGCCGTGTCGGGTCCTTCAATATCTGCATTAATAAAGTTTGATATACATCTCCAGTGGTGGATTCGCCTTTGATCAGCCTCTACATTTCCCAGCAGGTGCAATTTAACATAAAATTTACACATTTTTAACTGCATAACAATAGTAAAAAACCAAGAATAAACTAAATATAATATGGGGCCCTTTTAGAGTGGCGGTAAGCTCAACGTGGGCTTACCGCTCGCTTTTCTGGGACTACCGCCGGCCCAACGCAGCCACCAGCCATAGTCCTGCCCCGAGCACATACCACTTCCGGAGGGAAAAAGACCCCCCCCCCGGAAATGGCTTGCGCAGCGGTAATCCGGCGGTAATTAGGCATCACCGCACGCTGCCCGGTTAGCGCGGGAGCCCTTATCACCACCTCAGTGGGTTGCGGTAAGGACTCCCCGCCACATGGCCACATGGTAAGAGTTCTCTTACACTATGGCCATGTGTGTCTGGGGGCTTTTTTACCTGCTGCGGTAAAAAGGGACCTGGCACGTGGGAAAAACAGCCTCTGCCCATAGCGCAGGGCCCTTTTTCCCACAGCTTGGTAAAAAGACCCCAAAATGAGGTAAACCTGAACCCTAATAATAGAACTACCATGACACAGTATCAAAAATATATGCATGTAACAGCACTGGAATTCAAATACCTGAGACATAATACAATGTTAGCATAATATTAATGATACACCTAACAAGCATACATGTGCTCTGCCTACACTGCACCCACACCCCACCATGTACTTACCCATCGCCACAGTACGCACCATTAAGCAAGGCACATATTTTTATGCTGGTTATGATTTTATAATATGTTGCCACATACATTAAAGTCTAAGGGGCCCTTTTACTAAGCAGCGGTAAGCCTGAGGATCTGCAAAGCGATGCATGTGGGAAAGAGGAACCCGAACTATAGCTAAGCGATGCAAGATTCCATGTTAGGAGTCACTGACCAGGAAAAGGATTTAGGAGTCATCGATGATAGTTTGAAACCCTCTGCTCAGTGTGCTCGGCAGCAAAGACAGCAAACAGAATGTTAGGTATTATTAGGAAAGGAATGGGAAATAAAAACGAGGATGTTATAATGCCTTTGTATCGCTCCATGGTGCGACCGCATCTTGAATACTGTGTGCAATTCTAGTCACCACATCTCAAAAAACATATAATGGAATTAGAAAAGGTACAGAGAAGGGCGATGAAAGTGATAAAGGGGATGAGACGACTTCCCTATGAGGAAAGGCGGAAATGGCTTCGGCTCTTCAGCTTGGAGAATAGACAGCTGAGGGGAGATATGACAGAAGTATATAAAATACTGAGTGGAGTGGAATGGGTAGACATGAATCGCTTGTTTACTCTTTCCAAAAAATACTATCAATAGAAATCAAACAAAATAAAACATGAAAAAGAAAATAAGATGATACCTTTTTTATTGGACATAACTTAATACATTTCTTGATTAGCTTTCGAAGGTTGCCCTTCTTCGTCAGATCGGAAATAAGCAAATGTGCTGACAGTGTATATAAGTGAAAACATTCAAGCATTACTATGACAGTCTGACAGGGTGGGAGGATGGGGGTGGGTAGGAGGTATGCATGGGGACATCAAAGCATATCATTGAAATTCTAACAGGATAGGTGTGGATAGGTGAGGGGAGGGTGATCAACAGAGAAATACAGCTTTATGGTTTATAATGGGCTAGGAACCCCAGACCCTTGTTAAGTCCTTTCTGTTGGGTGTTAAAATATTCAATCATTCTGACTTCAAAGGTCTTACGTTCTTGTATGGTTTTAAAGTTACCTTTCAGGATTCTCACTGTGAAATCACTGGTACAGTGTCCTGGTCCTGTAAAATGCTGACCAACAGGGGTGGGAGCCCTACTGGCACCAGTATTGTTCATGTGATGTCTATGTAAATTGAATCTTGTCTTAAGCATCTGGCCTGTTTCTCCAATATAGCATCCTTCGTTACATTCATTACACACTCCTCTACAAAAAATACTAGAACTAGGGGGGCACGCAGTGGAGCTACAAAGTAGTAAATTTAAAATGAATTGGAAAAAATATTTCTTCACCCAACGTGTAATTAAACTCTGGAATTCGTTGCCAGAGAATGTGGTAAAAGCAATTAGCTTAGCAGGGTTTAAAAAAGGTTTGGGTAGCTTCTTAAAAGAAAGGTCCATAAGCCATTATTAAAATGGACTTGGGAAAATCCACTGCTTATTTCTGGAGTAAGCAGCATAAAATGTATTGTACTGTTTTAGGATCTTGCCAGATACTTGTGACCTAGATTGGCCACTGTTGGAAACAGGATGCTGGGCTTGATGGACCTTTGGTCTGTTCCAGTATGGCAATACTTATGTACTTACTGTGCAGCAATCCAAAACTAGTACCAGCCCAATGCGGGCACCGGCAGTAGTTCCATCCCCAGTGCGTGCCATTTCTGATGCTAGGGAAAACAGGTCCCTATTTTTTACCGCAGCAGTTACCCAGTGGTAGGCACTGCCCTGTTACTGCTGGGTTAACGTGGGAGCCCTTGCCTCCACCTCAATGGTTGGCAGTAAGTGCTCCTCCCCCGCATGGCCATGTGGTAAGTGCAATCTTATCATATGGCCATTTTTTTCAGCCTTTTACCTGCTGCGGTAAAAACGGCCTCAAGTGCAGCAAAAACTGCAGCTGCCACTATCGCAGGACCCTTTTACCACTGCTTAATAAAAGAGCCCCTAAAATAACCCCTGGTTAGATGCTTACTTGCGCCTAAAGGTACACACCCACTTATAAATGTACCCTCCTGAATTTAATTTGTGCACACTCAAAAGTTCTGATGCACATGAAATTTATTTTATTAACACAAATGTGAAAAACATGCTGGTGAAAACATATCAAGGAAAGAAGCCAAAAATTTAACAGAAAATGTTTTCCCTAGGCACATTCCTACAAGTTAATGAGGTATCAGATCATTAACTGTGCCATGTTCACTGCATGAGTAATAAGTTGGCAACACACTGCCACTTTTCCGTGGAGTTGTTCACAAAAGTTTTATGATTTCATTTTCATGTTCTGTAAAGTAGTAATTCTGAATCAGGAGGGAGATTTAGCAAGCTTTCCGGACAAAAACAAAATGGGAATTTTATATTTAAAACAAACCCTTATATGAAACAAAATATGTAAACTGGGAACAGAAGGCAAGATATTCAACAAACTAGTTAGCCCAATCTGTATAAAAAGAGGGAGGAACCCCCCATTTAAAGAAGGAACGAAGCCCCTGAAAAAAATCACCATGATAGGTCAGAAAACCTCCATCGATATTAACTAAGAGGGACCCAAGAACTTCTCAGATCGGGCTGTCAAGGTTGTTGAATATTTAAAAACAAACTCATTAAAATGTTCTTGATTATAGTTTGGTAGAAGTTACCAGCAAGGCATTGTTAAAGCATGAACTCTGGGCTTCACTTTTCCAACAAGTTGACTGATTGATCTTCCCTTGTGCTGTCGGTTTCTTTCCGGCTCGTTTGCTGATGCACTGCTTGCACAGATCACAGAATTCTGTACTGTACCTACTTGAAAGTTAGTTCAACTGGTTTAGTAACCTTTCTGCATGCATCTCATATCCATTTATATTATATTAACTTTCACTTATTCCACAGGATAACTCATACCTCTTTGAAACTTTGGAAATAGGCTTGCAACTGTAAACCAGCCATAGGATCTGATTGTTAACCCTAATTAGAAGTCTACATTGTGAGAAGGATATGACAGTATTTTATTTTTGTTTTTGTTACATTTGTATCCCGCGCTTTCCCTCTCATAGCAGGTTCAATGCGGCTTACAATTATATACAGGTACTTATTTGTACCTGGGGCAATGGAGGGTTAAGTAACTTGTCCAGAGTCACAAGGAGCTGCCTGCAGTAGGAATTGAACCCAGTTCCCCAGGACCAAAGTCCACCACACTAACCACTATCCATTTCTTTATTTATTTACTGCTCTTGTTAAAGAAATTCACCCAAGATGGTGTACAGCAAGAACAGTCTGGTCATAGTAACCAATTACAGCAGTAAAAATATTCAAATAACTGTACACATTATGGCATAGTATTCTATATATAATGTCAACCCAATATGCGATAAAACATTTTAATAGATATCATAGTGTAGTGATTCCCAAACCTGATCCTGTCATGCTTTCAGGATATCCACAATAAATATTCATGAGACAGATTTACATGCAGTGGAGCAGTGTTGCAAATATCTCTCATAAATATTGTGGTTCAAAATAGGAGGGACTATTAGCAAGAAGCTATGAGGCAATTATCAGATGAGTCGTTTCATGAAAGCCGATTCTGATCCTACTGCTATGTATCAACAGCAATTGTATTCACTCTTGATTTCTGCCTCCCGTGCTGGTATTTTATCTTCACGGGAGTTTAAATATCTTTACAACTGTAATCCTAAGGTCCCTGTTATTTATTTTGCTCCTAAAATTCACAAAACCCTTTCCCACCCCCACCCCCCACCCCTGGTCGCCCTATAGTATCCAGTTGCAGCTCGTTGTTCAAGCCGTTGTCACAATTTTTGGATTTTCATTTATGGCCATGTTGGGCAAGAATTTCCTCGTATGTGAGGGATTCTTGGCATTTGCTTCAGTTGCTTGATAATTTTGAGATATCTGAGGAGAATAACGTTACATTAGTCACTTTGGATGTGAGAGCACTCTACACTAATATACCTCAAAGAGTGGCAGTTAATATGATGGAGGGTTTGTTTAATTTGTTACCGCTATCTGCTGAAATGGTTACGTTGTTGGTTAATATGGCTAAATTGGTTATATATAACAATTGTTTTGCGCATGGCCAGAAATTTTTCCATCAGATAAAGGGTGTCGCCATGGGGGCTACGGTTGCCCCCACGGTGGCATGCCTTTATATGTCTAAATTTGAGGAACTATATATGTACCCATCATGCTTTTTTTCAGATGCTGTGGGCTGGCTGAGATATATAGATGATGTTCTTTTAATTTGGAGGGGCGATATGACGAATTTAAATCTGTTCATTGAGTATTTAAACTCTGTGGATCATAATATTTTCTTTGAACATCACATAGGTGGGTCGAGCATTAACTTTTTGGATGTTAATTTGGGTTCGACTGGTAATCAGTTCACCACAAATTCATTTTGCAAGCCCACCGATTGTAACGCCATTTTACACTATCACAGCCATCACCCTGAAAGTCTGAAAAATAGTATTCCGGGTAGTCAGCTCCTGTGCATACTTAGGTTGTGTAGTTCGTGAGATACGTTCCAGGAACAGGCAAGGGTCACGTTAGTCCGGTTTCAGCAGCGGGGGTATCCTTCCAAGATATTACAAAGGGTGGTTAAGCGAGCGTTTAATGTGCAACGGGAATGGTTTACTTCAGGTTCAGTGAAGTCCTCATCACGTTTGGCATGTGTGTTGCTTATACCCATGCGTCTACATCAGTCGTACAAATAGTTAAGAAACGGTTGTCGATATTGTCTATACATCCGCAGTTTCAAAATATGCCGATGTTCGTGTTTACGAGAGGTCAGAATTTGGGGGAGAGACTCTTCCCGCATGGGGGAGGAGATTACCATGATAGCACTCTGACAACGAATGATATGGGCCATTTTTGCTGTGGACAGTGTGTCTATTGTCAGTATGCGCTACACGTGAATGAAATCCTGATACCGCATCGACAAGGCCAGATGTTTCATCTACGGAGGCACACTGATTGTAACTCTGCTCAATGTATATATGGCATTATTTGCCCATGTGGCCTGTGGTACATTGGGCAGACTGTGCAGAAAGTTAAGACTCGTATTGCCCAGCATCTTAGCAATCTGTGTCTGCAACATGTGGAAGCCCCTCTTGTATCTCACTGGCTACAGGCAGGGCATGTAACCCAAGATTTAAGATTTGTAGTGCTGCAGACGGTTACAGCCCCCCCCCCTGGGGGGGGGGGGGTACAATGTTATTAAGGAAAGAGCAGTGTATTATTTTTCAGTGGAAGACTATTGCCCCTCAGGGCCTTAACAAGGAAATTGAGTGGCTTGCCCTTTAAATTGATGGGGTTATATAAAAGGGGATCCTGGCACGCTCCATACACATGCGCAGGCGTCGTGGGTGATGTTTCTGCTGCATAGCATGGGCGCGTGAGTGAGTTCCCAGCGACCCATGTATGGCCGGTAAAAGAATTAAAGAATTAGGTTTAATGTAAAATGTGAGGTAGGTGATAGTTTAAATTAATGTTTGTGTTTGGTTTTGATGTGTATATATTTTCAAAAAAATTTTTATTCACATTAAAATTAAAAAATAAAAAGTAACGTAACTTGCATTAAAAATGACCTGACACGGCCGTGTTTCGGCCCAAAGGCCTTTGGGCTGAAACACGGCCGTGTCGGGTCATTTTTAATGCAAATTACGTTACTTTTTATTTTTTAATTTTAATGTGAATAAAAATTTTTTTGGTATCCTTATTCACTCTCCTCACTTTTTGTCTTTTATCTCACGGCTCCGTGAGGGTTTTTACCTCCTTTTTTGTTTCAGTGTATATATTTTCACCATGCAGACCCTTGATGATGCTCATAAGAGCGAAACACGAATTGTGTAGGGTCAGTGCTCAACACAAGCGTCTTTCCAGAGAAAAGGTCCATTGTAGTGGACGAAATATCGTTTGTTGTTAAAGGATTTTATAGGCATATTTGGAGTGTGACGGATTGGGTGCCATTGTTCCTAAAGCGGAGGAGGTGGCGATTACATACAGCAGTTTGGAGCATTATGATTTGAAACCTTGTGGTGACTATGCCAGCCTGTTGGTCCTCCGTAAGAATTTTGCCATCTGATCCATATAACTTTCTAATCAAGAACTTGTAGAAGTGGTTATGCGCAGCCGTTCATCCTTCAAGTACCCTCCGGGAGGATTTATCACCTGATGCATATAACGTTTTAATTAAGAACTTGTAGGGACGGTTATACAAAGCCGCTCACTCTTTAAATATCTAATTTAAATACTAGTGGTAAAGGTGAATTGCTGCTTTTGGAGTTAAAATGTTATTTGCACTAGTTTGGCCCCATGTTGCACAGTATGCTGTATATTTATGTTAAGGATTTTAATATGTGTATGGCAGGGGCATAGCTAGGTGGGGCCACGGGGGCATGGGCCCCCACAGATTTAGCCCTGACCCCCTCTACTTTTGACCCCCCCCCCCACACCGCCGTCCCTCCCCCACCACTTTCAATCCCCCTTCCCCGCCAACGACGACCCTCCCCCGCCATCACTAGGTACCTTTGCTGGCGGGGATCCCCAATCCCCACCAGCCGAAGTCTTCTTCAGCACCGTTCTCTGGCGCCTTCGCTGATCTGTTTCTGTAAGTCCTGACTCCTGATGTCCTGTGTGCACGTAACATGCAGGACGTGCATGCAGGACGTCAGGAGTCAGGACTCACAGAAACAGATCAGCGAAGGCGCCAGAGACTGGCGCTGAAGAAGACTGGCTGGCGGGGGTTGGGGACCCCCACCAGCAAAGGTACCTGGCGGCGGCAGAGACAGGGGCTGGTTTTTGGAATTTTTTGAATTAAGTTTGAAAAAACATATATGAAAAGTAAAAGTTAAAAGGAAAATAAGTAAGCAAAGAAAGTGAATCTTTAAGTCCGTGAATGTTGTTTTTTTTTTTAATGCTCAGTTGAATTACTGGTTTGATCTGCAATTCCTGAGGCTTTTTCCTCCCCGTTCTGTTTGAATAATTTACATCTATACATTTAGGGCCCCATTTAGTAAAGTGCCCTAGCGTTTTTAGCACATGCTAAAAATTAGTGCGAGTTAACCATGTAGACATCCATGGGAATATTATGAGCATCTACACGGTTAGCATGCGCTAATGCTTAGCATGAGCTAAAAATGCTAACACACCTCTAGCGCAGCTTAGTAAACAGGGCCCATGTAGATTTAAACAACTTTTGCTCTAAAAGAAAGCAGGGTACTGAACACATTTCTAGTGAAGTTTATGTATTTCATACATTTATATTCCGCCTATCTTCCTATATAGATCACAAGTATATTCACATAATTCATAAAACAACACAAAAATCATTAAAACCACAAATATAAAATAAAATTAACAAAGCTGAATAATCAATCAACATAACATTTGATCTTACTTAAACTGTTGAAAAGGTCTGAGTAAATAAATATGCTTTCAAACATTTCTTAAATGTTTAAACTGATGGAATCATTCTAAGATCCACCAGTAACTTGTTCCACTCCTGTAGCCAATTACAGAAAAAGTTCCCATCCTTATATCCACAAAGCAAGTTTTGTACAACACTGAGGTTGATTGACACAAGGTACCCTGAGACCATAAAGATCTGGAAGGTTGATAGACATTAAGGACCTATAATAATGTCCAACATTCTTTAATAGAAGAAAAAAGCAACAAGAGTCTTCAAATCCAGAGCAGGTCCTTTAATCAATTATGTGAATAGATGCTGTACATCATTGACCCAATATGGGCCGTGTTTCGGCATTCAATACCTGCATCGTTAGAGAACTGACTCACTGATACGTTAATTATCATTATCAGAAGCCCAACATTGGACTACATCTTGTTTAGAATTTTTATTTTGTACGACCCCCCCTGATGCGCCAAAACACAACCTGTGTCTGGTCAATGATGTACAGCATCTAATCACATAACTGGTTACATAGTAACATATAGTAACATAGTAGATGACGGCAGAAAAAGACCTGCACGGTCCATCCAGTCTGCCCAAGATAAACTCATGTGTATACCTTACCTTGATTTGTACCTGTCTTTCTCAGGGCACAGACCGTATAAGTCTGCCCAGCAGTTTTTCCTGCCTCCCAACCACCTGTCCCGCCTTCCATCACCGGCTCTGGCACAGACCGTATAAAAGTCTGCCCTCCCCTATCCTCGCCTCCCAACCACCAACCCCTCTTCCCCCCACCTTCCCCCCACCCATTCCGGATCTGAAGGCTCTTGGCACTTTTTTCTTCTACTATTTACTGTGTGCTTTGAATCCCTCTCTGTATTGTTGAGCTTCACAGTATTCTTTAATGCCTTGAATATTAAATGAAACATTTTCAGTTTAACCCTGTTATTTTACTGTTAACCCCAGTTATTAATAACTAGGTCTCACTGCATAAAATGAGACTACCTTCAAGCATTCTGAAGAGCCTCACTGCAAAATGAAGAAAGAGACTCAGCATTGCCATAGGATATTGTGTGCACTAAAGGGAAGTTGACCACAAAACTCCATGTCTAAAGAGCAATGATATGAAGGTGTACAACAGAGAAGACATTTCAGAATGAGTAGACAAAATGAAGAGTGATCTATGCAAAGAGTGGTCAAGTCCTTGGCAGTAAAAATTCAATGTGAACAATTGTAGTCTTACATTTTAGGAGGAAAAATACAATGGGGTGAGCTACTGATGTGTATTGTATGCATGGTGATTATCTGATGAGCTCAATCCTGTACAACAAGGAGACAATAGCCAGAGGAATGAAAGAGTGCCAACGATGCCAAATATTTCCAAGTACATAAATAGGAGTGAGTCAGTAAGGGCTGTACTAGAGACACAATCACTTCTTGCATGGGAAGAAAGGTCATCATAAGATTGTTTCTTCCAGTAAGAAAGGGTAGGCCTGAAGGGTTGGAGGGTAGGGTGTACAAAGTATTACAAGAACACCATATTCTTCCCCTGATACAAGGCTCTCCACTGAGCAATATAGTGACACTACAACCGGAACTTGTACTATCCAGACTGTAATGGCCTTAAATACAAGTCAATTTACACCTCCAACTTTGCATACATGGGCACTCAACTGTGGAATGCTCTACCCAAACTTCAGAAAATTATTGAAATCAGTATTGTTTAAGAAGGCTTATTCTCCAGGTTCAACTTAATTTGAATTAACTCTTACCATTAATAAGATCCAAGGACACTAATTACCTGTTATTATCTCTTGCCTATTGCTGTTTAATTGTTATTTCCTATCTTATTCTCAATTTGTATAATTGTTTTTTCTTGCACTGTAGCCTTACTACAAATCTATGTAAGCCACTTTGAGCCTGCAATCAGTGGGAAAATGTGGGATATAAATGTAATAATAAATAAATAATTTTCCCTATGATATTCAGGTTTATTTACCTTTTATCTGCAGGGCGTGGCTTTGCCTTGTAATTACACTAAAAATGGAGGTTTGGATCTACACCATGCTCAGCTTAAAAGGAAGGTGTAGAGTGTACACAGTTGCCTGTTCCAAAGAACACGAGAATCAACTGAAAATAATGTATTTACTATCTGTGACTATTGGATGAAGTGTGCCGGAATTGCCTGTAACTACCTCAATAACCCACCACACAAAGTCAGCTCAAGTTATCAAGACATCCAAACCTCCTGAAAACTGACCAACACACCCCGAACATGATGATCCTTTGCCTCTGACAGACCCTCCCCTGACTTTGCCTCCCGATTCACACCTTTCCTCTATTGTTTCAACCCTCAAAGCCTTTGCTGTACTCTAATTCTAAAATTGTATTTCTCTACTTCCAATAACTTTGTAAGCCACTTTGAACCAAACCTGTTTAGAAAAGGTGGTATATAAATGATGTTATAAATAAATAAATAAATAAATAAAATAAATGTATGAGAACCCCAACACGGCATTTGAAGTTAACTACGGTGTCTGTCCAAGAGCTTGCTCTTACAGCTTGGCAGAAAAGAAAACAAAACACTGCCATAACCTCTGGAATCCAGCTAGCTCCTTCCCTGCTTTCTTATAGGGAATCCAGCTCGGAGATTCCTTGGCACTATTAATCTATGCTGAAGCCAGGGCTTGTACTACTCCTGAATGGTCTGAACAGAAAAACTATCCCCTGTGGCTAAATCAGTTTATGATACCTGGGGTCACAGGTGAAAATAATTCTGCTTCCCAGCGGTCTGTTGTACCAGCAAGACACACTGAGGGCTACAGAAGCATTTTCTCTTTCTGTGTTAGAGCACTCTGTTTCATGCAGAGAGGTATCAATAACATCCCAGGCAAGCAGCAGGAAGTGGGTTTCTTTCCTAGAAGAACTATCCCAGCTACAAACTTCCAGGAACATTACAGTAATGCATAGGGAGACACAGGAATCATATGACATCTTTAAGATGTAAAATCATGAGAGTGCTGCTTTGGTAAATACAGGCTGTATATTATCCACTCTTCAACAGCATGCTTCTAGTGTAAAAAAAATTGTATTATTTTCAATAACTGCACAAACTGAAAAATCACAATATTAATAGTATTACATGTAATTACATGAAGACTTTCAGGTAGAACTCAGCATAAGAAACAAATCACCCTATCTCTCTATCTACCCCCCACCCCACACACAACAGACTCATAACTCCTTACCTATAAGAACAACCTACCCTATACACCCTTCCACTGCACCTTCCTTCTGCCTTTTAAGGGGCTCTTTTACTAAGGTGTGCCGAAAATGGGCTGCGCACCTGTAAAAAAGGCCCTTTTTTTATTTTTGCTGAAAATGGATGTGCGGCAAAATTAAAATTGGCACGCGTCCATTTTGGGTCTGAGACCTTACTACTACTACTACTACTATTTAGCATTTCTATAGCGCTACAAGGCATACGCAGCGCTGCACAAACCTTACCGTCAGCCATTGACTTAGTGGTAAGGTATCTCGCGTTAACCTTGCAGTAATCGTCTACACACGTAGAATGATAATTACTGCTCAGTTTCTGTCACTTGCCAGAAAATAAAAATTATTTTTCTGCGCGCGTAGCTGACGCGTGTCAAAATGAAATTACCACAAGAGCCACACGGTAGCCGGGCGGTAACTCCAAATTGACTTGCATTGGGCATGCGTAGGTGCCTACACGAATTAGTAAAAGGTCCCCTAAGTGAGATCCCTGTTGGACCAAAGGAGCCTACAGTCTAAGGGGCCCTTTCACTAAGCCGCGTAGGCACGTTCTATGCATGTCAATTGAACTACCGCCTGGCTACCAGGTGGTAATTTCATTTTTTTCGAGCACCCACTAAGTGAACCGGAAATTTTCCAGTGTGCGGCACTAACCAGGAGGTAATCAGCATTATAGGCACGCAGACCATTACTGCCCAGTTAAAGCGTGAGACCTTACTGCTAGGTCAATGGGTGGCGGTAAGGTCTCAGGCCCAAAATAGACGCGCACCAATTTTTATTTTGCCACACGTCCATTTTTGGCAAAAAGGGCCTTTTTTGCAGGTGTGCTGAAAAATGGACCTGCGTGCGTCCAATACATGCATCTACACCAGCGCAGGCCATTTTTCAGCGCACCTTAGTAAAAAGACCCCTAAATCTCCTTACCATCTAACCAAATTATTAAGAATCAGACTCCTGGGTTCCGGAGACTAAGTCTGAATGTAAGATACCCACACCAAAAGAAAATATTTTCTCTGCTTAGGAGTAAAATGTGTTCCCCTTGCCTCCCAAGTCAAAGGTGTATGAAGATGACTCCTCCACCCCCAAAAAAGAGTGAGTTTCCGATTGTGTCCAGAATCATAGTATACATTTCTTTCCTACTAAGCCCGCCTTCCTGACAAACTGTTTAGTCCCACCCCTTTCACCCCCAAACTTACCACTACATGCAAGAGAAAGCCTTCTGGTGTCAGCTTAGACATGAGAAAGAAGAACAGGCTGGGAGCTTGGAGAATTCATGGCTCAAATCTTCCCAATGCTCAGTGTCCTCACGCAAATTTTTTTTCACCAAGCATTGCCTCAGATGTACATTTTTAATGGCCAATTTAATATGTTGCAGAAAAATTACCATGGGATTCACTAATTGTGGGTTAGGCAGCCCCATGCTAAGTTTTGTTTGCATTGCTGCGGCTGAGAGCGTCACACATTCCAGGCCATAGTAACATATGAATGTAGGCCCTAATTTGCTCACTCTATGTATGAGTGGCCAAGAAAGAACTAAAAATGCCCTCTCCAACATCGGTAAAATTGGTGGGGAGGTAGCAGTGAAGGCCATGTTCCCCCTTCCCCTACAAGGTAGGGAAAGTGTAAAGTAAAAATGTTGCCTCCACTCCTGCCCCTTTGCCCAAAATTACAAGGCCCCCTGTAATCACCCCCTGGCACCTACCAAATATCTCTGGTGGGTCTAACGAGGGTGAGATTAATCCCAGGTCACTCATGTCCTGGTAATTTCATTTCCAAAAATGTCTTCATCTGATCCCCTAGTGCTAGCCTCATGGAACTCAAAGAAGTCAAGTCCAGCTGTGTTACCATGATACTACCGCTAGGAGCTCAGACAGTGCCAATTTTTAAATGGAGCTGTCATCGTAGGAGCAAGTGTTGATCATATCTGCTCCCACTGCACCCCCATGGACAAGGCCAGCCCTACCACTAGGTGGACTAGGTATTCACCAAGGGAAGCAATTTGGGGGGTGGCAGGGCAGTGCTGGCATGGTTGCCAAAATGGCAATGCATCATTTCAAAATCGCTGTCAACCCTGCCCCCTCCAACAGGATGTTTGTATTGGAGGGTATGGGACCTAGCAGGACGAAGAAGATGTTCAACATGATGTGGGTATTGAAAAGAGTAAAACCATTCCTCCCCCAAAAAACGTTCCGCAATCTGGTACAATCCACAGTACTTACCCACGCTGACTACTGCAACAGTATCTTCATTGGCTGCAAAGCCCAAATCCTAAAAAAACTCCAAACCGCCCAAAACACGGCAGCCAGATTAATTTTTGGTAAATCACGGTTCGAAAGTGCAACACCTCTCCGGAAAAAACTCCACTGGCTACCCATCAAGGAACGAATAAACTTCAAAGTCCACACACACTGATCCACAAGATCCTCCACGGAGAATCTCCAAGCTACATGACCAATCTAATCGACCTTCCAGCCAGGAACAGGTCCAAATCTTCTCGAACATATCTCAACCTTCACCTGCCTAATTGCAAAGGTCTCAAATACAAAACCTACTATGCATCCAACTTCTCCGTTATAGGCAGCCAACTTTGGAACGCCATTCCAAGATTCATCCGAACAACAAACAAACATCTATGCTTCCGAAAGCTGCTGAAAACATACCTCTTCAAACAAGCCTATCCAAATGACCCAACTTAATTTGCGACCCTAATCCACACCACTAACATTAAACATGCCTCAACCCTCCCCCCAACATCTCTTCCTCTTGTCCTTCCTTATACAACTGCATTATCTTTGTGATACTGTTTACCCATACATTGTATTACCTTTATGATACTTTGTACCCATACATTGTGTTATCTTTGTGATACTTGTACCCATACATTGTAAGCCGCACTGAACCTGCTATCGAGCGGGAAAGAGTGGGGTATAAATGCCAGAAATTAATTAATTAATTAAGCTTGCAAATGCAGGTGCTGAAAGGCCCTTCTGTGCTGTCTTTACCTTTTTTTGTTCAATATCTTTTATTAATTTGCATCTAATACAAAGAAACAAACAAAGGCAACAGCCAACAAGATTGTATGTGTAACAGAGAAAGGATAAACCACAGAAAACGAAAAAGAGAAGGGGTAATGGTGTTCCTCAGGAATCCTAATAGGCTTATGCAGGGGATCCATCTTCAGGAACAACTAATAAAGATCTGGTCGCTGGATCTCAAAAAACATGTGCGGGATTAGAAAAGGTTCAAAGAAGAGCGACCAAAATAATAAAGAGGATGGAACTCTCCCATATGAGGAAAGGCCAAAGAGGTTAGGGCTCTTCCGTTTGGAAAAGAGACAGCTGAGGAGGGATGTAAGCCGCATTGAGCCTGCCATGAGTGGGAAAGCGTGGGGTACAAATGTAACAAAAATAAAATAAATAAATAAATATGATTAAGGTCCACAAAATCCTGAGTGGTTTAGAACGGGTAAAAGTGAATTAATTTATAATACATAGATCTTGTCCTTATTCAGTTTACTATTAAGCTGCCAGGCTTTCCAAATTATTATTTTAAAGTCAGTGACTCACATTTTCAATATAGTAGCAATGCAATCCTATACCGCGGTCCAAAACTGCAAAATATTTATTTTTGTCTTTATAAACTGCCTACAAGCCCAAAAGCTATTGAAATGATGTACAGCATCCTGTTTCTAACCGTGGCCAATCCAGGTCATAAGTACCTGGCAAGATCCCCCAAAAAAGTACAAAACATTTTATGCTGCTTATCCTAGAAATAAACAGTGGATTTCCCCAAGTCCATCCAAACCTTTTTTAAACCCCGCTAAGCTAACTGCTTTTACTACATTCTCTGGCAACGAATTCCAGAGTTTAATTACACATTGAGTGATGAAATATTTTCTCCGATTTGTTTTAAATTAACTATTTTGTAGCTTCGTCGCATGCCCCTAGTCCTAGTATTTTTGGAAAGAGTAAACAAGTGATTCACATCTACCCATTCCATTCCACTCATTATTTTTATAGATCTCTATCATATCTCCCCTCAGCCGTCTTTTCTTCAAGCTGAAGAGCCCTAGCCACTTCAGCCTTTCCTAATAGGGAAATCTTCCCATCGCCTTTATCATTTTTGTCGCCTCTCTCTGTACCTTTTCTAATTCCACTTTATCTGTATCTGAATTAGCGGATTGGAGTCAGGAGTAATAAAGCAGCTTTGGATTTATTGCTGACACAAAAGGATGGGTAAAAGGACAGGAGGTGGTGTAAATATGTACAGCAGACAACCTATCTGACGAGTGGGGCGAGAACTGAGACCATTGCTAATGATCTTGAACGGGACTGTAAATATGAGAAGAGTTGACATGTTTATTTGTCAGTTGCAGCAGTTAATGTAAAATTGTATTGCATTCTATAAAATGCACGGAGTACAGCATTATCATTGGCAAGAGAGTGAGGGTGGATGTTCTGGACAGAGTGAAGTGACACCCCAATACTCCAAGACCCCGGATCTCTATTCTGGACCATTTACCCACTCTCAGATCGACTGCAGGCGATATGGGACTTGAGTGCATTGCGAGAGTGATTCCCTATGACACTGTGGCTAGAGAGAGAGAGAAACAGAGAGAGAAAATAAAGGTGTTTTCCCTGTGATCTGGGTTGGACCGGAGCTAGCCTGAAAATGGGCAAAACTTAAGCTAAAGACCCCCCCCCCCCCCTCAATGGGTAGAATCAAGAACTACAAATCCCACACTGCTTTGGGATGTAAGTTTAAAACCAAAAAGTTTAAAACCAAGATTGATCAAAAAGTCTCTGTCCTGAAACTGGATAATTTGGCAGCTCTATGTGAGTGATCCCAGGGGGGTAGTTGGACAGAGCAAGGTAGAAATATGTGAGTACATGTTCATATTTGCATAAACTTTGGATAAATGTGTGTGTCTGCATTAATGTGTTACAGGGACTGTTAGGAATGGGGAGCCCCCAAATTTTTTTCCAGTGTTTGATTTTTCATTCTGGAATGAATATTGGCAAGAGTGCTCACTCTTTGCAAATGAGTGTGCATTATTTTATCTATTTGGATTTTGCTCACACCTTTTTCAGTAGTAGCTCAAGGTGAGTTACAGTCAGGTACTCTGGATATTTCTCTGTCCCAGGAGGGCTCACAATCTAAGTTTGTATTTGAGGCAATGGAGGGTTAAGTGACTTGCCCAAGATCACAAGGAGCAGCAGTGGGATTTGAACTGGCCACCTCTGGATTGTAAGACTGGTGCTCTAACCACTAGGCAGCGACTAAAGGAAAGAAAATTATCAGGTAAGGCATAATTTTACCCTATTCAAGAAGAATTCAACTTATCTGATGCAGAGATTCACTTGTAAAAGGAAGCTGTGACAAAAGAAACAGGAACCCCACATGAATTAATTTTCATCCAACTGGCTGTTTCAAGGGAATTACCCTTTCAACTTCAATTTGCAATGCTCTAATTGTAGCAGTCACATCTATTCCATTCCTCTATCAAGGTGGCAAGGAAAAAGGATCAATATTATAACCTAATGATCTGAGAATGTCCCCCCCACCCAAAAAAAAAAAAAAAAATATATATATATCTGTACAGAATGCCCTCAAGTGCTACTTCTATATAGAATGTTTTTGAAGTTGTATCTTATTAGGTAGAAATTGAATGTGGGGTCCTTTTACAGAGCCGTGGTAGTGTGGTTTGTGGGATTGCCGTGTGCCAAGGCCACGTTTTACCGTGGCCATAAAAAGCCTTTTATTCCATTGGCGTCCTTAATGGCTGTGCACTAAATTCACAATTAGCGAGGCCATTACTACCTGAGCCCTTACCGCTACCTATTTACCTGGTGGTAAGGGCTCACATGCTAACTGGTGGTAATCGGGCAGCATGTGTTGATGGCTGTGCGCTGCCTGATTACCACTGGGCATGACTACTCCTCGCCCCCTGTGCTAGAAACTAATTTTTATTTTCTAGCATGGGAAACAGCGCACAGCAAGAGCAGAACTACCGCAAGGTGCCTGGGCACGACCGGCGGTAGTGCTGTTTTGCCACATGCTACCCAATTGGAAGCCCTACCACCAGGGCCACCGAGAGGGGGGGGGGCAAGATTCCCTTGGCCCAGCCTCCAAGGGGGGCCTGGGGCCAAGGTCTGTCTCTCTCCTGCTCCTGACAGGATCTGGGCGATCACATTAACACAATCACCCAGGTTCCAACAGGAGCAGGAGAAAGACACGTGCCGGGCCCCCCTTAGAGGCCGGGGAGGATCAGACAGGATTCCAAATTGGATTCAGGGCCCCTGGTTTGGTTGGCGGGGATACCCAAGCCCCACCAGAGGAAGCCTTCCTCCAGCTCTGTTCTCCACTGCGCGACGTGAGGGGAAGAACTGAGCAAGGCAGGCAATGCAGTGGAAAACAGCATTGGAGATAGGCTTCTGCTGGTGGGACTTGGGGACCCCCCGCCAGCCAAGGTATGTGGAGTTGCGGCAGGGGTGGGGAGGTGGGGCAAAATGTGCCCCCCCCCCCCCCCCCACACTTTCAGCTCTGGCCCCCCAATCTTTCAAGTCTGGCTATGCACATGGAAGGGTGGCCCAAATGAGCGAGTGAGGGACGACAACTGTGACTGTGTCCTGCATGGGGGGGAGTCCCAGCGGCAGTGGCGGTCCTGCCCCAGGCCCGGCTCTGTCTTTGCCTTGCCTACCGCCCTTTAGTAAAAGGGTCCCTAAAAGATTTATGTTGACCCCATTCTGAGTTTCTGTTTTTTGCCAGTGTAATTCCTCTGTATATAGTGCATATTCTTTAAAATGAGGGTGAACTATTATCAGCAAACATTTCATCACAAACGACAGCCCATCCGTAGTGCCTGTTTTATGACGGCACATTAGCGCCTATGTGGCATGATAAAATTGGCCTATTTGAACTTCTCCCATAAGCACCTTATTATAAACTCAGGTCCTTAATTAATATCCTCTTGCTGATCTATTTGACATCATCCCTTGCCATTTCAATGTTCCTTTATAATGCTGCCATTCTTCCTTTCTATTTTTTAGATCTCCTGCACTTGACAAGGTTTCTTGGTGATTGACACTAATGCTTAACCTGGTGTGTAAATCATACGTTCAGTCTTCAGTTCAATAACCACTGTCTTTGTGTGACTAAATCGCCTCTAATGGCATTAATTTTGGGCTATACCTTATGACTTAGCTATTTACTGTTAATTCTCCAGAGTCCTTCTGCTATTGAAGCCACACCCCAGCTCTTTGCCACACATTGGATAGGCTAAAATTTCAAGAAAAGTGGTTCCCTGCTGAAATATAAGTACATTCAGAGATTCTTCAAATAGCCATGGTGTTCCCTCCCCTGTGAACCTTTAATCTCTCACCATTCCAGCCAAGGCCACCCACTGTGACCACAGACTGGACCTTGGGGATACAGCAAGCTCACCAGCCATAGGTACCCATTTATTACCTTTTTTTACCACACCTGCCAATGAAAGCAGCTGTTGAAGTATATTCTCACTGCCAAGATTATAACCTCTAAATGTGTACTGGAGAATAAACAAATCAGAGTCTCCCTGGTGTGTTTTCCTTCCCTGTGACCCCCCCTGAAGATTTGATTCTGCAGCTGCTCCAGCTCAGTCGGCATTTCTGGGAGTGTTTTGTGGCTAACTCCTCTATCAGACTTCGCACATAACCTCTCATCTCTCTGCTCTCCATCCCTTCTATTTCCTATTCCTCTCCTTTGCAGTCTTCTGCCTTTCTTCTTCCTCCATCTACTGTCCATGTCTCTCAATGTCCAGGGACAGTAGATGGAACAAGCAACTCTTAATGATTTCAGAGAGTAATGTGCTTCCAATATTTATTTTTATTTTTTTTAATTTAGAAATTTTTATTAAACAACATATTATGACCACATTATACATTTGTCACTCCATACAGTAATATCTATTAATGCCACGTGGTTTCCAACGTTTCACATCCAAACAAGCAGCGTGGTGTTGTCTATATCAAAACAAGGACATCAAAGCAGTCCAACTTAATCCAGAAAAAAGGAAAAGAGGGGGGAAAGTCTCAACAAGTGCTGCAATATTGAATTTTATTCATTAATTGCATGCACAACAAGTCATCATAGACTGAAAAAACCCCCCAAAATAAGTCTATTTTTATTTTCTTGTGTTTATAAATGCTTATATTCACACATAGTTCCAGCTCTAAAAAGTCAAACAAAACCACAAAATAACTTATCTTTTGACAAATTTGTCCTGCGTATAGACTCCGACGGTTCCGTTTCGTATTTCTTCCTCGGGGAACCCAAACGCGGACTGTGAAAAAATTAAGTGACTAAAAAACGCTGGACTGGACGCTGAATCAGCTGTTCCAACGTTTCACAACAGTTTACTTTTCATTTTTCCCCCTCTCCCTTTTCCCTAAATCCCTCCCATCCCCCCATTCCCTCCCTCCCCTTATCTCCCCATCATGGAATGTTCAGGTTCCCTCCACCCTCTGTTATCAAAGCTTTCCCTCTTCTCCTCTCCTTGAGATCCTCTTTGTTTTCAGGAAATAATTTAGCAACAGACTCCCAAGAACCCCCTCCAGCACATCTCCTATAGTTTGAATGGATATCCTTGAAAGAGAGGTCTTATGGGCAGTCAAAAAGTCTGCAAAAATGTTTTTTAATGTAGTACCATGAATGTAATGCAGTCATAATGAACTGGTATGGGAGACAATGGTCCTGTTGCATGCTTTTAATGTCTGTTGCAATATGGATTCCAGTGGAAGCCATGGACTTTGGACAGCAGATGTGCTAATAAATTTGAGGAACAAAGATATTCAAAGTTGTTAAATCGCGACAGGATTCTGAAAAATTACAAGAGGACCTTACGAGACTGGGAGACTGGACGGCTAAATGGCAGATGACTTTTAATGTGAGCAAGTGCAAGGTGATGCATGTGGGAAAAAAGAACCCAAATTATAGCTACGTCATGCAAGGTTCCACGTTAGGAGTTACGGACCAAGAAAGGGATTTGGGTGTCGTCGTCGATAATACACTGAAACCTTCTGCTCAGTGTGCTGCTGCGGCTAGGAAAGCGAATAGAATGTTGGGTATTATTAGGAAAGGTATGGAAAACAGGTGTGAGGATGTTATAATGCCGTTGTATCGCTCCATGGTGCGACCGCACCTTGAGTATTGTGTTCAATTCTGGTCGCCGCATCTCAAGAAAGATATAGTAGAATTGGATAAGGTGCAGCGAAGGACAACTAAAATGATAGCGGGGATGGGACGACTTCTCTATGAAGAAAGATTAAGGAGGCTAGGGCTATTCAGCTTGGAGAAGAGACGGCTGAGGGGAGACATGATAGAGGTATATAAAATAATGAGTGGAGTGGAACAGGTGGATGTGAAGCGTCTGTTCACGCTTTCCGAAAATACTAGGACTAGGGGGCATGCGATGAAACTACAGTGTAGTAAATTTAAAACAAATCGAAGAAAATTTTTCTTCACCCAACGTATAATTAAACTCTGGAATTCGTTGCCGGAGAAAGTGGTGAAGGCGGTTAGCTTAGCAGAGTTTAAAAAGGGATTGGACGGTTTCCTAAAGGACAAGTCCATAAACCGCTACTAAATGGACTTGGGAAAAATCCACAATTCCAGGAATAACATGTATAGAATGTTTGTACGTTTGAGAAGCTCGCCAGGTGCCCTTGGCCTGGATTGGCCGCTGTCGTGGACAGGATGCTGGGCTCGATGGACCCTTGGTCTTTTCCCAATATGGCATTACTTATGTACTTATGTAACAAGTGAATATGGCAGATTCTAGTGTCTCAAATAGAAAATTTACAGTCAGTGTTCAGTTTGGCAGATCTTTTTGTGATCTGTGGCAAACCGTATTAATTTGGGAAGTAAGTAGCTTTTATAAATTGTTTAACTTTTGGGAAATAAAACACAAATATTATCTGATGTTTTTGAACTGAGGGCCTGCTCCTTTCTAAAGGTGTGTGAATAGATTTTTGTTTAAGAGCTGTGCAATCTGGCAACGATTTCACTGCCCCAAATACATTGTTGCAGGACATTAGGGATATGCATTCATAACTGCACTTTTAAAAATGTGTATGCATTTTAAATCAATTTAATGCATATTAACGTGCATAAAGTTGATTATCACACATTTAAAAAGTTCTAATGTGCATTTAAAAAATTTTATTAAAATGAATATATTAAATTTTTAAAAATGTGAAAAACTGCAAAAAGCCCAAATGAACTGGCAATGACCTGAAAATATTTGTCATGTGCACATTCTTAGAGGATATCCTCTTTCTAACATCTTGTTGTATTATTGGAATACATACTTCAAGCCATATACTCATGATATAGTTTGCATTCATTGGAAGCCCTTGGTATAAATTAAAAAAAAAAAACAATACCGCTCTAATCTCTGGCTACAATTATTTTCTTCAAGCAGTGTAGTCCTAGCTAATATGTGGTAAAAGCATTTACCCCTGGATTCTATATAACGTGACTGAAATTGTGCATGCAAATCTGGTTGTATTCTAAATTTGCGCACACAGTTTAATTACTTAACAAGCCAATCAGTGCTGATAATTGCCACTTAACAAGCAATTATTGAGACTAATTGCCACTGATTAGAATTTACCTGCACAGCTTGCTAAGTGTATTCTGCAAAGTGGTGCAGGTAAATTCTAATACAAGCAGCCCAAAAGGGGGTGTGGCCAGGGGCGTGGGATGGATGGGTTGTGAGCATTCTGAAAATTTACACGCAGAGCTATAGAATACATCTGCTCCGCGCCTAACTTTGGCGCCAATACTTACACCAAGTTTTAGGGCCCTTTTACAGAGTAGAAGTAAGCCCAACATGGGCTTACCGCTCGCTCTTCTGGGACTACCGTTGGCCTAACGACCACTGGTGGTAATCCCGCCCTGAGCACGTGCCATTTCCGGGGGAAATAAGAAAACCCCTGGAGATGGCTTGTGTGGCGGTAACTCGGAGGTAAACAGGCATCGCTGCACACTGCTCGGTTACCACCAGGTTGGTGTGGGAGCCCTTATTGCCACCTCAATGGGTGGCGGTAAGAGCTCCCCTTCGCATGGCCGTGCGAGAAAAAGGACCCTGCGCTAGGAGCGGGGGCCTATTTTTCCTGCGCCAGAGCCCTTTTTACTGCAGTGAGTAAAACGCCCCCAGACACACATGGCCATGCGGTAAGAGTTCTCTTATTGCACACCTATTTTTAAAGCACACTAAAAATGCCAGCGCGCCTAAGCAAAAGACCCCCTAAATAAACTATAAATGAGACCTTTTCCTTAGCCTAATACAATGCATTTGAAACTTGCTTTTGAGAGTTACAGTCCTTTCTACAAGTCAAGGCAAAACCTGATGAAAGATCAAAGGGGTCCTTTTACTAAGGTGCGCTGAAAAAATGGCCTGCGGTAGTGTAGGCATGTGTTTTGGGTGCACGCAGAATCATTTTTCAGCGCACCTGCAAAAAATGCCTTTTTTAAAATTTTTGCTGAAAATGGACGTGCGGCAAAATAAAATATTGCCGCGCGTCCGTTTTGGGTCTGAGACCTTACTGCCAGTCATTGACCTAACGGTAAAGTCTCACGCGGTAACCGGGTGATAAATGCCTACATGCATCAAATGCCACTTGGTGCGCATCCGATACCCACGTCTGAAATTCATTTTTCGGATGTGCATATCGGACACGCACCAAAAACAAATTACCACAAGAGCCACGCAATAGCCGGGCGGTAACTCCATTTTGACATGCGTTGGGCGTGCGTAGACGCTTGCACGGCATAGGAAAAGGGCCCCATAGAGGGGCATAATCGAACGGGACACCCAAGTTTTCCTGAGGGCGTCCTCGCAAAGGGGCAGGGAAACCCGTATTATCGAAACAAGATGGGCGTCCATCTTTCGTTTTGATAATACGGTCGGGGATGCCCAAATCTCAGCATTTAGGTCGACCTTAGAGATGGTCGTCCCTAGTTTTCGGCGATAATGGAAATCGAGGACGCCCATCTCAAAAATGACCAAATCAAAGTCATCTGGACATGGGAGGAGCCAGCATTCGTAGTGAATTGGTCCCCCTGACATGCCAGGACACCAGCCGGGCACCTAGGGGGCACTGCAGTGGACTAACAGATGCACTAAATGAATGGAAAAAGGCATGCAGTGGTCACTAACCACCTCCCAGCCTGAAAAAAAAACAACTTTAAAAACTTTTATCTTTTTTTTTTAGAGTATGGATGAAGGACCTCCTTCGCTATGCCTCTGTCCTTGTGACGGCAGTTGAGGATGTCCTTCACTATTTATGTATTTAGATTTTGCTCACACCTTTTTCAGTAGTAGCTCAAAGTGAGTTACATTCAGGTACACTGGATATTTCTATGCCTTCAGAAGAGGTCCAAAACATGGATGTTTGTGAGAAGGATGTCTATGCCTCCAACACCCCCTTTATTTATTTGGATTTTGGATCACAAGTAGCAACAGTGGGATTTGAACCAGCCACCTCTACATTGCAAGACCAGTGCTCTAACCACTAGGCCACTCTTCTCTACTTCATGCCACTCCACTCCACTCCCTTGAAATTTGGCCATCCCTGTGGGAGGTGGGCAGTTGAGGACGTCCAAAATGTTTGAAAGAAGGATGTCCATGCTGACACACACATACCTCCCCCCCAGGGACCTGCATACTGCCCCCCCCCCCCACCCCAGAGGGATGGCCAAATGTCAAGGGAGTGGCACAACTTGGAGGAGTGGCCTAGTGGTTAGTGCACTGGTCTTGCAATCCAGAAGTAGCCAGTTCAAATCCCACTGCTGCTACTTGTGATCCAAAATCTAAACAAATAAAGGGGGTATCAGAAGCATTGCAGGCATGGACATCCTTCTCACAGAAACATGCAGGCATGGATGTCCTCACAAACATCCACATTTTGGACGTCAGACATCCTCGACTGCCGTTGCAGGGATGGAGGCATAGAAATATCCAGTATACCTGAATGTAACTCACCTTGAGCTACTACTGGAAAAGGTGTGAGCAAAATCTAAATAAATAAATAAATAGTGAAGGATGGAGGCATAGCGAAAGAGGTCCTTCACCCATACTCTAAAAAAAGACAAAAGTTTTTAAAGTTGTTTTTTTTTCAGGGTGGGAGGTGGTTAGTGACCACTGGGGGAGTCAGGGAAGGTCATCCCCGATTACCTCCGGTGGTCATCTGGCCATTTAGGGCACATTTTTGTGGCTTGGTCGTAAAAAAAACGGACCAAGTAAAGTCGGCCAAGTATTTGTCAGGGACGCCCTTCTTTTTTCCATTATCGCTCGAGGATGCCCATCTGTTAGGCACGCCCCAGTCCCGCCTTCGCTATGCCTCTGACACGCCCATGGGAACTTTGGTCGTCCCCACGATGGGAAGCAGTTGGGGACGCCCAAAATCGGCTTTCGATTATGCCGATTTGGGCGACCCTGAGAGAAGGAGGCCTATCTCCCGATTTGTGTCAAAAAATGGGCGCCCTGCTCTTTCAAAAATAAGCCTGATAGTGTTCATGCGCTGGTAACCAAGGTTTAAGTTACTCCAATAGGTTTCTTTGTTTGAACTTTACTTTAAAGGACACTGCCCTCTGGTCCTTGTCAGGGATACAGTATCCTGTCACAGCGTTAACACTGGGATACTGCTGACAGGAAATACATTGCTGGGATGAGTTAGAAGCTGGCAGGAGAAAATGAGAATGCACCTTGGAGGTAAACTCTTATCAACTTTGCACAAGAATTATTTCTCTGATGCTCGCAGGAATTCCCTCCGAGAGGTATATTCCAGTGCAGCATGTATTTTCTTTCCTGAAAGGCGGAGTTTCTCTATATGATAGCAACCTCCTAAATATAGACAAGCAGCTCAGGACCAGAAGCTGCTGGGCTGCATCGAGAAGGACAATGTGATGTGCAAGGTGCTTCCTCCATCTTTTCTGGATTAGGAGACCCTAAACATTTGGTGCCCCCCCCAACCTTCAACTTGATTTATGAGTTAAAAAATGAGGCCCCCTTTTACTAAGGTGTGCTCATGTTGTGGGCGCGCTAAACGTTAGAGATACCCATAGGAATGCATTGGCGTCTCTAACGTTTAGAATGCCCACAATTTTAGCGCAAGCTAAAAATGCGAGCGCGCCTTAGTAAAAGGAAGCCTGAGCCTAAAAACAAGTGTCCATAACAGTAAAGGATTAGAGAAAAGAACACTTACAGGGGTGCTTGAGAGCAGCCTGCCAACTATATGTTGCCAGTAAGCACTAGGGAAAAGAAGTCCTTACAAGAAGGAGGCAATGGAGCAAAACAAAGGGATAAAACAGCCCTGCATAAATTAAAGAGAGGGGAGGATTTGTGTCTAGAAATCAACCTTTGGATACAAATCAAGGCTGGATCTTATATAAATCACAGTTTCAGAAGCTAGAACTAAGTAATCAATATCAAATTATCACCTAAACTTATATTTCAATCCATACAAACAAAAAAAACAAACCTCTTAAATGGTTTTATATTATTTTTGTTAGGACCTCTAGAGTTCAGACGGAATTTGTGGTTTTCATCAACTGTCTGCATATATCTCTCAAACTGGCACTGGTCCAAAGTTTTTCTATTTTTCATTGTGTGAAGACTCCATAACTTATTCATATATCAAAAGTGTTTCAAAGTTTAAACTTATGAAAGAAATAATCACTTAACTTGCAGTGTTGGCTTTGGGTGGGGGGGTTCAAGTAATCCGACATGAGTCATGTTTCGCCAACTGGCTGTATCAAGGATCAACCCCTCTGCGTGAAAAATAGCTTCCATTCAACACCGGCTGTATCTTATTCATAAATACTATATATATATATATATACATACATACATACATACACCATTCTCAATGTTTTTGCCATGCCACACATGCTGATCGGTGTTCTTAAATGTTGTGAAGATGTTGATAGAAATCAACCTCAGCATAAACAAGCTGCTTTTTTTTTATTTTCAGAGCTAGGCTTTGTATATTTTCTCTCTCTCAGCATGTTGCCCTTATGGAAAAACAAGCAGTTGCCAGTAACCAAGTTGGGTTTTTTTTTTCTTCCAGTGCAGGTGTTAACTGCATGGCTCACACACCAGATTTGGTCTAGTGGCTTTTTTTTTTTAACTTCCTAAATATGTTCCACACTGAGCTTTTCAGTCCCTGACTCTCCATTGCTTTAATTATCATCCTCCCCTGCTGCTCCTTATGGTTGGCTTAAGGTGGTTCATGCCCTGTAGCTTCCAGGGACTGAGCTGAAATCTCACATTTCTGGCTACTTTTTAAGTGCTCTTTCTTTAATGAAAGATCATCCTTATAAATAACAAAGTACTTATTATGAAGTGAAGGCTGAGCTGTTGTGGTTGTATGGCTTCTTAGAAAAAAGAGTGATAACCCTGTTGAGGGCTAAGAAGCATAAAGAGGTCAGATGGGCCTGGAGCTAAGCAAGACTCCCTTCCTTTTCTTTGGTGTCTGCTAGTTCATGGGTTCCTGGTAATAAATAGGCAACCATGACCCCCCCCCCCCCCTTGTCCTATCCTCCAGTCTGGGCTTAAGCAATGACCTCCCAGCCCCAGCTCAGGCCCAGAAACAATGCAACATACACAGCATGTTGACGAAACTTGGCCACAGCTTTTTTTAAAACTTTATTTATGATTTAAGCAATTTTTAACAAGCATTAACACTTGGTAAAGAAATAAGGAACAATTATTACAAGAAAACTAGGACATTGAAGGGGAAAAAAACAGTCTAACATTCTTCTTAGACCACAAAAATTGAGGGGGGGGGGGGAGAATGAAAATGGAGGCCTATCAAAATTAAAGGAAACAAACAATTAAGACATGACTTAATGTGAAATCACTGCATTATTCACATTACACAACCAAAAACTCAGGATTCTCTACTTGAGATCTTCTTTCTTTACGTGAATGAAAGTCTTCAACTGAATAAAAAAAAGTGTACTTAACCCCAAAATATTTAACTAAACATTTACAGGGATATGCTAATTAAAAGGAAGCACCTAAAGTTATTACATCTTGTTGCAAAGCCAAAAATAATTTTCTACGATCTTGTGTAGATTTAGTCACATCTGGATGAATCCATACTTTCTTCCCACAGAAAAGAGATTGTGAATTTCTAAAGAACAACTTCATTACTGCATTTAAGTCTTTCTCAAATACAAATGATACCAATAAGGTCGTGTGTTCTGAATCTTCTGGTAATGATGCTTCCAATAACTCTGATACATTTAGCATTTCTGATCTTAATCCTTGAGACAAAATTTCAGTCCCTTGTCCCATAGTCTCAGATGTCCCACGAAAGGTTCAGAAGAAATATAATAAATCTTATTTATTGGTGGCATTGAGTCAGTGGGAAATTTCAAATGTTCTTTTAAATATTGCTTAAATGCATCCAACGTTGAGACACCTGGCTATGGAACTTTGGAAGGCCAAGTGCTTTGAAAATATGCCTCAATTGTGATCTGGGAAAATTCAAGAGACGTAAATTAAGTCTCCAATTTTGATTTTCCAACTGTTCAATCTTCCTGCCCAAAAGAATCTTGTCCTTAACTATAGCTGCTGTTAAATCCTGTAAAGATGTGAAAATTTCACATCTTTAACCCCCTGAATCTGTGAAGTAAACTCAGATTTTGTAAGTTCCAAACCTTTGGATAAAGAATCCAATTTACTCACTAAAGACGAGACTTCCAATGTTGACATAGCAACTGTTGAATCCACTCTCTGGAGTGCCTCCCAAATGCTTTCCAGAGAGAGCTTGCTTCCTGGCTTCCACAGTCATGTCTCCATTGATATCCTTCTCACTGCTACACCCTTTAGCAACCTGACCCTCGGTTGGCACCAGGGGCATAGCTACTGTGGGGCCACGGGGGCCTGGGCCCCCATAGATTTGGCCCTGGACCCCCCTCCCGCCGCCAACCCACCGTCAACCCGCCATCGCCGTCTGCTACCTTTGCTGGTGTGGGACCCCAAGAAAAATATCTAGGTGTCATTGTAGATAATACGCTGAAATCTTCTGCTCAGTTTGTGGCGGCGGCCAAAGAAGCAAACAGAATGCTAGAAATTATTAGGAAAGGGATGGTAAATAAGACCGAAAATACTATAATACCTCTGTATCACTCCATGGTGCGACCTCACCTTGAGTATTGCCAGGGCTGCTGAGAGACTGGGCCGGGCCCCGCCCCTGAGGTCATCGCCGCCGCCACCCCCAGGACGCCGCGCCACAGTCCTCACCTGCCCCCGCCGTCCGCCACCGGGCCGGGCCCCCAGCATTGAAAATATCACAGCGCCTCACCTGTCACCTCGCTCCATGACTAAAAGCGCAGCAGCAGCAGATCGGATTCACCTCCTTTCGGGCCTTCCCTTCCTGTGTCCCGCCCTCGCTGAAGTTACATCAGTCGAGGGCGGGACACAGGGAGGGAAGGCCCGAAGGGAGGAGAATCCGATCTGCTGCTGCTGTGCTTTCAGTCTCGGAGGTGACAGGTAAGGCACTGTGATGATTTCAATGCGGGGGGCCCAACCCGGTGGCGGACGGTCAACGGAGCCGAGGGCGGGAGAGATCGTGGACTGCGGCGCCGGGCCCCTCTTGGAGGCCTGGGTCCGGGGAATTTTGTCCCCCCTGCCTCCCCCCTCTTGTCAGCCCTGAGTATTGCATTCAGTTCTGGTCGCCGTATCTCAAAAAAGATATAGCGGAATTAGAAAAGGTTCAAAGAAGAGCGACCAAAATGATAAAGGAGATGGAGCACCTCTCACATGAGGAAAGGCTAAAGAGGTTGGGCTCTTCAGCATGGAAAAAAGATGGCTGAGGGGAGATATGATTGAGGTCTACTAAATCCTGAGTGGTGTAAAACAAGTAGAAGTGACACTCAAGGATTGGTAGCACTATTGCCACTATTTGGGTTTCTGCCAGGTACATGTGACATACCTTGACCACTGTTGGAAATAGGATACTAGGTTAGATGGCCCACTGGTCTGACCCAGTATGGCTATTTTTATGTTCTTATGTTCTTGTATTGTGTGGAGGCCAAAGACATAGCTAAAGGGTCTGAAAAATGTCCATAGATTACCCCTCTATATGCAGCTGGTGCAATCCTCTCCCTCTCCCCCCCCCCCCCCCCCCCCCACACCTTACATGAATTTTCCTGCCCTTCCTCTTCTAGTGGCATTAGGAGCATCAGCAAGGCAATGTTCATTCTAGTGGTGATTCCAGTTCCCCTGACTCACCATATGCAGGAAGGACCAGGAAAGGAGTCACTGGGACTGATGCAGAAAACTACCGCAGTCAGCAATGTGTGGTTAATATAGTAACATAGTAGATGACGGCAGAAAAAGACCTGCATGGTCCATCCAGTCTGCCCAACAAGATAAACTCATATGTGCCACTTTTTGTGTATACCTTACCTTGATTTGTACCTGTCTTTTTCAGGGCACAGACCGTATAAGTCTGCCCAGCACTATCCCCGCCCCCCAACCACCAGCCCCGCCTCCCACCACCGGCTCTGGCACAGACCGTATAAGTCTGCCCAGCACTATCTCCGTCTCCCAACCACCAGCCCCGCCTCCCACCACCGGCTCTGGCACAGACTGTATAAGTCTGCCTAGCACTATCCCCGCCTCCCACTACTGGCTTTGCCACCCAATCTCGGCTAAGCTCCTGAGGATCCCTTACTTCTGAACAGGATTCCTTTATGTTTATCCCACGCATGTTTGAATTCCATTACCGTTTTCTTTTCCATTACCTCCCGCGGGAGGGTATTCCAAGTATCCACCACTCTCTCCGTGAAAAAATACTTCCTGACATTTTTCTTGAGTCTGCCCCCCTTCAATCTCATTTCATGTCCTCTCATTCTACCGCCTTCGCATCTCCGGAAAAGGTTCGTTTGCGGATTAATACCTTTGAAATATTTGAACGTCTGTATCATATCGCCCCTGTTTCTCCTTTCTTCCAGAGTATACATGTTTAGGTCCGCAAGGCTCTCCTCATACGTCTTGTAACGCAAATCCCATACCATTTTTGTAGCTTTTCTTTGCACCGCTTCAATTCTTTTTACATCCTTAGCAAGATACGGCCTCCAAAACTGAACACAATGTGTTCACATTAGCGGGCAGACTATTCAGAAACAGGTTGAGCACGGGAGTTAGCTCACATGGTAATGCAGAGGAGGAAGAAGAAAGCAGTCATCACTGCTGCCTCCTGAAGGTATGCTGGGGGGAGGGGGTACACTAGACTAGCAGGGCTATTTTATTTTTATGTTGAGGGAAGGAGGATTGGGGGAGGGAGAGGGCTGCTAAGCTAGACCACTAATGAATTGTTTTCTAAAGGTGGATGCAGGGGAGTCATGTTGGAGAGATGGGATCACTAGACTACTGGTTTGGGGGAGCAGGGGCAGGGACTGCCTTTAGACACCAGGGTTATTGCTGCCAGCAACTGCAAGAATTTTTATATGATGACAGGCAGACTTGATCATGTTGCAGAGGTAGAGCAAGCACATGAGCCATCTTCATAAACTCTAGAGAGATTCGGCATGTTGACCAGCAAAAAAACAGAGAAAGAGGATATCTGGACCCAGGTCTGGCCACAGTTGATGCATGATTAGAACACCTGCTCACAGGAAGTTGCATCAGAGGGGGTGGGACACAGAAGAGGGAAGGGTCCCAGGCCAGTCAGAAGCAACATCGCTTCTTTACTACTGCTGCTGGCGATGTGCTGTGTTTGGGGGACAATGTGTGTGGGGGGGGGGGGGGGGGGGGAGGTGAAAGAGATAGAAGGAAAGATGCTGGACCCAAGGAGGGAGAGAGAGCCACCAGACTGTAGAGGCAGGGAGCCTAATTTTGCAAAAAAAAAAGGGGGGGGGGGGGCTTTTGTGTGACCGGTTTTAGGGGTCTTTCAGCAGCTGGCCTGGCCACTAAAAATTGGCAGTTGGCAACCTTAATAGTAACTTAGAGTGACCTTGACTTAGATAATCATAAAGATGAGAGAAGAGTAGAGGTGGTTGTCTCTTGAGCTAAGCAATAGGGTGTTAATTTATCTCAGAAACCAGTGGCAGCTGCTCAGTTTCCATCTGGGAACTGCATTACTCTTTCCCTGTAGGTTACTGCACTGATCTCTGGTTCAAAGATTGATTGAAGTGGATTCGCATAACAAATTGCCATGGAATTTTCTACAGATGGAGCCATGATATGGGATAATTCAGTATTTAGAGGTTACAAAACTGCTGATCATTATGAGCTGATGAAATCAACTTCATTGTAGATTTTAGTAGTTAATTAATAATAAAATTGCCTCATTTAAGGAAGGGAAATACATGGCCCCGTTGCTCATAATTGTGGGTATTATGTAGAGTTATATGTTGTGCTGCTAAAGGGAAATGTGCACTATCTTCTGGATTCTGTAAAAGGTGATCAAAGTTTACCACCACAAATAAATTGCAAAATGAGCTCAGAAATATCAATAATTGGGTTCTAACAACCAACTTTTGATGTTAATTGGCATTCTTAAAAATGTGCACGTGCATCTCCAGTGCCTAAGTTCAACCGCGTCTATCTGAAAAGGTGAAGGGGCATTCTAAACGTTTGCGTGAAGATTTATAGAATTCACTCAGAGTGCGCTAAGTTGGGCGCAGGCATTTATACTTGCTTTTAGCAGGCATAAGTACGGCGCCCAGAAATTCGGCATGGGATCCTTGCCAAACACTAGTCTATAAAAGACATGTTCCCTTTATAGATTGGTTCTTAGTGCTGAAATTTTGGGGTAAGGTACATGTGTAAGTGGGAGCCCCACCCATGTCCCATTTATGCTGTGTCCCTGTGTACATCTCCCTTGTATTTACGCACTATGTGCACCGTCACCTAAGGGCCCTGCTGGCACTTTTGAATGTGCTAGAACTCTGTACATTTTCTTGCACAAGGGGCATGTAATTTCAGACCCCCTGAGTGGAAGTAGGATTTCTACATGGAAAATGCTCCATAAAATTACCCCCATAGGTGAACGGGTTTACGCTTTATGACAGAGTGCCTATATGCATTTTTAAAAGTGCACCTATTTTATGCCTAATGGTTAGTGCAGTGGGTTGTGGATCCGGGGAACCGGATTCGATTCCCGCTGATGCCTGACGGTCAGCAGTGGGCTGAGATCCTGGGGAACCAAGTTCAGTTCCCTCTGCAGCTCCGTGTGACCCTGGGCAAGTTACTTAGCCCTCCATTGCACCAGGTACAATATATAACTTAGATTGCGAGCTCATTAGGGTCAGTGCAAAGTACCTGTAATAGAAATTGTACTGCAGAGTTGCCTCAGGGATCACTTGCGGTATATCAAGTGCTGAAGATAAATAAATAAATAAATAATATAAACTGCTGTTACTTAAATTAATTGGTGTTATTGAGCAATAATGGTCTATAATGGGCCTTAATTGGAAATAGATGGTTCCATTTAGCAGTGATGTGCACAAGTGCCTTTGGTTGGTATTCTATGTCTTGCACTCTCAAATTCCAGAGTGTGCAGCTTCAAAGGAGCATGGGCCTGGAAGAGGTCTGGGTGGGTCAGGGGTATGTCAGGCAGTTATGTTCAGGGGTTATAGAATGTTACAGGGGCAGACTGACAAGGATCTGGGCCCCCGAGCAATAAGGGTCATGGGCACCGCCCCCCCCCCCCCAACCTCCAATCTAATAGATTATTGGCTCTGCGTCTGTCATAATATTTCTAAAATACACTTTAGACAAAAACCTGATCTAGAAATATACAAAATCATTAAATCATGTTAATGGTGCATCCAGGGTATACATTTGGAATGATCTGCATGTTTTGCTTTCTAAATGCTGCTGAGGCTCAACCTTTTTTCATTTGGACACACCTGAAGGACGATGCTCGTATATGTGACACACAGCATACGTGACCCTCATGGACCTTTGGTCTGACACAGTATAGCAATTCTTACGAGTTAAATATACATATGCTCTGCATCCACAAAATCCAACCTCTCCTCGACAAGATGCAGATCAGAACTAGGAACTTTTTCCATGGCATTCACTATAAAAAAAACAAACCCATATTCTGATTCTCATGTCATCTGAGGAACAGCAATATAAATCTCTCCACTTCCAGACACATTGTGAAATACAAAACTTCAAATAAATCCTAACTTAACATAAATGTAGCAAATATGTCATATGACAATAGCACTAATCCTAAGATTCAAACAGCAAGAACCCTACCTATGAATAGGCAGCACCACAACTATTAAATTGGACCCTAAAACACCAAGTGGGGCTTCACCAACGACTTGGACAGGGGTATCAACACCTCCTTTCTTCTGCTGCTTATACCACTCTCTATGCAGCCTAGCATTCTTCTGGCGATGGCCACCACCTTGCCACATTGAGATCCACAGACACCATCACCCAAGGTCCCTGTGCTAAGCCAAGCTTACCAATCTCTCCCCTCCTATCTAGTACATCTCTTTTATATTTCTGCATCACTCTGCACTTCTTGTCAGCTTTTGTTTGTAGGCCCTGGGCTGTACCTCACCTTTCTGTTGTCAATTTACTGTCACTCTCTTTCTCTATTTTCGAGGGTTAATTATTCCCTGTCTTTCTATTCCCTTTTAAAGTTTAAGGTTCAAGGTTCTGTTTATTTGATTAGTCACTTAAGGTAAAAACCATCAAAGCAGTATACAATTATAATAAAAACAAACAGTGAAAACAAAAAAGTAGAAAAGGGGAAAGGATTTGATTAAAGTAGTTTACATATTATATACAGGTACATATTTTGTACCTGGGGCAATGGAAGGTTAAGTGACTTGTCCAGAGTCACAAGGAGCTACAGTGGGAATTGAACTTAGGTCCCCAGGTTGCCAGGCCACAGCACTAAACAATAGGTCACTCTCCACTCTGATAGGCAAGCAAATAAGTCAGAATCCTTCTTCTGCTGTGTCCTCCATAGCCAACAACCAATAATTGCCCAGCAGCGCTAGCCTGTGGGCCAATTCTATGCATTAAACGCCCTTTAAAATAGGCATGTATTCAGAGAAACTTTACACAATGTGAGGGCTCTGCTCAGAGAGACAGGGGGAGGACATAAGAGCATAAGAATAGCCAAACTGGGTCAAACCAGTGGTCCTTCTAGCCCAGTATCCTGCTTCCAGCAGTGGCCAAGCCAGGTTACAAATACCTGAATTATAGGACGATTCATTCTGTTGATCCCAGGGACAAGCAGTGGCTTCCCCATGTTCATCTTAATAGCAGACTATGGACTTTTCCTAGAGGAACTTGTCCAAACCTTTGTTAAACCCAGATACGCTAACCAACATTACCACATCCTTCACTAATGTGTTCCAAAGCTTAACTATCCGTTGACTGAAAAAAGTATTTTCTCCTGTTCGTTTTCAGTACCATGAGACTTCCTTGAGAGTCCCCTATTCTTTGTACTTTTTGAAAGACTTAAAAATTGATTTAAGTTTACCTGTTCTACACCACTAAGTATTTTGTAGACCTAAGAACATAAGCGTTCCCACACTAGGACAGACCAAAACTCCATCAAGCCCAGTATCCTGTTTCCAACAGTGGCCAATCCAGGTCACAAGTACCTGGCAAGATCCCTTTATCATATCCCCCCTCAGCCATCTGCTTTCCAAGCTGAAGAGTCCTAACCTCTTAAGCCTTTCCTCATATGAGAGTAGTTCCATCCCCTTAATCATTTTGTTTGCCCTTCTTTGAACCTTTTATAATTCTGCTGTATCTTTTTTAAGATATGGCAACCAGAACTGTACACAATACTCAAGATTTGGTCACACCATGGAGCGATACAGCAGCATTATAATATTCTTTGTATTATTTTCTATCCCTTTCCTAATAATTCCTAGCATCCTGTTTGCTTGTGTGGCCACTGCCACACTGGGCTGAAGATTTCACTGCATTATCTACAATGACACCTAGATCTTTTTCTTGGGTGCTGACTTCTAAGGTGGATCTTAGCATCAAGTAACTATGATTTGGATTATTCTTCTCAATGTGCATCACTTTGTAAATGTCCAAATTAAACCTCATCTGCCATTTGGATGCCCAGTCTTCCAGTTTCCTAAGGTCTTCTGCAATTGTTCACAATCCGCATGTGTTCAAAAAACTCAGAATAGTTTTGTGTTATCTGCAAATTTAATCACCTCACTCGTCATTCCCATTTCCAAATCATATAATAAATCACCGGTCCCAGTACAGATCCTTGGGGCACTCCACTATTCAGCCTCCTCCACTGAGAGAATTTGCCATTTAACCTTACCCTCTGTTTTCTATCCATCAACCAATTCCTAATCCACAACAGAACATTGCCTCCTATCTCATGACTCTTTAATTTTCTCAGGAGACTCTCATGATGGACTTTGTCAAACGCTTTTTGAAAATCTAGATGCTCTATATCAATTGGCTCACCTTTATCCACATGTTTATTCGTGCATTCAAAGAAATGAAGCAAATTGGTAAGGTGAGGCAAGACTTCCCTTGGGTGAATCCATGTTGAATCTGTCCCGTTCAACCATGTTGGTCTATGTGTTCAGTGGGCCCTACAATGCTAAACACAGAATTACAAAAAAATACTTAACAAAACATGTAGAAAGGAAGGAACCGTCAACAGAGGTTGCTGGAATGAATGCAAGGCTCAAACAGGTTTATACAGCAACAGGTATGAAGACAAAAATTGAGGGGGGCTTGTACAAAAAACTTTATGGACCAATAATAGAATTTTGTACAATATATAATACTTTCCCAGGAGCCAATGTTCAGCACTCAGTAATGGGATCACATGGAGGGGCATAATCGAACGGCACCAGCCATCTATATGGCCGGCGCCATAATGCGGTGCCTCGACCGTATTATCGAAATAAGATAGCCGGCTATCTTTCATTTTGATAATACGGTCAGAGCTGGCCAAATCTTAGCATTTGCGCCGGCTTTAGAGATGGTCATCATCGGTTTCCGGTGATAATGGAAACTAATGCCGGCAATCTCAAACCTGGCCAAATGCAAGCCCTTTGGTCATGGGAGGAGCCAGCATTTGTAGTGCACTGGTCCCCCTGATATGCCAGGACACCAACCGGGCACACTAGGGGGCACTGCAGTGGACTTCAAAAATTGCTCCCAGGTGCATAGCTCCCATAGCTTGGGTGCTGAGCCCCCCAAATCCCCCCAAACCCACTCTCCACAACTCTACAACACTACCATAGCCCTAAGGGATGAAAGGGGTCACCTATATGTGGGTACAATGGGTTTGGGGGGGTTGGAGGGGTCCCATTTACCACCACAAGTGTAACAGGTAGGGGGGATGGGTCTGGGTCCACCTGCCTGAAGTGCACTGTACCCACAAAAAACTGCTCCAGGGACCTGCATACTGCTGTCAGGGAGCTGGGTATGACATTTCAGGCTGGCATAGAGGCTGGCAAAAAAAATATTTTTTTTTTTGGGTGGGATGGGGGTTGGTGACCACTGGGGGAGTAAAGGGAGGTGATCCCCGATTCCCTCCTTTGGTTATCTGGTCAGTTGGGGCACCTTTTTGAAGCTTGGTCCTGAAAAAAAAGGGACCAAGTGAAGCCGGCGAAATGCTCGTCAGTGTCGGCCTTGTTTTTTCCATTATCTGGCGAAGCCGGCCATCTCGTAACCACGCCCCCGTCCCGCCTTCCGTACCCTGCCGAAATGTCCCCTTGAAGTTTGGTCGGCTCCTCGATGGAAAGCAGTTGGCGCCGGCCAAAATCGGCTTTCGATTATACCAACTTAGTAACATAGTAACATAGTAGATGATGGCAGAAAAAGACCTGCACGGTCCATCCAGTCTGCCCAACAAGATAACTCATATGTGCAACTTTTTGTGTATACCCTACTTTGATTTGTACCTGTGCTCTTTAGGGCACAGACCGTATAAGTCTGCCCAGCACTATCCCCGCCTCCCAACCACCAGCTCCGCCTCCCAACCACCGGCCCCGCCTCCCAACCACCGGCTCTGGCACAGACCGTATAAGTCTGCCCAGCACTATCCCTACCTCCCAACCACCAGCCCCCACCTCCCGATCTTGACTAAGCTCCTGAGGATCCATTCCTTCTGCACAGGATTCCTTTATGCTTATCCCACACATGTTTGAATTCCGTTACCGTTTTCATTTCCACCACTTGGCCAGGTTCAGGAGATCGCTGGCCATCTCCCAATTTGTGTCGGAAAATGGCCGGCTATCACCTTCGAAAATATGGTCATATTTCTTAGCTTTAAAAATCAGTTTGAGTACAATATTCTGCAACTTCTGGAGCCTTCTGATCTGTCTCTGATACATGTAATTAGAAGTCAGATATTGTAACCTAGCTCCCTAGATTTAATTTTGTAAACCGCTTAGATATTGATGATTTGCAGTATATTAAATAAAGTTGAACCTTAAACCTTGCGTAAACACCTCTTCAATTTGATAAGAGCCATTCCTCCACTTAAAACATGCTTACACTGGGGAAATGGTTTATAAGGTTACTTCCACAGTAGATACTCTGTACATGTGCAGTCTCCATTTTTAATTATGGCTGGCTTCTTTTGGCTGTTATAACTCCCCCTTGTGAGCATCCCTGGGTCTGAGGCCAACCTGCCTCTAGTCTGCCTCGGGCAGGCTCCGTCAGGGCCCTGGAATAGTTGGTGTCTGGTGCCTCTACCTGGGGAAGAAAGATTTTAGCAGATGGGATTTCCCTCTCCCCCCCTGGAAATTCAAAAACACAACTGTGAACAAGGTGGGTTGAAAAATTAAACACTTTATTGAACATATAATTTGTATTATAGGAAAGCATTAAGACATTTGCTCATGAGAAATATTTGTGATGATCAATTTATTAAGCTTTCTGAGTGATGTTCAATAAGCAAACTACTAAACACCCTTTTAAACAGTGCTCTTGGAACCAGTTAATCTCTTTGCCAATGTAGCAGCTTTAAATACACCTCCCTGTTCCTTTAAGTTTTTTTTTTTTATTGAAGGGGCAGTATTTACCTATGTTCTCCTTGCTCCTTCACTGACTTTTTTCCCTTGTCCATCCCTACCAGATCTCCCAGATCTCATCTTCCTGTTGGACCACTCTGGACAAGTAGCTACCGAACGTCTAACAAGGGGCTGAGTCAGTCTGGTTTGGCCAGTCTCTGCTGCTGAGCTCCAAGTGCTGATTGCACTCCCAGGAGCCTCCGCACCTGCCAGGCTCTGATCTCTGATCACACTCCCAGGAACCTTCACCTCTAATAGGCGCTGAGTACCATTTGAACCAGGGGCTTATCTACGGGGGCCTGGGCCTCCGCAAATTTTGTCCGGGCCCCTGGTTTGGCTGGCGGGGGTCCCCAACCCCCCAGCCAAAGCCTTCTTCAGCGCCCGTCTCCGGCGCAGCCGCGTTGCTGCCCTGCTCATCTTTCTTCTTGCTCCTCCTGTCCTGTGCATGCTGACGCTCCTTTACGTGAAACTGAGAAGGAGCGTCAGCATGCACAGGACAGGAGGAGCAAGAAGAAAGAAGAGCAGGGCAGGAACGTGGCTGTGTTGGAGACCGGCGCTGAAGAAGGCTTCGGCTGGTGCGGGTTCGGGACCACGCCAGCAAAGATATTTGTTTGCGAGGCGAGGGGGTGCGAGGAGGGGCAAGGCGGTGGCAAGGTGAGGCGAAGCGTGGCGGTGGAGGGGGGGCAGCAGGGTGGCACTCAAAATGTGCCCCCAACCTCGGGCTCTGGCCCCCTCCCACTGTAAGGTCTAGCTATGCCCCTGGTTTGAACTCCTAGGAGCTTCCATGAGGGCTCCAAGTGACAATTGCACTTCCAGGAGCTTTTCCGCCACTGGTCCATGGGCACAGACTGTGCCCTCCAAAGGCCTTTCCCTGAGCTGTCTCCCAAGGGCCACCCTGTCCTGATCCTGCTCCACTTCTTGGCCTCAAGCACTGATTGTGTTCACAAGGGGCCTCTCTGCCTTAAGCGTACTCGTAAGAACTATGTTTCAGACACAGATTATGCTTTCAACAACCTTTTTCCTGCCTTGAGCTTGCTCCCAAGGGCTGCTTCACTGCCGTCTCCATGATGTTTCAGGGTTTTTCCAATAGAAAAAAAGCCTTCTTTCTCAGCCAAAAACCAGATATCCTAAACAAAATCTCTATATATCATAGACATTTTGAATCGGCTAGACTGCCCCAATTATCTTCTGGTGAGGAGTTTTCCCTGACCCCATTACCCAGCTTTAGTTACTTTTATTCAGTGTGTGTGCATTATTAACCCCAACTTTATTTATCAACTTTAATGGATAATCCTCCCCAAAGTGTGTAAATGTAGGTCATTAATCTGTCTTTTCTCCCAGTGAGCAATTTACATATCTCACCTACTTTGTTGTTCACCTCCTCCCTAGCTAGGTGATGTAACAATTTTTCAAATGGATACATTCCTCTCACAGGCTGCTGCCAGAGCAAAATATGTCAGAATGCTTTCCATCTCTCTCAGACAATTTACCTCAGTCAGAGAGCTATCCTGCTTTTCAAAATTCTCCTTACCAGAGATTTCTTCTTCTCCTTTTTTAACACATTTATACATGATCTAGAGATGGGAATAACTAGTGAGATAATTACATTTGCTGATGACACAAAGTTATTCAAAGTTGTTAAATTGCAAGACTTGAAAACTACTAACGAAATAACCAACTTTCGTAAATCTCTGAAGACATATCTCTTCAACAAGGCCTACAAAGAAAACCCATAGCCTCATTAAATTACCTCGCCAACCCAACCAGTTAAGAAAGTCTACCTCTATACTTACCTAACTCCTTCCTTTTTATTCAGACTTAATCTCTGTACTTCACTAATTGTATCTACTATCCTGGAATGACAATGTCATAACAGGACTCTGTAAGCCACATTGAGCCTGCAAATAGGTGGGAAAATGTGGGATACAAATACAATAAATAAAAATAAAATAAAGATTGTGAAAAATTGCAAGAGGACCTTACAAGACTGGGAGACTGGGCATCCAAATGGTGGCAGATAATGTTTAATGTATGCAAGTGTGAAGTGATGCATGTGGGAAAGAGGAACCCAAACAATAGCTACGTGATGCAAGCTTCCACATTAGGAATCACCGATGAGGAAAAGGATCTAGGTGTCATCGTTGATGATACATTGACACTCTCTGCTCAATGTTCAGTGGTGGCTAGGAAAGCAAACAGAATGGTAGGAATTATTAGGAAAGGAATGGAAAACAAAAATGAGAATCTTATAATGCATTTGTATAACTCCATGGTGTGACCACACCTTGAATACTGTGTCCAGTTCTGGTCATTGCATCTAAAAAAAATGATATAGCAGAATTAGAAAAGGTACAGAGAAGGGCGATGAAAATGATAAAGGGGATGGGATGACTTCCCTATGAGGAAAGGCTAAAGCAGCTAGGGCTCTTCAGCTTGGAGAAGAGATGGCTGATACGATACATGTGTATAAAATACTGAGTGGAATGGAATTGGTAGAAGTGAATCGCTTGTTTACTCTTTCCAAAAATACTTGGACTACGGGGCATGCAATGAAGTTACTAAGTAGTAAATTTAAAACAAACTGGAGAACATATTTCTTCATTCAGCATGTAATTAAACTGGAATTCATTGCCACAGACTGTGGTAAAAGCAGTTAGCTTAGCAGGATTTAAAAAGGTTTGGATAGTTTCCCAAAGGTCCATAAGCTTATTTCTAGGATAAGCAGCATAAAAGTCTGGTTTACTGTTCTGGGATCTTGCCAGATACTTGTGACCTGGATTGGCCACTGTTGGAAACAGGATACTGGGCTTAATGGACCTGATTCAGTCTGTCCCAGTAGGGCAACGCTTATGTTCTTATTCTCAGAAGCCCTTCCCTTTAGGGGAGTTTCACTATCATGAAGTTTGTTGGCTTTATACTCTATTTTATGCTTGTTAATGTAAACCCATGAGATTATTTTATTTTTAATTGGCAGAATATATGTTTTCATAAATAAATAATTGAATAAAATTGTAAGCTATTGGCCACACTAACCCAGAGGCAAAGTTTCTGAAAACCAATAAGAAGCAAACAAGTTGGAAAGCTAGAATTAATCCCCTCCAGACTCTATTACTTATGAACAATATTCATGCTTCTCTGATTTCTGTGTGAACTAGAAGTCATTTTAAGCATTATAATAGTTAAAAGTTAAGATATACACACTAGGGAGAAGGGGACAGTCCAGACTCAAATACTGGGTACTTCGACTTTCAGCTTGCAATACTAAACTTGAAAATATTTGCTGTATGCCCCATCATGATTTTTTTTTTTTTTTGCATGCTTTTTAAGGTCTCCTTTACAGGCAAACGACCGTCCTGTAATCAGAACTGTCTAAAATATTTGCAGATTTATTTATTTTTTTGTTTATTTATAGCTCTTGAGCAGTGGACAGGGTTATGATATGCGCTTGTCAGACTGACGGCACACCTTCAGGGAGGTAACACCGGTGCACTAGGTTATTGGGTCTAGATTGGAACCAGAATAAGTGGGGGGATGTTAGCAAAATAATCTATACTCTATTCTTCACAGCACTTAGGGGGTCTTTTTTTTTAATCATGTATTTATAATTTTTCATTTTACAAGGGTCACTTGCAAACAGTAATACAGAGATGACTGTACACTAATACAATATTAGAGGAAAACAATCTCAACTAGATAAATGGATTATATACAATCTTTCTCTTTCTTAGACCACAAAATAAATAGGGAGAGTGAAACAAAACAAGGAGATCAATTAAACAACAGTAAACAAAGAAAACGTGGTATTAACCTGATTATCCCCAGTTATTATTTATCTGAATCATTATTCCACATTGATCGTCTGGTTGGCTTCTTCAAACCCAAGACAGTAGTCAATTAATTTCGTTGGAAACATACTTATTGTCCAATATTAGTGGAAATAATACACCTGATTTCATTTTTTTCTCTTTTAAAACCAGAAATTATTTAACAATACAAACACTTGAATCTCTAATCCAATTCCCACTGATTAAGGTAATCCCAGTTTCACAGGCTTCACTCCTTTTGAATTAATATACTAAGAGGAATCATAGGGGTCTTTTACAAAGCAGTGGTAAGCCCAATGTGGGTTTACTGCTCATTAATCCGAAACTACCACCGGCCCGACGCAGCCGCTGGTGGTAGCTCCGGCTGGAGTGGGCGCCATTTCCAGCGCGCCATAATTTTAGTGTGGTGCTAGCATGGCAGTAATTGGGCATCACCACACGCTGTCTGATTACCGCCGGTTACCACGGGATCCCTTACCGCCACCTCAGTGGGTGCTGGTAAATGCTCCTTGCTGCATGGCCACACAGTAAGGGTTATCTCACTACATGGCCATTTTGTGGGGGGGGGGGGGGGGCGGAATTTTATCCGCCGTGGTAAATAGGACCCTGGCGCACAGGAAAAATGGTCGCTGCCACTACAGCAGGACTCTTTTTCCCGAAGCTTAGTAAAAGGACCCCTTAATAACTCAATCCTGGCCCAAAGGTTATTAAAAAAAAAAAAAAAAAAATCTTCAGGCAAAAAGAACAGACTCATTACAATAACAAAAGCAAAGAGCAAAAAAAAAAAAAAATAATAATAATAACTCAAACTCTTTCACTTAACTCTCCCAGGACACTCCTCTTTCACTATTTTCTCTTGAAGACCTCTCAGAGCTGGATTGACCTCAGATGTAGATGCAGATGTAGTTCCTTTAGCTGTCTGGAGCTCTTTGCTCAGATCCAAGGGATGTCTGCTGTATCCTCTCCTTTACCTGAATGGTGGCTCCCTGCAACTTTCTCCAGACCTTCGTCTCTTGAAGAGTAGGGGTGTGCTGGTCAGGGCACCTCTCAACACTCTTCTGTTTCTTATGGTACAACGGCTGGGCTAGGCATACACATTTTTCCCCCTTGCTGTATGGTACAATGGCTAGGTAACCAAAGTCCAAAGACAAGGATTTCACCAATAGATCTCCACCAGTCTCCAGTTTTCACCTTCATTCAGCTGGTCCTCTGCTATTGAGCCGTTTGGCCAACTCCAGGAAGTCTGGCGTGTGCTGTGTCCTATATCTTTGTGTGAAGTTGAGTACATTCCTATAATTTATTGAAGTTCCTCTCTCTCTCTCTCTGGAAGTTGTTTGAGACTGTGTATTGTGGCTTGTCCAAAATTTGGCAATTTATCAAAACTATAAATAAACAGGAAATATATTTCTGTGAAAAGAGTGCAGTCCATTAACATTGCTACATATGAATATGGTGTGCCATAGAGGATTAGATTAAAGGTCCATCGAGCCCAACATCCTATCTCCAATAGTGGCCAATTCAGCTCACATGTATCCAATAGGAACCCAAAATGTAGATCAGTTTCTTGCTACTCAATCCCAGGGATAATAAGCAATGGCTTTCCTAATTTTACATGGCAAATAATGATTTATGGACTTTTCCTGGAACTTGTCTAAATCCCTTATAAATCCTGCTATATTATTTGACTTGACCAGAACCTCCATCAACAAATTGGCAGCTTGATTGTGTGTGAAAAAAAAATATTTAGTCTGGTTTGATTTATATCTGCTACTCCATGGTATGTCACCTAGCTCTGGGTACAGTTTGAATGGACCAACAACTATTTCCTATTACCTTTTCCAGATTACTCATTATTTTATTGACCTCTGTCATATCACTACTCAGCTGTTTCTTCTCCAAGCCAAAGAGTCTTACAAATCCCTCCTCTCAGTACCCTTCTCCACCACCGCCAACTCCAGGCTCCGCCCATTCTGCCTCGCCTCACCCTATGCGTGGAATCAACTTCCTGAGGCCCTACGCCAAGCCCCCTCCCTACCCATCTTCAAATCCTTGCTCAAAGCCCACCTCTTCAATGTTGCCTTCGGCACCTAACCTGATACCTCTCAAGGAACCTAGACTGCCCCAATTTGACTGCCACTACTTGATTGTCTGTACATTTGTCCATTAGATTGCAAGCTCTCAGAGCAGGGACTATCCTTCTATGTTATATTGTACAGCGCTGCGTAACCCTAGTAGCGCTTTAGAAATGTCAAATAGTAGTAGTAGTAGTAGTCTTAGCCTGTTGAACCTTTCTTCAAAGGGAAACTGTTAATCCATTTCTTGTGTTTGCCCTTTTTGCATCAACTATAGTTCCACTATCAGGAGCATTTTCGAAAGAGAAGGGCACCCAAATCGGCATAATCGAAAGCTGATTTTGGGCGTCCTCAACTGCTTCCCATCGCAGGGACGACCAAAGTTCACGGGGGCGTGTCGGCACTGTACCGAAGGCGGGACTGGGGCGTGATTAAGAGATGGGCGTCCTTGGCCGATAATGGAAAAAAGAAGGGCGTCCCTGACGAGCATTTGGTTGACTTTACTTCATCTATTTTTTTCACAACCAAGCCTCAAAAAGGTGCCCAAACTGACCAGATGACCACCGAAGGGAATTGGGGATGGCTTCCCCTTACTCCCCCAGTGGTCACCAACCCCCTCCCACCCTAAAAAAAATCTTTTTTTAATTTTTTGCCAGCCTCTATGCCAGCCTCAAATGTCATACCCAGCTTCATCACAGCAGTATGCAGGTCCCTGGAGCAGTTTTAGTGGGTGCAGTGCACTTCGGGCAGGCGGACACAGGCCCACTCCCCCCCCCCCCACCTGTTACACTTGTGCTGGTAAAATGTGAGCCCTTCAAAACCCACCCAAAACCCACTGTACCCACATGTAGGTGCCGCCCTTCACCCCTTAGGGCTATGGTAGTGGTGTACAGTTGTGGGGAGTGGGTTTTGGGGGGCTCCGCACCCAAGATAAGGGAGCTATGCACCTGGGAGCAATTTGTGAAGTCCACTGCAGTGCCCTCTAGGGTGCCTGGTTGGTGTCCTGGCATTTGAGGGGGACCAGTGCACTACAAATGCTTACTCCTCCCACGACCAAATGAGTTGCATTTGGTCATTTTTGAGATGGGTGTCCTCGGTTTCCATTATTGCCGAAAACCGGGGACGACCATCTCAACATTTGGTCGACCTAAATGTTGAGATGTATTGGCCATCCCCGACCGTATTATCGAAACGAAAGATGGACACCCATCTTGTTTCGATAATACGGGTTTCCACGCCCCTTCGCTGGGACGTCCTTAGAGATGGGCGCCCTTAGAGATGGTCATTCCCGTTCGATTATGCACCTCCACATCTTTTTGAGCTAGAGCAAACTAAAGCAAACTAAAAAAAAAAGAAATACAAATAAGGCAAATAAAATTAGAAGTGGGTGGAATGACTTCCCTATGACGAAAAGCTCAACCGGTTTATTCCAGATGCTTTGCAAAAATGAAATTGAGCCTTTTCTTCCACAAGTACTTGGCTTTGAACTTGTTAAATGCAGTTCACTAATGAGGGTGTTTATACAATGTTTTTCATGCCAAGACCTGTGAATATCATAGAAGCCACCTAGGCTAAAGGGAGTCCACCTGCCCTTACTGCTGCTTTGACCAGAATCAAACATATAAACGGCGAGTGACCGAACTCACTCGCAAATGCGCAGTAAAGACCCTCTCTGTCCCGCCCCCGCGTCAATATGTGATGACGGGGCGGGACAGAGAGGGTCTCTACTGCCCAAGGGGAGGGACGAAACCGCCGTCGCTACCCCTTCCCCCCCCAAGGTCGCTGCCGCCACCCACTCTTCACCCGGGCTGGGCATTTGCTCCGCTATAGAAACAGCGCGGGAACGGAGCACACAGCTCGGCTGAGCTGCCGTCGGCCTTCCTTCCCTGCCTGACACAGGCAGAGAAGAAGGACGGCAGCTCATCTGAGCTGTGTGCTGCGTTCCCGCGCTGTTTCAATAGCGAAGCGAGGGCCTGGCCTGGGTGGAGGGGAGGCGGCGACTCGGGGGGGGGCGTTGCGGTGACCTCGGAGGGGCAGCGGTGAGCTTGGCGGCAGGGGGGGGCCTTTCAACCCCCCCCCCCCCGGTCCTATACTAGCCCGTTTTTATGGGCTCAACGGCTAGTTAGAAATAAAGGATTTGAGACAAATAAAGGCCATATATCTAATAGAAGAATAATTCTGTGGGGGTGGAGGTTAATACTGCATAATGGAAGGTCCATCAAGCCCAGTATCCTGTTTCCAACAGTGGACAATCCAGGTCACAAGTATCTGACAACCTCCCAGAACAGTAAAACAGATTTTATGCTGCTTATCCTAGAAATAAGCAGTGAATTTTTCCCAAGCCCATCTTAATAATGGCTTATAGGCTTTTCTTTTAAGAAATTATCCAAAACTTTTTAAAACCCTGCTACGCTAACTGCTTTCTCTGTCACATTTTTTGTCAACGAATCCCGGAGTTTCATTACACGTTGAGTGAAGAAATATTTTCTACGATTTGTTTTAAATATACTACTTAGTAGTTTAATTGTGTGCCTCCTAGTCCTAGTATTTTTGGGAAGCGTAAACAAGCAATTCATGTCTACCCATTCCACTCCACTCAGTATTTTATAGCCCTATATAATATCTCCCCTCAGCCGTCTTCTTCAAGCTGGCCCTAGTTCCTTTTATCATTTTCATCACTCTTCTCTGTAACTTTTCTAATTCCACTATATCTTTTTTTTTTTTAGATGAAATGACCAAAACTGCATACAGTATTCAAGATACACACCATGGAGTAATACAATGGCAGTAGAAATGATTACACGTCTACTTCTTAGACTATGAGCCTTCTCTTGGACACAGCAATGAAACCACTCCCCTAACTTCACAACTCCAACAAACGAGAGTAAAAGTCCACACTGATGCCCTTCAACTCTGCCAGGACTTTATTTTATGTGCCTTGGTAACTCAGAGGGAAATGCAGAGTTAGGGTTGAAGCAACAGTACTTACAATTAGCAAAAATATGTGTACTGCTAAACGTGCAGAGTTTTGGAAATATAAAGTCCTGGGTCTTTTTTCCAACATTTAGCCACCAAACTAGGCAAGCTGAGTAATTAGGGTTTATCTATATATACAGTATAAAAGGCAACCCCAACGTTCTGAAGCCTCCACGGAAGTTGAGGCGCCCGAGATATCCGGTGTGCCCTGGAGTGTCTGCACCGCCCTCGCGTCAAAACGTCATGACGTCGAGGGCGGAGCTATTGACACTCCAGGGCCGAAACGGCCCACAGCGAACAAGGCAAGTAGCTTCGAGGGACGGAGGGAGGGGGCCCCTTGCTAGCGCCCGTTTCATTCCGCTCAGAAACGGGCATTTTTTCCTAGTATGTAAATGAACTTCAGCTTCCAACATACCAGTAGCTCCAAACAGAACTCTATTATCATGTCCCTCAGCTGACGTCTGTAGCGGAATCAGTCTCAGTTCAAGTGCTTTTAATCTTCCCCCATAAACAGCCTATTTGCAGTCACTTCTCTGCACAGACTTAGTTTAGAATCCCCACTACACAAAAAGTTTGCGGTAATGTAGTGCTTCTCAGCAAATATAAGTCCAAAAGAATATTGGTGTACAAGGTAAATACAGTCAGTTCACCAGAAAATCTGTTTGACCTTTTTCAATCCACTAGCTAAACAGGGCTAGCAGACCTCCACATAATCTGCTCATAATAGAGATGGCTCTTCCTCCATTATGCTCTTCTGCTAGCAGGATCCATGCAATGGGGGGAAAAGAAACCCAAAAAGAAAAACAAATCTTTCCCCTGTCAGCTTAAGCATCTGCCAGACAGCTTCTTCACTCAAACCCAGAGAAGCACAAAAACACAGGAACCCGTCTGCTATCTACAGAGCATTGGTCTGTATCTTTTATTCTCCCAAATCCATGCCTTCATAGTCCACAAGGTCTGTGGTGTCTGGTTCCCCTAGTTCCATGGGTTCAGCAGTACCAGTGTCAGGTGTGTCACTGGCTTCAGCTTCCATGGTTTGGGGAGGAGTCTCCTCCTTCCGTCAAATTTAAAGCCCTTCCATTTTCAGAGAGGTCCCCTCAGATACTGTTGTGTTAGCCAGGGATTCTCATCCTCCCTCCCTTTGCTGCCTTGCAGTCTCTTTCTCAAGGCAGGCCAACCCTCCCCCTGTTGTCTGCAGTCTGAACTGCAGGTGATTTTCCTACTTTTCCCCTCCTCCCATTCCTAACATAAGGATTCCTAAATATAGGGTTTTATATTTTGGACTCTGTTTAACTCGGGGTGACTTCTCCACTAAGGGCTTTCCTGTTTCTTCCTCACAGCAGGAACCTACCTACTGCACCTGATTCATAAGTTGCCTTGAGCAAAAGTTTGGAAAGGCCAATCATTAAACCTAAATCCTATGCACATTAAACATCTTTATTTAAGCTCCTCCAAATAACTTTTGGAGTATTTTGAATGACATGGAATAGCAGTTGAATATTCTATTTTATAAGAGTAACTATATGGGAACATTTGATATTTGACTGCTGTTCACTTAGTAAAGGTTCCAACCTCAGGGATAAATCAACTATAAAATTATTAGCACACTATAGAATAATTCATTACAGCTTAGAACGTTATCATAGTAGTATGGTAGGTTTGAATCATATTGCATTTATTTTAATCAATTCCAGGCTGGTAATTCCTTGCCTATTTATTCCCCAACCCTTAATTATTCTGTCTGTTTACCTGTGTTATCTAGATTGTAAGCTCTTTGAACAGGGACTGTCTTTTTGTGTATGGTGTACAGCGCTGTGTATGCCTTGTAGCGCTATAGAAATTATAAGTAGTAGTAGTAGTAGTGGTAAGGAATAATATGATTTATTAATGAAAAATCCAGATATGTTATGTGTTATGAGTCATGGCTTTGGAAGTCAGACCCCATTTTGATAAATCAATGCTGTTCGCCTCAGTACTCTTGGGAGCACTGTTGGTCCTCAAAGAGAGGGGTAGAGATGCTTATACTCTTTAAGAAATCCTTCCAGCTTTCATGAGTAGGCAACTTGAAGCGGTGTTTCTAGTATCCTTCCCCCTGGAGTGTTTAAAGTAGACTCCTTATTTATTGAGATGCTAGTTGCATCCAAATTTGATATGGGGTAGTGCTATCATTTTATGGGAATTTAATTTGCTTATGGACATGGATCCTTTGCCAGAAGTCTATAAGGATTTCAGCGCTGATCTTTTAGGCGCCATATATAGAATCTCCCCACAATGTGTCCTTGGTTCATTGTCGCTATGCATTTTCTGTATGTGACCCATGTCCTGAACCACTTCATGTATCTTCCCAAGTGGACTCTGGTCCTCTAAAGCTCATGCCTCAATGTATTGGTTAGTCTATAAGGTGCCACCTGCCTAACACAGCTACCCCTTTAAAAGTTTTATAAATGGAGGAAAGCATCTACTTCCCTTTACAGAATAGCTTCCACATAGGCGCTTAAATCTAGAAGCTTCTTTATATAATTTCCCTTCATCCTCCTGGTTCTATAAACTTACGTGTACAATTGTACGCTTACTGCTGGATTCTATGCAAGGCACCGTGAGTAGCGTGCGTTAAATTGGGTGCTCGCCCAATTTACATGCACAGCTTCATTGAGTAACGAGCCAATCAGTGATTATAGTTGGCCGATAACAACCGATTATCACTACCCCTTTAAAAGTTTTATAAATGGAGGAAAGCATCTACTTCCCTTTACAGAATAGCTTCCACATAGGCGCTTAAATCTAGAAGCTTCTTTATATAATTTCCCTTCATCCTCCTGGTTCTATAAACTTACGTGTACAATTGTACGCTTACTGCTGGATTCTATGCAAGGCACGGTGAGTAGCGTGCGTTAAATTGGGTGCTCGCCCAATTTACATGCACAGCTTCATTGAGTAACGAGCCAATCAGTGATTATAGTTGGCCGATAACAACCGATTATCATCACTAATTGGCATTAATGCACACTTTTTAAAGGCCTATTCTAAAAAAAAGGCGGACATAAATTTCAATGCTTGTAGATGAAAAGAAATATGGCTATGGGAGGAGCGTTAGGGTATTACTCAAATTTATGTGTCTTGTTATAGAATTCGGGGGAACACGCTTACATTTAGGCATGGTTATTTACACTAAGTTTCCAGCCTAAAAGTAGGCACATTCCCTGTGCTATGTGCTATTCTATAAACTGTGCCTAACTTTAGAATAGTACTAAGCGCTTTAGAGAATCTGACCCTTAGTGTGCAAAATTTCACAAACAAGTTATAAATAAATGTCAGTTGCATAAATAATTTAATATAATAATTAGCTGATTATTGGTGTTAACCAGTTATTGGTTGTAATTGTATTAATTGGTGCTAATTGGCACTAATAGGCAGTTACAATGCAAAAGCCTTTAATTGAAATTCTACAAATTGTGCGAGCAAAATCCGTAACATGCAACTACAAGGGAGTGCAGACTTGGAGGGGCAATGCCTAGCAGTTATGCGCATGGGTTATACAATACTATCAGTTGCACATCTAACTGACAGCAGTTAGCTGTGAGCATTTACACCAGCCTTGGAATTAACATATGCACTCACACCTAAAGTTAGTTATGCTAGTATTCTATAAAGGCAATTACGCACATACCTGAGCTCCTGTGAGTCCTTAACACAAGTAGGCACCCAAAATCTCTTTTGGCAAATGCAAACTCTCCCTTAAATCACAACTCAGGAACCTTGGGATATAGCTAGACTCAACACTTAAACTACTGGACCCCAAATCCAATCAACCTTTTCAACAACTATGCTACCTTTTTCTATATATCGAGAAGCCAGGTCTTGTCACAGTGGTTCATGCCATGATAACGTCAAGGCTGGATTACTGTAATGCACTCTACACTGGTCTGACTACAAACGGTCTGCATCAGCTCCAGTGCCACGATGATCAGAAGCAAATGTGGGTGCTAGAGGCCAATAGCATCACATTAGCACCCGCGTTTGCTCCTGACCGATGATCAGAGCCAGCAAGTGCATGTAACAATGTGCTCGCCAGCTCTGAATGCAATGAGCATGCAGATGCATGCTAAACAGGGCACCAGCTATTCCTCCCCAATGCTCAGCAGGCAGCGAACCAAACATTTGTGCTGCTCCTGCAGCAAACCCTATGCCAGTTCAGAGCTGGTGTTAGGGTTTGCGGAGCATTGGGAAGGAACGGGGAGCCCTGTCCAGCATGCTAGCAGGCCCCCACCAACCACCCCCCACAAGCAGCCTAGGTCCTGGTTGATAGTGCCCCCTAGCACAGTGACATTGGGTAGGAGGTCTGGTGGATCTCCATCCCCCTAAACCCCCAACAACCAAATAAGTAAAACCTGGTGGCCCAAGTGGGCTGTCATCCAAATCCTGAGCTTCTCTGGTGGCCTAGCAGAGCCCTCCCCCCCTCTCCCATACCTTGTCGCTGGAGGAGGGAATAGCATACTCTCTCTTCATCTGGTGCTGCCTTCAAAATGGTGGCACCCTGCCCTGCCTAGTGCATCCTGGGATGCGTTGAGTGGGGCTTCCCTACCATATAAGGGAGTTTCTCCAACTGAGTGGATGTCCTCCAGCCTGTAGGGGGTGGTGCTTCAATGTTGTGTTTTCAATCTCTAGGGACAGGCAGGTTCCTGGGAGTCCTCCAGAAATTGCCTGTTCCTCCTTACTAAAAATGTGATAGTGAAACAGCACCCCCCCCCCCCCCCCCCACACACACACACACACACACTGACAGGACTGTAGATAGAGGACTCCCACTCAGCTCAGAGGGAACAGTGGTGAACATCCCAACATGGGCATTCCAAATCCTTCTTCAATGTTATATGCAAAATGGGAGCAATGATATATTAAATCCTCTGGCAACCTCTTGGTACTGAGACAACCAGCTGTCCCCTCCAGTACTGAGAGTTGTAGTAAGCATGGAGCAGTCCACATCCATGTCACTCCAGTCAGACAGTGTAAAATAAGGATGAGGCCATACAGGATCACTGCTTCCAGTGGCAGATGTGGGCTTTGGGGTGGGGAGACAGTCCCTAGGCAATTGTTTGCTCTGCATGAAGAGAAATGCACCCTACCTAGACATAAAGGGCTAGATTCTATGAATGTCGCCAAACAAATTGACAGCAAAAACCCCCCTCTGAGCGCTATTCTATAAATTGTGCCTAAACTTAGGTGCAGTTTATAGAATAGCACTTAAGTCCCATGGGTCAAGGTTAAATTTAGGTGCTTCCATTTGCACATGAAAACGTTGTGCAAATAACTGCACCCCTTATTCTGCAATTGCATGTGTAGCCAACAACACCACCCACAGGCTGCACCATTTCCATGCCCCCTTTTACGAGACATACATAAAATTAATGTGCAGATCATGCGCCTAAATTTATGTGCATTCACCTTAATTGATTCCAATTAGCACCAATAATAGCTTACTAAAAAGCCAATTATTGGTGCTAATTGGCTAATTATTCAATTAAAATGCATGCACAATTTGGGGGCGCATGCATCTGAAAGCATACTTTTCTATAGAATTAGGGGGGAAATGTGACAAGTCCTTTCTGAATAAAGCCCTTTAAGCACCATTGATGCATAAATAGTACATTGAATATGTTTTACTCTAAGAGTACTGGCAACTTTTCAGACCAAAAATACACTTTCTTCCACTCCGAAAACTACCATATTGCCTATGTGCACACACATTGTCAGCTTCCATGTCTTGAAATCATTAAGCTTTCAGGCCCCGATGCTCAGAAGCAAATGCAGGCACTAGAGACCATTAGCGTTGAACTAGTGCCCGTGTTTGCCATTACATAATGTTTAGAAGGCCATTTTTGTGGCAAAAAAGAGCTTGCCAGTGATAAGCGCTAATCGCATGCTAATGAAGGCAAAAGAGGTCCCATCATATTTCCTCTGATGCTCAGAAAAAAGCACCCTGAAGAAAGGCGCTCTTACCGTGCAAAATCCTATGCCAGCTCAGAGCGGGCATTAGGTCTGTGAAACTGCCCGGCCGGCCGTCCTGGAAACTCTGCTGGATCTGTGGAGCTGAAGCTTGGAGGGACGGATGCGTGGATGAGACCCGCTGCTTCCCAAGGGAATCCTCTTCCCCTACGGCGGGAATGAGAGGGGGCCGCGGAGAGACCCTGCGAGAGGAGTGAGGACACACAGGTTCCTGCAGTCTCCAGCTCCCATTCCACTGCCCATCGTTCTCCTCAGGCTGGTTCTCTGCCTTTGCTGCATTGCTCTTGTGCCCATGCCCCTGGCACAATCCTGCCGCTTAACTTCCTAATGTTCAACGCTAACAGCGTGCATATCATTTGCATACTATTAGCGTTGAACATTAGGGAGTTATTTTTGGGTGCTGCTGTGTGGTGGTATTCTCCGGCGCTGTTTTGAGCATTGGGGCCTCAATGACTAGAAAAAGAGCATTTTCATACAGAGGACCTCCACTTTGGAACTCTTTGCCTGAAGAACTTCCTCACGCTTTTCTGTACTTTAGTTTTTGTAAACTGTTAAAAACTTAGTTATTCTAACAATGTTTTAACTAATATGTTTTTTGGCTTTTTTATTATCATGAAACAGTTTGTTTATTGTGTTTTGTATTAACTGTTATTGTAAACTACTTTGACACTAAGGTCTTCATGCAGTATATACTACTACTACTTAACATTTCTAGAGCGCTACTAGGGTTACGCAGCACTGTACAGTTTAACAAAGAAGGACAGTCCCTGCTCGAAGGAGCTTACAATCTAAAGGACGAAATGTCAAGTTGGGGCAGTCTAGATTTCCTGAATAGAGGTATAGTGGTTAGGTGCCAAAGGCGACATTGAAGAGGTGGGCTTTGAGCAAGGATTTGAAGATGGGCAGGGAGGGGGCCTGGCGTAATAAATCTAAAGAAAAACAGAACGTGTTCGTTCCATTAATATGAACTCTGATGTTATAGCTTTAGGAGGGCTGGAGGAGAGGGAAAAGGAGAGGAGGAAGTGTACGACAATAAGGCAACATGGAAAGCAATGATGTGTGACTGAACAAATATGAGGAGGGAGGGGAGGATTTCACAGCCGCTGTCCGTATGGGGCCTTTAGAAAGAACCTCTCCTCCCACACAGCTGTTAAAGGAGAATTCCAAAGCAAATCCTTACCACAGTATCCGCAGCCCACAGGAGCTTCTTACACCTCTCTGAATGAAAAGCATCCCATGTGTAAAACTATTTCAGCTTCACTTTTCTCATTAGAGGATAACTGGGGCTCAAGACATGGTAACCTGCACTTGCTCTTACATAAGGATGCAGAATGACTGGTACACTAATTTAATGTAGCTTGGACTGGGCCTTTTAATTATGTCTTTATAGTCTTTTAATTACCCTGAATTATACTAATTTAAACCATCCTTATTCACTGGGACTTCTGTTCAACAGCTGTTCTCATTCAGCTTTCCTTGGGCTGGAGAGAGTAGGTACCAGGTTTATTTCCACTCTGAGGACCATTTCCGCTACATCAGCAAAAGAGAGGTCAAACAGCTTTCAGTAGCTTTCTTTGCAGCTACTTCAATAAACAAAGATAAAACAACTCCAGGTCATGGGAAGACAGTGAGCTGGGCCTGGTTTTATCTTACTCTGTAATGAAATTGTCAGTGCTTTTTTTTTTTTGGTCCCTTAAGGCAACCAAAATTGCAAGAGTTGAGCCATGTCTTTGCGCTACAGTCTGTTCAAATTAAGCTGAATGACTTATCTTCCTCCAGAGGCACTAGAAGAACCATGCAAATCCTCTTTCAAGTCACTGTGGGGCAAGTTTGCTTAGGTACTTATTGCAGGTTTAAATGTGTGTTAATCACTCACCCCCTAATTCAATAAACTTCCACGCACAATTTTACATTAATATTATGTGGCGCTCAAAATTGCATATGCAAATTTGGACAAGCGCCCAATTTACATGTACAAGTTAATTGAGCGATGAGCCAAGTAGTACCAATAATTGGGTACTAACAATGAATTAACTGCATTAACTGGCAACAATTTGGATCACGCACGCATCTTGCTAAGCGCTATTCTGTAAAGATGAATGCATAAATTTTTGAGTGCGCACCTGAAAAGGAGGCATGACCATGGGAGGAGCATGGGCAAGGCAGGGATGGCCACTAAAGATGTGAACAGTGTTAAAGAATTTAGGGAACCTGAACCTAGTTGACAAGCAAGGATTCACGCAAGGTTTCAGTTGGTGAAAATCTTCACACCAAAAGTTGGGTGTGGATCCTGTCGCTACACACTGTTGTATAAACGGTGCCCAACTTGGAGCTCAGCGATCATTTTTTTTCAGTACCCAAATTTGGGAGCCTTTTATAGAATCTGGCCCTCTGCTTGCAAAGTGTTGTGCATAGATCAGAGAATAGTGTCAGTTACACACGTACCTTAATATAATAATTAGATGCCGATTGGCACCTAATGTTTACTATAGTAAGCTAAGAACCTGGAGAACTGGGTTTGATTCCCACTGCAGTTCCTTGTGACCCTGGCCAATCAGTTAACCCACCATTGCCACAGGAATAAAATTATCTATCTATCTATCTATCTATCTATCTATCTATCTATCTATCTATCTATCTATCTATCTATCTATCTATCTATTAAATATAAATGTAAACCACTTTGATTGTACCACAGAAAGGCATTATATCAAATTCGCACCCCTTTACCCTTATTGGCTATCATTGGTGTTGATTGCCACTAATTAGGAGTTATGGGCACCTGAAAAATTGCATGGAAAATTTTCCACCTAGGTGTATTCTGTAAAGTATGCCTAAATTTTATAGAATAGGCTTAAATTTCCACACGGTATATAGAACATGCCGAGTGGCTCTCCACGTGACCAAATTGGTTCACACCCATTTTACTTGATGTAAATCCTGACACCTAAATTAGGCGCAGATCAGGTGTACTCTATAATAATGCGACTAGATTTTAGAAACACCCATGCCCCATTCATGGCCATGCCTCTTTTTCAACTACGCGACTTAGAATTTAGGCGCAGCACTTTATAGAATACTCTTAGCGAGTTGTGCATGTAAATTTCAATTAATTCCAATTAGTGCTGATAATTGTTTGTTAACATCCAATTAACAGCACTGATCAGCTAGTTAACCAATTAAGTTATGCGCTTTGTTATAGAATATGCTTCAATTTCCAAACAGAAATTGAAGCACCATATATAGAACCCCAGGGTATGAGTGTAACTGCCCAAAATCGGTATTCTATTAGCTACACACACAAAATCTAAAGCATTGGACTGCAAGTGGGCATGGACCTGGGAGGGGAATGGGAGGATCGGGGGTGTGCCCTATACTTGTGCACACATGTTGTGGAATACTAGCAATTAAGTGTGAACACTTACACTAGCCTTTGAGCTAGCATAAGGGCTTAAACCTAAGGTTATGTGCGTAACTTAGGATTTACACTAGTATTCTATCATGGGAATTACATGTGTCATAGCCTATATGGAATTCATCCACGAGCTTCATCCCAGCGCCTAATTTTAGGTAACCTTTAGAGAATTATGCCCATTGTGTGCCCTGAAACATAATGCAAAACATTAAAAAAAGGCACCTGTAGCCAATACATGACCGTTTAATTGCAAAAGTTTCCTACTAATTTGAGTGGCACTAGACACGTCAGAAAAAGATAGTAACTTTCCGGCTACAGTAAAGAGCACCCTTCCTAGAAAAATAAGCATTAAGTAGGGATCTGTTTTATCCAAGTCTGCCCCAAAAGTGACAACCACTCTTTTACCTATCTATATGTTCCATCTTTGGTTATACCCTACACTGTCAATTAAAATGTTCTATTACATATCGTGTTGATACTGTAAGTAGTGTACTGTGTCATACTTTGTATTGTTATTTGAATATTTTTACTGCTGTAATTGTCTATTGCTCACGTTTGATTTATTCTTACTCTACATCACCTTGAGTGAATTCCTTCAAAAAGGCGGTAAATAAATCCTAATAAATAAATAAAATAAATAAACCAGTGTAGCTCTTGAGAAGATCATATCATGAGAAGATTCAAGGAATCAGTCAAATTAGATGTTGATGGATCCTCCACTAGTTGAGCTACTCCTATGTGGATGGGCACTGGAAAGAAAGAGCAAGCAGTTGCCCAGCAGTTGTCCAGCACTGGTGAAACAGGGGGCAAAATTGGAAGAAATATAATACAACCTAGAAATAAAAACCGACTCCTAATTAGCCAACTGCATGATGTCTTTAAAACAATTTTTAAGCAAAATCAATGGGAAAATTCAAAAATCTGAGGTTCCTAGCCCTGATGGAGTTCTCCATATTCTCTAATTGTCTGTGCAATTCTAATGTATCTCTAATCCCTAAGCAGAGTCAACTGCATGTTCTAATCCCTAAGCAGAGCCAAAGTCACCTTCTGCAGTCTTAGGGGTCCTTTTACTAAGGTGATCTGAAAAACGGTCTTCTCTAGTGTAGGCGCATGTTTCGGGCACATGCAGATTCATTTTTTAGTGCGCCTGTAAAAAATGCCTTTTTTGGGGGCCAAAAATGGACATGCGGCAATGTAAAAATTGGCGCATGTCCAATTTTGGGTCTGAGACCTTACTGCCACCCATTCACTTAGCGGTAAGGTCTCACGCGTTAACTAGGCAGTCGTTGTCTATTCGCATACAATGCCAATTACTGCCTGGTTAGCGCCACATGCCGGAAAATAAATTACTGCCCAGGCCACTCAGTAGCCGGGTGGGCATTCCAAATTGGCACACACTGTGCGCGCGTAAGCGCCAACGTGGCTTAGTAAAAGGGCCCCTTAAATTGTTCTCTTGCTGTTTATCATACTCTTCCTGTGACAATTTGACCAATTGATCATCCATGCCTTGCAACATCATATTAGTATTTGTATCAGACACCAAGGAGACAATTCAATAACTGGGCACCACCTTTTAGGCTCCCCGATGCCATATGATAAGAACCTATTCTATAATAGAATCTGGGTGCCCAGATTCAATCATAGAGTTTTAGCATAACCCAGTATTGGCTTACCTAATATTTATGCACCCACAGTTCAACCAGCCATAGACGTGGTACAACTACAGGCAACTAAATGTTGCAAGGGTACATGTAGTTTACAGTAATTAATGCACATAAGTGGGAGCCATGCCCTTGCACCTCTCATGCTCCATCCATGCTCCCTTGCAGTTATGCTCTATGCCACTTACATGTGCCCTTACATAGTAGTGTTTATTTATTTATTACATTTGTACCCCACATTTTCCCACCTATTTGCAGACTCAATGTGGCTTACATAGCACCGTGGGGCAAAGCCACCTCAGTTAAGAAAATAAATACAGAGTGATGTTGCTAAATGAAATAAAAATGTACAGAGAAATTAGGAAACATCATGTTTTAACTGCTGAGCTGGTGGAAGATTCCTATCACGATTCAATAATACTAACTGAACCAGTGGGGGATCCCTATCATGATTCATAGGTGCCCTGCTGTCACTTTTACCCACATATGAAAGCCTAACCATTAGCAGTAATACCGCATAACTAGACACCAGGGATCCCAGTAAGCCCAGGGACTGGGTTGGAAGGGGGTAGCCCCCCCAAAACCTTTGAGGGCTTGGGCCCTAGGGGAGGTGTCTGGGGGAGGCTGTCATGTGTTAGGCTCATGCCCAAAGGTAGAGGCCTCCAGGGGAGGGCATCTATCTTTGCTGGATGCAGTCAGGGGTCAACTGATGGAAGGAGAGGGGTTATGTTGGATACAGTTGGAGGGTTGGGTAATGGTAGGGGCACTGTTGGAACAATACAGGGTTGAGTGTTGATGTGGAGCTCTGTTGGATGCAGTAAGGGGTCAGATGATGACAGGGGGGCTCGGATGTAATCGAGGGTTGGGTGATGGGGGGGGGGGGGGGCTATATGGAATGGTGCCGGAGAGGGATGAGGAGGAGGGCATAGATGTGAGGCTATGATAGGCGGTGCGTATAAATGCTGGAATCAGGGAGCCACAATTTTAGAAAGCTGCTCCCATGTCTATAAGGGGAGAGGAAGTATATTCCCCCCCCCCCCCCCCCCCCCCCCCCCCCACACACACACATCAAGCTTTGTAAATTTGCTGCTCCCTCTGGATAGGGAGAGGCCGGGCATGCAGTCCTACTCCTGTTTAACAAGAGGCTTTACATTTGCAAAGCCTCTTGTAAAAGAGTATGGCAAAATTCCACACATCCTGGCTTGGATGTTGAAATTCCCCTCAGCACATCCTTTCTAAAATGCCACTCTATAAGTGGAACCTGTACCCATATATTGGTGAGATAATTTTATAAAAGACTTTTACTGCAGGCACAGAATTGTTTTACCCATGGAACTGCTTTTCTAAAGTATTACCATTAAGAGCAGTGGCCTGAGTTCTAGGGGAATTGGGTGCAATTCCCACTGCAGCTCCTTGTGGCTCTGGGCAAATCACTTAACCCTCCGTTGCCCCAGGTACAAAATAAGTACCGGTTTATAATATGTAAACCACTTTGATTGTATCCACAGGAAGGCAGTTTATCAAACCCCTCCCCCGCTCCCCTATTCAAAACAAATATATCAGCCATAAAAATGATCCAGATCTATCTCAATTATTTATACAGGCATACTGAGGATGCTGCCTTGGGCAGCTCATAGTGCTGTCACAGACATCATTTCGCGTCACTAGCAAGAAAAGATTAACACATTAATTACATTCTGTATGACCACTAGCAGTAACAGTTTACATTTGATGGCATCTGTTGGCTAACACAGCAAGTAAAGATGTGTGAATTTTTAAGAAATGAATGAACCATGGGAGCAGAAAAGGAAAAAAGATGTGTAAAAGCTGCAGAAAATGATCATATATTTGCAATCTTCCAAGAACAATTCACAGATTACACCATGTGTGTGTGCAAGAGACGCACATGTGCTGCAGACTTGCACATCTGGCTTTCAAATAGCTACAGCATTACACGCACATGATTCACAAACCTTCTACATCAAACGTAGTGTGTGTTTCTCCTTCATTAGATTTGTTTTTCTTTTCCATCCATGAAGGGCAAAGTAAGCAAGAAATGTATAGATTCTTTGCTTTCTTATCAGGCAGCTAAATTAGGCAAAGAAAGTTCTTCTTTGATAGTCCAGGCATCGAGTTATGTACATTTTAGACGATTGCTTAAGACATATTTGTTTCAGAATTATGGAAGGAAGTGATTGTATTAGTTTTTAATTAATTAATCATGTTTGCTATTGTATTTCCTGGTTGTCCAGCTGCTTTGTACATAACCCGCATTGAAATGTGAGGTATTGTGGGCTATAAAAATAAAGTGTTCTGTTCTGCTCTGTTGCTGTATACATAGGTCATAAAGGATCCCTGATTGTATGCGTACTGTTTCCCGGTGATTTCATTTCCTTTGTCTGATACTTTAAAAATAAAATTACATTTAATTCTGTTGAAGAAAAAATTAAGTATTTTTCTGAAATAGTAAATGGTTTCTCTTTTGTTGAAAATATATTTGTACATTTCTTTAACTGTGAGAAATATACACCCCCAGACTCAGGTTCTGTTATACTTCTGCTGTGAGACATTCACACACCTCTGAACCAAACGTAGGACACCAAGGTGAAAAGATCAACATTTAACAAAACTGCTTCTATCACCTGCGACAACTATGAAATCTTTCTCTCTCTCTCTCTCTCTCTCTCTATATATATATATATATCAGAAAGAAAAGTCTGATTACAAAAGTCCATGCCATGATAAAGTCACAGCTAGACTAATGTAATGCTCTGCATATTGGTCAAACCAAAGAGAGTTTACACCAGCATGACTGATAGAGGGATGCAAGCAATGTGACCACATCACACCCTATCTGCAAAGACTACACTGGCCTACTAGTAGCCTACAGAGCCAAATTTTAAACTCTAGTTTTGATTTTTAAGGCCCTGAAACAAAACGAATCAGAATACCTACAGAAAAAATTAGATCTCTATTCACCTTAGAGGCCTATAAGATCTTCCCAAGGAGCACCACTATCTGTACCCTCATCAAAGGAAATTACACAAGCCTTCTCAAGAGTAGCCCCCATGCTCTGGACCTCACTCCCAGAGGGGCTACACTGAACTCAACAGTACCTCTACTTCAGGAGGCAGGTGAAAGTCTGGCTCTTCTCCCAAGTCTATAATATATGTAGTTTTATAGTGTAGTCCTAAAATGTGTTTAATGCCTTTACTGTTGTTCTCACTTCTAAGGATTTTTACTGCTGCAGTCACTCACTGCAAAGATATATGAAAAATGCATTGTGTGTAATGTAGTTTCACATGTAATGCAGTCACCTCTGCTTGTTTGTATAAAGCTTGTTATTAGTGGTCTATTCTCCTACAAAGACCTTGTCCCTTTCTCAGCCAAGCTTGGCTCCTTTGTCTATCTACTGTCATTTCCTGATTATTCTTACTATCTTTGTCCTAATGGGTCAACTAGGGTATGACCTTTCTCTCCAATCTGTAACCACCTCTGCTACCTGACCTCAAGCTCTGTCCTTATTGGCCCTTTCTCTCTCCCCTGGGCATGTGGGTATTCTTCTCAACCCCTCTGGCCCATGAGATCAGGCATTCTTCATCTTGCTTCAGACAGCACATGTCCTGCTACCCCCCTGCAACGAACTCATCTTTTTACCTCATCCAGTATTTCTTTCAAGATATTGCACAAACCCAGAACCCCATGTCTGAACTGCTTTCATCAACCTGACCACTCTCCCACCTCTGCAATGAAGCTTCCTTTCTTCAGATTTCCATCTCCACCCACTGATACAGCTCTCAGTTGCCTTGGGGCAATAACTTCTGAGGAACTACTAACTGTGAGTAAATTAGCTACATTTATTCAATAAAGTAAATTTCAGAAAGTAAAGAGATTTCAGGTGTGTGCCGATGTGCCGAGGTTATACTTCAAGGATATTACACTTTAAGAGGCCTTGACAGTGGCGACTGACTATCTGTTTACCTCTACATCTACACAAGCTTGCTGAACCAATTCCTCATTCAACTGTACATAGAATTTACCTCAATTTAGGCACCCATCTATTTATCCCAGTTGACTTTGTACTACCTATATTGTCTGTCTCAACTGTATTTCTGCCCTTGCTGCCTATTAAGTATTTCCTAATAACCTCCTGCTCTGAAGTCACATCGGGCCGTGAACACAGCACTTTGCTCTGCCTACATACTTGCATCACTAGTGGTGACATTACCTACTCAGTATTTGAAATTTGACCATTTTCCATCCGTGGTGCATGCTGCCAGCATGCTCCTTGTTACATGCTGAAGGAGTACAATAAAGGAGCATGTCATGCTCCTTTGTGGGCTCTTTCAGGTGCCACTTTATGTGACTGTTTATGGTGTTCTCTTTATGGCCATTTCAGAACTATCCACTTTGGAAACCCCATGCTCAATCCCTGTTCTCTGGGGATGCTGCCCTGAAAGATCTAGTCATATTCTTTGCAAAGTAAGGCCATCTGAAATTAATTAGAATTCCTATTTAATTCTGAATTCTTCCTTATATTTAAACTCTGTATCTATATCCAGTTTACTTCCTGTGAGCATTGGTCTTCAGAATGTCCACATGCTTCATAAGAAAAGTTACCTTAGATATGACCTTATATTGGATAAGTCCATGGACATTTTCTATCCTACAGAAATCTGGCTGTCCAATTCAGACCCATTCTATTTGGAACAACCTTGTCCCTTAGGCTACCAATTTATTTATTCTAATCAAACAGCAAACCACCAGCAATCCAACTTACTCATCTTCATTCTTATTCCTCTCGTCTTTTAGAAGGTTTACCTTTTTGAATTTATTCTAAACCTTTGCTCCAATTCCTTCTTCTTTATCTTCCACTCCCTGTTACTCATCTCATTGTCCAAGCTTCATATGATGTTATATCATCTTATTTAACCAACCATCATCCACTTATTTTGTTGGGGGACTTTAATAATCATGATTCAAAGACTTCTAGTGGACTTGTTTAGATTTCTATAATTTTCTATCTGACCATAATCTAGTCCAATATGTTTCTTCCCCCATACACAAAGCAGGACATATCTTGGATTTGGAAATTTCATCTAAGAATTACAGTGCTTTAGATATAAGTGTTCACCTGTTTCTTGGTCTGACCACTGATTTCTCTATTTTAAATATCTACCTCCTAGTATCATCCATTATCCTTTCCTATAATGTTTTGGTCTCATGCATTACACCAGTGGTCTCATATTGCTCTCATACCTCACACTAACATTATTGGCTTTTGTCTCACCTAGAATGTAAACTGCACTGAACCCTGGAAAGGGGATATTAGCAGTACACAAGAAATTGATTCGATTTGATTCCCTCAACCTTTCCAGGGACTCCTGCACCATGCCATCAAGTAGGAAGGAATTTAAAAAATCTTACCCCTTAAAAGTTTCTAGCTTGTTGTGAGTCTTTTTCTACTGATTTTGCCTCTCTATCAGTGATGACGTGGCGGGGCATTTTTGAAAGAGACGTCCACGTTTTGATTTGGACGTCCTCGCAAAACATCCCGATCCAGGGGCGGGGAAACCCGTATTTTCGAAACAAGATGGATGTCCGTGTTTCATTTCGATAATATGGTCAGGGACGTCCAAATCCTGAAATTTGCTCGTCCTTAAAGATGGTCATCCTTAAACATGGACATTTCTGATTTTCAGTGATTTTCGAAACCAAGGACGTGCATCTCAGAAACGACCAAATGCAAGCCATTTGGTTGTGGGAGAAGCCAGCATTTCTAGTGCACTGGTCCTCCTGACATGCCAGGACGCCAACCGAGCACCCTAGGGGGCACTGCAGTGGACTTCATAAATTGCTCCCAGGTACATAGCTCCCTTACTTTGTGTGCTGAGCCCCCCCCCCCCCAAAAAACAAAACCCACTACCCACAACTGTACACCACTACCATAGCCCTTACAGGTGAAGGGGGCACCTACATGTGGGTACAGTGGGTTTCTGGTGGGTTTTGGAGGGCTCGCTGTTTCCTTCACAAACGTAACAGGTATGGGGGGTATGGGCTGGGTCCGCCTGCCTGAAGTGCACTGCACCCACTAAAATTGCTCCACGGACCTGCATACTGCTTTGATGGACCTGAGTATGACATCTGAGGCTGGCATAGAGGCTGGCAATCAATATTTTGAAAGATATTTTTTGAGACTGGGAGGGGGTTAGTGCCACTGGGGGAGTTGTGCAGGTCATCCCCGATTCTCTCCAGTGGTCATCTGGTCATTTCAGGCACCTTTTTGTGCCTCGATCGTAAGAAAAACATAACCAGGTAAAGTTGTCCAAGTGTTCGTCAGGGACGTCCTTGTTTCTTTCGATTATGGGTCAAGGACGTCCAGGTGTTAGGCACGCCGAAGTCCCACATTTGCTACACCTTCAACATGCCCCCTTGAACTCTGGCCATCCCTGCGACGGAAAGCAGTTGGGGACGTCCAAAATCGGCTTTCGATTATACTGATTTGGACAACCCTGGGAGAAGGACGTGCATCTTCCGATTTATCTCGAAAGTTGGGCGTCCTTCTCTTTCAAAAATGAGCCCATAAGTGTCATTATAGTTCAATACTCTTCTCCGCATTAGATAAGGCTGTCCCAGAGCAACTAAAGAAAATAACTCCTCAGTATCGCCCAGGGCTTATTCTTCTCAGAAGACAACTTCATCATTAGGAGCGAATTTGAAGAAAAAATTGTTCTTCAGAATCATTATCTTGATATAAAACTGCATCTTTGCATTATAGACAATCCATTCAGTCTGCCAAGAAAGTATATATTTCTGATTTCTTGAAAAGGACCCTAATCCTTCACATCTTTTTAATATTTGGAACAGCTTACATATTCATCTAAATACTGTCCAGTAGATTCCATCCTTACAGCTGATGACTTTGCTTCTGCTTGCCAAAAGAAAGTTCAATATATTCAGTCCTCTCTTCTTGTACCTTCTAGTAACTATACACCATCTTCCTCAATATATGGCCATATTAGGAGCACAACTTTTCATGCTTTTTGACTTCCTTCCCAGTCTGAGATATCAAGTCATTATGGCTACAAATTCTGCCACAGCACCATCAGACCCACTCCCAACCACCTTATTTAAACTAATCCATCCCTCTTTCTTACAGTTTCTGAATAGTATTATTGTCTCTAGTCTTGAAAGGGGGATATTTCCTCACAACTGAAGAATAGTTACTGTTTTCCCACATCTTAAAGATGCTCATGGAAATCTCTCTAATCCTCTCCATTATCACTCTGTGAAAGGTAACAGAAAAAATTGTAGCTCAGAAGCTTCAATTATATCTTGACTAAGTGAATGTCCTTCATCCTTACCAGATGGAATTCAGTCAAGGCTACTCTACAGAACTCTCTTTATTAGGTTTGGTAAGCTATATTCACAAAATTCTTGAATGGGGTGATGAGATCCGTCTTATATCCCTTGACCTCACGGCGGGTTTCAATCTTGTTAGTCACACTATTCTTCTGCACTGTTTGGAAGAGCTAGGTATCACTGGGACTGTACTATCTTGGTTTCGTTCATACCTGCAGCAAACATCATTCCAGATTTGTTGGTCTAGAATGCCTTGTCTAGACAACAAAGTCTGACATGTGGTGTCCCTCAGAGCTCGATATTTGGCCCTATTCTCTTTAATATCTTTTTGGCCCTCCTAGTTCCTGTTTCGCTTTCTCACGCCATATACACCATCAAGGAATTTATGTTCCATTTCTCATGACTGGCTTGTGATCCCGATCCATTTTCAGGTACTCTCTATTTACTTAGAACCCACATGTTTTAGCATTACTGTATCTACATTATGGAACACTTTAACCTTGGATCTTCGGAAGGAGCTTTCGCTAACACATTTTAAAGCACTTCTTAACACGTATTATTTTAAACAAGCGTTTCCTGGCATTGAATGTTTAGCTAAATGATTAAATATTAACCACCCCCGGAGTGGTCCTGATGTGACTTTAATTTCACTACTGTCCCTGATATCTTTATCATGCCCTCCCATCCTAATATATCTTAATTAGTTGTAAGTATACTCCCAAACTATATACCTACCCTTATAAAATGAAAATTGTAATCTAGACTACCTTATGTTTCTGAACCTATTTCTTACCCTCAACATTTTAATTAAAAAGTAAACTGCTTAGATATTTTTAATAATTTTGTGGTATAGAAAATAAAAATGAAATGTGACAATTTCCTATTTATTGTCCTAAATAAGTGTGTTTTAAGATTACTTCTAAAATGCATATAGGGGGTCTTTTACTAAAGGTTAGCTCGAGTTATAAGAAGCAGGTCCCATTTTATTCCTATGGGCCCTGCTGCAGATAACTCGAGCTAATCTTTAGTAAAAGGCCCCCATAGTTTCCTACAAATAAATAAATGAAATGGACATCTAGCATGAAAGCATGGAACAAACAGTTTAATCACATAAGAAACTGAACATTAAATGCAGAGCACAAGGAGACCACGATATAACGAATGGGAGTGACTGCCTCGGCATAAAAAGAATTGGATTGACCAGAAAAAGCAATCAGATTTTGGGAGGGTAATTTTCTGAGATATTGCAGAACATTGCATAAGTACATAAGTATATAAGTATTGTCACACTGGGACAGACCAAAGGTCCATCAAGCCCAGTGTCCTATTTCCAACAGTGGCCAAACCAGGTCACAAATACTTGGCAAGATCCAAAAAAAGTTCAATACATTTTATGCTGCTTATCCCAGAAATAAGCAGTGGGTTTTCCCCAAGTCATTTTAATAATGGTCCATGGACTTTCCCTTTAGGAAGCCGTCCAAACCTTTTTTTAAACCCCGCTAAACTAACCGCCTTTACCACATTCTCTGGCAACGAATTCCAGAGTTTAATTACACATTGAGTGAAGAAACATCTTCTCTGATTCATTTTAAATTTACTACTTTGTAGCTTCATCGCATGCCCCCTGTAACCGGTTACAAAAATGCCTATACATATATATATATATATATATATATATATATATATATATATATATATATATATATATATATACCGTGTTTCCCCGAAAATAGGGCATCCCCATAAAATAAGACCTACCGAGGTTTTTGGTGCCCTTAGAAAATATAAGGCCTCCCCCGAAAGTAAGGCCTAGCAAAGTTTTTCTTTTCCCGGTAAGTAGGGGCCCCCCCCCCCCCCCCCCGAGATCGCCGGGCCCCCCCTCCGTCGCTCTGAAACTAACCCCCCACCCGAGATGGCGCTCCCACCCGAAGTCACCGGACCCCAACCCCCTCTGTCGCTCCGAAACTAACCTGAACTTAAGCCTCCTTTCACTTTCCTTCCAGTTCGCAGCAAGCAGCAGCAGTAGGAGGGCAGGCCACTCCTTCCTTCCGTGTCCCGCCCTCGCCTGACGTAACGTAACGTCAGGCGAGGGTGGGGCTCGGAAGGAAGGAGAGGCCTGCCCTGCCCTGCTGCTCCTGCGAACTGGAAGGAGTGAAAGGAGGCTTAAGTTCAGGTTAGTTTCTGAGCGACGGAGGGGGGTGGGGTCCGGCGACTTCGGGTGGGAGCGCCATCTCGGGTGGGGGGGGCGACCTCGGGTGGGGGGTTACCGGTAGTTGCAGGAGCGACGGAGGGAAGGTGGGCGGGCCAACCGTGTTTCCTCGAAATATTAAGACATCCCCTGAAAATAAGACCTAGCGCCTTTTTGGGCGCAAAAATTAATATAAGGCAGTGTCTTATATTCGGGGAAACACGGTATATATATATATATATATATATATATATATATATATATATATATATAATGAGAGAGAGAGAATTAGAGTGTATAAGTATAGTGAGATGCCTACTTATACCTGTATATACAGTGTCACATCCTATATGTACAGGAGCTGAAATATCTAAATTAGATGTTTCAAATTATTTTGTAGACGTTCTGATGAAAATTGACCTCACAGTTGTCATGGGGTAATTTCAAAGAGGAAGCATGTACAGATTTTCACTTTGAAAATCCAGCAAAGTACAGGCAAATGTTTTAGACATTGCTGCAGTTCTAAAATTACCGCCAAACTGTATAGCAGTCAGAGCTGTTCCATGGGTCTGACACCGTAGGCAAACCTTCAGCCATGCACACCCCCCACCCCGCCATCAAGGGAAAGCTCAAGAAGCTTCATTTTCCTTCCATAGTCCATCATCTTCCCTTCCTCCTCTTCCTAAAGTGTGCATCTCTCTGCTTCTCTTCCCTACCCAAGGGTTCAGCATTTTACTCTGCCCCCTCCCCCCTGCATAAGGTGTTCAGCAAATTTCTCTCCTTCATTACCAGCTCTGACATGAGGCTGGTGCCTGTGAGGTAGTCAGCACCTCTATAGAAGACTAATCACAACAGGAGATGGAGGTTGAGCAAAAATGCATGGTCAAAGCCTGCAGGGTCCTGACCCCTCTGAACTTTCTTTTTCAGAGGATATGAGATGCAGCAGCCCTTGGGCATGCACGGATTCTTGTAGATACTTTGATTGCCACATTGGTGGTGCCTCCCCCCCCTTCAAGGGAGATGCCTGGTCTGCCAGGTGATCAGTCCAGCCCTGGTAGCACTAACTTCTGCCAGTGTTATTTATTTATAAACCGATGAACTGCAGTTTTTTTTTTTTTTAAATTCATGGTCCTTGGCAGTGACCATTTTATAACCACCTGAATCCTATGTTTTACTGTGTTGTTATTATTTCCCATCTCTCATCTGTGATACAGAAATTAAATCTGCCTTAAAGTTGGCCTCAAGAAACCAAGATGTACACAAATGCCACTCCCCCATCCACCCCCTTCACTCTGTCATATGGATGACCACTGCGGTTAAACACATAGACATGTGAGGCAAGTCACAGTGTGCAGAGTGACACCAGGATCCTCTCAGACTGCCACTTCCTTAATTACCCTCACAACAGGTGCTCTCTTCAACAGGATGAGGCCCAGATCAGGCAGGAAAGTGGGGGATGGGTGAGAGGTACAGGCCTCTTTGTATTTCCACAGCCGGCGCCCTGCCAGCTGCAATCATTATTCTACCACCTTCCTCTAAAAGGTAGTCATTGTATTCATTAGTCCAATAAAAATGTTACCTTATTTTCCTTTTTGTTTTATTATTATTATTAACCTATACAGTGGACTAACAAGGCTACTACACTACTTTATTCAAATAAAAAGGCACTTCTGTTTTCAGTTTTGTGTATCCATTCTTCCATTTCGTAACACCAACGGCAGAAACAGGATTAGTGAGCAGGAAACATTGGTGCAAGAGCTGCCAAAGGAGGGAAAAAGAAATGTGGCTGGAGAGGGGCGGTACAGAGCTGCCACGGAGGAAGAAAGACTGAAGTGTGGCTGCCAGTGTTCCTAGATCCTGCTATCCAAACAAAAGAAGGGCACCAGCAAAACCGAGCAGCAGGGATGGTGGGCTTCTCAGGTCCCATTAACCAAAAAGGAAGTGGTGCCAGACAGTGTCAAGTCAGGCCTCCATCTGAACTGTATGTGTGTTGAATTTTTAATAAATACAATGGACTCTTAAGAAATACGTTCCTTGAATTTCCTTTTTTTTTTTTCCTCGCTCATTGCTTGTTGCCAGACAAAGTGACCCTGCAGTTGGCAGATCCCACCAGCCAAATAAAGAAGCTGCCAATTTGAGGCTGTGGAGGGAGAAGGAAGGGGCAGGAAAAGGATGAGAGAAGGGAAGGGGAAGGGAAAAAGGAGTTTTAAAAGAGGAAACAATGTGCCACCCACATCTCTCTCCCCCATAAGTTTGCCAACTGGATCCAGATTCTCCTGACAGGGTTGATTGATTCAGTCCTCGGTTTACCCTCATGAATGCAGGGACTTTTAGTCTTGCTTTCCTTAGAGGGAAATCAGAACTACAAGTCCCTTAGCCATGCCAAGTCACATGCATTATGTGTGTGGCATATGCATTTGGCCCCCTTCTCTAGCTCACACACCAAACTACCCCTCCGCTTACACATTGGCTCCTTATCCCTGCATTTGCTCTCTTCATTTCTCACCCTCTCCCTCTCTCTTCCCTTTCTACTACTACTACTACTATTTAGCATTTCTATAGCGCTACAAGGCTCCTGCCCCCTCCCTAGGAATCTAGGAAGTGTCCCTCTTGTCGCTCCCCCCCCCCCCCCCCCGGGGCCATAGAGATGCTAAGCTACTCAGTTCCAGGCTGAAAATTTTTGTTGGCCAGACCTGGTTTTGAACTTACATCCCACAGCAGTATAGGATTTGTAGAGCCTGATGGTGCCCATTGAAATCAGTTCTGCAAGTCTCATAATGCACCAGGATGGGGTGGCCAGGAATTCAGGACTATCCCAAAATCTCGAGCCTGGAACTGGGTAACTTGGCATCTCTGAGGCCAGTATCTCTCTCTTTTCCTCCTTCCCCTGCAGGTACTAGCATCATTTCCTTTCCATTCAGGGTTGCCAGGTGGAAAAATTTTTTCCCACCCAAACGAGCCCAAATCCAGCCCAAAACCCGGCCAAACTCAAACCCCGCCCCTGACACCCCCACCCCCACGTCATCAACCCCGCCCCCGCCGTCATCGACCCCGCCTCCCCCGTCATCGGCCCCGCCCAGAACGTCACTAACCCTGCCCCTCGCGGCCGAAAAAAATGCCTAAAAAACCACCCAAAAAACCGCAACCCGCCGCGGGCAAAAATTTCCCGCGGCGGGTCGTGGAAAACCGCCCAATTGGGCGGTAAAACCGCCCAACTGGCAACACTGTTTCCATTCTCTTGGTCCTGACATCACTTCCTCTCATTCCCTCCCTCCCCCTCCCTGAGTGATCTTTCAAATTAAGGTTGCCAACTGAATCCAGATTCGCAGGACAGGGTTGATACAGTCCTGGGTTTACCCCATTGCATGCAGGGATTTGTAGCTCAGATTTCCCCATTGCATTCCCTAAGAAAAGCAATACTTCAAGTCCCACCATGCACTGGGGTAAACCAAGGACTGGACCAACCCTATGCTGTGAATCTGGCGGGCCAGGGACGGAAGGAGGGAGGCCCCGAAGGGAAACGATCTGCTGTTGCCTGCTGCAGCACCTTCACACGGAGGTGAGAGGCGCTGTGAGGGCCCGGCCCGGTGGCAGACGGAGGGTGGAGTGGCGGCAGTGACCTCAGGGGGGGCTGCGGGGGCGGGGCCCGGGGCGCGGAGGATGGCAGGGAGGCCGGGGCTGCAGGAATCTGTGATTTCAATGCAGGGGGGAGGGGGGAGCAGCGACGGCAGAAGGAAAAAAAAGAAAGAAAGCCAAGTGCTCGTCAGGGACGTCCATAAAGGACGTCCTTGGCAGGCGCAGAGCAGCCAGCACAACACTTGGCTGCTCTGCGTATGCTCGACCGGCAGACTGGCCGACTGGCTTCCGAGGGAAAAGAGAATGTAAGTGAGCTACAACGAGCAGCTCATTTGCATTCCCTTTCCTTGATGCATGGCCGCTCCCTACCGATTCGCTATGGAATCGGTAAGGGAAGGGCTCTTCCGAGGACCTTGGTGCATCTGCCTGTCAGTTGGCAGCCTTACTTTAAACTTGCCATAGATTGCCAGCAATGGCAGCTCTCATAACAGGCTGCCTCGACTCACCTATGGGCCATCACTCTGCTGAATCCTACCCCTCTGTCCAGCAGGCAGAACATGGCAGAAGAGAGGTCCCACGGGCTGGCTGAGAAAGTCTTTCTTGAGCGCTATAACTGCTGTGACCTACACCAAATTTAAGGGCCACCCAGGGAGTGGGGGGGGGGGGGGGGGGGGAGAAAAATGATACTGGGACCTGTGGGAAAGGAGGAAGAGCAAGAGACACTGGCTCCATTGTGGGGAAACAGATGAGAGAGACATTTGCTGGATTCCCTTGGAAGGGGACAGGAGGAAAGGAAGAATGCTGTACCTTGGGGAGGAGAGAAGGAGGGACAGGAGAGAAGAAAGAGAGATATAGACATGATGGCCCCAGTAGGTGGGGGTGGCAGTGGTACTGGTGAAACACACTCTTACTCTCTCTGTCTCTCTCAACTGACTCTCACACTCTCTCTTTCACACAGACGCACACACACACTTTCTCTGTCTCTCTCACACTCTCACACTCACACACACACACACACACACATATACACACTCTCAATCTCTCTCTTAACTCACTCTCACACTCTCTCTCTTTCACACAGACGCACACACACACACTTTCTCTGTCTCTCTCACACAGTCACTCTCACTCTCACACACACATGCACACACACATGTTCTCTGTCTATCTCTCATACACTCACTCACACACACACATATACACACTCTCTCTCTCTTTACATTTCAGAAATAAAACATATTGCCCGTTTGGCTATTTCATTACATTATGCACAACAGAAATGTTGCCCATTGTAATGGGCTTTACGGTTTGTTTGATAATAAAGGAGAAAGAAGAATCTGAGAATTTATTCATTGTCAGGAGAAGATGAAGACATAGAGGGCGAATCAGCTATTTCTCAAAAAAAAGCTATCTGAGCTGTTCAGGGGGAATTTGATAGATCGAACCATCTGATTGTTTGGGAGGCTTGAAAAGCCAAATGATATGTTTTAGAGTCTGGAAAATTTATACCACCATTATATTTTGAAAGTTTTAGGGATCTGTTTACTAAGCCGTTCTAGCGACTTCCGCGTGGCATTGCCAACACAGCCCACTCAAAGTGAATGGACTGTGTTGGCACTAGTGCACAGCCAGCTGTGCTAGCAGTTTAGTAAACCCCAGCGTTAGTTTGCTAAGAGCTATTCAAGAGACTTTATTTTTCCAAATAAACTTACTGAGGAAGCTATCCAATTTTTAATAAAAATGTTGTGGGAATCATGCTAATAATATAATTTATTTTCGGAGCAAGTTCCATTTTTATTGACTATGTTCTTCCCCACTAACTAAGGAAAAAGGAGGGCCAGTGATCTAGTTTATCTCTGACCATTTTAATGATGTGCTCTAAATTAGTTTTAATGGTTTGTGAGGGATTGCTACTGTACCATATATCCAGATACTTAAGTTTTTCTGGTTATTTCTGCTATAAGATGTTTCATGGCGAAACGAGAGAGGGGCATAGCTGTTAACTTTGTCCAGTTGATTTTGTAACCTGACAGGAAAGAGAAAGCTTCATTGCATTTTAAGATCGAGGATAAGAATAACTGAGGTATATATTAAGATGTATCTGCATATATTGATAACTTAAATGTGTAGTTACTTACTTGAATTCCTTGAATAGATGTGTCAGCTCTAATGGCAAGTGCCAAGGGTTCTAGTGCTAAGTTAAAAAGGAGGGGGGAAGAGGATACCCTTGCTTTGTTTCTCTTTTTAGGGGGAATTGTTTGGAGAGATTTCCATTAATCACTATAGAAGCTAAGGGACTGCCTTATAGAGGTTTAATCATATGTGTGCCATTTACTATGTTACTCATGTAGATAAAAGTGTCAAATGAAACCAAACCATCTAAGTGTGTAAAATAAATGGTCCCATTCAATTCTATCGAACACTTCTTCTGCATCTAATGATATTGTAATGTTACATTCGTCCCAAGAATTGGCGCTCGACAGAATGTTCCAAAATAAGCTGGAGTTGTCACTATGAAGCCTACCAGTAAATCCATTTTGATCTCTATAAATTAGAGTCAGTACTACTTTGCTTAATTTTTTTGCCAAGATTTTTGCATAGATTTTATTGTCTATATTATTTAGTGAGATGGGTCTAAAGTTTTCCACTTTACTATGATCTCTGTCCAGCTTTGGTATAACAATGATAGTTGATTCAAGAAAAGTCCCTTTTTTGTGTAGAGGAAAGAAAGGCATTAAACAGGGCTTGTAATTTAGGAGTAAGAATATCGGCAAAAGCTGAGTAGAAATCAGCAGGAAAACCATCATTCCCTGGTGCTTTACCTTTAGGGAGTGACTTAATACCTGACATGATTTCTGTGTGAGTTGTAGGTTTCTCTAAATAACTGTTTTGAAGAGAAGTTACAGTGAGGTGGGAGATGTTTTCCTTATATTTATTGAATTTAGAAGCAGAAAAATTAATTTACTACTACTACTACTACTTAACATTTCTAGAGCGCTACTAGGGTTACGCAGCGCTGTACAGATTAACAAAAAGGACAGTCCCTGCTCCAAGGAGCTTACAATCTAATGGGCAAAATGTCAAGTTGGGGCAGTCTAGATTTCCTGAATAAAGGTATGGTGGTTAGGTGCCGAAGGCGACATTGAAGAGGTGGGCTTTGAGCAAGGCTTTGAAGATGGGCAGGGAGGGGGCCTGGCATATGGGCTCAGGGAGTTCCAGGCATGGGGTGAGGTGAGGCAGAAAGGGCGGAGCCTGGAGTTGTTTGATAATAATTGATGAATTGTTGTGCAATATTGTTTTCATAAATGTGATTATACACTGTGAATCAGTAATAATTTCAGTTCAGGAGTTATTTCTTTTGACTTTTAAGACTTGAGCTAACATATGTCTTGATCTATTATTTTCCGCATAAAATTTAGATTTCTGTGCTGCAATGGGGGTCATAGCTTCTTTAGACAACAGGAAATTATATTTATATTTCAGTTTTTGGAGATCTGAATAAGTTTTGGGATTTTGGTCGGTGATCTAAGTCAATTCTAGTTGTCTTATTTCAGAGTCCAAATGGTCTCTCTCTTGCTTAAGTTGTTTGTTCAGTCCTGATGTGTAATTAATAATAGCACCCCTAATATTGGCTTTATATGCATCCCACCAAATGCTAGGGGAGCATGATGTAAAGTCATTATCAGTAAAATAGTTTCTTGATACTGATTTGTGTATTGTATAAATTTATCATCGTTAAGAAAAATGGAATTAAATCTCCATGTGGATTTTTTAGGGAGGATTGATATGTTAGATAAAGAGACAGAGAGATTGCAGAGTGGTCAGAAATAGTTTGGCTATGGATTTCTGCATATGTCAGATGAGATATTAACTGTTTTGATATTAGAAAATAGTCAATATGTGAATAGCTTATATGAGTTGGTGAGAAAAAGGTATATTCAAGTTTAGTGGGACTGAGCAGTCTCAAAGGATCCACTAGGCCAAAGAATTTTTGTATCAAAATAATACTGGAGGTTGCCTTACCGGGGCGATATGTGGTGTTGGATTGTCTATCCAAAATGGAATCCAAAATCTGATTGAAGTTGCCTCCAACAATAGTTGGAGCCGTGTTCAAAAAGTTAATTGCTATGGAGACTTCATGAAAAAATGAGGGATCATCAATATTTGGTGCATAGATAATAAGTTAACAGGATCCTTATTGATTAATAAATGTATGCCAACCCTTATGTCATTTGTGTCTGAGATGTGTTTAAGAAGGGTAGGCTGTAGGGACCTATGTTTTAAAATGAATACACCATTTTTCTTCTGGGAGCCAGAACTATAAGCAATAGGGGTGTAGTTGTGATTGGATAGGCAGTGGTTATCATGCAATAATAAATTGCTTTCTTGACTGAAAGCAAGGTCTGCATTCAGGTTTGTTTGTTTTTTTAGATAGATTAGTAGTTTTTTCCATTTTATAGGGTTGTTCAACCCCTCAATATTCAAAGAAACTATGGGGGTCTTTTACTAAAGCTTAGCTTGAGTTATCTGCAGCAGGGTCCATAGCAATAAAATGGGCCCTGATGCAGATAACTCAAGCTAAGCTTTAGTAAAACCCCCCTAACATAATAGGTGCAGGTAATTGTAGGAATTCGCTGAGGACAATTGCAAATGAATTGTATATATCCTGAAACACATTAGTAAAACAAAGCTAAATACAGGATGGGGTACTTGTACACAGCGGTATAATAAAAACCAGCAACAGCTATAAGTAAAGCACAGCAAAGCCAAATAGTACCGTACCTAAAAACAGACAGGGTTGATACCGGCTGAGTGAAAACAATATGGGTGCATGGGGAATGAGTGAGGGGCTCCCCAATTTGCATGCATGGAGTGTGAATGTACTTTTGGGGGGAAACTATTGTGCTAAGTATATATTTGAAACTGAAGGAGTATGTATTAATGCAGTCGGTAATATCGGAACAATAATGATAAAACTTGAAAAATGGGATTTCTTTCCTGAACAGATTAGGAAAAATAGCCTAGAAGAAAAAGTTAAACATTTGTATATCTAATAATCATCGAGGCAGATTGTAAGAAAACTTAATACTAGTTCGTCAGTTACCTGAGGGATGTTAAGAGGGTGATATCAACATTACAACAGCGAAATCAGCATGAAACTATTGGTATAAAATGGCTTCAGGAAGTAGCATATAAAAAAGAGCAACCTTACCCTTCAATAGAAAATAGGAAAATTCATAACAAATATGCATACTACAAATGCCTACAATTTAACAGTAAACAGAGAGAAGATCATGAGTTTCAGAGAAAAATTTATTAATCAAGCTGACACCGTCCGTCCGTTGTTACATGACAGCACATCTGACTTCCAAGAGCACCTCCAGGAAATGGGAAGAGTCGAAGATGAAAGGCGTGCAGCCAGAGTTCAAAAGGACCAGTGTGGCTATATGGTTAAGGTAACTTATATGTAGAGAAGCTTGAAACTTAAGGACACTTGGGGTCTGAGTCAATAAAGACGTATGAAGTTATCCGAGGGATCAGAAAGTATGTTCATAATTCTGAGCATGAAGAAGAGAAAAATGCTGCAGAAGGAACATGTTGATAAGGCTTGACTTTCTTTCTCTCTCTCACTCTCACACTGTCTCTCACACACTCTATGTCTCACACTGTATCACATTCACTCTCTGTGTGTCACACAGTCACTCACACACTCTCTTGATCTCATACACTCAGTCTCACAGAGAGTCTGTGTCTCACACACACACTCTCTCTCTCTCTCTCTCGCACACACTGTATCTGTGTGAAACACACACTCTCTCTCTCTCTCTCTCACACTGTGTCTCACATACACACTTGCACACACTCTCATTCTCACAGACACACTCGCACCCAGACTCACATTCTCTCTCTCTCTCTCTCTCACGCACACACATTCACTCTCTCTCTCTCACACACAGTCACTCTCACATACACTCTCTCAAACATACACACTCCAAGGAAAACCTTGCTAGCACCCGTTTCATTTGTGTCAGAAACGGGCCTTTTTTACTAGTATGTTCATAATCCTGAGCATGAAGAAGAGAAAAATGCTGCAGAAGGAACATGATGTTAAGGCTTGACTTTCTTTCTTTCTCTCACTCTCACACACTCTATGTCTCACACTGTATCACATTCACTCTCTATGTGTCACACAGTCACTCACACACTCTCTTGGTCTCATACACTCAGTCTCACAGAGAGTCTGTGTCTCACACACTCTCTCTCTCTCTCGCACACACTGTATCTGTGTGAAACACACACTCTCTCTCTCTCTCACACACTGTGTCTCACATACACACTTGCACACACTCTCATTCTCACAGACACACTCGCACCCAGACTCACACTCTCTCTCTCTCACACGCACATACATTCACTCTCTCTCTCTCTCACACACAGTCACTCTCACATACACTCTCTCAAACATACACACTCCAAGGAAAACCTTGCTAGCGCCCGTTTTATTTGTGTCAGAAACGGGCCTTTTTTACTAGTATGTTCATAATCCTGAGCATGAAGAAGAGAAAAATGCTGCAGAAGGAACATGTTAATAAGGCTTGAGGCCATCCAGGAATTGTTTTAAAAGTTTGGGGTCTTCAAATGATCTAGTAGCGTTGTGGATGGTAACCCTCATTAGAGCAGGATAAAGTAGTCCAGATTGTGCTCCCAGGGATTTGAGGTGATCACGAAGGACAAGGAAGCTTTTGCATGTCTGTACAGTGTTTTTATTGAGATCTGGAAAGACTGGCCTGCATATGAAGTTTTGCAAATGGTCAGAATCTAGCTGGCAGGTGGACTACATTTTTCATACTATGAACAGAATAACTGATCGGATTGTATAAACCAGATGGTATTTTTGCAGAGGAGCCTTATTTTTTTCTGCATAAAACAATAGCACCTCAGCAGCAGAGATGATAAAGTGATAGAGCATTTAAGAAAATTGAGACTGGTGTAATGAGGGTTAAGGAGGGAATAAATAATTTTTTTTAAATATATATATATATATATATATATATATATATATATATATATATATATATATATATATTTACCTGGGGGGAAGGAAGGGCTGCTGGCCGGTCAGGGTCATCGCGGGAGTAAAGCTGCAGGAGACAGCGCGGCGTTTTTCAGCTCCGGGGACGTGGGAGCAAGTCTCGGGGCCTGGCAATGCAGACCCAGTTTTGGGGACGAGGCACTGCACTTTTCGGGGCCCGGGGATGGTTGGGAATGTCCTTGGGCCTGCAGACATAAACCGGAGCGCTGGAGGCGCTCCGGGTACTGCGTGGCGCCCGACGGGAGGAAGAGACGGCGTTGCTCCGGGGCCCGGATGGAATAGAGGGCCGGGATAAGACCGGGAAGGAGTTGAGACCTTCCCGGCGCTTTCAGGGTCGTCCTGAGCCGAAGGGATTTGGCTGCAGCGGGACTGGGTGACCCGGACGTGAGGAGGCCGGTCTGCGAAGTCCGGGACGCTCCAGTGTTCCCGGTGAAGAGAGAAGGCAGCATTCCGGCAGGGAAGAGGGCTGTTTCGTAGCCTGGAGGCTGGTGAAGATTGCAGGTGATGAGTGCAGGACGTGCGGCATGTGCATGAGGCGGTGCGCCTCATGCACGAATCGCGGACGCGCGTTTTGCGTTTAGGCCAAAGCCGGGGCCTAAATTTTGGGCTCAAACTCGGAAGTTTTTTTATTTTTTACTCCGATTTCGCGTGGAGGGCGTCAGGACTGAAACGGATGGAAGGGGAAACGTGCTGAAAATCTAGAATAAGGTTAGGGGTTTTTAAACTTAAAATTTCCATTTATTTATTTTTAAATTGTGTAAATACGGGTTTTTATTTTTAAAAAATCAGGGATTGCTTTAATTTAAATTTGGTTTTCAGATTCTTGATCGGGGAATGTTTTGTGATTTTTCTGGTGATTTAGTTTTACAATTTTAATATTTAAAGGGGTGATTTTGAGGGGGGTGGTTTTGAAGGGGTTAATTAAAAGTTAGAGGGTTAAATTCGATGTAGTGGGTAAAGGGGAAGGTATGTGAATTTTTGGGGTATTTTTAAAATAATTTGGAGAATTTTAAAGGGGTGTTTTTAGGGAAAAAATTGGGACAGACGTAAAAAATGTTAGATTTAAATTTTAAAAATAGGGTTAAATAGAGGGGGTAATGTTTAGTGTTTTGTGCGATTTTGGTGTAATTTGGGTAAATTGGGACTTTAAAATTTGAGTTTTAGTATTTTTCCCATTGATTTCAATGGGAAAGGTAAAGAATAAAATGGAGATTCAGTTGTGCTGCTCAAGATTCCGCTGGTCAGCAGAGTAGAGCGGAATCTTGGGGAGTACAACTGATTGGCAGAGGGGTCTGTAGAACTCTGACCGCAGTTCCGTTGCTAAGGCAGCGGGGCTGTGGACAGTTGGGCAGAGGAGCTGAAGCTGCCAGACGAAGAGGGTGTGTGCGGCTGGTGTCTGATGTGGTGAGAGGGCCCATAGTTTGGAAGGTTGACTGAATGAAATAAATAATAAGACATTTGAGTGAAAGAGAAGAGTGAACATAGGGGAAAAGTCTGAGAATAGTTGTAAGTGATTTGTTTGATGTGGTTGTGATTGGTATGGTGAAAGGGTTGGAAAGAGTCAACATCATAGTGCTCCTCTAGCGCAGGGACTGAGTAAAAAAAGGGCAGGTTGAAAAAGAAAGGGCGATGTGTTCTTTTTATTTTTGAAGATAGAATTGACCCCAGTTACATTGATTGACCTTTAGGAAAGCAGACTTTAGGGAGAAAAGGGTTTTCCTTCCTTTTGAGTTTGTTAAGTTAGGTTTAGGAGGAAGACTGAAAAAGTGGAGCGGACAACTGGGCTCCAGCGCAAGAAAGGTTACAGCAACTTGGAGAATCTGATACAAACAGGGAGAACAGATAAGTGCTTGGAAGAGAAAAAAAAACATTCATACAACTTAGTGAACTACTTACCTGACCCGGGGATCCTGTAGAGGTGCAGGGTTCCTGAAAGAGATAAAGGAATGCAGAAAGACTCAAATTCTTGTGTGACACAGTAAACATTAATAAATCAATTAGAAAATTTGGTTAAGGTTTAAAATTTTAAGAAAAAATTAGTACTTATCTGATGAAATTTGCTTGTTGCTTTTGAAAGATAAACCTGTAAAGAAGTAAGATAGAAAAATGAGTTAAAAATATAGTTATTTATTTAAGAGTTAACACTGATAGTCTTAAAAGAAGTTGTTTGTTCACAAATAAAAAGAAACGTGATTGTTTATGAAAATTTAAGTAGTTGGTGTCATTGAATTCTGGGAAGTCCATCTCAATCGTAATTTAGTAAAATTTCCTCACCTAGCTTTTGAGGCTAGGTGACATGGTTAGTGACTGTAGCTACTCCTTCACTCCTGTATGCAGCGATTCCGATTGCCACGACTACCAACATCTCGCTAATCGGAATCCTGCTCATATTTTACACCACTCGCAGGGGTGAGGGGGTCTCAGCTACACTGGCTCATCCAAATCAGGTAGCAACACTGAACTGCAGAACAAAATAGACCTGAAAAATCAAATCTTCTCAGTCCAATAGTAGCTCGTGTCCATCTTCTCTGTTTCGTTCTCCTCTTTTGCCCCCTTCTGTTTCTATCCCCTGCTCCAAGAGATGCAAGTACTGAAATCTTTCTAAGCTATTTTCTCTGTTGAAATAACTCCCTCATTAACTCTGGTATCATTGGTGCTTTAGTTGCAGGACAGACCTGGATGGTAGGGGTAAGGTTAAGCACAGGTCTCAGCAGGACAGATATTACATATGCTAGGGCCCAGGGTGGAAATTCCGGAAGGGGTTCCAAAGCTCACCAGCAGGTTATATTTCCAGTTTTGGACAGGCATGAGAGCCCCCTATAGTATGGGGGCCCAGAGCAACTGCCCCCCCCCCCCAATGCCGGTCCTGGGTTTTAGCTCAGCTTTCTGCTTCTTTGCAGGGAGCATCCATGACTGATACAATAAGCAGCCAAACAACAGGTCACTAATATAGGTCAGACTGTATATTATGATGAGGAGAGAAACTAGGGCAGTTCTGGCAGAGCCAGAGATCTTCCACTGAAAACTGGGTTACAACAAAATAAGAGGATTTATAAACCCAAAATAACTAGTGAAGGGAGTCACACTTTCCGGTTTTATTGCAGTACTAATCTGAGCTTGAAGAATTCAAGTGAGGTTTTACAGAAGTCAGTGACAAAAATGTATTGCTTCACTTTGCTGGAAAGGAGAATCCTCAGATCTCAGTCCAGGGCTTTGTTTTGTGCTGATTTAATTTCCTCTGACATCCTTGTTTATAAATTAGTGTGAAATCTCGTTTCTTTACAATAGGCGTTTTCAACCCAGTCTTTGGGAAATACCCAGCTAGTCACGTCTTCAGAATATTCACCATGAATATGCGTGACATAGATTTGCATGCACTGAGCCCCATTTTACACATAATGTGGAGAGTGGAATTGATATGCCCAGGTTGGGACATGCTCAGTTCCAGTATTTCAGAAAAGACTCAACCCCATCAGCTTCTATGTAGGCAATTACACACGGAACTAGCGATTTCATGCTTCCACATCTAAGTGGTACCACTTCTTTGTATAGCCGATCCATTTTACAAACCTACACATATAAGTGCTGTCAATAAAGTAGTGAGGCCATAATTCTCATGTGGTTTCATTGCATCAGATTAAGCAGAATGACTCCCTTAAATCTCTCATGTAAAGTTCTAGCCAAAATGAACACTTTTTAAAACCTATGAGTGCCCTTGAGCTGGCATATAACCCGACGTGGACATTTTTCTCCATATACATGTAGTCTCTTTGAAAATTTGCAAATACATCTCTCTCTCCCAAACCACACCCCCTTGAAATGTCTGCTTGATATGGATCTCCACATGTAAATAGCAGCTTCTGAAACTGGTATTTACATGTGTATGTGATATACATGTGTAATTGCCACTGTGGCTATGTTTCTAAAATAATGGCTGCTGCTTCCATTAAAAGCAAATCTATCTCCTGCATATTCATGATGAATCCTCTGAAAACCTGACTGGTTGGGTGTGTCCTGAGGACTGGGTTGAGAATCCCTACAATATGAATTTGACATTGAGACTTCCTACCATACCACTGACCATTGAATCTTGAATGGACTGACTGGATTATTTATGTCCGAAGCCTAGTAACTTATGATGACAGATAAAGACCAATATTGTCCATCCAATCTGCTCAACAGTTTGACTTGCTGGAATTAGGACTTAAAATCACAGCTTATTAAAATCTGATATTTCATTCTCTTTCTAGATGGTTCTGCACCAACTATAAATGCCTTGCATTTTTTAGCCCTGCCATACTGGATCTTATCTACATTAGACATAGGGAGTATGCAATGTATATTTCCCACAACACCAAAACTTTCATTATGGTTGAGTTTCAGATTGTAGTAGAGGCATCCATCATTTATTTTATTTTATTTATTTATTCATACTTGTATCCCACAATTATCCAAAAATGAGTTTTGGTTCAATGTGGCTTACATTTAACAGAGATGACTGAATTTCTTGCCATTTTTTGATTATCATGCTTTAGAACCCACAGCCTACTTATATTGGATACAGTGGTGTACCAAGGGGGGGGCGGTGGGGGCGGTCCGCCCCGGGTGCACGCCGCTTGGGGGGTGCTGCGCGCCTGTCGGCTCTTCGTTTTCATGCTCCCTCTGCCCCGGAACAGGTTACTTCCTGTTCCGGGACAGAGGGAGCATGGAAACGAAACGAAGAGCTGACAGGTGCGCGGCACCCCCCCCCCCCAGTGGCGTGCACCTGGGGGGGTTCTTTTGCCAGGGGGTCGCGCTGCACCCGGGGGGTTATTTTGCCGGGGGGGGGGGGCGCTGCAGCCAGGGGGCGGGGCGCATCGGCGATCCGCCCCCGGTGTCAGTGCCCCTAGGAACGACACTGATTAGATATTATGTTTGAGGTCAAACTAACAGAGTCAAAATGGTGAGGTTGAAACGGCGGAGTCAAATCAGTGGGGTCAAAACATACCGTACTGTTCCTACCCTTTCAACTCTTCAGAGTAATACCACTGCATTTTAATTAGGATTATAATTGCTGCTCTGTGTAGGTGATCCTGGTGCTTTCTGGCAGATTTAATATAATCATACCACTGCTGTTTCACAACTAGAATTTACTGCCCTCAAAAAGTGTATTCAGAAGGATTTCATCCAAAGATCAATGTCTTCCTCTCTCTCAGGCAATGGTATTGTTTATTAAGAAAAAGATGGAATGCCAGGTTTCATTTGGACTACTTAGTCATGAATCAGGATACTGTACATAACAAGTATCTCTGTCCCTAATCCCCAGGTTGCTGCATAAGACTTGCTGTTCCTGTATTTCCACCAAACTTGACTTGCAAGCTACAGGTAACACAAATGCAAATCAAAGCAGAGGATGAATGGAAGATTGCTTTGGAGTACTGATTCATGCTTTTGGCCTTTCTAAATACATCTGATATGTTTTAAACGCCAGGGTGTTGTTTTATTTCTGGTTTATGTTTGGATTTTTCTTATTTTTATATATTTTTTCCTTGTTTGTTGGCAGTTTCATCATTGTTGCTCCATTCATTTTACGACTTGTGTCTGTTTTTGAGAGGGATCAGCCACAGGATGTGGAGGAATGTTCAATCCGGCACCCCGTCATAATAGCCCTGATAAAATAGCCCCGACAAAATAGCCTTGTAACAAAATAGTCCTTGACAAATCAGATCATAACAAAATAGCACTTGACAAAATGGCCCCTCTCACAAAACAATCCTTGACAAAAGAGCTCCCCCTGACAAAAATAGCCCATCACAAAAATAAAAAGTATGCTATTATTAAAAGATGTAAGCAAAATAACATTTCGAAAACATAGTAAGAATATTGAATGACATTTCATATTGTACATATATGTTACTATAAAATTCTCTAAGTAGACAGGTTATATGCTATACTTTTAAGGAAGCCCGTTTTATATTGATAAACATGGATTCCATATCATCATGCTGATCAATCCATAGACTGGTGGGTTGTGTCCATCTACCAGCAGGTGGAGATAGAGAGCAAACTTTTGCCTCCCTATATGTGGTCATGTGCTGCCGGAAACTCCTCAGTATGTTCTCTATCTCAGCAGGTGGTGGTCACACACAGCAGCAGCTCTGGCTAGGCCTCCAAGCCTAATTTTTAGGTTTTGTTGAGTGCCTGGGGTTGAGGGCTCTTCTTGAGCAAGTGCAAACCTGGTGGCGCCAGGTCCCTCCTTTTCTCCCCCCTCCCGCTGGCTCCGTTTAAAAAAAAAAAAAAAAAAATTTTTGAACGTCCTTAAAGGCGTTTATTTTGATGTTTATTTAAACGTTTATTGCAGCTACTCACTGGGACACCAGGTCGTTACAGCTCGGAGCGGAAAGCAGGTAATTTTTACCTTTTTATAGCGGGCAGGGGGTTCCCCGATTGATCTCCGCGTGGCCTATGGCGTCGGAGGGCGAGGGCGCAAAGAGTCGCTCCCCGGATCGCTTGGGCGCTTCTAGAGGGGATGCGGGGGTCTTGAAGTCTGATTCGCCCTTGTTGGGTGACAGTTTCGTGACCAATGAGTGTCCCGGTCCTTCCTCCGGTGTGGCGGTTTTTCCCGCCATAAACGCCCATCCCCCGCTGCTCGCCTCCGCCATCTTGGCCGGCCACGCGGCTCGGACGGCTTCTTCTTGGGCCGCCCTTGAGGTAGGAGACATTAATGCCATGAACGCCCTTAATTTGGGCGACGGCACAAAAGCGGCTAAAGTTAAGCGCCGTTCTTCCCGCGCGGCTCCTTCACAGAGTGTCGCGCCGGACGCCATCTTGGATGCGCAGCATGTATCTCCCCCGCTCTTGCGAGCGCCGGTTGAGGGTGCGTCTAGGGCTGTAGCCCAGGCTGCGGAAGTGCACAGTCTGGGGGGGTTTCTCCCCCGAGTTTGTTTTGCTGCTGCATCAGGCCTTCCTTATGCAAAACGCTGCCCCTGCTCCCTCGTCTGGTAAAGAGGTTGAGGCCCCCGGAGGTAAACGCCCTCGGGTTGATTCCCAGGCCTTGGAGGACTTTGTCTCCTCCGATGTAGATGAGGGCAGCGTATCTGAGTTCTCCCAACGGTCCTTTGCGGATTCCTTGGAGGAGACGGATCCCCGCTCGGATGGAGCGGATGACCCCTCTGCAGCGCGGCTCTTTAGCTCAGAGGATTTGCCCAACCTGTTAGTGCAGACCATGGGCATTTTGAAGATTTCCTCTCCGGAGGACGTCTCTCCCTCAGCCCCTGTTGGCTCTGCCATTATGCTGGGGACGAAGCGCCCGCCTAGAACCTTCCACGTGCATGATGCCATGCACACCTTAATTTCGGCTCAATAGAATGTCCCGGAAGCGAGCCTTAAAGTGGCTAGGGCTATGTCCCGCCTCTATCCTTTGCCTGAAAGTGAACGTGAGGCCTATCTGTGGCCTACCGTGGATTCTTTAATCACTGCGGTGACTAAGAAAACGGCATTGCCGGTGGAAGGTGGCACGGCCCTAAAGGACGCCCAAGACAGAAGATTGGAGGCGGCCTTAAGGTCGTCCTTTGAGGCTGCTGCTTTAAGTTTGCAGGCCTCAGTTTGCGGCTCCTATGTGGCCAGGGCGTGCCTGACTATGGTGCAGCGGGCTTCCCCCTCGGATCATTCCTTGAGGGCTGATTGGCTGGCCCTGGAATCGGGCTTAGCCTATTTGGCAGACTTGCTGTATGATGTCTTGAGGGCCTCAGCTAAGGGCATGGCTCAGACAATCTCTGCGCGGCGGTGGCTTTGGCTGAAGCATTGGTCTGCTGACCATGCCTCTAAATCCCGCCTGGCTAGATTGCCTTTTAAAGGCAAGCTGCTCTTTGGGGTCGAGCTGGACAAAATCGTGACCGATCTCGGCACGTCTAAGGGCAAGAAGTTACCAGAGGTCAGGGCTCGGGCTAGTACTCGCCCCGGTACCTCCAGAGGACGGTTTCAGGAAGCCCGTCGGTACCGCCCGGGCAGGTCGGGCTCCTCTGCCCCCTCTTCCTTCAAGAGGAACTTCTCCCCCAAGCAGCATTCCTTTCGCAGAGACTGCCGTCCCGGAGGTGCTCCCTCCGGTCCTCCCCCAGGGTCTCGGACCCAATGACAGGGCCTTGGTCCACGCCCCAGTGCAGATTGGAGGACGGCTGTCCTCGTTTCTGGGCGAGTGGACCACAATAACTTCAGACGCTTGGGTGCTGGAAGTCATCAGAGACGGCTACAAGCTAGAGTTCTGCCGACCCTTAAGAGACGGGTTTGTACTCTCTCCCTGCAAGTCTCCGGTCAAAGCTGTGGCAGTGCAGCAGACCTTGGACAACCTGATCCGCCTGGGTGCGGTCGTTCCGGTGCCAGAAAATCAGCTTGGCAAGGGGCGTTACTCCATTTACTTTGTGGTACCAAAGAAAGGATGTTCTGTACGGCCTATCCTCGACCTCAAAGGGGTCAATCGGGCCTTGAAAGTTCGGCACTTTCGCATGGAGACTCTCCGCTCTGTTATAGCGGCAGTGAAGGCAGGGGAGTACCTGGCATCCTTGGACATCAAGGAAGCGTACTTGCATATTCCCATCTGGCCTCCTCATCAACGCTTTCTGCGTTTTGCAGTCCTGGGCCGACACTTCCAGTTCAGAGCCCTCCCGTTCGGGTTGGCTACTGCTCCGCGGACCTTCTCCAAAGTAATGGTGGTCATCGCGGCCTTCCTGAGGAAGGAAGGAGTACAAGTCCATCCTTATCTGGACGACTGGTTGATCCGAGCCCCCTCTTATGCAGAGTGCGGCAAAGCTGTGAACCGGATGGTTGCTCTTTTGAGCTCCCTGGGGTGGATCATCAACTGGGAGAAAAGCCAGCTGCGCCCAACTCTGTCCCTGGAGTATCTGGGAGTTCGATTCGACACCCAAGTGGGCAGAGTGTTCCTGCCAGACAATCGGATTGTCAAGCTTCAGGCTCAGGTGGACCAGTTCCTAGTAGCCTCTCCTCTTCGGGCTTGGGACTATGTGCAGCTGTTGGGCTCTATGACGGCCACGATGGAAATAGTGCCCTGGGCCAGGGCTCATATGAGACCACTACAACACTCTCTGCTGCAGCGCTGGACTCCGATGTCGGAGGATTATGCTGTGCGCCTTCCCTTGGACCCAGCAGTGCGCAAGGCGCGGAGCTGGTGGACGCAGACAGACAAGTTGTCTGCAGGAATGCCTCTGGTGACCCCGGAGTGGATTGTTGTCACGACGGACGCCTCTTTGTCGGGCTGGGGAGTCCACTGCTTGGGAAGGACAGCGCAGGGGCTCTGGTCTCCTGCAGAGGCAAAGTGGTCTATCAACCTCCTGGAACTCAGAGCCATTCGGTTGGCGCTTTTGGAGTTCATCCCGGTACTGGCGATGAAGCCTGTACGGGTCCTGTCGGACAATGCCACGGCTGTGGCCTATGTCAACCGCCAGGGAGGTACCAAGAGCGCCCCTCTAGCCAAGGAGGCCATGAATCTATGCCAGTGGGCGGAAGCGAACCTGGAACAGCTGTCAGCGGCCCACATTGCCGGAGTCATGAATGTCAAGGCGGACTTTCTCAGTCGCCATACCTTGGAGCCCGGAGAGTGGCAGCTATCTGCTCAGGCGTTCTTGGACATCACGAAGCGCTGGGGCCAGCCGAGCCTAGATCTGATGGCGTCATCGGCCAATTGCCAAGTGCCGCGCTTTTTCAGCAGAGGACGGGACCCTCGATCCCTGGGAGTAGATGCTCTTCTCCAGCAGTGGCCGACACAAGAGCTTCTCTATGTGTTCCCGCCCTGGCCCATGTTGGGCAGGGTGCTAGACCGGGTGGCAAAGCATCCGGGCCGGATAATCCTGGTGGGTCCGGACTGGCCCAGACGTCCCTGGTATGCGGACTTGATCAGGCTCTCAGTCGACGGTCCTCTGCGGCTGCCAGTGGAGCAGGGCCTGTTACATCAGGGTCCCGTGGTGATGGAGGATCCCTCCCCCTTTGGTCTTACGGCCTGGCTATTGAGCGGCAGCGGCTGAGAAAGAAGGGCTTCTCAGACAAGGTCATCGCCACTATGCTGAGAGCGAGGAAGCGCTCTACTTCTACGGCTTACGCCAGGGTTTGGCGTACCTTTGCAGCGTGGTGTGAAGCAGGCTCACTTTCTCCCTTCACTGCTCCAATTTCTGCAGTGTTGGCGTTCCTGCAAGAAGGTCTGGAGAAAGGCCTGTCGCTCAGTTCCCTTAAAGTCCAGGTAGCGGCTCTGGCTTGCTTCAGGGGCCGCCTGAAGGGTGCTTCCCTGGCTTCGCAGCCAGATGTGGTGCATTTTCTCAAGGGAGTTAATCACCTGCGCCCTCCTCTGCACTCAGTGGTGCCTGCGTGGAATCTCAACCTGGTGCTAAGAGCCTTGCAGAAGCCGCCTTTTGAACCCTTGTCGAGGGCATCTCTGAAAGACCTGACGTTGAAAGCAGTCTTTTTGGTGGCTATCACTTCAGCCAGAAGAGTTTCCGAGCTCCAGGCACTCTCATGTCGAGAGCCTTTTCTGCAGTTCACTGAGGCAGGAGTGACTATTCGCACAGTGCCTTCCTTCCTGCCCAAGATTGTTTCTCGCTTCCATGTGAATCAGCAGCTCTGTCTCCCTTCCTTTCGTAGGGAGGACTACCCAGAGGAATACTCTGCTCTCAAATATCTGGATGTGAGACGAGTTATCATCAGATACTTGGAAGTGACCAATGATTTCCGGAAATCGGATCATCTGTTTGTCCTGTTTGCAGGTCCTCGTAAGGGTCTGCAGGCTGCTAAGCCTACAGTGGCAAGATGGGTCAAGGAAGCCATTGCAGCGGCTTATGTGGCCGCGGGGAAGGTGCCGCCTATCCAGCTGAAGGCTCACTCCACTAGAGCTCAGGCGGCCTCGATGGCAGAGGCCGGGTCCGTCTCCTTGGCAGAGATATGTAAGGCGGCAACTTGGGCATCGGCCCATACATTCTCCAAGCATTACCGCTTGACTGTGGCTGATCGGGCGGAGGCCCGGTTTGGAGCTTCAGTGTTGAGGTCAGGGATTTCAATGTCCCGCCCTGGGTGAGTACTGCTTCGGTACATCCCACCAGTCTATGGATTGATCAGCATGATGATATGGAAGGTAAAATTATGTATCATACCTGATAATTTTCTTTCCATTAATCATAGCTGATCAATCCATAGCCCCTCCCAGATATCTGTACTGTTTATATTCTGGTTGCATTTCAGGTTCAAGTTTAGTCTTCAGTTACTTCAGGAGGACTTCGTGTTCAAGTTTTTTCACTTGGATTCTTCAAGAGTTGAGACGAGTTTGTGTTACAGTGAGCTGCTGCATTCCTCTCCCCTCCGTTTTACGGGGCTGGATTGAGACTTAAATTCTGCCGGCACTCCCTCCCGCTTCGTGCGGCTGTAGGGCAGCTTTGTACCCCTCCCGCTTCGGCGGTGTTAGGGTCAGTCAGCTCCTCCCGCGGTTGCAGGATAAGCCAGATCCCCCGCATCGGCGGGGTGGTGTCCCTCCCCCGCTCCGCGGGGATGAGCTGGACGGATTCCCCTCCCCCACTTGTGTGGGGATGAGCTGGGTTAATTCCCCTCCCCCGTTTCGGCGGTGGTGAGCTGGGCAGTGTCCCTTTGTGGGTGTAATTCTCTAAGTGCTGAGTCCTGCGGATGGAGCTTTGATATCGACATACTGAGGAGTTTCCGGCAGCACATGACCACATATAGGGAGGCAAAAGTTTGCTCTCTATCTCCACCTGCTGGTAGATGGACACAACCCACCAGTCTATGGATTGATCAGCTATGATTAATGGAAAGAAAATTATCAGGTATGATACATAATTTTACCTTTACCTGCACAAGACACTTTAAAAATCTCCCTCCATATCTACAGTATATTATGACTCATGAAGGTATACATTGATTGAAAAACTAAAACTAAAATCAACTAATATGACCATTTCAATAGCCATCTATAAACACATATTCCTGCAGATTTCAACCTACCGGGGAACCTAAAAATGCAACAAAGCACTATTTTATACAAAATTATGCAATGAAAGCAGAGAGAAATTCAAAAAGGTATGTTTGCAAATTTTTGTTAAGGGTATGCAGAGAAGTCATGGAATTGAGAGAATAGAAGGGAAAGATACATTTTACAACAGTTTATTAAAGCATGATATCCAGAAACAAGTGTTTCTATGGAATTTAGAATCTACTAGAACATAACTGGCTAGAATTTGTATAGGAGACTAAAACATTGATTTAAATGTAAATGTAAAGGAGAAAAGGGACAAACCCGCTCTTACTTCTGCCCACCCGCCCCGGGCCTCCCCCCCGGCTCCACGAGAGCAGCTAGCTCCAGTGACCCAGGCTGGAAATCGGTCAGAAACGCACACACAACAGACTCACCTCGAAGGTAGAGAGGAGTGCGCAGGTAGGCCAGAGCCTCTTGCGGGCGTCCTGCCGAGGTGTGGCCTCTGCCGAGTGCCGAGCGTGGCTTCCGCCCTGCCCAGAGCCGCGGCCACAGTCGAACAGGTAGCTGCCGTCGAGTGCCGCCGCCGAGTGCTGACTGCGGCTTCCACCCTGCCCAGAGCCGCGGCGCCACCCACAGCACTACCCTGCCGGGCGGGTCGCTGCCATGAGCCGGACCAACCCCTCTGAATTCCTGCCTGCCCTGCTCCACCTGGACTTGAGGGACAACTCATTACCGGTGCTGAGGGCAGGTGTCTTCCGCCACCTGCCACGGCTCCAGAGCCTGGACCTGAGCAACAACATGCTGAGGTGGCTGCGGGACAGCACCCTGCGGGACCTTCACCCCCCCACAACTCACCCTCAACCTGGCCAACAATAGTTGGCTCTGTGATTGCCAGCTAAACGACCTGCTTGACTGGCTGAGGGGCAACGGCAGCGCCCTAGCTGGCCGCAACGAATTGCTCTGCTGGGACCCGGAGAGCCTAAGGGGCTGGCGGCTGGTCGACCTGCCCGACTCACTCCTTGTCTGTTCCGAGCCGGATGACTTGAGTGGCCTTCAGACCTCCTACATCTTCCTGGGCATCATACTGGCTCTCATCGGAGTCATCTTCCTGCTAGTTTTGTATTTGAACAGAAAGGGAATCAAGAAATGGATGCATAACATCCGCGACGTGTGCAGAGACCACATGGAAGGCTACGAGATCACGGCCGACCCCAGGCTCACGCATGTTAGCTCTACCTCGGACGTATGATTAGTCCAGTGCTTTCACCAAAGCTAAGCATGAACAAGACCCATCAAAGCACGCTTGCTCATCCTCTCCTTCCCCTGCCACCCACAGCACTAACTTTGGATTATTATGCATTCACTGATGTACATATTTTTTGCTGTCTTCAAGTTGTGTTTTTTTTAAACTTGAGTATTGACTCAACAAATTAAGCATGTTCTCTAGCATTTCTAGCACGCACTAACTGTGGAGACCCATGCTATTCCTACGACCGCCTATACAGCTAGCTCGTGCTAATTTTAAGCATGTTCTAAAGACGTTAATACACCTTAGTAGACATACCCCAACAAGCATAACCAAATAAACATTGCACGATTCGAAAGCGCAAACCCCTCTGCGAAAAACTACACTGGCTCCCAATCAAAGAACACATTGCTTTCAAAATCTGCACCCAGGTTCACAAATGAATACCGTCAAACTACTCATAGTAATCTACTCCTTATCACTGATCCACCTAACACTAACCACCCCAGTTGCAGAAAGTAACATCATACCCATACTACATAATTATCAAAGACTGATCAGATACACCACACCTCACCAAACTGACAACAACCTAAACAAAGGAAGAACACCAACTTGCGGACAACCACAACAGAAGGGAAAGAAAGGTCCTAACAAACTCACATTAACAAAGAAACGACAACTAACAAAAATCCACACAACACCAAATATAGAAGACCCAAACCAAAATATTCAAGTGGGTTACATCAACGCCAGATCCGTAGTAAACAAAACAACAATAGTAACAGACTGGATCTTGTCAGAAAATCTTGATCTACTTTTCATCAATGAAACCTGGATCAATGATCAAAAAGACCCTATAATCCTAGACCTATGCCCTCCAGGTTAAAAAAATCTTACACTGGACCAGAAAGGAAAAGAGAGGCAGAGGCATAGCACTAATCTATCGATCCCACTTCACCACCGAAACCACTGCCGTGCCAATAACACCCCAACTTGAAATTGCCTCAATCAGAATCCATAACAAAACCCTGCATGATCACCTGAACTGCGTCTTGTTTTATAGACCACCAGGTAATTGGAACGAAGGCCAGACAAACTTCATGGATTTCATTTCAAACACCTGTGTAACCAACTCCAATATACTAGTATTAGGAGACATTAACCTTCACCTAGAAGACCCAAACTCTATCAACGCAAGAGAATGCAAGGAATTTCTCCACTTATGGGATCTTAAATGGCCACGTATGCAAGCAACCCACGTCAAAGGGCACACACTTGACCTCATCTCACACAAACTGTCAACAGACCAGAACCTAATAATAACAGATATCAAATCGACAGAAACACCTTGGACCAATCACTACAAACTAAACCTATCCATAAAATGGCGGAAGAAGGGTTCATACCGCATACAAGAACACACAACCTACAGCACAAGAGGTCAAGTAGACTCAAAAATATTCTGGCAACAGATATACAATAACGAATGGACAGCACAAACGGACTTCATATACTACCTCATGGAATGGGAAAAAAGACGCAGAAGCATATTAGACGAAATAGCAACCTTACAAACAAGACCCTCACGTAGGCATAACATCAGTGGTGTGCTGGAGCCGGCTCGCACCAGCTCACAAGAGCCGGTTGTTCAGCATGGAGAGCTGACTCTGGTAAACGAGATAAGCATGGCAGGAGGGCACCACAAGCCATGCTACCCCGTTTACCTCACCTCCCACCACTGCCCTCGTTTGCCTGGAGGGGGTTTAAATTGTTTTTATTACCTCCATCGAAGCGGCCATGTCATTGAAAGCCCTGCCCATCTCTAGCCTTCCCTTTGTGAGTTCGTTCCCTCAGAGTCCCGCCTTCTGATGTCATTTCCTCTTTCCGCGAGGGCGGGACTCTAAGGGAATGAACTCAAAGGGAAGGCTAGAGATGGGCAGGGCTTTCAATGTCGCGGCTGCTTCGATGGAGGTAATCAGGGGAGAGAGGAGAATCACTGGGTATGGATGGCTGGAGGGGGCAGGGGAGAGAAGAGAATCGCTGGGTATGGATGGCTGGAGGGGGAGCAGGGGAGAGAAGAGAATTGCTGGGTATGGATGGCTGGAGGGGGGGCAGGGGAGAGAAGAGAATCGCTAGGTATGGATGGCTGGAGTGGGGGGGGGGGGCAGGAGAGAGAAGAGAATCGCTGGGTATGGATGGCTGGAGGGGGGGCAGGGGAGAGAACAGAATTGCTGGGTATGGATGGATAGAGGGGCAGGGGAGAGAAGAGAATCGCTGGGTATGGATGGATAGAGGGGGTAGGGGAGAGAAGAGAATTGCTGAGTATGGATGGATGGAGGGGGCAAGGGAGAGGAGAGTTGCTGGATAAGGATGGATGGAGGGAGGGCAGGGGAGAGTTGCTGGACATGGTGGATGAAGGGGAGGGCAGGGGAGAGGACAGTTGCTGGACATGGGTGGGTGGATGGAGGGGAGGGGAGTGGAGAGCTGCTGACATGGGTGGAAGGAGGGGAGGGCAGGGGGAGAGGGTTGCTGGACATGGGTGGATGGAGGGGAGGGGAGAGTAGAGTTGCTGGACATAGGTGGATGGAGGGTAGGGCAGGGGGAGAGGAGGGTTGCTGGACATCGGTGGATGGAGGGGAGGGGAGAGTAGAGTTGCTGGACATGGAGGGGAGGGCAGGGGGAGAGGAGGGTTGCTGGAATGGGTGGATGGAGGGGAGGGCAGGGGAGAGGAGGGTTGCTGGACATGGATGGAGGAGAGGGAAGGGAGAGAGAAGAAATGCTGGACAAGGATGGAGGAGTGGAAAGAGTGAGGAAGGAGATGAGATGAGGGAAATGGAAGAGAGGAGAAAAACTGCACATGGATGAAGAAAATAGGCAGAAGCTGGATCCACTGGACAGTCAAGTCTGCGGAGGACCCAGCTTTTACTTACGGATGTAGGACAAGAAATGAAGAAGAAAGGCGGAAAGTAAAGAAATAAATGGAAAGGAAGCCCTGGAAACGGAGTTAAGAGGACAGATAGCAGCACAATCGGATACTGGGCCAGCATGATCAGAAAAACAAAGTCACCAGACAACAAAGGTAGAAAAAAATCATTTTATTTTCATTACATAAGTACATAAGTAATGCCACACTGGGAAAAGACCAAGGGTCCATCGAGTCCAGCATCCTGTCCCTGACAGTGGCCAATCCAGGCCAAAGGCACCTGACAAGCTTCCCAAACGTACAAACATTCTATACATGTTATTCCTGGAATTGTGGATTTTTCCCAAGTCCATTTAGTAGTGGTTTATGGACTTGTCCTTCAGGAAACCGTCTAACCCCTTTTTAAACTCTGCCAAGCTAACCGCCTTCACCACATTCTCCGGCAACATATAGTGTTTGGAATATGTCCACTTTGAGAATCAGGTGCTCAACATTAAAAGTTTATATTTATTTACTTATTTATGGCATTTTATCCCATATTAAACATGAATTAGATTGGAACCTGGGATCATTTAATATTTTTTTTCCTGGAGTAATGCATTGCTCCCCCCAGGCTCTCTCACCGGCTATAGCCAGCTCTGCAATTTGGGGGGGGTGCAGAGGTGGACAGGGGGGGCACAGATGTGGACGGGGGGGTGTAGAGGTGGATGAGGGGTGCAAAGGTGGACGGGGGGGGGGGGGGGGGGGGGGGAGGGCGCAGAGGTGGACCGGGGAGAGAGCCTGTTGTTAAACATTTACCAGCACACCATTGCATAACATGGTACCATGGTTCAACGATGAATTGAAAAAACTAAAAACACAATCCAAGAAACTCGAATGAGCATGGAAAAAAACAAAAGATGAACACACACTCAACGCTTGGAAACAAATACAAAGAAAATACAAATACGCAATAAGACAGACCAAAAGGTCATACTATAAAACCAAAATAGGGCCAGATTACAAAGACATGAAGAAACTATACCAACTCGTGAACAAACTACTAGACACCGCCCTGGTCACTACAACCAATACAGACATCCCATCTGCAGACAAACTTGCTAAATACTTCAATGTAAAAATTGCAAATGTATGCAGCACCCTATCCCAGGACAATACCGATATCGAAAACTTCATCAATGGTTTGGACTCAACCCTTGGAGAATACCCATCTGACCGAACCTGATCTAACTTCGCTCTCCTCACCGTCAAAACAGTCACCCATGCGATTAGTAGGTTCTCCAATACTCACTGTAAACAGGATACTTGTCCCAGCTACCTAATAAAATCCGCCCATGACCGCTTCATAGGAGACCTCACTTCCCACCTAAACTACATGTTTCAGCAAGGCCTCTTCCCTAAGGAAAATGGCAACACCCTACTCACACCAATACCAAAAGATACCAGGAAAAAAACAAACGAAATCACTAACTACCGCCCAGTAGCATCTATCCCGCTGGTAATCAAACTGATGGAAAGCATGGTAACCAAAAAACTCACTGATTATATAAATAAATTCTCAATATTACATGAATCACAGTCAGGATTTCGCCCCCTCCATAGCACTGAAACAGTACTAATTACTCTCCTAGCCAAATTCAAGCAGGAAATAGCAACAGGTAAAAGCATACTTCTCCTCCAATTCGATATGTCTAGTGCATTCGACATGATAAACCATAATATACTACTAAGACTACTAGATTACTTCAAGATTGGTGGAAATATACTTAGCTGAATCAAGGGTTTCTTAACTACATACATCCTTTACAAACATGATCTGACAGAAATCACCAACGAAATCAAGCTCAGCTTGAACATCATGAACTCATGGGCAAATGCATTTAAACTAAAACAATGCAGAAAAAATACACTCTTTTGCAAACTTTGGGCCTCTTTTACAAAACTGCGCTATCGATTCCTGCGTGGTAAATGAGAGGAAGACCATTCAATTTCTTGAAATCCTATTTGGCCCAGCAAACACTCAATCACTCTTATAGACACAAAATTGTTTTATTTAAACTCCCTGTCTCTCTTGCTTTCTTTTTCTCATATAAGTTCTGAGAGAAACTGTTTCCCAATAAACCAATACACACAATCCCGTTTACCCACCAGCACAAACCGCTTCTACTACCAGCAGACCCTCAGCATTCTGAAAAACCTTTCTGACCTAAAATGACATGGCCCAAGCCACTCCATGAGTGGAGGCGTAGCCTAGTGGTTAGTGTGGCAGACAACTCTGGGCAAGTCATTTAACCCTCCATTGCCCCAGGTACAAATAAAGTACCTATATATAATATGTAAACCACCTTGAATGTAGTTGCAAAAAGGCAGTATATCAAGTCCCATTCCCTTTCCCTTCTATGCTTGACTGTCTATCATTTACACAGTCTGTGCTGCAAAATCCCACAGATGTTCAGTGTATGCACTCTGATTTTGTTTCCTTTTACTTTGCACAATAATACACAGCAAAAACTAATCTTGAAGGTTTTTAGGGCATCAAAATATTTGAATCTATGTACTCAAATAAATTGCTCAATAAAATGGGTGTGGTGCCTTTCCAAAGGTTGAATTCCAAGTGAAGTAGGCCAGTCAGGTAGGCCAAGCTCAGCTTGGAACCTTTGGATTTTTGACCTAAGTAACTGCTAGAGGCTACATTGGTAACTCTGGGGAAATAGGCCATAGGTAAGGAAAGTGTATTGCCATGCTGAAAGACAGTAACATACACTGTGGCCCTGCAGGAGTAGCTCACTGGAGAACCTTGTTATGTCTAAGGAATATTTTTGTGTTTATTTTCTCTCCCCCCCCCCCCCCCAACTGTGAATGGAACAGGACCCCTACCTGAGATTTATATCACAAACGCTCACCTTGGTTTTCTCCAGAACTTCGGATGCTTAAACGCGAAGGACAAAAACTGTAGGAAACACATGACAAAGTACCACCAAGCATTAACAGCAACCAAAAAAAAGTATTTCTCACAATGCATTGCACAGGCTGCCAATTCAACCAAGCAGTTGTTCAGTATAGTAAACAGCAGCCCCCACAACAGAACCAGCCTGCCCAGTCTAAACTGAATTGCAATGATTTTGCTGCATACTTTGCCAACAAAATTAAAAGTCTCCGCCAGGATTCACTGGCAATCTCACCCAGTCTCCAACCAGTCAACCAGGGGTGCACAAACTCGCCCCTCCTGACACAGACGGATAGGACACTTTTAACCCAAATTACAGAGGACAGCCTTGACAAAATCTTAAGAGACCTTCGATCAACTACCTGTTCCCTCGATCCCTGCTCATCAAAAATAGTGTATCAGACAAGTATGGGCCTCATAGAAGGCGCCACAAAAACTGTGAACACCTCTCTTTCTAATGGGCAGCTACCAACAGCATTAAAAAGGGCAGTGGTCCACCCTCTGTTGAAGAAAAACAACCTTGATCAGGACAAACTTGAAAATAACAGGCCAGTATTCAACATCCCGTTTCTAGGGAGACTCATAGAACAAACAGTCTATGTTCAACTTAATGACTGGTTAGAAAAGAGAAACTGGCTAGATCCATGTCAATCTGGATTCAGACCTGGTTATGGTACAGAAACGGTCCTTGTATCCCTACTAGATGATCTTCACAGAAACCGAGACAAGGGATTCGCCTCGATGTTAGTATTGCTTTGATTTCTCTGCAACTTTTGACACCATGGATCATGATATCAGGCTAGCATGACTGACAGAAACAGGTATCAATGGAACAGTACTTGCTTGGTTCAGATACTACCTATCAGACAGGCAACAATCCATAATGTTTGGCAGCAACCCATCACTGCCATGGACACTGACCTGCGGAGTACCACAAGGATTGATATTGTCACCTATTCTGTTCAAAATCTACCTCAAACTACTAGCTGAGCTGATTTGATCAATGGACACTCAGTTCTACATCTATGCAGATGATGTGCAGCTACTCATACCCATTGAACCTGACTTACCTACAGCCTTGAATAAACTGATTACCTGTCTAACATCAATTCAAGAATGGGCTAAACACAACAAACTTTGCCTGAACCCAAGTAAAACCGAGCTTCTCTGGATCCCTAACACAAGTGGATACATACCTGACATCAAAATCCCTTTTGGGAAGTATGAACTCCCCCTCAAATCACAAGTCAGAAACCTTGGAATACAGTTAGATTACTACTACTACTACTACTATTTAGCATTCAACACTTACTCTGATTCCCCAAATCCAAGCAACCTTGAAGAGCTGCTTCCACTATTTGTGACAGCTACGCTGCCTCTCTCCTTACATCGAGAAGGTAAATCTTATCTCAATTGTACATGCCATGATAACATCAAGACTGGATTACTGCAATGCACTATACAAGAGTCTGACTACAAAGGGCCTGCACCAGCTCCAGTTGATTCAGAATGCAGCAGCAAGACTCGTAGAAGGTTGCAAGTGACGTGACCATATCACACCGTTTTTGCAAAAACTTCATTGGCTACCAGTACAATACAGGGCTAAATTTAAAACTCTTTGTCTGATCTTCAAGGCCCTGAAAGGAAATGGCCCTGAGTACATGAAAAATAGGATGATCCTCCACACACCGCCAAGGACACTAAGGTCCTCCCAAGGACTTTCACTAACCACACCCTCTCCAAAAGACATTACACGATGTGATACCCACAAGCGGGCCTTCTCCGGAGTAGCCCCCACACTTTGGAATGCACTGCCTGAAAGGCTGCGCTTAACACAAGACTATCTCTACTTCAGAAAGCAGGTGAAAGCTTGAATCTTCAACCAGGCCTTTACTGGAAGAAGTAACATAACTAACTTGTTAGTCTCACTCACACACACAAGGAGTACTCAGGCTGCATATACTGCAGCTGGACATGTTTATCCACTCCTACTGTAGCAGAGATAACATTTAACCATTTCTCTGACCTCATGTGCAACTTTCTTTAAATCAATAAGTACATAAGAATCGCCATGCTGGGACAGACTAAGGGTCCATCGAGCCCAGCACTCTGTCACCCACAGCGACCAAAAGAACAAGCAATTTGTCCCGCCCATCCTGGAAACAGTGTATTATTCCCTCGTCCATTCAGTAACATTTTATGGCCTTTTCCTCCAGGAAGCCGTCCAACCTTTTTTTGAAGTCCTCTAAGTTAACCCCCTTAACCACTTTTCCGGCAGCGAATTCCAGAGTTTAATACGCGTTGAGTGAATAAACGTTTCCTTCGATTCGTTTTAAACTTACCACACTGTAGCTTCATCGCATACCCCCTTGTCCTAGTGTTTTTGGGAAGCGTAAACAGATGCTCCACATCTACCCATTCCATTCCACTCATTATCTTATAGACCTCTATCATATCTCCCCTCAGCCGCCTTTTCTCCAAGCTGAAGAGCCCCAGCCTCTTCAGCCTTTCCTCATAGGGAAGTCGTCCCATCCCCTGTATCATCTTTGTTGCCCTTCTCTGCACCTTTTCCAATTCCACTATATCTTTTTTGAGGTGTGGTGAGCAGAATTGAACACAATAATCGAGGTGCGGTCGCACTATGGAGCGATACAACGGCAGAATAATATCCTTATTTTTGTTTTCAATCCCTTTCCTAATGATACCCAACATTCTATTTGCTTTCCTAGCTGCAGCAGCACATTGAGCAGAAGTTTTCAACGTATCATCAACGATGACACCTAGATCCCTTTCTCGGTCCGTGACTCCCACGCTGAACCTTGCATGACGTAGTTATAGTTTGGGTTCCTCTTTCCCACATGCATCACTTTGCACTTGTTCACATTAAACGTCATCTGCCATTTAGACGCCCAGTCTCCCAGTTTCGTAAGGTCCTCTTGTAGTTTTTCACAATCTTCCCGCGATTTGATGACTTTGAATAACTTTGTGTCATCGGCAAATTTGATTAACTCACTAGTTACCCCCATCTCTAAGTCATTTATGAATATGTTAAAAAGCAGAGGTCCCAGCACAGATCCCTGAGGGACCCCACTAACTACCCTTCTTCATTGCGAATACTGACCTTTTAATCCTACTCTCTGTTTCCTATCTTTCAACCAGTTTTTAATCCACAGTAAGACACTACCTCCGATCCCATGTCCCTCTAATTTCCTCTGTAGTCTTTCATGAGGGACTTTATCAAACGCTTTCTGAAAATCTAGATACACAATATCAACCGGCTCACCTTTGTCCACATGTTTGTTTACTCCTTCAAAGAAATGCAGCAGATTGGTGAGGCAAGACTTCCCTTCACTAAATCCATGTTGACTTTGTCTGATTAGTCCATGCTTTTGAACATGCTCTGTAATTTTGTTCTTGATAATAGTCTCTACCATTTTGCCCGGCACCGAGATCAGACTCACCGGTCTATAATTTCCTGGGTCTTCTCTGGAACCTTTTTTAAATATCGGCGTTACATTGGCCACCCTCCAATCTTCCGGCACCACGCTCGATTTGAAGGATAAATTACAAATCAATAACAGTAGCTCTGCCAGCTCATTTTTTAGTTCTATCAGTACCCTGGGGTGAATACCATCCGGTCCAGGAGATTTGCTACTCTTCAGTTTGCAGAACTGCTCCATTACGTCTTCCAGGTTTACAGATATTTCATTAAGTTTTTCCGACTCTTCAGCTTTGAATACCCTGTCCGGCACCGGTATCCCACCCAAATCTTCCTCAGTGAAGACCGAAGCAAAGAACTCAATTAGTTTTTCTGCTATTTCTTTGTCTTCCTTGATCGCCCCTTTTACACCCCGGTCATCCAGCGGGCCAACCGATTCTTTTGCTGGTTTCCTGCTTTTAATGTAGCTAAAAAAACTTTTACTATCAGTTTTCGCCTCTAACGCTATCTTTCTTTCAAAATCCCTCTTTACCTTTCTTATCAGCGCTTTGCATCTGACTTGACATTCCTTATGCCGCTTCTTATTTTCTTCATTCGGTTCCTTCTTCCATTTTTCTGAAGGATTCCTTTTTAGCTCCAATAGCCTCCTTTACCTCACTTTTTAACCACGCCGGCTGTTGTTTGGTTTTCCGTCCTCCTTTTCTGATAAGTGGAATATGTTTGGCCTGGGCCTCCAGGACGGTGTTTTTGAACAGCATCTACGCCTGTTGTAGGTTTCTTACCCTCTCAGTCTCTCCTCTAAGTTTTTTTTTTTACCGTTTTTCTCATTTTGTCATAGCTTCCTTTTTTAAAGTTAAACGCTAACATATTTGACTTCCTATGTTTACCTTTTTGAAAGCAAATTTCAAAGGCGATCATGTTATGATCACTGTTGTCAAGCGGCCCCCGGACCATTACCTCCCCTACCAGATCATGCACTCCATAAATGACTAAGTCTAGAATTTTTCCTTCTCTCGTCGGCTCCTTTACTAGCTGCTCCATAAAGCTGTCCTTTATTTCATCAAGGAAGTTTACCTCCCTAGCGTGCCCTGATGTTGCATTAACTCAATCTATATGGGGGTAATTAAAATCACTAAATTCAAAAAACCGGAAAGGTAGAATATATAATCAATTAATACCTCTTTCTACCAAAATTACAAAATGTTGACAGGCCACACAATTCTGAATTTGGCAATATATGTTATAATTGAATTTGCCAAATGCTTGGCCGTGTACCATGACAACATTTGTAAAGGAGATATTACCAGCCAATTCTAAGATCAGATGTTTGTGCATTATATACTTCAATACCACAAGAGGAAGTAATCTTAGTATTACAAGAGATTATGGATTCTAGACCTCGTCCTCATATGATACCTACTGATTTCATAATTGATCTAATCCGCATCACATTGACTAAAAATTATTTTACCTGGAACAAAAATTTTTTTTTCCAGAAAACAGGAGTCTCCATGGGTGCTGCTTGTTCTCCTACCATTGCCAACCTTTTTATGGAATATTTTGAGACCAGATGGATTTATACATCCACTCTATTTGAACATGCTGTTTGTTGGCTCAGATACATAGACGATATCTTCATGGTTTGGAATGGCACAGTAGAACAACTAAACAGATTTGTTGACGAGTTAAATTCATGCCATGATACAATCAAGTTTGAAGCCAAACACAGCACCTCTGCCATTGCTTTTTTGGACATTTGGGTCACTTTAGAAAATCAATGTATGGCCACTTCAGTGTACATCAAACCCACAGTTCGTAACACCACTTTACAATTTGCTAGCATGCACCCGCACCATTGCAGAATGAATATTCCATTTGCCCAATTTCTCAGATATAGAAGGATTTGTTCTTCTACCACGGGTTATCAACAACAATCTAAACAGTTGGAAACAAAGTTGATCAATAGAGGTTATCCGAGTAAATTGGTATCTACAGCAAAGAAGCGAGCCAAGAACAACCATAGAGATTGGTTGTTACACTCTAGTCCGAAGACACACAAGCCAGAAGAAGTATTAACTTTTGTAACACGCTATAACGCACATACGGATAAAATATCCAAGATTGTTAGAAAACATTTAGGAATGTTGAGAGTTCACCCGTGTTTTAGAGAATTGCGAGTTGTTTTTGCTTACCAACGGAATCGCAATCTAAATGATGCGTTGTGTCCAGCGGAAGTCTGGAACCAGGATAGATTTGAAAGACATGAAGACGGTTTTCATGGAGTCTGTGGGCATTGTTCAGTCTGTCACATCATGTTGAGTTCGAATCAATTTTTGCACCCCATCTCTAATAAGCGATATAAGCTATACTCTATAACGGATTGCACTTCAATCAATGTGATATACATTATTATATGTCCTTGCGGATTATGTTATGTGGGACAGACATCTCGGTCCTTAAAGACCAGATTAATCGAACACAGACATTGTATCCAATCAGAGAAAATACATGAACCTATGGTTTCACATTGTGTCCAATTCCATTATCGATTTTCTGAGTTGAGATGCATTGTATTAGAACAGTTGAGGGTGTCTGAAAGAAGGGGCGACATTAGACGCCTTTTACGACAAAAGGAACAACGATGGATTTTCGAACTCAAGACAGTCATGCCTGGTGGTTTGAATATAGCGCTAGAATGGAGAGCATTTCTCTAATTGGAGCATAGTAGAGTGACGTCAGACGCCAAGTATAAAACGGATTGTGTGAGTGAAGAAACCGTCCGCCATGCTTTTGAACCAGTGATTAGAGGAGACGGCGTGACAATCAAAAAACTTGGATGTTTTTGAGAAATTCCCCTGAAGCAGCTTGGATTTAGCGAAACAGGGCTTCCCTGTCGGGATTTGAACGTTGACTTGTAGAGTACGGTGAACGATTAGCTAAAGTCATAATCCTTCGGTTCAGATAAGTACTCTTTCCAAGTTTTTTCTTTTTCTTTTTTTGAAAAAGTTTTTTTTGATCTTAGAATTGGCTGGTAATATCTCCTTTACAAATGTTGTCATGGTACACGGCCAAGCATTTGGCAAATTCAATTATAACATATATTGCCAAATTCAGAATTGTGTGGCCTGTCAACATTTTGTAATTTTGGTAGAAAGAGGTAATTAAAATCACCCATTATTATTGCGTTGCCTATTTTATTTGCCTGACTAATTTCCTTTAACATGACTGCGTCCGTCTGCTCATCCTGGTCGGGCGGTCGGTAGTACACCTCTATAACCAACCTTTTCCCCTTAACACTTGGAATCTCGATCTACAATGATTCTAAGAGATCTTTTGTTTCCCGCAGAATTTCCAATCCATTTGACCCAAGGCTCTCGTTAACATACAGTGCTACTCCTCCCCCAATCCGGTCCACCCTATCACTACGATATAATTTGTACCCCGGTATGACAGTATCCCACTGGTTATCCTCCTTCCACCAGGTCTCAGAGATGCCTATTATGTCTAATTCTTCATTCAGTGCAATATATTCCAATTCTCCCATCTTATGTCGGCACTTCAAGCTAGGCTTGTTATTCCTTATTACAGCATGTTGTTTACTTGTCAGTACTAATTTGCTATTTTTTTGCCTGGTTTTTATTATTTTTATTTATGGACATTGAATCTACTACAGTCTCTTTTTCATACTCACTATCAATAAACCCTGTCTTCCCTGCCTGGGCGATATCCTTACAAGATACCTTATTCCAAACCATACGCTCCTGTGCGACTGTCGGCCTTCCCCCCGTTCCTAGATTAAAAGCTGCTCTATTTCTTTACTTTCTAACTTTACTTTACTTTCTAACTCTTCCTACTTTCTTACCCTTCTATATGTTACATCTTTGCTTTACCCTTCACTATCACCTATAATGTTCTATTACGTATTGTGTTGACATTGTAAATAGTATACCATGCCATACCTTGTATTTTTTAAATATTTTACTGCTGTAATTGTCTATTGCTCATGCTTGATCCATTCTTACTGTACACCGCCTTGAGTGAATTTCTTCATTAAGGCGGTAAATAAATCATAACAAATAAATAAATAATAAATAGTATTTTCCTTTACCTGCATCCATTGTGTAGCTCCAGTTTGTCCTGGCTGCAGGCCTACCTTCGCTTACGTTGCCACACTGCCTTTCTGTGCTACAACCAAAGCAGTTTACATATTACATGCAAGCATAGTATTTTCTCTGTTCCTAGGGGGCCCACAATCTAAGTTTTGTACTTAGGACAATGGAGGGTGGAGGGAGATGGTTGCTGGAGCAGAATTTAGGAATCGGTGTCCTCTGAAAAGGGTCCAGGAATGGTAAGCTTAGGGGCCTATGAAAGAAAAGGTGGCCCCTCTCCCCCACTGGAAAAAACAAAATGTTTGGAAGCGTCAGCTATGTTTTCTTCCTGGTGGTATTGCAGAAGTTATCTGTGGGCAAAGATGGAACGTTAATATAAAATTAATTACACCAGTAAATAAAAGCAACTGCCAACATCAGAAGCCATTGTTATTGCTGGATGACTAACGCCAGTTTTAAGCCAGAAATATTTTTATATATTAAATATGTATTTAGATTTTGCTCACACCTTTTTCAGTAGTAGCTCAAGGTGAGATACATTCAGGTATACTACTACTACTACTACTACTACTTAACATTTCTAGAGCGCTACTAGGGTTACGCAGCGCTGTACAAATTAACAATTAAGGATGGTCCCTGCTCGGAAGAGCTTACAATCTAAAGGACGAAATGTCAAGTTGGGGTAGATAAGTTTTCCTGAGAAGAGGTGAAGTGGTTAGGTGCCGAAGGCGATATTGAAGAGGTGGGCTTTGAGCATTGATTTGAAGATGGGTAGGGAGGGGGCACGGCGTATGGGCTCAGGGAGTTTGTTCCAGGCGTGGGGTGAGGCGAGACAGAAGGGGCGGAGCCTGGAGTTGGAGGTGGTGGAGAAGGGTACTGAAAGGAGGGATTTGTCTTGAGAGCGGAGGTTACGGGTAGGGACGTAAGGGGAGATGAGGGTAGAGAGGTACGGAGGGGCCGCAGATCGAGTGCATTTGTAGGTGAGTAAGAGAAGCTTGAACTGTATGCGGTATCTGATTGGGAGCCAGTGAAGTGACTTGAGGAGAGGGGTGACATGAGTATATCGGTTAAGGCGGAAGATAAGACGTGCGGCAGAGTTCTGGATGGACTGAAGGGGAGATAGATGGCTACGTGGGAGGCCGGTCAGGAGTAGGTTGCAGTAGTCAAGGCGAGAGGTAATGAGAGAGTGGATGAGAGTTTGGGTGGTGTGCTCGGAGAGGAAGGGGCGAATTTTGCTAATGTTGTAGAGGAAGAAGCGACAGGTCTTGGCTATCTGCTGGATGTGCGCAGAAAAGGAGAGGGAGGAGTCGAAGATGACACCGAGGTTGCGGGCAGATGAGACGGGGACGATGACGGTGTTATCAACTGAGATAGAGAGTGAAGGGAGAGGGGAAGTGGGTTTGGGTGGGAAAACAATAAGTTCAGTCTTAGACATATTCAGTTTCAGGTGGCGGTTGGACATCCAGGCAGCAATGTCGGATAAGCAGGCCGAGACTTTGGCCTGGGTATCCGCAGTGATTTGTGGTGTGGAGAGATAAAGCTGGGTGTCGTCGGCATAAAGATGATAGTGGAAACCATGAGAAGAAATCAGGGAGCCTAGGGAAGAGGTGTAGATTGAGAAAAGAAGGGGCCCAAGGACAGATCCCTGAGGAACTCCAACAGAGAGCGGGATAGGGGAGGAGGACGCACCATGAGAGTGTACTCTGAAGGTACGATGGGAGAGATAAGAGGAGAACCAGGAGAGGACAGAGCCCTGGAACCCAAGGGAGGACAGTGTGTCAAGAAGTAGGTTGTGATTGACAGTGTCAAAGGCGGCGGAGAGGTCGAGGAGGATGAGGATGGAGTAGTGACCTTTGGATTTGGCGAGGAATAGGTCAATGCAGACTTTAGATAGTGCTGTTTCTGTTGAGTGTAGGGGGCGAAAGCCGGATTGAAGCGGATCAAGGATGGCATGAGAGGAGAGAAAATCAATACAGCAGCTGTGAACGGCGCGTTCAAGTATCTTGGAGAGGAAGGGTAGGAGGGAAATGGGGCGGTAGTTGGAGGGACAGGTAGGGTCAAGTGATGGTTTTTTGAGGAGTGGAGTGACCACAGCATGCTTGAAGGTGTCCGGGACCGATGCAGTGGAGAGAGAGAGGTTAAGGATATGACAGATGGTGGGGGTGATGGTAAGAGTGATGGTGATGGTGATGGTGGATATTTCTCTGTCTCAGGAGGGCTCACAATCTAAGTTTGTATCTGAGGCAATGGAGAGTTAAGTGACATGCCCAAGATGACAAGGAGCAGCAGCAGGATTTGAACTGGCCACCTCTGGATTGCAAGACCAGTGCTCTAACCACTAGGCCACTCCTCTAATGTCCTTATGAGATATGTCATAGTAATCCTGACCAGCATTTTTTTGTATGCATGTTTACTTCAGTGGTGTATCTAGATAGAAGTATTTGGGGAAGCAGTTGAGGAGGCAAGCCAGATATCAGTGGCATAGCTATGTGGGGCCACAGGGGCATGGGCCCCCCAAATTTCCTCTGGGCCCCTGGTTTTGCTGGCAGGGGTCCCCAACCCCTGCCAGTTGAAGTGTTGCCTAGCGCCGGTCTGTGGTGCCGCTGGGTAGCCTGCCCTGCTCTGTCTTCCCCTCATGTCCGGCACACTCTGCTTAGTGAAACTGAGAATGCTCAACTTCACTAAAAGGAGCATGTCCGACGTGAAGGGAAGACAGGGAAGGCAACATGGCGGCGCCAGAGATCTGCGCTAGACAACGCTTCAGCTGGTGGGGGTTGGGGACCCCCGCCAGCCAAGGCATTTGCTTTGGCAGTTGGTGGGGAGCGGCAGGGCGGCGGGGGTGGGGGCAGAGGTGGCGGCAGGGCAGCAGACCAAAATGCGCCCCCCACCTCGAGCTCTGGCACCCTCCCACTGCGAGGTCTGGCTACGCCCCTGCCAGATATATGGGGAGCAAACTAAAGTGACATTTCTGAACAACATGCCTAATCGCATTACCGCTGTCTTCTCCCCACCTTTATATAGATACTCTTTTATAGATCAAGAAACAACCAGTCAGTTTCAGGATATATAGACATTTCATCACTGAGTCAGTTCATCACGCAACACTACATCACACACAGTAACACAGTAAATGATGGCACGGTCTATCCAATCTGACCAGCAAAACAAAGCTGCACCCGCCACTCTGTGCAAGTTATAGTCATTCATGTTTAAACACTGGTTAGCAATTTGCCATCATGCCAACCACATATAGGTAGTTAAATGTGATGCAGTCTTGAGACAATCTTTTATAACTAAAACTATTGACAACAGTATTTAACTTGCTAATCTTAACATTAAGATATTTCCCCCTCCCCCTTGAGATGCACAGCAACGTCACTCAGAGCATAAGCTACATATATTCAGATTAAATGTATTCAAATTTTACGCACAGTAACTTGTGGCAAATGGGGGGAGGGCATGCTAGCACACATCTGTGCCTGTTTCTTGCGCCTAAATATGAGTCTCGTTAAAATGTCTTGCACATAAAATATTTGCACGGCTCATATTTAGTCACCTCATAATTAACAAAATTGCCCTGAACCAAAAAAATGTATAAAAACAACTAAAACAACAAAAAAAAGCCTACAAACAATACATGAAACTACAAAAAAATGAAATGTTTTTGTCCGCACACTCCTAACAGAAACTCAATATACTATAAACCCAGTACCTCTCGGTTCTATAACACACTCTCAACATTCTCCTTACCCTCGAGCTTGGACATTTCCCCTTAACATCTCACCGTACAAAAATATATAAAAATATTAAAACTGTGGAACCATCTCTGAAATAACACATGGGACGTTCCAGTGCCAGACACTTTGTGAAGTAGCATGCAACCCTGCACAAAAAGAAACTCAAACATTTACAAGAAACACCGTACTAAAAAAGCAGTAAGTCCTAGGTCTCCATGTACATGAAAAGGCAATGTTGTAAACATTATACCAGGTCTAGAGCACCCATATACTCCTCCTATAGGGAAAATAGAACAGACAGGACTGCTACAGATCCCTACACAGAAACTACATGCTAGCACAGTGCATGTCAATCTTTTCATTGCCATGACCTCATAATAAAGGCCCAATAAAACTGTGACCCTCCTAGAGGTACAGAATAGTAATGCACCTATGGAGAGTCCACCAAAGTCATGACCTCAAATATGGATTTTGTGACCCCTTTTGGGGTCCCAGCCCACAGTTTTGGAAGCTCTGCACCAGCAGAAATCCCTCGCTTCAGTCACAGAACATGGACAAACCTTCACCTGTTACAGAATAAGGGACCAAAAATTAGAAACAGAAACATGCAGACAAAAAAACTGAAATAGAAACTCCAAAAAGCTAGACTCTATAAGCAGTGCAACACTCAGGGGGTGGTCCAAGGCAAGATGTCGCCTGAGACAGGGCTGAGATGCCGCCTCCCCCTGGGCCAAGTTCTGGCATCTCCCCCCTTCCTTCCTCCACTCTGTTCCTGGATTTTACCTTCTTTTTATGTCTTTTAAAAGCCGGGTGGCAGCGATTCCCATACAGCAGCCTCTTCTCTACTGTGACCTCCTCTGAGGAAACAGGAAGTTACATCAGAGAGGCGTCCTACAGTAAAGAAAAGAGACAGGTGTCAGCGGCAGGCCAGCGTATGGGAATTGCTGCCACCGCTGGCTTTTAAAAAGCATAAAAAGAAGGTAAAATTGGGGAATGGGGTGGAGGAAGGAAGGGGGGAGATACCACTCGTGAAAGAGTGCCACCTGAGGCCCATGCCTCGGGTGGCCTAATGGTCGGGCTGCCCCTGGCAATACTTCTATGATCTGTGTCCCGCAAAGGGCAAAACACAGGTGAAGCTCTGGCAACTCCAGTGTTGTAGATCACTTGGTCACATGCTGCAAGTGAGGGGGCTATGCAGGTCAGGGGGAGGGGAACAGAGACTGACTGGTAAGTTAATATTTGGGGATAATATATACATTGTGGCCCTAATTCTATAAATGTTGCCATAAAATTGTGCACGCAAATTTGAGGAAGCACCCAATTTGCGCATGCAATTTAATTGCTTAATGAGGCAATTAGTACGATAATTAGGCACTAACAATCAACTGGCGCTAATTGGCAATAATTAAAATTTAAACACACATCTTGTAGTCGCTATTCTATAAAGATATGCACATACATTTTTATGTGCAGATCAAAAAAGTGGATGTGGCCATGGGAGGGGGGTATGGGCGGGTCAGGGGAACTCCTGGAATTTGCATGCAGTGTTACAGAATTAGGCAGATATGCATCTAATTTAGGAACGAGGATTTATACCAGGTTTAAGTTGGCATAAATCCTTGTGCCTAAATTAGGCGCAGATCCTGGGGCCAAACATTATTCTATAAATGGCACCCACCTCGGAGCACCGTTTATAAAATAGTACGTAGCACTCATTTTTTTTGGCACCACATATAGAATTTAGTCCTATATACACATAACCAAGACTCCCATCGTGTTTGGCTGCCTATATGGCTAGCAGGGTGGAGACTTCACAGTGTTTAAGTATGGGTGGTGGGCACGGCTCTGGCCACTTCCTTGGGCAGACTGGATAGACCATGCGGGTCTTTATCTGTCATCATTTACTGTGTTACAGGAAAAAGAGAAACAGGAATGCATTTCATCCTTTGTTTTGCTAAACTGAAAAAGAGAAGAAATGCACTTTTCCCAAAACTGGCATATTCAAATCCTTAAACACTGAAAATACATTTTCTTTTTCTACCTTTGTTTTGGCATTTTATTTTTCAAATTGGGTTGATCCCAGTCTCTCGTTTCCACTTTTCCTGTGTCGATCGTCTCCTAAATTAGGGGATCTTAACCTTTTTTGGCTCCTACACCCCTTTTAACTGATGAATGAAACCCTCAACACTCCCTTCCTAAACCGCATGTCGACTAGTGACTACTGATAGCTATATTTGTCATTGCTAGCTGCTAACAGCTCTAACTGCTAACAGGTTGCTAAAATTACAGTAGTACAGGGTTATGCTACCAAAGAAGTTACACTTAAAGATACAATGCTACAAAACCGGTACATAAAGTTGTTGAATAAAATTACCATTTACAAATTTACATACTAGAAAACATTTTGTTCAAAAGCATTGCAACAACAATCCAGTCATTTAAGTGATTAGGTCTCAGTGTTTGTCATGACGATACGATTGTGCAATCTGGAGAAGAAATGTGCAAATAAAGTTTAAAAAAAACCAAAACAAACCTTATGTCCCCATTTGTGAAAGTGTGCTACTATTCATCCTCAACCAATGTTTAAAACTATGGTTCAGTTTTTGACAACACAACATGCATATCGTCACGTGCATTCGACTATTGGGCAAATTCCTTTGAAAATTGGCCTAATTAACTGCCTTCAGTAAATTGCCTCAGATTTCAAGACCATTCTCTGCACCCCGTTTGACCTCTTTCCACACCATTGGTTAAGAACCACTGTCCTAAATTACTTTCCAGGTTTGACTTTCCATTTTTTTCCCTTCTTACAACTCTCTGGCATTGATCTTTCTTATGTTTTGTTTTCATTTTTCTCTTCCCTGCCTTTATATCTACTCATATCTGATTTAGATTTCATTTTTCCTTTTACCTCTCATGAGCTTTTCCCATCTCCCTCTCACCAGCACTTTTATTGTCTTTTCTGTTTCTCTCCTTCCACAGTCACCTACACCCCCTCTCTTTCACTCACTCCTAATCCCCCCCCCCCATTTCCATCCTCTGTACTCACTCTTTCATCCTTGATGTACCCTCCACTGCCTCTCATTCCCTCATCATCCCCAGCTCCTTCACTGTCAACTCATTCATTACCTGGCCTCCAGCCCATTCTGTTATCTCTTTCGCCATTTTATCAGCCCCATTTCCACCCTCATTCGCCCACTTAAGAGGGGCTGATGCTCAAGAGTCATCTTTAATAGTCATGTGCATTTATAGCTGCAGCTGAACTTACCGAACGAGGAATAGTGATTGATGCTGAAAGGATATTGCATGGAAATGAGATATGCAGAAAGTCTGTGAGCAGTTTAATAGGAAAATCGCCCAGCACATGGGCAAAACAGTCTCACAGTAAGCATCGATGTTCTGAGCATGCCCAGGCCAGAAGAATTGGAGGTGGATAGGGGGACAAACAAGTGCAGTAGATGTGCTCCATTACACAAGAATAAAAAAGCAAAAATAAAATAAAACACAAGATAAAATAAAAATAGAATCTGACTTGAAAAAATGGCAGCAAGTGCTCCTTGGACCCTGCCATGAAGGTTTCTATTGCAGTAAATGTTTAGTGTGAGAGAAATCGATCCTGACAGTCTTTGCAGTAGTCTTTTGAGGGAACCTGCCATAAAGTGAACCATTACTATGAGTGCATCAGAGATGGACATCATATGCGCATGTTCAGGGAAGATTTTTGTTGGTTACTTTTTTTTTTTTTTGTCTTTTTATGTATTTATTTTATTGTTGTATTTTGTGTATGGTAACCAGAACATTTTAATTTTTTTAATTTATAAGGTTACACTATTGTTCCGGGCAGAACACACATGCATATGATACACGTACAGTGCAGATACTATTAAAAAATGCAAACCACCGAGAAGCTGCTCTTTCACATGCAATGTCATCACCTCGGATCTGCCGGAAAATTCTGAATGTTACAGGCAGGAACTCCCTACGGAAACATCTGTGAATTGTACGGAATGCTTGTCTTAATACTAATAAGCTCGTTTTAATACATTTGCATCTAGTTTTCGGCTGCTGCTTTTGCGAACAGTAAAAGCAGGGCTGAAGTCCTTTGGACATTAGGCACACTATAACATACACACAAAACTGGCTAAAACGGAACATTACAAGCCTAGAAAGCTTTGAGCATTGACATCCGGGTTTCTAGTCTGATTTAGCCACATCCCTCTACAACATCCCCCCATCCCTTTCTTCTGCCACTCATCCTCTCTCCAGTCCTCTAAGTCATTCACTCCATGCTGGGATCTGCCCCAACAGTCAATGCAGAGGTTTTGCAGTTACCATACATGGATTTTGACAATAAATCTTACTATAAGTCATAGGAGCCAACTTTTCAAAATTATTGGGGGTGCTAAGCCCAGTGGAAATAACCCTTCCTTGGACACATACAAGGAATTTTCTCAATATTGGGGGTGCTCAAGCACCCACAGCACCCACAGAGTCGGCTCCTATGCTATAAGTTAGCAAACTGGAGAGGTAGCCAGCTGGTTAGAGCAGTGGGCTGAGAACCAGTGGAGCCTGCCTCCAATCCCACTGCAGCTCCTTGCAATTGTTGGCCAGCCACTTTTTACTAAGCTATATTAATACCTGCATAACAGAAAAAGCCTAATGTATGATGCACTAAAGTGTTCTGTATTAGTTATGGGACATGCGCATGCTAACTGCACAGTAATTATTTCTTTGTAATTATTTTTGAAGGGGTGTGTCAGGGGTGGAGAGTGGACATTCTTGCGCTAACCAGTTAGCACATCTACAGTGGGGGAAATAAGTATTTGATCCCTTGCTGATTTTGTAAGTGTGCCCACTGACAAAGACATGAGCAGCCCATAATTGAAGGGTAGGTTATTGGTAACAGTGAGAGATAGCACATCACAAATTAAATCCGGAAAATCACATTGTGGAAAGTATATGAATTTATTTGCATTCTGCAGAGGGAAATAAGTATTTGATCCCTCTGGCAAACAAGACCTAATACTTGGTGGCAAAACCCTTGTTGGCAAGCACAGCGGTCAGATGTCTTCTGTAGTTGATGATGAGGTTTGCACACATGTCAGGAGGAATTTTGGTCCACTCCTCTTTGCAGATCATCTCTAAATCATTAAGAGTTCTGGGCTGTCGCTTGGCAACTCGCAGCTTCAGCTCCCTCCATAAGTTTTCAATGGGATTAAGGTCTGGTGACTGGCTAGGCCACTCCATGACCCTAATGTGCTTCTTCCTGAGCCACTCCTTTGTTGCCTTGGCTGTATGTTTTGGGTCATTGTCGTGCTGGAAGACCCAGCCACGACCCATTTTTAAGGCCCTGGCGGAGGGAAGGAGGTTGTCACTCAGAATTGTACGGTACATGGCCCCATCCATTCTCCCATTGATGCGGTGAAGTAGTCCTGTGCCCTTAGCAGAGAAACACCCCCAAAACATAACATTTCCACCTCCATGCTTGACAGTGGGGACAGTGTTCTTTGGGTCATAGGCAGCATTTCTCTTCCTCCAAACACGGCGAGTTGAGTTCATGCCAAAGAGCTCAATTTTTGTCTCATCTGACCACAGCACCTTCTCCCAATCACTCTCGGCATCATCCAGGTGTTCACTGGCAAACTTCAGACGGGCCGTCACATGTGCCTTCCGGAGCAGGGGGACCTTGCGGGCACTGCAGGATTGCAATCCGTTATGTCGTAATGTGTTACCAATGGTTTTCGTGGTGACAGTGGTCCCAGCTGCCTTGAGATCATTGACAAGTTCCCCCCTTGTAGTTGTAGGCTGATTTCTAACCTTCCTCATGATCAAGGATACCCCACGAGGTGAGATTTTGCGTGGAGCCCCAGATCTTTGTCGATTGACAGTCATTTTGTACTTCTTCCATTTTCTTACTATGGCACCAACAGTTGTCTCCTTCTCGCCCAGCGTCTTACTGATGGTTTTGTAGCCCATTCCAGCCTTGTGCAGGTGTATGATCTTGTCCCTGACATCCTTAGACAGCTCCTTGCTCTTGGCCATTTTGTAGAGGTTAGAGTCTGACTGATTCACTGAGTCTGTGGACAGGTGTCTTTCATACAGGTGACCATTGCCGACAGCTGTCTGTCATGCAGGTAACGAGTTGATTTGGAGCATCTACCTGGTCTGTAGGGGCCAGATCTCTTACTGGTTGGTGGGGGATCAAATACTTATTTCCCTCTGCAGAATGCAAATAAATTCATATACTTTCCACAATGTGATTTTCCGGATTTAATTTGTGATGTGCTATCTCTCACTGTTACCAATAACCTACCCTTCAATTATGGGCTGCTCATGTCTTTGTCAGTGGGCACACTTACAAAATCAGCAAGGGATCAAATACTTATTTCCCCCACTGTATATTACCACGCGCTAACTGGTTAGCACATATTTAATGTGGAAGCCCTTTCCGTCTCCTGTATTTTGGTGGTAAGTGCTCCCATGGTGGGGGTTTTTTTAAAATGGCCACACGCTAATAGTAACATATTAGGACATGGCCATCTATTGAGAAAAAGTGGAAAATAGCCCTTTTTCACAGCAACAGTAAAAATGGCCTTAGCATGCAGGAAAGACCCATGTAAGGGCGCGCTAAAGCTAATTCTTAAAAGGGCCTCTTAACTCTCTTGTTGTCTCAGGTATAAACTCAGATTGAGAGCCATCCAACGACCTATGGTACCTGAATGTACACCACTATAATAACTTTGGGGCTTGCAGGATGTATATAAGACATAAAATAAACAAGTTCCTAGGTATGAATTATTTGTCTGCTGGAAACATCATTAGCAGAATCTTTACAAAAAAAATCCATTTAAAAAAAACTATAAACTCAAAACTGTAATCATCAATACTAGCTAATGTGACCTGACAGATATTGATTTAGCAAGACAGTTTCTTTTTTGTCTGCTTTGTAGGCCACTAGATTCAGACACTGTATATGAGCCTTTGCAATACATCATGTGAACTACAGACACTTATGGATTTCTTCACAGCAACACCTCAGTGGGCACTGGAAATTTAAGACATATCATCTCACTTTCCCTCTAACCTTGAAACAAGTTGCTTTTTTTTTTTATTTGTTCCTAAAATTGTAACTTTATTATGAAACGCAGAAGAATAGAACAAGATAGCACACAAGATACGATTCCATGAAGAAGGTGCCAACATTTACATGTGGAATATGCGGATAAATTATTAGAACACTGGCATATATACGTGAACATGTGCGCATATGTGTGTAAATGCCAAAATTCCAGCTTCGTGCTGTTCCATAAACAGGTCCCTAAATGCAATAGAGGTGGGAAAATGTGGGATACAAATGCAATAAATAAATAAATAAAATAAATAAATAGCACATAGCTGGAAGGAGGATATACACATAGGCAGAGCTGGGCAGGGCTCACTGTTCACATTTAATTACAGAATACTAAAATGTACTTGTATTTCAGCATTTCAGCAATTTAGGTTGCCATCAGTGCTCACGCCCAAATTGCAGATGCATATCGTTTATCATTTATTCTTGCTTGAATAAATCAAAGCAGTTTGTAACAATAGGCTACAAGTAAAGTGAAGAAAAGAACTCCAATTTAAAAATAGGAAAGGATTATAAACATTCAAGAACATTCGAACAATTGTATAGAGCCTTGTGAGTCATTACAGGTACTGTGCTGTGGCTAGTCCAGTCACTACAAACTTCAAGGGCTATTAAAGGCTTTCTGATAAAAGTAAGTTTCAAGACCTGACCTACCAGCCTTCTGTGGGCACATTTTACATGCTACCCAAAATCCACAAACCTGTAAACCCTGGCAGACCAATCATATCGGGTATTGGCACACTCATGGAGCAAATATCTGGACTTATTGAGGGGATTCTGAAACCTCTCGTGCACAAGACAAACAGCTTCATACAAGACACCACAGACTTCCTGAATAAATTGAAAAATATCAAGCAATTACCAACGTGTACCCTTCTGGTCACGATGAATGTAGAATCACTATACAGCAACACTCCCCAAACGGATGGCATAGCTGCATGTGAGAAGCTCCTAAAAACATCCACACTGGACCATCAATACTCACCGTAAACTATTACAAAATTAATCAAATTTATTCTAACTCACAATTATTTCCGCTTTAACAATGATATCTACCTACAAATCATGGGCACTGCGATGGGCACCAGGGCAGCAACCCAATATGCTAACCTTTTTATGGCTGAAATGGAAGAGACATTTCTGAATACATATCAGAACACATCCCTAAAATACTACCGGTATATTGATGACATTTTTATGATTTGGACTGAGAGGGAAGAAACTCTAAAACACTTTTACAGTTCTTTCAATACATACCATCCTACAATCAGATTCAAAACTGACTACTCCCCAGTAAAAGTCAACTTTTTGGACACCACAGTTTCAATCAGCAATGGCTACATACAAACATCCATATATAGGAAACCCACAGACAAATGCAGCTACCTCCAAAACTCCAGCTTCCACCTTTCACATACAAAAAAATCCATTATTCACAGCCAAGCCACAAGATACCACCGTATCTGCTCTGACCCAGGGGGCAGAGATAGACACCTCAAAATCCTGACTGCATCCTTCAAACAGAAAGGCTATAACCCCAAAATAATCTCCAAGAATATTGCCTCCTCCCTCAAAACACCCAGGGAAAATCTGCTACACTACCAGGAAAAGAAAGCCACGGACAGACCCCCCCCCCCTTGTAGTGACATACAACCCAGAGCTGGAAAAACTGAGGAAAATCATAAGAGATCTGCACCCACTACTCCAGGAGGATGAATTACTGAAAGAGTATCTTGTCCCCTACCTCAACGCAAGCGGCATCCTCGAGCTCCGCAGGGTCCCGTCGACATGCACACTTGACTGGCACAGCCCTGAGCCATGTGTGTGTAGTTCTTCTCTGGCTGCAGGCTCCTTGATTACTTTGCTTCCACCCACCTGGGATCTAACCCCATGATTGTGGCCCAATAAAATTGTGTGACCCTTCTGGAAGTGCAGAATAATGATGCACCTAATGGAGAGCCCACCTAGGTCATGACCCTATACTTATGTTTTGTGACCTTATTTTGGGGTCCCGAACCACAGTTTAGGAAGCTATACTTTAATGAAGTACTACTGCAAGTGGCCGTAAATAGCTGATTTAAATGCCCACCTAAATAGTAGTATTCTATAATTTATGCATGTACCTGTGTGCTTCACTTATGCACACTCACCAGCAAAGTATATGCCATTAAATCATGGTGTATACTTTTCACTAGTCAGTGTTCTATAAGAAGTCATTTATGTGCATAAGTGGCCACCTACATGGATAAATGACTAGAATATCATTATTTACATGCCTTCTTGCGACCTAAAACTAAATGACTCCTGCTAGAATTAGTCATACTGTAGAGCACTGGTTTTCACAAATTTTTAACTTGAGGCCACTTTGTACACAAATGACCTGAAGGAGAACCACCAAATATCTTACCATGCAAGGTCACAACAATGCTGACAAGCAGATTGTCAATGACATCCATCTCCACCAGACCACCTTCAAACTTTTCAATGGGTGTATCCGGAAGAAGGTGGGAATTTCCAACTGCATTCTCTTCCTTTACTGAGAAATTGCCTTGTCCTTCAAGCATGGCTCTTCCTTCCATCCACTTCCCCCTTTCTGTCAACCGTGACACCATCAGTAAGTGCATGGCATTGAGGAATTAATTTATAGAATTGCCCTTAAAATGTAAACCAAAGATAGTTCACTGTGTATCGTGACCCCCAAGTAATTGATAGAATGAGCTACATGGATTCCCATGGGTGTCTCTAGCGTTTAGTGCTCGCTAAAAATTAGTGTGTGCTAAAAATGTTAGCATGTCTATGGCGTGGCTTAGTAAATGGGGCTATAAATGTAAAACAACTAATAAAAGACATAAATAGTATATTAAGTACGGCTAGATAAACAAATAAATGAAGAAATATATATCTACATAAATAATACATAAAATAAGTAATTAGTTAAAAACATGGAGATGAGATAAGAGTGAATACCCACTAGGTGTAAAACATAGGTATCACCTATGTGATAAAATAGCTGGGAAGAACTGAGAAACAGACACCATTAGGAAATCTCCTGCAGTTCATAAGTACTGATAGAGCAAACTTGCTAGCTCTCAATGAAGCTATAGTGAGTCTGACAAACAACTCCCCATAGTGTTCTATATATTTAAAGTACCAGTCGAAAGTAAAAATTATATAAAAAAGATTAAATCAGGAGCCATATCTCATGAATCAGAACTATATAGCTAAGAGACAAAGGGGCTCATTTTCAAAGTACTTAGACTTACAAAGTTCCGTAGGTTACTAGGCATCTTTGTAAGTCTAAGCACTTTGAAAATACGCCTAAAAAAAACCTTTAGAATGGGTATCTGAAATCAACATTTAAAACAGCAGCACAAAAGGAGTAAAAGGCACACTTACTAGTTCTCTCCTTATATTCCGCACATTCTGCAGCACATCTGCAGCTGTAGTGAATCAGAAGGGCACTTTCCCATAATGTTTTTTTTATACTTAGAGCACAGGTCAAAGGTGACTTTACCAAACTAAAGAACCCCAAATATCTTATTGTGCTATATAAAAAACTATATATTACGCCTCAATTTGATCTTAAATGTGCATTAAAAAATTGGGGAAGTGCTAGAAAATCAACATTTAAAATAAACACACATTTGGTAGCTCTACAGCACATCTGCAGCTGCAGTAAATCAGACAGGCATTTTCTCATAATGCCTTTTTATGCTTAGAGCACAGAGCAAAGGACAAAATATGTCTTATGTCGAGTATCTGGTTCTTTTATCTATTGTAGTGAATAAAATCCTTTTAAATATAAGATTTTCTTCAGATCCGGTTCTTTGCTTTCACCACATTGGATCTTGTGCATCATCTGCCTGATTGAGTTTTTTTTATCAAAATACAAAATATTTAGGGTTCCAAGTGAGGCTTGGCCTACCTGACTGTAGCAGTGGCAATTCACACATAGATGATATATATGCAGCAGGGTGTCACTTCTGGGCCACCTTTATTTATTATTTATTATTTATTGCATTTGTATCCCACATTTTCCCACCTTTTTGCAGGCTCAGTGTGGCTTACAATACATTATGAATGATGGAAATACAATTTGTTACAATTCGGTTATGGATTACATTGTGAAGAGTTATACGAGACAAAATCAAAGTATCGTTAAGGAATATATCAATGGAAAAGAACATTGAAACATTGGAAGGAAACAACGGGAAATTAAAGGGCAATATATAATAACAAAAAAACATATGGTATACATTTTTCTGTGAGTAAAGGTATGAGTGTGGTGAGATTTCGGGGGTTGAGAATTCATAAGTGGATGTATTGATGTATTACTGAACAGTGAGTGTGGACTTTATGTGTTTTGGTTCTTTCCGTAAATTTTATCAAAAAGATGTGTCTTCAATAATTTGCGGAAGTTGGCTTGTTCGTAGATCGTCTTCAGGTTCCGCGGCAGTGTGTTCCAGAACTGCGTGCTCATGTAAGAAAAGGTTGACGCGTGCAGCGCCTTGTATTTCAGGCCCTTGCAGTTAGGGAAGTGGAGGTTGAGGAAAGTTCGGGATGATCTTTTAGTGCTTCTGGGTGGTACTGTAAGTCGATTAACTCAGACATGTAGGCTGGGGCTTCGCCATGAATGATTTTGTGGACTAATGTGCATACTTTAAAAGTGATGCGTTCCTTGAGTGGGAGCCAGTGTAGCTTCTCTCGTAAGGGTTTTGCACTTTCATATTTTGGTTTTCCGAAGATGAGTCTGGCTGCTGTATTCTGGGCTGTTTGAAGTTTCCTCAGGATTTGCTCTTTGCAGCCTGCGTACAGTGAGTTGCAGTAATCCAGATGGCTGAGTACGAGGGATTGTACTAGGCTGCGAAAGACGGATCTTGGGAAGAATGGTCTTATTCTTTTCAGTTTCCACATGCAGTAGAACATCTTTTTGGTTGTGTTGTTTGCATGGGTTTCGAGTGTTAGGTGGCGGTCGATAGTAACTCCAAGGATTTTTAACGTCTCTGAGATTGGAAGGTTTAGTTTTGGTGTATTTATAGCGGTAAATTCATTCGTGTTGTATTGGGAGGTAAGTATCAGGCACTGAGTTTTTTCTGCATTTAGTTTCAAACGAAATGCATCTGCCCAGGTGTTCATGATATGTAGACTTTGGTTGATTTCATTGAAGATTTCTTTGATATCTTGTTTGAAAGGGATGTATATTGTTACATCATCGGCATATATATATGGGTTGAGGTTATGGTTTGATAGGAGTTTTGCCAAGGGGATCATCATTAGGTTGAAGATGGTTGGTGAGAGAGGTGATCTTTGTGGTACCCCACATTCAGGTGTCCATGCGGCAGACGTGGCTGAATTTGATGTGACTTGGTATGAGCGCTGGGTTAGGAACCCCTTGAACCAGTTTAGGACATTTCCTCCAATGCCAAAATATTCAAGTATGTGTAATAGGATTCCGTGGTCAACCATGTCGAAGGCGCTTGACATATCAAATTGTAGGAGGAGTATATTGTTGCCGGTAGCAATCATTTGTTTAAATTTGGTCATGAGAGTAATTAATACTGTTTCTGTGCTGTGATTCGATCGGAATCCTGATTGACTTTACCTGGCTATGTACCTAGCTTTTATACTTCCTAGTTCCTACTTTTCTGGCTCCACCCCTCCTATGTCACTTCCCCCTTGGGCAGGATATGGACCTTAAGGTGGTTCTGACACTGTGAGGGAGTATCCTTAAGGGCAATGGCTGCGTCCTATAGACTCCCTCACAGTGCCAATTCATTAAGTATGTCACTTGATAACTTGCTCTGTTCTTTAACTGTGTTCCCAATTGCATGCCTAAATTTGGGTGCAACTTATAGTCTTTGGGGATAACTGTATATTTTGAGACTTAGCTAAAATCCTAGATCATCTCTAGCACACCAGATAAGCAGTAGGCTCCCTAATATATACTGGGGTATCATTTCCATAGAGGGAAATACACTGAGATTCTAAACATATCAGCAGGATCTGATATTGAAATGGCCAATGTATCAATTACTAAGATGGAAAACAAAAAAAATAAAGTACATCCTTGCCTGGTGCCACAACCTAATAAGAAAGGAGGTGACAACCAACCATTCACCTGAACTGCAGCAGATGGAGCTACATAAAGAGCTTAAATTCAATTATAAAAAGTGGGACCAAATCCAAAATAGCAGATGACTGCAAATAAATAAGGCCATTCAATGTTATCAAAGGCCTTTTCTGTATCTAATGAAAAAAATGGCATAATCAGAGGAACTGCCCCGCACAGCATGATCAGACAGCAAACTGTCAGAATCACATCTGCCCTTGATAAACCCCATCTGATTCAAGTGTTGGTTGGTTCCTGCAGCACTGCAACCTGAAGATCAACACAGTAGTGAAAATCCTGCAGTACAGTCAATAAACAGGTCTATAATTGTCATGCGTAAACCAATAGGGAGATAATATCAATAACCAGTTTATTCATATCAAGGACCCGACACGGTCCGTGTTTCAGCGCCAAAGCGCCTGCCTCAGGGGTCATAATCAACTTTCTCTGAGAAGAAGCTGATAGGCTTGAATAATTCCTTTATGTATGCAAGTTAATCCACAGAGAGAACAAAAGAACAGCCAACCGATCAGCAAACACTGTGGATTAACTTGCATACATAAAGGAATTATTCAAGCCTATCAGCTTCTTCTCAGAGAAAGTTGATTGTGACCCCTGAGGCAGGCGCTTTGGCGCCGAAACACGGACCATGTCGGGTCCTTGATATGAATAAACTGGTTATTGATATTATCTCCCTATTGGTTTGCGCATTTGTCAGCTTCTACTTTTGCTGTTTTGCTTTGACTTTCCGTGGAGGCTCCTCCTGTCTTCTTGGATTTGCTATAATTGTCATGTACAGTACAGCTTCTTCCCTCTTTTTTTTATTTTAAAATCTTTTTATTGGTGATTAAGAGACAGAAGCACTCCAACAATAAAATACAATGAACAATAACAGTATAGATAACACACTGGAGGTTATAATGGCCAACTGAGCAAAAACTGCCAACACTTTCCAGTTACATCCCTTTGTACAGAAAGATAAAACTCCCCCACCCACCCAACTACTCCCCAACCCCAACCCACTCCCAAACAAATAGCCCTCTACTACAGGGACCAACTGAAGGCTTGGACTCGGATAGCCCCCAACCGAGCAACAACTACCAACAATCTGAATACCCAGCACCCCATCCTCTACCCTCTCCCCAAGGAACTCACCGGTTCCAATAAGCAGTGCACCCATTTCATCATGAAACTGATTCAAAACTTGACTGCAAGCTCTGGGGGGAAATAGTATTTAGATAAAACTCACAAATCAAAAGAAATTTTTTATGCCTCTTCAGTTGAAGGCAGGCTCCATAGGATTCCCAAGTCATCAATGCATGAAGGTTATTATGCCAGTACCAAAATGTTGGGAGATTGTTGTTTAACCAATGGTTTAAAATACATTTTTTTTATGAAGCATACAAGCTTTACTCAAACAGCCTTTCACCAGTATCCCTGGCTCCCAGAAAATAAATTTTATTAAAAATGAGCCCTTCAAATGAAAAAGAAAGTGAGTGACCTAATTGTTGGAATGTAATTGTATTTTGCATGCATTGCCTGTCACCTATTATTTCTCTGTGATTACTCTGTGACCTCTGATGTGAATTACTTAGAGAGGTCACACAGCTATGCAACTTCCTGTGGGGGATAGATGCAGCAGATGGAGCACATGGAGCACATGGAGCTCATGATCTCTCCTAACCTGAGAGGATCTATGGTGGTGTGAGCATCCAATACCATCTAAGCACATGGAAGGAGCTGATAATACAAATGTATAATAATATGTATATATAAGCCTGTCTGATTATAATCTAACTACAAACTGTGAGTAAACAGATGTTTTGTTACTTCAACTTTAAAGTGACTCAGCAGTGAATTATTCAGGGGTGAATGAGAGAGAGATGAAGAAAGAAATTAACATTTCTAAAGCTGAAGCTGTGTGTACTAAAATCTGCTAATTATTTACTACAAATAATCCAACAAAAGGGTTACGGGCCCAGGGCCAGGAATTGAAAAAGAAGAAAAATATTACCAGGCAGAAAAAAAGGCCACATTTTTCTCTTAAGTTTTAAAGGAAAGATTCAGTCTGTCTCTCTCTCCCCCCACACAGCAGACAGAAGGCTAAGAAAATGGCTGAGGGAAGAAATTCACCATTGTTCTATTCTCTCAAGGTGCCTAGATTAACTGAGTTAATTATCAGCAGTGGGAATTAAGATTCATATGTTTCCTTCGAGCAAAAAGATTAGATATATGCTTAGACCAAGACAGAACAGCTGAAAATATGGCTGAATGGGACAATGCAAACTATTATGTGAAGTGCATGCTTTTGGAAGCTCTCTCAGAGAAACAAGCCATATTAGTGGAGGGAAAAGATACACCAAAGGACATTTTATATAAACTGAGAACTATGTATGCAACTACATATGCAAAGCAGCAACCAATTTGGTTGGCAGAGTTGAATGAAACCAAATTAAGGGATAAAAGTAAATGTAATGATCACATTATGTATCTTATGTCTTCATTTCAAAAGCTAGAACTTTCTGGAATTCCCATGTGTGATGCATTGAAAAGAGCATTTCTTTTTACCTCACTATCAAAGAAGTTTGATGTTTTTAGGTCTGTAAATGAGGCCATTGAAGGGCAATCTTTTGAACAGGCAACATCAAAACTAAGGCAGGAATGCATAATAAATGATTCTGAGGAGATGTGTTCTCAAAGCAAGTCAGAGAGAAATGAAACAAATTTCTTGGCAAAGAACAGAGGAAGGCGGAGCTATGGGAAAACTCCACCCAAGGGCAAGCTGATTTGCTACTCATGTGGAAAGGAGGGACATGTATCTAAATGGTGTAAGGAAACACAAAACACTCCCTCTAGCTCACCTAAGCCAATGGAACTAAAGAATTCTCAAACCAGGAAATGTATGAAGGACAAAGATAAACACAAGGGCTTTCTAATGGCAGAAAAATCTTTGACTATGGTAAATAATAATTCAAATGAAAGTACTTGGATTTGGATTCAGGGAGCACATGCCATTTAACCAATTGTAAAGATTTCTTTCAGGAAATGTGTCCAGAGGAAGGTATTCTTAAAACTGCAAACGCAGGGACTGCTAAGATCCAAGCAAAAGGTATTGGATTCTTAAAATGCAAAGTGTCTAACGAAGTTAAAGAAATTCCTGTAAGTGATGTCTTGTATATTCCCCAAGCAGTTTGCAATATGCTTAGTGTATCTACATTAGATAAGAAGGGATTTGTGATTCATTTTGAAAACAGTAAGTGCACAATCTCTAAAAATGATGAAGTGTATGCTGAAGCTTTTATGCATAATGATGTTTATAAACTGAGCATTTCAGGTGAAGCCTCACATATGGCGCAAGTAAGGAAGAATGATGGTAAATGTAGTCTGGAAATCTGGCACCGCCGCCTGGGACATCGTGATTCTAAGGTGATCCAGGATCTTTACAGTAGGCAACTAGCCACCGGCATTCAGATAAGTGCAGATGCTGGTAAAATGGAGAAATGCATAGACTGTGTTACTCAAAAAGGTGTGAGACCCTCATTTCCTGCATACACAGGAAATAGGAGTAATAAAGTGCTGGACTTAATACACAGTGACTTATGTGGACCGTTTAATATCCCATCATTGGGAAATAACAGATTTGTGCTAATATTCTTGGATGATTTCTCTAGATATTGTGTGGCCTATTTGCTGAAAGAAAAAAGTCAAGTCACAGACATGCTGAAGAAATACGTAGCCATGGTGAGCAATAAATTTGAAAGAAAACCAAAGGTTCTTCAGACTGACAATGGTGGTGAGTTCATTTCACAAAGCATGCGCACATTTCTAGAACAAGAAGGCATTCAGCATATCACAACAGTAGCTTATACACCAGAGCAAAATTCTGTTGCAGAGAGAAAATTTAGGTCAATTGTGGAAATGACCAGATGTATGCTGTCAGATAGCAATCTCCCTAAAAGACTATGGGGGGAAGCCATTCTCACAGCAGTGTACCTACAAAACAGAATGCCAACTAAAGGCGCTGAGCGCACACCACATGAGACATGGCATGGTAGGAAGCCAAACCTGTCACACATAAGAACATTTGGAAGTACAGCATATGCTCATGTACCAAAGCAAAGAAGGCATAAGCTGGATTCCACAACAGAAAGGGGCATTTTAGTTGGCTATGCTCCAGGACACAAAGGATATAGAATTTTGAATCTGAAAACTGGCATTGTTGGCATAAGACATGTTACATATTTTGATGAAAACAAAAGGGTTGATAAAGGCTGGATTATCCCAGATGAGCCTTATCATCCAGAATATGAAACTAGAACCATAATAGACATGCCAGTGTATATAAATGCCATACCAAGGCAGATGTCTGAAAGCAACTCACCTGTATCTAACGAGGAACAGGCAGAGGAAGCAGACACAGAAAGGATCATTGAAGAAGACAGTACAGTTGGAGAAGGGGAATCAATTGGAGAAGGACTCTCAGATATAGAGGATGCGGAAAGGTCAGACCAACCTGTAGTCAGACGCTCATCCAGGGAAAACAAAGGTGTTCCACCCCCAAGACTGTCTTACCTAACAAAGTCAGCAGAAGCTCAAGAGCCCTTAACATGGGATGAGATTGAGAAAATGCCAGCAGAAGAAGCTGCTGAATGGCATAAAGCTGCACAGGAAGAAATTGATGCATTGGATAAAAATAATACTTGGATTCTTACAAAATTACCTCCTGGCAAGAAAGCTATAGGATGCAAATGGGTATTCAAGTTAAAAAGGAATGCACAAGGAAAAGTGGAAAGGTATAAAGCCAGATTAGTGGCAAAGGGATATCTTCAAAAATATGGAGAAGATTTTGATGAAGTGTTTGCACCTGTAGTGAAACACACGACAATCAGAACACTTCTGAGCATTGCAGTCTCAAAAGGCATGCAAGTCAAACACATTGATGTGAAAACAGCGTTTCTTCACGGAGATATAACTGAAGACTTGTACATGGAACAGCCAACAGGTTTCATAAATACAAAACAAAGACAGCTAGTGTGTAAATTAAACAAAGGTCTTTATGGATTAAAGCAAAGTGCAAAATGTTGGAATGAAAAATTGCATGAAATATTGACAAATTTAGGATTTAAGCAAGGTGAAGCAGATAAATGTTTGTACACTAGGTGCACAAATGGACAATATGCATACATTTTAGCTTTTGTTGATGATCTGCTCATTGCAAGCAAAAGTGAGCAAGAGTACAAGGACATTGTAAAGTGTTTAAACCTCAATGTTGAGATAAAAGAACTGGGTAATGTGTCATACTATCTTGGTATAGAAATTGAGAAACAAAATGATGGTTCTTATCTTCTAAGCCAGAAGCAGAAAATAAATGAGCTTATTGAAAGTTTAGGTATGCAAGATGCCCAAGTTGTAAGCACTCCCATGATCACTGATTTTCTGAAGGATGAAACAGTAAGAGAACCTTTACCAGATAACATCCAATATAGATCAGCCATAGGTAAGCTTTTATATCTAGCTACCACATACAGGGCTGATATAGCAAATGCAGTAGGAATTTTGAGCAGAAGGGTCAGCTCACCTACCAAATCAGATTGGACTGCAGTTAAAAGGATGGTAAGGTATTTAAAGGGTACCATTGATTGTAAATTAAAGATTTCAGCCAATAGTAATCCAAAACTAATATGTTACTGTGATTCAGATTGGGCAGGGGATCATTCTGATTATAAATCCACAAGTGGATATGTGTTTATGTATGGAAATGTACAAATTTCATGGGCCAGTCATAAACAAAGTATTGTGAGTCTGTCTTCTACAGAAGCTGAATACGTGGCCGTATCGGAAGCGTGCAGAGAACTGATGTGGATTGAAAAACTTTTGCTGGATTTCGGAATAGCTGAAAAGAGACCAATCCAGATAATGGAAGATAATCAGAGCTGCATTCGACTGTCACAGAATGACAAGGTTCAGTCACGCACCAAGCACATCGCAACGAAATACCACAACGTGCGAGAGTTGGCAAAAGAAGGGGTCATCAGTCTACACTATTGTCACACCAGTGAGATGACAGCTGACATCATGACCAAACCGTTACCCAGAGAACATTTTGTGAATCTGCGTATAAAGCTTGGACTTTGTATGAATAAATAATTGCATGACAGTTATGCATGAGAAGGGGTTTGTTGGAATGTAATTGTATTTTGCATGCATTGCCTGTCACCTATTATTTCTCTGTGATTACTCTGTGACCTCTGATGTGAATTACTTAGAGAGGTCACACAGCTATGCAACTTCCTGTGGGGGATAGATGCAGCAGATGGAGCACATGGAGCACATGGAGCTCATGATCTCTCCTAACCTGAGAGGATCTATGGTGGTGTGAGCATCCAATACCATCTAAGCACATGGAAGGAGCTGATAATACAAATGTATAATAATATGTATATATAAGCCTGTCTGATTATAATCTAACTACAAACTGTGAGTAAACAGATGTTTTGTTACTTCAACTTTAAAGTGACTCAGCAGTGAATTATTCAGGGGTGAATGAGAGAGAGATGAAGAAAGAAATTAACATTTCTAAAGCTGAAGCTGTGTGTACTAAAATCTGCTAATTATTTACTACAAATAATCCAACACTAATAACGGAATATAATTGACTATCCTGCTTATAATCGAACGAGAAAAACGCCCAAGTTCCGATCTAAATCGGGAGATGGACGTTTATCTCACAAAACCGAATAAAGCGGTATAGTCGAAAGCCGATTTTTGGACGTTTTCAACTGCAATCCGTCGCGGATGCGGACAAAGTTGATGGGGGCGTGTCAGAGGTGTGGCGAAGGCGGAACTGGGGCGTGGTTATCTGGCGAACAAAGATGGGCGCATTTCACCGATAATGGGAAACAAGTATGCGTTTTTAGCTAGAATTTAGGACACTTTTCCTGGACCCTGTTTTTTCACGAATAAGGCCCCAAAAAGTGCCCTAAATGACCAGATGACCACTGGAGGGAATCGGGGATGACCTCCCCTGACTCCCCCAGTGGTCACTAACCCCCTCTCACCACAAAAAAATGATGTTTCACAAATTTTTATTTTCACCCTCAAATGTCATACCCAGCTCCCTGGCAGCAGTATGCAGGTCACTGGAGGAGTTGTTAGGGGGTGCAGTGGACTTCAGGCAGGTGGACCCAGGCCCATCCCCCCTACCTGTTACAATTGTGCTGCTTAATGCTTATTAGTCGTCCAACCCCCCCAAACCCACTGTACCCACATGTAGGTGCCCCCCTTCACCCCTTAGGGCTATAGTAATGGTGTAGACTTGTGGGCAGTGGGTTTTGAGGGGGATTTGGGGGGCTCAACACACAAGGGAAGGGTGCTATGCACCTGGGAGCTCTTTTACCTGTTTTGTTGGTTTTGTAAAAGTGCCCCCTAGGGTGCCCGGTTGATGTCCTGGCATGTGAGGGCGACCAGTACACTACGAATCCTGGCCCCTCCCACGAATAAATGTCTTGGATTTATTCGTTTTTGAGCTGGGCGCTTTCATTTTCCATTATCGCTGAAAAACAAAAACGCCCAGCTCACACATTGTTGAATAAAACATGGGCGTCTATTTTTTTCGAAAATATGGTTCGGTCCGCCCCTTCACGGACCCGTTCTCGGAGATAAACACCCATGGAGATAGGCGTTTTCGTTCAATTATGCCCCTCTATGGCTACCCAATACACTCTATGTATCTACAATAATACCAGAGACTCTTGATTGACTCTTGATTGACATTTGAGGCACCTAGGGGTTTCAACACAGCCCACCATAAATGCATGTTTCTCAGAAAAGTAAGCCCTATGTACTATGCGGAGCTGACACTCCTGTAACTCTGCACTATGGACCACCCCAGGTATGGAGTTCAAAGTATCCCGGAAGGAATGGAGTCTAACTGGCCTACCCATATCACATGACCATGTGCCTCCACCACTGAAGTATATGCTTTAGAAGACTGGTGGTGCTGCAACTCCTTGTGAAACCAGGAGACGGATATCTGACCCAAAGAGTTTCCTTCCAAAAACTCCCAGATTTGACTTCAAGAACATATGGATAAACTCTATGAGGGCAAAGAAGCTAGATAATGCGACACTTGCAAATACCCAAACCTATCTGCTAAGCCAAAGGACAAGCGTTGCTGCGTCAGAAAATAGTATCAAGGTACTGTCCATCTGCAGCAGATGTTCTACCAGCCAGTGGTGTTCCTGGCCTGGATGGCACCTGGGGCGGAGCGCCGATGCGCCCCCCCCCCGCTAAATGACACCTTCGCCTCCCCTCCGGTGAAATTACACCCCCCCCCCGGGTGCACTCCGCTGGGGGGGTGCCGCGGCGCGTGCCCGCTCCGAGTTCACTAAACTTCGCTTCGCTGCAGCTCCCTCTGCCCCGGAACAGGAAGTAACGTGTTCCAGGGTAGAGGGAGCTGCAGCAAAAGAGCGACGAAGTTTAGCGAACTCGGAGCAGGTGCGCGCCGCGGCACCCCCCAGCGGCGTGCACCCGGGACGGACCGCCCCCACCCCCCCCCCCCCCCCTTGGTACGCCACTGCTACCAGCTGAACACTTTTGTTTTTCCAGTGGCCAAAAACTCCACTGTCTTCATTTCCTACCAGGGGCAAAAGAATAGTGCATTCTGAATCCTGATGCCAAACAGTCATAAGTTCCCGCCACAGATACCAAAGGGGTCTCAGTAATATACTTTGCTTAACTGGTGAAAGCAGCTTAGAAAGTTTCACATGCAGGAGATAATGAAGGAGTCATGGCCGAAAATAAACCTGCTATATCTGTAAATTTACTAGAACCCAACACCCAGTCACTTTGGTGTCTTAACAGGCAGGCTTGATTGTACAATTTAATATTAGGCATGTGAAGACCACCCTGATGCCAGTCGCCCAACAGAAAGCACCACTTCATTTTAGGTCCCCCCCCCCCCCCCCCCCCAACAAAATCTCACCACCACCCTCCGCAAGGAAGTTATATCTCTTGCAAGAAGACGGAGAGGAAGAGACTAGGGACAGTCAACCATCATGGGAAGAGAACAGCACAGAATAAACACATTCTACCCATCAAAGCAGTGTATTCCAAAGATACAAATGTCACTTCGTGTCAGCAAGCAACTTGTAAATATTCAACATTTACAGAGAAGCGATATCCATATTTAACAAAACCCCAAGATATCGAAACAAACCATTAGCCCAGCGCAACGGGAAGGATGTCCCCCAGTTCTCCCCTCTTTTGGTATCACTGCAATAGTAGCATTATAAAAAGATGCAGTAAGAGCTTCCTTCAGTGTAATCTCATTAAACACTTGTACCAACTCAGGAAACAGCTGATCCTTCAGTGACTTATAAAAGCTCAGCAGGCAAGTGAATTGGGCCAGCTGCCTTACTGTTTTTAAGGGTAGCAATCACTTTGCAAACTTCAGTGATAACAAAAGGACAAGCAATATGTTCTGCCTCCCTGGCCTTAATTTAGGTAAAGATCTAGGTTTTAATCAGTTATCCAGCTCTATTGATGAGTCCTGAAGCTAAGAGGTATACAAAGTTCTATAGAACTCAGCAAAACAAGTCACTGTTCCCTGTAAGCTGAGTGGGAGTCCTCCAACTGCATTGCTGACAGTTGGGGGCGGTGCTTCGATACTGTGTTTTCAATAGCTAGGGACGGGCAGGTTTCCTAGAGTTCTGCAGAGCATGTCTGTCACTCACTATTGAAAATGTGAAAGTTAAAGAAAATCCTCCAATGGCGGAATTGTAGGTGGAGGAGTACTGCTCTGCTTAGAGGGAACACAGCAAGTTGTCATTCGCTCAAATTTCTAAGCCATCCCATTATCTGCCATCCTAATCTGTTATTTATTTATTTATTGCATTTGTATCCCACATTTTCCCACCTATTTGCAGGCTCATTGTGGCTTACAGAGATCTGTTATGGCATTGCCATTCCAGGGTGTCAGATACAATTGGTGATGCAAAGAGATTAAGGAATGTTAAAGAAGTTCTAAGAAAATAGATATAGAAAGATGACTTTTAAACTGGGGTGGATTGGTGAGGTGGTATAGTTAAGCTATGGGTCCTTTTTGTAGGCCTTCAATTCGACTCCTTATCCTAAACTTCTTAAACCACCATGCTAAAAGCTTGTCAGCTTTTTAGGGGTCCTTTTACTAAGGTGTGCTGAAAAGTGGCCTGCGCTGGTGGAGATGCATGTATTGGACACATGCGGGTCCATTTTTCAGCGCACCCGCAAGAAAAGGCCTCTTTTTGGGGGCCAAAAATGGACTTGTGGCAAAATGAAAATTGGCGCGCGTCCATTTTTGGCCTGAGACTTTACTGCCAGCCGTTCACTTAGCGGTAAGGTTTCACATGTTAACCGGGTGGTAATCGTCAGCACACGAACAATGTCAATTACCGCCCGGCTAGTACCACGCGCCAGAAAATAAAATATATTTTCTGACACACTTAGTGGGCATGCGTAAAAAATGAAATTATCCCCCGGGCCATGCGGTAGCCGGGCAGTAGTTCCAAATTGGCGCACATTGGGCGCACGAAGCTGCCTATGTGGCTTGGTAAAAGGGCTCCTCAGTGTGCTCATGAAACTACTATCTCGTAAGCTGCATATGATTCTCTATTGAATAAACGTATATCTTCCAGCGACTCTGTGAACTCGCACAAGCTTCATCCGAACTGTTGCCACCCTAGATGCTTTCTGGAGAGACGCTAAAGCCCCAATGCACAAAAGTTGCCATTAGACACCATGCATGTTTATATCCGTGGTTGAACATATCGATTTTGAAACAGCGACCAGTGCTCAAAGGAAATCATATGCAAATGAGATGCACATAAAATCTGTAAGTGGCTCGGCAGGGAAAGCACCTAGCACATGCTCAGAACAGTCTCTCGGTAAGCGCTGAGGTTCTGCGCACGCATTTTCACCTTCAAAGCTTGGTTTTCCACTTCTATGGAGCACATGACCAGCCATAATCCTATTAACATTATATAGCGACCCATTCAAATTGAAGTGGCAGCCTGAAGCATCTGCCTATTGCAGAGTGACTACAAAAGCATGCAGGTTATTATTCAGCTGTCACAGTCACCTCGTTTTTTAAATGCTGGTGGTAAAAATTTATCTGAATATTCACTGCCACTATCAAGATAGTAGCCAGTGCTGGGTATCCAGAAAAGGCAATATTCCTTATCGGATAGTGGTGATATTTAGTCTGCTATCCAGATAATGTAGAAAATGTGCGTGTTTAAGCTATGGGGCCCTTTTACTAAGCCACGTAGGCACCTATGCATGCCCAATGCGCGTCAATTTGGAATTACCACCTGGCTACCACGTGGCCCGGGTGGCAATTTCATTTTTTAGGTGCGTCTCCTATGCGCGCCAGAAAATACTTTTTATTTTCTGCTGTGCGGAGCTACGGGCTGTAAAAGGCATTCTATGCACGTAGACCATTACCGCCTGGTTAGCATGTAAGACCTTATCACTAAGTCAATGGGTGGTGGTAAGGTCTCAGACCAAAAATGGGCACGTGCCAATTTTCATTTCACTGCATGTCCATTTTTACAGGTATGCTGAAAAATGGATCTGTGCGCATCCAAAACATGCCTACACTAGTACAGGCCATTTTTCAGTGCACCTTAGTAAAAGGACCCCTAAATCTTCTTCCTTTCATTTAGGGCCATATTTACTGAGCTGCGCTATAGGCGCACTATCATTTTTAGTGCGTGCTAACACTAAAGATGCCTGTAGGGATACATGGGTGTCTCTAGCATTTAGCGAGTGCTAAAAATGCTAGCACACCTTAGTAAATAGGGCTCTTAGAAGGCTATTGCAAAACAGTTGCGGTAACTTAACAATTTGAGGTGGGGGTAAGTTTAAAAGTTTGCAAAGAAAATGCTTTGTCTGTGAAACGTTTGCTCGGTTGATGAAGGTTTTTATTTGGTGGGGTTGGAGTTTTGTTTTTTGAATTGCTTACATTTGCTAGCCCTTGTCTGCTGAGAGCTGGGAAATTTAATACAAGTACACTACACAATCCAGCAAACTGTAGGGCAAGCAGACTGCTCCACCAAGTCATCCCCATACAAAGACAGCTCCAGACCTGCCAGAAATGTTTGCACATTAAAGGTAAGTGCTCAGTGCATGGAAATGGAAATGTCTGTGCATCGCTGGGAATGCTCATTTCAATACTAATGAACTCATTGTAATACCGTTGCATAGGGTTAGCTGCTATGGTCAACAGTAAAAGGGATGCAGAACCCCTTTGTGCATTTTATTTATGTATGTACGTATGTATGTATTTATTTATTTATTTATTTATTTATTTATTTATTTATTGGGATTTATTAACCGCCTTTATGAAGAGATTCATCCAAGGTGTTGTACAGCAGGTACAGTTTAACATAAAACTTTTGTTAACAGCATAACAATAGTAAAATAACCAAGAATAAACATAAATAGAATAAATGAGGAAACTTGAAAACAGTAAACTGAAATCTAATAATAGAGCTACCGTGAAACAGTATCAAAAATATACACACTTAACAGCACTGGAATTCAAATACAAGAGATATAATACTGTTAGCATAATACTAATGATACACCTAATAAGCATACATTAGAAAACTCAATTAATACAGATACGATGCTAAAGATTTTCTACAATATGGCATTAGATACTAAATAATTTGCTTTAGACCAGCTACAACCAGTCTAAAGCAAACATTGCAAGCACAGTAGGCTTTGTGCATAGGGCCCTATAAAGGCACTTTTGCCTGCAAAGCTGCAACTGACTGTTTGTTTGTTTGTTTTTTTAATTAGTTAGCTATCTTGGATTTTGCAAGGTTTTAAAAACCTGGATTTTTTAAAATGCTTTTGATGGTTTTTAATTTGGGTTTTATATATTTTTTTCTATTTAATTACAATTTTTGTATATTGTTTGATGGTTTATCATTTTTATTGTAAACCGCTTTAAAACCTGAAGGTGCTAAGCAATATCTCTATATATAAAAGGCACCACCAATATTCTAAATGAAGCCTCCAGCCGGAAGTGTGAAGGGGAAGAGATATCCGGTTTCCCCATGAGTGTCTGCCCCGCCCTCGCTCTCTCTGTAACACAAACAGTGAAGGAAAACACAGCAAAGCACGAAATCAAATCGCTCTCTCTGTAACAGTGAAGGACTCAGAGGGGGGAGGGGAGAGAGGGCAGAAGCCCTCACTATCTCTGTAACATAAACACAGCACAGCAGGAAACTTAACACTGAAGGACTCGACTCCAAGGGGGGAGGGGACACACAGCACAGGGGAAGGGAGAGGGCAGAGGGCAGGGACACACACACTCCCTCATGCACACAGAAGAAAACCTTGCTAGCCCCTGTTTCATTTGCATCAGAAACGGGGCTTTTTTACTAGTATTAAATTAATACATCTAATCCAATTTTTTTTGCAAAACAGTATCCCACAGGGTAACATTGATATATGTAGCATGCTATTGATGTGCAAAAACTCCTCCCATGCAGACGCCAACTGCTGTGTAAAACAGAACCACTAACAGTACCCTTGGGTCAAGCTTTAAAACTTCCAACATCCCTGGAGCATGATCAGAGATCAGTATTGGGTTGATAACAACTCACAAACTATCTCAACAAGTTCTCCATACTACATGACTCCCAATCAGGATTCCGGTCAAATCATAGCACAGAAACAGTGTTAATTACCCTAATGACCAAATTCAAACAAATGATTGCAACCGGCACCAATATACTCCTGCTACAATTTGACATGTCAAGTGCCTTTGATATGGTAGACCACGAAATCCTATTACACATTCTCGAATACTTTGGCATCGGAGGCAATGTTCTAAACTGGTTCAAGGGGTTCTTAACCTCACGTTCATATCAAGTCACATCAAACTCAACTACGTCAGCTGCATGGACACCTGATTGTGGAGTACCGCAAGGATCCCCCCTCTCACCAACTATTTTCAATCTAATGATGACCCCCCCTGGCAAAACTTTTATCTAACCATAACCTTAATCCACATATATATGCCGATGATGTAACGATATATATTCCATTCAAAAAAGACATCAATGAAATCTCTAACGAAATCAGCCAAAGTCTACACATCATGAACACCCGGTCAGATGCATTCCGACTGAAACTGAATACAGAAAAAACTCAATGCCTCATACTTACCTCCCAATACAACACGAATAAATTTACCGCCATCAACACACCTAAACTAAATCTGCCAATCTCGGAAACTTTAAAAATCCTTGGAGTCACTATCGACCGCCACTTAACTCTCGAGACTCATGCGAACAACACAACAACAAAAAAATGTTCTACTCCATGTGGAAACTGAAAAGAATTAGACCATTCTTTCCAAGATCTGTCTTCCGCAGTCTAGTGCAATCACTCGTACTCAGTCACCTGGACTATTGCAATTCATTATACGCAGGATGCAAAGAACAAATACTGAAGAAACTTCAAACAGCCCAGAATACAGCAGCCAGACTCATCTTCGGAAAACCAAAATACGAAAGTGCAAAACCCTTACGGGAGAAACTACACTGGCTACCACTCAAGGAACGCATCACTTTTAAAGTATGCACCTTAGTCCACAAAATCATTCACGGTGAAGCCCCTGCATACATGTCCGACCTAATTGATCTGCCACCCAGAAACGCTAAAAGATCATCCCGAACCTTCCTCAATCTCCATTTCCCTAAGTGCAAAGGCATAAAATACAAAGTACTGCACGGATCGACTTTCGCATACATGAGCACACAATTCTGGAATACACTACCACGCAGCCTGAAAACGATCTACGAACTGACCGACTTCCGCAAACTACTAAAGACTTATCTCTTTGAGAAAATCTACGGCAAGGATCAAAACACATGAAGCCCATACAATCTCATAGACATGCACCAATACACTCTCTGAAATCTCTTCTCCCGCGCTCTCACCAGTCTTAAACCCTACCCACAGATAAAATGGTCAGACCTCCCTATTCCCTCGATACTTTTTTGTCCCCCTCTCAACTCACTACTGTTATATTCCACTGTTCTATTCCCTAATAATATCCTGAATTTACTCTGTCTTATATAACTCTTCACAATGTAACCCATAATTGTACTGCAACCAATTGTACTTCCATCATTTACAATGTATTGTAAGCCACACTGAGCCCGCAAATAGGTGGGAAAATGTGGGATACAAATGCAAATAAATAAATAGATAAATAAAGCCAGCCTTCAAATCCCTACCCAAATCTTGCAGTATACACAGAAGTTATCTTCTTCTGAAACCTGTCCATAGGAAGTAAAATACAACTAATTCCCCTCCAGACATATCACAGCTTCTGCCCGGATATTTAGCTCCTTAAAAACTTCCTGGAAGATAAGACCACATTGTCATCAGGTACATAAACACCAGCCATAATCCTATTAACATTACATAGCGACCCATTCAAAATAAAGTGGCAGCCTGAAGCATCTACTTATTGCAGAGTGACTATAAAAGCACACAGGTTGTTATTCAGCTGCCACAGTCAATGTATTTTTTAAATGCTGGTGGTAAAAAAATTATCTGGATATTCACTGCCATTATCAGGATAGTGGCCAGTGCTGAATATCCGGAGAAGGCAATATTCCTTATCGGATAGTGGCGATATTCAGTTTGCTATCCAGATAATGTAGGACAGCCTTTTATGGGATCAAGATGCAAAAGCACGTATTTGGAAAGCAGTACAAGCTATCTGAATTTGTGCTATAGACCGGAATATTTGGATAGTGACTCTGAAGATCCATATAATCTACCAATGCACTATGGAGGTAATTCAATAACTGGGCACCTCCATTTTGGGTGCCCTGAGGCCGCATGATAGGTTTCTACTTTCCATTATAGAATACAGGCATTACCTGGTGTTGGAGTGTGTAACATTTGGCCACCTGTAGATACACAAGTCATGTAGGTGGTTTAAGTGCAGACACCTGTATGTGGCAGGGATGCATGTGACATATTCTGCAAGTAACCTGCATAAGTGGGAGTCCCGCCTAAGTCCCACCCTTGCTGCTTCCTGCTGTACTCCCTTCGTGCAGAATAATGCTTAGGTGCCCTTTTAACACTTATGCATGTACGAGCTAGTATTTTACACCTTTACATGCATAATGCACATGTAAATGTGGGCATCTATGTTAATATTTGAATAGTGCTGAGGCGGAGCATAGGCAGAGTGTGGGTGGAGCCAGGATACTCCCAGAACTTATCTGAATAGTGGCAATGTTCAGTCTATTGTGCAGGTAACTTATCTGGATATTGTGTGACACAGTGAAGGCTGTCCTAATTATTTTATTTATTCAATTTAAAAAAAACAGAAATAAAAAGGCTCTCTTCCCACAGATTCAGGTAAGTGCCAAGGTGAGGCAAAGGTGCTCAATACTTGCAGTTAGTTTCCCAGGACTGCTTTAAAACTCAGGACCAATAGACATCACACCACTCACTTTCTTATTTTTCTGCAAGCCTGGCCAGGAATCAGAGCAGGGGATGTTTCTCATGCAGGCTGTGGAGAATGTCTAGCAGCAGAAGTGTAACCAGGTTTTGATGTCAGGTGGAACAGAACTTCTGTAAAATAGGAATCAGGGCGAGGCTGAAGGATCGATCCACGTGATAGGCATCATTTCATTCAAAATCTGTTTGGGGGAGTGGCTACTCCCCTTGCACCCCCAGCTATGCCTCTGCCTGGCAGAGGGACTAAATGCCACATCAAAAATCTCCATTTGAAAAGGTGCCAAGTGAAGCCACAATTATTACTGCAAAATGGATGTTCGTGCACATTAATTACCCTTCGTTCACCACGTTATGCAGTCCACTCCCATTCTCTGCCCATGACACACCTAGTTCATGCCCCCTAACACACTATTTATTTATTTATTACATTTGTACCCCGCGCTTTCCCACTCAAAGCAGGTTCAATGCGGCTTACATAGTAATTGGGATTACAAAGTATTGGTAGAGAGAAATAAGTTGAGTATTATCGGAGTAATAAAAGAAATAGGAATGTAGAAATGCAGGGATGAGGGGAATGGGAGAAGTATGAGCAAGGTTAAGTGAGCAAGTGAAGGGTAGATGAGGCGGAGGGGAATGGGCAAGAGTGAAGGGAGTAGGAGAGGTGTGAGTAAGGGTAGGTGCATTGGGGGAGGGGTCGATGAGGCGAAAGGGGATAGAACAGGGGATAAGCAGGGGAAAATGAGGCGGGAGATGTAGTCTAGGTCCTGTATTGTCTCCTGGAAATGTGATGAATAGATGGGTTTGTGGGAATTAATCTAATTAATTCATAATTACACTATGAAGTTAACACACTCCTTAACAGCTTAACACACTTTAGTAAAAGGTCCCCTTAGTACACGTTCTTCATAAAATGTTCCAAACCTAAATGGGAAACTGAATGTGCATCCTTTTTCCATTTTAACAGACCTATATCAAACTCCACAGCGTTTTGTTACATGACATCTGTGGGAATTTCTCTGCAGATATGAAGACTGTGGTGTGGCACAACAAACAGACATGAATGGGAAATACTTAGGAGGAAGCTTTAGTCCCCAGCACCTGGCTGTACATATCAGTCTTGGTACAAGGTGCACACTCGCTCAGTTACCTTTAATCTTTCAGGAATTATGCACAGGTCAACAAACATATCTGTTTCCTTAGGCATTTTACAGCACCTAGCAAAACAGGTTTCTGTTGCATTAGCTGCGACTCTGAATGAGCTGTTCAATAACAGGATCCTGAAAAAAAAAAAATTTTATTTTGAAATGTATTTAATTAACTATTTAATTGTTGCAACTTTGGTTTGAATAATAAAGCTCGTAGACAGCCAGTTTGTCTTTTGCCTTTTCTCAATTTTTATACACTGGGATCACCAGCCAGTGGCGTAGCCACAGGTGGGCCTGGGTGGGCCAGGGCCCACCCACTTAGGGCTCAGGCCCACCCAACAGTAGCACATGTTTAGCGGTAGCTGGTGGAGAGCCAAAGTTCTGTCAGCTGAAGACTTTCCCTTGATAGTAACAATACTGGCACCTGCACATGCTGTTTTCAGCGTACGCCTGCTGCAGACTGCCAAGGTGGAAAGAGGCATTTTCCTGCCAGCTGAGATATATTTTGGTGGGGGGGGGGGGGGGGGGGGGAGAACATTTGGTGCCCACCCACTTCTTACCTAGGCCCACCCAAAATCTGTTTTCTGGCTACGCCCCTGCGAGCCCCATGATTTCTAGATACTTTTTATATGACTTGATCTGGACAATTTCCAATAGATTCAAAATTAGTTTGAGGCTATTCTTCTTTCGTACCTTAATCTTCTACAAGACTACAAAATGCTGTTAGATGATATATGCCTCTGTTTTGCTGCTCGTCACAGTTCTATAGAGAGCTCCTTTGTAGGTTGTTGTTTTGTTTTTTTTTTGCAACTGGCAGGTCATTACTTAAGCTGTTTTGGGGAATACACTCTTTGAATACAGCAAAGCTCAAGGGTGAACAACAAACAGCTGCACTCTCCCAGGGAGTTTCTCCTGGATATGCCACTCACTAGGTCAGTTCAGTCTATTTTCTTGATATACCACCTTTCAAGATTGACATCAAGGCAGTTTACATAGAAACATAAAAATATAACAGGAGATAACGGTCAAGTGGCCCATCCAGTCTGGCCATCCTCAGTAACCTCTAACTCTTTCTTTCCTAAGAGATCCCACATGCTTGCTCCATGCTTTCTTAAATTCTGACACAGTCTTCGTCTCCATGACTTCCACCGGGAGGCCATTCCATGCATCCACCACCTTTCCATGAAAGAGCATTTTCTTAGTTTCCTCCTAAGCCAATTTCCTCTTAACTTCATCCTCTGCCCTCTCATTCCAGAGTTTTCCTTCATTTGAAGAAGGGTCTCCTCCTGTACATTAACGCCACTGAGGTATTTAAACATCTCTATCATATCCCCTCTCTCCCTTCTCTCTTCCATCATATACATGTTGAAGTTCCTAAGCTTGTCCCTATATGTTTTATGATGGAGACCGCTTACCAGTTTTGTAGCCGCCCTGTGGACCGACTGCATTCTGTTTATATCCTTCTATAGGTGCGGTCTCCAGAACTGCATACACAGTTAACCAATAAAATAGCAATTAAAATATAGCAGTGTAGTGGGTCCTCCATTAGGTGAGGCTGAAAGTGACACCTAAGGCCATACAAACAGATAATTTTTAGGGTGTCTCTCTTTGCATGTATTTCTCTTCTCTCCAGCTCCTCTGTCCATAGCACACAGCTAAAGGCAGTGGCGTAGGAAGGGGGGCGGTAGGGCGGTCCACCCCGGGTGTACGCGCTGGGGGGGGGGGGGTGTCGGCTCGCTGGTTCTCTGCTCTTTCTGCCCCGGAACAGGTTACTTCCTGTTCCGGGGCAGAGAAAGCAGGGAAGCAGCAGAGCCGACGCAGCTCCCAGTGACGTGCACTGGGGGCGGAACGGCCCTCCCGCCTGCCCCCCGCTGCAAGGTAGGGTGCGTTTCGGGGGGAGGTGTTTTGTGGGGTGTGCTCCGGAGGGGGGGTGCCGTGCCCTGCACCCGGGGGGGGGGGGGTGCGCAGCGGCGTCCCGCCCCGGGCGTCAGGCACCCTCGCTACGGCACTGCATCTGCTGTCTTTATATTTTGCACAGTACTACGGGACATTTTCTGTTTCTGTGGTGTTGCATTGTATGCAGAGTCTGGCATCGGGGGTTCAGTTTAATTTTTGTCTAAATAGAAAGTTTATGATTACTTATTCTATAGTGGATTAGGGTGTATCTGTGTTTGTGAAAAAGACATGGCTTTCGGTTGGCATTGACTGCAGGATCAACGATCTGTACTAATCTGTCTGTTTTCATTTTACAATAGGTGAATTGATGTTCTAGTGCTCAATGTAGTGTTTAAGATGCTTTCCTTTTCCTTGTGTGACTCGTACAAATTACTGCTTATGGTATGGTAGAATTGCTCTATAGGTCCTGAGTATTTTGTATTCTTGGTATGCTTAGTACTGGATTGGGGGGGGGGGGGTGTTAAAAAATGACTGGCCCCAGGTGTCAACTACCCTAGGTACGCCACTGGCTAAAGGGTCTCTGATAAGATCGAAGACCACTCTTTCACTCACCCCTAGACCTATATAGAGCTGAGCAGGCCTCCAATTCAGGCAGGAAAAACAAGGGAGTCCAGGAACAGTTTATTTAAAAATGCTAGAGCTGTACCGTATAGCATATTTTACTATTGAGCCAAATACAAATAATGAAAAACATTATCCACCTAATTCTATAAAAGTTACCAAAAATTGCATGTGAACATTTGGGTGCATGATCAATTTGCATGCACAATTTAATTGAATAATGAGCCAATTTGTGCCAATAATGGCTTTTTAACATTGGTGCTAATTAAATCAATTAATATGTATGCCTGTAAATTTAGGCGTGTAATCTGTTCCTAAATTTTATGCATGTCCCAGAAAAGGGGATGTGGAAATGGGAGGGTTGAGGGCATTTCGGGGCAGAGCGTGGGTGTGGATTTGAGTTACAAGCACAATTATAGAATAAGGGGGTTCCAGGTGTAAATTTAGGCGGGGGGCATTTGCACCACATTTTTGTTGGTGCAAATGGATGTACCTAAATTTAAATATGCACAACCCCTATGCTTAAGTGCTATTCCACACACCTCGTCTAATTTTAGGCGTGGCTTATTAAGCATTTTTTTCCGCACCAATTTTTTTAGGCGCAGTTTATAGAACTCGTCCCTATTTGGCCAAATTCAAATACTGAATAAGAATAATGGGTATTGAGCTTTAACATAACAAATAATAAAAGAAGCAATGTGAAATCAGAGATCAAGTATTTATGTCAGTAGGATTTAGCAGAATTTTGATATCTGAAGGCAACAACTAAACAAATAACAAATGAAATGTCCATGTAAAAGTAAAAGAAAATGTAGATCGGATTTAGGAAGCTATTCAAAATTTGGCGACAGGAGGTAGAGGTGCACAATAGAGTCCCGGATTATTCGTATTCAAATTTAAATCACTATTTGGCCAAATACGAATAATATATTTGGGGCCAAATTGGTTTGAATACAAATATTCAGTATAGCCCTAAAAAAATACTCATTTATCAGGCAGTCCCCAAACAGCAGACAAATGGTTCTATAAGAAAAGAGTTAGAAAGAGACAAAAGAGTCAATATTCCAATAGCATTTAGTCATTTGTCTCTGTATTGGATGTCTACATGTTGGTTTGTTTCATTTCCAGTGCAAGTACTTGTACACAACTACACATATACTCTGGTACACATACAGTTTCATATGTGAGGGTAAAATGAGTAGCGACAGGGGATTTCAGGGATGCTTCCAAGTAGGCATCTACTCTAGATGTGTAGGCACCAATATTGGGTGACGTGGAGGGGCATAATCGAAAGGGATGTCCTCGTTTCGATTTGGATGTCCTCGCAAAACGTCCCCATCCAGGAGCAGGGAAACCCATATTTTTGAAACAAGATGGAAGTCCATCTTTCATTTCGATAATACGGTCAGGGATGCCCAAATCCTGAAATTTAGTTGTCCTTAGAGATGGTTGTCCCTAGACTTGGTCGTTTCTGATTTTCGGCAATAATGGAAACCAAGGACGTCCATCTCAGAAACAACCAAATGCAAGCCATTTGGTCGTGGGAGGAGCTCGTATTTGTAGTGCACTGGTCCCCCTGACATGCCAGGACACCAACCAGGCACCCTAGGGAGTACTGCAGTGGACTTCATAAATTGCTCCCAGGTACATAGCTCCCTTACCTTGTGTGCTGAGCCCCCCAAAACCCACTACCCCCAACTGTACACCACTACCATAGCCCTTATGGGTGAAGGGGAGCACCTAGATGTGAGTACCATAGGCGCCGACTCCGTGGGTGCTGAGGGTGCTCGAGCACCCCAATTGCCGTCGGAACGACGTTCCAGTTTCAACCCTTCCTGCCGCCCAGAATTTAAAACTAATTTTACCTCATGTCGCGGCAGCAGTGAAAGGGGAGCACTGCAGGCTCGCCTTCAGCCTTCCCTTCCTTCTTTTCTCTCAGCTCTGGTCCCACCCTCGCAGAAACAGGAAATGAGGGCGGGACCAGAGCTGAGAGAGAAGAAGGGAGGGAAGGCTGAAGGCGAGTTTGCAGTGCTCACCTTTCACTGTCGCCGCAACCTGAGGTAAAATTAGTTTTAAATTCTGGGTGGCAGGAAGGTGAGGACGGAGGACAGTTGTGGAAGAAGAGGTTGGGCTGGGGTTAGAACTTGGGGGGGGGGCTGAAAAGGGGCAGGTGGTGTTTGGGGCGAGTTACTGGACATAGAGGGGAGAGAGGAGAAATCGCTGGACGGGGAGGGAGGGGGAGAAATCGCTGGGCATGGAAGAGAGGGCAGGGGAGAGATGAGACTTGTTGGACATGGATGGAGGGAGGGAGGGAGTGGAGGGCAGGGGAGAGAGGAGAATTGTTGGACATGGATGGAGGAGAGGGCAGGGGAGAGAGGAGACTTGTTGGACATGAATGGAGGAGAGGGCAGGGGAGAGAGGAGACTTGCTGGACATGGATCGATAGAGGGGAGGGCAGGGGAGGGCAGGGGAGAGAGAAGAAATCGCTGGACATGGAGGGGAGGGGAGAGAGAAGAAATCGCTGGACATGGAGGGGATGGCAGGGGAGAGAGGAGAATTGCTGGATATGGATGAGGAGAGGGCAGGGAGAGGAGAGTTGTTGGACATGGATGGGGGGAGGGCATGGGAGAGAAGAGAGTTGCTGTACATGGATGGAGGGGAAGGCGGAGAAATGCTGGACATGTATGGAGGAGAGGGAAGGCAGGAAGGAGATGCACATGAATGGAGGGAAGGAGATGCACATGGATGGAAAGCAGGGGAGAAAGGAGAAATGCTGGACTGGACATGGAGTGGAGGAAAGACAGAGGAAGTCGATGCACATGGAGGGGAGAGGAAAATGCTGGACGTGGATGGAGGGAAGGGAAGACAGAGGAGGAGATGCACATGGACGGAGGGGAGAGGAGAATTGCTGGACATGGATGGAGGGGAGGGAAGAGAGAGGAAGTGAGATGAACATGGATGGAGGGATGGAGAGAGGGGAGAAATGCTGGACATGCATGGAGGGGAGGGAAAAAGAGGAAGGAGATGCATACTGCCTGAAATGAGGGAAAGGGAAAAGAGGAGAAAAACTACAATTAAATGGAGAAAATAGACGCTGGATGGAAAGGGGGAAGTGAGGGGGCAGATACTGGATGGAAAGAGAAGAGAAAGGGGGTGGATGCTGGATGGAAAGGGGGGAGAGTTATGATCGAGGAAAGAAGAAACAAGAGACCGAGACCAACAGAATTAGAAACAGTAAACGGCCAGACAACAAAGGTAGGAAAAAATTTATTGTATTTTTAGTTTAGTATAAAGTAGTGTGGTAGCTGTGTTAATAAATACAGAAAATGGAAATAAGGTAATATCTTTATTGGACTAATTTTAATACATTTTTGACTAATGTTTGGAGACCAAACCCTCCTTTCCCATGTCAGAACAGAATACCGTAACAGCAGTATGCTGTCCTGACCTGAGAAAAGAGGTTTTGGCCTCTGAAAGCTAATTGAAAAATGTATTTAGTCCAATAAAATGATATTATCATATTTTCCATTTTTTGTTTTATTTGTATTTGTTAACCTATAGTATAGTGATTGAAATATGTCAGTTTTTGAAATTTGCATCTCCTTATATTTGCACAGTACAGGGGGACTGAGGGGCAGGACTGTTCAGGGAAGAAGTCCTGGTGCAGATTGCAGGCAGCCTTTGAGTGGCGCTGCCACTGCTCAGGTGAAGACTGTAGCAGACAGGATGTTAAGGTACCGGGGAGAGGGGGGAATGCACCATCTGTAAAAAATTAAAAATAAAAAAATTCACCCCCCCCAATCATTTTGAAAAGTTGGCTCCTATGGTGGGTACAGTGGGTTTCTGGTGGGTTTTGGAGGGCTCGCTGTTTCCTCCACAAATGTAACAGGTAGGGGGGATGGGCTTGGGTCCGCCTGCCTGAAGTGCACTGCACCCACTAAAACTGCTCCAGGGACCTGCATACTGCTGTGATGGACCTAAGTATGACATCTGAGGTTGGCAAAAAATATTTTTAAAGATGTTTTTTGAAGGTGGAAGGGGGTTAGTTACCAATGGGGGAGTAAGAGGAAGTCATCCTCAATTCTCTCTGGTGGTCATCTGGTCATTTCGGGCACCTTTTTGTGCCTTGGTCGTAAGAAAAACACGACCAGGTAAAGTCGTCCAAGTGTTCGTCAGGGACATCCTTGTTTCTTTCGATTATGGGGTGAGGACGTCCTAGTGTTAGGCACGCCCAAGTCCCGCCTTCGCTACGCCTCCGATACGCCCCCTTGAACTTTGGCCATCCCTGCGACGGAAACAGGGCCGTGCCGATGCGGTAAGCGGGGTAAGCGCCGCAGGGGGGGCGCTATCCTCTGGGGGGCGCCGCCGCTGCGTGCTTACCCTGCCCTCCCGCTCCCATGTAGGAACTGCCCGCCCTCTTCTCCTCCCCAAGATCCCGTCATCGTCAGAAGAAGGCAGGGCAGTGAGCAGCGAACAAGGGAAGGCTAGAGACGTCGGGACTGGGAGCGCCGCCTCCTTCACTGACGCTGCGCTGCCGGAGGAAGGTAAATTTAAAAGAAAAAAAAAAGGAACGGGATCTTGGGGGGGAGAAGAGGGCGGGCAGTTCCTACATGGGAGCGGGAGGGCAGGGGAGAGAAGGGAATCGCTGCCTTGGAGCCAGGCAGGTGCGGGGGGGGGGGGGGGGGGGGGCGCCAACTGGTAGTCTGCAGGGGGGCGCCAGAGACCCTTGGCACGGCCCTGGACGGAAAGCAGTTGGGGACATCCAAAATCGGCTTTTGAGTATACCATTGTGGACGACCCTGTGAGAAGGACGCCCATCTTCCGATTTATGTCGAAAGATGGGCGTCCTTCTCTTTCAAAAATGAGCCCATATATGTCCAGCTTATATGTTGGGCTTGGACATGCCAATACCAAGCATAAGCTGAAGTGTCCAGGCCACATGTACAGGTGCCAATATTCAACACCTATATATCTAGGGCCCAATATTTAGTGCTATTTAACAGGCTACGAATGGATCCTGGCCATTTAAATAGCATCTAGAAACATAGAAGCATGACGGCAGATAAAGGCCCCCTAATTCTTCCTGTTCCTAAGCGATCCCACATGCTTATCTCATGCCTTTTTAAATTCTGGAACAGTCCTCAACTCCACCACCTCCACCGGGAGGCCATTCCACGCCTCCACCACCCTTTCTGTGAAATAATACTTCCTTAGGTTACTCCTAAGCCTATTCCCTCTTAACTTTGTCATATGCCCCCTCATTCCAGAGCTCTCCTTCATTTGAAGAAGGATCTCTTCCTGTACATAAATGCCCTTGAGATATTTAAACGTTTCTATCATGTCTCCTCTCTCCCTCCTCTCTTCCAGCGTATACATTTTGAGGTTCATAAGTCTGTCCCTATAATTTTTGCATTCAAGACTGCTTACTAATTTCGTAGCCGCCCTCTGGACCGACTCCATCCTGTTTATATCTTTCCGTAGGTGCGGTCTCCAGAACTGCACACAGTACTCCAAATGAGGCCTCACCAGAGACTTATACAATGGCACTATCACCTCCTTTTTCCTGCTGGTCATGCCTCTCTTTATGCACCCAAGCATCCTTCTGGCTTTGGCCGTCGCTTTTTCTACCTGGCTAAGTGCTAATATTCAGAGCAAGATAGCCAGTTATCTCTGCTGAATGTTAGCAGTTGGCTAGCTGCTAACTAGCTGTGTCACGCGACTTAGCCAGCTAAACAAATATTCAGCACTAAAAGGGCTAAGTTAAGATAGGCTGCTTAAATAACACCTGGCAAATGCTCCCTTTTCTCCTTCAACAAAGTTACCTTATTACATTTCTAAAGGTGAACAATCCGTATTATTCAAACGGAGCTCATTTTCGAAAGTCGTTTCTTTTTTTTCTTCTCCCACTCTTTTAAGATGCCATTTATATATGGTATAATCGCTAACTTCTTGTGTTGTTCTCCACCTTCCCCTCCCAACCAAACATCAGGCTTTTCTACCATTTCCTCTCTCCACAAACATCTTTATCGCTTTAATTGCCAATAAACTTCTCTGGCCAATTTCTTGCAGAAAACCGAGGCCCCTTGTGTGCCAAGCAGTGCCTTATCAATCCACCTTTCTTTTACAGTGCCTGTTTTTCACATAATCAAGAATCCTCCTGATTCCAAATTAGCTAATTACTTAATCTCTTCCACCCTGCGGTATTTGCCGGGAGGGCAGCTACAGAGTTCCCTCGAGGGCAGGGCGATTACAAACCCTCGTGTGGTTGGTCACAGCTGCTCGTGAGGAACCCGGAAGTACGTGACGTTAATTCAGGAGATGGATACAGAAAGCACGAGTGCTTCAAGGTTTCGGTGCCACGGAGTCAGCTTCAGAATGTTGGAGGTGCTTTTTATTATATAGGACAGGGGACTGGACGCAACAGGACGGTAATTAGTTACATCCATAAAACTCGCATTTTTATTTTTTACAATAGGAGTTAACACTATATTTCCTTTATTAATTGGAAATTTACCTAAAGCTGGATAAGCACTGATCCAAGATAGTAAATAAGTTAGAAATAGATTTGGAGCTCTCGTCAAATAAGGGGGACAAATGTCCAGCGAACAATAAGAGGAACTATATTGATTAAACAAAGGAAGTAAATCATCCAAGCAAACAGTTTTAAAATTTAACCAACATCTGTCCACAGGGATAAGAGTATTAGAATCTTGATATTCAACCAGAGGCAGTTTCAAGAACTTGTATTGAACTATTTCAGTTTGTAATGTAGGAGTATTTACCTGCGATCTCACCTTTGCTGGTCTTGGCCTCAGTGGCGTACCAAGGGGGGGGGGCGGTGGGGGCGGTCCACCCCGGGTGCACGCCGCTGGGGGGGTGCCGCGCGCCGGTCAGCGTCGTTCGTTTCCATGCTCCCTCTGCCCCGGAACAGGAACCTGTTCCGGGATAGAGGGAGCATGGAAACAAACGACACTGACCGGCGCGCGACACCCCCCCCCCCAGCGGTGTGCACCTGGGGGGGTTCTTTCGCCGGGGTGGGGGGTGTCCCTTCGCTGGAAGGGGGGTCGCACTGCATGGGGGGGGGGGGGCGCTGCACCCGGGGGGGCGGGGTGCATCGGCAATCCGTCCCGGGTGTCAGCACCCCTCGGAACACCACTGCTTGGCCTATATAAACCGAACCATTCTGTTATAACAATATGGACACTTCTGCCTGTGGCCTGCATACATCTGTATTCATCAGAAACCAGCTTTTCTACAAAGGAAAATTACTGCTGAGCATACTATGATGACTTCATCCAATGACATATTATCTGTTGCAAACTAGCCCCGTTATCTCCTGGGAAGAATGGAGGAGAGAGACACAGATGGCTCCAGGAGTATGAGATCCGACAGGGAGGTTTGCATGCCATTGATAACAGTTTCTTTGCTACAACAAAGGCCGCTCTTCATGACCATGAAGCTGGCTGGACATTATTACACCGTCTGTGATTGGTCCACAGGTATCATCTGACCCATGGATGCCAAAAATTGGACTGAAGAAGGAAAACAGGGGGAGAGGACCAGAAGACTTGCAGGAGGATAGCAGGCTCAGAGAGAGAGAGAGAGAGAGAGAGAGAGAGAGAGAGAGACTGATTTCCTAAACACCAGTGAACTACATACCTTTCAACAAACCTTAAGGTTAGCTCAGCTACAATATACGGCCTTAACTAAAGACTGTGCCATCTGCATCCAGAATACAGATCTCGGACTTTATTCCTGGACTGAGAGACTCGCTGAGGCTTCAGCTCGAGTCTCAGAGGAGGAATCCGCTTCTTTACCATTGGAAGACTGCCACAGACGGCAAGGTGAGATAACAGGATATACTACCTATGGTCATGGGGATAATTAGTCCTTGGCTTTTGTCTGAGACAGATGGGTTTTATGTCATGACTTATGGTCTGTGAATTTAGCTGCTAAATGTGTATTTTGCATAAGATGTGTAGTGTAAGTTCTCATAATAATCATGAGGATATCAGTATTGTGATTTATCACTCATTTCGTTAGTCCATTAGGATAATCATATATCATTATCTATATTTTGGTGATAATCTATTTTTATAGCAAGTTATTTTGTATTTTGCTTTGCATTTTACTTCAGAACAATTTTTATATATATATATATATCTATATCTTTACCTAATAAATAATATATATTCCATCTGTGGCATTGTTCCTTTTTCCAGCACAGCTAGCTAGTCATAGGGCCAAAGAGGCACACTTCCCCTAGACACGAGTCCAGAATAATTGCTATTTAGTAGTGTTCTGTCAGCTAAGTATCTCTGGATATATATTAGGAGTTGTCCTCCTGAATATTCCTTTAAAATAGTCTGCCAGCATTTAAGCAGAAGGAGAAGCCTGCCCATCTATCTGAGATGCTTCAGATGGTTTTATATAATAATTGATTATTTGAAATAGCCTTCTCTGATTCCACAGTTCTGTCCCTATTAGATGTGAGTAGTAGGTTTTCCACTTAGATCTTATCAAATTTTTATATGAATTAACTGCCTTTCACCATTGTAATCTGTCCCCAGGCAGTTTTGATTTCTGCCAAAGGCATTTCAAATTTCCGACATAATTGTTTCTGAAGATTTATTTCATCATCAAACCAAAGATTATTCCTTTAAGCTCTAATCCATTTCTTCCTTTTAGAAGCAATACTATCTAGAACCTCCTCAGAAAGAGAATTCCATTGATCAATAAGCGCAATATTGCTTAGAGCTTGTAGTGGTAATTTCTGTTCTATTTTAGACCAAAATATATCCTGGGCAATTTTGCCCTTTGTAAACACTGTGGAACAAGAGGACAGATGTTGTTTACCTCTTTGCTGCCAGTAAATATTAAACTCTAATAGCAAATGGTCCAACCAAACAAGTGGTTTCCAATGAACACAATTAACTTTCCAAGATTGTATGGGGTCCTTTTACTAAGGTGCTCTGAAAAATGGCCTGCAGTACTATAGATGTGTGTTTTGGGCGCGCGCAGAATCATTTTTCAACGCACCTGCAAAAAATGCCTTTTTTTTTAATTTTTGCCGAAAATGGATGTGCGGCAAAATGAAAATTGCCACACATCTGAGACCTTACCACCAGCCATTGACCTAGTGGTAAAGTCTCACATGGTAACCGGGAAGTAATGACCTATGTGCATCAAATGCCACTTAGTACATGCCTAATATGCGCGTCAGAAAATAAAAATTATTTTTCAGACGCGCGTATCATATGTGTGCCAAAAATTAAATTACAGCAAAAGCCACTTGGTAACCGGCTGGTAACTCCATTTTGGCGCACGTTGGGCACACATAGACGCTTATGCAGCTTAGTAAAAGGGCCCCTGTATTAGCTATTGAATAAGCTAACAAATCTAAATGGTGTCCCCTTTCATGAGATGAAGAAAACTTATGTCAAGATAAATTTAACGAGTCTAGAAAATCTTAAAGATACTTTACCTCATAGTTTGTAGCATCCTCCAAATGTAAATTAATATCCCCCAATAACAAAAAAAATGATCAGAACCCTGGAACTGTTTGCTAAAATATAGTAAAAATCTTCCCTATGTGGAGGGCAATGAAACAAAACATAATATGTGCCTTCTAAAGTGTCATCAACAACCTCACATACAATTAATTCTAGACCTGAATGTCTCGACTGTGGTCGTGACCCCTCTTTGACTCACCTTATTTCCCGATGTCAGCTTCTGAGCTGGCTCCTGTCTATTCTTTCACCTTGCATTGTTGTTTCTTTCCTGTAGTGTTTCCACTTCCTGTGTGTTTCAAGCCTCACTTTGGTGTTCAGTGTGTTTCCTGCCTCTGTCCTGTAGTTGTGACATCATTAGTGAAGGCCTTTATAAGGAAGTGGTGGGCTTGTTTCATTCATGGCCTTTGCAATGCCAACGGTCTCCAGGTTAGTTCGTGTGCAGTGAAGCACTTCTGCCTTGTTCATAGTCTGTGTGCCCGTGGACACTTCTGTCTTGATTTCTTGTTTAGGGTGCCTGTGTGTACTTCTGCTTCTGTTCTTCTCTGTTTATGTGCTAGGGTCAGCCTTCAGCCTTAGTTCTGTTGCTTGTCTGTGTGGGTCAGCTTTGTGTTCTGCCTAGTCTGACTTGCTTGCAGCTTGCTCTAGTCCCCTCTACCTTCAGCTTCAGCTCCAGTCCTGTTGTTCCAGTCCTGTCTGTTCCAGCCCTGCCTGCCTACAGCTTCAGCTCCAGTCCTGTCTGTTCCAGCATTGCCTGCCTACAGCTTCAGCTCCAGTCCTGCTGTTCCAGTCTTGTCTGTTCCAGCCCTGCCTGCCTACAGCTTCAGCTCCAGTCCTGTTGTTCCAGTCCTGTCTGTTCCAGCATTGCCTGCCTACAGCTTCTACTCAAGTCCTGTTGTTCCAGTCTTGTCTGTTCCAGCATTGCCTACCTACAGCTTCAGCTCCAGTCCTATCTGTTCCAGCATTGCCTGCCTACAGCTTCAGCTCCAGTCCTGTTGCTCCAGTCCTGTCTGTTCTAGCATTGCTTGCCTACAGCTTCAGCTCCAGTCCTGTTGTTCTAGTCTTGTCTGTTCCAGCATTGCCTGCCTACAGCTTCAGCTCCAGTCCTGCTGTTCGTCTTGTCTGTTCCAGCCCTGCCTGCCTACAGCTTCAGCTCTAGTCCTGTCTGTTCCAGCATTGCCTGCCTAAAGCTTCAGCTCCAGTCCTGTTGTTCCAGTCCTGTCTGTTCCAGCACTGCCTGCCTACAGCTTCAGCTCCATTCTTGCTTGTTAGGCCAGTCCTGGTTGAGGGGGGGGGGGGGGTGTTGCCTCCTGCTGCCGCTCAACGACAGTAGGCCAAGGGCTCACGTTGTTCCAGAGTCCGTGACTGTTTGTTTAGAGCCTGAGACCATGACACTGAAATATTCACAGAATCCACAAGGGTAACCTTAAAAAAGGATTTAGGGGTCCTTTTACTAAGGTGCGCTGAAAAATGGCTTGCGGTAGTGTAGGCCGGGTTTTGGGTGTGTGCCAATCCATTTTTCAGTGGACCTGTAAAAAAGGCCTTTTTAAAATTTTTGCCAAAAATGGAATTGCGTCAAAATGAAAATTTCCGCGCATCCATTTTGTGTCTGAGATCTTACCGTCAGCCATTGACCTAGAGGTAAAGTCTCACGTGGTAACTGGGTGGTAATGACCTACGCGCGCCAAATTCCACTTGGCGCACGTAGCTGATGCACACCAGAAAATAAAAATTATTTTTCGGGCATGCGGAGCGGACACGTGCCAAAAATGAAATTAACGCAAGGGCCACATGGTAGCCGTGCGGTAACTCCATTTTTGTGCAAATTGGGCTTCTGTAGATGTTTACACGGCTTAGTAAAAGAGCCCCTTAAGAATTAAAGCGACCCCCACCTCCCTTCTTCTTAAGTGTAATATACTATAACCAGCAGGACAAAATAATTTTAAGATCTGATCGTTAAGTTCTTACAACCAAGGTTTCACATTAGGAGTCACATACCAGGAAAGGGATCTAGGTGCCATTGTTGATGATACATTGAAACCCTTTGCTCAGTGTGCAGCAGTGGCTAAGAAAGCAAATAGAATGTTATGTATTATTACGAAAGTAATGGAAAACAAAAATGAGGACATTATAATGCCTTTGTATTGCTCCATGGTGCGACCGGGCCTCAATATTGTGTGCAATTCTGGTCAATGCATCTCAAAAAAGATGTGGAGGGGCATTTTCGAAAGGGACATCCAAGTTGCGATTTGGCATCATTGCAAAATGGTGAAATCCAGAGGTGGGGAAACCCATATTTTCGAAACAAGATGGACGTCCATCGTTTTGAAATACCATCAGAGACGTCCAAATCCTTAAATTTGGATGTCCCTAGACATGGACGTTTCTGACTTTCTGCAATTTTCAAATACAAAGACGTCCATGTCAAAAACGTCCAAATGCAGGCCATGTGGGCATAGGAGGAGCCAGCATTTGTAGTGCACTGGTCTCCTTGACATGCCAGGACACCAACCGGGCACCCTAGGGGGCACTGCAATGTGCTGAGCCCCCCAAAACCCACTACCCCCCAACTGTACACCACTACCATAGCCCTTACGGGTGAAGGGGGCACCTATATATGGGTACAGTGGGTTTGTGGTGGGTTTGGAGAGCTCGCTGTTTGCTCCACAAATGTAATAGGTGGGGGGGGGGGGGGGGGTATGGGCCTGGGTCCACCTGTCTGAAGTGCACTGCAGTACCCATTAAAACTGCTTCAGGGACCTGCATGAGCGGTCATGGACCCAAGTATGACATCTGAGGCTGGCATAGAGGCTGGCATAACATATTTTTAAAGATGTTTTTGAGGTTGGGAGGGGTTAATGACCACTGGGGGAGTAACGGGAGGACAACCACGATTTTCTCCGGTGGTCATCTGGTCATTTCGGGCACCTTTATATGCCTTATTCGTAAAAAAAAACATGTCCAGATGAAAACGTCCAAGTGTTTGTCAGGGATGTCCTTGTTTTTTTCGATTATGGGTCAAAGACATCCAAGTGTTAGGCACGCCCAGGTCCCACCTTCGCTACGCCTCCAACACGCCCCCTTGAACTTTGGACGTCCTTGTGACGGACTGCAGTTGGAGACGTCCTAAATCTGGTTTTGATCATAGCGATTTGAACGTCCTTGGGAGAAGGACGTCCATCTTCCGATATATGTCGAAAGATGGACGTCCTTCTCTTTCGAAAATAAGCCCAATAGTGGAATTAGAAAAGGTACAGAGAACGGCAACAAAAATGATAAAGAGAAATGGACAACTACCCTATGATGAAGGGCTAAAGAGGCTAGGGCTCTTCAGCTTGGAGAAAAGATGGTTGAGGGGAGATATGATAGAGGTCTATAAAATAATTAGTGGAGTGGAACGGGTAGACGTTGTTCTGTCCCCCGACAGCCTTGGACTAGTTCATAACGTGATTCTGAAATGTGTGTAATACCTTTACTGTTATTCCCAGTTCTAAGGACTATCATTGCTGCAGTTTCTCACTGCAAAGATACATAAGCAATGCGCTGTGGTTAATGTAGTTCACAGGCAGTGGAACCACTCTTGCTTGGCTGTGTAAGAACTATTACTACTGGTTGCGAGGCTGCACAGATCTCCTCTCTCTCTCTCTCTGCCAAGCTTGGCTCCTTTGTCTTCCTGCTATCATTTCCTGGTCATTCTCACTATCCCTGTCCTGGGAGGTCAGCCAGGTATGACCTCTCCTTCCAATCGAGAACCATCTTCTAGGACCACCCCTTGCTACCCGATGGCATAAGTACATAAGTAATGCCATACTGGGAAAAGACCAAGGGTCCATTGAGTCCAGCATCCTGTCCACGACAGCGGCCAATCCAGGCCAAGGGCACCTGGCGAGTTTCCCCAAAGTACATTCTATACATGTTATTCCTGGAATTGTGGATTTTTCCCAAGTCCATTTAGTAGCAGTTTATGGACTTGTCCTTTAGGAAACCGCCCAACCCCTTTTTAAACTCTGCTAAGCTAACCGCCTTCACTACTTTCTCCGGCAACGAATTCCAGAGTTTAATTATACGTTGGGTGAAGAAACATTTTCTCCGATTTGTTTTAAATTTACTACACTGTAGTTTCATCGCATGCCCCCTAGTCCTAGTATTTTTGGAAAGCATGAACAGACGCTTCACATCCACCTGTTCCACTCCACTCATTATTTTATATACCTCTATCATGTCTCCCCTCAGCTGTCTCTTCTCCAAGCTGAATAGCCCTAGCCTCCTTAATCTTTCTTCATAGGGAAGTCGTCCCATCCCCGCTATCATTTTAGTCGCCCTTCTCTGCACCTCTGTTCCCATTGGCCTCTATCTGCTCCTCCCTGAGCCTGTGTGAAGCCCCAACTCCTCTTTGACCTTTCAGCCACGAGGCTTTCTTTCACCATCTAGCCAGGGATATGGAGCATGCATCATCCTATGCCAGATAGCTCTGTCCTGCTGAAACTCCCTGTAACGAACCTGGATTTTTACCTTGAATATATCTCCTCTCTAATGAGATATTGCACATTCCAGTCACCCAGCTTTGAACTGTTTCTGCCTGCTCAACTATCCTTCCCTCCCCTGCAATATCGTTACCTCTCTTCAGATCTCCAACCCCAGCAACCCTCAAATCAAGGAGTCTCTGTAACCTGAAGCAGCACCTTTGAACATCTGTCTGTGAGTAAATTATTTGTGATTTATTCAATAAAAGAGACTTCATAGAATTAATAGAGACTTTGGGTGGTTGATGTGCCAAGGTTATACTGCATGATATTGAGGTCTCAAGTTACCAAGCCTCAAGAGTCATGATAGATGTGAATCGCTTGTTTACTTTTTCCAAAAATACTAGGACTAGGGGGTACGCAAAGAAGCTACAAAGAACTAAATTTAAAATGAATCACAGAAAAATTTTCTTCACTCAACATGTAATTAAACTCTGGAATTTGTTGCCAGAGAATGCGGTAAAGGTGGTTAGCTTAGCAGGGTTTTAAAAAGGTTTCGATGGCTTCCTAAAGAAAAAGTTCATAGACCATTATTAAAATGGACTTGGGGAAAATCTACTGCTTATTTCTAGGATAAGCAGCATAAAATGTATTGCACTGTTTTGGGATCTTGCCAGGTACTTGTAACCTGGATTGGCCACTATTGGAAACAGGATGCTGGGCTTGATGGATCTTTGGTCTGTCCCAGTATGGCAATACTTATGTACTTATGAGTGTACTTTGAGGGAGCACCTTTGCACAAGGTTTTAATTTATTTTTCCTTTGGGCCGTGGCCATGCTACCAGACTGCTGGTAATATAGCAGCAGTTAGTGGGGTGGCATTAAGTGCATCTGTGCTATCAGAAGTCCTGCGAGCTAGAATGCGGTAACATCCTAGACATCAGTGCTGGCCATTACCCATTGAGCCTATGACCTGTTTGCATCCCACCCCTTTCCTGTTTTAATCAACTAGTGTAGGACTTTTACCTGTACACTAATACCCATGCTACTGGTAGCTGCTTAACACAGCTTAGTAAATATGTCCCTAATACCAATGCCACCACCATTTTACTTAATCCAATGATTACGCCGGCTAAAAACTAGCCCTGAAGTATAAACAAATTCAATGCATGTTAACATATGCATTTAATATGTGTACTGTCAATTTCCACACATTGAAAAGTTTTAATGCAGATTAAATATTATTTAATAACATAAATTTGTAAAACAAGAATCTATGAACGCTGAAGGAAAAGCCATACGTTCTGCAGTACTGCTGTGCGGTGTTGGACCTTGGTGTTGTTCTTGAAGGAGATCAAATACCGGGATGCCTTAAGCCAACATAAAGACACAAGAAACAATTCAATGCTCTTGTTTTCTACTGTCTTCACACGTTACGTGGTGAATATGCCAATGCATTTCATTAATACTGAAGACCTTTTCTGATTAGTGGCTGTGAACGGGTTCTCATCTACCTGGAAGCACTTCACATTTTAACAAGGTCCCTTGGTAGGCTGCATCCAGGGAATTTGCATTTTGTTCTTGCTTCTTAGGACTGAAAAAATAGGAAAAGCTGAATATTTTGTTTCTTGTGGCAAAATATCAAATGTTTCTGATAATCTAGGTCACTTTTTCTTCCTTTCATATAGACCAGGGGTTCTCAACCCAGTTGTCAGGACACACCCAGCCAGTCAGGTTTTCAAGATATCCACAATGAATATGCATGGAATACATTTGCATGCACTACCTACGTTGTATGGAAATATTATTGTAGGCAAAGCCGACCATTAGGCCACCTAAGGCGGGGGCCCTCAGACGGCACTCTTCAGGAGCGGCATCTCCCTCTTCCTTTCTTCACCCCGTTCACGGCGTTTACCTGTTTTGTCACTATCCAAACACGGCAGCGATTCCCATAAGCTGCCCTGCCGCCATCACCTGCCTCTTCCCTTTACTGTGGCCGCCTCTCTGATATAACTTCCTGTTTCATCAGAGGCTCAGGCAGCTGCAGTAAAGGGAAGAAGCAGGTGCCGTGGCAGGGCAGCGCATGGGAATCGCTGCCGCTGCTGGGTTTTAAACGTGATGAAACAGGTAAACGCCATGAACAGGCTGGAGGTAGGAAAGGGGTCAGCATCTCGGCCCGGAGGGACAGCGGCAGCATCTCGGCCTGGTGAGGGGGGGGGGGGGCAGCATCTTAGCTCCACCTCAGGTGGCAGCTTGCCTTGGGCTGGCGTTGATTGTAGGAGTATTTCCCTCATGCATATTTATTGTGAGTATTCTGACAACCTGACTGGCTGGGGATGGGGGGAGAGAACCCCTGCTATAGACATATATTACATGCTCTCCTTCTTTAAGGTGAAGTTAAATAATTGTTTTGTACTTTCAAGAAGACAAAGAGATAAGTTACACAGAGCTGCAGTAACAGCATTAACCCTTTAGTGTCCAATGTTCCCATCAATCTGTTCCTATATGGCTTATTACGGGAACATTGAACACTAAATGAGAAGGGGGGAAGAGGGGGTAAGGGTAACAGTGTAGCAGTTACATCCTAATTACCCTTTTGGGGCAAACTAGAAGCAGGACTGTAGGTGGAGGACTCCCGGTCAGTTTAGTGGGAAGCACTATTCCCACTAAACTGACTGGGAGTCCTCCACCTACAGTCCTGCCAGTGGGGGGCGCTGTTTCATTATCACATTTTTTAAATAGGGCAGAGGACATGCAAATTCTGCAGGACTCCAGAGAACAGGGAACCTGCCTGTCCCTAGCAATTGAAAACATAATATTGAAGCAGCACCACCCACTGGCAGAAATGCAGTTGGAGGACTCCCACTTAGAGGGAATAGTGACTAGAAGAAGCATTTTAATTTTTATCAGCCGTCTACTACAATGTTACCATGTTCTTATTTTAATGTTTTACTTGATTTCCCCTCTTCTTTCCTACATAATATTGTCCATTCATCTCTCCAATGCAGGCAACTGTGGAGACGGAGCAGAACTCAACTAAAACTACTGTAGCCAGCCATTTTGCTTCCAGACAAATAAAATAATGTGGAAAGTTTCATGAAGCAACTCTGATTTTGAACCAATTACATTGGCTCAAAGTGGAATCACATCATTTTAAAATAGCTTGTATGACTTATAAAAGTTTTTATGGTCTTAATCAGTAGTGTGCTGGGAAATGTTTAACAGCGGGCTCTCTCTCTGGGCATAGCCAGCCTTGCAATTTGGCCCCGAGGTGGACTGGGGGGGGGGGGAACATATTCACCTCTCTTCTCCCTCCCCCCCCCCCACCAATGTGGGCACACTAAGCATACCTTTGCTGGCAGGGATGCCAAGCCCCACCAGCCAAATAAATGGACTACCACCGCTCCCCCCTGCTTGTTTCTGGCTTTGAGCAGCATGCCGGGAATTCTCAAGCATACTGCATGGGGGGGAGGGGGTATTGTAGAGAGAAGATGCTTAAGCCACACGGGATGCCAACGCCAGGAGGGGACCCGAGCCCAAATTTTAGGAGACAGTTGTTAAAGTAGTTACGTTAACAACCGGCTCTCAAAATTCTTTAAAAACTGACAAATGGCTCTTGCGGGTCGGCTCCAGCACACCACTGGTCTTAATTCAGAAAATATAGTGCAGCTGTTAGAATTTCCTATTAATAGGTTGAACCTGAGAAGCATTCAGAGACCGAACTTAGAATTTTCATCAATGAAACAGATAAGTCAAAAGACAATTTGGGAAGGATGTTTTGTATATCCAAGTGCCATAATTTGGAATAATATTCCATACCAGATTTATCAAATTTCATTTTATCATTTATTTCGAAAGGCAATTAAAACTTATCTATTTCTAATGTAAATCTTCTTTGTTTTTAATAAGGAAGATTGCTGTATTTCCCTTCATAAGTAAAGTTGTTTCTTTTTTGTAATCCGCCTTGCATCCTTAAGGTTAAAGCTAACAATGCAATATAATAGCTCATGTGATGTGTGAAGTAGGTACATGCCACCATGATTGTCCTGACCTCAGGAAGAAGGTTCTGGACTTCCAAGGCTAGTCAAAATCCCTAAGGTTTTGCATAGATTGCTCATATTTGGGTGATCCACGCGTAAACTAATTAGATAATTATGTAGTAACCATCAATTATTGCAGTTAACAAGCACTTAATTGGCAGGAATTAGGAGTTACTTGTGGATTTTCCATATGCCCTGTTCTAGAACATACGTGCCTAAATTTCATAGCATGCAACTCCAAAGGGGGTGTAGCCATAGGAGGAGCATGAGAAGGTCAGGGGTGTTCCCAGGATTTATGCACATGTTTATAGACTAATTGGATTTGCATGCCTGAAAGTAATTGGATGCGAGCATCTACACCACCAGCCTTTGGCAGGCGTAAGAGCTCTCACCCATAGTTAGGCCTGAAATGCACACTAACCCCCCCTGTTTACCAAGTCGCGCAGCAATGCCGACACAGCCCATCGGCATTAGCGCACCACCAGTCACTAGTGCGGCTTAGAAAACGGGAGGGGGAGGGGTTAAGCTAGTATTCTATAAGGGATGCTCTACGCAGAGTGCCCTTTACAGAATACTAGCTTAGTGTGGATCATCCTGGCACCTAACTTTGGTCGCCATTTATTGAATCTAGTGCAATATGTATTAAGTAAGGGGCCCTTTTATTAAGGCGTGGCGAAAAATGGCCTGCAGTAGTGTAGACGTGTGTTTTGGGTGTGCACTGAATCATTTTCAGCGCACCTGTAAAAAATGCCTTTTAAAAATGTTTGCTGAAAATGGACATCTGGCAAAATGACAATTGCCGTGCATTCATTTTGGGTCTGAGACCTTACTGCCAGCCATTGACTTAGCGGTAAGGTCTCACGTGGTAACCATGCAGTAATGATCTACGTGCATAGAATGATGATTACCGCCTGGTTTTTGCCGTGCACCAGAAAATAAAAATTAATTTCCAACACGTGTAGCGAATGCGCGTCAAAAATTAAATTATCGCAAGGGCCACAAGGTAGCCGGGCGGTAACTCATAATTGACACACGCTGGGCGCATGTAGGCGCATATGTGGCTTAATAAAGACGAGGCCCCATAGTCCAATAAAAATGGGATCATCTTTTTTGTTTGTTTGTTTTCTCTTTATTTCTATTTATTATCAAGTTGAGAGAACATTCAGCTTATCCAAGATAAAACTTTCCAGAATAGGAACATATTTCTGAAGATTTCACATGGGCATGTTTAAATAGGCAGAATCTATATATTTTCTTTAGTGCTAATACCTGCATCTCTTGTGCTGCTACCTTGCTGGGACCTATGGCACCACCCCCCCCCCCCCCCCCCCCCCCCCCCCCCGAGAACCTTAGATAAGTGTCAGAGCACCAAGGAACTTGAAAACTAATCTTATCTCTTGTGAGACTTGTGATACACTCATCATCCAATTAAGGGATAAATAAGGGAAGAGCTAACACACTGCTGAAATATTGTACAAAACTGGCACAGCTTCAGTGCACATTCACTTAATTGTACAGAGACAGCCACATCCTTCCAAAACATGTGCCAAACTGTACTGTATGAAGTAAGTGATGCCAAAAATAAAACTTTCAGCCTAACTTTTTTCAAATGAGTGGCAAGCAAATAGATAATATGGCTGTCCATTAGAAAGACAAAGGAGTCCTTTTACTAAGCCACGGTAAAAAGTGGCCTGCGGTAGCGTGAGCACGTCTTTTGGCCACGAAGTGGCTAAGAAAGCAAATAGAATGTTAGGTATTATTAGGAAATTCATATGTGAGCAGCGATTGACTCATAAGGACTAACATAATTGATTCCACAAGAAGAGGTTGAAGGGGGGCAGACTCGGGACTTATGTCAGGAAGTATTTTTTCACGGAGAGGGTGGTGGATATGAGAAATGCCCTCCCGCGGGAGGTGATGGAGATGAAAACGGTAATGGGATTTAAACGTGCGTGGGATAACCACAAGGAATCCTGTTTAGAAGGAATGGTTCCGTGGAATCTTAGCAGAGATTGGGTGGCGACGCCGGTAATTGGAAACAAAACGGGAGCTGGGCAGACTTCTATGGTCTACGCCCTGATTGTGACTGAATAGATAAGGATGGGCTGGAGTGTAAATTTTAAGGGGCTTCGATGTTAGCTTCAGAACAGTACAAGAACAGTACTGGGCAGACTTCTACTGTCTGTGCCCTGAGAAAGGCAAGGACAAATCAAACTCGGGTATACATAAAAAGTATCACATACCATGTAAAATGAATTTATCTTGTTGGGCAGACTGGATGGACCGTACAGGTCTTTATCTGCCATCATTTACTATGTTACTATGTAAGAAATGGAAAACAAAAGTGAGGACATTATAATGCCTTTGTATCGGTCCATGGTGCGACTGCACCTTGAATATTGTGTTCAATTATGGTCACCGCATCTCAAAAAAGATATCGTAGAATTAGAAAAGGTACAGAGAAGGGCGACGAAAATGATAAAGTGGATAGGATGACTTCCCTATGAGGAAAGGCTGAAGCGTCTAGGGCTCTTCAGCTTGGAGAAGAGACGGCTGAGGGGAGATATGATAGAGGTCTATAAAATAATGAGTGGAGTGGAACGGGTAGACGTGAATCGTTTGTTTATTCTTTCCAAAAATACTAGGACTAGGGGGCATGCGATGAAGCTACAAAGTAATAAATTTAATACGAATCGGAGAAAATGTTTCTTCACTCAACGTGTAATTAAACTCTGGAATTCGTTGCCAGAGAATGTGGTAAAGGCGGTTAGCTTAACGGGGTTTAAAAAGGGGCTGGACGGTTTCCTAAAGGAAAAGTCCACAGACCATTATTAAAATGACTTGGGGAAAATTCACTGCTTATTTCTGGGATAAGCAGCATAAAATGTATTGAGCTGTTTTGGGATCTTGCCAGGTATTTGTGACCTAGATTGGCCACTGTTGGAAACAGGATGCTGGGCTTGATGGACCTTTGGTCTGTCCCAATGTGGCAATACTAATGTACTTATGCACTTACCGCATCTAGGAAAAAGGACCTTTTTTTAAGGGGCCAGAAAATGCAGGTGCACTAAAATTGAAACCAGCGCGTGTCCATTGTCAGCCTGAGACCTTACCGCCACCCACTGACCTAGCGGAAAAGTCTCACGCACTACCTGTGCGGTAAGCATGCAGCACATGCCAACTGCTGTTTACCGCCGGGTAAGCGGCCCGCAGTAGAAAATAGAAAATAATTTTCTACCGTGGGATTCGGCGCATGCCAAATTGGGAATTACTACCCAGTTCATGCACTAGCCAGGCGGTAGTGCCGATTTGGTGCATGCTGTATGCGTGTAGGCCCTCCTGCATCTTTGTAAAAGGTCCCCTATCTACCTACAGTGATTGGACTTCACATGATTTCAACACCTACAGGGGAATTCTATATATGGCGCCGAACATTAAGCGCTACTTCTGTGGGCCTCGAGGGGATTTCCATGGGGTTCCCGCAGTCTATGTTCCCATGCAGCTCTCTAGTGGGTGTACATGGGAGCACTGCTTGGGTTGGACTCATAACTAAGTTATGCATGTGTCTCCAAGACTTAGGCACCAGCACCATAGAGCTGGTTCCAATGCTCACTCTTGTTACATTTGCATTTGGTGCCTACTTCCCTTTAGAGCACAGGCTTTTACCAGACACCTTCTATGCACCTATATATTAGCAAATTACCCTCTTTATGCTCTCTAGTGAACAGTGTGTTAAAGGTGTCGCAAAATAATATGGGGTTTTATTGTGATTTAGGGGCCCTTTTACTAAAGCTTAGCGTGCACTAAATTGTAAAAAGCCCATAGTTACAAACTAGGGAAATCTATAAAAGATGCCCAAAGTTAGGCACTAATTAGGTACCCAGCTTTCGGTGTGGAAGCAGTTCTAACAGATGCAAGGCGCCGACACTGGACTGAATCAGCAGATCGGCACAGAAATACATTTATGCGTCCAGTTATAGGATAGTGCCTGTGCATTTGTGTGTAATTTTGATATTAAGAGAACAAGTGTTTATATTAGGAAAGAAGTAGTTTCATGTAAATGATTGATTGATGTGTTTTTAAGTATGATTTTGTATGTTGGTTTTCGGTTTGATTTTATTATATTGAATTTATTATGTATGTTTTATTTTGTTATCCACTGAGCATTGTTTAGAACATGCAGAATAGAAATTTCTTAAATAAATAAATAAATATAAACTGCTAAGGGGGCATGGTCATGGGAGGAACAAGGGCATTCTGGAAATTGCACGCAGTGTTACAGAATACCACGGCTGCACGCCCAACTTGCTTCCCAGGATTTACACCAGATTTCAGCTGGTGTACTCCTCGTGCCCTAAGTTGGGCATGGAATTTGGCCCCCCAACACTATTCTGTAAAGAGCACTTATCCCAGAGCACCCTTCATAGAACAGTGCTGGAAGCCGATTTTATTTTTCCGGCATCCAAATTTGGGCACCATTTACTAAACCCAGCCCTAAATTCCATTAGGACACATTAACCCCCCTGTTTACTAAGCGTGGCAACAGCTCAGTAAACAGGGGGTAAGTTTTAGTAAAAGGTCCCCTTAGTGAATATACCACTTAGATTAGAAAATATTTAAGGCATTTATGGTTCACGGAATACAATAAGCTGCATCCAGCAGCCTGACCGCGCTGTATAAAAGCAGAAATAATAAATATACATATGTAACCATTCTGTAGTGCAATTGACTCAAACACTGAAGTTTATATTTTTATGAAATTCAGAGGCCATGATTGCAACAAAAGTAGTTGCTAATGCCATTCCTAAATTTAATGATAACTGCTTTATCAAGACTTTCCACTGCAGACACAAAAATAAATGAGAGAAAAAACAATCTTTGAAAAATCAGGTCTAGCGTTGCTGTCAGCCTCTTACTGTTAGGTGCCACGAGCTTGTTATAAATCAAGCCTGTCAAATAATATAAAGCATGATTTTCACTGCCCTCCTCTGCTGGTAGCTGGTGTCAATGCACCTCAGTCAGGTGACATGGAACTTTGCATGCTTCTTACCCACCAGTTATGGCTCAAAATCCGGGCTCCTGTGCTTCTAGATCACCAACAAATGCAGAGTATAGTCAAAATGTAAATGGTTTCATTTATTCAATAAAATTAATTACAGCCTTTGGTGGTATCTGTAATAATTCTAACCACAGACAATACTAATTGCTATACTGTTATGATTTCTATCGGGATTCCAGAAGTAGGCATTACTGTAGCGGTTCCTAAACCTGGTCCTGGAGGCACCCCAGCCGGTCAGGTTTTCAGAATATCCACAATGAATATTCATGAGAGAGTTACAGACCAAGAAAGGGATCTGGGTGTCATCCTCGATAATACACTGAAACCTTCTGCTCAGTGTGCTGCTGCGGCTAGGAAAACGAATAGAATTTTGGGTATTATTAGGAAAGGTATGGAAAACAGGTGTGAGGATGTTATAATGCCGTTGTATCGCTCCATGGTGCGACCGCATCTTCAGTATTGTGTTCAATTCTGGTCGCCGCATATCAAGAAAGATATAGTAGAATTGGAAAAGGTGCAGAGAAGGGCGACTAAAATGATAGCGGGGATGGGACAACTTCCCTATGAAGAAAGATTAAGGAGGCTAGGGCTATTCAGCTTGGAGAAGAGATGGCTGAGGGGAGACATGATAGAGGCATATAAAATAATGAGTGGACTGGAACAGGTGGATGTGAAGCGTCTGTTCACGCTTTCCAAAAATACTAGGACTAGGGGGCATGCGATGAAACTACAGTGTAGTAAATTTAAAACAAATCGGAGAAAATGTTTCTTCACCCAACGTATAATTAAACTCTGGAATTCGTTGCCGGAGAAAGTGGTGAAGGCGGTTAGCTTAGCAGAGTTTAAAAAGGGGTTGGACGGTTTCCTAAAGGACAAGTCCATAAACCGCTACTAAATGGACTTGGGAAAAATCCACAATTCCAGGAATAACATGTATAGAATGTTTGTACGTTTGGGAAGCTTGCCAGGTGCCCTTGGCCTGGATTGGCCACTGTCGTGGACAGGATGCTGGACTCGATGGACCCTTGGTCTTTTCCCAGTATGGCATTACTTATGTACTTATGTAATATTCATGAGAGAGATTTGCATGCAGTGCATGCAAATCTCTCTCATGAATTTTGATTGTGGGTAATCTGAAAATCTGACTGGCTGGGATGCCTCCAGGACCAGGTTACTGTACTGAGACACATAATGGACAGTTCTTACTCCCCAAAGCTTATAATGTAGTGGCAAAATTATCACTACGGGCTACCGTGTTATTTTATGGTAAATCCCACTTATTAGTAACTTAATCTCGTTGTATAAAATGGGACCTGTGCTAAAATAGCACTAGCTAATGGTAAAATAACATGTCTTTAATGGTAGCTCACGTTGATGACTTCCCCACTTAGTCAAGACAGACGGAGAGATCACAAAACAAAAAAATAATTAAGGAGATTTTAGTTAAGAGAGAAAGGCATGATGGATTTGAGAATATTTAAAGCAGGTTGTAACAGGTGGAGATTTATTTGTTTGCTGTTTTTCTATTCTGCATATCTCATACTATTAGGCAAATTATGACATATCATAAAATAGTAACATAAAAATATAATCAAAATGTGATGTCGGGGACTCTGGCAGTGTGGCTAGTGCAGGGCCTCATATAAATATGGCACACTCGCACACAGGTTGCAGGTAAAAGGTTCAGCAATCAGCTCTGTTACTTCACAGGCTTAGTCCTTTTAAACAGAGTCTCTCTCTCTCTCTCAATATAGGCACAGGAAATACTCTTAACAAGGCTGGCTCCCAGCCAGGGCTAAACACAGTGGCTCCTAATGCCTCTTGGGCCCTATCTGGGCATACACCAAAATCAGGTACTCTCTGGATATACTTCAAGGTTTTCTCCTACCTTGACAGTCATTCTTACACATATAATTAACTTCTGGAGGCTGAGTTGAAAACACACAGTTTCCCAACCCAGGGAAACACTTGGGCTCAGGCTACTCCTCTTCCCTGGCACTTCCCTCTGGTACAGTAGCGTTCTCACTGCATATGCTGGGTGGTCCTTAATCAGGACCGCTCCCTTGGAGGCTTCTTGACTTGGGCCTCCCCCTTGGAGACTTCTTCACTCGGGGCTTCCCAGATCTGTTCTGCCAGAGGGCTTTTAACTACCTGCTTGAGCACCGCCCTCCTGGCCAGACAGGTTAACTGAGCTATTCCCTGCCTTAAGGTAGCTCAATTCCAACTTCAGTGAGGGAGTCTCCTTAAGGAAACCCCGCCTTATACCACCCACTTCCTCATAGGAATGTATATTGTTAATGATCAGCTCTGCCAAGGAATGGAAAATATCAGCCAGGAATTAACCTCTGAATGTTCAGACTGACCCTATATTCTATGGGGGAATCTTTCCGATAAAGTGTGTATGTTTATAGACTGAGGGCTCACACACGTCACATCGTTTTCAAAGGGAAAAATACATCCACAAATCTGCACTTATTACTATTTGTGTGGGTATTTTTTCCTTGAAAACTTATCTGCACTTTTAGAAATCAGTAAGTTCAGCCCCTGCCCCATTCCCACCTACATATGTGTTGTGCAGTTTCGAAGAAACGGTTTTTGCACATAATGGAACAATTCTATAACTGTACGCCACGATTTAGGGGGGGGGGAGGGTACCAAAATTTACAGATAGTGCACCTATTCTATAACGGCACCTATGTGTGTAATTGCCATTGTAGAATACTTGCGTAAGTCGACATCAACGAGCCTACATTCAGGTGCCCACATTTACGTCAGGTCTATGACTGGTGAAAATGTGTATCGCCTGAATGCAATATTTGCACCTGCAGTTTATAGTATTCTGTAAGTTAAGTGAATAAATGTCAGCCCTGCCTATGCCTCACCCATGACCTTCCCCTGTGAACAACCCCCCCCCCCCCCTGACAATTACATGCTAAGCCATTTTAACACATAATTATAGAATATTGTTTAGGTGTGTTTTTGTCATTTATGGTGTGCATGCTTACACTCATAAAATTCAACATTCTATATAAATATTAAGGCCAAAATACTATGATGCACCAATAAAATTTCACACTAAGCGCTATTCTATAAATGACGCTCAGACAGGGGTGCGGGGGCAAACTGACCATTCGGGCAACCGGGCAGTGCCCAAGAGCCCAGAGGCTCTACCCGGATACCCGATGCACCCTACAGCCCTCCCCATCCTACCTTGAAAGGCGCGCCGCTGGAGATCTAGTGGCCTCTGCAGGGGCGGGGGGGGGGGGGGAGGAACATGTTCTTTCCTGCCTGGTCTACTGGGCTGCCGTTATTCCCCCTCCCCGCCCGGCACCACCGTATTTTAAAAATGGCGGCTGAGACTCCCTGCAGAAGTCTCATGAGACAGAGACCCGCGAGACTACCGTGAGAAGTCTTGGCCACCATTTTGAAAACACAGTGGCGTCGGCAGGTGAGGGAATAATGGCAGCGCAGTGGGCTGGAAACAACATGCCCCCCTCAGAGGCCACCAGACCACCAGGACCCCTCAGGTAGGCCCTGGCCCCTGGGAAGTGGGGGTATCAGCTGCGGCAGCAGGGGGGGTATTGAGCAGCGGCCGAGCGGGGGGCCCAGACCACCCCCAGTCCACCCCTGGTTGGGTGCCATTTATAGGATAGCATTTGGCGCTGGAGTCCGTGCTCAATTTTAGGTGCAAGGATTTACACCCAGTAAAACCTGGTGTGAACTCTCATGTCTAAATTATTCTATAAAATGGCATGTAAATTCCAGGAATGCCTCTGATCTGCCCATGCCCCTCCCATGGCTGCCCCCCCACCCACACTTTTTGGAACTGTAGGTAAAATTTATGCATGGATCCCAGCACCTAAAAATGTGTGCGGAAATTTCAATCAATACCACTTAGCACCGATGATTAACACCCAATTATTACCACTAATTTATTATCCAATTAAATCGCACGTGGAAACTGGGTGCATGCCCAAATTTCCACAATTTTTAGCGCCATATATATAAAATGAGGCTGTAAGTGTGCAAATGGTACTTAAATTTAGACCACCCACTATAAAATTAGGGGGAAACCCCTGTTTTGGGTCAGAAATTGTAAGCTCTTTGAGCAGGGACTGTCTTTTTTGTGTATGGTGTACAGCGCTGCATATGCCTTGTAGCGCTATAGAAATGATAAATAGTAGTAGTAGTAGTAGTAGAAATGACTTCAAAAACTGTCCTCTGTTCTTGTGAGTATAGCTTTGGAAGATTATCCTGAAACGTATCATGTTACTCCAGTAAAGCATCACCTACAACTGTTTTGTTTACCTTCTTTCTAAATATGCAAGTAACAAAGCACAGGTAGGTAACAGCCAGAAGTAATAATTAGATCTGTACTTGGCTGGCTCCGTTTCCAAAGCTTCTCTTTAAGAGCAAAGTCAATCGGGGTTTCCGGGAGCGTTTCCAGAGGGCTGTGCTGCACCTGCTGGCGCCACGTGACTCTCGCAGCTGTGTGCTACGAGGTACCCGAACACTCACGCTGGTCTCGCACACTCTGGCACTGGCAGTGTTTAATTCAAATGAACCGTGAATCGAATGCTGGGAAGTGAGAGATTTATTTTTGCACTTCCCTCCCTTCTCTCGCTTTGATGTTTGGGAGCAAAGAATGTTCAGTGAAGAAGAGTTTCGTTCGCTTTGGAATGTGCGGGTGGGTGGTGTACGTTTGTATGCACGTGCACGTGCTTTTGTCTGGACACAAAACATCTGTGAATAAAACCTGCCCAGAAAACAGCTTACATTCCATACTCACGTGATCACCCTAAACAGGAAATTCACATGGGTTGCTTGCATCTCCATGTGATAGTGGTTGGCTTCTGTTCTGTGCGTATTTTTAGTGTGTTTTGCTGTGTGTCTGTGTAGTGTTTCATCTGGATCTAGTCACACGTGCTTGCGTGTGGGTGAGGTCTTGTGAGTAATGGTGTTACCTGGCAGTACAGTAGTGCACAGTAAAGGAGTTTCTTTTGCAAACACATATCAGACCTATTTCTCTACCTTTCTTTTGGGAAATATTTGTGAATTCCCCAATCTGAACTGGCTTAATTTCTTTATAATGTCATTTCTCTTTAATGGCAACAACAATAACAACAAAATGTCAGGCAGTTATCCTGTGTTATTGCCATGCAAAATATATAGAGAGAGGATATTTCATGAGAAAAATCAAATCAGAAAAATTTAGGCTGAGACACTATTGTGTTCTGCAGTGGAGAAACCCTCTTCAGTTAACAAATGATGTCATGACGTGTTTACCCAATGGGGCTCATTTTCAAAAGAAAACAAATGTGTTTCTCACACAAAATCATTTAAACCATATAGCCAAACCAAAAAAAAAATGTGTAAGCCTAAATTCGCCCAGAGAAAAGCATTTTGATATTGAGCATTTCATGGGCGGTGCTATGTGATGTATGCGTTTTTTACAATAATGAATAACAAAACAATTTCCTTGTGCCAGAAAGAAAAATGTTGTGAATTAGACCTGTTTAAAAGCTACTAGCTCAAGACCAAACTTGTCTTTGGACCCATTTTTGATTTTGCTGAGTTGGAGAGTAGAGAGGTGGAATTATTGGTTTGTGAAAAAGAGTTGCAGAGTGGTTTGTTACCCTTGTTTGTTTGTCCCTGTCTGAACCTTTTGACCCTCACGTGTCCTGCCTTGCTTCCTCTATGTTTCACCTCCTCAAGTCCTTGTCCACACCTGCCAGCCCCCACCACACCCTTGGTTCAACCAGTAATTGTTCCTCCTCTTCCACCCCTGAAGGAGGCTCCTGGCTGGTGTCTTCAGCGAGCTCCGAGCTGAACTCTTCTGCTGGCACAGTGCCCTCCTTTGCTGCCACTGACTCCACCTCCTCCATCTGAGGTGCCTGCGCTGCCTGCTGGTTCCAGCCTCTTACCTCTACCTCCGTCTCAGTCTCCTGGCCTGCATAGGGAAAGCAGAAGAAATGTGTCTATTACACTAGCTAACTGGTCAGTCTGTTGCAGCCTTTCTGAACCTATCACTCCACGTGCACTCATATACCACAGTGATGAGGCCTACCACTGTCATGCCACCACACAATGTATGCTTTCACACAGGGGCGGCCCAACCATTAGGGCACCTGAGGCGGGGGCCTCAGGCGGCACTCTTCAGGAGCAGCATCTCAGGGGGCAGCTTCGCAGCATTTTACCTCATTACGGTGACTTTCCAAACCCGGCAGTGATTCCCATACGCTGCCCTGCCATCGCTGGCACCCGCCTCTTCCCTTTACTGCGGCCACCTGAAGTAACTTCCTGTTTCGCTCAGGCAGCCACAGTAAAGAGAAAAGACGGATGGCGGCAGCGGCAGGGCAGCAAATAGGAATCGCTGCCGATGCCGGGTTTGGAACATAACCGTGACGAGGTAAAACACACAGGAGGCAGCATCTCGGCCCGGGGAGGGGGCGGCATCTTGGCCGGGGCGGGCGACATTTAAGCTCCATCTTGCTTTGGGCTGACCCTTCCTTCACATCCCACACTGCAGGAGCCATGATGCCAGACAGCCAGATATCCAAGTGGGTAAAGGGAAAAGGATAGTAGGAGTGGTCTGAGGAGCAGAGTGAGAGGGACACAGATTATTATTATTAGCATTTGTATAGCACTACCAGACGCACACAGCGCTGAACACCTGATACAAAGAGACAGTCCCTGCTCAAAAGAGCTTACAATCTAAGTAATACAGACAAACAAGACAGTTACGGGTGAGGGAAGTAATGGGTGAGAAGGGAGGAAGGGACAAGGGGAGGGCAATTGTGGCTAGGAGCTAAAAGCAGCAGTGAAAAGGTGGGTTTTCAGCATAGATTTGAAAACAGGTAGAGATGGAGCTAGATGTATAGGTCCAGGAAGTCTATTCCACACAGATGCCTTGAAAGCAGGAATAGCCTCTGTTGGTGATGGACCAAGGGGATGGGGGGGGGGGGGGGGGGGGGGGGAGAAGGCCCCAAAATATGACCAACACAACAAGACTGGTGAGCTGAGTGCTCTTAGACCTAGGCACTAACCACTACTCTATGCTGATTTGTTAGAGCTTTGATCTTGATCACCAGCCTTTCTACCTGTACTAGTCTGTCTTCTTCCCCCTCCCCCCACCTTTCTGAAAACCTCTACTACAGATGGGTTTCCTATCAGCCCCTCACACTGTCCAAGCTTGATGGAGAGAGGGTGAGATAGAGAGACCAGCCAGCACATTTTTATTCCCCCAAACCTTACCTGACTCCCAGACCTTGGATGCTCTCCTTGGGAATGAACCTGTAAACCATTTGCGCCATAGGGGTAAGGTTCATAAGGTCTGCATCTGGCAGGTTTGTTCCTGCCTTGTGCTTGACCAACCTCTTCAGCTGCTTCCAATTCTTTTTGATATCCTCTATATCTCGATTTGCACGGAGGACCACATTAAGCTTCTGGCATATTGTCATTCTTTCTGCTTGGTTTAAGCACAGATAGCTTGCCCCTTGGGAACAAACAAATTGGCATGGCATGCCACTGCCTCCATCACTAGGAGCTCTATCTCAGCATCACTAAAGTTGAGGTTCCTACTAGGGGCCTTCTTTTTGGAGGGCCATTGCAAGTGTGGGCTGTGGAGGTTTGAAAATCCCGAGATGCACGTTATGCACATTTATACCGGGCATTTTAGACATATCAGCTGCAGGCACTTAGACATTTGGGGGGATCAATGGGTTTTTTTAGATTATGGCTCACACATGAAAAAGTTTTAGGGAGAATTATGCCTAAACTGGGCAATTTGGATGCCATTTTCAATCCTCAATATTGCCTAAACGTTGCCAAGAGGGAGTTGGCTTATCAGCCTGGAATCCTGAACACCTGGGTATCTAATCAGGGCTTTGCTGGTAAATTTTTAACAACGGGCTCTCTCTCTGGGCTTAGCCAACTCTGCAATTTGGGGGGGGGGGGGGGCAGTGCGGAGGGATGCTGAGCCCCACCAGCCAATAAATGGACTTCCACTATGCCCTGCTGCTTGTTTCTAGCTCTGAGCAGCAAGCTAGGACTCCTTGCTCATGCACGAGAAGACCCGGCCTGCTAATCAGAGCTGGAAACAAGGAGCGGAGAGTGGTGGTAGTCTATCTACTTGGCTGGCCGGACTCATCATCCACACCAGCAAAGTAAAGGGGTTACACTGTCATATTTATATGCACAAAAATATTAAATATGCATCCGTATTATGGATCATTTGCATCTTCCTCAGAAGACCTTTTTGACAGCCAGCATAAGTGACATTACTATAGTCCAAGACTGACAAAAGTAGACTTTGGACCACCAGTCTAACTACATGGGTGTCAAAAAAATTATGTATCCTCCTTTTCTCATCGTCAAAAATGACTTCTTAGTAAGTGAGTTCACCTGTGAATCCAACATCAAAGTTCTCCTCAAAATTGAAGTGCTGACCACTTAATTTCAGCACATTCTCGTTCCATAAATTGTTTGTTTGTTCTAACAAAAGGATTTTTCACCCCTGTTTATTAAGCCGTGCGCTAATGCCAACACAGCCCATTGTGTCAGCATTGCTGTGCAGCTGCCGCTAGTGCGGCTTAGTAAACCCGGGGGGGGGGGGGGGGTTGTTTTTTCTTTATTAAGTTTTAAGCCACAAGTTTTAATTCAAGTTTCAAGGAAAAGGATAAAATCTCTTACTCTGATTGCAGTATCCTCAGCCGTCTGAGAAACGGAGCAGTATGGTTATATCATCCACATAACTGAAAACCTTAAATCTGACAGAACTTAATACCAGACCTAAGTCAGACATTAGTTAATTAAACAAATCTTTATAAAATATATTTTCTAAACTGCAGCTGACTACCTCTCCATTAGATCCCCTTCCTTCTCACTGGTTACAGATCCCCAGGCACACAATATTCTCCCTTTAGTCTTGCACCTGGTCTCTCTCTCTGTTTTTCAACTGCTTATGTTCTTTTGTTATGGAAAAAAGTGACAGTTAAGCCCAATCTTAAAAATCCTTCTCTTGACCCTCTCCAGCTTGTGAACTACTGTCCCATTTCTAACCTGAGTATTCTGTCTAAAATTACTGAGCATCTTGTCTTTGACCAACTTTTGCAATTTGTCGATCAGCATCATATCCTACACCCCCAGCACAGAAACCACTGTTACTGCCCTACTTATTGAATTGCATTCCTTTCTTGACACTGGTAAAATTGTTCTTCTTGTCTCTCTTTTCCGCAGCTTTTGACTTGGTTGACCACTCTCTTCTCTCTCAGCTTTGGGATTGAAGGTTCAGTTCTAGATTGGTTCTCTTCCTATCTCATTGAAATACAGAATACAGCAGCCAGACGTATCTTTGGAAAACCAAAATACGGAAGTGCAACACCCCTACGTGAGAAGCTACACTGGCTCCCGCTCAAGGAACGTATCACCTTTAAAGTCTGCACGCTAGTTCACAAAATCATTCACGGTGAAGCCCCTGCTTACATGTCTGACCTAATAGACCTTCCCACCTAGAAATGTCAAAAGATCATCCTGAACCTTTCTCAACCTCCACTTTCCTAATTGCAAAGGCATAAAATACAAAGTACTACATGCATCAACCTTCTCCTACATGAGCACGCAACTCTGGAACACACTACCACGTAACCTGAGAACAATCTACGAATTAACCGACTTCTGCAAACGACTGAAGACCTATCTCTTTGAAAAAACTTACTGCAAGGATCAAAACACATGATTTCCATGCACACTAATAGAAACGCATCAATACACTCCCTTCTGAATTCTCTTCCCCCGTACTCTCCTCACATTCACAATCAATCCACAGATAAATTGTTATACCCTAACACTCTCCTGCTATTATCTGTTCACCCTACCATTCCCCAATGTCACATCCCACATTTTCTATGCCCCAAAGATGATTTTACTGAATTTGTCTCCTATAACTCTTCATAATGTAACCCATAATCATAATGTAACAAACTGTACCTCCATCATTCACAACGTATTGTAAGCCACACTGAACCCGCAAATAGGTGGGAAAATGTGGGATACAAATGCAATAAATAAATAAAAATAAATAAATAAAATCCTTCTTGGTTTATATCCCTCTATCCACTCCATCCGCTGTGCCTTTGAATTGTGGTGTTCCCCAAGGCTCTATTTTGTCACCCTTATTGTTCAACATCTTTCGCTCACTCCTCTAGCACTCCTTATACAGGATTGTAACTTAAAATTCTTCTTCTATGCTAACAATATGCTACTCATCTTTCCTGTTTCACCCGGGAACCTTGATATTTCACCTTTACAGAATTATCTGCCTTACCTTTCCGCTTGGCTTACCTCTCACCATCAGGGTTGCCAAGAGACAAATGCAGGCCCAGGTCAAACAGTCTTAAGGGCCCCCACCCCCACTCCCCCACTCAGTCAGTAAAGCAGGAGCATAGCCAGCAGCCCAATGGGGAGGGGGGGGGGGGAGACTCTGGGGCCACCCATTCCTTTCTGCTCTCTCCCCAACTTCATTTCCACCCCATTAAAAATATTACCTTTGCTGACGGGGATGCCCAAGCCCACCAGCCAAATAGCTCCGCGGCCTGAACCTCCCCTGTTGTGAGAAAGTCAACAGCATGCTTTCTAACCACCGACGCCAGCACTTCATGCAAGTTCAGTTCATACACGTGAACTGAGCATGGACAGAGTGCCGGCATAGGCTGCTAGAAAACATTTTGCCGACTTCCTCACACCAGGGGAGATTCGGGCTTCGGAGCTATTTATTCAAGGTACTGAAGTTGGGCGGGACCGAGCCCAAAGTAGAGGGCCCTAGGCCCCCCATGTTACTGGGTCAGCTGGGTCCCCCTTTGAGGCTGGGAATGAGCAATCTTGCCTCCCTGCGGTACTCACCATGTGGTACTCAATCCGTCGAAAACTATGGCTTGTTGGATTTCTGGTTGTCTCCCAGTCGCTACCTCTCCACTCTCTTTATTTGGTATTCAGGCTTCTCCAGTACCTTCTTTCTATTATCTGAGTGTTATTATTGATTCCAGGCTTTCTTTCATTCTCCAAGTCTCCCAGGTGATAAGATAGGGTTTCTATTAGTTACATTGTACTGTATTTGTGCCGTTAGTCATCTTCTGGATTTTGCCTCCCTTCACACTCTCAGCCTCGTGTTTATTATATTTCAGCTCTATTACTGTAACACTATTTATTCTGATATTTCCTCTTACCTCCTCCTCCATGGTTTGCAAACTATTCAGAATTCTGCTGCCAGTTTTCTGTGTAAGGCTAAGCGATCAGACCTCGTTACTCCACTTCTTTTTTTATTTGCACTGGCTGCCCATTCAATATAGATGTTGGTTTAAAGTCATATGCCTCACCCATAAGGCACTTCACCTTGGATCCCCAACCTAGCTTTCCTTTTCTACTATCCCCTATATCCCTTCTCACCTACTTCGTTCCCTTGATTCCAATAGACTTGCCCTTCCCTTTTGCAGAATGGCTCATTATGAGTCTACCTGTACTTCTGCTTTTTTTTCTTTCTGTCACCCATTTTGTGGAACAATCTACCTCCCCTTCTTAGGTCTGAACTGTCCTTCTCTAAATTTACGTCTCTCTTAAAAGCTCGCTATTTTAAGCTGGTGTTTGGAACGTCAGCAGGAACTCTCTGAGTTTTGCCAGACCCACCGCTACTACTGTACTCAGACTATAACAGCTTACAATAAAACTATAAAATAGTAAGGAAAGGAATGCCAATCAAAATATAGAAAAGGCACAGACCAATCATACTCAGAATGCACAGGGACAGATAGACCACACTCCAAACATCACCAGATAAACATCAAACCACACAAACCTCTCGTTGGCCCAAAAAAATCGGTGAACATTTTGGCCGTCATCCCCCCCCCCCCCCCACAGTCTTTAACCCTGCTGCTGAACCCTGAAGAAGAAGAGGTTTCCCTGCTCATCACCCCCCCCCCCCCCCGCAATAATAAAAACGTCTAAATGCGTTGTGATTGGCTCAGGGACTTCCAGGTCTCTCAGCTGAATGAAGCACTGGGAAAAAAGACGTTTTTATTATTGCAGGGGGGAATGACGGCCAAAATGGATGGTTTCTTTGGATGGGCGTCCATTTAGCTCACCAAGTCCAACCCAGATATTCAGTGCCACATACCCAGATCGTGCTACTGAAGATCATGGCAAATCACCCTGGTCTTATCTAGTGAATGGCAAGGCAATCCAGGGGTGGAGTTGGAGTGGAGCCAGGAGTTATCTATTGATATTCAGTGGCAGGGCCCGGATCAGAGGCCAACCGAAACCAGTGGTTTTGGTTCTGGCTGAAACCGAATCTGCAACGGAAATTCACCACTTGGTTTCAGCCGGAACCAGATCTGAAAATGACTTGCTCTCCAGACAGAAAACATGTACTGCTGCATCCCCAGCCCCACCCTACAGAAAACAGGTTGCACAGCCTCTCCTTCTAGCAGCAGAGACCTGGCCCCCTGGCAGTGGTGTGCTGGAGGGGGCTCTCGCAGGCTCGCAAGAGCCGTTTGTTAAGTTTTAAGAATTTGGGGAGCCGGTTGTTAAAGTAGGCCCCCCCATGGCTACTTTAACAACTGGCTTCCAAACTGCTCCTGAATTCTCTTTTACTTTGCTGCCATGGATGCTGAGCCATAAATAGTAAATAGACTGCTGCTACTCCCCGCTCCTTGTTTCCAGCTCTGAGCAGCAGGCTGGGACTTCTTGTGCATGCGAGTCAAGTCCTAGTGTGCTGCTCAGAACCAGAAACAAGCAGTGGGGAGTGGTGGCAGTCCATTTATTGGGTGGTGGGGCTCGGGCTCCCTGCCAGCAAAGGTATGCCTAGCATGCCTGCACGAGGGAGGAGAATTGAGGCATAGATTGCCCCCACCAGTCCACCCCTGGACCCCCCAAATTGCAGGGCTGGCTACGCCCGGAGAGAGAACCCATTGTTAAAAATTTACCAGCACACCCCTGCCCCCTGGCTACCCGATCACTCTGCCCTCCCCAGGCCTACCTTAACAAACCCTGATGATCTAGTGGCCTCTTTGGGGGCAGGAACAGAGACCGCTCATTCTTGTCCGCTGCCACCACTGCAGCTGAATCAAAATGGCTGCCGAAAAGACTTCCTGTGGTAGCCTCACAGGACTTCTTCAGGAGGTTCCTGCAGCCATTTTGAGATTGGCACCCAGCCTCAGTGTAACCCTAAGGAGTTATAATAGAATTGTTCTTTTTTTTTAATAAATAAAATTACCTGAGTTGTCTCAGAGTTCCGTTGTGGCCAGCAGTGCAGGTCCCTAAAATTTGCTGAGAGCTGAGACTCTGTTGTCTGGGAAACGGCTTGCTGGTCAGCAGAGGAGAAGGGAAAAAGCAGTTGAGGAAGAAGGATGTGCTGAGAGAGTGTCTGAGGTGGAGAGTATGAAAGAGCAGTTTGAAAATACTAAAAAGAAAATTTGTAAGTTAAGCAGAGTAGTTGTGACTCTTGCTAAGTGTAATTAGTTACACTGGTGAATGATGGTAGTTCTAAAGGGAGTTTATAAAGAGTTGGTAAATGTGAATGAATAGGAGTGAATTTTGGGATAACATAATTTATGAAAAGGAATTCCCTGTATTGAGAAGCGAGTTGAGCTGCAGTGCTGTGAGACAATATAGGAGTCTGAAGGGGTTGAGGAGTGTCTGTTGGGAACATTGAAAGGGTTGCTGGTTAGGTTTGAGGATGATTGGATGTGCCCTTCTTTAGCATAGGGAAACAGTAATAAAGCTTAGGCCTGGAAGACAGGGACATTTTAATTAATTTCATTTATGTTTAAGTTCAATTGGCCACAGTGTTTTAAAATTCTTTAAAAAGTCACCTAGAGGAGTTCCTTTGATGAGTGACAGGAAGATAGGGTTATCTTTCCAGTTTTAATTTGATTAAGTTAGGTTTAGGAAGAAGACCTACAAGGAAAAGAAGTGGAAGAACGCTATTTGGATCTTCATTGGGCCCCCATGCAAGAAAGAGTTCTACAGCTCAGCTTTTCTCTGGAGAATAATTTGCTCAACCACAGCTAAGTAACTATGAAATGAAAATAAACTGAAATACTCACCTAGAGTTTGGGTGGTCACATGGTGAATTCTGCAGAGACATAAAAATACACACAGAGAATCAGATCCTTACAAAAGAGGGAAAATAATAAATGAAATATGAAAGTTTATAAAGGAAATTGAAATATTTCAAAGCATGAACTTATCTGATGGTTGCACAGATTCTAGGGTATTGGTGATAGCCCTGTTAAGAGAATGAAAATAAATCTTTAAGTACATTTTTATAAGTATATATAAAGAAATTTTGTGTTCAAATAAATATTGAAGAAGAAAAATATATTATTGAGTTGCTAAAAAAAGTTTGAAACATAAATTTTTTTTGAATACTTACCTGATTGAGTTAGAGAAAAATAAAATAATTATCTTAACGTTTGGGTCTGATCATTTTTAAGTAAAATGTTTAAAAATGTGATTTTATTATTCTCTTAGGGACTGTTTTCTTTAGAAGAAGAAGTTAAATTTATTGTATTTCCTCCCTTGCTCTTGGTAGGGTGACCCCAAACACTCGGTTATTAGACTACAAACAATAACATCGGGGACATACACCCTTATGCTGAGGGCAAAAGGGGCGGGGCTTACATCAGGGTCCTGCAAGGCTGTCACACAAAGTTTCAGCAGTCATTTTGATTCAGTGGCAGTGACTGCAGCTTCAGCTGCAGCAGGCAAGAATGAGTGAGCTCTGTTCCTGCACTCGAAGAGGGTTTATTAAGGTAGGTCTGGGGAGGGCCTACAGGTTGGTCGGCCAGTTCAGGGGAGCCAGGTCTCTGCTGGGAGGGGTGGCAGTGGTGTGACCATTTTCTGCAGGGGGAGGTGCATGCAGTGGTAGCGGAGAGTGATTGCGGGTGGGGCACAGGGATGGGGAGAGTGTTGGTTTTTGCTGAAAATGCAGTGGTATTTTCAGCTGAAATTCAAACCCAGATTTTGGGTTGGTTTCAGTGCCAAAATAGAAATTTGGTCGACCTCTAGCCCAGAAAGCTAGCTGGTTAACTTAAGATAGCAAAAAGGGGGGTCCTAAATTAACCGGGTAGCTATCCATGTTCTGCTGCTGAATATCAGCGATACCTGGGTAACTCTCAGCGACTGCCCCAGACCTGAATATTCAGTGCCGGTTCCCAGATAGACAGATGCGTGTAATTTCTGGTTCTAATTCAGTGGGTGGTGACCGGTGTTTAAAGACACACTTGACTGAATATTGACCGGACAGTTTATACTCAAGTGCATAAATAAAATCAAACTCCTATCCCCACATATAGTAGTGATAGGTAAACATTGCAGGAATGTGTATTTGTTAGCATGTGTTAGGTTTGTCAGTGTGCCTTAAAAAATAAGCATCAAGAAAAGTGAATAAAGGGCCCTTTTACTAAACTGTGTTATTTATTTGTTACATTTGTTACCCACATTTTCCCACCTATTTGCAGGCTATTTGTGTTACTGTATGCTCTAGCGCACGCTTAATGTGGGAAAAATAGCCTAATGCAGGACGCAATAAAATGTTTTGCGTTAGTATTGCTATTTCTGCACACTAACTGCACGGTAGTTTTTAAAAAAATATTTTTGGGATGGGGCACGTCAAGGGCGGAGAGTGGGTATAGAAGCTAGTGCACTGACATTAGCACACACTAGCTGAATAAGGCTGAATTAACGCGGGAGCCCTGAGCTCCTTGGCCACCTTTAAATCTAGACTGAAAGCCCACCTCTTTAACATTGTTTTTGACTCGTAACCACTTGTAACCACTCGCCTCCACCTACCCTCCTCTCTTCCTTCCCGTTCACATTAATTGATTTGATTTGCTTACTTTATTTATTTTTTGTCTATTAGATTGTAAGCTCTTTGAGCAGGGACTGTCTTTCTTCTATGCTTGTGCAGCGCTGCGTATGCCTTGTAGCGCTATAGAAATGCTAAATAGTAGTAGTAGTAGTAGTAGTAGTAGTAGCTCCTTCTAAATAGGAGGCAATAAGGACTCCTGCGTTAATTTTTTTTCCAGTGGTCACGCAGTAATGCCACAGCCAAAAAATGAAATAATTGAAAAAGGCCAAATTTACAGCTGTGCTAGAAATGGGCTTAGCATGCAGGAAAGTCCCGCATTAGAACGTGCTAAGCCCATTTACTAGTGCAGCTTAGTAAAAGGGCCCCTTAATGCGTGTTACGCTACAAATTTATTTATTTTCCTTTGTCAATACAGAGAGTCAAACAGACATCAAATCAGGTAACAAAATCCATACTGAACATAGGTACCAGAATAAACTGTAAGTGTGCTCTGCAACCCGCCAATACAAACACGTATCTCCGCCATGATTTTTTCTGCTTTTTTATTAAGCCATACATCCCCCAGAACATTGACTTGCTTCCGCTTATCCTTATAACTCAACATCCACCCTCTAACATCCTCCTCGCAGCCACCCATTCATGCAGCCCCTCCCCTCCCTCCCATTTATTTATTGCATTTGTATCCCACATTATCCCACCTCTTTGATCCAGCATATTCAAACAACGTGTCTACAACAGGGCGTATGATCTATTATCCAATTTAGTGGATTTAGAATATAGCTGACTACTTTCATGTCTACCCATCTCTCTGAGTTTCGCAGTCCACCTGTCCCATGGCACTGGTTCTGAAGATATCCAAAACTGCAATATAGTTTTCTTGACCAGCAGAAGGGACACATATAAGAAACGCCTCTGGGGCTGAGTCAATTGCTGAGTTTGTAAAAGCCCCTGATCCCCCAAGAGTAGGGTACTATAATCCCATTCCAGTTCTCTCTGAACAACCCTGTTAAGAAAATACCTCATTCCATAAAGAAAATACCTCATTCCATAAAGAGAGAGCGGGACACTCCAGAAAAGTGTGAATGAGGGTGCCCCTTTCACTTTTACATCTCAAACAGCGATCGCTATCCCAGAGCCCCAAAACAGCTCCTTTTGCCCTGGTCATATGGGCTCTGTGCAATATTTTATATTGCACCTCTTGTAATTCTGCAGATTTAGTCATTTCATACAATGTAGAAAAGAGTGCGCTAAATTGTGTTAGTGTGTACTCAGTGCCTAGTTCCCTGTTCCACTGCTGCGTCAGCATCCCCATCCCGTCCAGTGGCATAGTCATTTTTAAAATCTTGTACCATGTGGCAATCGAGTAAGAATGTTGTCCAGATCCCCGTACAACCAGTCCATGTTATATCTAGCCTTCAAGGAAAGCCAGTAGTGCCGAGCCTGTAGGTATCGTAGCATATGGTGGTTTAATAGTTCCCACTGCTCTTTGACCTGGGCGAAAGTGAGAAACGAGTTCCCCTCCGCTGATAGCAACTGTCCAATGTGTGTACATCCCTCCCCATGCCATCTCCAAAACTCTGAACCCCCCCCCCCCCATACCTGCCGGGAAATCATTGTTCCCACCAAAGTCAAAAAGGGCGATGCATCAGGGGACCGTCCCTGGGACCCCCTCCACCAGCACCATGCCCTACATAATGGTCGCAGGAAGCTCAACTTGGAGGCAGCCCCTGGGAGTAATGTTTTTACTATGTAAGCCATATTGAACTCTATATCATTTTGTTAACCCATTTTAGTATGTAAACTGCATTGAGCCTGCTATTGAGTGGGATAGTGCAGGGTCCAAATGTTACAAATAAATAAATATGTAAAAGATTTGTGAAGGACCAAGGGCAACTCCATTCTTCCATCCATCCTGGAGGTGAGAAATGGCATATCCCCCTAATCCCTTCAAATACAAAATGCATCAAAGCTGCCACGTTGTACAAGCGAAGATCAGGGAGGCCCAGGCCTCCAAGACTTTTATCCAGGATTAACGTCTGATGGCCTATTCTCACGCCTCTCTGTCGCCATATAAAAGAGCGGATCAGGGAGCGAAAAAGACTCTCATCTCTCCTCAACAACCAGATGGGTGCAACCTGGAGGGGGTACAACAACTTAGGCAGAAGTATCATCTTCACCAGGGCCACCCTGCCTAGCAGGGAGAGTGGTAGGTCCTTCCATGCGGCACAAAGCCTTCTAATCTTATCTAAAGGGTCTAACACATTATATTTATAAAATAGACTTGGATTGGTGCTAAGGTAAATACCCAAATACCTCATTGGTCCTTTTACAGGTGGGATAGATAAAAAGGAGAGCCAAATCTCCCCTGAACGTCCAGACGGGGGAAGGAGTTCTGATTTGGAACAGTTAACCCTCAGTCCCGATAGGTCTCCAAATGCCCGTACCAAGGACAACGCCTCTGGCAATCCTCTGGGTGCATGTGCCAGGTAAAATAAAATGTCATCTGCAAAGAGGTTTATGCGCATCTCCCTGTTTCCCACTATAATACCCTGAAGGTTCCTACCCCCCCCCCCCCCCCCCCCTAATCTTTAAAGCCAGCGGCTCTATAGCCAACAAAAAAAGAAGTGGTGAGAGAGGACACCCCTGCCTTGTACCTCTCTGCAAAGGGAAACTCTCTGTGAGTTTATTGTTTATCGGTAACTGTGCCCTTGGCAAAGTGTACAAAGCAAATACCCATCCAGCAAAGGTTCCCGTAATGCCAAATCTCTCCAAAACCCAGAAAAGATACTGCCAGGAAATGCTGTCAAACGCTTTCTCCATATCCAGACCTACTATAGCTTCCATTCCTCCTTTCCCTTTACAGCCTTGGATGGCCAGCAAAGCCCTGATAAGATTCATGGATGCATAGCGTCCTGGCACAAAACCTTCTTGATCTTCATGTACCAAGGAAGTTGTCACCCCATTCAGACGCCTAGCCAATATAGCCGCTAACAGTTTAACATCTTGGTTTAAAGTGAAATGGGTCGATAAGAACCCACTTGTGCCGGGTCCTTCCCTGGTTTTGGAATAAGAACAATATGTGCCTGATTCTGATACAGGCCCATGCTTCCCCCCCCCCCCCCCCCCCCCCAACTCATTAAACATCTCTCTGTGCTGCTAGCTCCGATAGGATACGATAATATTCCGGGCTAAAACCATCAGGGCCTGGAGCCTTGGTCAGCTTCCAGGCTTTAAGGCCCCTGTTGACTTCCTGTACTGATATGGGGGAGTTCAAACCTGACAGCTGTTCTGCCGTAAGGGCAGGTAGTGTCAAATGTTGGAAAAAATCCCTACAAGCTTCCGCCTTAAATTCCCTAGCCTGGTAGAGGGAGCTATAAAATTGTAAGAACTGTTCCCCAATCTGAGCTTCTGTGGTATACTCTTTCCCCTTGTCGTCCTTAATAGAGGTGATGACCTGTTTCTTGCGATGGGGGTTGGCTAAGAACTTACCGTCCTTGCTTCCCCATTTGAACAACCTATAGCGTTGGAGATAAATATCTCTCTCTGCCCTCTGCTGCAATAGAGTATCTAGCTGTTTCCTCATCTGCATCAGTTGCTGTTTGATACTGTCAGCCATGTGAAGTACATGATGCCTATGCAAGCGCTGATACTCCTGTGACAGAAGTAAAAGCTCCTCCTCTCTCTTCCTTTTCTGTCCGGCTGAGTAAGATATAATATGGCCCCGCATAACTGCCTTAGAGGCTTCCCAATATATACCTGGGTTCACTCCAGAGGTGCTATTATGATCTTTGTACTCTAACCACTTTTCCCTCAGATGTACCCAAAAGCCCTTATCATTATATAGCGAGGGAGAGAATTTCCACACCCTCTCACCCGGGTCATCAATGAATGAAATATCTACTGTAACCGCTGAGTGATCAGAGAACGCGGTATCAGCTATGCGTGACTCGACAGCCTTTGGGAACAGAGATCTATCCACCAAGAGATAATCTATCCTAGAGTACACATTATGGGGGTGTGAGAAAAAAGTGAATTCCATATCATGTGGATGTAGAACTCTCCAAATGTCTACCACTTCCAATCTGGAGAAGAGGAAATTTACACCCTTAGCCAGGGGTGTGCTGGTAAATTTTTAGCAACAGGCTCTTTCTCCCGACGTAGCCAGCTCTGCAGTTGGAAGGGCCAGGGGTGGCCGGTGGGTGGGGGGGGGGGGAGCAACACTTGCCTCTCTCTCCTCCCTCCCTCCCTTCGTGCGGGCACGCCAGGCATACCTTTGCTGGCAGCCAATAAATGGACTGCCACCACTCCCAACGTCTTGCTCTGAGCAGCATGCTGGAACTTCTCTCACATGCTTGAGAAGTCCCAGCCTGCTGCTCAGAGCTGGAAACAAGGAGTGGGGAGCAGCAGCAGTCTAGTTACTTGGCTGGCAGGGCTCAGCATCCCAGCAGCAAAGTAAAAGAGCGTGGAGGAGTGGCCTAGTGGTTAGGGTGGTGGACTTTGGTCCTGAGGAACTGAGTTCAATTCCCACCTCAGGCACAGGCAGCTCCTTGTGACTCTGGGCAAGTCACTTAACCCTCCATTGCCCCATGTAAGTCACATTGAGCCTGCCATTAGTGGGAAAGCACAGGGTACAAATATAACAAAAAAAGAGAATTCAGCAGGAGGCCCAAGCCCACATTTTGGGAGCCAGTTGTTAAAGTAGCCATGGAGGGCCCTACTTTAACAACCGGCTCCCAAAATTCTTAAAAACTTAACAACCGGCTCTTGCGAGCCTGTGAGAGCCTGCTCCAGCACACCACTGCCTTAGCACCCCCTCCCTTATCTTCAGGTTTAGGAGGTTTACAGTCAATCAAGGGGTCTGCCAGTGTGTTAAAGTCACCCCCAATTACAATTTGATAATTGTTGTGAGGTACAATTGTTACCACCCCTCTCGGCTGGACTATAGTGATGTGCTCCCAGATACCTGATTGTTGTAGTCGTGGCGAATATCCAGGGAGCACACTCACAGCCGAGGGAGTGGAACAAATAAACTAACCTCGTCCTTTACTCTCAAAGAATAAAGGAGGAAAAGAAGCTAAATTTAGGATTTGTTCCTGAACTGGAAGAACCGCATCTTCAGATTTGCAAATTATCTTTTTCTTTATTGAATACAAATGCAAACAAATTTTCATTCAAATAAACTCAAATTCACAATTAGTGTGTGGCTTAATAGAACTGCAATAACATATTCAACATTCAAATGTAGAACTACATGTAAACCCTTAACTTTTTCTGTTTCTTTCAACAAAATCACCTAAAAAGGCAGAAAAGAACCTTTTCAGATAAATATTTAAATTGTCTTTTAATGAAAATCAGATATTTGTTTTAATACTCTTTCCTTGCTATTGATGTCAGAATTTTAGTCTTTATGGGTATTATGGATGTTTGTGCATGGATCTCACTTGAACCCAGAACACTTAGGCAAGTCAGGAAAACATGGATTTTTTTTAATATATTTGATGTTGTTCTGGTCTTTAGTTTTCCCTTAAAATGTTGTAAACCAACAAAAAATGATATGTCCTTCAACACCCTTTGCAAATGTCACTTAACTGTGGTTGAATTTATTTAGGTGAGGTCTTTCATGCGTTGGAGCTCAGCCGGAACCCTTCAGAGGATAATTCACCAATCTCTTCTCCCTAAACCTCACTTATAAAGAAAATAATCAGGGAAGCAAAACCTTAAACTCCCTGCTTGTCCCGGAACTGACTCCACTCTGGTGACAATTAACCAATTCTTAATACTGTGGCCACACTCTCTAATTGAAATAAAATAAGTTAAAGGAGTACTCACTTCACAGCCTATTTCTCACTGTTAATTCCCTATTATAAACTGTTGCAAAAGAACGCTTTTGCACTGCATTCAGGGATCTCACACAGTAAACCATTCCATTTTCAAATAGTAATACAATATTCCATCTCACAGACTTCACATAAAAACATAACATTTCCCTGCACAGCTATCAGATCAATCTGGAGAATACAGCACACTCATACAAAAGCAGTGCTTAATCTGCCACCTGACAAACCTTGCACTGAACTCAGAGCACTCACAAACAACACACCTTTTCCACAGACACAGCCTAAAAGTTTCTTTCTCCAGATAACAGATTCACCTTCAATTTCCCCTTAATTCCCCTTTAAATTCTAGCACATTTCTTTCCCTGACACCCTTATAGTTTCTCTCACTTAGTATAACTACTAACAGAAATCACAGTCTCCCACACTCCTGTGTCTCAACTGTTTTTCTCTATTCTAAAAAGAGTAGGCAGCCATGTACCCACTTAATACCTTAGCATACAGACTCTCATTCCAAAAAATTGTAACTCACTTTTTATCTCTTGGAACCCAGTTCTATCTCTGAAACACCCTTCACACTCACCTCAGCTCACTTTCAATATCCAAGTACCTTTTTTCAATGTCACATTTCACTTTAAACTCATAAAATATACTGTTTTCTCTTACATTACACATACACACACCATACGTTTTTCTTTCCCAGTCCTTCCCTGCTTTCGTCTTCAGTTCAGGGTTGCCAGGTGGAAAATTTTTTTCCCACCCAAACGAGCCCAAAACCCGCCCAAAGCCAAACCCCGCCCCTGACACCCCCACCCCCGCGTCATCACCCCCGCCGTCATCAACCCCAACCCTGCCCCCGCCATAATCGGCCCCGCCTCCCCATCGGCCCCGCCTCCCCCGTCATCGGCCCCGCCCAAAACGTCACTAACCCCGCCCCCGCGGCCAAAAAAAAAACGCTTAAAAAACTGCCCAAAAGACCCAAAACAAGCCCAAAAAACCGCAACCCGCCGCAGGCAAAAATTTCCCGCGGCGGGTCGCGGAAAACCGCCCAATTGGGCAGTAAAACTGCCCACCTGGCAACACTGCTTCAGTTCACTCAGCAGTCACCCTGGCAACTCAACCCCCCTAGAGGAACATCTGACATCACTCAACCAATCAGCTCGTCAGAGAAAGACAGGGTGTTTTTTCTCTGATCTGTTTAGAATCTTGGCTGCTCTCCCTCCCCCATAGAAGTTACTGCAAAACTTCCTATATAGAGAGTTTCAAAGTCAATTTTAACCTGACTTGTACCCAAAACAGCAAGGGACATTTTATAGTACAATCCCCACTTAATCATGGTTTATTCTTATAAAATAGAACCATATTTAAGAAACATCTCACACTTCACCTAACTCCACTAAAAATTCCCAAACTAACTTTAAACCTTTTCCAGCCAGCAGCATCCACCAAAACCCTGGCACAACCCCCCTACCAAGCCCCAGGAAAAAAAAACATTTAATATATGTTACCATATATTACACAATTGCAGCCACTAACTCAGAGAAAAATTTATGAGAGGAAGTACTGGGACCATAGACATTACAAAGAAGAATACTGTGTCCCTATAGCTCCCCTAGAAGAAGCACAAATCTACCTTCCTTATCTTGAACAGTTTTGTGAATGAGGAAGGGGAGCAGGGTTGCCAAATAAAAAAAAAAATTCCCACACAAAACAGCCCAAAACCCGCCCAAAAACCGCACACACCCCACCCCCGCTGTCATTAACCCCGCCCCTTCCGTCATCACCCCCGCCCCCGCCGTCATCAACCCCGCCCCTTCCGTCATCACCCCCGCCCCCGCCGTCATCAGCCCACCCCTTCCGTCATCACCACCACCCCCGCCGTCATCAGCCCCGCCCCCACCGCCATCACCCCGCCCAATACATCACAAACCCCGCCTCTGTCACCATTAGCCCCACCCCCCTGCCGGCCGAAAAACCGCCCCAAAATCAGCACAAAAAAAACAAAACGAGCCCAAAAAACCGCATCCCGCCGCGGGAAACTTTTGCCCGCGGCGGGTTGCGGAAAACCGCCCAATTGGGTGGGAAAACCGCCCATCTGGCAACCGTGAAGGGGAGTTGTTTGTGCAGCAGTATAGCCACTCCTCTCTGCCGGCTACTGTAGGAGGAGCACATCACTTCCCCCACCCACCCTTTCTTTAATTTCTGATGTTCTTCTGATAAATGTGTTTCCTGAATGTATGCTATATCCGCCACCTCCTTTTTCAACCAAGTCAGGACCTTGGTCCTTTTTATGGGAGAGTTGTGGATACCGTCAACATTTAATGTTATTATTTTGAGCTTAACCATCACCACTACACAGCTCTGCAATAGTCAGTGTATCCTCTAATAACCTAGCCCTTTGGGTCTTCCAGCAAAACCCTCCAGGTCGTACTATTGTAAATTCAGATAGAAAAGAAAAGGTAGAAGAATAAAAGAGGAAATAACACATAAGGCATGCCAATCCTACTACTACTACTACTACTATTACTACTACTTATCATTTCTATAGCGCTGCTAGACGTACGCAGCGCTGTACACTTGAACATGAAGAGACAGTCCCTGCTCGACAGAGCTTACAATCTAATTAGGACAGACAAACAGGACAAACGAGATCCCCGTCTGTTCTTCCCCTTCATTCCCAGCAGGCCCATTGTGAACTCTTGCCCTGTGTTCCCTCCCCGCCCCGTCCCCTTCCAGGCACTCCATCATCCACCCACATACATACCACAGGCACACTCTCCTCAACCCAGAAATTCCCATACTTCCCCTTCCCCCTCCCTCCCCCCCATCCCTTCCAAGTATCCAATTTTCATCCTTCACCTACCCGAACCTCACAGGGAGGCTGCTCCCTCAAGCCCCTTTATCGCTGTGATTATAAACATCCCTTCACAAAAACAGACCCTCCCCACAAACTGGGACAAATTCAGACCCGCTATTGTATCACCCCCCTAATGAACAAGCATATTCAACCTTTCAGTTCACATCATGATTCCCTCCAGGTTCATGGTAAAGCGCTCCTCAAGGTCCCTGTTCTCTTTTAATGAATCCCTTTAACAGTTCCAACTGCAAAATACAACTTCAAGTATAAAACAAGTATGTAAGCCGCATTGAGCCTGCCATGAGTGGGAAAGCGCGGGGTACAAATAAAAAAAAAAAGAGTATAAAACATCAAGATCATCCGTAGAGACCCGATCTCCTTCATAGCCTTAATTTTTGTATCCAGCCTTCAAAGGACGCCCTCAAGCGCAGCCACTGGTATAATCAATGGACATCCCGCATCCCATCTCCGTTATCTTTATTGATATTATCCATAAATTTCTTCACTTCTGCTGCCTCCTGTAAAAGGACTGCCTGACCTCCCTGCCAGACATGCAGCTTGGCGGGATAGAGCAGTGCAAACCGGGTTCCTTTCTTGTACAGCGCTATGCACGTTGGCGCCATGGCCTTGCGCAACATGGTCACCCTTGTAGAGTAGTCGATAAACAGGAGCAGCCTGTGACCTTCATATTCCAAAGATGCTTGGGCCCAGTATGCTTTTAGTAACTGTTCTTTTGCTTGCCAGTTAGTAAAATGAGCAATTGCTGCTCTGGGCTTGGTCGTGGTATCATTCCGTGCCCCTGTACGGTGTGCTTGATCACAGCAAAAATTATACTCTCCGCCCAGAAGCCCCAAGTGCTCCCGGAGCCAGGTGTCAAAGAATTTATATAATTTTTTGTCCATCACTGCTTCCGGCCAGTGGCGTAGCTAAGTGGGGCCTGGGGGGCCTGGGCCCCCATGGATTTGGCCCTGGACCCCACTGCCGACGACCCTCTTGACCCCCCCTCCCGTCGCCAACCCGCTGTCGCCTACCTTTGCTGGCGGGGGATCCCAACCCCCGCCAGCCGAGGTCCTCCTCTTCTCGCAAAAGGCTTCCTTGTTTCTGATGTCCTGCACATCTGCAAGGCTTCGTTCTGTGAGTCTTTTGTGAGTCTGACGTCCTGCATGTACAACGTGCAGGATGTCAGAAACAGAAGGAAGCCTTTTGCGAGAAGAAGTGGACCTCAGCTGGTGGGGGTTAGGGGTTGGGGTTCCCCGCCAGCAAAGGTAGGCGACGGCGGGTTGACGGTGGTTTGGCGGCGGGAGGGGGGTCGAGAGGGTCGGCGGCAGGGGGGAGCAATGGCGGGCGGGGGAGGCAAAGTCGGCAATATCGGGGGGGGGGGGGGGGGCGGTGGCGCCGGGGGGGGGGGGGGCTAAAATGTGCCCTCTCACCTCTGGGTCTGGACCTCCCTCCCGCTGAAGTCTGGCTACGCCCCTGCTTCCGGCAGTCCGACAACTCTCAGATTGTTCCTTCTATTTCGATTCTCTTGTTCTTCTACACGGTCCCTTAAGTCTCCCGCCTCTTTCTGTAGCGTAGCTATTTGGGCCGCCATAGCCTTCATCTCGTCCTCCCCCGCTGACACTCGTTGTTCCACCTCCGTTATGCGCCGCATGTGGGAGTCAAGTTTTTCATTAAGTCCCTCAACTGCGGCTTGCAGCTTAGTAAACCTGTCCTCCAGCGCTGCAGAAACCGATTGTGAGATTTCTTGTACCCACTCGGGCGTCTGTATGGAGAGCGGGCTCTGCGTCGGCTGCACCTCCGCCATCTTGTGCATATCCAGCCTCTGCAGAATCTTCGCTTTTCTCTGTGTCCTCGTGGGCATGCCTCGCCCCGGGTTCCTCCCAAAAAGTATGGATCGCAAGCCCAGCAGCTTAAGGTACAGTGGTGGAAATAAGTATTTGATCCCTTGCTGATTTTGTAAGTTTGCCCACTGACAAAGACATGAGCAGCCCATAATTGAAGGGTAGGTTATTGGTAACAGTGAGAGATAGCACATCACAAATTAAATCCGGAAAATCACATTGTGGAAAGTATATGAATTTATTTGCATTCTGCAGAGGGAAATAAGTATTTAATCCCTCTGGCAAACAAGACCTAATACTTGGTGGCAAAACCCTTGTTGGCAAGCACAGCGGTCAGACGTCTTCTGTAGTTGATGATGAGGTTTGCACACATGTCAGGAGGAATTTTGGTCCACTCCTCTTTGCAGATCATCTCTAAATCATTAAGAGTTCTGGGCTGTCGCTTGGCAACTCGCAGCTTCAGCTCCCTCCATAAGTTTTCAATGGGATTAAGGTCTGGTGACTGGCCACTCCATGACCCTAATGTGCTTCTTCCTGAGCCACTCCTTTGTTGCCTTGGCTGTATGTTTTGGGTCATTGTCGTGCTGGAAGACCCAGCCACGACCCATTTTTAAGGCCCTGGCGGAGGGAAGGAGGTTGTCACTCAGAATTGTACGGTACATGGCCCCATCCATTCTCCCATTGATGCGGTGAAGTAGTCCTGTGCCCTTAGCAGAGAAACACCCCCAAAACATAACATTTCCACCTCCATGCTTGACAGTGGGGACGGTGTTCTTTGGGTCATAGGCAGCATTTCTCTTCCTCCAAACACGGCGAGTTGAGTTCATGCCAAAGAGCTCAATTTTTGTCTCATCTGACCACAGCACCTTCTCCCAATCACTCTCGGCATCATCCAGGTGTCACTGGCAAACTTCAGACGGGCCGTCACATGTGCCTTCCGGAGTAGGGGGACCTTGCGGGCACTGCAGGATTGCAATCCGTTATGTCGTAATGTGTTACCAATGGTTTTCGTGGTGACAGTGGTCCCAGCTGCCTTGAGATCATTGACAAGTTCCCCCCTTGTAGTTGTAGGCTGATTTCTAACCTTCCTCATGATCAAGGATACCCCACGAGGTGAGATTTTGCGTGGAGCCCCAGATCTTTGTCGATTGACAGTCATTTTGTACTTCTTCCATTTTCTTACTATGGCACCAACAGTTGTCTCCTTCTCGCCCAGCGTCTTACTGATGGTTTTGTAGCCCATTCCAGCCTTGTGCAGGTGTATGATCTTGTCCCTGACATCCTTAGACAGCTCCTTGCTCTTGGCCATTTTGTAGAGGTTAGAGTCTGACTGATTCACTGAGTCTGTGGACAGGTGTCTTTCATACAGGTGACCATTGCCGACAGCTGTCTGTCATGCAGGTAACGAGTTGATTTGGAGCATCTACCTGGTCTGTAGGGGCCAGATCTCTTACTGGTTGGTGGGGGATCAAATACTTATTTCCCTCTGCAGAATGCAAATAAATTCATATACTTTCCACAATGTGATTTTCCGGATTTAATTTGTGATGTGCTATCTCTCACTGTTACCAATAACCTACCCTTCAATTATGGGCTGCTCATGTCTTTGTCAGTGGGCAAACTTACAAAATCAGCAAGGGATCAAATACTTATTTCCACCACTGTAAGTGCTGGTTCAGTCTAGGGTCTGCCTTCCGAAGTGAATCCATTATTTTTAGCTGGTTTTGGCAGGTTGCTTGAGGAGCCTCTCTCCCTTGCTGTTGCTCAGGTAGCAGGCATCACGTGACCCCATGCTACAAATTTATGTGTGCAAAGTCAATTTACATGCTAACCAGTTCTAACACTTATTAAAAAGTTTTTATTAACATGAGTGCATGAGATGAACCAAAAAATATTTGAAAATTAGAAAAAGGTTTTTAAAAAAGACCCAAAAATGAACTGGAAACATTTTTTGAAAAAATGTTTCCAGTTCATTTTTTTATATGTATTATACCTTGAGCAGAATTCCTTTGATCATTACCGTATATATTTATTTCCCTTTCAGTTAAAGCAATTGTATATTACAGTTAAGGATAATTAAAGGTATCTCCTCCCACCTGCTTGTTCATGTTGTTTCAGTTCAGAACAGTCAGGAGCCAATGCAGAAAGCGTGCATTAGAGATGTGTACTGATGGCTTAAGTGCATGGCTTCTAATGCAAGCTAAAAGTACAATTTTTGCTGCTCAATTCAGTAAACTAATGGAATGTAAATTGCCACTATGTTAAAAAGTGTGCACTTTTAGAAAAAATAGCACACAGCGTGGCAGTATTCTACAGCTGTTTGCTGGTGAAGTGCAAAAAAAGGCTCCTTTCTTTTCAATGTGTGAGCAGTGATTGGCTCACGCAATGACAAGAAGGGAGACATTTTTTTAAAAGCCCGTTGCTTTGCAAGGAGTTGTTTTCACCCTCACTAAACAAATCCCCAATCCCCCAGTTCTTCACCCCAGAAAGGACCTCCTCAAGCCCCAAAGCTCCTCCTCCAATACTACCCAGAAATCCCTGGTAGTCTGATGGATTCTATCCCCAATCCTCTCAATGCCCCCCAAAATCCCTGGTGGTCTAGCGGACTCCACCCCAATCCCCCCAACACCCCCAAAATATCTCTGGTAATCTATTGGACCTCCACCCCAAGACCCCTCTGGGCCCTCTAGGCCCCCCGCATGCAACTTGAAGAAGAGGCAGGAGTGATGTCCACTCACTTCTGCCTTTATGCTGCCATTTTCCAAAACGGCATAGCATGGGCAGTACATCCATCCTTACTGGGAAGACTTGACGGCATGCAGTACACCGCACAGGATCAAGCCCTACCATTTTGAAAGATGGCTGTTTGGAGGCAGGAGCAAGTGAGTATCACTCCTGCCTCTTCTTCAAGGTATGTATGTGGTCTGAGGGAACTGGTGGGGTCATGGGGGATGGAGGGGTCCATTAGACTACCAGGGATATTTTTGGGAGGATCAGAGGTAGAGTCTACCAGGGATTTATTTTGGGGGTCTTGGGCGGATGCAGGAGATCGGGAATCAGAGATTCAGGGTTTATCTTGTGGAGAGGAGGATCAGTGAATTTTCTCAGGGGTCAGATGATGGGCAGTCTGGGAGTAGTTGGAGCAAAAATAAGAAACAGACATTATATCCTCATGGATGGTATTGCAGACATTCAAATAAACCCTTCTATGCTACCTGTTAGGTGGTGTTTAAACTCCTTCCTTCTGCTTAGCCTTAACATCTTCCATACACTTCTCTTTATTAGCATTCATTTTAATATGCTGTGCGCCGCACAAAGTTATATCCTATGGCTATCCCCACACAAACATCTGTGCAAGCTTTCTGCATTGACCCAGCAGTCAGTACACAGAGATGGTTGTGAGGAAGGATGATCAGGTGTCAGGCTTTGCTGTAGCTGTCACTGTGGTTATAGTTTGATGCTTGTAGGGAAGTCTGTGGCTTTATCATATGTCAGGATGTGGAGAATTCTATGACCTGACACTGACTTTTTAAAAACATTTATAACTTAACCGAGACCTTTAATTTGACTACTGCCACATTAAGCAGACAGACTACAGAAGAATGGAAAAGCATTGCGCAGTAGCTATTCTCTATAGTAAACCTCTATACAGCAAACCTTAGTTATAACACACTGACCCCCTCATTCTCTAAATGGCACCCAAATAAAAGCACACAGTTATAGAATAGGGGTCATTTATGCGTGAAAACTAATTGGCTCAATTGATGATAACTATCAATAATTGACTTTAACGAGTGCTAATTGGCACTAATTAGTAGTTATGCGCAATTTCAAAGGGGTCATGGGTGAGTCAGGGGCGTGACCAGAATTTAGAGGCATTTCTATAGAATATTTGCATTTACACACTTTAATGCCGGTAGTTAGGCATAATATTTATACCAGCCTTTGACTGTAATAAATGCTCACGTCTAAAGTTAACTAAGAAAGAATCAATCCCACAACAAAATGCCTAAAAGGCTCCGCACCTAGATAGAAACAGAGGGAACAATAAAAATGATAAACCATTCAAAAAATATAGGGAAGAATATAGGGAGAATTCAGTATTTTATTTATTGTTATTTATTTATTAGGATTTATTTACCGCCTTTTTGAAGGAATTCACTCAAGGCGGTGTACAGTAAGAATAGATCAAACATGAGCAATAGGCAATTAGAGCAGTAAAAATATTCGAACAACAATACAAAGTATGGCATGGTATACTACTTGCAATGATAACACAACGAGGTTCATTTTCAAAGCACTTACACTTACAAAGTTTCATAGGTTACTATGGAACTTTGTAAGTCTAAGTGCTTTGAAAATACGCAATCTCACAGGCTCATTTTCAAAGCACTTAGCCTCCCAAAGTTCCATAGAAACCTATGGAACTTAGCCTCCCAAAGTGCTTTGAAAATATGCCATATGTACTAGAACATTATAATTGGTAGTGAAGGGTAAGGCAAAGTTGTAACATATAGATGAGTAAGAAAGTAGGAAAAATTAGAAAGTAAGGTGACTGATTTGAAGAATGTTGCACATGAGGTCAGAGAGATGGTTAAATATTATCTCAGCTAGGGTAGGAGTGGATAAACGTCCTGCTGCAGTATGTGCAGCCCGAGTCAATCCTTGTGTGTGTGAGTGAGACTAACAAGTTAGTTACTTCTTCCGTTAAAGGCTTGGTTGAAGAGCCAAGCTTTCACCTGCTTCCTGAAGTAGAGGTAGTCTTGTGTTAAGTATAGGCCTGCATCCCACAGCCAAGCTCAATCTCCGTGAGAAACGCAGACAAATTTGGCTCACTTAAATGCCCTATACATCATTAGACTCACATTTATTTCCTTCCAAAAACTCTTAATTTCTGTTTTATATTTTTATTATTCAAGAATAATGTTTCTACTTCTTTTGAACTAACTAGTTCCCAATGTAAATATCAAGTGCCAACAAATAAAAAGCCAGTAGGCACAGTCCAAAACTCAATATATATCCATCTGCTGAAAAGCAAACTGTTTTAGTTCCACAAATCCATATCAATATACCTCAGATCAAAATGACAACAAAAACTCAGGGGCCCATTTTACTAAGCTGTGTAAGCATCTATCCAGCTTATAATCGAAAGACAAAAACGCCTATATTGTGACCTAAATCGGGAGATAGGCGTTTATCTCCCAAAAACGAATAACGCGGTATAATCGAAAGCCGAACTTGGACGTTTTCAACTGCACCCCATCGCTGAAGCGTACAAAGTTGACGGGGGCGTGTCGAAGGCGTGGTGAAGGCGGAACTGGGGCGTGGTTATCGGCCGATCAGAGATGGGCGCCTTTCGCCGATAATGGGAAAAAAAAAGCGTTTTTAGCGAGAATTTAGGGCACTTTTCCTGGACCCTGTTTTTCCACGAATAAGGCCCCAAAAAGTGCCCTAAATGACCAGATAACCACTGGAGGGAATCGGGGATGACCTCCCCTGACTCCCCCAGTGGTCACAAACCCCCTCCCACCACAAAATATGCCGTTTCACAACTGTTTATTTTCACCCTCAAATGTCATACCCACCTCCCTGGCAGCAGTATGCAGGTCACTGGAGCAGTTATTAGGGGGTGCAGTGGACTTCAGGCAGGTGGACCCAGGCCCATCCCTCCCCTACCTGTTACAATTGTGCTGCTTAATGCTTATTAGTCGTCCAACCCCCCCAAACCCACTGTACCCACATGTAGGTGCCCCCCTTCACCCCTTAGGGCTATAGTAATGTTGTAGACTTGTGGGCAGTGGGTTTTGAGGGGGATTTGGGGGGCTCAACACACAAGGGAAGGGTGCTATGCACCTGGGAGCTCTTTTACCTTTTTTTTTGTTTTTGTAAAAGTGCCCCCTAGGGTGCCCGGTTGATGTCCTGGCATGTGAGGGGGGACAGTGCACTACGAATCCTGGCCCCTCCCACGAACAAATGCCTTGGATTTATTCGTTTTTGAGCTGGGCGCTTTCATTTTCCATTATCGCTGAAAAACAAAAACGCCCAGCTCACAAATTGTCGAATAAAACATGGACGTCTATTTTTTTCGAAAATACGGTTCGGTCCACCCCTTCACGGACCCGTTCTCGGAGATAAACGCCCATGGAGATAGACGTTTTCGTTCAATTATGCCCCTCCACGTGTGCCCAACGCATGCCAAAATGGAGTTACTGCCTGGCTACCACGTGGCTCTTGCGGTAATTTCATTTTTGGCACGCGTCCAATATGCACATCCAAAACATAATTTTTATTTTCGGACGTGTGCCAAGTGGCATTTGGTGTGCGTAAGTCATTACCGCCTGGTTACCATGTGAGACTTTACCGCTAGGTCAATGGCTAAGCGGTAAGGTCTCAGACCCAAAATGGACGCGTGGCAATTTTCATTTTGCTGCACATCTATTTTCGGCAAAAATTTTAAAAAGGCGTTTTTATTTGTAGGTGTACTGGAAAATAATTCTACGCGCGCCCAAAACACACGTCTACACTACCCCAGGCCATTTTTACTGCCTACAAAATAGGTGTTGATAAGTATATACATGTTAGTTTTTTCGGTTCAACATTAGCACATGGCCATTAATACCTGTAAAATGAAAAACTGTAAACTGCTTATGTCTAAGTGATATATAAATACTTAAATGAATGAATGAATGAATACAAAAATTGAAAAATTGGCCATTATACTGCTGCAGTAGAAATGGCCTCAGCATGTGGGAAAAAACCCATGGTAAAAATAGGCCTTAGTGTGCCCTTATCTGGGTCTTTCCCGCACACTAAGGCCATTTTTAACACGGATGTAAAAATTCTGTCTATTTTTTGCATTAACAGCCATTCACTAATGTTGCCATTAGCACGCTGCCATTTTAAAAAATTACTGCGAAAGCACTTATCACCACCTTTTTTATAGGCAGTAAGGGCTCCTGTATTATCTGTGCAATAACCAGTTAGCGCATGATAATCTTGTTGTGCTAACTAGTTAGTGTAGGAACACCCACTCTCTGCCCCTGACATGCCCCCTCAAAGAAATAAGAAAACTTTTTTAGTGCTCGCAGATTGCAATATTATTGCAGGACGCCTGAGCGCATTCCATAGCACTCCATTTTTGCTGCATTAGGTGCATGTTAGCACCTAACACACCTTAGTACAATGACCCCTTTATGAACTCAGTTTTTTTTTTTTTAATTTTTTGAGTTTCCTGTTTTTCTCAGTTTTTGAGTTCCCTATTTTTCCCATTTTTTTCCACGACTATAACATCAGTTGAGAGAGGGTCAATTATAGTCACAATTTGTAGTTCACAGGTTTATCTATACATTGCATCCCATGAATGTCTCTGGGATACCTCTAAGTAGGTTTCTACTGGTTCCCAAAGCTGGAAAATACTCGAAAGTCTAGTGATATAAATCCATTCAATAGATTCTTATGAGCCCTAATTAACTCCTCCTTATACAGAGTTACCTAAAGACTAATTATTGATTAAATTGTAGTATGTCGTGTATACATTGCCATACCTCTTTCCAATTGATCCATACAAAAGCAGTACCACAAGATGACCATCATGGGTCATGGTGGCCATTTTAGATCTCGGTGTAGTCCAGGTGGCAGCAGAGAGATTTAGCTGCCATGTGGCTACCAATAAACATCCAAGGGGACCCCAGAGTAGGTCTCAGGAGGGGGGGGAAGAGGCTCAAAGTCAGGGGTGGGGCTTTCTTTTGGGGGTCAGGATATTGGACAGGAGAATTGGATGGCCTCTAAATGAGGGGGGGGGGGAATCAGAGATCTTTTCCCTGTGGGAGTGGGGAGAATGGTTTTGTGGGGGAATGGAATAAGCTGCTTATGCAATGGTGCACCTTGTTACTTTGATGCTGTACTCACCCCTTATATTTATCACAAAGGTTTTGTGCTTACTGCGTGTTAATTGTTGCCTTTAACGTCCAGTAAGTGAACAAACTTACCACACTTTAGTAAAAGACCCTCTTAATGAACAGCACCTGGATGCCTCCGAGTTCCCAGTAGGGCTAAATAATAAAGCAGTTCTGTGTCACAGCTGCCTCTGTGCCCTGCACCCCAGCTCAACTTTTGGCCATGGCCGGTGTCAGGGTTTGGCTCCATGGTGTCCTTCAGGGCTTCAGATAGCCCTCCTGGAATGGCTGGCCACCTACGCTGCCACTTTCAGCATTCCGAGGTGCCATGCTGGGTCTGCAGGCCACTGCAGTGCCAGACTCTTAGGCACACATGAACACACCAGGAATATTTATTTAAAGGCGCAGCAGTGGGGCTCAGGCACCCACTGATGACATCATGACCCTGGGCCTATGTAACGACACAGGTTGCACAGTCCTTGCTAATGTTTCAGCCTTGACTTGCCTAGTCTCCTGTTGCCAGCCTCGCCTTGCCTTGCCTAGTCTCCAATTGCCAGCTTTGCCTTGCCTTGTCTTGCCTCCAAGCAGCCTTGCCTAGCCTAGTATCCAGTCTGCCATACCTTACTTCCAGCCTGCCTTGCCTTGTCTCCAGTCTGTCTACCTTGCCTTGTCTCCAGCCAGCTTGCCTTACCCTGTTTCCAGTTGCCTGTCTTGCTTGGTCTTCAGCCCTGCGTCAACCTTGTCTTCAGTTCCAGCTGAGCCTTGCCTTCAGTTCCAGTCAAGTCTTGTCTTTATCCCTGCCTCAACCTTGTCTTCAGTTCCAGCCAAGCCTTGCCTTCAGCCCAGTCTCGGCCTTGTCTTCAGTGCCAGCCGAGCCTTGTCTTCGGTTCCAGCCAAGCCTTGTCTTCAGCTCCAGTTGTGCCTTGAGCCTAGTGCTGTCTAATCTGTGCCTAGTCCAGGTGACTTCCCTGCCACCAGTCGGGGCCTGGCTAACCCTTGGGTTGACTGGGTAGTGCCAATTCAGCTGTGGCCCATGGACTTACCTTTCCTGAATCGTGACATTCTGTCTGGAAGAATCTCTCTCTTTGGTAAAGTACACAGATAGACACAGCTTGTGCTGTCCCAGTCCTCATGCTCTTCCTAGTACAGGATGGTAGCTGGAGAGAGCTACCTCAGAGGAAAACTATGCTGTTCCATGGCAAATGTTCAGCTCTTCTAATTGCAGGCACTCACAGACATGTATAACATTGCATTCAGCAAAGTATCTATTATGTAATATATTATTTTTACCATGTACAGTATTCCAGCTGCATATGTTCTTGCCAACAGGTTTATAGTTTATTAAAACTTGCTATACCGCCCAAACTAACTCACAGATCTGGGTGGTGCACAAGCTAAAAATTAAAAGTAGGAAAGGAACTACAATGCCGGACAAGAAAGAACCATTCCACACATACCAATACAAGCTAACCAGGACAAGGTGTGTGATATACATCTACGATTGTATTTATTTATAGAGAGCCACATCAACCAAAATAACAAAATTTGCCAATAGGCTGCAATTAGCTTATAATGTCATTCATATAATACTCAATATATTAGTGACAAGCTCTTTCAGTTCCAGTCCCCAACAAGACCCCCATTTTGCTAACTGCTGTTTCAGGAGAGGATTCATTTCAAGCTCATCATGTGAAGAATGGAGACAAAAGGGAGGAACAAAACCCTCACGTACAACAAAAGTAATGGACAAAAAAGGTGAGGACAGCTCAAGGAGGATATCAGGAAGTCTTTAATATCAACAGCTAAAAAAAAAACGACCCAACACGGCCGTGTTTTGGCACCAAGGCCTGCATCAGGGGTCTATTAAATCTCTTGTGTTGTGGCTGATAGCTTAACCAAGAGGAGTATAGCTGTTTGGCTTCCATGGATTAAGAAATTTCTTTACTGCAGTCCGCCATTGCGGCAAAACACGTCTATGATGTCAAAGTAGTAAACGAATGGAGACAACACACATCTATCTCTTCGGTGTCACTAATGGACTTGAGTGTTTATGGATCACATTATAAGCTATGCAAACAATTTTAATTGTTGAATCACTATACTAGCAAAGGTGGTGAGTCTGGGGCATGAGGTTTCTGGTTATTATAAAATAAACATGCTACTAATCCCATAACTATTAAGAAAATATGGGAAGATGAATGCCAACAAATTATACCTAGAGTGTTATGGGAAAGTTTTTGGACACGCTTATTTAAAAATGCTGGCTCTGCTAATTTAACTCAACTTCGCTTTTTTATAACACATAGAGGGGGGAGTCTATATAAGGCACCTAAAATATCCAAGCAGAAAACAATGCCCCTTTTTGCCTGTGCACATTAAAATTTAGGCAGTCTGCTACAGAATACGCTTTAGTGATTTGCGCACATAAATTCTAATTATTGTCAACTAGTGCTCATTATTGCTGCTAACAACACTGATTGGCTTGTTAAGCCAGTTAAGTTACGTGTGTTGTTATAGAATATGCTTGGATTTCAGTGCAGAATGCTAGGCACACTATATAGAATCTGGGGGAGCGTGTATTGGACTCCGGATAGATTGTATAAAGTGCACTTAAGCTTGAACTCTTTATGTTGGCCATGCTTTAAACATCTCGGACTCTTGAACATATGTTATTCCAATGCCCTTATCTAGATCCTTCTGGAATGATGTAGAAGATTTCTGAAATCTTGGATATTAAATGTCCCCTAACATACAAAATTATTATCTTCCACTCTATGGCTTTTACACAGGATGGTTATTTTACTATATCTTTACCTTTATTTGGTATATTTTTGACTATTGCCAATAATTGGAAAAAATTCCAATTCTCATTTCTGGTGGAATTCTCTTTGCTTAATTTATAGGTATGAGAAACAGTTGGCCTCTAAATATAGGAATTTTAAGAAACTTATGGACATTTGGTATCCTATGGACCAATATATACAAAAGTAATGTTAACCGGAAGACTATCCCCCTTGTTTACTAATCCGCGCTATTGGCTGCCATGCGGCAATGCTGTCACAGCCCATTCAAAGTGAATGGGCTGTGTCAGCATTAGCACATGGCAGCTGCTAGCATGGCTTAGTAAGCGGGGGGGGGGGGGTATGTTTGTTGGTCTCTCTAATGCCTCTTTAATATGTTATCGCTTGTACACAGTTTTGTTAAATGTTCTATTTGACTAATTAATGTTTTGTTATATTTTTGTTTATTATTATTTATTTATTATCCACCTTTTTGAAGGAATTCACTCAAGGTGGTGTACAATAACAATAAATCAAACATGAGCAATAGACAATTACAGCAGTAAAAATATTCAAATAACAATACAAAGTATGGCATAGTATACTACTTACAATGTCAACACAATACGTAATAGAACATTTTAATTGACAGTGAAGGGTATATTTTTGTTTATTGATTTCTTTTTGAAAAACTTCAATAAAAAGTCTAAGGGCCCTGTTTACTAAGCCGCGTTATAGGTGTGTTAGCGTCTTTAATGCACGTTAACTATGTACGCGCGTTAACTGTGTATGTGCCTACAATATCCCTATAGGTGCCTACACGGTTTTATTTATTTCAATTTTGCTCACACCTTTTTCAGTAGTAGCTCAAGGTGAGTTACATTCAGCTACTCTGGATATTTCTCTGTCCCAGGAGGGCTCACAATCTAAGTGATCTGTAGGTTATAGGTGCATTAAAAATGCTAACGCGCCTTAGTAAACAGTACTACTACTACTACTTAACATTTCTAAAGTGCTACTAGGGTTACGCAGCGCTGTACAATTTAACATAAAAGGACAGGCCCTGCTCAAAGAGCTTACAATCTAAAGGACAAGTGAGTAGTCAATTCGATGGGGGCAGTCAAATTGGGGCAGTCTGGATATCCTGAAGGTAAGAGTTAGGTGCCGAAGGCAGCAATGAAGAGGTGGGCTTTAAGCAGAGACTTGAAGATGGGCAAGGAGGGGGCTTGACATAAGGGCTCAGGAAGGTTGTTCCAGGCATAGGGTGAGGCGAGGCAGAATGGGCGGAGCCTGGAGTTGGCAGTGGTGGAGAAGGGTACTGAGAGGAGGGATTTGTCCTGTGAACGGAGGTTTCGGGTGGGAACATAAGGGGAGATGAGGGTAGAAAGGTAGTGAGGGGCAGCAGATTGAGTACATTTGTAGGTAAGAAGGAGAAGCTTGAACTGAATGCGGTATCGGATTGGAAGCCAGTGAAGTGACCCGAGAACAGGGGTGATATGAGTATATCGGTTCTGGCGGAATATAAGACGTGCAGCAGAGTTCTGAACAGATTGAAGGGGGGATAGATGGCTAAGTGGGAGTCCGATGAGGAGTAAGTTGCAGTAGTCCAGGTGAGAGGTAATGAGGGCCCTAAGACTTTACCAAAAAAAAAAAAGAAAGACAAAACCGGCAGATCAATGTGAAAAACTGCCAAGAAATCTTCATCTCAAAACCTTCTACGCTGCCCTGGCCTGGCAAAAACATTTCAGTGTTATAGGCCATCATTTCCTTCTGTGCACTGCAGTGCTCTTATCTGTGCATTACGAAGGAATGCTTGCTGACCTCAGTAACATCCATTTTAATACATGTCAATATATTTTGTGGCCAGATGTACTGTGCACATTAATGCCCACACTCGAGCCCTCTGAGCATTTGGTACACAATAATATGCGTGCACATTCGTTAGTTACCATAAGTTTATGCTTGCAGTAGCGTTGAGCATTGGCCCTTCAGAGACTGCATCCCAGCTCTAGCCATGAGAAGTCCAGTGCAGGGGTGTGAGGGACTGGTCTCCATAGCACATGCCAACTACCTTGACAAAAGAATATTGAGATTTTTGCTGAAATGAATGCCTGGTTTTCCTTACTGTCTTGAGGGAGAGAGTGGTTTCCCTGTTTTCATACCTCTCACCTTAGAGATCTGTTGCTGAGAATGGACTAATTGGTTTTTGGAGTTCAGGGCATTTGACATAGAATATCTTCTAAACTAAGTACTGATCCATGAACAGAGAGGAAGAGGAACGTATCTTACAGAATCCTTTAGAAGGAGTCTGTGGTGTCCAATTTGTGAACCTGAAGAGAAGAGCCAGAGGAGTAATGAAGAGAGGAATTTATGTAATACGAGGCCAATTCATGTTTAAGGTATGAAGCAAGGACTTGCTCTTTGGGACATTGATTAACTTTTACCTTTCTGTTTCCCTTGTTGTTTTACTTCATTTTTACCTTGTACATAGTTATTTTGAGGATCACCAATTAAGGTGTTTTACTTTAATGATACTTCAGTTGTGTGGCCCAGTATATTTTCCGGGTTTGATTAATTGTCTTTTTTGCCTCTTACTTAGGCTTCGAGGAATTTGCTTCCCCTGTGCCTCAGTGGTTTAGCCAGAAGGCAATTTTTGGGGTGGCCACCTGGTTTGATGGGTGGGCACTAGAGTTGCAAACTTTTTGAAAGAGAAAACCCACCACCTGATGCATCCATGCCTCCCCCTGCCCCACCCCTACCTCACTCCCAATAGCTTCAGTGAGAGTGGAAGGATCATGTGACGCCATTTTCAGGAGCAGTTGCTGTCAGCTAGTGCTCCTGGGCCCAACTTCTCTAACTCTCCTCCAGAGTTACTAATCCCATCTTTGAGAGGCAGTATTTTTTGAATTAGTGATCAGGAATCCGACTGTGGTGACTTGTCTCATGTGCTGGCTTTGATGGCATCAAAGGGGACCCGCAAGGAGAAGGAGCACCCTAAACCTGCAGACACCATGATGGCGACCCCGCAGAGCCCACCATCACCATCAATTAGCTCGGTGTGGACAACTGAAATTGTAGCTGAGGTTACAGCCGCAATAGAAACCTCGTTTAATCACCAGCTCAAATACATTGCAGATAAGTTGGATTCAGTCTCTGAATATATGGAAGAGTTGTGCTGGGAGTTTAGTGTGACTCAGCATTGAGTGGATGTTTTAGAAACCTCCGTGCACCAACTCAAATCACCATCTCAGTGCACAGAGACTAGGCTCAAACAGCTTGAGGAGAAACTCAAGGACCTTGAAAAGCAGTCAAGGAAGAACACCCTGTATCTCATTGGCTTACCTAAGGCTGTTCTGGAAGGGAATCTCCGTAGTTTCTTGGAAACCTGGTCTTGGATCCTCCGCAGCTGCAGAGCCACGCGAGGCTCCTCCATATCAAGAGGGCATACCATCTAGGTTCTCACCAGGATGTTGTTACGAGGCCCAGAGTGGAGATATTTAGACTCTTAAACTTTTGCAATAAGCAGGAAATATTGAGAGCTTTGAGATCCAGGAAATCGCATACATATGAGGGCCGTTATATTGTTTGCTTCCAGGACTATTCTGCTAGGGTGACAGCACAGACGAAGGAATTTAGCCCTCTTAACAAAATACTATTTGAAAAGATTTGTTCAGTACTGTTCTACCCAGCACGGTTGAGAGCTGACCAAGAAGACACCTCACATTTTCTGGAGTCTGCACTGGCGATGAAAGAATTTTTAGTTCGAATCGCAGTGAACAGGATAATGCTTGGTACTATGGAGGACCTACATTGACTTTTAACATTGCCTGTCAGGATGGTTCCTTGCAGAAATAGGATCTCTTTCCTAGCTTCTGGGGCCGAGAGTTGTGGCTATCATGGATATTCTCACCGCTGAGGCAGCAGCTTGGACCCTGCAACTTTAAGTCACCACTGCGTCCTTATTCTCGTCTGGCTTCACTGGAGATACGATTCAAGATCATACTATGGATAGTGTTGTCTTTGGGGCTTGATAAGCTGGGACCCATCAGTCTCTCTCACTTGGAGATGTCATCTACCTTTGTTTTTGTTGTTTGCTGTTGTTGTTGTTGTTGTTGTTGCTGTCTTCTGGGGCCATTTCTTATGCTTGACTGTGACTGACATGGAAAACCAGGCCCCTATTGGACCATTGGTCTTTTGCTACTTTGGATTCTCTTTGATGATATTCTGTTCTAAATCATGTTCAGTCTCTGCCAGGGTGGGTAGCATTTCCTTTGTGTTCTTTTCTCACAGTACGCCATGCCCTTTAATGTGTGTACAAGGACCTACTATGGACATTTCAGAGTTTTATACTAGACCCATATTACTGTTCTTATGGTTGCTTTCTGGATGCTTAGTTGGTTCAGTTTTACATTGCTTTCTTGCTTTAGGGGTCCAGTTTTATTAATAGATGGTGTCTGAGTATGCTATTAATACTCTCTAACTTGCCAGATGGGCAATGCTGACCATTTGTTTTTATGGATTTTTTTTTGTTTGTTATTTTTTGTTATTGGCCCCTGCTTATTATGTTTCTGCACAGAGGCCTTTACACTGATGCTGCTTATGTCATGCTGCAGATGAAGAAGCCTTGGTACTTGAATGATTACACTAGTGCTGTGTTTTTTTTTTGTTTTTTTTTAAGTAACTGTGGAATCTTTCTGTAAGAGTGATGGGGTTTTTCTTTGAGGTTTGTAGTGAGGAGGGAGTGGAAGGAATGGGCTGGGGGATATTCTTAAGTGGCCATTCCCGATTAGGGAGTTTCAGAAATGTAAAGTATGGAGGGGTGTTTGGAATTTGTTTTGACTGTTTTTTCTTTTTGTTTCTCCATGGGCAAGTGGGGAAAGGTGAGTGTGGGGAAGTACAAGTGAGAGGGGGTGGGCGGGAGGTGTGAGTGCGAAAGGATGGGGAGGAGCGGGAGGGAGAGGGTAGCGTTGGGTGGTTTTTAGAGAGACGTGGATGGGGATTTCCAGGGATGAGGTGGGTGGCATGCTGGAATGATCTTCCTCATCGTGTCTGATTTATTTTTTTCCACTGGATGTGTCAATGCCCCTTTATTATATGACATGTGAATGTTTTTTTTTTTGAATGTGGGAGGTATTTCCTCTCCCATTAAAACAACAAAAATTGTACAAGCCCTAAATAGGAAATATGTTGATGTAATCTTTCTCCAGGACACTCATCTGAACATGATAAGCTTAAGCACTGATGGGTTGGGACGCTGTATGGGGCCCCTGCAGTGTCTAAAAAAGCTGGAGTGGTCATTTTGATTCGAAAAGGGATTTTTCTGCATTTTGCTGAAGCTTGTGATTAATGACTTGGATAGATCTGTGATAGCCCAGGTAACTCTGGATAGACACCAATTTGTATGATTCAATGTTTATGCTCCGAACACGTATGATAAGCGCTTTGCCTGCGTCTTGATATCCCATTTAACTTAGTTTGATGGCCTTCCCATGCCAATGGGTGGTGATTTTAATGCGGTGGCCGATCCAGCCCTAGATAGATATGGAGGGGGGGGGCTGTATTTTCAATCAATCTAGGTGAATCCCTTTGCTGTGTAACTTGTTGGATCTGTTGGATTTGAGGAGAATTCTTCATCCCTCGGACAGGGACTATACCCACCTGTTGAGAGCCCTTTCCTTCCAGTCGAGGATTATTTCTTACTATCCTGGGATTTGTTTGGGAAGGTGGAGTAGAATGTAATAGTGCCTTACAAAGTTTCCAATCACGCTATAATTTGGGTGAAGCTGTCCCTGGAGCGTTCTGCCTCTCGTAGGGTGATATAGAAATTTCCTAACTCTGTCACAGTGAAGCTTTTTGAGAGTTTCTGTTGACAAAGTGGTTGGATTATAGAGTTTGCAATCATATTCATGAACAGGAGCTGATTTTGTACTGGGAGACTGCTAAAGCAGTACTCCACAGAGAAATTATTAACTATTATAGCCATAAGAGTAAATCACGTAACAAAGAGCTGTAAGGGCGGGATGCAACAGACGGAAGTTCTGGATCTGGCCTGTGTGAATTACTGCTGGGCAGCACCAATAATGTAAGCTAGAAGCAAGCTGCCACAAGGGGTTGCAGCAGCCATTTTCTAAGGCAAGCCGCTAGGGGCAGGAGCGAGGGGGCTGCGCTCCTACCCCCAACAACCCTCTGGAGCACCAGGGATTAAAAGGTAGGCCCGAGGGGGGGGGGGCTACATATGACCGCTGGGGTTGGAGGTTTGGGTTGGGGAGCGATGTTGAGGTGGGGGGGGGGTTAAGCTTGGTATGGGCTGGGGGGAGGGAAGGAAGGAAGGAAGGAAGGAAGGAAGGAAGGAAGGAAGGAAGGGGACTGGGAGGGGGATCCAGCACTTTAAAAAGAGTTTTAGAGTTATGTGGGTGCCAGCCTAATATTCAGTGCCTGCACCCGCAACGCTAAGCAGCCTAATTTTAGGACAGCTTTAGAACTGTCCTAAATTAGGCCACGTGAGTGATGTAGGTGCCTGCACTGAATATTGCCAGTCACCACATAGCACCGGGCTCCTCCTCAACACTGCCCCTAGTACCACCCCTGACCTGCCCAATTTTTGTGAGGCGATATTCAGCGGCACTGCCTGATTTAGTGCTGCTGAATATCGGGGGTTAAGTGGCCCAGGGGATTTAAGTGGGCAGGAGCCTATCCTGCCCACTTAAATCACTTTGAATCTCAGACCCATAGACTTACGAAATTTCATAGTAATGTATATAACTTTATAAGTCTATGTGCTTTGAAAATGAGCCTCATAGACACCTTTCTATACCAAGTAGCCAGAATCATGGCTAAAATGTGGCCACATGCATTTATATCGGCTCCAAAGTTCATGAGAACCCTTGCTATTACTTCACCCTTCTTAGCCCTCTGCTATTTGAGGGAATAGACTTCTTACCTGTTATCACCAGTTCTCTTTATACCCTCACATCAATAGAATCCTGTCGTTCCACAAGCAACAGCTACACTAAAAATCTGTAGCTTTATCAGTGATGGCTTTATTTAGGATTATGAGGAGATAGCACAATGCATTGCCACATGTTCCCGCAACTTCTCTGTATTCTGTCAAAAGACAGAAGCAGAGAAAATGAAGGCAGATAAACCAGATGGCCTAGGCTCATCCATACCATCTACTATCCCCTCCTCTCCCTTAGAGAATCAAGTGCTTGTCCCAGATTTTCTTGAATTCAGGTACAGTCTTCATGTCCACCACCTTCACCAGGAGGCCACTCCATGCATTCACCACCCTTTCCATAAAGAAGTTTTTTCTTTAAATTACTCCTAAGCCTTTCCCCATTCACCATCATCCTATGCCTACTCATTCATTTCAGTTGAAAGAGACTCGCCTCTTGTGCATTTATGCCACACAGGTATTTAAATGTCTCCCTTCTCTCACCTTACATCCAAAGTATATATATATTGAGGTCTTTAAGTCTATCCCCTGACACTTTATGACAAAGACCACTGACCATTTTAGTAGCCACCCTCTGGACTTGCTCCATCCTGTTATCTTTTAGAAGGTGAAGTCTCTAGAATTGTGCACAATACTCTAAATGAGATCTGACCTGAGGCTTATACAGAGGGATTATCACCTTCTTTTTCCTGCTGATCATTCCTCTCCCTAAGCACCCAAGCATCCTTCTGGCTTTTGCCATTACCTTTTCTACCTGTTTGGCTACCTTAAGAGCATCAGAAATGATCACCTTCAAGTTCCATTCTTCTTTCATGCACAGAAGTACTTTACCCCCAATACTGTACTATTCCCTTCAGTTTTTGCAGCCCAGCTGCATGACCCTGCATTTTAAAGCTTAGCTGCCAAATTCTAGACTATTCTTCAAACTTTGCTAAATCTCTTCTCATGCTATTCACACTATCATGGGGTGTCTATCCTATTACAGATTTTGCTATCATCTGCAAAGAGGTAAAACCTTACCAGGCAGCCCTTCCGCAATATCACCTAGAAAAAATGCTTTAAAAAGAGCCAGTCCAAGGACCAATCCCTGTGGCACACCACTGGTAACATCCCTTTCCTCAGAGTGAACTCTGTTTACCACTACCCTCTGTCATCTTCGACTCAACTAGTTGCTAGTCACTTTAGGGCTTATGCTAAGGGCACTTAGTTTATTTTTCAGTCGCCTATGAGGAACTGTGTCCGAGGCTTTGCTAAAATCTAAGTACACCACATCTAGCACCCTCTCTTGATCCAATTGTTACTCAATCAAAGCAATCCATTGGATTCCAGAAACCTTACTATCCTGTGTTTTAGAAACATTTTCATTACTTTACTCACCAGAGAGGTCAAATTAATTGTCCTGCAGTCCAGTAGTGTAGCCAGGAATTTTCAACAAAGGGTGAATCTCAGGCTGCATTTCTCTCCCTTCTCCCTCCCACTGCATCTCTCCCTTCCCGGTCCCACATGGCTCATGCCATTCACTACCTTTCCCCCCCCCCCCCCCTCCGCTCCCTTCATAACTTAAAATCTCCTCCAGTCTTCTCCCGTTCAGCGGCAGTAGCACTCATAAGCTGCCTGCAGCCTGTACTGGGGCTTTCTTTCTGAACTGCCCCACCCCTTCACATAACAGGAAGTTGTGTCAGAAGGGGCAGGACGGTTCTGAGAGAAAACCCTGGTGTAGGTTGCAGGCAGCCTATGAGTGCCACTGGCGCTGTCTGGGCAAAGTCTGGAGGTGATTTTAAGGCAGGGGGAACAGGGGGAGGGAGAGAATAGTGAGATCTTTGCTGGGCTGGGAAGGGAATGGAGAGATGTGGTGGGAGGGACTGATGGGGAGGGGTGAGTATGCAACACACGCACCTTGAATGGATACACTACTGCTGTAGTCTCAACCTCCTCTTTATCTCTGCTTTTGTGGAGAGGGGGCTGTATCTGTCCTTCTCTAGTCCTTTGGACAATTCCAGACTCTAAAGAAGCACTGAAAAGTTCAGACAGCGGAGCTGTCAGAGCTAAATTCCTTCAGTACTCTGGGATGTATCCCATCTGGCCACTTCACTTTTTGTCTACCTAGCTCCTCACATTTGTCTTCTGCTATCCTACTCCCTGCCCTTCATCTGTGAACACAGATCTGCAATATGTACATAAGTACATAAGTAGTGCCATACTGGGAAAGACCAAAGGTCCATCTAGCCCAGCATCCTGTCACCGACAGTGGCCAATCCAGGTCAAGGGCACCTGGCACGCTCCCCAAACGTAAAAACATTCCAGACAAGTTATACCTAAAAATGCGGAATTTTTCCAAGTCCATTTAATAGCGGTCTATTAGTAGTATAAAAGAAGACTTGATTATCAGCATTTCTATTTGGTGTTTACTAAGGAAGTAGGACCAGAGAAGATGGACGGAAATAAGAATGGAAACGAAGGAGACAATCTTTTCTTTCATTCTCTATCTATGTGAGAAAAGCCTATTGATCCAGGTTCGGTATATAACCTATAAACATAAATCATAGGAAACTTGCCTTTGCGTTCCTAGTTATCTTTCATGTACTGATCATCCTTAACCGCATGCCTGATACATTTCATGAGCCCCACTTAAAACATTATATATTTAATCAACATCTGCCCAACACAGCAGAAAGAAAAGCAATAACCGTATATGACCTAATAGCTGAAATAAATATTGTATCTTGTCCAAAAGAAGTACAATTGATTTATGCTTCCGTCCCTGTGGGCTCATTCACCACTGATGGATGAAATTTGCTTAATAAAACTCTCCTACGCTGAGTGCTCAGCTGGCACCCTTCTGGTGGAGAAAATCAGTAGCTGTAAGCCCAGGTCATGCATAATCTATTCTCTTCCAGTTCTGAATACTTTACCTTTCTAATAAAATCAGACGCTCCACCTTTATTTTCTTTATAGGATAACCTCCCCGCCCCCCCCCCCCCCCCACACACACACATACACAAACGTGTTTCAATTCCAATTTCAAATAATAATTGCATTAGCAATACTCCCAAAGGAACAAATGGTCACAAGTTGACTTCATGATTGTTTGAATGACTGAAATCTTTTGCAGAAAAAGACACTAGGATATGATTGGCCATATCACAGCTTGCTCCATTTTGACAGCATGATAAATTCGGCTTTACCCCTGTCCCTTTGTTCTGTCCTCCCTCCTTGTGCTTAGCTTTCAAGCTTACAGTGGGGGAAATAAGTATTTGATCCCTTGCTGATTTTGTAAGTTTGCCCACTGACAAAGACATGAGCAGCCCATAATTGAAGGGTAGGTTATTGGTAACAGTGAGAGATAGCACATCACAAATTAAATCCGGAAAATCACATTGTGGAAAGTATATGAATTTATTTGCATTCTGCAGAGGGAAATAAGTATTTGATCCCCCACCAACCAGTAAGAGATCTGGCCCCTACAGACCAGGTAGATGCTCCAAATCAACTCGTTACCTGCATGACAGACAGCTGTCGGCAATGGTCACCTGTATGAAAGACACCTGTCCACAGACTCAGTGAATCAGTCAGACTCTAACCTCTACAAAATGGCCAAGAGCAAGGAGCTGTCTAAGGATGTCAGGGACAAGATCATACACCTGCACAAGGCTGGAATGGGCTACAAAACCATCAGTAAGACGCTGGGCGAGAAGGAGACAACTGTTGGTGCCATAGTAAGAAAATGGAAGAAGTACAAAATGACTGTCAATCGACAAAGATCTGGGGCTCCACGCAAAATCTCACCTCGTGGGGTATCCTTGATCATGAGGAAGGTTAGAAATCAGCCTACAACTACAAGGGGGGAACTTGTCAATGATCTCAAGGCAGCTGGGACCACTGTCACCACGAAAACCATTGGTAACACATTACGACATAACGGATTGCAATCCTGCAGTGCCCGCAAGGTCCCCCTGCTCCGGAAGGCACATGTGACGGCCCGTCTGAAGTTTGCCAGTGAACACCTGGATGATGCCGAGAGTGATTGGGAGAAGGTGCTGTGGTCAGATGAGACAAAAATTGAGCTCTTTGGCATGAACTCAACTCGCCGTGTTTGGAGGAAGAGAAATGCTGCCTATGACCCAAAGAACACCGTCCCCACTGTCAAGCATGGAGGTGGAAATGTTATGTTTTGGGGGTGTTTCTCTGCTAAGGGCACAGGACTACTTCACCGCATCAATGGGAGAATGGATGGGGCCATGTACCGTACAATTCTGAGTGACAACCTCCTTCCCTCCGCCAGGGCCTTAAAAATGGGTCGTGGCTGGGTCTTCCAGCACGACAATGACCCAAAACATACAGCCAAGGCAACAAAGGAGTGGCTCAGGAAGAAGCACATTAGGGTCATGGAGTGGCCTAGCCAGTCACCAGACCTTAATCCCATTGAAAACTTATGGAGGGAGCTGAAGCTGCGAGTTGCCAAGCGACAGCCCAGAACTCTTAATGATTTAGAGATGATCTGCAAAGAGGAGTGGACCAAAATTCCTCCTGACATGTGTGCAAACCTCATCATCAACTACAGAAGACGTCTGACCGCTGTGCTTGCCAACAAGGGTTTTGCCACCAAGTATTAGGTCTTGTTTGCCAGAGGGATCAAATACTTATTTCCCTCTGCAGAATGCAAATAAATTCATATACTTTCCAAAATGTGATTTTCCGGATTTAATTTGTGATGTGCTATCTCTCACTGTTACCAATAACCTACCCTTCAATTATGGGCTGCTCATGTCTTTGTCAGTGGGCAAACTTACAAAATCAGCAAGGGATCAAATACTTATTTCCCCCACTGTATATAACTCCCTGGCTGTCAAAGGTATGATTTGGATACCAGAGTTCCTTTCCAGGAAAGGGGAAATTAATAGATATTACTCCAAGGCCATACTGATACAGTCACAAATTCACAGGTAGCCCGCAAGCATCAGTATCTAACCACTGACTGCTGTTGCTAGGAGTTGTCTTTACTTAAACGGAGAGAGACGATCAATTGGGATAATCTGACCACAAGCACATTTCATATAAGGCACCCCTGCTTCTCACAGTACGGTAATCTTCAGAAATAGTTTCTCCTAATACATATTGCAGTTCTGCACAGGGAGGGTGATTTCATGACATGTGCAGGCAGACAAGTTACACTATTGAAAACGTTTTAAATTTTATTTTAAAGGCATTTAAAATAAAATTTAAAACATTTTCAATAGCATAACTTGTAAAAATTTAAGGCCCGATATTCAAAGTGATTTAAGTGGACAGGAGAGGCTTCTGCTCCTTAAATCATGCTCAGCCAACTGGCCATCAATATTCAGTGGCACATAACCGGGCAGTGCCACTGAATATCAGCACTAATCAGCCATTTTGGGTCTGGGCTGCACAGGGGCATTGTGGGGGCAGAGGCAGAGAAGAGCTGACAGTTATGGGGAAGAGAGCAATATTTAGTTCCGAGGTCTCTATTGCTAAGCAGGCATATAGGACCGCACAAAAAGCAGTCCTGACTAAGCCCACTTAGCTATAGGAGTGCTGAATACTGGTACATATTGAAGACACATCCCTTCAAAACTGTTTATAATTTGTCATAAGGATCGATGGCCATCATCTGACATCGTAGCATTTGTTTGTTGTCCTTATTATCAGTTGGAATGATAACTGTACAAACTTGAGAATGTATTACTAGTTTGTTGTTTCTTCATTTATTGTTTAGCTGAAAATTTTTTTTTTTGTAATTTTATTACCTTTTCTTCCTTCACTGTTCTTTCTTTTCTTTCGTCTTCTATGAAAATTGACATTCCTTTTCTTTTTCTCTTCATTTTTTAGTCTGTACACTGCCTTGTGTGCTCACCAGTCAGGTGGTATAGAAATGACTTCATAAACATAAACACCCACATAACTTCCAGGTATTGACCTGTAGGTGGCAGATGAACTCTCTTCCCTCCCAGTCCCCAGGCAAACTTCAGATCTCCCTCCTGCTTCTAAGTCTTCGATCCCCTCCTGTCCCCCAGACAAGTTTCCAATCACCTCTCTTGACCCCCTGACAAGTTTCCAGTCCCCTCCCATCGGGCCCCCTGATAAGTCTCTGATCTTCTTCATGGCTCCCCTTCCCAGCCCTACCCTCAAGTTCCAGAAGGCCTCCCTGGACCTACCTGAACTGACTTGGTGGTCTAGTGGTCAGTAGGGTCAGAGGTGAACCGTACTTGCTCTTGCCTCTGGTAGCATCTGGTTGAAAATGGCTGCTGTGACCTCTAGCACTAGTCTTGAGGTAGTAAATTTAGAAAATTACCCCCTAAACTGATGAGCTGAAACTATTAGGTATATTTACTTTGTCCTCATGGTGAAACTCTAGGCACACTGTAGCTCTGGATATGGATATACACTACACGGCATTGTGCTAAGGCTTCCAGGTCGTTATTGAGAGGTTTCATTTACAATGTGAGCGTTTTCTATCTGTACTGATGGGGGGGGGGGGGGGGGTACTTGCTACTGGTAGTAGGAAGGATGCTGCAGATATCCTGAGGGTAGCTGCTGTGATTTCTAGTTCAATTGGAACCAGGCTAAGTATGGAAAAAATACCCTGAATGTGTCCCTTATTTTTACACACCTGAGGTGGTTGGCCAGTTGTCCTTATGGCCAATGGGGACAGCCCATTCAATCATGTGTATAGATTTGCAAAATTCATTGGCTTTTACCTTAGTCCACTTGTTTCTGAATGTTCTACACCTTATCACCCCTTCCTTCTTCTTGGTGACTTCAGCCTCCCCCTTCTAATATTTTTACCTTTTTTTCTTGCTCTGACTCGCTCGTTGGGGCTTTCGCAAAATGTTTCACTATTCACCCATAAGGCTGACACCTTTGGACTTTGTTTTCACTAGCACATCACTCCACGACCTTCCTCATTCCTCCTTACATTCATTTCCTGTTCCTGGTCAGACCACCTGTTGTTGTATTTTCACCTTCCTCCCCTTCCCCTTCCACCTCTTCCACCCCCCCCCCTCGGTTAACTCTTTCTGCCCCCTCAATGATTCCAATGTCTCTTGTATTTCTGCCTCTGCCATTGCTCTTCCCCTGCTTTGCTTTCCCCTCATTATCCATTGACTCTTGAGCCTCTGTGCTCGACAGCTTGCTCTCTGCAATTCTTGAACAACATACCCCCATTCCGCTTTCGCTCCTTGCCCTAGTACTCCCCGACCCTGCGTCTCCTCCATTCTCACCCACATAAGTACATAAGTATTGCCATACTGGGACAGACCAAAGGTCCATCAAGCCCAGCATCCTGTTTCCAACAGTGGCCAATACAGGTCACAAATACCTGGCAAGATCCCATAAAAAGTACGAAACGTTTTATGCTACTTATCCCAGAACTATTTTCCCCAAGTCCAATTTAATAATGGTCTATGGACTTTTCCTTTAGGAAGTCATCCAAACCTTTTTTTTAAACCCCGCTAAGCTAACCACCTTTATCACATTCTCTGGCAACGAATTCCAGAGTTTAATTACAAATTGAGTTTTAAATGTACTACTTTGTAGCTTCATCGCATGCCCCCTAGTCCTAGTATTTTTGGAAGGAGTAAGCAGACACTTCACGTCTACCCGTTCCACTCCACTCATTATTTTATAGACCTCTATTATATCTCCCCTCAGCCGTCTTTTCTCCAAGCTGAAGAGCCCTAGCCGCTTCAGCCTTTCCTCATAGGGAAGTCCCACCCCCTTTATCATTTTCGTCGCCCTTCTCTGCACCTTTTCTAATTCCACTATATCTTTTTTGAGATGCGGTGACCAGAATTGAACATAATATTCAAGGTGCGGTCGCACCATGGAGCAATACAAAGGCATTATAACGCTAGAAGAAAAATATCTAGCAGTGCCAAAGATGTTTTTCTTCCAGCGAATTGACACATATTCACTGATCAGGGCTTTCTGAGATTTTAAGAACCATGCTTCTGAGACATTATTGGTCTTTCACACATTGAACTCATGCTGTGCAGAGATTGCATACATTAATATACACTGAATCGCCAGACTCCTGAGGCAGGCGCCTATGCGCCGAAACACGGCTGCTGTGTCAAGTCTTTTGATGTTTCCTAATAAATATTTTATGCAAGGATCATCTTGTCTCCCTTGTTTGTTTTGGAAGAGCCACCCTTCTACCCTGCTCCTTGGTTTGCTGTACTACAGTCGTAGGGACTGATGTTCCTCCACTTTCTGTTGTCGTACCTCACATGTAACTGCTTAACTGCCTATCTAACTGTTATGTACACCGCTTAGGTATCTGTTCTCATTATTGTAAACTGCTTAGTTGCCTATATGAAGGCACTTTAGTAGTACCTCAAATGTACATACATACATTCATACATAAAATATTGATTTTTTTGATGCATCAGACCCAAAAAGCCACAAATTGGCAAAATTGAGGGTCAGCCCACTTGTCCATAAGACCATCCATCCATATCACCCCTCACTTTCCAAATTGCTTAGTCAAGTCAGGAGACAGGCACCCAGAATCATTCCAGAGCATGGATGTGTAGACCCTTATTCAAGGTACTGTTAATTGAGTGATCAAAGGAACTCCCCACCTTCACACCTTTAGCAGCTGGGCAGACTGCAGAATCCTGTTTCAGGATTCAAACCCCAGCTCCTTCGCAAAACTGTACACAGTGCTGTCATTGACTTGCCAGACCAACCCTCTAGTTTGGATTCCAGATGAATGATAAATGATTTTAAAAAATTGTTTTAAGTGGTACTTCTGCCATGAAAGCAAAAATCCCTAGTTCCTCCAGTTCATCCAGGGAATAAATGTCTCCTGTGCCATTTCCTGAGTCTTTCTGAGTGCATTATCACTTAAATAGTGAGACTTTTTAAAGGGTTTCTGTCACAGAAGCCATTTACCCTAATGAGGATGAAATAAATATCACAGCAGAAATTGTTAGCCAAAGCACTTGTCTTTTTACCAAGCTAAATAAATTATCTAGAAAAGGGCTCTGTATAATGTATATAAGGGAAATGGGACTTAATATACTGCCTTACTGAAGTTTTTGCAACTACATTCAAAGCAGTTTACATATATTCAGGTACTTATTTTGTACCAGGGGCAATGGAGGGTTAAGTGACTTGCCCAGAGTCACAAGGAGCTGTAGTGGGAATTGAACTCCGTTCGCCAGGATCAAAGTCCATTGCACTAACCACTAGGCTACTCCTCCACTAGTGACATTCCATGTAGAAGCCTGCCCTTGCAGATCGGCAACGCGGCCGCGCAGGCTTCTGTTTCTGTGAGTCTGATGTCCTGCACGTACGTGCAGGACGTCAGACTCACAGAAACAGAAGCCTGCGCGGCCGCATTGCTAATCTGCAAGGGCAGGCTTCTACATGGAATGTTGCTAGTGGAATAGCAACATTAACATTCCATGTAGAATCTCAAATAGTAGCAACAGAATCTCAATAGTAGCAACATTCCATCTAGAATCTACAAATAGTTTCAACATTCCATGTAGAACCTCAAATAGGGAAAGGGAACTGGGACTTGATATACTGCCTTTCTGAGGTTTTTGCAACTACATTCAAAGTGGTTTACATATATTCAGGTACTTATTTTGTACCAGGGGCAATAGAGGGTTAGGTGACTTGCCCAGAGTCACAAGGAGCTGCAGTGGGATCGAACTCCGTTCCCCAGGATCAATGTCCATTGCACTAACCACTAGGTTACTCCTCCACTAGAGACATTCCATGTAGAAGCCTGCCCTTGCAGATCGGCAACGTGGCCGCGTTGCCGATCTGCAAGGGCAGGCTTCTACATGGAATGTTGCTAATGGAATAGCAACATTAACATTCCATGTGGAATCTCAAATAGTAGCAACAGAATCTCAATAGTAGCAACATTCCATCTAGAATCTACAAATAATTTCAACATTCCATGTAGAACCTCAAATAGGGAAAGGGAACTGGGACTTGATATACTGCCTTTCTGAGGTTTTTGCAACTACATTCAAAGTGGTTTACATATATTCAGGTACTTATTTTGTACCAGGGGCAAAGGAGGGTTAGGTGACTTGCCCAGAGTCACAAGGAGCTGCAGTGGGATCGAACTCCGTTCCCCAGGATCAAAGTCCATTGCACTAACCACTAGGCTACTCCTCCACTAGCGACATTCCATGTAGAAGCCTGCCCTTGCAGATCGGCAACGTGGCCGCGTTGCCGATCTGCAAGGGCAGGCTTCTACATGGAATGTTGCTAATGGAATAGCAACATTAACATTCCATGTAGAATCTCAAATAGTAGCAACAGAATCTCAATAGTAGCAACATTCCATCTAGAATCTACAAATAGTTTCAACATTCCATGTAGAACCTCAAATAGGGAAAGGGAACTGGGACTTGATATACTGCCTTTCTGAGGTTTTTGCAACTACAATGTGGACAATGGGGAGCCGGTTGATATTGTATATCTGGATTTTCAGAAGGCGTTTGACAAAGTGCCGCACGAAAGACTCCTGAAGAAATTGCAGAGTCATGGAATCGGAGGTAGGGTATTATTATGGATTAAGAACTGGTTGAAAGATAGGAAGCAGAGAGTAGGATTGCGTGGCCAGTATTCTCAGTGGAGGAGGGTAGTTAGTGGGGTCCCGCAGGGGTCTGTGCTGGGTCCGTTGCTTTTTAATGTATTTATAAATGACCTAGAGATGGGAATAACTAGTGAGGTAATTAAATTCGCCGATGACACAAAATTATTCAGGGTCGTCAAGTCGCAGGAGGAATGTGAACGATTACAGGAGGACCTTGCGAGACTGGGAGAATGGGCGTGCAAGTGGCAGATGAAGTTCAATGTTGACAAGTGCAAAGTGATGCATGTGGGTAAGAGGAACCCGAATTATAGCTACGTCTTGCAAGGTTCCGCGTTAGGAGTTACGGATCAAGAAAGGGATCTGGGTGTCGTCGTCGATGATACGCTGAAACCTTCTGCTCAGTGTGCTGCTGCGGCTAGGAAAGCGAATAGAATGTTGGGTGTTATTAGGAAGGGTATGGAGTCCAGGTGTGCGGATGTTATAATGCCGTTGTATCGCTCCATGGTGCGACCGCACCTGGAGTATTGTGTTCAGTACTGGTCTCCGTATCTCAAAAAAGATATAGTAGAATTGGAAAAGGTACAGCGAAGGGCGACGAAAATGATAGTGGGGATGGGACGACTTTCCTATGAAGAGAGGCTGAGAAGGCTAGGGCTTTTCAGCTTGGAGAAGAGACGGCTGAGGGGAGATATGATAGAAGTGTATAAAATAATGAGTGGAATGGATCGGGTGGATGTGAAGCGACTGTTCACGCTATCCAAAAATACTAGGACTAGAGGGCATGAGTTGAAGCTACAGTGTGGTAAATTTAAAACGAATCGGAGAAAATTTTCTTCACCCAACGTGTAATTAGACTCTGGAATTCATTGCCGGAGAACGTGGTACGGGCGGTTAGCTTGACGGAGTTTAAAAAGGGGTTAGATAGATTCCTAAAGGACAAGTCCATAGACCGCTATTAAATGGACTGGAAAAATTCCTCATTTTTAGGTATAACTTGTCTGGAATGTTTTTACGTTTGGGGAGCGTGCCAGGTGCCCTTGACCTGGATTGGCCACTGTCGGTGACAGGATGCTGGGCTAGATGGACCTTTGGTCTTTCCCAGTATGGCACTACTTATGTACTTATGTACTTATGTACATTCAAAGTGATTTACATATATTCAGGTACTTATTTTGTACCAGGGGCAATAGAGGGTTAGGTGACTTGCCCAGAGTCACAAGGAGCTGCAGTGGGATCGAACTCCGTTCCCCAGGATCAATGTCCATTGCACTAACCACTAGGTTACTCCTCCACTAGAGACATTCCATGTAGAAGCCTGCCCTTGCAGATCGGCAACGTGGCCGCGTTGCCGATCTGCAAGGGCAGGCTTCTACATGGAATGTTGCTAATGGAATAGCAACATTAACATTCCATGTGGAATCTCAAATAGTAGCAACAGAATCTCAGTAGTAGCAACATTCCATCTAGAATCTACAAATAGTTTCAACATTCCATGTAGAACCTCAAATAGGGAAAGGGAACTGGGACTTGATATACTGCCTTTCTGAGGTTTTTGCAACTACATTCAAAGTGGTTTACATATATTCAGGTACTTATTTTGTACCAGGGGCAATGGAGGGTTAAGTGACTTGCCCAGAGTCACAAGGAGCTGCAGTGGGAATTGAACTCAGTTCCCCGGGATCAAAGTCCACTGCACTAACCACTAGGCTACTAAGCATCATACACTGCTGCTGCTTCTTGTCATAATCTAGGTTTATTCTGCAAATAAAGGTATTCTCAGAGAATAGTGGGAGGGGCTACACAGGTCAGGAGGGGCAGTGTGAGGGAAGGGGCAAGAACAGGAGAGAAGGGATTCAATTATGGGCAGATGATCAAAAGCCCCACGCTGTTCCAAACAGCGCTCTAAACATAGCGCTGGCACAGCGCGGGGCTTTACCGCACCTATGATCAGAGATAATTGCATGCAAATTTAAACACGCAATTCTCTCTGATCATGGGGCAGAAATGTGGGAGGATTGTGCCAGAGCATGCGCTCAGGCACAATCCTCCCGCACTTGTTTGACAGGTCTGGGCTGTCAAAAGCCCAGGCCTGTCAAACATAGGGGCTGGAGGTCCATGGGACCACCAGACCCCCAACTACTCCCGCCCCGAGCCAAGTGAAATACCTGAGTGTGCCCCGCTGTAGTGCATTTTCACGAATGATAAATGTGTTAGTACTTACTGCTGCTTAGTAAAAGGACCTCTAAGTTTGTTTTTTCATTTTTTTTTTTTGTATCAGTGTTTTTATGTCATTATGAAATGGCAACACATCTCTACTTATTTAGGTATTCTTTCTTATGTGATGATTTTTTTTTATACAGGGTCTTCTACTAGAGGTTAGTGCATGTTATTTGGTCTTTTTGCCCACTACGGTAAAAAGGGCTGCAGCGCGTGGCAAAAATGGCTCCCCGCCGCTACTGCAGGGCCCTTTTTACTGCAGCTTGGTAAAAGGACATGTATACCCTGGAGGAAAGGAGAAACAGGGGTGATATGATACAGACGCTCAAACATTTGAAAGGCATTAATCCGCATACGAACCTTTTCCGTAGATGGGAAGGCGGTAGAACTAGAGGACATGAAATGAAATTGAAGGGGAGCAGACTCAAGAAAAATGTCAGGAAGTATTTTTTCACAGAGAGAGTGGTGGATACTTGGAATGCCCTCCCGCAGGAGGTGGTGGAGATGAAAACGGTAACGGAATTCAAAAATGCGTGGAATAAACATAAAGGAATCCTGTTCAGAAGGAATGGATCCTCAGAAGCTTAGCCGACATTGGGTGGCAGAGCCGGGGGTGGGAGGCGGGGCTAGTGGTTGGGAGGTGGAGCTAGTGCTGGGCAGACTTCTACGGTCTGTGCCCTGAAAATGGCAGAAACAAATCAAGGTCAGGTATACACAAAAAGTAGCACATATGAGTTTATCTTGTTGGGCAGACTGGATGGACCGTGCAGGTCTTTTTCTGCCGTCATCATCTACTTTATGCTCCATCTTTGCTTGTACCCAACGCTGCCTATGAAGATGTTTTATTGCGTATTGTGTTGACATTGTAAGTAGTATGCTATGCTGTACTCTGTTATTTGACTATTTTTACTGCTATAATTGTCTATTGCTTATGTTTGATTTATTCTTACTGTACATCGCCTTGAGTGAATGCCTTCAAAAAGGTGGTAAATAAATTCAAATACATAAAATAAATGTGTTAATCTTTAGTAAAAGTCCCCCATAATGAAGTACAAGAGAGAGGTGTGCCGCCCCCCTCCCCAATTTGTTTTGTTTTATTTTGTTTGGCCTTTTAAAAATATTTTCATGTGCTATGTTCCTTTTTTGTTTTGTTATGCATATACATTTGTGCTTGTATGAATTCATATTTCTACATGCATAAAATTGATTTGCAGGCATAAAAAAACTATTTTCATAATAAAGTGTACACACATCAAAGAAATACAACAAAAGACTTCACATGATGAGTACAAGGGAAAAGTGAAGGTTTACCTTTCACATCCTGCATCATGGCATTTAATTGCCAAATTGACTCTGGAGAGGTTTCTCTTTCGTGGCTATTGCTTTTTTATCAGCTCCCTGAGACTTCACTGAATCCCAACACCTGTGCAAACCTCCCCTGTTTTGCCAAAAATATATAGTAGTAATAAATGCATCAACTTCCACCAGAATAGTAGTTGCCAACATGCCTACCAGAGGGGCTCTTGTCTCAACTTCTTTGAATGTTCAGCCTGCTCCAGTGGGAGAGGAAGTTACCAGCCCTATACTTTTGGCAGGCCAAGTTTCAAGGAGTTGTTTAATTAAACCAGATATTGTGTTCCTTCTGGGCTGTCATTGGCACCCTGGAGTATTTCTGCTTTTCTTCTTCTTATTATTATTATTAATGATAATAATAATTTTAATAATAATAATAATTTGGATAGAGCTCGTGCCTTTTTAGTAGTAGATCAAGGCCAGCACCAACCCAAGAGTATCTGACAACCTGAGTGAACCTTCAGCCATGTGCCTCCTACCAAAGCATAGATCAAGGCTCCCCCTCATGGCCAGCAACTTCCCTTTCTTTCCTTATCCCTCCGTAGTTCAGAATCTGCCTTTCTCTACCTCCCTACTCCAAGGTGACCAGCATCTTTCTTCTTCCTTACCTCACTCCAAGGTGTTCAGCCTCTCCCTTACCCCTCCCCCAATATATCCAGCACCTTTCTGCTTTTCTACTTCCTGCTTTCTGTGGTGTTAAGCATCTCTCCTCCTTCCCCAAAGTGTTCAGCATCTTCCATTTCCCCCCCCCCCAAATGTTCAACATTTTCCCTTTACTTCCGAGATGTTTAGCACCTGCCCTTCCCCACCTCAGCCTCGCCAACAATGTGTCCAGCATCTCCCATTCACTATTTTTCCTTCCTGAAGTGTCCAGCATCTTCCTCCATCTCTCACCTGAGATGTATAGCATCTTTCCTCTCTTCAAGTATCCAGCATCCCCTTACCAAGATATTCAGCATCTTCTTTCCCTGCCTGAGGTGCCTAGCCTCTCTCTGATAATAGTGCACAGCCATAAAAAGCAGAATACTGTATTGACAAGTTAATGCCACAATTGTGAATGTTTTTTTAAAGGTTATGTCTTAGAAGGGTCCTGGAGGTCTAGTGGCTTCTTTGCGGGCAGGAAAGAACCCCACTCTTTTCTGCCCGCTATTGCTTCTGTGCCTGGCACCGCCGTGTTTTCAAAATGGCTGCCGAGACTTACTACGGTAGTCTCACGGGTCTCGACAGTCTCACGAGACTGCAACAGAAAGTCTCAGCAGCCATTTTTAAAACACGACAGTGCCACCGGCAGAGTAGCAGCAGCGGACTGGAAAGAGTGGGATCCTTTCCTACCCCCACAGGGGTCACTAGTCCACCAGAGCTCTTCAAGGTAAGACTTGGAAGAGCTGTAATGTGTGGTGGCGGTGGCAGTGGGCAACCAGGCAGATCCTCTGGGCCCTCGGGCACTGCCCGGTTGCACGAATGCTCAGTCTGCCCCAACGTGAACCCTTACTGCCTACAAAATGTGTGGTAAGATTCCACCATTTTACCCCAACAGTAAAACTGACTTTACTGTATGACAAAGACCCGCTAAGTGTGCATGAAGGCCAATTTTTACCACTGTTTGGTAAAAGGGCCCATCAGTTTTTATCTGAGGCAACAAAAAGTTATATGACTTGCCCAAGATCACAAGGAGCTGCAGTGAGACTTGAAATAGGTACCCCTGGTTCTCAGCCTGCTGCTCTAACCATTAGGCTACTTCTCCACTAGGGATGGGCTGTTGTTTGCAACTACACCAAGTGGAAGAACGATCAGTCCCTACGTGCTTCAGCGAGAGAGAGTCAAGGCAGTAGGGTAGATAGGCTTTTCCGAAAGACCAAGGGAGATAACAGTTGAAGAAGGTGATCTTTATTGAACCAACTCAAATGACTCAACACAGCTGCTGTGTTTTGGCATCAAAACAGAGTCTGGTGATGTTGATTGTACAAAGTGACAATGATTCCAAGATCACATACAACTTTAAAAGGATAAAGTAGATCCAAAGTCTGTAGAGACGCTTGAAATTTCTGTCAGCTAAACGCCAAGAGAAAAAGGTTGTATGTGATTTTGGAATCAATGCTCACTTCTATACAATGAAGCAGGTGTTTTGACACCGAAACAAAGCAGCTGAGTCATTTGAGTTGGTTCAATAAAGATCACCTTTTTGAACTGTTGTCTCCCTTGGCCTGTTGTTTGCAACAATATAGGAAATGTCAGCAAAATATCCTCTGTTTTTGCAAGAAAATTAGCAGAAAAAAACGCCTTTTCTGTTTACTCTTTGCCAATAATAGTTTGCATTATTTGGAAATATTTTACCCTCTTTCTGAAATGGTGCTCCCTCTTTCCATACACCCCTGGATTCTGTAAATGAGGAACACATTTCTGCTTGCAAAATTGCATGCTGTTCTGAGATGCATGTGCAACTAAATTGGCTAATGAGCCAATTAGCACAATAATTGGATGCTAACAATCAATTATTGACATTAATTGGCAACAGTTTGAATTTGTTTGCGCATCTTGCTAAGCACCATTCTATAAAGATCTGCATGCAAATCTTATAGCGTGCAACTTGAAAGGGGGTGTGGCCATGGGAGGGGCATGGTCAGGTCAGGGTATTCGCTAAAGATATGCACAATATTACTAAATACTGGGAAAGTTGGTGTAAATCCTCAGTCCCAAAGTTTGGCACAGAAATTGACTCTAAGTGCCATTTTATAAATAGCACCCAACTTGGAGCACCATTTATAGAATAGCACTCCAAGCACATTTTTTGTGCCATTTTTTGAGCACCGTTTACTGAATCTAGTTCACGGTGTGCACCATTTCCATAGAGTGCATGCTATTATCAGAAACTGGCAAAATGTATCAAAGAAGAAACAGGAGAGTACCTCTACATAGATCAGAACAGGTTCCGAAGGAGTAGAGGATGACACATGACTTCACACGTATAGGGAGAACAGAAAATCTTTATTCAAAGCACCAAACTTGACCCAACATGGGTCTGTGTTTCGGCGGAGAGCACTGCCTGCATCAGGTGTCAGATAGAATTGCTCAGCATGACAAAGATCCTACATGTGGTGCTATGGAAGAGAAGGCTGCTGCATAACATTAAAAAAAAATCTTTCAAATTTCAGTAGGCAAATCACTTATTTACTCTTTCTAAAAATGCTAGGACTAGGGGGCACGTAATTAAGCTACTAAATAGTAAATTTAAAACAAATCAGAGAAAATATTTCTTCACTCAACGTGTAATAACTCTGGAATTTGTTGCCAGAGAATCTAGTAAAAGTAGTTAGCTTAGGGTTTTAAAAAGGTTTGGATAATTTCCTAAAAAAAAAAGTTCATAAGCCATTATTAGTATGGACTTGGGAAAATCCACTGCTTAGTTCTAGAATCAGCAACCTAAAATCTGTTTTACTCTTTTGGGATCGTGCCAGGAACTTGTGACCTAGATTGGCCACTGTTGGAAACAGGATACTGGGCTTGATGGACTTTCGATCTGTCCCAGTATAGCAATGTTTATGTTCTTATGTTTTTAACACTGTCAGTTGGATGCCTATCTGTTGCATTTAGGCACACCTATTTAACATAGTAACATAGTAGATGATGGCAGAAAAAGACCTGCACGGTCCATCCAGTCTGCCCAACAACATAACTCATATTTGCTACTTTTTGTGTATACCCTACTTTGATTTGTACCTGTGCTGTTCAGGGCACAGACCGTATAAGTCTGCCCAGCACTATCCCCGCCTCCCAACCACCAGTCCCGCCTCCCAACCACCGGCTCTGGCACAGACCGTATAAGTCTGCCCAGCACTATCCTCGCCTCCCAACCACCAGCCCCGCCTCCCAGCCATCGGCTCTGGCACAGACCGTACAAGTCTGCCCAGCACTATCCCCGCCTCCCAACCACCAGCCCCGCCTCCCGATCTTGACTAAGCTCCTGAGGATCCATTCCTTCGGCACATGATTCCTTTATGCTTATCCCACGCACGTCTTGTAACGCAAATCCCATACCATTCTCGTAGCTTTTCTTTGCACCGCTTCAATTCTTTTTACATCCTTAACAAGATACGGCCTCCAAAACTGAACACAATACTCCAGGTGGGGCCTCACCAATGACTTATACAGGGGCATCAACACCCCCTTTCTTCTGCTGGTCACTCCTCTCTCTATACAGCCTAACAACCTTCTAGCTACGGCCACCGCCTTGTCACACTGCTTCGTCGCCTTCAAATCCTCAGATACTATCACCCCAAGATCCCTCTCTCCGCCCGTACCTATCAGACTCTCCCTGCCTAACACATATGTCTCCCATGGATTTCTATTCCCTAAGTGCATCACTTTGCATTTCTTCGCATTGAATTTTAATTGCCAAACCTTAGACCATTCTTCTAGTTTCCTCAGATCCTTTTTCATGTTTTCCACTCCCTCCCGGGTGTTCACTCTGTTACAGATCTTAGTATCATCCGCAAATAGGCAAACTTTACCTTCTAACCCTTCGGCAATGTCACTCACAAATATATTGAACAGAATCGGCCCAAGCACCGATCCCTGAGGCACTCCACTACTCACCTTTCCCTCTTCCGAGCGAATTCCATTCACCACCACCCTTTGGCGTCTGTCCGTCAACCAGTTCCTAATCCAGTTCACCACATCAGGTCCTATCTTCAGCCCATCCAGTTTATTTAAGAGCCTCCTGTGGGGAACCGTGTCAAAAGCTTTGCTGAAATCTAAGTAGATTACGTCCATAGCTCGTCCCTGATTCAATTCTCCAGTCACCCAATCAAAGAACTCAATGAGATTCGTTTGGCACGATTTCCCTTTGGTAAAACCATGTTGTCTCGGATCTTGCAACTTATTGGCTTCCAGGAAATTCACTATCCTTTCCTTCAGCATCGCTTCCATTACTTTCCCAATAACCGAAGTGAGGCTTACCGGCCTGTAGTTTCCAGCTTCTTCCCTATCACCACTTTTGTGAAGAGGGACCACCTCTGCCATTCTCCAATCCCTCGGAACCTTTCCCGTCTGCAAGGATATATTAAACAAATCTTTAAGAGGACCCGCCAAAACCTCTCTGAGCTCCCTCAATACCCTGGGGTGGATCCCGTCCGGTCCCATGGCTTTGTCCACCTTTAGCTTTTCAAGTTGTTGATACACACTTTCTTCCGTGAATGGTGCTCTATCCACTTCATTCTCATTTGTACTATTTCCAGTCCATCGCGGTCCTTCTCCATGTCGCGTGCTCAAGGACCTTGGCAGACGGTCAGGCTTCTTCCCCGGGAGCACTGGGTTCGTGAGTCCTTGGGCCACTACCGTGGAGCGGCAGTGGCAGGCAAGATCACCTTCAAGGTAGAGATGAGACAAGACTGGACCGGAACCCCGTACTGGAGTTCTACACAGGAATACACGGAACTGGAACGCACCGGACGAGTGCGCACTGGAGTGGAGCCCGCTGGACTGGAACACACTGGAGTTGCCCCACTGGACTGGAACATACAGGAGTGAAACCCGCTGGACTGGAACACACTGGAGCGGAACCCACGAGACCGGAACCTGCTGGACTGGAACACACTGGACCTAGGCTTCACCTACGCTTAACCACCTTTCCCCGAGGGTTGAGCCCTCAGGTTCGGGCGGCCGGCAGGACTTACAGAAAAACCAGAACTGGAACTTGCAAGCCGGAACAGCAGGAATGAGGATCCAGGAGTGCCCCCAGGCACCTAGGCGAAGGCAGGGCAGACAGGCAGGGAATGTCCGGGTTCCGGCAGTAGGCAGGTTAAAGCAATGGTCAAGTCAAGGAACAAGACTAAGGCTGGAGCTTCAGTATCACGGAGTACTGGCAACAGACTGAACAAGGGCTGAAGCTCCAGAAGCAAAAGAAACACACACGGATAACCAGCAGGCTAAACACAATGACTAGTAAACTGTACCCAAGCTAGTAGGAAAGCTATGCCCAAGCAAACCAGTCATACACAAGAAACATACTCTAAGCAACTCAGGAAAACTAGTAAAGCTATACACAAGCTAACAAACAAAGCTGTGCCCAAGCTAACAAGTCATACACTGGAAACATACACAGAGCAAACTCAGGAGACTTAGTAAAGCTATACACCAGCTAACAAACAAAGCTGTGCCCAAGCTAACAAGTCATACACTGGAAACATACACAGAGCAAACTCAGGAGACTTAGTAAAGCTATACACCAGCTAACAACCAAAGCTGTGCCCAAGCTAACAAGTCATACACTGGAAACATACACAGAGCAAACTCAGGAGAACTAGTAAGCTATACACCAGCTAACAAACAAAGCTGTGCCCAAGCTAACTAGACAAACATAGAAACTCACACAGAGCAAACAATGTAGCAGTGAACAGAGCACTCCACATACCAGGGCCCTTAGACGAAATGCAAAGGCCAGGGCTGTAGTCTCTAAGTGATTAATAAAGCCCTTCCACACCAGAGGCACAGCTGCAGCAATCATCTTGCATCCAAACAGAGGCTTGACACACAGAGAAGTCAGCCCAGCGGGAGCCATCTTGGATATTGGCATAGAGGAGTCGGCGGCAGCCATCTTGGAAGAGGCATAGCCCACACAGGTGAGGTTCAGTAGGGCAATCAGCACACAGAGCCAGAGAGAAACTAAGACAGAGACAGACAAAGAGACAAGCAGAAGCCAGCACAGCCACTGACTCCCAGAAACAGGGTAAGTCTGAGGGTGGTCACGGCCACAGACGTGACACTCTAGGATTTTCTTCTGTGAAAACAGAACAAAAGTATCTATTTAGCAAATTTGCTTTTTCTTCATCATTTTCCACATAGTGGTTCGCAGTATCTTTTAGTCTCACAATTCCCTTTTTAGTCATTCTCCTTTCACTAATATACCTGAAGAAAGTTTTGTCACCCCTCCTTACATTTCTAGCCATTTGTTCTTCCGCTTGCACTTTTGCCAGTCGTATCTCTCTCTTGGCTTCTTTCAGTTTCATCCGGTAATCCTCCATGTGTTCCTTTTCTTGAGTTTTTCTGTATTTCTGGAACGCTAACTCTTTAGCCTTTATTTTCTCAACCACTTGCTTGGAGAACCATATCGGTTTCCTTTTTCTCTTGCTTTTATTTACTTTCCTTACATAAAGGTTCGTGGCCCTATTTATAGCTTCTTTCAGCCTGGACCACTGTCCTTCCACTTCTTGTACTTCCTCCCAGCCCATCATCTCCTTCCTCAGGTATTCCCCCATTTTACTAAAGTCAGCACGCTTGAAATCCAGGACTTTGAGTTTTGAGTGGCCGCTCTCCACTTTAGCTGTTATATCAAACCAAACCATTTGATGGTCACTGCTGCCCAGGTGGGCACCCACTCGGATATTTGATACGCTATCCCCATTTGTGAGCACCAGATCCAGTGTCGCTCCCTCCCTTGTGGGTTCCATCACCATTTGTCTGAGCAAAACACTTTGGAAAGCATCCACGATCCCTCTACTTCTTTCCGATTCCGCAGATGGAACCTTCCTGCCATACAGCAAGTGTAAGTGATCATGCCTACATGTAGTGCCTAATTGTTAACTTATGCTAGCATTCTATGCTAGGATTATGTACACAAATTTGCCATTATAGAATACAAGCTTAGGGGGTCATTTACAAAAGATTAGCTCGAGCTATCTGTAACAGGGCTCATTTTATTCCCATGGGCCCTGTAAAGTCATGATATCCTAGAGTATAACCTTGGCACACCAGTCACACCTGGAGTCTCTATTATTTTTCTGAAGTCTCTTTTATTTAAATAAATCACAGATAATTTACTCACAGACAGATGTTCAGAAGTGCTGCTCCAGGGCACAGAGACTCCTTAATCTGAGAGTTGTTGGAGGTGGAGATCTGAGGAGAAGTAGCTTTATTGCAGGGAGAAAGATAGTTGAACAGGAAGAAGTGGTTCAAAGCTGGGATGTGCGATATCTCATTAGGGAGGAGATATTTTCAAGGTAAAAACCCAAGTTTGTTGCAGAGAGTTCCAGCAGGACAAAGCTGTCTGGGCCAAGATGGTGAATGCCTCATGGCTGAAGGGACAAAGGGGTGTTGAGGCTTCACACAGGCTCAGGAAGGAGCAGATAGAGACCAATGGGGACAGAGCCTGCCACCAGGTGACAAGGGAGGTGCTAGAGGACAGCCCTCGATTGGAGGGAAAAGTCATACCTGGCTGACCTCCCAGGACAGAGATAGTGAGAATGACCAGGGAATGATAGTAGGAAGACAAAAGAGCCAAGCTTGGCAGAGAGAGAGAGGAGGTCTGGGCAGCCTCACAACCAGTGGTAACAGTTCTTATACAGCCAAGCAAGTGTGGTTGCGTTGCTTGTGAACTACTTTACACACAATGCATTGCTCATGTATCTTTGCAGTGAGAAACTGTAACAGTGGAAGTCCTTAGGAATGAGAATAACAGTAAAGGCATTAGACACATTTCAGGATTCCACTACAAACTAATGCAAGGCTGTCAGGGGACAGAACAGGCCCTGCTGCAGATAACTCGAGCTAATCTTTAGCAAAAGACCCCTTTAGTGTCTAGATTTGAGGTACATAACTTTTAGTACCCTTTATACAATTGCCCCCTATTTTTAATAGTGCAGGCTCTTTTGCAAAAGAGGAGGCAGAGTGCATACACTTTTTTCAATGTACGTGTATGCACAAACGATTGAAAAAGAAGAGCATGCACACTTCATGATTTTTCTTTCCTGTCATCGTGGGCTAAAAATGAAGTGAAACCACAGGGGAAATGGCATTCCAAATGAATGAACATCCATACTTAATGCAGGTTAACCTACAAATTAAAATGTGTAAAATCAATTTCTACACAGAGAAAAATTATGTGTGTTAAAAGGATTTTTAAGCTTGGAATACAAATGTAAGAATGTCTAAAAATCCACCAGAAAGTCTGAAAAGAAACCCAATGGAGTTTGTTTTATACCTTGTTATCATTAGTAATAAAATTAGAGACAGGTACTCATCTTAACACCATGTAGGGTTTTTTGTCTGGCACTCTGGCTGTACAGATTTACACTGTGCTTTATGGATGCCAATAAGATTTATTAGAAGCATAACAATAGTACAATGACCAAAATGTAAGCATAAATAAAATCAATGAGGTAAACTTGGAGAAGGCAAATTGAATCCTGGTAAGAGGACTAACATGATACAGTACCACAAATAAACACATTTAACAACACTATGGGGTCCTTTTATAAAGGTGTGCTGAAAAATGGCCTGCAGTGGTGTAGACATGGGTTTTGGCCGTGTGCAGATCCACTTTTCAGCGCACCTGCCAAAAATGCCTTTAAAATATTTTTGATTTAAAATAGACGTGAGGCAAAATAATAATTGCCGCGTGTTCATTTTGGGTCTGAGACCTTACCGTCAGCCATTGACTTAGCAAGGTAAATTTCATTGATTTTTAATGTGTCCTTTGAGGTCTCTGGATTTTTCTAATGTTTTGTAATCCACTTTGAACCAACTTTGTTGGGAGTTGGTGGACTATACAAATACCAAATCATATCATATCACATCATCCAAATTGTTTTAAAAAATGCGTTAATTATAGTATTTGATCATTTACATATGTAAATCCACCCATGCTCTGACCAAACTATGCCCAGGTGTAGACCAGTCTTCAAATTATACACTATCACATTTAGGTGCCATTTTATAGAACTGAGCATAGTCGGAATATTGGCATTTATACATATATGTGCACACAGATGCATATTTATGGTGGTATTATGGTCATTTCTGTGCATTCTTGACATCTAAATATTGGTGCCTTCTTTATACAATTACCCCCGTATGTCCAGACTTAGGGGGTCTTTTACTAAAGTTTAGCTCCAGCTATCTGCAGCAGGGCCCGTAGGAATAAAATTGGCCCTGCTGCAGATAACTTGAGCTAATCTTTAGAAAAAGACCCCCCCCCCCCCCCTTAGGCTGTAAATTACCAAGTAACAAAGGGAGCCACAGGATGTGGTTCTCGGTTGGGGCCTGCCATTGCTTTGCTTGGGCAGAGTTGGCAGGAAATATTTTTTCAAAAAGGGGGACAAAATCCTGAGTAATTTGAAAGGAATGTTCATGATACTGAAGAGCAAAAGGAGTAGGAGGAAAGTCCAAAAACTACCCCCCCCCCCCAGAAAAAAAAAACAAAAACAAAAAAGAATCTCAAAAGAAATAAAACATAAAAAATAATCTCTTTCCTATTGAAATAGCCAGGATCTTTGAAAAATATACTCCTTTATACAAATTGCCTTCTCTCCTCCGCCTCATTTAAAAAAAGGCTACAATGTCCTGCAGGACAGATAGCAGAAATACTATCTGACAGACCTTACAGCCAGCCACTGTCATTGGCACTCAGCCAGACTCACAGTGACTCTTCTGGGACGACTCCCATCCCTGCTACAGCCACTGAGTCAGCACTACCCATTAATCAGCGTTTTATTTCTAGAGGCTGAAATTAAAAATAGCCTGAACTTAGAAAGCCACAGCAGCATATGCATAAATGATTATTTGATACTCTCCTCATTTCAGGTGATGAATGAAGCACTTCAGTTCAGCTCAGCTTCTGGTGCTGCATTATAAATATTGACTTGGCGGAACACCGGGAGAAGCTTTGGCATTCTGCAGCAGAATAATGGGGGGGGGGGGGGGGCAGCTTCAGAGAACAGATCATCACTGAAACATGAAAACGAAATCCAACCAACATGAGCTTAAAATAGCAGCAGCTGTGACACCTTATACAATACTATGGCTAGTAAACTCACTGCTCATCCCCAAGGCTGGCTGAGCTAGTGCATATTAACCCCTATTACCTGGGGATATAAAAGATTTGTCACATCTATATGGCTGCATATGCCTGTAACAAGGCTTTTATAAAATTATCGCATAAAAGTGTATAAAGTGATATGAAGGTATGTATTGTTATGCAACTGGTGGTAGTTAGGTATATATTTGGGGGCACAGTTTGGAGTCTCAACATATACATGCAGTGGAGGAGCGGCCTAGTGGTTAGAACACCAGTCTTTACTGTGCAGGACGTCAGACTCATAGAAACAGAAGCCTGCACGGCCGTGTTGCTGATCTGCAAGGGTAGGCTTCTACATGGAATGTTGCTAGTGGAGGAGTAGCCTAGTGGTTAGTGCAGTGGCACATAGAATGTTGCTGCTATTTGAGATTCTGGAATGTTGCTACTAGTGGAGATTCTGTTGCTACTATTTGAGATTCTACATGGAGTGTTGCTACTAGTGGAGGAGTGGCCTAGTGGTTAGAGCACCGGTCTTGCAATCCAGAGGTGGCTGGTTCAAATCCCACTGCTGCTCCTTGTGATCTTGGGCAAGTCACTTAACCCTCCATTGCCTCAGGTACAAACTTAGATTGTGAGCCCTCCTGGGACAGAGAAATATCCAGAGAACCTGAATGTAACTCACCTTGAGCTACTACTGTAAAAGGTGTGAGCAAATTCCAAATTAATAATATAACATCATTTCCCAAGCAGGTGTGTCAGCCTACACAACTGCATTTTACCCTTAATTTATGTGGACTGTGTTGGGCAATTTTATAAAGACATAGGTGTCATCTCAAAACAAAAAAATATACCAGAATTAAAAAAGATATAGAGGGCAATCAAACTAATAAAGAGATTGGCTCTCTTATGAAGAAAGCCAAACAGGCCAATTAAATCCAATAAGCTTTTTTTTATAAATTGGTATTTCAAAATGCCCAAAGTTATATACATTTATCATAATGTGATTCATTCTTGGAATGGTATCAACTCTTTCCACCCCCACCGATCAGGTTTCCTCAAGGGCAATAGCATGGAGGCTATTCTGCTTACCCTCATTAACAATATTGTCTGCCATCTTGATACCTCAAAATATATCTTTTTGATTCTGCTGGATCTAAGTTCAGCTTTTATTATTATTGACCATTCCCTTCTCTTGGCATGTGAACAAGAACTGGCTTAGGGACACTGCATTGAACTGGTTTTGCTTTTATTTCCCACAATATACTTTCCAGGTTTCTTTTAATGATACTTACTTTATTACCTTCCCATTTACATGTGGGGTTCCTCGGGGATCTGTTTTGACTCCCACTTTATTCAACATTTTTCTTACTCCTTCTACACATTTGTTCAACAGGTATCTCCCCATACATTTACGCTGATGATATACAGCATTTAGGGGCCCTTTTACTAAGCTGTGTAGGCACCTAAATGTGCCCAACGTATGCCAATTCAGAACTACCGCCCGGCTACCATGTGGCCTGGGTGGTAATTTCACTTTTTTATGCGCTTCTACTACATGTGCTAGAAAATATATTTGTTTATTGTTACTATCTACATTTATGTGTTGAGTAGAATGAGATTATCTTGAAACATGGCGAGGTTACAACCTTTTTAGCATGACCATCCAGCGATTTTTGCTCATTCAAAAATGTTTGCACTGTAAAACTACCATTATTTGGAAAAAAAAAAAAAATCCAGGGTACCAGCTTAGTATTAATGATGTTACAGTAACATGGACTTTTGTCTGGGGAGCAATGTTGGAGGCCTATCACAAGCTCCGCCCAAAGCTGCAAACAATCGTTGATCTCAAGAAAGCGCTGCAGATGATCTGGAACAGTCTTCCACAGGGACCGATTGATAAGGCTGTTAAGAACTTCCCAAAGTGACTGAAGGCCTGTCTTAAAGCTGGGGGTGGATACGTTGAGTATTCACAGTGACTGCAAAATTCTGACACATTATTAATTGTATCTTTTGAATGACATTATTTTACTGTGTTTTAAATCGAACATTTTTAACATGCAAAAATCGTTAGGTAGTAACACTAAAATGTCAACATAGCTTAAGATAATTAAATGTTGTTTAATTTTAATATGTAAATATGATGACTAAATAAGTATGCAAAATTTCTTGTTGAAATTCAAAGCAGTTGCTGAGAAAACAACAAAAAACTTTGGGGAGTTACGTTTTTTGCCTAACCCTGTATATTATTTGCCCGAAAAAAGAGCTTATTCCTATTGCTCAAAAACCACTGACACTGTGTAAAAAATTCTCCTCCACTGCTAATTCCAGGCTTCATTCCTTTTCCCTTATGGCATCTTATGCATGCAATGGACTTCCTGAGCCTGTACGCCTAGCTCCATCTCTACCTGTTTTCAAATCTATGCTGAAAACCCACCTTTTCACCACTGCTTTTGGCTCCTAACCACTACTCAATTGTTCCTTCTCACCCAGTACTTTCCTCGCCCTTAATTGTCTTGTCTGTCTGTATTTTTAGATTGTAAGCTCTATTGAGCAGGGACTGTCTTTCTGTGTCAGGTGTTCAGCGCTGCGTGCGTCTGGTAGCGCTATACAAATGTTAATAATAGTGTTAATAATTATATATATATATATATATATATATATATATATATATATATATATATATATATATATATATATATATATATATATATATATATATATGACCCTTTTTACTGAATGTGCATTACCTCACCATCATAAATGTGAATAGCAGGATATACTGTTATTTGATCTGATACCTTTCGGAATAGAAAAATATTGTAAGTCATTGTACCTTGACTTGGGAGCAATTTACAGCTCCAATATATAATGGGTAATCTGATGGTCAATGGGTGAAGGTATCTATCCCAGAGATTATAAACCATATGTAAGCAGTCATTAGTGTGGAGAATGCGGGCAGTTTTACTTCCTCTGAGCCACACAGGATGGACCTTTCCCTGGTGCCAACAAAAAAGAGGTAGGAGGACTTCATTTATTTATTTTAAAAAATCCTCTAAGAAATGGGGCCAGATCAGTCCATGTGTGGATCGCTCAGGGATATGACAGATTTCCCAGATAACATAAAACAGTCTGTGCTCAGAATCATCTGGAGACAGTGTCGTTTGTCTCTGTGTCACCAGTGTGGTTTGTTAGCTGTTAAATGTTCTGTGTGGACAGTTTAGGGAGCCATAAGGGCGGGGCTGACTACGGTCTCATGCTGGCACTCTCTGTTTAACTTTCAGGCTCATTTTCGAAAGAGAAGGACGCCCATTTTTCGACACAAATCATCCTACTCACAGGGTCGTCCAAATCGGTATAATCGAAAGCCAATTTTGGACGTCCCCAACTGCTTTCCGTCGCAGGGAAGGCCACAGTCCAAAGGGGGGGGGGTATTGGAGGTGTAGCGAAAGGTGGGACTTGGGTGTGCCTAACACTTGGACATCCTTGACCCATAATCGAAAGAAACAAGGAAGTCCCTGACGAACACACGGACGACTTTGATTTCACAGATGCGAGACGCTTATTGTAGCCTCTCTGATTGATAATGCTTAAAGCATTTTTTAACACGACTAGTTCTCTGGAGAGATTTAATACATCTGATGTAAAAATAGGGAAAGATAACCGATGTGTTGAGAAGACTCCTGACGCAGGCCTTGCCGGCCGAAACACAGCTGTGTCGAGTCTTGTTCTCCCCTATTTTATATATCTTTTATGATTAATAAATATTTTAAATCTTCACCATCGGAGTATCGTCTTCATTTTTCACCATTTTTGTTTTCCTCATTTATTAGAGTCATCGTCGCTGTTTTGTGTATTGTTATTTTTTTGTGAAGATAGTTTTCTTCTGTTTTGTTTTGTAAAAAATTATTATGTACACGCGTTAAACATGTATGCACCTACAATATCCCTATAGGCGCCTACACAGTTAGTGTGTATGCTAATTTGTAGACATGATAAAAATGCTAATGTGCCTTAATAAACAGGGCCCTAAGTATTGTGTGGCATGGTTTCTAATTGAGAGTTTTTGCGAGACAAAATATATATATATATATATATATGTGAAGGGGCGTAATTGAACGGAAACGTCTATCTCCATGGGCGTTTATCTCTGAGAAGGGGCGGACCGAAGCGTATTTTCGAAAAACATGGACGTTTATCTTTTTTTGAGCTGGGCGTTTTTGTTTTAATGGAAACCGAAAGCGCCCAGCTCAAAAATGAATAACTCCAAGACATTTATTCGTGGGAGGGGCCAGGATTCGTAGTGCACTGGTCCCCCTCACATGCCAGGACACAACCGGGCACCCTAGGGGGCACTTTTACAAAAAAAAAAAAAAACAAGGTAAAACAGCTCCCAGGTGCATAGCACCCTTCCCTTGGGTGTTGAGCCCCCCAAATCCCCCTCAAAACCCACTGCCCACAAGTCTACACCATTACTATAGCCCTAAGGGGTGAAGGGGGGCACCTACATGTGGGTACAGTGGGTTTGGGGGGCGGTTTGGAGGGCTCCCATTTACCAGCACAAGTGTAACAGGTGGGGGGGATGGGCCTGGGTCCACCTGCCTGAAGTCCACTGCACCCCCTAATAACTGCTCCAGTGACCTGCATACTGCTGCCAGGGAGGTGGGTATGACATTTGAGGGTGAAAATAAAAAGTTGTGAAACGGCATATTTTGTGGTGGGAGGGGGTTTGTGACCACTGGGGGAGTCAGGGGAGATCATCCCCAATTCCCTCCAGTGGTCATCTGGTCATTTAGGGCACTTTTTGTGGCCTTATTCGTGGAAAAACAAGGTCCAGGAAAAGTGCCCTAAATTCTCGCTATAAATGCATATTTTTTTTCCATTATCGGCGAAAGGCGCCCATCTCTGATCGCCCGATAACCACGCCCCAGTTCCACCTTCACCATGCCTTCGACACGCCCCCATCAACTTTGTCCGCATCCGCGACGGAGTGCAGTTGAAAACGTCCAAATTCGGCTTTCGATTATACCGCTTTATTCATTTTTGTGAGATAAACGTCTATTTCCCGATTTGGGTCATAATATAGGCGTTTTTCTATTTCGATTATAAGCAGGATAGTGTTCTTCCTCCATTCCTCTTGTTTAGGGAATTATATGTTTAGAAGAGATTTTTTTGTCCAACTGAAAAGGTAAATTTATATTTAACTGTGTTTTCCTTTTTCCATCCACCGTAAAGTAAAATGCAAAGGTTATTGTCTGACTTATTTATAGTTCCAAAGATAATTACTGAAGTAGTGAGAATTGTATAAGATGTTAAAATAGTTTTAAATTATATTAATTTTTAAATAAATATAGCACTATATTTTTACCTGTTTTGCACTGTTAATTAGGATGCTCATGTGCTTTTATATTTCTAATTTGTTTTTCTATAAATGAAGTGTGCCGTTTACACAGAAAGCCACACTGATAAAGGTTTAAAGATATGTTTTGAATTGTATGGAGTAGTTATAAAAAATTTTGGAAGAAATCTCCCAGTCATCTCTGGGAAATTTTATGTAGAAGGAATTGCAAAAATCTATTAAGGTTGAGAGTTAAAGAGGTGTTCAAGCAAATGAGAAGATGTATTTGTAATGAGACAATGCATATTTGTGAGCTGCCATTGTGCAAGTTGTGTGAACTGTATAACAACAGTAAACTGACAATAGGAATAGGATATATGTCAGCAGAAGGTGACTGGTACTATAATAGACAGCATTATTATTATTTATTGCACTTGTATCCCACATTTTCCCACCTATTTGCAGGCTCAATGTGGCTTACAGAGACCTGTTATGGCATTGCCATACCAGGGTAATGAATACAGTTGGTGTTATTCAGAAGTCAAGGAAAACAAAAAGATTTGGTCAAGCAGTTATAGAAAGATACATTCTGAATAAAAGGTAGATAGGTATTGTTTCGTAGATAGTTATGTATAGAAAGAAAGGAAATCGCAGGTTGACTAGAAGATACAGTGGGGGAAATAAGTATTTGATCCCTTGCTGATTTTGTAAGTTTGCCCACTGACAAAGACATGAGCAGCCCATAATTGAAGGGTAGGTTATTGGTAACAGTGAGAGATAGCACATCACAAATTAAATCCGGAAAATCACATTGTGGAAAGTATATGAATTTATTTGCATTCTGCAGAGGGAAATAAGTATTTGATCCCACACCAACCAGTAAGAGATCTGGCCCCTACAGACCAGGTAGATGCTCCAAATCAACTCGTTACCTGCATGACAGACAGCTGTCGGCAATGGTCACCTGTATGAAAGACACCTGTCCACAGACTCAGTGAATCAGTCAGACTCTAACCTCTACAAAATGGCCAAGAGCAAGGAGCTGTCTAAGGATGTCAGGGACAAGATCATACACCTGCACAAGGCTGGAATGGGCTACAAAACCATCAGTAAGACGCTGGGCGAGAAGGAGACAACTGTTGGTGCCATAGTAAGAAAATGGAAGAAGTACAAAATGACTGTCAATCGACAAAGATCTGGGGCTCCACGCAAAATCTCACCTCGTGGGGTATCCTTGATCATGAGGAAGGTTAGAAATCAGCCTACAACTACAAGGGGGGAACTTGTCAATGATCTCAAGGCAGCTGGGACCACTGTCACCACGAAAACCATTGGTAACACATTACGACATAACGGATTGCAATCCTGCAGTGCCCGCAAGGTCCCCCTGCTCCGGAAGGCACATGTGACGGCCCGTCTGAAGTTTGCCAGTGAACACCTGGATGATGCCGAGAGTGATTGGGAGAAGGTGCTGTGGTCAGATGAGACAAAAATTGAGCTCTTTGGCATGAACTCAACTCGCCGTGTTTGGAGGAAGAGAAATGCTGCCTATGACCCAAAGAACACCGTCCCCACTGTCAAGCATGGAGGTGGAAATGTTATGTTTTGGGGGTGTTTCTCTGCTAAGGGCACAGGACTACTTCACCGCATCAATGGGAGAATGGATGGGGCCATGTACCGTACAATTCTGAGTGACAACCTCCTTCCCTCCGCCAGGGCCTTAAAAATGGGTCGTGGCTGGGTCTTCCAGCATGACAATGACCCAAAACATACAGCCAAGGCAACAAAGGAGTGGCTCAGGAAGAAGCACATTAGGGTCATGGAGTGGCCTAGCCAGTCACCAGACCTTAATCCCATTGAAAACTTATGGAGGGAGCTGAAGATGCGAGTTGCCAAGCGACAGCCCAGAACTCTTAATGATTTAGAGATGATCTGCAAAGAGGAGTGGACCAAAATTCCTCCTGACATGTGTGCAAACCTCATCATCAACTACAGAAGACGTCTGACCGCTGTGCTTGCCAACAAGGGTTTTGCCACCAAGTATTAGGTCTTGTTTGCCAGAGGGATTAAATACTTATTTCCCTCTGCAGAATGCAAATAAATTCATATACTTTCCACAATGTGATTTTCCGGATTTAATTTGTGATGTGCTATCTCTCACTGTTACCAATAACCTACCCTTCAATTATGGGCTGCTCATGTCTTTGTCAGTGGGCAAACTTACAAAATCAGCAAGGGATCAAATACTTATTTCCCCCACTGTATGTGTAGTGAATATATATGGACATGTGGAGGGGCATTTTCGATATGACGACTAAGTCTGACTTTGGATGTTTTGCACAAAATGTCCAAAATCCAAATAGGAAAGAAGGTAATTGAAAAAGAAAAACATCTATCTTTTTCTTTTCGAAAATACTGTTTTGAACAAGGTTTTGTGCTTTAGACATTTTGGTTTTTTTGGTTTATTTTTGAAAAAAAAACCAACCCCAAATAAGTGCAAAATGTAGAAAATCAAGCCATTGAGATATAGGAGGAGCCAGCATTTTTAGCAGATTGGACCCCCAGACATCCCAGGAGAGCAATAGGGCATCTTAGGGGGCACTTCTGTGCACTTCATAAAAATGCTCCCAGGTACACAGCTCACCGTTGCTCCCTTATCTTGCCCCATGAGCTCTCCAAAACCCACCCAAGACCTACTGCCCCTACTGTACACCACTACAATAGCCCTTATGGATGAAGGGAGTAACTATATGTGGGTACAGTAGGATTTTGGTGACTTCTGGAGGGCTCACAGTTTCCACCACAAGAATGACAGGTAAAGAAAGTTAGGGACCCGAGCCCACCACTCCATAGTGCACTGCGCTGACCACTACACTACCCTAGGCACCTGCATGCTACTCTAATAGATATGGCTATAACATCTGAGGTTGTCATAGAAGCTAGTGAGTAATATTTTTATTCACATTTTTGGGGGGTGGGAGGGGGTAAGTGACCACTGGGGGAGTATTGGGGGGTCATCCCTGATTGCCTCCAGTGGTTGTCTGGTCATTTAGGGCACCTTTTTGTGCCTTATTTGTTATAAAAACAGGTCTAGCTCAAACCGTCTTAGTTTTAGTTTTGTTTTGTTCCATTATGGCTGAAAAATGTCTGTCTTAGGAATGCCCAAATCCTGCCCTTAACACACCCCTGATTGCCCCCTTGAGATCTGGATGCACTGCAGACAAACAGCATAGGAAAAGATCGGAAAGATAGGTTTTAAAAATAGTGATTTAGACGGTTTTTTTTTTTAGAAAAACATCCAAAAGCTGCTGTACGCCACTTTTTAGATGTTTTTCTCTTTCGAAAATGAGCCCCACAGTATCTGAAAAGGTGTGTGCATCTGAATTACGATATTCTCTTTCAGGATAGGCAAGAATTGCAAATGATTTTATTGTGCATTGAATATAACTATGAAATAGAACTGCGTAAAGCATAAAAATCTGAGAAAAACACTGAGCTAATAGAATTTTGTTAAGGAATTGGGATGGTACAATAGTAGGTAGGGATACTAAATAGATTGGGGAAAAGAGGAAAGACGATAATATTAGTAAAAATAACAAAGCTTGCTAAAGGTTATGCAGAGACTGACTGACCTGTGGCCTAAACAAATATGAGGCCCACATTGCAAACAGTGATGACATTTTTATCTGATTCACCATTTTGAGCCATGTTGTAGGTTTAAGCCTGCAACAAAACAGCGAAGATGACTCAAAAAACCCACCCAAAACCTATTGCTCCACTAGTGAGCATTAATTTTTAGCGAGCACTAATTTTTAACGCATGCTAAAAAGTTAGTGCACCTACAGCATGGCTTAATAAACAGGGCCCATAGCTATGTGAAAGGTGCCTCAGTGCAGTCTCCACTGCAACCTTGCAAAGAAGGCCTAATATGGATTTACAGCATCAAGACCTTCTCCTTCTCATCTATCCCAGGGAACTGAATGGCCACTGCAGACTTATCTGCCACCAGGATTACCTGCCTACAATTGCAACAAAGTTTTTAAGAGACTGAACAGTAAATCTTTATAATTTCTGTTTATTTTTCTTGAAACTAAGGACTTAGGGCTTTTCCTAGCTTGCTACTTACCCTTATTATTGCATCAGAAGTTTATTCCTTTCTTCAGTGTTAAGTATTGTCTTGTATGTAATGCTAGAATTATTACTAAGCTTGTGAAATTTAAAAGAAAAAAGTAGGCCAATTGAAGGATATATGTGTTTTAAATGGATGTAATTTTAGGGAACTTTATATTTCCATCCTGTCTTGATGCTTATTTTTACTCACTTCAAGAGACACTCTCTCTTTGTTCTCCTTGCTGTCTAGCTGAAGTGAGACCTAACACAAGTGCAATGAAGGAAAAGAAGGTATCACCTGATGATGTGAGATGGGGGCCATAGCTGATTCAACAGATGCTATCTCAGGAGTAAAAGCCCAACCACTTTCCTCACCCAGAAGTGGAAGTTTCTGGATTAGGGAATGGAATGCTGAACTTAACAGCATGGCTGATTACAGCATGGTCATCCAAATTCCCAATAACCTCTACATGTGAGAACGGCCTGAAGATGTCCGTAGAAACTAAGCCTGCACTGGTAAAAGCCTTTCATAGGAGAACCTAAGGATAAGTGTCCTTTCTTAAATAAGTGAAAGGTTTATTTACTAATTACCTGTGGAGTGGTAAGCTCTTGACAGGATGGAATCTTAAATGTATTTGCATGTTATGTAAGAAAAAGCAGTTTTATAAGGATAAGGATTAGATATTTCAAAAAGAAAGTAGGTAACATCTAACTCTTAACAAATGTAAAGTTGACTCTGCAGATATCTAGAACTTCAGAGCAGGGGCGTAGCCAGACCTCAAGGTGGGAGGGGTCCAGAGCCCAAGGTGGGGGGCACATTTATTGGTCACCACCCCACCGCTGTCCCCCCCCGCCCCCCCCCCCCCCCCCCCCCCGTCACCTTGCCACCCCCCTTCCGCCACTTAGTGCCTCCGCTGTACATCTTGGCTGGTGGGGGTCCCCAACCCCTACCAGCTGAAGCACCGCCGCCACAAATACCTTGGCTGGCGGGGGGCCCCAACCCCCGTCAACTGAAGACTTCATCCAGCGCTGGTCTCCAGCGCCGCCGCGTTGCTTGCCCTGCTCTCTCTTTCCCTCAAGTCCAGCATGCTCCTTTTAGTGAAACTGCTCAATTTCACTAAAAGGAGCATGCCCGACGTGAGGGGAAGAGAGAGCAGAGCAGGAAATGCGGCGGCGCCGCAGACCAGCGCTGGATGAAGTTTTCAGCTGGCAGGGGTTGGGGACCCTCGCCAGCCAACCAGGGGCCCAGAGCAAATTTAGGAGGGCCCAGGTCCCCGTGGCCCCACCTAGCTACGCCACTGCTTCAGAGTAAAAAGATAAAGTGATTAGAAGAAAGGAAGATAGTTCAAATACTGTTGGTTATAATTGGAATTATTATTCTTTGTGTTTTATGCCAATGTTCTCCAACTTTATAGGTAAGTGAAAGGCTAAAGCCACAGTACCTCTAATGCATACCCCAGTTCAGTTAGCTAATATATTACCAAACTTAGCTGTTGATGCTGAATTTGAGGTTGGCAAATTTACTGGGTTCATACGTGGTCCATAACTCTCTGTAGTAAGAGTACAGACCACAGGGGTAAGACTACGGAAAAAATTCTACCTTAGAATTATATTTATTAATATGGTATTAGTATTAGGATAGAATCTAGTAAGGTAACCTATATATGACCCTTTGCTGAATGTTAATTACCTCAGCATCATAAATGTGAATAGCAGGGTATACTGTTATTTGACACAGAGACCTTTAGAAAAGGAAAAACATTGTAAGCCATTTGTATCTTGACTTGGGAGCAATTTACAGCTCCAATATATAATGGATAATCTGATGGTCAAGGGGTGAAGGTGTCTATCCCATATATACACAGTCATTAGTAAACTAACCTATGCTCCTGTAATAATGAATCTTTTTATGTATTCCTTCTAAATAAGGAGCTGTCCTCTGTCCAGAAGCTAGAACATACTTTGTCTATCCTTAGACTTGGTATGTCCTCATATATCAATATAATAATGAACAATTGTTAAATTGAGCACAGGCTAGTGTTTTTAATTAAAGTTCTACAGCGCCAATAAGGAGATCTCCTTTGAACTTCAACCACTAGTGTTTCTAGTAGGGTAGTCATATCCAGACTGCCACCTGCTGATAGGGCTGGCTCTTCCTCTCCTTTCTGAAAACTTCCACACTTTTCTATTGCTAAAAAAAGAAAAAAAACCAATTTGTTCAAAGGTGATACTACCACCAAATATTTTTTTTAACATTCAGGGGAGGCATTCTGTCAACTGAGGGAAGTTTAATACATGCAGCTGTAGACATATTACAGGGTTTTCCATTTGCTTCAATTAACAATGAATCAGTTTGTCTTGTACTAGAGTATGAGTCACTCCTGCCATTTCTTTCACCTCTTTTTTCAAGGCTTCTAGCTTCTCTTGATGTTACTTGAAGGTGGCATCTTGAGGGGCATAATTGAACATGACGCCCAAGTTTTCCTGAGGGTGTCCCTGCAGGACAGCCCCGTGAAGAGGCGGAGAAACTGCTATTATTGAAACAAGATGGGCATCCATCTTTCGTTTCGATAATACAGTCGGTGATGCCCAAATCTCAACATTTAGGTCGACCTTAAAGATGATCGTCCCCGGTTTTCGGCGATAATGGAAACCGAGGACACCCATCTCAAAAATGACCAAATCCAAGGCATTTGGTCATGGGAGGAGCCAGAATTCGTAGTGCACTGGTCCCCCTCACATGCTAGGACACCAACTGGGCACCCTAGGGGGCACTGCAATGGACTTCACAAATTGTTCCCAGGTGCATAGCTCCCTTACCTTTGGTGCTGAGCCCCCTAAACCCCCATAAAACCCACTCCCCACAATTGTACACCACTAGCATAGCCCTAAGGGGTGAAGGGGGACAGCTACATGTGGGTACAGTGGGTTTTGTGTGGGTTTTGAAGGGCTCACATTTACCAGCACAAGTGTACCAGTTAGGGGGGGATGGGCCTGGGTCCACCTGCCTGAAGTGCACTGCACTCACTAAAACTGCTCCAAGGACCTGCATACTGCTGTGATGGAGCTGGGTATGACATTTGAGGCTGGCAAAAAAAAAAATTGAATTTTTTTTTTTTAGTGTGGGAGAGGGTTGATGACCACTGGGGGAGTAAGTGGAGGTCATCCCCAATTCCCTCTGGTGGTCATCTGGTCAGTTTGGGCACTTTTTTGAGGCTTGGTCATGAAAAAAAATGGACCAAGTAAAGTCGACCAAATGCTCGTCAGGGACGCCCTTCTTTTTTCCATTATCGGCAGAGGACGCCCATCTCTTAAGCATGTCCCAGTCCCGCCTTTGCTATGCCTCCGACATGCTCCCGTGAACTTTGGTCATCCGCACGATGAACTGCAGTTGAGGGCACCCAAAATTAGCTTTCGATTATGCCAATTTGGGCGACCCTGAGAGAAGGACGCCCATCTCCCGATTTGTGTCGGAAGATGGGCGCCCTTCTCTTTTGAAAATGCCCCTGCTTGTCTTTCTACCAACATTCCAATGATGTGAACCAGAGAATGAATGTCTAAAGAACATTTCGAAAGCACAATATCCAACACAGATTCATTCATTACAAACACACTCTCGCATCTTGCCTTTCTATCAACATTCCAATGGAGTGAACCAAAGAATGAATGTCTAAAGAACATTTAGAAAAGGCAACATCCAACACAGATTCATTCATTAAAAACTCTCTCTCTCTCTCTCTCTCTCTCTCTCTCTCTTTCTTATAATTACAGGAAATATAGCTGAGTTTGCAACAATATCTGTGTTAAAATGCTAACTTTAACACTAGCAAACTAATGCATTCAATGTATGTTGCAATGCCAGTACAGTAATGTAAAGCAAGAGTTAACTATTTCCATAAATCTGGTGTAAGGTAGTTATCATTTGCCCTTACTAGTGAAATGAGAGTCTTCAAGACTCTGAAGGGAGTTAATCAATGTGGGGGAAGAGTAAATACATGACACTGGCTAAGGGAGGAACAGCTGCCAAGTCGCTCAGTTCCAGGAGGGCAATTTGGGGACAGTCTTGGATTTCTAATTCTCATTCTGATGCATTATAGGATCAGCCACATTTTATTTATTTATTTATTTATTTAGGATTTATTTACCGCCTTTTTGAAGGAATTCACTCAAGGTGGTGTACAGTAAGAATAGATCAAACATAAGCAGGAAGCAATTAAAGCAGTAAAAATATTTGAACAACAATACAAAGTATGGCATGGTATACTACTTGCAATGATGTAATGGAAGATGTAAAGGATTGCTTTTCAACCCTGCTTTTATCGATAATGAACTCTGAAATCTTCTGTCTTTGACCGAAAGTAACTTTCCTTGTAAATACAAAAACAAGTTGGAAGATAAGAATTAATTTGGTATGCAAAAGGGAGAATGGTTCTAGCTTTTGGAAGTTCAGCCTTGCCACCTGGACTTGGAAAGCATGTGACCACGTGACCACGTTCTCACAGTATGGCTTGTTTACCTATTCTCAAGCATTCTTTAATTTTCCTTAGCTCTGAACATGAGTTCTGAGCCTAATAAAAAGGGGAGTTTCTTTCAGTAAAATCAGAAGCTCATCTGTGAGTAACGTACATACTGTGCAGAGAACTTGTTCCTGGTCTAAAAAGCTCCTGGCTTTTGCTGTAACGCCCCCCCCCCAGCTGATGATAAGAGCCTAGATGATGCAGTGACGTAGCCAAGGGTGGGCTTGGGTGGGCCCAGGCCCACCCACTTTGAGCTCAGGCCCACCAGTAGCAGCACACCTATGATGTGGCTGGCAGAGATTCCCAAGCTGAAAACTCCCAACAACTGTCCCTCCTGCATACCTTATAAATAGCAGATCTTCGCCTGCAGGAAGCAGCGACTGATACATACTGCTCACACCGGCCCCAAAGCCTTCCCCTCTGACTTATTCCCGCCTATGCAGAAACAGGAAGCTGCATCAGTGGGAAGGATACGGGGCCAACATGAGTACTGTGTATTAGTTGCTGCTTACTGCCGGTGAAAATCTGCTATTTAAATGGTGTGCAGGAGAGGGGGGATATTTGAGAGACCATATGGCATGCAGGTGAGAGAAGGAGAGACCAATTGACCAGTGGGATGGGGTTGGGTTCTTCTGCCCACCCATCCTGGGCCCAGGCCCATCCAAAATTGGGTGTCTGGCTACGCCCCTGAGATGATGTAAGGATCAGTGTATTATTGCTTCTTTTCCTGGTCTAAGATCTCTTAGCATTGCTTAGATGTAGAGACCAGTGATGTAATGATTGTTTATATACCTAGAATTTAGCATCTCTAATAAAGGTTTCATTTATCTACTACGAATCCAAAAGAATCCACAGTAATTATTGAGTAGCCTGTGTCAATGAGATAGGCTGTAAATCCTTAGCAGTACAAATGACAACATAAGTACATAAGTATTGCCATACTGGGAAAGACCAAAGGTCCATCAAGCCCAGCATCCTGTTTCCAACAGTGGCCAATCCAGGTCACAAATACCCAGCAAGATCCCAAAAATGTGCAAAACATTTTATACTGCTTATCCAAGAAATAGTGGATTTCCCCCAAGTCCACTTAATAACGGTCTATGGACTTTTCCTTTAGGAAGCCGTCCAAACCTTTTTAAAACTGCGCTAAGCTAACTGCCTTTACCACATTCTTTGGCAATGAATTCTAGAGTTTATTTACACATTGAGTGAAGAAAACTTTTTTCCGATTCGTTTTAAATTTACTACATTGTAGCTTCATTGCATGCCCCCTAGTCCTAGCATTTTTGGAAAGCGTAAACAGACGCTTCACGTCTACCCATTCAACTCCACTCATTATTTTATAGACCTCTATAATATCTCCCCTCAGCCGCCTTTTCTCCAAGCTGAAGAGCCCTAGCCACTTTAGCCTTTCCTCATAAGGAAGTCGTCCCAAACCCCTTTATCATTTTTGTTGCCCTTCTCTGCACCTTTTCTAATTCCACTATATCTTTTTTGAGATGCGGTGACCAGATTTGAACACAATATTTGAGGTGCAGTCGCACCATGGAGCTAAACAAAGGCATTATAACATCCTCATTTTTGTTTTCCATACCTTTCCTAATAATACCTAACATTCTATTTGCTTTCTCAGCTGCAGCAGCACACTGAGCAGCAGGTTTCAACGTATCATCAACTACGACACCTAGATCCCTTTCTTGGTCTGTGACTCCTAACATGGAACCTTGCATGACGTAACTCTAATTCGGGTTCCACTTTCCCACATGCATCACTTTGCACTTGCTCACATTAAACGTCAGCTGCCATTTAGACGCCCAGTCTCCCAGTCTTGTAAGGTCCTCTTGTAATTTTTCACAATCCTCCCGCGATTTAATGACTTTGAATAACTTTGTGTCATCAGCAAATTTAATTACCTCACTAGTTACTCCCATCTCTAGGTCATTTATAAATATGTTAAAAAGCAGCGGTCCCAGCACAGACCCCTGGGGAACCCCACTAACTACCCTCCTCATTAAGAATACTTACAATTTAACTCTACTCTCTGTTTTCTATCTTTTAACCAGTTTTTAATCCACAATAGAACACTACCTCCTATCCCATGACTCTCCAATTTCCTCTGGAGTCTTTCATGAGGTACTTTGTCAAACGCCTTCTGAAAATCCAGGTACATAATATCAACCGGCTCACCTTTATCCACATGTTTGTTCACCCCTTCAAAGAAATGTAGTAGATTGGTGAGGCAAGATTTCCCTTCACTAAATTCATGTTGACTTTGTCTCATTTATCCATGCTTTTGAATATACTCTGTAATTTTGTTCTTAATAATAGTCTCTACCATTTTGCCCGGCACCGACGTCAGACTCACTGGTCTATAATTTCCCGGATCTCCTCTGGAACCTTTTTTAAAAATCGGCGTTACATTGGCCACCCTCCAATCTTCCGGTACCACGCTTGATTTTAAGAATAATTTACATATTACTAACAATAACTCTGCAAGCTTATTTTTCAGTTCTATCAGTACTCTGGGATGAATACCATCCAGTCCAGGAGATTTGCTACTCTTCACTTTGTAGAACTGCCCCATTACATCCTCCAGCTTTACAGAGAATTCATTAAGTTTCTCCGACTCATCAGCTTCGAATACCATTTCTAGCACCGTTATCCCACCCAAATCTTCCTCGGTGAAGACCAAAGCAAAGAATTCATTTAATCTTAATTTGTATTTCAGACCTTTACAGTTGGGAGGATGAAGGTTGAGGAATGTGCGAGAAGATTTTATTGCGTTCCTGGGTGGTAGTTCAATTAGGTCTGACGTGTAGGCTGGGGCATCTCCATGGATGATTTTATGGACTAGGGTACAAAGTTTGAACGTGATACGTTCTTTAAGTGGGAGCCAGTGTAGTTTTTCTCGTAGGGGTGTCGTGCTTTCATATTTTGATTTGCCGAATATTAATCTGGCTGCCGTGTTTTGGGCTGTCTGGAGTTTTTTTAAGTATTTGCTCTTTGCAGCCAGCGTATAGTGAGTTACAATAGTCCAGATGACTGAGTACTAGTGATTGTACCAGATTGTGGAAGACAGACCTTGGAAAAAATGGTTTAATTCTTTTTAGTTTCCACATTGAGTGAAACATCTTTTTAGTTATGTTTGTCGCATGATTCTCAAGTGTTAGGTGTCGATCAATGGTGACTCCAAGAATTTTTAGGGTGTCTGAAACTGGTAGGTTTAGTTTAGGTGTGTTGATGTTGGTGAATTTATTCTTATTGTATTGCGAAGTGAGTACTAGGCATTGGGTTTTTTCTGCATTAAGTTTCAGCTGAAATGCATCTGCCCAGGAATTCATGATGTGTAGGCTTTGCTTGATTTCGTTGGAGATTTCCCTTAGATCTTGTTTGAATGGGATGAAGATCGTTACATCATCAGCGTATATATATGGGTTTAAGTTCTGATTCGAATGGTGGTCATCTGTGGAAACATTGACCCAGACTAAGAGTTGAGCCCAGGGGGTGGACTGACCATTAGGATAATAGGGTAGTGCCCAAGGACCCACAACAGAAGGGGACCCACTGTGCTCTAACTTCTATCTAATCACTTTTGATAAATGGTTAGGAGCCCATGACCCTTTTTGCCTGAGGACCCAGATCACTTTCAGTCTGCCCCTGGTTGAGCCACTAAGCTACTGGATCAGGCATTTACAGAACCTTGCTAAGTGGACTATATTCTGCCCCCTTCCCCCTTTAAAAAAAAAGAGAATTATGAGTTTACACAAGTTTGTTCAATATAGATTTCATTTTCTTTTCCTATACAGCTCAAAGTCTACTCCTGTGTAAGTTTAGTTTTGGCCATATTGTTCCAGCCTATCATTATACTAGGACATCACAAAGTGAGGACCCTGGAAGCTAGCTTTCCTGCTTCCCCCTTTCAGACATGGCTCCCAGAAAGACAAGATGCACAATGGCACCAGAAGCTGTCTTCCAGCTCCACTGTTAACAAGAAGCATGTACCTGGGCTACCCTGTTCTCAATCCCCCACATTCCAGAACTGTGGGTCTTTTCTTAATGGTAAATCGGGGTATTACTGTTTGTTAAGAGTCTGAAGTAATACCATAATCAAAAGTCCACAAGGACATTTCTGTCTTGCTGTGACTGCTGTTAAAAACCAGCAGGAAGAAGGAGCTCCAAGCAGTAGCTCTGAAGTCATAAAATAAAAAAGGGCTCAATAAAAGCTTGTACACTTGCCAGGGTGTTTTATTCTCCAGGGAGGTTCTTCCCTCCTGCTAAAGTAAAAATAAACTTGGAATAATTATCAAGCAGCATGCTTAGCAAGCAGAATCAGCGCCAATGCCTGCTAGATCTAATATTGTATTAGAGTGGATTATCTTTGTTATTAAATTTGAGAGGGAAAGACTTTCCCAGCACTGACGATTTAATTCTCCACCCTTGGAGATTGTAGAGGGGGGGGGGGGGGGAGGAAAGGCAGGGTGAATAGTAGTGTGAGCATGCTGCATCATCAGCAAACAGAAAGGGCTGCTGACAATCTGACTTTGCATTTCTTCAACTAAAAAAAAAAATTATGTCTTCACTTAGCAAGAAGAATATGGTTAGATATTTGTTTATATGTTTGTTTATTATGGTTTATTTACTACCTTTTTGAAGGAATTCACGCAAGGCAGTGTATAGCACAAAAAAAGCTGAATATGGGAATAGACAATTACAGTAATATACAGGGCTTTTTTTGAGGGGGTACTTGGGGGTATTGAGCACCGGCACCTTTTCCATTGTCTGCTAAAATTGACCCATTGTCCCCAAGTTTTAATGAAAGAGCTCAGGCTCTACACACCAATTCTGCCTTGTCATAGATTCAGTGACTGGTTGCAGGGGGCCTGGCTATTGTGGGGTGGGTCCCTCAGTGATCCCCCCCCCCCCCACCACCCCTGAAGGGTTGCCTGGTATTTCAGTACCAGCACCTTTTTCACTAGAAAAAAATGCACTGGTGGTACACATTGAAATAATAGTACATCTTATAGAATAAGATGCTACTTACAATGTTAACACTGCGCACATTAGAACATCTTAGCAGACAGCATAGGATGCAAGTGGAGGTAGAACATATAAACAGATAACGTGATAGCATAATAGGAGTTAGGTAGAAAATAAGGGTGACTAACTTTGAAGGAAAAATTAGGAGTGGATGAGCAAGGTTTCATGAGGGGGTCTGAGGGCAGATCACCCAACTGTGCAACATTTAGCCCCAGTTTTTAAGAAGTTAGGGATGGGAGGGAGCAGGAAAAATGCTTTCCCAAAAGGCTCTGCAGTTTCCTTCATGTCTAAGATCAGTATGGGGTGGATTGGAGGAGTACAGCTGTTTATATTGTTAAGGAAATGTTTGTCTTAGATTTTGTGTGGCTTATATTCTGTTTTAATTATGTTACTGTAATTCACTCTGTATTCCCTAAGGGTTGAAAGGACAGAATATAAATTTTAAAATTACATTAATTTGTTTTTTTGGGGATTGCTTAGTGGCAGTAAGTCAGTAGCTGTTTTTGAACAGATTTGTCTTAGTATTTCACTGAGTGTACAATCTATTGGGCCTGAATTATTGGACCTAATGAACATAGCTATGAGCATTTGTTTCCATACTGGGTCAGACCAATGGTCCATCTAGCTCAGTATCCAGCTTCCTACAGTGGCCAATCCAGGTCACAAATACCTGGCAGAAACCCAGATAGTGGCAACATTCCATGCTACCAATCCCAGGGCAAGCAGTAGCTTCCCAATGTCTATCTCAGCAGCAGACTATGGACTTTTCCTCCAGGAACTTGTCCAAACCTTTTTTAAACCCAGATATGCTAACCACTGTTACCATATCCTCTGGCACAGAGCTCCAAAGCTGAACTATTCATTGAGTGAAAAAATATTTCCTCCTATTTCTTTTAAAAGCATTTCCACGTAATTTCACTGAATGTCCCCTGGACTTTGCACTTTTTGAAAGAGTGAAAAATCGATTCACTTTTACCCATTTTACATCATTCAGGATTTTGTAGACCTCAATCATATCACAGGATTGCTTCAGATTACACTCATGGTATATTTCAAAAGCACTCACTGCCATGAAAGATGTGAAACAAACTTTGGGGCTCTTTTAGTGCATGAGGGCAGAAGCTGACAACTGAGCTGGCATGACCACTAACACTGACTAACTCAAGTGGTAACTGCATAGCCTTTTATGCGGTGGGAAATGGGCAGGGAATGGGGGTGGACTTACATTTCAGTTGGCACACAGAACTTTATCATGAGCTATCACTGTTATAGTTAGCGCAGATGCCCTAAGGTCCTCTTTTGCAAAGCCATGCTACCGATTCCTGATGCGGCAAATGAGACGAAGGCCATTCAATTCCTATTGCCGCCCAGGAATTGGTAGCGCAGCTTTGTAAAAGAAGCCCTGAGTGTCTGGGAACATGCTGGAAATGCCACCAACAGGCAGGGCACAGGATCTACACTTACCACGTGTTTAAATTTTGTACCTACAGGGCAATTCTATAAAGTGGGCACTAATGTTTACATGCTGATTATGCACATTGGTCTTTAGTTGGAACATGGGCTGCCAGTAAAGGGAAGTTACTTACCTGTAACAGATGTTCTCAGAGGAAAATAGGATACATATTCTTACATCTGGGTGATGTCATGCTGATGGAGCCTGGTGCAGATGCTGCCCAGCGCTCTATTTCTTTAAGAGGCTTTTGGCAGCAGCCCCACCACACATTTGTGAGTGCCTTCCTGCCCAGTGTGTGAGTGCAGGGCCCTCGGTAACATAAAATAGCTAAAAAAGAATTGGTGGGGTTGGTGGGAAGGTTGTAAGGATACTTGTCCTGTTGTCCTCGGAGAACACCTGCTAAAGGAAAGTAACTTCACTTTCTCCAAGGACAAGCGGGACAGTTGTAGTGGTTAGTGCAGTGGAATTTGATCCTGGGGAACTGAGTTCGATCCCACTGCAGCTCCTTGTGACTCTGGGCAAGTCATCTAACCCTCTATTGCCCCTGGTACAAAATAAGTACCTGAATATATGTAAACTGCTTTGAATGTAGTTGCAAAAACCTCAGAAAGGCGGTATATCAAGTCCCATTTCCCTTTCCCTTTACATCTGGGAACCCCTAGCTACTAGGTTTACTGAAAACAACAACAGAGTCTTGCCACAGCAAGACTACCTTGAACCAATTAACCTGAAACCATATACAAACTGGTTGTGAAGGTGTGGGCCTAGGAGGTGGAATTGGTTTCTAAACACCAAACAAATTCTGCAGGACTGTCTGGCCAAACCAACTGCCTAAATGCCCCAATCCATCCACCCTATCAGATTAACTGTTCACTCGTCCTCTAGATTGTTCTCTTGTCTTTTAGATTGTAAGCTCTTTGAGCAGGGACTGTCCTTCTATGTTTGAATTGTACAGCACTGCGTAACCCTAGTAGCGCTTTAGAAATGTTTGTTAGTAGTAGTAGAAGTAGTATGTTGCAACTTTGCATATTACCTCAATGGCGGCTGACCTCAAGTGGGCTACCAATATAACCAGTGAGCCGTGACATGGCCTAGAGGAGTCAGTCCAACCTACATGTAAGTAATTGAGATGCAATCTGCTAGACAATTGGACAAAGTGCACTTACCGATGGCTGTCCCCATCCTGTTGGGATCAAAAGAAACAAAAAGCTGAATGGACTGTCAAGGGCTTTAGGCTGCTTCAGGTAGAAGGCTAAGTCTTACTTGCAATTTAAGGTGTGCAGTGCACTGTTGCCAGGATGGGCATGAGGTTTTTGGAAGAATGTTGGCAGAATGGTCAACTGGTTAAGATGGAATTCTGACCCTACCTTAGGAAGGAAATTAGGATGCCTGTGGAGAACTACCCATTATGATGAAATTTAATATAAGGTGCATCAGCTACTGGGGCCTGAAACTCAATAACTCTAAGCTGAAGTGACTGCCACCAAAAACAAGACCTTCCAGGTCAGGTACTTCAGATGACAGGGGTCTAGTGGCTCAAAAGGAGCTTTCATCAGCTGGGTGAGGACAGCATTGAAATCCCAAGACACCGTGGGACGTTTGAGAGGGTGTTCATCAACATCAAACATTGTATGAAGCGAACAACTAGAGGCTGTACAGAAATGGGCTTGTCATCTACCCGATGGTGAAAAACACTAATTGCAGAGAGGTGAACCCTTACAGACTTGGTCTTTAAACCAGAGGTGGAGGAGGTACTCAGGCAGTTTTTGTGTAGGAAAGACAGTGGCAAACCTCCTCCATTTAACCATGAAACACCACTTAGTGGAATCTTTCCTGAAAGCCAGCCAAATCCTGGAGATACCCTCAGGCAGTTGCAAGGAGGCAAACTCTATGCTCTTAACATCCAGGCCATGAGAGCCAGGGTCTGGAGATTAGGATGCAAAAGGGACCCCTCACTTTGCATGATGAGGGTTGGAAAACAGGCCAACCTCCATGGATCTTTGGAGGACAACTCCAGAAGTAGAGGGAACCACATCTGCTTCAGTCAGTAGGGTGCCATTAAGATCATGGTTCCCTGATCTTGCTTGTGTTTCAACAAAGTCTTCCCTATGAGAAGAATGGGAGGATATGCATAGAGGAGACCCTCCACCCCCCCCCCCCCCAATGCAGGAGGAAGGCATCCAATGCTAGTCTGCCATGTGATCTGAGTCTGTAGCAGTACTGAGGGACTTTGTTGTTGAGATGAGTGAAAAAGAGGTCCACCGAGGGGATGCCCCACACTTGGAAAATCTCGCAAGCTACAGCCATATTGAGAGACCACTCGTGTGGTGGCATGATCCTACTCAGCCTGTTCACCAGACAGTTGTCTTTCCCACCAGGTATGTGGCCCTGAGCACCATGCCATACTTGAGAGCCCATTGCCACATCCTGACTGCTTCCTGACACAAGGTGTAGGATCCCATACCCCCTGCTTGTTAACATAGTACATTGCAATCTGATTGTCCATTTGAATTAGAATAACTTGGTTTGTCAGCTGATGTCTGAAAGCCTTTAGAGTGTTTCATATTGCCAACAAATCCAGGACACTGATATGGAAGGACATCCCCTGAGAGGACCAAGTCCCTTGAATATGAAGCACATCTACAAGAGCTTTCCATCCCATTTTGGTTGCATCTATAGTCAGTATCTTTTGGGGAGGCATAATTTGAATGGTAGTCCCAGGGTCAAATTGGACTGAATTAGCCACCAGCGGAGAGACTGTTTGATCTGTGGTGTGACCTTGATGACATCCATTAGGTTCCTCATGGCCTGATGGCATGGAGAAACTAGGGTCCATTGGGCTCTCCTGAAATGGAGACATGACAAGGGTATAACATGTAGAGGCCATGTGGTCCAAAATCTGCTGAGCTGTTACCTTCTGGCTGCTGTGAACCTGATCAGCAATCGCCATGAGAGCAGTCACTTGATCCTGAGGAAGGAAGGTTCGAGCACGCTCTATATCTAGCAGGGCTCCTATGTACTCAAAATTCCTGGATGGGTTGGAGATGGGAGTTTGGGTAGTTGATTACAAATCCTAGCAGCTCCAACACCTAAATAGTTTGCTGCATTGATGCTTGAGCACCATCCCACAATAGCCTCTTGACAGCCAATCATCCAGTTAGGGAAATGCATGCACTCCAAGTCTTTGTAGTGATGCTGTGACTACTGCAAGACATTTTGTGAATACCCTGGGTGTGGATGCAAGGCCAAATAGTAGGACATGGTACTAGTAGTGGTGCTTCTCTACTAGACATCTGAGATACTTCCAGTGACTGGGAAGTACCTAGATGTGGGTATATGCATCCTTCAAGTCCAGAGAGCATAGGCAATCATTTTCCTGAATCATGGGAAGAAGGGTGCCCAGGGAAACTATCCTGAACCTTTCCTTGACCAAATATCTGCTCAGGGCTCTTAGGTTTAGGCTGGGATGAAATTTCCCCATTTTCTTGGTTATGAGGAAGTACCTGTAATAGAATCCCTGCCCTGGTGGGATGGGCTTGACTGTGTGGGCCTGGAGAAGGGCAGAGAGTTCCTCTGCAAGTATCTGCTTGTGCAGAAAAGAGATGCTCATGGTGGACAATTTGGAGGTGTTAGTTGTCAATTGAAAGTGTAACTCGCTCAGACTATTTGGAGAACCCACCGGTCGGAGGTTACAAGGGACCACCTGTCTTGGAAAAAATTTAGTCTCCCTCCTACTGGCAGGTTGTCTGGAATGGATACTTTGACTGCAGCTATGCTCTCCTGGAGCCAATCAAAAGCTCATCCACACTTTTACCTGAGGAGCAGGTTATAACTTCTGTGGATGTTGCTAGCGGGTCCAAGGACTGGGAGTGCTGCTGAGGACTGGTAGATAAAGTAAACCTATGTCTTTGAGAGCAGTAGGAACTTCTTTAAGACCTACCAGGGAACCTCCTAGTAGAGGAGAATGCAAAGGCAGGCTGCCAGGAGAGGGACTGAATGTTGTCAGTGTGTTTTTTTGATGAGGTCAGTGACCTCCTCCACCCTGTCCTCAAAAAGACTGTGTCCCCAGCAAGGTATGTCCACTAGCCTCTCCTGAACTGCAGGTTCAAGGTCAGAGATACACAGCCTTGAGAGTTTGTGCATCTCCACATCCAAAGCAGAGGGTCAGGATGCAATATCAAAAGTATCATATGCACCCCTGGTCAAATATTTTTAACACTCCTTCTGACTCTTGACTAACCTAACAAAGTTCAGCAGCCTGTTCCTGTGGGAGAGTGTCCACAAAGTCTATCACAGTATGAATCAAGAACTACAAGAAAATTCTCATGTAGAGCTGGTAGTCCTGGATACAGGAGACTAGCATCAAGGCCTGATAAACCTTCCTCCTAAAAGAATCTAAAGTTCAGGCCTCCCTGCCTGGGGGCACCGGGGAATGAGACATGGAACGCCTATCCCTTTTGAGAGCGGATTTGACCACTAGGGAGTGGTGTGGCAACTGGACCTTCTCGAATTCAGGAGTCTTCTGGATCTGATACATGGATGTCACAAATAACTGGGATTAACAGCAAAATAACACATCCTAACAGTAAACTACATTGATAAATTCCCCCCTTAATTAAAGAAAAACGAAATGTTTCTAAAAATCACTGCTATATGTAATAAAAATGAGCCAAGCATAGGGTAATCAAACCATTGTGCCTTCACTGATGAGATTGGCTCTTAAGCATTGGTGGAATAGGAATTATGACATCACAATATCAGCTCTGGTTACCATAGACTGAAACTTTTCACACTAAGGGGGGGGGGGGGGGGGGGGTGGAAGTTATCAATGTGGGTTAGGTTATTTTACCACTAACTCATTCTATTTTAGAACAGGTTCCATTTCATGCAATGAGACCTAGTTACTAATAACTGGGATTAACAGTGAAATAACATGTCTTAACAGTAGCCCACATTAATAACTTCCCCCCTTAGGAGAAAACAACACATCATTGCTATATGTACTAAAACTGAGCCAAGTATAGGGCAATTGAGCCGTTGTGACATCACTGATGAGGTTGGCTTTTAAGCATTGGTAGAATGAGGCATTATGACATCAGAATATCAGCTCTGGTTACCAAGGACTGAAACTTTTCACACTAAGGGGGAAGTTATCAATGTGGGCTACAGTTAAGATGTGTTATTTTACCACTAACTCATGTTATTTTAGCACAGGTCCATTTCATGCAGTGAGACCTAGTTACTAATAACTAGGATTAATAGTAAAACAACACATCTTAATGGTAGCCCACGTTGATAACTTCTCCCCATAAATGATTAAATACTGTGTGCACTTAGATATGTAAATGCCAAGTATCTGCATAAGCACTATTCTCAAGTACACATATGGGCATACAAATGGTGGGCAGAGTCTGGGCAGGACTCATCTGTAGGCAATATACAGAATACTATAAGTTATAATTATCTCCAACTTTGAGGTGTGAGCATGTACACCAGCTCTATGACTGACATATGTGCTCATGCTAGCTGCATATCAGAAGCGTAGCCAACAGTGCCGGTGCGTATTTTAAAGGTGAAAAATAGGTGCCGTCGCCATTGGAAGTGCATTTGGGGGAGAGGCCACTCCCCTGGCGACCCACCTAGCTACGTCTCGGCTGCATATATACCCAATTACACCACTAGTCTATAAAGGAAAATAGGCACCTGCTCTATTTCATAGAATTATCATCAAACAGTCCAGGTGTCTAAATATAGGTGCACTGTTATAGAATAGCCCCCCTAATGTGTGTTAAGTGCAAAACTTTACAGCACTTTATTAAAAAAGCCCTATAGATGTGCAGGAGTGGCATAGTGGTTAGAGCACTGATCTTGTAATCCAGAGGTGGCCAGTTCAAATCCCACAGTTGCTTCTTGTGGTCTTGGGCAAGTCACTTAACCCTCCATGGCCTCAGGTACAAACTTAGATTGTGAGCCCTCCTGGGACAGAGAAATATCCAGTGTACCTGAATGTAACTCACCTTGAGCCACTACTGAAAAAGGTGTGAGCAAAATCTAAATAAATACAATGCTCATTTTGTCCATCATAGTGGCATAGTAAGACACTGGCCTTAGTTCCTCACATCTGGAGTTGCCATCTCCCATCTTACTGGTATCCAGCTTTCCCCTTTTTTCCCCACAGTTGTAGGATCCTTCATACCGACCCCATACAGTCTTTGAATTTCACTCTGCTGAGAGACCTTTCCATGCTGCAAAAGTTCTGCAGTATGTCATACCAGTTATACAGAGCACGGCCTGAGTGATGTCTAGACTATGACACTTTTGCGCAGGTTATTAATTGTATTATAAGTTTTATTGCTCCATTTACTATCTTTTCCCAATGTGACAAATGTTATTATCTGTTCACAGACCCACTGCCAATTAAGCAACCTTTACGACTGTCTGCAAAAGGACATGTTGTACAAATGGACATTCATTGTACTTCTGCCTGGTTGGTTTCCTGTGTAAATGAACCTCCAAAGAGCCAGATCTTAAATAATTCACAGATGCCATTCCTATATACAGAAAAAGAATTATTCTATTTATTTTGAATTAATGGCGTGTTAAATCTTTCAGTTTTTTTTTTTAAACAATGGGTTTTGGGAGGCATAGAAGCAGCATCAAGGTCTCCAAATGACTCCAGATTCAGCTGACATGATAGGTCCAGTCCTGGGTTCATGCCATTGCTTGCAGAGGTGTATAGCTCTGATCGTCTAATTCTATTCTCTAAGAAAAGCAAAAATATAAGTACCCATATGAAATGGGGTAAACCCAGGACTGCAATAACCCAACTGATAAGGATGGAGAGAAAGGTGAAAGAGGGGTGACTGTATGAGGAAGAGAGGAAATAAAAAGAAAAATTGCTGTTTTGGGCATTGGTATTCACTCCTAGTCCTTGAAGGCTACCAACAGGTCAGGTTTTCTGGATCTCCGAAATGAATATACATGAGATAGCTTTGCATGCATGTACATCTTTCCCTTCACCCCTGCTATGTGTACATATCCTGCCAATATTCCTCCCATGGCAGACATCAGTTTTAAAGCCACTGACCACCACAGGCTGAATCTAACCCTTATATTGAATGCCAGGGCCATGTCTTTGTGCTGGCATTGGATATCTGGGTCAACCACTGATCCAAAAGTTATGCAGGTGCCGGCCGATACTCATTGCTGGCACCAGAATAGCTAAATGAACAAAGATAGGACTTCTGTGTGCTCCTATCTGCCCAGTTAGCTACGCAGACACTGGTGGCCCAATAATTATTGGCTCTTCCCACAGTGCTGCAGTGGTCAGAGGAGATAGTCAGAGTTGCTGAATATCCACTGAGCAAAATTTAAGAGGGCAGGAGCCTCTCAGCGGTTTCACTCCTACTTGACTGACCATTCTTATGTAGTTCGCTCTTCCAATTCCACTTCGTCTCCCCGTTCTCTGCTTTCTGGTGTTCCTCAGGGCTCAATTCTAGGACCTATCTTATTTAAGGTTTTTTTTGGCCCCACTAACTTCTTCACTTCAAACCTTAGGCTTTACTTTTTTTGTTTATGCCAACGACATTCAGCTGCTCTTTTCTTTTCATTCAAGCTCTGCCTCAGACTATACTTCCATTTCTCACAAGCTAGACTCTGTTGCTGACTGGCTGGCTGAGCAACGTCTGAGACGTAACTTGTCCAAGTTAGTCGCCATGATCTTTTCTTCTTGCTGTCCTGTTGCAAATCCTCCTTGCTTTGCCATCAAAGGTACCCCTCCCTTATGTTCCCTCAACTTGGAATTCTTGGGGTTACTTTGGGGTCACTATGGGGCTCAGTTTCGAAAGAGAAAAAGTAAATAAAAAAGTGGCATAAAGCAGTATTTGGACGTTTTTCTCACAAAATCGTCCAAATCAGTATTTTCGAAACCTATTTTTTCAGATGTTTTTCTATGTTGTTCTTCTGCAATGCATCCAAACCTCAAGGGGGCATGTTGAGGTTGTGTTAAGGGTGGGATTTGGGCATTCCTAAAATTTGGATGTTTTTCAGTCATAATGGAATAAAACAAAAAGAACTAAAGCTAAGATGTTTTCAGTTAAACCTGCTTTTTTTAATGAATAAGGCACAAAAGGTGCCCTAAATGACCACTGGAATCGGGGGTGACCCACCAATACCCCCCATAGGTCACTGACCCCCTACCTCCTCCAAATATGTGAATAAAAATTGGACTTACCAGCCTCTATTACAGCCTCAGATGTTAAAGTCAGTTCTATTACAGCAGCATGCAGGTCTCTGGAGTAGCGTAGCGGTCGATACAGTGCAATATGGAGTGGGGGACTCAGGTTCCTATCTCCCTCTTGTGGTGGAAACTATGAGCCCTCCCAAAGTCACCAAAACCCTACTGTACCCACATATAGGTGCCCCCTTCACCTACAGTATAAGGGCTATTGTAGTGATGTATAGTAGGGGGTAGTAGGTTTTGGATGGGTTTTGGTGTGCTCAGGGGACAAGATAAGGGAGCAAAGGTGAGATGTGTACCTGGAAGCATTTATATGAAGTTCACAGAAGTGCCCTGTAGGGTGCCCCTTTGGTTTCCTGGGATGTGTGGGGAACCAGTCAACTAAAAATGCAGGCTCCTCCCACATCCCAATGGCATGAATCTCTACGTTTTGCACGTATTCATTTTTTTTTTCAAAATTGGCCCAAAAAACAAAACGTCCAAAGCACAAAAACTTGTTTGAAACAGTATTTTCAAAAACAAAAGATAGACATTTTTCTTTTTCAAAAATTACCTTCTTTCCTATTAGGATTTTGGATGTTTTGTGCAAAACATCCAAAATCGGACTTAGACATTCCTATCGAAAGTGCCCCTCCATGTCTTTTCATTCTCACATTTCATGTGTGGTCTTCTCCTCCTTCTTCAAACTCAGGCGGCTTCACTCTATTCGTCCCCTTTTAGACTGCAGTTCCCTCTATATTCTCCTACACTCGCTTGTATTGTCTAAGCTCAACTATTGTAACTCTGTCCTTCTTGGCTTGCCCGCTTATCAGATACTTATCAGATTGGCATGATAGTAAACCCCTAATAAACTTGGAAACTTGGATACACTGCCTGCAGTTGGTTCAAAACACTGCGGTAAAACTCCTTCATAATCATAAAAAATATGACCATGTTACACCTCTTCTCATTGCAGAACATATGCTTCTTCTGTCATTTCAGATTCCTTTAAAGATTATCCTCCTGTCTCATAGCATTCGCTCTTCTGGCCTATTGTCTTTTCTGGCTTCTGTTTTGATTCCATATGTCCTTAAACGATCCCTTCAATCAGCTAACCAGAGTTTACTCACCATTCCATTTTTTCATCAAACTTTTCCAGATATTCTAAGGAACTCATGTTATAGGGTGGGGGCATCTACACTATGGAATAACCTTCCCCTCTATTTGCGCCTTGAGGGGGTCCTTCGACAGTTTCAGTTCCCATTTTAAGGCCTATTCTTTGTCTTTGGCCTTTCCACCTTTCGAATGTTTTAATTTGCTTTCTTTTTTTTCAGGTATATTAGCTGGAAGCCCCTATTTTCATTTGTTTTCTTCCTTTTCCCATTAATCCTTTTGTAAAGATGTATCTTAACCTTTCCTATTACCCTCTTGTTTTCTGTGTTGTGTTCTGTTTTGTGTCTTATTTTGTTTTCCCTCCCCTACTTAGTTGTACTACACTGTAAACTGCTTAGACTTCTTTTAGAAAATTTGCGGCATAACAAATAAATTGAACTTGAACTACTCCTCAGTATTCCAGGCAAGGATGACTCCTGGCCAGTTAAATAGGGTTTAAACACCTAACCATGGATATTCAGCAGGAGACAACCAGTTATCTCCCACTGAATATTCCAGTTAACGGCTAGCCGCTAACCAGCTATATAAGAACATATAAGTGTTACCATACTGGGACAGAACGAAGGTCCATCAAGCCCAGCATCCTGTTTCCAACAGTGGCCAATCTAGGTTACAAGTACCCGGCAAGATCCCAAAACAGTATAATACATTTTATGCTGCTTATCCTAGAAATACACAACTCTTGAAAGGCAAAGCAATTTACTTCAACAGTAATAGATTGTTTGTTGGGGGCGTCTCATACCGTCATATAGACACTCTGTGTCATGCTTATTTCAAGCTTGTACAATTGTGACTCTGTATAATCATAGACTGCCTCCCGCCTCCAGTAGTGCACTCTATTTGCTTATGGTGAATCATCTATTTCTATATTTAAATACCAGTGTGCTCACATCAGCTCATTTAACAAAAAAAAATTTTTTTAATTTTTTCGTGCACTACTGCTGAAATTTTAAGACATAGAAAAGTTATGCCGCTGTGGCACTGTTGCAGTAAACTTTACCGCAACAGTGCCACAGCGGCATAACTTTTCTATGTCTTAAAATTTCAGCAGTAGTGCACGAAAAAAAATTAAAAAAAATTTTTTTTTTTAATGAACTGATGTGAGCACACTGGTATTTAAAATGACCTTTTTTCCTATTCAGATTTTGGACATTTTTTTCAAAGTGTCCAAAGTCGGACTTAGACATCATATCGAAAATGCCCCTCATAGTGTATTGATCAAATGTACCATATACTTCTAAGGGTGCACAACATATATATTTACCAAACTGGAGGAACTTGAAATCATCCCCTCCTGTGCAATCTAAGAACTAAGAGGTCCTATTACTAAGCCGCGTAAGTGTCTACACGTGCCCAATGCGCTCCAAAATGTAGTTACCGCCCGACTACCGCGTGGCTCTTGAGGTAATTTCATTTTTGACACCTGTCCGATACGCCCATCTGACAAATATTTTTTCTTTGCGCGCGTAGGTCATTACTGCCCGGTTACTGCGTGAGTCTTTAACGCTAGGTCAATGGCTGGCGGTAAGGTCTCAGACCCAAAATAGACGATCGGCAATTTTAATTTTGCCGCATATCTATTTTCGGCAAAAATTTTTAAAAGGCCTTTTTTATAGGCACGCTAAAAAAAATGGATCGGCGCGTGCCCAAAACCCGTACCTACACTACCACAAGCCATTTTTCAGCGCGCCTTTGTAAAAGGACCCCTAAGAAAGCCATATCATAATAAAGAATGTAAAATGAAAAGAAAAATGGGATGAAGAGAAAAATGAAAAATGAAGCTGTAGTTTTAACACAAACATCACTATTAACTAAATTGGCCAGAGAATCATGACAGGTTGAAAAAACTTATAGCGATATGATTTTATTTCTGTACCTAATGAAAAATGCACATTAAAAAAAAATGCTCATGTATTGACAAAGTTGCACTAAAAAAGCCTAACCACATTGTCACCAACTAATAGTACACTGTGATCAATGTAAAAATATAACATTACCGGACCATTTGGTAAAACACATGTAACCTTGTGTGACATATATTTGAAATACAGCACAGAGAACTTATACAAGCAAACAGGCTATTTGCAGCAATCATATTATTTGAAATGTGCATCACAAGCAAAGGAGAGACGTAAAGCAAACCAGGGCCAAATTAAGGACAACTGATGCCCTATGCAGAGCCCCAAATGGTGCCCCTTGGCCCTTCCATTGCTTAACTGACAAGACATTTAGGGCTAGGTTTACTAAGCGGTATGTGTGCGTTAGCGTTTTTAATGCACATAAATGGTTTATGCGTGTTAAACGCTAATGCGCCCATAGAAATGTATAGATGTGTTAGCGTTACAGGCACGTTAAAAACACTAATGCACCTTAGTAAACATACCCCTAAGACTCAATAAGTGCTGAGAAATATCATTATTGTATGAAACAAAACATCATGTGTGTTTATAATGATTAGAAACCTCTGAAATTCATGTTTCATTTGTTTCATTTGTATCTCACATTTTCCCACCTATTTGCAGGCTCAATGTGGCTTACATGTTACCGTAATGGCGTTCGCCAGTTGCAGTATGAACAAATACAGGTGTTATTGTGGTAAAAGAGGTTCGTGTTTGGTAGATACATTGGGGGAAGTTAGGGAGGGGGGATGAGGATTAAGGTGTGTCCATTACAGTCTTTAGTTTTGCAGTGTCTCAGGAACTTAGGTTTTTATGTTGGGTCGTTGTGTCCCGCCCTCACGGAAATAGGAAGTTACCTCAGAGGAGGGCGGGACACAGTGAGGGAAGGCCCAATGAACCGATTTGTTTCTTTTACAAGCAGGGAAGGCCCAACGAGCCAATTTGTATCTTTTACAAGCAGGGCAGATGCGAGGCGCTGCCTGCGACGCCTCTTCACTGATTTCTTTTTTTAAAGGCAGGGTGGTGGCAGGAGAAGGAAGAGGGCTGTCGGCTGTCATCGGAGCTATTAGGCAGGTCGGGTCAGGTCAGGTTGGGTTGAGAGGGGGGCTCAGATGGGACAAGGGGACTGGGGAGGGGCTCAGATGGGAGAAGGGAACTGGGGCCTGAGAAGGGGCCAGGAGGGAAAATGGTGCCTGGGGCCGGTGGGAGAATGGGTCTGGGGCTGAATAGGGGGGCCCTAATGCAAGGCATGTGGATGAAGGGGGCTGGAACTGGGGGCTGAAAAGGAGGGTAGGTGGGATAAGGGGGCTAGTACTAGGACTGGGGGCTGAAAAGGGGCAGGAGCTGAAACTGTGAGGACTGGGGGCTTAAAAGGAGACAGGGAGAAGTGGCTGGGGCTGAAGCTCGAGGCTGGTGAGAGAAAAGGGCTGGGGTTGAAACTGGGGGACTGGTGGGATAGTGGGGATGAAACTGGGGGCTGAAAAGGGGGGGCAGGTGAGAGATGTGGGCTGGGGCTAGAGCTAGGGGCAGGTGGGATAAGGGGGCTGGGACTGGGGGCTAAAAAAAAGGGGCAGAGAGGGGACAGATCCTGGATGGAAGAGGGAGCAAGAGGAAGGGCAGACCCTGGATGGATGGGAGAGGGAGGCCAAATTGTGGATTGAAGGGGTAGAGAGAAAGGGCAGACAGTGGATGGAAGGGATAGAAAGGGCAGACAGGGGATGAAAGGGGGAGAGAGAAAGGGCAGACAGGGGCAGATGGTGGATGGAAGGGGCAGAGATAGAGGGCAGATGTGGATGGAAGGTGCAGGGAGAGAGGGCAGACATTGGATGGAGGGGACAGCAGAGAGGGCAGACACTGGATGGCAGAGAGAGAACAAAGACAGATGCTGGATGGAAGGAAGACAGTGAAAAGAAGATGAGGAAAGCAGAAACCAGAGACAACAAACTGTAAATAAAATATATATATTTATGTTTTTGCTTTAGGATAAAGTAGTATTGTAGCTGTGTTAATAAATGTTTATAATAGAACATGTAAACAAGGTAATCTTTTTATTGGACTAATTTTAATACATTTTGACTAACTTTCGGAGAACAAAACCCCCTTCCTCAAGTCAGGATAGGATACTGTAACAGCACTATACTGTATTGACCTGAGGAAGAAGGTTTTGGCCTCTGAAAGCTAAATGTATTAGTCCAATAAAATGGTATTATTTTATTTTCTATATTTGTTTTATTTCTATTTGTTAATTTGTAAAGTGGTGATTGGTATTTGTTAGTTTTTTCAAATTTACATCTGCTGTCTTTATATTTTGCACAGTACTAGGGGACATTTTCTGTTTCTGTGGCGTTGCATTGTATGCAGACTCTGGCATCTTGGGGGTTTAGTTTAATTTTTGTCTAAATAGAAAGTTTATGATTACTTATTCTATAGTGGATTAGGTGTATCTGTGTTTGTGAAAAAGACATGGCTTTCAGTTGGCATTGACTGTGCAGGATCAGAAATCTGTGCTATTCTGTCTGGTTTCGTTTTACAATAGGTGAATTGATGTTCTAGTGCTCACTGTAGTGTTTAAGATGCTTTCCTTTTCCTCGTGTGACTCATAGAAATTACTGCTTATGGTATGGTAGAATTGCTCTATAGGTCCTGAGTGTTTTGTATTCTCGGTATGCCTAGTACTGGATTTTGGAGGGGGGTGTTAAAAAATTACCAGCCCCGGGTGTCAGCTACCCTAGGTATGCCACTGCCGGCGCCGCAGTCCCCCCCTCCACCCACCCCCTTCCGTCCACCACCAGGCCAGACCCCCCTGAATTCAAATCATAGCGCCTCACCTCGACCTCACTCCGTGTGAAAGAAGTGCAGCAGCGGCAGTCTGCAGATCACCTCCCTTCGGGCCTTCCCTCCCTGTGTCCCGCCCTCGCACAAGTTACGTCGGGCGGGGCACAGGGAGGGAAGGCCTAAAGGGAGGCAATCTGCACACTGCCACTACTGTGCTTCTTTCACACGGAGCAAGTTTGAGGTGAGGCGCTATGATTTGAATTCAGGGGGGCCCGGCCTGGTGGTAGACGGAGGGGGGCGGGTGGAGAGGGGGCGGCGATGACAACGACCTCAGGGGGCGGCGGCAGGGGGGCAGCGGCGGGGGGGCCCGGGGATGGCCTTGTCCCGGGCCCGGCCCACTCTTTCGGTGGCCCTGCTTAGGAACACCAAATCTCGCCCTTAACATGCCACTGACATGCCCCCTTGAGATTTGGATGCACTTCAGACAAACTGTAGAGAAAAACGTCTGGGAAATAGGTTTCAAAAATACCAATTTGGACGTTTTAGTGAGAAAAGCATCCAAATATTGCTTTATGCCACTTGTTAGATGTTTTTTCTCTTTTGAAAATGATCCCCAAAGAATATTATAATGACTATCAGGCTTATTTTTGAAAGAGAAGGACACCCATCTTTTGACACAAATTGCAAGATGTGCATCCTTCTCACAGGGTCGCCCAAATTGGCATAATCGATAGCTGATTTTGGATGTCCTCAACTGCTTTCCGTTGCAGGGATGACCAAAGTTCCCGGGGGTGTGTCGGAGGCTTAGCGAAGGCGGGACTTGGGCATGCCTAACACATGGGCGTCCTCGACCTATAATCGAAAAAAGAAGGGCATCCCTGACGCGCACTTGGACGACTTTACTTGGTCCTTTTTTTGTTACGACCAAGCCAAGAAAAGGTGCCCGAACTGACCAGATGACCACTGGAGGGAATCGGGGATGACCTCCCCTTACTCCCCCAGTGGTCACTAGCCCCTTCCCACCCTCAAACAAATACTTTAAAAATATTTTTTGCCAGCATCCATGCTAGCCTCAAATGTCATATTCAGGTCCATCACAGCATAATGCAGGTCCCTGGAGCAGTGTTAGTGGGTGCAGTGCACTTCAGGCAGGCGGACCCAGGCCCATCCCCCCTTTCCTGTTACACTTGTGGTGGTAAATGTAAGCCCTCCAAAACCCACCAGAAACCCATTGTACCCATATCTAGGTGCCCCCCTTCCAGTGGTGTGCTGGAGCCGGCTCGCACCGGCTCACAAGAGCCGGTTGTTAAATTTTGTACCGACTTGCGAGCCGGTTGTTCCTGAGTGCGAGCCGGCTCTCCTCCCTCCCTCCCTCCAGATCCGGTCCCTCACCTCGTCCAGCGAATGCTTCGGGGCAGGCAATCTTGCCTGCCCGCAGGCGGTGCTGACTCTCCCACGCTGCCGGATCGCTCTTTAAAAATAGCCACTGAGACTTCCAAAGGCAGCCTCGCGAGACTTCTGCTGAAGTCTTGCAGGCCACCCTTGTAAGTCTCGGCAGCCATTTTGAAGAGCGATCCGGCAGCGGGGGAAGAGTCAGCGCCGGCAGCGGGCAGGCAAGATTGCCTGCCCCGAAGAATTCGCTGGACAAGGTGAGGGACCGGATCTGGAAGAAGGGAGCGAGGAGAGCCGAAGAATTTGTTGAACAACTCGGTGGCTGGAGGGGGTGGCAGGGGAGAGAAGGGAGTCTCAGTCGCTGGACATGGGTGGCTGGAGGGGGGCAGGGGAGAGAAGGGAGTCGCTGGACATGGATGGCTGGAGGGGGGCAGGGGAGAGAAGGGAGTCGCTGGATATGGGTGGCTGGAGGAGGAAGGGGCAGGGGAGAGAAGGGAGTCACTGGGCATGGGTGGCTGGAGGAGGAAGGGGCAGGGGAGAGAAGGGAGTCACTGGGCATGGGTGGCTGGAGGGGGGGCAGGGGAGAGAGGGCAATCGCTGGGTATGGGTGGCTGGAGGGGGGCAGGGGAGAGATGGGAGTCGCTGGACATGGGTGGCTGAAGGAGGAGGGCAGAGGAGAAAGGACAGTCATTGGGTATGGGTGGCTGAAGGGGGGCAGGGGAGAGAGGACAGTCGTTGGGTATGGGTGGCTGGAGGGGGCAGGGGAACAAAGAATCGCTGGGCATGGGTGGCTGGAGGAGGGGGGCAGGGGAGAGAAGGGAGTTGCTGGGCAGGGGTGGCTGGTGGAGGGGGCAGGGGAGCAGAGAGAATTGCCCCTCCCATCTGAATTTGCTTTTTTTGTTGTTATTGTTTCCACTTCTAGCATTCTATTTTCCAATAACTCTTCATTTCTATCTTACCAGTCTTTAATCTTCAATCATCTTGGTATTGGTGGCTGGAGGGGAGGCAGGGGAGAGAAGGGAGTCGCTGGACATGGGTGGCTGGAGGAGGGGGGCAGGGGAGAGAAGGGAGTTGCTGGGCATGGGTGGCTGGAGGAGGGGGCAGGGGAGCAGAGAGAATTGCTGGGTATGGGTGGCTGGAGGGGAGGGGAGGGTTGCTGGACATGGGTAGATGGAGGGGAGGGTTGCTGGACATGGGTAGATGGAGGAGAGGGAAGGGAGAGAAGAAATGGATGGAGGGGATGGAAGAGTGAGGAAGGAGATGAGACAGTGGCGTAGCCACAGGTGGGCCTGGGTGGGCCAGGACCCACCCACTTAGGGTTCAGGCCCACCCAACAGTAGCATACGTTTAGTGGTAGCTGGTGGAGATCCCAAGCTCTAAGAGCTAAAGACTTCCCCTTGATGGTAAGCCAAGGTGGAAAGAAGCGTTTTCTCGCCAGCTGAGATATTTTTTTGGTGGTGGTGGTGGTGAAGAACACTTGGTGCCCACCCACTTCTTGCCTAGGCCCACCCAGAATCTGTTGTCTGGCTACGCCCCTGAGATGAGATGAGGGAAAAGGAAGAAAGGAGAAAAACTGCACATGGATAAAGAAAATAGGCAGAAGCTGGATCCACTGGACAGTCAAGTCTGCGGAGGACCCAGCTTTTACTTACGGATGTAGGGCAAGAAATGAAGAAGAAAGGCGGAAAGTATAGAAATAAATGGAAAGGAAGCCCTGGAAATGGAGTTAAGAGGACAGATAGCAGCAGAATCAGATACTGGGCCAGCATGATCAAAAAAACAAAGTCACCAGACAACAAAGGTAGAAAAAATAATTTTATTTTCATTATAGTGTTTGGAATATGTCCACTTTGAGAATCAGGTGCTCAACATTAAAAGTTTATATTTATTTACTTATTTATGGCATTTTATCCCACATTAAACATGAATTACATTGGAGCCTGGGATCATTTAATTTTTTTTTCCTGGAGTAATGCATTGCCCCCCCCCCCCCAAGCTCTCTCCCCAGCTATAGCCAGCTCTGCAATTTGGGGGGGAGGGGCGCAGAGGTGGACGGGGGGGGGGGGGCGCAGAGGTGGACTGGGGAGAGAGACTGTTGTTAAACATTTACCGGCACACCACTGCCCCCTTCACCCATAAGGGCTATGGTAGTGGTGTACAGTGGTGGGTACTGGGTTTTGGGGGGGTTGTAGAGGTAAGGGAGCTATGCACCTGGGAGCAATTTCTGAAGTCCACTGCAGTTCTCCCTAGGGTGCCCGGTTGGTGTCCTGGCATGTGAGGGGGACCAGTGCACTATGAATGCTGGCTCCTCCCACAACCAAAGGGCTTGAATTTGGTCATTTCTGAGATGGGCGTCCTCAGTTTCTATTATCGCCGAAAATCAGAAATGACCAAGTCTAAAGACGACCATCTCTAAGGTCGACCTAAATTTCAAGATTTGGGTGTCCCCCACCGTATTATTGAAACGAAAGAAGGACGTCCATCTTGTTTCGATAATATGGGTTTCCCCACCCCTTCACGGGGATGTCCTGTGAGGACGTCCTCAGAAAAACTTGGGCGTCCCCTTCGATTATGCCCCTCCACGTATCACTCCATTGTGTGACCTCACCTTGAGTAATGTACGCAATTCTCAAAAAAGATATAGCAGAATTAGAAAAGGTTCAAAGAAAAGCGACCAAAATAATAAAGAGGATGGAACTCCTCCCATATGAAGGAATGGCTGAAGAGGTTAGGGCTCTTCAGCTTGGAAAAAAGATGGTTAAGGGAGATATGATTGAGGTTTACAAAATCCTCAGCGGTGTAGAATGGGTAAAAGTGAATCAATTTTTTATACTTTTTTTTAAAAGTGCAAAGACCAAGGGACACTCAATGAAATTGCATGAAAATATTTTAAAAACAAATAAGAGGAAATATTTTTTCACTCAGCGGTTAGCATAATTGGGTTAAAAAATCATTTGGACAAGTTCCTGGAGGAAAAGTACATAGAGGGGCATAATCAAATGCGAACGCCCGTCTCCATGGGCGTTTATCTCCGAGGACGGGTACGCGAAGGGGCGGGCCAGACCGTATTTTCAAAAAAGATGGGCATCCATCTTTTGTTTCGATAATACGGTTGGTGCCGGGCAAATGCATCTCATTTGGGCGGATTTGAGCTGGGCGGTATCGGTTTTCAGCGACAATGGAAACTGAAGGCATCCAGCTCAAAAACGAACAAATCCAAGGCATTTGGTCGTGGGAGGGGCCAGGATTCGTAGTGCACTGGTCCCCCTCACATGCCAGGACACCAACCGGGCACCCTAGGGGGCACTGCAGTGGACTTCATAAATTGCTCCCAGGTGTAAAGCTCCCTTACCTTGTGTGCTGAGCCCCCCAAAACCCTCCCAAAACCCACTCTCCACAACTGTGCACCACTACCATAGCCCTTATGGGTGAAGGGTGGCACCTACATGTGGGTACAGTGGATTTCGGATGGGTTTTGAAGGGCTCATATTTACCACCACAAGTGTAACAGGTAGGGGGGGTTGGGCCTGGGTCCGCCTGCCTGAAGTGCACTGCACCCACTAAAACTGCTCCAGGGACCTGCATACTGCTGTCACTGAGCTGGGTATGACATTTGAGGCTGGCATAGAGGCTGGCAAAAAATGTTTTGCTTTTTTTAGGGTGGGAGGGGGTTGGTGACCACTGGGGGATTACGGGGAGGTGATCCCCGATTCCCTCCGGAGATCATCTGGTGAGCTGGGGCACCTTTTTGAGGCTTGGTCCTAAAAATAAATGGACCAAGTAAAGTCGGCCAAATGCTCGTCAGGGCCGGCCTTCTTTTTTCCATTATCGGCTGAAGCTGGCCATTCCATAAGCACGCCCCCGTCCCGCCTTCAGTACATTGCCGACACGCCCCCTTGAGCTGGGTATGATATTTGAGACTGGCATAGAGGCTGGAAAAAATATTTTAATTTTTTTTTTTTAGGGTGGGAGGGTGTTAGTGACCACTGGGGGAGTAAGGGGAGGTCATCCCCGATTCCATCTGGTGGTCATCTGGTCATTTACGGCACATTTTTGTGGCTTGGTCGTAAGAAAAAAAGGACCAGGTAAAGTCGTTCAAGTGTTCGTCAGGGACGCCCTTCTTTTTTCCATTATCGGTCGAGGAAGCCCATGTGTTAGGCACGCCCCAGTCCCGCAGTAAGGTGTTCAGGTATCCACAATGAATATGAACATAAGAACAAAAGAATAGCCATACTGGGTCATGCCAATGGTCCATCTAGCCCAGTATCCTGCTTATAACAGTAGCCAATACAGTTCACAAGTACCTGGCAGAAATCCAAATAGTAGCAACATTCCATTCTACCAATCCTAGGGCAAGCAGTGGCTTCTCCATATCTATCTCAATAGCAGACTATCCAGCTTATTTTCGAAAGAGAAAGACGCCCATATTTCGACCCAAATTGGGAGATGGGCGCCTTTCTGTCATGGGCGCACAAATCGGTATAATCAAAAGCCGATTTTGGGCGCCTCCAACTGCAGTCTGTCATGGGAACGAACAAAGTTGACGGGGGCGTGTCGGAGGCATGGTGAAGGCGGGACTGGGGTGTGTATATCAGCTGAGGAGAGATGGGCGCACTCGGCTGATAATGGAAAAAAGAAGGGCGCCAGAAGCGAGAATTTGGGTCACTTTTTTGGACCCTTTTTTTCTCACGAACAAGTCCCCAAAAAGTGCCCCAACTGCCCAGATGACCACCGGAGGGAATCGGGAATGACCTCCCCTGACTACCCCAGTGGTCACTAATCCCCTCCCACCCAAAAAAAAAAAGAGCTTTAAAAACTTTTTTTTCCAGCCTATATGCCAGCCTCAAATGTCATACTCAGCTCCATCACAACAGTATGCAGGTCCCTGGAGCAGTTGTTAGTGGGTGCAGTGGACTTCAGGCAGGTGGACCCAGGCCCTCCCCCCCACCTGTTACACTTGTGCTGCTAAATGGGAGCGCTCCAAACCGCCCCCAAAACCCACTGTACCCATATCTAGGTGCCCCCCTTCAGCCATAAGTGCTATGGTAATGGTGTAGAGTTGTGGGCAGTGGATTTTGGGGGGGATTTGGGGGGGCTCAGCACCCAAGGTAAGGGAGCTATGGACTTAGGAGGTATTTTAATATTTTTTTTAATTGTTACAAGTGCCCCCTAGGGTGCCCGGTTGGTGTCCTGGCATGTAAGGGGGACCAGTGCACTACGAATGCTGGCTCCTCCCACGACTGAAGGGCTTGGATTTGATCATTTCTGAGATGGGCGTCCATGGTTTTCATTATCGCCGAAAATCGGGGACGACCATCTCTAAGGATGACCATCTCTAAGGTCGACCTATATTTCACAATTTGGGCGTCCCTGACCGTATTATCGAAATGAAAGATGAACGCCCATCTTGTTTTGATAATACGGGTTTCCCCTCCCCTTTGCCAGGACGTCCTGCAAGGACATCCTCAGGAAAAATTGGGCGCCCCTTTCGATTATGCCCCTCTAAGTGCACTTACTATTGATGCCATTCTATGCCTTGGCACCTAATTGTTCTAGTACATAACAGCAAAAGCGGTGTTTAAATGGGAGGGGCATGGATGGGTCATAAGTATTCAACTATGTCATCGTACTCTTGATTGAAGATTCTCAGGCCCATAGAGCAGGTATAAGTGGTTACCTTATTGCTGAGTAATGCTAGTATTCTACAACGCATTAGGTGTGCAAATGTGCATTTATAGAATATTAGCTTACTGCCTAGTTTTTGAGCACCTAAGTTTTAGCACCCTTTACAGAATTGCCCGCTATAAGTCCAGTTTTACACACTCTGAAAGTCTGACCCAGCTGTAGTCAACCTGTCAAACAGAGTAGGCCAACTGTCCTTTTTCTTTAAGAATTTTTATTTTAAATTCACAGTGCTTGATCATGAAGAGGGAATGGAGAAAAACTCATGGAAAAGTTGAATTTTGAGGAGAGACTTAAACATACAGAGAAAAGGATCAGTTCTGATAGAGGAGGGGAGAGAGTTCCAGAGCTTTGGATCCAAGTAGCTTGAGGCTGTTTTCTGAGAAATTGTAAGATGATGGGATGAGAAAAGTGGTAGAACAATGAGGTTCTGCTTCCTCTTTCTCATTCTCATTTTTGCCAGTACAGAAGCCTGCTCCTATGCCAGTTCAGGCAAGCCTAATAGCTGAGAGCCAAGTTGTGGTCAGGTTCAGTTTCTCTATCCTCAATGTCAACTGTAATTGCATAATACAAAGTCTAGAATGTATTATGAGATCTTAGAATATGGAATAATGAAAAATAAGGTGAATAAGTAGAAACCATTGCTACCTTATTAAATCCAGACATGTGTCTGAAGACCACATGGCTGGCATTTTGCTTGCCTCTTGATAGCAGCATGCTATAAAGACTCGTGCCGATGAGCTTCCACCAATGTATACTTGTTACAACAGTCAATAGTCCAGTTATGTGCGGGATCTGTTGGCTTCATTTTTTTTTTCTTTTAGAGACAAGATCTGTTATCCTTGCATTAAAACATTGACATTGATTGTTGATACCACAAAGCCGTTGGGCAGTTTTCAAACTGCCCTTAACATGGTGGAGCCTTAGATGCACTGTTGAAATCTTTGATCTTATATATATTATTTTTAACAATTTTTTAAAACCCTTTCTAAAGACATTTATTGGGGGGGGGGGGGGGAGAATCAGTCCTGTACTCAGGAAAACCTGTATATCCATAAGGTGTCTGAATATAAAAATTGGAAGTAGAATGAAAACTGCTTGATCAACTTCTCTCCCTGATGCTCTTGAAGACTCCCCAGTGCTTATCACTGGTGCTTTGTTCATTGCTGCCATGGGCCTGGAGGCACAGCAGTGGCAGCAGAAGGAAGGGCGGGATATTTGAAGGGACATGCTAGACTGGGGAAAAGGAGGAGGAGAGCATTTTAGACCAAAGGGGGTAAGGAGAGAGAGAAGGGGTGCTGTTGGTTGGATGGACAGGAGAGGGGGAAAGAGAGAAAGAGCAATGCTGAATCAGTGGGAGAGAGAGAGAGAGAGAGAGAGAGAGAGAGAGGAGGAAAGGGGGTGATGCTGGACAGGTGGGTGCTAGGGAAGGGATGTAAGAGAGATAGGCTATGATGGACAAGGGAAGGGAAGGAAGAGAAAAAGGGGATGCTGGACCGGGAGAAGGAAGAGAAGAGAAAAGGGAGGTGCTAGACTGAGGTGGAGAAAAAAAGCAGATAAAAGGGAGATGCTGGACCAGAGAGGGGCAAAGAGAAGAGAAAAGGGAGATACTGAGGCAGAGAGGAGCTGAAGAGATGAGAAAATAGAGATGCTGAACTAGAGAGGGAGAGAAGAGAAAAGGAAAATGCTGAACTTCGGGGAGGAAGGGAAGACAAGAGAAAAAAAGATGCTGGATTGGGGGGAGAAAAGGGAGAAGCCAGACTGGGGAAGGGGAGGGAAGACAAGAGAAAAGGGAGGTGCTGGATGGGGAGAAGAGAAGAAAAAAGAGAGAAAAGAAGAAAAAAGTGAGATCCTAGACTGGGTGAGGCATGAGAAAGAGGGAAGAGGGAGCTGATTTACAGGTTCAGGGGAGGGGGGAAGGGGTAAACCAGAAACTCTAGTACAGGACCTAGTGGAAACTGCTTACTGCATTTTAGTAGAGAGGAACCTAAATCTAACCATTCAAATTCTGACTGGATAACATTTAGCCAAATTTTCAGCAAAACTCCTAGCCAGTTATGTTCAGCAGAAACGTAGACAGTTATTGTGGCCTCTCATCAGCTGTTTGAAAATGGACTTTTGTATTGTTCTATTTCCCTGCTATCAGAAATACAATAATGCAACATTTTTCTAAAAACTACAGCACATATGGAAAAGCTATATCTACTCCACCCCAGAAACAAAATATTGTGGGTCTACTTCTGTTCACTGATGGCCTTGCACCCCAAAATCCAATAAGGTTATGTGAACTTGCCAGCCCCTGGAGATATATATGCAGTTTATCCAGCCAGGCCCTTAGATCCTCTATACTGAGATGGCCAGATGAAAATAAGCTAATCCATGATAAACCAAATAAAGAATTTCAGAAGCTCTGGTACTGTGCTGAGTTCTCTGTATTGCAAAGATGCTATTTTTATGGTGCTTGTAATTGCCATATACATTCTTCTGGCATCATGCTTCACTTGGGTGAAGTCGGCCTGTGAATCATCCATGACTAACCTTCAATTACCCAGAGGGACTCAAGGAAACCACAGGCACTGTAAAATTATCTTCCTCAAACAGCAAACGGCTCTTTTTTAAAAGAAAACATAAAATATCAGATGATTGTATAGAAATGCCACTATGCTTGGTATTATAATAGAGTATCTTTGAACACAAATCTGCATGTGGAGCAAAAGTACTGCTCAAAAAAGAATCTCAAAAACATCACATGGCAGTTCTACAGCATATTAATCATCACCCTTCTTTTTAAGAGTGTCACTTTCTTACTAAGGTGATATCCACTTCAAATTTTTCAAAGATATTCCTTCAGAGGCCCTTTTACAAAGGTGCACTGAAAAATGGCCTGCGGTTGTGTAGAAGCGTGTTTTGGGCGCGCAGAATTTTTCAGCGCACCTGTAAAAAATGCCCTTTTGTAAATTTTTGCTGAAAATGGACGTGCGGCAGAATGAAAATTGCCACGCGTCCATTTTGGGTCTGAGACCTTACCACCAGTCATTGACCTGGCGGTAAAGTCTCATGAGGTAACCGGGCAGTAATGACCTACGCACATCAAATGCCACTTGGCACGCGCTCAATACATGCATCCGAAAATAATTTTTTGGACATGTGCCAAAAATGAAATTACTGCAAGAGCCATGCGGTAGCCGGGCAGTAACTCCATTTTGGCGTGCGTTGGGCACGCGTAGACGCTTACACGGCTTAGTAAAAGGGCCCCTCAGTTACTTAACTTTTGACACACTCTAGAGCAGGGGGTCTCAACCCAGTCATCAGTACACACCTAGCCAGTTAGGTTTTCAGGATATCCATAATGAATATGCATGAGGTAAATTTGCATGCACTACTTCTACCATGTGCTAATCAGTTAAGGGACCTTTTACTAAACTGAGGTAAAAAGGGCCCTGCGCTAGCAGCAGGGGTCATTTTTAGCATGTGCTGAGGCCCTTTTTACCGCAGCAGGTAAAAAAAGGCTGAAAATAGCCATGGCCATGGGGTAAGATTGCTCTTACCCCATGGCCATGTGAGGGGGAGTACTTACCACCAGGGACGTAGCTAGATTGGGCTACGGGGGCATGGGCCCCACAGATTTAGTCCTGGCCCACTCTACTCTTGACCCCCCTCCCGCCGACCCTCCCCCGCCACTTTCGACCCGCCGCTGCCGCCGCAAGGTACCTTTGCTGGTGGGGATCCCCAACCCCCGCCAGCCTTAGTCTTCTTCAGCACCGGTCTCCGGCACATTTGCTGATCTGTGCTGTGAGTCCTGAAATCCTACACGTCTGGCACATTCCAGTTTCACTTAAAGGAACGCGCAGGGCGTCAGGACTCACAGCACAGATCATCGAACGCGCCGGAGACCGGTGCTGAAGAAGACTAAACTTGGCGGGGGTTGGGGACCCCCGCCAGTAAAGGTACCTTGTGGCAGCGGGGGTGGGGGGGGTCAAAAGTGGTGGGGGAGGGTCGGCGGCTGGGGGAGGCGGGCTAAAATGTGCCCCCCCACCTTGGGCTCTGGACCCCTTTTCCGCCGAGGTCTGGCTACGCCCCTGCTTACCACCACCCATTGTAAAAAGGCTCCTTAGCAGATGGTAATGTAGCTGCGCTAACCACTTAGCACAGAACACACCTACTCTCTGCCCCCTGACCCACCCCCAGCCCTAAAAAAATAAACTTTACGTGAAACTGAGAAGAAGCGTCAGCGTGCACAAGACAGGAGGAGCAAGAAGAAAGAAGAGCAGGGCAGCGAACGCAGCTGCGCCGGAGAGCGGCGCTGAAGAAGGCTTCGGCTGGCGGGGGTTGGGGACCCCTGCCAGCAAAGGTATTTGTTTTTGTGGGGTAAGCAGCAAGGAGGTGAGGGGAAGCGGCAAGGAGGCGGGGGAAGGTGAGGTGTTGGTGGGGAAGGCGAGGCATGGTGGGGGGGGCAGTGGGGGGCACTCAAAAGGTGCCCCCAACCTCAGGCTCTGGCCCCCTCCCACCGTGAGGACTGGCTACGCCCCTGGTGCAAGGCAGGACATTCATAATTTCCAGCCTCTATTACAAAAGGACCGCTGAACGTAAAAGTAGAAATTGAGATTAACAGGTCTGTGCATCTTAAGTTTTCCACCAGTATTTTAGAACAGAATCTGCTGACATAGAGCCTGTTGTAAAATAGGAAGAACTGGATGTTTCTGCACCAGATGCATGTAGCATAAACATCCATTTTAGAAAAATCAACATATATAACATCGACATTTTTCAAGCTGGCACATAACTGACTATGGATATGTGTAGCACATAGAGGGGAATAATCGAACGGGGACGACCTTCTCTAAGGGCGCCCATCTCTAAGGACGGCGCCGCGAAGGGGTGGGACATCATGTATTATCGAAACAAGATGGGCGTCCATCTTTCGTTTCGATAATGTGGTCGGGGATGCCCAAATCTCCACATTTAGGTCGACCTAAATGTTGAGATGGTCGACCTTAGAGATGGACGACCTCGGTTTTCGCCGATAATGGAAACCGATCATGCCCATCTCAAAAATGACCAAATCCAAGGCATTTGGTCTTGGGAGGAGCCAACATTCATAGTGCACTGGTCCCCCTCACATGCCAGGACACCAACCGGGCACCCTAGGGGGTACTGCAGTGGACTTCATAAATTGCTCCCAGGTGCATAGCTCCGTACCTTAGGTGCTGAGCCCCCCAACCCCCCCCCCCCAAAAAAACACACTCACCACAACTGTACACAACTGCCATAGCCCTTAGGGATGAAGGGGAACACCTACATGTGGGTATAGTGGGTTTCGGGTGGGTTTTGGAGGGCTCACATTTACCACCACAAGTGTAACAGGTAGAGCGGGGTGGGCCTCGGTCCGCCTGCCTGAAGTGCACTGCACCCACTAAAAACTGCTCCAGGGACCTGCATACTGCTGTCAGGGAGCTGGGTATGACATTTGAGGCTGGCATAGAGGCTGGAAAAAAATGTTTTTAAAATTTGTTTTAGGGTGGAAGGGGGTTGGTGACCACTGGGGGAGTAAGGGGAGGTCATCCCCGATTCCCTCCAGTGGTCATCTGGTCAGTTTGGGCACCTTTTCGAGGCTTGGTCTTGAAAATAAATGGACCAAGTAAAGTCATCCAAATGCTCGTCAGGGACGCCCTTCTTTTTTCCATTATCGGCTGAGGATGCCCATTTCTTAAGCACGCCCCAGTCCCGCCTTCGGTATGCTGCCAACACGGACCCGGGAACTTTGGTCATCCCTGCGATGGAAAGCAGTTGAGGATGACCAAAATCGGCTTTCGATTATGCCGATTTGGGCGACACTGAGAGAAGGATGCCCATCTCCTGATTTGTGTCGAAAGATAGGCGCCCTTCTCTTTTGAAAATGCCCCTGATAGTGTATTATCTTTGCTATCTTAGAAACATAACAGGTTATTACATAAGTATATAAGCATTGCCACACTGGGACAGACCAAAGGTCCATCAAGCCCAGCATCCTGTTTCCAACAGTGGCCAATCCAGGTCACAAATACCTGGCAAGAACCCAAAAAAGTACAAAACATTTTATACTGCTTATCCCAGAAATAGTGGATTTTCCCCAAGTCCAATTTAATAATGGTCTATGGATTTTTCTTTTAGGAAGCTGTCCAGTCCTTTTTTAAGCCCCACTAAGATAACCACCTTTACTACATTCGCTGGCAACGAATTCCAGAGTTTAATTACACGTTGAGTGAAGAAACAATTTTCTCCAATTCGTATTAAATTTACTACTTTGTAGCTGCATCTCATGCCTCCTAGTCCTAGTATTTTTGGAAAGAGTAAACAAACGATTCACGTCTACCCATTCAACTCCACTCATTATTTTATAGACCTCTATTATATCTCCCCTCAGCCTTCTTTTATCCAAGCTGAAGAGCCCTAGACACTTCAGCCTTTCCTCATAGGGAAGTCATCCCATCCCCTTTATCATTTTCATCACCCTTTTCTGTACCTTTTCTAATTCCACTATATCTTTTTGAGATGTGGTGACCAGAATTGAACACAATATTCAAGGTGCGGTCACACCATGGACCGATACAAAGGCATTATAACATCCTCACTTTTGTTTTCCTTTCCTAATAATACCTAACATTCTATTTGCTTTCTTAGCCACTGCAGCACACCAAGCAGAGGGTTTCAACGTATCAACAACGACGCCAAGATCCTCTTTCCCACATGCATCACTTTGCACTTGCTCACATTAAACGTCATCAGCCATTTAGACGCCCAGTCTCCCAGTCTCATAAGGTTCTCATGTAATTTTTCACAATCCTCTTGCGATTTAACAACTTTGAATAACTTTGTGTCATCAGCAAATGTAATTACCTCACTAGTTACTCCCATCTCTAGATCATTTATAAAATGTTAAAAAGCAGCGGTCTCAGCACAGACCCCTAGGGAACCCCACTATTTACCCTTCTTCATTGAGAATACTGACCATTTAACCCTACTCTCTGTTTTCTATCTTTTAACCAGTTTTTAATCCACAATAGGACACTACCTCCTATCCCATGACTCTCCAATTTCTTCTGGAGTCCTTCATGAGTGTCATACTGACCAGTTTCCTTTTCCAGTTTGGATTTCGGGAGGACAAAAACCACTGGGGGATTAAAGGGGCAACCCACCTCCATCCCTCCAATGGAGTGTTGCTTAATACAAGCTGTCTACCAGGTTGTAAATGTGCTTGGTAGCAGGTGTAACTCCTGATGTCGATTTTCTAGGACATTAGCCCCCTTCTGAAATGGGGACTAAGCATCAATGAACTTGACACACCCTTGTCCTACCCAAGACATTCCCAGGCCACACTCCCTTGCTTTTGCACGCACTTGGGTTTGAGTTGTTCTTCTCCCAGCTTTATAAAATGAGGAGATACCCTCTATAAAGCTCTAGTCAAAACAATTGGGTTAATGAGTTTGCCTTGTTGAAAAGGTTTAGGATGTCTTTGGGGGGGGGGGGGGGTGCATTATCTCCTGCTACTCAAGGTGGTAAGCCCTTCTCATCTGTCTGTGTGTTCCTTCTATCAGGATCCAGTCTTCCTATGACCAGACCACCTTCTTTAGGGAATGCTGTGCTTCAGAGGAGCAGCGGTGGACCAGGCTGACCACCTCTGATCAGTTATCTTAATATGGGAACAGTTCTTTTTCCATTAATGCAATAGGGGACAGCTGTGGATCAAACTGGCAATCCCTGTGTTGATTTTTCTCCTTCCCCTCTTTCCATTAAGTTAGTCCAATAAAAAAAAAGTATCATCTTATTTTGATCAGTGTTGGGGCAGAGGAAGTAGATAGGGGATTCAGAGGGGACTCTGCTTCCTTTTGTGTTCCAGACACTGCAGCTTCCCTTTCTGGCATTTAAGCTGCCACTGTTGCACAGGAAGTACAGAAGTCTACATGGGAGGGGAATTTTGCATTGTGCAGAATTCCCCCAGAATTTAACTGTGCCAGGGGTGTGCCGTAATGAGCTCAACCCAGCTTCCTTCTGAGATTCTTAGAGTGTAGTATGTACAGACAATGGTTCTAGGTCAGTTCCCACCTGGACAGTTCCTACCCACCAATTCCCATCTGGACAATTCCCACTGAACCAATTCCCACCACACCAGGGAGTACAATTCCCACCCATAACCTAAAAAATACAAAACACACTAGGACAAATAATCTCCCTCCCTTTTCTCTTCCACATCGTTTGGGGGGGGGGGCAGTACCAGAAGCGTAGCCAGGTGGGGTGCAGGGGGAGCGGTCGCTCCCCCAAACAGCTGTTTCGAAAAAATGGCGCCTATGCGCCCTGTGGCAATAATTTTTTTTCTGCTCCCTCCATCCTGAGTCCTATCGTTGTCTTCTGCCCGTCTTCTCCCTCCAGCCTAGAATCCCCCTCCCCTTAATCCTCCTTTAACATGAAAGAATGTGCATTCTAAAACTGCCTCCCCACCAAACTCCTCCCGATTCCCCTCCCCCACTCCCTACCCCTCAAACCATGCCTATCTACTCTTTGCCCTCCATTCCTGCTTTGTAGCTCTATAGAAATGCTAAATAGTAGTAGTAGTAGAGTGGAAGTGAGTCTATCTAGTCCACTTTAACAAGGGAGCCAAACTTACTTTCCTTGTGCCATCACTATCCAGCAGGATAGGCAAGTCTTGGAAGGTGGAGAATAAAGGAGTTTTTTTTAAATATATTTATATCACACATCCCAAGCAAAGTTGGATTCAGTGTGGCTTACATTTTAAAATACAGTGAGACAGAATCATAGAATTTAGTTATATCATGGGAATAAATAGATGGATGTGTCTGAAACATTTAAAAAAGTTGAGATTAGCATATATACCCAACTGGGCATTTAAAAGTTTGTATTGATACCACATGTTCAGAAATCATAGCCATAAGTATAGACAAAGATTATCACATGGGAGGGGAAGGAGATAGGGACACAAAGAGGGCACTACTGGAAAGGGGAGGAGGAGATAGGGACAGAGAGGGGCACCACTGGAAGGGGGAATGGGGATATGGGGACAATGGTGAAAAATGGGTGAGAGGGGGACAAAGAGGTAATGCTGGAAAAGGGGGAAGATGGTAACAGCGGTAATGCTGGAAAAAGCAGGAAGATGGGGACACAGGACAATGTTAGAAAAAGGGAGAGGTGAGGGACACCAGGACGGCAGATGCTAGAAAGTGGGAGATGAGGAGACCAGGTAGGCTTGTGCTGAAAAAGGGGGAAGATGGGGACACAGAAAGGGCAGATGCTGAATTTCGGGGTAGGATAGGGGCAAGGAACACAGAAGGGAGATGCTGGACAGGACAAATAGTGGTGCAGAGGTGCCTCGCCTCTCCCTATGCTTGGAATAAACTTCCTGAGCCCATATGCCAAGCCCCCTCCCTGCCCATCTTCAAATCCTTGCTCAAAGCCCACCTCTTCAATGTAGCTTTCGGCACATAACCATTTACCTCTATTCAGGAAACCTAGACTGCCCCAATTTGATTGACTACATACTTTGTCCTTTAGATTGTAAGCTCCTTTGAGCAGGGACTGTCCTTCTTTGTTAATTGTACAGCGCTGCGCAACCCTGGTAGTGCTTTAGAAATGTTAAATAGTAGTAGTAGTATCTAAATATGAAGCTGTAATTTTGCTACTGTCCGGTTATGTACTTGTTCTGCCCTGACTCCGCCCCCGGACCACCAATGTCAAGAGTATGAGCACACTAATTTTTCAGTTTTTTAAGAAAGAGGTGCTAGTACAGACAAGACTTAATTCTTTGGAAATCAAACTGTATATTATCACCTAGTTGATGTGCATGACTTTGAATGCTCCACTAAAGCACTGACATGTACACGAATGAGAAACTCAAACTGAAGCATCTTTTCAGCTGAGATTTATTACATTTTACATTACATGGCAAGTATGAAAATAATTATTTTTGCAAAGGAGATAATGGTTCTATAGAAAGAAAAATGATACTTCTGAAAGTCAAAAGCTTTCTAAAACCTTCAATGAAGATTGTATGTTGGATGGATGAAAGAAGGCAGCAGATCAGTATGTCCTCCTGTTTTAACATCAGAATTGACTGTGGGTACAGATCTACCCATTTGTTGGTTAACATAGCAAAAATTAGATTTTTGTAATTTAAAAAATGGGCTTATTGTAAAATGAACAAAACTTGGATGTAACATATAAGCAGTACATTTTGTATAGCGAAAAAGGTGCCAGTACTCAAATGCCAGGCCACCCTTCAGGGGTGAGGTGATCACTGAGGGACCTACCCCACAATAGCCGGGCACCCTGCAACCAGTCACAGAATCTATGACAAGGCAGAATGTGTGTGTAGAGCCTAAGATCTTTCATTAAAACTTGGGGACCATGGGTCAGTTTTAGCAGACAATGGAAAAGGTGCCGGTACCCAGTACCCCCAAGTACCCCCTCAAAAAAAGCCCTGCATATAAGAACACAAGAATAGGCATACTGGGTCAGACCAATAGTCCATCTAGCCCAGTATCCTGCTTCCAATAGTGGCCAATCCAGGTCACAAGTACCTGGCAGAAACCCAATTAGTAGCAATATTCCATGCTACTAATCCCGGGACAAGCATGAAGATCGGAGCATTGAGACTGGAATAAAAACTGGATCTAATCATTTCCACTGAATGGACTAGTTGTAAAGATGAAGAATATAGGGCCCCCTGTTAGAAAGCGGAGGTAAGCCCAACACAGGCTTACTGTTCACTAAAAAGGAAGTACCACCGGGCTACTGCAGCAACCTGGTTGTAGTTCCCACCCCCAGTGCACTGTCATATCCGGCGCTACAAAAAATATTTATTTTTGTAGCTCCAATGTGCGTACCCAGCGGTAATTGGGCAGTGCCACGCACTGCCCGGTTACCACCGGGTCAGAACAGATCTCTTACTGCCACAGCTCCCCCCCCCCCCCCCCCACAATGGGCACGCAGCAAGTGCTTCACTTGCCGCACAGCCATTTCCTCAAAAAAAGAAAGCCTACCTTTTACCCGCTGCAGTAAAAGGGGGGCCTCAGCGTGCATCATAAACATGCACAGATGCCAGCGAATTATCCTTTATTCAGTCAAGAGACACAAGGGTATATCAGGCACATCAGGCTATAAAAAAAAATCTGATGTGTTGGGAAGCAGAGTAGACAAATCATGTTATTATTACACAGAGACAATAAATGCTTTTCAAAACATGAATTTCAAAAGTATTTCACTTAAGAAACACAGTGTGTCTAGTCACCCTATCAGCCTAGGGCAAATTTACAGAGTCCTTCAAAACTCTCTTCAGAGTGGGTTAATTACCAACAGTGACAAAGACCTGCTGAAAAACATGAATGTCATGTATTCTGAAAATTGGTGGCTCAAGCCTGGCCTAGCATTTGTTTCAGAGAGAGGGAAAGGAATCAGGATAGGGGCACTGGAAACCCCTCTAGAGCTACCTGGATGTTAACCTCAATGGGTGGCGGTAAGGACTCCCCACTACATGACCATGCAGTAAGAGTTCTCTTACCACATGGCCATGTGTGTCTGTGGGCTTTTTTACCCGCTACGGGAAAAAGGGCCCTGGCACATGGGAAAAACAGCCCCCGTTGCTAGCGCAGGGCCATTTTTCCTGCAGTTTGGTAAAAGGACCGCTAAATGGGGTGGACAATGGTTATATTCTGCATTCCAATGTGGCTTGTTCAAATATTATTCCGACCGGTGCCCAGTTACCTCCATGGCTAAAGTTAGGACTGCCTTTTTGCTGTCCTAATTTTAGTTGCTTACTTAACCAGTTAGTGGTGTGAATATCACCACTAACCGGTTAAGTACCAACTTCTCCCAGGCTCCGTCTATGGACCAGCCCAGCACAAACTGGACAGTGCAAGGGTAGTTAGTGATTACATTCAGTGATACTGTCTGGTTAAGTGCCACTGAATACCAGAGCTTAGGCAGACACAAGTGATTTAACCAGGCAGGAAGAGTCAATATTCAGCCGGCAGCACTCAAGTGTTTTGCTGATGGCCGCTGACCTTATGCCCACAAACTAAATGCCAGGTCATGTCTGGGTTTGCGGAATTGGCTACACCGTAGCCGGTTATGTGCGATATTCGGCATGTAACCGGCTATGGGCACCACATAAGGTTAGGACTAACTTTTATGCGGTCCTATTTACAAGGTGACCTTGACTACTTAAATGCTGAATGTTGGCACTTAACCAGTCAAGTGCTGTCTCCGCCTCCGAAATTTCCTCAAAATAGCTGGTGTTGCATTGGGTGCTAACTGGTCATTTTCAGTGGTACTAACCAGTTAAGTATTGCTGAAAATGACCAGTGAGCCCGAATAAGCAAATTTATTGGCCAGGAGCCATTTCTGGCCAGTTAAATCACTTTGAATATTGACCCCATAATAAGTTGGGCTTCTGATCCTAAGCATTTATTATGTAGAATTTTAGGAATTTTTGTTGCAACAATTAGGTGTTTTCCCAGGGTCAGAAAAATATGGGTTTATCAGTGTATTCCCATCATGAAAAAATGTTGTGGCTTTTTAGGTAGATTCCATTTAACAACCTAAAACACAGTTTTCTAGCACCATCCCTTTCTCACAGTGCCAGCCCCTTTCCTCCCAGCTTCCTGCATCACCCCTCTTTTCCCAACCCACAGCCTTGCCATCAGCCTCCCTGTTCTAGCATCCTCCTCCTCCTCCTTACCTGGCACAGTGCAGCAGGAGCTTGTGCATTTCTCCTGTTGCTCTGTGCCTTTCACAAGCACCATGGGAGGATTTAAAATGTGAAAACAGGCACTTCCTGTTTCTTGAGAGAATAAAGAAAGTGCCTGTTGTCAGGTTTAAAACCCTCTTGTACAGCTGCTAAATAAACAGACAGCAGCAGAAGCAAAGAACATTCTCCTGCCACATCAAAAGGACACTGTGGGCGGCAGCTGCCTGCACTGATGATGATGTCATCTTGCTGTGACGGCAGCTACTGGGTGATATCACTGGAGAGTCAGAAGTAGGGTTTTCCAGTTATAACAAACTCCAAATTCCCCCATCAGCTGGGTTTTCCAGTTATAACTGAAAATCAGAAACCCTAATTCTAAAGTTTGGAAAAAAAACAAAAACAAAGGTGAGGTGAATGAGGACAACACAAGCAGATAACATGACTGTACTTATTCTATTAAATTCAGAGCTGTGAAAAATAAAATTAAGCCTGTATTGATTGGGTAAATGTATCATCAGGCCATGAGAGGTAAGTAAAGCTTATAGACATCATAAATGACTACTTCATGGAGCCACTGGTGCTGAAACTAGGAAGATGAGGAGATATTTGAGACCTAGGCTGTAGTGGAACATGGGACCTCATGCAAGAGATAACCGTATTGGGACAGCATGCATGTTATGTGCTTCTTAACACACATTGAATGGCAATAACATGCGTTATATTATCATAACACATCAGTTTAGGTTACTGGAGGAAATATAATAATGAGATGCAAAGCAAGCAAAGTGCCTCATTATTATGTAAATTGAATAATGCAGCTTGCGGTCAAGGGGAAGAAATTTGATATAACACCTTTCTGTGGTACAATCAATTATTTACAGGAACTTTTTCTGTCACTAGGCCATATTCTATAACTGCAACATAAATTTCGGAGCACCCCCGAAGCACCTATTTCCCCGCCCGTAACCATCACTGCCTTGCTGTAATGTCCCAGGACTCAAAATATTTATAGATGTGTGTGTAATTTCCCCATGATGTGCTCAACTTCACAAAAATCCGTAAGTGTGACAAAAATAGCCCTCATCTCGTGTAAAGCAAATATGAGTCATTCAATAACAGCTCCCATAAAATGAAACTTATCTTGCAATGAAAACGACAGCTCGAAAGTTCCTCAGAACAGCGCAGCTCAATGTTCCTGAATTTCCAAGCCCCGATGAGGTGCCCCAATTTGTAACTTCCTCAGGAGCCCATGACTCGATGCGTCTGCCGATAAGCTGGCCGAAGAATGAGGCTTGTCTTCAACACAAACCGAGACGTCTCATAACCATGCCCCTTTTGCCTGCACATGTTAGAAGTTAGGCACACTACGTTACAGAATGCGCTTAACGAGTTGTGTGTGTAAATTAATTTAATGCCAATTAGTGCTCATTATTGCTTGTTAAGTGCTGTTATCAACACTAATAAGCTTGTTAAGCCAATTAAGTTATGTGTGTTGTTAGCAGATACGCCTGGATTTTAGTATGGATCTCTAGGCGCACTATATAGAATCCGGTGGTGTATGCACACATACTTCATGACTGTATGCACATATTTTATAAAATACACAGTTGTTTTCTGCATATGGAAAAAGCAGAGCGAGTATAATATGTGTGTCAGCATTTGCGCTCTGTTGGGGCTTCATGTGGGACCCCCTTTTGGATTTCTCATTATGAACCAAAAGCTCTCTATACTATATAAACATGTGAATTTTGAGTCACAAACCAAGGGGTAAAATCACCACAACACTCATATATATTATCTAAATTTTTATAAAGGGAGTCCTCAGAAAGCGCAGTGAGATGTCTTGGTTTGTGTGGAAGACAAGCCTCTCCTCATTCTTCGGGCAGCATATCGGCAGACGCATCGAGTCATGGGCTCCTGAGAAAGCTACGAATTGGGGCACCTCGTCGGGGCTTGGAAATTCAGGAACGCTGAGCTGCAGAACTTTTGAGCTGTCATTTTCATTGCGAGATAAGTTTCATTTCATGGGAGCTGTGATTGAATGACTCATATTTGCTTTACACGAGATGAAGGCTATTTTTGTCACACTTACGGATTTTTGTGAAGTTGAGCATATCATGGGGAAATTACACACACATCTCTAAAAAGTTTGAGTCCTGGGATATTACAGCAAGGCAGCGATCAGTGTGTGCTAAAGCAGTTTAGTTATACATTGCTTATATAGCACTTGTGGTAATTGAGTGCTCATTGCGCTGTGTGTTGAGCACTCTCTTTACAAAAATTGAAATCATATATATCTCAGTGTTGTGGTGGTTTGTGACTCAGAATTCACATGTTTATATAGTATAGAAAGCTTTTGGTACATTGATTAGTTTCTTTCTAGTCAGAATTTGAATACTTTGTGGGGTTTCATTTATGTATGCATACAGACACTGATTTGTCTTTTGCTTTGCACTCATTCTTGCTTGATATTTTATTTAAGACAGCAAAAATGTACCAGGAGCCTTCAGAAACGGGGCAAAAAAACTTTTAATATTGCATCATATATCATTGACCCGACACGGGCCGTGTTTCGGCGCGAAGCACCTACATCAGGGGTCGTTTGATAACAATTATCTAAAATGAAGAGAACACAAAATCTAACCGGAGTAAGAATGACACTACGCTCCCATGCGGAGCAAGCAGGCATTTTGTGCTTATTATTGGCGCGGATAGTAGTCACCCTTGATAGCTATGGGGTCCTTTTACTAAGGTGCGCTGAAAAATGGCCTATTTATTTATTTATTGCATTTGTATCAAACATTTTCCCACCTTTTTGCAGGCTCAATGTGGCTTACAATACATCCTGAATGGTGAAAATATAATTAGGAAATAGACATTTAGTGTTACAGAAGAATCTTGGATAACATGATAATGATAAAACATGATAGTAATATAGCAAGCAGATATTATAAGACAGTTCTGAATATATATATATATGGTAGTGTAGACGCGTGTTTTGGGCACGAGCAGAATTATTTTTTAGCGCACCTACGAAAAATGCTTTTTTTGTCGAAAATGGACATGCGTCAAAATGAAAATTGCTGCACGTCCATTTTGGGTCTGAGACTTTACCACAAGCCATTGACCTAGCGGTAAGGTCTCACCTGGTAACCGGGCGGTAATGGTCTATGCATGTCAAATTCCACTTATTTATTTATTTATTACTTATATCCCACATTTTCCCACTCATGCAGGCACGTGTAGCTGCCACTCATCAGAAAATAAAAAATATTTTTCAGATGCGCGTAGCGGATGCGGGCCAAAATTGAAATTACCACAAGGGCTATACAGTAATCGGGCGGTAACTCCAATTTCGCGTGCGTTGGGTGCATGTAGGCGCTTATGTGGCTTAGTAAAAGCGCCCCTATGTGTGTTATGGTGCACAAATTATCACCTGCCCTGAAGAAGGTTTAAAAATGTGTATGTATTTTATGTGTGGACATGCATTTTTCATAAAATGTGTCCATACACTGCAACTTCATTCCAGCTTGGAGACAGCACCAGCAGGGTAGAAGCAACTGGGGATCACTCCTGTCCAGGGACCCACTGGACCACCAGGTATGGGCATATAGGCCTCCAAGGGTAGGAGGGGCATCTTGGTGGGTTGGTTGTCTGATCAGAGGCGTGATCTCTGGGATCGAAGGGGTTGAGTAATGATCAGGGGTGAGGAATTGAGAATTGAGGGAGTTGGGCGATGATTAGGGGTGGGCCATTGAAATGGGAGGGGGGGGGGTTGAGTGATGATTTGGGGAGTTGCCAACTCTGAATGGCCTTTAAGCAGTGACCCAAGAGCACAGGGCCATACATTAGCAAAATTTGCCCCTTCCTCTCTGAGCACACCACCTGAACTCTCATCCACTCTCTCATTACCTCTCGCCTTGACTACTGCAACCTACTCCTCACCGGCCTCCCACTTAGCCACCTATCCCCCCTTTAGTCCATCCAGAACTCTGCCACACGTCTTATCTTCCGCCTTGACCGATATACTCTTATCACCCCTCTCCTCAAGTCACTTCACTGGCTTCCGATCAGATACCGCATACAGTTCAAGCTTCTCCTACTACCCTACAAATGCACTCGTTCTGCAGCCCCTCCTTACCTCTCTACCCTCATCTCCCCTTATGTCCCTACCCTTAACGTCCACTCTCAAGACAAATCCCTCCTTTCAGTACCCTTCTCCACCACCGCCAACTCTAGGCTCCACCCTTTCTGCCTCGCCTCACCCCATGCTTGGAACAAACTCCCTGAGCCCATACTCCAGGCCCCCTCCCTACCCATCTTCAAATCATTGCTCAAAGCCCACCTCTTCAATGTCGCTTTCGGCACCTAATCACAACACCTCTACTCAGGAAATCTAGACTACCCCAACTTGACATTTCGTCCTTTAGATTGTAAGCTCTTCTGAGCAGGGACCGTCCTTAGTTATTAATTTGTACAGCGCTGCATAACCCTAGTAGCGCTCTAGAAATGTTAAGTAGTAGTAGTAGTACCGTTGATGCCCAATGCTCCAAGGTATTTTACTGGCTGTATCACAAATTGTGGTGCGTACCCAGTTCACACCACAAGCTGTGGTACAGTGTTTACATAGTAATGTGCTGCTTTACATGTATTTGCATGTTTTGCATCTCATTACTGAATACCCTGCTGTGACTTTCATCGTTGTCTTGCAGTAACTTAAGTCACTTTAGAGCCTTTTAACATGACTACAACTAACGCAGCTTGATAAGACACTTTGATAACTTCCCCCTAAGAGTGCTTACATGCACATATATTATGGAGTAATTTTATAAAAGCTTTTTCCCATATCTAAAACAGACCTTACACGCAGTAATGTTTCATGACATTTCCTCCATAGTTCATATCCTAATAAGGAGGCTTCCCCAAAGTTCAAAATGATACAAATTAGCAGCACATTGTAAGTGTTTTCCACAAACTGAGCAGAGAAGAGGTATGATGGAAGGCTAAAGCGGCTAGGGCTCTTCAGCTTAGAAAAGAGATCGCTGAGGGGAGATATGATAGAGGTCTATAAAATACTGAGTGGAGTGGAACGGATAGATGTGAATCGCTTGTTTATTCTTTCCAAAAATACTAGGACTAGGGGGGGCAGGTAATGAAGCTACTAAGTAGTAAATTTAAAACAAACTGGAGAAAATATTTATTCACTCAGTGCGTAATTAAGCTCTGGAATTTGTTGCCAGAGAATGTGGTAAAAGCAGTTAGCTCAGCAGGGTTTAAAAAAGGTTTGGCTAATTTCCTAAAAGAAAAGTCCATAAGCCATTATTAAGATGGACTTGGGAACATCCACTGCTTACTTGTAGGATACTGTCAAAAGATTAGGCGTTCTACTTATTGTGTTCTCAAAACTCAATACAAAAATAAAAAGTAGAAAAGTGAGTGTCACCCAGTACTATACAAATTGAATCTTGGGGATGTCTCATATGTTATCATTTGGCTGTATGTATGACAAAGTGCTCTTGTCTGTCAGCCATAACGGTCTTTAATCATTGACAACCCCCTCCATCCAAATTTGGTGAAAATATATATTGGTATGGAAAGTACTTAGGGCACACACTTATAAAACAGTAGGAAGATATCTATTTAGACTGCCACTGTTTGACTATCAAAATAACTTATCTTGTACGTCTTATGTATATATTGAGGAGCATCCAGGAACCTGCGTTATCCCGACAGGACCTGTTTCGCCAGATTGCTTTGTCAAGGGATAATTCTGCAAGACCATCAATATACGACAAAAAATTAATTAATATGTAATCTCTAAATACGTTCTTCCTGAAAAACTAAGCTCGAGACTTACGGTTTCAACTTCCTGATATGCCTTGTGCTCACTCTGCATCAACATAAAAATGGCGGTGGCGTTCTTTTAAAAGCCGGCACCGGAACTCCTGTGTGTTTCCTGTACGTAGCTGATAGCGTGAGCGTCGACAGTAAGTTAACTGCACGCTCTCAGCTGGAACCTTACAAAAAACACCCCCAATGCATGTATGTGTTTAAACCTCCTGGTTCAATAGTTCCTAAATTGAAAATCCAATAGGATTCACGCTGTGATAATTTTCTATTGCGATCGCCTCCCCTCGGATGTGAGGTCACATGTTCTACAACTTGACATTTAAGCATGTCTACTGTGTGACCTTTATTAATGCAATGTTGCACTAGCGGGGCACCTATGTTTCTTGCCGTAATTCTAGATCTATGTTCGGTCATACGTGCGTTAAGTGACCTACTGGATTTCCCTATATAAATTTTGTCACAAGGGCACCGGATACAATATACAATATGTGTCGTCTGACAGGTGGTATGGCTGTATAATTTGTGTGTATGATTCTTGTGGCAAAACACATCTGATTCAATGGTTAGCTCACAAGTTTTGCAACTCCTTTTGTTACATTTAAAATGACCATGTTTATCAGACTGCCCGCCTTCGTTCGTCACCGGTAACATTGCAGGACTCAAGATTTCTTTTAAATTCTTTGCCCGGGAAAAAGCTGTCCTAACTCCCAGCTCTTTGAATAGAGGATGTGTGCGCATGATGTCCCAATGTTGTTTAATGATCTTTGTTATTCTTTCACCTCTGGGAACAAAACGCATCACACATGTCATAGTTAGTTCGTCAGTATTATCTTGTTCTTTAGTCTTCAATAATAAGCTTCTGTTGTTATATTTTGCTCGACAAAAAGCTCGTTTTAGAACTGGTTTAGGATAACCTCGTGACAAAAGTTCATTGGAAAACTTGGTAGCTTGGGTGACAAAATCTGTATCGGAAGTGCAAATTCTTCTGAAACGAAGGAACTGGGAAAACGGCAAGCTGTTTCTTAAATGTCTAGGGTGACAGCTACCATATTCTAAAATGGTGTTCCTGTCGGTGGGTTTGGAATATACTTTAGTCACAAAACCACTCGTTTCTTTTGTCACTTCGACGTCTAGAAAATGAATAGTCTTTTCTGAAAAGGTGATGGTAAACTGAATTTTGGGATGGCAACAATTCAGCCACGCAAAAAAGTCCATTAAATCTTTAGTGTTCCCCTGCCATAACATAAATATGTCGTCGATATATCTACGCCATAGGCGGATGTAAGGCAAAAAGGGAGATGATGTTAACCATTTGTGTTCGAATGCTGCCATGTAAAGGTTGGCTAGTGTAGGGGCGAAAGTCGCCCCCATCGCTACACCTGAAATTTGTTAAAAAAATTGGTCTTGAAATTTAAAAAAATAGAAATAGAAAATTGTCACAGCGTGAATCCTATTGGATTTTCAATTTAAGAACTATTGAACCAGGAGGTTTAAACACATACATGCATTGGGGGTGTTTTTTGTAAGGTTCCAGCTGAGAGCGTGCAGTTAACTTACTGTCGACGCTCACGCTATCAGCTACGTACAGGAAACACACAGGAGTTCCGGTGCCGGCTTTTAAAAGAACGCCGCCGCCATTTTTATGTTGATGCAGAGTGAGCACAAGGCATATCAGGAAGTTGAAACCGTAAGTCTCGAGCTTAGTTTTTCAGGAAGAATATATTTAGAGATTACATATTAATTAATTTTTTGTCGTATATTGATGGTCTTGCAGGATTATCCCTTGACAAAGCAATCTGGCGAAACAGGTCCTGTCGGGATAACGAAGGTTCCTGGATGCTCCTCAATATATACATAAGACGTACAAGATAAGTTATTTTGATAGTCAAACAGTGGCAGTCTAAATAGATATCTTCCTACTGTTTTATAAGTGTGTGCCCTAAGTACTTTCCATACCAATATATATTTTCACCAAATTTGGATGGAGGGGGTTGTCAATGATTAAAGACCGTTATGGCTGACAGACAAGAGCACTTTGTCATACATACAGCCAAATGATAACATATGAGACATCCCCAAGATTCAATTTGTATAGTACTGGGTGACACTCACTTTTCTACTTTTTATTTTTGTACTTGTAGGATAAGCAGCATAAAATCTGTTTTACTGTTCTGGGATCTGCCAGGTACTTGTGGCCTGGATTGGCCACTGTTGGAAACAGGATACTGCGCTTGATGGACCTTTGATCTGTCCCAGTATGGCAATGCTTATGTTCTTATAATGCCAAAATATTCATTTTGACCTTTCCATGCATAGCAACTAAATGCAAAACAGGTATACAGACTGTCAGCCTTTTCAGGGGGCTGAATGAGTTAATCTGGTCTGGTCCTGGTAATGAGAAGGCTTTACTCATTGGCACCTAACTGTGGTTTAGCTTTTGTGTGCACAACAAAAACCCATTGGTTGTACTCTTTGAAGGCTTTTAATCTTTGTGGGATCAACCCTAGCCCAGTTAGTGCCAACAAAATTATGACGTCTACACAGCCGACTTTATCAGAGTTTGTTGGATGTTAAGTACTTCATTGTTTGATGAGTGTATTTAAGCAAGATACCATTCTATAAAGTAATCACAGAGCATGCAGCAGTCTCCTGATTTGGTGCTGTTAATTATTTATCCCAAGGCAGGATTTCTGTGAGGTTAAAGGCAGCCTTTCTGCGCATCTGTGCATCAGCAATGTTCTTACCACGAAGTGACCTGGAAATGGAAGGAGCATGGAGAGTCCCAACCAAACTGCAGGCACAGGTGTCCGAGACAGAGGGTGGCTTAAAACGGTGCAGAACTGGGGATCAGCAATTATAAGAATCCCTTTTCCTTCTGTGTCTCGGTATAAAGTTTCATTAGAAAGGTTCCTCTCCCTTTTGTGACTCTTTGTCTTGTCTTTTGGTTAATTTGTCTGTTTTGTTCTGAATTATAAACCTCTTTGATGCTATTGTAAAGAGCATTATATCAAACTCCCGAAATAAACAGACCACAGACAACACTTATCCTCTCTCAATTCCTTTTCCCATGTTTACTCATAGCCATGTGTGAGTATGATATGACTGTGTATTCTTTCCTGTCATGATTTTTAGTTCCTTTCTGATTTTAAAGGACTTAAAGGGGTTAGACGGTTTCCTAAAGGACAAGTCCATAAACCACTACTAAATGGACTTGGGTCTTGGGAAAAATCCACAATTCCAGGAATAACATGTATAGAATGTTTGTACGTTTGGGAAGCTTGCCAGGTGCCCTTGGCTTGGATTGGCCGCTGTCGTGGACAGGATGCTGGGCTCGATGGACCCTTGGTCTTTTCCCAGTGTGGCATTACTTATGTACTTATCTGTTTTATTTTAATTTTGTAAACCGCTGTGATCTACCAGCTAGGTATGGCGATATAGCAAGCGCAAATAAACCATAAACCATAATAAATTGAGCTTTATGCTTCTATATATCAGTTTGGTTGGGACTCTCCATGCTCCTTCCATTTCCCTAACTTAAAAATTAATAAAAAGAATATAACAAAGATGGAAAATAAGGTGATATATTTTTGAGTTGCTTTCAGAGGCCTCTGAAAGCTAGTGAAAAACTGCCTGAAAGCTGGTTTAAAAAATGTTCAGGTCAGAAGGTGAGATTGCCAGTATCTAATGCTCTGTCAAAAAAAACATATGTAAGATATCTATTACATGCCAAGCACACACACCAATTCATCCTCACATCTCATATCCATACAAACATAAGATTTCAGTAAGGCACACCTGACCACGTTTTCTTGGAGACCTGTCACAAGATAGCTCCCACACCCAGGAGACAAAGTAAACAGTCTGGGAAGGGATTTCCCAAACACACATCCTCAATGTGAAGACTCACCCTTAAGACAATAGGGCAGCACTCAAGGGTCCATTTCAGTGAGAGGCCCATTGTCCCATGACTTCATCTAGTTTCTTCCTTTTTGGTAGGTGGTGAGGAACCCATGTCCCTTTGTGCCCCAGCTCACTGTCAGTTCCCCCCTGGATGGGTCTGTTCTCCACAGCAAAGTCTCTCTATTACTGTAGTTCAGATGTGCATGCCTACCATCTCTATGCTGATGACTCCCAAATCTACCTTTCTACCCCTGATATCTCACCTTGCATCCAAACCAAAGTTTCAGCGTGCTTGTCTGACATCGCTGTCTGGATGTCTCAACGCCACCTGAAATTAAATATGACCAAAACTGAGCTTCTCATTTTCCTCCCCAAACCCACCTCCCCGCTCCCCCCATTTTCTATTTCTGTTGATGGCTCTCTCATTCTCCCTGTCTCCTCAGCTCGAAACCTTGGGGTCATCTTTGACTCTTCTCTCTCCTTCTCTGCTCATATCCAGCAGATTGCCAAGACCTGTCGTTTCTTTCTTTACAACATCCGTAAAATCCGCCCCTTTCTTTCCGAGCACTCTACCAAAACCCTCATCCACACCCTTGTCACCTCTCGTTTAGACTACTGCAATCTGCTTCTTGCTGGCCTCCCACTTAGTCACCTCTCCCCTCTCCAGTCGGTTCAAAACTCTGCTGCCCGTCTCATCTTCCGCCAGGGTCGCTTTACTCATACTACCCCTCTCCTCAAGACCCTTCACTGGCTCCCTATCCATTTCGCATCCTGTTCAAACTTCTTCTACTAACCTATAAATGTACTCACTCTGCTGCTCCCCAGTATCTCTCCACACTCGTCCTTCCCTACACCCCTTCCCGTGCACTCCGCTCCATGGATAAATCCTTCTTATCTGTTCCCTTCTCCACTACTGCCAACTCCAGACTTCGCGCCTTTGTCTCGCTGCACCCTACACCTGGAATAAACTTCCTGAGCCCCTACGTCTTGCCCCATCCTTGGCCACCTTTAAATCTAGACTGAAAGCCCACCTCTTTAACATTGCTTTTGACTCGTAACCACTCGCCTCCACCTACCCTCCTCTCTTCCTTCCCATTCACATTAATTGATTTGATTTGCTTACTTTATTTATTTTTTGTCTATTAGATTGTAAGCTCTTTGAGCAGGGACTGTCTTTCTTCTATGTTTGTGCAGCGCTGCGTACGCCTTGTAGCGCTATAGAAATGCTAAATAGTAGTAGTAGTAGTACTGTAGTTCAGATGTGCATTCTAACCAGCTGCTCTAACGGGATTTGAACCCCACTCTGTAGCATCAGAGGCAGGGGTACTAGCCATTAGATCACAGTACATAGATAGCTTTTGGGCTTGTTATTGATGAGACAACTTTCAGCACAGTAGGGAATATCTGGCCAGGTGTGACCTGGAAACCCCCCCACCCCACCCCAAATCGGGTGCAACACCCAACTCTTCCCATCAACCTAGATAAATGTCTATGTTGGATTGTTCTGAGGAAGTGAAAAGCATGGTTGGTGAAAAAAGGTAAGATAGCAGAAGCCCAAGTAGGACTTGAATCTCACTCCATAACATCAAAGGGGGGGGGGGGTTATGCTAGCCATTACACCACACTACATAGACATAGCACAACTTGCTGTTGGAGAGAGTTACAGACTGACCTGGAGACAGCCATCGGCGAAACGTGAATTCATGTCAGTGTGATGTGTCTCCTATGATTTTACATGTATCCCATAATGAAGGATTTAAGAAGTAAAGCTCACTACTTGATATATATTACATATTGGGAAGAAAATGAAATATATATATATATATATATATATACATAAAGGATCAATGATGATTACATGCTCGTCCTTTTTCTTGCTTGGCTCAAATAATTTAACCTAATGGTTGAAGCATGTGTATCTGATGGATCCAACAGTAATTCTGTAATGTACTTCTAAAGTGATTATTGGACAGAAATAGTTAGTGGAGCTGGGCTTGTTGATAACCTGGACTTTTTTGCCTTGGATTAATCCTGAGGTAAAGCGTAGGGACCAAAGAGCCATAGGTCACAGTGAGGAGAGAAGGAAGTACTGAGAGCATTGTCAACAGCACTGAATAGGAGGAGTGGGAGAGGAGTGAAAACCAGGTCCTGGCCTTTGCCATAAAGAATGATTATTACTTGAGAGAATAGATAAAGAGGTGAGTGGCTGCCAACAACCCTGAGAGAGAGAAAGGCGCCTACACAGGAGCAGAGGAGTGTAACACCCATCCAAGCAGTGAAGGAGTGTACGAGATGCAGGAGAATAGAGGCGAGAGCTCTTAAACCTTTCTGATACTTAACTGTCTTACTTGTTTTTTTATGTACTACCGGTATTTGTCTTATTTTCATAGCCTTGTTACTATGTATATTTGGGAAAGCCTAATAAATGGGAGACTTACTATATTACGTATCAGTCTCTTTCCATCATTTTTTGCAAAGCGAGTTTTGTGTGTTTGCATAGATTATTTATTTTAATTTTAAAATGAGCCATCAGTTGTGGGGGTGGAGCAATTTGAGAATGTTTGTCACAGACACCACTAAGGGGCCCTTTTAATAAGCCGCGCAAGCGTCTACGCATGCCCAACGCAAGTCAAAATGGAGTTACCGCCCAGCTACCACGTGGCTCTTGTCGTAATTTCATTTTTGGCACGCATCCGATACGCGCATCCGCAAAATATAATTTTTATTTTCTGGTGCGTGTCCGCTATGCGCGCCAAGTGGCATTTGACACGCGTAGGTCATTACCGCTCGGTTACCACGTGAGACTTTACCGCTAGGTCAATGTCTGGCAGTAAGGTCTCAGACCCAAAATGGACGCGCGCCAATTTTTACTTTGCCACATGTCCAAAAATTTTAAAAAGGCATTTTTTTGCAGGCGCGTTGAAAAATGGATCAGTGCGCACCCAAAACACAGGCCGACACTACCACAGACCATTTTTCAGCACACTTAGTAAAAGGACCCCTACATTTGCTGTATATCTGCCTCTGGGGTTGCCTTCATCTGATAGGTCCTCTGCAAATACATACATGCATATATTGTAGAATTTTAGCCTGAGTCTTAAATGTGCAGAAAACCGTGGGTCGCATACATGGTAGCCTTAATATGGAAATATACTTTGGACGCTATTCCTTCTCACCTTTCTCCCATTCTGCTTCCCTGGATGGCCTACAGTTGTAATCTGAGCCCACAGCAGAAACTGAATCCTACCAAGGCAGGGGGCCAAAAGGCAGAGAGATGGGATCAGGAGAGAGGTCAGAATGCTGCACAGCAGCCACTGGCTTGGGTTACATTTTTGTTTGCACAGTATTTGTCTGTGGAATTTGTTTTACTTCCTGATGCTGTAGGAAATTAAATTCACGAGTCAAAGATAAGCTATAAGAAAATCGTGCAAGCATACAGTTCTTTCACCTTTTAGCTGCATTTTGCTCAATCAATAGCACCTGTTTGGGAGGTCATCTATAAAAATCAGTGTATGCCAAGACTGTACATTCCTAGATCTGAAGGAGAAACGGGTCTCATAAAATAGATCTGAAACAGACCTACTGTCACAAGGCCTTACTTACTGGCATCATCAGATCCCAATGCACAAAAGGTGTTGAAATACGACAGAAAACTTCCAGAATCCAGTTCCATCATCATTAAACGTGGACAAGCGTTCTGACGAGAAGAAGGAATGGGTGAAAATCCATCAGTATCAAAAGGGAAGAAAGAAACAGAATTTGCGAAGAAAGAGAAAAAACATCAAGGAACTGGATCTGCAGGGGAGAAACAAAAAGTGGGGAAATACAAAGTGTTAATCTAAGACAATTTGTTGTGACTGGTTAAGGAGAGGCGAATGGAAACCTAAGGAAGAGTGATTGATAGTTGCAGCCCAGGACAGTGGATTACAGACAAGATGGTTTACAGCAAGCATTGAAAAAAACTGCTGGAACAGACATCTGTAAATTCTATGAGAAAGAGCTAGAGAAAGTGACCCATCGTGGCTGGCTGCGAAGTCCTGATGTTGGAAAACGTTTATACAGAAAGGCACAATAAGGTGGCACGTCTCATTCACTGGAAACTCTGTAAGCATTACAACATCAGTGCACCGGAAAAGCATTTGGATCATAACCCAACAAGAATTGTGGAAAACACAGAGGTTATGGTTACCTGGGACAAAAATCGAGTGTAGTACCGGAAGACTGGAGGGTAGCCAATGTTACTCCGATTTTTAAGAAGGGTTCCAGAGGAGATCCGGGAAATTATAGACCGGTGAGTCTGACGTCGGTGCCGGGCAAGATGGTGGAGGCTATTATTAAGAATAAAATTGCAGAGCATATACAAAAACATGGACTGATGAGACAAAGTCAGCACGGATTTAGTGAAGGGAAGTCTTGCCTCACCAATCTAATGCATTTTTTTGAGGGGGTAAGCAAACATGTGGACATTGGGGAGCCGGTTGATATTGTATATCTGGATTTTCAGAAGGCGTTTGACAAAGTGCCGCACGAAAGACTCCTGAAGAAATTGCAGAGTCATGGAATCGGAGGTAGGGTATTATTATGGATTAAGAACTGGTTGAAAGATAGGAAGCAGAGAGTAGGATTGCGTGGCCAGTATTCTCAGTGGAGGAGGGTAGTTAGTGGGGTCCCTCAGGGGTCTGTGCTGGGTCCGTTGCTTTTTCATGTATTTATAAATGACCTAGAGATGGGAATAACTAGTGAGGTAATTAAATTCGCCGATGACACAAAATTATTCAGGGTCGTCAAGTCGCAGGAGGAATGTGAACGATTACAGGAGGACCTTGCGAGACTGGGAGAATGGGCGTGCAAGTGCAGATGAAGTTCAATGTTGACAAGTGCAAAGTGATGCATGTGGGTAAGAGGAACCCGAATTATAGCTATGTCTTGCAAGGTTCCGCGTTAGGAGTTACGGATCAAGAAAGGGATCTGGGTGTCGTCGTCGATGATACGCTGAAACCTTCTGCTCAGTGTGCTGCTGCGGCTAGGAAAGCGAATAGAATGTTGGGTGTTATTAGGAAGGGTATGGAGTCCAGGTGTGCGGATGTTATAATGCCGTTGTATCGCTCCATGGTGCGACCGCACCTGGAGTATTGTGTTCAGTACTGGTCTCCGTATCTCAAAAAAGATATAGTAGAATTGGAAAAGGTACAGCGAAGGGCGACGAAAATGATAGTGGGGATGGGATGACTTTCCTATGAAGAGAGGCTGAGAAGGCTAGGGCTTTTCAGCTTGGAGAAGAGACGGCTGAGGGGAGATATGATAGAAGTGTATAAAATAATGAGTGGAATGGATCGGGTGGATGTGAAGCGACTGTTCACGCTATCCAAAAATACTAGGACTAGAGGGCATGAGTTGAAGCTACAGTGTGGTAAATTTAAAACGAATCGGAGAAAATTTTTCTTCACCCAACGTGTAATTAGACTCTGGAATTCGTTGCCGGAGAACGTGGTACGGGCGGTTAGCTTGACGGAGTTTAAAAAGGGGTTAGATAGATTCCTAAAGGACAAGTCCATAGACCGCTATTAAATGGACTTGGAAAAATTCCGCATTTTTAGGTATAACTTGTCTGGAATGTTTTTACGTTTGGGGAGCGTGCCAGGTGCCCTTGACCTGGATTGGCCACTGTCGGTGACAGGATGCTGGGCTAGATGGACCTTTGGTCTTTCCCAGTATGGCACTACTTATGTACTTATGTACTTATGTACTAAGCTGAAGGTCAAAAAACTGGATATAGTGGTAAAAGAGAAAAAAACAGAATGGCATTGATTATAGAAGTGTTGGTCCCATGCAATTACTCGATGAATCACGTAGAGAGAGAGAAAGAGTCTCAAGTACAAGAAAATGTCACAAAAAGATACAGAAATATTTCCCATTGTTTTGGGTGCAACAGGCTTCAAAGTGCACCTTGATAAATTGCCTGTCCATGTTACATCTTATGAACTCCAGAAGGAAGCTCTCTATTTGGCACAATGCAAGTACTACAACAAGAGTTAGCACTGCTAAGTTAGCAGTAAATTAGAGTGACTGAGATCATACTCCACATACCCTTTTCTGGGGAAGGCGGTAGAACAAGAGGACATGAATTGAGGTTGAAGGGGGGCAGTCTCAGGAGTAACGTCAGGAAGTATTTTTTCACAGAGAGGGTGGTGGAGATGAAAATGGGGAGGTGGTGGAGGTGGTGGTGGTGGAGATGAAAACGGTAATAGAATTCAAACATGCGTGGGATAAACATAAAGGAATCTTGTTTAGAAAGAATGGATCCACGGAATCTTAGCGGAGATTGGGTGACAACACCGGTAACTAGGAAGCAAAACCAGTGCTGGGCAGACTTCTACCGTCTGTGCCCTGAGAATGTCAAGGACAAATCAAACTCGGGTATGCATATAAAGTATCACATACCATGTAAAATGAGTTTATATGTTACTATATGTTACTTATGTTACCCTGGTTTAGGCGTGAGGTTCATTATTGTCATGGCATATGTGAAAATAACCCATTTGAAGAACTTGCCCCCCCCCCCTTCACAGAAATACCTCATATAGTTCCACAGCCCCTACTGCTCTAACAAGACACACTTCACCAGGTGTCTTCATACCCAGTCCCTTCCCCATCCCCCTCTCTTGACAAGCATGAGTTTGCAAATGGAGGAAGGTGAAACACACTACTTTGTCATGCTATATAATAACATGTGGAGGGGCATAATCGAACGCGAACGCCCATCTCCATGGGCATCTATGTCCAAAAACGGGTATGTGAAGAGGTGGGACAGACCGTATTATCGAAAAAGATGGGCGTCCATCTTTCGTTTCGAAAATACGGTTTGGACGGACCAAATGCCCTGGATTTGGTCCCTTCTGAGATGGGCGTTTTTTTTTTTTTTTGCGATAATGGAAACTAAAAACGTCCAGCTCAGAAACGTCCCAATCCAAACCATTTGGTCGTGGGAGGGACAAATGTACAAACTACCATAGCTCTTAGGGGTGAAGGGGGCAACTACGTGTGGGTACAGTGGGTTTTAGAGGCCTCCCATTTACCACCACAAGTGTTACGGGTGGGGGGGGGGGATGGGCCTGGGTCTGCCTGCCTGAAGTGCACTGCAGTACCCACTAAAAGTGCTCCAGGGACAGGACTTGTTGCTGGTGTATAACCTTGGCACAGCAGTTCACACCTGAAGACTAATCTCGCTGAAAATGTCCTTTATTTGAATAAGCACCTTTACTCACAGTTAACTGCAGATCAGAGGTTGTGCCCCACTGGCAACGAGTCTCGCTGGTACTGAGATTAGCAGTAGGTCCGAGCTGGCAGAATGGTGTACAATGCCCTCTTTCAGCAACATTCAAGGTAAGAACTAAGTGCTGTAACTTGGCTAACACATGAAAGGGATCTAAAAGTGTCTTACACAAATGGCCACTACCTCATGGACTACCAGAAACAAAACAGGGCACACTCTGACCCAGTAAGCAGGGGGAAAAGCACCATGGGAGTAGAGCCTACCAACTACCAACATCGTGAGCATTTAACACAAGCTAGTGGAATCATGGAGCCCAATACCCTACACCCACCACAATGCATTGCTGATGTGACTCTGCAGTGCCCTTAACAGAAAAGGTGTCACACTCACCCGAGAGCCACATCAGAACCAGGGAAAGGCTGTCACAGGATAAAACACATTCTGCTGTCATGGAGGTGGGTACGGCACTTGAGGCTGGCATACAGGCTGGGAAAAAAAGTTTGTAAAGTGGGTTTTTTTTGGTGGGAGGGGGTTAGTGACCACTGGGGGAGTCAGGGGAGGTCATCCCCGATTCCCTCCGGTGGTCATCTGGTCAGTTGGGGCACTTTTTTGGGACTTGGACCTGAAAAAAAGGGTCCAAATAAAGCAGACCAAATTCTCGTCCAAAACGCCCTTCTTGTTTCGATTATCAGCTAAAGACGCCCATCTCTCCTCGGTCGATAACCATGCCCCAGTCCCGCCTTCGCCATGCCTCCGACATGCCCCCGTGATCTTTGTTTGTCTCCGTGACGGACTGCAGTTGAGGACGCCAAAAATCGGGTTTCGATTATCCCGATTTGGGCACCCATGGGAAACGGACGCCCATCTCCCAATTTGGGTCAAAATTTGGGCGTCTTTCTCTTTCGAAAATAAGCTGGATAGTAACATAGTAGATGACGGCAGAAAAAGACCTGCACGGCCCATCCAGTCTGCCCAACAAGATAAACTCATATGTGCTATTTTTTGTGTATACCTTACCTTGATTTGTATCTGCCATTTTCAGGGCACAGACCGTATAAGTCTTGCCCAGCACTAGCCCCACCTCCCAAACACTAGCCCTGCCTCCCAATCTCGGCTAAGCTTCTGAGGATCCATTCCTTCTGAACAGGATTCCTTTATGTTTATCCCACGCATGTTTGAATTCCGTTACCGTTTTCATCTCCATCACCTTCCGCGGGAGGGCATTCCAAGTATCTACCACTCTCTCCATGAAAAAATACTTCCTGACATTTTTCTTGAGTCTGCCCCCCTTCAATCTCATTTCATGTCCTCTAGTTCTACCGCCTTCCCATCTACGGAAAAGGTTCGTTTGCGGATTAATACCTTTCAAATATTTGAACGTCTGTATCATATCACCCCTGTTTCTCCTTTCCTCCAGGGTATACATGTTCAGGTCACCAAGTCTCTCCTCATACGTCTTGTAATGCAAATCCCATACCATTCTCGTAGCTTTTCTTTGGACCGCTTCAATTCATTTTACATCCTTAGCAAGATACGGCCTCCAAAACTGAACACAATACTCCAGGTGGGGCCTCACCAAGGACTTATACAGAGGCATTAAAGCCTCTTTTCTTCTGCTGGTCACACCTCTCTCTATACAGCCTAGTAACCTTCTGGCTATGGCCACCGCCTTGTCACACTGTTTCGTCGTCTTCAGATCCTCAGATACTATCACCCCAAGATTCCTCTCCCCGTCCGTACCTAGCAGACTCTCACTGCCTAACACACACGTCTCCCGTGGATTTCTACTCCCTAAGTGCATCACTTTGCATTTCTTCGCATTGAATTTTAATTGCCAAACCTTAGACCATTCTTCTAGCTTCCGCAGATCCTTTTTCATGTTTTCCAGTCCCTCCCTGGTGTCCACTCTGTTACAAATCTTAGTATCATCCACAAAAAGGCAAAGTTTACCTTCTAACCCTTCGGCAGTCACTCACAAATATATTGAATAGAATCAGCCCCAGCACCGATCCCTGAGGCACTCCACTACTCACCTTTCCCTCCTCCAAGTGAATTCCATTGACCACCACCCTCTGGCTTCTGTCAACCAGTTCCTAATCCAGTTAACCACTTCAGGTCCTATCTTCAGCCCATCCAGTTTATTCAAGAGCCTTCTGTGGGGAACTGTGTCAAAAGCTTTGCTGAAATCTAAGTAGATTACGTCTATAGCATGTCCTTGATTTAATTCTCCGGTCACCCAGTCAAAGAATTCAATGAGATTAGTTTGACACAATGAAATGTGTCAGAGATGTCAGGAAGCAGAATATATATATATATATATATATATATATATATATATATATATATATATATATATATATATATATATATATATAAACCTGTTTTATACACGTATTTAGGTCATGTATAAAAGTATGTGCAGTGCATACTTGTGCATACTTGTATAATAGGCAGTTCAGGGAGGAGTTGGGGGCGGATCATGGGCACAGCTGCAATTCACAAGCACTAACATTTAGGCTGGCTTCTGAGCAGGCATATATCAGCAACTACAATCTAGGCACTGTGGACCGAATTGTATAAATGGCACCTAAAAAATCGGTGCCAAAAAAAGCATTAAGCGCTAATCTATAAATGGCACTTATTAAGGCACGCAGAAAAATGGCCTGCGCTGGTGTAGGTGCATGTTCTGGATGCGCGCAGGTCCATTTTCCAGCGCACCTGTAAAAAAGGCCTCTTTTTGGGGGCCGAAAATGGATGTATGGCAAAATAAAAATTGGCATGCATCCATTTTGGGTCTGAGACCTTACCGCCACCCATTGACTTAGCGATAAGGTCTCATGTGTGTAACCTGGTGATAAGTGTCAGCACACACTGCCGATTAATGCCTGGTTAGTGCTGCACAGTAGAAAAGAAAAAATATTTTCAGATGCGCATATTGGAACCACGTAAAAAATGGAATTACCACCCAAGCCATGCGGTAGCTGAGCAGTAGTTCCAACTGACACAGATGTGCGTAGTAAAAGGGCCCCAAAATTAGGCACTGTTTATAGACAAGCGCTGGCATCAGGAGCCACAACTAAATTTAGGCGTGACCATTTATACCAATGAAACCTTGGTGTAAATCCATATGCCTAAATTAGGCGCGGATCCTCCTAATTCTATAACAATGTGCGTTAATTTAAGGAACGCCCCTGATCCACCCATAAGCCGCCCATGGCCATGCCCCCTTTTTTGGACCTAAGCAGGGATCCTGCACTTAAATTTATGTGCATAAATTTTTATTAATGCCAATTAGCACCAATAATTGCTTGTTAAGATCTCAATTATTCACACTAATTAATTCATTGTTCAATTAAATTGAGCATGCAAATTGGTCGTGCACTCAAACGTGCACACACAATTTTTAGCGCTTTCTATAGAATTTAGGGGTATGTGTCCTTGTAAAATAGGCAAAAATAGGCATTTTCCTGACCCATAGACCTAGGCACCTTTTATAAAATTATGCTCTAAGGAAGTCATCTTTGCACTATGAAATACTGACAGTGATGGGACAACATGATGGCACATGATGGCACATACTTTGTTTTCAGTAGGCATATACAGGAGTTAGGTGGAGCATGGATGGGGTTATAAAATGCACTAATCTGTGCATCTACTTGCACAATCCAGGCATGGATATTTTTTCCTGCTCAAGAACAAGTGTCAGTGTCTGTGCCTGCAAGATAGGCACAATTTCTACTGGTTATGTTGGTAGCTTAGAAACAACAACTAAACATTTCCCCAAATGTCTAGTGGTCAGGGTTTGGTGCTCTCACTGCTATAGCCTGGGATCAATTCCCAGCCAGGGAAGTCAGCTGCTGTCTGTTTTTGCTGCCTGTTTCCACATACAATTCAAACTCCACTTACTGACTTACAAGTGCATTCACTCTGCAGCTCCTCAGTACCTCTCCACTCGTATCTCTCTCTCCAGTCCTCCCCATGAACTCTGTTCATGGGTAAATCTCTCTTATCTGTACCCTTCTCCTCCACTGCCAATTCCAAGCTCAGTTCCTTTTATTTTGCTGCACCATAGGCCTGGAATAGACATCCTGAGTCAGTACGTCAAGCTCCAGCTCTGGCCGTCTTCAAATCTAGGCTAAAAGCCCACCTTTTTCAGGCTACTTTTAACTCTTTACTCCTATTCACTTGTTCAGTACCCATGTCTGTTTTATAATTCCCACCTTATGTAACTCACTTGTCCCTTATTTGTCCTGTTTGTTTGTCTAGTAGCGCTATAGAAATGATAAGTAGTAGTAGTAGCTGTAGTAAGTCCAAACCACAAGACATACAGCTGATTAAATATGACATAAAATACTAAATGTACCAAAAGCAAATAGAAGAGAGGTAGGAAAAAGCCTGAGAACCAAACCCCCCCCCCCCCCCCCCCCCCCCCCCGCTTCACTTTCACAGCAGTAAGGGATGAAAGCATAGGCGCCCCGGTATAAGAGGCTTGGGAGGCTACGCCTCCCCAGCCACAGCAGGATGGATCAGCTGTTTCTATAGAAATGCTAAATAGTAGTAGTAGTAGTTCTCCAGTGAGTCCAATCTTAAATAGCAGCAGCTGCAGTGAAAGCCATCTGTAGCCTTTTCTAACCAGTTGTAATTTGATTACCTGCTAGGAGAGCAGAGCAGGGGGGGTTGGCTGGACTTGTCCTGGGTTGCCATGGAGATATTTAACTAGGCTAAATTCCTGCACATGAGCACTTCATACCAAAGAGAGTTGCACTGACCCCTGAAATTTTAAAAGTGCTAAAAATAAGTTTTAAAAGTATTTGAAAGATCATTTTATTTTCATTATAGTGTTTGGAATATGTCCACTTTGAGAATCAGGTGCTCAATATTAAAAGTTTATAGTTATTTACTTATGTATGACATTTTATCCCACATTAAACATGAATTAGGATGTTTTGTGGCTCTACATGAGAATTGTGATATTATGATCCCTTGTTTCATATTGTTGACGGTCTGCATTTTCCGTATGGGTCATGGAATGTTGGTGTATTAGGTTCTGCCCAGTGTAATATTTATGGTACAGTAAGGTTCTGAGTGTGTTTTTGCACAAAGTTGTGCATAGTGTTTTGCAGTTGAGTGACTGTGGTTAGAATATGCTTTGAGCAACCACTTTATTCTTTGACATATACATATCTAATATCTAAATTTAATAAAAGGTATTAATTGTGACTTATTTTTATTTATTTATTTTTTCTGTGTGTTATCAGACAATTATGGATTTAAGCTCCACTCCTGGCCCCACCCCTAACCCCACCCCCTTTAGCCTCCCCAAACAGTTGGGCCACCGACCGCCTATGGATGAAAGGTAAATATCTCATTTGCATAAAAAACCTCTCTCAATTCGAATAGTGCTCTGTGCAATGCAGAAAAACAGCTGTCAAGAAAAAGCAGAGAAACATATCTGCATATAATGGAGGTCGTACCAGCAGTGGCCAGTGTTTTGCATAGATGCTGCCTCTGGGTGTAAACGGATCAAACACACTATACTAAATTAATGCCAATTTTGTACAAATGCTGCCAGATGGACATCTTTGTCCCTGGTGTCCATAATTTTGACGTTTTATTTTGGAAAATGGCTGTTCATTTTGAATGCTCTCACATATCTTTGAACAGGAAACCCCTGACATTTTTCCTGTTCAAAAACTGCTGTGAGATGGACAGGTTTTTTTTGGGACGTTCTGAGCAGAACGTCCCAATTCTGATTTGGACGCTCTTTGTAAAATGCCTCTCCACGTGGATTATTGAAAATTGTCTCCTAAATCTATACTGTGGTGTGCAAGAAACCATAATCACCCCCAAAAGAGTTTGGGGGTCATAACGCTACACATTCTTTGTGCTCAGGCGCACACCAGTAGCAAGAAAATCACAGGGCCCCAGCAGCATCTATAAATAACTGGCCTTTGAATAGAATGATGTCATTGCATCATAGCTCAAAAATACATATCTGCTTCTCCAACTCATCCAAAAGAAAAGACAGCCTAGCAGAAGAATCATTTTCTTGTGGTTACCCACCACGCCTATTCTTTGGAATAAACATCCATTCCCTTGTTGAAATCCTTGGGACGGGAGCCACACTATACTGCCTAATTATGAGCTGGCAACTCTACAAAGCAATCCTATTTACATGTGTATGCCCACGTGTGCTCCGGGACCCTCCCACCATCATTTTGTTTAAAAAAACAGCTGCATAAATCAGACAGGTATCTGGATTGGGATTGGTAAAGTGGGCACTCCTTAAAACATGGGTGGAAGTCAGATATTGTGCACCTGATCGGTGAAACCATAGCATAAACCTCCCTTGTTTCTGAAAGCATGATGTAAACTTCAAAGCATTACATAAACAGCTTTTCTACTGCATGTGCATTAGCCATACATTAATCAGAAATTGCTGGTCTGCCAGGCACTGAAAATACACCTTTCCCTGTTATTTACAGTTTCCTACAAGTGAAACTGCAAGTGACACTGCAATAATAATAATAATAATAATAATAATAATCAGGAGAAGCCCAGATAATAATAATCATGATAATAAATATGGTTGACCTTTTTTTGTAATAAAAGGAAAAACAAAAGCTGGCATTAGCTATTGAATGAAGTATGCCAAAGTTGGGGCATGGGGGCAGGATATCATTTTTATTTTTATTCTTGAGAAGGACCCAGCAGATCTTTGTTTATGTGTTTGTCACTCGGGGGGGGTCTATGCATCCCTTGTTTGTACTTCCTAGGAGTTTTCTCCTAGACTTAATTCTTTACATGTTATATTCCACAAGCAAAAAAAGCCTGTTTCGCAAAAAATGAAACGGGCCCTAGGAAGGCTATCGTCTAAGTGATTTATCCTCTCTCCCCTGCCCTCCCCTCCTTGTCCAGCGATTCTCCCCTCCCATCCCATCCAATCCATGTCCAGCGACTCTCGTCTAAGCGATTTCTCCTCTCTCCCCTCCCTTCCACGTCCAGCCATTCTCCTCTCCCCTCCCAACCATGTCCAGCGATTTTCCTCTCCTCTCCCCTCCCATCCCATCCATGTCCAGTGACTTGCCCCAGCCCCCACCTGCCCCCCTTTTAAGCTCCCAAGGTCGAGTTCAACCCCAGCCCTCACCTGCCCGCCCTCATCTCCCACAACAGCCCTCTTTTCCTTCCTGCCACCCTGCCTTTAAAACTTTCCTTTTACCTCAGGTTGCAGCAGCGGCAGGCTCGGCTCGCGTTGCCTCCAGCCTTCCCTTTCCTTCCCTCTCAGTGTCCCGCCCTCCTCTGACGTCATTTCGTCTTTCCGCGAGGGCGGGACACTGAAAGGGAAGGGAACGCTGGAGATGAGCTGACATAAGGACATTTGCATGCTGTTACGAACCCAGCCAGCCAGCCATCCAGGGAGGCAGATTGACAAACTGTTATATAGAGATATGTAGAAAGAATATGTAATTTCAATGCAAAGGTTCACAGTGCATGGGATATATGGTAACATTTTATAACCTCTGCAGATAAAGGTCCATCCTACAAGTTCCAATTAAATGCCATGATTGTGCTGAAACATAGGGCTGGGTTGTTTGCAACGACATAGGAAATGTCAGCAATATACCTTATTTCTTTATTTATTAAGATATATTTACCACCTTTTTGAAAGAATTCACTCAAGACGGTGTACAGTAAGAAAAAATCAAATATAAGCAATAGACAATTATGTCATTGCATGTCATTACCGATTGAAAATGAGCAGAAAAAAACACTTTGGGGCCGATATTCAGCCCGCGGGAGGCAGGCCGGCTAAGTCCTGCAGTCAGCACTGAGTCCAGATATTCAATGTCTGGCTGTTTCCGGTAACCAGCATAGAATACCTGGGGGGGGGGGGGGGGGGGGGGGGGGGGGGGGGGTTGGCCACTATAAACTTTACCTCCTTAGTTAATATCCAGCACTGGCTGGTTAAGTTTATAGCAGCCAAAGATAGGCCTGCTGTTTACACAGTCCAATATGGCCGCTTAACTTAGCCAGCAAAGTGTGAATATTTGCGGCTAGACAACTATATTGTACGATATAGCCAGTTAGCTCCTATGGACTGGAGTATATATATCACGCCTAAACATTTTGCTTAAGCGTATTCTATAAAATACACCTTAATTTAGGTATACTTTATAGAATAAGCCTAAGTTTCCATATGGTTTATAGAATACACCGAATGCCGGTCCACATGATTAAATTTAGTTACAGCCAATTACGCCAAGTAAACCCTGGTGTAAATCTAGACACCTAAATTAGGCACGGAGCAGGTGTATTTTATAACAACGTGCATAGATTTTAGATAGGCCCACAACCCGCCCATGCCACGCCCATGGCCACACCCCTTTTTCAACTATGCAACTTAGAATTTATTCGCACCATGTTACAGAATGGGGAGACATGATAGAGGTATATAAAATAATGAGTGGAGTGGAACAGGTGGATGTGAAGCGTCTGTTCACGCTTTCCAAAAATACTAGGACTAGGGGGCATGCGATGAAACTACAGTGTAGTAAATTTAAAACAAATAGGAGAAAATGTTTCTTCACCCAATGCATAATTAAACTCTGGAATTCGTTGCCGGAGAACGTAGTTTAGGCGGTTAGCTTGGCAGAGTTTAAAAAGGGGTTGGACGGTTTACTAAAGGACAAGTCCATAGACCGCTACTAAATGAACTTGGAAAAAATCCACAATTTCGGGAATAACTTGTATAAAATATTTGTATGTTTGGGTAGCTTGCCAAGTGCCCTTGACCTGGATTGGCCGCTGTCGTGGACAGGATGCCGGGCTCGATGGACCTTTGGTCTTTTCCCAGTGTGGCATTACTTATGTACTTATCATGGACTCATGGGCAAATGCATTTCAATTACAACTCAATATGGAAAAAACATACTGTCTCATCCTCTCATCCCAATACAACACAAATAAACCCACAAATATAATCACCCCAGACCACACCCTCCCTATCTCAGATAGCCTGAAAATCCTCGGCGTTACAATCGACCGAAACCTTACCCTAGAGAGCGAAGTGAAAACTACAACAAAGAAAATATTCCATTCAATGTGGAAACTCAAACGTGAGAAACCATTCTTCCCGCGAGAAACATTTCGCAACTTGATGCAATCAATGGTATTAAGCCATGTAGACTACTGCAACGGCATTTATGCAGGATGCAAAGAACAATTCATAAAGAAACTACAGACCGCCCAAAACAAGGCAGCCAGGCTTATGTTTGGAAAAACACGTTTCGAAAGCGCCAAACCCCTCTGAGAAAAACTGCACTAGCTCCCAATCAAAGAACGTATCACCTTCAAAATCTGCACCATGGTTCACAAAATTATCTACGGCGAAGCCCCGGGATACATGACAGCTCTCATAGACCTACCAATCAGAAACACAATTGGATCAACAAGAACATACCTAAATCTCCAGTACCCAAGCTTCAAAGGACTCAAATACAAATCAACTTATGCAACCAGCTTTTCCCACATAAGCACACAACTGTGGACCGCACTACCAAAGCCGTGAAAACAACATACAGCCATCTAAAATTCAGGACACCACTAAAAACCAATCTATTAAAAAAGGCATACCCTACTGACACAACCTAAATGCCTGAACCCTGCTACATAATTAACTAAAGCTAGTAATGGACATAACGCAACTCTTCCTCTCTACGATTTCCAAATGTGTCTGTAACACATGAACCTTATTCTACCATAATACCACTTTGTATTTGTTCTTTACCGCTTGGCGAACGCCTACGGTACTATGTAAGCCACACTGAGCCTGCAAACATGTGGGAAGATGTGGGATACAAAGGTAACAAATAAATAAAAATAAATAAATAAAATAAAAAGGCCCAAACTCAGGAAGTTTGTTCCAGGAATACGGCACAGCAAGATGGAAGGAAGGGAGTCTGGAGATGGTGGGAGAGTAGACGGACACTAACTTACCCAATGAACAAATTTTGCAGGGAGGACTGTGGGGAAAGAAGAGAGAAGAGACACCAAGGAGTTGCAGAATGAATGCACTTGTAGTCATTAAGGGGTCCTTGTGCAAAGCTGTGTTAGAAAGTGGCCTTAGCGTGTCCCTAGGCGGATCTTTCTTGCGCACTAACGCTATTTCTATCACAGATGGGGGAAACGGCCAAGTTTCCGTTTTCCAAATGAATGACCATGCACTAATGTTGCCAATAGCACGTAACCATTAACGAAAATGAACATGTAAGCCCTTACTGCCACCTATTTTGTAGCGCACTAATCCTGCGCTAATCAGTTATTGCATGGCAATGCTGATGCGCTAATGGATTAGCACAGAAATGCCCACTCTCCCCCCCCCCCAGACACACCCCCCTCAGCTAAAAAATGATTTTTAGCACATGGATAGCACGTGCATATTTGAAACACCCCACAGTAAGCCCTTTTAAGCTCCAGTGAGCTGCTTAATAAAAGGACCCCTAAGAGAAGTTTGAACTGTAAATGAATTAATTAGCATATATGAGTTTGTGATTTGAATTTGTAATTGTAATTTGAGATTATTGTAACAAATTACAGTTATATTTGTAATTAAAACTTTGGAAGAGTTCAAGGAAGGGCAGGCAAATTAGATGTAAACTGAACATGTGGATTAAGCAGACAGCCACTGGAGACTGCATTCATTTCCCATGGCTGAACCGCCCTGGGCTTCCTGGAATCTCAGATTTTGTAAATAAAGTCACTAATTTCAGAAAAGATTCACAGCTTTTAAGGACTGTGACCCCTGTTTTAAATTTCTGCAGTTGCCTTTGAAGTGCAAAACACACACAGGGTGCCTCAGAATTATCAAACACTGTGGCTCACCTTCAAGAGGAACTGATTGAACTAAAAGTGAATTACACCCAGCAGCAAGACACTGTGTATCTCTGGAATTTTGGAGACAAGCATTGGAATCCTAGAACTATACTGACCTTTCTGGCCAGGCATGTAGATAAACTGTGTGCAGTGTTGGGGTCCCCCTGCCTCTGTGACAGCGCATTCTCTTTCAACTGCTGAAATCAGAATTGAGAGCCACCTGCAGTGATGCAAATCTGCAATCAGAACAGAGCTGTGCCTTGGCTGAATACACCCCACAGTTCACCAGAACAGCTAAATGCGTTACAAATCAGGATTCTCATTAACTTGATCAATGACTTGCACTGAGCCAGCAACTGTGCCCTTTTGTACGAATGTCTGTTAAAAACCAGTATTCTTACCGACTTGATGAAAATTGATCAATGACTAGCACTAAGCTTTTGATTGTGCACTTTTGTACAAATAAAGCTGATTGAACTGTTTCCTGGACTGCTCTATTACTGCTTTAAAAAAAATCAATATTTTTGCATAGTTAACAGGCCATTCCTCATCATTGCTATCAATAAAAATTCAAGTTGTTCATACCAATAGGGATTTCTGGTCACGTGGCTCACTGTTGAAACGACTTGGATGCTCCTAACCTAGGGTCTGGTGATCCATAGAGGCAGAGCACACATGAAAACAGGTAAGTAAAATGTCGTGATTCCCAACTGATTCTATGATCTCCGGTTCCCCCTCCCCTTCTATCACTCTCCCTCTCTCCTTTTCCTCCCCCACAAGACCATCAGGATGCCTCTGCTATCTGCTCCTCTCACCTCAGGGACAATATAGCATGACCCCTGTTTTATTTATTTTTTTTTTTTTAACGTAGTGGTGCTCTTTCACCAGCTCTTAGTGCTGTGCCCACGGTCTACAAGCCATACTGTCTCATGCTTGGGGCTTGGGCTCCCACATCTGAGTCAGCCCTTCTGGGTGGGTGACAGAAACAGGAAACCTGTACTTATGTAAATCTGTGGTGTAGGCTTGGCTGCCCTGGCTGTTTAAATAGCTGGTTTTCCTCGTGGCAACTCTGTAGATTAGGGAGACAGAATAAGTACATAAGTCTTGCCATACTGACACAGACCGAAGGTCCATCAAGCCCAGCATCCTGTTTCTAACAGTGGCCAATCCAGGTCACAAGTACCTGGCAAGATCCCAAAAATGTACAATACATTTTATGCTGCTTATCCTAGAAATAAGCAGTGGATTTTCCCCAAGTCCATTTTAGTAATGGTCTATGGACTTTTCCTTTAGGAAGCTATCCAAACCTTTTTAAACCCTGCTAAGCTAATTGCTTTTACTACATTCTCTGGCAACAAATTCCAGGGTTTAATTACACATTGAGTGAAGCAACATTTTCTCTGATTTGTTTTAAATTTACTACTTTGTAGCTTCATTGCATGCCCCTTAGTCCTAGTATTTTTGGAAAGAGTAATCAAGCGATTCACGTCTACCCGTTACATTTTAAAGCTATTACCCTTGTGATGGGACAAGTAATATGTTAGTGCCTAAGTGAAGGTTTTTAAAGATTAGAAACATACTGGCCAATATTCAGCGCTATTTAACCAGACAAGAACGGCTCCTGGCTGGTTAAATAGAACTTTGCTGGCTAAGGGACTCTTTTATTAAGCCACATAGGTGTCTACGCGTGTCCAACGAGCGCCAATTCAGAACTACCGCGTGGTTATCATGTGGCCCAGGTGGTAATTTCATTTTTTACATGCGTTCAGTACACACGCTGGAAAATATATTTTATGACCTTACTGCTAAATGAATGGGTGAAAGTAAGATCTCAGGCCCAAAACGGACACTAAAATTTTCATTTTGACACACATCCATTTTCGGGCCCCCCAAAAAGGCTTTTTGCAGGAGCACTGAAAAATGGACTTGCACGCATCCAATACACACATCTACAACAGCACAGGCCATTTTTCGGCGCACCTTAGTAAAAGGACCCCTTAGTGCTAATATTCAGCGTGAGATGACCAGTTATCTTGTGCTGAATATTGGCGCATAGGGGAAGATTCTATACATGACGCCTAAAAAAATCGGCACTGAAATCAGTACTGACTAAGTGTATTCTGTAATCGGTGCTTAGATTTAGGTGCAGTATATAGAACACACTTAGTTGATATCTCAGCACCTAAAAAGTGGAGGAGGGAGTGGAGGAGTGGCCTAGTGGTTAGGGTGGTGGACTTTGGTCCTGGGGAACTGAGGAACTGAGTTTAATTCCCACTTCAAGCACAGGCAGCTCCTTGTGGCTCTGGGCAAGTCACTTAACCCTCCATTGCCCCAGGTACAAATAAGTACCTGTATATAATATGTAAGCTGCATTGAGCCTGCCATGAGTGGGAAAGCACAGGGTACAAATGTAACAAAAATAAAATAAAACTACACACCTCCATTTACACCAATGAAAACATGGGGTAAATTCCAGCTCATAGATTTAGGCGCGCTGGGCCATATTCTATAACTGCATGCATAAATTCCAGAACACCCAATAAACACCCATTTCCCTGCCTATAACCACACCCCTTTTTTTGCCTGAGCACATTAGAAGTTAGGCACAGTGCATTACAGAATGCGCTTAGCGAGTTGTGTATGTAAATTCTAATTATTGCCAATTGGTGCTCTTTATTGCTTGTTAAGAGCTGTTATCAACACTGATTAGCTTAATGTTATAGAAAACGCTTTGTTATAGAATATGCTTGGATTTTGGTGCAGATCTCTAGGCACACTATATAGAATCCAGGGGTTAGCGGCTAGCCGCTAACAGGCTATGTTGCATGACTTAGCTGGCTAAGTGCCAATATTCAGCGCTAAACTGGCTATGTTGAGCGATTAAGATAGCTGCTTAAACAGCGGGGCTATCTTTAACCGCTAGTAACTTAACTGGCTAGCGCTGAATATTGGCACTTAGCCGGTTAAGTTGTCATGGCCAAACCTGACACCAGATATTCAGGGGCCCTTTTACTAAGCCGCATAAGCACCTAGGCGTGCCCAACGCACGTCAATTTGAAGTTACCGTCCAGCTACCGCGAGGCCCGGGTGGTAATTTCATTTTTTTATGCGCGTCCGCTACGCAGACCGGAAAATAATTTTTATTTTCCTGCACAAGGAGGAAACCAGGCGGTAATCGTCATTCTACGCTCGTAGATGATTACTGCACAGTTAGCCCCTTGAGAAGTTACCGCTAACTCAATGGCGTGCAGACCCAAAAGGGATGCACGCCAATTTTTAGTCTGACACACATCCATTTTCAGCAAAAAAATTTTCTTTTTTTACAGGCGCGCTGAAAAATGGATCTGCATGCACCTAAAACATGGGCCTACATTAGCACAGCCCATTTTTCAGCACACCTTAGTTAAAGGACCCTTGTTAATGCAGGTCATTGAATGTGGCCTGGCATTGAATATCCAGGGTCAGTGCTGCCAGGGGCAATTCCATAACTTGTGTTATAGAATACTAGTATTTATTTGGATTTTGCTCACACCTTTTTCAGTAGTAGCTCAAGGTGAGTTATATTCAGGTACTCTGGATATTTCTCTGTCCCAGGAGGGCTTACAATCTAAGTTTGTACCTGAGGCAATGGAGGGTTAAGTGACTTGCCTAAGATCACAAGGAGCAGCAGTGGGATTTGAACCGGCCACCTCTGGATTGCAAGACCGGTGCTCTAACCACTAGGCCACTCCTCCACTAGTAGCAACATTCCATGTAGAATCTCAAATAGTAGCAACATTCTATGTTCCACTGCACTAACCACTAGGCCACTCCTCCATTCCAAGTTGACCCATCTAAATCTAAGTGGGACCATTTCTGCCAGGTCAATGGCGGGTGTAAACGGGCGTCTTGTTCTATGCTATGTGCATAACATAGGATTCTATAAGTTGTGCATACGTTGGAGACACACCCATGCTCCTCCCACACGCCAATCTTGTGTACTACCCCTTGAGTTTATGCTACAGCACTTACACACTATCTTATAGAATCACATGTGGTAATACACGGCTGTAAAGGCACTTTTCTGTGCACTTATGAGCACAAGGCACACGTTAACTGCACACTCCCAGTTCTAGTGTCTTTGCTGGAAATCCTTGCAGAAGAGAGCAGACATTAAAGGGCTTATTTCCAAAACCTGCTAAGTTCACATTGCCTTAGAAGATTTTGGAAATAAGCCTTTCAATTATACAAAAACGGAGTACTGATCCTGGCCAGATACCATCTATTCTACGTCAAATTAATTTTCATCTCTTCCACATACTATTTAGAGAATGTACAATCATCTCCATTAGAGTCTATTTGTCAATGATATGGAAAGCATCGCAGCCAACACAGCCAAAAGATTTCAGATTGTCTTGGAATAGCTTATTTCTGGCACTGGAGGTTTTAAACCACAAATTAGAGGAACTTGAGATGCTGCTTTTAACTCCTAACCCTTACTCGCTTCTTCAGTACCCATGTTTTATCATTTCCACCTTAGTAATTCCCTTATCTCTTATTTGTCCTGTTTGTCTGTCCTAATTAGATTGTAAGCTCTTTTGAACAGGGACTGTCTTTACTTCATGTTCAATTGTGAAGTGCTGCGTACGACTGGTAGCGCTATAGAAATGATTTGTAGTAGTAGTAGTAGTAGTAGTAAGAGTTGGTTACTGAGGATGAGCAGACTGTATGGACCATTTGACCTTTATTTGCTGTCATGTTTCTATGTTTCTAAGATATGGACAAATAACTTAGGCACAATCACGTATGCCAGCCAGAAGGTGATATCCCCTAGATTCTGTATAGTGTGACTTAAGTTGCACGTGCAAACTCAGTCGTATTCTGTATTTGCGCATGCAACTTAATTAGTTAACAAGCCAATCAGCGCTAATAATTGCCAATTAACAAGCAATTATTGACACTAATTGGCATCAATTAGAATTTACATGCACAACTGTCTAAGCATATTCTATAATGTGATGCACTTAAATTCTAAGGTGTAGAGTTGAAAAAAGAGGGCGGGGCCATGGGCATGGAATAGGCAGGTCATGGGTGTTTCTAAAACCTACGTACGTTGTAGAATATACCCGGTCCATGCATAATTTAGGCATCAGTATTTACTCCAAGCTTTACTTGGTGTGACTGCCCGTGACTAAATTTAGATGCGCGGACAGGCGCTCAGCATATTCTAGAAACCGGATGGAAATTTAGGCTTATTCTATAAAGTACGCCTAAATTAAGGCATATTTTATAGAATAAGCTTAGGTGTATTTCATTTTGGCACTGCTTTTTTAGGCGTGATATATGGAATCTAGTCCTATGTGCATAACTTACAGTATTATATAAGTTACATCTGCAACTTTGGGCCCCATCCATGCTCCACTCAGACTCCTCCTATTTGAAAGTTCACCCTCAAATTACACGCTATGTAAGATTTGCATGTATTTATAGAATAGTGCTTAGATGGACATTCAACAGACACATGCATATGTGCACACATGTGTGTGGTAATATACTGTGTTCTAATTTAAGTATGGATCTGGCACTTAGCAGTAGGTTCACTCTTTATTGAATTGACCTGCAAATTAGCAGCATTGGGAGACAAGTTTGGATCAGGTTAAAACCAGTACATTTTTTCTAGTGAAAAAGGTGCCGGTACTCAAATGCCATCAAATGCCAGACCACCCTTCAGGGATGGGGTGGTCACTGAGGGACCCACCCCACAATAACCAGGCCCCCTGCAACCAGTCACAGAATCTATGACAAGGCAGAATTGGTGTGTAGAGCCTGAGCTCTTTCATTAAAACTTGGGGACCATGGGTCAATTTTAGCAGACAATGGGAAAAGTGCCGGTACTCAGTACCCCCTCAAAAAAGCCCTGGTTAATACAGGCTCTGATTATTTGATCAGATCTGACTTAGGATTTGAACCAGCCTGGAAGACAGGCACCCACCCTAGTTTCCTAACTTGGCAATAGTCTCAGATTTATCTTCATGCTTCTCATAAAGTTAGTGCTATTTCCAAGAAGCAGTAGGTGGAGTAAAATTATTGGCCTGCCGAGAAGACATATGAATTACAATCAGCTCAAAAAATACATCACACTCTCATGCCCTACACATTGACTTGCAGCCTTAACCAGCACTGATATAACTTCCCAGGAGGAATCAAAGACTCAAGACTTCCCTGAGATTTTCAGAAACTTTTCTAGACCAGATTTCCTCTGGGCCCTTGTCAGAAAGGGATTTCGTACTGCAAAATTGTCTTCACAATTATAGCTAATGCAGAATGAATTAGAGATTGCTAGAATTTGTAAGCAAAATCCAAATCCCCATCAACCAAGGTCACTAAAGAAATTTTGGAATGGAGACAGAACATGGGAAAAATATTTGCTTGTTTTAAGGGATCCTTTTACTAAGGTGTGCTGAAAAATGGCCTGCAGTAGTGTAGGCGCAGGTTTCGGGCACACACAGATCCATTTTTCAGTACACCTGCAAAATATTTTATGAAGGGTGATCAAGTTCATTTTTGTAGATATAATCCTATCTATCTCAGGAAAGGAATTGTACTATATATGAATAAAAAATGTGGCATGCTGGGTAAGAACACTGAACAATGGAGCCCAACATCCTGTATCCAACAGTGGTAAATCCAGGCTTCTAGGAAGTACCTAGAAGATCATTTATTTGTTGCTTGTTCCAAGATGTATAAGGTAGCGATCCCCATGCCTTTATCATTTTTGTTCATCCTTCTCTGAACCTTTTCCACTTTTACTATACAGTTTTTGAGATGCAGTGTCTGGAAATACACACAACACTCAGAATGTACCATGGATCATGATAGGGCAAAAAATGCTCTAGCTGTCCTTGAACAATGGACTAGTGGGTTCAGAGCTAAGGCAATGTGCTCAGATCCACAGAAAATCTCAGTATTAAATTGATGGTAGCCTATTACATGGTTCACCCTTAACAACCCTTAAGGATCCAGCATTGGTCCTCAAGGAATTCAAAAGGAAGGTTGGAATTCTCAGTATTTAGAAGATTAGGAGGCCAGAAGATTGTAAGCTCCTTTGAGCAGGGACTGTCCTTCTTTGTTAAATTGTACAGCGCTGTGTAACCCTGGTAGCGCTTTAGAAATGTTAAATAGTAGTAGTAGTAGTAGTTTACCTTCTGACCAAAGCTTTTACCAGACTCTATACATGCAAATGGTTTCTCTCCCCTGTGGACTTTCTGATGCACTTTGAGATTTACATTACAATCAACGTTTTTACCACACTTAGAACATGTGAATGGTTTCACTTTATTGTGGATTTTCTTGTGTATTTTGTACGTTTTGCAGTTGGATGTATTTGTTTGAAAATGGGCCAAAAAATAAAACATCCAAATCAGAAAACATTTTTCCAAACAGCATTTTCAAAAGGAAAAGAGAGACTTTTTTTAAAGTAGAAAATGACCTTTCCTGTTCTGATTTTCAGACTTAGATGTCATATCCAAAAATGCCCCTTGTGCATTTGACTTGCTCTCTTCCTTAACGTTCTCTCCCCCGTCTATTCTCTAAAATTGTATTTCTCTACCTCCATGAACTAGCATTGTAAACCACATCGAACCAAACATGTTTGGAAGATGTGGAATATAAATGCTGCTGCTATAAATAAATAAATAAAATAATTAATTGCTTGTTAGTAGGCAATTATCAGCACTGATTGGCTTGTTAAGCAATTAAGTTGTGCATGCAGTTTAGCCTCGTGGCCAAAATTGTGCGCACACCTTTAGTCACCATATATAGAATCTGGGCACTAGAGTACATCTTTTCCATTGGTAGTTAAAGTGACTTACAGTCAGGAAAAGTACCCTATTCTTACTCCTTACAGTCAGTATGCACCTGAAGAAATAGAGGGTGAAGTGACTTGCCCAAGGTTATAAGGAGAATCTTGGGATTTGAACCCTGACTTCCCTGGGTTGCTACTTAGTCCATTAGCCTATTCCTCCAGTGCTTCAAGCATTTAAAAGATGCAGAAGTGCATCTCAGTATTCCTAATGTTGATGTCAGCTGCCAAAGGTACAAACTTCTAAATCAGATTTTCTGGCTCAGGCACAGAAAAGCCTTCTTTGCCAGTAATTGCATTGATCTTAACAAAGACATTATTTACATTTCAAAAGTAATCATAATTTAATTGGCCCACAAAGCCATTGGGAGGTCAGTTTTTGAAGCACAAGAAAAGAGCTAATATGAGACAGGTTTAAGAGAGACACATAGAGAAACTCCACAGATTTGGGCGGGAAGAAAGCAGGCAGGAATTTACAGCAGTCCTTTGAGCAAATCTGTGTAAAGAAAAGGAAGGTAGTTAATAAAGAAATGAAGTTACAGTACCCTTCGAGTTCAGTAATGCTTTATACAGTACAGTCTGGATTATCCAACCTTCGCTAATCCGACCATTTGGCATATCCAACAGACCCGATGTCATGATGTTTATTTCTTTTCAAAATCTTTTGTTTTAGAGCAAGTACATGTATAGTAATTCTGTTTTAGCACGCCAATCAAGCTTCAGAATGTGCTATAGTGTTGTTAATAAACAATTTTTGAAAATTGGAAACTCTATGCCTTTGCACATTGTTTGATGGGCTTGTGCAGTGTTTTCTGTATTATCCGACTTTTCACTTATCCAGCAATGGATCGATCCTGTTTACGTCAGGTAATCGAGACTGTGCTGTAATAGTCTAGTAAGTAGATATTCAGACAGAAAGGGACTATTGGTTCCCCAGGTATTTTAGAAGGATTTGTCCCTTACACATTCACATCTCGTTGCAGGTCATTTATTTTATTTATTTTAAATATTTATATTCCACTTAGTTCAAAGTTTAGGCATCAAAAATACCATGGGCAAGGTTGGATGCCACTTCTATTGTAGGGATGTACAGGCCAAAAAACTATCACTGTGTCAGCTTCCTGTTTTATTGCATTTTCTGTGTTTGTTTTATTTTGTTATGTTTTGTTTTTAATTTTTTTTTTTTGTTTCAGTATTCTTTACTTTACTATGGCTGCCAGCTGTCCAACCCCCAAAATTCATTGCAAACCACCTCCCCTCACCACAGTCACACTCTAAGTCTACTGGATCAGAACCCAAACCCCCTTGATTATTACCCAGTTCACCACTGATCTCTCTCTCTCTACCCCCTCAGGCAGAGCCAGCTCAAAGTAAGTGGTACCCTGAGCCACCTTGCTTTGGTGGTGCCCCCCTTCAATCGCATTTATTTATTGCATTTGTATCCCACATTTTCCCACCTCTTTGCAGGCTCAATGTGGCTTACAATACATCATGAATAGTGGAAATATATAAGAAATAGACATTTAGTGTTATAGGAGGATTTTGGTAGCATGATAAAGTTACAGCATTATAGTAGTAAACAAGCAGATAGCATAATACAGTTCTGGATATATGTGGAGGAGTTCACATATTTTGATCTTTGTGGTATGCCTTGTTAAAGAGATGGGTCTTCAATAGTTTGCGGAAGTTGATTGATTCATAGGTCATTTTTAAGTTACGCGGCAGCGCGTTCCAGAATTGTGTGCTCAAGTAGGAAAAGGTTGACGCATGCATTAGTTTATATTTTAGACCTTTACAGTTGGGGAAGTGAAGATTGAGGAATGTGCGGGATGATTTTTTAGCATTCCTGGGTGGTAAGTCTATCAGGTCTGACATATAGGCTGGAGCATCTCCGTGAATGATTTTGTGAACTAGAGTACATATTTTGAATGTGATGCGTTCTTTGAGTGGGAGCCAGTGTAGCTTTTCTCGTAGGGGTTTAGCACTTCTGCCATCACTTCTGATGCCCCCTCCCTCCTCCTCTCACAGGTTCGGCATCTCTCCCCCCTTCCCCCAGTCCAGTCTTTCTTTCCCTCTCATCTGTCCCCCCTTCATGCGAGTCCAGCAATGCTCCCTCATCTCTCTCCCTTCCCTGTTGTCCTGTAAAGTCTACATCAGTTGCCAGCAACAGCATGACAGGCTGCCTTCGGCCAGCCCATGGGTCTTCCCTCTGCTGTGTCCTGCCCTCAGGAAATTGCATCAGAGGAGTAAGTACACAGCAGAGGTAAGACCCAGGGGCTGGTTGAAGGCAGTCTATCATCCTGCTTCTGCTGCGGCAACTGACAGAGACTTTACACAACCACGGGGGAAGGAGAGAGGTGAGGGAGCATTGTTGGACACTCAGGGAGGGGAAGAAAAGGCTTAACCTGCAGACTAGGTAAGGTCAGAGGCTGGGTATTTTGGCATCCTTATTCGCCAGCACTCTGGGCCAGAGCCTCACCTGGTCCAATGGTTAAGCCAGCACTGCCCTCAGGTGTCAGCATCACTCTCCACTCCCACTCCCAATCCCAATCTTATAGGAGTCCATGGTGCTCTAGTGGGAGAAGGAGAACTCTCCAGGCGCTCCTGCTCAGTGCCATGCTGAGTTCAAATGAACTTGCCCTTGACCCCTAGTGGTAATCTTGCAGTACTACCACTAGAGATCAAGTTGTCATAATGCAAGGGAAGCATTTCCTTTTTTGGTAGACTGTCTCCTAGTGGTGAATCCAAACACATTTTGCAAAATGACAAGACCAGAGGCAAGCGCATTATTCCTGCCTCCCAGCTTTTGGGGGTGCAGGGGAAATTATGGGCTCTGGAGGGTCCAGGAAGTCCTATTTGGGCCATCAGGGCCTGCTTCTGTGGGGACAAAGGGTGGAGGTTCTGAAAGGAGGGTCCACTTGGGCCACCAAGGCCTGCTTTTGTGGGGCCAGGCAAAGGGGTTGGGGAGGTTCCAAGGTTTACTTGTTATCCCAGTTATTAGTAACTAAGTCTGATTGTATAAAAGTCTCTGGTGCACCGAGGGTGGGGCGGTGGGGGCAGTCCACCCTGGGTGCACACTGTAGGAGGGGTGCAGGGAGCAGCTGCGTGGCTGTCGGCTCCGCTGGTTCCCTGCTCCCTCTGCTGCTACTTCCCGTTCCAGGGCAGAGGGAGCAGGGAACCAACAGCCGCACGGCTGCTCCCAGCACCCCTGCAGGTAAGAAGAATGCACCGGGGGGGGGGGGCCTTGGAGGTGATGCACTGGTGGGGAGACACTGCACCCGGGGTGGGAGGGGTGTGTGCAGTGGTGATCCACCCCAGGTGGCAGCCAACCGAGGAACACCACTGGCACAAATTAGTGGTAAAATAACATGTCATAACACTGGTCCACATTGATACTACACTTCTCAGCCTGCTCACTGGATAACTACCTGGATAAAGCACAGTCCTAACTTTAGTCAGTTACTTATTAGGGGACCAGTATCTCACCAGTACTCAGATAAGTAGCATTGGCCAAGTTATACCCGAATATTCAGTGCCAGTCGATATCCAGGTTTAAAAATCAGACAGCAGCTGGCCTTTAAAAAAAACAAAAACACAAAGACCACCTTGAGCTGAACGTCGGGAGGAAAACATGTGTTGAATGTATATTAAATAAACTTTAAAATGTTTCCCTGGGCCTGGAGGCTTTCAGTAAGAGCAGAGGGATTCTGATAACAGTGCTGGAGGAGATGTGATAAGTATCTCCCAGGAGTCGAGCTATCCTACTTCATTTGTACACTGCTGGGTAAGGCAGGGGCGTAGCTATGGGTGGGCCAGGATGGGCCCAGGCCCGCCCAGTTTTGTCTCAGGTCCATCCAGAAGAGTCCCAGCACACCTCCGTGTCTCCTCACCCTCTCCCACCCCTGCCGTAGCGTTTCTTGCATTTAATTCTATCGGTGCTGCCTCCCCTTGCACCTCACAGCCTCTGTGTTCCACCCCCGCGGGCAGCAACATCAGAATTGCTGTTGTCCAAACTTGTGCTCTAATACCCCGATGCTCAAAACTGCGGCACTGTACAGAACAGCATCGCAGGTTACCGCTACAAAAACACCCAAAAATAGCTTCTTCATGCTCAAAGTTCATAATATGCAACAGTGGCATAGCCACAGGTGGGCCTGGATGGGCCAGGGCCCACCCAATTAGGGCTCAGGCCCACCCAACAGTAGCACACATTTAGCGGTAGCTGGTGGGGATCCCAAGCTCCACCAGCTGAAGACTTCCACCTGATGGAAATGAAAATGCTACTCTCCACGATACCAGCACTTGCATATTAGTTTTCAGCGCATGCGTGCTGCAGACTGCCAAGGTGCTTTCCTGCAGGCTGAGATTTTATTTTGGTGGTGGGGGGGGGGGGGGGGGGGGAGAACACTTGGTGCCCACCCACTTGTTGCCTAGGCCCACCCAAAATCTGTTTTCTGGCTACGCCCCTGGGGTAAGGGAGCAGCAGCAGCAGTACTGCACATCCAGGGTAGGACAGTCTTATGCTAGACTTATCAAACGTTGTCCTGTGGCATGGATGTAATCGGACCCAGTGTAGATCTTCTGTGTTTACAGTGCTAACTGGCAAGTGGAATGGAATGGAGGCTGAAGAAGCAGAACTGGTCAAAAATTTCCACCCCAAACCTCCCGTGTTATGAGATGGATTCATTGAACCTATGGGTGCCAGCCTGCCTTATGGAAAGTGACACATCAATGTGTTACAGGATGGGAGGGGGCACCAAAACAAAACATACAGTGTGCCTGAGACTCTTCAAAATACCTCAGAGAGCTGCCCTCGGAATCCATTAACTGTGTCTCTAATTAATGCTTTTGCATTTCTAACCACCTAAATTAAAGATAATTCTAGTGCAGCCTGCACTTAATAGAGGCTGGGTGGGCAGGTTACAACAGATCCTTCGCAGAAACAATCACAGCCAAGAGAATACTAAAGCTGGAGCCCAGATCAAGCTGAGAGTCTAGTCTAGTCCTCGCTTTCCATGTGAACGACAGGTCCAGTCAGTTGCAGAGGACGGAGCAGTGATACCCTGAAGCTGCTTCCAGAAGTCCCTTGTTCAGTTATTTTATGATAACAGAGTGTCTCAGCCAGAGAAGCAGTGCTGACAGGAGTTCTTGAGTGAGAAACTGAAAGCATATTACTAGGGCTGAACAAACCCTGTTCCCCAGAGCCACAGATTACAGATTCCCTGTTCTTCATCCTTCCGTTCACACATTTTCCCTTCCTCAATGCCAGCTTTGCTTTGGCAGGACTTGGGAAAGACATAGAGACAGTGTTAGACATGCTGTGGCCCAGGGCAGAAATTAGGGAGGATGTCCCCAAAGCCCACCAGCAGACTGTGCATTCTTCAGCTTCAGGCAGGCTTGGGGGGCCCTGTGGCAATTGCCTGTGTTGGAACCCCTAATGCCAGCACTGTACACACACTTATTGTTAAACCCAGTTCTAACCTTAGGGTTGCAAACCAGAAGGGGTAGTTTCCAGTCATGCCCTGTAGGGCCACCGAGGGGGGGAGCAAGGGGGGAAATATTCCCTTGGCCCGGGCCTGGCGCCGACATGCTTCTTCTTGCCGCTTGCTTCCGGATCTATCCTCCCCTGCTCCTTCATGCCACCCAGGACCCTGGATGTGGAGGAGTGGCCTAGTGGTTAGAGCACCGGTCTTGCAATCCAGAGGTGGCCGGTTCAAATCCCACTGCTGCTCCTTGTGATCTTGGGCAAGTCACTTAACCCTCCATTGCCTCAGGTACAAACTTAGATTATGAGCCCTCCTGGGACAGAGAAATATCCAGAGTACCTGAATGTAACTCTCCTTGAGCTACTACTGAAAAAGGTGTGAGCAAATCTAAATAAATAAATGAATGCAATCATCCAGGTCCTGACTCCCAGCACAGACAGGAGCAGGAGAGTTCAGACCGTGGGAGCAGGCATGCAGGAAGCAGCTTGCCAGTGCTGGGCCCAGCCCCCCCCCCCCCCCCTTGGAGGCAAAGACAGAAGGATGAGGGTGGGCAGGAGCAGCGGTGCCAGGGGGGGGGGGGGTGGCTTGTGCCAGTCCAGCTCTGCCCCAGGCCTGGTTATGTCTCTCAGTGGCCCTGATGCCCAGTCTCACTCATTAGGAGTGTCACACTCATTTGAAAGCTTTCTCACTCTCACCGTCTTTGAGCCCTATTTCTCACTCATCAGAGTTTCAGTACTAGTGCACTGATCCTGATCTCTGTTTTCATGAGAGGCAAGCCATAGCCATGTAAACCAAGTGCTCCAACGAATAGGAAGAAATCTGAGCACACCTTCCTTTCCACAGCTTCCCTTTTCCCTTTACTGCAAGTACATGTGCTCTGAAATCGATGTACATACTTTTAACTACTGGGTGAAAGACAATTTTCAGTTCCAAAAATTTACCCAAAATGCTCCTCACTTTGCCTGTTTTTCAGAGGCTCCAAAGAAAAGCCAATATCGTTTAATGCTTGTCTTGATTCATTTGCAAAACAAGACTACACTTAAATCATTCTAGATGTATACCTTCGAGGTACCCTCTGAAAAATCTCACTCTTTGGCCTTCACTCCTTGGCATGGAAAATCTCACTCTTTGTGATGGTTTACCCTTGGCATCTCTGACTTTGCAGCATTTCATATATTTCTTCCTACTGCAGCTCAGCTGATGCTGGGGAGGAGTTTTCCCTGCAGACCTATTAAAGGAAACTGAGCTGTTGTTCCCATTGGCTAACTGCAGAGTGCAACCTGAAGACTGGTGTGGTGGGAAGCTGCCCTTGGGGTCTGCTCGCCCTGAAGAAACATGACACCAGTGCCTCAGAGGAGATGAGCCACCAGCAAGGCAAATCCTGCAGCTGAGGCTTGGAAAGGTGACAGGGAGCAGGAAATACAGGGATGTAACAGAGGGAAGAGAGGGAATGATAACCAAGAAAGGAGAAGGACATATGGGAAAGGACTGATGGAGAAGACAGAAAGAAGGAAGTGATAGGAAGGACTCATTGAACTTTTGGGAGGAGGTCCTATGAAGGGGGATATAAAATACATTCCAAGATATTGAAGAGGTTCAGAAAGGTTCTGATAGGTCCGCTGATGGATCTGTTCACTCAGCCTTGGGATGAGAGTGCTTCCAGACCACAGAACAAGAGTGTATGTCATTCCACTTCATGTAAGTGATAATAGGGAACAGATTGCTAACCACAGGTCAGTTAATCTGATCTCAGTGGTGGGTATATTAATGCAGTTACCATTAAAGGAAAAAACAGTGTAGTAATTTGAGTTCTGCAGGTTGCAGGATCTGAGGCAGGGAAAGGGAATGGGACTTGATATACTGCCTTTTCCATAGTTTTTGCATCTACATTCAAAGCGGTTTACATAATATATACAGGTACTTATTTGTACCTGAGGCAATGGAGGGTTAAGTGACTTGCTCAGAGTCATAAGAAGCTTCACTGGGAATTGAACCCAGTTCCCCAGGATCAAAGTCCCCTGCACTTTTATCAGAGAGAGAGAGAGAGATTATGTCAAACAAATCAGGTCAGTTTTTTGATTTGATGATCAGGGGTCAGCTAGTGACCCCCAAGATAGTGCATTGGGTGAAAAAGTAGATGAGTGACAGATTGGGCAACACAAAGGAAGGCTTGTGTGTTCTTTTAGCAAATAACCCTGACACTAGAGGTCTGTGACAGAGGGGGCACTCGAGGGAATAAACAAAATGAAGAACCATTCAATAAAGCTCAGGGAGTGGTCAAGTGCTTGGTAGCTGAGACTCAATGCCAAAATGAGTTAAGTCATCCATATAATATGGAAAACTCTACCTGGTTTAAGACCCCTGTTAGACAGATATTTATAGAAAATTTTCATAGATATTTTTTGGGACCTCAGTGTGGGTATTAAGCAAAACAGTTTGTTCTAATGTTGCTTAAGTGACCCCAGCTCGTCACTGGTCCCCTTGAATTTTCATAAACTTAGAATCCTTTATAACATTTTTAACTCTTGACTTTTAACTTGTTAAGTCAATAGAATAATACTTAGCTTATTCAGCAAAATAAAGTCTGCTTCGGAGGGTTTTTAATCCAACATGAATCATGTTTCGCCGTCAAGCGGCTTTATCAAGGATGCCCCCCTTGATAGAAATACAAATAAACTTTGTTTGAATCAAGGAGTAAATTCACATCTAAAGTTATCAATTTGTGTTAGGAGCAAGCACACTTATTGAAACCTCACCACTTATAAATGGTATAATAACATACCGACTGATCTGGACTATAGCCTTCAAGATGGCGGCTAAGCGTCCTGTTGTATATTTAAAGCTCCTGTTCAAAATGACGTGGACCTATCAGGAGGCACGAACTCCAGCTAAGCATTTAAGAATATTTAAGTAAGGGTAGACCATTCAAGTTCAGAATTTAATCCCTTAGGATTTACCATATTAAGTGTGTATATCCAAAATTGCTTCTGATAGTTTAGTAACTTAGTTCAGTAAACAGCAGCTAGCCAGTGCCTCCTACCCTTCCTTCCTGTTATACATACAGGGCCAAAAACAAAACAAAATGCCTCCTGCTGCCCCCTCCTAAAATACTCTGTGGAGAGCCAAAGGAAGAGGTGCTGGCTACTGCTTTTCACCCCCTACGTCCTGATACAGCTAGCAGAGGGCCACAAGGAGAAAGAACAATGCCCTGTCTACAAACTACTTAGTGGTGTAAATGGCCATACCTAAACATAGGCTCACCCATGCCTACTTATGCGAGTATTTGATAATGGCATTTTAATGCATAGATGCCAGTATAGAGACTTGGCACCCAACACTAGGCATTGGTATGCCTAAATAAGGTGCAAATTGATAAAATTGCCTCCATTATGGCATAATATGCTGCTTAAGCTGAATCGTGTTTTGGCCGTGAGGCCTGCATCAAGAGTCTGTACCAAAACCTTGCTGAGTCCACTAACATAGTGAGTTTACACACGTAATGATTTGAATCTTACAAAGCACCGGTATTAAATGTAAAAGACTCGTCTCCTCTCTGCCAGTGATCTAGAGCTGATTGACAGCACTATACCTTGTGAATCATTGTTGTATTCAATGAGGTCGAGTGTTTTACATTTAATACTGGTGCTCTGCAAGATTTAAATCACTACTGGGCTCATTTTCGAAAGAGAAGGACGCCCATCTTTCGACATAATTCAGAAAATGGGCGTCCTTCTCATAGGGTCGCCCAAATCGGTATAATCGAAAGCCGATTTTGGACGTCCCCAACTGCTTTCTGTCGAAGGGCCAGCCAAAGTTCAAGGGGACATATCGGAGGCATAGCAAAGGCGGGACTTGGGCGTGCCTAACACTAGGACGTCTTCGACCCATAATCGAAAGAAACAAGGATGTCCCTGACGAACACTTGGATGACTTTACCTGGTCGTGTTTTTCTTACGACCAAGGCACAAAAATGTGCCTGAAATGACCAGATGACCACCGGAGAGAATTGGGGATGACCTCCCCTGACTCCCCCAGTGGTCATCTAACCCCCTTCCCACCCTCAAAAAACATCTTTAAAAATATGTCATGCCAGCCTCTATGCCAGCCTCAGATGTCATACTCAGGTCCATCACAGCAGTATGCAGGTACCTGGAGCAGTTTTAGTGGGTGCAGTGCACTTCAGGCAGGCGGACCCAGGCCCATCTCCCCCTACCTGTTACGTTTGTGGAGGAAACAGCGAGCCCTCCAAAACCAACCAGAAACCCACTGTACCCACATCTAGGTGCCCCCCTTCACCCGTAAGGGCTATGGTAGTGGTGTACAGTTGTGGGTAATGGGTTTTGAGGAGCTCAGCACACAAGGTAAGGGAGCTATGTACCTGGGAGCAATTTATGAAGTCCACTGCAGTGCCCCCTAGTGTGCCCAGCTGGTGTCCTGGTATGTCAGGTTGACCAGTGCACTACAAATGTTGGCTCCTCCCATGACCAAAGGGCTTGCATTTGGTTGTTTCTAAGATGGATGTCCTTGATTTCCATTATCGCCGAAAATCAGAAACGACCAAGTCTAGGGACAACCATCTCTAAGGACAACCAAATTTAAGGATTTGGGCTTCCCTGACCGTATTATCGAAGCGAAAGATGGACATCCATCTTATTTCGAAAAAATACGGGTTTCCCTGCCTCTGGATGGGGACGTTTTGCGAGGATGTCCAAATTGAAATGAGGACGTCCCTTTTGATTATGCCCCTCCGCATGTCTAAACTCAACATTTTAGTTGACCCAGCAAGGTTTTGGTACGGACTCCTTATGCAGGCTTCATGACCAAAACACGGTTCATGTTGAGTCTTTGTTACGAACTGATTAAAGTTTTCGCACCGAACTTCTTGCTTTGGAACATTTTTGTCGCCTTTGCTGTTGTTGTTTTCTGTTTGTTTTGTTTTGTTTGTTTGCTTGTTGTTTTCTATTTGTTTTCTTTGGCTTTGTGATAATATGCTGCTTACAATGCCAATGCAATAGACATTAAAAATCTTAATACTGACAACATAGGGGGTAATATGAATCTTCTACAATGCCGCCCACAAGGAACAGGAAAATATCTGCATATAATATATGTAAACTGCTTTGGTTGTACCACAGAAAGGCTGTAAATCAAATCCGTGATCCTTTACCTTATGGCACATCATTTGTATTCTGCTGACACGTCTCATAGTTCTGTTGTACAAAGGTTCTACTAGGCTGTTTTAATATTTCTGATACTGAATCATGTCACTGCTGTTATTAGGATTTAATTTACCTGTCTCCAAATTTACTGCATTTATCGTATGTTAAGTTTATTTGGTCATTTTACTGTTGTTATTTATTTTTATTTTATTTATTTTATTTGTTACATTTGTATCCCACATTTTCCCACCTATTTGCAGGCTCAATGTGGCTTACATAGTACCATAGAGGCGTTCGCCAATTCCGGTTCGAACAAATATAGTAATGTTGTGGTAGAATAAGGTTCATATGTAACAGACACTGTTAACACAACGTAAATTGTTTATATCATGCTATACCTGTTGTACATCACCTTGGGTGAATGTTTCCTTAAAGATATTTAATACATCCCAATAAATAGACATGAAATAGTGACTATTCAGGAGGGTCTGTCCATCTGTCTATCTTTCCCTGCACATGCATGCAGAATTTTTAAATGCTTAGTATTGTAGCGGTGCATATACAAATAACTTACATATCCCAGTAAGAGATTATTTTAAGTCAGAAAACTGAACTTTGAACATCTATTTTTATTTGCATGTTGGTTTTAGGCACAGTGTGCTCAAGCAGTAGTGCCAATTTAGGAGTAACAGTGTAGAAAAATAAGTACATAAGTACATTAATGTTGCCATACTGGGACAGACCAAAGGTCCATCAAGCCCAGTATCCTGTATGCAACAGTGGCCAATCCAGGTCACATATACCTGGCAAGATCCCAAAAAAGTACAAAACATTTTAGACTTTATCCCAGAAATAGTGGATTTTCCCCAAGTCTGTGGACTTTTTCTTTAGGAAGCCACACAAACCTTTTTTTAAACTCCACTAAGCTAACTGCTTTTACTACATTCTCTGGTGACGAATTCCAGAGCTTAATTACACGTTGAGTGAAGAAAAATTTTCTCTGATTCGTTTTAAATTTACTACTTTGTAGGTTCATCGCATGCCCCCTAGTCCTAGTATTTTTGGAAAGAGTAAACAAATGATTCATGTCTACCCGTTGACTCCACTCATTATTTTATAGACCTTTATCATATCTCTCCTCAGCCGTCTTTTCTCCAAGTGTTTCAATTTTTTTTTTTAGTTTGGAATGCTTACATTTAAACACTGGAAACAGCGCCAATCTGTGCTTTCATTTTTGGGTCTGCTCACGCACATTCTTTTATCACAACCAGCGCTTAAGGGCTTGCACAGGCTTCCTTCTGCTTCCAAAACCAATCAAAACAGCAGATTTTAAAGAAAGAATCCTCTCTTCAAACACTCACTCTAATGCCTGCTCCCAGCTAGTGTTATTTTTTGCAGCCGTGTGGCGGCTGTGTTTTGTGCGCTGCTCTCTGAACATTGGGAGGGAATAGGAAATGACCTCATTTATATCCATTTGGCTACATAATTCAGCGCTAGTTAATGTAGATACTAGTCTGGTGCTAATGGCCTTTAGCAGTCTCATTTGCTCCTGAACATCGGGGCAGAAGAGATTCAGGTGTTAACAGGAGTCCACAGTTCCCACTGGCAAAAACTGTGTTTGGATTTCAGTGAAGACATTTGGGGGGGGGGGGGGGGGGAGGAGAGTCCTCAGCTTCCACCAGCAAAGATGTATGCTGACGTACCAGCACAGTAAATTGGAATGAAAGTCAGGGAAAAGATGGGGAAATGGGAAAGGGGAGGGAACAGAGGGGTACAGGAAGAGGAGGAAGAGTAGAAAGTGAGGCAAAGGATAGGGGAGATGGGAGGTGTTGGTTCACACCATAACTCTCACCACAGTCAAACATCCCTTCGCCTCATCACAGCCCTTCCAGACACACCTCACCTCACCCCATTACTTATCCCTTCACACACCCACCCCACCATCTCTTGTCATTTCATGAAAATATTTATTTATGTATTTAGATTTTGCTCACACCTTTTTCAGTAGTAGCTCAAGGTGAGTTACATTCAGGTACTTTGGATATTTCTCTGTCCAAGGAGGGCTCATAATCTGTTTGTACCTGAAGTAATGGAAGGTCAAGTGATTTGCCCAAGATCATAAGGAGCAGCAGTGGGAATTGAACTGGCCACCTCTGGATTGCATGACCGGTGCTGTAACCACTAGGCCACTCCGCCACACATACTTCACCCTACTACTACTACTACTATTACTACTACTTATCATTTCTATAGCGCTACTAGACGTACGCAGCGCTGTACACTTGAACATGAAGAGACAGTCCCTGCTCGACAGAGCTTACAATCTAATTAGGACAGACAAACAGGACAAAAAAAAGATAAGGGAATATTAAAGTGAGGATGATAAAATAAGGGTTCTGAACAAGTGAATAAGGGTTAGGAGTTAAAAGCAGCATCAAAAAGGTGGGCTTTTAGCTTAGATTTGAAGACGGCCAGAGATGGAGCTTGACGAACCGGCTCAGGAAGTCTATTCCAGGCATATAGTGCAGCAAGATAAAAGGAATGGAGTCTGGAGTTAGCAGTGGAGGAGAAGGGTGCAGATAAGAGAGATTTACCCAGTGAAGGTAGTTCCCGGGGAGGAATGTAGGGAGAGATGAGAGTGGAGAGGTACTGAGGAGCTGCAGAGTGAATGCACTTATAGGTCAATAAGAGGAGTTTGAACTGTATGCGGAAACGGATAGGAAGCCAGTGAGGTGACTTGAGGAGAGATCTAATATGAGCATAACGACACTGGCGGAATGTTAGTCGTGCAGCAGAATTTTGAACAGATTGAAGAGGAGAGAGATGGCTAAGTGGGAGACCTGTGAGAAACAAGTTGCAAGAATCAAAATAGTTCAAATATACCAGACACATAACAGTGATAGCCATCGTACAATCATACCAGCATTCCATGGTTTTAGTTATACCCTTTCCCCACTCATTCATTGTTTACTTTCATTCTTCATTCGCCATGTATTTTTTATTCATTTTCTTATAGTCCCAGGCTTAAGTTGCTTTCATATTTGAAATCTGTGTTCTTGTGCCTGCAATGTGCTCAGTATAATTTTAGGGTTACCAAGAGATGCCACATCACTCAGCCCCAGGCCCCATCACCCCCCCACACCCCATCCACACACACAACTCCATGTCCTACACACTCACATTCTAGAACACTGGCACCCCAACCCTTTACTAACGATGCAATCACTTATTCACACATACAGAGCTCCAGACACCCACTCAATGGAAACACCTTTGGGTATTGCTTTTACACTGCTATTTGCAGCTTATTAAATATCAAGTTATTTTCATACTTTTCATATAAAATAAGGTCATTGGTATAAATACAGACCGGATGATATCCAGCCAGTGGCAGTCAGCATTTAATGTCCACCACCAGCTGTATTTCTGGATATTCAATGTCTGGTCATGACTATCTGGTTCTAGGTTGGCCACTAAAGCTTATGCGGCTGGGTGCAAAATCCAGCCCTTCACCACATAAGCTGAACCGCTTAAAGATAGGAAGTTTAACCAGCTATTCTATGTGGTCAAGGGCTGAATATCTGCATTTAACCCCATAAGTGGCAACTCTGCCGCACATCCACAAGTTAGCCAGTTTTGGCGCAGGCGCTAACTGCGAATATTCAACTGCACTAACCGGTTAGGTTTCACTGAATATTGGTGGTGAGGCAGCCCTAGGCGATTTAAGCAGGCAGGAAACTGAAATCGCTTTGAATATTGGTCAGAAAATGTATTTTGATTATACATACTGCAACCCTAGCTGAGATAATATTTAACCATCTCTCTGACCTCGTGTGCAACTTTCTTTAAATCAGTCACCTTAATTTCTAACTCTTCTTACTCTCTTACCTCTCTATATGTTCCATCTTTGCTTATACCCTACACTGTCAACTAAAATGTTCTATTATGTATTGTGTTGACATTGTAAGTAGTATACTAGCCTACTTTGTATTGTTATTTGAATATTTTTACTGCTGCAATTGTCTATTGCTCACGTTTGATCTATTCTTACTGTGCACTGCCTTGAGTGAATTCCTTCAAAAAGGCGGTAAATAATCCTACTAAATAAATAAATAATACAAAGTTACTTGTGCTTGCGGGAGGGGGGTTGGGGGAGGGATGAGGCAGAGAATGCCTAGGACACCTAATACTTTCCACCAGCCCTGAATCCAAGAGAGCTGATAGAGAGGGGAGATACTCTTTTGCACCAGCGGGGAACAGGAAAACTTGGACAAGATTTTGGAGAACATGTCCATTAACAGCTGATAGCCGGGTAAGCTGAGGAAAAACAAAACTTCCTGCTGGTGGCTGGGATTTGAACCATAGGATCTGTAGGATATTTCTTCCAAGAGATCCACTTTGGTCACTTGTCTCTTACCACCAGGAACTGCTGCCCCCATGCCCACTTTCATAGTTTTACTTTCATAAGGATGATTATTGATAGAAACAAATTCACAATCTGGATTTCAGCTGCTGTCTGAAGGTCTGCTTGCTACTTGTTTAGCTAAGAAAAGCAAACAGGCTTTATCACACAGAAAAAAAACGTCAGCTCTGCATTTTCACCCAAGGCTCTGCAAGCTTGATGGATAGGCAGACCCTGATGCTAAGTTACTAAACCTGTTTTTCACCGCACTGATCTGGTGCCAGTTGCATAAATTGTTCACTTAGCAATATCTCTGCACAAGTTGTCCTGTTCATAATAACTTCATATCGAATGAAGCCAAGCACATCCTTGTGACTGGATACTGGGAACATTAATCACCCCCATGACAGAAAGGTCTATTTGCATTTCTCAGTACAGGTTTCCAGCCCTTCTAGCTGTTACCCCTGTACAGATTGTTCTCTGGTTGAATGCTCAGGGAAAGGCAGGGTTAATGCATGAAAGACAGGCAGTGGAAGCCCTGCAGTGGTGTTATCACAAACCCTGGCTGGCAGGTCAGTGAAAGAGCTTTCGCCCTTTTTTTGCATTTGAGTCACAGCAGCAGGAGCCTAAATGAGTCAGTTATATAAGCTGTGGGCAGTTTCTGCACCTAATTATAATATAGCGCAGTTTATTAAGGGTGAAGAAAACAGTACTGCTGGTGGCTTCTATTTGCATTCATTTATGAAAGTGGAGGAGTGGCCTAGTGGTTAGGGTGGTGGACTTTGGTCCTGAGGAACTGAGTTTGATTCCCATTTCAGGCACAGGCAGCTCCTCATGACTCTGGGCAAGTCACTTAACCTTCCATTGCCCCAGGTACAAATAAGTACCTGTATATACTATGTAAACCCCACAGAAAGGCAGCATATCAAGTCCCAGTTCCCTTTCCCTATTGGAGATTCTAGACGGAATGTTGCTACTATTTGAGATTCAGATTCTACATGGAATGTTAATGTTGCTATTCCACTAGCAACATTTGCAGGCTTCTGTTTCTGTGAGTCTGACGACCTGCACGTAAGACTCACAGAAACAGAAGCCTGCGCAGCTGCAAGGGCAGGCTTCTACATGGAATGTTGCTAGTGGAGGAGTGGCCTAGTGGTTAGGGTGGTGGACTTTGGTCCTGGGGAACTGAGTTTGATTCCCACTTCAGGCACAGGCAGCTCCTTGTGACTCTGGGCAAGTCACTTAACCCTCCATTGCCCCATGTAAGCCGCATTGAGCCTGCCATGAGTGGGAAAGCGCGGGTACAAATGTAACAAAAATAAAATAGATACTATTGGAGATTCTAGATGGAATGTTGCTACTATTGGAGATTCTACATGGAATGTTAATGTTGCTATTCCACTAGCAACATTCCATGAAGAAGCCTGCCCTTGCAGCCGCACAGGCTTCTGTTTCTGTGAGTCTGACGTCCTGCACGTATGTGCAGGACGTCAGACTCACAGAAACAGAAGCCTGTGCAGCCTTCTACATGGAAGGTTGCTAGTGGAGGAGTAGCCTAGTGGTTAGGGTGGTGGTCTTTGGTCCTGAGGAACTGAGTTCGACTCCCACTTCAGGCACAGGCAGCTCCTTGTGACTCTGGGCAAGTCACTTAACCCTCCATTGCCCCAGGTACAAATAAGTACCTGTATACAATATATAAGCCACATTGAGCCTGCCATGAGTGGGAAAGTATGAGGTACAAAGGTAGAAAAACGTAAACGCAAAAAGGGACTTGATAGGATTCCCAAAGGTGCCTGATATGAGGATCACAAAACACTACTGTAGAGTTGAAAAGAAACATTGACTGCATGTAAAAAAAGAAGTCCTCATGTCTTATGCAGCTTGGGGAATGATTTTATACTGTGACTGATCATGAAAATTAGCGGCTTTCTGTGAAGATTCTGCTGAATTTTCAAGTCACTGGCCCACGAGTCCCACGTATGGAATATGGAAGGTGCGGAAGTTTCTGCTTTTTGCCATGATTGGAAAAGCTGCCCAAGTAGAATGCAAACTTTTCACATGCCATTCAGTGACTACAGGTGTCATCACCAGAAGCTGGATTTCACCACTCCTCTGCTCCCTAATGTACCTCCCTAGGTGTCAGTGCAGTCCAGTACAGGTGTGCAAGGGTGAGTGAGGTTATGAGAGGAAGTGGAAGAACTCAAACAAAGATGTTCCAGGATGGCAACCGAAATGAAGTCCAGAAGTCCAATGCTTCTAAGAATGAAAAAAAAAAAAAGCTTTATTCTCCAAAATACAGGATGCGTGGACAAACCTGACCCAACAGCGGCCATGTTTGAGTTGTAAGCCTTCCTCAGGGGTCACTGTCAGCAGCGCTTCAAAATGTTCCTGGATAATGTGTCGAAGGATTCACACCACCATCATATGTTGGTGTGATTCTAGGACATAAGAGTACAAAAATCCTAGTTCCAAACAGATTTACAAAACCGAGACACTGACGCTTTAAGCTTCTCAGCATGGGGTAATCCAGCAATAGGATACAATATAAATCCAAAGGCGGTGGTGTGATTCCTTTGACACATTATTCAGGAAAATTTTGAAGGGTTGCTGGCAGTGACACCTGAGGAAGGCCTACAGCTGAAACATGGCCACTGTTGGGTCACGTTTGTCCACGCATCCTGTATTTTGGAGAATAAAGCTTTTTTTATTTTTATTTTTGGAAGCATTGCACTTCTGGACTTCATTTCGGTTGTCATCCTGAAACATCTTTGTGTTCTTCCATCCCTTCTTTTTTCGGCTTGACTTTCTGTGGAAGAACTGTTTTCCCCTGCTGTTGGTGTGTTATAAGAGGAAGTGCCACGACCCTTTGCTCCAAGCCTATCCTACAGGTGGAACAAACAGAAATTTTATTTCTACAATCAATATGCTAAACAGATCACAATAAAAATATCCATAATACAACACCAAAAACATGCAAGCAATATACCTATGTCTGAGCACAAAACTAAAATGAAACTATAAATCTACACATTCTAACATATAATCCAATAACTAAACAGTCAGCTAACCTTATGCTTGCATGAAGAAGACAGCCTTCAGTTATTTCCCTTTCCATCCTTAAAATCACCGGCAACAGAAAATGCCAGCTGCAGAAAACATTTGTGACTGAAAACTTCATATATGAAACTGGAAGCACGACTAACTTCCTTGTCCCTATCAAATGCCGAGTAATCCATGATTCAAAGCAGCTCACCTAAATTTGTTGGTCCCTCTCCACAGAGCGCGCTGAAGATAAAAGAGTACACTTTAAAGCTGGTGGGCAATTCTGTAACTGGGCACGTCCATTTAGGCGCCCCAAGGCCATGCGGTCACAGTCTATTCTATAAAGAAGCCCATATACACTAAGAGGGTCTTTTACTAAGCTGTGGTAGCGTTTTTATCTCACAGTAGAAATCAGCTGGCAGTAAATGCCGAGATGCCAAATGGGCTTCTCTCCGTTTACAAGCTGATTTCTACCATGAGCTAAAAATGCTAGAGCATATCTGAAGAGGGGGCATGGCCATGGGTGTTCCAAAAAATTGCACACAGAATTACAAAATGGGCGCCGGCACTTATTATTATTTTGTTACATTTGTACCCCGCGCTTTCCCACTCATGGCAGGCTCAATGTGGCTTACATGGGGCAATGGAGGGTTAAGTGACTTGCCCAGAGTCACAAGGAGCTGCCTGTGCCTGAAGTGGGAATCAAACTCAGTTCCTCAGGACCAAAGTCCACCACCCTAACTACTAGGCTGCTCCTCCACTAGCAACATTCCATGTAGAAGCCTGCCCTTGCAGCCGCGCAGGCTTCTGTTTCTGTGAGTCTGACGTCCTGCATGTACGTGCAGGACGTCAGACTCACAAAAACAGAAGCCTGCGCGGCTGCAAGGGCAGGCATCTACATGGAATGTTGCTAGTGGAATAGCAACATTAACATTCCATGTAGAATCTCCAATAGTAGCAACATTCCATCTAGAATCTCCAATAGTAGCAACATTCCATCTAGAATCTCCAATAGTAGCAACATTCCATGTAGAATCTCAAATAGGGAAAGGGAACTGGGACTTGATATGCTTATTTGTACCTGGGGCAATGGAGGGTTAAGTGACTTGCCCAGAGTCACAAGGAGCTGCCTGTGCCTGAAGTGGAAATCGTAAGTCCAGCGCCCAAACGTTAGGTGCGGGATCCCTTTATAGAATAGCGTGTAATGCCATTTATTGAATTACCTCTCATGTGCATAAGCAGGAGCCCCGCCTGTGTCCTGCCCATGCTCTGCCCCCTCTGTGTGCCCTCCTTATAAATGCATGCTATGTAAGTTAAGTGGTAGAAGCAGCGCATTTGCATGTATGCACGTAAGTGTGCACATACATCTATATATGCCATTATTCTAATCATTTATATGCATAAAGTGCAGATAAGTGTGAGCACCTGGGTTAAAGAACTACCCTACACTTGCTGCTTAACTGGAAGCCCCGGGCATCCTTGATAATTAAGGAAGCTGCTTCTTTTGGAATAGTCTGTAGTGATTACATAGCATAAGCTGCAACACCCAAATAAATATAATTCTAAGTCTAAACTAGATAAAACTAGTGACTGATGAATGAAGCAAAATTGATGCGGAGAAAAAAGGAAACGTAACTTCCACCACAATCTCAGCTTATGGAGAAGGATATTGCAGTTTGAATCTGAGCATGTAAAGACATATGTGAGTCCATCCTTAAAGCTAAACTCCTAGCAGATGACACTCTAGGCCAATGCTTCCCAATATTTTTCTGGCTCTGGCCCCATGATTGTAGCCAAAAAAAAATTATGTGACCCCCCCCCCCCCCCCCCCCCCCGGAGATGCAGAATAATGATGCACCTATGGAGAGTCCACCTAGATCATGACCCTATACTTAGCTTTTGTGACTCCATTTGGGGTCCTGACCCACAGTTTGGGAAGCTCTGCTCTAGGCAGTGAAACATCCTCTGTCATAACAGGCATGGGTACAGATGGATCATTTGCAGGGCTCTGACTTATCAACAAATTTAAAACAACTAGCTCTGGCCCAGGCACTCATTGATATGTGTAAGACCTTAAGAGATAGGAAACGCCATGCCTGACAGTGGAATAAACAGTAATTTTGTTTCTACAATTTGCACATCATTAAAATAAATCCCTTTGCACATAAAAACAAAGTTGCTAATGGTTACAAATACATATTAAATAATTTTAAGTCTTTCAAATCCCTGTTTTTTTGTCCTGATTTTAATTCACTTTCAAGCCGTGGAATTGTAAAACAGTTGTGAAGGTTTTGGCAGGTTCTTCCAGCTCTGCCACTCCTGCTGAGGTGATGCCACTCATAGTATAAACAGGTGCTGCTTCCACTCCTGAAACATCTGTTGCAGAGTACAGACATCTAAATTTATTTATTTATAGCATTTATACCCCGCTCTTTCCCGCTTGATAGCAGGTTCAGTGTGGTTTACAAGGTATGAGTGATGGCACAGAGAGTGATGGCACTGGAAGCAGGGGCGGACTGAGAGTGGTCTGGACCCCTCGCTCGGCTGCCACACTGCTGCCCCCCCTACCGCCACAGACAACGCCCCCCGCTGCCCCGGTCTTACCTGAAGGGCCCTAGTGGTTTGATGGTCTCTGCGTGGGGCGGGGGGAAAAGCATGTTGTTTCCTGCCTGCTGCACTGCTGCTATTCCACCACCTGCCGGGGCTGCCGTTTTTTCAATATGGCGGCCGAGACTTCCCGTGGTAGTCTCGTGGGTCTCGGCAGTCTCGTCGGACTTCCGCAGGGAGTCTCGGCCGCCATTTTTAAAATACAGCAGTGCTGTGCAGAGAGACGGGCAGGAAAGAACATGGTTTCCCCCCCACCCCCCGCAGAGGCCACTAGGTCACCAGCAGCACTTTTTAAGGTAGGACAGGGGAGGGCTGAAGTATGTGGAGGGCATCCGGGCAGAGCCTCTGGGCCCTCGGGTACTGTCCAAATGGTCAGTCTGCCCCTGACTGGAAGGATTTGTTTTTCTTTGAAGAAAGGTACACGATTATGACAATAGCTATACACATACCCCAAATTCTATAAATGCCACACAAATTTATACTTGCAAAACTGCCTGCTATCCTGAGATGTGCATGCAACTAAATTCCATCAATAATTGGGTGCTAAGAATCAATTATCAGCGTAAATGGCAACAATTTGGATTTGCACGTATATCTTGCTACCTGCTATTCTATAAAGATCCACAAGCAAATCTTACAGCATGCAATTTTAAAGGGGGCGTGGCCAAAGGAGGGGCAGGTCAGGGGTGTTCGCCAAAGATGCACGTAGTGGTATAGAACTCGGGGGTTGGTGTAAATCCTCGCGACCAAAGTTTGGCATGGAATCGGCTCTAAGTGCTATTCTATAAATGATGCACATCTCAGACCGCCGTTCATAGAACAGCATTTCACGAGGATTCTTTCAGCACCATTTACTGAATCTAGACCGTATTCCCCCTCATTCTTTAACGTAGCATCTACACTAACGTGTCAAGTGCACATGTAAGTTATAGAATACTAGTGCGTATGCGCGTGACAGCCACAGTTATGAGTGCAAGTGCTAGTTGGGCGCTACGCAATATTCTATAACTTTAGTGCGTAACGCACTTCGTATGTAAATGCAAGGGGACATGCACAGGGGGGGATTTTTGGGTGGAGCATGGCCGTATCTAACATTTACATGCATAACTCACAGAATACTTGAGTTATGAGCTAATGTACAGCATTTATGTGTGCCCACTTGCACCTGCTATTGACATGGCTCACGTGGGTGCACCAAAATGTAGGCACATGCTCCCCCCCCCCCCCCCGATATTCAGCCAGAAGCAAGCAGCGCTTTGACTGGCTGCTGCCAACATTCAACCCAGATATTCGATGCCGGACCATTTCCAGCGAGCGGCATCGAATGTCTGGGGTTTCCAATGCCGGCTAGCACATGACCGATTAAGTTGATATTCAGACTTAACCGGCCTTGGCCTAGTGGGCAAAGAGAGGCCTACTTCTTATGCGGCCTTATTTGGCTGCTAAGCCTGGCTGATTAAGTTCTGAATATCATGACTTAACCCCAACATTGCTGGCTTTATTTTCTCTAACCAGACTATTTTCAGCTGCGATAACCAGTTAAATGCCACTGTAAATGACCAGTTGTCCGCTGAGAGACGAGTTTAATGGGCCGGTGAACTCGCGCTGAATATCGGGCCCATAGATGACAACTTATGCCAGTATTACATAACAGAATCTGGGCACCCAGATGCCATTACAGACAGTTGTGGCCCTACCATTAGGCCATCTGAGGTTGGGAACCTCAGGCAGCAGTCTTGTGAGGTGGCACTGCACCCCGCCCTTCCCTCTCCAACCCACTTCCCCCAAATTACCTTTTACTTTTCTTGTTTTTCAAAAGAAGGCAATGACAGCGACTTCCCATAGCCTGCCCTGCCGCAGGCCCCAGACAATTTTCTGTACTTCAGGTACCTGCCTCCAAGGAAACAGGAAATTACATCAGAGAAGTGGGCCACCCACATTAGAGAAAAGGAGGCAGACCAGCGGCAGGACAGCCTATTGGAGTCGCTGCCTTATTTTGAAAAAAAGAAAAGAATAGAAAAGGTAATTTCATGGGGAAAGTATTGGGGAGGGAAGGGTGGGGTTGGTGATGACGGTGGAGGAGGAACAGGAGCCGGGGCTGCAGCTCATTTTCTGCCTCAGGCGGCAGATTGTCTTGGGCTACCCCCAATTACAGAAGTAGTGGTCAATGCACTGCATCTAGACACCAAATTTGTGGTGCCCAGTTGTAGACTTGCCCTTATTGAGTGTAATTTTATACCAGGGCACCCAGGTTTATTGGGTTGGAAGGTGCCTATTTTTAACTAATTTTATAAAGTTGCATAAAATAGTAGCACATAATTCTGCAGAAATCATATCTATATAGAAGGTACAGACATTTACATCTGCCTGGGAGCAAATGTAAATATTAGCACCTTACGTACATGTGGGCCTGCATATTTTATATAAGCACATGCATAAATCATGACTCTGCCCAAACTCCTCACCAGAGCATGCATAGTCTAAAAATATGCACCCACTTGCACTGCGCATACTTTTGGACATGACCTGATTTTTTAAGTTGCCTTTTATGCATATAAATAAGTGTTATGCGAACAATTCTATAAATGGGCTCCTCCTATTGGGTGCTCAGAGGCCACACACTGAGAGCCTTACAGGCTGACCATATTCCGGTTTCAGTGTCAGTTATGGTGCCAAAACCAGCCCCAAATCTTTTTTTTTTTTGCTCGGTTTCAGTGTCGACGGAAAGGTTATTTTAATTTTTGACCATGTTTTCGATTTCAGCCACAAGTGACCATGCATTTTTGGGGGAAGCTGAGAATTTGTGCTTTGTCCCATTTGTTTCTTTCCCATCCACCCCCACCCCCACCCATAGGCCACCCCTAGGCCTATTGTACAATCCCTGGTGGTCTAGGAGTATAGTTGGGGCAAGAGCGATTCCCAGTTACTCCTGCTCATTCTGCCTCTGCTTTCAAAATGGCAGCCACGACTGGAGTATCTCTCCTGCCCTTACTTCACCAGTACACCACTAGGGATTGTACAGTAGATTGCAAATAATGGAGTTATGATCTTACATAGTATTTTTTTACGGTAAATAGAGAGCTCCAAATAAATGCTGTAGATACAAATGTTTAGCAGGAATTGAAGTCTGTATGTTTGGGATGATAAGCTCCTTAGGAATTGGCCTCTGTGGAGTTATAGCATCAGCTGTCACTCCAAGTCTGGAGCAAAGTCAGTCACTGTATAAGCACTATGGTTTTTAGCTTCTGTTTTCATTAGCTGCAGTCCGGAGGCTATTTTGCTTGAAAGTAAAATGTGTTCTTTATTTAAATTATTATATTCTGTCTTAGATACTGTGGGTTTAGCAGCGGGATGCAGGCTGCAAGTTCTGATAATCTGCTGCGGCCCTCACTGGTTCACATTCACACCACCAAACTTGAGTTTTCGTTTTCAGTTTTGGCAGAAACCAGGTGATGAGTTTCTGCCGCAGTTTTGGTTTCGGCCAAACGCTTTCAGGCAGTTTCGGTGGCAGTTTTGGATGAAAGTGGAAAAATCAGTTTCGGTCAGCTTCTAGAGATCCTAATCTGTAACAGCATCTGGGTGTCCTGATCCCATTATAAAATATTAGTGTAACCCAGCATTAACGTGAGTACATGTACATAACTGCAGCCACAGACCTGGCATAACTGCAGCCACAAAAAAGCAGCAAGGGTGCACTTAACAGTATAAGTTACACACATAGGTTAGAGCCCTGCCTATGCCCATTCTATACCTTCACCCATATGAATGCCCCCTTGTATTAACAAATCTCAAAACACACTCCCACTGTAAAGAAATTCAGGACTTGTCCTCAATGCCGGGAAAATGATTTTCTTCAATGTTGGTCCCCATTTTGGGATACTTTTGGGCTCATTTTCGAAAGAGAAGGACGCTCATCTTTTGACATAAATCGGAAGATGGGTGTCCTTCTCACAGGGTCATCCAAATCAGTATAATCGGAAGCCGATTTTGGATGTCCCCAACTGCTTTCCGTCGCAGGGACGGCCAAAGTTCAAGGGGGCATATCGGAGGCGTAGCAAAGGCGGGACTTGGGTATGCCTAACACTTGGACGTCCTCGACCCATAATCAAAAGAAACAAGGACATCCCTGACGAACACTTGGACGACTTTTGGGGTATACTTAGTAATATGTTGGGCGTTATATTGGGGACCACAAGTTACTTGTTTCTAAAATGTACAAAAAGTAGCAATGTTTATTTGTTTGCGTATGGTTTCTGTGGTTATTAATAAAAAATATGATTAAAAAAAACAAGCTCTGTAATGAATTATTGAAAACCTAGCAGTGCAACTTACCGGCAAATTTTTACTGTTGCAAAACTTGACTGTACCCACCTCGTCATCAGTTCTCAATAACGTTATCGATACTTTCTCAGTATCCTGGCAGGGGAAATCCCAATATCATGAGCTAAGCTGGCACTGGAGGCGATTGTAGGGGACAGTCCTTGAGACAGCCAGTGTGGGCAAAACATGGTCATGTTGGATGCTGTTTCCCCCGTTTGGCATTGTTTCATACAAATCTTTAAGATGAGTACAGATTTAAAATATATTATCCAGTCTAAAAGTGTAGAACTTTATATTAAAAATCAAATATTGAGAAAGTGTCGATAGAGTTCTTGAGAACCGATGACGAGGTGGTCTTGCAACAGTGAAAATTTGCTGGCAAGTTGCACCACTGAGGTTTTCAATAATTCATTACGGAGCTTGTTTTAAAAATGGGAGTGTGTTTTGAGATTCATATCATTGCATCCCATTGCAAAATTCTGTGCTTGCATTAATAGTGCCTTTGTGTTAACTTGCACCCTTATAGAATAACACTAAGGGAAGTAGTTATCAACATGGGCTAGTTATTTTACCGAGTACAACAAAAAACACCAAGAGCCTTCGGAAACGGGACACTGTTCCTTTAATTGTAAAATTCAATTTTCCAAGATGGAGCCATCTTGGAAAATTGAATTTTACAATTAAAGGCACAGTATCCCATTTCCAAAGGCTCTTGGTGCTTTTTGTTGTAGTTTGAACTGTTCTGTACTTTGAACCCTCTCTGTGTTGTCGTGCTAGTTATTTTACCACAAGTTCATTGCATGAAATGGGACCCTGTACTAAAATAACCCAACTTGTAAAATAACCTGTCTTAACAGTAGCCCATGTTGATAACTCCCCCCCCCCCCCCCCACTTAGTTGCTTTGCTGCCACTTGCTTGTGTCAGTGTACACTCACCCATGAAAGACCAGCATTCTGTACATTTCTGTGCACAAGGAGCACAGCTATAGAATTTATTTTATTTATGTATCTGAGGAATTTGTTATCCCACCATTCCTAGGGACACACTATGGCAGTGAATAAAATACAATGATATAGCCATTGCTACAATTCAGATGATTAAACATGATACATAAACAGTAATAGACATTCTGGCAGCCTGTACTGAGGGAGGGAGGAGTAGAACACAACAGTAATATCCAAAATCACACTGAAGCAGTGGTGTAGCCATGGGAGGGGGGGGGGGGTTGGAGGTCTGGGACCCCCCCACCCAGTTTGGGTTTGGTGCCACCAAGGTCTGCTGGTTTGGCCGGCGAGGGTCCCCAAGCCCCGCCAGCAGAAGCTTTTCTGTGGTGATATTTACCACCACACTGCCTGCCCTGCTTTCCCCCTCCCTCGTGCACATGCTTACTTTTAGTGAAATTGAGCATGCGCAAGCTTTTGCATGCTCAATTTCACTAAAACCAGCATGCATGCCAGGGAGGGAAGGCAGGGCAGGGAGCATGGCTGTGAATATCGCCACAGGAAAGCTTCTGCAGGCGGGGCTTGGGGACCCCCGGCAGCCCAGGTATGTGGAGTTACAATGGGGGTCAAGAGCAGCAGGGAGGCGGGACAAAACATTCCCCACCACTTTGGGCTCATGCCCCCTCTCAAATTCGAGGTCTGGCTATGCCTCTGCATTGAAGAACAGGAAACATGACAAGGGGCACTGTCAAAAGCTGGGATGCTGCACACTAAGCACAAATTTTATGACAGCAATTGTACACACAATTCCCGTTATAGAGTACAAGCATAAGTCTGCAGTTATGTGCCTAACTTTAGGAGCAAGCACTTACACTAGATCAATGGCTGGTGTAAAAGCTTTTGCAGAACTGCTGGCTGTTAGGCATATAACTGCTAGAATATTCTAGAATTCTTGTGTGCAGGAGTGCTGGACCTACCCCTGATCCAGGTCCACGCACCTTTTGCACTTGCACACTATGGATTTTGTGTACCCAGTACATAGAATAACAACTTAGGGCAATTATGTGCATAACTGCTAATTAGTGCCAATTAGCACCAATTACAAGCAATAATTGGGGTTGTTAATGAAAATTAGAAGCTAATTATTATACAAAGATATGTATGTAACTGACACTATTCTGTATCTTGCACATGCAACTTTGCATTCTTAGGGGTGAATTCTATACATCGTGCCTAAAAAAACTAATCACAGAAAAAAACTGCTTAAGTGCTATTCTATAAGCAGAACCTAAAGTTAGGCACGGTTTATAGAACAGCACTTAAGTGCATGGGTCATGCGTAAATTTAGGTACATCTATTTGCACCAATGAAAGCGTGGTGCAAATGTCCCCACCTAAATTTATGCGCAGACCCACCCCCTTATTCTATAATTGCATGTGTAACTGGAATCCACACCCATGCTCCGCCCTGAAATGCCTATGACCCTCCAATTTCTGTGCCCCCTTATCCAGGACATGTGAAAAATGTAGGCGTGGATCACATGCCTAAATGTATGTGCGTACCTGTTAATTGACTTCAATTAGCTACAATAATTGCTTGTTAAAAAGCCAACTATTGGCACTAATTAGCTCATTATTTAATTAATTTGTGTGCACAAATTTTGGCAACTTTAATAGAATCAGGGGGTAAGCATAGAATTGGGTGCACAAGTTTATAGAATGAGGAGGCTTATGAGTAATGAGGAACTTATATTGCATTCCATAATGAATGCGCAGCAATGCTATTCCAGTAAAAGAGGGGTCACATGGTCATGTTTGCAAGCATTATGCATGAATTTAAATGCAGTATTTTGTATAAACTGTGACCATTTCAGAGAATAGTGAGGAATATTAACCAAGAAGGCATTTCAATAGTGCAGTCTGTTGAGTATTAGTCTATGAATCAGAGTCTTCAGTGCACGAGAATTAAGGAATGGTTTCAGAGGTCTTATTTTCCGTGGCACAATGTAGGGCCCTTTTACAAAGGCACGGTAGGCTCTACGTGTGTGCAGCATGCGCCAAAACAAGACTACCACCAGGCTAGTGCACCCCCCTGCCGGTAATTCCGCATTTGGCGTGTGCCCATAACTCTGTGACAAATTTTTAAAAATTTCCCACCGCACCTGACGTTTCAGGCAGTAATCGGTAGTTGGCGCACGCTGACCAGTCACCGCGCATGGAGCACATGCGCCCTTACCGCTAGACCAATGGGTGGCGTTAAGGGTTCAGGCGATAAATAGGCGCACGCTAGTTTCAATTTTACTGTAGGCTCTTTTCCCGGCCCATTGGAAAAAAGCCCTTTTCCCCAGATGTAATAAAAACTGGCCCTGAGAGCGCCAAAAACATGCACCCACTCTACCGCAGGCCACTTTTTGCCATGCCTTAGTAAAAGGACCCCTGAATTATTTCAGCACTAAGCAAGAGATGTGGGGTGTAAATGAACACAGAGCTATCTATTAAAACGCCTTCCACCCTGTTTACTAAGCCACGCTAACGGCTGCCGTGTGCTAATGCCGAAACAGCCACTTCGAATGGGCTGTGTCAGCAACGCCGCATGGCAGCCGCTAGTGCGGCTTAGTAAACAGGGGGGCTAGTGAGAGAAGTTTGTTCTTTAGTAGTATGGGAGTTTGATTTATAGGCAGCTGAGATAACACTGGGGATTGTGGTAGGACCAGCTTGTGTGGAAGTCACTGTTCCAGAGATCATGGGCAGCCAAAATCTGTATATCATCAGCAGGGTTTGAATAAAAGTAGGAAAAAAACAGAAAAGGGGTGGGGAAAATAGGCTCTATTCAAACAATGGGGGAGACATATGGATTAGTTAAAACAATGATATTTATTATGAATAGGTGACTCAACACAGCCGTGTTTCGGCGCCGTAGCGCCTTCCTCAGGAGTCTTCTGGAAGTGTTTCAGTCTTTAAGGTGATTGGCACACTGGGAAAAAAACACTAAGGAATACACAATCCTTTCTTCCAAAGGAGTATTCAATGGTTAGATGGATAACGCTCAGGAAGATAATAGCATAAAGGAATGCACAGTTCCTCCTTAAGAGCGAGCAAGTGGCGATGCAAAAATCTCGAGAATATTTGCACATCCATAAAAGTAGCAATGGGCACAATAAAGATCTTAAACAGGGAGGAAGCAAGTTTAGATCCCTGTGGGATCCCACAAGATCCTCTAAACAACAAACAAGGTGGTTATGGAGGTAAAAATTCACTGTCCTGAATACCAACAAGTCATATACTCCACAATAACAAGTAAGAAAGTGTGAAAGTCCAGCACTTAGAGGTTTATGGGAGGAAAAAGCATCAAGGTGCTCTTGACTAACAAGTCTACAGAGCTACAGGTGATCCTACTGACCTATTTCCTGGTCAAAAGGGGATCTATTCCTCATCATTGGCAAAAAAAAAACCTTTCCATCACCCTCCATTTGTAATTGCAAGGAAAAAACTTGTTCTTGTATGCTTAAATTAATTGTTATTGTGCAAAAACAGCTGCTCTGGCTATTGATAAGCTCAGATGGGGTCTTCGCCCCTAGCTCAAAGCTTGAAAAAAGTTACTTAGCTTTGATGTAATCGTCCATCTATGCAGTCACATCTCAGCTCGAAGGCCAACTATCCCACGGACCACAAGATAACAGACAGGGAAGTGATGTGATATTAACAATCATTACCTCCAGTGGCGATCCTTGGTCGGCTGCCACCTGGGGCGGCTCGCCGCTGCGCACCCCCCCCCCCCCCCCGGGTGCAGCACGGCTCCCCCCTGGCACATCAACACTCCCCACCCCCCGGGTGCACTCTTACCTGCTGGGAACAGGGGACCAGCAGAGCCGACAGCCGCGCAGCTGCTTTCTACACCCCTCCAGCGGCATGCACTTATAGTAACATACATAGTAGATGACGGCAGAAAACGACCTGTACGATCCATCCAGTCTGCCCAACAATATAAACTCATTTGTGCTACTTTTTGTGTATACCCTACTTTGATTTGTACCTGTCCTCTTCAGGGCACAGACCGTATAAGTCTACCCAGCACTATCCCCGCCTCCCAACCACCAGCCCCGCCTCCTACCACCGGTTCTGGCACAGACCGTATAACCCAGCACTATCCCCGCCTCCCAACCACCAGCCCCGCCTCCTACCACCGGCTCTGGCACAGACCGTATAAGTCTGCCCAGCACTATCCCCACCTCCCAACCACCAGCCCCGCCTCCTACCACCGGCTCTGGCACAGACCGTATAAGTCTGCCCAGCACTATCCCCGCCTCCCAACCACCATCATTTGGCGCATACTCAATCTGTTAGCGCACCTTAGTAAAAGGACTCCTAAGTTTGTGGTTAAAAACTTACCTGACTGTCCAAACGTTCTCCAGAATGCAGGGTATCTACAAAACAAGAATAACACTAAGAATCAATTTTTGGGGAAAGGGAGGTATAAGAAAAGAAACACGGGTATTAAGAAAAAAGAAACAAAGGGTATACAAGTACTCATCTGATTTTGTTTCCTTGGTGATAGTTGCTGAAATCATTTCCTGTGGCTTTGTTGAATGGCTGGCGCTGTTAATCTGAAAGTTAAACAAAAGTTATTTGGAATAATTCAGCTGAATTGCTTAGAAATTGCTACAAAGTTTGGGAAAACTACTGCTGTTCAGAATTAAAACCTGTTGTGCACAATCACATCTGAATTTCCAAATAAAATTGTTGTTATTCTTACGTGTGATTGATTCTTCAACGAAAAATCCTGAAATTTAGGTTGATTTCCTCCACTTAATCCAGGATTCTGTGGACGGGGCTGGTGATTTATGCCGCTATGCTCAGGGTCAGAGTTGGGCTCCTGAGTTGGCTACACCTACAAACACTCTTTTCTCACAGGGTCTAACTTCACCTGAAACAGAGTAGGTTACATTGGGGAATGGTCTATAAGGAGATGGCCACACACAAAATCTACCTTTTGTTTTGACAGGACAGTATAGCATAGGGTGTTAGCGCTGTGTGAAACAAGAATGTGCTGAATGATGCATTGTAGAGATGTGGGGGATCCCTTTCTTCTATTTCCGTTGACTTTAATGCATGTTTCGGGTCCCCACATGGAAAAGGGCTAAAATAACTGTGCTGAGAAATTTAACATTTTTTTTTTTTAATTACATTTGTACCCCGCACTTTCCCACTCATGGCAGGCTCAATGCGGCTTACATGGGGCAATGGAGGGTTTAAGTGACTTGCCCAGAGTCACAAGGAGCTCCCTGTGCCTGAACTCAGTTCCAAAGTCCACCACCCTAACCACTAGGCTACTCCTCCACTAGCAACATTCCATGTAGAAGCCTGCCCTTGCAGCCGCGCAGGCTTCTGTTTCTGTGAGTCTGACGTCCTGCACGTATGTGCAGGACGTCAGACTCACAGAAACAGAAGCCTGCGTGGCTGCAAGGGCAGGCTTCTACATGGAATGTTGCTAGTGGAATAGCAACATTAACATTCCATGTAGAATCTCCAATAGTATCTATTTTATTTTTGTTATATTTGTACCCTGTGCTTTCCCACTCATGGCAGGCTCAATGCAGCTTACATATTGTATACAGGTACTTATTTGTACATGGGGCAATGGAGGGTTAAGTGACTTGCCCAGAGTCACAAGGAGCTGCCTGTGCCTGAAGTGGGAATCGAACTCAGTTCCTCAGGACCAAAGTCCACCACCCTAACCACTAGGCCACTCCTCCACTAGCCATCCTGTTATTACTACTACTACTTCTACTACTGCTACTACTTATCAACTAGACATACAAAGCACTGTACAGAAACACATAAGAGACATTCTCTGCTCCACAGGGCCTCCAACCTATTTAAGACAGAAAAATAGGATAAATCGGAGATTAGAGAGTTTTATTTATTATGGGAGGGGCCCTTTTACAGAGCAGCGGTAAGCCCAACATGGGCTCACCGTTCGCTCTTCCAGGACTACCGCCGGCCCAACGTGGCTGCCAGCGGTAGTCTCTCCCAGAGCGTGCGCCATTTCCAGGGGAAATAAAAAACCCCAGGAAATGGCTTGCATGGCGATAACCCGGCAGTAATCGGGCATCACTGAGCGCTGCCCAGCTACCGCTGGATTAGTGCAGCTCCCTTATCACCACCTCAATGGCCATGCGATAAGAGTTCTCTTACCGCATGGCCATGTGTGCTAGGGGATTTTTTACCCGCTGTGGTAAAAAGGTCCGTCACACATGGGAAAAACGACCCCTGCCACTAGTGCAGGGTCCTTTTTCCCACAGCTTGGTAAAAAAAAAAAAAAACTAAATGTTTAAGACATCATGGGTGTTCAACAGGTGAACAAGGGGTTTAGATTTAAAGGGGTCCTCAAAAAGACAGGCTTTGAGCCAGACTTTGAAGAATGATGTACCCAGTAGCGTTCCTAGTTGTTTGCCACCAGGGGCTGGTTGCTTCTATGCACCCCCAAGCATGTCACCCCAGGCACATCACCCCCCCCCCATGCATGCCTCACCCGTCCCCCAAAGCACATCACCCTACCACCTTTCCTCCTACCAAGGGGGTGTGCAGAGCAGGTGTGCGGCTGTTGGTTCTGCCAGTCCCCTGTCCCAGAAAAAGAAGTAACAGAGGGGGGTACGGGACCGGCAGAGCCGACAGCTGCGCTCCCACTTGGTGCTTGAACTCTAGGCGGACCTACTACTACTACTACTTAACATTTCTAAAGTGCTACTAGGGTTACGCAGCGCTGTACAATTTAACATGGAAGGACAGTCCCTGCTCGAAGAGCTTACAATCTAAAAAGACAATGTACAGTTAATCAGATAGGTCAGACAGATTGGGGCAACCTATATGTTCGAAAAGTTAGGTTCCGAACGCAGCATTGAACAGGTGAGCTTTAAGCAAGGATTTGAAGATGGGTAAGGAGGGGGCTGGGCGTAGGGATTCAGGAAGACTGTTCCAGGCATAGGGTGAGGCAAGGCAAAATGAGCAGAGCCTGGAGTTGGCAATGGTGGAGAAGGGTACTGAGAGGAGGGATTTGTCATGTGAGCGGAGGTTACGGGCAGGAACGTAGGGGGAGATGAGGGTAGAGAGGTAGGGTGGAGCAGCAGAGTGAGTGCATTTGTACGTAAGGAGGAGAAGCTTGAATTGGAAGCGGTATCTGATCGGAAGCCAGTGAAGCGACTTGAGGAGAGGGGTGATATGAGTATATCGGTTCTGGCGGAATATGAGACGTGCGGCAGAGTTCTGAATGGATTGAAGGGGGGATAGATGGCTGAGTGGGAGGCCAGTGAGGAGCAAGTTGCACTAGTCAAGACGAGAGGTAATGAGAGCGTGGACGAGAGTTCGGGTGGTGTGCTCAGAAAGGAAAGGGTGAATTTTGTTGATGTTGAAAAGGAAGAAGCGACAGGTTTTGGCAGTCTGCTGGATATGCGCAGAGAAGGAGAGGGAGGAGTCGAAGATAACCCCGAGGTTGCGGGCAGATGAGACGGGGAGGATGAGGGTGCCATCAAATGAGATAGAGAGTGGGGGAAGAGGAGAAGTGGGCTTAGGTGGAAAGACGAGGAGCTTGATCTTGGACATGTTCAGCTTTAGGTGGCGGTTGGACATCCAGGCAGCAATGTCGGATAGGCAGGCCGATACCTTGGCCTGGGTCTCTGCAGTGATGTCTGGTGTGGAGAGATAGAGCTGGGTGTCATCAGCGTAGAGATGATACTGGAAGCCATGAGATGAGATCAGTGAGCCTAGGGAAGAGGTGTAGATAGAGAAGAGAAGGGGTCCAAGAACAGATCCCTGAGGAACTCCAACCGATAGCGGGATGGGAGTGGAGGAAGATCCATGGGAGTGCACCCTGAATGTGCGGTGGGAGAGATAGGAGGAGAACCAGGAGAGGACAGAGCCCTGGAACCCAAATGAGGCCAGTGTGGCGAGAAGTAAATCGTGATTGACAGTGTCAAAACCGGCAGAAAGATCGAGGAGGATGAGGATGGAGTAGTGGCCTCTGGATTTGGCCAGGAGCAGGTCATTGCAGACTTTAGAGAGTGCTGTTTCTGTCGAGTGGAGAAGGCGGAAACCGGACTGGAGTGGGTCGAGGATGGCATGAGAGGAGAGAAAATCAAGACAGCGACTGTGAATGGTGCGCTCAAGTATTTTGGAGAGGAAGGGTAGGAGAGAGATGGGGCGATAGTTGGAGGGGCAGGTAGGGTCGAGTGATGGTTTTTTGAAGAGAGGTGTGACTACAGTGTGCTTGAAGGTGTCAGGGACAGTTGCAGTGGAGAGAGAGAGGTTAAGGATGCGACAGATGGAGGGGTTGACAGTATGGGCGATTGTGTTAAGTAGGTTGGTGGGGATGGGATCAGAGGAACAGGTGGTGCATTTCAAGGAGGAAAGAAGGTGGGAGGTTTCATCCTCGGTGATCTCAGGAAAGGAGGAGAAGGCGGCCTGGGTTGGTTGGTTGAGGGAGAGGGTTAATGGGTGAAGAGGGGGGGGGGTGATGGCTTGGTAGTGAATTCAAGGTTGATCTTTTGCACTTTGTCGTGGAAGTAATCAGCCAGTGATTGAGGAGAGAGTGAGGGGGGAGTGGGAACAGGGGGCACCTTGAGGAGAGAGTTAAGGGTGGCGAAGAGACGACGAGGGTTGGAGCTGAGAGAATTGGTCAATTGGGTGTAATAGTCCTGTTTTGCAAGGAATAGGGAGGAGTGGAAGGAGGATAGCATGAATTTATAGTGAAGGAAGTCTGAATGAGTACGAGATTTCCTCCAGAGGCGTTCGGCAGATCGTGCGCAGGAGCGAAGGTAACGGATGCCAGGGGTCAGCCAGGGCTGGGGATTAGTACGCTTTGTGGGATGGGAGGTGGATGGTGCGAGGGTGTCCAGAGCAGAGGAGAGAGCGGCATTGTAAGCGGAGACCGCTTTGTCGACAGTCACGGAGGACATGATGGATGGGAGGAGATTAGAGATACTAGCGGATAAGATGAGGGGGGTCAATGGCCTGGAGATTCCTGGAGGTGGTGGTTAAGGTTGGGCGGGGCAGAGGGGGGGTGAAGAAGTGTGAATGTGATCAGGTGGTGATCGGAGAGAGGAAGAACTGAAGCTTGGAAATTGGTGGGTGAGCCGGATGAGGAAAGGACGAGGTCAAGGCAATGGCCGTCACGGTGAGTAGGGGTGGTAGAGCACAGCTGGAGGTTGAAGGAGGAAGTTAGGGTGAGGAACTTAGAAGCATGAGGGTCGGATGGGTCATCAACGTGTATATTGAAGTCTCCGAGAATGAGAGATGTAGATGAGGGTTCAAGAAAGACAGAGAGCCAGGCATCGAAGTCGGTAAGGAAGGAAGAGAAGGATTTATCAGGGGGGCGGTAGATGACTGCCGCTCTGAGTGGTAGTGGGTTGAATAGCCGGAAGGAGTGGGCTTCAAAGGATGAGAAACAGTGAGACTGCGGTAGGAGGAGGGGTTGGAAACTACAGGAGGGCGAGAGTAGTAACCCAACGCCTCCACCGCGGCCAACTGGGCGGGAAGTGTGTGAGAAGAGGTAACCACCATGGCAAAGCGCTGCGATTGAGGCAGAGTCGTCCAGGGAGATCCAGGTTTCGGTTAGGGCGAGCAGTTGAAGGGAGTGGGAGATGAAGAGATCGTGGGTGAAGGGCAGTTTGTTGCAGACTGAGTGGGCATTCCACAAGGCGCAAGAGAAAGGGAGGGAAGAAGGGGGGAGGAGGGGAATAGAGACGAGATTGGAGACGTCCCGGGATCGTCCGCGTGGATAGGACGGAGACAGATGAGGGGGACCTGGATTAGGGTTAATGTCTCAGGCGGATCGTAGGAGGAGGAGCAAGCGAGAGCGGAGGAGGGAGGGGGAGGACGGGCGACGAAGGCGACGAAGACGGGGTGCCCTTAGGAGGAATGGGGATGGGTTAATAGCAGGAAGGAAGTGTTGAAGGTTGAGAGCGAGGATGGAGGAGGGGGATAAGAGGGATGGTGAGGTGGTGAGGAATGGGGGTGAAAAGGGTATTGCCGTGGCCGGCCAGGCGGGAGGGCAACGAGTTCCAATGGTGGACAGTGGGGGTGGGGAGGAGAAGAGATTAGGAAGGGACAGGGCAAGGAAGAGAATGTGGATAGGAGCCATACGTAGTGACTGAGGTGTAGCAGGTGACTGTGTGGTGACTAAGGTGTTAAGCAGATAGATAGAATGGAGAGCTGGGTTGGAGGTTTGGAATTGATGGACTGGTAAGTTAATAGTTGACAAGCTAGCAGCAGGCAGGCAGGTAAGTCAATGGATGAGAGGCTCGCAGGCAGGCAGGCAGGCGAGCAGGTAAGTCAATGGTTGACAAGGTAGCAGCAGGCAGGCAGGTAAGTCAATGGTTGACAAGGTAGCAGCAGGCAGGCAGGTAAGTCAATGGCAGAGAGGCTCGCAGTGGATCAGGCGGACTGGAGCACGCTGGAGCAGATGTACTGGAGCAGGCAGGCTGGGCAGGTGTACCGAGGCAAGTAGGCTGGAGCAGATGGACTGGAACACTGGAGCAAGCATGGGAAGCTGGATCGGTGGACTGGAACAAGCTGGGATCGAGCGGACTGGGACGAGCTTGGACCAGGCGGATCAGGCGGACTGGAACACACTAGAGGATTTGGACTGGAACAAGCAGGGTGGAGCAGATGGACTGGAACAAGCAAGGGGAAACTGGATCATGCAGACTGGAACGAGCTTGGAGCAGGTGGATCAGGCAGATTGGAACACACTAGAGCATTTGGACCGGAACAAGCAGGCTGGCGCAGATGGACTGGAACGAGCAAGGGGGAAGCTGGATCAGCGGACTGGAACAAGCTGGGAACAAGCTGGAACAAGCAGGGATCAGGCGGACCGGAACAAGCTGAGATCAGGCGGACTGGAACACGCTGGGATCAGGCGGACTGGAACACGTTGGGGCATCTGACTGGAACAAGCTGGGATCAGGCGGACTGGAACACGCTGGGGCATCTGGACTGGAACAAGCGGACTGGAACATGCTGGGGCATCTGGACTGGAACAAGCAGGCTGGAGCAGATGAACCGGAACAAGTAGGCGGGAAGCTGGAGCCCCCGGTCTGGAGCGAGTAAGCAAGCAGGCAGAGAGAAGCTGGCTCGGGAAAGCTGGAGCAGCTGGGCTCAGCTGGGAACAAGCAGGCTGGAGCAGATGAACCGGAACAAGCAGGGGGAAGCTGGAGGAAGCTGGAGCTGCCGGTCTGGAGCGAGTAAGCAAGCAGACAGAGAGAAGCTGGGCTGGTCTCAGAGTGACCGAGCAGGGCTGCCCTCAAAGCAGCAGAGCAACCAGGCCGCCTGGGGAAGACCGCATCGCTGTACCGCCACGCGGCGGGAAGGGCAGCGTGGGCATCGGGCTGCTGGGCCCGGGACCACAGGCCGCAGACGAACTCCTCCGACTCTACCTGGGTCACCCGGAACTTCCAGCCAACACGGTCCCGGGCAATTCCTGCCGGGGAGCGCAACGGCCGAGGGCGGGCTCTCGGACCAGGCGAGATCGGCTCATGGGCTGTTGATAGTGCGAGAGACCGTCTTGCAACCTGGGCCCTCGCAACCTGCCTCTCTGCCCCCGCTCGGCTGCAGCGATCGGCACTCACCCTGGGTAAGCGAATCTGTGCTGGTGTAGCTTGTATCTGTGCTGGTGCAGCTTGTACATAAACACTTTAATAATCTATCCGCCGCGTGGCATCGCCCGACGCGTGGCTAATTTTGGCCGTCTCACCATGCGCTTAAAGGAGCAGTGCATTCGTCCTCCCCTTCGCTACAGGGGAATCAGTCCGTCGTCTCTGGCTCTCCGAGCTCCGGCCTCCTCCCGGGTCAGCGCACGCCTGGACGAAGTGGGCTCCGCTGCTCCCAGTCAGGCCTCGAGGCCGACACCACAGGGAAGATCTCAGTGCTGGGTGGATGGAGCGGCCAAGGATGACCGCTTGAAGCAGCGCAGTGTGGCCTCGACTCTCCCTTGCTGTCCGCCGCAGTCAGCGTCACGGATCTTCTCTCGCCCGGGGGATTTTGGCCGTCTCACCGCGCGGCTGCGTGGTTGAGTTCGCCACTGCTTTGCGACCCCACCAGGCGGGTCGGTCTTGCCGCTGGAGTGGCTGCTCAGAGCCGCGAGTTGCGACTGCAGCTCGCCCCCGTTATCCTCGCGACATGGGTCGTGAGGGGCACTCCTTGGGTTGCAGTTCGTGGAGCTAGATTAGCCTAGGCCTCCCTTGGCCTCTGGAGCTCCTCGCTGGGGATCCTTTCTGTAGGCCATCTTTCCCCACTGCCCCTCCCATGGTACACTACTGGATGTACCCACTCAGGAAGTTCATTCCAGGTGTACAGTGTAGCAAGATAGAAAGGAGTCTGGAGTTGGCAGTGGAGGAGAAGGGTACAGATAAGAGTGGCTTACCGAAAGAATGGCATTCCCAGGTAGAAGTGTGGGGAAAAATAAGAGTGGTCTTAGGGATGGAGGGGAAATGAGGCTCATTCAAAGGGTCTTGCATATGTTGAATTGGATCCTCAGTAGTAGGGCTTATATGTAGAGTTGCTGTAAAATGCTAGCCTATGTACTGAGCTAACGTTAGCATTGGTTGTAGAAATAGAATAGTTACAGGTATTTATAATAGAAATAAAAATACACTATGGTGACAGTTCTATAAATGGGAGCCTCATTGCAGGTGTTCCATTGGCATGCAGTGAGCACCAATTCTATCATGACATCTAGGTGCCCAGTTTCGTTATAGAATACTAGCGTAACCCGGTATCAGAGCGCCTTACATATAGGTGCCCACAGTTACACCAGCCATAGACTTGGCATAACTGTGTGTTCCTAAATGTGGCAAGAGTGCATGTAACTGATAGTATTCTGCAAGTATATCCCAACAAAACAGAGTTCTCAGTCAAAGCCTAAACAAGGGAACTCAAATCAAAATAGAAGGAAGAAAAAAGCCTCAAATGCCTCAAGGTGGTCTAATAACATAGCCCACATGAGCTATAACAGTTCATCATCGGCATAAAATTCCTTCCTCTATTGAACCACAAAACATGAAGAGGACAATGTTTACTAAATTCTTGGAGGTATTTTCAATCTTTAAATAAAGGTGTATGTAACTTAACTTTGCTATTGCAACTTCTGATGGAGCCGAAAGCAACCAGTATATGGAGCAAAGGTAAACCACTGACCCTAATGCAATTTTCGAAACCCTGGCTACCATCGATCACCGGTTTACTGTGAGAGGCTTCCATTTGGCACCATCAGAAGTTGCAATAGCAAAGTTAAGTTGCTTACACTGTTTCTTGCCAAATCCAAAGGTCATTACTCCATCCTCATCCTCCTCGACCTATCCGCCGCTTTTGACTCTGTCAACCACAACTTACTTCTTGCCACACTGTCCTCATTTGGGTTCCAGGGCTCTGTCCTCTCCTGATTCTCCTCTTATCTCTCCCACCGTTCCTTCAGAGTACATTCTCATGGATCTTCCTCCACCCCCATCCCACTCTCTGTTGGAGTTCCATAGGGATCTGTCCTTGGACCCCTTCTCTTTTCAATCTACACCTCCTCCCTGGGCTCGCTGATCTCATCTCATGGTTTCCAATATCATCTTTATGCTGACGACACCCAACTTTATCTCTCCACACCAGACATCACTGCGGAAACCCAGGCCAAAGTATCGGCCTGCTTATCTGACATTGCTGCCTGGATATCCAACCGCCACCTGAAACTGAACATGGCCAAGACCGAGCTTCTTGTCTTTCCACCCAAACCCACTTCTCCTCTCCCTCCACTCTCTGTCTCAGTTGATAACACTCTCATCGTCCCCGTCTCATCTGCCCGCAACCTCGGAGTCATCTTCGATTCCTCCCTCTCCTTCTCTGCGCATATCCAGCAGATAGCCAAGACCTGTCGCTTCTTTCTCTATAACATCAGCAAAATTCGCCCTTTCCTCTCGGAGCACACCACCCGAACACTCGTCCACTCTCTCATTACCTCCCGCCTTGACTACTGCAACCTACTCCTCACTGGCCTCCCACTTAGCAATCTATCCCCCATTCAATCCGTTCAGAACTCTTCTGCACGTCTTATCTTCTGTCAGGACCAATATGCCCATATCACCTCTCTCCTCAAGTCACTTCACTGGCTTCCAATCAGGTACCGCATCCAGTTCAAGCTTCTCCTACTTACTTACAAATGCACTCGATCTGCAGCCCCTCATTACCTCTCTACCCTCATCTCTCCTTACGTTCCCACCCAAAACCTCCGCTCACAAGTCAAATCCCTCCTCTCAGTACCCTTCTCCACCACCGCCAACTCCAGGCTCCACCCTTTCTGCCTCGCCTCACCCTATGCTTGGAATAAACTCCATGAGCCCATACGTCAAGCCCCCTTCCTTCCCATCTTCAAATCCTTACTCAAAGCCCACATCTTCGATGTCGCTTTCGGCACATAACCACTATACCTCCATTGAAAAAATCTAGACTACCCCAACTTGACATTTCGTCCTTTAGATTGTAAGCTCCTTTGAGCAGGGACTGTCCTTCTTTGTTAAACTGTACAGTGCTGCGTAACCCTAGTAGCGCTCTAGAAATGTTAAGTAGTAGTAGTAGTAGTAGTAGTAGTAGTAGTAGTAGTAGTATTTAATGATTGAAAATACCTCCAAGAATTTAGTAAAAGTTGTCACTTTCATGTTTTGTGGTTCAATAGAGGAAGGTTTTTTTTATGCCAGTGATGAATTGTTATAGCTCGTGTGGGTTATGTTATTAGAGCATCTTGAGGCTCTTTGAGGCTTTTTTCTTCCTCTATTTTTGATTAGAGTTCCCTTGATTAGGCTTTGACTGAGAACTGTATTTTGTTGGGATATTATTGACATGTGCTGTCTCCTCAACAATTGTTGTAGTATTCTTCAAGTTACATGTGCAACTGAGAGCCCCTCCCATGCTCTGACTAGGTGTACGACCCTTGCATTTGTGCATTATAGCCAGTGGTGTAGCTAGGTGTATCGCCAGGGGAGCAACCGCTTCCCCAAACGAACTTCTGTTGATGCCTGTGCCTATTTTTTTACTCGGTCCCACTGGTCCATCATGCCTGCGCAGTCCGTTCTCTGCTCCCCCCGACGTCTCAATATGGCTACGCTTCTGATTATAGCACTTACATGCGCACTTAAAGACCAGTGATAGGGTACTACTGTGCATAAGTGGTACTTTTTTTACACATATAAGTGCCAAAGAGGCACCTAACTGCAGGATCCTTGATGTAGAATTGCTTTTGCATGCATAGTCATTGTTTCCTATTCTTGGTGAATAGATGTCTTCTATCTCCCAACTATTCCAAACTAAGACTTCTGAACTGAATCTTCAGGAAGTCATTTTCTTTAGGGCAGAAACGATTCCATTTTTGTTTGACCCACATGGATTAATCCAGAAATTTACTATTTGTTGGTCCAATTCCAAAGCTCTAAGACCCTTCTCTTGACCCCATGTACACTCGCATCTCAAGTATGTCAATGTGTGCAACTAACTAGCTAGTCGCACGCAGAAGGATTAACACCAGCTACACATATTGGAGCAGGACTCGTTATCCTCTTTTCCTAGCTGAGATCATTTTCATACAACTTTTCTGTGCAAGTCAATCACCTTTATTTTCTATCTAACTCTTGTTACTCTATCTTATCTGTTTCATCAATGCTTACCTCCTGTGTTGTCTATTAAGATGTTGTAGGGAGAAGCTATCAAGGTGTGGTAAAAGGCAAAACTTTTATCACACCTTGATTTACAACAGGAGTCACCAAAATGCAGCATCTCAGTACTGCTGGTTGCTGAATCCCACTTCACCCTCAGAGTTATTCCTTCGGTCTGGGAGCATTGGGCCACCAAGCCATAGCCTGGGTTCCCATACTGCAAAATGGGAAAAACAGACTCATTTTGGGCAGAATCTCTTGCCCAGTCCCCAAGCTCTCTAAATGTTGATGCTGCTTTGGGCGAAATATTGGTTGGGCCATGGCTCCAAAACTTTGCCCCATTCCTCTGCCTATGTAGACACACACACACACATTTATTTATTTAAAAATTTGTATGCCACTCTATCTGCAATCTAGGACAAACAATTGGAATAATATTGAAGGACCCTTTTGCAAAGGCAAGCAAGGGCCTATGCGCATCCAGCAACTGCCAAATCAGCATTACTGTCCAGCTACCGCATTCCCTGGGCGGTAATTCCGAATTTGACGTGCACCAAAAACATGTGGTAGAAAATATTTTCTATTTTCTACCACGGGCCGCTTGTCCAGCGGTAGACAGAAGTTGGTGCGTGCTGCATGCTTACTGTCCAGGTAGCGCATGAGAACTTACCACTAGGTCAATGGATGGTGGTAAGGTCTCAGGCCGAAAATAGACGTGTACTGGTTTCAGTTTTAGCGTGCGTCCTTTTTCTGGTCCCTTAAAAAGGTCCTTTTTCCTAGATGCAGCAAAAAGCAGTTAGTGCGGTTCCCACATGGGGTTTCCACCAGCAACATTCAGAATGACATAATTGTCTCTTTGCTAAGCATAAGTCATGGTGATACCATAGGTGAAATGGACTGTTGTTCAGAGTAGTTATGTCCCAGTCCTGTCTTACTAGAGACTGTGGTTTTAAAATACCTGGAAAGTCCCACTACATCCTCAGAACGTGGAAAAGTTAGACTCGGGAGGGGAGGGGGGTGTAATCTGCTTTGTCTCAAATGCTCACATTTTCTCCATTTTTCAGCAAGGTTATGAATAAATTATCTTTATCATTTGTTCCCACAGAGTCATAGCAAAATAAAATATGATGGCATATGAGGGCTTTGAAACCAAGCAGTCTGTCATTTTTCTCTACCCACTGGAATACTGTAAAATCCACAAAATGATTTTTTTTTTCCACACAAGACTGAATCACGTAATAGAACAGCTCTGGAGTTTGCCATCAGAGGGGCACATTTAGCAACCCATGTCATATATCAATGATTGTCATTAAAAAAAACCCATTTCAAATGATGGTGGCCCTGGATCGGAGCAGAGCAAGGTTGAATGACTGGCTTCCACGGCAAGCGCTATTTGAACCTGGTTCACTAAGTTCTACAGCCATACTAAAAGCCCTTCAGCTAACGGCTTTTGAAGTTCTACGAGCCTTAATTTCAGTCCTAGAGTCATCTGCATCAATGCCAACTGTATTTTAGCGAAATTTGCATGACCACAATTTTCGGTTCTAAGCAGCTAGTAACTAGGTTGTTTTTCTGTCCTTCACCACATAATGAAACAGAAAAATATCCCGAAATGACTGGATCTCTCTCAGAATTATGGCATCACATAATAACCACATCACCACCTGTGCACCTGAAACTCAACCCAGGAAATACTAAAGGATTATGCAAGTACTGACCAGAAATATGTTCTTAAACAGCTTACTGCTCTTGGCTGTTCAAAGACAATGTTTGCTTTCTCTTACATTTTAAATAGACGTAGTTGATCATGAAATATTTTCTTGTGTAATTAATTCTTTCAAAACTATGCCAAGAGAGACCTTCTTATCCTTCAGGGGTTAAATTGTGGCACCAAATCTGCTCTTTGCTTAGGTCTAGGAATCTCCCTATGGTTTGAAAGTTGCCTCTTTATCAGTCTGTCCTGTCCCTCCTTTTCTGTGTCTGTTTTGATGAATGGTGTTGCAGAGCTGATCTTCCAGCTGAAAGGCATGCACAAATGATACAATAGATGAATTCTTTGACTGATTTAGAGTATAAATCCCTCAGTGCAGCTGGTTTTGCACTCTGATCCTCTGAGTTGTAGGAGCCATACCATGCTAGACTCCTCCTCCTCATGGCTCTGCCAGTACTTTGTTATCATCAAAGCCCACACTGCTGGGAAGTAACTGCACAATACAGGTGACTCACAATTAGCAAACAAAATCCAATATACATAAAATATACATAAGAAGAAGAAAGACATTGATCAGCTAGAAACCTCCACCACAGCCTGACAGCCATATATAATTGTAAGGTTTTCCAGCATAAGCAGGGCTTGTGCAGGGTTATCTTGTTCCCTATGCAAACCATCAATCTTGCACCCCCCCCCCCCCCCAATCAATTTTGTGCTCCCTCCACCTCCCCCCTGCCCCCCCCAATTAATCTTGCTCTCTCCACTGCCTCTGCAAGCACTAGCCGGGCAGACTTTTTACTTTTACCTGCACCTCAGCTCTTGAAGCCAGAGGAAGGGTGTTAAGAGCTGAGATATAAGGTCAGGGTTCAGCTTCTATGGCTGAAGGAAGAAGGGTGCGTAAGCATTCAAGACTGAACCCCATCAAAGGGATCCAATGTGCTCTTAAGTGTCCTTCCTCACCCACCATCAGAAGCATGCTTTGTATCACATTATTCTGTAACCTGCAGTATCTCATATTAATGTGCGTTACAATAATAATACACGCTTTATCACCATTTAACACAGGTAGGGGCAAATTATGCACATTAGGGAAATATCACACCTTAGAAACTACCCTCATTAGTAAAGAATGTGCCATTTTTCAAGAAACTCAAGAGAGTTCAAGAATTTATCACATCTCTGAATTACTATGTTTGCACGCACATTAGGGATGTGCATGGCCAATAAAAAGTTGGTTCATTTACTCAAAGTGTCCTGGTTTTTGGCTGTTTACTTTGCTTCCTTTAAGAAACTAATTTTTAATGTGTGCATTGTATGCATGCTAGAATTTCAAATCAGTTATACATAAATTAATTTGTAGGTTTATGCGTGTACAACCATTTTTCATGGATAAGATATTTTAGGCTTCCAAATGAATCGAGTATGCTGAGGAGCACACATCCCTTATGCACACATCTGTACACATAAAAGACAATATTCAAAAGGTTTAAGTTCCTAACTTTGAAAGTTATGCTTCTAAATTGGCCTCCTTGAAAAACGTACTAGGGTGGGGGAATAGAGTTTGGAGCTTAGCATTGATTTTCAGCACTATCCCCTGGATTTTTTTTATAGTGCGACTAAAGTTGCATGTACAAATCCGGTCATATTCTGGATTTGCGCATGCAACTTAATTGAATAACGAGTCAATCAGCGCCAATAATCAACAATTAACAAGCAATTATTGGCACTAATTGGCATTAATTAGAATTTACGCGCACAGCTGTCTAAGCATATTTTGTAAAGTAATGTGCATAAATTCTAAGGCACCTAGTTGAAAAAGGAACATGGCCAGGGAAAATCGTGGACGTTTCTTAAAACTATGCGCATTGTTATAGCCAAAGGACATCACAGGATGTGATACCTGCAAGCGAGCCTTCTCTGGAGTAGCCTCCACACTCTGGAATGCACTCCCTGAAAGGCGTTGCTTAACACAAGACTATCTCTACTTCACCAAGCAGGTGAAAGCTTGGCTCTTCAACCAGGCCTTTAAGAGACGTAAATGACACCGGCCGCACATGCAATAGCAGGACATGTTTATCCACTCCTACCCTAGCTAAGATAATGTTCAATCATTTTTCTGACCTCATGTGTGACTTTCTTTAAATTAATCCTCTTATTTTCTTACTCCTGTTACTCTATTTTATCTATCTATATGTTCCATCTTTGCTTATACCCTAGGCTGTCTATGACAATGTTTTATTATGTATTGTGTTGACATTGTAATGTAGCATACTGTAATTGTTTATTGCTTCTGTTTGACTTATTCTTGTTGTACACTGGCTTGAGTGAATTCCTTCAACAAGGTGGTAAATAAATCCTAATAAATAATACACCCAGTCCCCACCTAATTTGGTTGTGGGCATTTATACCAAGTTTTACTTGGCATAACTGCCTGCTAACTAAATGTAGTCATGCAAATGGGTGCTAAGCATATTCTGTCAACTACACCTAAATTTAGGCGTGGTTTATAGAATACGCCTAGGTGTATTTTTTTCAGTGCTGATTTTTTAAGTGTAATATATAGAATCTAGCCCTAGAGGGGTAATTCCTCAAAGAGGGACCCAACATTTAGGCACCAACCCCTGGATTCCATATTTCCACGTGCAAAATTGTGCACGATCCTGAGATGCGCGTGCAACTAAATTGGCTAATGAGCCAATTAGCACCAATAATTCAGTACAACAAAAATCAATTATTAGTGTTAATTGGCAACATTTTGAATTTGCACGGACATCTTGCTAAGAGCTATTCTATAAAGATCCACACGCAAGTCTTATAGTGTGCAACTCAAAAGGGCATGGCCATAGGTGGGTCGTGGCGTTCACTAAAGATACACAGTATTACTGAATACTGGGGATCTTCACCTAAATTACATGCCAGGGTATACACCAGGTTTCAGTATGTTTAAATCCTTGCGCCCAAAGTTTGGCGCCGAAATCAGCTCTAAGCGCTATTCTATAAATGCAATGCAACTCGGGGCACCATTTATAGAAAAGCTCTCCGTGCTGCTTTTTTTCAATGCCGGTTTTTGAGCACCATTTACTGAATGTAGCCCCAAGAGTATGCCTAAATGGCCAGAATTCAGGCATATACATGAGTATGTGTGCACACACCGGCATAAATAGCAATATTCTAGTTTTGTGCCATTCAATAAAAATGCATCTACACGTGATGACTCATAATTTGAAGGAGGGCATATATATGGGTGAAGCCTATGCAGATAATGGGTGGGGTGAACAGTTGCATGCATTAATTATTAAATACTATTATTTACATTTTTCTTTTTTTTTTTGCAGTCCATCTACAAGCATTTATACCACTTCTTGGGCTGTTGTAATTGGTCATGTATACAATATACAATATACAGGAGGAGTGGCCTAGTGGTTAGGGTGGTGGACTTTGGTCCTGAGGAACTGAGTTTGATTCCCGGCACAGGCAGCTCCTTGTGACTCAGGGCAAGTCACTTAACCCTCCATTGCCCGCCGCATTGAGCCTGCCATGAGTGGGAAAGCACGGGGTACAAATGTAACAAAAAAAAATATATACACATGAATTTCCCTGCTACACTAGTGTTCTATAAGGGAAACTAGGCATCTACTTTCCTTTGTGGAATAGGCTCCAAATAGGTGTCTTCTTGTCACCTGAAAATAAGTGCTCATTTAATGAATTACCCTCTATGTACATAAATTAGGCCCCTAAGTCTAGGCAAATGAATGGCCATTAAATTTAAGGGAGTGAAAGTGAGGCAGCAAAACAGTAGTCAATCCAAAATGTCAGTAGACCTTTAATTATTTGTTTCCCTAATTAACACACATGTTTGCTTTATAATTCTTTGCTATTCTTTGCTCAATTTTATGTGTGTTTTTGCATGGTATTTTTTGCTTTTTTAACACATCTATTACATCGCTATTTTACATATAGTACGTTTTCAGCTTGTACATTTGTGTATATAATTTTTTTTTTAAATTTATTTGACCATATCCATATATATAAATTTTCATAATTTATAAGTTTATTTAATTTACAAATTTATTTGTTCTATATATATCTTTTTGCGTGTATTATATTTTGTTGTTTCCATTCTTTTATATAAACGTATGTTTTTATAGACTCCTGATGCAGGCCTGACGGCCGAAACACGACGTTGTGTCGAGTCTTCAAATTATCAATAAAACTGTTTTTTATCGAACATTCTCCAGTTTCTGGTATCCTTGGTCGCTCTCCCACTTTTTCTGCAATATAGTAGACCTTTAATTCACAATTCATCAATAGGTGTACGTAGCACAGAAATGGAACTGGAGGCAACTCGACAAGGCCGTGTTTCAGCGAACATATGCCTGCGTCAGGAGTCATTGCAATTTTAAAACTTGTCAAGTGGCCATGTCTACTGACATTTTGGTTTGACTACTGTTTTGCTCTTTATTTTACTGCCTCACGTTTCACTCCCTGTTATTGTCACATGGAGCTTTTTCCTTCTTTTACGTTCCACCAGTTCAGATTTAAGAGCCTGCAAGTTCTAAATGACACTCTAAGGCAGGGGTGTTCAACCTCTACTACTACTACTGCTACTACTTTCTATAGCGCTACTAGACGTACGCAATGCTGTACACTGAACATGTAAGAGACAGTCCCTGCTCAACAGAGCTTCAATGTAATCAAGACATACAAACAGGACAAATAAGGGATAAGAGAATTACTTAAGGTGAGAATTATAAAACAGACATGGGTACTGAACAAGTGAATAGGAGTTAGGAGTTAAAAGCAACCTCAAAAGGTGGGCTTGTAGCCTAGAGTTAAAGACGGCCAAAACTGGAGCTTGACAATGGTGATTCAGAAGTCTAGCATTGGAGCCGACTCTGTGGGTGCTGTGGGTGCTTGAGCACCCCAATATTGAGAAAATTCCTTGTATGTGTCCAGGGAGGGGCTGTTTCCATTGGGCTTAGCACCCCCAATAATTTTGAAAAGTTGGCTTCTAGGATTCTAGGCGTATGGTGCAGCAGCAGCAGCAAGATAAAAGGAATGGAGTCTGGAGTTCGCAGTGGAAGAGAAGGATACAGATGAAAGATTTGCCCAATGAACGGAGTTCCCGGGGAGGAGAGTAGGGCGAGAGAAGAGTGGAGAGGTACCGAGGAGCTGCAGACTGAATACACTTGCAAGTCAATAAGAGGAGTTGGAATTGTATGCGAAAACGGATAGGGAGCCAATGAAGTGACTTGAGGAGAGGGCTAATATGAGCATAGCGACACTGGTGGAATGTAAGTCGTGCAGTAGTTTTGAACAGATTGAAGGGAAGATAGATGGCTTAGTGGGAGGCCTGTGAGAAGCAAGTTGCAGTAGTCTGAGTGAAAGGTGAATAAGGGTTTTGATTGTGTGCTCAAAAAGGAAGGGATGAATGTTGGTGATGTTATAGAGAAAGAAACCAGAGGTTTTAACAGTCTGTTGGATACATGCAGAGAAAGAGATAGAGGCGTCACAGATGACCCCAAGGTTACGAGCTGATGAAACAGGAAGGATGAGCATGTTATCCACAGAAATAAAGTATGGGGGAAGAGGAGAGGTGGGTTTAGGGGGAAAGATAAGAAGCTCAGTCTTGACCATGTTTAGTTTCAGATGGTGGAGAGACATCCAGGAAGCAATGTCAGACAGGCAGGCTGAGACTTGGGCCTGGATTCCTGCTGAAATTTCTGGTGTGGAGAAGTAGATCTGGGAGGACATCAGAGCACTAACAGAATAAGTGTAGATGGAGAAGAAAAGAGGTTCCAAGACGGAGCCCTGAGGTACACCAACTGATAATGGGATAGAAGTGGAGGAGGATCCACCAGAGCGTAACCCTTGGTTTTAATAGGGATTGCTGGATGAAGCCCTGGGTGGGAGGAGCCCAGCAGGAAGAGCTATGAGTCAATTCAGTAACAAGAGTGTACCCTGATTTGTGGAATCTTACAGTGGGGTGGAGCTAATAATTATTAAACAAGGGAAGTAAAGATTGTAAAAATTGTCCTTGGAAGCCTGAGGTTGAAGTACCTGTATAGCCCCCACCAAGTGACCCACTGAGAAGAAGGGGGGTACCTGCTGTACCAACCCTAACAGGCTAGAAGAAAAGGAGTCCATTATCATGCAGCCATTAGAGAAGCTGACCTACAGGCTGGGATTGGGGAGTCCTGCCACAACCAGGTTTTTTTTTTTTTTGTTACATTTGTACCCCGCGCTTTCCCACTCATGGCAGGCTCAATGTGGCTTACCTATTGTATACAGGTACTTATTTCTACCTGGGGCAATGGAGGATTAAGTGACTTGCCCAGAGTCACAAGGTGCTGCCTGTGCCTGAAGTGGGAATTAAACTCAGTTCTTCAGGACCAAAGTCCACCACCCTAATCACTAGGCCACTCCTCCACTTTAGGGATAGGATGAGGTCTACCCATGGCTGGTTATTGTTTTCAGGGTACTATCCATGAAAGACGAGGACAGTAAATGTTGGATCCATATCTGATTGTATGGTTTTATATCAGAGAAAGAACTGTTGGGTGTCATCTGGCTACAGGTCAGGTGGTGACATATTATGTACATGTGCATAATCCTAAGAAATTACTTGCTCTTATGATTCCTTGAAAAGTCAAAGCCTTAGATACATTTATAATTTTATGCTGAAGATCATCATAGTAAGAGTTATTTGGTTCTAATTGTTAAAGTTAAGTTTGATTCTTGACTCTCCTGACTCACTGTTTGATTCCTGGGCTGGAAGTTGGAGGGAACATGGACTGTGCACATAAGTCTCCTGAACCCCAAAGGAGAGCCTAACCCAGGTAGGTGAACCGTGTTACAAGGGTGTACACTAAAAGTGCAATTGGAGAGATAAGAAGAAAATCAAGAAAGAACAGAGCCCTGAAATCCAAGTGAGGACAGCGTATCAAGGCGTAGGTGAGATCAACAATGTCAAAAGCAGCAGATATGTTGAGAAGTATGAGGATAGAATAGAGACCTTTGGATCTGGCTAGGAACAGGTCATTGGAGACTTTAGAAAAGGCTGTTTCAGTTAAATGTAGAGGGGAAAAAGCCAGATTGAAGTGGATCAAGAAAAGCTTGAGATGAAAGAAAGTCTAGCAAAGGCGGTGAACAGCACGTTCAAGTATTTGGATAGGAAAGGGAAGAAGGAGATGGGGCGTTAGTTGGAAGGGCAAGTAGGGTTCAATGAAGGTTTTTTGAGGAGTGGTGTAACTACGGCATGTTTGAAGGCATCAGGAACAGTTGCAGTGGAAAGTGAAAGATTGAGAATATGACAGAAGGGATGACAGTAGGATGGGTGGGAATAGGATCAGAGGAACGGGTAGTCAGTTTGAAGAAGGAAAGAAAATGTGTAGTTTCCTCTTCAGTGATTTCAAAAAAGGAAGAAAAGGAGGCAAAGGTTGAAGGAGGGTTGACAGAATAGACTGGGAGAAGGAGAGGTAGAGGTAGAGGTGACTTGGTTGAGAACTCAAGGTTAATCTCAAGAGCCAAAATCCAGTCGGGTTTTCAGGATTTCCCCAATGATATGCATGTGATCTATTTGCATGCATGATATGCATGTGATCTATTTGCATGCACTGCCTCCATTGTATACAAATAGATATCATGCATATTCATTGTGGAAATCCAGAAAACCTGACCTGGCGAGAGCCAAGGTTGGACACCCCTGCTCTAAGGTTGGACACCCCTTCTTACCACAACTTAAGAGGGCTTACCACGGGACACGCTCAGGCATACTGTAGTAAGTTCCTAATCTGTGTGCACAAACTGCACACTAAAAAACCTTGTTACTTTTCCACAGCTAATCAACAATGTATTAAGTTAGTCCAATAAAAAAGGTATCATCTTATTTTCCTTTCTTTGTTTTGTTTTATTTCTATTTATTACCTTTTTTTATTATTTAATAAGTTTTTTAGTCTGTCATTCACTGTAGTTCCGGGTGGATTAACAATACACATCAATAATAAAACACACAATACACATCAGTAGAATACATCAAGACCTGATATACAACAGACATACAAAGAATGACAAATCTAATAAGTGCATTTTTAATCTTTTGCAAAACAAAAATCACAAGAGCCCTCAGATCATGAGGCAGTGCCACACATGAGGAACCACAAAACAAAATGTTCTCATTTGAGTAATCTGCAAAAGCATCACCAGCGAGTACTGTAAACACAATCTAACCAAGCAACCTGTGTCAGAAACCTGGTCTGTCAAGTGTGGGGCCAGACGCCCACGACCACGACCCTGCTGATTCCTTCCTCCTGAGCACCCACAGTCTGGGCATGCCTACACTATGAGCACGTCTGTCTGGGTGTGCCTATAGTTTGGGCGCACCTACTGTGACATCAGACGCCTTAAGTTTAAAACCAGGAACCTTACTTTTTCTCCTTGCCTCAGCTATTTCCTGGTTGGTTGTGCTGGTGCATTTCTCCTGTTGTTTACTGCTTAACTTCTGCCTGGACCTGACCACTACTGGAATGCCGCCTGCCCTGACTCCTGCCTGGACCTGACCACTGCTGGAACGCCGCCTGCCTTGAGTTCTGCCTGGACCCGACTACTGCAAGTATGCTGTCTGCCCTGACTCCTGCTTAGGACTCACCTCACTTTCTCCTCCTGTCCGAGCCTGAGCCCCTTTCTCTCCCGCTCGACTCCCAAGTCCTGTCAGCCGCCTGAACCCAGGGACTCAACAACTGGGGAACGGCGGTCGCTACAGGTGAAGCATTGTGTTTGCTGACCACTGGTTCTCGGACCAGCCTAAGGGCTCACTCACTTCTTCAGACAACTGTGATAGATAGCCGAGGCCATGAGCTCGTCAGACAAGCCTGACCTACCTGATCTAGCACAAGTGGTGCAGCAACAGCAAAGTCAACTGCATCACTTATCGGGAGTCCTCCAGGATGTTTATTCCCAGCTCTCCACAATTCGGTCACAGCAGCGAATGGTGCCTTCTCAGGTGGGGGCCTCTACGTCAACCCCTGCAACCTTGCCTCTCCAAGTCCCTGAACCACCTCGTTTCAATGGTTCCCCAGCAGCTTGTCGTGAATTCCTCAACCAGTGCCTCATGCACTTCGAACTGCAGCCAGCGTCTTTCCCTTCAGACCTTACTAAGGTAGTCTACATCATCTCCCTACTATCAGGTCAAACCTTAGCATGGGCATCTCTGCCATGGGAACAACAGGACCCAGTTCTTACGGATCTCGCTGGCTTTCTTCGAAGATTCAGGATGGTCTTTGATGAGTCAGGGCATCCTTCTTCGACTGCTAGTGAACTTCTTCGGCTCCAACAAGGGAACCTCTCCGTAGAGGCCTACGCAGTTCATTTCCGGACTCTTGCCTCAGAGCTATGTTGGAATCAAGAGGCCCTTACAGCTATCTTTTGGCAAGGATTGGTGGAGTGGATCAAGGATGAACTTGCATGCTGGGAGACACCGACCACCCTTGATGAACTTATAGCCTTGTGTATCCGAATTGACATTCGGTTCCAGGAGAGGGCCCAAGAACATGCCGCTCAGCGATGACCCCGTCGCCTAGCTCCTCGCTTCCAATGACCCTTGCTTCTGGCTCCTAATTCGGATCCCTCCTTGGAGAAATCCGATGAACCTATGGTGTTGGCCGTTACTGCCTTTCAGAAAAGGAAAAGTCACATTGCCATCTCAACAATCTCTGCTGTTATTGTGGACAGGCTGGTCAATTTCTTAATAAGTGCACTCAGAAGGCTATAAACCATTACATATAAAATCAACTCTCAAACTAAGGAGATGAAATGAAGGAATCTGGTGCACTGAAGATAATCCTAGTAATCAATCCCTGAAAGCTAACCACAGTGCATAACATCAGATGTTACAGTCCACAAATATGTTTCTAAATCAGTGAAAATGCATTTTTGACTGTTAAGGTTGATCAGGCTGGGGTCCTTAATCTGTCCCGGGTGAACTCTATTCCTCCTGAGGAAGCCAGGTGGCAAAATATGGATCTATATAGAGGACAGATTTTGACCTGTGGATTTTATTGCTGATAAAAGACGATTTGGAGAAATCTTTATTTTTGGAGTGTGAAAGAGGAGAGGGTGAATTCCCTTATGGGCTTTTTTTATTTCATAGAGCCCTGATAAAGGTGGTTTGCTTCTTGATATCGCCAAAAATGATAATATTTTGACATGCTTTAAGCCACTTTAAGACATTGACTTTGGAAGCATTAAAAGCTTGATTTCACTAATTTAGGAACGTATTTGTGGACTGTAACATCTGTTGTTATAGACTGTGAATAGGTTTCAGTGATTAATTAATAGGATTATCTTCAGTGCACCAGATTCCTTCATTTCATCTCCTTAGTTTATTTATTTATTTATTTATTTATTTATTTATTGCATTTGTATCCCACATTTTCCCACCTCTTTGCAGGCTCAATGTGGCTTACAGTACAACATGGATGGTGGAAATATATTAGAAAATATACATTTAGTGTAACAGAAGGATCTTAAGCAGCATGATAATGATAAAACATAATGGTAGTATAACAAGCAGATATTGTAAGACAGTTCTGAATAAGTGTGGAGGAGTTGTGTATATTCACATTGGTTGATCTTTGTGGTAAGCTTTGTTAAACAGATGGGTCTTCAGTAGTTTGCGGAAGTTCGTTAATTCGTAAATCGTTTTTCATTTGCTCGGCAATGCATTCCATAACTGTGTGCTCAAGTAGGTAAAGTTTGACGCATGCGTTAGTTTGTATTTCAGACCTTTGCAGATAGGGAAGTGCAGATTGAGGAATGTGCGTGATGATCTTTTGGCATTCCTGGGTGGTAAGTCTATCAGGTCTGACATGTAGGCTGGTGCATCCCCGTGAATGATTTTGTGAACTAGGGTGCACACTTTGAACGTGATGCGTTCTTTGAGTGGGAGCCAGTGTAGCTTTTCACGTAGGGGTTTAGCACTTTCATATTTTGTTTTACCGAATATGAGTCTAGCTGCAGTGTTTGAGAGTGGATTTTAAATGTAAAGGTTTATAGCAACATGAATAAAAGTTTGTGTATTCTATAAATGTATTACTAGTAGTAGTCAGTGCAGTGGAATATAAACCAGGGGACCCAGATTCAAATCCCATTTCGACTCTTTTTTAATTTAGGAGCCCTTCAGAAACAGACATATACCTACTTTACCTAAATATTAGACGCCTGCAAGCCGCAGGGCTATTGAGGTGCTGCACATCATATCTTGTCAAACTGCATTGGCTTCCCGTAGTCAAAAGAATCAGGTTTAAAGCTGCCTGTCTAGATTTCCAAATTTTACGTGGCTTCACATCTGAATTGTTGATTAATGTCTCATCGTTATATTTGCTTCAATCTAACAGACTGAAAGAACAATTGATGTTAGCGCCGTTGCTTTACAAAGCAACCTAGGTCTCAGAAGATTTAGTTCTCTCTTCCCTGTATTAGGAGTCTCACTATGGAATTCTTTATCTACTGCTATTAGGTCAGATAATAGGTACTTCAGCTTCTGGAACAGGTTAAAATCTTTTCTCTTTTCAAAAACTGCTATATAACAAACCATTACTACTGTTGTATCCTTTTCCATCTACAAGACTATTCATAATGCAAGGTTCCACGGTAGGAGTCACCGACCACGAAAAGGATCTCGGCGGCGGCATTGATGATACGTTGAAACCCTCTGCTCGGTGTGCTGCGGCGGCTAAGAAAACAAATAGAATGTTAGGTATTATTAGGAAAGGAATGGAAAACAAAAACGAGGACCACACCTCGAATATTGTGTTCAATTCTGGTCACCGCATCTCAGGGCCGCCGAGAGGGGGGGCAGGGGGGACAAAATTCCCCAGGCCCGGGCCTCCAAGGGGGGCCCGGTGTCGCAGTCCCCTCCACCCGTTCCCCTCCGTCCATCACCGGGCCGGGCCCCCCTGAATTCAAATCATAGCGCCTCACCTCGACCTCGTTCCGTGTGAAAGAAGCGCAGCAGCGGCAATCTGCAGATCGCCTCCCTTCGGGCCTTCCCTCCCTGTGTCCCGCCCTCGCGCAAGTTACGTCAGATGAGGGGAGGACACAGGGAGGGAAAGCCTGAAGGGAGGTAATCTGCAGACTGCCGCTGCTGTGCTTCTTTCACACGGAGCAAGGTCGAGGTGAGGCGCTATGATTTGAATTCAGGGGGGTCCGGCCTGGTGGTGGACGGAGGGGGGTGGCGACGACCTCGGGGGGGCGGCCTTGCCCTGGGCCCGGCCCAGTCTCTCGGTGGCCCTGCCGCATCTCAAAAAAGATACAGTGGAATTAGAAAACGTACAGAGAAGGGTGACAAAATGATAAAGAGGATGGGATGACTTCCCTATGAGGAAAGGCTGAAGCATCTAGGCCTGTTCAGGTTAGAGAAAAGATGGCTGAGGGGAGATATGATAGAGGTCTATAAAATAATGGAGGAGTGGAACGGGTAAACATGAATCATTTGTTTCCTCTTTCGAAAAATACTAGGACTAGGGGGCATGCGATGAAGCTACAAAGTAGTAAATTTAAAATGAACTGGAGAAAATATTTCTTCACTCAATGTGTAATTAAACTCTGGAGTTCGTTGCCAGAGAATGTGGTAAGGCGATTAGCTTAGCAGAGTTTAAAAAAGGTTTGGACAGCTTCCTAAAGGAAAAGTCCATAGACCATTATTAAATGGACTTGGGGAAAATCCACTATTTCTGGGATACGCAGTATAGAATGTTTTGTACTTTTTTGGGATCTTGCCAGATATTTGTGACCTGGATTGGCCACTGTTGGAAACAGGATGCTGGTCTTGATGGACCTTTGGTCTGTCCCAATATGGCAATACTTATGTACTTATGATGTACCTTTATTACTTTTATATACTCTAATTGGTCTATGTCAAGTCCACTTTGGATGTAAAATGCACTGAACCCTGAAATGGAGATTTTAGCAGTATGTAAGATTTGATTTGATACAGTAGGTTTTTCCCTGTCTCTGGAGGGCTCATCATTTAAAGTAACAGAGTTGCAGTGAAATATAAACCTGAGTGCCCTGGATTAAAGTTCATTGCACTGACCACTAGGCTGCCTCTCTTCTCTGCAGGGACGTCTGTGTGGCCATTTTTGTACAAATGCTGCCAGACAGACATCTTGTCCCTGGTTTTTTGGTGTTCATAATTTGGACAGTTTACTTTGGAAAATGGCTGTTCATTTTGGACATTCTCACATACTTTCAAACAGGAAACCTCAACGTGTTTACCGCTCACTAATCTGAAACTACCGCCAGGCTACCACAGCAACCCAGCAGTAGTTTCCACCCCCAGCGCATGCCACTTCTGACAGTATACAAATATATATATTTTTGTAGTACCAGTGTTTATCCAGCAGTAAATGGGCAGTACCATGCACTGCCCGGTACACTGCCTTAGCACAGGAGCCCTTACCACCACCTCAATGAGTGGCGGTAAGTGCCCCTCTCCGAAATGGCCGTGTGACAAGTGGTTCACTTGCTACATGGCCATTTCTTTAAAAAAATAAAAGAAGAAGACAGCCTTTTACCCGCTTTGGTAAAAGCAGGGGCGCCGAGAGGGGGGGCAGGGGAGGCAAAATTCCCCGGGCCTGGGCCTCCAAGGAGGGCCCAGTGCCAGGGTCTCTCACCCTCTCCTGCTCCCAGGCCACTGGCGCCGCAGTCCCCAGTGTCTACTTGTCTACCCTCAACTCCCTTCTGTCTGCCATCCGACCACCTGCATTAAAAAAAAATCTCTAAAGCAGCAGCACAGCGCCTTCTGTGCAAAAGCAGCAGATTGCCTCGGGCGGGCCTTCCCTCACTGTGTGTTGCCCTCCTCTGATGTAACTTCCTATTTCCCTGAGGGCAGGACACAGTGAGGGAAGGCCCGCCCGAGGCAATCTGCTGTTTTCGCACAGAAGGCGCTGCACTGCCGATTTAGAGATTTTTTTTTTTTAATTTAAATGCAGGGGGCCGGGTGGCAGACAGAAGGGAGCTCTGGGTAGGTAGGTGGAGACTGGGGACTGCGGCGCCGGTGGCCTGGGAGCAGGAGAGGGAGGTGACAGCATTAGCGATTGGGAGGTGGGGCGGCGATCCTTGGGGGAGGCAGGGCGGCAGCGATCCTTGGGGGCTCAGTCTGTCGGCGGCCCTGGGTAAAATGGGGCCTCAGTGCATGTCAAAAACATGCGCTGATGCCACCACAGGCCCCCTTTTACCTCAGCTTGGTGAAAGGACCCTTAAGTGTTAACGCTTTACTTTAAGAGGTCCATAAATTTCAAAAGTTCTAATGCATATTCAATTTTGTTTTTATCAAACCAACCGTTTGAAATTAACCAAAATCAAGGTGCTGAAAATCGGGAAAATTTCTGATGAAAATTCTGGAAACAAACCAAAAATGTTTTGGCTCTGCATATTGAACGAAACGGTCAAATCAACTGGTGTGAATAGTGGACTTGTATTTCTAACTCTGTAAATTTCCTGTTTTGAAAAGTTAGAATTCTAAATTGGTCTGTCCTGTTTATTTTGCGCACAAGATATATTTTACAGCTTGAAACTGTGATTTTCTGAAATTTCTCATGAGGTCACATCTGTTGAGAGTGTCAGTATAAGCAAGGCTCCTGTTTGTTTTGATGAGAAAGAGCTTGAAGCTTCGGTCTACTTAAGCCCCATATAACGAGGAATGCCGGGCAAACCTGTTTCTGTAGGTTTTACACACCTGTGTGTTGCGTTATCTCTTATGTACTAGCATCAGTCACATACGTTCTTAGAAGTTCTGAAAAAGTTGTAAACAAAACTCAGTGACCCAAGCAGTATCAGATACAGCATTTGATTCAAGAACATGATAGGTTTTCAGAGGGGGATGGAAGCAAATAAAAAAGAAAAGGAGAAGGGTTAGATAAACAACATCGAGAGTATGTGAAGACAGAAGGGGAGGAATACGGAAACCTTAATGCAGAAATCGAGTCCTCATAATGAAAACACAAACAGCGACCAAGTTACAGAAGGTATGAGACCCAAGCTGTAGACAAAAGCAAATTTCGTAAGACAAAAGAACCTAAGGGGCCTAAGTAATAAGATGGGGACTCAGATAATGTTTGTGATGTTTTAGGGCCCTGTTTATTAAGCTGCTTTATAGACGCGTAGCATTTTTAACATGCATTAACAATGTACGCTTGGTAAGTGTACGCACCTACAATATCCCTATATGCACCTACACGGTTAGCACATATGCTAATTGTAGGCATGTTAAAAATGCTAAAGCACCTTAGTAAACAGGGCCCTTAGTTTGGAATTTTTAAAATTTCCAATAAGTGCCATTAATAATGCGTCCTCTTCTTACAGAGTGCACACTATGGACTAGATTCTATACATCACACCTAAAAATTCAGCGCCAAAATGAAATTCGCCTAAGTGTATTCTATACTGTACACCTACTGTAGACGTACTTTCTAGAATAATCCTAAATTTTCACATGGTATATAGAATACGCCAAGCTGCCATGACTGCGTCTAACTCTAGGTGCAACCACAATGCCCGCTTGTCTTTTTGAAGTTCTCTTCAGCTTAGAACTGGCACATTTGAGCAGGGGCGTAGCAACGTAGGGCCACGGGGGTATGGGCCCCCGTAGATTTGGCCCTGCTCCCCCCCCCACCGCCAACCCCTTCGACCCCCCCTCCCGACGCCAACCCTCCCCTGCCGCCGCCGCCATCGGGTACCTTTGCTGGCGGGGGTTCCCAACCCCCGCCAGTTAAGGTCCTCTTCTCCGGTGCGGCTGCATTGCTGATCTGCAAGGGCAGAAGCCTGCCCTTACAGATCAGCAATGCGGCTGCGCCGGAGAAGAGGATTTCGGCTGGCGGGAGTTGGGGACCCACACCAGCAAAAGTACCCGATGGCAGCGGCGGGGGAGGGTTGGTGGCAGCAAGAGGAGGGGGTCAAAAGGGTTGGCACCGGGGGGGGTCAAAGGTGGTGGTGGTGGCGGAAGGGGTCTAAAATGGCGGGCTTGGGAGGTTAAAAATGGTGGGGGGGGGGGGTTGGCGGCACGGGGGGCGCTAAAATGTGCCCCCTCACCTCGGGCTCTGGACCCTCCTCCCGCCGAAGTCTGGTTACGCCCCTGCATTTGAGTCCTCCTGTCTACCAGTGTCCATTAAACAAATCTATTTGGTGGTGTGGAGATAAGAACAAATTCTAAATACAGAAACTTCCACCCAATACAAAATTACAAAGTTACAATAGTATACGGGGAAAAGCCTCAAAGAGCTCCCAGATCCAATATCGATCTGTCGGAGCTAAAATAGACCAACTGGTCTTCTCTTCATCATAGGCAAAAACCCCTTTTAGGCAGCCCTAGGTAAATTTCTTCTGGGACCGCAGTAAATTTTCTAAATTTTTTGTTTCTCAAAAATAAGAATTTTTTAGAGAAAAAACATGCTATATTGCAATGCACTTAGCTTTTTATTGCTTGATATTCAGTGCTCAGTGCTACTACTGCTTCATGCTGCGCTGTTCCCTGTTGAGTTACCCCGAGCCGACGTTGGCCAGCATTTCGCTGCTTCTTCAAGGTCTCGGGTAATTACTATTGGATACAAACACAAGAATTAATATAATGCAGCTTAAACTGTTTGACAAAAAATTCTTACTATAAAGCCATCAGCACAGTACTTGGAACTCGTTGCACGGCGTTTCAAATGTAGCATGTCTGACCTCGGGAGACATTGCTCGGCTGGTTTAAGTAAAATATCTGACGTCAGACGCTGACTAATAATTATCCAATCAGGGATTCAGAGAAATACTCCTATTGGATATTCTAAAAGAAATAGCACCAATCCAATCGTGAATTTAGACCTCGCGGTTCTAAAGAGTGTAGTTTAAAAATCCAACGTTGTTCAGCCTGTAATAATTGTCTTTGATGATCGCCTCCTCGCGTAGATTTTAAAATTTCTTGTAGGACAAGGCATTTCAAATCTTTAAAATCATGCATTAGATCAATACAATGTTTGACCAAAGGTAGACCTATTTTATGTGAACTTATGGCGCTTTTATGTTCAATTATGCGCACATGTAAGGGCCTGGAAGTTTGTCCTACATACAGTGGTGGAAATAAGTATTTGATCCCTTGCTGATTTTGTAAGTTTGCCCACTGACAAAGACATGAGCAGCCCATAATTGAAGGGTAGGTTATTGGTAACAGTGAGAGATAGCACATCACAAATTAAATCCGGAAAATCACATTGTGGAAAGTATATGAATTTATTTGCATTCTGCAGAGGGAAATAAGTATTTGATCCCCCACCAACCAGTAAGAGATCTGGCCCCTACAGACCAGGTAGATGCTCCAAATCAACTCGTTACCTGCATGACAGACAGCTGTCGGCAATGGTCACCTGTATGAAAGACACCTGTCCACAGACTCAGTGAATCAGTCAGACTCTAACCTCTACAAAATGGCCAAGAGCAAGGAGCTGTCTAAGGATGTCAGGGACAAGATCATACACCTGCACAAGGCTGGAATGGGCTACAAAACCATCAGTAAGACGCTGGGCGAGAAGGAGACAACTGTTGGTGCCATAGTAAGAAAATGGAAGAAGTACAAAATGACTGTCAATCGACAAAGATCTGGGGCTCCACGCAAAATCTCACCTCGTGGGGTATCCTTGATCATGAGGAAGGTTAGAAATCAGCCTACAACTACAAGGGGGGAACTTGTCAATGATCTCAAGGCAGCTGGGACCACTGTCACCACGAAAACCATTGGTAACACATTACGACATAACGGATTGCAATCCTGCAGTGCCCGCAAGGTCCCCCTGCTCCGGAAGGCACATGTGACGGCCCGTCTGAAGTTTGCCAGTGAACACCTGGATGATGCCGAGAGTGATTGGGAGAAGGTGCTGTGGTCAGATGAGACAAAAATTGAGCTCTTTGGCATGAACTCAACTCGCCGTGTTTGGAGGAAGAGAAATGCTGCCTATGACCCAAAGAACACCGTCCCCACTGTCAAGCATGGAGGTGGAAATGTTATGTTTTGGGGGTGTTTCTCTGCTAAGGGCACAAGACTACTTCACCGCATCAATGGGAGAATGGATGGGGCCATGTACCGTACAATTCTGAGTGACAACCTCCTTCCCTCCGCCAGGGCCTTAAAAATGGGTCGTGGCTGGGTCTTCCAGCACGACAATGACCCAAAACATACAGCCAAGGCAACAAAGGAGTGGCTCAGGAAGAAGCACATTAGGGTCATGGAGTGGCCTAGCCAGTCACCAGACCTTAATCCCATTGAAAACTTATGGAGGGAGCTGAAGCTGCGAGTTGCCAAGCGACAGCCCAGAACTCTTAATGATTTAGAGATGATCTGCAAAGAGGAGTGGACCAAAATTCCTCCTGACATGTGTGCAAACCTCATCATCAACTACAGAAGACGTCTGACCGCTGTGCTTGCCAACAAGGGTTTTGCCACCAAGTATTAGGTCTTGTTTGCCAGAGGGATTAAATACTTATTTCCCTCTGCAGAATGCAAATAAATTCATATACTTTCCACAATGTGATTTTCCGGATTTAATTTGTGATGTGCTATCTCTCACTGTTACCAATAACCTACCCTTCAATTATGGGCTGCTCATGTCTTTGTCAGTGGGCAAACTTACAAAATCAGCAAGGGATCAAATACTTATTTCCACCACTGTATAACTTCTTGCATGGGCAGAGTAGACAATATATTACTGAACTCGATCTACATGTAGTGTTTATCTTGAGTTCATATATCTTCTGATCCACAGGGTTAACGAAGGTGGAAGTCTCCAACATAATGGAGCATACTGAACAACTGTTGCATTTAATATGACCAGTCCAAATAGGCAAAGGAACTCTATTCAATGGTACAGCTGGACTAAGGAGCTCTTTTAAATTTTTATTTCTACTGTATGCTAGTCGGAGCTGGGCATCTACAAATTGTGGATGAGTTTGAATGAGCTTCCAATGTTTCCTCAAAATAGCTGAAATTCGAGGCGAAGTAGAAGTAAACTGTGTAACATAAGTGAAAGTTAGTTGATCAAATTTTTCTCTCACCTCTAAGGTGTTCGCATTTAAAAGAGGTGTTTTAGTTCCTCTTTAAACTGTCAGTCACCGATTTCTTCCTTTTATGTAGAACTCCTAGGAAAACTTGCTGTAGATGCCGGCGCCTAACTTACCCCCCTGTTTACAAAGCCAGGCTAGCAGCTGCTGCGCTGCAATGCCAACACAGCCCATTCAAAGTGAATGGACTCTGTCAGCATTACCGCACCACCAGCCGCTAGCACAGCTTTGTAAACAGGGGGGTAAGTTAGGCGTAGAGCAGGTGTATTCTCTGACCCTGCGCATAGTTTTCTGGAATGCTCATGAACCACCCACTCCACGTCCACAGCCACACCCCCTTTTCAGCAGCGCTCATTAGAATTTATGCACACCGCTTTGCAGAATACACTTAGCGGTTAGTGCATGTAAATTCTAATTAATGCCAATTAGTGATGATAATTGCTTCTTAACATCCAATTATCAGCGCTGATTAGCTTGTAATTAATTAATGTATGCTCATTGCTATGAAATATGCTTCGATTTCCACGTGGAAATCTTGGCATGATATACAGAATCTGGGGGTATCTGCAAACATAGGAGTGAATTCTGTATATGGCACCAAAAAAAAGTGCTATTTTATAAGCCACACTTAAAGTTAGGTGTAGTTTATAGAATAGCCCTTATGCACAGGAATCATGCCTAACTTTAGGCACGGCCATTTTGCACCAACCGAAACATGGTGCAAATGTATGTGCCTTAATTAGGCATGTTTCCTCTTTATTCTATAACTACGCACCTTAATTTTAGGAACATCCCCGTTCCGCCCATAACCCTCCCATTTCCATGGCCCCTTTTTGAACTCATGCTTAAAATTTAGGTGTGGATCCTGCGCCCAAATTTATGCACATATATGCCAATTACTTGGAGAAAATCCACTATTTCTGGGATAACCAGTATAAAATGTTTTGTACAATTTTGGGATCTTGCTGGGTATTTGTGGCCTGGATTGGCCACTGTTGGAAACAGGATGCTGGGCTTTATGGACGTTTGGTCTTTCCCAGGATGGCAATACTTATGTACTTATGTACTAAATCTAATTAGTTCCAATAATTGCTTGTTAACAATTATTGATGCTAATTAGCTCATTATTCAATTAAATTGTGCAAGCAAATTGGGCACGCACCCAATTTTAGGAGCCCTTTTACTAAGCCGTGTAGGCATGTACGCGCGTCCTATGTTGTCAATTTTGAACTACTGCCCAGTTACCACGTGGCCCAAGCGGTAATTTCATTTTTTATGCACAGCCGCTACGCGCACTGGAAACTTTTCTGGCATGCGGTGCTAACCAGGCAGTAATCGGCACTGTATGTATGCAGACGATTACTACTACTACTACTACTTAACATTTCTAGAGCGCTACTAGGGTTACGCAGCGCTGTACAATTTAACAAAGAGATTACTTCCTGGTTAACGCATGAGACCTTACCGCTGTCAATGGGTGGCGGTAAGGTCTCCCAAAATGGACGCACATCAATTTTCATTTTGCCGGACGACCATTTTCGCCCCCCCCCCCCCCCCCCCAAAAATGCGTTTTTTGCAGGTGCACTGAAAAATGGACCTGCATGTGACCAATACACGTCTACACCAGCACAGGTTATTTTTCAGCACACCTTAATAAAAGGACCTCTTAGCAACTTTCACTGTTTATCAATAGGGTACGCATACACAATGGTTCATAAACGCGCAATAATTTGTGCCTGCACCCTAGGGGAAGAGTGCACACTAACCCCTGAATTCTATGTAGGTCACCCAAATTTGGAACCCAGATTTGCGCATAAACTAATTAGTCACTTGGGTGCAAACAACCAATTATTGAGCCTAATTGGAGTTAACTGGCACTTAATTCACAGTAATTTGGGTTTATGCACGTATCTGCCTACGCAAGAAGCTATAATGCGCACCCAAAATGTCTTGCGGGCAACTCAAATGGGAGTGTGGCCATGGGAGGGACTTGGGTAGGTCAGGGTCAGTCCACGGTACAGTGTTATAGAATACCTGGGTTATGCGTCCAACTCATATGCAAGGATTTACGCCAGGTTTCCGCTGGAATAAGTCCTCGCCCCAAAGTTGGTTGCGGGAATCTACTTTAATCGCTATTTTATACAGGACACTCAGCCTGGAGCACACTTCATAGAACAGCGCTTAGTGTGAATTGTTGCCAGCATCTAAATTTGAGCGCCATTTTCTGAATTTGGCCCTAAGTGCACAAATTTTTATTGTATTTATTTATTTAGATATTTTTCTCTCACCTATTTCTAGGTGGGTTACAATAAAACAAACATAAAATAATACACAAATCAGCAACACAACTTGTAACAGCATTACAACATATATCAAGGTTTGGACATGCACATCAAGCACAATTACCGGCAGATGATATTCACTTCAAATGACAGCCCATCTCTACGAGGTGACAGAGATTAGAATACACGGTAAGAGCCTCCTTTGGAGTGTGCTAAAAATAGCCGGCTGTACGTAGCTGCCTTCTGACGGAGGTGGTAAGGGAAGCCCTAGATGTTCTACATAAAAGGAAGAAATTGGTGACTGACAGTTTTAGGAGGGACTAAAACAGGAAAAAACACAAGGCAGTGTTCTGCAATAATGCAATGGGCACTGGTAGACGTGGAGGGGCATAATTGAACAACAACGTCTATGTCCATGGGCGTTTATCTCCGAGAACAGGTCCGTGAAGGGGCGGACCGAACCGTATTTTCGAAAAAAATAGACGTCCATGTTTTATTCGACAATTTGTGAGCTGGGCGTTTTGTTTTTCAGTGATAATGGAAAATGAAAGCGCCCAGCTCAAAAATGAATAAATCCAAGGCATTTGTTTGTGGGAGGGGCCAGGAGTCGTAGTACACTGGTCCCCCTCACATGCCAGGACACCAACCGGGCACCCTAGGGGGCACTTTTACAAAAACAAAAAAAAAGGTAAAAGAGCTCCCAGGTGCATAGCACCCTTCCCTTGGGTGTTGAGCCCCCCAAATCCCCCTCAAAACCCACCGCCCACAAGTCTACACCATTACTATAGCCCTAAGGGGTGAAGGGGGGCACCTACATGTGGGTACAGTGGGTTTGGGAGGCGGTTTGGAGGGCTCCCATTTACCAGCACAAGTGTAACAGGTGGTGGGGGGATGGGCCTGGGTCCACCTGCCTGAAGTCCACTGCACCCCCTAATAACTGCTCCAGTGACCTGCATACTGCTGCCAGGGAAGTGGGTATGACATTTGAGGGTGAAAATAAAAAGTTGTGAAACGGCATATTTTGTGGTGGGAGGGGGTTTGTGACCACTGGGGGAGTCAGGGGAGGTCATCCCCGATTCCCTCCAGTGGTCATCTGGTCATTTAGGGCACTTTTTGGGGCCTTATTCGTGGAAAAACAGGGTCCAGGAAAAGTGCCCTAAATTCTCGCTAAAAACGCATATTTTTCTTCCATTATCGGCGAAAGGCGCCCATCTCTGATCGCCCGATAACCACGCCCCAGTTCCGCCTTCACCACACCTTCGACACGCCCCCATCAACTTTGTCCGCATCCGCGACAGAGTGCAGTTGAAAACGTCCAAATTTGACTTTCGATTATACCGCTTTATTCGTTTTTGTGAGATAAACGTCTATCTCCCGATTTGGGTCGCAATATAGGCGTTTTTCTTTTTCAATTATAAGCTGGAGAGGGAGTCAAATGTTTCAGTTCTAAGCTGACGAGAACTTCAAAAAGACAAGCCAGCATTGTGGATATAGTTAAACAAAACTTGTACACAGCGCTTTTTTTGTAGAAAAAAAGGTGCCGGTACTCTTTATGGGCGGGGCCACCACATATGGCCCCACTCCTATGATAGCCACACCCACATTAGCCACACCCCTTATACCAGCCACGGCGCATATAAACAGACATCATTGAAAATATTATACTAGTATAGGAGGAAAAAATAATGTGATTTTTTTTCATTATAAATCATTTCTGTAAGCTGTTACAGCTCCAGTATACCCAGTGCAAAATAAGACAGCAGATGTAAATTCTCAAATTGGACATATTCCAAACACTAAAATGAAAATAAAATGATTTTTTTTACCTTTGTTGTCTGGTGACTTTGTTTTTCTATCCATATTGGTCCCAGTCTCTGATTCTGCTGCTCTCTATCTGTTCTCTTAACTCCGTTTCCAGGGCTTCCTTTCCATTTATTTCTTTACTTTCCTCCTTTCTTCTTCATTTCTTGCCCTACATTCATAAGTAAAAGCTGTGCCCTCCTCCGTGGAATTGACTGGAGGAGGTATAACATGGATCCAGCTTTTGCCTATTTTCTCCATCCATGTGCAGTTTTTCTCCTCTCTTCCCTTTCCCTCATCTCCATCCATGTTCATCTTCTTCTTTTTTCTCTTCTCCCTTCCATCCATGTCCAGCATTTCTCCTCTCTTCCCTCCCCTGTATTCATATAAAGCAATAATTCTCTCTCCCCTCTCCTCCATCCAAGTCCAGCATTTCTACTCTCTCCCCCCAAACCCCTCCATCCATCCATGTCCAGCAATTCTCCTCTATCTCCTGCTCTCCTCTCCATCCATTTCCAGCATTTCTCCTCTCTTCCCTGCCCTCCCCTCCCTTCCATTTGCATCTCCTTCCTGTCTTCCCTCCCCTCCATCCATGTCCAGCATGTCTCCTCTGTCCCCTGTCCTCTCCTGCCATCCATGTCCAGTGATTCTCCTCTCTCCCCTTCCCTCCCCTCTAATCCATGTCCAATGATTCTCCTCTCCCCTGCCCTCCCCTTCCATCCATGTCCAGCGAATTTCTCTTCCCTGACCTCCCCTTCCATTCATGTTCAGTATGTCTCCTCTCTCCCCTGCCCTCTCCTCCCATCCATGTCCAGCGATTCTTCTCTGCCCCTGTCCTCCCCTGCCATCCCTGTCCAGCAATTCTCCTCTCTCCCCTGACCTGCCCTCCTCTCCCATCCATGTTCAGCGATTCTCCTCTCTCCCCTGCCCTCCCCTCCCATCCATGCCAGCAATTCTCATCTCTCCCCTGCCCTCCCCCCATCCATGTTCAGCGATTCTCCTCTCTCCTCTGTCCTCCCCTCCCATCCATGTCCAGCGATTCTCCTCTCTCCCCTGCCTTCCCCTCCCCTCCCATCCATGTCCAGTGATTCTCCTCTCCTCCCTCCCCTCCATGTCCAGCAATTCTCTCTTCCCTGCCCTCCCCTCCCATCCATGTCCAGCGATTCTCCTCTCTCCCCTGCCCTCCCATCCCATCCCATCCATGTCTAGCGATTCTCCTCTCTCTCCTGCCCTCCCCTCCCATCCCATCCATGTCCAGCGATTCTCATCTCTCCCCTGCCCTCCCCCCCATCCTTGTCCAGCAATTCTCCTCTCTCCCCTGCCCTTCCCTCCCATCCCATCCCATCCATGTCCAGCGATTCTCATCTCTTTCCTGCCCTCCCCTCCCATCCATGTCCAGCAATTCTCCTCTCACCCCTGCCCTCCCCTTCTATCGATTCTTCTTTCCCCAGCCCGTCCTCCTTGTCCACTACCTGCCTGCCTGCCTGCTATGAAGGAATAAAGAAAGGCTGCCAGCACAGGACTCGGCAACACGAACGGTGCAGGCAGTGATAGAGAGAGACTGGCAGCATCAGAGCTTCCCTTTGCGATTCCCGCCTACTTTGTTTCAACTTCCTGTTTCCGCATAGGGGACTCGCAGAGGGAAGCTCCGACGCTGCCAGCCTCTCTCAATCACTGCCTTCACCATTCATGCTGCCGAGTCCTAGAAAAAAACAGTAAGTAGGGGAGTGATCTGGTGCAGGAATCGCCGGGGGAAAAAAGGTGCCGGTACGCCATACCGGTGCGTACCGGCACAAAAAAAGCCCTGTCTGTACAAATAATAGAAAAAGTTCAACAAAAGAAAAATCCAAAAGGTAATTCAATAGTTAACAAAGGGGTCCTTTTACTAAGCTGCAGGAAAAAGGGCCCTGCGGTAGCAGCGGGGGCTGTTTTTCCCCTGTGCCAGGGCCCTTTTTACCGCAGGGGGTAAAAAGCCCACCCAAAAGAATGGCCATGTGGCAAGATAACTCTTACCATATGGCCATACGGCATGCAGTACTTACTGCCACCCATTCAGGTAGTGGTAAGGGCTCTCGTAGTAACCCAGTGGTAACCGGGCAGCACTCCTGGGTTAGCGCTGCGCTATAAAAAATATTTTTACGGCGCCACAGAAATAGCACACGTTCAAGCCGGAACTATCACCGGCAAATGCATTGGGCTGGCGGTAGTCCCGAGTTAGCGTGCAGTAAGCCCACATTGGGTGCTTTGTAAAAGGGCCCCAAAGTTTCTTGATTCACAAGAATTAGAGCTTCAAAGTTATTGCACTCCTCTGGCACTCTTCTTCTTAGTCCCTGTTGGGGTCCTGGGTTAATCACCTCCTCCTTCATTTCTCTAAAGGTTAGTTCTGCAATAAGGTTGCAAGAGTTAAGTACAATTCGTCTAATCATAGTTTGTCTATTAGAAAATTGGTCTAATGTCAATTCCAATGGTATATTCCGCTAACAGACAATCCATCCCGTAGGACAATTCATCTAATGGACAATTGGTCTAATGAAACATTTTGCCTAAGGTTAGAGATAAAGGTGAAATGTACTATGATGTCTTGAGAACTGATATGCCTGTAAAATTGACTGAATCTATAAAGAGCTTCCTCTCTGGCTCGCACATAAGACAGGAACTTCCTCTCTCATTCCTTGCTCGGAGGGAATGGATATTTCTCTCTCTCCCCTCTTCACTAGTGGTAGCAATTTGAGGTTTCTTGATACAGTTAGGCAGATCTCACTCACAGAAACAGAATCTTGCCTTATCATTGTCCACTTTTGTAGTTTTTAATTTATTTATTTTTGTTACATTTGTACCCTGCACTTTTTCCCACTCATGGCAGGCTCAATGCAGCAGACAATGGAGGGTTAAGTGACTTGCCCAGAGTCACAAGGAGCTGCCTGTGCCGGGAATCGAACTGAGTTCCTCAGTTCCCCAGGACCAAAGTCCACCACCCTAACCACTAGGCCACTCCTCCACTCTCATATTAACTTTATTCATTTGTACATATAAGTTTATGAAATTAACGTCTTCCATAAAGTTCATGTGCTAATCTTTAATTTCTAAAACTCAAAAAACTGAGACCTGTATCTTGCTGTAATTTTTTCTTACACAATTACACTGACTTTTTCATCAGTATCTTGTCTCTTCTTTTGCTTAGACCAATTGCCTATTAGATGAACTGTCATTAGACTAACTATGGGAGATCAGGTTGCAAACACAAAACACCCAAATTCTGAAAGCCTGATCACTTTAATAGAAATAGAGAACATGGCAGCAGATAAAGAACATATGGCTTATCAAGTCTGCCTATCCATACCTGCTAGTCTCTATTATCCCTTCCTCTCCCTTACAGATCCTTTGTGCTTGTCCCCATTAATTCTTGAATTCATATAAAGTCTTCATGTCCACCACTGCCATCGGGAGACCATTCCACGCATTCACCATCCTTTCCATGAAGAAGTGTTTCCTTAGATTGAATGTGTCCCCTTTCACCTTCATCCTATGCCCTTTCATTCCAGAGTTTCCTTTCAATTGAAAGAGATTCACCTCCTGTGAATGGAACAAGGTCAAATTTGGCATGGAAGAAAAACTGTTAAAAAGATACAGCAAGTTCAAAAATGGGACAGATCAGTCTGGGAGTTCCAGAAAAGTAAAGCTTCCCAAAAATGGGTCCAATGCATTTCTATGGGAGTAGCAGTTCCAGATTCTGCAGCATAAAAAACTTACAGACAGTGAAACGTAGCAGTTACAGAACTGAACCTTTCAAACTGCTTCAGAACCCACAGTATATCAATAATATCAAAGCACCGAGCAAAATAATGTTCACTTAGCTTGAGAAATGTCCTCTTCTCTCAGAACTTCTGAGAAAGAAGGTTACCTGGGAGCTTTGTTCTCTATATAGTTTTGATTATAAGGGGACTGCTTCAAACAGATTTTTTTGAAAGTTAACACAGTAATTAGCACCTAATTCAGGTAAATAGCACTGCTACTTCTCTCCAGACAATTAAGAGGCAGATGCATCAAGCAAACGTTAAAAAATCTAAAACGTTAAAGTCCCTAACGAATTAAAAAAAACGAAGGATGCACCAAAAAAACAAGCCGTACATGTTCGGTGCGGTATTTGAAAGTACAATGCATCAAACTGGTGGAATCCCCGTCGGTAATCGGCCCCTAAAGCATGCGCAGAGCAGCCAAGCCTTATGCTGGCTGCTCTGCGCATGCCACAAACGTCAAAAAAAAAACCCAAAACCCCCAAAACACAAACACGTGGATCGGGAGGGGGAAAAGGCGCTTGTCAGGAGCGTCCTGCATGTATGGCCTTGCCCCCCCCCCGGCCCGTGTTCGCTGCTGCTCCCCGCTTCCTCCCCCAGTATTAAATTAAAAAACAAAACAAAAATCAAAGCTTTAGGAGTTGACGGGGGCGTGTCGGAGGCGTGGTGAAGGCGGGACTGGGGCATGGTTATCACCCGAACAGAGATGGGCACCTTTCGCCGGTAATGGAAAAAAAGTATGCGTTTGTAGCTAGAATTTAGGGCACTTTCATGAATAAGGCCCCAAAAAGTGCCCTAAATGACCAGATTACCACCAGAGGGAATCGGGGATGACCTCCCCTGACTCCCCCAGTGGTCACTAACCCCCTCCCACCACAAAAATGATGTTTCACAACTTTTTATTTTCACCCTCAAATGTCATACCCACCTCCCTGGCAGCAGTATGCAGGTCCCTGGAGCAGTTGTTAGGGGGTGCAGTGGACTTCAGGCAGGTGGACCCAGGCCCATCCCCCCCACCTGTTACAATTGTGCTGCTTAATGCTTAGTCATCCAACCTCCCCAAACCCACTGTACTCACATGTAGGTGCCCCCCTTCACCCCTTAAGGCTATAGTAATGGTGTAGACTTGTGGGCAGTGGGTTTTGAGGGGGATTTGGGGGGCTCAACATACAAGGGAAGGGTGCTATGCACCTGGGAGCTCTTTTACCCTTTTTTTTTTTTTTTTGTAAAACTGCTCCCTAGGGTGCCCAGTTGGTGTCCTGGCATGTGAGGGGGACCAGTGCACTACGGATCCTGGCCCCTCCCACAAACAAATGCCTTGGATTTATTCGTTTTTGAGCTGGGCGCTTTCATTTTCCATTATCGCTGAAAAGCAAAAACCCCAGCTCACAAATTGTCGAATAAAACATGGACGTCTATTTTTTTCGAAAATACGGTTCGGTCCGCCCTTTCACGGACCCGTTCTCGGAGATAAACGCCCATGGAGGTAGACGTTTTCGTTCGATTATGCCCCTCTATGTACACCAATTTGGCCCCATGTTGCATATTATGTTATATATTTATGAGAAGTTTAATGCTTGTAACATGTGTATGGTATGTGACAGTACGAGAGAGGTGAACGTGAATTGTATGTAGAAGTGTGAGTGGTATGGGCATATACATTAGTAGTTTAATAGATTTTTAACTCATTTGTTCATTGTAACATTTAATAAAGGAATTTTGGCATATGAATAGTTGTTAATAGTTGTCTATTACAAAAAGTGGAGAAAAGGATAACAGAAAAACCCTGATGAAGTACAGAGAAAAATCACCATGATAGGTCTAAAAAAAAACCTCCGCAAGATTAGTGTCAACGCAGTGTTAAAAACTGTCAGTATCAAAATATTCAAAAGCAAACGCTGTCAAAATGCTTAAAAATAAGAAAACACATTTTTTTTGACTGAAAAAACATTTATATTTTCAACTATTTAACACAAAATGAAAACCACTTATCTGACAAGTTCCACCAGCAACACATAACTGCAGTATAAATCTCTCAGCTGAGATCCATTCAAGATCCAATATTCCAGCTATGCGCTATTCCATAAGATGGCACCTAAATGTGATGGAGTATAGTTGGAAGGTGGGTGTACACATGGGTGGAGTCTAGGCGGGGTATACAATTATGCGCATAAATTATAGAATTCACTAGCCACAGAAAAACAAGCTAATTCCTTACTCTTCCTCAACCATAAATTCAACTCCCAGTATTAGAAAACCAGGCATTATGCCTTTGGGTCTTCTGTATGCTCTTTTCCATCAGCAATTACTAGCTAATGACTTTATTCTCATTGAATTTAAATGAACACAATTTTCTTGTGAGCTAAACTCCTGTGTTCAGGGTAGCCATCTCAGCGCAGAACCTGGGCTATGCTGTGTGCTCAGCCTCCCCCAGTCTATCACTTCCACCCATTTGTCAGTAAATGGAGGAAAGGAATGCAGAAACTGGAAGGGAAGGCTTAACACACAAGGAACAGGTCTGCCGCTTCTTTCTGCCACTACCATAGGAGAGGAAGCTTTTCCTCAGGATCCAGACAGGGTTCTTTGCCTTCCCCACCTGGAGTTGTTGGTGGGGACTGAATCTGTGCCCTTCTGCTTGCACAGCAGATGCTCTTCTGCAGAACCACAGCCCTTCCCCTGAGCCACCATCCCACAGCAACACTGTGGCCAGCAAGTCCAGAAGCAACAGGCTTTCCAGCTGTCACAAAGGACCTTTCCTCCAGGCTTCCTTTGTTTTCTTTTAAATGTATATTATAGATTTGTTAATTGAATATTTGGCCTGCCTTGGTAATTACTACTACTACTACTACTTATCATTTCTATAGCGCTACTAGACGTACGCAGCACTGTAATAGCACCTAAATAAGCCTTGAGCTTACTGCTCAGTAATCACTCCTGTGGTTCTCTGCCTGCTCTCTGTCATTCATACAATTACTATTTATTTATTTATTTATTTTTATTAGGATTTATCCTTTTTGAAGGAATTCACTCAAGGTGTACAGGAAGAATAGATCAAACATGAGCAACAGGCAACTACAGCAGTAAAACTATTCAAATAACAATACAAAGTATATAGATAGGTAAGAGTTAGAAAGAAAGGTGACTAATTTAAAGAAAGTTGCACTTGAGGTTAGAGAGATGGTTAAATATTATCTCAGCTAGGGTAGGAGTGCATAAACCAGTGGCGTTCCTAGGGGGGCTGACACGCGGGGCGGATCGCCGATGCGCCCCGCCCCCCCGGGTGCAGCACCCCGCCCAGGAACAGCGCGATGCTCCCCCACCGGCGAACCCCCCCCGATCCCCCGGCGAAATAACCCCCCCCCCCCCGCCGGGTGCACGCCGCTGGGGGGGGTGCCGCGCGCCTGCCGGCTCTTCGTTTTCATGCTCCCTCTGCCCCAGAACAGGAAGTAACCTGTTCCAGGGCAAAGGGAGCATGAAAACGAAGAGCCGACAGGCGCGCGGCACCCCCCCCCCCAGCGGCATGCACCCGGGGTGGACCGCCCCCACCGCCCCCACCGCCCCCCCCCTTGGTACGCCACTGGCATAAACAGCTACTTTTCTGCATACTGGCCTGCTTAGTATGATAGTCTGACCTGGCTTGGAGTCCTCTGCAGTCTTCTTTTTCTCTGCTGAATGCAACCTGCCGTCTTCTCCACACTCCAGTGCTCTCTTCTGAATTTGTAATTTGGCACATTCTGCTGCGTGTTTCAGTGTATTGGTTCGCCTATGATTTTTCTTTTAATGCCTCCTATATATCAATCTGCCTGTCGTCCTCTTTCCCATAAGAGAAAACAAACAAAATAATCGAATAGATGAACATGCGCTATTCCAAAAAGAGTAAACACATCCAAAGCAAGGAGACAATTACCGCATCATATATAAAATAGTTACATTAAATGAATAATTAAATAAATAATATGTGTATTAAAAAATAATATATATGTATTAAAAAAAACTATCAAAGAGATGAATGGTAACAAAAATGGTTGGGCCAAGTATAAATATAAATGCAACAATACTCAATTGATGAATATAGGAATGAATACAGGAAATGAGTTCATACTATGTACTACTACTACTATTAAACATTTCTATAGCGCTACTAGACTTACGCAGCGCTGTACAAATTAACATGAAAAGACAGTCCCTGCTCAACAGAGCTTACAATCTAAATTGGACAGACGAACAGACAGCTAGGGGTGGGGAAATTGCAGTGGTAGGGGTGATAAGTGAGGGTGTTGAGTAAGAGAGTCATGGTTAGGAGTCGAAAGCAGTAGCAAAGAGGTGGGCTTTAAGCCTAGACTTGAAGACAGCCAGAGACTGAGCCTGACGTACTGGCTCAGGGAGTCTATTCCAGGCATAGGGAGCAGCGAGATAGAAGGAACGGAGCTGGGAGTTAGCAGTGGGGGAGAAGAGGGACGACAGGAGACATTTACCCAGCGAACGGAGTTCACGGGGAGGAGTGTAGGGAGAGATGAGAGCGGAAAGGTACTGAGGAGCTATGTATTGTATTTACATTTATACTTGGCTCAAATATTTTTGTTACCATTCATCTCTTGACAGTTATATATATATATATATATATATATATATATATATATATATATATATATATATATATATATATAGTTTTTTTAATATACATATTATTTATTTAATTGTTCAGTTGATGTAACCATTGTATATTAGTATATTTTTAAGATATTTATATTCATTTTATATTATTATTATATATTTTAACAAAATATTTCTATTAATTGTTTTTGTTTGTTATATCCACGTGCCATTACTATGGGATTATATTCTGTAGTTATGTCATTTTTTACAGAATTGTTTTGACTCCTGGGGCAGGCGCTCTATGTGCCGAAACGCAGGACTGTGTTGAGTCCATTGTTTTGATTCTATTAAATGTTGACCTTGTATTGGAATTTGATAGGTCTCCCCCCCCCCATTTTTTTTCTCTTGTTGGTGTGCTTGGGGGGGGGGGGGGTTATTTCTTCTTCTTTTTTTTTTTGCTATTTGTCCTCTTTCCAATGTCACAACTCTCATTTGCTGCCACTTGCCTGAGTTTTTGTAGTGGCAATTGGTGCAATATTAAGTCCAAAAAAAATAAATAACTTTCCTTCTAAACTGTATATGCCATGGTCAGCAGTGACAGAAAATATCACAGAACATTATCAGAATTCAAACAATCCACAGAGGTTTCTGGTCAAGACCGTTATGTGGAATATTAGGCTCATGAAATTCAAATATGGTTAAAGCTTTGCCTCTTTGTAAGCAGATCTCCAAGTGTCAATGCTCTTAGTCATAAGGAGAGAGTGTGGCTGCAGAGGTCAGCATGACTGTAAGAGTACGCATGACTAGCAGAACGGAGGTCGATGTCATGAACCCACCCGACTTCTGAATTTGTGACCACGCCACTGTTTCTAAGGCATTCAAATCAACACTGACAAATCTGCCTAGTCACAGGAACTTTTCACACCACCCAGACGTGCACACAAAAATTACAGAAGTGTTGAGGGCAATGTTTCCTGTTGTATGAGTAATACAGAACAGGAAAACGAAAGACATGCAAAAGTTTAAAGTCACTTAGGGGCCCATTTACAACGTGGCGGTAAGCCCAATGTGGGTGTACCGCACGGTAATCTGAACGCTACCACTGGCCCAATGCGGGCACTGCCAGTGGTTCCAGCACCAGCTCACACCATTTGCTGTGCTAGGGAAAAGAGCTGGCTATTTTCTAGCGTGGCGCTAACCCAGTGGCAATTGGGCAGTGCCACGTAGTACTCGGTTACTGCCACCTCAATGGGTGGTGGTAAGTGCTCCCCCTTGCATGGCCACAAAGGTAAGAGCAATCTTACCACATAGCCACGGCTATTTTCAGGAATTTTTACCCGCTGTGGTAAAAAGGGCCACAGCACGTGGCAAAAAACAGCCCCAACCACTAGCGCAGGGCAGTGGCTTAGCTACGGGGGCCTGGGACCCTGTAGATTTGGCCCTGGACCCCCCTGCCGATGACCCTCTTGACCCCCCTCCCGCCGCCAACCCGCCGTCGCATACCTTTGCTGGCGGGGGACCCCAACCTTGGCTGGCGGGTCCCCCGCCAGCAAAGGTAGGCGGCGGCGGCGGGAGGAGGGTTGGTGGCAGGAGGGGGGTCGAGAGGGTAGTCAGCAGAGGGGGTCAAAGTTGTTGTTGGTGGTGGTGGCGGTGGTCGGCAATGGCAGAGGGCGGTTGGCGGTGCCAGGGGGGGCTAAAATGTGCCCCTCACCTCAGGCTCTGGACCCCCCTCCCGCCGAAGTCTGGCTACGCCCCTGGCGCAGGGCCCTTTTTACTGCACCTTAGTTAAAGGACCCCTTAATAAAAGACCTAGAAAAAAAGTGGTAGAGACTTTGCTGAATTCAATAAGTCCCTGGACTCAGCAATTATTTACCTGGAAGGAACTTAGGAGTTCTTTTACTAAAGGGCACTAGGCCCTTATTAACAAGTGGTTAGTGCGCGCCAACAGGCTACCGCAAAAATGCATTAAAGTGTTTTGTGATATTTTGCTTGTCAGCACATGGTAGCCTGTGCATTACCTATTTTTCCAAGATATTTTTGGGTGGGGTGCATCATGGGCATGGAAGCATTAACCTGCTAGCATGTTAGAATTAGCATGCACTAATTGGTTAACAGGATTAACGTAGGGGCACAGTGTCTTCTAAATGGGAAGCAGGAAGTACTCCCACATTAACTTTTTGCAAGTACCATGTGCTAATGACAACATTAGCGCACGACCTCCAAAAACAAATGGAAAATATTTTTAACAAGTGTTACATTACATCTGAGCTTAGGACACAGAAAAGTCACACTTTACGACGTGCTGAGCCTACATTCTAATGCCCTTTAGTAAAAGCGCCCCTTAGAGGATCTTGAGTGAGCTTCCTAAGTGCCCTATCAGTTCTTCCAGTTGTATGGACCTGCTAAAATCAACAGCAGATAAGGATGTGCAGCACTCCATAGTTCATCTGCTTCACTTTTGCCATACAATTTAGAGATATATATGTTCCTGAGAAAACCTAATGGGAATCAGTGACAAAATCTCCCCATACCTTGCAAAAATAGGTCACAGTAATGGCTCATTGAACGCACAGGAGTGGCCTAGTGGTTAGGGTGGTGGACTTTGGTTCTGAAGAACTGAGTTCAATTCCTACTTCAGGCACAGGTAGCTCCTTGTGACTCTGGGCAAGTCACTTAACCCTCCATTGCCCCATGTAAGCTGCATTGAGCCTGCCATGAGTGGGAAAGCACGGGGTACAAATGTAACAAAAAAAAAACTTCTGCAGACTTACAAAACATTTCACAGAATGGAGTTTCATGGGGAAAAAAGCACAAAATCTACTGACACACAAAACTGCCAACTTTGTGTGTATTTCTACTCCAAGCCTTCTTTTACTACTGCTCTTACTAAATCACTTTGCTCTTTCCATCTTCAAATGTAGTAAACTTTCAAGTGTGGAGGCAAATTTTAAATTCACATGTCCAAGATAGGATGTGGGGAATTCCCAGCTTGTTGTAACACAGAGCCGCTTGCTTGTAAGTCAAACATAGAACCTCTCATAAAACAGGTGTAAAACCACACATTAAAATCCCTCTATGAACAGAGGGAGCAGAGATTTTAGAAAGCCACAGGAGGGGAAAACAAATGTAGAACCCCCCTCCCCCCACACACACATAAAAGTGGAAGCAAATTTTTAAAACCACTGCTCCCTCTATAAAGGACCATGGTAGCCCCCATAGGTGAACCCCCAATAATGCCAGCTTTCTTCCCATTAAAGCCCCCTGTGGCACATACACTCATCTCCTCAGTATAGGCCCCCTGCAGCAGACCAACAATCTCCCTGGTATAAACCCTTTCCCCTGTGGCAGACCCAAAGCCCTTATAGCCACCCCCACCCCAGCAGAGAAAGCCTCCACATGTGGGTGGCAACCTGACATTTAGCAGCCTCCTCTATGTTTACCCCCCCCCCCCAACACACACACACATAAACATGCAAATTCTTTCATCAGAGGTCCCCCCAGTGGTCCTCCCCACCCGAACCCTGACCTATTTCTCTGGCTTACCAGGGATTCTTGGTGTCTAGTGTTTTGGGAGTGATGCCCACTCACTCCCCCCGTCATTTCTCAGGCCATCCAAAATGGCCACCAAAACCTCTAGCCTCGGGGGTTGGGGGTTGAGAGGCCTGCTGAGGGGAGTCCTGGTTGAAGAGTTTGTGCCTCATGGAGGGGATTAAACATGTGGGAGGGCTGGCTTGTGTCAGGCTCTTTCCCACACATAGGGGCTTCCCCTCCTGGGGGGTTACTATAGAGAGGTTGGGTTACACTGGGGAGGCCTGTACCAGGGAGGTTTATGTGCTGTCTGGGGAGTCTGCCATAGGGGGCTTGTTGGTTTGTCATAGGGGGGCCTATACTGGCAGGATAGCTGTATGTACCACAGGGTGTTGAAGAAAGTTGACATTGGGGGCATTGATTGGTGGGTGAAGAGGTCTGGCGTGGCAGGGGTGGATGTCTTTGGAACAGGCAGGGAGATTGGATGGAGGGCACTGCCTGCCCTGGGATTGGTAGCATGGAATCTTACTATTTGGGCTTCTGCCAGGTACTTGTGACCTGTATCGGCCATGTTGGAAAGAGGATACTGAGCTCGACAGACCATCGGTTTGACCCAGTGTGGCTATTCTTATATTCTTATGCTCTGTTTGTAACTGCCCCTATAGCAGGCACTAAGATGTTCCTCGGGGCATGTGTAAATACTGGCATCTATGTTTCTCATCACACACATGGTTTCCCTATGTGAAAGGGGGAATCCACCTCTGTACTGTAAGTTCACTCAGATCACTTCCTCTCCCCGCCCACCCCACATTTCCTTGCCACCTACATTTACTGAGCTTCCCTGAAATGCTGCCATTTACACATGGGGAAGCTCCTAAAATAACTACTGAACTGTAAAATACAGTAATATGCAGAACAGCTATTTAATTTGGAATCAAATGAAAGTTAGTGAACCAAATCTTTGTATGTTGATTTTTACACATAAGATAACTATGGTAAGGTCTCGTTTTCTTTTTCTGTCATCTCTAGCAAATTGCTTTGTTCAAGTTTGCATCTATAGCACTTTTGTACAGGCTTAAAATGGTCAATCCTTGGATTACCATATAGTCCCTGCATTTTTCTTTTTCCAAAACCTCGTTTCTGATTTTAACAGAGACATTTTGGCACCTCTCTGATCCCAGATCCTTGCAAATTCAATAAACTAATATGATCCTAGTTAAATAAAATTAAGCCTATGGAAGTGATTTGCTCTGCTTTCCTCTTGATAGCTGAAGCTGTGCCTGGAAAGAATCTGAGTCTGTAAAAACCCGATATATCTCATCTCCTTCAAATACATTTTTCTTTTAAATTGTTCAATAAATATTTTGGTAGCGGGAACAAACGAACACTTAAAACAGACAAGAAAATCTTCCAGTTATGTCAATGTAAGAGAGAAGTGTACTCATTGTTGGGCTCATTTCTACATAAATCGGAAGATGGGCGTCCTTTTCACAGAGTCGTTCAAATCGGTATAATCGAAAGCCAATTTTGGACGTCCCCAACTGCTTTCCATCACAGGGATGGCCAAAGTTCAAGGGAGCATATCAGAGGCGTAGCGAAGTCGGAAGTTGGCCGTGCCTAACACAAGGACGCCCTCGACCCATAATTGAAAGAAGCAAAGATGTCACTGATGAACACTTGGACGACTTTACCTGGTCATGTTTTTCTTACGACCAAGGCACAAAAAGGTGCCTGAAATGACCAGGTGACCACCGGAGAGAATCGGGGATGACCTCCCCTTACTCCCCCAGTGGTCACTAACCCCCTCCCACCCTCAAAAAACATCTTTAAAAATATTGATTGCCAGCCTCTATGCCAGCCTCAGATGTCATACTCAGCTCCATCACAGCAGTATGCAGGTCCCTGGAGCAGTTTTAGTGGGTGCAGTGCACTTCGGGCAGGTGGACCCAGGCCCATCTCCCCCTCACCTGTTACGTTTGTGGAGGAAACAACAAGCCCTCCAAAACCCACCACAAACCCACTGTACCCACATGTAGGTGCCCCCCTTCACCTGTAAGGGCTATGGTAGTGGTGTACAGTTGTGGGTAGTGGGTTTTAGGGGGAGGTTGGGGGGCTCAGCAGACAAGGTAAGGGAGCTATGTACCTGGGAGCAATTTATGAAGTCCACTGCAGTGCCCCCTAGGGTTTCTGGTTGGTGTCCTGGCATGTCAGGGGGACCAGTGCACTACAAATGTTGGCTTTTCCAACGACCAAATGGCTTGCATTTGGTCATTTCTGAGATGGACGTCCTTGGTTTTGATTATCGCCGAAAATCAGAAACGACCAAGTCTAGGGATGACCATCTCTAAGGACGATCAAATTTCAGAATTTGGGCGTCCCTGTCCGTATTATCAAAACGAAAGATGGACGTCCATCTTGTTTTGAAAATACAGGTTTCCTCACCTCTAGATGGGGACGTTTTGCAAGGACGTCCTCATCAAAACTTGGACGTGCCTTTCGAAAATGCCCCTCTTTGAGTCATTTCTTTCTTCCTCTATATTTTTATTGACATTTCTTTTTATTATTACTATTATTATTATTATTATTATTATATTTTTGTAAAGTTTACAATAACAAAAATCCTCCCTGGGAGCAGCAGCCAAACCATAAATGAGGCATTACATTCCAAAAACAATACGTATATACAGAGAGCTTGTATCTCTCTGTACTTCAGAAAGGAGCAGCTTGGTGAAATTAACCATTAACATAATAAATAAATAGTTAGAATGGAAAGTATCAAAAGGAAGATTGTGTTTCCTAACCCTCTGCTTCCCTCCTTCAGCATGGAGAATGAGATACCGGTAAACTGCAAGCACTGCTGGTGCCAGAAGTGAAGATGTTAGGAAGTCAGGCTTTGCCCAAAATACAGATTCACTTTTTAATGAGGGTAGAAAGGTTTGAATCTTGCCAGAGGCCAAGAAAAATTGGGTTTGTGTTCATTGAAAATGAATTTTCCCTGATTTTCAGGCATTATGACTGGGGGTTTGACATATTCACCTTTTTGGCCTGCATAGTATGCATGCAGGAACTTTCTTAAAGATACAAATTGATTGTATGCATGTTAATTCATAGGTATGTGCAATATAATGATTTGCATGCACTAAAATCTTTAGTTGCCCAAACAAACCAAGGATATACTCACAAATGCACAGCCCTAGTCGTTATATGAAATGTTGCTTTCCTCAGGATACCTTCAGACTGGAAACTGTAGTCTGTGGCCCTTTTTAATTCCAGATTTTCCACAGTCAGAGTTACTGAAGCTGTCAGATAGTAACCCAGGAGAATAGTAATGTAGTGAGTTACAGCACAAAAAGCCCAGACTGGCCCATCCAGTCTGCCCAGTTCTCTCATGTACTTGTGTAGATGTGCATATGAGTTCCTGCACACAGCCCAGCACAAATTCTCCTCCTCACATCATTTACCCAACTTTTCACTTCTTAACCTACCACTCCAAGGGCCCTGTTTACTATAGTGCGCCTATACTTAGCGTGCACGCTAACCATGTAGGCGCCTACAGGAATATTGTAGGCATGCGTGTACATGGTTAATGTGCATTAAAAATGTTAACACGCATATAAAGCTGCTTAGTAAACAGGGCCTGTATCTTCTCCAACACGCCCAAAATGTGCATTGATAATGTCTCTATCACCCCTGCTGGGAGGCCCTCCCACCTTCAGATCTTGAAATCTTCATTTTTTGCCTCTGACAAGACATGTCAACTACTGTTGATCTACTTTACATGTTAGAATTTGACCTTCTTGTACTTACTGACATTTTGGGTTTACCCATCTCACAGACTTCTTATAAGTCCAATGCAACTATATCCCAGTGGCTCTGAATTGCAACTTCTGCCCTGTATAGGCCCCTCCCACTGGCTTCCAGGAAGCTCAGCACCATGGTAATATTATTTTGGGCAGGCTGGACACCCTATGAACAGCCCAACAATGGTGCCATCTGGCCCTTTCATTGCTTAACTTTCAAGACATTAACCCCCCCCCCCCCCCCCCCCGTTTACTAAGGTACACTAGTGGCTGCCATGCAGTGGCGTTCCTAGGAGGGGGCGGTGGGTGCGGTCCGCCCTGGGTGCACGACGTCAGAAACAGAAGGAAGCCTTGCGAGGGAAGAAGAGGACCTCAGCTGGCGGAGGTTGGAGTCCCCCGCCAGAAAAGGTAGGCGACGGTGGGTTGGTCGTGGGAGGGGGGGGTCGAAGGGTCATTGGCAGGGGGGGTAAAGTTGGTGGTGGTGGCGGCGGTGGGGTCAGCAATGGCAGGGGGGTGAGTGTCAGCAGTGGTAGGGGTAGGAGGGGTCAGCAGCGCCAGGGGGGGCTAAAATGTGCCCTCTCACTTCGGGCTCTGGACCCCCCCTCCCACTGAAGTCTGGCTACGCCCCTGGTTTATTCTATAAAGCTTACGCTCCTAAATTTGTGCTCATAAATTTAAGAGCGTAATTTATGCTCCTAAATGTATGTAGGAACATAGATTACGCTCGTAATTTAGGAACATAAACTTTGTAGAATATGGCCCTCAAATTTTATTCTATAATGGGCGCTCATTTTCGAGTGCTCATTCCGATTTTTTAGTGCCATTTACTGAATCTAGCCTAATTGTCTCATAATCAAGGTCAGAGTAACCTTCTTGTAGGTTCCAACCTCCTGTGTTTCAACTTTATGAAGAGGAACCTTTCCTGCCTACTTTAATCTCTTTTGAATATCGACCCCTGTTTTTTCCTTATCTACCTCTACAAGTATTTCCTCTTCATCTGGGGCAATTCTCAAAAGGAAAGGAAGTGTTAAGTAGTAGTAGTAGTAATAGTAGTAGATTTGACTGCTTTTCTGTGGTTACAGTCAGAGCGGTTTACATATTATATATAGACACTTCTTTTGTGCCTGGGGCGATAGAGGGTTAAGTGACTTGCACAAAATCACAAGGAGCTACAGTGGGAATCGAACCCAGTCCCCCAGACCATTGCACTAACCATTAGACTACTCCTCCACTCTAAAAACTAGGTTTTTGTATTAAATTTGTGCTAGCACTTAATCCCTGAAATTCTATATATCGTACCTTAATTTCCACGCAGAAATTGAAGCGTATTCTATAACAATGCGTGTACCTTAATTGGTTAACTAGCTATTCAGCGCTGTCAATTGAATGTTAACAAGCAACTATCAGCACTAATTGGCGTTAATTACAACTTATGCCATATGCGATTGACGTTAGGCGCTGTGCTTTATAAAATAGTGCGAGAGATGTGCACGCAAATTTTCAAGATTGCCAATTAACATCACTAATTGGTTGTCAGCACCCAATTATTGATGTTTCTGAGCTCAGTAATCACTTTATTTGCGTGTGCATATCAGGCGCATGCAGAAAGTTAGGCACGATATATAGAACCAGGGGATAGAATTTCACATATCAGCTCTAACTGCAGCATTTCATACTGTCAATCATTCTGTTTTGATGGATGGACAGTATGTGGATGAGGAAGTGTTTTTCTGCTTTTTTTCTTATAATAGACAGACAGCTCCCGTTATCTGTTTTATTAGGAGAATTTAAATTGGACTCCAAAACCTTGATGCAGGGAGTCCCATTGGACTCCTTACTTTCAACATCCCTTTTTGATATTTATCTTCTACCAGTGGTGGATATTATCCATAATTTTGGTCATCATTGTTTTATTTATGGCAATGATATGCAGATATATTTCCAACTGAAAAATCAGGAGACTGATAGAATAGACACAGTGAATAAATGTTTGGAGGCAGCAACAAGGTGGAAAAGATACAGTCCCCTAATGCAAACCATCGCACATGCACAAACTATTGGGAAAGAGCGCATAGCCAGTGTAGCTGAATGTAACTCACCTTGAGCTACTACTGAAAAAGGTGTGAGCAAAATTCAAATAAATAAATAAATAAATAAATAAAATCCTCTTAATGACACAGCACTCAAAAAGAAAATGAAAACTAACCGAAACAAAACAAAATGAACAGCGCTGCCAATGACATGGAAAATGAAAGAGGACAAAAAAATTGTATGCAAAAAGGAAGTGGAATTGTGGAGCCAAAGGATGGGATGGCAGTGTTGGTGGGAGTAGGGGCAGGAGCAACAGAGGGGGAGCTGGATTTGGGGGAGGGGCTGTCCTTTGCTCTGCTCCATGCTGACCCCCTCTCATTTTCTGTTTATGCTATTTTTTTTGTGCTTTCCCACTCGCTCTTCTGAGCAAGGACCGTCCTTAGTTATTAATTTGTACAGCGCTGCGTAACCCTAGTAGCGCTCTAGAAATGTTAAGTAGTAGTAGTAGTAGTCGTGGCAGGCTCAATGCAGCTTACATATTATATATGGCAATGGAGGATTAAGGCGCTTGCCCAGTCACAAGGAGCTACCTGTGCCTGAAGTGGGAATTGTACTCAGTTCCTCAGGACCAAAGTCCACCACCCTAACCACTAGGCCACTCCTCTTTAGTTCTCTCTGTCTTTTCAATTGATTTCTCCCTTCAGCACAATACACACAGCCTCCTCTGCTCCCTCCTTCACCTTCTCCCAGTGGAAAAATTACATGACACACTTCCTGCCCAGCTCTATTTCTGACCTCTGGAACGAGGCTGGATCCTGCTCATAAGTGTGGCAGGACTTGACAGAGACACAGGGAAGGGCTGAAGGCGCCCTGTGGGAACTAGTCTCAGTAGCCAGGAACCCCTCCTCCTCTGAGCTGAAAAAAAGACTTCAGTGTTCAGTCCCTGCCTGGGGTCAGACAGCCTCAGAACACAGCAGACTTTCCCTCTGTCTCCCTTCTCATCTCCTTCAAGGGCTCATTAGGGTCTGGATGAAATTTGACACCGCAGTAATTTAGCTATTGCAAGTGTAAAAATAAACTCTAGGGCTGTGTCTTTAGCCTATGGACCAATGAAAACAGGAAATCAAAGGGGAAAAAAACCCCCTTTTGTCACAATTCTGATCAGTTACGTGTACTAGACGGACACGGCGGAGAGATAATGTTAAACTGAATGGGGAGGGACGGAGGGAGGGGAGGAATCATCGCTAAGAAAGTTCAGTAGGTGAAAAAGGAGGCGTGAACAGATTTAAGCAGATACATCTGTTCTTCTGTAGTTAGGGAGTGATATAAGTGAATGCAATTTGTACCCGTGCCACTGCTTTGAAAGTGTCCTTTTGGAATTCAAGAGCCTGACGTGGCACCCCTACAGTAGGGCGTTTTGCCTCCAGGTTCAGGGGAAGCCTTCCTTCTCTCTAGGTGGCTCTTTCCCCGCAGGATGTGTGGTAGCATCAGCTTCATGGAGATGTTTTGAATTTTGGAGGCATGATGCATGCATTCCTTTGCGGTTATTTCACGCTGCTGCAGCCCGTTTCACTTCTGCCTGGAATGTACACCTGGGTGGCCAGAGCTGCATGGTGCTGCTGCATGAAAAGTTACTGGGGAAAAAAGAATTCAAAACATAAAACAAAAACATGTTCAGATATGCCTCCTTCCAATGACTTGCTTCTGACTGCCTGGCCCCTGTCACATCAGAAGTGACGGAAAAGTCAGAGAGCTATGGCATTGTACCAGGATCGGATGTGACCCAGATGCTCCTCTGCATTGCATTTAGTTCACAGCGGGGACGTAGCAAGACCTCACTGTTTGGGGGGGGGGGGGTCCGGAGACCAAAAGTGTGTGTGGGGGGGGGGGCACAGTTTGGCCCGCCTCCCTGCTGCAACCCCCGCCCCGCTACAACCCCACATACCTTGGCTGGTGGGGGTCCCCAGTCCCCGCCACCTGAAGCCTTTCTCCAGCGCTGTGCTCTGCGCATTGCCTGCCTTGCTTCCTCTCACGTCGTGTGCATGCATGACACCACGCATTTCAGTTTTACTAAAACCGGGCATTCACGCAGGCAATGTGCAGAGAACAGCACTGGAGAAAGGCTTCGGCTGGCGGGGGTTAGGGACCCTCACCAGCCAAACCAGGGGTCCTGGATGCAAAGCCCCCCGTAGTCATAGGAGCCAACTCTGTGGGTGCTTGAGCAACCCCAATATTTAGAAAATTCCTTGTATGTGTCCAGGGAGGGATTATTTCTATTGGGCTTAGCACCCCCCAATAATTTTGAAAAGTTGGCTCCTATGCCCGTAGTTAAGCCACTGGTTCACAGACACGCTGACTACATCTTTCACTTATGTTTCTTTTCTTTGTTTCATTTACTTCAAACCAAAGAAAACAGAAACTGGAACAAAAAAATGAAACAGAAAGCAAATAGAAAGGGCTGTCTGTGTGCTCCTCCACCCCAAGAAAGAAAGATCTTGGAAATTAAAAAAAGAAAAGAAAAAGCCCCCACCCAGATTACGTCCAGCCTCCTGGGATCCTCCTCACTCCAACTCTTAGGTAAAACCATAAGGCAGAAGGGAGCCTCAGTTACTCCTGCCCTGCTGACACCATAATGGAAATGGCACAGATGTAGCGTCTGCTGGCACTAGATCAAGGGGCCCTTTTACTAAGCCACTTAGGCACGTACGCATGTCCTACGTGCGTCAATTTTGAACTACTGTGTGGCCTGGGGGGTCATTTCATTTATTACACACGTCCACTAAGCGCAATGGAAAATTTCCAGCGAGCGGCGCTAATTGGGCGTTAATTGGCATTGTGCGTGCATAGACCATTACCGCCTGGTTAACATGTGAGACCTTAGCACTAGGTCAATGGGTGGCGATACAGTCTCAGGCCCAAAATTGGCGCCAATTTTTATTTTGCTGCACATCCATTTTCCGCCCTACCCCACAAAAAAAGGCCTTTTTTGCAGGCGTGCTGAAAAATGGACCTGTGCGCATCCAATACATGCATCTACACCAGCGCAGGCCATTTTTCAGTACACCTTAGTAAAAGGACCCCCCAAGAGCAGGATCATCAGGTGTATAAGGGGAGGAACTGCCAATAGTAAAAATAAAAATAATATTGCCTTTGAATAGGATCATGGGCAAGACCCCAAGCTGAGTGTATTTATCTCACACCTTTCCAGTGATAGTTCAAGGTGAGTTGCATTCAAGTACAGTACGTATTTTACCTCGACTCCTCCCTCTCCTTCTCTGCACATATTCAGCTGACTGCTAAAACCTGTCGTTTCTTTCTCTATAATATCAGCAAAATTCGCCCTTTCCTTTCTGAGCACACTACCAGAACCCTCATCCACGCTCTTATCACCTCTCGCTTAGACTATTGCAACTTGCTTCTCACAGGTCTCCCACTTAGCCATCTCTCTCCTCTTCAATCTGTTCAAAATTCTGCTGCACGACTACTATTCCGCCATTGTCGTTATGCTCATATTAGCCCTCTCCTCAAGTCACTTCACTGGCTTCCTATCCGTTTCCGCATACAGTTCAAACTCCTCTTATTGACCTATAAGTGCATTCACTCTGCAGCTCCTCAGTACCTCTCCACTCTCATCTCTCCCTACATTCCTCCCCGGGAACTCCGTTCAGTGAGTAAATCTCTCTTATCTGCACCCTTCTCCTCCACTGCTAACTCCAGACTCCGTTCCTTTTATCTTGCTGCACCATATGGAATAGACTTCCTGAGCCAGTACCTCAAGTTCCATCTCTGTCCGTCTTCAAATCTAAGCTAAAAGCCCACCTTTTTGATGCTGCTTTTAACTCCTAACCCTTATTCACTTGTTCAGAACCCTTATTTTACCATCCTCACTTTAATATTCCCTTATCTCTTATTGTCCTGTTTGTCTGTCCTAATTAGATTGTAAGCTCTGTCGAGCAGGGACTGTCTCTTCATGTTCACGTGTACAGCGCTGCATACGTCTAGTAGCACTATAGAAATGATAAGTAGCAGTAGTAGTAGTATTACAGCATACAAGCATACAGTACAAACAAAAAAGCAACACTGGGCCTTCAAGAAAGAGATAATAGCCGTCCTTTATTGTGAAAATAGCAGCCAAGAAAAAACCCTGGATATTCAATGCCCGGTCACCAGAAATGGCCCAGCATGCTCAGTGCCAACCGTAGGACTTAGCCGGCCTGCCTCCCATGGACTGAATATCGTTCCCATTATTTCTATATGATCAGTATTTTAATGTCTCCAAAGGGCTGAAGTGCGTAACACATGTTTAATGTACGAAAACAGGCTACTGCATTAACATGTTAAAGTGTTGTGTGGTCTTTTCCCTGTTATCGTACACTAAACTGTACGTTAATAATTTTGTAAAAATATTTTGGGGAGGAAGCGTGGCATGGGCGGGGATGGGTACGTTTGCCTTAACCAGCTAGCGAGTGATGATTAGCACACGGTAACTGCTTAACAAAGCAGCACTTTAGGAGGTGCTAAGAACTAGATTCTAAATATGGCGCCTGAAAAATCATTGCCGAAAAATATTTCCGTCTAGACGTATTCTGTAAATAGCGCCTAGATTTAGGTGCAGTTTATAGAATACACCTAGTGGGTTTATAGAATATGCTTAGCAGCCATGCTTGCGCCTAACTCTAGGTGTATCCATTTACGCCACGTAAAACTTGGTGTAAATACCGGCACCTAAGTTAGATGCGGAGCAGGTGTATAACCCTGTGCATAGTTTTTTGCAATGCCTACGGCCTGCCAATTCCACGTCCGTGGCTGAGCCCTCTTTTTGGCAGCGCGCACTAGAATTTACATGCACCACTTTACAGAATACAAAATACCCTAGTGTACCTGAATGTAACTCACCCTGGGCTACTACTGAAAAGGTGTGAGCAAAATCCAAATAAATAAAATAAAATACGCCTAGCAAGTTGTACAGGTAATTTCTAATGAATGCCAATTAGTGTCAATAATTGCTTGTTAAGTAATTAATTTGCACACGCAAATCCATATGACCAGATTTGCACATGCAATTTCAGTCGCACTATATAGAATCCGGGGCTAAGAGCTCCTGCATCACCTTTTTGCAGGTTTAGCATGCTAATGGCAATATTGCTGCATGACCTGCAAAACACAAAAAGGAAAAGGCCCTAAAAATAGGAAACATTAAAGTTGGAGGTAGCGTGTAGGAAATTCTTACGTTAAGCTGTGTTACCTGCAAATAAAATACCTTATTGTAACAGTACTCTGTTCTTCTCTTACCATTTATGACGATTGTCATTGTGGCATAATGTAAGCCACATTGAGCCTGCAAAGAGTAAATGCAGCAAATAAATAAATAAATAAATAAATTTAGCGCATTTTCTTAAAAGGGCCCCTATGTTTGTACTTGTGGACTTAGGCAAGTTACATAAAACTCCATTGCCTCATGGAATGTCAGTGAGATTGGAACGCTGGGCTTTCTGGTTCACAACCTGTTACTCTAGCCACTAGATCAATTCCTAATACAGAAAGGATGGAGGAAAGTTACCAAAGGGAGGGAATACAAAATCTACAGGACACCTGATTTATTAAGGTATTTATTTCTCTCAGACACTGACTGAAATTTTCTTTAGTAAATTAAGCCCATAGAGGACAATTCTACACGTGGGTGTTTCCTTTAGGCACCCCGATGCCACGTGAAGACAGCCTATTCTATAACGGCATGTGGGCCCTCAGATTCCATTACAGATACTAGTGTAACTCAGCATTGGCTAGCCTTACATTTCTACGCCTGCAGTCACACCAGCCATAGACCTGGAATAACTACAGGTGTCAAACGTGGCAATGGCACATGTGGCTCACAGTATTCTGTGAATTGTGCATATAAGTGGCAACACCACCCATGCCACTTCCATGCTACATCCATGTACATAAGTATTGCCATACTGGGACAGACCAAAGGTCCATCAAGCCCAGCATCCTGTTTCCAACAGTGGCCAATCCAGGTCACAAATACCTTGCAAGATCCCAAAAAAGTACAAAACATTTTATACTGCTTATCCCAGAATTATTGGATTTTCCCCAAGTCCATTTAATAATGGTCTATGGACTTTTCCTTTAGGAAGCCATCCAAACCTTTTTTAAACCCTGCTAAGTTAACCACCTTTACCACATTCTCTGGCATCGAATTCCAGAGTTTAATTACATGTTGAGTGAAGAAACATTTTCTCCAGTTCGTTTTAAATTTACTACTTTGTAGCTTCATCGCATGCCCCCTAGTCCTAGTATTTTTGGAAAGCGTAAACAGATGCTTCACGTCTACCCTTTCAACTCCACTCATTATTTTATAGACCTCTATTATATCTCCCCTTAGTCGCCTTTTCTCCAAGCTGAAGAGCCCTAGCCACTTTAGCCTTTCCTCATAGGGAAGTCGTCCCATCCCCTTTATCATTTTCGTAGCCCTTCTCTGCACCTTTTCTAATTCCACTATTGGGCTTATTTACGAAAGAGAAGGACGCCCATCTTTCGACACAAATCATAAGATGGACGTCCTTCTCACAGGGTCGTCCAAATCAGTATAATCGAAAGCCGATTTTGGACGTCCCCAACTGCTTTCTGTCGCAGGGACAGCCAAAGTTCACGGGGGCGTGTCTTAGGTGTAGTGAAGGTGGGACTTGGGCGTGCCTAACACTTCGACATCCTCAACCCATAATCGAAAGAAACAAGGACATCCCTGACGAACACTTGGACGACTTTACCTGGTCGTGTTTTTCTTTGACCAAGCCACAAAAAGGTGCCTGAACTGACCAGATGACCACCAGAGAGAATCAGGAATGACCTCCCCTTACTCCCCCAGTGGTCACTAACCCCCTCCCACCCTCAAAAAACATCTTTAAAAATATGTTCTGCCAGCCTTTATGCCAGCCTCAGATGTCATACTCAGCTCCATCACAGCAGTATGCAGGTCCCTGGAGCAGTTTTAGTGGGTGCAGTGCACTTCAGGCAGGCAGACCCAGCCCCATCCCCACCCACCTGTTACGATTGTGGAGGAAACAGCGAGCCATCCAAAACCCACCACAAACCCACTGTACCCACATCTAGATTCCCCTCTTTACCCGTAAAGGCTATGGTAGTGGTGTATAGTTGTGGGTAGTGGGGTTTCATTTTGGGGGGGGGGGGGTTGGGGGGCTCAGCACACACAGTAAGGGAGCTATGTACCTGGGAGCAATTTATGATGTCCACTGCAGTGCCCCCTAGGGTGCACGGTTGGTGTCCTGGCATGTCAGGGGGACTAGTGGACTAGAAATGCTGGCTTTTCCCACTACCAAATGGCTTGCATTTGGTCGTTTCTGAGATGGACGTCCTTGGTTTTGATTATCGCCGAAAATCAGAAACGACCAAGTCTAGGGATGACTAAGTTTCAGGATTTGGACGTCCCTGACTGTATTATCAAAGCAAAAGATAGACGTCCATCTTGTTTCAAAAATACGGGTTTCCCTGCCCCTGGATCGGGACGTTCTGCGAGGACGTCCAAATCAAAACGAGGACGTCCCTTTCGATTATGCCCCTCCACATCTTTTTTGAGACGTGGCGACCAGATTTGTGAACGATCTCTTGCATTTACATTGTATGGGGGTCATTCTATAAAGGTCAGCTAAAGTTAGGCGACGGGATGATGCTCACTAATGCAAGAATTCTATAAATGTATAAGTCTGGTGAAGTCCTATTTGGACTACTGCGAGCAATTCTGGAGACCACACCTATGAAATGATATAAACAAGATGGAGTCAGTCCAGAGGGCGGCTACCAAATTGGTAAATGGTCTCTGTCATAAAACATATAGGGACAGGCTTATGGACCTCAACATGTATACACTGGGAGAGAGGGGATATGATAGAGATGTTTAAATACCTCAGCGGCGTTAATGTACAGGAGGTGAGCCTTTTCCAAATGAAGGAAAACTCCGGAATGAGAGGGCATAGGATAAAGTTAAGAGGAAGTAGGCTTAGGAGGAATCTAAGAAAATACTATTTCACAGAAAGGGTGGTGGATGCGTGGAATGGCCTCCCAGAGGAGGTCATGGAGACGAGGACTGTGTCGGAATTTAAGAAAGCGTGGGACAGGCACATGGGATCCTTTAGGAAAAGGAGGAGCTAGTGGTCACTGAGGAAGGGCAGACTGGATGGGCCACTTGGCCTTTATCTGCCATCATGACTCTATGTTTCTATGGTGCAAAAAGTTAAGTGCAACTTCCGTACCCAAATATCAGTGCAGAAATGCATTCCAATAGATGCAAGGCACCAAAACGGCAGATCAGTGCAGAAATACACTCATACGCCCAATTATAGGATAGCGCTTATGTGTATCTTCCTGCAACTGCAAAAGGGGCATTCTCATGGGAGGGATATGGGCGGGTCAGGGGAATTCCAGAAAATTGCATACAGCATTATAGAATGCCGTAGCTGCGCACCAGGATTTACAAGGAGTAGGGTCGGTGATGACACTATAGGCAGGGCAGCTGAGGAAACTGGTGGCCTGTGACATGATGATCTTTGTCTGCTGACTGTTGTGTCATATGATGCTGATCTTTTGGTCTAGTGATATCAATTACAGAAAATGCATTTGATTTTTGACAGAGTAAAGAGAGGGATTCCCATGAGTCAGCTGAGCTTTCTGAGCTGAGAGTCTTAGGACAGACTCCCACACGCAATCAGGAACTTCCACTTTTACATGCTGACTTCTGACTGGTTCCTAAATGAAGTATCTTTCTTTTTCCTTTGCACAAGCTTTTCCTCTTCAGTTATTTATTTGTTGAGATATCTTGTCCCGTCTAACCATTTCAAGAAATTAAACCTCAGAGCAAAATTTGCACTGTTTCAAGCTGGTGCAAACTTTCACCTTATTAACACACTGAGGATCGCTCCTGCCCGTGCAAATTCCAATCTCAAAATGGCTGCCACAACTTCCAGCGGCAGTCTCATGAGAATGCTGCTGGAAGTCCCAGAAGCCATTTTGAGCACGAGTCAGCCTTAGGCAACAGCAAGCGGGGATAGCTCCTGCCCCCACGAGCCACTGACACAGTAGGCCCAGGAGGGAGCTGCCACTGAGAAGGGGGTGCCCAGGAGGATTGTTATTTTTGGTTGGGGGAGGATGTAGAGTCTGTTCGGGGGCAGGGCCAATTTCAGTTTTGGTTTTGGCCGAAACTGAGTAGCCAATTTCAGTTACAGATTCGGGTTTTTTTCAGGATCTAACAGGAAGAATGACATTTTAAAAAGAGAGGGTGATTGGCTTACGCACTGACAGGAAAGGTGACATTTTTAAACAAAAGTGAGCAGTGATTGGTTCACACACCGACCGGAAAAGTGACATTAAAAAAAATGCTGCCAAGTCTACATCCCCTCCCATCCCCCCTCTGCCAATTGCTTTCTCTATTGGCTTTGTCCCTGATGTCTGCTGACGCTCCTCCTCCCTAGACCCAAATCCATTCCCCCCCCCCCATCCCAACTGCCCTGGGAAGGCAGAGCTGGAGAAGGATCTGAACAGATGAGGGAAGGGAGAAATGGAACATAAGGGAAAGGGAGAGGGCAAGAACAGGAGAGACATGAATCCATAGGCAGAAAGAAGGGAGGAAGACCTGACAGTAAAGAAAGAGTTATAGTTGTGAGACATGAATAGAAAACAGAGAGGAAACGTGGAGGGGGAGAAAGAGTTGGGCAGAAGCTAAGGGGAGGCGACCAACAGAGATGCATTTGAGAGAATGGAAGATGGAGAGACACCTGAGAGAGATGATAGAGGAGACAAAGAAGAACTTGGAGGCAGGAGCAAAGAGAAATGGGAGGAACCTGATGGGGGAAAGAGGAGTGAGAGACCAAGAAAACATAGGTGGAACTTAAGGGAAGAGGAGAGTTGAGGAGGGAGCAAAAGGCGGGAGATGATGCATCACAACCTTGTTAAAATCTTTTACTTTTCCATGTATGATCAGATTGAAAATCAGGATATTTGTGCAATAATGGGAGATGGGAGAGTGTCTCATAAAAAGAGGTCTGATCAGCATACTGCAGTAAATAGGGAATGAAACTATATTAACAAACGGGATACTGGAACATGTAATTAAGAAGAATGATTGTGTGTGAAAACAATGCTCACCATTCTGCTTCCTTGTCATTTCCTCTTTTCAGGAAGGTTTCCTCACTCCTCTTTTCCTCCAGGGATTTCTAGGCTTAGGCCCTCTCTCGTCTTCTTCCTCCTCTTCCAAAGGACCATTTCTCCACGAAGCTGAAAGTGCCCCATATATAGTCATCTGATATGGTAACACTGAGCTCTTTAAAATGCATCAAGCCTGCCAGCAGAGCTGTGTGTCAGCTATGACACAATCAGGCTGGTCTGACGTAAGTCGGTCTAGGGCATCAGCTAAAGGAAGTTAAATGTGATCTCCTGGAAATGACAAGCTAGATACAAGTTTTTTTCAAGGAAATGCATCCATCAACATTTCAAAGAAAGTAAAAGGATTATGGGCCGATGATCAGAAGCAAAAGCAGGTGCTAGAGGCTATTAGCGCCATACTAGCGCCTGCGTTTGCTACCGCCCCATGATCAAAGCCCCCGAGCGCATTAAACAACATGCTCACGGGCTCCGAATGCAACTAGCATGCCTGGATTGGCCGCTGTTGTGGACAGGATGCTGGGCTCGATGGACCCTTGGTCTTTTCCCAGAGTGGCATTACTTATGTACTTATGTTTGTAAATCATGGCTCTTAGCGCAAGTAGCATGCAAATACATGCTAAATATATTCCTTCCCAATGATCAGAGCCTTGTCCAGCATGTATTTGCATGCTAGCAGGCCCCCCATTCCCCCCAATACAGCCCCCCCACAGGAGCAGAAACCCCGACACCTCCACCCCGAGCCAGCTACACGAGGCTGGAGGTCCGGTGGCCCTCCAGTCCTCCCTAACCCTTCTCTGACTCATGTTCAGAGGAGACTGGAGATATGGTGGGTGTTCAGCCCCCCTAACCCCCTCTAGTATCCCTCCCAAAAAAGCCCTGGTGGCCCAGTGAGTCGCAAATCAAGCCCCCCAACCTGGTGGCCTAGTGGCCATCTTCCCCGCCATCCATACCTTTGTTGGAGAAGGGATGCGTTGGGCAGGGCTCCTCCTCCTCCAACAAAGGTACGGGGAGCAGGGAAGAGGGCCACTAGACCACCAGGTTGGGGAGGCTTGATTTGCGGCCCACTTGGCCATGAGGGCTTTTTTAAGGGTGATGCAAGGGGGGGGGGAGTTAGGAGGCTTGAGATCCACTGGATCTCCAGCCCCCCGTGAATTTGTGTTGGGGAGGATGGGGGGACTGGAGGTCGTTGGCTTGGGGTGGGCATTCGATGGGTGCACTAGGTCACCAGGGCCATGCTGTTTGGGGTCTGTTGGTCCCATGGACCTCACACAGGTCTGGGCTTTTGACTGCCCAGACCTGTCAAACAAGTGCACTCAGGCACAATCCTCCCACACTTTACTCTATGATCAGAGATAATAGCGCGCATAAATTTGCATGCTATCATCTCTGATCATAGGGGCGGTAAAGCCCTGTGCTGTTCCAGTGCAATTTTTAGAGCTCTGTTTGGAACAGCACAGGGCTTTCGATCATCTGCATATATTAGGTAGGCTGTGACTACTTTTACTTACCTCCCTCAGGTGATGTGACCACAGAGAGAGAGAGAGACAACGGGGGAACTGTGGGTGGCACTGTTTTAAGGCAGGCAGAGAGAGAAGCAGCAGTAGAGTGTGAAAAAAATATCAAAAACTCCCTGAAATGAACAGAACTGTTGATAGTTTAGTGTTTCATGTGTGTGTGTGTGGGGGGGGGGGGGTTCACATACATTGTTTTTTTATATTTTTTTTGCAAGAATTTCACTCTTCACAAGTAGTAACATTTCATGCTTAATCCACGGAAAGTGAAATTTTGCTAACATTTTGAATTAATAAGCTTCTGTGATGCAGTATCAAGCAGGGCAGCTCAATAATTCAGAACTCAGCAACATTTGCTCTGAAAGACACCCTCACAAGCCAGTTTTCATTAAAAAAAACCCAAAAAACTAACTGCTCCTATGAACTACACCAGTAATCTATTTTTTTGGCCAGGTAACTTAACTTAACTTCCCACAAACTGATTTGCATCTGTAGCAAACTTTCCCTGAAATGGGCCATTATTTCACAGGGAAGCTCATAGGTTAGTACCTTGGCCCATAAGATGGGAAAAGATCCACAAGAAAGCTGTGGGAAAAAGATTTGAGCCCGCCTGGGGTTTTTTTTCCCGGAATAAGATGTACAAATGTATTTTCACCACTGATAAGATTATGGAGTTGGCAATTTCTGAATCGGATAGTTTCCAATATTTCAAATGTGATGATGTAATAGTGGAATCTATAATCCGCTGAAAAAATCAGAAATTCAACCTGTTTTCTTGGAGGCAGCTTTAAAATAGCTACAACTCAGGGATCAAGCGGTACCATGCAAGAGAGCAGGCGCTGAACCATGGAACTTCTGCACTTCCCCTCTGCTTTTAACCCTCACAGCAGCTACAAAGTCTTAATTTATGATAATACTGATTACCTGGTGTGTGCTAATTTGAGCAGTTTGGCTTTGGTAACAAGATTTATCAAATGGCTGCAAAACTGCAGTTATAACAAAGAAACTATCAAACACATCACTCCAATATAGTGTCACACTGGGGATTCAGATCTGAAGGATAAAATATATTAAATTTTAAAAAATAGCCTCAGTGTAACAGGGATCCTGACTTTTATGCTCCACTGTAAATATTACCATCACAGGCTTCCACCACCTTCCGAGAAAAAAAAACACAGAGAAAAACTCCCAGAATATTTCAAAAATTGTAAAGAAGTGGGAGAAAAGTCTGTGTTTAAAAAAAACAGAAGGGAAGGTAACACAATTTAACACAACACAATACAGATCCAAATACCCACAACACTAAATCTCACTATGAATATAAATCACCCAAATAGACACTAAATAGCAATCCCTCTCTAGACTAAAATCCTCATTCAAAGAAGCCTTCCTACAAGTAAAGAAAACTCAAAATAGAGCAAAAAACTCTTATAACATTACTAGAATTGCTTAAACTTCCATCCTTACTAATGAATGGATTCTAATTCTAACAAAAAGTAAACTTTACTTAGCTCAGAACATCCAAATTGTCCTGACAGAAGTACAGCCTCATAGGATTTTCACAGTCTGTGGGGTTTCTCCAAAATTAAAGTGTCCAATTTATATTATCCTTCTGGCAAAAATGTCCAATTTCCTTGTTTCTCGACAGTAGGAAATCCTTCTGTTTCGCTATCTTCATCAGGAGAAATACATAGCAGTGCATAAAAACTGCTTTACAAATTATCCATAGCAAAACTGCAGTGCCAAGGACACAAAAGAAAGAAGAGCAAGACCCCTTAGAACAAGATGGCAGATGCAGTGTCCCCTCTGTGTGCTCAGCCTGGATAGTAGAAATTACCACTGAGATGATGGCGGTGGTGGAAGAGGTGCTAGATAAGAAATTTTAAGCTGTTTTTGATAGAGCAGAAGCAGCAAATGACGGACTAGAAAGTTATGGTCTGGAATTCAATCAGCTTCAATAGCAGGTCAGCGACACAGAGGACAAGATGGAGCAGGAGGATAAGCAATGTGATTCTGTACTTAAACAGCTGTCTGATTTGGAAAATAAGCTCGACAACCTGGAAAACCATTCCTGGAGGAACAATCTTAGACTGATCGGACTTCCAGAGTCACTAAAAGACAATGAATTGGTGAGCTTCCTGGAAATGTGACTGGTAAAGTCCCTGCCGCTGGGAGCACACTTAGGCCTGTTGTGGGTGGAGAGGGCTCACAGGGTAGGCCCACCAAGTCAAGATGGCACTAGACCTTATGCCATGAGCCTTACACTCGGGACAATCATTGACCTATGATGTTCGCCGTATACTCTGTTTTCAAGATGATTCATCCTACGTGGTAATGGCCAGGAAGGCTTTTGCACCCATTTGTTTGAGAAGAAGATAATGTTTTCATTATTTTATCCTGCAAAGTTGTAAGTGCATCATGAGGACTCCAACAGAACTTTTGAGGATGTGAGGTTGGCCAAAGATTTTATAAACTCGCTGAGTTCCAGCCAAGTGGATCGTGTGTCATGAGGAATAAGCATTGACATATCTTGGTGGAGAAATCTAATTTACTGCTTGGTGACTTGCAGCATTTCTAGTTGCATTGGAGATTCTGGTCATTCTCTTTTGGTGCTTTAATGGAGTGAGAACACCGACTGGTATATTTATTGTGTTTAATTAGCTGAGATATATTAGGTTACACCATCGTGTTTTCTCCTCATATTAAATCCACTGGATATGATTCTAATATACTTTTATACAGGGCTAACGAGTTACCTATAATTTGCTTCTGTTTCTTAAGTGTCATCTGGATTTCCTCTTGATGTAGGGAGGAAGGGGTTCTTCCTCAATTATCTGGAAAGGGAAGTTGGATTCTGCCAAATATTAGAATTGATATGTTTGATTCTTTTCAATACACACGACTCTGAGTACATAATTTTGTTTATAAACCCGTGAATGGCTGAAACATAAAGACTTATGTGAACCATGTAACAATTGAAGATTGAAGATATTTCTCTTCTATTGTGCTCATGGAGTCATTTTTGTAGTTTTGGATAGCTCTGTTCAGACTGTGGTTTTAATTTGTTTCTTTTTACTGTGGCTAAACAGTCAGCAGGTGCCAATTTCGGTACTGATATTGTTTTCTTATTGGACCATATCAGGTTATTTTGATATCTGTGTGTTCTCTCTTCTTCAGTCAATGAGGGTTGTACCTGTTTGTTAATGAGTTAAACTGTAAATTAAGGGGGGAAGGGTACTATAAATGGGGCTGGTTCACTTAGCGAGCCTTTCTTGAGGGGAAAAGTTTGGGAGTTGGAAGCTGAACCAGAGTAAGGCAGGACAGGGGATTGATTAGGGTGGGCTTAGTCATACTTAAAATTTCTTGCTGTTCTTTGGAAATGATAGAGTTGAATAGAATATATAGACTGGAATTCTTAAGATATGAAGAATAAGGCTTAGACTATTCAGCATTGGTTTTAAGGAGGAGGGTGCAGGATAGGACACCTACCCCTCTTATTTCTTTATTTTCAGATCTCACTCATTTATTCCACAGGATTCTTTAGAAAATGGTTAAAAACATGTCTTGGAATCTAGGAGGGATTTCCTCACCCATTAAAAGTAGTAAAATATTGCAAGTCTTAAATCAACATAAAGTTCAAATGGCATTAGACTCATGGGAACATCAAAAATTATTTATTTATTTGTTACATTTGTATCCCACATTTTCCCACCTATTTGCAGGCTCAATGTGGCTTACATAGTACCGTAAAGGTGTTTGCCAAGTCCGGTAGAGAAACAGATACATGGTGATGTTGTGGTCGATTAAGGTTCAGGCACAATGGGGATCGAAGAGAGGAGAGGTTATATAGTGTCCATTACGAGCTTTGGTTTTCCTGTGTTGCAGAGTGTAGGCATTTATGTTGGGTCGGTAGGGTATGCCTTTTTGAACTGCTTGGTTTTTAGTGATTTCCTGAAGTTTAGATGATCGTAGGTTGTTTTCACAGCTGCTTATAGAGGAGAAGCTGGATGCTTAGGTTGCTTTGTATTTGAGTCCTTTGCGGTTTGAGTAGTGGAGGTTTAGATATGTCACTGGTGGGTAGTAGACCAAGTGGAGGGACCAACGAAGAACAGGAAAGCTAGGGTTATCATCCTTTTTTTTTTGGAAAGGGTTGATACTGGAGAACTATAAGAGCACCGTGGATCCACAGGGCAGATACATCATAGTACATATTGCTGTGAATCACCAACCCATGCCACTAGTAAATATTTATGTCCCAAATCAGTATGACAAGTTCTTTTTAAAAACAATTTTAGGTCATTTACAGATATTTCAGGAAGTACCCTACCCATAATCAAGGGAAGAGACTTTAATAGAGTTTTTGACCCACTTCTGGATAGGTCTTGACCATCAGTAGTATCCTCAGTTGATTATGCTAAGGGTGTTCCTTTATAATGTGACACATGCCAATTTCTTCACCCCACCAGCAGAGATTTTACTCACCTTTCCAGAGCATATGTTTCCTAATCTAGAATAGATTTTATTTTGTTCTCTTCCTCAGTAGCCCCCTATTTGCAGACAGCTGAGGTACATCCACTGTGTGTCTCTGCCCATGCTTTGCTTTGGGTGGAGATAGAGGGAGACAAGCAAGATACGTTTCCCTGGGGACTTATATTTTGACCCTAAATTTCATGAATACCTCCTATGAAAGTGCAAGGATTACACATATTACAATAAAGATTATTGCAATAAACCAATACTATTCTGGGAAGCAGCTAAGGCTGTTTTAAGGGACAATATGATCTCATATTCTTCCCATAAGAAAAAAATCTTGTGAGGTTGAATTTTAAAAAATGGGAGAAGCAAGTTAGAAGAGACAGACAAATTTATGGCTTAAACCCCAACGGAATGGCTTTCCAGGCTACCCTTAATCAGTTAATACATGCTTGGGTTAAAAAATCTACCATGTACTTATTGATATCAGTTATTTAAACATGCTAACAAATCTGGAACTTTGTTGCTCACCTAATTGCAAAAAACCTGGGCCCTTGTAGAGTATTTCAATAAAAGGATGCTAGGGGTTATCTGATTAGAACAGTGGAAGGCATGTGCAAAATATTCAAGGAGTTTTTTTTACCAGAATGTATGCCCCTCCTGTGAATATGGGATTAGACAGCACCATGTATCTCTCTGGTCTAAATTACCTAAACTTGATGATTCTCAGAGAATTCTTCTTAATGCCCCTCTAATGGAGGAAGAGATGCAATATGTTATCAAACAAAGTCCCTTTTATACAATATCTGGGGTGGATGGTCTCACCTCTGGATTTTATAATGTCCTGAAATGACTAATTGTTTGACAACAGTGTTTAACTCTTTTATAGCTACAGGGAAAATGCCATCCTCTTTATGTAAGACTGTAATAGTGGTCTCGTTGAATCCAGGTAAAGATCCACAATTGGCAGATTCATACAGACCAATATCACTTATCAACTATGTGGCTAAAGTTTTTGCCAAAATACTGACTAATAGGTTGGCCCAAATATTACCCCACATTTTGGTTGAGCCTCACGTGGCCAAAAACTTGTGACAAATAATAGCTTCTCTTGAGAAGGTGAGGCTTGGTTCAATGCCTTCTCTGCTTATCAGTTTTGATGCAGGAGAAGGCATTCAATAAAGTTAACTGGAAGTTTATGTATGAACATATGATCTTACAGGGTCCTTTATGTCAGCGGTCCAGACCTTATATTATTTCTTGATAGCTGAGATAGGGATCAATGGGGCATCCTCTAGTCTTTTGAAGTAGCAAGAGGTACAAGACAAGGGTGCCCCCTCTTGCCCCTTCTTTTTGTCCTTATTCTGGATCCCTTAATTAGAGACATCTTAGGCAACCCGAAGGTCCGGGGTATATAGATTGGGGAGGAAATCTTCAAGATATCTACTTTTGCAGATGACCTGGTTTACGTAGAGGGGCATAATCGAAAGGGACGCCCACGTTTTTCTGAGCACGTTCTTGCAGGACGTCCCCGTGAAGGGGCAGGGAAACCTGTATTATCAAAACAAGATGGACGTCCATCTTTTGTTTTGATAAATCTGGAAAGTTAGGTCGACCTTAGAGATGGTCGTCCTTAGACTTGGTCGTTTCTGATTTTCAGCGATAATGGAAACTGAGGACGCCCATCTCAGAAACGACCAAATCCAAGCCCTTTGGTCATGGGAGGAGGCAGCATTCGTAGTGTACTGGTCCCACTGACATGCCAGGACACCAACCAGGCACCCTAGGGGTCACTGCAGTGAACTTCAGAAATTGCTCCCAGGTGCATAGCTCCCTTACCATGTGTGCTGAGCCCCCCAAAACCCACTATCCACAACTGTACACCACTACCATAGCCCTTATGGGTGAAGGGGGCACCTAGATGTGGGTACAGTGGGTTTCTGGTGGGTTATGGAGGGCTCACATTTACCACCAAAAGTGTAGGTGGGGGGATGGGCCTGAGTCTGCCTGTCTGAAGTGCACTGCACCCACTAAAACAGCTCCAGGGACCTGCATACTGCTGCGATGGACCTGAGTATGACATTTGAGACTGGCATAGAGGGTGACAAAAATATATTTAAAGAATTTTTTTGAGGGTGGGAGGGGGTTAGTGACCACGGGGGGAGTAAGGGGAGGTCATCCCTGATTCCCTCCGGTGGTCATGTGGCCAGTTCGGGCACCTTCTAATGGCTTGGTTGTAACAAAAAAAGGACCAAGTAAAGTTGTCCAAGTGCTCGTCAGGGACGCCCTTCTTTTTTCGATTATGGGTCGAGGACGCCCATGGGTTAGGCACACCCAAGTCCCGTCTTCGCTACACCTCCAACACGCCCCCGGGAACTTTGGTCATCCCCACGACGGAAAGCAGTTGGGGATGCCCAAAATCGGTTTTCGATTATGCTGATTTGGGCGACCCTGTGAGAAAGACACCTATCTTGCGATTTGTGTCGAAAGATGGGCGTGCTTCTCTTTCAAAAATAAGCCTGTTAGTGGACCCAAAACGGTCTTTACCAACGTTATTGGAAAATATCACGGAGTTTGGAGATTTCTCCGGTTTTAAATTAAATATCTGTAAGTCAAATCTCCTGGACAAATACTCCCCAGAGGAGGGGTTGGAAGAGTCAAGGATGTCCGTTGAAACAAACCCAGGAATTCTTTACACACTTGGGTATACAATTATGCGTTGATACTTCCAGACTGTACCAGATCAGTATTACAAAATTGTTAACTATTGCTAAAAGCCTCCTACTGCAGTGGTCGGCACTTCCTTTGGCCTTAATGGGGAGGATTAGTTTATTCACTATTATTATTTTCCCTAAATGGCTGTACTTCTTACACTTCCCTTGTATCTGAAACAAAAAGATATCAAAAATCTTTATAGAACAGTGTCTTCCTTCTGTTGGGGAGAGAAGAAATAAAAAATAAAGTTATCCAGTTTAATAGGTAGTTGGAAGGGGTGGTTTGGGTATCTCAGATACTAACCTCGCTAGGCAATTGGCTTTTGCAATACAGAGGACTATAATCTGGGGCAGATGGAAAAAGTATTAAGTCTCTCCTGGTACCTAAATTACATTTTACATGTCAAAACCAAGTCACTTCCAGATTATTTACATTCTGGTTCTATAGTACAGCCACTCAGAACATTGTGGAGAGATATGGCTAGATTCTGGGCCTTCGACCCAAGCTGTGGTAATTTATTATCTTTACATGGGAATGCAGATTTCCAGCCAGGTTTGGATAATCCTCAGATGGCCAGATGGATAGACCAAGGTCTTGTATTACTTAAATATTTTTTATTACCAGATGGAAAAATGCAAGACCACTTAGTTTTGTTAGGAACGAATCCAGATTTGGCAGATAGGTTTGCATACCAACAAATGTCACATTACATTCAATCCCTAAATAGTTTTTTTTTAATTAAGTATTGATGTGGTTTCTAAATTTCAAGAGGTATTTGATATGCCCTCTGAGGATTCAATCTCTATTTCTATATTGCATGAAAAATTTACTAGCTTGCAGACCCCAGCGAGACTTATCTGTTCTGGCTGCTCATTGGAGTGAAGACTTACACCATCTTGTAGGATCCAAAGATTAGTTAGAATTAATTATTGAGATTAATTAGAATCATACCTTCCTGGGCGCAGAATTACAAGTGTTCCAGTTTAGGGTTCTTTTAAGATCTTACATTTCCCAGTCCAGTTTATATTGGATGCAAAGAATAGAGTCATTGATATGTTTGAAATGCTCTAGAGACACCAATACTTTTTTTTCATGCTTTTGGGGGATGTGTGAAGATGCGTCCCTTTTGGAGGACCCTAACAAGATATTTAGAATATATACATCAGCAAAACATTACATTTACTCCTGGGGGTATCCTTTTGGGTCAGGCCTGTATAGTGGGATTAAGAGAAAGGGATAGCCGAGTTTGGGTACTAAAGGCTTGTATTTTGGGAAAAAAGTTTATATAATAGACACAAGAGGATGTCCCTTTGCATTGGCACTGGCATAACAAGGTACATGAACTACTTTTAATGGACCGCAACAGAACCGTTTTTATTCCATACAAGCAAAAGCACCCGTTTCGGAACAAATGAAACGGGCCCTAGGAAGGCTATCATCTAAGCGTTTTCTCGTCTCTCTTCCCTGCCCTCCCCTCCATGTCCAGCGATTCTCCCCTCTCCTCCCCTCCATGTCCAGCGATTCTCCCCTCCCCTCCTCTGCCATCCCATCCCATCCATGTCAAGCGATTCTCCTCTCCACTCCACTCCCATCCATACCTCAGGTTGCAGCGGCAGCAGGCTCGGCTCGGCTCACGTCACCTCCAGCCTTCCCTTGCTTTCCCTCTCAGTGTCCCGCCCTCCTCTGATGTCATTTTGTCTTTCCGCGAGGGCGGGACACTGAGAGGGAAGGGAACGCTGGAGGCAAGCTGACGTAAGCTCATTAGCATACTACTACTACTACTATTTAGCATTTCTATAGCGCTACAAGGCGTACGCAGCGCTGCACAAACATACGGTTACAAACCCAGCCAGCCATCCAGGGAGGCAGATTGACCAATTATTATATGGAGATGGAAGGCTTATATTCAGTCTTTGGCTCCAAAGGTGAAAAGTCATATACTAAATCAACTAGGCGTTTCCATTCTTATATAATAAGACATGCTTGTCGGGTTAACTCCAGTCTTATGCTGGGGTTTACTAAGCTGCTAGTGTGGCTGGCTGTGAGCTAGTGCCGACACAGCCCATTCACTGTGGCTTAATACACAGACCTCTTAGTGTAATTATGTATTGAACAACCCTTTAGGGGAACAAAAAAAAGGGGGGGATTGGGAGGAGATGGGGAGGTTGTTAGGATGTTTAATGGAGAAGGCTTGTGGGTATTAGCCTAGGGAGCTGTATGAGCCAAAACTCCCTAGTCATATTGAGTGTGGAACTGCAGGAAAATGTTTGTTGATCTTTCGTTCTCGATTCCATTGAAGCCAGTCCTTGAGGAGAATGAGGGGGATTGAAATTTGGGAAGGGGGTCGAAGTGGGCATTTTATTGATATGAAAATGGTGATGGAGTATTACATCTATGTATATGGACTACGTATGTTAACTATCCTGGTATTTTTGACGGTTTGCTTTTATTTGTTAATTTTTTTTACTGTCACCACCAATAAAAACTGACAGTAAAATAGCTGTAACTCTGTGGCGATATCTTTCCAAAGAACAGGAAGTCAGTAACACTGTGTGCCTGCGGCTGGGGAAATTACCTGTGAATCAATATTTCCTGAAAACAGAGAGTCGTCTACCACAGTGATACAGTGCTTTCTGGGACCACGTCCAGAAGGGCCTCCTGTTAATCTCTGTCTCCAGAGTCCAGATGGTATCATTTTAACTCTGCATCTACTCTGGATGCCCTGAGACGATTAGTTCGAAAGCTGAACATGCTCTCAAAGTGTTCCCAGGGCAATATTTCTCAAATATAGCCACCAAGGGTTTGTCTTTTTTTTTTTTTTTTAACTTTTTGGTTTGGTTTGGTTTTAACCACATGACTACAAATAAAGATACTGGCTGAAGTTAACTGAGGGGTCCTTTTACCAAACTGCGGGAAAAAGGGCCCTATGCTAGCGGCAGAGGCTGTTTTTCCCATGCGCCGGGGCCCCCAGCACACATGGCCATGCGGTAAGAGAACTCTTACCACATAGCCTTGCGGCAGGGAGCCCTTGCCACTACCCGTTGAGGCAGGCCCGTGCCAAGGATCTATGCCACCCCCCCGCAGAAGAACAGTTGGCGCGCGCGCGCGCCCCTCTCCCCCCCTTCCCCCCGTGAAGATGATCGCTGCGCGCCCTGGGGGCCTTTAAATCTTTTACTTGCAGTCGCAGCAGCGTCTGTGAAAACGGAGTGCTGCCGACGTCTCCCTTCCCTTGCACTCGTTGGTTCCCTCAGTGTCCTGCCTTCTTCTGACGTCAGAAGAAGGCGGGACACTGAGGGAACCAAGAGCGCGAAGGGAAGGGAGACGTCGGCAGCGCTCCGTTTTCACAGACGCTGCTGCGACTGCAAGTAAAAGATTTAAAGGCCTCGGCGTCGCGGGGCGAGGGTAAGCACTGCGGCGGCGCCCTCCAGAGGTGGGCACCCTCCTGCGGTGCTTACCCCGCTTACCGCATCGGCACGGGCCTGCGTTGAGGTGGCACTAAGGGCTCCCGCGCTAACCTGGCAGTAACTGGTCAACACGCGGTGATGCCTGATTACCGCTGAGTTATCACCATGCAAGCCATTTCCAGGGGTTTTCTTTTTCCCCGGAAATGGTGTGCACTTGGGGTGGGGCTACTGCCAGTGGCCACATTGGGCCGGTGGTAGTCCCAGAAGAGCGAGCAGTAAGCCCTCAAGAAGAAAAATTGTCATTCGGCCAACAGGAAGCTCTGCTGGATGTACACCACCAAAAGCATTGTTGTAAGAACTGCTGCCCTCGAGCAACCAATATTCTTACTTTATACCTCTAGGGCCTAACCCTCAGGTTGTATATAGGTTGCCCAAATTTGGGCACAGAGCCCAAATGTGCTTGCAAACCAATTACTCAGTTGGGTGCTAATAACCAATTATTGGTGTAAAATGAAGTTAATTGGCATTAATTTGAAGCTACACACGCATCTGCCTATGAGCTTTTCTATACCGCTGCACGCCCAAAGTGTCTCACGTGTGACCCAAAAGGGGGTGTGGCCAAGGGATAGTCACGGACAGGTCGGGGGCATTCCAAATAATTAGGCACAATGTTATAGAATACCGGGCTACACATCCAACGTGAACATCAGGTTATGCACTGTTTCGGCTGGCGTTAAGTCCTCGCACCCAAAGTTGGGCTCAGGAATCCTCTCTAAGCACTATTCAATAAAGCGCCACCCAGCCTGCAGTTCCTGTTAAAGAATAGCGCTTTGCGCAGATTTTTCCTGGCGCCTAAATTTGAATCTGGTCCTATGTTTATAACAAGACGCCTATGTGGGAAGTCCAGCGAGGTGCTTATGTTAAGCCTATTTTTTAAAAGGATCTAACCACAAAAGCGTGCAAACACACATGTCCACCTGCTCTGAATGATTTGCATGTATTCTGCACGCATACTTACGGTTTTTATAAAATAGGCACATGGCAGCTCTTTCCTACTTCACCCAAAACTGCGCCCCAGGAATACGTACATGCAGCACACGTGTAGGTAAACACATGTAAGTACACCTCCTCTTGTCACTTATACACAATTTTATCAAGGGACTTTCTTGTGTGTAAAACAGGATTTGAGGGGCCCTTTATTAAAGGGTTGGTGTGTGGCTTCCCGCACACCAATCTGGAACTAACACCGGGCTACCACAGGAGCCCAGCGGTAGTTCCCATCTCCAGCGCATGTCATTTCTGGTGTTAGTCATTTTTTAGCTTCTTGTAGTGCCAGTTACTGCCAGGTTATTGTGGGAGCCCTTACCACCATCTCAATGGGTGGCGGTAAGGGCTCCTCACCGAAATGTCTGTGCAGTAGGTGGTTCACTTACCGCTCGGCATTTTCTTTTCCCCCAAAATGGCCAGTCTTTGACCCGCTGTGGTGAAAGGGGGCCTCAGCGCGCACCAAAAACACGTGCTGATGCTAGAGCAGGCCCCCTTTTACCTCAGCTTCCTAAAAGGACCCCTGAATGTGGAAAAAGCCCAACTCCACTCCCCAAACTCCATTTTTTCTCAGACCCTGCCATGCCCATCAGGGCTCTGAGGCACTCATTCTCTCCATTTACTCATCAGCCCTGCTTAAAACCCCACCTCAGGGCCGCCGAGAGGGGGGGACAGGGGGGACAAAATTCCCTGGGCCCGGGTCTCCGGGGGGGGGGCCTGCCGCCCCCGCAGTGTGGCCCGCCCACCCTCCGTCGCTCCCTGGCATTGAACTTAAGCGCCTCACCTTCGAAAGCGCAGCAAGCAGCAGCAGACCACTCCTTCTTTCTGTGTCCCGCCCTCGCCTGACATAACTTCCGCGAGGGCGGAACACAGAAGGAAGGAGTGGTCTGCCGCTGCTTGCTGCGCTTTCGAAGGCGAGGCGCTTAAGGTCAGTGCAGAGGGCCCGGGGGTGGAGAGAGGGCCCGGTGGCGGGTGGAGGGGGGCCCGGCGACCTCGGGTGGGGGGGGGGGCCCGAGGGCGACCTTGTCCCAAGCCTGGCTCAGTCTCTCGGTGGCCCTGCCCCACCTTCTTTAATTTAGGAATTTAGGAAGCGGGGGCTCCAGATATGATGCCAGAACAAATCAGCAGTAGTTGGTGTGGATGCCTGCGCTTTATTGTTTTACTGTGGGTGTTACTGTAGCAGTTTATTCTGTTATTCTGAGGAAGTCAAGCACTGGACTCCGTCTACAGGTCTCTGCTGTGGTAAGCATTACCTCAGCACATTCTGGCCAGTGACACACATTTCCCCGCAGATGTGTTGTACTTCCTCAGTTTGTTTTCAGGCGAGAACTGACTGTGCCAGACGGGCAGCTACTAACATCACCAGGCAGGCGTGGGGGAGTCAGACAAGTACCTTTTTTGTAGCTCAGCTTGTTGACTTTGGAACGCAGGAGGGATTTTCTTTCACTTCTGCCTCCAGTCTGACCTCTTTCCTACTAGCAGATTGTTGGTATTTTCCTCCTGGAAGGAATTAGGGACCCTCTCTTCAGTTTTTCCTTGTACTGCATAAGCTTTGGAGCTTGGAGGGTCTCGGTGTAAAATTCATTGGCTGTACAGTTTGGTACAGCTTCTTTATGCTACATGTCTTTTAAGTTCTCTCCACTGAGCTGCAGGAAAAATAAATACTTTTATTTGGTTTTAAAGCAGTTCAAAAAACACAGCTTCACTTTCTAAAACCCTTTTTTCAAGTTAGCACAGTAAACGAATGCGCTCTGTTTACAACATTCCGGCATTCCAAAAGCAGAACCTTTCTGAAACATTGTCCATGGCCAGGGCAGTTTCCCAAAGCCATTTACCTGGGTAACTTAGCTAGGGGAAAATTGCCCACCCTGCATTCCACAAGTGGAGGAGTGGCCTAGTGGTTAGGGTGGTGGACTTTGGTCCTGAGGAACTGAGTTCGATTCCCGGCCCAGGCAGCTCCTTGTGACCTTGGGCAAGTCACTTAACCCTCCATTGCCTGCTGCATTGAGCCTGCCATGAGTGGGAAAAAGTGCAGGATAAAAAAAAAGTCCTTTTACCCCCAATGGATGAGTTCCTGAGGCCAGCATAGGGCAGGGATTGCAACAGTATGAGTATGTTTCATCATAAAAAGTAGGATCAGGGGACCATGGTTACTTTTCCCTTAAATAACTATCAAAGTGATGGTATCACTTTCCAAAGTGATATGAAATCCATGGATGAAAAGTCAGTGGCAATACATATAAGCCCAGATGCACTAAACTTTAACGACCCTTTAATGAAGAAATTTTCAACCATAGCATGCATTAAAGACCATTTACCGACGATGCTAGCAGCTAATGAAAACGGAATGCAAACGAGTCACTTCCAGTTGTAATGTGGACAATTCAGAATGCACTAACTATACCGACGATTGCACCGAATCAGTTACCGCGATATATTTAACGTGAAGTCAGACCTGTCTTTAAGACTTGAGCTGTCATACAGACACTGCTCCCTGCTTCTCCCTGCAGCATAAAAATCCAAGCTAGCACGTTTGAAAATATAAATAACCCACATAAACACATGGCTCCCCGCTTCCCCCTGCTTAAAATATAAAATCAAACCAAAAATAAAAAAAGGATCGGGAGGGGGCAGGGCACTCGTCAGGAGCGTCCTGTATGGACGGCCTTGCCCCCCCTGAGGTCGCCGCTGCTCCCCATTTCCCCCTGTATTAACAAAAATCAAAAGTTTAGCAGCCCCGGCCCCCCTCCCTTCCTGTCTCTCTCTTTGGCCTTCTCCCACAGCTCCACCTCCCGCCATCCTCCGCCCCCATGCCACGCCCCCTTGAGGTCATCACCGCCGCTACCCCCCTCCACCGAACCTCCCCCTCCACCTTACCAGGCCCGTGCAGCGCCTCTCACCTCTGTGTGAAGGCGCTGCACGGGCAAGAAGATCATCTGATGGCTGCGAGTCTTCAGGAGGACGTCTCTCCTTTCCTGACCTGGGCCCGCCCCCTTCTGACGGGGGGGGGGGGGGGCAAGGCCGTCCATACAGGACGCTCCTGACGAGCGCCTTTGCCCCCTCCCGATCCTTTTTTTATTTTTGATTTGATTTTATATTTTAAGCAGGGGGAAGCTTGGCTTGGCTGCTCTGCGCATGCTTTAGGGGCCAAATACGGACGGGGATTGCAACAGTTTAACGAATCTGTAATGCATTGTACTTTACAATACCGCACCGAACATGTGCGACTTATTGTTTTGGTCCATTCTTCGTTTTTTCAAATTTGGTAAGCACTTTTACGTTTTCGTTTTTTTTACGTATGGTTGATGCATCTGGGCCATAGAGACTGAAAAAGTCGCCCTTAATGAGAAGTGCAGGAAGAAGCCTGTAGGAGCTCCCTCCTTCACTCTTTCTTCCCTCTTCCTGTCTCAACCCTTTTATCCTTCTTCCCTTCCTTCTCTCACTCTCCTTTCTTACTCCTTCTCTCCCTCCTTTCTTATTCCCTTTCCTCCTCCTTCCATTGATTCAGTATCTCCCTCTATTCCTTCTTTCCCCCTTCTCATATCATTCAAGTTTCAAGTTTAATGGGCTTGTTATACTGCCTATCTCAGGGGTGGGCAACCTCATTCCTGCAGGGCTGCAACCCAGTAGGGTTTTCAGGATTTCCCCAATGAATATGCACAAGATCTATTTACATACAATGGAGGCGGTGCATGCAAATAGATCTCTTACATATTCATTGGGGAAATCTGGAAAACCTGACCAGATTGTGGCCCTTGAGGATTGAGGTTGCCTACCCCTGGCCTATCATAACAACATCAAAGTGGTGTACAATATCAATAAAATATAATAGAGTAAGAGTAATAAGGACAGAAAGGAGAAAAACATCTAGAATAAAACGTAAAACTGAGTTATACAATATTGGCAGGAATGTTAAGAGACAGATTAAAACAGGGGTGTCCAACCATGGTCCTTGAGAGCCACAATCCAGTCGGGTTTTCAGGATTTCCCAAATATCCATGAGATCGGAACGACTTGCTGTGGGAAGTTTCCCAAAGGAGGATTTTGGACGTTTGTAAGTTAACAAAAATATTGACTTTGACCCCTGAGGAAGGCGCATGTGGTGCCGAAATACAGCCCATGTCAGGTCTCTTCCATTAAAGATTGTACCATTGTTCCCACCTTGGAGGACCCTTTGTGCTTTTCTTTGGCTATCTTTGTTGGTGTACTTCTGAACCCTCTCTTTTGCTGCTTAATTGGGGCAAAATGATGACAAGAAAAAAGTTAGGTATCATTATAAAATTACCCTCCAGGATGCTAGTGTAAAGGGCAGAAACCTTGCAGGCATAGACAATTATACGTGCTACTGAGCTGCTGTAAAATGTCCATACCTACAGTACAGTAATTACTTATGCATGTAGATTAGAGTACTTTATAATCTACATGTGACCTTGCAGACCCCGCCCATGCTCTACCCAAACTCCACCCCTTCACGCACCTACCGCCAAATTGAGTACCGTCATGTTCTGGCATATACCTTTGTGTCAGTCAGTATCTTATAAGGGGTGATGTGAGCACATGTGGCCACATATCCACGAAAATGACTTTATAAAAGCAGCCCCCGTGTCTTCTGAAATTAACAGATTATGAGGCATATTTTCAAAGCACTTAGACTTAAAACATTACATGAGTAACCTATTGCTTTGAAAATGAGCCCCTATATTAAACTGCAATTCTGTTGATTTCCCATGCTGTAGGTCTGAAAGTGGGAGGGCAGGGGGGAGGGGGTTGTACTAGGAAATCAAGATGGCAATGATCTGATGACACAAAATTTCAACAATAAGGGACTGACATGAACCCCCCCTCCCCCCCCCACACACCCAGCACATGCACCTCTAAATGACAGACATTGGTGACTGCTCATCAGACATGGAAGAAAATGCAAAACAAAGCCCCCTAATCACTACTATTCTGAAGTGCTGGCAATAAAAACTAAGCTCCTTACAACCAGTGTTGCCAGGTGGGCGGTTTTACCGCCCAATTGGGCGGTTTTCTGCGACCCGCCACGGGAAATTTTTGCCCGTGGCAGGTTGCGGTTTTTTGGGCTTGTTTTGGGTCTTTTGGGCGGTTTTTTAAGCGGTTTTTTCGGCCGCGGGGGGCGGGGTTAGTGACGTTTTGGGCGGGGTTAGTGACGTTCTGGGCGGGGCCGATGACGGGGGAGGCGGGGTTGATGACGACGGGGGCGGGGTGATGACGCGGGGGTGGGGGTGTCAGGGGCGGGGTTTGACTTTGGGCGGGTTTGGGGCTGGATTTGGGCTCGTTTGGGTGGGAAAAAAATTTTCCACCTGGCAACCCTGCTTACAACTCCAGTTCCTTAGTTATTCCTCAGAGCGAATGCTCAGGGCCCTGCTCACTTCCATATTTAAGTGCTTATGAAAATGTGAAGGGCTCCACTAGTTTTAAATCACTCAGCACAGGGCTGGATGATTTAATTAACTGCAGCACGTTTCTTCCTTTCCCCTGTTTTTTTTGTTTTTTTGTTTGTAAACTCAGTCTGGAAGTGAGTCAATAAGCTTAACTTTAGTAAGCCAAGTCTGGACAGAAAATGTTTCAGCCGTGCTAATTCTGAGGAAATACAACAAAGTCTTTGACTTTTTTTTTAGTAGAGATTAGCCATTTTCAAAGCTGGGAGGAATAAACTGGTCTGAGTGTGTCCGGAAGGGCCGAGGTACAGAACTCTGTGGAAAGTACTGGTGGCTACCACAAGCATCACTTGAAAAACAAACACCTAGAAGGGACTTTGATAGGGGTGAGGGAATACTTACCTGAGTAGGGGTGAAGATGAAAAGCTTAATATTAAACTTCATTATTGAGTACCACCATACGCCAGGCCCCCTCCCTACCCATCTTCAAATCATTGCTCAAAGCCCACCTCTTCAATGTCGCTTTCGGCACCTAATCACAACACCTCTACTCAGGAAATCTAGACTACCCCAACGACATTTCGTCCTTTAGATTGTAAGCTCTTCTGAGCAGGGACCGTCCTTAGTTATTAATTTGTACAGCGCTGCGCAACCCTAGTAGCGCTCTAGAAATGTTAAGTAGTAGTAGTAGTAGTACCTGTAACATATAAGGCAAACACAAAGAATCAGCACTTTGGGATAAAATTTGAAGTTTAAAAAAAAACCAAATGTTAAGTAGCAAAGATACCCCTCTGGATACTAAGCCACACTAGTGACTGCAGTGCAGCAGTATCAACACAGCCCGTTCAAAGTGAATGAACTGTGTCGGCATTAGTGCACAGCAGTCGCTAGTGCAGCTTAGTAAACAGGGGGATTAGTGAGATAGAAAACTTATCTGATGGTTTCTTTAAGTTGGAAAATGTTTCTTCTGGTTAAAAAAAAGTTGTCCAGATTTAAGGAGCTTTTCACAAAGGCACAGGAGGGCTAATGCGAGGTTAGCGCACACCCGATCGGCACTACCACCAGGGTAGCATGTGCACCTGTCAATTCTGATTTTGGTGCATGCCAAATCCCGGGGTAGAAAATAATTTTCTATTTTGTATCGCAGGTTACGTTCCCGGTGGTAACCGGAAGCGTGCCCACGTTGGCACACACTGCGTGGTTACCACATGGGTAGCACGTGAGCCCTTACCACTAGGTCAGTGGGTGGCAGTAAGGGCTCAGGCTGTAAATAGGCGCGTGCTAATTTTAATATTAGCGCAGGCCCATTTCCCGGCCCATTAAAAAATAGCATTTTTCCCAGCCGTGGTAAAAAATTACCCAGCGCTCCTAAAAGATGCGCCCACACTACCGCAGGCCACGTTTTATCGTGGCTTTGTAAAATGACCCCTAAGTGTCTAATGTGTCCCAAGTTAATTGCGGTTATTGCTTTGACCTAAGTAGCACTTTGTCTTGTGTCGTGCATTTTAAGCATCTTGTGCACTTTATTAAGACCTGTTTTTACACCGAGCTGTGTTTTTAAACTTTGTTTTTTATTTAGTGATAAATGACATTTTCAAATAATATTTATGAACATCTATTTTAACATCTAAAATTTATGTGCAACAATAAACATCAAGGTAACAAAAAACTTTGGGAACAACTCCGCTGGATTATATAAGATAACAGCAAAATAGCGGGTGGTGATCATAAGTTGTAAGATAGATTTATCAATAACGGAGGGGAAGAAGACCTCAGACCTGTGACAACTTTTGATCAATAAGATCGCATCGGTATGGTCACCTCAATATAATCACTGGTCTTCTACCAACCTCCTCCCTGGGTGTTTGATTCGTGCGCTTCTAACGTTTATAAATACTATACATCACAGCCAAAAAAATATAAACCACAGCTACTTAGCTTATTGTTGCTTGATTAAGGGCCTCCCCAACGGTCCCGTTTCGCCAACTGGGGCTTCATCAGGGAGAGAGAACCCCGCAACATCAGACTGTGGCAAAAATCCAGCAAGCCGTTAATGCCGCCAGAAAAAAGCCCCTCCCTGCCCATCTTCAAATCCTTGCTCAAAGCCCACCTCTTCAATGTCGCCTTCGGCACCTAACCACTACACCTCTATTCAGGAAATCTTGACTGCCCCAACTTGACATTTCGTCCTTTAGATTGTAAGCTCCTTCGAGCAGGGACTGTCCTTCTTTGTTAACTGTACAACACTGCTTAACCCTAGTAGCGTTCTAGAAATGTTTAGTAGTAGTAGTATCCAATTGTTTGATATCTAGATAGTGTCAGGGAGATCAGTTGAAGAATATGTGTCATTGTGGTAATTATTTTGCAGGATACTGTGATGTGTGCTGAGATGTTCACCAGATACAAGTCTACTCTAATGGTAAAGGGGCCCTTTTACTAAGCCACGGTAGGCTCTACATGCGTGCAGCACGTGCCCAAATTAGACTACCGCCAGGCTAGCATGCCCTCCTGGTGGCAAGTTCAGATTTGGCACACGCCCATAATGCGTGGCTGAATTATTTATTTATTTCCTCCTATGCGCGCCAGTTCCAGCAGTAATTGGCACTTGGCGTGCCCCAACCAATCACTGCGCATTTAGAGCGTGAGCCTTTACCACTAGATCAATGGCTGGCGTTAAAGGCTCAGGCTAGTTTAAAGGCTGTGCGTCTAGCCCAGTCTTTGGCCGTTTTCAAGTCCAAACTTAAAGCCCATCTCTTTACCACTGCTTTTGACTCCTAACCACTGCTCACTTGCCCTGTCCTTTTTATCCTCACCTCTTTATTCCCTTGCCCTTAGTTGTTCTGTCTGTCTGCCTGTCTTATCTAGATTGTAAGCTCTTTGAGCAGGGACTGTCTTTTTGTGTATGGTGTACAGCGCTGCGTATGCCTTGTAGCGCTATAGAAATGATAAATAGCAGTAGTAGTAGTTTTGGGCGTGTGCTGGTTTCATTTTTACCACAGGCCCTGCTCCCGTCCCATTAAAAAAGAGCCTTTTTTTGTAGATGCGGTAAAAACTGGCCCAGCGCGTGCCCAATACACGCGCCTACACTACCACAGTCCACTTTTTACTGCTGCTTAGTAAAAGGGCCCCAAAGTTTATTATGGGATAATGCGAAATATATTAATGAACTTTCAAGTTTCCATAAGTGTGTACGTGATTTATGTTGTTGATGCAGGACAGACTGCTTACTTAGAAATCCATCATCAAGTACACTCTAAGGCATTATTTAGGAGTATACCAAGCACTACTCATACCTACGTATATGCCTAGTGCCCCCCCTTGCTAACTCTGCCCCCCCCCCCAAATGTCAGGTCTGGCTACGACACTGCCACTAACATGGTTGCCGAGAAATGAACTAGCCCTTTTAAGTCTCTCCAGACTTGACGCAGAAGCTACGGTATTGCGCTCAGCCTTTCAGTCTTCTGCACACTTCATTACCATTTATTTTAATATGCTGAGTGCTGGTATCTGATGCAAGGCTGTGCATAAGGTTAGTTTCTGCGCAAAACCCTTTTCTCCATCTTTGTACATCAGGGGCGTAGCTAGGTGGGGCTACAGGGGCATGGGCCCCTGCAGATTTGGCCCTGACCCCCTGCTTTCACCCACCCCGCCACCGACCCTCCCCCGCCACATTTGACCCCTCCCCTCCCACCGCCTCTAACCCTCCCTTGCCGCCGCCATCAGGTACCTTTGCTGGGAGGGGTCCCCAACCCCCGCCAGCCGAAGTCCTGTTCAGCGCCGATCTCTGGCGCGTTGCTGATCTGGATTCTGTTTCTGTGAGTCCTGACGTCCTGCACGTTCCTACGTGCAAGACATCAGTCAGGACTCACAGAAACAGAATCCAGATCAGCGAACGCGCCGGACTCGGAGACCGGCGCTGAAGGGGACTTTGGTTGGGGACCCCATCAGTAAAGATACCTGGCGGTGGTGGGGGAGGGTTGGTGGCGGCGGCGAGAGGGGGGGTTGAAAGGGACAGGGGAGGGGGTCAAAAGTAGTGGGGGGATTGGTGGCATGAGGGGGGGCTAAGATGTGCCCCCCTCACCTCAGGCTCTGGACCCCCCTCCCACCGAAGTCTGGCTACGCCCCTGGTGCACATTAAAGCCTTGCTCATCCTGTGCTTGTCCCATGCAAAGCCTTGTGCAGATTACTACAAGGGCCCATGATGCAAGGGCTCAGCTGATGCAGTTCTTACAACAACGGAGGAGGCCGCACCAAAAGCCATGCATGTGTATGTCATACAAATGGAACAGTTTAAAAACTGTATATGCGCTATAGAAATGATAAGTAGTAGTATATCACAAAAAAAAAAAAAAAGTTTAACCCAGAGACAAGATCAAGAGGAAGAGGAGGAAGGAATAAGGTCATGAAGCTGGGTGTGCTGATGGTTTCAGAAGCCCTGGTATATTTTGCCATTTGCATACTCTTCCTGAAAGAGGACAACTCTGTATATTAACCGGTCATTCTTTCTGGGAACTGCAGCTCGTTCTCTCTGCTTCTTCTGAAGCATAGCATTTCTAGGAATTGCTCTCTTCTGGAAGTCGCTGTGGGAACTGCTTTTCCTCCAGAGAGCAATCCATCTGTCTTGTGCTCTTTATGAAAGGTGACACCTCTGAGAACTGCATGCCTTCTGAAAAGAAATCACCCCTTCACTCCTGCTTCTATGCGGGACCCTTTACAAAACTCCAGCTCTAAGCAACAACACTGGTACCTAGGGAGGCTGCCTGTAAGCAATGGACAGACCTACCAGTGCCTGGGAGCACACATCTGCAGGATCTTTGAGTAATCTGGGGAATGGCATCCCTGATCAGGCTTTCATCATGCTCCATTGGCACAGGAGCGTCAAACTGCATTTTTTGGCAAGGTGTCCAGATGGTAACATACCTTTTGCATGAAAAAGCAGCACTGTAAATATTACACCAGGCCCTAAAACATACACCAGCTAATGAGAAAACAGTACCAACAGGACTGCTACCAAGGTCTACACAGAAACTACATGCTAGCAGGATATTGTAAGCCGCATTGAGCCTGCCATTGGTGGGAAAGCGCGGGGTACAAATGTAACAAAAAATAAATAAATATTGCAGCTTGGTCACAAGCACAAAACACAGTCAACAAATTTGAAACATGGGATCACAGATCAGTCATAGAGGTATGAAGGGGGGAAAAAGAACTGGAAACCTCAAGAAGTGAGACTCTGCAGTACTAAAAAAAAATAGAAACTGAAATGCAAAATAGCAGAAAGATGCATTTCCCAAAGCTGATATAGTCCAATTAACAAACTAATAATAAAAACTCTTTTTTAACTTTTTTGTCTGAGGGGTCCTTTTACTAAGGTGTGCCAAAAAATGGCCTGCGCTGGTGTAGATGCGTGTATTGGATGCGCGTAGGTCCATTTGTCAGTGCACCTGCAAAAAAGGCCTTTTTTGGGCCAAAAATGGACGTGTAGCAAAATGTAAACTGGCGCGCATCCATTTTGGGCCTGAGACCTTACTGCCACTGATAGACGTAGCGGTAAGGTCTCACGCGTTAACCGGGCGGTAATGGTCTATGTGCGTACAATGCCGATTACCGCCTAGATATGCCGTGCACCGGAAAATTTCTGGCATGCTTAGTGAACACGAGTAAAAAATTAAATTACCACCCGGGCCACGCGGTAGTTCAAAATTGACGCACGTAGGATGAGTGTAGGTGCCTATGAAGCTTAGTAAAAGGGCTCCTGAGCATTTTATTTATAAAAACACTAAACACATCAGGTGACAATGCTGACTTACCAGCACTGAATGGGGGGAAAGAGCAGATATCCGTTCAGTAGTAACAAGAAACATGGGGTGGGAGACCTGTAACATTTTTAAATCAAAATCAATTGCCAGGTTTGGGAACACCAAGGCCCCCTTTACCAAAAAGTGGTCTTAGTGCATCATTACAGGGTCATTCCCACTTGTTAAGGCCATTTTTACCACTGGGGTAAAATGGCCGATTTGTCTATCTTTATTATTAATGGCCACATTATAATTTTCCCATTAGCACATGAGGCGGTAAGGGCTTATGGGCAGACTGGATGGACCATGCAGGTCTTTTTCTACTGTCATCTACTATGTCCATCGGGAGATGGACGTCCTTCTCCTAAGGTCGCCCAAATCGGCATAATCGAAAGCCGATTTTGGGCGTCCTCAACTGCTTTCCGTCACAGGGACGACCAAAGTTCAAGGGGGCATGTTGGCAGTGTACCGAAGGCAGGAGGGGGCATGGTTAACAGATGGGCATCCTTGGCCGATAATGGAAAAAAGAAGGGCGTCCCTGACGAGCATTTGGACGACTTTGTCAATTTATTTTCACGACCAAGCATCAAAAAGGTGCCCAAACTGACCAGATGACCACCGGAGGCAATCCGGGATGACCTCCCCTGACTTCCCCAGTGGTCACTAACCACCTCCCACCCCAAAAAAAACAACTTCAAAAACTTTTGTCTTTTTTTAGATTATGTCCTTTGCTATGCCTCCGTCCAAAATATGGATGTTTCTGTGAGAAGGACATCCATGCCTTTGCTATGACTCTGACACCCTCTTTATTTATTTGGATTTTGGATCACAAGTAGCAATAGTGGGATCTGAACCAGCCACCTCTGGCTTGCAAAACCAGTGCTCTAACCACTGGGCCACTCAGCCATTTCACGCCACTCCACTCCCTTGAAATTTGTCCGACTTTACTTGGTCCCTTTGTTTTCACGACCAAGCCTTGAAAAGGTGCCCCAACTGACCAGATGACCACCGGAGGGAATCGGGGATGACCTCCCCTTACTCCCCCAGTGGTCACCAACCCCCTCCCACCAAAAAAAAAAAAATTAAAAACATTTTTTGCCAGCCTCTATGCCTGCCTCAAATGTCATACCCAGCTCCATCACAGCAGTATGCAGGTCCCTGGAGCAGTTTTTAGTGGGTGCAGTGTACTTCAGGCAGGCGGACCCAGACCCATCCCCCCCCCCACCTGTTACACGTGCTGGTAAATGTGAGCCCTCCAAAACCCACCCGAAACCCACTGTACCCACATGTAGGTGCCCCCCTTCATCCCTAAGGGCTATGGTAGTGGTGTACATTTGTGGGGAGTGGGTTTTGGGGGGCTCAGCACCCAAGGTAAGGGAACTATGCACCTGGGAGCAATTTGTGAAGTCCACTGCAGTGCCCCCTAGGGTGCCCGGTTGGTGTCCTGGTATGTGAGGGGGACCAGTGCACTATGAATGCTTCTCCTATTAACCTACAAATGCACTCAATCTGCAGCCCCTCCTTACCTTTCTACCCTCATCTCCCCCTACGTTCCTACCTGTAACCTCCGCTCTCAAGACAAATCCCTCCTTTCAGTACCCTTCTCCACCACCGCCAACTCCAGGCTCCGCCCTTTCTGCCTCGCCTCACCCCATGCCTGAAATAAACTCCCTGAGCCCATACGTCAGGCCCCCTCCCTGCCCATCTTCAAAGCCCTGCTCAAAGCCCACCTCTTCAATGTCGCCTTCGGCATCTAACCACCATACCTCTATTCAGAAATCTAGACTGCCCCCACTTGACACTTGACATTTCGCATTTTAGATTGTAAGCTCTTTTGAGCAGGGACTGTCCTTTGTTAAACTGTACAGCGCTGCATAACCCTAGTAGCGCTCCAGAAATGTTAAGTAGTAGTAGTAGCTCCTCCCACGACCAAAGGGCTTGGATTTGGTCGTTTTTGAGATGGGCGTCCTCGGTTTCCATTATCGTCGAAAACCGAGGTCGCCCATCTCTAAGGTCAACCATCTCTAAGGTCGACCTAAATGTTGAGATTTGGGCATCCCCGACCGTATTATCGAAACGAACGATGGACGCCCATCTTGTTTTGATAATCCAGGATGCCCCGCCTATTTGCGGGGACGTCCTCAGAGATGGTCGTCCCCGTTCGATTATGCCCCTCCACGTCTGATCTTTAAGACCCTTAAAGGAAATGGCCCTGAGTAACTAAAGATTAGGATGATCCTCTGCACACCTCAAAGGACACCAAAGTCCTCTCAAGGAGTAGCACTAACCACACCCTCTCCAAAAGACATTACACAATGTGATACCCGCAAGCGAGCCTTCTCCGGAGTAGCCCCCACACTGTGGAATGCACTGTCTGAAAGGCTCCGCTTAACACAAGACTACCTCTACTTCAGGAAGCAGGTGAAAGCTTGGCTCTTCAACCAGGCCTTTGATGGAGTAACTCAGGCTGCACATACTGCAGCAGGACAAGTTTATCCACTCCTACCCTAGCTGAAATAATATTTAACCATTTCTCTGACCTCATGTGCAACTTTCTTTAAATCAGTCACCTTACTTTCTAACTCTTCTTACTCTCTTACCTATCTATATGTTACATCTTTGCTATACCCTTCACTTCACTATCAATTATAATGCTCTATTACTTATCGTGTTGACATTGTAAAGTAGTATACATAATATGCCTACTTTGTATTGTTATTTTAATATTTTTACTGCTGTAGTTGCCTATTGCTCATGTTTGACCTATTCTTACTGTACACCGCCTTGAATGACTTCCTTCAAAAAAGCAGTAAATAAATCCTAATAAATAAGTCTGGGAATTATTAGCAAGCGTCCTACTCCCCCCCTGCTCGGGCAGGCGGTTGGTTTTGCATTGGTTAGGAGGATCTCAGCCTGTGGACCTTCACATTTGTGCATATATTCCCACTGGGTTGTTTTAGACTTTACAGAATATGTGCAAATAAACCAGAGGGTCCTAGGCTCTGAAACTGAGAAGTTCGAAAGAGCTGTGAAGGGAAAGGTTCTACAAAAGAAGAATACAGACCAGTGAATCAGAGGCAGCGGTCTGTTTATTGGGTAGTGCCAGCAGTGAAGGGTGCTCAGAATTCTAGTGAGAAGACAGCTTTTTGCTAGCCAAAACTTTCCTAACTTTTTTGTGCCTTATGTGACTCACCATATGCTATTAATAGGACTGGACATTCCCCTTAGCTTAGAACTGTTCCAGAAATTTTGTCTGGAGTCATGCTTGTGGCGCAGCCTTTCGAATCAGAGAGTGAGTGTCCTGCACTTTAACAAGTAAGCACGGTTTGTAGATACACGGCATCACTCTTTTCAAGCACAGCTCTATTTTTCCTCTTGGTCTTCGTGTAACATGAAGAAAAAATGGTGCATTTAGAAGCAAACCGCATATCTGGTGTTACAATGGCACTATAGCAACACTAGGAATAAATGCCCGTTTCTGAGGGCAATGAAACGGGCGCTAGCAAGGGGCCCCCTCCCTCCGAGCTACTTGCCTTGTTCGGTGTTGGCGTCGCTGTGTGTGGGTAGGGTTTTGGGTTTTTTTTTGTTTGCTGCGCCTCCATGGCCGTGCCTGTGGCGTTTCGGTTTCGGGCCTCGAGTGTTATAGCTCCGCCCTCGACGTCATGACGTTTTGACGCGAGGGCGGTGCAGACACTCCAGGGCACACCGGATATCTCGGGCGCCTCAACTTCCGTGGAGGCTTCAGAACGTTGGGGTTGCCTTTTATATATATAGATGTTACAGAAGTCTGACAGATGGGATTCATTATTCTGTCCAGTACATTCAGGAACCATTTAAGACATGTCAGCTCTTTAGCTAGAAGAGATATAGCCCTGAAGGACAGAAATACAGGTGTTAAGAGCTGAGCTTTGGGACTGCAGCTGGACTTTTCAACTTCTTAGTTTCCCAGATGCCAGGCTTAGTCACAGAAAGGATTCCTGAAAGAATGTTCTTGCTTGTGTTTTTCTGCTATGGAGCACATAGACAGAAATGAGCGACAGTGACGGCTGAGAGCTGTCTTCCAGAACTTCACTTGGTGATCTTGCTGAGTTGGACCTTTGAGCTAAGTTTAGATCCACAGGCAGATTGGAAATCAGTGTGTGTGTGTGTGAGTGAGAAGGAATCGACTTTTACAATACAGTAGGGAAATGAAATGCTAGGGGGCATTCCCTTATGGCAAACTTTGACTCATACCTACCAATCAAGATCTAGTGGTGAAAAATATAGCCAACAGCAGTGCACACCTTTATAATCCCCAAAACAAACCTGAAACTATATAATTGTAGTGTCAACTGTCACAGGACCGGATCACTCCAAGTTGAGCTCTCTGAATAGAACAGCGCTTAACATCCATTCCGTCACCGAAATTTGGGTGCTTGTATTTACGCCAGCTGAAATCTGGTGTAAATGCCGGCCCAACTCTTGGCTTTGGGTGTGGGAATGGCGGTATTCTATATCTCTGTGTGCAAAATTTTGGAATGCCCCTGCCATGCCCCCTTTTGAGTTGCACGCCAGAAGATGTAGGCGCATGGAGTTATAGAATAGTGAGCAGGAAGATGTGCACACAAAATCTAATTACTGCCAATTAACTAAAATAATTGATTGTTGACATCAATTTATGGCTAGTTAGTGACTTGTTAGCTTATTAATTTGCACATGCATCTTCGATCCGCACACAAATTTGGGCACCATATATAGAATCCTGGGGATAATGTGTTCATGTTTCCGTAGAAATAATGCTAAATAAAAATTAAAAAGTTATAGGTGATAGCTTAAATTACTGTAGACTAATTGACAAAAGTCCCCGATAATCAAAAGTAAATGAGGGCATTAGAGGCCATCAGTGCTGGATTAGCATCTGCATTTACCTGCGCAGAATGTTCACAAGCCCGGAGCACAGGAATGATCGAGCGCACAGATGAACAGCGCAAGTAGCATACTAATGTATTCAAGCTCAGTTTGTATTTCTCCCCAATGCTCAGAAAAGAGCGCCCAAATGATGCCTTACCACTGCACAAAATAGCGCCAGGCCGGAGCAGGCATTAGGGTGTTGGAAAAGAGGATTTCTCATGATTCTTTCTTCAAAATCTGCTGGTTTTGATTGCTTTTGGAGGCAGAAGAAAGCCCGTGCAAGCCCTTAGGCGGTGGTTGTGAGAAATGAATATGCATGAGTCACAGCAGACCCAAAAGTGAAAGCACACATTGGCATCTGTTTCCTGCGTTCAAATATAAAAGTCCAAGCTAAATAAATGTTAAAACCACTTACATTTAGGCTGCAGAAAACAGACATCAATTATGTGCTTCACGTTCAGGTTTTGCCAGGCGCATGCGCACAGAAGCCGAGCTTACCGCAAAACTCCTCTGCACATGTGCCAAGCACAATCCTCCTGCCGAACTCCCTAATGCTTAATGCTACGAGTGCGTCTATATTTGCATCTCATTATTGTTGAACATTAGGGAATTGTTCTTCTGTGCTGTTCCGGTGTATTTTTACGGCGCGGTTCGGAACATCAAAGGAGTTTTGAACATCTGCCTGTAAGGGAATACCAGACACTGTTTTGCCAAATGTGCTTTAAATAGCAAAATTGGGTATTCTATGCCCTTAAAGCACAATCTTTTAGAGTAACACAGTTAAGTAATAATGAAGTGCAAAGCGCCTCATTACTATGCAAAATGAATAGCACAACTTGTATTTAACCTCACATGCTGGGCTATTCAGGGAAAGATAATGCCACCTTTGAGGTGATATCTTTCCTCCCTATAAGCATAGGGCTGTTAAAACATAGCCTGATACTGGCAGGAAGCTTCTTGGATTGAAGGAGTAGCCTAATGGTTAGAACTGCATGCTAAGAAAGAGAGAAGCCTAGATTAAATCCTACTGTAACTGGTTATGATCTTTGGCAAGTCACTTAACCTTCTATTGCCTCTAGTAGAAACTTAGGGGTAGATGCACTAAACTTAACGAGCCAACAACGTGGTTTTTAAACTGGTTCTAGCTAGTTTAATGCGCAAGTAGTAAACCAGGACATGCACAAAAGGGTTCTCCGAGCCATTTTCCTATCATGGTAGCAGCTAACGAAAACGGAATGCAAATGAGCTAACTACTATAGTAATGTGGACGCGATGCGATGCACTACCGTTTCGGACCCATGCACAAAAGCAGTCCGAACCCTTTACCGTGATATATTGAACGTGTGCTCAGAGGCTGCCGGTAAGTCCAGAGCTGTCAGCACGTCATAACACGTCCATGTAGTGCGTGCATAAGCCTCCGACATGCTATTTATGCGTGGGTACCCGCGTGTGCACATTTGCCGGAGAAGTCATGGCTGCACATGGGAGAAAGCCCAACTTCTCCGACATGGATGTTCTGTGGCTAGCACAGCTGTTTGTGATCAATGAAAAGCGATTATTCCCCCGACCGGGGAAGAGGCGTGACATCCTCAGAATGAATAAGGGCTGGGAAGTGCTGCAACACCTCTTTAACAGGCGTTCTTCCTACCCCAGATCTGTAAGTATTGCCAGCATATTATACATGAACGTTCGTAATGTGTGTGTAAAAAAAGGTATTTGACTAATGACCATTAGTGGAATTGGGGGTGCGTGCTCGCCCTCATTTTTCCCTATCGACCAATTGTACTGCCAGCGTATATGAATGGTCGTAATGTGCGTGTAAAAAAAGGTATTTTCTAGAAGGTGGGGCAGAGCTACTGAGCATTAGTGGAATTGGGGGTGTGTGCTCGCCCTTATTTTTCCCTAGCGGACAATTGTATTGCCGGCATATATGAACGGTCGACATGTGCGTGTAAAAAAAAAAAAGACAGTACATCATTGCTTTTTTTATCTATATTTCTTTTGACCTGCTATGACACAGCCCTTCTTCTTGTTTTACAGGTTGAAGAGCTGAAGAAACGTGGAAGGGCGTTGAGGAAGGACCACCAGGAATGGCTCCAGGAGGTCAAGGCAAACCTTGACAACAGCCCAGGTACTTGTTGGTTTGCCATGGGTTTATAACTGTAACATGAGATTTGATAATGCCCTGGGGTACTGATATTTCTTTGTCTCTGCAGAAATGTCTTCTTCAGAGGGTGAGGAGAAAGAGCAACATGATGGCGATGATGATGATGAGGGGTCCCTGGCAGGTGCTGCTCCTCTCCGCCCTTCTGATCCTACCCCCTGGTCCGCATCCCTGTCCTTATGTCCTTGTCCGTCCTGGCCCGTCTTCTGGTCCCCACCCCCAAGAGATCCCGAAAAATCCCACTGATGCGGTTACCCACCCCAACACCCGGCCCTTTGCACCTTGCCTCTCCTCCTCCCCACCCAGAGTTGAGCCCCCCTGCCTCCCCCCAGCCGCACATGCCTCTCCCCGTCTGTTGAACCCCCTCTCCCATCCCTCTCGCCTGTACCAACCTCTTCCCAGAGGACCTCCAGGAGATGGCAGAGGTATTGCACATGGGAGGGCAGACACTGGAGGACCTTTCTCAGATGCTCCAGTATCTGTCCTCCCAAGTACAGCGTCCTTCAGCTCATCTCCTCCCCCTCTCCCCCCTATCCAACCCCAAATTTCCCCCCCCCTCTGTAATATATCCTTCCCCCTTGTATATATTGTATATATATCCCCTGCCTTTTTTTTATATATTATTGTATATTTATAAAGCTTTTTGGGTTAAGACTATTCTGTGTGTTCTTGTGGGTTTTTTTTCCAAGAGGTTGTGTGGGGGGTGGGTTATTAGACAACATGTGATCAGAAATACTGCATGAAGCTACGTGAATTTCCTGACTTGCGGTGGGCGGGAGGAAGAACACAGACAAACCAATCGGCTTCTACTTTCCAGATCCACGTCTCCACGCATTGGCTGTATGTGGGCATATATAAGACGTACATATTGTACGTCATTAACAAGCGACGCGCAAATCTGCGTGCTATCATCACGTTTGTCTTACACGTGTCTCGCCACAACTTGGAAATGGATGGCGGATTTTTCTTGGCACAGTTGGACTTTTTTGCTGGGAGGCAACAAGCTGGCAGGCCAGGACAGGAGCCGAGGTGATCCGTTCATGAAGACCCTGCCCACGTTCGCCCTCGCCTCCACCCCCGCCCACGTGTGTTCCGTCCACGGGTGGTTTTGGAAGACATGTCAGACAGGAAAATAGTAGATGACTACCGCTTGTCCAGACCGGCTCTATATGAGCTGTGTGAGGAAATACGAGCTGATATTGACCCACCCTCTGCAAGATCTCATGCAGTACCTGGGCTGGTGAAGCTGCTGATTGTTCTGCAGTTCCTTGCCACAGGGACATTCCAGCATGTATTAGGGGGTAACAGCGGCGTGGACCAGTCTACTGTTTCAAGACATCTAACACAGGTACTACTCTGATTTTCTCACTACCCCCTCCCCGCCTTGCGTCCACGGTGTCTGCTCTGCCCTCCTCCCCCTTTGTTACACCCCCCTTCTCATATCTTTCTTACTGCTATCCACTTGTATTCATTTTCAGGACTGCTCACATTTCCGAGCCATGATTTTAAAAAGTGCAAATACACCGTATGACCCCCACCCCTTTTGCTCTATGTTGCAGGTGCTGCGCACCCTGAAAAAATGTGTTCGCAAGCACATTACATACCCTACGGGGGAAGAAAGCAAACAAACACAGCGGAGGTGACACGCAGGATGATGCAAAACGAAACGTCCAATGGACTCAAAGAGTTCACATCAGAAGCTTTATTCAAAGTATAATGGACTCGACACAAATCGTGTTTTGGCCATAAAGGCCTGCTTCAGGAGTTCCTAAGCAATACAGAAAACATATATATAAAAAAACTCTCATTAAAAAAATAAAAAATATATTTATATAAAAATTATATAATAATAATAAATGCAAATAAACTAATCATGACACAGTTATTAGGGGTCATATATGTGTATAGAACAAATAGAAACATGACAAATATGCATTGGAGCCGACTCTGTGGGTGCTGTGGGTGCTTGAGCACCCCCAATATTGAGAAAATTCCTTGTATGTGTCCAGGGAGGGGTCATTTCCATTGGGCTTAGCACCCCCAATAATTTTGAAAAGTTGGCTCCTGTGCAAATATGTGTCTATAAAAGGCTAACCTTATAAGACATTATTAATTTATTTGCATGTATTATTATTATATAATGTTTTTTTAATATAAGGAAAAAGTGCACATGAAATCAGAAAAGGTGCAGAAAAATGATCTCAGCTACAGAAAGAATAGATAAGCAGGTTCTGCTACAGTATGTGCAACTGCTGTTAGTCCTTGTGTGTGTGTGACTAGCTAGTTAGTTGCTTCTTCCATTCTGAATTTAAAAAGATGATAAAAAAGAAATGTCATGATGTCGAAGCCTGCCATTTCCACAGTTTCATAGGAAGCAGCTGTGGTGCTTGTCAGGGACAGCTCTCGGTAAAATCATGCTGTTTCTGCAGCTGGGTTGAGTGTGTCTTTACTTAATGAAAGCAACACATTACATCCCCTCCATGAAATCCTGCTTCTGTTGCCCAAGAACCCCCATAGGGCAGCCTCAATGCAGTGCTGAAATCCCACTCTTCCCAACTCCCTTCCCCCAATATCCACTATTCTTCAAAGAAATTAAGCTCAAACTGATTAATAAAAACTAAATCAAGCATTATTTATTCCCCCCCCCCAAAAAAAAAAAGAAACACCAAGAGAATAATGAACTACTATGCTGTCCTCTCCACATTCCTTTCTGTTTTATTTATTTATTTGTTACATTCGTATCCCCCATTTTCCCACCTATTTGTAGGCTCAATGTGGCTTACATAGTGCCGGAGAACTGTTTGCAGACTCCGGAGTAAACAAATACAAGGTGATGTTGTGGTAGGATAAGGGTCATGTGGTAGGACCACATCAAGGAATCGTACAATGGGGGAGTTTTAGGGAGCTGCTCCCCCTGGACATATTCTGCTATGGTAATTTTGATACGATAACCGTGGTCTTGGAAAATAGTTCAAGGAAAGCTACTAAAACCAATTATATGCAGCATATTCTCTCACTTGTCCCATCCCCAGCAATGCAATGATTCAGGTGCTATTCATTTTAGCCATTTCTTGAAGTGCATTTGAATCTGATACACAGGACTTTGCTTTTTAACCGACGTAGGAGCCTTTATAAAAAGTTCTGCTAACATCCATTAACAACCATGGGTACAAACCTGTATTAACTGTTGGGGGGGGGGGGGTTCCCCAAACTTTGTGAGGTAATCAATAGAAAAAGAACAAAATAAAACATGGAAAAGAAAATAAGATGTTACCTTTTTTATTGGACATAACTTAATACATTTTTAATTAGCTTTCAAAGGTTGCCCTGGAAAGCAGTTAGGGGGTAATTCTCTATAGCTAGCCTAAAGTTAGACTGTGGGATGTTGTGCGATAAGGGGGTGAATTCTATATATGGCACAGAAAAAATCAGCGTAAAAAAATGGTACTCTAGAAGCCATGTTTAAAGTTACGCCTGGGAATCATGTCTAACTTTAGGTGCGGCCATTTGCACCAAGTGAACCATGTAAATGTATGCGCTTACATTAGGCGCTATCCCCCTCATTCTATAACAATGCACGTAAATGTTAGGAGCACCCCCATCCCACCCATGACCCTCCCATTTCCTCGCCCCCTTTTTCAACTCGTGCATAAAATTTAGGTGCGGATCCTGTGCCTAAATGTATGCACATAAATGCCAATTAGTTCTAATTAGTGCCAATAATTGGTTGTTAAGCCAATTATCAGCACTGATTAGCTTGTTATTCAATTAAATTACACGCAATATTTAGCGATTTTTATAGAATTGTGGGTAAGCGCCAATTCTATAGAATACTAGTATAAGTCCGCAGTTACGCGACTAAATTTAGGTGCAAGCACTAACGCCAGCTGAAATTTATGATTTTTAGAGTCCTAGGATCAGTGATGGGAGGCTTTTTAAACATTGCTTGTTGGAATTGTTACTTTCTTGACCCGGATAATAAATTGTTACATTTATACCCTGCTCTTTCCCGCTCGATAGCAGGTTCAGTGCGGCTTACATAGTATGGGTTACAAAAGTATCACAAAAAGAACATAGCTGTAGCAATAGTAGAGGTATGATGTGGTTGTTAAGAATAGGTTGAGATAGGTGAAATAGGCAAGGGATGCAGAGGTAGGAGAGGTAGGAGTGGTGTAGAGTGGGTTCATAGGTTAAGTCGGGTCATTTGAGTAGGCTTGCTTGAAGAGGTAAGTTTTTAGCAACTTCTGGAAGGGTAGATGGTCACTAACTGTTCAAATGGGTCTTGGTAAGGCATTCCAGAGTTGGCTGCCTATAACGGAGAAATTGGATGCGTAGTACGTTTTGTACTTGAGGCCTTTGTAGTTGGGAAGGTATAGATTGAGATATGTTTGAGAAGATTTTGATCCGTTTCTAGCTGGTAGGTCAATCAGGTTGGTCATGTAGCTTGGAGAAGCTACATGACTTTAAAGACCTGGGACAGATTAAGTAAATGGCACCTAAAGATACAAGGTATAGGGTAGTAAGCGTGAATTCTATAATGGCAGTTGTGTGTGAAACTGCGGTTATAGAATACTGGCTTAAGCCGCAGTAACGTTTTTCGCTTGCAGCAGAAATCAGCTGGTGGTAAACGCCGAGACGCCCCACGAGCTGATTTCTACTGCAAGCTAAAATTATGTGGTAGCTGTGTTTGTCCACTTTTAAAGGTAATCAATAGAAATAAAATAAAACAGAGAAACCATCAAATTCTACTGCTTTGTCACCCTCTTAACACTATGCATATCTCCCTGTCCCTCATCCACCCGACTCTCCCTGTCTCTCACCTAACCTACCCCACCCCCTTCCTGTGAGACTGTCATTAGAATGCTTTGATGTTTCACTTATATATGCTGTTATTTATCAACATTTGCTTATTTCTGACCTCATGAAGAAGGGTTACCTTCGAAAGCTAACTAAAAAAACGTATTAAGTTAGTCCAATAAAAAAGGGTATCATCTTATTTTCTTTTCTCTTTTTTCTTTTCTTTTTATTTCTATTGATTACCATGAGCTAAGAACACTACTGTGGAAATTAAAAAGAGTAAGACCTTTCTTCCCAAGGAATGTTTTCCGTAACCTGGTACAATCAATGGTGCTTAGTCATCCAGACTACTGCAATGCACTCTATGCCGGCTGTAAAGAGCAAATAATCAAGAAACTTCAGACAGCCCAGAACACTGCAGCCAGACTCATATTTGGCAAAACAAAATATGAAAGCGCTAAACCCCTACGAGAAAAACTACACTGGCTCCCACTTAAAGAACGCATCACGTTCAAAATATGCTCCCTAGTTCACAAAATCATTCACGGAGATGCACCAGCCTACATGTCAGACCTGATAGACTTATCGCCCAGGAATGCCAAAAGATCATCCCGCACATTCCTTAACCTGCACTTCCCTAACTGCAAAGGTCTGAAATACAAACTAACGCACGCGTCAAACTTTACCTACTTGAGCACACAGTTATGGAATGCATTGCTGCACAACTTAAAAACGATTTACGAATTAACGAACTTCCGCAAACTACTGAAGACCCATCTCTTTAACAAGGCATACCACAAAGATCAACCAATGTGAATATACACAACTCCTCCACATATATTCAGAATTGTTTTATAATATCTGCTTGTTATACTACTGTCATGTTTTATCATTATCATGTTGCCCAAGATCCTTCTGTAACACTAAATGTCTATTTTCTAATATATTTCCACTATTCATGATTATTGTAAGCCACATTGAGCCTGCAAAGAGGTGGGAAAATGTGGGATACAAATGCAATAAATAAATAAAAGACCCCATGTTATGTTTATGTTTTATTCAAATTTGCTATACCCACCTACCACATCAGTATCACAGCGGTTTACAATAAACATAAAATATTATAGGAGTAGAAAAGAACACCAAATAAAAACTTGTATTTTTATCCGATTTGTGGGCGATGATCATGATTGTTGAGTTTATTGTCAAAATCTCGAGGGGGAGGGGACTGTAGGCTAGGGGCCTGAAAGTTCATTAAGTGGTGGGGGGGGGGGGGGGGGAAGGTGTATGACTGAAAGTTTTTCCTAGGGCATCCACTACCCTGCCCTGTCTCCTAGTGCCTAACTTTCATGTCAGAACAGTGAATGGCATTTAAATACAGACAATAAACAAAAAAAGAACAAACACAAGTCACTTTTCGAGCTCTGTGAACCATCTGGTGCTGGAACATGTTGAACGGTGGACACATGTCAGCCTGCTGCCTTCCCTCCAAGCCTCCTCCGCACTCTCTGCTTCAAGCAGCATGGCACTGTGCAAAAGCCTCTGTCTCTGCCAGAATGTCTAGTAACCCTCTCTCCCTGTCTCACAGCTCAGAGTCGGAGAAGAGCAGAAAACAAACAAAACACTAAATATACTTTAACCACCCCCCCAAAAAAAAATAACCCTTGTAAATCTAAAGGAAACCATTGACCCCGAAAAACAGCCAACAGTCACTCACATGCATCAGTCTAGACTACTGACTTCTGGGCTGAGGAATTTATCCAGAATGAAAGAAAACTTTGCTCATCTAATTCTTTCTTTTGATTGGGTGTGTGTGTGAGAGTTGACTTTCCTTGAATGGTGGCTGTAGATTTTATAGCACTTGCTATTTTCACAACTAATTGAGGGGAAACAAAGATGTGTTTTAGAGGGGAAAAAAGGTATGGTAGTGTGTGTTTTTTTTTAATTGGTTGTTTCACTTAATTTCCAAGAAATCAATGTGTCTCAGTAGGTGTCTGCTTCCATGGAGATTCAGTGCTTTGTCTGGAAGGCCTGCTTTCATTTGATGTCTTCTGAATTCAGCAGGGGAATCAGTCTACCTTGTGTCCTTTAATTTCTGGATGTGTGTGTGGGGGGGGGGGGGGGGGGCGCATTCATGAGGGATAGGACCTGATTTGGTCTCTGGATTGCTCATTGTGAAACTTTGCCCTTGGCTATTACAGAACTGAAAACCTTTCTGCTCTATGTAATGTGCTTCTTGATATCCGTGTTGGACCGAAATGTATCTGTGATTGTGCAGCCATGTGTAGCTACCTCCGGTGTACTTCTCTGATGAGGGGGTCCACTGTGATGGACATCTGAGATCTCGCATACACACTGCACACCGGGGTTCTTCTGTTCCGACCTAACTTGACATTTGGTACATGTCTTAGAGGCAGAGCTGGCATCCATAACATAGCTTGAATCATACAGTTATACCTGAATCCACATTTATTGATGGCCCCGCAAATTTCACACACAGTAACATAGTAAATGACGGCAGATAAAGACCTGCACGGTCCATTTAGTCTGCCCAGCAAAGGTGAAGCTGCAACCGCCACTCTGTGCAGGTTATAGTCATTCATGCTTAAACACTGGTTGGCAATTTGATTGTAGCTAAATATGATGCAGTCATGGAACAATAATTTAGAACCAAAAGTATTGCTAACAGTATTTAACTTGCTAATCTCAGTGTTAAGATGTTTTCCTCTTCCTATGACATCCTCAGCACCCTCACTCATGGTATATGATAATAAAGTGATATACAATGCACACACTTGACCTTCACCAGTCTTTTGCCATTTGCGGGACACAGACCGTAGAAGTCATTCCAGCATTACCCTTCATTCAATTTCAACTTTAGTGTGAAAATATTTCTTAAAATACATTACCTTATCAAAAAATATTTTCTGTAAGAACATTTTCAACTTGTGGTACAAGCATTCATACTGTCACAACTGGATATTGTAATTAGCTTTATTTGGTCTGTTCTGAGACTTTAATAAAAAGGCTACAGACCAGGGGTTCCCAAAACGTTTTGGTTTGCGGCCCCCCCCCCCCAGCCACATGGGTCTCTGCTGCATATCCTCCACCCATATGGGTCTCCGCACCCCCCCTGCCACATAGGTCTCCCTTTCCTTTTCCCTACAGCCCCCTCCTCTCACACCAGCACATGTTCCCCGAATCCAGCATCGCTCCTACCCAGTGGCATTCCTAGCCTGGATGGCATCCGGGGCGGATCGCCGATGCGCACCCCCCCCCCTGTGAAATGACACCTCCTCCCCGGCAAAATGACACCCCCCCTGGGTGCATGCTGCTGGGGGGGGCTGCGGAGCACGCCTGTCGGCTCCAAGTTCGCTAACTTCGCTCGTTCGCTGCAGCTCCTTCTGCCCCAGAACAGGAAGTAACCTGTTCCGGGGCAGAGGGAGCTGCAGCGAACGAGCGAAGTTAGCGAATTCGGAGCCGACAGGCGCGCGCCGCAGCACCCCTCAGCGGCGTGCACCCAGGACGGACCGCCCCCCCTTGGTACCCCACTGCTCCTACCGTCCTTCCTGCAGGTCCAGGATTGCTGCCGCTTCATTCTCCTTCCCCTGCCGGCGCTGCAGTGCTCGCAGGTTAAAGTTTTGGGCCATCCACAATTCACTCAGGCACTCCGAGGCCTTCCTAGTCTGCCGCGTCCAGTCCTCTCTGATGCAACTTCCTGTTGTGAGGGCCGGACGTGGCAGAGGGAAGTCCCTGCAGTGCCTGTGTGAATTGCAGATGGCCCGAAACTGTAAGCTGCAACCACTGCAGCAGCGGCGGGGGAAGAAGCAGGAAGCGGCAGATGCCAGACCTTCTAGAAGGGAAAGTATGAAGTGAAGTGCCACGGCACCCCTGAGGGTTCACTGCGGTGCACCAGGGTGTCACGGCGTACAGTTTGGGAACCGCTGCTATAGACATTGCGAAATGTAGCAGCTAGGCTGATTTTTGAAATATGTAAATTTGAAAGGGGTACTCCTTTGTTGATTACATTGGCTCCCTTTTGAAGCAATTATCTCCCGGATTCTATATAATGCGACTTAAGTTGCATGCACAAATCCAGTTGTATTCTGGATTGCACACGCAACTTAATTAGCATAACAAGCCAATCAACACCGATAATTGACCTTAATCAATTATTGACACTAATTGGCATTAGTTAGAATTTACACGCACAAGTGCCTAAGCGTATTTGTTCATACACGGTATCTTCAATAAAATCTTTTTGTTGTGACATTGATCTGCTGGCTTTCTTTCCCATATTGGATTTTGCAGATCGTTTGCCTTGTTGTTTTTTGGGACCCTAAGCGTATTCTATACTGTGATGCACGTACATTTTAAGAAGGGGATCTAAAAGGGGGTGGGCATGGAATGTGTGGTCCCATTTACCCCTTTAGCATGTTCTGCTACCTTGCATGGTTTTCATCATGTTGGTCACCAGTATGTAACCAGGTTGTTTTATTACAGTTTATTATACTCCCAATCATTTTTTTATAATTCCAATTCTTTTAATACAACAGTAAGTATTGTCTGTACAGATTTGCCTACCTACATCCTTCCCTTGTTTTTCTCCATTCCTTAGGAAACATTTCCTGTATTGTTTATCTATATTCTTTATGTCCACAAACAGACCTGTAGGACACGAAAACGTTTTGGTAAGGTTATCTCATGAATGTATTTTTTGTTTGTATAATAATTTTGGTCCTTTTTGTATGATTGGATGTCTTTGATATTGATTGTTTTTATTTAAGTACTTATTATCCTGTTATGGTTTTTTTTTGGAAAATGATCATCTTATGTATTTATGTCTAATAATTTTTTATTTGTTTTTATATGTGTATCGCTAGCCAGATTATATGAATAATTTCTGACCTTTATGTTTTTATGTCAGACCCCTGATGCAGGCACTTGTGCGCCGAAACACGGCCCGTGTCGGGTGAATTTCATAATAAAGAAGGACTTTGATTATCTCAATCCTGAAGGCCCAGTGTTGCTTTCTTTTTGTTTCTGTATTGGTTTGTATGCTGTTTACCCTCTCTTTTGGTTTCTTCTTTCATGGAATGTGTGGGTCAGGGGCATTCCTATAATTTATGCACAGTATTATAGAATATGCCTGTTCCATGTGTAATTTAGACGTCAGCATTTACACCGGGTTTTCATTGGTGTAAATGGCCACAACTAAATATAGTCACAAAAAACAGGTGTTGGGCATATTCTATAAAGTACGCCTAGATTTACATGTATTCTATAAAACGCCTAAATTTAGGCACGGTTTATAGACTTCACCTAGGCACATTTTTTCAACACCGATTTTTTAGGCAGGATATATAGAATCTAGCCCTATATGGGATCAGACACTGGAATATTTAACCCCATTTGTAGTTACCTTCATTTCAAAACTTCTTGCGTTCAAAGGATTTCTTGATTCTTCATTAGCCTGTGGTAAAATGTTGAAAATCAAATAGATTCAGTGCTACATTTCCCTATCAAGGTGCACGATGTTGGAATGCCCTTCTTCTCAGGATTAGGTCTGAGACATGTTATTTGAGGTTTAGAAAACTGGTTAAAGGTTATTTGTTTTAAAAATTTTCATGTAAATACTGCTGATAATATTTACTTCTATGCATTTGTAATCCGCAAGGTATGGCTAGTCTTCTTGATTATAACCCACAGTGAGCTATTTTGCGGAATATAAGCCTTTACTCCAAAATTCTATAAATGGCAATTAACATTGCGTGTACAAATTTGGACGTGTGCCCAATTTGCGCGTGCACCATAATTGAATAATGAGCCAATTTGTGCCAATAATTGGGTGCTAATAATCAATTATCAGCACTAATTGGCATTCATTGAAATTTACACACACATTTTTAGTCACGGGGATCCACATTTAAATATTACATGTGAATCCAAAAAGGGTGTGTGGCCGTAGAAGGGTCATTGACAGATCAGGGACGTTCCTACAATTTATGCATGCTGTTATAGAATAAGAGGGATCTGCGCCTAATTTACGCATGAGGATTTTCCACCAGAGTTTACTTGGTGTAAATCCTCATGTCTAAAGTTAGGCGCCAATCCCAGCACTGAGCGTATTCTATAAATGGTGCCTAATTTTCAGTGCCGTTTATAGAATAGTGCTTATAGAATCCTTGCTCAAAGCCCACCTCTTCAATGTCGCCTTCGGCACCTAACCACTATACCTCTATTTAAGAAATCTAGACTGCCCCAACTTGACATTTCATCCTTTAGATTGTAAGCTCCTTTGAGCAGGGACTGTCCTTTTTGTTAAACTGTACAGCGCTGCGTAACCCTAGTAGCGCTCTAGAAATGTTAAGTAGTAGTAGTATGGTTTTTTAAGTGCCAATTTATGCTGTTTATAGAATTTGATCCTTATTGTATTGCTACATGTGATTTCCCCTTGGACTGGGATTCGCTGCTTGCTTTCTGCTGTTTCCCACCTCTTCTCCACTGAATCCAGTGGCTCCTCTGGGTGGCACCTGGTTACTGGCTCTCTCTCTTTCTCTCTTCCCAAGGGGCACTGACTGCTGATCCACCTCTCCAAAATGTTGCTTCAGGGTTGACATTGAATCTGTCAAAGTGAGGGGTTCTTTTACAAAGGCATGCTGCGGTAGTGTAGGCGTGGGTTTTGGGCGTGTGCAGAATTTATTTTTTGCTGAAAATGGACGTGCGGCAAAATCAAAATTGCCTCGCATCCATTTTAGCTCTGAGACCTTACCACCAGCCATAGACCTAGTGGTAAAGAATTTGGGCGGTAATGACTTACGCTCGTCAGGTGCCACTTGGTGCGCGTCCGCTATGTATGCCAGAAAATAAAAAATATTTTTCAGACTCGCATAGCGGACGTGCGCCAAAATTGAAATTACCACAAGGGCCATGTGTTAACCGGGTGGTAACTGCAATTTGGCGTGCGTTGGGCGCGCATATGCCTATGCAGCTTAGTAAAAGGAGCCCCGAGAGAGGCAGAGGGAATTGCAAGGTTCCCAATACCACTGTACAGTCTTTTGTCACAAAAACACACTTCACAATCCAAAATTTACAACCTTGAAAAGCCAAAGCATTCATCCAGGTCTCAGGCCATCTCTTTCACGTGAAATCAGAAGAAAAATGCTCTTCCTTCACGTAAGAAAAGACAAAAATGGAAAATCTGCTCAACAGCTCCTTGAGAGAACTGGGTTAAGGCATAGGCACACTAGACATATGCCTAGGCCCAAATGTTGTTGGTTTTGGGTGGGGGGGAGGTTGCTGTCTGATTTGTTCTAGACTCGGGGATTGGTTAGTGACATTGCCCCCATAACAAAAATGACTAACCGAAACAAAACAAACTGCTGCAAATGGCATAGGAAATGCAACAAAACCACAATTTGTGGACTGCACACCCCTATTAAATACTTCCTTCTACAACTGCTACTGCGTGATCAAACAGACACTGAGTGGGTGAAATGGATGTTGGCCCAGAGCCCTTGTCTGCCTTTCAGGCATACTGTGTCTGGTTCTTTTTCTCAATAGAAATAGATTTCAATAGCACACAAGCTGCTGGATACAGTACAGCACTAGGCCCTTGGTTCACACCTCAGGATGCCTAAAGAGGTCAAGATTTTAGTGTAACCAAAATACAGAATTCAACATAATTGTGTTTCTTTCTTTTTGTAGATGTAATGCATCTCATTTGCACTCTCTGTATGTTTAGCGAACCCCTCCCTCGGGCACTTGTCTGTATTGGATATTTCTTAGGGCTATAATTACAAAGGGGAAGACCTCTTTCTGAGGGGGGGATGCACTTAAGTCGTCGTTAGAGCCGTTCCGCACCGAATTCCATAGCGAATCGGTAGGGAACGGCTATGCATGAAGGAAAGGGAATACAAATCAGCTGCTCGTTGAAGCTCACTTGCATTCTGTAATCCTTCGTAAAACCGTCGGATAATCGGCCAGTAGAGCATGCACAGAGCAGCCAAGCGTTATGCTGGCTGCTCTGCGCATGCCAAGGACGTAAAAAAAAAAACACGTCCTTTATGGACGGCCTTGCCCCCCCCTCCCCCGCCCAAGGTCGCCGCCGCTCCCTGCTCCCCCCTGCATTGAAATCAGAACTTTACGCAGCCCCCGCCCCCCCTCCCTTCCTTCCTTCCTTGAAATTACAGCTTTCCCCCCATCATCCGCCCCCCGTGGCCCTGCCCCTGCCGCCCCCCTGAGGTCGTTGCCACCGCCATTCCCCCCTCCACCCGCCCCCCTCCTTCTGCCAGCAGGCCCTCACAGTGCCTCTCACCTCCGTGTGAAGGCGCTGCACCGGCAACAACAGCTGATTGCCTCTCCGGACTTCCCTCCTTTCCTCCCTGGCCCGCCCTCGTCTGACCAAGAGTGCACGTGTTTTTGGCATGCACTGGGCCATTTCTTACCGTGGCTTGGAAAAAAGGCATTTTTAATTGGGCAGTAAATGGCTGTGTACTAAAATGAAAAGTAGCGTTCAGCTATTTACTGCCTGAGCCCTTACCGCCACCCATTGACCTAGCGGTAAGGGCTCACGAGCTACTCATGTGGTAATCAGGCAGTGCACGCCAATGTGGCCACGCTGCTGATTACCACGAAGAATGCTCCTTATGGTAGAAAATTATTTTCTACCGTGGGAAACAGCACTTGCCAACTTTGAAACTACCACAGGGCACCTGCGCTACCCCTGTGACAATTTGGCGTGCATTAGCAGCACGTTAGTCCTACCGCTCCTTAGTAAAAGTGCCCCTATTTGCGGTCAGCTATGGCTTTTGCGGTTACGTACAATATTCAGCACCACTGGATTCTATATATAGCTACCAGATTTGGGCACATTGCTGAGAAGCACACGCAACTTAATCGGCTGAGCTGTTATCCATCAGTAATTGGATGCTACTACTACTACTATTTAGCATTTCTATAGCGCTACAAGGCATACGCAGCGCTGCACAAACATAGAAGAAAGACAGTCCCTGCTCAAAGAGCTTACAATTTAATAATTGCTAACAACCAATTACTGATATGAATTGACGGCAAATAGAATTAGCATGTGTATCTGGTTGCACACTATTCTGTAATGCTGGGTGCCTAAATCCCATGGTGTGCAACCCAAAAGGGAGAAAGGGCATGGGCGAGTCAGGGTGTTCCAAAAGGTTGCGCACAATAATGGGTCTCCGCACAGAACTTGAGTGCCAGGATTTAAACCAGGTTTCAGCAGGCATAAGTCTGGCACACACAGCTGAGCGTGAAAACCAGTGCTAAGCACGACTGTATAAATGGTGCATGCATATCTCCTCACTGCTTAAATCTGGCTTCTTCGTATTACGACGACTACGTAGTGTACGGAAATACTTATATCGCGATGCTTTTCATGGTTTAGTTCTTTCTCTTCTAATATCTAAACTAGATTATGGCAATATTGTCTTCGCCGGATTATCTCAGACTTTAAAAAGCTTCAGACCCTTCAGAATACAGTCATTCGGCTCATAAAAAAGTTTGATTCTGTTTCTCCACTTCTAAAAAGTCACCGTTGGCTCCCAGTGCGTTTTCGGACACAATACAAAGTACTTTTACTGACATTTAAATCGTACCATCTAGGATCCTCTTCTTAGTTATCTTCTTTAACAATACCTTATTCTCTGCAGCAACTTCTTCGTTCTGTCAGTGACCATAGACTAGTACTTCTGAATCCCAAATTGTCTAAGTATGAACGTACTCACCACTCTGCTTTTTATTTCCTAACTCCTGCAAATCACCCACTAGCTCAGAGATTTTCAGCCTTTTTCATCTCAAAGCACACTTACATGGTGCTAAAATTGTCAAGGCACACTCCCACAAATGGTCCAGCATCTTATTTATTTATGTATTTATTTATTTATTGCATTTGTATCCCACATTTTCCCACCTATTTGCAGGCTCAATGTGGCTTACATTGTTCCGTCATGGCAATCGCCATTTCCGGAGTGAGAGACACAGGTGGTATTACACTAGAGATCATGCACTAGCTATTCATGGAGAATTTTACCTTCTTCACCCCCCATCTACACCCCCACACATGGTCCAGCATCTCTGCAACCAGCAATCTTCCCTTGTCTCTTGACCCCCCTCCCCAGTGGCGTAGGAGGGGGGGCGGTGGGGCGGTGCACGCCGCTGGGGGGGTGTCAACTCCGCTTGTTTACTGCTTTCTCTGCCTCGGAACAGGTTACTTCCTGTTCCGGGGCAGAGAGAGCAGGGGAACCAACGGAGCCGACGCAGCTCCCAGTGACTGCACTCGGGGCGGAGCAGTCCTCCTGCCCGCCCCCCCCCCTTGGTAAGACTGAGCTCCAAGGGGGGGGGGTTGCGCGCTCTGGGGGGGTGCATTCGAGCTCCGGGGGGCGCCATGCTGCACCCGGCTGGGGGGGCGCAGCGGCGAACCGCCACGGGTGTCAGCTGGCCTCGCTACGCTTCTGCCCCTCCCGTGTACCTTTTAAAAGTTTGCCTGTGTCTAGCTTTGTCTTAATGGAATCCTGTTCAGAAGGAATGGTTCCTCAGAAGCTTAGTGGAGATTGGGTGGCAGAGCCAGTGGTGGGAGGCGGGGCTAGTGCTGGGCAGACTTCTACGGTCTGTGCCCTGAAAATGGCAGATACAAATCAAGGTCAGGTATACACATAAAGTAGCACATATGAGTTTATCTTGTTGGGCAGACTGGATGGACTGTACAGGTCTTTTTCTGCCATCACTTACTATGTTACTATGTCTTTGATGTAACTTCCTACCTATGTGGAAGCAGGAAGTTACATCAGAGAGAAAGTTCTGGGGTTGGCACGAACAGGCTGTATGAATCACTGCTTGTTGGTACCGACCGCTAGAGACAAGAAAACTTTGAAAAGGTACATCAATTCCAGCACAAATTAAGCTGGCCCTACTAATAAATGACCCTCAACTCCCACAACACACCAATGTGCCACGGCACACTGGTTGAAAAACGCTGCACTAGCTATTCATGGAGAATTATCGCTCCCCAAATTTAAAGCACCAATAAAAACTTGGTTGATGGTGTTGGGATCTATGTGACCTGTTGATTTCTGTAATTTCTCTCTGGTCACCTTTTCCCTCTCTTGACCTTTTTGATTTTTCCCTGGTTAGTCTAGTATGTCTATCAGGTTTGCTTTTCAATGCTATCCTATCTGAGATTGTAGTTCCTCTTGCTAAACACTAGCTATTCCAGGCATAATGTGCCGCGAGGGAAAAGGAACGAATAACATCACTAAGGGGCCCTTTTACTAAGCAGTGGTAAACCCACCGTGGACTTAACCACGCGCCAATCCAGAACTACTGCTGCCCAGTTATCGCTGGGTTAGCATGGGAGCCCTTACTGCCATCTCAATGGGTGGTAGTAAGGGCTCCCCCAAAATGGCCGCACAGCCATATAAATCCCTGTCCAGCTCATTTTCGAAAGTGATCACCGGCCATCTTCCGACACAAATCGGGAGATGGACGGCGATCTCCTGAACCCGGCCAAATCGGTATAATCGAAAGCCGATTTTGGCCAGGTTCAACTGCTTTCCGTCGCGGAGCCGGTGAAATATCAAGGGGGTGTGTGGGTAGGGTAGTGAAGGTGGGACGGGGGCGTGCTCACAAGATGGCCAGCTTCGCCTGATAATGGAAAAAAAGACAGGCTTGACAAGCATTGTGCCGGCTTTACATGGTCCCTTTTTTTTCACGACCAAACTTCAAAAAGGGGCTCCAACTGACCAGCTGACTACCGGAGGGAATCGGGGATGACCTCCCCTCACTCCCCCCGTAGTCACCAACCCCCTCCCACCCAAAAAAAACTTTTTTGCCAGCCTCTATGCCAACCTCAAATGTCATACCCAGCTCCATGACAGCAGTATGTGGTCCCTGGAGCAGTTTTTAGTGGGTGCAGTGCACTTCAGACAGGTGGACCCAGGCCCACCCCCCCTACCTGTTAACACTTGTGGTGGTAAATGGGAGCCCTCCAAAACCCACCCAAAACCCACTGTACCCACATGTAGGTGCCCCCCATCACCCCTTAGGACTATGGTAGTGGTGTACAGTTGTGGGGAGTGGGTTTCGGGGGGGGTTCAGGGGGCTCAGCACCCAAGGTAAGGGAGCTATGCACCTGGGAGCTTTTTTTTTTTAAATTTTTAGAATTGACCCCTAGGGTTCCCGGTTGGTGTCCTGGCATGTGAGGGGGGCCAGTGCACTACAAATGGTGGCTTCTCCCACGACCAAATGCCTTGGATTTTGCCGGGTTTGAGATCGCCGGCAATATTTTCCATTATCACCGAAAACTGATGCCGGCCATGTCAAACCCGGCAAACTGACATTTGGCCCAACCGTATTAGCGAAGAAAAAGATGGCCGGCCATCTTTTACAAAAATACGGTTGGCTCCACCCACTTACGGCGCCGGCCCCGAAGATGGCCAGCCAGCTATTTGGCCGGCGCAGTTCGATTATGCCTCTCCACGTAGCCAAAGTCAGCCATTTAAATTTGGCTGCTGATGATCTGCAAACTTATATGGATAACGCAGATATAAAGCCACTATCAATGTGAGTTAGATGAATAAGTACCTCTGCACAATTAGCAGGTATATCTTCATACAGATACATCATCCATATGAAGCACTTACAGATTTAACCTCACAGAATAAAGGTATAACTTTATACCTTTATAAATTTTATACATTTTATAACTTTATAAAATACTGAGGGCTCTGTTTACTAAGGTGTGCTAGTGTTTTTAGCGCGCACTAAAAATTAGCATGCGACACTACAGACGCCTATATATTCCTATGGGCGTCTTTAGCGTCAGCGCGTGCTAAAAAATGCTAGCACGCCTGTAGTGTGGCTTTAAACAGGGCCCTGAGTCTCAAGGGTGATAAAAGAGAAAAAGGGGAAAAATAAAAAGACTGTATTTCTTCTATATACACAGCAGTTTCAGGTGCAGATATCAGTGTGGGCTACTATTACAAAGTGTTATTTTAGCACTTACTGTTGCTATTTTAGCACAGGTCCCATTTTACGCAATAAGACCTAGTTACTAATAACTGGGATTAACAGTAAAATAACAGTTTTAACAGTAACCCATGTTGATAACTTCCCCCCTTCACCCAGAGAAGTCACAAATCTCTAACTGAAATAATTTAAGTAGTCTCTGTTTAATCATCCAGTCAATTAACGAGGGAACCCCTTAAGAATAAGGCTCATATCTTTTGGTATGCAAGTTGCTGTGATGACCATAAAAGAGAATTGTAGCCTCTCAAAGAAGAAAGAGAAATCTGGAAAGCGTTCACTTTGTAATTAGAGCCCTGGGTAGTCTGGAGCCCAGGATATCACATTATTCTGCATTTCTCTCTCTCTCTCTCTCTTGTCTTGCCTGCCGGTTTCTGGCTTTGGGCAGGTCCTGCTGCATGCATACACCAGGAGGCTCCAAGCTGTCTGTCCTCTGTGCAGCAGACCAGACACCAAGGGTCTGCCCAGGCAGTCAGAGGGCTAGGTTTCCTGAACAGCCCAATTAGCTGGGATGGGGACAGGGTGGAGTTCCTCTGTCCCTTATTTCCCTTCCCAAGAAAAAAAAATGGAAAGGTTGGAGGTTGGGGGTTGGGGGGGGGGGGGGGGGGAAGAAAAGGTGTCTAGTGTAGCAGAATGTAGCAAAATAGGTTTGACATAAGAAATTGAAGCACATAAGCAGAGCACAAACCATAAGGACAGAGGGAACGGGCCAGTAAAAGGAACAAAAGCAGTGGTTGGTGTATTTTGGAGGTGGGGGTGGGGCAGTTTATTACCAATCCACATGGACTGCAGCACTAAGGGAATATTTGGGGGGGAGGAAAATGTTTTTACCTTTTGCCAAAGAAAATTGATTTTCTTCTTTTTTGGAGGGGGCGAGATGAACACTCAGCATTTTCAGCTACCTGAAGTTTCACTGGGTTTTCTCAAAGATGGCTTGAAAATCTCTTGTAATTTCTGCCAAAGTTCAATGTGTCTGTTACAACAGGGGCCGACTTATTGTGCATAATTATAGTGGAACAGCCTGTAATACCTTCTTATGTCAGAAAAATGCATACAGCAAGTACATTTTGTTTCCAACAGTATTTTTAACTTAAGAAAAAAAAAAAAAGACTAATCATTTGATACAAAATTTAGAAGAAACCCAGGCAGGAGAAATTGCACTGTCTGACTGTCTATCTGAACTTAATGACTGTGATTTTGCTTTTGCTAAATTCTGCATGTGAAAAAGGTTATTATGATTTTGATTAGTATTATTAGGTTGGAAAATGTGGGGTACAAATGCAGAAAATAAATAAATATACCACCTACAAGCCCAAAAGCTATCAAATAAAGCACGGAGCTTAGAGGACCTTTTACTAAAGGGCATTAAGATTTGCAGTTAATAGGGGTTAATGCGGGATTTCTATGCATTAACTGCAAATTTAGGGGCAATTTTACTAACCTGCAGTAAACACTAACACATGCTTACCGCGGGTTAAAAATCACTACCGCGAGGTGCGCTCAGGCATCCCGCGGTAGTTTGGCCATCTGCACATACTTAATACTTTTTATTTTTTAGCGCTGATGGCAGAGAGTAGGCGTGTCAGTGCAGCTACATTGCCATGGGCCAACTGATAAGCATGTGGGAGGTCTTATGGCCTAGAAGATAGGTGTCAGTAAGTGCTCCCCTGCTAATGGCCACACGCTAATGGGGAAATTAGTGTGTGCCCGTTAATTGACAAAATGGGAAATGCAGCCATTTTACATCCACGCTAAACGTGGCCTCAGGACAGAGGAAAGCCCCGTGTAAAAGAGCCCTCAATGCGGCACTTTTTAACATTTGTGTTTCATTTTATTTTGCAGGTCATGCACTAATGTCATTAGCACGCGGTATCTGCTAGAGTTAACATGGGAGCACTTAACACCCACATTAAGGGGCCCTTTTACTAAAGCACGGCAAGCCCACCGTGGGCTTGCCATGTGGCGATCTTGCACGGTAGCCCAGCAGTAGGGCCCACCACGCGCCATTTCTGGCGTTTCAAAAATATTTGTAAATTTTTTTTGCACCGGCGGTGCTGCCCGTTTGCTGCTGGGTTGGCATGGGAATCTTTACTGCCTCCTAAATAGGTGGAGGTAAGAGCTTCCCTGGGAGATGGCCACACAGCAAGTGGTTAATTTACCACACAGGTAATACAAAACAAGGGAGCATGAATGTGTCTAACACCACTCAAGCAAAAAAAGAAAAGAAACCTGGGGGGAAAGGCCTTATGACCTGCTATTGCAAGACTAAAGCAATCAGACCATCATGGTCATATATGTGCACTTTATAATCATCAGTCAAAAAACCCTCAACCAACCACAAAGGTCGTGTAAAATGCTCAATACTTTTTGGGGGGTTTTGGTTTGAAAACTTTTTTTGTATTAATTTAAATTGCATCATTCATCAATTTGAAACAAACAAAAATCAAAAAAGAAATTGTAACTGTAACTGTGTAACCACTGCCAAACAATCGAAAGAAAATAAAGGTCCAGCTTGACTTAACTGGCTGAGCTTGACTGGATGAAATTCTCCTGAATGGAATTCGAACCCAACGGACCCGTTTCACCAAAAAGGCTTCCTCAGGGGACACAGGATAACCAGTTCAGGCTCAGCAGTGGCGCTTCGCGAACACTCTGTCTGTTGGAGCTTAATTTACCACACAGCCATTTCCTTTTTTAAAAAAATGCCTTTTATCCACTGTGCTATAAGGGGGTCTCGGCATGCGGCAAACCCACACACACCAATGCCACCACAGGGGTCCTTTTACCACAGCTTGGTGAATAGGGTCCCTAACTCTGTGAGCACCAGTAAGCGCACATTAAGTGTAATGCACTAGCTGGCTAATACGTCCATGCCCACCCGTACCATGCTCCCTCCCAAAAATAGTTTCAAAAACTCATTAGCAAGCACTTTACCAAGCGGAAACAGAACAAATACAGCAAAACACTTTAACACCTTCTAATCTGTGCAAGATACAGCCAAGTATCTCCCTCAGTCAACCCGAATATCTCATCCTGATATGAGGGAAAACAGCGTAAAAGAAATATTGGTGATTTGTGGCCATTTTCAAGGCTGACCGGTTCAAGAGGAAGGAAGCCATCTTTTCACTGTAAGAGCTCTTTATCTGCTGTTGTAATCTCAGTGTCTCCAATGGTGACAGAAGTCAAGAAAGCATTGAATAAGTACAGAGGCTGTTTAGTAGAGAGGACAAATTAAGGTGAATTCATGAATTCTTTCATTCAGCCTTCTTTGTGCCTCAACTGACAAAGAAGCCTTCCAAGAGAACATCAGTGCTGCTAATCAGTGTCCTGTGTGACAACGGTATTCCATTGGAAACCATAAGCCAAGAAGCCAAAAGTCAAGCATGCTCTTGCAATGTTACAACAGTAAAGTTAAAGGGCAAACAGCTCATCCAGAGCCCGCCTATAACGGGGGGTGTGAGCGTCACCCCAACACCGGATTGAGCAGCATGGGCGGGCTTTCGGTGAAGCCCGCAGGCACCCACACTGCACTAGTGGAGAACCGAGAACGCTGGGAGGTTGAGGGTTGCCTATGGGAGGCGACCTTTAACCCCTCAGTGGTGGGAGCGATCCCTCCTGACAATGGGCATGGTGGTGTCCCAAGGGGGGAATTAAAAGGAACAATCCTCCGTGGGTCAGGTCTTTTCCTGCTCTGTGGAGGTGAATGGCTTCCCTTCCCACCCTCCCCGTCACGGTAGCAAGGGGGGGGGGGTACCTAAGCTATTGGCAACTTCAAAGGAGGTCCTTTGAAGTAGGCCTTAACATTCACCCGGCGGTCAACGTTAAGTCAACGTTAGGCCTATGCTTTCTCTGTAGGCCTAGAGGTCTAGGCCTGTACCTTGCACCAGCTGACATGGTGGAGTTAAAGGTTAATTTGTATGTGTTTGCCTACTAGCTAGCATGACAGAAGGTCACCTATGGTTGTTATACTGATGCATATCTGAGTATGGCAAGATTCTACAGTCATGCTAAGTTGCGGCCAAAATAATTCCAATAAAACTTGTTAGATTAAAGAAATTGTTTCCGTGTCTTTCTTATGTGGGTTACCAAGGAGGGTGGCTGGTCTCACATCCCCTGTTATGGAAAAAGGGCAGACTAGATGGATTTTGCTGGGTTTGACTTAATTTTTCTCCTGGTAAAGAAAACGATGATGCATTTTGTAGCCGATCGATCAGGTTCGTATGTAAACCTATATGTAGGTATTCAACATGTTTTGTAGGAATGTATGTTCATCTCTAGGAGGGTTTTCCATCAGTGTTACTTTTATTTATTTATTTATTTATTTTGTTAACAATCTCTTATGTGAAACAACTGCAAAGAATGTTTCTTATTAGTTCAGACTGAGGATCAAACGGTGCTCATCAGTTTTCCCACTGAGACCGCTAATGGGAATTTGTTTCAAGTTGATTAATGCATAATGTCAATGGAAAGCAGGGGACCACCAAACATGTTTTTTACAAAAGAAATCATTTGAAACTATGCACAGGAAAGGGGCGAAAACATTTAGAGAGATTTTTAAGGACATTCTTTCCCAGAAACATTGCCCAATGCATGGATCCAGTGATGGCTGTCTGTTGCCTATCAAGGGTCCTAAAATTCTCTCCTTCCAAGAAAGAAAGAAAGAAATGTTTGAAAAAGTTCCATTCCGTGCACTTTTCATTCAGCTGGATGACTTCCCTATTAGGAAAGGCTGAAGCATATAGGGCTCTTCAGCTTGGAGAAAAGATGGCTGAGGGGAGATACGATGGGCTTATAAAATTTATTTAAAATGTATAAAATTTATTGTACTTCTGTATTATGCACTAGACTACTAGACTTCTACAAATCTAGATTTTGTAGCCGCCTTTTTAGCAATATGTAAGCCATATTGAACCTGCTGTACAGTGGGAAAATGTGGGATACAAATGCAATAAATAAATAAATAAAAATAAAATAATGAGCGGAGTGGAACAGGTATATGTGAATTTTAGTTTACTCTTATACTAGGACTAGGGGGCATGCGATGAAACTACAAAGTAGTAAATTTAATACGAATCAGAGAAAATATTTCTTCACTCAACATGTAATTAAACTCTGGCATTCATTGCCAGAGAATGTGAGAAAGGCAGTTAGCATAGCAGGGTTTAAAAAAAGGTCTGGACGGCTTCGTAAAGGAAAAGTCCATAGACGATTATTAAATTGACTTGGGGAAAATCCACTGCTTATTTCTGGGTTAAGCAGCATAAAATGTGTTGAACTTTTTTGGGATCTTGCCAGGTATTTTTGACCTGGATTGGCCACTGTGGGACCTGCATGTGAAATCAATTGTGCGCACTTAAATTTACAAATCTGAATGCGCACTATCATACTATCAATACTATCTAAAAGTTCTAATGCACAAAAAACATTTTGAAATGCTTATATTTAAAGGCGCAGAAAGCAAACACCAATGTGTGCTTAATGTTTGGGTTTGCCAGGCACACGCATACAGGTGTGGTGTACAGTTGGGGATAGTGGGTTTTGGGGGGCTCAGCACACAAGCTAAGGGAGCTATGTTCCTGGGAGCATTTTATGAAGTCCCCTGCAGTGCCCCCCCCCCCCTAGAGTGCCTGGTTGCTGTCCTTGCATGTCAGGGGGACCAGTGCACTACAAATGCTGGCTCCTCCCACGACCCATGGCTTGCATTTGGTCGTTTCTGACATGGACGTCCTTGGTTTCCATTATCGGCGAAAATCAGAAACAACCAAGTCTAGGGACGACCATCTCTAAGGATGACCAAATTTTAGGATTTGGGCGTCCCTGACCGTATTATCAAAACGAAAGATGGACGTCCATCTTGTTTAGAAAATACGGGTTTCCCCGCCACTGGATGGGGATGTTTTGCGAGGACGTCCTCATCAAAACTTGGACGTTCCTTTTGAAAATGTCCCTCCATATGTGCCAAGTATTTTTCCCCTCTTTGCTTTCACTTTACCAGCTGCATACCGTTTGCTTTGAGCATCGGTGAGCTATTTTTCTGCGCTGTTCTGGTGGTATCTTTTCTGCGCTGTTGGCTTACCGCGGGAGTTTTGAGCATCGTAGCCTCTGTAAAAATAGCATTCACTCTTTACAAATAGAGTACACTCTGCTGAAAGACTGTGTGGTCTTCCCAAAAGAGTGTGCATTCTTACTGATATGGCTCCTACAAGGAAAAAATGCTAAAGGGAAACCCTGAACAAAACAACACGGGCAACAACACAACATGAAAATTGTTGAGCTGCACACCAATCTCCAACAGTGGCCATACAGGTTACAAGAGGGTGGTGGATATGTGGAATGCCCTCCCGCGGGAGGTGGCGGAGATGAAAACGGTAATAGAATTCAAACATGCGTGGGATAAACACAAAGGAATCCGGTTTAGAAGGAATGGTTCCATGGAATCTTAGCGGGGATTAGGTGGCGACGCCGGTAATTGGGAAAACAAAACAGGAGCTGGGCAGACTTCTACGGTCTATGCCCTGATCGTGACTGAATAGACAGGGATGGGTTGGAGTGTAAATTTTAAGGGGCTTCGACTTTAGCTCCAGAACTTAGTACAAGAAGAGTGCTGCGCAGACTTGTACAGTCTGTGCCCTGAGAAGGGCAAGGACAAATCAAACTCGGGTATACATATAAAGTATCACATACCATGTAAATTAGTTTATCTTGTTGGGCAGACTGGATGGACCGTACAGGTCTTTATCTGCCGTCATTTACTATGTTACTATGTTAAGTGTCCAGCAGGGTTGCAAAGAGCAGATGGATCCCTAATTACTCGTACCCAAAGAGAAGCGGTAGCTTTGCCAATGGTTTATGGACTAGTCCCAGAACTTGCTTAAATCCTTTTTAAACTCAGCTATGCTAACTGCCTTGACCTCATCTTCTGGTAACAAATTCCACAGCTGAATTATATGCTCTCTCACCTTCATCAGGGGGCCATTAGTGCTTTCCCAGCAGTGGGGAGGAGCAGGAGAAGGAGGATCTGAACAGTGGAAAGCTCAGCAGGGAGCACCTCCAGCATGAATAAAGTCCCCAAGCAGCAGAAAGGAAGGAAGGAGAAAAAGGCAGGATGGAATGTATAGGGAGCAAAGAAAAAGAAAGAGATGAAGTACTTCACCAGCGGAGTCTGATCTATGGACAAAACTTGTTATAAGAATCATATCTGGCCCACATGCCGAAGTTTGGAAGCCCCTACTTGTAGATAATATCTTTTAACACTGTTCACCAGGGCACATACCACCCCCCCCCCCTTCCCATCTCCCTCACCCATTTTTCCCCTTACAAGACCTCAATAATCAATAAACCTCACATAAAAACCAACTTAGGATAATAGTAGGCCATAGCTTAATTTATTAACAACCTTCAAACATATCCCATCAGGGAATACATACCCCCCACCCCAGCTACAACTTGCAAATGGTAGCAACATACAACTCCCCTCTCCCCCAGCTGCTGCTCACCATGTCAGCAAAGCAGCAAATCCGCTTCCAGTGGTCACCGCCAATCTTCCTCTTCCGGCTCCACCCTGGCAGCAAGAGCCCCAGCTTGTGTGGACATCCATGCCTTTAATCAGGGTCACCTGGCCCATCTTTGAATGATCTGGCTCATCCCCCATGAGCCATTGCTCCTGTAGCTCGGGTTTTCCGCCGCTGCGACAACCCCAACACTCGCCATCTGAAAAGACAAGACTACACCACACACAGTCTCACCCACCCATGAACCAAAAACTGGGCAGGAGGATGGGTAAGCTGCCTCCGAGAAGCAGGAACACCCTGATAATCAGAGGGGGCAACATAATAAGGGACATCCATGTCCCGCCTCTACCCACCCTCCCAGATAACCCCCACACCCGGCAGGCTCACAGGCAAGCCGTTGACCTTTAACATGCCCAATCACGGACGCTCAAAAGCCCACCGGATCTACTGGACCCCCCCCCCCCCACCACCACCACCATTCTCTCTTGCCCGTGCCCGCTCAAACAGACCCAGCCCTCGTTTAATAGGGCCGTCCAGACAGATTCTCAGGCTTGTCTTTCATTGAACCAAGTCAACACATTTCTGACTAGCTTTTGAGAATTGGAGGGAAAGTAGCTCCTGAAAGGTAGTGGAAAAAATTGAGAGCATGTGATTTTAGATTTTAATGGCTAATGTCCCCAAAGCAAACAAATTAAAATAGATGTTTATTGGACACACACCAGAAAACCCCCATTTCTAGTACTCTCTCACCTCTCCCCGACTCATCCGTATCCTGCACTCTGTTTTTGTGCTTTTTTTTTTGTTCTGGCAGCTCCTAAAGTGATGCAGACATGCATGCTGACACATATTATCTTTCTGTTGTATGAATCTGCAGTTGTAATGTATATGTTACTTGCACTGTATCATATTATTGCAATTACTAGGAATTAATCTGCCTACTTCCAAGCTTACCTGATTGTTCTGTGTATTATGTTGGTTTTTGATCATTTTACTATTGTTATGTTATTAATGCAATACACATCATAAATCACTATAAAGACTTCTCTATTTAGATACCAAATATTTAAAAGCACAAAACTTTATTTTAAAAAAATAGATATTAAAATCTCTTATCATCTCACCCTTTGATAAACACAGAATTTTTTTCAATCACCAAACCCACTAATTACATGAGAAGCATTGATGTTCAACATTCAAGTTATTATAACATTTTACAAATTCTGATATATTTAGTACAAATTATTCTCTAATTCAAAAACACATTTACTTAACTTGTTAGTGATACTTGTAACAGTTCCAAATGCCTTTCACATGCTCTTGAGTCTTTGAAAATTATACTTAAAAAAAGGGTAGATCATCATTTAACACTACTAGTTCATCAGCTGATCCAGGGGGTCTTTTACTAAAGTTTAACTTCAGTTTTATTCCTGTGGGCACTGCTGCAGATAACTTGAGCTAAGCTTTAGTAAAAGACACCCCCCCCCCCCCCCCCCAATCTGGAATGTTCCATAAATAGGTCTCGACGATCAAATTCCATCACACAATTATCTTCATTATATAAATACTAAGGTTTTCTCCTCCAAAATGTCTCTTAGCATTTTTGTCCAGAATCTCAAAGTCTCGTCTCAAAATCTCATCATAGAGTCTCTACATGGGCACCATGTTTCGCTAAAAGCATCTGTGAGCTGGAGCTCCATTGTTTATGTTAAGCTACACCTATTGTTCACCGCCTTCGGTGAATCTCTTTATGAAGGTGGTTAATAAACCCTAATAAAAATAAATAAATACAAAATGATTGATTCCACTGGTAAAAGTAGCCAGTGACTATCCCTATGGGGCAAAAACACCAGCAAAAACTACACAGATTGTTAGTACCCTTAGAAAAGCTATAATTAGCTGGAAAATTAACAATGAAGGAGGGGTAGATATCAAGCTGCATTATGGGTATAGGCTAGATTAAATAAATGGCACCAGAGTTAGGCTCCAGGATGGTCTGTGGCTGTGCTAAAAAAAAAAAAAATACAGTATTCCGTAATGGGAGATCTGTGCAGAGTGTCCTTTATAGAATAGAAGCTTAGCTTTTTGGGGTCCTCTTACCAAGCTGCGGTAAAAGGACTCCTGCGGTGGTGTCGGTGTGCAGGATTGCCGTGTACCAAGGCCCCCTTTTACTGCAGCAGGTAAAAGGAGGTTTAAAAAAAATGGTAATGGCCATTTTCTGGGGGAGCCCTTACCCCCTATTTAGTAGACAGTAAGGGCTGTCACGCTAACCCGGCAGTAACCCAATAGCACGCGATGCTGCCCAATTACCACCAGAAATCCCCTGGCGCTAAAAAAATATATTTTTGAGAGATGGAAATGGCGCACGGCACACACCTGTGGTAGTCCCGCGGTAGGGCCGATTTGCCGCACGCCATTGCCGAGGAAGCCCTGCCATGTCTTTGTACAATGGCCCTTTTGGCCCTTTATGTCTGCCAAAGGCTGGTGTAAACTCTGGCACCCAATTGACGGAGGTTAGACACACAAGCGCAAGTATTCTATAACATAGCACCTAATTTTTGGGAATGCCCCTGACCTGCCCATGCCCCTCCTATGTCCCCTTTGGAGTTGCACGCTATGAAATTTAGGCACAAATGTATAGAATAGGGTGTAGGGCAGATCCACCGTAACTCCTAATTACTGCCAATTAAGTGCTTGTTAATGCCAATAATTGGTTATTAGTGCCTAATTTACTCATTAGTTTATGTGCAGATAAGAACATACATAAGAACGTAAGTGTTGCCATACTGGGACAGACCAAAGGTCCATCAAGCCCAGAATCCTGTTTCCAATAGTGGACAATCCAGGTCACAAGTACCTGACAAGATCCCAAAACAGTACAATGCGTTTTATGCTGCTTATCCTAGAAACAAACAGTGGATTTTTCCAAGTCCATCTTAATAATAGCATATGGACTTTTCATGTAGGAAATTATCCAATCCTTTTTTAAACCCTGCTAAGCTAACTGATTTTACCACATTCTCTGGCAATGAATTTCAGACTTTAATTACACATTGTGTGAATAAATACTTTCTCCAGTTTGTTTTAAATTTACTATTTAATAGCTTCACTGGGTGCCCCCCAATCCTAGTATTTTTGGAAAGGGTAAACAAGCGATTCGTGTCTACCTGTTCCACTACACTCATTATTTTATAGATTTTTATCATATCTCCCCTCACTTGTGTCTTCTCCAAGCTGATGAGTCCTAGCCACTTTAGCCTTTCCTCTTAGGGAACTCATCCCATCCCTTTTATCATTTCTGTTGCCCTTCTCTGTACCTTTTCTAATTCCACTATCTCTTTTTTGAGATGCAGTGACCAGAATCACACCATAGAGCAATACAAAGGCATTATAGCATTCTCATTTTTGTTTTTCATTCCTTTCCTAATAAGTTCTAACATTCTATTTGTTTTCTTAGTTGCCCTGCACACTGAGCAAAGGGCTTCAATGCATCATCAATGATGATTCCTCGATCCGTTTCCTGCGTGGTGTGTAATCTTGCATCACATAACTATAGTTTGTGTTCCTCTTTCCCACATGCATCACTTTGCACTTGCTCACAATAAACGTCATATGTTACTGAGATGCCCAGTCTTGTAAGGTCCACTAGCAATTTTTCTCAATCCTCTTGTGATTTAGCAATCCAGCTATTTTTCAAAAGAGAAAAACACCTATAGTGCGACCTAAATCGGGAGATAGACGTTTGTCTCGCAAAGGCGCCCAAATCGGTATAATCGAAAGCCGATTTTGGGCATTTCCAACTGCACTCCGTCGCGGAAACGAATAAAGTTGACGGGGGCGTGTCGGAGGCGTGGTGGAGGCGGAACTGGGGCATGGTTATCAGCCGAGGAGAGATGGGCGTCTTTAGCTGATAATCGAAAAAAAGGCGTTTTTACCGCGATTTTGGGTCACTTTTTTTGGACCCTTTTTTTTCACGAACAAGTCCCAAAAAAGTGCTCCAACTGCCCAGATGACCACTGGAGGGAATCGGGGATGACCTCCCCGGACTCCCCAGTGGTCAGCTCTCCTGAGCAGGGACTGTCCTTCCCCATGTTTAAACTTGTACAGCGCTGCGTAACCCTGGCAGCGCTATAGAAATGCTAAGTAGTAGTAGTAACCCCCTCCCACCAAAAAAACCCCACTTTAAAAACTTTGTTTCCAGCCTGTATGCCAGCCTCAAATGCCGTACCCACCTCCATGACAGCAGAATGTGTTCGATCCTGTCACAGCCTTTCCCTGGGTCAGATGTGGCTCTCGGGTGCAGTACAGGGTCACATCAGCATTGCATTGTGGTGGGTGTAGGGTATTGGGCTCCGTGATTTCATTAGCTTGTGTTACAGTCTCACGATGTTGGTAGTTGGTAGGCTCTTGGTGCTTTTCCCCCTGCCTACTGGGTCAGAGTGTGCCCTGTTGTGTTTCCTGTTGTAGTCCATGCGGTAGTGGCCATTTTTGTAAGCCAGTTTTAGTTCCCTTTCCTGTGTTAGCCACGTTAGACAACTTAGTTCTTACCTTGAATGTGGCTGAAAGAGGGCATTGTACAGCATTCTGCCAGCTCTGACCTACTGCTAATCTCAGTACTAGGGAGACTTGTTGCTAGTGGGGCACAATCTCTGATCTGCAGTTAACTGTGAGTAAAGGCGGTTATTCCAATAAAGGACGTTTTTGGAGAGATTAGTCTTCAGGTGTCAACTGGTTGCCAATGTTATATAGCAGCAACAAGTCCTAGAGGCCTGCGTGTATGCAGGTCCCTGGAGCACTTTTAGTGGGTACCGCAGTGCACTTCAGCCAGGTGGACCCAGGCCCATCCCCCCCCCCACCTGCAACACTTGTGCTGGTAAATGGGAGGCCTCCAAAACCCACTGTACCCACATGTAGGTGCCCCCTTCACCCCTAAGAGCTATGGTAGTGTTGTACATTTGTGGGTAGTGGGTTTTGGGGGAGGGGGGTTAGGAGCTCAGCACCCGTGGTAAGGGAGCTATGCATGTGGGAGCTTTTTCTGAAGTCCACCGCACTGACCTAGGGTGCCTAGTTGGTGTCCTAGCATATCAGGGGGGTGAGTGTACTACGAATCCTGGCCCCTCCCACGACCAAATGGCTCGGATTAGGATGTTTTTGAGCTGGGCGTTTTTAGTTTTCATTATTGCTAAAAAAAACAAACGCCCAGCTCAAAAACGTCCATTTTTTCAAACATACGGTTCGGCCCGCCCCTTCACGGACCCGTTCTCGGAGATAAACGCCCATGGAGATAGGCGTTTCCATTCGATTATGCCCCTCAAAGTTAAATAACTGGGTGTCATCAGCAAATTGAATTACCTCACTAATTATTCTCATCTCTAAATCATTTATAAATGTTGTTTCACAGATTTAACCTTACTAACAGATAGAAAATGTCATTTAAACACATTGCAAGGTTTATATACTGTGTCTAGACCACCAAGCAGTGAAAGTAAATTCAGCATATAGGCTGGAGCAACCCCCGTTAGCATCTTAAAAACCAAAGAACATAGTTTAAATTGTGCTTGAGCTGCCACTGGAAGCCAGTGTAAAATACTATATTGAGCCCTAACTAAATCATAGCTATGTAATTAATTGAACTGCTGTGCTACTTGAGCTTTCCTTGGAAAGACGATCATTCGGGGCCTGCTAGAAACATCTGTGGCCCATTGGAAGCTTGGGATGTGCATAGGAAGAAACGCCCTGAAACGGAAGGATCTGTTCCATTTGTGCTTCCTGGTTTTCGTAAGGCAAAATGCTTATATCGGCAATCATTTCACCCTTCCCGTGCAAGCTGCAGTAGTTTTGTATGCATGCTGGTATGTTTTAGACCATTTATAACTTTCAGTGTTTTATGGCAGCTGTAGACACTTTTAAGTAATTATGCCCTTGATGGTTTCTGGTTTGGAACTTTGAAAAAAAAAGTCCAAATCTATTCTGAAGTTAGTCTGAATTAATGATGAGCACAATGACTCTGCCTGTGACAATGACTACAAATAGTTCTGAACTATTCTTTCACTGATCTAATACATAGTAACATAGTAGATGACGGCAGAAAAAGACCTGCACGGTCCATCCAGTCTGCCCAAGAAGATAAATTCATATGTGTTACTTTTTTATTTGTACTGTCCTCTTCAGGGCACAGACCGTATAAGTCTGCCCAGCACTATCCCTGCCTCCCACCACCGGCTCTGGCACAGACCGTATAAGTCTGCCCAGCACTATCCCCGCCGCCCAACCACCAGCCCCGGCACAGACCGTATAAGTCTGCCCAGCACTATCCCCGCCTCCCAATAGACAGGGGCCCCCTTGGAGCTTTCACAGGTCCCCCACCAAACATTTAAAGCTCCCCTTTGGTATGTGGGCACTGCACTTCCACAGTATCGTTGTCAGTCATCGGAGCCCAAAAGCATGTGTCTGCTTTGCCTAGTTAGAACATAAGAATAGCCATACTGGGTCAAACCAGTGGTCCATCTAGCCCAATATTCTGCTTCTGACAGTGGCCAGTTCAGGTCACAAGAATCCCAAATAGTAGCAAGATTCATGCTACTGATCCCAGGGACAAGCAGTGGCTTTTCCCATCCCTTTCCTCCAGAAACTTGTCCGAACCTTTTTAAAACCCAGATACACTAACCACTGATACCACATCCTCTGGCAACAAGTTCCAGAGCTTAACTATTAATATTTCATCCTGTTCATTTTAAAAGTATTTCTATGTAACTTCCTTGAGTTGCCTGGTCACAGTCTGCAAATAAATCTGGCTTTCTTTTGGACAAGGGCATTCACTAGAATTCTGGCCTATGTACTTTGTAGCTCAGCTTCTTCAAAGGGGCTAACCTGCCTCATAGGCCCTATTTTTTCCAGAAATAAATCCCCAAGATTGGTACACATCCCATATATTAAAATAAAAATAAATAATGTAGGGTCATTGTAAAATTCTTATAAATCATATCTGACACACAATTAAAGTATTTATTTATATTCCAATATTTGATTACTGTCTGTTTCAAAAACCTCTGAGCAGGTAACAAAAAATAAACTAATACAATGTACCCTTATATAGTGTGAAGCACCGCCCAGTGCATCAGGGCTAGGGCCTCAATTTTTGAGGTGTGCCAATGGAAGAGGAGGGAGGCCACCTCCCTCTTCCAACTGGAGGAAGAGGGTGAGGAAGGGCAGCTAGACCACCAGGTGGGGGGATTAACCCCCAGCCTACCAGGGACATCTGAGGGATGTTGGGGGGGCTGGAGACCCCCCAGATCTCTAGCCCCCCCCCCTGAACTTGTGACAGGGGGGTTGGAGGGACTGGAGGTCCGCCAGACTTCCTGCCCCTGTTTCGCTTGGCTCGGGGCAGGGGTAGTTGGGGTCTGGTGGTCCCATGAACCTCCAGCCCCTGTGTTTGACAGGTCTGGGCTTTTGACAGCCCAGACCTGTCAAACAAGTGTGGGAGGATTGTGCCTGAGCACTAAGGCACAATCCTCTCGCACTTCTACCCCATGATCAGAGTGAATTGCATGCTTAAATTTGCATGCAATTATGTCTGCTCATAGGGGCGGTAAAGCCCCCCACCCCCACCCGCACTGTTCCAGTGCTATTTTTAGAGCTCTGTTTGGAACAGCAGGGGGCTTTTGATCATCTGCCCATTTGTTCTTCAGCTATGTCCTCCAGTACCTGGAGTCATGGTTCAGAGGTCTTGTGCCTGCTGAAGCGTGGTTGGATAGTATTATCCAAAGAGACAGTTGTTCCCTGAGTCCTGTGATAAGCCCCCTTGCACCTCAGAATTCACCAAAGAACAGTGTTCAATAACAATCAGAGTTACTAGCATATAGTTATTAACTGTATTTTACAAGGTGGGATGTAACGTAATATACAAGAAAATAAACTATCAGATTAAACACTAAGCAGACATTAACATAAACCACTCAAAATAATTTGAAACACAAGGAAACTCTGGCCTTGTAGTACTAGGACAGGACTACAGTGCAGTCTCCAACCAAATTGCCCGTGACAAAAGAACTGCAAGCTAAAAACTACCTTCACTAATGCCACATCCCCAAAATTTACCCCTTCAACTACCCCAACACCCTGCGAACAGTCCCAAACCCCAAAAATACAGCCTGCAACTGCCCCATGTGAGTGGAGGACTAGCCTAGTGGTTAGTGAAGCAGACTTTGATCCTGGGGAACTGAGTTCGATTCCCACTGCAGCTCCTTGTGACTCTGGGCAAGTCACTTAACCCTCCATTGCCCCTGGTACAAAATAAGAACCTGAATATATGTATACCGCTTTGAATGTAGTTGCAAAAACCTCAGAAAGGCGGTATATCAAGTCCCATTTCCCTTTCCCTATTGGAGATTCTAGATGGAATGTTGCTATTCCACTAGCAACATTCCATGTAGAAGCCTTCCCTTGCAGATCAGCAACACGGCTGCGCAGGCTTCTGTTTCTGTGTCAGACTCACAGAAGCAGAAGCCTGCGCGGCCGCATTGCTGATCTGCAAGGGGAGGCTTCTACATGGAATGTTGCTATTGGAGGAGTAGCCTAGTGGTTAGTGCAGCGGACTTTGATCCTGGGGAACTAAGTTCGATTCCCAGTGCAGCTCCTTGTGACTCTGGGCAAGTCACTTAACCCTCCATTGCCCCTGGTACAAAATAAGCACCTGAATATATGTAAACCGCTTTGAATGTAGTTGCAAAAACCTCAGAAAGGCAGTATATCAAGTCCCAGTTCCCTTCCCCCCCCCTTTCCCCCCATCCCCTCACAAAATGTCAGCTTGCAAATTGCCCCACTGCCTAAAACTACCACCTACAACTTCCCCACCATTCCGCAAACTGCCTCACTCTTAAAAGCTATGCTTCCCTGCCACCACCCCTCCCCCCCCAAAAAAAAACCTACCCTGGCAACTTCCCCAACTCCCAAAAAATACCTTTTGTAATGGCACCAGCACTCCCAGCTAGTCCTCCTCACAGCACAACAAATGCACTGCACACACAGAACTCACAACAATCACACACACACACACACACACACACACACACACACATATAAAAGGATTGGAAAGAATAGCATGAACATGCTGTGCGATTTCCCCACTTGTTATTTTATTACTAATTTTGGCATGTAAAAAAGGCCCGTTTCAGTGAGAGATGAAACGGGCCCTAGCAAGGTTTTGTTGTCCTGCGAGCCTCCTGTTCCCCGGGCCCCCCTGCAGCCACCCATGGCCACCGACCCAGCTGTCCCCAGCCCCCTTCCAGGCACCTGTCCGCTGCTGGCGCTCCGTGATGCGGGTTCCATTGGAAAAATGGCCGCCGAGGGGCAGGGGGAGATGGCGTTTCATCGAGTGTCAGTGCTCCGCCCTCGTCGTCATCACATAGTGACGCAAAGGCAGGGCACACACTCATGGGGAAAGCAGATATCTCGACGCCTCAACTTCCGGTGATGGCTTCATTTAGAACATTGGGGTTGTGAATTATGTGCGGATGGGGTGGGACTGAGGGCGGGTCTATGAGTGAGAGTGAGTGGTGCATGAGTGAGAGTGAGTGTTGCTGACAGCCTAGCCTACCAACACTGCAGGGCTTCAGTGTTTCCCTCCCACAGAGTGAGCTTCAAAATGTTGCAGGTGAGAATTATTTATATAGACAAGTAAACTTAAAAAAAATTTAAAACTAGCACAGAGCTAAGAAAAAAATCTGCTTTAAAAATATAATCTAATGAGCCTCATGACATCAGCCTGTAGGAACTTTAAGGGATTATTGTTTCTTGCTATGCCTGATCTCCCTGTGAAATCTGTATGTGCATCTACCCAAAGTGGACAAATCACTGGATGAGTCCTTTTGGCCTTTCTGTGGTATAGTTGACTGTGTGTCTATTTTCTCTGGGGCGGCCCCTAACCTCCTCCTGGCAGTGACAAACTGAAGGGATACAGCAGCACTTTGAATCAAAGGGGGAAGCACAGAGACTTAATTTGAGCAAACAGAAGGAACTAGGTCGTTGGCTAACCACCAGAGGCAGTGGGATTCAAGCAATACATCTGCTGAGTTGGCAACTCTCCTTTCCAGAGGGAGATTCCCATTTCACTGGCAAACTGCTGACACTGATGCATTTTAGTAGGGATCAAGATGTCACTTTACTTCCTTGCTCATATTTATATCTGAAGAACTTTCAAGTGCTGTATCTATCTGGAGCAGGGAGTGTCAAGTAAGCAGGACTGCCGAGAGACTGGGCTGGGCCCGGGGCAAGGCCGCTGCTGTCCGGTCTGCCGCTGCTGCTGGGCCTGCCCTCCCCCAGGACTGTCACCGCCACTGCCGCTGCCCCAAGCATTGTTGCTGTCGCCGCCCCAATGATCGTTGCTATCGCTGCCCCGCCTGCCCACTGCAACTGTAATACCTTGGCTGGCAGGGATCCCAAGGTCCCACCAGCAGAAGAGTCTTCCTCCAGAGCTGCTCTTCTTCTCTCCGCTGCATGGCCTGCCCCTGCAGCTGCTTTTTCTCTCAGGTCACGCATGCTCAGTTTCAAAACCGAACATGCGCAGCCTGAGGGGAAAATCAGCAGCTGAAGGCAATGCGGCAGACTGTGAAGAAGAGGAGCGCTGGAGGAATATCTCCAAGGGGGGCCCAGCGCCAGAGTTTTCTCTCTCCTTCTCCTGCCGGGACGCGATCACCCGGGTCATCAGGAGCAGAAGAGAGAGAGAGAGACCCCAGCACCGGGCCTGGGGAATTTTGCAGTCCTGCAAGTAAGGATCCACAGGCCTTCCTGCCAGCCATTGGCATAGCTATGGGTGGGCCTGGGTGGGCGCAGGCCTGCCCATTCTTGGATCAGGCCTACTCTGTCTGGCCCCCAGAACAGTTCAGCAGCAGCCACTTTGCTCCCTCTTCCCTACCCCTGGATTTGGAATTGCCCTTGCCCTCGACCTGGTGACTATGAACTCCCCTCCACCCCAAAATTTGGCATTTGCCTCTCACCCACAGAATGGCAACTCTCCCGTCCCCGCTGTACCTCAGCATCTTCACCAGCATCAGCAGTGACGCACTTCCACTGCCTGTGCTGGCCCTAGAGGCTTCCCTCTGTCACTTTCTGTTTCCTCTGTGATGGTGTGAGGCAGAGGGAAGCCTGTGGGGGCCTTCACAAGCAGCGGACGTGCATTGTTGCTGCCACTGGCAAAGATCCTGATGTAGAGTGGGGAAGGGGAGGAGTTCCCAGGCTGCGGGCAGAGGGCACATGCCGGATCCAGGAGAGGAAGAGAGATTCAGTACAAGGGAGGGAGAGTTTAGGAAGGCCTACCCATCTTAAATCCCTTTGGTTGCAATTGTGCATCTGGACATTTGAGGAAAGAAGGACTGAGTGATACATCACCTCTGGCAGGTGTGAATTAAGAAATCTGCTCCCTCTTCCCTCTCAACAAGAGTTTCCTTATAGCAAATTATTTAAAAATAAATTTACACATCTGTAACATAGCTCTCTGATAATCAGTGTTGACTAGTACACAGGGCTTATTAATAAGGGGAATGGCCAAGAATGCAGTTCCACCACTTCTTTTCACAGTGGGGGTGTCTGCCCTAGCCCCTCCCTTCTCAGCAGCCTGAAGGGAAGAGAAGGGGAGAATATGAACCTGGAAAGGAGCAGAAAACAATCCTTTTACTCCTAATGGAGCCCTTCTTCTGCCTCTGGGCTGTTGACCTCCCCCCCCCCCCCCCCACCCCGGTGGTCCACAGTTCCACTTTCTTGTTGTCTAGGAATTAAGCCCTGCATGCAGTGGTGTGCTAGTAAATGTTTAACAACAGGCTGTCTCCTGGGTCCACCTCTGCATCCCCCGTCCACCACTGCCCCCCCCCCCCCCCAAATTGCAGAGCTGGCTATAGCCGGGGAGAGAGCCTGGGGGGGGGGTAATGCATTACTCCAGGAAAAAAAAATTAAATGATCCCCAGGTTCCAATCTAATTCATGTTTAATGTGGGATAAAATGCCATAAATAAGTAAATAAATATAAACTTAATGTTGAGCACCTGATTCTCAAAGTGAACATATTCCAAACACTATAATGAAAATAAAATGATTTTTTTCTACCTTTGTTGTCTGGGGACTTTGCTTTTCTGATCATGCTGGCCATAGGCGTAGTTTGACTGTTTCATTTGGGGGGGCAAAGAATGGGCGCAGCATATTAGCATATCATTTGCATATATACATATGCAAATGATATGCTAATATTGAGGAAGGAATTGAAATTTACAGGCAAAATATCACAGATGCACATTTCAAAAAGCTGACACATTTCAATTAATAAATTATGAATAAAATACTTTTATGTACCTTTGTTGTCTGATCATTTAGTTTTTCTATTCGCTTTGGTCCCAGTGTCTTCTGTTTTATGCAGTGTCTTCTTTCCAGTAGGCTTCCCTCTGCTCCCCACCCTCCCAGTCCCATCCATCTCTTGCTCCTTCCCTCTGCTCCCCACCCCTCCCAGTCCCATCCATCTTCTGTTCCTTCCCTCTGCTCACATCCCTCCGTCCCATCCATCTTCTGCTTCTTCCCTCTGCTGTGCCTGACCTCTCCCAATCCCATCCATCTCTTGCTCCTTCCCTCTGCTCCCCACCCCTCCCAGTCCCAACCATCTCTTGCTCCTTCCCTCTGCTCCCCACCCCTCCCAGTTCCATCCATCTTCCTTCTCTTGCCCCCCCACCCCCCGCCGCGAGGTCCAAAATCATGACTCCGTTTACCCCCTCTCTTCCTCCCTCCCTCCGGCACAGGCAACAGTCTTCAGCTTTTTCAGCGTTCCTGGCAGTGGTAGCAATGTACATGCTGCCTTCGGTCTGCCCCGGAAGCCTTCTCTTCAAGTTCCTGTTCCCACCTATGCAGGAACAGGAACTTGAAGAGAAGGCTTTGGGGCAGAGCCAAAGGCAGCGTGTACATCGCTACCGCTGCCAGGAACGCTGAAAAAGACTGCTGCCTGCGCCGGAGGGAGGGAGGAAGAGAGAGGGGTAGACGGACATGCTCCTCTCCGTCAGCTTGGCTTCCCTGCCCTCTCTGTCTGACTGCGTCCCGCCTTCCTCTGACGTCAGAGGAAGGCGGGACGCAGACAGAGAGGGCAGGGAAGCCAAGTGGATGGAGAGGAGAGCGTGCCTGCATGTGTTTTTTTTTAACTAATGGCGCGGCGGCGCCTCATCGTCGTTTGGGGGGGCATTGCCCCCCCTCGCCCCCCCCCCAGTCTACGCCTATGATGCTGGCCCAGTATCCGATTCTGCTGCTATCTGTCCTTTCCATTTATTTCTTTATTTTCCGCCTTTCTTCTTCATTTCTTGCCCTACATCCGTAAGTAAAAGCTGGGTCCTCCGCAGACTTGACTGTCCAGTGGATCCAGCATCTGCCTATTTTCTTCATCCATGTGCAGTTTTTCTCCTCTCTTCTTTTTCCCTCATCTCATCTCCTTCCTCACTCTTCCCTTCCCTCCATCCATGTCCAGCATTTCTTCTCTCTCCCTTCCCTCTCTTCCATCCATGTCCAGCAACCCTCCTCTCCCCTGCCCTCCCCTGCATCCACCCAAGTCCAGCAACTGTCCTCTCTCCTGCCGTCCCCTCCATCCACCCGTCCAGCAACTTTCCTCTCCCCTGCCCTCCCTCCATCCATATCCAGCAACTCTCCTCTCCCCTGCCTCCCTCCATCCATCCATACCCAGCGATTCTCTTCTCTCCCCTGCCCCCTCTATCCATCCATACCCAGCGATTCTCTTCTTTTCCCTGCCCCCTCTATCCATCCATACCCAGCGATTCTCTTCTCTCCCCTGCCCCCTCTATCCATCCATACCCAGCGATTCTCTTCTCTCCCTTGCCCCCCTCTATCCATCCATACCCAGCGATTCTCTTCTCTCCCCTGCCCCCTCTTCAGCCATCCATACCCAGCGATTCTCTTCTCTCCCTTGCCCCCCTCTATCCATCCATACCCAGCGATTCTCTTCTCTCCCTTGCCCCCCTCTATCCATCCATACCCAGCGATTCTCTTCTCTCCCCTGCCCCCTCTTCAGCCATCCATACCCAGTGATTCTCTTCTCTCCCCTGCCCCCCACCAGCCACCCATACCCAGCGATTCTCCTCTCTCCCCTGATTACCTCCGTCGAAGTGGCTGCGTTATTGAAAGCCCTGCCCGTCTCTAGCCTTCCCTTCAAGGAAATGACATCAGAAGGCAGGACTCTGAGGGAACGAATTCGAAGGGAAGGCTAGAGACAGGCAGGGCTTTCAATGACGTGGCCGCTTCGACGAAGATAATCAAGGGAGAGAGAAGAATCACTGGGTGGCGCAGGCAAACGAAGGCAGTGATGGGAGGTGAGGTAAACGGGGTAAGCATGACTTGTGGCACCCTCCTGCCATGCTTACCTCATTTACCGGAGCCGGCTCGCCATGCTGAACAACCGGCTCACAAGATCTTAAAAAAATTAACATCCGGTTCTTGCGAGCCGGTGCGAGTTGGCTCCAGCACACCACTGCCTGCATGTATGTAAGGTGTGGGGAAAGCAGATGAAGAGTGTTGACCCCTGCCTGACAACAGAGCACTGCAGTTCTAAGTCAGCCAACAATGACCCCAGAACATTGTTGCTTGGGTGGAAGGCTGGCAAATCTTCCTCCACAACAGACCTGTGCCCAGTCTCTGTATTTCCCATGAATCCGAGCTATACTGTTATTATTACTCAAGTCACTATTCAAAACCACTTATCCAAAGACTGCAAGCTGCTATAGGGATAAGTGTCCGAACCATGAATTTTCAGCTGCAATATCCTGGCAGTGTTGCTGAAAATTCATAAGAACGTAAGAATAGCCATACTGGGTCAGACCAATGGTCCATCTAGCCCAGCATCCTGTTTCTAACAGTGGCCAATCCAGGTCACAGGTACCTGGCAGAAACCCAAATAGTAGCAGCATTCCATGCTCATAGGGTCTATGAGTAGGGTTACCATATTTGCCATGACAAAAGAACAGGACACAAAATAAAATTCAGCCCACCACATCATGCCCATGTCACACCCCAGCCCCACCCACCACACCCTACCACACCACACCGCTTCAAAATGGCTGCCGAGAGTTCCAGTGCTGATCCCAAACTGCATAGTGGTAAAAATATTTTAAATAATAAACATCTTCCCTGCTATATATTGTTTAATTTTATTGTGATTGTATTTTTAATAATGTTTTTATATTTTTTATCAGTTTTATATAATTTTGAAGATGTAAAAAGTTTTTTTTTTGTTTTGATATGAATATTATTGTATATATTTTTTGACTCCTGAGGCAGGCCTTTGGCTGAAACACAGGCCAGTGTTGTCAGTGAATAGAATAAAGTTTTGGACTTTACAGTGTCATCACTGTTTACAGAGTGGAGGAGTGGCCTAGTGATTAGAGCACCAGCCTTGCAATCCAGAGGTGGCCAGTTCAAATCCCTCTGCTGCTCCTTGTGATCTTGGGCAAGTCACTTAACCTTTCATTGCCTCAGGTACAAACTTAGATTGTGAGCCCTCCTGGGACAGAGAAATATCCAGAGTACCTGAATGTAACTCACCTTGAGCTACTACTGAAAAAGGTGTGAGCAAAATCTAAATAAATCAGTCAATATATTTGGCAACTTTGCTGTGTTTGTGCATCTGTACTGTTTGTGAGGATTGTTTCCTTTATGTTTTTTGTCTTGTCCAAATTCAACCCTTGAGGGCTGCAAGCAGACCAGGTTTTCAGGATATCCCTAATGAATATGCATGAGAGAGATCTGCATACAATGGATCTAGTAGGCATGAAAATCTTTATTATACATATTCATTAGGGATACCCTGAAAACCTGGCCTGTTTTCAGCCCTCAAAGACTGAACTTGGACAGGCCTGATTTAGAATTATTTTTGCTATTTCTACAGTTATACTTCAATGCTAAAGTTAGACAGAAAGCAGCTGAATGTAATCACTCTCCATGGAACGTTTAGCTCAGCCTCCGGATTGCCCAAAGTCCCATCCCAATTTGAAATGGATAAGTTGAGCTATAGTCTACTTATATGGTTAAAGATTATCCATACAAGTGCTGGCAATTTCTTTTATGTCATCAGCACCTGCTGCTAAACATTGGGCCTGTGATATTTAATGACTACTCAGCCGGAACAACTGGCCAGAGGAAAACGCAATCCCCAACATGTTCCAAGCCCCCACAGAGAAACTTTTAACTTTAAGATGCTACCAGCGTCTAGAGCTCTTCAGCTTGGAGAAAAGACGGCTGAGGGAAGATATGATAGAGGTCTATAAAATAATAAGTAGAGTGGATCAGGTAGACGTGAATCGTTTGTTTACTCTTTCCAAAAATACTAGAAGAAGGCAGAACACAGTGAAGGGAAGACTAGTAGACACGTCGGGGCGGGGGAGCGCTGCCTCCTTCTAACTGATGCTACGCTGCCGCCGGACAGAGGTAAATTTAAACAAAAAAAAAGGAAAAGGATCTGGGGAGAAGAGGGCGAGGTAAGCATGGTGCGGCGGGGTGCCCCCCAGAGGATGGCGCCCTCCTGCCATGCTTACCTCACTTACCGTGTTGGCACGGCCCTGCCAACTTGCCTCTGAGCTATCTATTCCTAGAGAAGAAGAAGCCATAGAGATTGCTACAGAAAAAGTTGTGCCAGCAGCAGGTCAGTGCTTAAAACTGGCTGAAGGAGTTTTTTGTTTTTTTTCACACTGTCCCAGCAGGTGATACCAGGTGTTTGTAAGTGCCTGTTTGAGAGTGGTGGGACAAACTCTTGGTCAGAGAGAGAGAGTGTGAAAAACTGTAAACTATTTCTCTTTTTATTTCTTGTGCTGGATAGGACTGTGCTCAGGCGGGGAGAAGGTTTAAACTTCCCCTGAGGCCCAGATGCATCAACCAAACGTTAAAAAATCAAAAACGTAAAAGTCCTTAACGAATTTTTAAAAAATGAACAATGCACCAAAAAAACAAGTCGCACATGTTCGGTGTGGTATTTGAAAGTACAATGCATCAAACTGGTGGAATCCCCGTCGGTAATCGGCCCCTAAAGCATGTGCAGGGCAGCCAAGCCTTATGCTGGCTGCTCTGCACTTGCCACAAATGTCAAAAAACAACAACAACAACAAAAAAAACCCCAAAACACAAACACATGGATCGGGAGGGGGCAAAAGCGCTCGTCAGGAGCATCCTGTATGTGCGGCCTTGCCCCCCCCCCCCCCCCCCCGCCCATGTTCGCCGCTGCTCCCCGCTTCCTCCCCCAGCATTAAATTAAAAAAACAAAACAAAAATCAAAGCTTTAGGAGCCCCGGCCCCCCCCCCCCCCCCCCCCCCGGGGCACGGGGGCGGAGGATGGCGGGAGGCGGGGCTGTGTGGAAAAAGAGTTGAGAGACAGGAAGGGAGGGGGGCCGGGGATCCTAAAGCTTTGATTTTTGTTTTGTTTTTTAATTTAATACTGGGGGAGGAAGCGGGGAAGCAGCGGCGACCACGGGCGGGAGGGGCGTCCAAAATATGCGCCTACACTAGTGCAGGCCATTTTTCAGCGCACCTTAGTAAAAAGACCCCTTTATCTGCTAAAGAGGTCATACTTAGATTGTGAGCCCTCCTGGGACAGAGAAATATCCAGAGCAGTGGCGTAGGAAGGGGGGGTGGGGCGGTCCGCCCCTGGTGCACGCCGCTGGGGGGGTGTCAGCTCCGCTGGTTCCCTGCTCTCTCTGCCCCGGAACAGGTTACTTCCTGTTCCGGGGCAGAGAGAGCAGGGAACCAGCGGAGCTGACGCAGCTCCCAGCGACGTGCACTCAGGGGCGGAGCGGCCCTCCCACCTGTCCCCTTTCGTACGCCAGTGGTAAGAATGCGCAACGGCTCACTTTAGATGGAACCATTTACCCCAGCCTTTGACATGGAGTAAGTGCTCATGCCTAAGGTTAGACACACATGCCGATTTACCCTTCATTCTATAACAGCAATTTCATGCGCAATTTGCCTTTACGGAATCAGTGCTTAGCACCCATATTTTACACACCTAATTTTTGGCACACTTTCTTGAATCTGCCTCATATAGGGAAGAGCCACTTCTAGCCTTAAACCCTATCTGTTGAGATTATCACCCCACCCCCTTTTACAAAGCTGCACTTGCAGCTGCTGCACGGTAACTTTGAATGGGCTGTGTCGGCATTATCACACCAGCAGCTGCTAGCGCAGCTTTGTAAAAGGGGGGGGGGGGGGAGGCAAGTGAGCATACTGTGTTACTTCAGCTGGAGGAGTGGCCTAGTGGTTAGAGCACTGGTTTTGCAATCCAGAGGTGGCTGGTTCAAATCCCACTGCTGCTCCTTGTGATCTTGGGCAAGTCACTTAACCCTCCATTGCCTCAGGTACAAACTTAGATTGTGATGTCAGCCCTCCTGAGACAGAGAAATATCCAGTGTACCTGAATGTAACTCACCTTGAGCTACTACTGAAAAAGGTGTGAACAAAATCTAAATAAATAAATAAGGAGTAATTAAGATGACCCTGTTTGGGTGCCTGAGGGAACAGGGAACCCTATACATCCCTTCTGATGAAACTAAGGAGACAGCCTCACAGTATTGATCTTTGGTTCTTTGCAGTGGATTTATAATTGTTACCAAGGATTGTGGGGTGTGACTTTGTAATTTTCTTGATTTGTATCTGCCATTTTCAGGGCACAGACTGTACAAGTCTGCCCAGCACTAGCCCCGCCTCCAACCACTAGCCCCGCCTCCTAACCACAGGTGCTGCCACCCAATCTCTGCATTTTTTAATTCCATTACGGTTTTTATCACCACCTCCCGCGTGAGGGCATTCCAAGTATCCACCACTCTCTCCGTGAAAAAATATTTCCTGACATTTTTCTTGAGTCTGCCCCTCCTTCAACCTCATTTCCTCTAGTTCTTCCGCCTTCCCGTCTCCGGAAAAGGTTCGTTTGCGGATTAATACCTTTCAAATATTTGAACGTCTGTATCATATCACCCCTGTTTCTCCTTTCCTCCAGGGTATACATGTTCAGGTCATCAAGTCTCTCCTCATACGTCTTGCAACGCAAATCCCATACCATTCTGGTAGCTTTTCTTTAGGGTTTCCTACCATACCCAGGCCACACACAGGGAATGCCCCCTCCCCCTCCCGGCCCCTCTTCACATTAAGATGCATTTTCAGCTGAAAACTTTGGTTGAAAATAAGGCACAAATTTAGGAGCCTAGGAGTATAAATTTAAGATGTCAGGCCCTCAGTGTTTATCAGTGTTTGTACGCCACAGGTACTACTACAACTAGATCAGTATGTTTGCTCACCACCCTCGTGGAAACGAACTCTGGGCTAGATGCATCAACCAAATGTAAAAACTTCAAAAACGTTAAACTCCCTAACGAATTTGAAAAAACGAAGCATGCACCAAAAAAACAAGTCGCACATGTTCGGTGCGGTATTGAAAAGTACAATGTTTCAAAAGATTCGTAATCCCCGTCGGTAATCAGCCCCTAAATCATGCGCAGAGCAGCCAAGCGTTATGCTGGCTGCTCTGCGCATGCCACAAACATCAGAACAACAACAAAAAAAACCCCACAAACACGTGGCTCCCCGCTTCCCCCTGCATCACTACAAAAGTAAACATACCTCAAAAAAGGATCGGGAGGGGGCAAAGGCGCTCATCAGAAGCGTCCTGTATGGACGGCCTTGTCCCCCCCCTCTGAGATCGCCGCTGTTCCCCGCTTCCGCCCTATGTAGGAAACTTACGTCAGAGGAGGGCGGGCACAGAAAGAAGGAGATAGAAGCGATCGACGATAGAAGCGTCGGTGGAAGCGATCGACGATCCGTTGTTTCATCCCGTGCAGCGCCTTCACACACAGGTGAGAGGCGCTGCACGGCCGGTAAAGTGGAGGGGGGGTCCGTTGGAAGGGAGAAACGGCGGCGACGAACTCAGGGGGCGGGGCAAGGGGCGGAGGATGGCGGGAGGCGGAGCAGTGTTGGGAAAAGAAGAAGATCGAGACAGGAAGGGAGGGGGGCCCGGCGCTGCAAAAGTTTAGATTTTTATTTACAGTTTTTAATTTAGTAAAGGGCGGAAGCGGGGAACAGCGGCGATCTTGGTGGGGGGCAAAGCCGTCCATACAGGACGCTCCTGATGAGCGCCTTTGCCCCCTCCTGATCCTTTTTTGATGTTTGTAAAGCTTTTATATTTTATGCAGGGGAAAGCGGGGAGCCAGTGTTTGTGGTGTTTTTATCTCACTTTCTTTTCAAACATGCCAGCTTTGATTTTTATGGTGCAGGGGGCAGCGGGAAGATGACAGCTCAGGCCTTTACGACTGCTCTGACCATACGTTTAATATGTCGCAGTAAATGATTCGGTGTGATCGTCGGTAGTGTTAGTGCATCCCGAATCGCCCACATTACAATGCTAGTTACTCTTTTGTATTCTGTTTTCGTTAGCTGCTTGCTTTGTTGGAAAAAGGCCTTTAATGCATGGAACGGTTAGGAATTTCCTTCGTTAAAGGGTTGTTAGAGGGTCCTTAAGGTTTAGTGCATCTGGCCCTCTGTGAGAAGCGAAAGCATGTCAGTCTATCTCTTTTATCAAATTTGGACATGAGCAATGTTAACAATCTTGTTAAATACTGTTATCTCACAGGAAATGACCCCTCCTCAGCCAGAATTTGCAGAGATGACACAGAGTAACCCATGTCTGAAAGGTTCTAGCTTAGTTGTACTCCATAATAAAACACAGAGAATGATTCTAAACCTTGGTGCAGAGAGAACTTTTGATTAAGTGCTATGATCAGACACAGTTTGGATACTAGACAGGATATGCATTAAAGAAAATAAAACCAAGTGGATAGAACTGCTTTGTACAAAACCCTCAACTAAATTATTCATCAATGGAAATGCATCAAATAGTTCTGAAATTAAAGGAGGGACTAAACAGGTGCAGGTTGACTCCTTGTGGCCTTGGGCAAATCACTTAACCCTCCATGCCTCCAGAGAAGGCAATGGTGAACCACATTGGGAAGAATAATGCAAATCATAGTTACCTGCTGCTAGGTTCCACCTTAGGAAGAAAAAGATCTAGGTGCCATTGTAGACAATAGGCTGAAATCTTCTGCCCAGTGTGAGGTGGTGGCCAAAAAAGCAATCAGAATGTTAGGAATTATTAGGAAAGGGATGCAAAATAAGACCAAGAATATTATAATGCCTCTGTATCGCTCCATGGTATGACCTCACCTTGAGTATTGCGTTCAATTCTGGTTGCTGTATCTCAAAAACGATATAGTGGAATTAGAAAAGGTTCAAAGAAACTCCTCCCATATGAAGAAAGGCTAAAAAGGTTAGGGTTCTTCAACTTGAAAAATCCCAACTGTACTCCCAATCTAAGGGGCCCTTTTACTAAGCCATGTAGGTGCCTATACACGCCTAATGCACGCCAATTTGGAGTTACTGCCTGGCTATCGCGTGGCCTGTGTGGTAATTGAATTTTTTATGCGCTCTCACTATGCGTGCCCAAAAGTATATTTTATTTTCTGGTGCATGGCGAAAATTGGGCGGTAACTCTGACTTGACACTTGTAGGTAATTACTCGCATGGTTAACGTGAGAGACCTTATCACTAAGTCAATGGTTGGCGGTATGGTCTCAGACCCAAAATGGACGAACAGCAATTTTTATTTTGCCGCACGTCCATTTTCAGCAAAAATTTAAAAAGGCATTTTTTTTGCAGGCGCACTGAAAAATGGATCTGTGCGTGCCCAAAATCCACACCTACACTACCGCAGGCCATTTATCAGAGCACCTTAGTAAAAGGACCCCCAAATCTATTGCAGAACTAAAAATCAATCCATCCAAAGCTATGCTTTTACCTTCCACACCAACAAAAGGATGACACGATACATTTCCCTTCAAATGGACTTTAAACTGTCTAGAATATCATGGGGTCTGGCTACCAAATGAGCTGGCATCGAGGCCCAACTGAATGTTGGCAGGAATTACTATTGTCCTTAATGAGCAGATGTGCATTGTGCAAGACGATTTTGCTGCCAAAATTGTTATACAGACTACAGATGCTATCGTGTTGCTTGTTACAGTGTGATTTGAACTCCTTAAGATACGATCATAAAAATGTGTTGGGCATTGGAAGGGTGCCAGGGTAAGCTATGATATACTCATGAGAAGTAAAGAAATGAGTGGGGTGGACCTCCCTAATTTAGTCTGTACAATATTGTTTGCCAAAAGCATTTCTTCTGGGAATGGGTTACAAGAGAATACTGCCTCGGTCCTCGCTCACAGTCCTAGAGTGCGACCATAGATTTTCAGTATATCCCCAATGAATATACATGAGAGATTTGCATGTCTACTACCTTCACTGTATGTAAATATATCTCATACATATTCATTGAGGTGTCCTTTTACTAAGCCGCGTAAGGCTCTCGTGTGCCCAATGTGCGCCAAAATGGAGTTACCGCCTGGCTACAGTGTGGCTCTTGTGCCAATTTTTGTGCGCGTCCGATACGCACGTCCAAAAAATGGATGCATGGCAATTTTGATTTTGCCGCACGTCCATTTTTGGGAAAAATGTTTAAAAAGGCCTTTTTTACAAGCACACTGAAAAATGGACCAGTGCACGCCCAAAACCTGCGTCTATACTACCGCAGGCCGTTTTTCAGCGCACCTTAGTAAAAGGACCCTTAAATGACTAATATATACCTTAACATATATATGTTATATTTTAATTATATTACATCATAAAAACACACATACATCTATACCAAATGTTCAATATATCCCTATGGACTCTCACCTAAAAGATCTCATTCACATCATAGAAATACTCACACCTCCTAACTACTATTTATTTATATTTTGCTCACACCCTTTTCAGCAGTAGCTCAAGGTGAGTTACATTCAGGTACACTGGATATTTCTCTGTCCCAGGAGGGCTCACAATCTATTATCGTTTATCATCTACTGTATTTATTTATTTACTATACCGTTACTTATTGCATAGCAAAGCAGAACGGTTTACAAAAGAAATGTTACAAAATCTTGAAAATAATGTTCATTTAGGAACTCCATTAAAAGATAGGAAAGAAGACAACTGTCTCATTCAAGATGGTAGATCAAAACAAAACATATAATTAGCATTCATACGTCAAACACAGAGACAATCATTGTACCTCAGATTCCTGTGCAATCAGTTTACTGAGATACTGCATCATTCGATGGTAAAAGCCAAAAAAGGTTCACTAAAGTGCATGGAAGAAAGTGAATCTTCTTTTTATCTTTGGCTATTGAGTGCATGGAACGGAGGAAAATTTCATAGAGGTGATATCGATGTAACTTGATTTGTTATCAACTAAATCATCATCAACCAGTCTCAGCATTTTTTCCCATGGATTAGAGTTGAATATGGATGATTATAACACAGTGACGTCAGCGATGATATGACAGCAATGGGGATATTGGCATGAGATCATTGGAAGAATTACTGGAAAAGACATTGGTGTGAGAACATTGACTGTTTTGTTGTGACTATTTTAGTTGTAAGAAGTTTTTAAAGAGTTTCATCCGCTTCAGTTAATGAGGGCTATATATGTATGGAAATTGACATTTTAATTGCTTTTGTAGAACACCAGATAAGATAATAAAAGATAGAGGGGCCCTTTTACTAAGCCGCATAGGTGCCTGTGCGCGCCCAATGTGCGCCAAAATGGAGTTACCATCCGGTTACCGCATGGCCCTTGTCGTAATTTCATTTTTGGTGCAAATCTGCTACACGCGTCTGAAAAATAATTTGTATTTTCTGACGCACATCAGCTACACATGTCAAGTGGCATTCTACATGCGTAAGTCATTACCACTCTAACACGTGAGACCTTACCACTAAGTCAATGGCTGGTGGTAAGGTCTCAGACTCAAAATGGACACACGTCCATTTTCGGCAAAAAGTTTTACAGGCACGCTGAAAAATGGATCTGCGTGCACCCAAAACCTGCACCTATGCTACCGCAGGCCATTTTTCAGCGCACCTTAGTAAAAGGGCCCTAGAATGATTCTAATCAAACTGGTTAGTATTGCAGTAAATAATGTAATAGTAGTTAGGAGGTATGTGTATTTCTATGATGCGATTGGGATCTTTTAGGGGAGAGTCCATAGGGATATAGTGAACATTTGGTTTAGATGTATGTGTGTTTTTATGATGTGATATGATTAAAATATAGATTGTATATGTTAAGGTATATATTAGTCATTTTGTGGGAAGTATATTGGACATTGACTAATGTTAATAGAGACAGCCCTTAAATCTATTTAAGATACATATTCATTAGGGATATCCTGTAAACCAGACTCGTTAGTGGGAGCGAAGACCAAGGATTCTAGTGGGCCCTAAAACTTTTCTATAACCACTCTCACCACCGCCAGTAAGATGTTATTTCTCCAATGAAGACCAATGAGGCTTCCATTGAGATACTTCCATAAGTGATGGAATGTAGAATTTGATAACTCCTTTTTGTCAATTTCAGGATATTCTAATTTTTCTGTAGGCGTATGGACAGTAGAGTAATTACAGAATGAAACTGCAAAGGTGTAAATTTTTTTTTTCAAAATCTGTTTGATGAAGAAATGGCCCATTATGCGTTCTTTGAGGTCTGAAAGTGCAAAACGACTGGACATTTTGGTAGTACGGTGGGTTATGCGATATGCAAAGACAAAACAGGCTGCTTTTTCAGTAGCCAGTCTACTGTTACGGAATCATTTGCCAGAGTATTCACATCTGTGTGTAAATTTGACACCGTTTGAAAAGTATTTGAGAACATATTCATTTCTTCCTGCCTTTTCTGATTAAGAAGTATGGCCAGTATTGATTCTGGGGTGCAACAATGTGCTTTTTGGAGTTATGTATGTGTTTTATAATCCTCTTTTTGTGTTGGTTTTATGCTTGGTATTACTGTACTCTGCTTAGCTGTAGCCAGACTAAAAATGTATAAAAATAAATAAATGAATAAATAAATAATCAGATACAAAGAATATACCCAGACAGCCACAGTGATTCTAACAAACAACATACACATTAAACACACACTTTTATACCTATTTACAGCTTAAGGCACTAGACTGGTTCTCTAAGGGGTCCTTTCACCAAACCACGGTAAAACGTGGTCTGCGGTAGTGTGGGCATGTGTTTTTGGTGCACACTGGGCCATTTTTTTTTACCATGGCTAGGAAATAAAGGCTTTTTTTTTTTTCAATGGAGGCAGTAAATGGCCCGGCACTAGAATTAAAGGTAGCATGCGGCTATGTATTGCCTGAGCCCTTACCACTACCCATTGACCTAGTGATAAGGGCTCAAGCCCTACATGCACTGTACTCATGCAGCATGTGCCAACGTGGACGCACTGCCGATTACAGCTGGGAATGCCCTCATGGTAGTAAATAGAAAAATATTTTCTACCACGGGAAACAGCGTGCGCCAACTTCAAAATTACTGCCAGGTGGACGCGCTAACCGGGTGGTAATGTCAATTTGGCACACTCTACACTTTCAGTAGCCCTACTGCCAGTTTGTAAAAGGGCCCCTAAATTTGGATGTTAATAGATGAAAAGAGGAATCAGAACTAACATTTAAAATGGAACAAGCAGGACGTGGGGAAAAAACAAACAAACAAACCCTATCCCCATCTCGCTTTGATACAAAGAAGAAAAAAAAACTATGAAAGCCTCTTGGACCTGGTGGTGTACTGGCATAAGGAAGCTGGGTGTGAAATTACTATAATCCATATCCAAAAAATGTTTAAGAATGCTGATTTATCACTAGCCAGTGCTCCAATGACAGATGCAATTTTAAAATATGTCGTAACGCTAAGGAGGCCATTGTAAATTGGTTGTACAGCATCTTCACATGTAAATGACAATTTTGTGATGTCCCTATTTGCACATGTAAATGCCATGAGAAGCAGAATTTTAAAAGGGCTGTGGTTTGAGAAGTCCAAAAATATATAGGTGTATCCCCATTGGCTTTGCACTTCATCTGAGGCACACAGAAGTGTCAGCAATCTGCAAGTTTTGGCCAGAGATTTAGAAGAGTGATTGAGCAAGCAATTATGTCTAACTCTCTGATATTTAGAATGTCCTTGAAAATGTGTTTTTGTTTTTTTTTTTAAATCCTTTTATTTATATAAAAATTTCTAATCCACACCATTTACAATTCTGGGCAGAGTACAAAAATCATCAATAAGCAAATACCATACAATAATTAAAATTAAATACATAACTCACAAAAATAACACAAAAACATAATCCATATTAATACAAACAGAAAAAATATGATCTAAGAACAACAGTTAATAGCAGAGACTCTTTCCCTGAGGAAGTATTAAACACTCACTGAGACAATAAGCAACCTATGAACAACAGTTAATATCAAAGACTCTTATCCTGAAGAAATATTGAATGCTCACTGAAACAATGACATCTTAAAAACCTTTTTAAGATCATTCAAATTACTCGTAGCTCTCATTTCTTGAGGTAAGGAATTCCACAGGTTAGGCCCTATAGTATGGAAGATCGAATTTCTATACTCATCAAGATACACCCTCTTAAATGATGGATCTCAAAGATCTTGAGGGCAGATGCACATACAAAATGGAAGTAATCAGAGGAGAAATTTTATTTGTCAAAATTAAAAAAAAAAACAATAACAGGATGTTATACTGTATTCTATATTCAACTGGAAGCCAGTATAAATGGATAATTTATGGCTTTTTGATTGACTGCTCTTATATATGGAATTGTACAGAATATGATAGTTCTACATGTAAGGACCAATACATACATGAGTAGGTAATGAATAACCATCATGGGCCATATATAAGCACCTGTGCTTAAACTTATAAGTCACTTACTGCCCTTTAACAAAGACATGCTAGCGTGTTTAGCATGCGCTAAATGTTAGAGATGCCCATATATTCCTATGGGCATCTCTAGCATTTAGCGCGTGCTAATCATTAGCGTGCACTAAAAACACTAGCGCACCTTTCTGAAAGACCCCATTAGGAACCCTATGGTAAAGTGAAGCAGGCAAAGCCGAGCACACAGGGGGTTAAGGTGAACAAAATAATATTTATTTACCCCCCCCCCCGCCCCATTTACTAAGCCGTATGGCAATTCCTACACAGCCCATTCAAGGTGAATGGGGCGTGTCGGCTTTAGTGCATAACAGCCGCTAGCGCAGCTTAGTAAACAGGGGGGGGGGGGGTTAGTATCCTATAGACTCCCTCACAGGCCCTTTTACTAAAGCTTAGCGCATGCTAACGGACATAAATAAATGCTGCATATCCTCTTTTATACCTATGCCTGCGTTGGACTTACCGCCGCTCTGTAAAAGGGCCCCAGATCGAGGAAACATTCTAAACGTTATGGAATTAGAAAGACTAGATGCTACATGGACAGCTCGAAAAGAATATAGATGCTTCCAGACATGGAAATCTGTTTTCGAAATCTTGACTAATGAGAAAAGGGCAACTAACAGAAGCTATTTGGCTCAGTAGATCTAGATAATAGTTAGGGGGATATTTATTAACAAGTAGCATATGCTAAAGCCATTATCACCTGTTCTTTAACGCTGTTATCATCTGTTGTCTAAGATGGGGCCCATTTTAAGCAACCGCCCTGTGCTTGGTGTATGTGTTGTTGAGGAGACAGTGTGAATGGGGGTTGTAAGTTGCAGGACTGTCCTGAGCTCTAGCCATGTGTGACTTGCCCACTGGTGCCCCCCATCCCTGTCCTGACCTCCTGCTTCGCCACTGCCAATTGGATGAGCCTCTCCATATGTGTGACCTGCTGTGGAGGAAGCAGCTTTCCTACAGCTCTTGGCATGACACAGGTAAGTGGGATGATTCAACAGAATGACTTGTGGCAGGAAAGTTCGAGGAGCCGCAGGGGAGCGGATTGAACAAGAAAGTGCTCTAAGTGTGACACAATTCAATCAGTCTAAATACTTCTGTTATGGAAATACAACCTTGTTATAGTTGTGACTGTTACTTGTTGCTGTGGTGTGCATTTCATACTTTGCAAATAAAAGTTAAAAGAAAAAAAAATATGGGATACAGACAGAGGATCCCTTGTTGCAAGGAAGTGAGGAGAAAGTCACAAGTCAGCTGCGGTCTGTGATATTGTACCAGGAGTTCAGCCATGTTGTCTGCTCTGAGGTTCTGCATTCTGGTTTGTTTGTTTTTTTGTAATATTCTGTTCCCATATTAGCAGTTCAATTAAGGAGATGGTAGACTATTTAAGGACATTTGGATTTAGTTCACAGCTCATGGTTAGTTATATTCAGGTACAGTCATAGGCTTTGGAATGGGCTGGGCCATCGTGGCACCAGTTTTTTCCCAACACAGCATCAGCAAATAGAGGAGTCATAGTAACATACATTCATAGTAGATGACGGCAGAAAAAGACCTGCACGGTCCATCCAATCTGCCCAACAAGATAACTCATATGTGCTACTTTTTGTGTATACCCTACCTTGATTTGTATCTGTCTTTTTCAGGGCACAGACCATATTTTATTAATACGCATAGGTGCCTATGCGTGTACAATGCACGTCAAATTAGAACTACCGGCAGGCTACCACGTGTCCTGGGTGGTAATTCTAATTTCTACGCGTGTCTAAAATGTGTGGCAGAAAATAATTCTATTTTCTACTGCTTCGCGCTAACCGGGTGGTAATCGGCAATGTACGCGCACTGACAAGTACCGCCCAGTTAACGCGTGAGACCTTACCGCTATGTCAATGGGTGACGGTAACGTGTCAGGCCCAAAATTAAGGCGCGTTGATTGTTATTTTGCCACACGTCCATTTTCGGCAAAAAAAAAGGCCTTTTTTGCATGTGCACTGAAAAATGGACCTGTGCGCATCCAATACATATGTCCACACCAGCACAGGCCATTTTTCAGCAGACCTTAGTAAAAGGGCCCCAGAGAGCTTGAGAATACTGCCAGAAATTGATTTTTTTTGGCCCCTCCAAGCAGTGGCGTAGCTACAGATGGGCCTGGGTGGGCCAGGGCCCACCCACTTTGGACTCAGGCCCACCCAAAATTGTGACACTTGCTGTGGCTGATGGGGATCCCCAAACCTTGCCATGCTGAAAATTTTCTCTCCTTGGGCAGCCAGCGCTCTTCCAAGTGTCAGCCAGCAGCACTTGCCTTGAGCTGACACAGACTGGCCCTTCTGCACATGCTCAGTTTTCGCACATGCAAAAGTACTGAGCATGCACGGCCTGCCTGCCTGCCAGCAGCAGCATCAGTTTGCGGCAAGTGCTGCCGGCTGCCGTTTGGAAGAGTGCTGGCTGCTTGAGGAGGAGGAAGAAATCTTCAGCTGACAGGATTTTGCGATGCCCGCCAGCTCAAGCATTTAATATTTGGGGGTTTTGGGCAGGGAGGGGTAGAGAAAGGAGCAAACTGGAGGGGGACCGGGGGAGGCGGTGAATTCCATGCCCGCCCACCTTGGGCTCTGGCCCACCCAAAATTGGCCATCTAGCTACGCCCCTGCCTCCAAGTAAAAAAGGTGCTCCACTACCCCTGGATATAGCAACATTTCCCTGTCCCTGAGAATCCTTATAATCTAAGTTTGTAGCCAAGGCAGGAATTCCCAACCCAGTCCTCAGGACACACATAGCCAGTCAGGTTTTTAGAATGTTCACAATGAATATGCATGAGATAGATTTGCATACCGTGGTTGTACTACATGCAGATCCATTGTGGATATCCTGAAAACTTGGCTAGCTGGATTTGTCCTTAGGCCTGGGTTCAGAGCCCCTGACCTTAGGCAACAGAGAGATAATTTACTTGCGCAGCATTGGGATTTGAACCCTGGTTTCCTGCTCTGACCATTAAACTACTCCTTTACCCTTTATGTACCTTGAAACCTCTATGAAAACATAATTAGTTTTAAAATTACATAAAACAGTGGTTCCCAAACCTGGTCTTGGAAGCACCCCAGCCAGTCAGGTGTTTTAGGATATCCACAATGAATATTCATGAGACAGATTTGCATGCAGTGGTGGCAGTGCATGCAAATCTCTCTCATGAATATTCATTGTGGATATCCTAAAAAACTTGACTGGCTGGGGTGCCTCCAGGACCAGGTTTGGGAACCACTGACATAAAATGAAATAAAAAGGATAACACAGAGGATCAACAAGCTGGCTAACAATAAAAGAGGGGATCCCTTTTCATTTCAGCAAGTTGTTCTGGCCCCGATGCTCAAAAGTAAACGCAGGCGCTAGAGGCCATTAGCGCTGTACTAGAGCCCACATTTACATGTGCCAGGGGCGTAGCAGGACCTCGGCGGGAGGAGGGTCCAGAGCCCGAGGTGGGGGTGCACAGTTTAGCCTGCCACTTCCGACCCTCCCCCGTCGCCGCCACTGCCGCCAGGTACCTTTGCTGGCAGGGGTCCCGAACCCCCTGCCAGCTGAAGTCTTCTTCAGCGCCGGTCTCCGGCGCCTTCGCTGATCTGTTTCTGACTCCTGACGTCCTGCATGCACGTCCTGCAAGGGGCTACATACAGGACGTGCACGCAGGACGTCAGGACTGACAAAAACAGATCAGCGAAGGCGCCGGAGACCGGTGCTGAAGAAGACTTCAGCTGGCAGGGGGTCCCAAAGGTACCTGGCGGCGGCGGGGGAGGGTCGGCGGCAGCGGGAGGGGGGATCGAAAGTGGCAGGGGAGGGTCTGCGGTGGGGGGAGTTGGGGTCAAAAGTAGAGGGGGCCAGGGCTAAATCTGTGGGGGCCCATGCCCCCGTGGCCCACCTAGCTGTGCCCCTGAGTCCTGAGCAGAATGTTCAAAGGGGTCTAGCGCAGGAAGCAACAAGTGCACCAGGCATGCAAATGTAGCCAAGCTCATATAAATTAGGTCATTTTGTATTCCTCCCCCAATGTTCTGAAAAGAGCATCCGAAACAAAACTGCCTTACCGCTGTGAAAAATAACACCAGGTCGGATGCTCATGCTTCTCTCATGCTTCTTTCTGCAAAATCTGCTGGGCTTGATTGCTTTTGGAAGCAGAAAGAAGCCCGTGCAAGCCCTTAAGCGCTGGTCGTGAGAAACAGCAGACCCAAGTGAAAATATACATTGGCATCTGTTTCCTGCGTTGAAATTTAAAGCATCCATGCTAAAAAAAAAAAAAATTGAAAATACCCAAAGTGAAAGAACGCTTTGGAGTCTGTTTCCTGCATCTGAATAATTAAAAATGCTTATATTTAGGCCACAGAAAACATGCCAATGTGTGCTTCATGGTCGGGTTTCAGCAGGCGCATGCGCACAGGAGCTGAGTTCACCACAAAACTCCTCTGCGCATGCACCAAGCAAAATCCTCCCGCCGAACTCGCTAATGCTGAATGCTATGAGCAAGCCTATAATTGCATCTCATTAGCATTGAGCATTAGGGCATTGTTCTTCTGGTCTCTTCCAGCGGTATTTTTACGGTGCTATTCAGAACAGCGCTGGAGTTTTGAGCATCAGGGCCTCTGTGCTTCAGAAGAGGTGTCCAGTTGCATAAATAAAAATGTGCCATCTCTCAGACTGAGAACACAGAACACGGGCAGCAAGGGAAATGCAAGCTGGAAGTCGGAAAACAGCCATACAAACTAGAAAAAAAGAGCATAGCCTGAAGTGGCAGGTCCGCACCCTGTCTCCTCCTGTACCAGAAAAAAAGACTTGTAGCAAACCCTCTAGCACAGGCCTTCAGCCAAGGCCAGATCTCCCTCCCTCCCTCCTCATCACAAAGCAGAGGCAAGAATTCTCAGGATGGAATCAGAGAGAGAGAGAAAAGTTTACTGCAGGTTAAACACTAACTATGAAAGGATATATTTTCATTTAAATACCACGAGTGAGATTTATCATAAAGACCTCCCAGATCAGGCACACCCTCATGTTAAAGCACTGGTAAGTGAAATGGCTGCAGCTCTACCTTCTACCCTCAACTTCCCCAACCAGGGCATTAATTGCCAGCAAATGCCCTCCCTGTTGGTCATCATTATTTGCTCCTGGCATTAAAAGTCTCATCATTTTGCTCACTTAATTAGTTTTGCAGACTAGGACTGAAAACCACAGATGCCGTATTTTATTACATATGTCACGAACCAGGAAAAGTAATTTCCCTTGACCTTTATTCACCATTTCGTTTTTTTATCTCCTTGTCTCAGAGAAACAACCTTGAAGGGGATGTTTCTGTCTTTTGTATTTACTGTCTTTCTACTTTCTCCTTTTGCAGTTAAAATTTTTAACCTCGCCATTTTCCTTCCCTTATTGGATTGAATGATTTATGTGCCTCTGTCAACCACGGCCTCATAAGGTAATTGAACCCAGGCCCTCCCCCTCGCCCTCTTGCTTTCATTCCTTCTTCCATACAAAATTGAGCACCACAGTTATTTTAGACTTTCCCCCCTCATTCTATAATCTTGCACACACATTTTCATGCTTAGCACGCGGGTAATAGAATAGTACCAGTTACGAACATAAGTTAATTGGCAAATTAGGGGCTCATTGGCACTAGCAACTAATAATCATTAATTGCAGTTCATTGGCACTAATTTGAAGTTGCATGCATAACTGAACGTAGTGTGCTATTCTAGAGACTTAGGGGCACTTTTGCTAAAGGGTTGGTGCACGCCAATAGGTTTGCAATATGCCAATCTGGAACTACTGCTGGGCTACTGCAGCAGCCCAGTGGTAATTCTGCCCCCAGCGTGCGCCATTTTCAGCGCTACAGAAATTAAGTTCTGTATTTTTACGGTAATTGGTGCTGCCCGGTTAGCGCAGGAGCCCTTACCTCAACCTCAGTGGGTGGTGGTAAGTGCTCCCCCCTGATATGGCCACATGACAAGTGTGAACTTACCATGTGGCCATTTCTTTTTTCAGCCTTTTTACCCTCTACGGTAAAAGGGGCCTTTTTGTGTGCCCAAGGCCCCCTTTTACTGCAGCTTGGTAAAAGTGCCCTTACCCCTGGATTCTACATATTTATTTATTTAGATTTTGCTTACACCTTTTTCAGTAGTAGCTCAAGGTGAGTTGCATTCAGGTACACGGGATATTTCTCTGTCCCAGGAGGGCTCACAATCTAAGTTTGTACCTGAGGCAATGGAGGGTTAAGTGACTTGCCCAAGATCACAAGGAGCAGCAGTGGGATTTGAACTGGCCACCTCTGGATTGCAAGACTGGTGCTCTAATCACTAGGCCACTCCTCCACCTAGAGTAACTCTAGGCATATTCTATTACTATGCACATAGATTAATTGTGTTAACAAGCTGTTAAGCATTGATAGCACTTAACAAGCAATAACGAGCACATACATTGCTAAGCGTATTCTGTAATGCACTGCGCCTAAATTCTAACATGTGCAGGCAAAAAGGGGCATGGAAATGGGCATTTTGTGGGCATTCCAAAATCTACGCACGTTGTTATAAAATATGGGCCAGTGCACATAAATCTACATGCAGGGATTTACGCCAGCTTTTCATTGGTGTAAATAGATGCGCATAGATTTAGTGGCATGAACTACACCTAAGCATATTCTAAATACTGCATGTAGATTTACGAACAGAATTTAGAATACACTTAGGCATAATTACCTAACATGTGTTAATTTTAGGTGCCATATATCGAATCGGGCCCTTAGTGCAAAAGCCATACAACTAGATTCTATAAATGGCATCTAAAAAAATCGGTGCCAGAAGAAATAGCACTTAGCACTATTCTATAAACCATGCTTACAGTCAAGCGCAGTTTATAGAATAGCGCCGGGACTCATGACCATTTACACCATTGAAAATCTGGTTTAAATCCCCACGTGTAAATTAGGTACAGATCCCCTAAATTCTATAACAATACACATAAATTAGAGAATGTCCCCGCCCCGCCCATGCTCCTCCCATGGCCACACCCCTTTTGGGGATCTGTGCACTAGAATTTATGCACACCTCTTTATAGAATACGCCTAAAAAGATGCACACGTAAGTTCTATTTATTGCCAATCAGTGACATAATTGGTTGCTTTTGCCCATTTATCAGCGCTGATTGGCTCATTCTTCAATGAAGTTGCACATGCAAATTATGCACACGCCCAAATTTACATGAGCAACTCAAAGCACCATATATAGAATCTGGGGGATTGTGTGTAACTGTAAAGGGGGGGGGGTGCACGTGGGAGTGGCAGGGGGGGGTCAGGACATGTCCAACGCTTACTAAGATTCTAGAATACTATCAGTTATGTTCAACTGCAACAGTTACCAGACACAAAGGACCTTCAAGGTTAGGGCGTCAACTTAGAAGTTTATTGATTAGACCCACAAATCAAGTGATGTAAATGTATAAATAAATAGGAGTATAAATATTAATAATAAATAAATACATAAAATAACAACTGCAATAGTCATTGTCATTTAAACCAGCCATTGACATGACATATTTGTCAATATTGAATACACACCTACTGCCGGATTCTAATGTAGCATGCCTAGAGTTCCATGCCAAATTCTAAGCGTATTCCATAAGAATGTACGTAATTTAATTAGCTTAACAAGCTAATCAGCATTGCTAACATCGGTTAATAAGCAATAATGAGCACTAATTGGCAATAAATAGAATTTACTTGCTAAGTATATTTAGTAATGTACTGCGCCTAAATTCTAATGCATGCAGTTCAAAAGGGGCATGGTCAAGAGCAGGGAATTGGGCATTTTGTGGGTGCTTCAAACTTTACGCGTATTGTTATAGAATTTGGCACTCTCAGCCTAAATCTACGTGCTGGGATTTACACCATGTTTTCATTGGTGTAAATGGAAGCACGTAGATTTAGGAGCTAAGATGTCAACTAAGTGTATTCTATATACCGCGCCTAAATGTAGGCACCACTTATAGAATACGCTTGGCCTGAATTGTTTTCCACGTGGATATTTTGGACACCATATATAGAATCTGACCCTTAGTGCGCAGCATCCTAGCACCTAAATTTCAGCAACCTTTCCCCCAGATTCTATATATATGGCGTCCAAAATTGCGCACTGAAATTTCCATAATTGTGCACACAGCTTAATTGACAAATGAGCAGTTAATTGGCAATAATTTGCCCTCTAACAATCAATTATTGGTGCTAATTGGCTACAATTAAAATTTGTGCCTACATCTTGCTAGTCAGAATTCCATAAAGATGCGTGCGTAAATTTTCTGTGCAGATCTGAAAAGGAGGTGTGGTCATGGGAGGGACACGGGCAGATCAGGGGCGTTCCTAGAAATTGCACAGTGTTATAAAATATGGCAGATTGCGCCTCACATCCAAAATTGGGCATGGGTCCTGGAGCTAAGCGCTATTCTATAAACATTCAGTTTTCAGTTTTTTTGGCGTCCAAATTTGGTCACCAATTACAAAATCCAGAACCTCTGTGTATAAAGGGAGCAATTCTACATATAAAGTGGCTCATTAAAGGCATCATTAATTGTCAGGTGCCTGAGGGACCCTTTTACAAAGGTGCGGGAGGGCCTACACGTGTACAGCATGCGCCAAATTGGCACTACCGCCCGGCTAATGCATGAGCCAGGCGGAAATTCTGAATTTGGTGCGCGCTGAATCCTGCGGTAGACAATAATTTTATATTTTCTCCACAGGCCGCTTACCCGGCAGTAAACAGCAGCTGGCACGCGCTGCGTAAGACCTTACCACTAGGTCAATGGGTGGCAGTAAGGTCTCAGGCCAAAAATGGACATGCTGGTTTCAGTTTTAATGCACATACATTTTCTGGCCCCTTAACCCATTAGTGCCCCATGTTCCCATAATAAGCTCCCATATGGGAACATTGGGTACTAATGGGTTAAAAAAAGGCCCTTTTCCCTAGATGCACTAAAAAATGACCTAGGATGCACAGGCCACTTTTTACTGCTTAGTAAAAGGACCCCACTATGTGCCCTCCATAGTATTTTATAAGGTTATATAGAACGTAAGCTGTCATTATTTAGAGTAGTTCAATATATGTTTGCATTTTATTTAAGAGTTTACAGACTATGTGAATATATTTTGAGCCTACTCTTTTTGGTTTCAGTGGACATCTAAGGATGTAACAAAACTTGGCCATGTTGGAGGATGTTCTCACTGTGTTAGAAGCTGCTTCAAGTTAAGTGGTGCTGGTCACAAATTTTTATAAATTCATATAGTTCTAAAAAAAAAAAAGAAAAAAAAAGTTTAAACTACTAGATCGATGAAGGTTTGCACAACATTGCCTAAAATGGTTGGATAGCGATGCTGTTGCTGTGAACTCTGATGAGCCTAATACCATCATTATGAAAATCAGTGAAAGTACTATAGGATTTTCAAGTGATAATTCTATAAAAGTTGCCATAAATTGTGCGCAGTTTAATTGAATAATGAGACATAGTGCCAATAACTGGCTTTTTAACAAGCAATTATCGACGCTAATTGGAATTAATTAAGATGCACATGCGTACATTTAGGAACGCGATCCGTGCCTAAATTTTACATGTGTCCCAAAACCGGGGGCATGGAAATGGGAGGGTCATGGTTTGTAATTTATTTCAGGTTGAGGTTTAAGATTAAGTTGGTAATATCAAACATCACCTGGTTTTGGAGATGATGTGGTTATAGTATGATGGTGATGGTATGAAAGTTATGTAGTAAATCTGTTAGATTTGAGTGTTAATTGTCATCTGCTATTGTCTGTGTATATGTGTTTTATCGTAAGCCACACAGAACATAAGGCAGAAGAGCAACATCTAAATTAAATAATCACATTTTGGTTGCTGCTGTAATATTTCCTGTTGTGGGGACGGGGTGGCAAGACAACTGTTTTCGGTTCCTATGTTATGAATCTCGGCCTGAACAGAGCCTCTCTTCATAAATCCCTTGACACACTGCCAGCCTCCTGGTGGACCTTACCATCTAACTGGGGTGTGTCTCACTAGTATCTATAAATATATTGGCTCCATTTAACCACTGAACAATCAACAGAGGGTCTTAAACATATGCCTCATACCCTCACTGCTTACAGAAGACAACTTACGACCCAGAACTCATTGTGTCAGCTCAAAAATAGTGCTCTGATTCTGGATACTCGGTGACTCACCACTGTCTCACAGAAGATTAGAGAGTCACGGCTTTAACAGGGGCCCGCACATGTTTTTTTTGATAATTCATTTTATCTTGTAACATTTAATTTCAGTGTAGAAACATCAACTGTCTTCACGGTCATCTGGACAGAGTCTGAACCGAGTGGGAGGAGGGAGTAAGAAGCGGTGAGACTGCTGCTCCTGATCAGCTCAGTTATATAAATTCATCTAGTTTCTGAAGAAAGGGCAGCAACAGCCTCTGTTTTGGAAACAACTTTAAAGCAGGGCTTGTTTTCTGTTTGTTATAGGTTCTAACCTGCTTCTATTAACTGAGCCTGAGCTGAAGATTTGAGGCCCAGCCAACTCCTAGGGTCAGTGGTCTGCCCAGATATTCGATGCTGGGCTGTTTCTGGTGATCGGCATTGAATATCCAGGTGTTTTTCTGGCCGGTTTAAATTAAACCAGCCAAGCCGATATTCATCACTGGCAGGTTAAGTTTAAACTGGACAAAGATATTCCTGCTACTTCAGTGGCCTAATTTGATCGCCAAACTTAGCAGAGGATGCACTGAGTATTGCTGGATAGCTGGTTAAGTATTATTTAATTATTCTGGAGCAGTTCCTGGCTGGTTAAATGGATTTAAGTATTCCGAGGAGGGGGGGGGGGGGGGGGTTGTACATACACTCCTCTGCTGCTCTTCCTTCCCATTTGCCCTGTGATGAGTTTAAAAATACCCCTTGAACACATTCAGTTACAACTTACTGCCATTAAACTAATATTAATTGTTTGGTTAAACAGCAGCCAGGTGCTCCAAAATGTATCTCCTATATTCATAGCAAGATATATTTTTTTAACCTTGCAGCATATCATGTGCGAAAAGTCAGCTAGGACCATTATTATATTGTGCATGGGGAGGGGAGGGGAGAATGAGAGAACCATTACAAGAGGCCAGATAAATTGTCAACAATCGGAGCAGAAGTTTCACATTATTCATTGTGAAAGTGAAATCCAGCGCTCTGTTTTTTTTTTTTTTGTTGCAGCCGGCAGCACTGGCTGTGCTGGTTGCAGCTGGGCTGCCAGTTGGCATCTTTTCAAGTCATCTGTATCATTCGTTTGCTTCTGTGTTTGGATATCAGGAATCAGAGTGACACTGCACACAGAAGAGGGGTGTGCCTGATGGCCTGGCACTGCCACATTGGGAGGATGCCTGGGTTAAATTCTTGGACTCAGCTTCTGCTCTTCAGGTCTGCAGGGGATGGAAATGCTGCCGAGATGGCACTCAGCCGCCAGAAGCCAGGAACTGAAATCATTTTACCTCAGCAAGATAACCGAGTTGTAACAAATCGTATTTCCATCATTTACAATGTATTGTAAGCCACACTGAGCCCGCAAAAAGGTGGGAAAATGTGGGATACAAATGCAATAAAAATAAATAAAATAAAGATAGGAAATTAGGGGGCAGTGATTTGAAGTCTCTGCAAAGAGTCAAAATGGGTGAAAATTGACAGGTCACAATTAAGCTTGCCAACCCACTCCAGGTTATCTGGACAAGTTGATCCAGATCCAGTTATGGTTTTGCCCTATTGATGAATTTGTAGCTCTGATTATCTAAGGTTGGGCTTCTCAACCCAGTCATCAGGGCACACCATCCCTTCTGGTTTTCAGGATATTCATCATGAATATGTGTGAGATAGACTGGAATGCACTTTCTCTTTGGTATGCAACTTTTTCACATAAGAACATAAGAATAACCATACTGGGTCAGACCAATGGTCCATCTAGCCCAGTATCCTGCTGGCCCAACAGTGACCAATCCAGGTCACAGGTACCTGGCAGAAACCCAAATAGTAGTAACATTCTGCATATTCATTGTGGATATTCAATAAACCCAATGGAACTTGGTGTGCCCTGAGGACTGGGTTGAGAAGACCTGATCTAAGGGAAATCAATGGGACAGTCAAAACTACATATCCATGCATGCAATGGAGCAAACCCAGGACTGAATCAGTCTGTTTGGCTGAACTGGGATGAATTAGCAACCCTACACTGATTAGCATGAGATACTGAGGGAGAGGGAGAGCAGTGATAAAGAAAAGAGCATCCCTCTCACTCTACATGGTGATGAGAGCTAATTCCACCCTCCTGTCATAAATCACGCTGCTTCTGAAATGTAATCTTACTGGAGAGAAAAAAAATATTGCAAAAGCAAGAATCAGCAAGTTGGAATGCTGTAACTCGTCAAACGAGCTTCTAGTACAATCTGCTGGTGGTTGGTTTCATGGCGTGTCCTCATGTTTTGGTGTTTTCTGAAAGATTAACCATTCCACCTTACTCATGTTTTATTTATTTATGTTACATTTGTACCCCGCGCTTTCCCACTCATGGCAGGCTCAATGCAGCTTACATATTGTATACAGGTACTTATTTGTACCTGGAGCAATGAAGGGTTAAGTGATTTGCCCAGAGTCACAAGGAGCTGCCTGTGCCTAAGGTGGGAATTGAACTCAGTTCCTCAGTTCCCCAGGACCAAAATCCACCACCCTAACCACTAGGCCACTCCTCATAACATTCCTCTTGCATCCCCTCTCAGTTGTCTCTTTTCCAAGTTGAAGAGCCCTAATGGGAGTAATTTTCTAAGAGGGCACATATGGCTGCCCAAGTTTTGAAGAACTCTTTTCCACGAGGAAAAGAGGCTTTCTACAGTTACCCCAGTCTCTTTAGCCTTTCTTCATAGGGGAAGTGTTCCATCTATTTTAAGATTTTGGTCACTTTCCCTCAAATTCTATATATGGCGCTTTAACTTGTGTGGACAAATTGCACGCACAACTTAATTAACAAGCCAATCAGCGCCAATAATTGTTACATAATAACCAATTAGCAGCACTAATTGGCTTTAATTAGAATGTACGTGCACAACTTTCTAGGCTTTTTCTACAACGTGGTACATATAAATTCTAGTGTGTGCAGTTGAAAAGGGGGCATGGCCATTGGCGTCGAATGGGCAGGTTGTGGGCATTTCAAATACTTTTGCGCACTATTATGGAATACACCTGATCTGCGCCTAACTTAGGTGCAAATATTTAGGCCTGGTTTTAGGTGGCTGAAATGGGTGCGTGCGCCTAAATTTTAGTCACAAGAATGGCACATCAGCATATTCTATAAACTATGCCTAACTTTAAGCATAGTTTATAGAATCACGCTAACTGGCGTTTTTAGTGCGCATTAAAAATAGGCGTGCGCTAAACGCTAAAGATGCCGATGTATTCCTATGAGCGTGTTTAGTTAGCATTTTGCAATTGCTTATTTTTAATGTGCGCTAAAAACTACTACTACTACTACTACTTATCATTTCTATAGCGCTACAAGGCATACGCAGCGCTGTAAACCATACACAAAAAGACAGTCCCTGCTCAAAGAGCTCACAATCTAGATAAGACAGGCAGACAGACAGAACAATTAAGGGTAAAGTAATAAAGAGGTGAGGATAAAAGGACAGGGCAAGTGAGCAGTGGTTAGGAGTCAAAAGCAGTGGTAAAGAGATGGGCTTGAAATTTGGACTTGAAAACAGCCAAAGAGGGGGCTAGACGTACAGGCTCAGGAAGTTTATTCCAGGCGTGAGGTGCAGCAAGATAAAAGGAACAGAGTCTGGAATTAGCAGTAGAGGAGAAGGGGACAGATAAGAGAGATTTATCAACAGAACAGAGTACCTGAGGGGTGGGGCGTAGGGAGAAACAAGAGTGGAGAGGTACTGGGGAATGCCAGCGCGCCTACATAAAACACCCCCACAATGCTCAAGATGTGGTCATACCAAGGACCTATACAGAGACATAATGGTATTCTTAGTTTTGCTCTCCATCCCTTTGTGAACAATCCCTAACATTCTATTTGCATTATTCACATTGCCCAGCATTCGGAGAATGTCAACGTATTACACACAATGACTCCTACATCTTTTTGTTGGTGATGACTCCTAAATCAGGACTCAGCGTTTTAAATTTATATGTGGGATTATCTTCCCCTATGTGCATCACTCTGCACTTGTCCACATTAAATTTCAACAGCCGTTTAGATACCCAGCTTCCTAATCTCACCAGATCCTTCTGTAATTCATCACAATCTTCTGACTCTGAATAATATTGTGTCATCTCTCAATGTCATCAGCTCATTTGTTGCTCCTTTCTCCAGATCATGTATGAATATGTTAAATGGCACAGGTCCTAGTAAAGACCCCTGGGGCAATGCCACTATTGACTCTTCTCCATTTGGGAAAACTAACCATTTATCCTACTCTCTGTTTCCTGTCTTTTAGTCTGTTTCCAATCCACAACAGGGCATTGCTCCTATCCCATAAAAGCTAATTTCTTGAGCTGTCTCTTTTGAGTGACTGTTGTCAGTACCTTCTGAAAATACAAAGACACTATGGGCTAGATTCAGTATATGGTGATGGAAAAATTGTCACTAAACAGTCTTTATTTGGATAGCGCATAGCGTCGGAATCCACATCCAACTTTGGGTGTGAGGATTTACACCAACTGAAACCAGGTGTTTATCCTGGCATGCAATTAGGTGTGGATCCCCTGAATTCTATAACACTGAATGCATTTTAAGGGATCGCCCCTGACCTGCCAATGTCCCTCTCAAGGAGCCGACTCTGTGGGTGCTGTGGGTGCTTGAGCACCCCCAATATTGAGAAAATTCCTTGTATGTATCCAAGGAAGGGTTATTTCCACTGGGCTTAGCACCCCCAATAATTTTGAAAAGTTGGCTCCTATGCCTCTCATCATTACACCCTCTTTCAGATCCACGCTGAAACACTTAGGTGCTATTGCATACTGTAACTGGTAGGTCGATGATCAAAAGCAAACGCAGGTGCTAGAGGCTGATAGTACCATACTAGCACCTGCATTTGCTATGCCCCCCATGATCAGAGCCCCCGAGAACATGAAACAATGCGCTCACAGGCTTGGAACGCAACTAGCATGCAAATGCATGCTAAACCTATTCCTCCCCGATGATCAGCAACCAGCGCACCAAACATTGGCCTGCTGGCTGTGGCAAACCCTACACCAGCTTGGAGCTGCCGTTAGGGTTTGCAGACCATTGGGGAAGAATGGTGAGCCCTGTCCAGCATGCATTTGCATGCTAGTAGGCCCCCCATTCCCCCCCAATGCAGCAGCTCCCCCTCCCCGCAGGAGCAGGAACCTTGACTCAACACCCCCCCCCCCCAGCAATGGGGGCCGGAGGTCCGGCAGACCTGCAGTCCCCCCGACCCCCCTGACACAGGTTCAGGGGGGCTGAAGATCCAATGGGTCTCCAGGCCCCCCTAATCCCCCTCCCCCCCCCGGCATCCCCTCTGATGAATGGAGTCCTGCTGGCCCAGTGGGCCACGAATCGATTCCCCCCCCTCCACCCCACTCCTGGTGGTCTTGGCAGCCATTCCCCACACCCCTACCTTCGGTGGAGGAGGGAGGTGGCCTCCCTCCTCTTCCATTGGCACCGCCTCGAAAATGGTGGCACCCGGCCCTGCTCGTGCTGTTGTTGGTTTCAAAATAGTGCTGGTGATACCTAATGGGAGTCTCATCATCTCATGGTACTGCCAATAGGGGTCAAGTTGTCATATAAAGGCATTATAGCAGCTTGTCCCCTAGAGGTAATATCATGAGACTATCACATTTTGAACCTGGCGCCAGCAAGGGACAAAGTGATTGGGGATTGCTTCTGCCTCGACCCCATGAGACACCATGAATTACTAAAAGTAGGCCCTGAAAGGTCCTACAGGAGGGTTGAGGTGCTTTGGGTTATTGAAGGGGGCTTTGAGATTGGGGCATTGGGAGACTGTATTTGGGTGGCAGTATCGAGAGATGATCTTTGGGGCAGGGGGCATCATGGGTTGTAGTCAGGTGGTGGTGGATCAGGAGGGGGTTTTGGGATACAGGAGCATCAGAAAGGTGGGATGTATTTGGGTGGTGGAGGGGCATCGGGGGGGGGGGGGGGTGATGGGTGCATTCACAGTTTGGCCTGCTCCTTTAAGAAGCAGCTGAGAGCATTACACCATGGCTTTGTAGCAGGATACTGCTGGGATGGAAAAATATCCCTGACTTTTTGCTAGCTGCATTATTCAATTTACATAGTAATGAGCTTTATTGCATGCATTTGCATCTTATTACTGTGTATCTCATAGTACCTAATATTAGATGATACGTGTTATTGCCCTTTAAGAGACATTAAGAGACAAATAAGGTGTAATAAAACTATAACACATGTTAATAACTACGCCTTTAAACTTTTCTGCTGTTACCTGAGCACTCCTTTTACCCATTCATCATCTAGCAGTCCAACCAACTCCCCCACAGGCTTTTTGTTTCAAATGCACTTTAAAAAAGTTCTTAGTATTAGTTCTTGCCTTCATAGCAAGCTTCTTTTCAATTCCTCTCCTGCACTGGCTTATTACTTTTTAACATCTAACCAGTGCTTGTTCCCATTCGTATTTTCTTCATTAGGATCTGTTTTCCATTTTCTGAAAGACACCCTTTTGGTTTTTACTGCTTTTTCCACCTCACCCTTAAACCAAGCGGACAGTCGGTTGTTTTTGTTATTACCTTTTTTAATGCATGGAATACATTTTATCTAGATTTTCAAAAACAGCCTTTTAAAATCATATCTAAGGGCCCAATGCACAAATCTTACCGGGATGGTAACGTTTGCTTTAGACTGGTTGTAGCCAGTCTAAAGCAAACGTTATTTAGCGAGGAATGCACAAAGAGGTTTTCTATGTGCCCTTAGCAGCCACCAACAACCCAGCTCCAAAGTGCCTAGTTTTAACAAGCTAGATTTTATGGCAGCTCTTGAGCTGTCAGAGAGGAGGGCAACACAGACAGGCAGCTGCAAAGGCTGCCTGCTTGTGCTCCCTACCGCTCCCCTTCCGACCATCCCCCACTCCCACAGCCAAAAAAATCCCTGGTGGTCCAGTGGAACGCCACCTGACACCCCCCCCCCCCCCCCCCCCCAGTGCCTGTATGTCCCCCAGAACAAGAAAATCCCTATTGGTTCAGTGGACCCCTTTTCGAGCCACCCCTCCTCTCCTCTCCCTTCCCCACCCCATACCTTAAAAAGTTGGAGGCAAGAACAAAACCTCCTCCCTCCTGTCTCGGGCCTCAAAATGGTGATGCCCAGCCCCTGCCCAGTGCATCTTGGGATGCACTGGGAGGGGGACTAAGAACCATATAAGGAGTTTTTCCTTATATTCTCCTTATTTACAATTAGCGTGCGCTAAATGCTAAGAAGCCCATAGGAATAAAATGGGCTTCTTAGCATTTAGCACATGCTAATTGTTAGCGCGTGCTAAATCCATTAGCGAACCTTAGTAAAAGGAGCCCTTTATATTTTGCAAATTTGGAGGGCTAAAACATGCAGAAGGAAATTTGAATTACACATTATTTCACTCCAGTGGCGTAGGAAGGGGGAGCGGTGGGGCGGTCCGCCCCGGGTGCACGCCGCTGGGGGGGTGTCGGCTCCGCTGGTTCCCTGCTCCCTCTGCCCCTGGGGCAGAGAGAACAGGGAACCAGTGGAGCCGACGCAGCTCCCAGCGACATGCACTCGGGGCGGTTTGGCTCTCCCGCCCATCCCTCACCGCTTTCCCTTGTAAGTACGCGCTCTGGAGGGGGGTGCGCTACAGAGTGGGGAGAGTGTGCCGTGCTGCACCTGGGGGGGGTACGCAGCGGCGACCCGCCCCGGGTGTCAGCTGACCTCACTACGGCACTGTTTCACTCTCATCTGAATTTTCTATTTCCAGGATTCAGACCCTGCCTCTTACCTGGTCTGATCACCTTCTGGTCACCTGCTTTATTTCTCCTACTGCCTCCCTTCTGTCTTCATCTTCTTCCAAGCCGGATCAACCTAAAGCTTCCCGGTTTCTTTATCATGACCCAGACAAGGTCACACCACTTTCTTCTTTATTTCCACCCAACGTTTTGTACCTCCCTCTTGAAGAGAAAGCATCAGACTAGAACTCAATTCTCTCCACCTTCTTTATCAACTCCTTTGCTTCTGTGACCTGTTCTCATCCTAAACAATCTCCCTGGTTCCACCATGGATTGTTACTTCTCAAGTACCAGCTCTGGAGGGCTGAGCATGCTTGGCACAGACACTGCCCTAACAGCTCTGCACAGCTCTTTAGATCTTGTCAGAATCTTGTAATAGGAAACTTAAAGATGCAAAACACTCTTATTTTTCTAATCCGATCTCCAAATCATCAAGTTCTACCAAAGCGCTCTTTTCGTTCTTCTTTCAACTTATAACTAGTCCCTTCTAGGGACTCCCAGCTGTCTCCTTCTGCTGATTGCCTAGCAAATTACTTTTCCTCCAAAGTATACTTATTACTTAATTACTTGTCTTTCAACTCACCTCCTTCCCCTTCTATTCCTGCTTCTCATCCTTCTCTACTATCGGCAACATGCCCTTCAGTCTGGAACATCTTCTCCCTCCCTTCTGTTTCACAGATCACACTTTTCCTACGCTCCATGCAGCTTACAACATGTTCCTTAGATTCAGTTCCTTCGAAATGGTTCACTTTCCCAGCTTATGGACTTCTGTCTCTTAGTCTCCATTTAATATCACGTGGAGGGGCATAATCAAACGGGGCGCCCAAGTTTTCATGAGGACGTCCTCACAGGATGGCCCAGTGAAGGAGCGGGGAAGCCCATATTATCGAAACAAGATGGGCATCCATCTTTCATTTCGATAATACAGTCGAGGACGCCCAAATCTCAACATTTAGGTCGACTTTAGAGATGGTTGACCTAAATGTTGAGATGGTCAGCCTTAGAGATGGTTGTCCCCGGTTTTCGGCCATAATGGAAACCAAGGATGCCAATCTCAAAAACGACCAAATCCAAGCCCTTTGGAAGTGGGAGGAGCCAGAATTCGTAGTGCACTGGTCCCCCTGACATGCCAGGACACCAACCGGTTTCCCTAGGGGGCACTGCAGTGGACTTCACAAATTGCTCCCAGGTGCATAGCTCCCTTACCTTGGGTGCTGAGCCCCCCCCCCAAAAAAAACCCCCAAAACCCACTCCCCACAACTGTACACCACTACCATAGCCCTAAGGGGGTGAAGGGGGACACCTACATGTGGGTACAGTGGGATTCAGGGGGGGTTTGGAGGGCTCACATTTACCACCACAAGTGTAACAGGTAGAGGGGGATGGGCCTGGGTCTGCCTGGCTGAAGTGCACTGCACCCACTAAAACTGCTCCAGGGTCCTGCATACTGCTGTCATGGAGCTGGGTATGACATTTCAGGCTGGCAAAAAAAAAAAAAAAATTTAAGAGTGGGAGGGGGTTGGTGACCACTGGGGGAGTAAGGGGAGGTCATCCCCGATTCCCTCCGGTGGTCATCTGGTCAGTTCAGGCACCTTTTTGAGGCTTGCTCACAAGAAAAAATGGACCAAGTAAAGTCGGCCAAGTGCTTGTCAGGGACGCCCTTCTTTTTTCCATTATCGGCCGAGGACGCCCATCTCCTAATCACGCCCCAGTCCCGCCTTCGCTATAGTGCTGACACGTCCCCGTGAGCTTTGGTTGTCCCTGCGACGGGAAGCAGTTGAGGACGCCCAAAATTGGCTTTCGATTATACCGATTTGGGCGACCCTGAGAGAAGGATGCCCATCTCCTGATTTGTGTCGGAAGATGGGCGCTCTTCTCTTTTGAAAATAAGCCTGATAGCCTCAACACTGGTGTAGTTCCCCTTCTTTGGAAGAAAGCCATTGTTACTCCTCTTCTGAAAAAAACTTCCCCTGACCCTTCTTGCCCATCCAATTTCTGTCCCGTCTCTAACCGGGTCTTCATATCTAAACTATGCAAAAAAAAAATCATCTTTGACCAGTGACTTCTTACACCCTCACCAGACTGGTTTCAGAGACCACTGTGACCACATTCCTTAGTGAGCTTCGCACTATCCTTGATAGGGACCAAATTGCTTTAGCTGTTTCACTAGATCTGCCTGCTGCATTTGACTTGGTTAATCATTCAATTCTTCTCTACCATCTCTGGCTTGGTACTCAGTTGTTTTACCTCCTCTCTCTCAAATTGCTCATTTATTGTTAAGACCTCCTCTTCCATTTCCTCTGAGCATTCTTTGGCATGCGGGGTACCCGAGGGCTCCGTGCTCTCTCCACTGCTCTTTAATATGTATCTGAGTCCTTTAGACACTCTAACTCAGGATTATAACATCCATTTTTTTCTTTTATGCAGATGACATTTTGCTAATTTTTCCAACTTACCATATATCTCTTGACCTCGCACAGCTTCAAACCTGTTTAGAAGCACTGGCACTCAGGCAGAATTGGTGTGTAGAGCCTGAGTTCTTTCATTAAAATTGGGGTCCATGGGCTCTTACTGCTTACAAAATAGGTGTCGGCAAGTGTTCCTGTGGTAATTTTTTTAAATGGCCACGTGCTAACAGTAATATTAGTACATGATCATTAATGGAAAATATGCTGAGAAGTTCTGAGAGAAGAGGACATTTCTGTGGGCAAGTGACATTATTTTATTCTGTCCTTGGAAACTTAAAGATTGGGTTTAAAAGAGGAATTGTAGGAATTGTAGATATTAATAAACACAGAATTAAAAAAAAAAAACTTTATTATGTAGTCTCCATACCCTTTTCCCCGTAGTTTTAAAACTTAAAATTTCTGACACAGTAGGGCCTAGTTCAGTCTTAGAAAATAAAAATAAAAGACAGAGAAGCATTATTAACTAGCTTCCATAGTGTGCAATTCTTTTTCCCATAGTTTTAAACTGAAACTTTCTCTAGAGATAGAAATTTAACAGTCAAGTGTATAAAAAAGATTGTAGCAAGGTTTATTTTCTGTTCTTGCTTGCTTGCTGGAGAGGTAGCACTGCTACTGACCTTAATTAGGTGTTAATTAAGGTGTGACGAAGTAGAATATTTGTAAAGGTTACCTAGGGCAACCTGAATACTGGGCTAGTTTCAAAGGGTTGTTTAAAACAGTCTCCTTAGAATCCAAACTAGATAGAGAGGAAAGGTCCCAATTAACTTTCTTTCTAAGAAGTTCTGAGAGAAGAGGACATTTCTGTGGGTGACATTATTTTATTCTGTGTTTGGTAATTTAAAGATTGGGTTTAAAAGAGGAATTGTAGAATATTGATAAACACACAATAAAGAAAAAAAAAGAAGAAGCAAACTTTATTAGCTAGTCTCCAAACCCTTTCCCCCATAGTTTTAAAACTTAAATTTTCTGCCACAGCATTAACAGTTCCTTACAAATCTAAAACCCTCCTCCCTGCACCATTGCCTCATCCACATATTGAGACTCCGGAGCGCTGGCAGTCTCTTCTGTGTGGAACGGATAGCACTTCAGAAAATCCTACCATAGAGGATCAAAAGCTTAAAATTGGCTTCCAGAACCCCTCTCCCACATTTTCCTATATCATTAGTACCCACATGTACCAAGACAGCCAGCTCCTCCCCAGCACTATCTAAAATCCTATCTAGGTGACAGGTGAGGTGCTATGTGTTCCACGCGCTGGGCCCAAGAGACAGGCACAGCTCCGTAGTCTCAAAGCGTGGATGAGGCAATGGTGTAGGGAGGAGGGTTTTAGATTTGCAAGGAACTGGGCAACATTCTGGGGAAGGGGGAGCCTATTCCGGAAGGATGGGCTCCACTTTAACCAGGGTGGGTCCAGGCTGCTAGCATCGGCATTTTAAAAGGAGATAAGAGCAGATTTTAACCTAGAACTCAGGGGGAGGCCAACAGTGTAACAGGTAGGGGGGGATGGGACTGGGTCCACCTGGCTGACGTCCACTGCACCCACTAACAATTGCTCCAGGGACCTGCATACTGCTGTGATGGCATTTGCTGTATGGCATTTGAGGCTGGCATACAGGCTGGAAAAAAAAGTTGTTAAAGTTGTTTTTTTTTTGTGGGAGGGGGTTAGTGACCACTGGGGGAGTCAGGGGTGGTGATCCCCGATTTCCTCCGGTGGTCATCTGGTCATTTAGGGCACTTTTTTGGGACTTGTTCGTGAAAAAAAAGGGTAAAAAAAAAGTGACCTAAATTCTCACTAAAAGCGGCCTTTTTTTTTCGATTATCGGCCAAAGGCACCCATCTCTGCTCGGCCGATAAACACGCCCCCGTCCCACCTTCACCACACCTCCGACACGCTCCTGTCAACTTTGTTTGTTCCCGCGACAGATTGCAGTTGCAGGCGCCTAAAATCGGCTTTCAATTATACCGATTTGGGCGCCTATCTCCCGATTTCGGTCGAAATATGGGCGCCCATCACTTTTGAAAATAAGGCTGATAGTAAACATTTTTGTAGGTATATTAAAAGCAAGAAGCCGGCAAAAGAATTGGTTGGACTGCTAGATGACTGAGGGGTAAAAGAGGCAATCAGGGAAGGCAAAGCCATAGCAGAGAGATTAAATTAATTATTTGCTTCTGTCTCCACCGAGGAAGATTTGGGTGAGATATTAGTGCCAGAAATGGTATTCAAAGCTGATGATTCAGAGAAATTGAATGAAATCTCTATAAACCTGGAGGATGTAATGGCACAATTTGACAAATTGAAGATTAGCAAATCTCCTGGACTGGATGGTATTCATCTGCGAGTACTGATAGAATTCAAAAATGAACTTGTGGAACTATTGTTAGTAATATGTAATTTATCTTTAAAATCAAGCATGGTTCCAGAAGATTGGAGGGTGGCCAACGTAACGCCGATTTTTAAAAAACGTTCCAGAGGTGATCTGGGAAATTATAGACCGCTGAGCCTGACGTCGGTGCCAGGCAAAATGGTACAGACTATTATACAGAACAAAATTACTGAGCGTATTCAAAAGCATGGATTAATGAAACAAAGCCAATATAGATTTAGTGAAGGGAAATCTTGCCTTACCAATCAATTACATTTCTTTGAAGGGATGAACAAACATGTGGATAAAGGTGAGCCGATCAATATTGTGTATCTGGATTTTCAAAAGGCGTTTGACAAAGTACCTCATGAAAGACTCCATGGGAAATTGGAAAGTCATGGGATAGGAGGTAGTGTCCTATTGTGGATTAAAGGATAGAAAACTAGGAGTAGGGTGGAGGAGTGGCCTAGTGGTTAGGATGGTAGACTTTGGTCCTGAGGAACTGAGTTCGATTCCCAGCACAGGCAGCTCCTTGTGACTCTGGGCAAGTCACTTAACCCTCCATTGCCTGCCACATTGAGCCTGCCATGAGTGGGAAAAGTGCAGGGTACAAATGTAACAAAAAAAAAAAAAAAGTCAGTATTCTCAATGAAGAAGGGCAGATAGTGAGGTTCCCCAGGGGTCTGTGCTGGTACCGCTGCCTTTTAACATATTTACAAATGATCTAGAGATGGGAGTAACTAGTGAGGTCATTAAATTTGCTGAAGACACAAAGTTATTCAGAGTTGTTAAATCGCAAGAGGATTGTGAAAAATTACAAGAGGACCTTATGAGACTGGGAGACTGGGCATCTAAATGGCAGATGGCATTTAATGTGAGCAAGTGCAAAGTGATGCATGTGGGAAAGCGGAATCCGAAGTATAGTTTTATAATGCAAGGTTCCACGTTAGGAGTCACCGACCAGGAAAGGGATCTAGGCATCATCGTTGATGATACATTGAAACCCTCTGCTCAGTGTGCGACGTCGGCTAAGAAAACAAATAGGATGTTAGGTATTATTAGGAAAGGAATGGAAAACAAAAATGAGGATATTATAATGTCCTTTGTATCGCTCCATGGTGCGACCGCACCTCGAATACTGTTTGCAATTCTTGTCACCGCATCTCAAAAAAGATATAGTGGAATTAGAAAAGGTACAGAGAAGGGCGACAAAAATGATGACGGGGATGGGATGACTTCCCTATGAGGAAAGGCTAAAGCTAGGCTAGGGCTCTTCAGCTTGGAGAAATGATGGCTGAGGGGAGATATGAGAGAGGTGTATAAAATAATGAGTGGAGTGGAACAGGTAGACCTGAATCGCTTGTTTACTCTTTCCAAAAATACTAGGACTAGGGGGCACGTAATGAAGCTAGAAAGTAGTACATTTAAAACGAAAAAGAGAAAATATTTCTTCACTCAACGTGTAATTAAACTCTGGAAGTCATTGTTAGAAAATGTAATAAAAGCAATTAGCTTAGCTGGGTTTAAAAAAGGTTTGGATGGCTTCCTAAAGGAAAAGTCCATAGACCATTACCAAAATGGACTTAGGGAAAATCCACTGCTTATTTCTAGGATATAATACTTAGATTAGTGGACATCTTCTTGTGTATCAGTACTTACTAATGGGAAGGTCTCATATAGTCGTGGGGGGGGGGGTCCTCTTTTCTCTTTCTCTATTTACCGCCAATGATGGCATACCCGCTATTACGACAAGTATAATCATAGACCTCCCCTGTCTCCTCCCTTTTTCTCTTGTGTCGTTCCGTTTCTTATAACTTCTTTATTTATATTTTTTTCTTTTACTTAATTCATTTAACTCAATTGTAAGTACATGGGAAGAGCAAACTCCTAAACTCAATCTTAACTTTTCATGTACTGTACACCCTTCTGCTGGGATCGAGCTTTAAATATTTACTTAAGCTATGCTTCTTTTGTTAGAATAAAGCATAACTTAGCTTAATTATTCCAGTGCAGATGTATCCCCGACAGGTGCCTGTTTCGCTCAATTCGGCTTTTTCAAGGGGTTGATCTTACATGGGCAGCATGTCAGCCTTTCCTCTCTTTAGCGGTAAATAGAGAAAGAGAAAAGAGGACCCCCACGACTATATGAGACCTTCCCATTAGTAAGTACTGATACACAAGAAGATGTCCACTAATCTAAGTATTATATAGTAGATATGACCATAGTGGAATTTTGCAATATAGTTTGATCATATTTCTAGGATAAGCAGCATAAAAGATACATGTGACGTGGATTGGTCAGTGTTGGAAAACAGGATGCTGGGCTTGATGGACCTTCGGTCTGTCCCACTATGGCAATACTTACGTACTTCTTCGAAGCAATTTAAGCAGGCAGAAGTCCCTGTTGCCTGGTTAAATCACTTATCACCAGCCAAATGGTGATATTCGTTGGCACTTAACTGGACAGTGATGCTGAATATCTCCACAGACTGCCCCAAAAAAAGTGAGCAGGTCAGGTGCAGTACAGGGGAGAGCATTGGGGAGAAGCCAGGGGTTATGCGGATGCCTGCAGTATTCAGTACTGGGACCTGCATAGCTGAGCAGGTCCATTTAGGACAGCTAAATTCACCTGCCTAGCTTTGTGGACCCCGGCACTGGATGTCAGCCAGGACCCACATATCTGACTTTAAATGTCACAGTGTTGTTGTTCTCCTTCCTACCCCCCTCCTTCCTACCTCTTCCCCACCACCCAGTCTACCAGAATCAAAGCCCTCATTCCCCTCCTGGAACAAGTCCTCCACCAACCCCCCTGAGGTCTAAGTAGGCCTTCTGATGGTCCTAGTGAGGGTGCTGGAAGAAGGAGTGAAGCCCCCTCGCCCCTGCCCCTTGCAGCTGCCGTTTGCAAATGACTGCCGCGACCTCTTGTGACAAGTAACGTGAGCTGCCACGATAGGTTACGGCAGCCATTTGCAGACAGCAGTCATATGGGGCAGGAGCAAGGGGGCTTCACTCCTGCCTCCAATAGGTCCACCAGGGGGCCTACCTAGACCTGGGGGGGAGGAGGTAGGGATGGGGAGGGCTTGTTCTGTGGTGGGGGGGGGGGGGTGGAGGGCTTTGAGTCTGGCAGGCTGGAAGGAGGGAGTAGGAAAGAGGAGAACTGGGGGGGGGGGGGCTGGAAGGGGGATCGGGGATTCTTATAAGTTAAAAACTAGTTATACAGGTCCCGCATAACTGTCTTATGTGTGCCTTGGAGCTGGTGCCAAAGCCCATGGATTATATATATATATATATATATTCCCATTGTAAAATGGATGGGGAGGGGGACCCACAATTTTTTGGTCCTCACAAAATACACCTCTTGAAACCTCTGGGTTCCTGCCATCCACAAGTGTAATGTAAACAGCAACATTCTGAAACAGGCATTTACACAAGTAGACAATCTACAGGAAGAAAAACTATTTCCATGTGCAGATGCTTCTGAAATGATTTTTTTTTTTTTTTGTCTCAAGCGTCAGATAGCGTGGAAGGTACGGTGATTCACAGTAGCTGTGCTGATCATCATGTACTGAAGAAAAACTGGTGTGGAAAGTCTTTAGACAGAGAACGTGCTTGTCATACTTGTTTATCGATGGTTTCGCCTTCAGAAAAAAAAAAAAGTGCACTCTCAGTTCTAAATTGCTCCTAGCTCATGTTTCCCAGTGCAGTTCAGCAGCTCGTATTGCCACACATCAGTCACTGTACTATTACCTAAGCACACACTCGGGTCATGGAAACACAGCACGGTACTAACGGCAAGCCTGAGGAATGTCTCGAACAGATAAAGTACAGATAAGCCAGGGTTTACACTCTCCCCTCCCCCACCACATTCTGCAGGAGTCACACTGACAAGAGTTCAAGTCCCTCGAATGAAATGAATCTTTCAATGCATGTAGAATAGTTTGCAAAAAAAAACAAACACACATTTAAAAGGAGTACATTAGAAGCTCCCAGAAATAGGCGAACTCGGGAAAAAGAATTTGCAAGATTGGATCAGGTTTGGAGTGGGAGTGTAAGTTACTGCCAAGTTCAAACACTCCCCTATCATCCGTTGTCTGCACACCCATCCCCATAGGAGCCGACTCTGTGGGTGCTTGAGCACCCCCAATATTGAGAAAAATCCTTGTGTCAAGGGAGGGGTTATTTCCATTGGGTTTAGCACCCCCCAATAATTTTGAAAAGTTGGCTCCTATGCCCATCCCAAAACAGTCGACTTGCTGCACTTTGCTGATCGGAGAGGGAAGGGGGGGGGGAGAAGAAAAAGTCCCCCCCCCCCTCTCCCGGGAAAGGGAAATAGCTGGTGCCCCTGACCGCCTCGCCTTGAGCTCCACTACCATAAATCACTCCTTTCCAGCGAAGCTGTCATCCTCTGTCTTCCGCCACACTCCCCCTCCCCCTCCTCCCCAGCCACGTCTGAGAAACGTCAGAGGGGGGCGGAGGAAAGGAGGAGGAGGAGGAAGAGCCATCACCGGCTGCCTCTCTGTCACCGCCTGCGTCAGAGGCTCCGGACTTTTCCACTGACGGCTGAGGCAGCAGCAGCGGCTCCAGAGCAGGGGAGGAAGCCGCTCCGCTTCGGGCACCATGCGGGGCTAGCGGCGACACTCAGCCGAGGCAGCACTCGGGCATTCGTGGAGGGGCAGGTAGGTGTTTCGGATCGCCGCTGGCGGAGGGAAGAGGTGGGTGGGGGGAGCGGGATCAGGGCAGCAGCCGATCTGCCAACTTTGCTGGCCGTCGTGTTGCAGAGAGTAGCTGCTGCACCTGTGCGGGGCCCTACGAGTCCCGGATCGCCGGGGTGCGCGAGGGGGGGGGGGGGCGACTTGCAACTGCGTGTGTGCACCAGGACGGCGGCGAGCAGCATCACGGAAGGAACGGGGGCAAAGGCCAGCCGGGGCTGCCTCTGGGCACTCGCAGCCGACCTGAATTACGTGGCCGCCGCTCTTGGTGCATAATTGCTGATTTGCTTGGAAATTAAGGCGATCGGTAAAAAATGAAAAAAAAAAAAAAGGTGTCTTTTTTTTTTTTCTCTCTCTCTCACTCGCTCTTTCTTGGGGTGATCTGGAGCAGGAAGACCAGCTTTCAAATCAAATTTTATGACGACTTGCACGTTTAAGAATGTTGAGAGGGGGAGAAAAAAAAAAAGTGTAATCGGATTTCTTGGTTACTTTCCAAGTTTGTTTTCCTCGTCCAGATTGTGGGGGTCTGTATGCTGAAGCTACATGAATAGGTGATAATGACTGGCTTTTCTCAGGATTGGAGTAACTTCTAATTGTCTCGCCGTCTGACAGTCTGTTGTACCCTTCTTTAGTTAATGCCTGCACTTAGCAAACCATATTCTTTTAGGGTTTTTTTTTTGTTGTTGTCTTCTTGGACAGATCTGCTGCGAACGACTGTAAAGTGATTAATTAAGCCGCCAGGGTCCAGAAGTCCAGGAGATAATGATCTCTCTCTCTCTCTCTCTTGACTACTGGCTTCATGCTGGGACTCTCTCTTGTGAAGAGAGTGCTAACAGTTCCCTCTGGGCACATTAGCCAGAAAATTTTGTGCGAGGCCTGCCAAGAGGGGGACACCCCGACTTTATTTTAACAGCCTGGAAAGATAACTTGAGTGTTTTCCATTCCCTCACGTAAACTAGTCCACACATCTCCTCCCACACGTTCCGAGGCTTTTGGATATGTTGGGCTTTAAAAATATATATATACTGTGATTAGTGTGCCAGTGACTCATGGAGGCACACCTCCCTTGCATTCCTTCAGAACGACCAAGGAAAATATTATCCAGTCTCCAATCAAACAGGGAACCACCTAGCAGCAGGGAAAACGGGATCAGGTTGTACTTTCCATTTGTGGATTCTTTTCTCCCCATTACAGTAGTTTATGAGCTTGAGAAACATTCTAAATGGGAAAGTAGCCCTCGCCTCCGTTGGCATGTTTGCCCCTACGGAAATGGTGCAGCGTAAATATTTTAGGGAGGAGTTGAAATTAGATTTTTTTTTTTGTTCTTATTACATTTTTAAAAGTACCCTGATTAAAAGGAGGCGTGTGAAGTTTTTGACGTTACCATATAGAGATCCCTGTGGGAATTTGCAGAACAGGCAGAATGATCTGTTTTTATTGTTGGAGCGCCACCTGCTGGCTAGAAGCGTGATCTGCTGGGGCTTCCCAGTGCCAAACCTTGCAAGATGGATTGGAATCATTATGATTTGCAACCAGTGGTTTTTGTGAACTGTCCAAATCGGATTTTTTTCTCACCAGTCGACTTTCTGCACTTTACTGTTGTTTGTTTGTTTTTTAATTTCAGTCTTCAGCTTCCTGAGGAGTTGCGATTGAGTTTGTACTACTGAACAGGCTATTGCAATTGTATGTAAATGCAATATCAAACAAAGGATTAGATGAAATAGAACACCGTGTTGTGTTCCACAGCTAATCAATTCCAAAGGCATACAGTTTCATCAGCACCTAAGGAACTATTACATTTTCAAACGAAGAATAATGGTATGGTGGGTGCCAGAATGTATAAAATTCCATTAAATTCTCACAGGTCGTTGAACTTTGATGCATAACATCTGTATAAAACAACTTGTCTCATAAACGAATTTTGTCAAGTCTGTTTTTATAGGTTTTTTTTGGGGGGGGAGGGGGGTTATTGTAGACTGCAAAGAAGGTCTCCTGGACACAGTGTTTATTTAGACTTTAGATCTGACACAGGATATATAGCTGCTGGCAAGAACTTCTTTGATATAATTTATTGTCTGGAGAAGTCTGCAGTGTGTTGGAGAGGGGAGGTAACATTCTTATCCCTGCCACAAGACAAATGTGAGGGTCTAGGGTGAATTATTCATACGGTGCCCTCAAAAATAGGATTTGCCTAGACAAGGCGTGCACTTTGTGTTTTTCAGATCTGCTGGACTAAGTTTCCTGTCTGGGTAGGCCCCACATCATAACTCCTTGGTCATACAGGAAGACAGTTTAGTGTGCCTCTGCCAGAGAGAGTGCAGGCTTGAAGCTGTCAGTGAGAGAAATGGTTAGGGGGAATGGAAGGCCAAGGCATTAAAAACACTCTGCCTCTGGATGGGATCCAATGAGTACGCCAAGAATTTGTTGGACTCTTGTTGAGGGTGCAATGTTTTACCTTTTTTTTTTGTTTTTTGTTAAACTGCTCCCTCCACCCTGTGCTTGTATAAAGATTGCATTTTTAGCTCTCAGTTTAATTCTGTATTAGATGAGGAGTTTGTTTTATTTCTGTTGAAAGAGTAATGCGATGAAATCTACAAACAAGATGGATTAAGAAAGGAGAATACATGAGAACACACACTTTTCCAACTTTAGAGATTGCTGGCATTACTGCTTCTGGGTTTTAATATCTATATTGCGGTTAATTAGCAATTGTCTGAAGGTCTAAGGGTGTTTTATGTCCTAGAGAGCTGTTTTTTTTTTGTTTTGTTTTTCTTCAAGAATGCACAGGTTGTTTTAAATGCAGGTACACTAATTGTACAAAATCCATTTAATAACTGTCTCAAATAGGTGTGAAAATGTAAAGGGAGTGAATTTCCCCAAGTTTTATGCATTTGGTAAGGCTCCAGGTGTTGATTTCAAAGACGTTTATCTTGTTGGGCAGACTGGTGGACCCTACAGGTCTTTATCTGCCGTCATTTACTATGTTACTACGACCTTACATTTGAAGGAAAAAGGGTTTTCATTTTAGCTCAGTCAGTTACATTACAAGGACCCCTGAGAGCTCTGCTCTTACAGGACACTTGTGGCTTTGTGATGAAATTTAAGAAACTTCTCAAAACACAGTTGTTTGTGGCTGCATTTTATTGAGTTTTTGGAATACAACATAAATTGAACTGTGATTTTGTATTAAAAAAGTGTCTGTTAATATTCTATATAATATGATTATGTTCTTTTGTAAACCATTTAGTCAATTAAATGGTATATAAGTTTTTTTTTAAAATACATAGATATAAAATTATTTTGTTATATAAAAAGGACACTAACACTGCAAAGTTGTTAACTGGCCACCTGCCCACGCTTTGCAGAAATGCAAGAGTTTGCCAGACATGAATAAACTTGTTCGCCCTTCCACGCCCCCTCTCCTGCCTCACATGAGCTTCCCCCTCTCTCTTGACAGAACTTTGAGTTGCAAATGCAGCATAGTACCTTGCAGAAGTCTATGAGGCTTATTTTCAAAGCACTTAGCCTCCCAAAGTTCCATAGAAACCTATGGAACTTAGCCTCCCAAAGTGCTTTGAAAATATGCCTCTATATGTACAGCATGTCCCTAAACTGCTCAGATATTTTGCAAAATTATAACGCAAGCTGTCATGGGAGCACTTACCGCCACCCATTTTGTAGGTGGTAAGGACTCCTGTGATATTCATGCACTAAACAGATAATGCATGAACACCCACTCTCTGCCCCTGAAATGCCCCCTAAAAAAATCCCCCCCTCCCAAAAAAAAAAAAATTTGTGTGCACATATCCCAGATCTATTGTGGAACACCGTGTATCCTGCATTAGGCATGTTTTTTTGCTGTGTTAGGTGTGTGTTAGCACCTAACACAACTTAGTAAAAGGACCCTTTGGTGTCAATTTTAGCCTTATTGCAGGGTTAGTGAGAGATGAAAAAAAAGCTACCTGTGCTAAATGTTCATAGTCTTGCCAGTTAGTAACAGAGGTCTTTCTGATAACTAGTGGTTGGAGTTTAGTGTAGTTGTTCAAGCGGCCTCTGTCTTTGGAGTGCACGGGACAGTGAAAGAGTGTAGGCTGTGAGCCAGAGCCTAAAGTGTGGCAGTGAAGTTTACAGAATGACATTGTTACAGATTGGAAAGCCATGCTCCTAGCATTTTTTTTTTTGTTACATTTGTACCCCGCGCTTTCCCACTCATGGCAGGCTCAATGCGGCGGGCAATGGAGGGTTAAGTGACTTGCCCAGAGTCACAAGGAGCTGCCTGTGCCGGGAATCAAACTCAGTTCCCCAGGACCAAAGTCCACCACCCTAACCACTAGGCCACTTCTCCACTCCACATCTGTGGCCCATTGAAGGCAGGAAAATGTTTAGCCCATCTTTTGCAGCGCAGGTATCTGGGATATTGGCCTATCATAGGACAGTATATCGTTTCCCAGCATGCTTTATTCTTGGGTCACTGAACCAACAAGTCTTCAGTGAATAACACATTCAGGCAGGGCTTCCCCAGATGGGGTCACAACCTGGGTGGGCTCTTCATAGGGTGCATCATTATTCTTCTCTTTCTTGGGGGGAGAGGGAAATCACATAGTTGTGCTTGACAGCGATCATGGGGTCATGACCACAAAAAGATTGATAAGCACTGCATTAAGACTTAGAGAGAACCATATTGGGGCCTACTGACTAAAGTGCATTAAGGGCCCCATTCTAGCAGCAGTGGCCAAGTTTGCACTTGCTGTGCAGCTATTTTTTTTGGGGGGGGGGACACATCACTATCCATTGAGGTGGTGGTAAGGTCTCCCCCGCTAACCCAGTGGTAATGTTTTATAAAATATTTCTGCCTAGAGTTAGGCGAGGTTTATAGAATACACATACGCCAGTCCCCGTGACTAAAATTTAGGTGCGATCATTTACATCAACTAAAACCTGGTGTAAATGCCCCCCACCCACCTAACTTGGGTGCGGATCGGACGTATTCTATAACAGCTCGCACAATTTTTTTTAGAATGCCCACCCGTGCCCTGCCCCCTTTTGAGATCTGCACTTCAGAATTTATATGCACCACTTTACAGAATATGCTTAGAAAGCTGTGCGTCTAAAATTCTAATTAGTGACAGTAATTGCTTGTTATTGCCCAGTTATCAGGTCCGATTGGCTTGTTAATCAATTAAGTTGCATGAATAATTTGGCCACACTGCCAAATTTGCACTCGCAACTTTAGTTGCCATGGATAGAATTCTCCCCTAGCTGTGTAACGTGGGAATTTGTGCATGCTCACTATGAATGTATTGTGTTAATGTAGCGTCTCCCAACTGTTAACGTGTGCAAATTCCTGCATTGCAGTATGTAATGTACTTTAGTAAATAGGTGACTTGTGCAGAACAGGTATGAAGGCACTTTCCACTTACTATAAGCATAGCAGAAAAATCCAGAAACAATGGACCACGTAGAGGATGGAATCTGTTGTGTTGTACCTGTGTTGTGGACACATCTTATGTTCCCCTCTTTTGCAGTATGTTAGGCCCTCTTTAAGACATTTACATTAGGTGAGATCCTCCACACTCTCTTAACTTTTATTTTTAAATAATCATGTTTTAGCATTGATGGACTAGAGTGGAAGTATTATTCCTGCAGTAGAAGTCATGGATTATAGACTCTAAAGTAGCTTTGTAACATTTCTCTGAGTACATAATCGAATCGGGGGGGGGGGGGGGGGGGGGGGGGAATCCCTGATTCTTTGGCTGATTCAAGGAAAGCCAGTCCTTCCTTTTCAAGCAGAAATATTACTGTTCATAAATGGCATTAAAGTACAGATTCCTCGGATTCCACCAACAGGAAACCATTTGCATAAATGCCCCTCTTTTTCCAGAATCTTTTTTTTTCTTTCTTTCAAAAGCAAAACTTTTCCAAGTTTGATGCTCAGAAAGAGAGCGGGAGGAGGAGGAATGCACATCTGTGTTAGATATTTGTTCTGAACTCTTCCCAGGGTAGTGGGAGTCGCGGTGCCAGAGCGAATTCCTGCGGGTTTCATCCAGCGTGTTATGTACTTGTTCAGAAAGCTGTTTTCAGTAAAACAGATGAGCGAGCCACCCCTGCCAAGAACAGAATGTCTTTTCTGGCAACCAAAGGCCGGACAGGATTTTTTTATTTCAGGTTATGGAGAAGGTATTTTAAGAAAGCATAAACCACCCTTCTTTTCTGTTCATTTGGAGGTTCTACTTGTTTTATTGAAGCGCTAGATGTTACAGAAATAGCATGCAGCAAGTTCCCCCCCCCCCCCCCCCCCCAAAAAAAAAAATGTCTATGTATTTGCACATTGTTGTACATTTTTTGAAGTTGAACATTGAATAATATAGGAAGGTGTTTTTTTTTTTTTTTCAGCCAATGATGAGGAACAGATGGTATTGACCACTTTTATACCCTGTTTCCCCGAAAGTAAGACATCCCCCGAAAATAAGACCTAGTAGAGGTTTTCCTGAATTGGTAGATATAAGGCCTCCCCCGAAAGTAAGACCTAGCAAATTTTTGTTTCAAAGCAGGGCCGCCGAGAGCCGGACAAGGCCGCCCCCGGGCCCCCCCCCCCCCCCCCACCCAAGGTTGCCGGGCCCCCCTCCACCCACCCTCCGTCACTCCCGGAACTAACCTTAAACGCCTCCTTTCACCTTCGCTGCAAGCAGCAGCAGGGCAGACCTCTCCTTCCTTCTGTGCCCCGCCCTCGCGGACGTTACGTCAGGCGAGGGCGGGACACGGAAGGAAGGAGTGGCCTGCCCTGCTGCTGCTTGCTGCGAAGGTGAAAGGAGGCATTTAAGGTTAGTTCCGGGAGTGACGGCGGGCGGGCCAACCCCGATGTTTCCCCGAAAAATAAGACAGCCCCTGAAAATAAGACCTAGCGCATTTTGGGGGGCAAAAATTAATATGACAGTGTCTTATTTTCGGGGAAACACGGTAGGTCATTTTGATCACTCTTAGCTCTGGTCTGGAGCTCCTTGAGGCTTTTTCCTTCCTTTAAACATAAGCGTGCTTCATTTTCACATGTACTTGTTTGCCTTTGCAGTGGGTCATCTTTCTTGTTCATATTTTAGTTTTTTGATCAAATTGACTCCACACCCACCTTGCATGTTATGTATCGCAAACTACAGAAACATAAAAGCTACAGATAAGAGCTGTAATTCTATTCAGGATGCACTGAAGGCAGTTTTAAGGTTTGCCTTATGGAATGTACACTTTAAGGTTACATCTGGGTGCTGTGACCTATTGCTTCCCTTCTTCCCTTCGGCAAGAAGGCTTGGACTGCCCTGAGCTCCTAGGGCTTTTTAGAATGACAGTTCAGTGGGAGGGGATGCACTTACAAGGTCCCTTCCCCAGCTCACACATGGGGGTGGGGGGGGCATGGTTTCAGTGCATCAGTCTGAGCAGCTCCAGACTGTGTCAGGCAAGAGCAAGGAAACCTGCCTGCCTTCCTCTTCCTGTCAGCATCCATGTGACAGCCTGAATTACTGCCATAAACCGAGACATCTCTTCTGTACCGGCAGCACCCAAACCCCTCAAGTGGACATTAGGGATGGGCAGCCAGATCATTTTTGTATATATATTTTTTTCCCAGGCTTTTCCGTGTCAGAATGCATGTCATTATGAGGGTGCACGCTTTACTATCAAGCACACATGTGCATACTTATCAGCCAACAATATTTCATCGCAAATAGCCCATCCGAAGTGGAGATTTTCATTGAGACGAATGCTCGATAAACCACTTCCTTGAGAACCCATAGGCTGTATGTGTGATTCAAGTGTTGGAAGACTGATCTGTTTGACCTTACTGTTTGGCTGGTTTTACGGACTCTGTAAAGGTTGCTTGTTTCTCCACCTCTGTGGTTTCTTTTTGTGATGAATGGAATGTGCCGTGTCTCCTCCCAGCTTTTTGTGGCCAGGGGGAACTGAGTGCATTTCTTTCCTTGGTTGGATGCACACCTGACAACCTTTTTTTTTTTTTTTTAAGATATCACAGTTGGCTACCAGCAGAATGACCCTTGTGGTCTGGGGTTAGTTTTGAGGCTAACACATTTTGGGAGCAGCCTGAAGCTGTGAAGGCCTGAGTCTGGGGTAACCCTTCAACTCCGATCAGCAGTCACAGCACTGGGCTGCTGCCCTTGTAGCCCACTTTTCTGACAAACCCTTTAATCAAAATTAACATGTATCCTCCCAAAGAAATTTTGAAAGAGTAAGAGTTAACTAGATTCCTCATAATAATAATAATTATTATTAGCATTTGTGCAGCGCTGAACACCTGATACAAAGAGACAGTCCCTGCTCAAAAGAGCTTACAATCTAAGTAATACAGACAAGACAGTTATGGGTGAGATGCTTATTGTTTTGTGACCTCTCCTGCTATCTGTTTGGTCTTAGTTCCTAGCAGTTCTATTTCATTTTGCTTTAATTTTTTTTTTTTTTTTTGCCATACCTGCCCTCAGGTGGGCTATTTATACAGTAATTTTCCTTTACACTGGTCCTGCGGCGAGAACCAGTACCACCATAAAGTTGATTTTATTTTTCATTCTCTCCACCTGCCCCTTTAACAGGAAGATTTCTCTGGAGGGCCCTGTGCAGATGTGGTTTGACATCTGCCTCTTGAACCTGATTATGTAGAGAAGGAGTTTAGTTTGATCCTTGGATGCCCCCTAGGCATCTCATTTCAGGCATCCTAAGGGTGGCAGACCATGCCAGATGTCATATGCAGAAACTGGGTGGGCCTCCTCCTCCCCTACCCCCCCCCCCCCCCCCAGATTGGTTTCCTGTCACCTGTGATGACAGAGAGTGAAGTTATGAGTGTTTTAACACTGTTGTGGTGGTAAAACACACATGCAGTTCCTGCTGGGAAATGAGAGAACCTTTGGCTAGGTGTTGTGACAGGAAAACTGAACCTCTAGAGCAGATGCTGTTCCATTTCTTTGTGTTGTGGGTGCAGGCGGAAAACAAACTGTTTGTTACCTGATTTGTATTTGTACAGAGTGGCGTACAGTTCCGCTGATTTATGTAGACTTTTTGGGGGTACTAAATGCATAGTGTGCACTTCATACATTGTCTGCTCTGTTTCATGTTGCATTTATGTGGCTTGGTTTGTTCATTCTGTGAAACTGCAAAGGTGCTTTGAAAGTCGAAGGCATAACCGAATACAAAAAAGAGTCCACCTTCCACATTGCTCCCCCTTTCGGTGCATGAGTGGCCCTTGTGCCATTCTCCCAGCTTCTGCAAAGAGAGGGGGGAAGCTGGGTGGCACTGGCAGGCAGTATATGTGCAGTCCAGAGAGCTGTTACTGTGCCCCTGTTTGCTCCAGATGAGCCAAGAAAACCAGCAGTGCCGGGCAGTTCAGCTCCATGACACTCTGGCGCTGTGGAAGCAGGATGCGAGGCAGCTGTTGGGATGCTGTGCACAGACCTAGAGAATTCCTCGCTCTCCTGGAATGAGGAATAAGCTTCCTTTGGTGCCTTTCCTGTTAGGTGTGTTGGGACTTTTAACTTTATTGTAACCTAAGGCCTGTTTCATTTCATCAAGGCATTTTTATACCTTTTTTTAGGCCTATGCATTTTTTGATCAATCAACCATCCTGTAAAAAGCTTTTTAGTTGGCAGACTTTAATCAGACCTCCAGGATGCACTGTGTAACCATCTTCTACGTGGTTTGGGGGGTGGTGTGGGGATCCATTACGCACCACTCTGAGGTTAAAATTAAGCCATGGATCAGTCAGGATGGCTCAGCTGTCGCTGAGGTCACACATGCCACAGCTTAGTGACCTCAGCCGAGCACTGTGACGCTTGCCCTAAAACCACCTCCTCGGCCTAAAATAGCAACAAACAGCGCACTGGAAGTGACAGTACACACAGAGCTGTATGTATCCCTTCAGAGAGAGGTGCTGGTTGAAGATATTTTTTTATCTAGATTGTAATCCCAGTTTTGTGCTTCCTAATCTTCTTCGTTGCATCTGGACAGGTGGTGCAAAAGCCTGGTTTTCGTTACATGTTGCCTGAAACTTTGCAGTTCACATTTCACTTAAGAAATTACTGTTGACTAGGAGATGGTGATTGGGGAAATGGGTGGGTGAGTGGGGGGGGGGGGGGGGGGTCTTGGCACACCCCTGTTGTGTGCACTGTATACAGCCTTTAACGAACTAGGTGGCAGAGGGCTGCCATCGCCTCTGACAGGTGACATCATGACCAACCCAGTGATTAAGTGCTTTTCCCATGACTAGTGAGTCGGAGGGCCCTTACTAAAAAGTCAATGTAGAGATAGTTTTCTCTTTGTCTCTTAGGTTGAGGGCATTCATTGTTCTGCTCATGTACAATCTTTTTTGTGTATTTCAACGATTGTATTTCACATAATCTGTAATTGACAACTGAAAACATAATTTAAAAGAAAAAGTGCTTTTTCCTATTTCTTTGGCCATCCTCCTGGTTAGCTGTCCCTGCCCCCTCCCAGCAGGGAAGTTAGTTCTTCTAACTTACATCCACCCACTCGGAGGAAGTTTCCAAACTTTCAGTGGAAATCTTTCTATGCCGTCATGAATCTTTTCCTCTTTGGTTTGTTGTAGACACACACACAGATATACACAGTGGTCTGAGTCACCCTGAGTCATTCTTCCAGTAATGCCTTTGCCGTGATGCCTGTCTCATCTTATATGCCATGCACCCGTAGGAAGGGCAGAAGAGACAGAAAGTTGCCTTGCTTGTAAAAGTCACGTTACGTGGAGTCCGGGAAGGGCACAAGGCACTCCTAGAAATATATCTGCTTGTAGCCGAGAGGTTAGAGTAGGACTGATCGGCTGGCAGTGGAGCTAGTGATGCAAGCGGCAGAAAATGTCCGGGGGGACAGGGGGGCGGCTAGCTTCTCCAGCTGAGAAGTGAAAACCTTATTCTGTGGTTGCCGGGCTGAAGGCGGGCTGCTTCTCATCTAAAATTGGACTGTACGACCAGCAGCCCCACCTGATGCCTTGGCTTTCTTTGGCCTAGTACTTTTAAAACCTCTACGGGAAGATGAGGTTGGTTTTGTGGTAGAATTGGCAGCTTCCAATGGATTTGTGCTTCAGCGTTTCCTTTAATCAGAGCCTCAGACTCCGCTATCCTCAGGGGACTGGCAAGTGTAGCTCCTTCTGCTGATTGCTCTCTGTAGACTGCCTTAACCTGTCTATTTCCTAATTAGCAAAAAGCTGGGACTGTGAATGAGGAGAGAGGCTGGGTAAGATGTGCAAGGAAAGTCATTATTGACTGTCTTATTTTAGAGTTGTGTGTGTACATGCGTCTCTCTCTCTGTCATATGTGAGTGTATCAAGAATTTATTGCAACCCAGTAATTAGCTAATATGACTTTTTTTTTTTTTTAAATTCAGGTAGCTGTAAAAAAGAAATGCTTGCTGCTTGATATTAGAGGGTTGCAGTATAGGCCTCGCAGTGTAAATCGGTGTATTCTGTGCTCTGAGAAGCCCAAATGCTGGTATGGTTACTAATTTCTGCTCTGCCGCCTTTTTTTTTTCTTCACTTGTTGGCAGGTCTCCAAAGATCCAACCATGAGTGGGGTATTGAAAAGGAAATATGACGATCTCCAGGACGAATCAACCTCCTCTCCTTCCTCCTCTTCTTCCTCCCCTTTCTCCTCCCCCGGGTCCTCCTCTGGCTGGGAATCTGAGGAAGAAAACTCCACTTCAGAAAGCAGATCCCGTACCGCCTTAATCCCCACTGATTTCGCCTGTGAGTATCCTGCATCGCTGCTTCTTAGATTGTGTATACCCTCACACACATTAAAAAACACAGAATTATAACATGATCTGAGAGGGCCCTTGTAATGATTTTCTAAAACACCTGTGGAGCTGCTGTCACATATTGTTCCTGAGATTTATGCATCGTGTGTGCCGGCCTTTGCTCTAAGGACGCGTTCTGGCTTCTTACAAGGTAAGGCAGGCCAGTCCTTGCACGGAGAAACCACAGACTGTGATATTGTGTGTTGGTGGCTTTCAGTGCAAGAGTTAACCGGAGCCGCTTCAGGAGCTGTCACCTGAGTAAGCAGGTAGTCTGAGAGAGGGGTCCAAACGCATAACAAAAACGCACAGTGGTTTAGTAATTTTTTGACTGATATTGCCAGTATGGTTACTTTGTCTGGCAGTGTGACCTTGAAGGTCGTCCAAGAAGCCTGTGTGCTAAGGGTCTTTTTGGGCTCTACATTATCTTTTGAGACACAAATTAATTATGTAGTAAAAAAAAAGTGTTTAAGTTAAGGCAGCTTAGATCTATACACTCCCAATTATCATGAAAAGGATTTTGCTCTGGTTGAACAGACTACGACTTTATCAGTGCTTGATAATTGCAATTCTGTTTACCTCGGTTTACCTCGGAAATTGTTATCTAGATTGCAGTTACTCCAAAACACAGCTGCAAGGCTGATTTTTCGACGCATCAGTTATGATAGTGTGACTCCTTTGTTGAAGTTTTGTCACTGGCTGCCTTTATGTGCTACAGTATTATTTAAAGTGTTATGTTGTTTTCATAAGGGGAGGTTCTTTTACTAAGCAACAGTAAGCCCAACAGAGGCTTACCACTGGCTAAACCTGAAGTACCACCAGGCTACTGCAGCAGCCTGGTGGTAGTTCTCGCCCCCCCAGTATGCGCCGGTGTTTACCTGGCGGTAATCTGGCAGTGCCACATGCTGCTCATTTATCACTGGGTTACTGCAGGAGCCCTTATTGCTCTCCCCCCCCCCCCCCCCCCCCCAAATAAGAAATGGCCCTGCAGCAAGTGCTTCACTTGTCGCACAGCCATTTCTTTAAAACAAAACAGTCTTTTACCCACTGCGGTAAAAGGGGGCATCAGCGCCTGTCAAAAACACATGCTGATTCCAGCGCAGGCCCCCCCTTTTTTTGCTGCAATTTAGTAAAAGGACCCCAAAGTGACATATGGTGTTGCTCCTAATTGGTATGTATTGCTGTTTTTATTTTTTATATTTCTTTTAAGTAAAGATGTAATATTGTACATTTTGTATCTCTTCTACTCTTTAAACCGCCTAGAACCATTTGCTTGGATTAAGCGGCATAGAAATGTAAGATAAGATGTGAAGAACCAGTTTTAATAAAAGATCTGACAAGGGCCTTGTTCGGTGGAACGCCTGTGTCAGGAGCCTTCACATCCCATCTTGAGGCTCATTGTGCCTCTTTGAGTAAGTAGAGCAGACGGACAACCAGTGTGTGACCCATGAGATGATGCCCAGGCTGGTGCCAGCGATAGATACTATTGCAGTCTGTTCTCTTAGCAGCTGTCCATGTGCTGCTGGAGGAAGAAATATCTGTTCAGATGCCATGGAGGCAGTGCAAGTGAATAAATTAACAGAACCTGGATCTTCAGGACTGGGGGGCACAGGAGGCTTCCTGTTTGGGCTGCGTGAAGTGTCAGGCAGATTGGTTGCCCTGAAACCTCTGACACTGGGCTGAAAAGAGATCTCTTGTTTAGTAGTTGCCTTTTGGGCACATGAAGTAGTGAAGCTTCATATGTTAATGTACCATTAACATATTGCTAGGCCTCTAAAGTCAAGCTGATTCGTACTTTTCCAGAAGCACTGAACCTGTCCGTATGTTTTATTTTGAGCCATGTTAAGTAGTTAGAAACTGTTAGAGGCCTGTGAAGAAATGGAGGTGTTCCAAAGCCCAGAAGAGTTGATTGATGGCGTGTGTCATGGGGGACCCATGGGAAGACACAGGAGAAAAGAGCAAGCTATTGCAATGAGGTAGTATCTTCGAAGTGGGTTAATTCTGCACATACCGTGACAGGAATGAACCTTGTGTTGGACATGATCTGGCTCTCAAATTTATTGCTGATTGAGATGACCTGGCAGAGTCGGCGGTGAGGCGCTGGAAGTAGTGCTTGGGGAAAAAGAGTATACTTAGCTGCCTAAAACAAAATTCAGAGGTGAGGGCAGTGAGGACGACTTGCTACACCTCCTGAATCTGATGTGAATAAGATTTATGGGCAAAGCTTCTGCCATCCCACCATGGCCACACATTTTGAGAGATTTGCCATTTCAGCATGGTGAAAGTACACTTAATTCCCTTTTAAAACAATAAAATGGATACAGAAGTAGCAGTTATTCATGTTGTAGGCCTTTGCCCCATTTTAACAACTTCAGCAAGGCCCTAGCAAACCATCCCCATTGTGTGCACCTGAGTAAACACAGGGAATCCTTCCATGGGCTTCCACCGGACCCATTCGATTTCCCGCCTGGATATTTGCCTCCAGCACATTCAGAATTCCTTGACAGTTATCTGTAAACAAGATTTGGTCTTGGGCAGTTGATTTCTTAGCTCACCCACATGGGGTTATCTGAAGGGCAGACTTCCTCAGAATAGACTTGGGAACCTCTTCAAGTTAAACCAGTCATTTCACCCAGGTGCTGGTAATTTACTGTCGATGCTTTTCCATTTCTACTCAAATATACAGATTTCTGTGTGTATGGGTATAATGAGAGGGAGATTTATATGAATCTATATTAATAAAAGAAGTGATTTGGGGCAATAGGGAATAGTGTCTTTTGGCCTCACTCCCCCCCTCCCCCCAACTTGTTACATATAAAGCATGATTCAGGGCTAATTTACCTTTACCTAGGTATGTAGGTCTATACGAGAGGTTCTCAATCCAGTCCTTAGGGCACACCTAGCTAGTCAGGTTTTCATGATATCCAAAATAAGCATGAAATGCAGTTCATGCAAATCTTGTGGCTATCATGAAAACCTGAGGCCCTGATGCTCAAAACTCCGCCACTGTTCCAAATAGCACTCTTAAAAATTCCGCCGGATCAGCAAAGAACACCTAATACTCAGTGCAAATGAGATGCAAATATAGGCGTGCTCATAGCGTTGAGTACTAGGGAGTTCAGCAGGAGGATTGTGCATGGTGCATGTACAGAAGAGCCCCGCAGTAAGCTTGGCTCCTGTGTGCATGCACCTGGTAAAACCTGGACGTGCAGCACACATTGGAATCTGTTTTTCTGCGGCCTAAATACAGGTGTGTTTAATTTGTTTTTTAGCATGGACACTTTAAATTTAGATGCAGGAACAAGACACCCAACGTGTGCTTTCGCTTGGGTCTGCCGTTTCTCACGCCCAGCACTTAAGAGCATACACAGGCTTTCTTCTACTTCCAAAAGCAGTCAAAACCGGCAGATTTTGCAGAACGAATTACGTGAGAATCTTGAGATAGTCTCTTTTCCAACACCCTAATGCCTGCTCTGACCTGGCGTTATTTTTTGCAGCGGTAAGGACGTTTCGTTTTTGGCGCTCTTTTCTGAGCATTGAGGAGGAATACAAAATGACCTCGTTAACATGAGCTTGACTACATTATCATGCAACTTGTGTTGTCTGTGCGCTCATTTGTTCCCGTGTTCCGAGCCTCTGAACATTTTGCATGGGTAAATGCCGGTGCTAGTACGGTGCTATGGCCTCTAGTGCCTGCGTTTACTTTTGAGCGTCGGGGCCTAACTGACTAAGTGTATCCCGAGGACAACTAAACCCTACTTTCGTAAACTTGACCAGTAAGAATATACAGTCCAGTAGTGACTTCCTATTACCACCTTAAATGGAGGCCATCGGCCTAGTGAAATATCTGTGTATATATTGTGCAGCACAGGAAACGTGACTTCTCATTGAATTCTTTGACTGGGTGATTGGAGACTTGAATCATGGATGTGCTGTAGACGTAATCTACTTAGATTTCAGCAAAGCTTTTGACACGGTTCCCCACAGGAGGCTCTTGAATAAACTTGACAGGCTGAAGATAGGACCCAACATGGAACTGGATTAGGAACTGGTTGACGGACAGACGCCAGAGGGTGGTGGTAAATGGAATTCACTCGGATAAGGGAAAGGTGAGCAGTGGAGTGCCTTAGGGATCAGTGCTTGGGCCGATTCTGTTCAATATATTTGTGAGTGACATTGCTGAAGGGTTAGAAGGTAAAGTTTGCCTTTTTGCGGATGATACCAAAATTTGTAACAGAGTGGACACCCCGGAGGGAGTGGAAAACATGAAAAAGGATCTGCAGAAGCTAGAAGAATGGTCTAAGGTTTGGCAATTAAAATTCAATGCAAAGAAATGCAAAGTGATGCACTTAGGGAGTAGAAATCCACGGGAGATGTATGTGTTAGGCGGTGAGAGTCTGATATGTACAGACAGGGAGCGGGATCTTGGAGTGATAGTATCTGAGGATCTGAAGGCGATGAAACAGTGTGACAAGGAAGGCGGTGGCCATAGCCAGAAGGTTGCTACACTGTATAGAGAGAGGTGTGACCAGCAGAAGAAAGGAGGTGTTGATGCCCCTGTACAAGTCGTTGGTGAGGCCCCACCTGGAGTATTGTGTTCAGTTTTGGAGGCCTTATCTTGCTAAGGATGTAAAAAGAATTGAAGCAGTGCAAAGAAAAGCTACAAAAATGGTATGGGATTTGCGTTACAAGACGTATGAGGAGAGACTTGCTGACCTGAATATGTATAACCTGGAGGAAAGGAGAAATAGGTGATATGATATAGACGTTCAAATATTTGAAAGGTATTAATCCGCAAACGAACCTTTTCCGTAGATGGGAAGGCAGTAGAACTAGAGGACATGTAATGAGATTGAAGGGGGGCAGACTCAAGAAAAATGTCAGGAAGTATTTTTTCACGGAGAGAGTGGTGGATACTTGGAATGCCCTCCCGCGGGAGGTGGTGGAGATTAAAACGGTAACGGAATTCAAAAATGCGTGGGATAAACATAAGGGAATCCTGTTCAGAAGGAATGGATCCTTAGAAGCTTAGCAGAGATTGGGTGGCAGCACCGGTGGTGGGAGGCGGGGCCATTGGATGGGAGGTGGGGCTAGTGCTGGGCAGACTTCTACAGTCTGTGCCCTGAAAATGGCAGATACAAATCAAGGTCAGGTATACACATTAAATAGCACATATGAGTTTATCGTGTTGGGCAGACTGGATGGACCGTACAGGTCTTTTTCTGCCGTCATCTACTATGTTACTATGTTCTCCATGGCTTTATAACATGCACATCTACCTCTGGATTCTATAAAGGGCACTCAGATTTGCAAGCCCAGATTTAGGCATGATCCTGAAATGCAGGTGTAACAAAACAGGGTAATGAGTCAATTAACAGCATTAATGGGTGCTAACAATCAGTTAGTGATGTTAATTGGCACCAGTTTGGATTTGCGCGTCCATCATGCTACGCCTTATTCTGCAAAACTGTGTGCCCAAATCCCATAGTATGCAACCCAAAGGGGATGTGGCCATGGGAGGGGCCTGGGCGGGACAGGTGAGTTCTGGAAATTTGTGCGCGGTGTTATAGAATACCACAGATGCATGTCCAAATTTGGGCACCGGGGAATTACACCTGGTTTCAGCAGGCATAAGTCCTGGTGTGGGAATCCCCACTCCGCATTATTATATAAAGGGCATTCAACCTGGTGGGCCCTTACAGAATAGAGAAAAATGTTATCCTTTTATTCAGAAAATGACCTGACATGGGCCGTGTTTCGGCGTACAAACGCCTGCCTCAGGGCTCAAAGAGATCCTATAGGTATACTGATAAACATATGATATCAATCAAACAATCAGGATGTATTTCCCAGAATATGGTGATTGTCCGTACAAGCTTTAAAACGCAGTCTGTACAAAAAACTGTCAAAAATCCAACTGCGTTTTAAAGCTTGTACGGACAATCACCATATTCTGGGAAATACATCCTGATTGTTTGATTGATCTCATATGTTTATCAGTATACCTATAGGATCTCTTTGACCCCTGAGGCACGCGTTTTTTTGCCGAAACACAGCCCGTGTCGGGTCATTTTCTGAATAAAAGGATAACATTTTTCTCTACCCTGAAGGCCCAGTGTTTGCTTTTTTTTGTGTTACCCTCTCTTCTGTGACTTTGGGCCCTTATAGAATAACACTGGATGCCCATGTGATCTGATCTGTAGTGAATCTTGACACAAGCATATTTGAAATGACCTTCTCTTTTTTTTATTATGAGTCTATATCGGCAAAAGGAGCACTGAGAAATAGAAACTGTTTCCTCTAGTCAGTTTTAGTTTGGCAAAAAAATGCTAAATTGTGGCAGCGCTGTACTGAATAAGTTTCGGAGTGTTTCCTAAGTGGGTACTGTTATATTAGGGAATGTTTTGGGGTTCTTAGCTTGGGTAGGGGAGGATGGAATTGGAGTATTGGATGTTATCCTTTCTAAGATGGCCTGGGGTCATAAGAGTCCAGGCACAGGCCATCTTAGTTGTCAAAGGGTTAAGGTGGGGGGGGGGGGGGGGGAGGGGGTGAAAACTTGAACGGAAAATGGAGTTGTGAGGTGGGAGGGTTATTGTAAGCAATACAAAAAAGGGATCATGTGTTACATAGTTTTTGCTGTCAGATGTTTTTGCTTATTATTCGGTCATGCTTGCTTGCTTGTTATGTAACTGCTTGATGTGTTTGCCTAGACTTGTTGTTTAGTTGTATGCTTTTGGGTTTTCTTTGATCCTGAATAAAAAACGTTAAAACTTTAAAAAAGGTTAATTAAATTGTGACTTTGCACGTTGCTAACTTGAAATGATTTCTAGTTACCAAACTTTAAGTTGCATATTTGTAATGTTAATAATGTGTATGTGAGCTGTTTTAATACTATAAGGTAATTTAAGTTGAAGGCACAGTAAGCCGAAAACAAAACCGCGCCTTGTAGCGGTTCTGAAATTTCCTTTCCGTTGATGGGAAAAGCAGCACGTTTTTCCAGTTCTGACATGTTGTTTATATACGCCTTTTCTCTTTGACTCCTCAGGCCACTCCATCCTGAAGAAAGCGAAGCGAGTGAAAAGGAACACTGTGGAATTTGACCGAGTCACTGTGTTTTACTTCCCCCGCTGCCAGGGCTTCACCAGCGTGCCCAGCCGTGGGGGCTGTACCTTGGGGATGCTGCGCACACACAGCTACTGCAGGGAGTTCACGCTGGAGGAGCATGTGCTGGAGCAGGAGAGGACTCACAGGGAGAAGCTCAAGGAGCGGCTCAAGGAGGAGAAGCTGGAAGCGCGGAAGTGGAAGGTGGGTGTGAGCTAGCTTGCTTCCTGAGACACCTCGGAAGGGAGTGGTCAATATTCACCTCGATAGCACCATCTTTATTCTTTGGAAGCACATTTCTTTTGTGGTTTTGCAAGTTGGAAAACCTAGTGTAAGGCAAAGACGGGAATGTCTTGACGTGCTTCGAAGACTGTGGTTAGTTCCACCAGTGTGGCGTAGAATTTGCATGTCTTGGTGCTGAGCACTAGCTTATTATAATTCAGTGTATATTATCCAGTGGTCCCCAAAACTGGTCCTGGACACACTCCACACTCCAACCAGTCAAGTTTTTGGGATATTGACAAGGAGTATTCACAAAAGAGATTTGCATGCAGTAGAGGCAGTGCATGCAAATCTCTCTCATGAATATTCATTATGGGTATCCAGAAAACCTGACTGGCTGGGGTGCCTCCAGGACCAGGTTTGGGAACCACAGTTTGCCTTGCCTAGATGCCAGTCCTCTGGGATTCTCCTAGCCAGTCAGGTTTTCAGGGCGCCCATGATGTGCGTGTGTTACCTTCCTTGTATGGAAATCTATATCACACACATTCATAATGGATATCCTGAAAACCTGACTGGCTAGGTGCATCCTGAAGACTGGATTGAGAACCCCTGGTATAAACAGAGAGAGAGGGTGCATGCCTTTTTGGGGTCTTGCTAGGGGCTAAGCAAAATGTAGTCTTTTATACTGCTTGTGACTTAAGTCATTTTGGATTTAGGAGGCTCTTCCATGACATTATCTCGGACATTCTCTTAGCTTTTTCTCCATATAGTGCCTAAACTAGGGATGTAAAATATTAAACATTATCCGTTTTAATGTTTTGGCTCCCATGCAACAGCAGGAGCTGCACTGTGGAGCCCCGGGGGTGGGGAGCATGTGGTGGAGGCCAGCTCTGCCTGCTGCAGGGACAGAGGAAGCCGTGGCATTGCTAGACTGTGGTTACATTGGTGGAGTCATGATGGTGTTGAAGCTTCTGCCTCACAGCGGCCTCTGGGCTCTGGTTCCCAACCCACTCCAGTACTGTCTTCTCCAGTTTCCTAAGCTTGGCTGGCAATGGTTAAACGTTTAACCATTATTGTGGTAGTTTAAAAGAGAGTTCTTAAAATTATATGTGTATAGATATATCCAGTGTGAGGAAAGGAAACCCTCATCAGCAGAGGTATATAGAGCTCTTGAGTCCCAGAGAGCAGGGTCTTAGAAAGTGACCAGTCTAACTGCTCTGTATGTATTTCAGACCCAAAAGTTCCCTGAATAATTTATTTGTATACGTCTGCTACACCATATGCATGAAGAAAAACTAGGATAGTTTAATCATTTCAAACGGTGGCTGGCATACTCTTGGCTGGGGCCAGAGTAAGGTGTTGTTCCAAGCACCATATTTTAGAGGGTGCTCAGAAGGTGCCGAGGTCAAGGTCAGATTATAGAACCCTTAGATGTTACTGGAGGACTTACCTCGCGCTGGTCCTCGGCGGATCTCTGACCCTTCTGTGCCCTGTAACCTTCTCTTTTATAGAACTTTGAGGGCCTGTCATGCTGCTACACCAGGAGCAATATACCCAGTTCTATTCCGAGCTTTGCTCCGTCCTCTCAGAGAAATGCATAGTAGCACAGTAGTTGGTCTGGTTGCCTTGTTCAGCTGTGTATGCTGCCCTTACAGTATAGGTTTTGTGACTGCCAACTAAAGGCCCACTGTTGAGATGATTATGTTGCATTTCACTGTATTTGATTTGTTACACTGTTTCATTTGATTTTTATTTTGTTTTATGATTGTATGTGTTGGTTTTTGTTACCCATCTTGGTTAAGCTGGGCTGCAACTGAGTGAGCATAATAGCCAGTTAATGGAACATGCCTCCATCGGGATGCATTTCATCTTTGACTTCCTTCCTGTCTTTATTTTCTGAACAGTTAACCATGAACGGTACTAGGGAGTCTGAAGAGGCCAGTCGACTAACCACGGACGACATTTCTGATGATGATATAGATGTGAATGGAGTTGAAATGGAGGACAGCTTCTTTCTTCATCCCTACCCTGCCAAGAAAAGACGCGCTTTGCTGAAGGGAATGGGTGTCAAAAAGATTGACAAGGAGGAAAAGCGGGAACTGAACAGCATTCGCCTGTCCCGAGAGGACTGTGGCTGTAGTTGCCAGGAGATCTGTGAACCGGAGACGTGCAGCTGCAGCTTGGCAGGCATCAAATGCCAGGTACGTGCAGAGACCCACCTTCCTTCTTAGCTCCTCTGCTGTTTGTGCTTGCAAAATGAGGGATCCTTTTGCAAGTCGCTAAAGTTTAGTGAGGGCTGCCTTTGCGCATCGGGCCCCGAGTTGCTGCAGAGCTGGGGAGCTCTGAGCTGTGTGCTGACACCTAGTGGCCAGATGTAGATTTAGCTCGGCTAAACGTGTTATGATTGGCTCAGAGACTTCTAGGTTTCTCGGCTGAATGAAGGACGTCCAAAAAGGCAGTTTTTATTATTGGGGGGGGGGGAGGACGTCCAAAAGGGCCGTCTTTTTGGATGGACGTCCTCAACTGCACTCTCCTGCTAGGATCGAGCCGCATCTGAGCCTTCCTGCAGCAGGCCGTGGAGGGGGTGAGCGGCGCGGCGTCTTCCTTTCCCGAGCAGCGCAGGGACGGCCACAGGCATAGCGAAGGTGCCATAACTTTAAAAAAAAAATTTTTAAGTCCCTCATGAGGACTTGGGACACGCAGCTTGTTCTTTGTTTTTTTTTTTTTTTACATGGGTGTTAGGTGCTTTTTGGACGTGCTTGGCTGCTCTACGCATGCTCAACCGGCCGACTGGTTACCAATGGAATAGAGAATACAAGTGAGCTACAACGAGCAGCTCATTTGCATTCCTTTTCCTTGATGCATGCCTGTTCCTTACCGATTCGCTAAGAGAATCGGTAAGGGAAGGGCTTTAACTATTTTTTAGTGCATCTTGGCCTAAGGCTGTTGTGTATTTGAATGGTCTCTTGTTGAAGGTCAGAGGGAATTCCCACCCCCGCTCAAATCCTCCATTCTTCTCCCCTCGAGAGCCTGAGTCAGCAGGCATTCAGCCCTGTGACATCTGTATACTTTTGGAGCTAAAGAAAGCTTGAACGTATACAGTAGCATAGGTGGAAGGGGGAAGACTTTTATTCCTAAAGGGCCTTACCCAAAGGCCCGTGATCCCTCAAAATACAGTTGGAGAATTGAATAGCACTGACATTTCAGCATGGCTGTGTGCTTTGCTTCCTGACAGCCAAAGATATGGAGAACAGTTATGTCAAACTAAGTGTTTCCTTAAACATTTAAGACCTTGTGTATCTTTGAGCAAAAATCCACAATTAGTAAAACATCACAGTCAATTCTTAATATTTGTTATATATTGCTCTACTTTGCAATCCGTGCATGACTTTATTAGCCACAGTATATTATTACTACTATTTAATTTAGATGCAGCTCGCACCTTTTTCGGTGGTAGCTTATTGTGAGTTACATTCGAGTACAGTAGGTATTTTTCTGTCCCTGGCAGTCTCATAATGCAAAGTTTTTGTACCTGAGGCAGTGGAGGGTTAAGTGGCTTGTCCAAGATCACAAGGAACAGCTGTGGAATTCGAACTGCTCCCCTGGTTGTCAGTTAGTTGTTCTAACCACTAGGCCACTCCATAAGCATTACACCTAGTGGAGGCCTTTAATGCAGCATCAGAAACTTGAACAGGTCGATGAAAATGATAAAGGGGATGGGATGACTTCCCTATGAGGAAAGGCTAAAGCGGCTAGGGCTCTTCAGCTTGGAGAAAAGACAGCTGAAGGGGAGATATGATAAAGGTCTACAAAATAATGAGTGGAGTGGAATGGGTAGATGTGATGCGCCTGTTTACTCTTTCCAAAAAATACTAGGACTAGGGGGCATGCAATGAAGCCACAAAGTAGTAAATTCAGAATGAATCAGAGAAACTTTTTCTTCACTCAACGTGTCATTAAACTCTGGAATGTGGTAAAGGCGGTTAGCTTAGTGGGGTTTAAAGAAGGTTTGGACGGCTTCCTAAAGGAAAAGTCTATAGACCATTATTAAAATGGACTTGGGGAAAAGCCACTGCTTATTTCTGGGATAAGCAGCATAAAATGTTTTGTACTTTTTTGGGATCTTGCCAGGTATTTGTGACCTGGATTGTCCACTGTTGGAAACAAGATGCTGGGCTTGATGGACCCTTGGTCTGTCCCAGTTTGGCACTACTTATGTACTTATGTATGTGTGGTGTGCTGTCCGTGATTTTTCCTCTGTGACGATCACCTCATGCCTAGGGGCCTATTTCCTACCATCTCTACTTAGCAGCTTCCAGCAGAAGCAGAGCACTCCTATACACAGTGATGTGCTTCAGCCTTACACTGATGTGTGATCAATTCTCATCACACACCTGTGTTTATCATTGTTTTAGAATTTAATGGTTGGGCATACGTGAAGTATGTTACAGCTCATAGCAAAAGGTCGAAGTACTGAATTTTTATATAGGAAGAGCTCACTGGGTAGAAGTCACAACATGCAATTGTAGGAACCAAAAGAAAATGGGGATTTTTTTTTCCAGTAACCTGGTTTTGTGGTTGTCCGGGAAGTCCCACCTACAGGTAAAATGTTGAGATTATGGGTAGAGTTTGACACTGCAATCATGGATGAGGATTCCTTGACTTATGACCTGTCTTCTTGTGCCTGCTATAATACACAGACTCTTTGCCTGTGATCACAGGTTTCATCTTCTACACACACCTACTCTGCAGACGAGCAATTATTATTCTTTGAGTCTGTGGCTTTTGAGGGGGGATTGCTTTATTTTTTTTTTTTGTCATAAATGAAATAGTGTTCATTGGTCAATTTAAATTAACCAGCTTGTATCTCCTTTTTCAGATGGATCACACATCCTTCCCATGTGGTTGCACAAAGGACGGCTGTGGAAATACCGAGGGGAGGATAGAATTCAACCAAGCCCGGGTGCAGACGCACTACATTCACACGATCATGAGGCTTGAGTTGGAAGAGAAGCAGCAGAGCAGTGAGAGGGACGAGGGAGCCACAAATCCAGAGGCAACCTGCCAAGAGCCACTCCAGCCATTCGGGTGCTCAGTAGGGAAGGGTACATTTGAAGACAGGGCAACGCCGCTCACGCCGGCCTTCCAGTTCAACATGGACCTGGAAACCAGTGGGGACAACAGCTGTAGCAGTGACATGACGGACTCATCCACATCCTCGAGTCAGAGCGAGGATTCAGATGAACAGTACGAGGATGTCCTATTGGATAAGTTGCAGTCTGACATCGATGATGACGGCCTAGCTAGAATACTTCACTTCAACGACTCGGAGAATGAGGAAACCAGCAGTGAGTGTCAGGATAACCTCAGCTACTTCCACCCTGAGGACTTTTTCTGCGAAAGCCTAGCCGACCAGTGCATTTCCAATGTCGGAAGACTGGGCTTGGACAGTTACTCTAGTCGTTTGTCGAACATTTCAGAGCGCCTGGATGAAAACGCGAACCTGGATGCCAGCTGCCATCTCGATGGGCTCTCTAGCTACACGTCCTCAGCAGATCCATACTCCAAGAGCTACACGGATCTCAGCCTTTCTGCTGACTCTCTGGACTTCTTTTCATCTTATTCAGACTATAATCTGGGACCCCTGTACAACTCCTTGAAGGAATATGAGAACCTGGACAACTTAGCATTGCATTTCCAATTACCCAATATTTCCAGCTTCCCTCCGTCGGGAGATCCAGGCTCCTGTTTTCTGGAATCCTTGATTGGCTTGTCAGAATCTCTTCCAGAGACCCCAGCCCCATTTACAGACAATCAACTCTTAGAAGATGCCATCATGTCATCTCTTATAGAAACTGTGAAGGTCTAGAAAAGAGGGAGCCGATTTGGGTGGAATAAGAAAAAAAAAACAAACATTTAAATTTGCTTCCTCAGAAAGAGAGAAAACTGAAACGTTTTTGCTTTTTGTTTTTGTTTTTTCTTGTTTTGTTTTTAATGTGAGGTTTACACAAGACACCTCCTTCTCAGTCTTTAGTGAATTAGATGTAACTGCCACTTCAGTCAAAGATTATGCTGTCAGGGGAATTTCATCAAGCAACAGGGCCTCCTCCATCCTACTCATTTTGGCCATGGAAGGGAGAGGGGAAGGGTTTTTTTTTTTTTTTTTGTCAAAAGAGAGACCTTGTCCACTTTTTGACAAAACCACTGGTGGAACTTGGCTGGGACCTGTCGTGATCCTAGTACGACTTTTGTTTGGCAAGAGAGGGCCATCGCAGCTCAGACAAAACAAATGGCCGTCTACCACAACAGAAGCAACTGACATAAACCAAAAAAAAAAAAAAAGAGGGATGGGGATGGGGGGAATGAACGAAAAGTGTATGAATTTATTATTACAAAAACAATATTGAAAAGTTGTTTTGTTTTTAAGATAAACCCAGTCCCTAATTTCACCTGCAACTGTACGCAGTCATCTTCCCCACACTCATTCAGCAAAGCTGCTCCCAGAGTAGATACGAGGTCTTCGCCAAAAACTCTCTGCAACCGCTTTGGAAGCCGCTTTTCTGAATGGGTTTTGGGGAATGATTGTGTACTCGTATAATGTGAAATAAGGGACTCTCTCTATTTTTTCCCATCACTTTTTTTTTTGTGGTTTATGGTAGTTGGCTACTGTCCCAAAAGCACCACACAAACTGCTGCTACCACTGATGAGTGGTGTCCTGGCCAAGATGATCCAGGGCTCCTTATCTCCTCCGACCAGCTGGTCAGTGATAACAAGAGGAGCTTAGCAGAGGGGAAGAGGAAGGAGGTGAGGGGGGTCTTACTTAACTCCCTTCTCTGCTCCCTGTTAATCTTCAGATCTGCCATAAGGAGGAGAATCTGTTGCTTCTACTTAACAGAAGATACACCAAGGGATCCTGTGTGTGTCTTCCTGAAATGGGCGTGGTTTGGAGTGGGGGGAGTGCAGGCCCCACCAACACATTCATACTCGGAAATTGCTGGAAACTGGTTAAAAAATTGTGAAGCTTTTAATTGTCTTTAAAAAAAAAATGTATTTATTGTGGAGGTATTTGGGTAATTGTGGGAGAGGGTGGGATACAAAATGATCTGTATAAGAGGTGGGGGCACTTTACTCTTTGATAAAACATCCAGAGGTTTACAGACCGATCCATACACTATTCTGAATTAACTTCACCTATTTATTACAAAATCCAGATCGATGGGAGTGTTGGAAGCTTGAACTAGCACGGATCTTATTTAATTCGGGAATACCTCAGATGTATTATGTGTACAATCATCTTGTTTTTTTGTTTTACATAATATATCTGTTTTTATTTATTTGTTATACTTAGTACGTTGAAAAGATAAAAGCACTGTGCTTTCGTTAATGGACCTGGAAGTGCAATAAGTCCTGGGTTACACCTCTCTGAAAGATGACACACTTTTCAGAGAGGAAACAACCTTTTAGGCTGGGCACAGACACAGGCCTCTTCCAGGAGCTTTTCATTTTATTTTTCTTTTCTTTTCAAATGCAACACGTATCTTGGTAGTAGAAATTCTTAATGTGTGGACTGATAATTGATGACCATTGCTTTTGATATGGAAGTGAACCCTAAACTATTTCATATGAGTGTGAACTAGTGTATTTAAAAAAAAAAAAAAAGATACTTAATAAATTATTTTATAATTTATTTTTAATTTCTTAAGGATTTGGCCATGAGATCTTAAGGGATCTGATATGGTGCCTGAATATGCAGATAAACAGTGGAAGGTGTAGTACAATGGCCTTCCTGATCCATGGGACTTTCTTGTTAAAATTAAATACATGGAACACTAGAAAGTAACACAGTGTTCGTGCTTCATGTATAAAGCAAGTGTTCCTTACTGCTATTAAGTGCAAAGGGTTTAAAAGTGTGCACCCAGTGAATGCTTCTTTTGGGTTCTATGCATTTCTTCCCTCCATGGTTTCGTAGTCCAGTACACCTTCCCCTCCCCTTCCCTCTCTTTTTTGCTTAGTTCATTAGTCAATGTAATGTTTTGGCCCAATCTTAGATGCTGTAGAGCTAACCTGGCTGACGAAGATGAACCTGTGTTCTTTCTGCTTTTCCTCACAAAACTGAAGCTATTTTGTTACCAACATAGCTTCCGTTGGTGCATGTGGCCAAAAGAGAAACACAAGTTCAGTTTCTTCTCTATATTGCCTCTGCAGTAGCTGAGTATATAATTAAATATACTTGAGCACATAAACTGAGCCATAGCTTGATTTAAAAGCCATGGAGGGAACCTACGGATGTCTCACTTTGTGTGATTAATTTTTTTTTTTTTTACAGGATGTTATGCCAAATGGATACTTAATTAAATATATATAATATATATATACCAGACTATTTATACTGTTTTTATAAGTACATTGATTAATTTAGATAAAATAATTTAAAAATGAAGGTATTGAACTATTTCCTGCTTTTATACTTTTTTTTTTCCCAATAAATTGAAACAGTACAATTTGGAAGCTTTTTAAAAAAAAAATTAAATCCACTAGAATTTTAAAATGGAGGGATAGCCCATTTGTGTGTAATAAAGAAAACCCTTTTCTGTGTAAAAAAAAAAAAAAAAAAAACAACAACAAACCAATTTGTACATGGTAATGTTGCTGGCCTGGGAAGGTTCTAGCAGGGTATTGGTCAGTTATAAGACTAGCGCAGTAGGCTCTTGATGGGAAAACAAGTGGTTAGAGATAGCAAAACGGTTATTCAGACATGAAGAACAGAATCTGTTCTGCTCAAGTTTGTTCTTTATGTACCGAAAGATTTATTATGAAAATAGAAAACCATAATAAATTAGCTAGCATTCTCAGAAGTTAGACAGCTAGTGCAACTAATGACGTGCTGTATTTGGGTTTTCTGTATGTATAAAAATCTGCTGTTTTTTTGATGGGCCGATAATGTTTTCCCCCAAAGTGCTATCGTCCAATCTAGCAATTCAATTGAGCAACAGAAATTAAGTGCGTGCTATGGTGCACCTTTTTGACAAATTACTAGTGATCGGGCATGGTTATGTATTATAGTGGTATACATAAGTGCCTATACCAGTGCTACAGTTGCATGTCGGCCTGGTTTGTATAACAGATGCAAGATCTAACTTGCTGTAAATAAGTCTGAAAATGTATGTTCTGCAGTGTCGGAAGGCTGACAGTTCAGGAGCTATGGGGGAGATGTCTTCATGCCAGCGTGTTACCCACATGAGTCTAGTTCGTCACACATGTAAAGTCATACATACTGGAATGGAATTTTACTCCCCCCCCCCCCCCCCCCCCCCCCCCCCCTCGTGTTCAGTAGTATGCAGTCAGTGGTTCAGAAGAGATTGGGAAGGGGGTTCACTCGCCCAACATTGGGAGCAAAGCACCCGTCTTCCCAGTGTCCCGTCTTTATTTCATATATATAAAGGATGCAGCCATGATATGTTGTTGTGTTTGCAAAAGCTAGGTGTAATTTGCATGCATACCTCTTTTTCCTATATCACCTGATCATATATGTCCATGAGCTCTCTTTTTCATCAAGCACTGCCATTTCCTCCCCTCACCCTCCCCACTGACAGTGTGGCTTGGATCTCTTTCAGGGACAGAAAACTAACAACTTATAGCAGCAGCTTCAGAGAGCATTTTCCATCTCACAGATAGGCTGCAGAGAATACCTTCTCCTGCTTTAGACTTAATCCCGCCCACCCTACCCCTCTACCCACCCACCCCTAGAGTGACATGTCCTATCAACCCACTCATTACTTTACCTCACCCATTTCTATTCTTCTATCACCTTCTCCCACTACTCCAACCAGAGTTACACCTAATCACACTGACCACCCTTCAATATCTTCAGTCCTTCTGTGACTGTTCTCTTGTGCTTGACTGCTTAAATATTTTAAATTTAAATGCTTTACTTTTTGTCTATTAGATTGTAAGCTCTTTGAACAGGGACTGTCTTTCTTCTGTGTTTGTACAGCGCTGCGTACACTTTGTAGCGCTCTAGAAATGTTAAATAGTAGTAGTAGTAGTATGTCAGGCTCTGCCTACCTCACAAGCCCTGCTTTTGTACATGTGGTAGGAAGAAGCCACAGTTTTGAGGAGGTAGGTGTATGCCTAATTTGGGCTGCCATTAAAGGTTAAATCACTGTTCTCTGCTTTTGGTAAGGGAGAGTTGTTCTCACTGAGCGTAAAACGGCCATCCTCATTTTGCAGATGTAGATTACACCCTTGAGCAGAAGATTTGTGTGCTTTTCCAAAGGACATCATATGATGTCGTGTTTGCTCCGCATATATGAAATAAAGTAGAATATAAAGAAATACTTTTTCAACTCTTGGGAACTACTACTACTACTACTATTTGACATTTCTAAAGCGCTACTAGGGTTACGTAGCGCTGTAGAATTTAACATAGAAGGACAGTCCCTGCTCAAAGAGCTTACAATCTAATGGACAAATGTACAAACAGTCAAGTAGGGGTCGTCAGATTGGGGCAGTCGTACTGTGTGTGTACGAGTTTGACTCGTATAACAAGAAATTAAATGTGTGTCTATCTCATTCAGCGGTAATCATTTTATATATAGTGGACATGCATTTACAGGCACATTCAAGAGCTCCTGTCTTGGGCACATAGCCACAGGATTGACTTGTTCATCTTCCAGTTGACCAAATCCTTAAGCGGTAAAACACTGTTCCCAAGAGTTGATAGGCATTATTTGTTTATAGCTCATTAGTACTCCAGGCCCTTAAGAAAGTACCATTCCAGGTCATAGGCATCATTAGGGGTGTATAGGAGCAGCTCCCCCCCCCCCCCCTCCCAGGCTCCAGGAGCTGAATTGGTTCCCTTCTTTCATCACTAATATGATCTCCTTGCCCTAGAAAATGTAAGCAGGAAAACTACATTCACGTTGTGAATCTGTGAGCGAATGATTGTCCATCTGTGCTGACATTGGCTTTACCAGCTGCTTTAGTGACAGAAGACAAAGAAGACATACAATAGTATGCATACACTGTCAGACTGTTTACGATATTTAAAAATATATAATCATTTAGTGTCGCTGTTCTGGCCAAGCTTTTTTTTCTTCATTTGTTAAGTTTACACAAAATTTAAAACTAGACAAAAGGTGCCACCAGAGAGCAGAAATTTAAAGTCATGGTTTCACCATGGGCATAACTAACAGAAAAAAGCAAAAACCCCAAAATGTCCAGCAGGGTAGATGAAAAGCCGCGGCCTGCATACTACTGACAAATAGGGGATTTGTTTTTCTTCAATGCAGATAATCCGACTAGATTAATAGCTCATCCTTCATTGGGGGAATGTCGGGGAACGCCTAGTAGTGTTTTCTGTGTATATTGGCACCAGTGAAGAGGCTTATTTCCTTCACAACATTCCTTGCTTTCTCTGCACAGCTTTCTATTTAATTTGAGGTGAATGAAAGATCAGCCTCCTACAGTTTATAATTTTCTGCATCTAATTTATTCATTTATTTGTGCCAAAAGTTGGGGGAGGGGAAGGGGAAATATCTAAATTAAAGAATTTTTTTTCCCTCCAGGGCACAAAATCGTGTAGATATGTTTCATGTAAAAAAAAAATTGCCTATAAAAAAAAAAAAATTGAAATTGGGTATTTATTGACCATCTGTAATTATTATCTAATGTATTGATTTGAAACTCTTGTTTCAAGCTGCTTTATTTTAGCTTTTTGTGTATATATTGCAATTTATTTTTGCTTAAAGGTACACATGAAAAAATGCTTTATTTTTACCTTATGCATTTCCATTTGTTGAAAAGGATTGGGGTGGGGGGTTGTAAGAGAAAAGCATATTGTCTGCAGCTGTTTGTCATTTCATCAAAGCAATATGAAGAAATTTGCATTACTCTTTCAATAAAAAAAAAAACTTGGTTTAACAAATTGAGACTTTTTGTTGTCTGATTTCCTGTATGTAATATCCTTGGGCAGTTTTTTTTTTATTGCATAATAAGTTCCCCCTCCCCCTCCCATGCACACCCTTTTTTTAAAGAGGCGGGTTGCTTCACTCATGGAAATTTACACAGTTGCATACAACTGGACTTGTGGAAAGCTTACTAAGGGGCCCTTTTACTAAATCTGGGTTTGGCGCATCTAAATGTGGGATTTTCCCACAAACAGCCTATTTTTACCACAGCGGTAGGTAGAAATTTTTCCTTTTTAAAATATTTGCAGGTTGTGCACTAATGTCATTCAAAGTGTCTTTTATAAAGGCGCGCTAGTGTTTTTAGCACTGCTAATGATTAAGCATGCTCAATGCTAAGAGATACCCATATGGGCATCTCTAGCATTTAGTGCATGCATATTTAATGCACATGCTAAAAACACTAGCGTACCTTTGTAAAAGGACCCATTAGTATGTGGCAACTGCAGATAACGTGGGAGCACTTACCGCCTCCTAAGTGCTCCTGCCTTAACCCTGTATTAACCAATTAGCATGATAATATGAACGCCTACTTCCTGCCCATAACATGCCCCCTCAAAAAAATGTTTAAAATAGTTTAGACCTGATTCATAAAAAGGGAAATTACTGCAAGATGCTTTAGTGCATTGTGCGGTAAGCCTTTTTTGGTGTGCTAAGCCTGCATTTAGGGCTTAGTGTACCTTTTTAAAAGGGCCCGTAAAGCTGCTGTCCCTTTAAGAAAAGACAGGTTTTGAGAGGGTAAATGGTTTGCTCCAAGTAAGTGCTCCCCCTGGGAAGTGTGAAAATGGAATGTACTAGGAACAGCCCTGTGAGGGCAGAGTGGTACAACAGAAGCAGAAATGAGAGGGGACATATTAGATGGTATTTTAGGGATGTGCTAAGGCAAAAACTTCAGTTAATGTTTGGGGGGGTTTTTTTGACACATTTTTCACAATTTTGGTTTTTTTCCTCAGGTTTCTTTCACTCATTCTTTTTTAATAGAAAGTTTTTTGAACATGCTTTAGCATTGTAATGTGCGCCAGGGGCGTAGCCAGATGGTCAAATTTGGGTGGGCCTGAGCCCAAGGTGGGTGGGCATGGAATTCACATCCCCCCAATCCCCCTCTGGTTTGCTCCTCTCTCCACCCTTCCCTGCCCACAGACCCCAAATATTAAATACTTGAGCAGGTGGGGATCCCCAAACTCTGCTTCCTGAAGATTTCCTCCTCCTCCTCCTCGAGGCAGCTGGCAGCACTTGCCTCCAACTGATGCTGCTACCGGCTTGTCGTGCATGCTCAGTGCTTATGCATGTGCGAAAACTGAGCATGTGCAGAAGGGCCGTCTCCAGGCAAGTGCCGTTGGCTGACATTTGGAAGAGCGCTGGTGCCAAGGAGAGAAAATCTTCAGCTGGCAAGGTTTGGGGATCCCCACCAGCCACAGCAAGACTGTCACAATTTTGGGTGGGCCTGAGTCCAAAGTGGGTGGGCCCTGGCCCACCTGTGGCTACGCCACTGATGTGCACTAATTAACTTTAGCATGTACTTAGTTCATAAATTAGTGTGCACTGAATTTTTTAAGGCACACTAATGAACTGAATGCACATTATTTTTCCCTCTCTTCCGTAGTAATGAGGTGCGGGGGGGGGGGGGGGGGGGGGGAGAGCACACAATGTAATTGGTATTGGACATAGGAGCAACCACATACTCAGAGGATGGCTCTCCCTGATTTTTGAGAGCATGAAGGGTAATGTGCAATTTAAGCTTCTCCTCTTATTTTTCTGTATGTTTGACAAAATGGACTAGAAATGGAATGGAAAGGTCCACTGTTTGGGACTTAATTTCTTCTAAGAGAGGAAATAATCCTATTTTCAAATATTTTGCTCCTATAAAGGGATCTGGGAGCCTGCCGCCACCTGCTGTAGTTAATGTTCCGGTTGCTGGTAATGTGCCATTCTGGTCCAGCCACCAAAGAGAGAAGTTAGCCAGCTAACCCAAGGAAAGCTGAGTTTGGATGTGCAGGCAGCAGCATAGAGCTTTGGATGTTAGGCTGCTCTACAAAGTAATCCATGCAGCCCATTCAATAGGAAATCGTACTGGTGAAAAGCAAAAGGGATGGTGAAAGAGTGTGGCTTGCAAATCACACAAGACAGAGGATGCAGAGATGTCGTCTTAAAAAAAAATGTTTCTCGTGTTAGGTTTATTTCTACTGAAGTTGTTGTTGCAAAGATGTTAATTTACCCATTCTTGGATTTAGGACAACCCCATCTTGATACATTATATTCAATGGGTAGAATGAGGAGCCACAAATCTCACATATAGTAGAATTGGAAAAGGTGCAGCGAAGGGCGACTAAAATGATAGTGGGGATGGGACGACTTCCCTATGAAGAAAGACTAAGGAGGCTAGGGCTATTCAGCTTGGAGAAGAGACGGCTGAGGGGGAGACATGATAGAGGTATATAAAATAATGAGTGGAGTGGAACAGGTGGATGTGAAGCGTCTGTTCACGCTTTCCAAAAATACTAGGACTAGGGGGCATGCGATGAAACTACAGTGTAGTAAATTTAAAACATCGGAGAAAATTTTTCTTCACCCAACGTGTAATTAAACTCTGGCATTCATTGCTGGAAAATGTGGTGAAGGCGGTTAGCTTAGCAGAGTTTAAAAAGGGGTTGGACGGTTTCCTAAAGGACAAGTCCATAAACCGCTACTAAACGGACTTGGAAAAATCCAAAATCCCAGGAATAACATGTATAGAATGTTTGTACGTTTGGGAAGCTTGCCAGGTGCCCTTGGCCTGGATTGGCCGCTGTCGTGGACAAGATGCTGGGCTCGATAGACCCTTGGTCTTTTCCCAGTATGGCATTACTTATGTACTTAAGTAGGTTCTAAGGACTGGTCAAAAAGTCTCCTTCCTGGAACTGGGTAATTTGGAAGCTCTGCATCTGAAACTGGAGAGATTTGTTTTAAGTAAAAGTGAAGAAAACCCCAAAGACTCTGGGGAAAATAGATTCCACCCCCATTCAGTGAAGGATAAGGGAGGGGATCCCTCCACCCAGAATAATAGTTCTGATTTGCCTTAGCAAGGGGAGCACGGCGCACCACAAACCCATAGATGTTAAAAGAGAGGAAGAATATAAAAGTTGTGCTGGATTGGCCTGTCCTTGAAAATAAGAACAAGTTTGGCAATCCTGACCAATTAGGGATGAGCAGCCAAAATATTTTCATCTGTTTGCCCCTCCCCACCCCCTTTTCTGGAACAAATGTCATCAATATGCACTCTGTGCCATGAGGGCATGCTCTTTTTAAAGAGTGTGTAGTCTTCTAGAAGAGTGCACATGCATGCACTATTGTGAAGGAGTGAACACTCTTTAAAAAGAGCATGCCCTCATGGCAAAGACTATGCACTATTAACAAATGACATTTCATCCCTACCGAATATAACATGAATTGCACCACGGTATTATGAAGTGTACGTAAAGTGGAGCATTCGGCTACTGCTGCAACCAGCTGAGCCACATCACATGTTTGGTGCAATCTAACCTAGTTGCTGGTGTGTTAATGACCTCCTGATACTGCCATTAAGGGTCACACTGCAGAGTCAGCTTCAGACTACTACAGCCTTGAACCTCCATGATTTCCACGATTTGTAGAAGGAGGGCAAGGGAAGGGGAAATGGAGATGAAACACAGAGCAGCCAAGTCGCCTAATTCCAGGAGGGAGACTTTCTGGCCAGTCCTGATTCTGAACATCTCAAAGCAGTATGGAATTTGTAGTCCCTCCCTGCTCTTATAGAAATCAGTGCTGCAGGTCCTATAATGTATTAAAATGGGGTTGTCCTAAAAATCCAGGCCTGGCCTAAAATCTCCCTCTCCTGATTCTGAACATCTCAAAGCAGTATGGAATTTGTAGTCCTACCCTGCTCCTATTGAAATCAGTGCTGCAGTTCCTATAATGTATTAAGATGGGGTTGTCTTAAAAATCCAGGACTGGCCTAAAATCTCCCTCCTGGAAATGGGTAACTTGGACGCTCTGGAAACATGAATCGATGTCAAAGCTGTCAAGTTATCTGGTCACAGAAGAGAGACTTTTTGGCCAGTCCTGTTTTTAAACTCACACCCCCAATGCAGTATGGGATTTGTAGTCCTTTATCCTACCCATTGACATCAGTGCTGCAGATTCTGTAATGCACCAGGGTAAAGTTGCCAGAAATCCACAACTAGCCTAAAACCTCCCTCCTGGAACTAGATAACTTGGTAACTCTGTGATATGTCGGTTTTAATGGCATTCTCTCTCATGCTGATTAAATAACGTGGTGTGAAGTGTATTTGTGATTGTAAACCTCCTAGATATATAGTGATGATTGGTGAATTGGAAATCAATGAAATGAAATGAGTGGGCTGTCTTTTACACAGTCTCTTGCTATGGTTGTAAGCATTTTCTTCAGGATGACCCTAGCTAGCAGAGCGGCTGAGTTACCCAATTCCAGAAATGATATTTTAGACCAGTCCTGGATTTCTCACAGCTCCATCCTGGTGCATTATAGGACATAAAACACTGATTTCAGTGGGTCAGATCAGGGATTACAGCTACCACACTGCTTCAGAATGCAAGACTAAAACCAGGTCTGGCGAAAAAGTCTCCTTCCTGGAATGGGTTAAGATGGCATCTCTGGACAGGGCACAACAGCATGAATTTAGTTTTACAGATAGGCAGAGGGAGGGGCACTATGATGGCTGAAATAAGTCCCATACAAGAACAGCCTTCTGGGGTCCTTTTTACTAAGGTGCGTAGGCACCTGCGCACATCAATTTTGAACTACTGCCCGGCTACCATGTACCCCAGGCGGTAATTCAATTTTTTACGCACATCCGATATGCACGGCGGAAATTATTTTTTTTATTTTCTACCACGTAGTGCTAACTGGTGGTAATCGGCAGTGTACGAGTGCCGACAATTACCGCCTTAGTTAACACGTGAAACCTTACCACTAAGTCAATGGGTGGCAGTAAGGTCTCAGGCCCAAAATGTACATGCACCAATTTTTATTTTGCAGCAAGTCCATTTTCGGCCAAAAAAAAGGCCTTTTTTTGGCAGGTGCACTGAAAAATAGACCTCCGTGCGTCCAATGCATGTGCCTACAACAGCGCAGGGCATTTTTCAGCACACCTTAGTAAAAGGAACCCTCTGTTTGTTAGAACCAAGGTTGGGCATAATGGGTTTGTTACAATTCATATGAAACAGCCTATCACTGCATCTGCCAAAATAGCTAAGAGAATTCCAAAAACACTGAATGACATCCTGTGTCTACAAATAAATCATACAACAAGGGTATACCCATATTGCAAGAACAAGCAAGAGAACCAAAATTAAGCAACTGGGAATAATATGTTTATGTTTAGACAGTCAACAAGAAATGATATCAATAAACATACACACTTTAATAAATAAAACAGAAACTGTGCATAACATCACAACGGGAATAAATGGGCACCATCTTGCACCCAGAGTCAGACAGGGCAGGAGGGGAAAGGGACCTGCTTCTGCCCCCTCCCACTAGACCACCCTGGATGACCCCAAGGTAAGTCCTGAGGCTTCTTGGAGGTAGGAGTGAGTGGGAGGAAATATGGGGAGGGGGGTTCAATTCAGGGAGGGTTCCTGAGTTGGGGGATCAAAAAGGGGGTTTCCTCAGTTGGGTGGACCAGATCTGGGGGAGGTTCCTGAGGGGGTCAGATGGGAGGGGCATATGGCAGAGGATTGGAACCAGAGAGGTGGGTTTGACAGATCATCTAATTCGGGTCCCGGCCAACATTGAGCAACTAACACAGGTGTGCATTCAGCTGTTAGCTGCTTAACGCAGAAAGGGGTAGGGAACTACCATGACATGGGTGGGTTGGAAGTGTGGCTGGTGGCAATATCTAGTAGGTGCTAGTTCTTATCAGTGCCAAAAGCATGACTGTACCTACCACCACCTCAAGAGGAGGTAGTAAGTATAAATCAGGTATGATGACCGTGCTTTAACCCTACTCAGATCTTCCCTTCCGCTGATCCCCAATCACACTGGCAAACCTCTCCCTCAAGTGAAAGCCCCTCCCACTTGTCAGCAACCCCCTCCCACCACCCCAGGACTTGCTTGGAGGTAGGGTCTGGTGGTCCAGTGGCAAGAAACGGGAGAAGTCCAGGGGCAGACTGAATGGGCCATTTGGCCCTTATCTGCCATCACGTTTCTATACTCCCACCTCATCTAGCTCCAGGTTCAAAATGGCGATGGTCACCCTTAGAGATAGTTCTGTTGGGACTATTTTGGAAAATAAAACGTCCAAGATAAAAATACCCCAAAACCAGCCATTGGGATGTCTGGGACCCATCATTCTTACTAGAATGGCCTCACAGACATCCCAGCAGAGTAGTGGGGCAGCCTAGAGGACACTGCAGTGGACTTCACATAAAAGGTCCCAGGTACACTTCTCATCATAACCCCCTTATATTGAATGGTGAGCCCTCCAGGAACAGCAAAAAAAAAAAAAAAAAAACCTACTGTATCTCACTGTACACCACTACAATAGGTCTCAAGCTTGCAGGTGTCACCTATGTGTAGGTACAATTTTGGAGGACTCACACATTCCACCACAGGTGTACCAGTTAGAGTGGGATATGGGCCTGGGTCCCCTTCTCTACAATGCACTGCACTGATCACTAGACTACTCCTGGGACCAGCTTGCTGCTCTAATAGGAATGGCCATAAGAGAGAGAGAGAGAGAGAGAGCAAAGCACAAAAAAGCCAGGAAACAAAACAAAAAGCACCAAGGGCCTTCAAAAACAGGGGAAATAAAGTCTTTAATCATATACGTTGATGGGGTCCATTTAAGTATTGTTTCTTCAACGTATATGATTAAAGGCTTTATTCCCCGTTTTATAAGGCCCTTGGTGCTTTTTGTTTTGTTTCTAATAGGAATGGCCATCATATGTGAAGCTGTCATACAGCCTGGTTTGTACTGTCACTGTCGCATCTTAGAGGGCTGGGAGGGAGTCAGTGGCTACTGGGAGAGTAAGGGGGTTATGGCTTAATCTCTCCAGTGGTCCTTTTGGGCACCTTTTGGTCACTTAGTCATGATTGAAACAGGCCTAGCCAAAACGTCTTCATTTTGGCCCTAGAAGTTTTCATTTTGTTCCATTACTGCAGAAAAAAAAAATGTCTTTTGAGGCTGCCCATGTTCTGCCCAAAACACACCCCATCATGCTCCCTTCAAAATTTAGATGAACTGTGGAGAAAAACGTGTAAAAATCAGGGTGTCAAAAATTGTATCTTGGACGTTTTTGATAGAAAAAACATCCTTCTGCCACCTTATATTTTTTTGGACATTTTTTTTGTTTTGAAAATGAGCCCCTTTACCTCTTCATAAAATAGGGACTTGAGGAAGAGCCATATAATAAAGTAAAATAATGGGCCTTAGATGTTTGCAGAGATGCCTCTTCCCACAATATTTGTGGCAGAGCATTCCATAACACCAGTGCTAAATAAAAAAAGCACCCGCTGTCATGGACTCTAAGTGGGCCCTAGCCTCTGAGGGCACTGCCAGTTGAGTTCTAATTCTTGAACACAAAGATTGGCCTAGAATATAGGGAATAACTAACTGCAACGGAGTAGGGGGTACCCTCTCAAAATAGGCCCTGTGAGTTAGAACCAAGATCTTGAAGAAAATTTGAAATTGTACTGGCAACCAATGAAAGTGATAATATAGAGGCGTAAGCAGGGGTGTGCTGGTAAATTTTTAACAACGGGCTCTCTCTCCGGGCATAGCCGGCCCTGAAATTTTTTTTTTTTTTTGGGGGGGGGGGGGAAATACATGCCTCCCTCTCCCCTCCCTTGTGCGGGCACACTAGGCATACCTTTGCCAAGACCCACCAGCCAATAAATGGACTGCCACTATTCTCTGCTGCTTGTTTCTGGCTCTGAGCAGCATGATGGAACCTTCTTGCGTTTGCATGAAAAGTCTCAGCCTGATGCTCAGAGTCAGAAACAAGGAGCAGGGGAGCAGCAGCAGTCTATTTACTTCGCTAGTGGGGCCAGCATCACTGCCAGCAAAGTAAAAGAGAATTCAGGAGGGGGCCCAAGCCCACGTTTTGGGAGTCAGTTGTTAAAGTTGCCATGGGGAGGCCTACTTTAACAACCGGCTCCCAAAATTCTTAAAAACTTAACAAATGGCTCTCGCAAGCCTGTGAGAGCCCGCTCCAGCACACCACTGGGCGTAAGCCACATTGAGCCTGCAAATATGTGGGAAAATGTGGGATACAAATGTAACAAATAAATAAATAAACATAGTCAAAATGGTGTTTATGAGCCAAAAGACAAATTGCAGTATTCTGCAGTGTCTGCACCTCTTGAAGTGGTGTTAACTCTTCATGAATAACACAACTTGTGAGGTTTACAAGAAGTTGCATTATTCATTTTCCATAATAATGAGCTGCTTTGTATGAATCTGCATGGTTAGCAGTTTATTACTGTTTAATTTGAGTTTAGGTGATCTGTTAGTAATTTGTAATTTCTTTGTGTTGGATTTAGGGATTTGCATTCCATATTTTATCTGTTGTAAAATCTCTTGGTGTGTTTTAATGGAAACAGAATAAATATAAATCATTAAATAAATAAATAAAACAAAAAGTCCTGGGGGAGGGGGGGGGGGGGGTGGAAGTCAGGAACCCAGCTTACCAGTCCAAAGTGGGCCTAAATTCCAGGAGGAATCTGAGGAATCCCAGGCATGTGCACGTAGTATGATCAGAAATCTATCTGAAATTTGGTACATTGAGGTTACGTCACAGGCTATTTTATTTGCAACCTGCCTCATGTGGAAGAAGTTTCCAGTAAGAACTGTACTTTGGACATCATCACCAGAGAAATGAGGTGTGTCCCATTCTAAGGAGTGAAATTGAAGACCAAAGAATGAACATTTTCCAGTTGTGTCTCTATATATCTGAAAAGATTTGCGTATTGACTTGTTTTGCAAATCAAACAAACAGTACAAAATGATTGTGATGAACTCAAGAAAGATGAGCTCTTGGGCCGCTGCTGGGTTCCAGCCAACGGCAAGCGAGTCACCTGGGCCAGGCACGGCACTAGGCAAAGAACTTGGTAAGACAGGTACTGAAGAGAGGCAAGGCAAGCTTGGACCGGAGACAAGGCCAGAGCTGGAGACAGGCCAAGCAAGGCTAGACCCTGAAATAAGGTAGGCAAGGCTGGATCTGGAGACAAGGCAAGCTAGGACCGAGGGACCCACTCCTGGTGCCCCTGGAAGCAGGAGGTGAGTCACACAGCGGTGCCCATGACAGTACCCCTGCCTCATAGGGCCTCCCCTCCCCAGTCCAGATCTGAATTTCTGGGGAAATAGGCAATGAAATTTGTTCAGGAGCAACAGAACAATACAGCAGCTAACAGACTTCCATGAATGGTGCTTGGGACTGTGGGCCTTCTTGGAGTCAGAGGTATCCTGGACCATGCTCCCAGGTCTGCTTCTTCAGACATGGAGCTCTAAATAAGAGGCTGGAGAAGTTCCTTCAGTACTTCTCAAGTCCATGGCCTGGGTCTTGGAAGCCGAGAGCGAGCAAGTCCTTTCCAGAAGACGCCTCCATCCCAAAGAAAGATCCACAGCATCCTTGTTCTCTCTATGAGGAGGACAGTTTTAACTTGCTGTTCAAGGTATGCCTTTGCCTGAACCCCACTGGTTTGAGCCAACTCATCAAGAATACCGTTGATGGTCACGGAGTCCAAACAACGTTATTCCAGGTCTAAAGTCAGGTTATGTTTCTGTAATCATGGTAATCCCAAGATAGGTTTCACAGATGTCTGAAGGATGTAAAGAACGATGTCCTTCCTATGATCCCCTATGTTCAGGCGTAGTGGAACCATCTGGGTTTTGAGATGTCCTTGAATATTCCCATAATCTAAGGAGACCAGAATAGGCAAATCCTGGGTAGGAATTCTGAAATGCCAGACAAGACCTTCACTATGAAGTTCCCGCCTGCTCCAGAATCCAAGAAAGCCTTGATACTTTTCTCTCCTTGATCTATCTCAAGCACTACTGCAACTAGGAATTGGGTTTGAGGAGTCCCAGGGGGTAGACCCAGTGCAGCACCCCTAACCAGAACTGGGCTTGAGGATCCCAACTTGTTAGCACATTTAAGTGCGTAGAGTCCTTGTGCACCACAATAGAGGCATAAATTCAAAGTCCAACACATCTGCTTCTCCTGAACTGAGAGAGGGGAGCAGTCTACCTGCATGGATTCCTCAGGATTGGGAGGCGGGCTGTCCCTCAGACTGGAGGTATGTGGACTCGCTGATAACTATGCACCCTCAGCGACAGGCCTTCTCCTGGAACCAGATATCCACCATGTTACAGAGGCCAATGAGGTCATCCAATGCAGCAGGGAGGTCTCGTCCTGCCATCTCATCTTTGATTTGGGGGGAGGGCCAACCCCTGCCAGAAGGCTGCAACAAGACTTGTTGTTCCAACTTAATTCAGAAGTCAAGGTGCGGAATTGTATGGCATAATTGCCCAGGGTCCGTGTCCCCTGCTTCAATCTTAAGGAGCTCAGAAGCTGCTGACGTGAATTTCCCAGGCTCTTCAAAGACCCTCTTGAACTGTTCCAAGAAACCGAGGAGGTCATCAAGCACTGGGTCGTTTCGTTCCCAGAGTGGAAATGCCCATGCCAGGGCTTGACCAGACTGCAAAGAAATAATGTGCACCTCCCGGACCTTGTCACAGGAGAAATCTCTAGCTTGGAGTTCAAAAATTATCCGACACTGGTTGATAAATTCTCTGCAGTCCTTAGGGTTCCCATCATACCTCAGGGGAGCCACGAGACAAATACCTGGCATTGTAGTTGTAGCTGCAAGGGTGGGTCAGGACAGGATGGGCTGGATCTTGTTGTAGCAGCAATGACTGGTAGTGGTCTTGAACTGAATCAGTGAGCTACTGGACCCGAACAGTGAGTTGTTGGAGTAGTTGTAATGCAGGTGATCATGGCCTTTGCAATCTGTCATAAACTCAAGGAAGGTGAGCTCTTGGGCCAGCACCAGGTTCCGGCTAATGGCAGGCGAGTCACTTGGGTCAGGCACGGTACTAGGCAAAGAACTTGGCAAGGCAGGTACTGGAGACAGGCAAGGCAGGCAAGACTGCAGCTGGAGACAAAGAAGGCACAGCTGGAGCTAGAAACAGAGCAGGTTGGAGTCCTTTTCAGATAAGTTCCTACAAGTTACATATTGAAATGAGTAGAACTAAAATTATTGAAATGAAGAATAAAAAAGAAATTAAAAAGAATATTTTAAAGAAGAACAAGAATTGACCAATGATGATTAAAGTGAATCACGGGGCAAAGTACCTTGTGTGAAAAGAGTCACTTCTGAGGTCAAAATATAAGTTATTATAGTTTTGTATGCTATGATGCCTGCTTTACAATTTTGGAGTGTTGGGGTACTGGCCTACAGGGAAAGATGGGGGGTGGTGGTGGTAAGGAAGAGAAGGTCTGATGCCAGGCTACAGCAGGACAATTACAAATTTTTGGTCCTTTTTTCTGTAATTGGTGAGGGTTTGTCTGTGTTCTTCATGTTACCAAGGTGAGAGATTCTGCTGGCATGTGGTTAATATGGGGATCTATATGAGTCTGAATTGTCTGGCTTTTCCAAAGGAACACGTATTGCTGTTGTGTATATTCACTGTTTCCTTTTTAAAGGTATTACTATTGGTATTTGAGAAGCTTCTTCGTGGGATTTAGTGTTACTCCACAAAGGGGGTCTTTTACTAATGAATAGCAGCACATATTTTCTGTTGCAGGGCTCACAGGAATAAAACGAGTCCTGTGATAAACAACACGAGCTAATTGTCAGTAAAAGACCGCCAAAAGTATCTGGCAGTGAAGGGACTCTGTGTTGCTATTACTGAGATGCTACCGGAATTTGAATACATTTTTTCTATGGAAATTTATGTTTTGTTTGCTACAGATTCCACAGTAGGTGGGGAAAAAAATCTTGATGTTGACAGTGTGACAGTTTCCAGCTTATTTTCGAAAGAGAAAAAACGTCCATAGTTCGACCCAAATCTGGAGATAGGCGTCCGTTTCCCGTGGGCGCCCAAATTGGTATAATCAAAACCCGATTTTTGGCGTCCTGAACTGCAGTCCGTCACGGAGACGAACAAAGATCACTGGGGCGTGTTGGAGGCGTGGCGAAGGCAGGACTGGGGCGTGGTTATCGGCCGAGGAGAGATGGGCGTCTTTAGCTGATAATCGAAACAAGAAGGGCGTTTTTGACGAGAATTTGGTATGCTTTATTTGGACCCTTTTTTTTCAGGTCCAAGTCCCAAAAAAGTGCCCCAACTGACCAGATGACCACCGGAGGGAATCGGGGATGACCTCCCCTGACTCCCCCAGTGGTCACTAACCCACTCCCACCAACAAAAACCCACTTTACAAACTTTTTTTGCCAGCCTGTATGCCAGCCTCAAATGCCGTACCCACCTCCATGACAGCAGAATGTATTCTATCTTCTGACAGCCTTTCCCTGGTTCTGATGTGGGTCTCACATGTGAGTCACATCAGCAATGCATTGTGGTGGGTGTAGGGTATTGGGCTCCGTGATTCCACTAGCTTGTGTTAAATGCTCACGATGTTGGTAGTTGGTAGGCTCTGCTCCCATGGTGCTTTTCCCTCTGCTTACTGGGTCAGAGTGTGCCCTGTTTTGTTTCCGGTAGTTCATGAGGTAGTGGCCATTTGTGTAAGACACTTTTAGATCCCTTTCTTGTGTTAGCCACGTTACAGCACTTAGTTCTTACCTTGAATGTTGCTGAAAGAGGGCATTGTACACCATTCTGCCAGCTCGGACCTACTTCTAATCTCAGTACCAGCGAGACTCGTTGCCAGTGGGGCACAACCTCTGATCTGCAGTTAACTGTGAGTAAAGGTGCTTATTCAAATAAAGGACATTTTCAGCGAGATTAGTCTTCAGGTGTGAACTGCTGTGCCAAGGTTATACACCAGCAACAAGTCCTGTCCCTGGAGCACTTTTAGTGGGTACTGCAGTGCACTTCAGGCAGGCAGACCCAGGCCCATCCCCCCCCCCCACCCATAACACTTGTGGTGGTAAATGGGAGGCCTCTAAAACCCACTGTATCCACATGTAGTTGCCCCCTTTACCCTAAGAGCTATGGTAGTGTTGTACATTTGTCCCTCCCACGACCAAATGGCTTGGATTGGGACGTTTCTGAGCTGGGCGTTTTTAGTTTCCATTATCACTTTTTTAAAAAACGCCCATCTCAGAAGGGACCAATCCATGGCATTTGGTCCGTCCAAACCGTATTTTCAAAACGAAAGATGGATGCCCATCTTTTTCGATAATACGGTCTGTCCCGCCTCTTCACATACCCGTTTTCGGACATAGACGCTCATGGAGATGGGCGTTCGCGTTCGATTAGGCCCCTCCACGTGGTTTATGTCAATGCAGTACAGCTGTTGGGCAGACTATTTACTTAGAAATCCATCATCAAGTGCATTCTAAGGCATTATTTAGTAGTATCCCAAGAAACACTACTCATACCTATATACATACCGCCTGATTCAGCACTATTTAACCGATCAGCAACTGCTGTTGACTGCTTAAATAGCATTGGACCGGCTAACTGCAAATATTCAGCGGGAGATAACCGGTTATCTCCACTGAATGTTCACTGTTAGCTCATAGCGGCTAACCGGCTATATCGCGTGATATAACTGCTTAGCGCTGATATTCTGCACTGGGTTTAGCATTTCAATAGGACTGCTATTTATGCAATACTATCTTTAACTTCTAGGAACTTAACTGGTTAACACTGAATATTGGTTTAACTGATTAAGTTCCGGTGGCCAAAAATGACACTGGAAATTCAGTGCTGATCGCTGAGTATGGTATGGTATAGTATGGTATTGAGTTTACGAGTTCAGCACTGGCAGAGGGCTTTAACCATGCTACTCACCACTGGATGAATATCAGCCCCATAGTGACCACCCATATTAGCTCTAGGCCCACCCAAAAAGTCAGTTCTAGCTAGGTCACTGGCTACAGCTTCCCTTTTCTCTTTACTGCAAATACATGTGCTCTGAAACCTATGTACATACTTTTAACTACTGGGTGGAAGACAATTTTCAGCTTCAAAAATTTACCCAAATTGCTTCCCACCTTGTCTGTACTCTTTCAGAGGCTCCAAAGAAAAGCCAATATCGCTTTGATTTGTTTGCACAGCAATGCCATATTTCAGTCATTCAAGATTTATACCCTGGATATACTATCTGAAAAATCTTACTCTTTGGCCTTCAGTCTCACTCCTTGGCTTGGTAAATCTCACTCTATGAGATGGTTCACCTCTGGCATCTCTGTTAACCTGAACAAATTTGAAAAACACTGGCTTACATCCTTAGTTCTATGCAGACAGCTAAATATATACTCCGACATCAGTTTAGGGTGAGGTAATCCTTCTAAAATAATAGCATGACATGTGTTAAAGGCTATAGACTAAAATGCCAAATAAGTACAAAACAGGTGATTTAAAGACATATTTCTGACTGGGGAAAAGAGACAACATGCAGCCCCCCCTCCCCCACAGGAAATTACCTCCCCCATCACACATAGTTTTGAGATAATCTGAGCCAAAAGGGGTAAGGAAGAGACAGACAGTCATTGAGCCAACAAATTACTGAGGAAAGAGGTGAAATCCAGACTGTGTGTGATCGTAGAGGCAGTTTCTGATCTGCGACAGGACATCGCTGGTCTGGGAAACAGCATGGAGGAAATGGAAAATGAGCTGTATGATGTACTCTGTACTGGCAGAATTGCTGAAACACTAGAGTTAGCCAAATTACCCAAACATGGTATGCAGGAAAACTTGGATGAAACATAAAATCTTTTTTTTTGTTTTTATATGTGTATTGAGTAAAATGTTGGGGTAGCTGTGTTAGTCCACCTTTAAAGGTAATATATAGAAATAAAACAAAGCATTAAAAAAGAAAATTAGATGATATCTTTTTTATTGGACCTTTGAAAGCTAATCAATCAAGAAATGTATTAAGGGGCCCTTTTACTCCTCTCTCCATTGCTTGCAGTAATTCCAAACCAGCAAAGAGAACTGTCTGTATTTATAACCTTCCTTCAAACAGCAAACTAAGGAAATTGTCAAATCTATGAACAATGAGAGCCACACTGTGGCCTGTCACCCGCTCTATACTCTCCCTTCACAGCTGCATGACTGACTATGGAAGAACAACAGCTTGAAAGAGAAACCCTACCTAATAACAGGAAGGCAAGCACTCTTTTTCATGGTCTCCGTGTCCAGCCCTGATTGAACATGGAGCCCTTAGATACAATAGATCAGATTCCTGTCACAAGTTTTTTTATGCCTGTTCTGTCTCAGTCTTTACAATACACAATTTGTACCACTGTGCATTAGGGAGAAACTGTGGAATAAAGTCAAGCTTACTAAGCTACTTGGCTCCAGCAATTAACCCTAACTACCACCATTCTACTGCAAGTCCCACAGCATATTCCATTATGGCCAATATTAGATCATGGTTTTTCTACTGCATAATAATATTATGGATAACAAGGTTATAAGCTGCCTCAATCAATGAATGGAACAAAATCCCCTTACTTATCAAAAGACCAAAACAAAGCAGAGATCAACACCCTAACCAATACCAAAAAGATAAGAACAAAAAACAGTCGCAATGGCCACAACACCAAAAAAGATAGAACGCACAGACATTTGCAGACTGTTAAGTACACCAACATCAACATTGATACATATGTACCCATTTCTATAGGTTACATAATGTGAGATCAATGGTTAACAAGTCAATCATAATTAGAGACTAGATTGAAACTGAGCAAATAAGTATACTATTCATAACAGAAACGTGGCTGCAAATGTGAGATGATCCAGTACTGCTTGACTTATGCCCACCGGGATATAAAATAACACACATCAGCAGAACTAAAAAGAAAGGAGGTGGGATCGCCTTAATATAGAAATCCTTCTTTACAGTAGAAACCATAACTGAACATATATCCCCTGCAATTGAAATCATGGCTTGCAGACTCAACATTAACTGATCAATTATGCGTTATACTTTTCTACCGCCCGCCCAGAAGATGGTCCAATGCCCAAGATGACTTCATGAACTTCATATCAAATATTTGTACAAACTTCTCAAATGTCCTTCTACTAGGTGATCAATCTATACCTAGACAAGCAACATGACACCAACACCAGGCTTCTAACAAACTTCCTGAACCAATGGAACTTCAAAACGGCACTAGCCACCTCATCTCATGGAAAAGGTCATCAATTAGACATACTAGCTTACAGGTTCTTAGCCAATAACAACCATATAATAGAGAATCATAACTGGGTCAGACCATAGCAAACTCACCTTCACACTTCAATGGAAAGAGAACGGGAAAAACAGAGAACTGAGGACACCACACACTACCCTAACCAGAGGAAAAGTGGACAACCATAGCTTCTGGGCAACAGTGATTAATAACTAAACAAAAATAATACCCACTAACATTCACTTCATGAGAAATTGGGACACCTAAGTGGAAACACACTAAGTGAAATAACACCACTCAAAATGAAAACAAAGAGGAAATGACAACCACGCTCCTGGTTCAATGAGGAACTATTAGAGATGAAAAAACTGTGCAGGAAACTGGAAAGAAAATGGTCCAAAAACAAATCATATGGAGGAAAGCCCTAAGCAAGTACAAACACATCCTAAAAAGAGCCTAAGCGGAATGCTACAGCACATACATGCGCCCAGAAGAGATAAACACACACAAAATATGCGAACTAATGAAAAACGTTGTGAACACACAAGCTCTGCTAACATCAAATGAAAAACCACCAACAGCAGATGAGTTTGCACAATATTTTGAGGAAAAAATAATAAAAACAAGATTAAACCTAGCTGCAAAACAAACAACACTCATAGATTTCCTACACGAATGTGAAATCGATGAGGACCACATCAAAGCAGACAGAACCTAGTCCTCCTTCAAGATACCAACAACCATCTCAGTAAAAGCACTACTGACAAAATATGCACACGCCAATTGCCTACTAGACAGCTGCCCAAACTACATGATGGAAAACCCACCAAATTGGTTCATCAAACGCTTAACCGAACACATAGAATACATGTTCTCGAAAGACCATTTAACTTCTGACAAGGGCATTATCATATTCACTCTAATCCCTAAAGACGCCCCAGAAAAATCAGTGAACTCACTAATTACAGACCAGTGGCATCAATACCATTGCTGACCAAAACAACGGAGGGACTAGTAGAACAACAATTAATGGAATACTGAACGCACTACTCAGTCCTTCTCAGCTCTCAATCAAGCTTCAGACCATGCTATAGCACTGAAACAGTCATAACCACTCTGATCACAAAATTTAGAAAAATAAGCCAAGGCCAGCTAATATTAATACTACAATTCGATACGTCAAGCGCCTTCGACCTAGCAGATCACACAATACTAAAGACTCTGCTCGACAACATAGGACTGGTTCAACGGTTTTCTAAGAACTAGATCCTACCTTGTCAAGATGTCCAATGTGTTTTCAGCCTCCTGGATCCTTGAATGAGGGTCCCTCAGGGTTCCCCGATATCACCAATATTATTCAATGCCCTGATGGAGGCATCCCAGCCAGTCAAGTTTTCAGGATACCCACAATGAATATTCATGAGAGAAATTTGTATGCATTGCCTCCAATGCATATAAATCTATCTCATGAATGCTCATTTTGGGTATCCTGAAAACCTGACTAGCTAGTTGCTTCCAGGACCAGGTTTGGGAACTACTACGGTTATTGGAAAAGTAATGGAAGCGATGCTAAAGGACAGGATAGTGAATTTCCTGGAAGCCAATAAGTTGCAAGATCCTAAACAACATGGTTTTACCAAAGGTGTACTGTATCTCCAAGGAGAGGTGAGCCCTTGAACACGATGAAGGAAACCCTCACCGGGTTGTCGGCCAAAACCCTGAGTCCTCCCTGTGCCTCCCACCGTTCCCCAGGAGTTGAGCCCCTGAGTTCGGGCGGCCAGCAACAGAGAGAACAAAGTCCAGCACAAAGTCCACAGGGATAGACCAAGCAGCAGGTAACAGCAAACCAGGGCTAGGCAACAGGTCAACGCTAGGCAGCGGTCACTAGTAAGTCCAGGAACAGGCAGTGGTCAGTACCAGGCAGCGGTCAGAAGCAGGTCCAGGTCCAGGAACAGGCAGAGGTCAGAACCAGGAATCCGTCAGAAGTAGATCCAAAGCACTGCTACTAGTCAGCGAACCGAATAGAAGCCGAAGCACTGATAGACTGAGGGCAGAGCCTTAAATAGGAAGGAATTAGGCTCAACCAGGCACAGCTGAAAACAAGATGGCAGCCCCATTGGGAACACCCTGCAACCAAATAAGGGCTTCCTTCCAGCCGCTGCCACCTCCAAGATGGCTGCCCTGGCCTAACAGGCTCTCTCCAAGATGGCCTCCAAACCCTGGAATAAGCCTGAATCCAAGATGGCCACCAGTGCCCATGCTCAGAACAGCCAGGAAATGTGACAAAAGTGAAATCGTGTCAAACGAATCTCATTGAATTCTTTGACTGGGTGACTGGAGAATTGAATCAAGGACGTGCTATGGACGTAATCTACTTAGATTTCAGCAAAGCTTTTGACACGGTTCCCCACAGGAGGCTCTTGAATAAACTGGACAGGCTGAAGATAGGACCTGAAGTGGTGAACTGGATTAGGAACTGGTTGACGGACAGAAACCAGAGGGTGGTGGTGAATGGAATTCGCTCGGAGGAGCGGAAGGTGAGTAGTGAAGTGCCTCAGGGATCAGTGCTGGGACCGATTCTTTTCAATATATTTGTGAGTGACATTGTCGAAGGGTTAGAAGGTAAAGTTTGCCTTTTTGCAGACGATACTAAGATTTGTAGCAGAGTGGACACCGGGGAAGGGAGTGGAAAACATGAAAAAAGATCTGCGGAAAGTAGAAGAATGGTCTAAGGTTTGGCAATTAAAATTCAATGCGAAGAAATACAAAGTGATGCACTTAGGGAGTAGAAATCCACAGGAGAAGTATGTGTTAGGTGGGGAGAGTCTGATAGTTACGGACGGAGAGAGGGATCTTGAGGTGATAGTATCTGAGGATCTGAAGGCGATGAAACAGTGTGACAAGGAAGGCGGTGGCTGTAGCCAGAAGGTTGCTACACTGTATAGAGAGAGGTGTGACCAGCAGAAGAAAGGAGGTGTTGATGCCCCTGTACAAGTCATTGGTGAGGCCCCACCTGGAGTATTGTGTTCAGTTTTGGAGGCCTTATCTTGCTAAGGATGTAAAAAGAATGGAAGCGGTGCAAAGAAAAGCTACGAGAATGGTATGGGATTTGCGTTATAAGACGTATGAGGAGAGACTTGCAGACCTGAACATGTATACCCTGGAGGAAAGGAGAAACAGGGGTGATATGATACAGACGTTCAAATATTTGAAAGGTATTAATCCGCAAACGAAACTTTTCCAGAGATGGGAAGGCAGTAGAACGAGAGGACATGATATGAGAGTGAAGGGGGCAGACTCAAGAAAAATGTCAGGAAGTATTTCTTCACGGAGAGAGTGGTGGATACTTGGAATGCCCTCCCGCGGGAGGTGGTGGAGATTAAAACGGTAACGGAATTCAAGCATGCGTGGGATAAACATAAAGGAATCCTGTGCAGAAGGAATGGATCCTCAGAAGCTTAGCCGAGATTGGGAGGCAGGGCTGGTGTTTGGGTGGTGGGGCTAGTTCTGGGCAAGACGTCTATGGTCTGTGTCCTGAAAATGGGGCTAGTTCTGGGCAAGACTTCCAAAGTCTGTGTCCTGAAAATGGCAGATACAAATCAAGGTAAGGTATACACAAGAAGTAGCACATATGAGTTTATCTTGTTGGGCAGACTCGATGGACCGTGCAGGTCTTTTTCTGCCATCATCTACTATGTTACTATGTTACTGTACTATTCTATAAACCCTGTCTAACTTTAAGCACAGTTTATAGTATAGCATTTTTTCAGCAGCTATTTTTTAGGCACCATATAAAGAATGTAGCCCAAAGTACCTGCATCTCCATCTGCGTTTTGCTCAAACTCCTTTCTTGAATACATCTACTCTCATGTTGCATATAAATATTCTCTTAATTACACCAGGAGTACTTTTACGGGTGAAGTAATTTTATATAAGGTCTCTTATGCACATATTCTGACATATGAAAATTTCTGTATAAAATTACCTCCAAATTTTATAGGTAAGCAGGTTAAGTTAGGACTGCTGTTTTGCAGGCTTAAATTACATAGCTTAGCTTTACGGAGAGCAGCTGAATGTTACTGCTCTACGTAGAGGGTTCTTTTACTACACTGCGCTAAACTTTGCAGTTAACACAGTTTAACATGGAATTTTACTATGTGATAACAGGAAATTGTACATGGTGCTTTCCCACTTTTTTTATTGCAGATTGTGCGCTAATAGGTGGTAAGAGATCCCGCATTAACCCTGCGTTAGCCAGTGAGCATGCGACAGTTATAATGTGCTACCTACATAAGTACATAAGTAATGCCACACTGGGAAAAGACCAAGGGTCCATCGAGCCCAGCATCCTGTCCACGACAGCGGCCAATCCAGGCCAAGGGCACCTGGCGAACTTCCCAAACGTACAAACATTCTATACATGTTATTCCTGGAATTGTGGATTTTTCCCAAGTCCATTTAGTAGTGGTTTATGGACTTGTCCTTTAGGAAACCGTCTAACCCCTTTTTAAACTCTGCTAAGTTAACCGCCTTCACCACGTTCTCCGGCAACGAATTCCAGAGTTTAATTACACGTTGGGTGAAGAAAATATTTCTCCGATTTGTTTTAAATTTACTACAATGTACCTAGAAAATGCTTCCACGCCCATTCTCTGTCCGTGCCATGCCCCCAGACAAATATCTTAAAAATTAAATAGCTCACATTTAGCACATGTAAACAAGGAAAATACCACAAAAATAAAGCGTTCTTTGGTCTGAGTCCACTTAGGGGTCCTTTTACAAAGGTGCGCCAAAAATGGCCTGCACTGGTGTAGACACATGTATTGGACGTGCACAGGTCCATTTTTCAGTGCACTTGCAAAAAAGGCCTTTTTTTTGACTGAAAATGGGCATGCAGCAAAATAAAAATTAGCGTGCATCCATTTTGGGCCTGAGACCTTACTACCAGCCCTTGACCTAGCGGTAAGGTCTCACGTGTTAACTGGGCAGTAATGGTCTACGCGCGTACAATGCCAATTACTGCCCAGAAAATTTCTGGCGCGCTTAGTGGACGCATGTAAAAAATGAAATTACCGCCCGAGTCACGTTAGTCGGGTGGTAGTTCAAAACTGACGCACGCAGGCGCCTACGCAGCTTAGTAAAAGGGCCCCATAGTGTGGATTCTTGCACAAGGACTTACGCCTGTTGAAAACAGGTGTAAATCTTGGTGCACAAGTTGGGTGCGTAACCCCAGTATTCTATAACATTGCGCCAAAATTTTTGCAATGCCCATGACTAGTCCATGCCCCTCCCATGGCCATGGCCCCTTTTGGGTTGCGCACAAGACACTTTGAGCATGCATTGTTATAGAATAGCGTAAAGGTAGATCCGCACATAAATCTGAAATAGGCCAATTAATGCTGATTATGCTTACCATCTCATTAACTAATCACTTTGTGCACAGATCTCTTTGGGCAACCTTTAGAAAATCCAGGGGTAAGTGCCTAATGCATTTTAGTATAAGGGCCGCATAGTTAGGTGGAACATCCTTGCTTTGCCCAGACGCTATCTGGGGTGCTTAGAGGGATTTTCAGTGGCAAGAGAGAACCCACAGATAGGGAACTTTATGTTGACTGGCTGTTAATAAACATGGAAGCCCTTTGAAAACTGAATATGCTACTAAAGCTGGTTACTGTAAGTGAACAGAAATAACACCATATTGTCTACAGAAATTCGAGGGAAAAGACCGGTTTCCTTGCAGAGGCTGTCATAATCGAAGGTGGTCACCCATAGTTCTATATATGTGGAGGTGTGGTAAATGACCTTAGATGAGTTTGAACGCTAAGGAAAGGAGAATTATGAAGAAAACCAAGCGTGGCCAATACTGTACTGCCAGGGGAAGGATGCCTGATATTCAAGGATACTTCTGTTTTAACAGAGAATTATACCTACTACATTCTTTACAGTGAAAACACCAAACAAGTTGACGTGTCAGCTCAGTGCTTTTTTTGATAAAATAAAAGCCTATTATGCTTCAAGTTTATTTAAAAAGAAGCCTCTCTCCCCCCCCCCCCCCCCCCCCCACACACACACACTCACACCTTGTATAAAAGTCATATTTTGTTTTACCAGGGTAAAAGGGTAGAAAATCCATGAGGGAACCCCCCCCCCCCACACACACACACACACACACAATGTAAATATTATTTTACTTGTAGTAACCAGGGTCACCATAGCAACCAGTTATATTTGTAGATCTTGTTGCCCTGCTGAAGCACCACAGAAATCCTGCCTGGCCTTCGTAGGCACACCCTGCCTTCTGCTGACAGCACCATAAAGATTAGAAAAGCCAAACAAACTGAAACAGAATTAAAAGAAAAGAGAAAACATGTGTGTTGGGGGGGGGGGGGGGGGGGTTCCCAAAAGAAATCTGCTAACTATTTGCAGCTGTGTCTCTCTGGCCCGGCCTGTCAGACTGCGACCACTGTCAGGGCCAGAGTGGCAGGAAGGTGGGGTGGGGAGAGCCGCCTTTTAGGGAACAGAAGGGGGAGTCAGCAGAGACTGTGCCAGCAGGATCAGCAGCTGCTACACCCTCATGTGAGCACAGGCAGCACCATGGCAGTGTATAACACCCTCTGCTGGTCCAAGTGTGAAGCTGATTGACATGGTGGGCACTTAAAAATAAAACAATTTTCTATATGTGATGGTGTGGTGCAACCTCCTGAAACTCATCATCCCCTATACAAATAAATACATAAATTAACACAAGAAAAAAAAGAAAATTAAAAAAGAAACTTCCCCACTGTTGTGGTTTAAAAGCAAAAGCTGTCTATGCCAGTCAAAGATGGAGCTACAATTTTACGTTTGGGGGCTGGGGTAAGGGAATTCCTTAGTCAGCAAACTGAGACACTGGAACAAAGCAACTACTGTCCTTTAAGTGGGTCTCCTGGGGATGCAACCCATGATATAGCCTGTGATGTAGCTTGAACCAAATTTCTAGCTGGACCGATGACAAGCATTGGTGGTCACTATAGGCATTTCAGTCCCTTCCCGCCTCACCGCCCCGTCACTGCCCCTGCCCCACCAATTAAAATCTATAATGCCTTAGCTGACAGGGATTCCCAAGCCCCAGCAGCTGTAGAAATCTGGAGCCTGCCCAATCACCTAAAGAGCAGCTCTCAGTGGCTCAAATTTCCGTGTCTGATGCTGGCACTGTAAGCACGCTCTATTCTCATGCAAGAACTGAGCGTGCGGTGCCAGGGTGGGTCAGTGGAGCACTGTAAGCCACTGTCAGCCAGGCTTAGCACAGGGATTCCTGACAGCTTCATAATTGGTGCTTCTGGCTGCTGGGTGGAACTGAGGCAAAAGAGGATTGTCCCAGGCCAGCCCAGGCCCACCCGTGGCTATGCCCCTATAGGGGAGGCTAAACTGTTTCAAACAAGTTTAGGACATGTTATTGCCACCAATTGACAGCTGAAAAGTTCCCAGCAGTGTGTCATTTTCATGGAGTAGGCAAGCGCCCTATTGTCTGCAACTCTTTTTTCTCACCTCAGTTCTTTCCCCAAACAAACAAACAAACCCCAACTGAAAGAAAAGCACAGAAAATAGCTCTGGCCTTCTCCAAGCAGGGCGGGTCTTAGCAATTGCGGGGCCCTGTGCAGACCAGTTCAGTGGGGCCCACGCTGTACCACACACCCCCCACCCACACCCGCCACCATAAGCCATAATTTATCAGAGTTTAAAAGGAAGTTTAGAGCTCTCAGAACCCCAGCTCACCCCATACCTTGATGTGCATCCACCATGTTTCACTAGAGAGCATCCTATCAGCTCATAAAGGAGGGAATGCACATCCTCCTGGAGGGAATAAACTCATCCTCCTTATAGTATAAGTGGAGGGGAACACCCGCGCCTCCTGGAGGGAATCACACATCCTCCCAACACACTGGAGGGAATAATCCCAAGGAAGGAACTTCAGGAAATTAGAACAGAACCTGAAAAACAGATTCACAGCATACAGACAATCATACAGGGAGGGCTCATGGCTTCATCTACTATGACTAAAGGAAAGAAAATTACCAAGGTATCCTGTCAGCTGCCGAGGCCAGAGCCTCATAGGCGTAGTTTGACTGTTTCATTTGGGGGGGGAGGGGGCAAAGGATGGGGCGGGGCATATTAGCATTAGCATATTCATTTGCATACACATATATCTCATACATATTCATTATGGTTATTCCCAAAAAAGCCAACTCCTCCACAAAAGCTCACAATATCCTTTCCCAATCCTATTTTTACCCAAAGACCTTGCACAACAGCTTCTCCATTTTCTGCCTCCCTTGCTGCCCTGGATGGTGAAAGGATAGGACTCGGAGTTCAACCTACTCAGTTTTAAGTTAGCAATGTAAGACAGCAGGGCCTTCTATGCATAAAGAAATCATCCCCTTCCAGCTAGTTTACCCCTGTACTAGGGCTTCCTGAACAATCTGAGGGTAAGCCCTTTTTGCCTGCCTTGTGAGTGGGAAAAGGTGCTTCTTGAGGTTTTCCTCCTACACATGGGTTGTTTATGCTTACAATATTATTGGTTTCCAATTGTCTATGGATATAGGGTGCACCTTTATAGGAAACTGTTTTCCAAATCTGTACTATAGTTTACGTTCAATCTGAGGGTAAGGACATGATTCAATTTTTTAAATCGTTCTTCATAAAAATCGCAGCACTTCCAACTGACTCCATTATTGATTTAGAACGTGCTCACCATATTGCGCTGCGGCCTATTCCTGGGAAACATTACCCGCACCCTATAATTGTTATATTTTTACGTCATGATCATCTGATGTTAATTTTAAATACTATTCGATCTAAATCTCCTGTGCTTTATGGTGGGGCAAAACTCCTGGTTCCCGACTTCTCCAAAACCACTGCTAAAAAGAGGAAAATGTTTTTGTCAATGCGCCCCAAGTTGAAAGCCATAGGAGCTCAGTATGGTCTTCTATATCCTGCAACCATGCGTGTAACTTTTCAAAATACTTCACTGCAAACTGATATTTTGAAGTTGAATATATTTACAAATGTTTACAATTCTTCTCTCTTTCACATTTTTTTCTTCCAAGAAGATGTATTCACATTGCTGCTATGTGATTCTTTTACCATCATAATATTGAGTGCTGTCTTAAGCTCTCACTTGGTGTCTATACTGGACTCATGTGCCCCATAATGGATTATCTTATCTCCATTCTCTCTTCTCTTCATTGGAACATGGTTTTTTTTTCCAAAGCGTTTTTGCTTATTAAAATCTTTCATTTTATTATATTTGTCACCTTTTTTCTCCTTTTTTGAGGATTCTAAACTTGCTAATTATCTTCAATTCTCTTCTCATGCATATGCTATTTGGTTTGGCATGATATGGCTGGTTACATATTTCAAAAACTTCTGTGATGAATCTGCGAATACCAGTGCCGTAGCAAGGGCGGCTGATACCCGGGGCGGGTCGCCGCTGCGCATCCCCCCCCCCCCCCGGGTGCCGCACGGCGCCCCCCCTCGGAGCGCACCTTCCCCCCCCCCCCCCCCCCGGAGCACATTCTTACTTTAGGGGCGGGCGAGAGGGCCGATCCGCCCCTGAATGCAATTCACTGGGAGCTGCATCGGCTCCGCTGGTTCCTTGCTCTCTCTGCCCCGGAACAGGAAGTAACCTGTTCCAGGGCAGAGGGAGCAGGGAACCAGCGGATCCGACACCCCCCCCCCCCCCAGCACGTGCACCTGGGGCGGACCGTCCCACAGCCCCCCCCCCCCCCACCTTCCTACGCCTCTGGTGAATACTCTCCCTTAACATAAAGGGAATCTCTAATCCCAGTAAAAGGAAGAAACTTCTATTATATCTGAGGGAAAAAAAATGCAGATATTTGTTTTTTACAAGAAACTCATCTGGATGCACAAGAAAGCTCTAAACCTTTGGGTAAATGGTTTAATCAATGCTTTGTTAGCCCTGCAAAAGGTCGCAAAAATGGTGTTATTACTCTCTTTAAAAAATCTCTGCCCTTCCAGTTAATCTCTCATGTCAATGACAATGAAGGCAGATGGTCTCGGCTAGAAGGAATCCTCGAAGACAATCCCATAATGTTAATTAATGTCTATGCTTCAAACACTGATGATCCAAATTTCTTTCATAAAATCAACACATCCGGTCTGAATGCTCTCACCTGTCATACTATAATTGGAGGCAATTTCAATTTTTCAATACATCCTTATCTGGATAGATCTTCAAATTGCAGACCTGCTAAACTCAAAGTCAAAAATGCACTAAACAATCTTATACAATCCAACAGCTGGTCTGATCTATGGAGATTACTTCATCCAACATCTAGAGACTATGCCTTCTTCTCTGCCCCTCATCATACATATTCAAGAATAGATTATTTTTGGGCACCAAAGACTTGATTCCTATGCTGTCCACTGCAAAGATTAATGAAATATCGATTTCTGACCATGCAGCAATATCGTGTGACTTTAATTGGTCTCCTAATAAAATCAAATCTTCTCCTTGGAGACTTAATACAACTCTGCTATCGGATACTCTATTTCTCCAACATATCTCTCAAAAATCTATCGGCTTTTTTGACAATAACAAGGACTCTGTACCTTCTTTTATACCAGTTTGGGAAGCATTTAAAACCTGGCTGAGATGTGAGTGGCCTAGTGGTTAGGGTGGTGGACTTTGGTCCTGGGGAACTGAGTTCGATTCCTGCCACAGGCAGCTCCTTGTGACTCTGGGCAAGTCACTTAACCCTCCATTGCCTACCGCATTGAGCCTGCCATGAGTGGGAAAGTGCGGGGTACAAATGTAACTAAATAATTAGTTATACATCTCATCTTCATAAAGCTAATAATGCTAAAATTTCTAATCTTGAAAAGGAAATTCATCAACTTGAAATAACTTTATATACATCCTCGCCTAAATCTACCCTTCAAAAACTCAGGTCGCTTAAAATGCAATATAACTCTCTATTGTCAAACATCTCTAATGTAATTAGTTTTAAGCAAAATGCTGTATATTATTCAGAAGCTAATAAAGCTGGTAAATTGCTTGCATCTTAAAGGCAAGAGAACAAAACAGCGTATAACTGTCATTCAGAGGGGCATAATCGAATGTCGCCGGCGATCTATTTTGGCGGCGGCGCTACAGCTGGCTAGAACCGTATTATCAAAAAAGATGGCCGGCCATCTTTTTTTTGATAATATGGTTTAACCCGGCCAAATGCCAGAGTTCGCCGGGTTTGAGATGGCCGGTTTTGTTTTTTAGCGATAATGGAAAAAAATGCCGGCGATCTCAAACCCGGCGACATCCAAGGCATTTGGTCATGGGAGAAGCCAGCATTTGTAGTGCACTGGTCCCCCTCACGTGCCAGGACACCAACTGGGCACCCTAGGGGTCAGTGTGATGGACTTCAGAAAAAGCTCCCACATGCATAGCTCCCTTACTTTGGGTGCTGAGCCCCCCAACCCCCCCCAAAAAAACCACTACCTACAAATGTAGAACACTACCGTAGCTCTTAGGGAAAGGGAAAGGGAAATGGGACTTGATATACCGCCTTTCTGAGGTTTTTGCAACTACATTCAAAGCGGTTTACATATATTCAGGTACTTATTTTGTACCAGGGGCAATGGAGGGTTAAGTGACTTGCCCAGAGTCACAAGGACAAGTGTTACAGGTAGGGGGGATGGGCCTGGGTCCGCCTGCCTTAAGTGCACTGCGGTACCCACTAAGAGTGCTCCAGGGACCTGCATACACGCAGACCTCTAGGACTTGTTGCTGCTGTATAACCTTGGCACACCAGTTGACACCTGAAGACTAATCTCTTTGAAAAAGTCCTTTATTTGAATAAGCACGTTTACTCACTGGCAAAGAGTCTCCCTGGTACTGAGATGAGCAGTCGGTCAGAGCTGGCAGAATGGTGTACAATGCCCTCTTTCAGCAACATTCAAGGTAATAACTAAGTTCTCTAACGTGGGCAACACATGAAAGGGATCTAAAAGTGGCTTACAAAAATGGCCACTACCTCATGGACTAACAGAAACAAAACTGGTCACAGTTAGCAGGGGGAAAAGCACCATGAGAGTAGAGCCCACTACCCTACACCCACCACAATGCATTGCTGATGTGACTGCAGTGCACCTAACAGAAAAGGTATCACACTCACCCGAGAGCCACATCACAACCAGGGAACGGCTGTCAAAGGATAGAACACATTCTGCTGTCATGGAGGTGGGTACGGCATTTGAGGCTGGCATAGAGGCTGGCAAAATATGTTTTATTTTTATTTTTTTAGTGTGGGAGGGGGTTGGTGACCACTGGGGGAGTAGGGGGAGGTCATCCCCCATTCCTTCCGGGGCACCTTTTTGAGGCTTGGCCGTGAAAATAAAAGGACCAAGTAATCCCGGCGAAATACTGCTTAATGCCGCTTTTATTTTTCCATTGTCCGCGAAAGCCGGCCATCTGGTAGCCACGCCTATGCCCGCCCATGTCCTGACTTCGCTACACCACCAACACACCCCCTTGAACTTTCGCCGGCGAGGCGACCGGAAAGCGGCGAGTTTGTCAAAAAAGCCGCTTTCGATTATACCGATTTGGCCGCTTTTGAGAGATCGCCGGCCATCTCCCGATTTATGTCGGCAAATGGCCGGCGATCACTTTCGAAAATGAGCTGGTCAGTCATCTAAAGGATTCTCCTTGACCTCCTCAAATTCTTGAAGCTTTTGAATCCTTTTATATGTCACTCTATTCTTCAGAAGCCGCAGCTCAAGACTTTGAAATCTCCAATTTTCTTTCATCATTGCATTTACCTCACCTCTCGGAGCAACATATTAACAAACTTAATCAACCTATTTCTCATAACGAGATTGTCTCTGCAATCAAAAAGCTACCTTTAGTCAAAGCACCGGGTCCAGATGGTCTACCAGCGGAGTTTTACAAGTCCTTCTCATCTTCTATATCAATTCATTTAATGACCTATTTCCAAGCTTTACTTGAATCATCCTCTTCAGGTCATTTTCTGGACGCTAACATTGTAGTATTACCTAAGCCTAATAGAGATTGTACCCTTGTAGAAAACTATAGGCCAATCTCACTTTTAAATACAACTATAAAATTTATGCAAAACTACTGTGCTGTAGAATAGAGAATATTATTAATTCACTCATAAAATAAATAAATAAAACGTGAAAAATGTGAATAAAAACAGATTTTTATCCAAATACTATTTGCTTGAATAAAAACATATCTAGAAATGTGGTTAAAAGAAAAACATGTGATATTGTGTATACAAAGTGCAACAAAGTTTAATTTGTTTTCGATGTATCAGAAAAACATAACAACATATCTAAGTGGTTTATCAAGTCAATTTTAAAATAAAGAGGTAATGCTTAGCAAACAAGGCAAAATAGAACGAGTCTTCAAACAAAAGAAAAAAACACTTAACGGGAAGGACAGTTATAATCTTCTCAGCCAGGGAGGAAATGGAGGAAAGACGTTATCAGGCAGTTGGCTACAGGTTGGCATCAGCTGAGCAAAAAACACTGTTTCAGGTGTAACCCTGGTCTCATCAGTCTGGGCACCAGTTAGCTCTTCGCGGGTCAGGGGCACCCTGAGACCAGGGCCACAAAGAAAAAGGGGACAGACCCTCACGTCATACAAAATAGGGGTCCACAAAAACTAAAATAGAGTTCCCCTCAAGAAAGCCAGACTCTGTAAGCAGTGCAAATACTGGTAAAAGAGAAACAGAAATGTATTTTTTCCTGCACTCTGCAAAATACAAAAATAGAAAAAAATGTACATTTCACAATCTTAATCCTTAAAAAGCATTAAATAAAAACAATGTTTTCTTTTCTACCTTTGTTGTCTGTGCATTTTATTTTTCTAATTGGGCTGGTTCCAGTCTCTTTCCACTTTCCATGTGTCAGTCTTCTAAATTTTTTTCTACGTTGGCTTTTCCATTTCTTCTCTCTCCTCTTGTCTTATTCCTTTTTTCTCTGTGTATCTTTCATTTAATTTTTTTCCTACTTTCCTTTCACCCTTTAGTCCTAGAGTCCTTAGTCTCCATTTCACTTCTCATTTATCTACTGGCTTTTGCCATCTCCCTCTCATTTCCTCTCCAGCACTGCCGTTGCCCCTTCTGTCTCTCCCTTGCCCAGTCTCCTAAACATATCCCTCATATTTCACCTACTTCCTTTGTCACCCTGTCCCATCCTCTTTACTCACCTTCTTAGCCCTCATCTACCCTCCACTGCATCTCATCACCCTATCAGTAGTAACTCCATCCCTGTCTCTCCTTCCTTCCTTTGCCTCCAAGGCCATTCTTCTGTCTGTTACCTTATTCCCCATGCCCAATAGCCTGTCTTTCACCAACTTTTTAATCCCATTTCTACTCTCACTGAACTCTCTTCAGAGACCCATCCCCTTCTCCCATACCCCTTCCCCAGTACCCTATCCCTTTTCAATGCCGCTCATCCTCTCTCCAGTCTTCCAGGTCAACCTTTCCTCACATCATCCCCTTTTTCTTGCCTCTCTTCTTATATCCCTCATTTCACATCCTCACTCATTCTCCCAACCCATTAATACACACTCCACTCATATCTAAAACTGTCAAGTATTCACTATCCTCTCAAATTCTCACTCCATGTCTCTGATCCATAATTCCCTGTTCTGTTTCTCTTCCTCTCCCCTTCACCCACACCTCCTAGCTCCATCCATCTTCCACTTTGTTCCCCTCCCCTCTACCCATACCCCCCAGTCCCATCCATCTCCTGCTCCTTCCCCCCCATATCCCCTAGCCTCATCCATCTCCTGCTTCTTCACCCCATACCCCCTAACCCCATCTTCTACTCTGTTCCCTCCCCTCTCCCACACCCCCCTAGCCCCACCTTCTGCTGTTCCCCTCCCCTCTGCCCATACTATCTAGCCCCATGCATCCCCTGCTCCTTCCCTCCATCCCCACCCTTCCCTGTCTCATCCATCTTCTGCTCCTTCCCTCTGCCCCACTCCTTCCAGTCTCATCCATCTTCTGCTCCTTCCCTCCACAACAGTCCCATTAATCTTCTGCTTTCCACTATCTACTATTTGACTTTTTTCTTTCTACATGTTTTGTAGGGGCAGAAGTGAGACGGTAGGGATGAGGACACAGGGGGCAGATACTGAACATGGGAATAGGGCCAGAGACACAGAGGGAAGGTGCTGGACAGGACAGATAGGGGCACAGAGGTAATGATGGTTCATTACCTCTGTGACCCTCTAGGAATAGCCTTAAGACCTTAGGGTGGCATTCTGCTTGCTTGGGTGAGTCTTCACTCTGAGAATTTCTCCTTTTCACACAAAAAATTTTATTTATTTGATTTTATATGAAGCTTTCTACCCATTACCTCTTAGATATTCAAAAAACCCTGGTTCATATAACTGATTGGTTTTCCACAGGGTTCATGTTTGCCATCATTGTAGTTCAGCTTGTTTATGTCACTAATTTGAAAGGTTTTGACTGGATTAGGCGTTAGCTATCGGTTGCATGCTGATGATATACAGTTTTACTTTCCTGTTCCTGCAGCAGTGGATGAGGGGGTTTGTTTGATAGAGTCTTATTTTCAGTCTGCGCAAACGTGGCTGCGGGTGAATGGTTGAACATTGAATGTAGCCCAAACTCAGATTTTGTGGATAGCAAGGTCAGGAGAGGCTTGTCCTTTCCCTGACTAATCTAGTTTCCATTTTTGTACCTGTCTCTGCTTCTATTCGTAGTTTGGGAGTGATTTTGGATACTACATTGCCAATTAAACCATATGTTGCTTCAGTTGTTAAGCTAGTGTTTTTCAAGTTAAGGTTAGCTGTTACATTAAAAGCTTTTCTGTCTTATCAGAATTTTCGTTTCGTGTTGCATAGTTATGTGCTGCCGCATTTTGATTATTTCAATGCCTTGCTGTGTGGTTTACCACATAGAAAGCTACAGGCATTGCACATGGAACAAATCTCTGCAGCACAGCTAATTACACAGTCCAGTAAATTGGAGCATATCACTCCACGTTTACTGAAACTACATTGGTTGCCAGTAGTTTGGTGGGTTGAGTTTAAGCTGCTGGTGTTGGTTTTTAGAGCTTTACATGATGATGTTGCATTGGCCTTGACTCAGAGGTTGCGGGAGTGCTGTCCTGTTCGGTCTCAAGATCAAGTGTTGTTGCAAGTTTCTTCCCTTCATGATGTTCATTTGCAAACGATTCATTCTGGTATTTCCTCTGTTGTTGGCCTTTGTTTAGGAAGCAGTTGAAGACTTTGTTGTTTGGTAAGGCCTTTTCTGGGTAGCAGGGAGTTTAGACTGTTTCGATTGTTTTGCGCTGGTTAAATGCATTTACAGCAATGATTGCATTTTTTTCATTTGTATTTTATATTTTAATTTTAATTTTTTTACATAGTTGTAATGTTTATTTGTTTTAATGATGTTTGTGATCATGATTATGTTTGTTTTATTGTGACCCACTCAGATGTTACGGTGTGCGGGCTATAAATTTTGTTAAATAAATAAATAAAATAAATATTCTAACTCTCCCATCTTATTTCTTAGGCTTCTGGCATTTGCATATAGACATTTCAAACTATATGTTTGTTGTTACTGTTTACATCTTGCTCAGCAGTTAAGGCACCTGGTCTACTACGGTCTCTATTGCAAACTCGCTATCAGGGTACCCTATCTTCCCTGTTTTGGTGATGTCTTTTAAAGATACCTTGTTCCGACCATGCGTTTTTGAAGGACTATCGGCCTTCCCCCAGTTTCTAGTTTAAAAACTCCTCTATCTCCTTTTAAAATGCTAATGCCAGCAGCCTGGTCCCAGCCTGGTTAAGGTGGAGCCCATCATTCCGGAATAGACTCCCCCTTCCCCAGAATGTTGCCCAGTTCCTAATAAATCTAAAACCCTCCTCCCTGCACCATCACCTCATTCACACTTTGAAATTCTAGTGCTCTGCCTGTCTTTTGGGCCCTGCGTGTGGAACGGGGAGCACTTGTTTATAATATGAAGGGCAGATAAAAGTTTCCTTTCTCCAGACAAAATAAATGAAAGAAGTTCGAAGTAAAACTGAGGTCTGGTGCCTCAACACAGACTGAGCACAAGTCTGTACAAGTTTCAGTTGTAAATAAACAAAAAGTGTATTATTTAATCTAAGTTGCAGGAGCCTGATGTGAAGACAGCCCAGCCCAGCTCAGCTTTAATTCATTAAGGAAAGTAGAGGAGTGTGGTAGCCGTGTTACTCCACTCTTAAGGTTATCAATAGAAATCAAACAAAATAAAACATGGAAAAGAAAATAAGATGATACCTTTTTTATTGGACATAACTTAATACATTTCTTGATTAGCTTTCGAAGGTCGCCCTTCTTCCTCAGATCGGAAATAAGCAAATGTGCTAGCTGACAGTGTATATAAGTGAAAACATTCTAGCATTACTATGACAGTCTGACAGGGTGGGAGGATGGGGATGGGTCGGAGGTATGCATGGGGACATCATAGCATATCATTGATATTCTAACAGGATGGGTGTGGATAGGTGAGGGGAGGGTGTATTGATATTCTAACAGGATGGGTGTGGATAGGTGAGGGGAGGGTATCATCTTATTTTCTTTTCCATGTTTTATTTTGTTTGATTTCTATTGATTCATTAAGGAATAAACCAAGAGATAAGCTAGTGGTTATCATAGAGAGGGAAAGGGGTAAAGAGGGTCGACGAAACACTTTAGAGTGGGAGGCTAATGTAGGCAACAGCCTCTGGGAACCCCCTCTCTCCAAAACCCAAGGCTCTTTGATAATGTGAATTTTGTTTCCGTGCCTCATGGGTCATGTAAGGTTATTCACCCCTACTATAGAAAAGCAATTATGGACTGATGCCCCGAAAAAAAGCTCTTTCTTTCCCCACCCCATCCCAAGATTTCTGTGGCCGCAAGCTCCACACTGAGGTTTTCTTCCATTGCTGCCACCCTGAGGCCAAGTTGAGGGCCTGGACCTGTTGGTTCCAGCGAAGAAGGGTAGAAGGTTGAAGAGAGAGGAGAAGTGTATTTATTTGCTCTTATTTATATTTAACTTACCATTAAATTCAAGATAGCTCAAAAAATAAGAAATAACACCTTCAGATAAAAAAAAGTGCAGACATTAAAAGCCAATGGTTTTGAAAAGCATTATAAAATAAGAAAGACTTAAATGGCTGCCATAAAAAGAAAAGCTTTGGTTTGCTTCTGAAATCTTGAAATATCAGTTTCCAGGTGAAGCACAACTGGCATCGTATTACAAAAGGCTGGCTTAGCCACAAATAGACTATCAGTGTTTCCCAAACTGCACCGTGGCACCCTGGTGCTCCGCAGCGACCTCTATGGGGTGTCGCGGCAAATCCCGACCTCCCTCCTGCCCGAACCGCTACTGCATACAGCAGCGGCAGAAAAACAACAAAAAAAGCAAACGCAGGACTGCAGCAGCCTTCAGGCATGTGCTGTCAGTTCTGCCGGTCCTCTACCCCCGGAACTTGAAGTTAACGTCAGCGGGGGCAGAGGACCAGCAGAGCCCACAGCACATGCCTGAAGGCTGCTGCGGCCCCACACTTTTTTTTTTGTCACGGCCAATGGGGACAGGAAGTAGAGGGTGTTCGGGATTCAGAGGCAACTGCTAAGGAGGTTGGATGAAAACAGGAGATGGGATGAAGTCAAAAAATGGAAGCCGATAAGTCAGTCTCTGTTTCCATTCCCATTCAAAAAAAAGAAATCAAACCTATGAGCTGCTGCATCCGAGTTGTCATTCTTTATTGTTGGTAGCATTTTTTATTTAATCTCTCTTATATTTTTAAACATGCTGGCTTGTGCAGCATACAGATGTACAAAGAGGAAGTATAATAATGGAATAACTTTTCATAGGTAGAATAGTAATTTGTTATAAATCGTAATCAGTGTGTTATTTGGAGGGGCTGGTTATAGGGACACCCTCGCAGTGATATACTTGTGCAGATCAAAAGATGGAGACCTGTGTGCCTGGAGGGAGGCACAGATCTGTGTGGCCAGGGGGGGGCGGAGGTTGGGGGTGCCGTGAAAAGTTGCTTGGACACGAAGGGTGCCATGAACTGAAAATGTTTGGGAACCACTGGATTATACCAATGTGTTATGTGTCTGGGGGAGGGGGAGGGGGTGTGGTGTGGAGTCTGTAAGTCTGTATAGCAGCAAAGAACACCACTTGGTAAACTTAGGTGATTCCGTGAGTCCCTTGTAGAGCAAAATAAGGGTCACCATTCACTGGGAAGCCAGTGAAGCGAGAAGTAAAAAGAGTGTAATGTGCTCTTGGTAACCACAGCCAATGAGAATGTAAACAAGGACATTCTGTACCAATTGTAAAATAGCCACAGTAATCCATGGAGCCAAGACCAGTGAATGCTGGAGCAAGAAAAGAAACTGGCACAAAACCCTGACCAACGCTAACCACGGAAAACCAAGCTAACCTTTTAGTCCTCCTTGTACCATGCACTAAATCCCCAGCATTAGACATGGGTCTTTGGTGCGCTTCTTTGCATCTGGATTTAATAGCTGCTACTACCTCCATTACTATTGGATTCACAGGAACAATGGATGAACTGATTTCTGCGTAATTCTTTTCACACACTTTTCTTGTGTGCTAAATCTTCTATGGATAGGGTTGGCCATAACAGCACAGAAAACTATGGGGGTAATATACAGTCACGAGCTGAACTAACCCTGGATATTTAATGCCGGGGCATGCATTCAATATCTGGGTATGTGCGCTGACCTGGATATTAACTGGGCACCAGCCAATATTCACACTGGTGCCCAGTTAACTTGATACATAAATTTAAGATTGCCTTTTTGTTGTCCTAAATTTATTTATATAGATTTTGCTCACACTTTTTTCAGCGGTAGTTTAAGGCGAGTTACATTCAGGTACGCTGGGTATTTTCCTGTCCCTGGAGGGCTCACAATCTAAGTTTGTACTTGAGGCAATGAAGGATTAAGTGATCCTTTTACTAAGCCATGTAAGTGTCAATGCACGCCAAAATGGAGTTACCGCCCGACTACCGCGTGGCTTTTGCGGTAATTTCATTTTTGGCGTGCGTCCGATACGCATGTCTGAAAAATATTTTTTATTTTCGGGCACGCGTAATGGACGCACGCAGAGTGGCATTTGGCACACATAGCTCATTACTGCCCAGTTACCATGTGAGTCTTTACCGCAAGGTCCATGGCTGGCGGTAAGGTCTCAGACTCAAAATGGACACGCGGCAATTTTCATTTTGCCGCACGTCCATTTTCGGCAAAAATTTTAAAAAGGCCTGTTTTACAGGCACGCTAAAAAACGGATCAGCAAACGCCAAAAACCCATGCCTACACTACCGCAAGCCATTTTTCAGTGCGCCTTTGTAAAAGGACTCCTCAGTAACTTGCCCAAGATCACAAGGAGCAGCAATGGGATTTGAACTGACCACCTCTGGATGCCAAAAGTGTTCCATAACCACTAGGCCACTCCCCCACTCCACTAACCACTAGGCCACTCCTTCACTCATATGCTCACTTAGATGATTAGCGGACCGAATATCACAGCTAAGTTGTGGTTCTGACCAAACTCTGCCCCCAGACTGCCTCTAAGGTAACCAGTTAGGGAATGGCCAGTTATCAGAAATATTCAGCGCACTACCTGGTTAAGTACTACTGAAAATCGACAGCTAGCAAGATCAGAAGCCCTGTTAAACCCCTTTGAATATTGGGTCCTATGTACAGAACCCACCTTAAGCTGTGTGGCAAGCTTCCTGTGCTTTATTGCAGCATATCTGGATTTTAAAAAAAGGTTTGGATAAGCTCCTGGAGGAAAAGTCCATAGTTGTTATTGAGATTGACACGGGGAAGCCAGTGCTTGCCCCGGGACTGGTAGCATGGAATGTTACCAGTTGGGTTTTTGACTTGTACTTGTGACCTGGATTGGCTACTGTTGGAAAACAGGATACTGGGCTAGATGGACCACTGGTCTGATCCAGTATGTTCTTATGTGTGAGTGCCAGTCTCTCTGTTTCTGTCTTACTCCTATTATCTCTGCTATACACGCCAATGATCCCAGGGTAGGCTGCTGCCAAAGAAATTGAAAAATATTCATTTCTATCTAAACGTGCATCTTTTCTCCTATTTTAGTGGATTTTCATAGCTCCTGGCCAACCTTATTAAATAGAAGTTGAAGGAAATTTGTAAACCATGCTACTGCACTGTGAATCATTTACTCTGGTGATCTGAATGCATCTTGCCTAATCTATGCAGTGATAAGGCTCTTGAACGCTGAGAGAGGTTGCATTTATTTACCTAAGGCAGTGTGGTTGCTAGAAATGTCCAAGAAAGTGATTAGACATTTTAAAACAAAGGGCCTGTTTGCTAAGCTGTGTTAGGTGCTTAGTGTGGGTTTTTAGGCATGTTAAGTGCTTAATGAAAGTTTAAAAAATGAACTGGCATGTTGGTATAGAGTTAATGCATGTTAAATCCTATGTTAAACACCTAATGCAGGATTTTATGCTAATGTGCAGTAGGGGACAGGGAATGCGCATGACAGTTATTGTGGGTGGATCTAAATGTGTATTCATTAACTGCTAATGCAGCAAATAATGTGGAACAGTTAGCTCCACTTTTAAAAGATGTAGTTAACTGCTTTTGGTGTTATCAGCCATGTCATTAAAGCATGTACCATACAGCCACAAGCTTTCACATCAGGGCTTGTTCTCCCCATATGTCAAAAAAATGCAGAATGTCCTTCAAGTATGATTGGATTTGGCACGTATGTTTTCAAAAAATGATCCATGAATCAGGATAAACTGAATCACCAAAGGAGACAATTGGGTGTCCCGGGGAGGGGGGGTGTTCTGTAATGATTTATAGACTTTTGGCACTATGTTAAATACAGAAATCTTAGGATGTTGTGGAGTTATAAAACCTCTACAAAATGCTTACTCAACAACTTGAAAGATTTCTTGTTGTAAATCAATGGTAGGATCTCCAGGTAACAAATGGTAATATTTAGTATCATGCAGTTATCTAAAAACTTCTCTTGCCTTCGTTTCTTCTGGGGGGGGAGTGGGGAGAATTCTTGAAACAAAATCTCAAGTCCCTTTCAGATTTTTCAACAGACTTTTGAATGTTTGCTGTATGCGCTAAATTAATACAATGTAGTTTGTTCTATTGACTTGACCACACATTGGACGGAGTAACAGGAGCCATCGGGAGTGAGAAGACACCAAAACTGCTGTCGCAAAAGCATTACTACTACTACTACTACTAACATTTCTAAAGCGCTACTAGGGTTACGCAGCGCTGTACAATTTAAACATAGAAGGACAGTCCCTGCTCAAAGAGCTTACAATCTAAAGGACAAATCTAATCTAACTTGATTAGTCGTAAAATCCCAACAAAGGTCCTATACGACTTACAAAAAGAAAACCTAAACAGTAATGGGGAAAAAGATTGCAATGTACAATTTGAAATATATTAATTAACACAATTAAAAATATATGTATATATGTAATTTAAAATACATATTGATGTAAATCAAATAAAAATGTTTTCAATCACTTTCAAAAAAGTGAATAATTTGGAACCATCCTGATAGCATTAGATATGGTATTGCAAATATAGGGAACCTTGTTCAAGTGATAGTAAAAGGAATGTGGGTTTGCCATGCGCCAAGGTTCTTTTTTTACTGTTTCTGGTAAAATACTTTTTTTTTAAAGGAAGGAAATGGCTGTGCAGTAAGTTAAACACTTGCCATGCAGCCAGTTCCTGGGGTAGCCCTTACCACCTTCTATTTAATGAATTAAACCTATAAAAGTGTTAAATGTGTAGGTCTTTTTACCACCTCTCCAAATCTTCATATACCAGTTACCCACGATTTGCAGAGATAAAAGATCAAGGCCGCGTCTATGAGAAAGGTAATTTTATCCGCTTACCAAGTATTGATACAATTAATATTTTTCTCATGGGAGAATAGAACTACTGCATAAATATGCTGGCTGTATCTTTTGCTCCAACATACTGGACTGAAACAGCTATTTTTATACACTTTGTATTTAACAATGATTTACAACTCTTCAACAAGTTATCTTACCCAGGATCATCCAGTCTTCTTTCAAAGCCATCTGGTTTCTCTCACCTGCTAAACCACATTCCCATGTTTGTTTATGCTTCCTCCTTTCCCAGGCCTGTTTGCCGGTAAGGATATCATATCAGATCATAAGTTTCATTGCTTCACGATTTATGGCCTTTGCCCTTTGACTCTACTCCAGGGTGCATAACTATGTTTATTATCTACATTAGGAGGCGGTAAGGACTCCCCCGGTAGCCTGGCAATAACCAGGCAGTAACCAGGTCAGCTATGGAGGCAAGGCCATATAATCCCATTTACAGCCCTGCAATGTGCCTATCAGATACAGAACCGTTCAATCTATTCATATCTCCAGCTAAGAGAAGTGATACGTGATCTGCAGAAAACTTTAACAGCTTTTGAAGAACTCCTCAAAGAGTGTGTGTGTGTGTGTGGGGGGGGGGGGGGGGATAAGGGTGATGTAAAAATTCTATATATAATATTCACTCCCACACTTTCTGAGAAACTGAAATTTGCATTGGATAGGGAGCAGAATATGAATTGAGTTTTAACAGTACAGCAGTGGACACAGATTTATGATTTTTACTGCTGTAACTGCATATTTCTCATGTTTGACCCATTCTTACTGTACACCGCCTTGAGTGAATTCTTTCAAAAAGGCGGTAAATAAATCCTAATAAATAAATAAATAAATAATGATGGCACACACAAGATACCTATTTGTACTTTTTGGGGGTAAAATGGATGTACAATTTTATCCCATTGGTAGTACACAACCAGAGTGTGTGGGACTGCTGCAGGAGAGGTTGTGGACTCAAAGGAACAGTTTTCCACATTTGGCGGGAAAGTCCTCAGGTTCAAGCATTTTGGGAGTTAACTTGTGTGGAACTTAGTCACTACTACTACTACTACTTAACATTTCTAGAGCGCTACTAGGGTTACGCAGCGCTGTACAGTTTAACAATGAAGGACAGTCCCTGCTCAAAGGAGCTTACAATCTAAAGGACGAAATGTCAAGTTAGGGCAGTCTAGATTTCCTGAATAGAGGTATGGTGGTTAGGTGCTGAAGGTAACATTGAAGAGATGGGCTTTGAGTAAGGATTTGAAGATGGGCAGGGAGGGGGCCTGGCGAATGGTCACAGGGAGTTTATTCCAAGCATGGGTTGAGGCGAGGCAGAAAGGGCGGAGCCTGGAGTTGGCGATGGTGGAGAAGGGTACTGAAAGGAGGGATTGTGTGGAACTTAGTTCCATATTTAAACAAACAAACAAAAAATAGAGAGAGCTGCCCTAGTTTGTTTGTTAAATCAGCCTATTCCAGAGTTGACTATGAAAGAAAATTGTTTATTCTGATTTTACTGCATGGCAGCAAGATTAGCACCTGCATGAGCTTGGAACAACCTCGAGTACCGCAACGGAGAGAACTTCACACAGAAATATGGCATATCTGGAGCATGTCCAAGCTTACAGTGCTGAAACATAAATCCTTGACTAAATTTTGAAAAAAAAAAAATTGGAAACCTTTTCAATTGGTATGAGATGGGCTAGTGATTTTTGTTTAGAGGGAGGGATTTGAGGGAGGAGGAGAGTACAGTAGTGTAGTGGTTTGTAAACACTTCCTTGTAAAAACAGTTTAGTATTTTCAGTTTTGTTTGAAATTCTTGGTTGGTGAGACATAGAAAATAACAATGTCTTACGAAATGTTATATTTATTTATCTATTTATTAAGATTTATTTACCGCCTTTTTGAAGGAATTCACTCAAGGCAGTGTACAGTAAGAATAGATCAAACATGAGCAATAGGCAATTACAGCAGTAAAAATATTCAAATAACAATACAAAGTATGGCGTGGAAGGGCATAATCAAACGGGGTGCCCAAGTTCTCCTGAGAGCGTCCTCGCAGGATGTCCTCGTGAAGGGGCGGGGAAACCCGTACTATCAAAACAAGATGGGTGTCCATCTTTCGTTTCGATAATACGGTCGGGGACGCCCAAATCTCCACATTTAGGTTGTCCTTAGAGATGGTCATCCCCGGTTTTTAGCGATAATGTAAACCGAGGACGCCCATCTCAGAAACGACCAAATCCAAGCCTGGGTCTGCCTGCCTGAAGTGCACTGCACCCACTAAAACTGCTCCAGGGACCTACATACTGCTGTCAGGGAGCTAAGTATGACATTTGAGGCTGACATATAGGCTGGCAAAAAATATTTTTAAAACATTTTGAGGGGGTTAGTGACCACTGGGGGAGTAAGGGGAGGTGATCCCCGATTCCCTCTGGTGGTCATCTGATCAGTTCGGGCACCTTTTTGAAGCTTGGTTGCAAGAAAAAATGGGTGAAGTAAAGTCGGCCAAGTGCTTGTCAGGGATGCCCATGTGTTAAGCACGCCAAAGTCCCGCCTTCGCTATGCTTCCGATACGCCCCCATGAACTTTGGCCGTCCCTTGCGACAGGAAGCAGTTGAGGACGCCCAAAATTGGCTTTCGATTATGCCGGTTTAGGCGACCCTGGGAGAAGGACGCCCATCTCCTGATTTGTGTCAAAAGATGGGCGCCCTTCTCTTTCGAAAATAAGCCTAATAGTATACTACTTACAATGTCAACACAATATGTAACAGAACATTTTAATTGACAGTGTAGGGTATAAGCAAAGATGGAACATATAGATAGGTAAGAGAGTAAGAAGACTTAGAAAGTAAGGTGACTGATTTAAAGAAAGTTGCACATCAGGTCAGAGATGGTTAAATAATCTCAGCTAGGGAAGAAGTGGATACACATGTCCTGCTGCAGTATGTGCAGTCCGTGTCACTCCTTGTGTGTGTGTGAGTGATTACTATAAATAAAGAATGAAAAAAGAGTGTTACTAGCATAGTTCAAACATGTATATCTAGTGCTCATCCAGTGGCGTAGGAAGGGGGGGGGCGGTGGGGCGGTCCGCCCCAGGTGCACGCCGCTGGGGGGTGTCGGCGCCTCGCTGGTTCCTTGCTCTCTCTGCCCCAGAACAGGTTACTTCCTATTCCAGGGCAGAGAGAGCAAGGAACCAGCGAGGCGCCGACACCCTCCCAGCGGCGTGCTCTCGGCGGATTGGCCCGTCCACCCGCCCCTCTACCGCCTTCCAGGTATGTTCTCGCGGGCGGGGGGGTGTTGCACTACGGAGGGGGGAGGGTGCGTCGCGCTGCACCCGGGGGGGGGGGGTGCGCAGCGGCGACCCGCCCCGGGTGTCAGCTGCCCTCGCGACGCCACTGTGCTCATCCATGTTAACCTTGGCCACCCTCCTCTCCCCACCCCAAAAAGATCCTGTATTTGTCTGACCCACATGTGCTTGCTGCTTTGTACACTTTATTAAAAGGCTCCCTATATTTTTCCAGCAACCAGAACAACTTCAGAGTAAGCTGACATTTTTGCTATAGAGACAATAATGCGAGTTAGCCTCTGTGATCTCTGTTTAAAGAAAATCCAAAGGAAGGATGACGAGATTTGTAGATACTGGAGGCTTTTTTTGTGTTCCACCGAGCAAAAAATTGTGATTGCTGCATTATTCCATTTGGATATGTGCGAATAAGGTTCAGTTTAGTACCTAACCTTTGTCTAATCTTAATCTGAGAGTTAATTACTAGAGAAAGCTTGTCCAGCAGGGGACCCTCAGTCCTTTGATTTCCACATACAGGGAACAGTTTTTTACAGGGTTTTCCCCTACATATATACCTTTTATAAAATGACCCCAAACATACATGTATCCATAATAACAGGAACATGTGTACTTGTATAAGACTTTGGTGTATGTGTGCTTGGGAGTCGAGATGTATGTGTGGTCTTTGTAAAATATGCATATACATTGAAAAGGTTCATATTACAATTTCTGTAGGATTTGTGAGGCAATGTCATAACGATACCTAGGCATCTATGTCTATAAAACAGGACCAAAATAGGCACCCATATGGTCTCTATCTAGCGACCTGTTAGAAAATGATTCTGCACCTGTGCTTTTGTCATTAGAGTAATATAAAGAATCGGAGGCACCAGTGATGATAGGAACTTTCACTTTCAGTCCTACTGTGCCACCTAGTGGACTTTTGGGGATGGCACTGATTTTAAGAGGTAATTCTGGAGCCCTTTTACAGAGGCGCGTTAGGTGCTATGCGCATGCAGTGTGCGCCTAAATGAAACTACTGCCAGGCTACCGTGCCCCCTGGTGGTAATTTTAGATTTGGCATACCCCATAATGCCTGGATGATTTATTTATTTCCTCCCATGTGCGTCGTTTCTGGTGATAATTGGCAGTTGGCGCGTGCTGACTAATCACCACGTGTGTAGTGCGTGAGCCCTTACTGCTAGATCAACCAATGGCATTAAAGGCTCAGGCCGGTTTTGGATGCACGCCGGTTTCAGTTTTATTGCATGCTCTTTTCCCGTCCCATTAAAAAAAAAAGCCTTTTGCAGATGCGGTAAAACTGGCCCGGCGCGCGCCAAATATATGCACCTACACTACCACAGCCACTTTTTACTGTGGCTTAGTAAAAGGACCCTTTTATAACTATAACGTTTTGCTGTCCTAACTTTATCTGCTTACTTATTCAGATTGGTTTTTTTTTCCAGCCGTTAAATAGTAATAGGTTTCATAATACCAGAAATCAAATGTAACTTAGTTTTCGTAATGTTCAGGGAGTAACCTCATTGAAAATGTTTCAGTCTTCTTTGATCTATCAGGCAGCCTGAGTATAGAATTCACTTCCAGGTTCTATAAGGTTAACAAATGATTATCTCCTTTTTAGGAGACTATTGAAAACTTTTTTTTATTTTGCAAGCGTTTTTATAATTCGATCTGTTTATATTTAATGTATTTCATGGAGTTTGCTCTGACCTCTTTCTTTGTACCTTGCATTGAACTTCTGGTATATGTAGGTAACAAGCCATAATGTAATCAATGTTCAGTTTATAGTTTATTGAAATTTACTGTACCACTCAACTGATGAGCAGAGCAGTGTACAGGCTAAACATAAAGTAAGAAATGAATGCTAGTTTATAATAGGACAGCAAAATCACTCATGCCAGGACGGAATAGAGAGAAAGAAGTCAGTAAGGATAAGGGGTTTTAAAAAAAAGGAGAGGTTCCAATGGACCAGCGCTAAACATCTCTGTGTCCCGCCCTCGTCTGATGTAACTTCCAGTTTCTGCGAGGGCGGGACACAGGGAGGGAAGGCCCAAAGGGAGGCGATCTATGACTGCCACTTCGAATGCAGGGGACCCGGAGCTGAGGAGGCAGGCAGGTGAGACCAGGGACTGCTGCGCCGGGGGCCTGACCCCGGCGCCGGGCCCCCCTTGGAGGCCCGGGGAATTTTGTCCCCCCTGCCTCCCCCTCTCGGCGGCTCTGTTCACTGAAGGCAACTGATAGCATTTTTCTACAAACCACCTTTGTACTGCAGTCTGTGGTATATTCATGCCTCAACATGCTCTGCTTTTTCTGCTCATTCTGTTTCGATGTGATGAAATGAGTATAGCTCCAGAAAAATGGTCAACAAACAGGTTAATCTTTTCTTGTTGCTCTTTATAGCCCTACGTTTCTTTACAAATACCCAGTTCACTGTTTTAATTGCTCTGACATTCAGAGTAATCGGTGAGCTAAGAGCTCAGAGATACCAAAATAGCCCGATTCCCATTTTTTTTTTAAAGCATGCATTTTTCTGTATTTTACAAAAGTAAACAATAGCAAGAGGATCACCATACAGGACTCCAAGGTACAAGGTCACCAAACATATAAAGAGGAATCCAATAAAATTTATATGGAAATATGATGTTTGATTTTAACAAAATATTTCTAAAAAGCAAGGAAAAAACCTCAAAACGCCCGACCGCTTACTTTCAGTTTTCGGCGGCTTTAACTGCGGGCGTGGTGTTCATCACTGGTCATAAAAACCTTGCTTGGAAAGAATTATTTTAACTTTTAATTTATTTCCAAAAAGTTTTTAGCAATTTTGCTCTTTTTTACAAAAAAGTTTTTTTTTTTAATATATTAACAATATCAATGCTAACTTCAAAGTTTAATTGGTTCATAAAAACCTTCACTGATTCTCATGAAGTGCTATAAAGCAGCTTTACAAAGATAAAGTAAAGTCGAGCGTTTTGAGGTCTTTTCCTTGCTTTTTAGAAATATTTTGTTAAAATCAAACATCATATTTCCATATAAATTTTATTGGATTCCTCGTTATATGTTTGGTTTCTGTATTTTACAGCCACATGTTTCCTTTTCTACGGTCCTCCATTCACTTCAATGATCTGAAAGAAAAAAACAGAAACAGGCACCCATAAATCTCTTTTTGTATGGTGTGATACTTCTTTTAGCCTGAGAGGCAGAAGGTGATGCAGTAATGTGACAGAGGTTTGGAAATTCTAATTGTTGGGGTTCACTGCTTCTTTCCCCGTCTCTCCAGTAGTATCATGAAGACCCTTTGTAGATAGATACTGGAAGTTACCTGTAAAGGAACTTGTCAAACCCTTCCCAATTCATTTTCATTCTGACTTTTGATTTGCACACAAAGGAGGAGCAAACAGAATGGAGCAAAATGAATGAGATTTCTGTACTACATACAGCTTGCAGATATTTTTTTGAATTTTTACAGTGCTTTGCAGAATTAGCAACAGGGAATGATGACAAAAGAGCAGAGGTAAGAAAATATGAAACTTATTTAATTATTTATTTATTGGGATTTATTAACCGCCTTCATGAAGAGATTCACCCAAGGCGTTAGTTCCTCTCTCAGCTTGAGCACTCACTGTGTGATCCTTACACAAATCGTTTAAACCCCCTGGACCTAAGATCCAGCCAGTGGCGGGCAGTACTTTAGCTGTCCGCTGCCGACATTAAACCCAGATAGGCAGTGCCAGACCGCTTCCGGCGACAGGCATTGAATATCCGGTTTTTCTTAAACCGCTAAAACGTTAACCAGTTAAGCCAATATTCAGCACTAGGCTGTTAACTTTTTAGCAATTAAAGATAGGCCTACTATTTATATGGCCTATTTTAACCGCTGAACATAACTGGTTAAAGGATGAATATCCATGCCTAACCAGCTATGTTGCGTGGATATTTAGAAAATGTTTGAAAATGTATATATTTGGTGATACTGCTGTGAATTGTTGTTGAATGGATTTTTTTTTTTTGTATATACTATGCAATTCCACCTATCTGAGGTTGTCTCTTGACATTTGATCTGAGATGAATTATTATTGAGATATTGCAGAATACAAGACATTTGTAGTATAGTATAGTTAGTGGCTAGCCTCTAACCGTAGATATTTAGCAGGAGATAACTGATTATCTCCCTCTGAATATCCTCAGTTAGGCACCAACCGGTCAGTAGCCATGTCTGGCAGGTTAAATAGCTTTGAATATCAGAGAGCCTGTATTCAATCATGGATCATGAACTATGTGGACAAATATCGGGCAGTTTCTTTTCTAAAATGCACCAATCAGATTTACAATATATTTTAAATGTGCTTAATATGACTACTCATGTTGCTTCTAAAATATCTAAGAACATTTAATTAGCTCTTTTTGGGAAACAGAGTTACAATATTCTCTATCGTCTTCTCAATGGACATATTATTGGAAATATAGCAATAAGGTATGCAATCGATATACTCTCTGTCACCAATAGAGTGATATGGACACCTGTTAAATCTTCCCAAATTTTAGGAAACAAAACGGCATCTGTTTGTTGGAGATGTCAAGCGAACACTGGTACCTTGCGACATATGTTACATGATTGCACTTGGCTGCAAAATTATTGGTTGAATGTCTGGGAAATTATAAAACAAATTCTACCTCATCATATTGTATACTCATATTCCATTCATCAGTATTTCAAGATGATCTTTCTGACTCACAAAAGATGCTTTTTGATATTTTCATGGCTACTGCATTAAAGGCTGTTCTTCTTGCACAATGTTTCAATGGTGGAGGAATTATGTTTGTTCTCTACTATCATATAAGAGACGAATAGCTGAGAAAGGTCAAGCATTAAAAAAGTTTAATTTAATTTGGTCCCCAGTTCTCAACTTTATAGAGCTACACAATTAAACAAATTAAACAATATGACTTAGAAACAAGACTTCAAAATTGTTATGTTATATTGTTGTAATACTATTTTAATATTGTTATTTGATAATTATATATGTGCACATTACTTTTTCGAGCATAATATTGCTATTCTGTACCTTAACCTCACAAAATCATATGTTAAAGATACTTTGTACTGTATGTTACTTATACTTAATAAAAAATGATTTGAACTAAAAAAAAACCCCAAAATACAATAGTCAGACCTTATCAATAGTAAGTGTTCTTCTGTCCATACAGGACCCCCAAACACTTCACCACTTTAGCATTCCTAATTATATTACTGTATCCTAGTGGTTAGAGGACCAGAGAAGTCAGGTTCAAATCCTGCTGCTGCTCCTTTTGATCTTAGCAAGTCCCTTAACCCTCAGGTACAAAATTAGATTGTGAGCCCTCCAGGGACAGGGAAATACCCAGAGTATATGAATGTAACTCACCTTGAGCTACTACTGAAAAAGGTGTAAGCTAAATCTTAATAATAATAATAATATTTTGTCCATTGTGAGGAGACAGGAAACTACAAGGTCCAGAATGCACTGCAGCAGGAAGGGAATCAGAGTCAGGTGAAGGACTCTAGGCAGGAGAGTGAGAAGCCAGGACTTGATTGGGAAATTGAACCAGGTGTGGGAGGTTTTCAGGCAGCTTTATTAAGACAATGGTGGAAAGCTGGAAGGGGGGAGATGGAAGCGCTGGCTGGGAAAGCTCTCTGCTGAAAAGGTGACAGCTGCATTACCCTCTGTGTTTGAGGCAGAGTCCTGGTGAATTACGGAGAAGTGTATAGCCCAGCAGTGACTTTGTGTGAAGAACACTAAACAGGTTCAGCCCTGGCCCGGTCTTGGAAGGGTGACCAGCTCACACCATACGGCATATATTTTGTGTTATATTGCTACCCTATGACCTGAGGTTGGATGGATTAACTCAAGGACCCTGTATATTGGGGATATTCTGTATATTTCTAAATGGATGCTCCCTGGTTTATATTTTCTGACTCAGGATGGAATCTTTTTCCCAGTTGGTCACCCCCAGAAAGAGGGGAAATTGTTTACACTGAATGATAAATTTCAAAGGAAGAGCTCAGTGCTAGAGTTACAGCTACCAGCTGTATCTGAGACTCCAAAGAAAATATTTGCTTTTCACACTGCATTCAACCAATGTGTTCTAAGAAACATTCTTTCGCAGGTATATGAACCCAGAGACTCTGCACGGTTCTTTCTTTAATTCTATTTTATCTCAAGTCTGGGATCAATGTTCCAAACCACAGCTGACGCATACATTTAAGCAAATGATTTATCCGATGACCTTTATATCCAACATTCAGCAGCCCTTATTCTTTTAGGTATGAGTGCTAAATCTGAATCCTAAACTTATCCCATCTAAGTTAGGACTGTTATTTGTGTAAGCCACTAAATGGACAAGTTTATCTGGAGAGTGGCTGAATATTGTTATCTGGATAAATTTTGACCCTGCCCTTAACTTTAAACAGATACATTTTGGATGGATATTGAGTTTGGCCAGAATTTATTCATTGATTAGCATAGCATTTTTAAAAAAATGTTTTTAAAAGCCCTGATGAGGTTAGCATCAGGTGCCGACTGCATATGAGCTTTTGAATATCGACTTGTCTATGTTTATTACATTACTTTGCTATAACAAGTTGATCTAGTAGTTAAGAAGTAGTTAAGAAGCAGGTCGATCTGCTTGTGAAGCTGAATCCATGTCTAACTAGCACTGTGAAGGCATACAGCGAGGACACTTCCTATATAATAATTTGCACCTCCAACATTCTATGTCTGGATGCCTGGGTTCGTAACATCCATTCCCACTCATTGCCCCGCCCTCGAGTCAAAACGTAGTGACGTCAGAGGGCGGAAAAATGAGGAGGAAGAGAACGCTGGAAGCGAGATGATGTCAGGAGGCAAGAATCGCGGGACATCGACGGGAGGGAGGAACAGAAGGGGGAGGGGAGGGCAGGGCAGAGGAGAATTGATGGACATGGATGGGATGGGAGGACAGAATTCATAGGCGCCACATATAAGAGGCTTGGGAAGGCAGCCCAACCGTGACCTTCCCCTGGCTGCTGCCCCCCCCCCCAAACGCACGGCTGCCAGGCAGCTCTTTGATGGTCCCTCCGCTCCTTACCACCCTCAGCTCCCTGATCGACAGCCCTCCTCTCCGTTCCTCCCCCCCTTGCACGTGTTTAACCCTTTTACTTTCAGGTGCAGCGACGGCAGTGAAAAGGACAACACAGCAGGCTCACCTCCAGCTTCTCTCTTCCCTCACACAGTATCCCGCCTTCTGCGATGATGCATTTCCTGTTTCCGCGAGGGCGGGACACTGTGTGAGGAAAGGGAGAAGCTGTGTTGTCCTCTTCACTGCCGTCGCTGCGCCTGAAAGTAAAAGGGTTAAACGCGCGAGGAGGGGGGGAAGGAATGGAGAGAAAGGCTGTCAGGGAGCTGAGGGAGGGCAGGGAGAATCACTGGACATGGTTGGGAGGGTAGGGGGAGAAGAGATTGCTGGACAGGAGAGGAGGGGAGGGCAGGGGAGAGAAGAGATCGCTGGACAGGACAGGAGGGGAGGGCAGAGGAGAGAGGAGAATTGCTGGACGTGGATGGATGGAGGGGAGGGCAGGGGAGAGAGGAGAATTGCTGGATATGGATGGATGGAGGGGGCAGGAGAGAGAGGAAATTTGCTGGATATGGGTGGATGGAGGAGAGGGCAGGGGAGAATGGAGAGTTGCTGGACATGGATGGATGGAGGGGAGGGAAGTCAGGAAAGAGATGCACATAGATGGAGGGGAGGGAAGAGAGGAGAAATGCTGGGCATGGATTGAGGGGAGGGAAGAGAGGAGAAATGCTGGACATGGATGGAGTCTGCTTACTCTTTATCTTTTAAAAAATATTATAAATAAAAATCACAAAAAAAGAAAGATTAAAACAAAAAAAAAAAACCATAGATAAAACAATCCGTATCTCACACCTATTACTCATTATACACCCTTCCCAATTATTACTTATCATGACAGAACATTTCTCCTAATGGTTCCCTTAAAAACATAATCGCCATTACATGATAACCTTGCTAGCACCCATTTCATTTGTGTGAGAAATGGGCCTTTTTTACTAGTATTATTATAATTACCACAATATTAAAGTTGTGTAAGTCAGATTATTAAGGGGCCCTTTTACTAAAGTGCAGTAGGTTGTGAAGTTCAATGCAAAAATGAATGTGTGGTAGATGCAGGGGGTATGTTGTTGAGCATCGGCCTTGTATTTACCGCACAGATCAGACACTTACTGCACCGCCCGGCACTACGGTACATACAGGTGCAGATAGGGCAGGAGTAACCACACTACCTGACCCTGCATGTAATGCAGTGCAGGCCCTGCTGTAAACAAATAAAGAGTTCTGGTGCGGACGTACTCTCGTCCCTTCCGCATCCCTCTCTTCAGGAGTAGCCTAGTGGTTAGTGCAGCGGACTTTGATCCTGGGGAACTGCATTCAATTCCCACTGCAGCTCCTTGTGACTCTGGGCAAGTCACTTAACCCTCCATTGCCCCTGGTACAAAATAAGTACCTGAATATATGTAAACCCTGAAATGTAAACCCTGAAATGTAAACCCTGAAATGTTGACTTAGTTTATTCCCACTTCAGCACTGTGTTGCAGTTTGAAACAAAAGGGAGAAAATTTACGACAAGAGATGCTTCTGTCTGAAATTTTCAGTAGTGAAATGGTGATTATCACATATACTCTTTAATATGTGAAACACAAGAGAAACTTAATGTGCTTGTTAGAAAATTGTGTAAAGTGTGGTATGGTGTTGTATTATGTGACTAAAGGTTTAGTAGTCCGTAGATGGTGGTGCCATAAATGTGATATATTGGGTAATCAGTACTGGCTGAAATAAATAGGTAAGCCTAATCTGAAGATTTATGCGTGTATGATATTGCCTTGTAAAGCACATGTTTAAAACTGGTTGTATTGGAATGAGTTAGTGAAAGGCTGTTATTGTTTGGTATCAGGACACAGAATTATGGTCGGACTTGTATACTGCATGGAAATATTTAGCAGAAAGTAAAGCACTGAAAGGCCAGAATCCATGGTCATCCTTACAGAGCCCAGCAGTCAATCAGGCCTTTGAGACAGTCCGCAGTTTGCTTAGGGAGCGAGAAGGGATTTGCTGACTTCCCGCTCTCCCCTCGCCAAAGACAGCTGAAAGTGAAACGCCGCGTCTTGCTGAGACTGCTGTAACAGTCATAGAGAACAATTTGTTTTACTTATGATTCTGTCTGCAGCTTGGATAAAATCTGATGCTCTCTGCTTCAATGACAGATTTTTCTAGTAACATTCCATAGACAGCAGACGCTAAACCATTAATATTGTTATGTTTGTATTTCCTGCACAGTTCTTGTGTTCTACAGCTTGCATGTTTAGTCCAGGCACTTCATCTCCAAAGATTCTCAAGGTCTCTGTAAGGTCCTTTTGTGTAGATGGATTTTTGCCATGCTGTTCATTATGCAATGAGCTGCCTTACTGAAGGCTGTTGAGCCCCTACGTCTTGCCCCATCCTTGGCCACCTTTAAATCTAGACTGAAAGCCCACCTCTTTAACATTGCTTTTGACTCGTAACCACTTGTAACCACTCGCCTCCACCTACCCTCCTCTCCTCCTTCCTGTACACATTAATTGATTTGATTTGCTTACTTTATTTTTTGTCTATTAGATTGTAAGCTCTTTGAGCAGGGACTGTCTTTCTTCTATGTTTGTGCAGCGCTGCGTACGCCTTGTAGCGCTATAGAAATGCTAAATAGTAGTAGTAGTAGTAGTAAACCGTTTTGAATGTAGTTGCAAAAAACCTCAGAAAAGCGGTATATCAAGTCCCATTTCCCTTTCAGTCTCCAATCACTCACGCCATCTTCCCCAACAGAACCCAGTTCTAACCCTACTCCCTGATCCATTGTAGAGTTTCTTCCCACACTCCCAATCTACTGTAATGAACCTCCTGGCACCCACCAATCTACTGAAATAACCCTTTCCGTACACCCAATACACAATTAAGAACCTTCCATACCCTAGATGAATAGTAAAGAACCCCCTGCACCCCTGATTCACAAATAACAACCACTTGCAACCCTAATCTACTTATAATGAACCCTCCTGTACCCCCAATCCACTGTAAAGAACCCCATACCCCCTGAACAACATACCAAGCCCCAAACAATGACAACAACCCAGTCCCATGAGCATTAATGCTGCCCTCTTGGCAAACTAACCTGCTGCCAGCCGAACCTGGCCCTCCACTCTAGCTTCCCCCCAGCCACCCCCAGTTGCCCCCAAGAATTACCCAGGGTCCACATTGGTGGAGCAGTGGGTCTTGGGAGTCAACAAACCTCTTTTGCTGCCACCCGGGTTGACACCTGATTCCAAAATGGCACCAAAGACCCCTCACGGTAGTTTTGTGATATTACCACTAGTACTGCAAGACTACTGCTGGGAGTCAGCAGTGCCATTTTGGAATCAAGCACCAATCCAAGCGGCAGCAAAAGGGGATTCTTGCTACACAGGACCCACTGCCCCACCAATATGGCCCCCGTTAGGTCCCAGGGGCAAATGTGGGGGTGAAGGAATGTTTGGCTGGCAGCAGGCAGGTTTGTCAGGGGGTGGGGGGGGGGGTCCATATTCATGCTGGGTTCTTCTCATTGGTAGGGACTTGAAGTGTTGCTTGGAGAGTATGGGGGGGTTCTTTACAGTGGATCAGGGAGCAGGGGGCTACTATGCATCGGGGTGCAAGGGGCTCTTAATTGTGGATTGGGGGTGTGGGGTAGGGATTGGGTGCTGTTTGAGGAATGGAAAGGGTGACTGAGGGAATCAGGGCCGGGGGAGAGTGCTACATTACATAACCTGCACTGCTGGTAGCAAAACTTCATTTACTGCCTTCTCCTGAAGTAGCAGTGAGCTCTGCTGTGCTATATTGGCATTCCCGACAGCTAGTGTATGGCAATGACCCGTGCACTAGCTGTCACAGCTAGACGCTCCTTCTTCCACACATATCACACCCAGATCTCACCCACTCCTGCATTAAGCATAAAAACATAAGAGTAGTAACACTGGGTCAGTCCAATGGTCCATCTAGCCCAGTATCCTGCTTCCAACAGTGGCCAATCCAGCAGTGGCGTAGCCACAGGTGGGTCTGGGTGGGCCAAGGCCCATCCAGTTAGGGCTCAGGCCCACCCAACAGTAGCACACGTTTAGCGGTAGCTGTTGGGGATCCCAAGCTCCTCCAGCTGAAGACTTCATCCTGATGGTAAGAAAAATGCTGCTCTCCACGATACTGGCACCTGCGCATTCTCATTTTTCAGCGCATGCTTGCTGCAGGCTGCCAAGATGGAGAGAAACATTGTCCCGCCAGCTGAGATATTTTTTGGTGGTGGTGGGAGGGGGGGGGGGGGAGAACACTTGGTGCCCACCCACTTCTTGCCTAGGCCCACCCAAAATCTGCTATCTGGCTACGCCCCTGCAATCCAGGGCACAAGTACCTGGCAGAATTCCAATTAGTAGCAACATTCTGCACTACCAATCCTAGGGCAAGCATTTTACCTCAGTGGCTGCCTTTTTAACTCAGGAGAGTTATTCAAAGTAGTTAAATCATAGGAGGATTGTGAAAAATTACAAGAGGACCTTATGAGACTGGGAGACTGGGTGTCTAAATGGCAGATGACATTTAATGTGAGCAAGTGCAAAGTGATGCATGTGGGAAAGAGAAACCCGAATTATAGCTACATCATGCAAGGTTCCACGTTAGGAGTCACCGGCCAAGAAAGGGATTTCGCTGTCGTTGTTGATATTTTGAAACCCTCTGCTCAGTGTGCTGTGGCGGGTAAGAAAGCAAATAGAATGTTAGGTATTATTAGGAAAGGAATGGAAAACAAAAATGAGGACGTTATAATGCCTTTGTATCGCTCCATGGTGCGACCAAACCTCGAATATTGTGTTCAATTCTGGTCGCCGCATCTCAAAAAATATATAGTGGAATTAGAAAAGGTACAGAGAAGGGCGATGAAAATGATAAAGGGGATGGGACAACTTCCCTATGAGGAAAGGCTAAAGCGGCTGGGGCTCTTCAGCTTGGAGAAAAGACAGCTGAGGGGACATATGATAGAGGTCTTTAAAATAATGAGTGGAGTTGAACAGGTAGACGTGAAGCACCGGTTTACGCTTTCCAAAAATACTAGGACTAGGGGGCATACGATGAAGCTACAAAGTAGTACATTTAAAACAAATCGGAGAAAATGTTTCTTCACTCAAAGTGTAATTCAACTCTGGAATTTGTTGCCAGAAAAAGAGGTAAAGGCGGTTAGCTTAGCAGAGTTTTAAAAAGTTTGGATGGCTTCCTAAAGGAAAAGTCCATAGACCATTATTAAATTGGACTTGGGGAAAATCCACTATTTCTGGGATAAGCAGTATAAAATGTTTTGTACTTTTTTTGGGATCTTGCCAGGTATTTGTGATGTGGATTGGCCACTGTTCGAAACAGGATGCTGGGCTTGATGGACCTTTGGTCTGTCCCAGCATGGCAATACTTATGTACTACAGGTCTGCGCTACTGTCTACCATACGGTAAACCTCACATTATCTGCTTAATGCAATTTAGCAAAAGGACCCCTAATCACTAAGGGTTATTTTCTCAGCAAAGGAATAGCTCAGCCTGTTAAATTGCATCTTTTGGACTGTTAGAAAATTGCTGACATAAAATTAAAGTCAAACTGGTGGGAAAATGCCAAAGAGCTCAGCTGTCACTCACAGAATGGAAAGCAAACCTTTGATAAATCAGGCTTTTTTATATTGTGCAGTGTGCTTTGTGGTCACACGGATATGGAGGAAAATTCTCTTCCTGAGCCTGAGCATTTGATGTGGCTCATAGTTTCATGATCAGCTGTGCCAGGCAGCAGCACTAGGGTGAACCAAAGTTATGGGCCTCAGCACTTCCCTGCCTCTATCTGCTCAAAACCTAAACCTAATAGGAGAAATAATTTGAGAGAGTCCTGCTTGCACAACAAGTTCACCTCCATATTTGAAAGAATGCATTACACACACTTCCTAATCTCCAAACCAATATGCAGACTTGCTGAACTCAAGCCTTAAGAATGAAAAGGTAAGGGGGGAGAGGGGCCAAGGGCATTTTACGCCTTAAGTGAACCTTCAGCCATGCACTCCTGGGATGGCTCAAGATCCTACCCACTCTTGTGGTTCAGCATCTCCCTTCTTCCCTTCCCTTTTCCATGTGTCTAGCAATTGACTTTCCCATTCCCACCCCTCCCATGTGCCCAGCATCTTCTCATGTGTTCAGCATCCCCCCTTTCCCTTTTCTACCTCTTTCCTTGTGTCCAGCATCCCCCTTCCCTTTTCTACCCCTTTCCATATATCCAGCATCTTCTCATGTGTCCAGCACCCCCTTCCCTTTTCTACCCCTTTCCATATGTCCAGCATCTTCTATTGTGTCCAGCATCTACCCTTCCATTCTCTATCTTTTTCCAAGTGTCCAGTATCATCTTTTCCGTTCTATCCCTAAGGCATCCAGAGTCTCATCTCTCCCTCATCTGTTCACTCCACCCTTGGCTCCCACTATAATGAAAGTCAGTGTGGTGCAAGAACTCAAGCATAGGCTCACACTTAAGTGCTGCTACATCCTGCTGATCCTCACACAGACTTCCTGTTGGAAGGGGCAGGACATGGCAGGTCTTCTGTGTGGGCTGGTGCTTAAAGGCCCCGTCCCTCAGTGAGGGCAGCTATAAAGTGCTGCTTACTGCTTCCTAAATTCTGCTACGTAACAGTAGGATTGGTTCTGAGTGAGGAGTTACCCGTTCACAATCATAACAAAAGGCAAACCGCTTTTCTAAGCTATTATTCTCTGTTGGCCAGAGGTACCAGAGAGGGACTGAGAACATTTGTGATTGATAGTCTTTGATTCAGTAGCATTCTTATTTGCCAAAATGTTCAGCGGTTTCCTGACTGTCTACCATTTGAAACTGTGTCCTTTCTTATGTCTCACGTTCAGTACTAGCAGGTGTGAAGTACAACATCCCTTCCCAAGTTATGCTCCTTATGGATGAAACCAAAAATTTATATTAAAAACAACATCTTTGCCTGACCAGCAAAAAGGGCAGACTGGGGGGGGGGGGGGGGGGGGGGGGGGGGAGGGGGAGGGAAGATGCTGCTGGACACAGAGCAAATCTGAGGGTAAATTTTAAAGCAGACTTCCCAAAATGATAAAGGGGATGCAATTCCTCCTATATGAGGAAAGGCTAAAGAAGTTAGGCCTCTTCAGCTTGGAAAAGAGAGGCTGAGGGGGATATGACTGAGGTCTATAAAATCCTGAATGGAACAGAATGGGTAAAAGTGAATCAATTTTTCAGTCTTTCAAAATGTGCAAAGACCAGGGGACCTCAATGAAATTACATGGAAATACTTTTAAAACAAATAGGAGGAAATATTTTTTCACTCAAAGAATAGTTAAGCTCTGGAACTCGATTCCGGAGGATGTGGTAACAGCAGTTAGTGTATCTAGGTTTAAAAAAAGATTTGGATAAGTTCCTGGAGGAAAAGTCCATAGTCTGTTATTGAGATGGACAGGGGGGAAGCCACTGCTTGCCCTGAGATTGGTAGCATGGAATGTTCTACTATTTGGGTTTCTGCCAGGTACTTGTGACCTGGATTGGCCACTATTGGAAACAGGATACTGGGCTAGATGGACCATTGGTCTGACCCAGTATGGCTATTCTTATATACATCTTAAATTTCTTAGCTCAGAGGTGGGCAACCAGTGTTCAAGGACCACAATTCAGTAGGGTTTTCAAGATTTCTGCAATGTAGGCAAATAGATCTCATGCACATTCATTGCAGAAATCTTGAAAACCTGACTGTGGTTGCCCACCCTGCTCTAGTGTAGGGGCTAATGAGCATTAGTTTTTGTTGTTTGAATGTGCATTCTGGGGTGTGAAGATAAACAAGGCAAAAAGTAATAAAAGAAACAACAACAAAAAAAAACAAGATGAAATGTGTACACTTATACCTCCAGATTCTATATATGGTGCTGAAATTTGGGTATGGATCCAAGATGCGTTTGCAAACAAATTGGTTAATGAGCTGATAATATCAATTAATTGATCGTAACAACCAATTAATGAAGTAAATTGGCAGTAATTTGGTTTTACTGGTGGATCTGCCTGTACACTATTCTATAGCACCAGGCACCTAATCCCATAGTGCACAACTCAAAAGGGGAGGGGGGCATGGGCAGGTCAGGGGCATGCTGAACAGTTGTGCACAGTAGTATAGAGTCACATCATTTATATGAATTGGGTTCTGGCATTTACATCAGGTTTCAGCTCAACTTTCTGCATGGGAATCGGCACTAAGCGTCATTCTATAAAGGACACTCATCCAGAGTGTCCATCATAGAATTGCTCTTAGCACCATTTTTTCCGGTACTGATTTTTGAGCACCATTTATAGAACCCCCCCCCCCCCCCCCCCCCCCCAGTGTGACAAAAAGGCACGTTCCCCTTTCTCCATTTGCAAACTCACGCATAGCTATTCGGGACTGAGTGAAAAGACATAGTGAAGTGTGTCTTGTTAAAATGACAGGGCTTCTATGAGCCACGTTTGTGAGTGTGTGTGTGAGAAAGACTGGGTTGTGTATGTGTTTGTGTGTGCACACGTACCTTTGTGTGTCTTTGTCTCTATGTGTGTCTTTGCACTATGCATAATTATGGACAGACAGAGGGCTGGAGCCTCCCTAACGTTCTCTATTCTTGGACAAAATGTTCATAAGAACAAAAAGAAAAGAACCCCTTTCTGGAAGTATTCAGGCGTAGTGCTTTGTTTTATGTTTTACCTTCTGGAATATTACTGGTATATAACATTCTAATAGAACCTCAGCATTGCACACTATGGTGTGGTCACAGGTACTTACTTTGTATATCCAGTCAATGTATGATGATACGCGGGTGAAAACTGTCGGCTTCTGGTACGTGCTACAGAAAGGCAACAGCCCATAGCTCACAATCCCATGAACCTGCCAGATACCATCTCTCAGGCAGCTCAGAGGTCCACCAGAATCCCCCTACCAGCAAGAGGAAAAGTGAGGCACCATGAATACAAGGATTGCTGATTCCTTCAGCACAGTCAGAATAGCCCAACAGTTTTCTGGGTACTTACAGACCCATTATTAAATGGAAACTATTTTGTGTTTACCTTACTAGGCTTTCAAATACTGCTGTCCTCACTGTGGGTCTGATTTGATAGCACGATAACTATGTGAGAAGTCCAAAAAGGGTGTGTACCTCTTCTCTTAAAGGAAGTGAAGGCTTGAATATCAAAAAAACCTCTAAAGCACTCCATTATTTGGTTATGACTCACTGCCCCTTATATGATGGTCCCTCCACACTAACAGGGGGATGCACAAAAGTCCTCGTTAGAGCCGTTCTGTACCGAATTGCATAGCGAATCAGTAGGGAACGGCTATGCATGAAGGAAAGGGAATGCAAATGAGCTGCTCATTGCAGCTCACTTGCATTTTCTAACCCTTCGTAAAACCGTCATATAATTGGCCGGTAGAGGACATCAGAAAAACAAACAGACAAACACGTCCTTTATGGACATCTTTTATTGACGGCCTTGCTCCCCCCTCCCCCCGCCCGAGGTCCTTTATTGATGGCCTTGCCCCCCCCCAGCCCGAGGTCGCCGCTGCTCCCCGCTCCCCCCTGCATTGAAATCATAACTTTAGGCAGCCCCGGCCCCCCTCCCTCCCTCCCTCCCTTTCTCCTCCCTTCCTTGAAATGACAAGGAACAGCTCCCGCCATCCTCCACCCCATGGCCCCGCCCCCACCGCCCCCCTGAGGTTGTCGCCACCGCTCCCCCCTCCACCGGGCCCCCCTCCGTCTGATACCGGGCCCTCACAGCGCTTCTCACCTCTGTGTGAAGGCGCTGCACCGGCAAGAACAGCTGATCGCCTCTTCGGACTTCCCTCCTTTCCTCCTGGGCCCGCCCTCGTCTGACATAATTAACTACGTAGGTAGTAAGTGTTTTATTTGCTGCCCGGCCATTTCCTGTAGGAAGACGAGACTTCCCTTTTACCAGCTGTGGTAAAAGGGGGCCTTGATGTGTGTGTAAAACACGCACTGATGCCAGCACCGGCCCCCTTTTGCCGAAGCATGGTAAAAGGGGCCCTAAACTGGCTATGTGTTAGCTAGTTCTGCAGACCCAGAAATTCAGTGTTGGAGCCCTGACATGGCCCGGCACTGAATTTTTGGTCATAATGCTAATTGCTGCCAGCGGAATATCAACTTCATTGTCGCGTTCTCGAGGACCTTGGCATACTGTCAGGCTTCTTCCCCGGGAGCACTGGGTTCGTGAGTCCTTGGGCCACTACCGTGGAGACAAGCAGAAGCCAGCACAGCCACTGACTCCCAGAAACAGGGTAAGTATGAGGGTGGGCACGGCCACAGACGTGACAGTACCCCCTCCTCAAGACCCCCCTCTCGGTCTCCCCGAGGAGTTCAGGTGTCCAGGGGTAACTGTGATGAAACCTCCTGATGGGTCTCAAAACCCGAACATGGATCACTGGACTGGAAGCAACAAAGAAGTCCAGCACTGGCAGGCAGGAACGGTGCTTGTAAACAGGAGGCTCCTTCGACTCACTGCTGGACCCACTCAGGAACTTGGATACCGCAAGAGGAACAAAGTTCAAGAGGAACCCTTCTCTGAGGGAACCCAGACGGAAGTCAGGAAGCGAACCGGGACTGGGACCCGGACTAGAGTCAAGAAGCAGACTGGGACCCGGGCTGACATCAGGAGCTTGACTTGAACTGGAACTTGGAATGGACCCAGCATCTTGGCTGGCACTGGAACTTGGAACGGACTCAGCATCTTGGCTGGCACTAGATCTTGGAACGGACTCAGCATCTTGGCTGGAACTGGAACTTGGAACCGACTCAGCCTCTTGGCTGATCCTGGAATTCGGAGCGTTCTCAGCATCTTGGCTAGCGCTGGAACTCAGAGCGGACTCAGCATCTTGACTGGAACTGGTGCTGGAAATGGACTCAGCCTCTTGGCTGATACTGAAACTCGGAAGAGATTCAGCTGCAGGGCTGGACGCACCCCTCTGGCTGGACTGGGATGTCTCTCTAGCGTTAGCTTCGGGGATATTCTCCAAGGCTGAATCAGAACAAAGTCTATCACAGTCCTCTTGGAACGTCATCTCATCCTCAAGAGCAGTAATAGAAGCAAAACTTATGGGCTGGACGCCCACGCTGGTATCAGGAACGGAACCGGGGCTAGGACCCGGGTTGGCATCCAAGTCTGAAGTGGAACTGGAACTCTGGACAGGAGCTGGACCGGGACTGGGACCCGGACCAGTATCAGGGTCTGGACTGGAGCAGGAACTCGAGGCGCCCTCTTCCTCCTGGCAGGGATGGAACTTTAACTAAGGCTTGGCAGAAAACACCCTTTGGACAGGGATCGGAGGCTCGATCTGAAGCGCCACTCGAACTGGCCTTCGGAGCTTGATTGGAGGTGCCCTCTGGACTGGAAGTGGAGGTGCCACCTGAACCACCCTGTTGGCTGGCACCGGAGGCTTGGTTAGAAGACCCCCTCGAACTGGACTCAGTGGCTTGACTGGACGGGTCACTTGGACAAGGACCGGAGACTCGACCCGGAGTGCCACTCGCATAGGTCTTGGAGACTCCATCAGAAGCACCCCTCGGACTGGACTCAGAGGTTTCAAAGGGCATGCCATTTGAACGAGGACTGGAGGCTCGGCCCGAAGCGCCACTTGAGCAGGAATCAGAGGCTCAATCGAAAGCTTCCCTCGGACTGGACTCGGAGACTTAAGTGGAATCGTTACTTGAACTGGCAGCGGGGACTCGGTATGAAGCACCCCCTGGACTGGACTCAGAAGCTTAGGTGGCGGCACTACTGGGACTGGAATCAGAGGCTTGGTCCGACGCCTCGCTCGGCCTGACCTCAGAGACATGGTCAGGACCGTCCCTCGGGCTGACCTCAGAGGCTTAGCTGGAGGCTTCACTCAAACAGGCTTCAAAGGCTCTGCTTGAAACTCTCCTCGGACTGGACTCAGCGCTGGTGGACTGGAATCCCGAAGAGGAGCTAACCCACCATGGTACCGCCGGCTGCTTGGCTGAGGCAGCTGAGGAGACCAGAGTGGAGGAATTCCCCGGCGTCTCCTTTCGGCCTCAGCTTCAGGAGTATCCCGCAGCGCTGGAACCGAGAGAAGTTGGAAGCGGTAAAGGAAAAGGAAGAGCTTCGTAGAGGGATCCATAGCAGAAACTGGGTCTTCAAAGAGCCCTCGCCCAGAAATGCGCTCTCTCTCCGCTGCTGCCTCAGGAGTATCTTTCAGGGCTGGATCAGACAAAAGTTGTACCCGGTAATCCTGGAGGGTCATTAACGAATCCAAAGAAAAAATCAGGTCGGAACTGGGATCTGAACTGGAATCAGGAGCTACACCGGGGTCGGAACCCGGATTGCCCATAGGTAACGAAGTCATGGGCAGGCAGCCTACCTGGATGGATGATCTCGCCGGACTCATGGCCTTTGCATCCTGGCGCATTCTCGAGGACCTTGGCATACTGTCAGGCTTCTTCCCCGGGAGCACTGGGTTTGTGAGTCCTTGGGCCACTACCTTGGAGCGGCAGTGGCAGGCAAGATCACCTTCAAGGTAGAGACGAGACAAGACTGGACCAGAACCCCGGACTGGAGTTCTACACAGGAATACCCGGAACTGGAACGCACCGGATGGGTGCGCACTGGAGTGGAGCCCGCTGGACTGGAACACACTGGAGAGGACCCACTGGACTGGAACATACAGGAGTGAAGCCCGCTCGACTGGAACACACTGGAGCGGAACCCACTGGACTGGAACCCACGGGACCGGAACCCGCTGGACAGGTACACACTGGACCTAGGCTTCACCTACGCTTAGCCACCTTTCCCCGAGGGTTGAGCCCTCAGGTTCGGGCAGCCGGCAGGACTTACAGGAAAAACCGGAACTGGAACTTGCAAGCAGGAACAGCAGGAATCAGTATACAGAAGTGCCCCCCAGGCACCTAGGCGAAAGCAAGGCAGACAGGCAGGGAATGTCCGGGTTCCGGCAGAAGGCAGGTTCAAAGCAATGGTCAGGTCAAGGAGCAAGACTATGGCTGGAGCTTCAGTATCAAGGAGTACTGGCAACAGACTGAACAAAGGCTGAAGCTCCAGAAGCAAAAGAAAACACACACGGGAAAACCAGCAGGCTAAACACAAGAAGACTAGGAAACTGAACACAAGCTAACAAGAAAGCTATGCCCAAGCTAACCAGTCATACACTAGAAACATACACTAAGCAAACCCAGGAGATCTGGTAAAGCTGTACACAGGCTAACAAGCAAATCTGTGCCCAAGCTAACAAGTCATACACTAGGAACATACACAGAGCAATCTCAGAAGAACTAGTAAAGCTGTACACAGGCTAACAAGCAAAGCTGTGCCCAAACTAACAAGTCATACACTAGAAACATACACAGAGCAATCTCAGGAGAACTAGTAAAGCTGTACACAGGCTAACAAGCAAAGCTGTGCCCAAGCTAACAAGTCATACATTAGAAACTCACACAGAGCAAACAATGTAGCAGTGTACAGAGCACTCTACATACCAGGGCCCTTAGACGAAATGCAAAGGCAAGGGCTGCAGACTCTAAGTGATTAATAAAGCCTTTCAACACCAGAGGCACAGCTGCAGCAATCTCCTTGCCTCCAAAAAGAGGCTTGACACACAGAGAAGTCAGCCCACAGGAAGGAACAGCGGGAGCCGTCTTGGATACTGGCATAGAGGAGTCGGCAGCCATCTTGGAAGAGGCATAGCCCACACAGGTGAGGTCCAGTAAGGCAATCAGCACACAGAGCCAGAGAGAAACTAAGACAGAGACAGACACAGAGACAAGCAGAAGCCAGCACAGCCACTGACTCCCAGAAACAGGGTAAGTATGAGGGTGGGCACGGCCACAGACGTGACATTCATATCATATGGTAAATTTTACTATGTACTATGGTGTAATAAAAGTGAATTTTAAAGGTTGTTTTTCAACTCTGCCTTGACCGACCAGTGCACTTGAGGTCTGTATTCTTGATTAGAAGTAATTCTGTTTAAAAATGATTGCTTAACTTTGATTGTGTGAAAATAAGTTGGAATGTAGAAGATAAGACACAGCTTTAATTAATTTGGTATGTGAAGAGGGGGATGGAGCTTGTTTTCGAGTTCAGATTGGCCTCCTGGACTGGAAAACATGTGACCACATCCCCACAGAATGGATTGTTTCTCAAGCATCCTGTAATTTTCCTTAGCTCTGAACATGAGTTCTAAGCCTAATAAAAAGGGGAGTTTCTTTCAGTGAAATTGGGAGCTCATCTGTGAGTAATGTACGAACTGTGCAGAGAACCATGTTTCCTGGTCAAAGAAGCTCCTGGCTTTCGCTGTGAACAGGGCCCCCCCAACTGATGATAAGAGCCTGGATGATGTAACAACCAGTGATGATTGTTTATAGTGTATTATTGCTTCTTTTCCTGGTCTAGGAACTCTTAGCATTGCTTAGATGTAGAGACCAGTGATGTAATGACTGTTTATAGATAGATATTGTTTCTTTTTAGTTATATAGCTAATCATTGTGTGTATATATCTTAATCATTATAGATTTTAGCACCTCTAATAAAGGTCTCATTTACCTAATACGAATCCAAAAGAATCCACAGTAATTACTGAGAAGTCTGTGTTAGTGAAGCAGGCTGTAAATCCATAGCAGTATACATGGAAAGAAGAAATCTACCACTTTCCCTCAAACATTAGAAACAACTCAACAGCTCGTAGCAAAACTAAGAAAATAATAAAAAAGAAAAACAGGGACTACAAAATGTTAGGTGCAATAAGTATAGAGCTTACACTGCATCCAGATGTCACCCCATCTCCTCCTGCGCACACCATGTTATCTTTGGCATTGTCACCCCACCATTCAGGTTGGGAGCAGATGCTTATATCAACCACAGGCAGCTTAGCCTCTTGTAGTTTGTCAGGAATGCTGCCTCCGACTGGAAAAGAAAAGTCATAAAGAACAATCTGAAAATGTACACTTTTTGACAATAATAATTGCAGATGTGCATTTCCTATAATCGTAGTTGCAGGGTTTACGCTGGAAAGAGAAATGTATGTCTCTTCCTTGTACCAAAGTGATGGCACTACTGAGGTGGCAAAATGAGTGCAATTCTCTGTATTCCTTCTGATTTTTTTTATTTCGTTCCTGAAGCAACTGTTTCTGAAAATGCCTTTTATGTGGTCACCTCGTCACTACTTGCTAGTAGGGGCTGAAGGAAGCTGCTTTGGTGAACCTTGTAAGAAAACTGAAGTATCCTGTGCAGCTGAAGTAAGGCATGGAGAAGTAACTGAGAGGTTACAGGAGCAGGCTCGGACTCAGGGGCGTAGCTACCCAATTTCAGCCCAGGCCCACCCACCCAGCGCACACACAACTGCAGCAGCAGCAGCCTAGCTGCCTAGCGTGACGGCAGAGAGACAGCACCCGACACGCGGCGCTCTGGCAGCTGATCTCAGGCTCCGTCCGATTCTGTCCTCAGGCCCGCCCACCACCCAAGCGTGCACACACACACCGCATGCAGCAGCTGAGCCTAGCGCCCTAGCGTACATCGCGGGTACCCACGCTCAGGGCAGGGTCAGAAGACATCATCAGCCCACGCCCACCTACCTTCGGGCTTAGAGAGAGGCAGCGCGTCGGTGGCGTCGTTGTTGTTGGTCGCACTGCATTCGCGGTAGCAGTATGACGTGTCCTGGACATGGCTGTGCGCGGTGGCGTGCCTCAGCCTCGCTTTCGCTCGGCTCCGCTCGCTCAACGTGACGTGGCATCTGAGGGAGGGCAGGGTAAGGCTAAAGCTGCACATGGCCACATGCACGTACGAAGGGTTCAGCCTGTAATTTGGCCAAACTTAATTGATAAGCCAATCAGCACCGACAATTAGTACTTAACCAATTAATAGCCATACATATTCCGCGAATTAGAAAAGAAAGACGGAAGTCCAAAAGACAGCCGGCCTGGTTGAAAAGTGAGGTGAAGGAAGCTATTAGGGCTAAAAGAAACACCTTCAGAAAATGGAAGAAGGAACCGTCTGAAAATAACAAGAAGCAGCATAAGGAGTGTCAATGCAAATGCAAGGCGCAGATAAAGAAGACCAAGAGGGATTACGAAAAAAAGATAGCATTAGAGGCAAAAAAACATAGTAAAATTTTTTTTTGCTATATTAAAACCAGGAAGCCGGCAAAAGAATCGGTTGGGCCGCTGGATGACCGAGGGGTAAAAGGGGCGATCAAGGAAGACAAAGACGTAGCGGAGAGACTGAATGAATTCTTTGCTTCGGTCTACACCGAGGAAGATTTGGGTGGGATACCGGTGTCGGAAATGGTATTTCAAGCGGACGAGTCGGAGAAACTACTGACTTCACGGTAAACCTGGAGGACGTAATGGGGCAGTTCAGCAAACTGAAGAGTAGCAAATCTCCTGGACCGGATGGTATTCATCCTAGAGTACTGATAGAACTGAAAAATGAGCTTGCGGAGCTACTGCTAGTGATATGCAACTTATCCTTAAAATCGAGCGTGGTACCGGAAGATTGGAGGGTGGCCAATGTAACACCGATTTTTAAAAAAGGCTCCAGGGGAGATCCGGGAAATTATAGACCGGTGAGTCTGACGTCAGTGCCGGGGAAAATGGTAGAGGCTATTATTAAAAAAAATTACAGAGCACATCCGAGGACATGGATTACTGAGACCGAGTCAGCACAGCTTTTGTGTGGGGAAATCTTGCCTGACCAATTTACTTTAATTCTTTGAAGGAGTAAACAAACATGTGGACAAAGGGGAACCGGTTGATATTGTGTATCTGGATTTCCAAAAGGCGTTTGACAAGGTACTTCATGAAAGGCTACAGAGGAAATTGGAGGGTCATGGGATAGGAGGAAATGTCCTATTGTGGATTAAAAACTGGTTGAAGGATAGGAAACAGAGAGTGGGGTTAAATGGGCAGTATTCACAATGGAGAAGGGTAGTTAGTGGGGTTCCTCAGGGGTCCGTGCTAGGACCGCTGCTTTTTAATATATTTATAAATGATTTAGAGATGGGAGTAACTAGCGAGGTAATTAAATTTGCTGATGACACAAAGTTATTCAAAGTTGTTAAATTGCGACAGGATTGTGAAAAATTACAAGAGGACCTTACGAGACTGGGATACTGGGCGGCTAAATGGCAGATGACATTTAATGTGAGCAAGTGCAAGGTGATGCATGTGGGAAAAAAGAACCCAAATTATAGCTACGTCATGCAAGGTTCCACGTTAGGAGTTACGGACCAAGAAAGGGATCTGGGTGTCGTCGTCGATAATACACTGAAACCTTCTGCTCAGTGTGCTGCTGCAGCTAGGAAAGTAAATAGAATGTTGGGTATTATTAGGAAAGGTATGGAAAACAGGTGTGAAGATGTTATAATGCCGTTGTATCGCTCCATGGTGCGACCGCACCTTGAGTATTGTGTTCATTTCTGGTTGCCGCATCTCAAGAAAGATATAGTAGAATTGGAAAAGGTGCAGAGAAGGGCGACTAAAATGATAGCGGGGATGGGACGACTTCCCTATGAAGAAAGATTAAGGAGGCTAGGGCTATTCAGCTTGGAGAAGAGACGGCTGAGGGGAGACATGGTAGAGGTATATAAAATAATGAGTGGAGTGGAACAGGTGGATGTGAAGCGTCTGTTCACGCTTTCCAAAAATACTAGGACTAGGGGGCATGCGATGAAACTACAGTGTAGTAAATTTAAAACAAATCGGAGAAAAGTTTTCTTCACCCAACGTGTAATTAAACTCTGGAATTCGTTGCCGGAGAAAGTGGTGAAGGCGGTTAGCTTAGCAGAGTTTAAAAAGGGGTTGGACGGTTTCCTAAAGGACAAGTCCATAAACCGCTACTAAATGGACTTGGGAAAAATCCACAATTCCAGGAATAACATGTATAGAATGTTTGTACGTTTGGGAAGCTTGCCAGGTGCCCTTGGCCTGGATTGGCAGCTGTCGTGGACAGGATGCTGGGCTCGATGGACCCTTGGTCTTTTCCCAGTATGGCATTACTTATGTACTTATAATTAGACTGTACACACACAACTTTCTAGGTGTATTCTACAACGCAGTACACGTAAAGTCTGATGCATGATGTCAAAAAGGGGGTGTGGCCATGGAGTGGAATGGGCAGGGTGTTGGCATTTAGAAAAACCATGGGCACTATAATGGAATAAACCCGATCTGTGCCTAACCTAGACGCAGGTATTTAGGTTTGGTTTTAGGTGGCCTAAATGGATGCATGTAAATTTTAGGCGTGAGAACTGTGTGTGAGCATATTCTATAAACTACGCCTAACCTGAGGCATAGTTTATAGAATCACGCTAACCGTGTGGTTTTTCGGCGCCGATTTTTAAAGCACCATTTATAGAATTTCCCCCTAAGCAAATAACTCACAATAACCCACACAACTCAAAGAGGTCCTTAGATTGTGAACCCTCTGGGGCAGAGAAATTCCTATTGGATCTGAATGTAACTTGGGGAAGGGCAAGTAATTAAATGCAAAATAACCACCAGATACAGGACTTCAATGGAGAAGACTGACCAGGATGGCTAAAAACAGGAATAGTACACACAGTTTATACTTACCAAAAAGAAAAAGGAGGTATGATAAAGAGCAAAAAGATAAGGGTAATTAAGAAACAAACAGACTTTGAGAGTCTGTTTGGTAGTGTTGTCTGAAATGAACCATAGAATGTGCTCCTTCCCCCCACCCCAGACATTATTATATTGTAAGCCACATTGAGCCTGCAAAGAGGTGGGATAATGTGGGATACAAATGCAACAATAAATAAATAAAAATAAATTATTATCACTTATATGGCTTGGAAGACAGGTATCCCAAAATGTAAAGAGGAAATATGCAATAACCCCATCATTGTAATTTTCTTACAATAAGATTGACTGTGAAACTATGCAATTAAAGTATCTCTTTACAAATACCAGCATACATGCAAGAGGGGTGTGTGGTTACCTGTTTCAAGCCAGAGTATGCTTTATCACTTACTTGTGGTCACTCCCCATCCTGTGACATAGCAGGAATAATTATGGGGCAAGATATCTCCCTCACTCGGAAGCTGTACAATTGCTACAAAGCCATTGTCAAAAGCAGTAGTGCTGAGGCGTAGTAAGGCAATATCATTTCTGCAAAGGCAAATACATAAATATATAAATAAATAAGAAAATTATTTAAAGGAACTTACATATATGTGCAAGAAACATAAAAGAACGTTTTGGCAAACAAGGAGTATCAGATAAAAACAGAAGACAAAAGGAAAATGCATGTTTAAAACTCAAACAGAGTGGAGTGTAAATTGTAATATGAATACCTGCCTGGAAAGAGAAGTAAATCTAGACTGTTATCTCAATACCAATCAAGATAAGGGCTATCGATTGGACATTATTTAAATCGACATTCCATAAATATTCTAAATCACACTGTATATTGGACCCTTTTGCACCTTATTTGATGAATACTCCTCCTTTTTGAGTTTCTGATTATGTTATTTCATTGGATTCAATATTTACTTATGTCAGGACTCTTTCCAGAAAGATTAGGAGAAATTATAATAACACCCATTATGAAGGTTTTGAAAGAGTCTTGTGGTTCAGGGAGTCTTTTATTAAGGCGCTCATGTTTTGGCGTGTGCTAAACATTAGAGACGCCCATAGGAATGCATTGGCGTCTCTAACATTTAGCGCACGCCCAATTTTAGCGCACACTAAAAACGGTTGCATCAATACCTTTTTTCGTTAAATTAATGGAGGGCTTAGTTTGTAATCAGCTTGATTCATGCTTGATGCAACATGATGTTCTCCTTTTCCGGAGATGGGAAGGTGGTAGAACGAGAGGACATGATATGAGAGTGAAGGGGGGCAGACTCAAGAAAAATGTCAGGAAGTATTTTTTCACGGAGAGAGTAGTGGATGCTTGGAATGCCCTCCCGCGGGAGGTGGTGGAAATGAAAACGGTAACGGAATTCAAACATGCGTGGGATAAGCATAAAGGAATCCTGTGCCGAAGGAATGGATCCTCAGGAGCTTAGTCAAGATCGGGAGGCAGGGCTGGTGGTTGGGAGGCGGGGATAGTGCTGGGCAGACTTGTACGGTCTGTGCCAGAGCTGGTGGTTGGGAGGCAGGGCTGGTGGTTGGGAGGTGAGGATAGTGCTGGGCAGACTTGTACGGTCTGTGCCAGAGCCGGTGGTTGGGAGGCAGGGCTGGTGGTTGGGAGGCAGGGATAGTGCTGGGCAGACTTATACGGTCTGTGCCCTGAAGAGCACAGGTACAAATCAAAGTAGGGTATACACAAAAAGCAGCAAATATGAGTTATCTTGTTGGGCAGACTGGATGGCCCGTGCAGGTCTTTTTCTGCCGTCATCTACTATGTTACTCATGTTATCCAATCAGGCATTTGAACATTACATAGTACATGACCAGTTATTGTGCCCTTTTATGACAGTGTTCGGTGCATACTAAGTCAAAATGGTAAGGGTTTAATCCTACAGTTCAATCTATCATCAGCTTTTGATTTGGTGGATTATGATATTTTGCTTTCTAAACTTACATAGATATTGAAGGTAATGTATTGAAGTGGTTTAGAGGATTTTTGGTTTCTAGGTCATATACGGTAAAACATAATGGAAAGTTGTTGGATAGTTGGAGAAATCCTTATGGAGTCCCACGGGGATCTCCTTTGTAACCTATATTGTTTACTATCTTCTTACATTCTTTGGGTTTGGAACTTACTAGAGAGGGTTACATCGCTTACAGTTATGCCAATGACATTACTCTGTTAATTACGATTTACTCATTTCTAAATTCAGTATCATCAGTTGTTTAAAGATGTTTAACATTGATTAGGTCCTGGATGTTACGCTATCGACTCAAGTAAAAACACCGATAAGACCACATTTTACTTTAGTGGACCTTATAATGGTAGGTCAAACTAAGTATTCACTTTCTTCTGTTATAAATATACTGGGGGTTCATGTTGACCAGAATTTATCCCTTGACTCTTAACTCAGTGCTCTGACTAAGAGCTCCTTCTTTCTTTTGAGGAATTTAAGACACATAAGAAAATATTTTGAATTTGAGCAGTCCAGATTATTGGTACAGGTGTTGCTTTTGTCCAAGTTGGACTATGTAATATTATCTATTACGGTGCGTCTAGACAAGTTATATGGTGATTGCCCTTTAGGTCTACCCAGTTGAGTCATACATTTGTGTAGATGTGCAGATAGGTTTCTGAGTGCAGCCCAGTACAGATCTTCTCCCCACATCTTTTACCTAACTTTTGCTGTCTTTCCCCACAAAAGGAAGAATAGGGAACCTCCACCTGCCATAAAAGCATGATAAAACTTTCACATATTGTAGACAAAATTTAGAAAGGATTTTCTTAACACCAGTTCTGTCTGCTATTTACAATGATTATAATTAATATGAGGTCCATAATGATTTAAAATAAGTTGAATTTTTATGAAGAACAAATAACACATACCCGTTACTAATGTCATTGGGGTCCCAGTTGTCATGAATAAATATTGAGTCCACTGAAATGAAATATTCAGTACCATCCAGCTCATACAGATTATGCTCTCCTAAACCAACACGGTAGACTATTCCTTCACTAGAAATGAAAAAAAAAACCACAGTTACCATGAAATATTTAGAGGCTCAATTTCAAAGCATATAGATATGCAAAGTTACGTGGAGGGGCATAATCGAACGCGAACGCCCATCTCCATGGGCGTCTATGTCCGAGAACGGGTACGTGAAGGGGCGGGACAGACCGTATTTTCGAAAAAAATGTCCGCCCATCTTTTTTTTGGATAATATGGTTTGTGCCAGGCAAATGCATCAGATATGTGCAGATTTGAGCTGGACGGTTTCGTTTTTCAGCGATAATGGAAAACGAAGCCAGCCATCTCAAAAATGAACAAATCCAAGGCATTGGGTCGTGGGAGGGGCCAGGATTCATAGTCCACTGGTCCCCCTCACATGCCAGGACACCAACAGGGCACCCTAGGGGGCACTTGTAACAAGTTAAAAAAAAAAAAGTAAAATACCTCCCAAGTCCATAGCTCCCTTCCTTTGGGTGCTGAGCCCCTCAAATCCCCCCCAAAACCCACTGCCCACAACTCTACACCATTACCATAGCCCTGTACAGTGGGTTTTGGGGGCGGTTTGGAGGGCGGCCATTTACCACCACAAGTGTAACAGGTAGTGGGGGAAGGGCCTGGGTCCACCTTGCTGACGTCCACTGCACCCACTAACAACTGCTCCAGGGACCTGCATATTGCTGTGATGGAACTGGGTATGACATTTGAGGCTGGCATACAGGCTGGAAAAAAAGTTGTTAAAGTTGTTTTTTTTGGTGGGAGGAGGTTAGTGACCACTGGGGGAGTGAGGGGTGGTCATCCCCGATTCCCTCCGGTGGTCATCTGGTCATTTAGGGCACTTTTTTGGGACTTGTTCGTGGAAAAAAAAGGGTCCAAAAAAGTGCCCTAAATTCGTGCTAAAAAGGCCATTTTTTATCGATTATCGGCCGAAGGCACCCATCTCTGCTCGGCCGATAAACACGCCCCAGTCCTGCCTTCACCACACCTCCGACACCCCCCCCCCCCCCCCCCGTCAACTTTGTTCATTCCCACAATGGAGTGCAGTTGCAGGCGCCTAAAATCGGCTTTCGATTATACCGATTTGGACGCCTTTGCGAGATGGGCGCCCATCTCCCAATTTGGATCAAAATATGGGCGCCCATCACTTTCGAAAATAAGGCTGATACTGGGCTAGATTTTATGGTGCCATAAAAATCGTCTCCCAAAAAATATGCCTTGGCGTGTTCTATAAACTACATCTAAAGTTAGGCGCAGTTTATAGAATACACCTAGGGCCCATCCGTGTGACTAAATCTAGTCGCGGGAATTTACACAAAATAAACTTGGTGTAAATGCCAGCAGCTAAATTAGGTGCGGAATGGGTGCATTCTGTAACAGCGTGCATAATTTTTAGAAACGACTTCAATCTGCCCATTCCATGCCCTTAGCCATGCCCCCTTTTCAGCAGGGCACTTTAGAATTTACATGCATCACTTCATAGAATACGCTTAGCAAGTTGTGTGCATAAATTTTAATAAAAGCCAATTAGTATCAATAATTGCTTGTTAACTGGCAATTGTTGGCACTGATTGGCTTGTTAAGATAATTAAGTTGCATGTGCAATACAGATTACAACCTGATTTGCACGCACAACTCAAGCCACACTATATGGAATCTCTCTAAATCAAATGGTAATGATACCAGAAAATCTATCAGAAGAGAACAATCCATCTCTAATATTCCTGGTGGACAATAGAAGACACAAAAAGATACAGCCTCACCTTTCAAAACCATACATTCCAACCCTCCTTCTGCTGCTTCCATGTCCAACACCCCAAAAGCTAAACTTTCTTTTAAAAAATATAACCATTCCATCACCTCCCTTCCCCACCTGAAACTAACAGGACAACATTGTCTCACCACAACTACGTCCGATTTTGTCAACCAAGACTCTGTCACAATTCTCATTCACAATTAAATCATGAATTAAAAGTGTCTTATTTCTCACTGATGGCACATTAACAGGAACTATTTTCAATAAACAACCGTATTATCGAAATGAAAGATGGACGCCCATCTTGTTTCGATAATATGGGCTTCCCTGTCCCTTCGCCGGGACGTCCTTAGAGATGGGCGCCCTTAGAGATGGTCGTCCCCGTTCGATTATGCCCCTCCACATGTTCCATCTTTGCTTATACCCTAGGCTGTCTATTAAAATGTTTTATTGGATCAGGCGACCCTCAGGGGGAGGAATGCTGGCTTCGGCCTAACCCCTGGTAAGCCTTTCCTCAGCTGAGAGGTACCCACCTCTACCACCGGCTGCCTTTCAGGTGCTGTGGAGGACTTGCAGCTCATCTGCATATCCTTACAGCCTTCTCCGGGGTGACACCCAGGTCCACCCCGATCCACTCAGGGCCTCCGCTCTAGGTGCCGCGCGCCTAACGGCGCGCGGGGCATTTTTCTCTTTGTATCTAATCTTTTTCCAGTTGCTAAAGTACCTTAATCGTTTATGGCCCCTATTCACATTCTCTTCCTAGCTCTGTCCCTTCCTAATCTTTTCCCTCACCCCCTACCTCTCTCCGCTACAGGAACTCACTTCCCATCCATTGACTTCATCACCTCACCTTCTCTCCTACCCTCTTCCTCCTTTTTGGCTTTTAATCTCCGTCTCTTTCTTCCCTCCATTTTGCCTTCCCCATTCCACCTAAATACCTCTCGCCTTCGACGCCTTCGTGGCCACACCTCTCCTACTCTCCTCCGCTCTCTTTTACTCCTTCTCTTACTCTCAGCTGGTGACATCAATCCCAATCCTGGCCCTCCTCACCAACTATTATCCAAACTCTACAGATCTCACCGTGACCTCTCTAACCTCATCTCTATTCCTCTACTCCCCTCCTCTTCTCTGCCCTTCTCTTGCGCCCTATGGAATGCCCGCTCTATCTGTAACAAACTCCCCTATATCCAGGACCTCTTTATCTCGCGTCACCTCCATCTGCTCGCCATAACAGAAACCTGGCTCTGCCCTGATGACTCTGCTTCAGTCGCAGCCCTGTGCCATGGCGGTTATCTATTTTCACATACTCCTCGCCCTGCTGGCCGTGGGGGCGGTGTTGGACTACTTCTCTCTCCCTCCTCCAGATTTCAACCCCTTCTTCCACCTCAATCTCACTGTTTTTCCTCCTTTGAAGTCCACTCTATCCGCCTTTTCTCTCCTCTGCCTCTTCGAATAGCGGTCATTTATCGTCCCCCTGATAAGTCCCTTTCATCCTTTCTCAGTGACTTTGATGCCTGGCTTGCCTTCTTCCATGATCCTTCCTCCCCCTCTCTCATCCTTGGTGACTTTAATATTCCTGCTAATGATCCTTCCAACTCTTATATTTCCAAGTTACTCGCTTTAACGTCGTCCTTTAATCTCCAACTATGCTCCACCTCCCCCACTCATCAAAATGGTCACTGTCTTGATCTCATCTTCTCCTCCAACTGTTCACCCTCTAGTTTCCTTGCCTCCGATCTTCCCCTCTCTGATCACCATCTTATAACTTTCACACTTAAATCTCCTCCCTCCCAGTCCCGTCCTATCCTATCTAATTTATCTAGGAATCTTCACGACATTGACCCTTCATCTCTATCCTCCCATGTTTCAAACCTCCTCTCTACTGTGGCACCATCCACGTCTGTCAACGAGGCTGTTTCTTCTTACAACAATACTCTATCCTCTGCCTTAGACACTCTTGCACCTTTGATGACCCGCCCTGTAAGGCGTACAAAACCCCAACCTTGGCTGACTTCTAATATCCGCTACCTACGTTCCTGTACCCGCTCCGCCGAACGCCTCTGGCGGAAATCTCGGGCCCTTGCTGATTTCTTACACTTTAAGTTCATGCTGACCTCCTTCCAATCTGCTCTTTTACGTGCCAAACAGGATTATTATATCCAACTGACCAACTCTCTTGGCTCTAATCCTCGACTTCTCTTCACCACATTGAACTCTCTCCTCAAGGTGCCCCCTCCCCCAACTCCCCCTTCACTATCTCCTCAGACCCTTGCTGAATTCTTTCACAACAAGGTTCAAAAGATAAACCTTGCTTTCTCTACCTCACCAGCTCTCCCTCCACTAGTCCGTTCCCCTCTCTCTCCTTCCCCTCATTCCCTTTCCTCCTTTCCTGAAGTTACTATTGAGGAAACTACACTTCTCCTTTCTTCCTCAAAATGTACCACCTGTTCCTCTGATCCCATTCCCACCCACCTTCTTAATGCCATCTCTCCTACTCTTATTTCTTTTATCTGTCACATTCTCAACCTCTCACTTTCCACTGCGACTGTCCCTGCTGCCTTTAAACATGCTGTGGTCACACCTCTCCTTAAGAAGCCTTCACTTGACCCTACTTGTCCCTCTAATTACCGACCCATCTCCCTCCTTCCTTTTCTCTCCAAATTACTTGAGCGTGCTGTTCACCGCCGCTGCCTTGATTTTCTCTCCTCACATGCTATTCTTGACCCATTACAATCTGGTTTTCGCCCTCTCCACTCAACCGAAACTGCGCTTACTAAAGTCTCCAATGACCTATTACTGGCTAAATCCAGAGGTCAATATTCCATCCTCATTCTTCTTGATCTTTCCGCTGCTTTTGACACTGTCGATCACAGCATACTTCTCGATACCCTGTCCTCACTTGGATTCCAGGGCTCTGTCCTTTCCTGGTTCTCTTCCTACCTCTCCCTCCGCACCTTTAGTGTTCACTCTGGTGGATCCTCTTCTACTTCTATCCCTCTGCCTGTCGGCGTACCCCAGGGTTCTGTTCTTGGTCCCCTCCTCTTTTCTATCTACACTTCTTCCCTTGGTTCATTAATCTCATCCCATGGCTTTTCCTACCACCTCTATGCTGATGACTCCCAAATCTACCTTTCTACCCCTGATATCTCACCTTGCATCCAAACCAAAGTTTCAGCGTGCTTGTCTGACATTGCTGCCTGGATGTCTCAACGCCACCTGAAATTAAATATGACCAAAACCGAGCTTCTCATTTTCCCCCCCAAACCCACCTCCCCGCTCCCCCCATTTTCTATTTCTGTTGATGGCTCTCTCATTCTCCCTGTCTCCTCAGCTCGAAACCTTGGGGTCATCTTTGACTCTTCTCTCTCCTTCTCTGCTCATATCCAGCAGACCGCCAAGACCTGTCGTTTCTTTCTTTACAACATCCGTAAAATCCGCCCCTTTCTTTCCGAGCACTCTACCAAAACCCTCATCCACACCCTTGTCACCTCTCGTTTAGACTACTGCAATCTGCTTCTTGCTGGCCTCCCACTTAGTCACCTCTCCCCTCTCCAGTCAGTTCAAAACTCTGCTGCCCGTCTCATCTTCCGCCAGGGTCGCTTTACTCATACTACCCCTCTCCTCAAGACCCTTCACTGGCTCCCTATCCGTTTTCGCATCCTGTTCAAACTTCTTCTACTAACCTATAAATGTACTCACTCTGCTGCTCCCCAGTATCTCTCCACACTCGTCCTTCCCTACACCCCTTCCCGTGCACTCCGCTCCATGGATAAATCCTTCTTATCTGTTCCCTTCTCCACTACTGCCAACTCCAGACTTCGCGCCTTCTGTCTCGCTGCACCCTACGCCTGGAATAAACTTCCTGAGCCCCTACGTCTTGCCCCATCCTTGGCCACCTTTAAATCTAGACTGAAAACCCACCTCTTTGACATTGCTTTTGACTCGTAACCACTTGTAACCACTCGCCTCCACCTACCCCCTCCTCTCTTCCTTCCCGTTCACATTAATTGATTTGATTTGCTTACTTTATTTATTTTTTGTCTATTAGATTGTAAGCTCTTTGAGCAGGGACTGTCTTTCTTCTATGTTTGTACAGCGCTGCGTATGCCTTGTAGCGCTATAGAAATGCTAAATAGTAGTAGTAGTATTGTATATTGTGTTCACACTGTAATGCAGTATACACGCCAAACTTGTACTGTTATTTGAATATTTTTACTGCTGCAATTGTCTGTTGCTTATGTTTGACTTATTCGTGCTGTACACCGCCTTGAGTGAATTTCTTCAAAAAGGAGGTAAATAAATCCTAATAATAAATAAATAAATAAATAAAATACCATTTATCTCCCTCTCAGACAATATGTTTATCTAAAGCAATGCACTCATTCCGCCCTATATTCTTGGCCATATCTGAAAACATATGCTATAGACCCATACTTTTCTCATCCCAAAACTACAGGCTACAGAGTATGATTCTGAAAATATACCACATATAAATTTAGCATGTGGGAAAGTCCTGTGTTAGAACATGCTAAGCCCAGATTTCAGTGCACCTTAATAAAAGGGGCCCCAAAGTTAATCCAGCTTACTTGAACTTGCAATACCACCGTTCACAAGCAAATACTGCAAAGTAGTTTACAGACACAATCACTGAGTAGACAGAGAGGGGCATAATGGAACGGGGTGCCCAAGTTTTCCTGAGGACGTCCTTGCAGGACGTCCCCGCGAAGGGGCGGGGAAACCCGTATTATCAAAGATGGGTGGCCATCTTTCATTTCAATAATACGGTCGGGGACGCACAAAAAAATCTCCACATTTAGGTCAACCTTAGAGATCGTCCCCGATTTTCGGCGATAATGGAAACCGAGGACGCCTATCTCAGAAATGACCAAATCCAAGCCATTTGGTCATGGGAGGAGCCAGCATTCGTAGTGCACTGGTCCCCCTCATATGCCAGGACACCAACCGGGCACCCTAGGGGGCACTGCAGTGGACTTCACAAATTGTTTCCCAGGTGCATAGCTCCCTTACCTTGGGTGCTGAGCCCCCCAACCCCTCCCAAAAACCCATTCCCCACAACTGTACACCACTACCATAGCCCTAAGGGGTGAAGGGGGCACCTATATGTGGGTACAGTGGGTTTCTGGTGGGTTTTGAAGGGCTCACATTACCACCACAAGTGTAACAGGTAGGGGGGGATGGGCCTGGGTCCACCTGCCTGAAGTGCACTGCACCCACTAAAACTGCTCCAGGGACCTGCATACTGCTGTCATGGAGCTGGGTATGACATCTGAGACTGGCATAGAGGCTGGCAAAAAGTTTTTTTTAGGGTGGGAGGGGGTTAGTGACCACTGGAGGAGTAAGGGGAGGTCATCCCCAATAGCCTCCGGTGGTCATCTGGTCATTTAGAGCACATTTTTGTGGCTTGGTCATAAAAAAAAGGACCAAGTAAAGTTGGCCAAGTGTTCGTCAGGGCCCCTTCTTTTTTCCATTATCGGCCGAGGACGCCCATGTGTTAAGCATGCCCCAGTCCCGCCTTCACTACGCTGCCGACATGCCCCCGTGAATTTTGGTCATCCCCGCAATGGAAAGCACTTGAGGGCGCCCAAAATTGGCTTTCGATTATGCCGATTTGGGCGACCCTGAGAGAAGGACGCCCATCTCCCAATTGGTGTCGGAAGATGGGCGCCCTTCTCTTTCAAAAATAAGCCTGAGAGGGATTTAGTGCATATTTTTATCTGCATATTGGTAAGACTGGGAGGACAGTTTTATAATTCTATATATGGGGCTGAAAAAATCAGCATCAAAAACACTGCACTTAGTGCTATTCTGTAAAGCCTCACCTAACATTAGGCGTGGTTTATAGAATACTTGTAGTAGCTGTCCCCATTACTAAAATTTAGGCGCAGCCATTCACACCAACTAAAACCTGGTGTCAATGCCCACGTCTTATTTAGGTATGGATCGGGCATATTCTGAAACGGTGCATGCAATTTTCAGGAATGTCCATGACCCATCCATGCCCCTCCCATGGCCACACCCCTTTTGTGATCCACACATTAGAATTTATATGCAGGACTTTACAGAATGCATGTAGAAAGTTGCGTGTGTAAATTCTAATTAGTTCCAATTAGTGCTGACAATTGCTTGTTTGTGGCCAATTATTGGCACTGATTAGCTTGTTAAACAATTAACTTGAACATGCAAATCAGCTATGTGCACTGATTTACGCACGCAACTTTAGTCACAATATATATGGAATCCAGGGGATACTGCTTTTAAAAATTACTCCTTCCCTCCCCCATCAACTAGATCATCAATATTTTAATTTAATTTGAGCATTTGTATTCCACTTAACCAATAACAATCCAGGCAGATTACAAGACAAACAGATACAGTATACAAACAATACCCAGAATAAAATAAATAAAACATTCATTAAATAAAAATAACTAAATCTAGTTCAAAAATGCTTTCTAAATAACCATACTTTAATGGCACTGTGGAACTCTTTGCTTTTAAATATAATAGTTCATTATATTTAAAGGCAGAGTTCCAAAGTTCAGAATCTTTTCCCATTAAAATAGAGTTCAAAGTCTTCTTCAGTTGACATATTTTATTATTATTTATTATTATTATTATTTGTTACATTTGTATCCCACATTTTCCCACCTTTGCAGGCTCAATGTGGCTTACATATGACCATTAACGGTGTTAGGTGGTTATGGTTTGAACAAATACATAGTATGAATGAATGCAAAGTGATATGGAGGGGCATAATCTAACAGAAACGCCTATCTCCATGGGCGTTTATCTCTGAGAACGGGTCCGTGAAGGGGCGGACCCAAGCGTATTTTCGAAAAAATTAGACGTCCATGTTTTATTCGCCAAGTTGTGAGCTGGGCGTTTTTGCTTTTCAGCGATAATGGACAATGAAATTGCCCAGCTCAAAAACGAATAAATCCAAGGCATTTGTTCGTGGGAGGGGCCAGGAGTCGTAGTGCACTGGTCCCCCTAACATGCCAGGACACCAACCAGGCACCCTAGGGGGCACTTTTACAAAAACAGAACAAAAGGTAAAAGAGCTCCCAGGTGCATAGCACCCTTCCCTTGTGTGTAGAGCCCCCCAAATCCCCCTCAAAACCCACTGCCCACAAGTCTACACCATTACTATAGCCCTAAGGAGTGAAGGGGGTTGGACGACTAAGCATTAAGCAGCACAATTGTAACAGGTAGGGGGGGGATGGGCCTGGGTCCACCTGCCTGAAGTCCACTGCACCCCCTAACAACTGCTCCAGGGACCTGCATACTGCTGCCAGGGAGGAATGTGAACGATTACAGGAGGACCTTGCGAGACTGGGAGAATGGGCGTGCAAGTGGCAGATGAAGTTCAATGTTGACAAGTGCAAAGTGATGCATGTGGGTAAGAGGAACCCGAATTATAGCTACGTCTTGCAAGGTTCCGCGTTAGGAGTTACGGATCAAGAAAGGGATCTGGATGTCGTCGTCGATGATACGCTGAAACCTTCTGCTCAGTGTGCTGCTGCGGCTAGGAAAGCGAATAGAATGTTGGGTGTTATTAGGAAGGGTATGGAGTCCAGGTGTGCGGATGTTATAATGCCGTTGTATCGCTCCATGGTGCGACCGCACCTGGAGTATTGTGTTCAGTACTGGTCTCCGTATCTCAAAAAAGATATAGTAGAATTGGAAAAGGTACAGCGAAGGGCGACGAAAATGATAGTGGGGATGGGACGACTTTCCTATGAAGAGAGGCTGAGAAGGCTAGGGCTTTTCAGCTTGGAGAAGAGACGGCTGAGGGGAGATATGATAGAAGTGTATAAAATAATGAGTGGAATGGATCGGGTGGATGTGAAGCGACTGTTCACGCTATCCAAAAATACTAGGACTAGAGGGCATGAGTTGAAGCTACAGTGTGGTAAATTTAAAACGAATCGGAGAAAATTTTTCTTCACCCAACGTGTAATTAGACTCTGGAATTCGTTGCCGCAGAACGTGGTACGGGCGGTTAGCTTGACGGAGTTTAAAAAGGGGTTAGATAGATTCCTAAAGGACAAGTCCATAGACCGCTATTAAATGGACTTGGAAAAATTCCGCATTTTTAGGTATAACTTGTCTGGAATGTTTTTATGTTTGGGGAGCGTGCCAGGTGCCCTTGACCTGGATTGGCCACTGTCGGTGACAGGATGCTGGGCTAGATGGACCTTTGGTCTTTCCCAGTATGGCACTACTTATGTACTTATGTACTTATGTCAAAATAAAAAGTTGTGAAACATCATTTTTTGAGGTGGGAGGGGGTTTATGACCACTGGGGGAGTCAGGGGAGGTCATCCCCGATTCCCTCCAGTGGTCATCTGGTCATTTAGGGCACTTTTTGGGGCCTTATTCGTGAAAAAACAGGGTCCAGGAAAAGTGCCCTAAATTCTAGCTAAAAACGCATACTTTTGTCCCATTATCTGTGAAATGCGCCCATCTCTGTTCGGCAGATAACCACGCCCCAGTTCCGCCTTCGCCACACCTCTGACACGCCCCCATCAACTTTGTCCGCATCCGCGAAGGAGTGCAGTTGAAAACGCCCAAAAATCGGCTTTCGATTATACCGCTTTATTCGTTTTTGTGAGATAAACGTCCATCTCCCGATTTAGGTCGGAACTTGGGCGTTTTTCTCGTTCGATTATAAGCTGGATTGTGTTATAATGAGGTATATGTATGGTAGGAAACATTTAAGGGGAACTTAGAGAGGGAAAGGGGGAAGAAGAGTCAGATAATGTCCGTTACGGTCTTTGGTTATATTGTGTCACAAGTGACTGGTATTTTTATGTTGGGTCAGTGGGGTAAGCTCTTCTGAACAAGTCTATCTTTAATGCTTTCCGAAAATTTAGGTGGTCAAGCGTGGTTTTTACTGCTTTTGGCAATGAGTTCCATAATTATGCGCTTAGGTAGAGTGGTCATGACTTGCAAGACAGACCCTTTACAGAATAATAGTTACACTGGTCGGGCCCACCAAGGCCTGTTTTAATAAACAGAAGATATACCCATTTATGGCCATTGCTTCTGAAAGGATTTCCAAAGAAATGTGTGCAAACAAGAGTTATTTTGTTACATTGCCAGCTGTGCCCCGGGGCTAAATGTTGAGTTTGGCAAAAGAGGTTTCATAAATCAGACATAATACTCTCGGTTAAATGTGCAGACTTTCCCATGACATCAGAAGTAGTGTGGGAAGACTATTTGACCTGCCAGATCAGGTTGCTGTGTTAAAATGAATGTTAATCTTCATAGCAAAGTCATAAGAAGGAGAATACTATAAGGGTATTTGCTAGGAATGGGTTCTTACTGTGCCCTTCTGGCCGAATTCCTCACTAAAAGAGCCCTTTGTGCTAAGCAAGAAACCATATTTAACAAACAATCTTTTCCTGATACTTACAAACCAACACAGTGCGCAGCAGTCAAGACCCAATATCTGCTAATGAGAGTTGCACCACACAAATGGTAAAAAAGGTCAGGATCCTCTTTGTAGGCCATTTGGAGAGACACCTGAATTAGAGGGCACAAAGACTGGCATTTTACAATGAGGATATTTCATAAAACATATTTCACTGATAAATATGAAACATTTGCTTTTCACAATATCCCCTGGATTCTATATATTCACACCCAACTTTGTGCGCACATTAGAGATGCACACGCAAATAAATTAACGAATGAACTCAGAAACATCAATTATTGGGTGCTAACACCAATTATTGATGTTAATTGGCAGTCATAAAAATCTGTGCATGCATTTCGTTGTGCACTGTTCTATAAAGCACGGCTCCTAACTTCAATTGTGCATATTGTTGAGAATTGGGGGGTCCCGAGCCCCCCCAGGAAGGCTAGAGTGACCTTAATCTGACTCCATCTCTAAATAACACTAGTACTGGGGTAATCAGGGAGTTATTGCCTCTAAGGGAGAAGTTAGGTCTAAGGAAAAGATACCAGCCTTATGACAAGTTATACAATGCATTTATACTTACAGCCTTTGATCATTAAGTGAAGCCCACAAATCATCATTTGGAATGAGGAGTTTATTCGCCAAGGTACAAGTCAAATCAGTGATTGACAACAGGCAGGTACAATCAATTAATTATAGGAATATAATAAGCTGCAAACAGGTGTCAATTATTTGCTAATCTTTTATAATTTATTTTACCAATTAGAGGTTTTACAAGGGAAAGCAATTAGGTAATTTGTCAATTCTGCTGGACACATTGGTTTCCCTTGGAGAGAGAGTGGCAACTCTTGTCTCTCTAACTCAAACCAGGAAATACCCGGATTTTTATAGGTGCCCTCAGGATATGGATAATATGACAGTAGATATACCTGATTGGATTTATGCTAATGTCATGGTTGTCACTGATTGGCTCATGCTAATGAGTAGCTTCTATCTTGCTACGCCTTCCCTGCTCACAGGAAAGTCTCCCTCCTCTCTGGGACAGCTAGTTCCCTATTTTCTCCGCACCTGGCATGACTCACTCATTGCTCAACTTGTTTTTCTAACTTACATTAGAGAAAATTCCACTTTGTAACAGATACGGGCTTCCATTTTGTGTTGAAATCCTCCATTTTGTTTCCATATCTATTAACTTTTCCTAATTTAGCTTATTTAGGCCTCAATCTGGGCTACAAACTAGGCCATACTTTTCCAGTAAGCTCCCAGTTATGTCAGCCATCAGATTTCTGACTCAGCCAAGGTCTGTAATGGCCTGAGCTCTATGACTGGGCCCGCCACCATTCCAGTGGGGGGGTCTCTGGCTGTACCATAATTATACAATATCTGAAAAGGACGCATGCATGTTGGGGGCATTCCAAGAAGTTTCACATGGATTTATAGAATTCATTCGAAGTGCGCCTAAGTTGGCGCCAGCATTTACACCCAAAAGTTAGATATGGGATCCACGCTAAATGCTATTCTATAAAGGGCTCACTCCCTTTATAGAATACCACTTAGCGCTCACGTGATTAATTTTTGGCGCCATTTATTTAAGTTTATTTTTCAAGTTTCAAGTTTATTTGTATATACCACCCATGGTCGAGCTTTCTGAGTGGTTTACAATGTAATTATAAAAATCGGATGTAAAATAAAAGAAAAAGTACAATAGTTAAAAATAAAGGTTAAAAGTGAAAGTAAGAAGAAAAAGAGCTAAAATTTGCGATTGAAAGGTTATTTATAGATCTAAAATTACTCCCAAAACTTTAACTGTCGACTGGAGGGTGGCTGTAGATCCAGCAATACTAATGGGGGCTGTCAATTTAGGCTCTCCTTTCCATGTGAAAAGAACTCCTAGTGTCTTGTCTGGATTGAGTTTCAGTTTGTGAGTTATTGAATTCTTTCCTTTTTGCTTATCACTGTATCTACCCAGACAAGAGACGAAGGGCAATCAAGTGCCATAAGCTTGTGAGAACAGATGTGTTTTGAGTTTGGATTTAAATCTTACCAGAGAACCTTCTAAAAGAAGACAGTTCCACTGGATAAGCCAACAATGAATAGTTAAAAGATAAACATCATGACGTGAAGGAACTCGAAGTTCAGAATTTCCCCATCCCCTCTCCCTTCCTCTCCACCTCCATGGCCCAGTGTCTCCTTGTTCCCCCTCTCTTCCACTCCTTTTCATACAATCCTGAATCTCTCCTCGCTACACTTCCTTCTAGTATCTCCCTTCTCTCTCCATCCTCCATTAGTCCACCATCTTCTCTGTTTCTCAATCTCTCTCTCTCTCTCTTTCTCTCCATCCCCTCACACCTGTAGTCCAGCAGCTCCCCACCCCTTCTCCCTTCTCCTCAACATCCATGGTTCAGCATCCCTTTGCCTTCTCTCTCTTCCACTCCTTTCCTCACTGTCCAGTATCTCTCCTGGCTCTCCTCCCTTCCAGTATCTCCTTTTTCTCTATATCCTTCCCCCTCCATAGTCCAGTATATTCCCTCTCACCCTTCCTTTCCTCACAGTCCAGCATGCTCTTGTTCTTTCACTGTCCCATAGTCCAGCATCTCCCCTCTCCATACTCCCTATAGTTCAGAATCTCCTCAACATCTCTTATGTCCCCTCTTTCTCCCTTCACCCCTGCAGTCCCACATCTCTCCTCTTTCCCTTCCTCTTCACCCCTATGGTCTAACATCTTTCTGTCTCTTCTCTCTTCCCTCCAAACCTCCCCCCAAATTGCAGCATCTCTCTTTTTCCTCTTGCCCCCTGGTAGTCCAGCATCTCCCCCTTCTCCTTTCCCACCCATACCCTTGCCACCGACATTGCTACCAACCCTTCTCTAAAACTACGTGAAGGGGAGGGGGCCAGGGGCTGGAGTAGAACACATCTGTTGTTCTGGAGTCTAAAAAAAAGATATGGCCGAACTCTATGCTATTCTGTTTCTCTAAAAATTAAACTTTGCCCACAGACGTATACTCTTAATGAGAATAAGAATCAACCAAAGCTATTGCTGTACAGATGTTCTCAGGGCTACACAGGATAAAGGGACTATATGATCTTGAAAACCCACGTACTCCATTATCATCAGTAACAAACAAGAACACAAATAACAAGCTGTAAAGAATTCCAAATAATAAAACAACTGAAATAAAACAAGATATAGCGTGAATAAATATATTTTTATTTAGTGTATGTATAGTCGTATGCCCTAATCCCTATTAGCTTCTTTGTTTGTTTGTTTTTTGCTTCACTCCCTCATGAATTGTTTTGCATTAATTCTGCTTTGCTAACTAATGCTGTAATACAATGGCAATAACCTTTATATGACATACACCTTATCACCTCTTAAAATACTAATAGTTAATTGAGTTAAAATGCTTTCTTTCATGCCAGAGCTGCACAATCTTCCCCCTCCCCCCTGCTGCTCTAGGTAGATACTTAGTCCACCTAATGGCGATGGTCAGAGACAGGAAGAGCTGAGGCGCAGAAATTGGAGGGTGAGCAGGTAGAGGAGAGGATAAGATCAAGACAGTGGGCAGATTTGTGAGTAGGGGTGGTGGAGCTCAGCTGGAGGTTGAAGGAGGATGTTAGAGCGAGGAACTGAGAAGCGTATGTGTCAGATGGGTTATCAGTGTGTATGTTAAAATCTCCAAGAATGAGGGATGGGGATGAGGGCTCAAGAAAGACAGAGAGCCATGCATCAAAGTCAGTGAAGAAGGAGGGGAGGGACTTGTTGGGGGGGGGGGGCGGTATATGACTGCAACTCTGAGTGGCATCGGGTAGAATAGACGAATAGAGTGAACTTCAAAGGATGAGAAGCAGTGAGACTGCGGTAGAAGGAGAGGTTGAAAACTGCAGGAGGGTGAGAGTAGTAATGGCAGGGCAAGCAGCAGCAGTATAGTTCAGTTAACTGACAATGGTGGTGAGTTAATGAAGCAAAGACAGGATGGCCTAAGAATAGTTTTTAAAAAAGTGACTATGAAAAAGGTCTTTCCAAGGTGATGCGACTACTAATGAATCATCAACTACACATCATTGCAATGAAAATTCCTGAGATCTATTTGCATTCAATGGAAGAAATACATGTAAATAAATGGACCATGGTTGCCCAGGCCTGACGTACAGCCAGGTCTTTTCCCGTGGATTTTCCTAATTCCATCTCTCAGCTTTCTATTATTCCAAATGTCATTCTTTCCTCATTATCATTCCACTTACCTGCATCCCCAAAATTCATCCAATAATTCCCTATTCACTTTTTCTCCTTGCTCCACATCAACCTTTTTCTCAGCCATGCCCATCTCTTCTTCCTAAATCATTCTGCCATTGGTTGATAACAGTAGTTGATCTGTGTGGCAGTAATTCTTCAGCTGTCACATTCATTGAAATGAGTTACCTAATTGCCACATTTAGTAGGGTGTATATGTGAGCTGTCACATCTGGTGGAATATGAGGTCCCCTGTTGCCATATTTAGTAGAATGGTCAGTCCAAGACAGTGCTCCTGTTCTTGGGAGGCAGGGCTGGTGGTTGGGAGGTGGGGATAGTGCTGGGCAGACTTATACGGTCTGTGCCAGAGCCGGTGGTTGGGAGGCGGGGCTGGTGGTTGGGAGGTGGGGATAGTGCTGGGCAGACTTATACGGTCTGTGCCAGAGCCAGTGGTGGGAGGCGGGGCTGGTGGCGGGAGGCAGGGCTGGTGGTTGGGAGGCGGGGATAGTGCTGGGCAGACTTATACGGTCTGTGCCCTGAAGAGCACAGGTACAAATCAAAGTAGGGTATACACAAAAAGCAGCAAAGCGAATGCTACATACCTGTAGAAGGTATTCTCCGAGGACAGCAGGCTGATTGTTCTCACTGATGGGTGACGTCCTCGGCAGCCCCTCCAATCGGAATCTTCCTAGCAAAGTCCTTTGCTAGCTCTCGCGCGCCCGCGCGCACCGCGCATGCGCGGCCGTCTTCCCGCCCGAAACCGGCTCGAGCCGGCCAGTCCAGTATGTAGCAAGACAATACACTTCAAGGGAAGACACAACTCCAAAGGGGAGGCGGGCGGGTTTGTGAGAACAATCAGCCTGATGTCCTCGGAGAATACCTTCTACAGGTATGTAGCATTCGCTTTCTCCGAGGACAAGCAGGCTGCTTGTTCTCACTGATGGGGTATCCCTAGCCCCCAGGCTCACTCAAAACAACAACCATGGTCAATTGGGCCTCGCAACGGCGAGGACATAACTGAGATTGACCTAAAAAATTTACCAACTAACTGAGAGTGCAGCCTGGAACAGAACAAACAGGGCCCTCGGGGGGTGGAGTTGGATCCTAAAGCCCAAACAGGTTCTGAAGAACTGACTGCCCGAACCGACTGTCGCGTCGGGTATCCTGCTGCAGGCAGTAATGAGATGTGAATGTGTGGACAGATGACCACGTCGCAGCTTTGCAAATTTCTTCAATGGAGGCTGACTTCAAGTGGGCTACCGACGCAGCCATGGCTCTGACATTATGAGCCGTGACATGACCCTCAAGAGCCAGCCCCGCCTGGGCGTAAGTGAAGGAAATGCAATCTGCTAGCCAATTGGATATGGTGCGTTTCCCTACAGCCACTCCCCTCCTATTGGGGTCAAAAGAAACAAACAATTGGGCGGACTGTCTGTGGGGCTGTGTCCGCTCCAGGTAGAAGGCCAATGCTCTCTTGCAGTCCAATGTGTGCAGCTGACGTTCAGCAGGGCAGGAATGAGGACGGGGAAAGAATGTTGGCAAGACAATTGACTGGTTCAGATGGAACTCCGACACGACCTTTGGCAAGAACTTAGGGTGAGTGCGGAGGACTACTCTGTTATGATGAAATTTGGTGTAAGGGGCCTGGGCTACCAGGGCCTGAAGCTCACTGACTCTACGAACTGAAGTAACTGCCACCAAGAAAATGACCTTCCAGGTCAAGTACCTCAGATGGCATGAATTCAGTGGCTCAAAAGGAGGTTTCATCAGCTGGGTGAGAACGACATTGAGATCCCATGACACTTTAGGAGGCTTGACGGGGGGCTTTGACAAAAGCAAACCTCTCATGAAGCGAACAACTAAAGGCTGTCCTGAGATCGGCTTACCTTCCACATGGTAATGGTATGCACTGATTGCGCTAAGGTGAACTCTTACAGAGTTGGTCTTGAGACCAGACTCAGACAAGTGCAGAAGGTATTCAAGCAGGGTCTGTGTAGGACAAGAGCGAGGAGCTAGGGCCTTGCTGTCACACCAGACGGCAAACCTCCTCCACAGAAAGAAGTAACTCCTCTTAGTGGAATCTTTCCTGGAAGCAAGCAAGACGCGGGAGACACCCTCTGACAGACCCAAAGAGGCAAAGTCTACGCTCTCAACATCCAGGCCGTGAGAGCCAGGGACCGGAGGCTGGGATGCAGAAGAGCCCCTTCGTCCTGCGTGATGAGGGTCGGAAAACACTCCAATCTCCACGGTTCTTCGGAGGATAACTCCAGAAGAAGAGGGAACCAGATTTGACGCGGCCAAAAAGGAGCAATCAGAATCATGGTGCCTCGGTCTTGCTTGAGTTTCAACAAAGTCTTCCCCACCAGAGGAATGGGAGGATAAGCATACAGCAGGCCCTCCCCCCAATCCAGGAGGAAGGCATCCGATGCCAGTCTGCCGTGGGCCTGAAGCCTGGAACAGAACTGAGGGACTTTGTGGTTCACTCGAGATGCGAAGAGATCCACCAAGGGGGTGCCCCACGCTTGGAAGATCTGGCGCACCACTCTGGAGTTGAGCGACCACTCGTGAGGTTGCATAATCCTGCTCAGTCTGTCGGCCAGACTGTTGTTTACGCCTGCCAGATATGTGGCTTGGAGCACCATGCCGAGACGGCGAGCCCAGAGCCACATGCTGACGGCTTCCTGACACAGGGGGCGGGATCCGGTGCCCCCCTGCTTGTTGACATAGTACATGGCAACCTGGTTGTCTGTCTGAATTTGGATAATTTGATGGGACAGCCGATCTCTGAAAGCCTTCAGAGCGTTCCAGATCGCTCGTAACTCCAGGAGGTTGATCTGTAGACCGCGTTCCTGGAGGGACCAGCTTCCTTGGGTGTGAAGCCCATCGACATGAGCTCCCCATCCCAGGAGAGACGCATCCGTTGTCAGCACTTTTTGTGGCTGAGGAATTTGGAAAGGACGTCCCAGAGTCAAATTGGACCAGATTGTCCACCAATAGAGGGATTCGAGAAAACTCGTGGACAGGTGGATCACGTCTTCTAGACCCCCAGCAGCCTGATACCACTGGGAGGCTAGGGTCCACTGAGCAGATCTCATGTGAAGACGGGCCATGGGAGTCACATGAACTGTGGAGGCCATGTGGCCCAGCAATCTCAACATCTGCCGAGCTGTGATCTGCTGGGACGTTCGCACCCGCGAGACGAGGGACAACAAGTTGTTGGCCCTCGCCTCTGGGAGATAGGCGCGAGCCATCCGAGAATCCAGCAGAGCTCCTATGAATTCGAGTTTCTGCACTGGGAGAAGATGGGACTTTGGATAATTTATCACAAACCCCAGTAGCTCCAGGAGGCGAATAGTCATCTGCATGGACTGCAGGGCTCCTGCCTCGGATGTGTTCTTCACCAGCCAATCGTCGAGATATGGGAACACATGCACCCCCAGCCTGCGAAGTGCCGCTGCTACTACAGCTAGGCACTTTGTGTACACCCTGGGCGCAGAGGCGAGCCCAAAGGGTAGCACACAGTACTGGAAGTGGCGTGTGCCCAACTGAAATCGCAGATACTGTCTGTGAGCTGGCAGTATCGGGATGTGTGTGTAGGCATCCTTCAAGTCCAGAGAGCATAGCCAATCGTTTTGCTGAATCATGGGGAGAAGGGTGCCCAGGGAAAGCATCCTGAACTTTTCTTTTACGAGATATTTGTTCAGGGCCCTTAGGTCTAGGATGGGACGCATCCCCCCTGTTTTCTTTTCCACAAGGAAGTACCTGGAATAGAATCCCAGCCCTTCTTGCCCGGATGGCACGGGCTCGACCGCATTGGCGCTGAGAAGGGCGGAGAGTTCCTCTGCAAGTACCTGCTTGTGCTGGAAGCTGTAAGACTGAGCTCCCGGCGGACAATTTGGAGGTTTGGAGGTCAAATTGAGGGTGTATCCTTGCCGGACTATTTGCAGAACCCACTGATCGGAGGTTATGAGAGGCCACCTTTGGTAAAAAGCTTTCAACCTCCCTCCGACTGGCAGGTCGCCCGGCACTGACACTTGGATGTCGGCTATGCTCTGCTGGAGCCAGTCAAAAGCTCGCCCCTTGCTTTTGCTGGGGAGCCGCGGGGCCTTGCTGAGTCGCACGCTGCTGACGAGAGCGAGCGCACTGGGGCTTAGCCTGGGCCGCAGGCTGTCGGGAAGGAGGATTGTACCTACGCTTACCAGAAGTATAGGGAACAGTCTTCCTTCCCCCGAAAAATCGTCTACCTGTAGAGGTAGAAGCTGAAGGCTGCCGGCGGGAGAACTTGTCGAATGCGGTGTCCCGCTGGTGGAGAGACTCTACCACCTGTTCGACTTTCTCTCCAAAAATATTGTCCGCACGGCAAGGCGAGTCCGCAATCCGCTGCTGGAGTCTATTCTCCAGGTCGGCGGCACGCAGCCATGAGAGCCTGCGCATCACCACACCTTGAGAAGCGGCCCTGGACGCAACATCAAAAGTGTCATACACTCCTCTGGCCAGGAATTTTCTGCACGCCTTCAGCTGCCTGACCACCTCCTGAAAAGGCTTGGCTTGCTCGGGGGGAAGAGCATCAACCAAGCCCGCCAACTGCCGCACATTATTCCGCATGTGTATGCTCGTGTAGAGCTGGTAAGACTGAATCTTGGCCACGAGCATAGAGGAATGGTAGGCCTTCCTCCCAAAGGAGTCTAAGGTTCTAGAATCTTTGCCCGGGGGCGCCGAAGCATGCTCCCTAGAACTCTTAGCCTTCTTTAGGGCCAGATCCACAACTCCAGAGTCGTGAGGCAACTGGGTGCGCATCAGCTCTGGGTCCCCATTGATCCGGTACTGGGACTCGATCTTCTTGGGGATGTGGGGATTACTTAGTGGCTTGGTCCAGTTCGCAAGCAATGTCTTTTTCAGGACATGGTGCAAGGGAACAGTGGACGCTTCCTTAGGTGGAGAAGGATAGTCCAGGAGCTCAAACATTTCAGCCCTGGGCTCGTCCTCCACAACCACCGGGAAGGGGATGGCCGTAGACATCTCCCGGACAAAGGAAGCAAAAGACAGACTCTCGGGAGGAGAAAGCTGTCTTTCAGGAGAGGGAGTGGGATCAGAAGGAAGACCCTCAGACTCCTCGTCAGAGAAATATCTGGGGTCTTCTTCTTCTTCCCACGAGGCCTCACCCTCGGTGTCAGACACAAGTTCACGGACCTGCGTCTGCAACCGCGCCCGGCTCGACTCTGTGGAGCCACGTCCACGATGGGGGCGTCGAGAGGTAGACTCCCTCGCCCGCATCGGCGAAGCTCCCTCCGCCGACGTAGTCGGGGAGCCCTCCTGGGAGGTGGCCGCAGTCGGCACCGCACGCGGTACCGACGTCGGGGACCTCACCCCGGGCGATGGGCCAGCCGGCGCCACGCTCGACGGTACCGGAGGCGCAAGCACCGCCGGTACCGGAGGGGTAGGGCGCAACAGCTCTCCCAGAATCTCTGGGAGAACGGCCCGGAGGCTCTCGTTCAGAGCGGCTGCAGAGAAAGGCATGGAGGTCGATGCAGGCGTCGACGTCAGAACCTGTTCCGGGCGTGGAGGCTGTTCCGGGCTGTCCAGAGTGGAGCGCATCGACACCTCCTGAACAGAGGGTGAGCGGTCCTCTCGGTGCCGATGCCTGCTGGGTGCCGACTCCCTCGGCGACCCAGAGCTCTCGGTGCCGACACGGGGAGGGGACCGGTGTCGATGCTTCTTCGACTTCTTCCGAAGCATGTCACCGGAGCTCCCCGGCACCGACGAGGAGGACGTAGAATCCATCCGTCGCTTCCTCGGGGCCGAGACCGAAGAGGGTCGATCTCGGGGGGGCTGTACCGCAGGAGCCCTCAGGGTAGGAGGAGACCCACCCGAGGGCTCACCGCCACCAGCAGGGGAATGGACAGCCCTCACCTGCACTCCACTCGATGCACCACCGTCCGACGACATCAGGAGACGAGGTCCCGGTACCACCGACGTCGATGCAGCTATCCGATGTCTCGGCGCCGATGCAGAGGGCCGATGCCTCGATGCACTCGATGCACTGGCAGCCAAGGGTGAAGGTCTGGACGCTGATGACGTCGATGCACACGATGACCCCGGTGCCGATGCCGACGAAGAGCCCGAGAACAAAACGTTCCACTGGGCTAATCTCGCTACTTGAGTCCGCCTTTGTAACAGGGAACACAGACTACAGTTCTGGGGACGGTGCTCGGCCCCCAGACACTGAAGACACGAAGAGTGCCTATCAGTGAGCGAGATTACCCGGGCGCACTGGGTGCACTTCTTGAAGCCGCTGGAAGGCTTCGATGTCATGGGCGGAAAAATCACGCCGGCGAAGTCAAAATCCGAAATGACGAATTTGGAGCACCAAAACTTTAAGGGAGAAAAAATCTCGACCGAGGCCGAAAGAAGGCCTACCCCGACGACGAAAGAAAACTTACCGGGGCAAAGACTGGAAATACGGGAAGGGAAAACGAAACCCAAGGGGGCTTTCGGAGCACTTCCCGACAAATTCACAGAACTTTTCCGAAGAAAAACACGTCAATATAAAACGGACGCGCGAGGTCGACTCTCCGGGGCTCGACATGACAAAAAACACAGCCGTACCGAGTGCAGACGAAAGAAGACTGGCCGGCTCGAGCCGGTTTCGGGCGGGAAGACGGCCGCGCATGCGCGGTGCGCGCGGGCGCGCGAGAGCTAGCAAAGGACTTTGCTAGGAAGATTCCGATTGGAGGGGCTGCCGAGGACGTCACCCATCAGTGAGAACAAGCAGCCTGCTTGTCCTCGGAGAAATATGAGTTATCTTGTTGGGCAGACTGGATGGACCGTGCAGGTCTTTTTCTGCCGTCATCTACTATGTTACTATGTAGTAGTCATCCCATGCAATTTTTCTGTTTATCTGTTGGCCATCAGTTGTCTAGCTTATCTTTTCCTCTGGGCCACATTCACTACTGCCATATTTATCCCAGACAGTCTGTGGCATGAACCAAGATCTGAGGGAAAATGAGGCTCAAACTATCGGAAAGAGATCACACAGCTCTGAAGAACTGATTTCAGTGGCAAAACAAATTGGTCTAGAGTTGGCCTTTTATTTTTTTGGAGGCTTTTGCTCCCTAACTTTCGTTATAAAAGTAGCCATAACTTTGCTTTGTAGTGAGCCAGTCTAGGGGATGGTTAGGAGATTTGTGGATGGCTGACCAATAGAGCAGAATGATTCTTGATATCATTGTTTTATGATTTAATATTGTTTTCTATTTATATCAAATAGAGATGAAACTTGAAACTGCACGGGGAATGACTAGGAGGGAGAGAAAAGAAAGAAAGAAAGATAGACTAGGGAGAAGCTGGGGCAGAGAAAGGGGTTAGAGGAATGATGGAGAGAGACTTAAGGACTGGCTGAGGAGGTGACTTCAGATAGGAGAAATGGGTATTGAGCTGAAGTGGGATAGATGGGGGAAGGGTGAGAAAGTAGAAAGGAGAACTTGAAGGATAAGAGGTTAACTGAGGGAAAAAGTGAAGCACTTGGTAGTGAGAGAGAAACTAAAGGAAGAGAGAGAACACTGAGAAGCTGCATGTATAAAAGCAGTGTGTAGCTTTTTTTGTTTCCAAACTTTTTTTTTTTATTGCCGCCAGGTCCTCGGTAGCAGGCAGGGAGGGAAGCATGGGAGAGCGAGGTGAAGGAGAGAGTGAAGGGCTGCCTGCATGCATGCTTGGCAAGCGGGAAGCAGCGGGCTCTAGAGATGCTGCAGCTTTCCTCAGCCAACCGGCAGCTGCTATCTCAGCAGTAATGGGAAAGAAACAGCAGTACCGGCAGCTCCTGACCACATGTAAAAATGTCATAATTAAGGGAGGCGGTCCTTTATATGCATCGCTAGGAAAACGGCTGTGCATCACTCGGAATGCACATTTGAATAGTAATGAACTCATTATAATAACTTTGCATACAATTTTTATTAGCTGCTACCACAACAGGAAAAGAACTTGCAGAACCCTTTTGTGCATGTCTCGCTGAACTCTGTGCTCGCTAAACTGGCTAGAACCAGTTTAAAAACCACATTGCTGGCTCGTTAAGTTTTGTGCATCTGGGCCTCAGAGACTGGAGGCTGACAAGGGGGTAAGTGGGTGAAGGGAGCTGAGGCTTGGAGAGGGGTCTGATGCAGAGGCTTGGCACTGACAGAGGGACAGGTGGGAGAAAGGATAGGGGTCTGATGCAGGGGCCAAATACTCACAGGGGGCAGGGTTTAGCTATGGAAAGACTGCCATGTGTTGGGCTCATTCCCATAGGCGGGGGGCCTCCCCCACTTGGGGGTGGGGGTTCTGAGGAAAGATTGGACTGCTGGGGGGGGGGATGTATAGGGTTACCATATGTCCGGATTTACCCGGACATGTCCTCTTTTTGAGGGCATGTCCAAGCAACCGGGCAGGTTTTGCCAATCTGCCCGTTTGTCCAGAAATCCAGACAAACGGGCAGATTGCTAGCCTCCCCTTACTTACTAGTGCCCTGGTGGTCTAGTGACCTCTTCTGCCTTCGGGGCAGGAAAGAGCCCCCTCTTTCCTGCCCTGAGCGCTGCCCTGCATGCATCCTTCCTGTTGGTGATCCTCGGCGCAGATTCAAAATGGCCGCCGAGAGTTGAAGTGACCTCGTGAGACTTCAACTCTCAGCAGCCATTTTGAATCGGTGATGAGATCACCAACAGGAAGGATGCATGCAGGGCAGGAAAGAGGGGGCTCTTTCCTGCCCCGAAGAGGTCACTAGACCACCAGGGCAGTAGTAAGGTAAGGGGAGGGGGGTGACGGGGAGGGGGACAATGGGGTATGTGGGTATGTGACAGAGGGGAGGGGAAACCGTGACAGGGGCGGAGTGAGGGTGTGACAAGGGGGAGCGAGGGTGTAAAAGGGGGCGGGGTGGGTGTGAAAGGGGGTGGGGCAGGGGTGTGGTGGGGGGGCGAGCATGTGTCCTCCTTTTTGGGGGGGAAAATGGTAACCCTATGGATGTATATGCTGCAAAGAGAGGCCTTGGGGATAGGTTATGCTGCCAGAAGCTGGGTTTATGTTGCAGGGAGGGAAGGGAGATTGTTGCTGCTAGGGGAGGGGTTCATTTTGGTAAGGTAGCAAAGGTGGTGAATTGTTGCTGCTGGGGTAGGTTGTTTTGCTGAGGGAGGTTGGAAGAAACTGGCATCTAAGTTGGGGGCTTGATTGGGGTTGTTCTGACATTGTGGGACCCCAGATATTGGGATTTGCAGCTTCCCCTATAACAAGGGGTGCCTCATAGCAGATGTAAATTCCAGTATTCCCTACTGTATGTGAAATAAGGAAAGCATGTCTCATAGTCCCACCCAGAACACTCCCTTTCCCCACCCCACACTCTCTTGCCATCTTTACCAAGTTTCTCCATGTGTGGTGGCCCTGTTTTGAAATGGCATTTAAATGTCTGGGCCTTTCCACTTGTCTAATAGTCATTTACATTTGGGAATGCTTGTAAAATAACCACCTATGCTAAAGCAGTTAATAATCAAATCAAAGTTTTTTTCTTTAGTCAACCAAGCAAATTTGATTTGCACCAATTATTCAGTTATTGTACTTTCACAAACTTTTCTTCCAAAAATTGATATTCAAATATTATGGCATTTTTTACCTGCCATTTCCAGCTGTTTCTTATGGCTTCCTGCCCACCAATTATTCTTTCTGTTCTTAGGTCATTGTGAACAGCATAATTCAGGAAGCTACCAGAAATGGCCCCTGCTCACACACAAAAAGAAATTGGTTAACTGTCCTGTGTTATGATTGAGATTGCAATTAACAAAGATTATGGGCAAAATGTTTCTCAATAAAAAATAATATACAGTAGTCAATGAGCAACATGAGGTAAATATATAGCCAAGAACATTCTTGTTTGTACAATTATTGTAATGGTAATACTGTAGGTCTGTAATTTCAGAGGATATTCAGCTGGCTGAAACTGATGGTTCTGGGTTGGAAAGGGAGTTGACATATTGTCAAGGTGAAAATAGGTAGATCACGTCATGTAATGCAGACTTTTATGTTAGATATGTGGGTTTTATTTAGGATTTAAATGGTAATTTTACTGTACTGTGTATATACTGATTTTTATTAATATTGTAAAGGTATTTTATTGAAATCTTTATTTATTTAGATTTTGCTCACACCTTTTTCAGTAGTAGCTCAAGGTGAGTTACATTCAGGTACATTGGATATTTCTCTGTCCCAGGAGGGCTCACAATCTAAGTTTGTACCTGAGGCAATGGAGAGTTAAGTGACTTGCCCAAGATCACAAGGAGCAGCAGTGGAATTTGAACTGGCCACCTCTGGATTGCAAGACCGGTGCTCTAATCACTAGGCCACTCCTCCACTCCTTATCATTTTTCTCTTTTGAACTGTACATCCCTCAGATCCCGGCAGGGTATGTGCTCTTGACAACATTCATTGGTATCTCAGCGCACAGACTCTGATTTAGGCCTCACTAAAAGTTCAATACCACGATTAGGAGTGTAATGCATTACCATTACTTAAATCAAGAAAATGATCTCCACATGCCAAATGGATCGTTGTGCTCCTTGTGTTACACTGTCACTCTCATTTAGTACACATTGAGTAGCCTAAGAGCAGTGGCGTACCAAGGGTGGGGTGGTGGGGGCGGTTCGCCCCGGGTGTCAGCAGGTGGGGGGTGCTCCGCTGGCACCGCAGTCCCCACCTGCCAACCAGCTCCGTCGACAGATGACCCTCTTCTCCTGTCACCCGGCACCCAGCCTTAAAAAAAAAAATCAGTGAAGTACCTCGCGTCTGCTCTGCTGTAAAAGAAGCGAATCGCCTCATCACATCGGCCCTTCCCTCACTGTGTCCTGCCCTCACAGAAATAGGAAGTTACATCAGAGGGCGGGACACAGTGAGGGAAGGGCTGATGCGACGAGGCGATTTGCTTCTTTTACAGCAGAGCAGACACGAGGCGCTTCACTAATTTTTTTTTAAGGCTGGGTGCTGGGTGGCAGGAGAAGAGGGTCGTCTGTTGACGGAGCTGGTGGGCAGGTGGGGACTGATTCGGGAAGGGGGGGCTCAGATGGGAGAAGGAGACTGGGACTAGGACTGGGACTTGGTGGTGGGGCTCAGATGGGAGAAGTGGACTGGGTCTGGGGGGGGCTCAGATGGGAGAAGGGGACTGGGATGGTCTGGGGGGGCTCAGATGAGATAAGGGGACTGGGTCTGGGAGGGGGAGCTCAGATGGGAGAAGGGGCCTGGAGCTGGAACTAGGGTCTGAGAAGGGGGCAGGAGGGAGAATGGGGCCATGCCTGGGGCAGGTGGGAGAATGGGTCTGGGGCTGAAAAGGGGGCCCTAATGTAAGGCATGTGGATGAAGGGGACTGGAAGTGGGGGCTGAAAAGGAGGGTAGGTAGGATAAGGGGGCTAGTACTGGAACTGGGGGCTGAAAAGGGGCAGGGGCTGAAACTGTGGGGATTGGGGGCTGAAAAGGGGACAGGGAGAAGTGGCTGGGGCCAGGGCCGGTCTTAAGGCGAGGCGGCCGCATAGGGCCTCGCGCTCAGGGGGGCCCCGCGCAGCGCGCCTCAGGTCGCCCCGACCGCCCGAGCACCACTCTCCCTCCCTCCCAAGTTCAACAACGCGCGACGTGGTGGGGGCGCTCCGCCCCAGATGTCAGTGGGTGGGGGGGTGCTCCGAGTCCGCTCCCGGCGCTGCTCGTCCTGTCCTGCCTTTAAAACCCAATTTGAAGCGCTGGAGTAATAGGCAGCAGCGCCTCGCGTCTGCCCTTCTACTAAAAATCTCTTCGACGACGTCATTGGGCCTTCCCACATTGAGTCCCGCCCTCCTCTGAGGTAACTTCCAATTACCGCGAGGGCGGGCGGGACTCAATGTGGGAAGGCCCAATGACATCGTCGAAGAGATTTTTAGTAGAAGGGCAGACGCGAGGCACTGCTGCCTGTTACTCCAGCGCTTCAAATTGGGGTTTTTTTTAAAGGCAGTGAGGGTGGTGGGCCTGGGCGGCAGGAGAATGGAGCTGGTAGGTGGGGAGGGACTCAGATGGGAGAAGGGTGTGGGGCTCTCAGGTGGGGGAAGGGTGGGGTGGGGAGGGAGGTTCTTAAATGGAAAGGAGACTGAGGTGGGAGGGGTTCATGGATGGGAGAAGCAGAAGGGGGTGGGGAGGGGGTTCTTGGATAGTTGAAGGGGACGGGTGGGGAGGGGACTGGGGTTCTTGGATGGGAGAGACTGGGGAGGGGGTTCTCGGATGGGAGAAGGGGACGGGTGGGGAGAGGACTGGGGTTCTTGAATGGGAGAAGGGGACAGAGGTGGGGAGGGGGTTCAAGGATGGGAGAAGGGGATGGGGAGGGGGTTCTTGGATGCTTGAAGGGGACGGGTGGGGAGGGGACTGGGGTTTTTGGATGGGAGAGACTGGGGAGGGGGTTCTCGGATGGGAGAAGGGGACGGGTGAGGAGAGGACTGGGGTTCTTGAATGGGAGAAGGGGACTGAGGTGGGGAGGGGGTTCAAGGATGGGAGAAGGGGATGGGGAGGGGGTTCTTGGATGCTTGAAGGGGACGGGTGGGGAGAGACTGGGCAGGGGGTTCTCAGATGGGAGAAGGGGACGGGTGGGGAGGAGACTGGGGTTCTTGGATGGGAGAAGGGGACTGAGGTGGAGAGGGGGTTCTTGGATGGTTGAAGGGGACGGGTGCGGAGGGAACTGGGGTTCTTGGATGGGAGAAGGGGACTGGGTCTGAGAAGGGGCAATATGGGAAAATGGGGGCCATGCCTGGGGCTGGTGGGAAAATGGGGTATGCGTGGGTCAGGTGGGATAATGGTTCTGAAAAGGGGGGGCCCTAATACAAGGCATGTGGATGAAGGGGGCTGGAACTGGGGGTTGAAAAGGAGGTTAGGTGGGATAAGAGGCTGGAGACTGAAAAGGGGCAGGGGCTGAAACGGGGGACTGGGGGCTGAAAAGGGGACAGGGAGAAGTGGCTGGGGGGCTGAAGCTCGGGACTGGTGGGAGAAAAGGGCTGGGGCTGAAATGGGGGACTGGTGGGATAGTGGGGCTGGAACTGGGGGCTGAAAAAAAGGGGCGGAGAGGGGCAGATCCTGGATGGGGGAGCAAGAGGGAGGGCAAACCCTGGATGGATGGGAGAGGGAGGGCAAATGGTGGATTGAAGGAGCAGAGAGAAAGGGCAGACAGTGGATGGAAGGGATAGAAAGGGCAGACAGTGAATGGATGGGGGAGAGAGAGAGGGCAGACAGGGGCAGATGGTGGATGGAAGGAGCAGAGATACAGGGCAGATGTGGATGGAAGGAGCAGGATGAGAGGGCAGACATTGGATGGAGGGGATAGCAGAGAGGGCAGACACTGGATGGCAGAGAGAGACCGAAGACAGATGCTGGATGGAAGGAAGACAGTGAAAAGATGAGGAAAGCAGAAACCAGAGACAACAAACTGTAAATAAAATATATATTTAAATTTTTTTGCTTTAGGATAAAGTAGTATTGTAGATATGTTAATAAATGTTTATAATAGAACATGCAAACAAGGTAATCTTTTTATTGGACTAATTTTAATACATTTTGGCTAACTTTCGGAGAACAAAACCCCCTTCCTCAGGTCAGGATAGGATACTGTAACAGTACTATACTGTATTGACCTGAGGAAGGATGTTTTGGCCTCTGAAAGTTAAATATATTAGTTCAATAAAATGGTATTTTATTTTCTATATTTGTTTTATTTCTATTTGTTAATTTGTAAAGTGGTGATTGGTACTTGTTAGGTTTTTTTTTTCAAATTTACATCTGCTGTCTTTATATTTTGCACAGTACTAGGGGACAGTTTCTGTTTCTGTGGTGTTGCATTGTATGCAGAGTCTGGCATTGGGGGTTCAGTTTAATTTTTGTCTAAATAGAAAGTTTATGATTACTTATTCTATAGTGGATTAGGGTGTATCTGTGTTTGTGAAAAAGACATGGCTTTCAGTTGGCATTGACTGCAAGATCGACAAGCCCTGGAGCTGGGGGCCTTGGAGCTCGGAGGGAGGGGTGGCTGGCCCTGGAGCTAGGGTGGGGGCGGAGTTAGGGTGGGGGCGGGGCTAGGGTGGGGCCCCATCAAATTGGTCTGCATAGGGCCCCGCACTTGCTAAGACCGGCCCTGGCTGGGGCTGATGCTCGGGACTGGTGGGAGAAAAAGGCTGGGGTTGAGACTGGGGGGCTGAAAAGGGGATAGGGAGAAGAGGCTGGGGGCTGAAGCTCGGGACTGGTGCGAGAAAAGGGCTGGGGCTGAAACTGGGGACTGGTGGGATAGTGAGGCTGAAACTGGGGGCTGAAAAGAGGGGGCAGACCCTGGATGGAAGGGGAGAAAGAGGGAGGGCAAACCCTGGATGGATGAGAGAGAGAGGGCAAATGATGAATTGAAGGGGCAGAGAGAAAGGGCAGACAGTGGATGGAAGGGGGAGAGAGAGAGGGCAGATGGTGGATGGAAGGGGCAGAGATAGAGGGCAGATTTGGATGGAAGGGGGAGAGAGAGAGGGCAGATGGTGGATGCAAGGGGCAGAGATAGAGGGCAGATTTGGATGGAAGGGAGAGAGAGAGCAGACAGTGGATGGAAGGGGCAGGGAGAGAGGGCAGACATTGGATGGAGGGGACGGCAGAGAAAGGGAGCAAAGACAGATGATGGGTGGAAGGAAGACGGTGAAAAGAAGATTAGGAAAGCAGAAACCAGAGACAACAAACTGCAAATAAAATATATATTTTTATTTTTTTGCTTTAGGATAAAGTAGTATTATAGATGTGTTAATAAATGTTTATAAATAGAACATATAAATAAGGTAATCTTTTTATTGGACTAATTTTAATACATTTTGACTAACTTTCTGAGAACAAAACCTCCTTCCTCAGGTCAATACAGTATAGTGCTCTTACAGTATCCTATCCTGACCTGAGGAAAGCTAACCTGGCCTCTGAAAGCTAAATGTATTAGTCCAATAAAATGGTATTATTTTATTTTCTGTATTTGTTTTATTTCTATTTGTTAATTTGTAAAGTGGTGATTGGTATTTGTTAGTTTTTTCAAATTTACATCTGCTGTCTTTATATTTTGCACAGTACTAAGGGACATTTTCTGTTTCTGTGGTGTTGCATTGTATGCAGAGTCTGGCATCTTGGGGGTTCAGTTTATTTTTTGTCTAAATAGAAAGTTTATGATTACTTATTCTATAGTGGATTAGGTGTATCTGTGTTTGTGAAAAAGACATGGCTTTCAGTTGGCATTGACTTTGCAGGATCGACGATCTGTACTATTCTGGCTGGTTTCGTTTTACAATAGGTGAATTGATGTTCTAGTGCTCACTGTAGTGTTTAAGATGCTTTCCTTTTCCTTGTGTGACTTGTAGAAATTACTGCTTATGGTATGGTAGAATTGCTCTATAGGTCCTGAGTGTTTTGTATTCTTGGTATGCCTAGTGCTGGATTTTGGAGGGGGGTGTTAAAAAATGACCAGCCCCAGGTGTCAACTACTCTAGGTACGCCACTGCTCCCACCCCACCCCACCCCCAGGCCTACCCTGCATATCATATCCCCGGTGGTCTAGGGGGTCCAACAGGCAGGAGCAGTGTCCACTGGCTAGCATTTCATATCTCCTTCCTTCCCAACCCCTCCCCCACACCCCTCCCCACTTCCTGGCCACTGCTAATACTGCTCTATCTGCTCCCATGTTGGCTCAAAGCTTAAACAAGACTAAGCACTGCATAGGCCCTGTAAACCTTTTTGTTTAATAGAAATCATGACAACTCTATGTTCTTTATTTGCAGACATTCTTGGTTTCCTGGAATGGCTATCTGGACATATTTTTCTAAAAATGGTCAAATCGACCTTTTGTGTACCTCATCTTTAGTGGTGGTGCTCAAGCACTGTAGTCCCCCTCCCCTCCCCCCTTTGGGGTAGACTTCATATCCCAGAGGAATAGGCATGGCACTGCTTGAGCACTGACCTAGGCTTCTAGGGTCTATGCTGTGCTAAGTTTTAAGTTTCAGATCAGCAATGGAGCAGGTGGGGGAGAGGCAGCAACAGACTCCTCAAGAGGATTTTTAGAAGAAAAAGCTTTCTTTTATGCCAGAGCTGCGCGATCTGCCCTTTCCCACCCCCACCCCCAATTCTGCAGCCCTAGGCACTTAGTCCACCTAGTAGCAGAGCAGGTAGCAGCAATATAGTTCAGTTAACTGACAACAGTGGTGTTAGATGAAGCAAAGGCAGGATGGCCCAAGTATAATTAAGCCCATTCACAGGTGCACTGAGCCAAAAATCCATTTTCCCTGTTCAGACCTATGTTGATGATGTTAAGCTATGTGACGAGTTTCAGCTCAGCAGTTTCACCTATCACTAGGTCAGTTGCCTACAGCCAAGCCCTATGATGCAGCTGCATTTGTTTTGACCTATTCGAGAGAGACTCCCATCTAGAGAAACCACAACAGACATTTTTTAGATTATATTATCCACCCAATGTAGTGGGAAAACAAATCAACAGGGCAGATACCAGGAACAACCTGCTACAGGACCATCCCCACAAAAGAAAATAACAGAACAACCTGGTAGTCACAAATAGCTCCCAGGTGAAATTACTAAATCAGATCATCAAGAATTTATAACCCATCTAGGAAAATGAAGCCACCTTTCACAGGCCTTGGGAGGCACTTCTAGCCTGCCATACTGACAGCCCCCTTGTTTCAAACAAATACTCACACAAACTTCACAACAATAACACTCAGCCAGGAACTAGACCCTGCCAGAAACCTAGATGCCAACTCTGGCCCCATATTCTCCCAGGTAACACCATCACAGGTCCCAACAACATCAACTACAACATCCAGAATTCATTCACTTGCTCTTTCTTCAATGCTCTATATGCCATTATCTGCCAGCTATATCCCTCTGCTGTCTACAAAGAACAAACTGTTAAATGCCTAAGAAAATGAATACATGGACACACACACTTGACATTAGAAATGATAACATTCAAACCCACTAGGAGAACAATTCACTCCTCGAGGCCACCTATCTGACAAAGTTTGCTATATGCCTACAAAGGAACTTCAAATGGATACTCTAGCATGAAATTGCTGTAGTGAAACTTACAAAAAGCTTAACACCCTTGACCTAAATAGGGACAATGGATTTAATACTGAGTATGTATGTAGTTCACTGCAATAAAGAAGCTTATAATTATAGAAAGATCTTTTCTTAACTTGCATTAATCTCCTTCAGTTTATACAGAAATTAGTGAATACTTAAAAGTTGTTTCCCCCTCCCCCAACCCCCACTTGAATAAAAACTTACCTAAGCAGGAAAGAAGCGCTAAGCACCAAAACATTTTTTTTTAGAGAAGTTCCCAGGTTCATACAAAGAAATGTACTGCTCTTCTTGTCTAGTTTTAAAAACAAACTGTCTGGGTAAGGTGTTTAGTAATGTTTTCTGCATCTGCTTTCTTCCCACCAGACATAGAAAATGATGGCAGATAAGGCTCTCAAGGCCCATTTCTGATGCCATATTGTAAGGCCTCCCCATCTGTTCAAAACAGCACTTCATGTGTGGGAAACCACAGATGGAGTGATGTTTACAAGAAAATGAGAGTTTGTATAAAAGAAGTTACCCCCCTGAGGCAGGGACTAGCTGAAACACCAAAACACAGTTGAGTTGGTTCTATAAGGGTTATGGCAGAGCTACATAGCCACCTGTGAAGCAGAAGGCAAGAGGACTCAGCATTTTGTTGGCAAGTTTCTAGTTCTATAGGCAATGCCTTTGAATGAAACATTATCATTTAAGGCTATACAGATTTTAAGAAAATATTACATAGTTGAAGAGACAATGTTAGGGTGATGGTGAAAACATATTAAAAACTGGGACTCTGATTGTAAAGGGATTTGGATTTAGCTTATGCATTACTTAGTAGTAGATTTGAATTTTATTCAGGTAAAGTAGGCATTTTCCTGCCCTCTGAGGGCTTATAATCTAAGGGGTCCATATTTGGCAGGTATGGCATCTCTCCTGTTAACTCCTGCTGACTGGCTCCCCAAATGATATTCAGCAGCATTTAACCAGAAGTGCTACTGAACATTAAGTCTGACCACCACGGCAAAATCTGGTTAGTGCTGGAGCAGAGGCAGAGCTGGAAGTTATCTGGACACCGATATTCAAGCAAGTAGGACCACATTTATAGCAGACCTGAGTTGCCCAGACAGCTATCTGGGTACCCGCTCTGAATTTTAGCAGTACCCGGCTATCTTCCAGGAGCCACCAAAGACTTGGATATTTGATGCCAGTAGCTGGATATGGGCCAGAACTGAATATCTGGGTGTAATTCAGCCCATGGTGGCCAGCATTTTAAAAAAGATTGACTGCTAAAGGCTGAATGTTGACTCTTTAAATCTATAACTAAGACAAGAAAGGTTAAGTGACATGTCCAAGATAATAGCAAGTAGTAATTGGATTTGAACCTGACATCTCTGGTTCTCAGTCTGCTGTTCTAACAATTAGTTACTCCCCATGCCTTTACAGTACATGATTCATTAGGGAAAAATTCCTGACTGTACTAAATAAGTTGCAGATATGATTGCCATATAGATGGTAACTTCTGTCCTCTCAAGGACTATCACTAACCACACCCTCTCCAAAAGACATTACACGATGTGATACGTGCAAGCGAGGCTCCTCCAGAATAGTCCCCACACTCGGGAATGCACTGCCTGAAAGGCTCCACTTAACACAAGACTATCTGTACTTCAGGAAGCAGGTGAAAGCTTGGCTCTTGAATCAGGCTTTTAATAGAAGAAGTAACTAACTTGTATTCTCGCTCGCACACACATGGAGTGACACTGGCTGCAAATACTGCAGCAGGACATGTTTATGCACCCCTACCCTAGCTGAGATAATATTTAACCATCTCTCTGACCTCATGTGCAACTTTCTTTAAATTAGTCACCTTAATTTCTAACTCTTCTTACTCTCTTACCTATCTATATGTTCCATCTTTGCTTATACCCTTCACTATCAATTATAATGTTCTATTGCGTATTGTGTTGACATTGTAAGTAGTATACCATGCCATACTTTGTATTGTTAGTTGAATAATTTTACTGCTGTAATTGCCTATTGCTCATGTTTGATCTACTCTTACTGTACACCGCCTTGAATGAATTCCTTCAAAAAGGCGGTAAATAAATCCTAATAAATAAATAAATAAACTCATCCTAAGGCATACTGCTTCAACACATTCATGACTCATCATATAGAATTTCTTTTTGAGCAGAGGCTATATATGTACAGACTAGTTGTGCTGCACTCTGTAATAAATGCCTTAAGTTGTTCAGTTTTTATTTTGTTTCTCTGAGAATTCTTAATAAATAATAAGTTAATTTAAAAAAGTGGAGGGGCATTTTTGAAAGGACGTCCAAGTCAGAGTAGCGATGTCCAGCTCATAACATCCAAAACAGACATCCATCTTACATGAATTTTTTCAACAGGAAGTATGTCAGGATTTCCTGTTTGAAAACATGTGAGATGGACATTCATGTGCAGAGGATGTTCAACATGAACAGCCATTTTACAAACTGGAGGGGGGGGGGGTCACGTGATGCTAGCGGGCTGAAAGGACGCTCGTCAGCCTTGCTCCGATCCACTTGCATACTTATCCACTTTTTTCACCCCCCCCCCCGCCCTCCCCCCCTCCGGGGTGAAAGTTGTTCAAGCATGTGGGCTGGCAACTGGGGCACCTGCTGAGGAGATCTCTTGCCTGGATGGTGCTGAATTCCGGTGTATGCCGGCGAAAGCACCACGTCCCTCTAAACACCGCGTGCAGACCGTGAGTCCCAAGATGGTGGCGCAGCAGGCCAGTACCACAGTAGTAACAATCCAGGAGGAAGCAGTATGGGAGCTCACTAAACAGTTGACTGCAGTGCTCGACAACCGCCTTTCAAAGCTGCAAGCCTCGGTAGACGACATAAAAGCGAATCTAGAGCAACATGTTTGCTTAATTGTTGTTAATTCACAGGATTTGCCTGTTTATTCTTCTACAGTGGTGGAAATAAGTATTTGATCCCTTGCTGATTTTGTAAGTTTGCCCACTGACAAAGACATGAGCAGCCCATAATTGAAGGGTAGGTTATTGGTAACAGTGAGAGATAGCACATCACAAATTAAATCCGGAAAATCACATTGTGGAAAGTATAAGAATTTATTTGCATTCTGCAGAGGGAAATAAGTATTTGATCCCCCACCAACCAGTAAGAGATCTGGCCCCTACAGACCAGGTAGATGCTCCAAATCAACTCGTTACCTGCATGACAGACAGCTGTCGGCAATGGTCACCTGTATGAAAGACACCTGTCCACAGACTCAGTGAATCAGTCAGACTCTAACCTCTACAAAATGGCCAAGAGCAAGGAGCTGTCTAAGGATGTCAGGGACAAGATCATACACCTGCACAAGGCTGGAATGGGCTACAAAACCATCAGTAAGACGCTGGGCGAGAAGGAGACAACTGTTGGTGCCATAGTAAGAAAATGGAAGAAGTACAAAATGACTGTCAATCGACAAAGATCTGGGGCTCCACGCAAAATCTCACCTCGTGGGGTATCCTTGATCATGAGGAAGGTTAGAAATCAGCCTACAACTACAAGGGGGGAACTTGTCAATGATCTCAAGGCAGCTGGGACCACTGTCACCACAAAAACCATTGGTAACACATTACGACATAACGGATTGCAATCCTGCAGTGCCCGCAAGGTCCCCCTGCTCCGGAAGGCACATGTGACGGCCCGTCTGAAGTTTGCCAGTGAACACCTGGATGATGCCGAGAGTGATTGGGAGAAGGTGCTGTGGTCAGATGAGACAAAAATTGAGCTCTTTGGCATGAACTCAACTCGCCGTGTTTGGAGGAAGAGAAATGCTGCCTATGACCCAAAGAACACCGTCCCCACTGTCAAGCATGGAGGTGGAAATGTTATGTTTTGGGGGTGTTTCTCTGCTAAGGGCACAGGACTACTTCACCGCATCAATGGGAGAATGGATGGGGCCATGTACCGTACAATTCTGAGTGACAACCTCCTTCCCTCCGCCAGGGCCTTAAAAATGGGTCGTGGCTGGGTCTTCCAGCACGACAATGACCCAAAACATACAGCCAAGGCAACAAAGGAGTGGCTCAGGAAGAAGCACATTAGGGTCATGGAGTGGCCTAGCCAGTCACCAGACCTTAATCCCATTGAAAACTTATGGAGGGAGCTGAAGCTGCGAGTTGCCAAGCGACAGCCCAGAACTCTTAATGATTTAGAGATGATCTGCAAAGAGGAGTGGACCAAAATTCCTCCTGACATGTGTGCAAACCTCATCATCAACTACAGAAGACGTCTGACCGCTGTGCTTGCCAACAAGGGTTTTGCCACCAAGTATTAGGTCTTGTTTGCCAGAGGGATTAAATACTTATTTCCCTCTGCAGAATGCAAATAAATTCATATACTTTCCACAATGTGATTTTCCGGATTTAATTTGTGATGTGCTATCTCACACTGTTACCAATAACCTACCCTTCAATTATGGGCTGCTCATGTCTTTGTCAGTGGGCAAACTTACAAAATCAGCAAGGGATCAAATACTTATTTCCACCACTGTATCTATGGGCTTAACAGCTTAGGCATCCTGTTATAAAATGACACAAATTTCAAAAGCCATTTCCATGGGTAAAGCATTAGCTTTACCAACTGAATTGGAATTTTATAAAATTGCCCACATACAGAGATGGTGAGGGGTTAGCACATATGCACGTGTTTTAGACCAGAAAAATTGTGCACCCAAAATAACAGTTGTAAATGTGTGCACACAGTTTTCCTATGCTAATTTTCAAGTGAAACATATGCTGTCTTTGAAAACCTAGTACAGTCCATATAATGAAACGACTGCATATACTTTTCACTAATGCAGGCAACTATTATGAACAACTTAGACATGTTGCTGCAAGAGATTTAGGTGCTGATAAAATGGCCATTACTTTAAATGCATTGCACAAGAAGGTGACACAGGATTATTATTGTTAGCATTACCCCTGAAGCAGCTTTGGCGTAACAGGAATTCCCTGTTGGGTTTTTAGAATTTAATAACACGCTGGCTGACTGGCAACAGATAGAAGTGAAGATCAAGTGATGAGTATTGTATCATTATTCACCTAAACCAGGACAGTGTTATTGTATATTTTTCCTGTGATTGTAACCCAGTGTTTGGAACTCTTTTCTGACACCTTAAAAGTTATTTTGTACACTTTGCTCGGTGGAGTTTTTTTCTTGTGATGCTGAGCCAAGCCCACACCTTATAACTCTGGCTGGCTGGCTGGTTCAACTGAGGTTTTTTCTCCACTTTTTAAGTGTGCTTTAACATAGTGGTGTCTGTGAGTCCCTGCGCTTGGGTCATTGTATTTTCTATTTTGTTTGATTTTCTGAGTTACCACAGGTTGCCTGAGAATGTCCCACAGTATGCCATTTTAAGTTGCGTTAGGTGCATGTTAGTGCCTAACGCAGCTTAGTAAAAAGGCCCCAAAGTGTTTAAAGTCTGAAAATATTTATTTGAAATAATGTTATATTTCTTGAGGTGGTTTACATATTATATAATAGGCAACTTGACATCTTATGATAGATTTTATTTCTAGGGTTTGATAGCAGCTTGAGCCTTTTCCAAAATCTCGCTTCTAATCTTTGGGTAATTGGGATGATCCTTAATAACCTAGAAGAAACAAAAGATTGGCAATGATCAATTTGCCATATACTGCAACCACATTATCATTCTTTCTTTGCTGCAATAAAAACTGATTTTCAGAGCAAAAACAGTACTCATAAATTATTTATGCTGCCTATAGTAAAGCTTTCTTCTCTGTGTCCTAGGACCAGTTTTAAAGATTAGGCAAAAGTTCCACAACTTCTTTGAATACTCAGCAATTGTTTTGAACTCTTCTTTACACCTCAATTTTATCTTCTGAAGAACGCCTACTGTTTGACCTATATGTGCTCATTGTCTTTTCATGCCACTCTTTGAGTGAAAGCAGATTGCAAAGTAAGGAAGTTAAATCCCGCTTCTCCCACTGATGATTCTTGTGACCTTGGGTAAGCCACTTCATCCCCCATTGTCTCAGATACAACTATAGGTCCATATTTACTAAGCTGTGTTATGGCACTAAAGCATGTTATTTGCCTATATTGCAGCTTAATGTGGGTTTTTTTTTTAGTGAAACACTCATGAAATAAGATGCTAAACAGCTCAATTATCTATTTATTTACTCACACTTATATGTTGCCTCTACCTGACCACCCAGTAAGGGGTCCTTTTACTAAGTGGCGGTAAGCACTAATGTGTGCATACCATGCGGGAGCAGGAAAATTCACCACCTTGGGGCATGCTCAGGCATATTTGTGGGGTGGCGAGTAGGCGTGCCCAGTGCTAATTAGTTAGCGCAGCTACATTGCTACGCACCAATTGATTAGCATATGGTTAGTGTGGGAGCCCTTACCACCTAGTACATAGGCGTCGGTAAGGGCTCCCCTGCTAATGACCACTCGCTAATTTGGAAGTTAGTACGTGATCATTAATTGAAAAAAATGGAAAATCGGCTATTTTACAGATGCACTATAAATGACCTCGGTGTGTAGGGAAACCCACGCAATAGTCATAGTGCTGGCCACCTTTTAGCGCAGCTTAGTAAAAAGGCCCCAAAGAGATTTACAACAGTAATATTATTACACAAATTAACCCATTGCACCTCACTATCAAATACAATCAAACAAGCCTCCCCCTAGACAGTACAAAAATAAACTGCCACCCACAAGCTCCTGCCACCTCACAAGGCTCCAAAAGCTTGCTCCCATATCCAGGCTTTAATCTGCTTACGGAATTTCAAATAATCCAACCCCAAACATATCCTTTCAGGCAGTCTATTCCACAAGACAGAAGCAACCACCAAAAAAGTCCTACACTGTGTGAATTGTAATCACCAACCCTTCAACACAGGTAACCACAGCAGTCCATAGTTAACTGACTTCAACCTTTCTGTCATTTCTTTCTTTACAACATCCGTAAAATCCGCCCCTTTCTTTCCGAGCACTCTACCAAAACCCTCATCCACACCCTTGTCACCTCTCGTTTAGACTACTGCAATCTGCTTCTTGCTGGCCTCCCACTTAGTCACCTCTCCCCTCTCCAGTCGGTTCAAAATTCTGCTGCCCATCTCGTCTTCCGCCAGGGTCGCTTTACTCATACTACCCCTCTCCTCAAGACCCATCACTGGCTCCCTATCCATTTTCGCATCCTGTTCAAACTTCTTCTACTAACCTATAAATGTACTCACTCTGCTGCTCCCCAGTATCTCTCCACACTCGTCCTTCCTTACACCCCTTCCTGTGCACTCCACTCCATGGATAAATCCTTCTTATCTGTTCCCTTCTCCACTACTGCCAACTCCAGACTTCGCGCCTTCTGTCTCGCTGCACCCTACGCCTGGAATAAACTTCCTGAGCCCCTACGTCTTGCCCCATCCTTGGCCACCTTTAAATCTAGACTGAAAGCCCACCTCTTTAACATTGCTTTTGACTCGTAACCACTTGTAACCACTCGCCTCCACCTACCCTCCTCTCTTCCTTCCCGTTCACATTAATTGATTTGATTACTTTATTTATTTATTTATTTTTTTGTCTATTAGATTGTAAGCTCTTTGAGCAGGGACTGTCTTTCTTCTATGTTTGTGCAGCGCTGCGTACACCTTGTAGCGCTATAAAAATGCTAAATAGTAGTAGTAGTAGTAGTGCTTGATACACAACCAGTCACAAACAATAGATCTGACATATTCAATAGGCCCATACCAGGACAAAGATCTTGAACCAATACCTATACTCATTCTTTAGTCCACTTTTAAAGGTAATATATAGAAATGAAACAAAACATAAGCCCCCTGATATTCAGCCGGCGACGGTCAGCATCTTTTTAAACGCTAACCGTCACCAGCTAAATTAGCCCCCAGTATTCAGTGCAAGGCCATGTTGGGGCACCAGTACTGAATATTGCGGGCTAATTGTGGGCAGGCTAAGTGTTGGATCTTATGTGGGCCCAGCCAATATTCAGCTGGGGCCACATAGGAGAGTTACGTGTGTGCCGGCACTGATCTGACCTCTCTAATACCTCCCTCCCTCCTACCCCTCGGCTGCAATGCCCTATGTCTCTCCCCTTCTCCCTAAATGAAATCCCCCACCCCACCCCTGATGTCTAGGTAGGTCCCCCTGGGCCTACCTGTCTCCCTGATGGACCAGCAGGGGTCTTTTAGGGCAGGAGCTCAGCCCCCTCGCTCCTGCCCCTTCATGGTTCCATTTCAAAATGGGTGCCATGACCTCTCATGGCAGCTCGCAGTACTAAATGAAGTACCTTTGCTCATTTTTGATCTGCATAATAAGGATTACCTTCAAAAGCTAATCAAAAAAATCTATTAAATTAGTCCAATAAAAAAAGATATCTTATTTTATTTATGTTTTGTTTTATTTCTATATATTACCTACACTCCATCAAAATCCAATACAATTTCTCCAAAATTGTTGTAATATGTTCCTGACTTCCCAAACCACTAATCAAACACACCACAATATTTTGTAATGTATTTGTAAATGGCCTAACATGGTCTTTGATAACCCCACAAATAGTGCATTCCCAAAATCCAAGCAAGAAAAAAAATCAAAGTGTGCACAACTGTATGGAGTTGGTCTCAGGTAAGAAATGCCTAAAATCTACAGAAGAACTCATAATTCTCAAAAATATAATCTGCACCAGTTTAGAGAGACACATATTCAATATCAGTTTACCATCTTCCCATACACCTAAATTCCTATAGATCCTTCAAAAGGAATGCTTACCCCTCCCAACTTAACAAGCAGACAATCTTCCCACATCTCTTTTCTCAACCAGATGGCCTTTGTCTTACTATACTGAGCTGCAGATCATTGTTTGTAAGCCACTGAACTACAACTTGCATTTTCTTAACCAGGTGTTCTAGACTCTGTATGTCACCCACCCTAAGTGGAAAAATAAATCTGTATATCATCTGTATATAGATGGGATTGCAAACTAAGAGAGTCCAATATCTCACATAGCAGGGCCAGGAAAACATTAAACAAGTTAGGCAGTAATACCAGTCCTTGTGGGGTACTTCAACACAGTCTCCACTCCTCAAACAGCTCCTCCTTCCAAACAGCACATTGCATCCTTCCATCCAAAAATGAAAAGAACCAGTGCCAAAACCAGGCCACCCCATCCCTAAATCCTTCACCCACCTTTCATGAGGCCATGATAGATCAAAAAGGATAACCTGCATTCCCTGATTCCTTTTTATGGTCCCATAAATATCAGTCACAAAATGAAGGAAATATATTTTCTTAAATTTAGCACACCCCAGATATACTTTGTCCACAATAGTATACAGATATCTAGGAATATAAATTCAAAATGTTTTAAAGATAACGTGAAAGTGCTCAGAAATAATTAGTGTACCATAGTGATTTAAAAACCATATCTACTACTACTACTACTTAACATTTCTAGAGCGCTACTAGGGTTACGCAGCGCTGTACAAAATAAACAACGAAGGACGGTCCCTGCTCAAATGAGCTTACAATCTAAAGAACGAAATGTCAAGTTAGGCAGTCTAGATTTCCTGGGTAGAGGTGTAGAGGTTAGGTGCCGAAGGCGACATTGAAGAGGTGGGCTTTAAGCGGAGATTTGAAGATGGGGAGGGAGGGGGCCTGACGAATGGACACCTTATCTCAATCTTTGCACAGAGAAAAGAACATTCAAAATTGGTGTAGTGATATACTGATATAATATTAGAGTCTATATACTGGTATAAAGCAATGTCCAAAACTCATACACCAAAACATTTTTTTAAACACTTACGTATCTTGTGCATTATTTCAGCATCAACGATGACTGTAAATGTGTATTATCAACCCAACAAGGATCTGAGTTTCACTGCCCACCACGGCTTCTTCAGGGGGTATATCTGCAACTGTTGAGCAAAAATTTATATTATAAAATACAAAAAAACAAAATAAAGTTCCACAAAATAATCCAATCATTATATCAGAAAGGGCTACCGGGTCGAAAAGAACTTCCACCACCTGGCACACTCCAAACTAACTGGCAGAAAACGCAAACCTCTCTCTGAAAAAGAGGAACACTGATGACATCAGTTCAAATAGCAAACCAATCAATATCTTTATTTAATCCATATGGGGTGATAGTGTTCCATTGAAATATATAACACTGTTCCTTACGAAGAAGGAACCGCATTTCACATGTCACCACCACATTTAAGTTGTATGAGCTCCAAAGCAGCAAAAGACAAATCAGAAAGAGAATGATGCAATTCCAACCAATGTGAAACCAGCGGTGCTTCACTCACTTGTCTATGTATATTGCTTAGATGTTCCGTGATCCTAATCTTAAGCTTATGTTTAGTGTGTCCAATATAATACAGACCACATGGACACACGATACAGTGGACAACTAGAGCAGTAGTGCAGTCTGAATTATGTTGTAGTTGAAACTCATGTCCTGAAACAGGATGACGAATACTGCATGTCTTCCAAGCATAAGGACAACAGCTACATTGCCCGCAGCTTTGATGTCCATGCCAATACTGTGGTAATCTAGAAACAATTGGGGAATCCACCATAGGTGACAACATATCAAATCTGTAGGCAAAGTAGCTGTTGTTCTTATGCTTGGAAGACATATACTATTCATCATCCTGTTTCAGGGCATGAGTTTCAACTACGACATAAATAGAAACATATAAACATAATGGCAGATAAGGGCTCTATGGCCCATCCAGTCTGCCCAGCCTCAGTAACCATTAACTCCTCCTTGTCCTAAGAGATCCCACGTGTCTGTCCCTTGCCTTCTTAAACTCAGAAACAGTCTTTGTCTCCACGACCTCCACCACCCTTTACATGAAACAGTATTTCCTCAGATTCGTCCTAAGCCTATTTCCTCTTAACTTCATTTTATGCCTTCTCATTCCAGAGGTTTCCTTCATTTGAAAAAGGCTCACCTCCTGTAGATTAACGCCACTGAAGTATTTAAATGTATCTATCATATCACCTCTCTCCTGCCTGTTGACATAATTCAGACTGCACTACTGCTCAAGTTGTCTACTGGATTAGGTGTCCATGTAGTCTGTATTATATTGGACACACTAAGCATAAGCTTAAGGTTAGGATAACGGAACATCTGAGCAATATACATAGACAAGTGAGTGAAGCACCATTGATTTCACATTGGATAGAATTGCATCATTCTCTTTCTGATTTGTCTTTTGCTGCTTTGGAGCTTGCATGACTTAAACGTAGTGGTGACATTTCTGCTGTTCTTCTTCACAAGGAACAGTGTTATACAGTGGGGGAAATAAGTATTTGATCCCTTGCTGATTTTGTAAGTTTGCCCACTGACAAAGACATGAGCAGCCCATAATTGAAGGGTAGGTTATTGGTAACAGTGAGAGATAGCACATCACAAATTAAATCCGGAAAATCACATTGTGGAAAGTATATGAATTTATTTGCATTCTGCAGAGGGAAATAAGTATTTGATCCCCCACCAACCAGTAAGAGATCTGGCCCCTACAGACCAGGTAGATGCTCCAAATCAACTCGTTACCTGCATGACAGACAGCTGTCGGCAATGGTCACCTGTATGAAAGACACCTGTCCACAGACTCAGTGAATCAGTCAGACTCTAACCTCTACAAAATGGCCAAGAGCAAGGAGCTGTCTAAGGATGTCAGGGACAAGATCATACACCTGCACAAGGCTGGAATGGGCTACAAAACCATCAGTAAGACGCTGGGCGAGAAGGAGACAACTGTTGGTGCCATAGTAAGAAAATGGAAGAAGTACAAAATGACTGTCAATCGACAAAGATCTGGGGCTCCACGCAAAATCTCACCTCGTGGGGTATCCTTGATCATGAGGAAGGTTAGAAATCAGCCTACAACTACAAGGGGGGAACTTGTCAATGATCTCAAGGCAGCTGGGACCACTGTCACCACGAAAACCATTGGTAACACATTACGACATAACGGATTGCAATCCTGCAGTGCCCGCAAGGTCCCCCTGCTCCGGAAGGCACATGTGACGGCCCGTCTGAAGTTTGCCAGTGAACACCTGGATGATGCCGAGAGTGATTGGGAGAAGGTGCTGTGGTCAGATGAGACAAAAATTGAGCTCTTTGGCATGAACTCAACTCGCCGTGTTTGGAGGAAGAGAAATGCTGCCTATGACCCAAAGAACACCGTCCCCACTGTCAAGCATGGAGGTGGAAATGTTATGTTTTGGGGGTGTTTCTCTGCTAAAGGCACAGGACTACTTCACCGCATCAATGGGAGAATGGATGGGGCCATGTACCGTACAATTCTGAGTGACAACCTCCTTCCCTCCGCCAGGGCCTTAAAAATGGGTCGTGGCTGGGTCTTCCAGCACGACAATGACCCAAAACATAGAGCCAAGGCAACAAAGGAGTGGCTCAGGAAGAAGCACATTAGGGTCATGGAGTGGCCTAGCCAGTCACCAGACCTTAATCCCATTGAAAACTTATGGAGGGAGCTGAAGCTGCGAGTTGCCAAGCGACAGCCCAGAACTCTTAATGATTTAGAGATGATCTGCAAAGAGGAGTGGACCAAAATTCCTCCTGACATGTGTGCAAACCTCATCATCAACTACAGAAGACGTCTGACCGCTGTGCTTGCCAACAAGGGTTTTGCCACCAAGTATTAGGTCTTGTTTGCCAGAGGGATTAAATACTTATTTCCCTCTGCAGAATGCAAATAAATTCATATACTTTCCACAATGTGATTTTCCGGAATTAATTTGTGATGTGCTATCTCTCACTGTTACCAATAACCTACCCTTCAATTATGGGCTGCTCATGTCTTTGTCAGTGGGCAAACTTACAAAATCAGCAAGGGATCAAATACTTATTTCCCCCACTGTATATTTCAATGGAACACTATCACCCAGCATGGATTAAATAAAGACACTGATTGGTTCGCTATTTGAACAGACATCACCAGTGTTCCTCTTTTTCAGAGAGAGGCTGGCGTTTTCTGACAGTTAGTTTGGAGTGTTCTGGGTGGTGGAAGTTCTTTTTGACCCGGTAGCCCTTTATGATATTTGGATATAATGACTGGATTATTTTTGGAATTTTGTTTTGTTTTTTGCATTTTCTAATATAATTTTTTGCTCAACAGTTGCAGATATACCCCCTGAAGAAGTCACGGTGGGCATGGTATTGGTTTGAAGGTCTACAGTAAAGATTTATGTGTATCTACTACTGATCTGCTTTGTTTGCTTTCACATTGGATCTTGCAGATCGGCTGCCCTGTTGCTTCATGGGACTAATAGTACTTGTGGTACAAGCCAGCAAATACTTGTACAGTAAGGAGGCAATTGTATAACTGGGCACCTCCATTTAAGCACTCTGAGGATTCATGATGAGAGTCTATTCTACCCAGATGCTGTTATAGAATAACTCGGTAACAGCCTGCAGTTACACCATTCATAGACTTGGCTTAACTGCAGTCACATAAATGCAGCAGACATGCACATGGTTTCAGTATTCTGTAGGCCATGTGTGTAATTGGGGGCCCTATCCATTGCCTACCATTGTGCATTCCCCCTTGCATTTACACCCTATATCAATTACACACATTGTTACAGAATAGCACTTAGGTGCCTGCCCTGCTAGCACTTGTGCAGCTAAGTGCATACGTACATGCTTAAGTGCTAGTATTCAGTAAATTAATGCACACAAGGGACATATAAATGTGCATACACAGTTAAAGAATTGCCCTTCAGGTTAGATTTATTTGCTAAACCTCTTAAGGAGAACCATCAAAATGGAGTACAATCAATACATAAAATCAAGACCATTGTCTGAAAGGAACTCCAACCATCAAAAAGAGAGAAAAGAAAAAGAAATAACAACTTTGCTGAGTTACTATACATTCAGGCTCTAGCATACCAAGGGGATGGTGGTGGGGGCAGTCCGCCTCGGGTGCAGGCAGCGAAAGGGGTGCACCGAGAAGGCGTGCGGCTGTTGGCTCTGCCGGTTCCTTGCCCCCCCCCCCCCCCCGGTGTCAAGTTCCTGTTCAGGGACAGGGACAGGGAACTGGCAGACCCAACAGCCACACACCTCCGTGGTGCACCCCCTTGCTCAGAGGAGGGGGGTGATCTGCCCCAGGTGGCAGCTAAGGTAGGTATGCCACTGCCTTTAGGTCCCAGTACCTATTCCAATCAAACTGCCAAGGCCATAATATACCTAAAACACCAGAATAAGAATCCATATTCTTAGTCTGGTGTTTTAGGTATATTATGGGTGCTTCTCAAAAAGATGTGCTTTCAATCATTTTTTGAAAGATATCAAAGAAGATTCCAAACATAAAAAGACCAGCAGCTGGTTCCAGAGCATAGGATCTACCACACTAAACACAGAATTTCGCAATGAAACCAGGGGAACTTGGTGAAGAGATGGTACCACCAACTAGTACTGCTGTGCCGGCTGAAGGAATCAAGCAGGCACATACAGGATCAAAAACTGTGCCAGGAATAGTGAGGAGTTAGTCTGGAGAATTTTATATATCGAAACAGTCACAACAAGGGTGACAAAGGAAAGGGCAGCAGATGATGTCCAAAATAACACCTTTATTGGAACATCCAAAGGCTTGACATGAGTCGTGTTTCAGCCTATAAAGGCCTTCCTCAGGAGTCTTTAGTTGGATTTATGTTGATATAAAGCTACATCTAAAATGATACTGGTGATATTCAATATCTTGCTGCTTTCTTCCAATAAACACTTTGTAGAATGCTTGGACTCTCAGGAATTACAATAGTCCAGACAGGTAAGAACAAGGCTTGTATTATGAATCGCAGTGCCCCTTTATTCAATAATTGCTGAAGTGAATTAATCTGCCTCATCTTAAAGAAGCATTTGCTTATTATGCTTCATATAGTTCAGAGATGAAGTCTGGACAGAACATGGGCGGAGCTGAGATTAACACAGGTATTTTAGAATATACATGTGTGTATGCATATTGTAAACATGGAGGGGCATTTCGAAAACATCTCAATCCATCATCTAGCTCAGAGCCATAACTTAACCAGAAAAACATTTACATTTCTGGTTTGATAATGGTTTTGAATTAGATGTTTTCAGGCTGAACACTTCCATCGGTACTGTTTTTGGAAAAAAAAAAGTCCCAGGGAAAAATGCAGAAAAACATAGAGACGTCTGGCAGAATTCCTAGTGAACTGGCCACACAGACATCCTAGCAGTGCAGAGGGTCAGTCTAGTGGTCAGTGCAGTGGATTTCACATAAAGGGATCTGGGTACAAATCCCACCCAAACCCCCATTACAACAGCCCTCAGGCTTGCAGGTCACATATATTTAGGAACAGAAAATATTTGTATGTTCCAAGAGGGCTCACATATTTGTACTGAGATTAACTAGGTAAAGTGGGAATTGAACCTGGGTCCCATTGTTCACTGACCACTAAGCTACTTCATCCACTTGCTTTCTGCTGTCTTAGGTATGACCATAATATCTGGAGCTGTCATAGAGCCTAGTATCTACTAACAGTCACATCTTTGGGTGTGGGTGGGAGGGGGTCAGTGACCACTGGGAGAGTAAAGGTGGGGAGGTCATTCTTCCAGTGGTCAGCTGGTCAGTTAGGGTACCTTTTTCTGTCATAGTCATGACTGAAACTGGTCTAGATAAAAATATACTTCTTTTCTGCCCTGGACCTTTTTCTTTGTTCTAGTATCACAGAAAAATGTCCAGATTGTAAGCCTGCCCAAGTCCCTTGCTGTTTGGATGCATTCAGTGAAAAAGTCCCAATTCTTCCTTTTCAAAAATCATGATTTAGACATTTTGGTAAGAAAAACATCCATCTGCTGCTCTGTATCACGTTTAAGAAGTTTTTCTCTTTTGAAAATGATTACCATAGACAGTTGTATCTGCTCTTCAGCAGGCATAATGGCCATGCTTTCAATCTAGGCATGATTTCTGCAGGATTTGTACTAGTGTTTTATAAAATACATAGAGGCCTATGCTCCTTTATAAAATAGGCACCTTCCTGCCCTATTAACCTAGATGTGTTGTTATAAAATTACCTCCTATAACCCTTGACATGATGTGTTACAGTCAAGCCTGCCTAGATGTAAGAGAAAGAAATGTAATCTGCTATCCAATTAGATAATGTGCACTTAAGAATGCTAGTACCAGGTCAAAAGAAATAAAAAGCTGGGTGAAGATTCTGGGGGTAATTTTAACCTTCTGAGGGTAAAAAGGCTTTTATGAAATTATCCCATGGAATGTGCACACAAAAGTGCATACAGTGCCAAGAAGGTGCATACTTTTCTAGGACCAGAATGAATATTCAGGGATGGATTTTGGGCATGGTGCAGGTGGAGTTATGATTTAAACAAGTGTTTAAAAAAAAACTGTGCAAGGCATATTCACCTTTGTGGACAGGTGGCCTGGGAAAAATATGGAAAGGAGGATTGACTGGAAAAAGTGTAAATCTGACACCACTTTAGATAGGATTTTAGGATACGTGTACAGAGCCACTATACTATGGAAAAACATTGCATAGGGTCAATGTCCAGCTCATTTTCAAAAGAGATCGCCGGCGATCTTCCGACACAAATCGGGAGATCGCCGGTGATCTCCTGATCCCAGCCAAATCGGTATTATCGAAAGCCGATTTTGGCCGGCCCCAACTGCTTTTTCATCGCGGCGCCGGCCAACCTTCAAGGGGGCGTGTTGGTAGGGTAGCGAAGGCGGGACGGGGGCGGGGTGGGGGCGTGGTTACGACATGGCCGGCTTCACCTTATAATGGAAAAAAATGGCCAGCTTGGACGAGCATTTCGCTGGCTGGACTTGGTCCATTTATTTTTACGACCAAGTCTCAAAAAAGTGCCCCAATTAACCAGATGACCACCGGAGGGAAGCAGGGATCACCTCCCCTTACTCCCCCAGTGGTCACCAACCCTCTCCCAGCCAAAAAAAAAAATTAAAAAACATTTTTGTGCCAGCCTCAAATGTCAAACCCAGCTCCCTGACAGCAGTATGCAGGTCCCTGGAGCAGTATTTAGTGGGTGCAGTGCACTTAAGGCAGGTGGACCCAGGCCCATCCCCCCTACCTGTTACACTTGTGGTGATAAATATTGAGCCCTCCAAAAACCTCAAAACCCACTGTACCCACATGTAGGTGCCCCCCTTCACCTGTAAGGGCTATGGTAGTGGTGTACAGTTGTGGGTTGTGGGTTTTGGGGCTCAGCACACACGGTAAGGGAGCTATTTACCTGGAAGCAATTTCTGAAGTCCACTGCAGTGCCCCCTAGGGTGCCCGGTTGGTGTCCTGGCATGTCAGGGGGACCAGTGCACTACGAATGCTGGCTCCTCCCACAACCAAAGGGCATGCATTTGGTCGTTTCTGAGATAGGCGTCCTTAGTTTCCATTATCGCCGAAAATCAGAAACGACTATCTTTAGGGACGACCTAAATGTCAAGATTTGGGCATCCCTGACTGTATTATCGAAATGAAAGATTGACGCCCATCTTGTTCCGATAATATGGGTTTCCCCACCCCTTCGCCAGGATGTTTTGCGAGGACATCCTCAGCAAAACTTGGGCGTCCCTTTCGATTATGCCCCTCATAGCCAGTCAGGTTTTCAGGATATCTACAACAAATATGCATCAGATAAATTTGCATGCAATACCACCATTCTATACAAATCTATCTCATGCATATTCATGGCAGGTGACAAGAAAATCTGACTGGCTAGGCATGTCCTAAGGACTGGGTTAAGAATTCTTGCCCTACAGCAATCTACTCAACTGCATAATTACACAAATTACTTTATTTTTCCATGACAGATTATAAAAACATACCTTGTGACAAATGTCTATGGCATCCACATACTTTTTATCTTTTAGGTAGTTGAAAGCAAGTTTAAAACCTGAAAAGGAAGCGGGTGCATCCATGAAAGAAAGGTTAACGGAAATAGCAAGACACTTTGAAGACACTACAAATGACAAGTTCTCTGTTTATAAGAAATCTGTATTTATGACTTATGTGCAGTATGGTAGCAATTGCAATATACTGTTTAACTGACTAAAAAAGTTAAAGTGCACCACAGACACCACAGGAGACAGCTGATCTATTATTAAAGCAGCTTTTTGTAATATCCAGTTGACAATTATAACAAAATGTTTGCAATTCTCTTTGATGTCTGTTTCATTCACAAAGAGATATTCATACCTGAATGTTTATGACGGCTCCTTTTAACTTTCATATTATGAAACAGTAAACTCAAGGTGCTGCTTTGAATCTACATTTAACAGTGCAGTGATCTTCATTAATTTATTTTTATTCATCTTTATTGGTTTGATGCAAACATATACAATATTCAGAAATAATAGTACACAGACTTCAGAACCATATACATCAAGGAAAACCCCCCATACAACCTTCCAGCCCAAACCCCTCACCCAACCCATCCAACCTAAGCTACAGCTCTGTGTGGATTCAAACTAACATAATAAATCAAGCATTAAGTAAATGGCTTCTGGCCAATGGTGTTAACGTAGTCCAAAACAGCTCCCAAATCTGAGTAAAGCGCCTGCCTGCCATTGAGTCCAACTCCTGAACTCCGCGACGCTCCACAGAGGCCTGATGAATCATCAAAGATCTCCACTGTACTATTGTGGTGGGTCTGATAAAATCAGTATTTTAAGATACATTTTCTACCCAACAATGTCACCCGTTTCAAAAAAACCTGTGTAACCCTTAGGTGCTGGTATGGAATAATTAAATTGATCAAAAAGTGTAAGCACTGCCGGTCGCCACCTCCAGTGCCAAAAAATAGTAACCTGGTTTGCCACTTGTTGCCAAAAACAACACACTATAGGACATGCCCGAAACATATGGCCCAGGGTATCAAGTCTCTGCATATATTTGGGACATGTATCATCTGGTTGCAGAGTAGCTAAATAAGCTCGATGAGGAGAAATATACATCTGCAGCAGGGAGAAGGAGGGCGGGAGGGCAGCATCTTCTGAGGCTCTGCCCCCCAGTAGTAAATTTAAAAAAAAAGAGGGTGGGGCTAGGCAAGGAGCCAGGGGGCCCCACTGAACTGGTCTGCACAGGGCCCCGCAATTGCTAAGACTGACATGGTACATAAGCATGGAATACAGAAGCAACCAAAAATTTAGCAGTTGCAAGGTAGCCCTCAGATTGCCTGAGCACTTTTAGAGCTTCTGTTGGTGATATACAGTGGCTCAGTATGTCACCTGCCAAAGTCTCAAACTTCAACCCTAATCCCCTGGAAAGAGGGACGTTTTTGCCTTTTTTCTAAATCTAAAAATATTTACCTCAAAGCATACCTCAAGCAGAAGACTATTCCATAAATGGAGACCATCCTTTCCTCATCACTGACATTCCAGCTACATTTTACAGGGTCCCTTGGCTTAATCATAGAGGCCGGGCTGGTATATATCAACCAAATATATTATTAAGATATGCCAGCCATCCACAAGCCATCCACCTATACTCCCTCCTCCCTCCTACGTACTCACTGATCCAGTGCTTGGCAGAGATGCACACGAGTACCTCTTCTGGGCAGGAAAGAACTCCTCTCTTTCCTTCCTGCTGCCTAATGGTCTAGCCGGTGTCATCACTTCTCAAAAATGGCTGCTGAGACTACCGCTTTACTAAGAGACTTGGGAATCTGCGAGACTAAGAGTACTGTGTAGCAAAGACTTCAAGTAGATGTTCATGTAGAGTTGGTAGGACTGGATGTGAGCAATAAGCACTGAGGCCTGATAAACCCTCCTCCCAAACAATTCTAGTGTCTGAGCCTCTCTACCTGGGGGAAATGAGGCATGAGCCCTTTCGAATCTGGGAGCATTCTGGATATGGTACTGTATATGCACTTAGGTGTAACCTGCACTGAGAGGGAAGATTCCAACTTCTTCATCAGCACACCTTTAAGGATAGGGTGTAATGGAGCCGTGACCCCTTCCCTAGATGACTCAATCTAGGACAGATAACATCTCTGCCCTGGGTTTCTCCTCCATCTCCAACTTAAATTGGATGGCTGAAGCCTAGGTCAGCTGCCACCCAGGGCGGATCGCTGCTGTGCACCTCCCCCCGGCGCATCACCCTCCCTGGTGCATCACATCCAGCCCCCCTGTGTATAATCTTCACCCCCAAAGTGCATTGCTCTTGCCTCCTTGGGGTGCAGAGAGCAGCCATGTGGCTGTCAGCTCTGCTGGTTCCCTGCTCCCTCTGACATTACTTCCTGTTCTGGGGCATGGAACCGGCAGAGCCGACAGCCACGTGACTGCTCCCTGCACCCCCAGGAGGCAAGAGCAATGCGCTTGGGGGGTAAAGATGATACACAGGGGGGCTGGAGGTGATGCACCAGGGAGGGTGATGTGCCGGGGGGAGGTGCACAGCAGCGATCCGCCCTGGGTGGCAGCTGACCTAGGAATGCCACTGGTACACACTAACCTTTTGACAAAGGGATGTCTTCAACTCATATTCAATGCTTCACTTGTATCACAGTACACTACTTTTAGCTTCCTCCTCCATTTCTTATGTTACTATAAAGCCTTATGGGCCAGATTAAGTAAACAATGCCTATATATGGGCACTGAAAATTGCATCAAGGGTGCACTGAGATAAGTGCTCTTTGTTGAATACCATTGGTCACTGAATTCCATGCCCAACTTGGGTGTGAAGGCTTACACCAACTGAAATCAGGGGGTAAATCCTAGTGCGCAAGTTGGTGTGCATCTGTGGTATTATATAATACTGCATGCAATTTTCTGGAATGCCCCTGACCCATCCATGCTCCTCCTATGGAGCTTTCCCTTTGCAGCTGTTCATGGAAATACTTAGGCGCTATCCTATAACTGGGCGCATAAGTATATTTCCTCACCGACCTGCATTTCAGCCCCGTTTCGGTTCCTTCCATCCATTGGGACATGTTTCTGTGCTGAAATTTGGATGCAAAAGTTAGAGTCTAACTTTAGGCACCATTTATAGAATTCCCCAGTATATATCTCAGTTTTCTGAATCTTTTCAGGCATGATGTACCAAATTTTATTTTACATTAATCTTATAGTATACTGATAGATCTAACTCACCAATAGCAGGATTTGCCTGACTGCTGTATTTCCAAGCCAATTCATAGTTCGTTGCAGCATCCTTGTAGGCTTGTTCTTTCTCCATGATAAAGCCCAGATATTCATATGCTTTACAACAAGACTAAAAGGATGTGAAAAATATACAAGACAATATTTCAGTAGATAGTTGTATACCTCACTGATAAAAGCAATGAGCTAGTAGTCAGATTCTGGGCTGCTCACACACCTGCCCCATTTCCTATATTTCTTTTATAAAATGTTTTTGTGGGGGATTTGAAATTAAATAAATGATTTCTGTTTTCAATTAAACTGCATCTATTAACATGTTTCAAATTTTAAATATTTTCCCCAGTGCTCCATAAATACTTTGTCTTATCGGTTTGCCTTAACTAGATTGAGAGTTTTAAAGAGAAAGACTGTCTCGTGCATATCCTTACATAAACACTGTATACATCTTATACCACAATATTGTTATATAAATTGTTATAGAAGATTTCCTATTCTGGACAAGTTTAACATAGTAGTATATGTTTACTACCAAGACCAAATGTGTGTGTGTGTGTGTGTGTGTGTGGTTTGCTCTGAATTATAGCCACCACGTGGAGGGGCATAATCGAACAGCGCTGGCCAAATCGATGGGCGGCCATCTTCGTGGCCGGCTCCACGAAGGGGCGGAGCCAAGCGTATTTTCAAAATCGCTCACCGGGGTTAGATGAGATGGCCAACTCTGATTTTCAGCCATAATGAAACCGGTTTCAGGGGAAGGCGGTTGGACATTTATCAGTTTCAGCAAGGCAACTCTTAGAAAGATAAGTGTATTGCGACTGGAATTTCTATGCCATTCTTGTTATATTTAATGATACTTGGTGCAGGTTGAAACACTACAAAGTATCGTGAAGATACTATATTAATAGCACTTGTGTGGTTTTGGAAACAAAAAACCTTAAAAGAGTAACCCGATGAAAGAAGTGCTATACCACCAGTTAGCAGTACTATTGTCTGCTTAAAAGAGTGGGTAAATCTGAGGGTACTCTACAAAAAGTAAACTACTTTCAAGAATGAGATTACCACTTGAAACATATGGCTTTCTTTTCAGCATACAGGCTCCTATTAAGCTGCATCTAAAGCCTACTAACATGAGTAGTATATCTCATCGGCATTTGTCAAACTAATTGATTTTGACAGCTGACATGCCCACATCCAGGTTCTCGTCTAATCAGAAGTGAGGACATGCCAAAGCTTTGCCCAAACCACACCTACTCCCTGTCCATACCCCCGCCCCATCAATGACATCACTGGATATATCATAGCCCCACCTCTTTGCATAGCCCCACACCTTGCCCACCTTATTTGCATAGCCCTACCCCAAACCCGCCTTCTTTTACATAACCCTGCCCCAAACCCCAGCCCTTTTGGTGATATCACAGGAAGTGAAATCATAGCCATGCCCTTTTCTAAGATGGCAGCTACCACTGGGCACAATATATCACTTCCTGTTTTCACTACTAGCCGCCATCTTGGTTGGGGGTCATGTAATGGGAAGTAATATCAAACATCCCCCGACACTGCCTCCTACAGCTCTGGAGGTATATGTGCAGCTTTTTTCTCACAGGAAAGAAAATAGGCATTTTAGCCTTCAGAATTTTCCTTTCAAAAGGATCTGTTTTGTTTCACAACATGAGGCAGCAGGCAAGAACCGTTTTAAGATAACTTTCACAAGAAACCATAGAGGAGGTCTGACCCATCAGATGCATGCTGACTTTCGCTGTTTACAGCAAGCACACTGTTATTTGTCTATATGAGATCAATCGATCTGCAATCTTTCACAACCCCCTCCCTTTTCTGCATGTAGGATCAGAGCCTGGCAATGTGGATCAGCAGCAGATGAGAAATATGGTTCAGTAGAGCTCATCAAACCAGATGATGAATTAACGATCATTTTAGAGTTAGAAGCTAATGGTTTTACTTGTAGTGCGAGCTTGCCTGCTGACATCACAGCCGTTTTTAACACCTTGTACCTCTATACAGACATTGTGGAGTATCAGTTAGTAGCGGATCATTTGTACTACTGCTGCTTTGCGTACCGGTCAAAGGGGGAAAAGTAACAAGTTTGTCACCTTCACAAGAACAAGAACCACATCGATACTATTTCCTGTGAAATAAAGATGGATCAGACAGGCATGTCTTATTTCAGTACAGGAAGCTTCACTATGGGAAGCTTCACTTGCAACCTCGGAAAGCGAACATATTTAATATGATAGCAATTAAAACTTACGGTGACCCAGTGGTGTAACAGAAATTGTTATGTAGCCCAGGCCGGTCACAGGGTCCCGGGCTTTTACCTGTTACACTTGTGGTAGAAACTGTGAGCCCTCTAAAACTCACCAGCAACCCACTGTACCCACATAAAGGTACCCCCTTCACCCATAAGGGCTATTGTAGTGGTGTACAATTTGGGGTAGTGGGTTTTGGAGAGCTCAGCAGACAAGGTAAGGGAGCAATGGTGAGATGTATACCTGGGGGCATTTATATGAAGTCCACAGCAGTGCCCCCTAGGGTCTCCCATTGCTTTCCTGAGATGTCTGGGGGACCAATCTACTAAAAATGCTGGCCCCTCCTATATCCCAATGACTTGATTTTCTACATTTTAACTTGTGTGTTATTTTTTGAAATGACCCAAAAAGATAATGCACAGAGCACAAAACCTTGTTACAAACAGTATTTTCGAGAAAACAGAAAAGATAAACATTTTGCGCTATCAAAAATGGCCAAAATTTCCTATTCAGATTTGGACATTTAGTGCAAAATGTCCAAAGTCCAACTTAAACATCATACTGAAATTGCCCCTCAAAAGTAACAAATGTTTCCTGCACTTCTATACAAGTAAAAGTGACAAAAATGTTCTTAAGTGCAGTAACTAGTTATTTTCACTTAGTTACTATACAACACTGCACACTTGTGGATTTGAACTTTAAGATATGATATTTTTTCCTTAAATTATCATGTCAATATTTACATGCCAGTTAGGTGCCATGCCTTATAGAACAGCCTGCATCCAGATGCATACACCAATTAACTTCAATAACTGGTCATCAGCACTCAATTATTGATAGTTAAGGATTGTTACTCATTTATAATTTGCTGCACATCTGGGCGTGTGTGCAAATTGAGACACAAATCTATGCACCATATATAGAATCTGGGGAATAGTCAGCAACATTGAATATCTCATAGGCACCCCATATAAGAGGCTTGGGGAAGCTAAGCCTCCCCAGCCCAACCGTGACCTTCTTCCCTGCTGCCCCCACAAGCACTGGGCTCCTTCCCTCCCGACTCAGCTCCCCGACCGGCAGCCCGACTCCCCTCCGTTCCTCCCCCCCCCCCGGCAGCCCGACTCCTCTCTGTTCCTCCCCCCCCCCCCCCCCCGTGCGCGCGTTTTACCTTCTGTGGCAGCGACGTCAGTGAGAAAGAAGGCACTGTGGGCTCGCCTCCGGCTCCAGCTTCTTCCTTCCCTCTTCACACAGTGTCCTGCCTTCTGCGATGATGCATTTCCTGTTTTCGCGAGGGCGGGACACTGTGTGAAGAGGGAAGGAAGAAGCTGGAGGCGAGCCTGTAGTGCCTTCTTCTTTACTGATGTCGCTGCCACGGACAGTAAAAAGGGTTAAACGCTTGGGAGCAGGAAGGAACGGAGAGGAGGGCTGTCGGGGAGCTGAGGGAGGGCAGGGAGAATCGCTGACCATGGAGGGGAGGGGAGGGCAGGGGGAGAGAACAGATCGCTGGACATGGAGAGGAGGGGAGGGCAGGGGAGAGAAGAGATCGCTGGACATGGAGAGAAGGGGAGGGCAGGGGAGAGAACAGATCACTAGACATGGAGAGAAGGGGAGGGCAGGGGGAGAGAATGGATTGCTAGAGAGGAGGGGACATCAGGGGGAGAGAACAGATCGCTGGACATGGAGAGAAGGAAAGGGCAGGGGGAGAGAAAGATCGCTGGAGAGGAGGGGAGGGCAGGGGAGAGAGGAGAATTGCTGGCCATGGATGGATGGAGGGGAGGGCAGGGGAGAGAGGAGAATGCTGGACATGGATGGATGGAGGGGAGGGCAGGGGAGAGAGGAGAATTGCTGGATATGGATGGATGGATGGAGGGGAAGGAAGTCACGAAGGAGATGCACATGGATGGAGGGGAGGGAAGGGAGGAGAAATGCTGGACATGGATAGAGTGGAGGGCAGGGAAGAGAGGAGAAATGTTGGACAAGGATGGAGGGAAGGAAAGGCAAAGGAAGGAGATGCACATGGATGGAGTGGAAGGGAGAGAGGAGAAATGCTGATCATGGATGGAGGGGAGGGAAGACAGAGGAAGTAGATGCACATGGATGGAGGGGAGAGGAGTGAGGAGAAATGCTGGATATGGATGGAGGGAAAATTGCTGAATTTAAAAGCTGGATTGGAATACTTTGACGGCAGATTTTGAAACTGGAGAAAGGATAGGGCCAGGGCTACAGATGGTAGACAGGACGCATAAGGACACAGAAGGATGGTGGACATGGTGAGAGAAAAAAATATCAAATGGAAAGAAGACACTGCATAAAACAGAAGACACTGGGACCAAAGCTAATAGAAAAACTAAATGCTCAGACTGCAAAGATAGAAAACATTTTTTTATTCAGAATTTATTAATTGGAATATGTCAGCTTTTGGAAATGTGCATCTGTGATATTTTGCATGCAAGTTTCAATTTTGCCTTCATATCTGTTGTGTCATGTGTTTTCATTAATGATCAAGATGCAGTATTCTGCTAGCATGTAATATTTGCAGCCCTTTTGTTTTTTTTGTTTCACTAGGTTATGTACTGGTGGTGTTTAGAGCCCAGTGTAATTATAGTGCTGCCTTTCCACGCATAAGGTTGTAGCTCATCCTATCCTTGGAATTAGTGCTGTTATGGTTTGGTAAGGTTATGAGTGTGTTTTGCACAAGTTTGTGTATAGTGTTTTGCAGTGGAGAGATTGTGGTTGGCCTTACTGAGGTGGCACCAAACATCAGAAAGGGTGTAGAGTCTAAATCATGACACACTACCTTTTGAAGTATCTACATATGGTCGTTAATAAAAGGAGCTCATTGTGAACACTATCCATCCAAAAACATAGGAGCCAACTTTTCAAAATGATTGGGGGTGCTGAATTTTTTTTAACAGTGGTGCATTCCCCCTCCCCCTTGCCCCTCCCTCTCGTCCCCCTCCCTCCCTGTCCCCCTCCCCTGTCCCCCATCCCCCTCCCTATCCTGCCCCCCCTCCCTCGTCCCCCCTCCACCTCCCTCCGAGTTCCAGGCCCTCCTCCCTCCCTCCCTCCCAGTTCCAAGGTCCTCCCTTCCTCCCTTTGAGTTCCAGGCCCCCTCCTCCCTTCGAGTTCCAGGCCCCTCCCTCCAAATTTTAAAGTCATCTATCTTACCTAGTCGGGGTTAGAGCGGCAGCAGTGGTAAAAACCATGCAGGCTTGGCTCAGTGCTTAGTTCAGTTTTCCCTTCTGTCTCTCTCAGCTCTGGTCCCCGTCCTTGCAGAAACAGGAAATGAGCCTCTCAGAAAATTTGTGTCCTTCATACGAAGGCAAAGGACACAGTTTGTCAGGCTATGGTCGGGCCCGAGGCACTGAATACACCAAGAATATGTATCAGTACCCAGATGGTCCAGTTGCACCAGAGCAATGCTTGAAGCCACTGGGAGTCTTCAATGACATGGAAAGGAAAATGGCTCTAGCAAAATCAAAAGTCGTGATTGAGCCTGAAAATAATGGGAAAAAGGCACAAAAAAGAAGAGACTCATCTGAGCAGGCCTAAATGGGGGCCCAGCGACAAAAAAATAAAGAAAACTTAAACGCGGGCTAAAACTAGGAAGGTAGAAGGAATATTTTTTTCAATAAAGAAAGAAAAACAAAGAAAAAAAGCATTGAAATGCGGTAAGGGCTCTTCCCAGGCTTGTGAGGAAAGAAAGAAACTGAAGTTAAGCGGGTGTGCTGCGGGAGGGAAGGCGCTTCACACATGTGCAGTGGGATGCAGCTCGTGCCCTAGAGGGCTCTCAAAGTTTTTCTATGCTGGCTAATGTGCTGAATCCCGGGTGATGCGGATCGTCTACTCACTTGTGAGAACTGGAAGCCTGCTTGTCCTCAGGTAACCTATGGAACTTTGTAAGTCTAAGTGCTTTCAAATGAGCCCCTCAGTCTTCTTTCCTTTTCTCAGTGTCCTTCCACATTGGCAGATGCAAGCAGGAAGTGTCTCTATCCTTGGTTACTGCAGCTCCTTCCCTCTCCCAGAAGCCATCAGTCAGACATAGCGAGCCAACAGGCTGCAAAACGCGCTCTCTTCTCCAGTAGCCCACTGTTCAGTACGTTCCAGTTAATAGGCTAAAGGGGGGGGGGGGGGGGGGGGGGTGAGAGCAGTAACTGGATACAGAACATTTCCTTTCTGCCCTACAGCATGGAGATTTTGGCTTCAAATTTAATAATATATATCATAAAAATATTGGGGGTGCCCAGGCACCCACAGAGCTGGCACCTATGCTTATGACCATGCATATAGAAACCCCCTGCAGTGAAGGGGGCTGAGAAATGGTGAAATATCCAAGGCTTCCAAAGATTGAGGGCCCAATATTCAGCCCAATGGAGGCAAGCCGGCTAAGTTCCACGGTCAGCACTGAGCCTGGATATTCGGTCAGGTCATTTCTAGTGACCATCTTTGAATATCTGTAGGGTTTTTGGCTGCTATAACTTAATTTGGCTAAGTTAATATTCAGTGCTGGCTGGTTAAGTTTATAGCAGCCAAAGATAGGCCTTCTATATGGCCGTTAATTTAGCCAGCAAATTGTTGAATATCCGCAGCTAGCCGGCTATATTGCACCATATAGCTGGTTAGCTGCTATGCACTGACTGCAAATATTCAGAAGGACATAGTCGGCTATCCCCCACTGAGCATCCATGGATAGCTAGTTAATAGGGATGAATATGAGCCGGTGAGTTATAACCTAAAGACCTTAGGGTCATCTCTCTTCTCAGGAGGAAGCTTTCATCCCCCAGAGGGTCCCCTTAGGAAGGAATCCCTGGAGGGTAACTGAAGAAATATGCACTGACACCCCTGAATATGAGGACCTGTTTCAAAACTTCAGATTATTCCAAACAGATCCTTTTTGGAGGCACTGTGTCAGACAGCTCCGGGAAAGGCAAGGAGGTGCTCTGAAGCAAATAAGCTGGATGGAGTGACTAAATAAAACTAGAACAAACGCCCTCCCACAGAAGGCAACCCTGAAGTGCCTGCTTATTAAAAAGAAGGCAGTTCAGATGACAATGAGGTGGTTGTACATGTGCCTAAAATGGCTGCAAAACCCGCAGATTCTATGGGAGGACTGCAAGGCAGCTCAGCAAGCTGTGAACTACAGACAGAGGCAGAATGAGTATCTACAATGGTCACTGTGAGGAACCATGGGCTGAGTTATGAAATCATTTAGCAGACACTGAGTCTTCTCTGTTCTGCTGCTTAGTATGGTGGAATTTAGACCAACAATGACCAGTATTAGGAGGAGGGCCTGTTGAGGAAGGACCTCCCATAAGTACTTTCATTCAGCCCCTGACTTGGTCACTAAAATTCCAGGATTTCTTCAAAAGATAGTTAACTCTTGCAGAGGATGAAACTGCACAACCTGTTTAAGATTGTCATATCTACCACTCTGCATGGAAGATCCCAAGAGGCATGGCCAAAATCTCTAGGCCCTGTCTTGAACTAGTCCTGAGAAGGCAGTATGGAGGATCCAAGCAAAGGAGCTTACTTACCGCTAATATCCAAGACTCACCAGTAGTTATTTGTCCAGGAGCTGTTAAGACCTGTGAAGGGATGTTGAAGTCCTCTCTCCTCTGCATACTGTTACCCTCAGGAAGGTCAGCATGGACCTATCCAAGGGGACGCTGGACCCAACACAGAAGAACTCAAGTCTTGAGCCACCACATATAACTTATCTAGAACGAGGGAGACTAAAGAAAAAAAAAAGAAAGATTGTTTAAACAGAGGACTCAAACCTTCTACCATGGAGGTCCCTGAATTCTGTTCTTCCCTCTAATTATATTGTTTATATAAGGACACCCCCCCCAACCCAGGTGACCAAACACCTTATTCTTCTGTTCACCATAAAGAGAATATAACAACCCGTTGCCTTGGCCACTTTAGGGCTGGAATCAGATTCAGAGAATAAGGAGATCCCACCTATAGCTGACAAATGTACCAGGAAGCACTTGTGGGGGGGGGGGGGAAGGGAGAAGGGAGGGTAAGCCCATATCCACCCATAATATAGGATACTTCTACAGATTAACACATCTCTCATGACCCATCCAAGAGCAATCTAGAGATCAAGCCTTAGAAAATAAGGGTCATCAGCTTCTCTCTCTACTGTGTTCGCTTCTTCATATGAAGAGAGAGAATATAGTTTGCAGGGGTATGATCAGGCTCCAGGAGTATGATGTATCAACAAGGAATGGATGTCTTTGGCCTATTGCACCGAGTGCCGTGCTTGAAGCCACTGGGAACCTTTGATGAAATGAAAGGAAAAACAGCCATGTCCAAATCAAATGACTCAATGGTGCTAAAAATGGCAAAGCACCATGAAAAGGAAAAGGGAAAAACCTGACCGTAGCTCAGGCCTAACGCGGCCTAAAGAGCGTGCTAAAATTAAGAAAACTTTAAATAAAGTGGCAAAAAATATCTAAGGAAAATACAGGGAAGGATTAAAATAAAGAAATGCCTCGAGAGAGGTAAATAAAAAAATACAAAAGGAAGGCACAAAAAAGACCAAAGGTCAAACCAGCTTTGAGGAGTGGGAACAAACGCATCCTCTCCTCACCATGGAAAAAAGACAACTTCTGGTCCCACGCTCTCGCAGCATGCAGAAAGGCAATCACGCATGCATGGTGGAGCAGGTCTCACGCTCAAAGACCTGTTGTTAAAGCTTGTTACAAACTGCGGATTGGCAACGTGGACCTGCGTTACCCAGAAGTTAGAATTACAGGCCTGTTTGTCCTTGGAGAAAACATGAACATGACATACCACAATCATTTGACATGCAGAAGATCAAACCACATGAACAAGGTGTATAAATGGTGCATCAATTATTCATATTGACTAAAAGTGCAAAAGTAAGAGGCAACTATGAAACCAATGGCTAACAAACCACCATCCTTATGATGATTATAAAAAAAAAACCTTTTCCATGCAAACAACACAAGTAGCACCAAAAAGGACACGTACCTAACGGGGAACTAAAACAAGCTTTCCCTTTATTAGCAAATGTGTATCCAAAACAGCCTAAAATAAAAGTTTAAAAAAGAGATTTGTGAGAAAATCTTTTGACTGAGCAGGATCAAAAGCACATTGATTATATTACAACTCAAAGGTACTTACAGTTTCAGCTCTGTTTATACAGTGGAGCACTCTTTGTCCAAAGCAGCAACACTTCACCTCCACAGGCAGAAATGAAGAATCTGCCATACTGTGGAGAATGCTTGCTTAAATGTCTCCAGCAGAGGTCACAATTAACAAATAACTTATAAACATACCGTGGATTTATGGTTACCAGATGAATGTAAACCTGTTGAAAACTGATCCATTTGAAATTAAGAAAAAAAACCCCAAAAGAACATCATCAAACATGGGCATTCTAAGGATAAAAGAAGGGGGCTTGGGTAACAGAAATGAGAAGGTGCTGAACAATAAACACATTTTCCTCTCACCTTGTTATATTGTAAGCAGCGATTCAACAGCTCATTTGCAAAATCATATTTGTCCAGATTTGATGTATATATCAGCTAACAGCAACCAGCTCTTTTCTAAGTCCTCAGCATCAGACAAAGACCAAGTGCATTTTTGACAATCGTTTCAGCTGGTTTCTTGCCCGAGGAGTCTGCTTAAGCACATGTAGCTTGGGCCATGGCCAGGATGGCTGCCACATTGTCTTTCCTGGGAAAATATTAACGCAATCATATTTTAGAATGCAAAAACAAAAGCAGATAGTTATGTTTGGTAGAGTCCAGGGTTGCCAGGCAATAACTATTTGGTTCAACAATTTTCCTTCTGCTCAGTGTATAGCCAGATCTGACATTTTGGTGGACCCGAGTTAACAAGAGTTGGCCCTTCTACCCACCCCTCCCAGCAACTTATCTCCTGCAGCTCTTCCCAAACCCCTCTCTCCGCATACATATATAAAATACAGGGGGGGGGGGGGGTTTAAACATGGGCACCAGTAGAGAGACTGGCAGGGCTATACTGGTTCTGACTTGCTTTCCTGCAGAGATCCTTGTTGACATCAGGGCAAAGAAAGCCCCAGGTGAGGCCCTGGATTTATTTCAGTATGAGGCACAGGACCAAGCCATACCACAAGGCTCCGAAGTCAGGTCCTGGCCCTGGGCAGAGGTCATGGCACATGGTGAAGTCATGGAGGAGGCCAAAGGTGAGACCTTACTAGTGCCCCAATGCAGGCTACGGGGTAAGCCTCAGGGCTGCAATGCTGTTGCAGTGGGCAGCCAATTTGTCTGGGGCAGGGCAGATCAGGAAATAGTGGTGCACATAATGGCCTATATAACCCCAACTGTGATGACTTGAGGCCCACCCAATTCCCAAGCAGCAGCAACAGCCAGGTATGGTGATGCTCAGGGGTGGCTCAAGGCATCTGCTGAGTGGGGGATGATATGGTACCTCTTGCAACCCTGACCCCTTGTGCCTCACCCTATATCCTGCCCCTACTGCTCTAACTCTATGCCCTACTCCTCCCCGCCACCCTGAAGGTACTAGGAGATGATGAGTGGCTCCTCCTCAAAGTATGATCAGGAGTTGAGAGGGTTCTTATGAGGGTCTCTGCACCCCAAAAAATCCAACTTCTACCCCAAACAGGGTGTTTAATATTGTAATAACAACTTTCTAAGCTGCCTACTCTAAAATGTAGGTCTAAGTGTTTATAAATTTTAAAATAAGATAGTTGAAAATGAAAAGAGAAAGGGAATTCCATAAATGGGAAGGAAAGGGTACACAATCAAAAGAGTGCTACATGGAAATTATTCGAACTCTCATGTCATCTGAGCATAGTAGCATAAATCTCTTCACTATAAGGCACATACAAAGAGTGATAAAAAAATCATCTCTCAACATGCCTGGAGCAAAAGATTATACATTAATAGCACTAAATCTATGATTCAAATAGCAAGAACCCTACCATGAATAGGCAACACTACAAATATTACATAGGCCCTAAAACACGATACTAGTACTATAGGTAAAACAGTGTGCAGCAGCGGCTACGAAAGCAAATAGAATGTTAGAGTTATTAGGAAAGGAATGGAAAACAAAAATGGGACTGTTATAATGCCTTGTATCACTCCATGGGGCGACTGCACCTCAAATTCTGGTCATGCATCTCAAAAGAGGATCTTGGATTCTCTACAGGAAGAATGGTTTCAGCACTGGTAACAGAACCAACGTGGGATGGTGCTATTCTAGACCTGGTGCTACAAATGGGAGAATGTTTCTGAGTTATGGTGGTAGATCATTTGGCATCTAGTGATCACCAAATGGTGAGGTTTAATATTAAAATAAAGGAGGAGAGGGCTTATTTAAGACTGTAGGTTCCTAGATTTCAAAGAACGACTGCCGAGATGGGGGAATTTCTCAAGGAAGAGTTTGGTTGGATGGGAACAACTGAAGGAAGTAGAACAGCAGTGGGCAAAACTGAAAGGAGCTATTTTAAAGGCAACAAACCTTTACATTAGAAAATTACATAAAAGGAAGAGCAAAAGAAGGCCACTCAGGTTCTCAAACATAGTACTGAAAAGGTAAGGGAAAGAAGGTTAGCTTTCATATTTACAAGATGACTCAGAAAGAGCAAGACACGCAAAAATACCTGGAAAAACTAAGAGAAGCTGGAAAATTATCAGGAAAGTGAAGAAGCAAATGGAAAAAAGATAGCCAATAAGGCAAAAAATTGGGGACAAGATATTTTTTCTGATAGGTAAGTGACAGGAGGAAGTGCCATAATAGCATTGTAAGGCTCAAAGCTGAGGGGGAGGAATATGTAGAAGTCGATAAAGATAAAGCTGAACTGCTTAACAATTATTTCTGTTCTGTGTTCACGGATGAAAGGCTGGCAGTAGAACATCAGAAAACAATGCTAAAGGGATGGATTATGGGTAGACCACGTTCGATTCTCAGAAGACTGTATTAGTGAGAGCTAGCTAAACTAAAAATAGACAAAAATGATGGGGCTTGATGGGAAATATCCGAGGGTACACAAGAACTTGGAGAAGTTCTAGCAGCTCCATAGTCTGACCTCTTCAATGCTTCTTTAGGAGTCTGGAGTGGTCATGGAGAACTGGAGAAGGGCGTATGTGATCCGTCTGTATAAGAGCAGAAGGAGGAGGTTGAGAATTACAGACCCTGTCAGTCTGACCTCAGTAGTGAGTAAACTAATGGAAACGCTTCTAAAAGAAGAGGATTGTGAGGTTTCTCAATTGAATGGACGGCAGAACCTGAGGCAGCATGGTTTCACGAGAGGCAGGTCTTCTCAGACAAATCTGATTGATTTCTTTGACAGAGTGACCAACAGTTGGACATGGGAGGGGCACTAGTTTGTGGTGTATTTAATTTTAGCAAAACCTCTGACAGTTTCCACATAGGCAAGTGATAAATAAACTGAATGCCCTCTCTATGGGACCTAAAGTAACTGACTGGGTGTAAAAAACTAGTTAAATGGAAGGAGACAGAGGGTAGTGGTAAATGGAGTTTGCACCAAGGAAAAGGATGTTTAACAGTGGTGTACCACAGAGATTGGTCCTTGTGCTGGCTCTTTTAAACATCTTTGTGAGCAATAGTGCGGAAGGACGGTCTAGTAGATTTGTCTCTTTGTGGATACCAAACCTGTATAGGGTGGACACCCCAAACTGTGTGGATAGCATGAGAAGAGATATAGCAACGCTGAAGAATGGTCTAGTAATTGGCAACTAAGATTTAATGGCTACAAAAATGCAAGGCCATGCACTTGGGTTACAGAAATCCAAGGAAATGATATAGTCTAGGGTGCAACGTACTTCTGTGTACAAAGAAGAGCAGGATTTGGGGGTGATTGTATCTGATGATCTTAAGTGACCAAACAGGTAGAAAAGGTGACAGTCAAAATCCAGAAGGATGCTCAGGTGCATAGGGAGAGGAATGGTCAGCAGGAAAAAGAGGTGATAATGCCCTTGTATAAGTCTCTGATGAGGCCTCATTTAGAATACTGTGTGCAATTCTGGAGACCGCACCTACAAAAATATATAAACTGGATGGAGTCAGTCCAGAAGGCAGCTACAAAACTGGTCAGTGATCTCCGTCACAAAGCATATGGGACAGACTTATAGAGCCTCAATATGGAAGAAATGTGGGAGAGAGGGGATATGATAGAGATATTTAAATACCTCCGTGGCATTAACGTACAGGAGGTGAGCCTTTTTCAAATGAAGGAAAACTCTGGTAAGAGAGGGCATGGGATGAAGTTAAGAGGTTATAGGCTTGGGAGTAATCTAAGAAAATAATTTTTCACAGAAAGGGTGGTAGATGTGTGGCACATCCTCCCAGTGGGAGATCGTGGAGATGAGGACTGTGGTCCGAATTTAAGAAAGCATGGGACAGTCATGTGGGATCTCTTAGGAAAAGGAGAAGATAGTGATTACTGAGGATGGGCAGACTGGATGGACCACTTGGCCCTTATCTGCCATTATGTTTCTATGTTTTAAATGTTTTTATTAATTGCTGCATTTTATTTATTCTTATGTTTGATTGACTGCTGCTGTCTTACCTCAGTTGTGGCCATTTCTGTAAATGTATTCAGGGCAACTTCTACATTAACTTTGTCCCTGGTAGCCATCAGACAGTAGTTCTGAAGCATTATAAGCTGATCTTGTCCCTGTGCTGTGCGAGGGTGGAATTCTTTAAGTAATTTCTCTGCTGTACGTAGACCATATTGCCTCATACTCCTTTCGTTCGGTTGAGTTACTGTTAAAATAAAGCTCATAAGTAGCTGTGTGCTTAGGTACTACATTATTGTAGAGTAACTTTGACAAATTAACTTTATCTGCAAAACACAGTTTCATAATTGTTCTCTGAAGCAAATATATTATATATATTTACTTTGTTTTTATTGTTGTTTTTTTAACAAAAGCAAAATGATAACATATCATCAAAATTCCATGATAGAATAATATACACAATATTATTACTCCCTCCCGTCCCCCCAGAAGTTATAGCACTCTACGAAAATGAAAAAGAAACCCTAAACATTTGCAATATTAAGTCCATACAATTCAAAATGTAATTACACATTATAAGGCAAAATTGAATGAAACTTTCAGAAATATTTAACAGTCTCCAGGACTGGCCTCTATGGACAATTTGAACATGTTAGAAAATATTTTCACTCTCTCTTCGTAAAGGTGATCACAAAAGCACATTTATTTATTTATTTGTTGCATTTGTACCCCACATTTTCCCACCTATTTGCAGGCTCAATGTGGCTTACATAGTACCATGAGGTGTTAGCCACCTCCAGTGATGAAACAAATACAGAGTGATGTTGTTACAGACACATTAGAGAATTAAGAGAAGAAGGGTAATATATTGTTCATTGCAAGTTTTGGTTTTGTTGTGTGTGCTGAGTTCAGGCATTTAAGTTGGATCAGTAGGGTATGCTTTTTCGAACAGATCGGTCTTTAGTGATTTCCGGAAGGTGAGGTGATCCTGCGTTGTCCTTTATGGCTTTTGGTAATGCGTTCCATAGTTGTGTGCTTATATAGGAGAAGCTGGATCCATAAATTGATTTGTACTTGAGTCCCTTGCAGCTAGGGTGGTGAAAATTTAGGTATGTTCTTGATGTTTTAATTGTGTTTCTGGTTGGTAGGTCTTTGAGATTAGCCATATAACTCGAGGCTTTGCCATAGATGATCTTGTGGACCAGGATGCAGATTTTGAAAGTAATACATTCTTTGATTGGGAGCCAGTGCAGTTTTTCTTGTAGGGGTTTGGCGCTGTCGAATCACGATTTTCCAAAGATAAGCCTGGCTGCTGTGTTTTGAGCAGTCTGTAGTTTCTTTATGAGTAGTTCTTTACATCCCGCATAAAGTCCATTGCAACAGTCAGCATGGCTTAATACCATTGATTGTATCAGGTTGCAGAAGAGTTGCCCTCGGGAAGAATGGTTTCAACGCATTTAAGTTTCCACATTGAGTGGAACATTTTCTTGATTGTAGAGTTAAGTGCCCTATTGCCCACAGTTTCTCCAGCACTGACTCCCTCGGCACAGGAAAATTCAAGCTATTTGCACTGGGGACATATACCACCTATATTTTATTCCATTGTCTACCAGGCTTGCTGAAATGGAGAGCTGGAAAGTGTTCTTGTAGATAGTTGACAATCTTGGTCAGAGAGTGAACGGTCCAGGTCCCTACCCTATTGCTCTACAAACTTGGGTACATAGGGCCCTTGGTATTCTAATAAACAGACGAGGTATCATTTTGCTCTGCCATAGACCAATACTAAGCAATTCCTCATAAGGAGTTTAAGCCCCTGTAAGCCAGGATTTAAAGGAGTTCCCTTAAAGTAAGTATCATAGCTGCAGATAAAATATATATATATATATATATATATATATATATATATATATATATATTCCACATGAAGAAAACGGGAAGTCCATTGTAGATCCTGAAATGTGCAGAATAGCAAAATTACTCACCTGTAGCAGGTGTTCACGGAGGACAGCAGGCCAAGTATTTTCACAGCTGGTGTCATGTCATCTGATGGAGCCTGGTGCAGACGTTGACCAGTGAGATTAACTTAGAACTTTATAGCAGTGTCTCACCACACATGCGCTGGTGCTTTCCTGCCTGACGTGCTAGCATGGGTTCCTCATTCATTTTAAAAAGCTAAAGAATACAACTCTAAAGGGAAGTGGGAGGGTATGTGACAATACTTGGCCTGCTGTCCTTGGAGAATATCTGCTACAGGTGAATAACTTTGCTTTCTCAGAGGACAAGCAGGCCATTATATTCTCACATCTGGAAATTCCTAGCTACCAAGCTCACCGAAAACAAAAATGCTAGTGTAACCTTCGTTTTTAGTGGAGTCTTCTTACATGGCCCCCTCTGACAACCTAGTATCAGTGAGGGCTGTAATTATGTGGGAATTATTTCTCTGATATATCTACTTACCATAAGAAATATACAATTTGGAAATATGGGGCAAATAGGGTTTCTACCTCCTTACACCCACCCAAGATACAATGGACCAGCCACCTCCGAGATATGGGGTGACAGCAAAGACAAAGGCTATTTTCGTTCCAAAGGGATAGTCTTTATTCCAACATAGATGATAACAAAGCAATTAGACAATAAAGCAATTAGACAAAGTAATCAGACAGGGCAATCAGACAAAGTAATCAGGCTAAATAATTAGGGAATTAGGTAAAGTAATTAGACAAAGAAATTAGGCAAAGAAATTAGACTAAGAAATCAGGCTGAGTAATTGGGCAAAGTAATTAGACAGAGTAATTGGACAGAGTAATTAGACAGAGTAATTAGGTGGAGTAATTAGATAGGGTAATTTGTTACAAGAGGGAGAGAGACCACTGTGATAAAGTCACTCAGTTGATCTTCTCATCCCTCTAACTAGATACAAAAACAACCGTGCCTTATATACAGTGGATTGATCATCAATCCCCCTCCCATCCAGTCTACAACTTGCCATGTCAGCTACTTTCTGTCTCACCCCATTGTTTACATAGAATGAAACACAGTATCTGAGTGTACTGGAACACAGAACACGATATCTGAATGTTTACAAAACACAGCATCTTATAATAAGTCCAAGGTTCTTTTACTGAAGATTGCAGTGCTATTTCGTTACAAGAATTACCCTAGGACCCGGGTATTATCACTGTTCTGACTCAACACGTCTTCGCTTCCAAACTGTGTATGTCCTTGTTAGTGTAGAATCAGCGGCACCATTTCTGTCAGGGGAGGGGATGAGCACTCTTTGCTGATACAGTGTGACCTTGTATTTACAGCTCTCAGCAATAATACAGAGAACACAGAAAAAATGCAGCTTCCAGGTAGTTTTTAAGATTTAAGCCTTTAGCTTCTTGACCCACTACAATCTGGTTTTCGCCCTCTCCACTCACCGAAACTGCGCTTACTAAAGTCTCCAATGACCTATTACTGGCTAAATCCAGAGGTCAATATTCCATCCTCATTCTTCTTGATCTTTCCGCTGCTTTTGACACTGTCGATCACAGCATGCTTCTCAATACCCTGTCCTCACTTGGATTCCAGGGCTCTGTCCTTTCCTGGTTCTCTTCCTACCTCTCCCTCCGCACCTTTAGTGTTCACTCTGGTGGATCCTCTTCTACTTCTATCCCTCTGCCTGTCGGCATACCTCAGGGTTCTGTTCTTGGTCCCCTCCTCTTTTCTATCTACACTTCTTCCCTTGGTTCATTAATCTCATCCCATGGCTTTTCCTGCCATCTCTATGCTGATGACTCCCAAATCTACCTTTCTACCCCTGATATTTCACCTTGCATCCAAAGCAAAGTTTCAGCGTGCTTGTCTGACATTGCTGTCTGGATGTCTCAACGCCACCTGAAATTAAATATGACCAAAACCGAGCTTCTCATTTTCCCCCCCAAACCCACCTCCCGCTCCCCCCGTTTCTATTTCTGTTGATGGTTCTCTCATTCTCCCCGTCTCCTCAGCTTGAAACCTTGGGGTCATCTTGACTCTTCTCTCTCCTCTGCTCATATCCAGCAGATTGCCAAGACCTGTCGTTTCTTTCTTTACAACATCCGTAAAATCCGCCCCTTTCTTTTCCGAGCACTCTACCAAACCCTCATCCACACCCTTGTCACCTCTCGTTTAGACTACTGCAATCTGCTTCTTGCTGGCCTCCCACTTAGTCACCTCTCCCCTCTCCAGTCAGTTCAAAACTCTGCTGCCCGTCTCATCTTCCGCCAGGGTCGCTTTACTCATACTACCCCTCTCCTCAAGACCCTTCACTGGCTCCCTATCCGTTTTCGCATCCTGTTCAAACTTCTTCTACTAACCTATAAATGTACTCACTCTGCTGCTCCCCAGTATCTCTCCACACTCGTCCTTCCCTACACCCCTTCCCGTGCATTCCGCTCCATGGATAAATCCTTCTTATCTGTTCCCTTCTCCACTACTGCCAACTCCAGACTTCGCGCCTTCTGTCTCGCTGCACCCTACGCCTGGAATAAACTTCCTGAGCCCCTACGTCCTGCCCTATCCTTGGCCACCTTTAAATCTAGACTGAAAGACCACCTCTTTAACATTGCTTTTGACTCGTAACCACTTGTAACCACTCGCCTCCACCTACCCTCCTCTCTTCCTTCCCGTTTGCATTAATTGATTTGCTTACCTTATTTATTTTTTGTCTATTTTATTGTCAGCTCTTTGAGCAGGGACTGTCTTTCTTCTATGTTTGTGCAGCGCTGCGTATGCCTTGTAGTGCTATAGAAATGCTAAATAGTAGTAGTAGTAGCTTTGTAGGTCATGGGTCATGCCTGTCAGTAGTCAGAAAAGTGCAAATCAATTCATTCCCCTCTTGATGATTGAGAAATCATCACCTGTACAGATAATAATCAGCCAGGTGTCCATTCGATGTCCGTCAATGGAAAGGGTACAACAGTTTGAAAAGGAAGGAACCCAAACTAAACCTATCTATGCATGGGGAGTTGAAATAAACTCTAGAAGGATAAACTCATGTAACCAATAAGCGACTAAACCAATAAAATGCTGACGATAAACTTAAACATTATATTCAGTAAAGACAAGATTCAATACAGGTCAAACATGTAGAAAGAAAAATCTGAATTAAGTGTGAAAGTTGTACCATGGATGACATAGGAGAGTACAGGAAAGAAAAAGCAAAAATAGCATATGTAGAAAATATAAAAAACCAAAATATGTATAGAAGAAGAATATATATAATATTTTAACTAATAGCAAAATAAGCAGAATAAATGTCTTCCTTAAGAAAGGAGATGTACTTGCATTACAGGCAATAAATGTTCTAACAATAATAAAATGAAAAAGTTAATAGCAGTAGGTTTACACAGCATTCATGAAGGAAGTATATTTTAGTAGCAAGAAGTTTGAAAACAAGCCTGCGAACACAGAGAATAATGCAATAGACAACTAAAGCAAAAACTAGAATGACAAGTAAAATAGAGGTAAAAATGCGAAAAGTTTTCCAGTTACCAAAGATTGTATCCCACCAGGATGTTCAGCTAGTATCAACACCTAAATTGGTAGCTAATTTGTTTGCTAAAGCAGAAAGGCCTTGCAATGCCTTTATAACAGAACCATCAGGGTCAGTATTATTAAAGTACAACAATGACCATGAAGTACAATACCAACACTACCATCTTTGTCAAGAATTTGGTCAAGAACAAATCTGTTTTCTCAAGCTACGCGATTAGTGGCACTAAGTTGGGCCGCTAAGTCTTGAATGGCATTTCTAGTAAAGTTTATGAATCTTTGTTGATTATAATAAATGTAATTAATCCAATCAACATTTTTATTAATAGTGACCCACCAAAACAAAGTAGATTCTAGACCTTCCCATACCTGATTTCTGGCTTTAAATTGATCAGGTACCCCTCTTGGAACTCCTATAGTGTCTATATAGACAGTATCATCAGGAGAGTTAAGAACGTGTCTTTTAACACGAGATACCTGATGAGGATAGGCAATAACAATGGGCATAACTAATTGAACAAGAGCACATATACCAGACTATTCGAATGGCAAAATGGGATATAGAATCTTGGTCCCACAATACCACCATACATCAGAACGTGGGATAGAGAGGCGAGAGAAATTAAACATTGGGAGGTCAGAAGGGTCAAAAGTATCAGAACAATGGGTAACATTCTCTAGAAAGCGAGAATATGCCTGGGTAGTTTAGCTTCGCAAGCATATAGAAAAAAGTTAGATTAAAACGCACACCAAAAGAAGGAGGAAACAAAGAATGAAAAGCCAAAGGAGGATATAAAGAGTGAATAGACTTGCATGAAGTGGAAAGTGGATGTTTGGAAGTAAAAGACAATAGCATTGTTTGAAATTAAAAGGAAAGGAAAATAACTGGGGTGCAGGACAAGGTCTTATACACATGTAGCAGTCAGAAATTTTAAGGGTAAGAAGCAGTGTAGTGTAGCCAGTTTAACCATGCATTAAAAAATTCATATCCAGTCTCTTGGAATATGATATCCTGCACAGAATTAGCACTATAACTTTGGAGATCATAGTGAAACAAGATTATTGCCAATTTGGTCATCAGGACAGATGTATATGTGCTCTGTGATATATTTGCATTCTTGAGTTAGGCTTGTGAATGTAAGGAAATCACAAAGATCGAATGAAAAGATGATAGGTGTAACAATCAGGAAAAATAGAAAGGGGGTAGGAGAGAATGATATGTCTAAGGGGAAACATAAAGCAACGGTATGGTATCATGATTAAAAGTGAGTCCATGAACATTAAAAACTATGGTGGCATATGTATTACACAAGGACACAAACCTGAAAACCAAGCACCAGTAGAAAAAAGATAATAGGAAGAGCATTAGCATATGGAATAGCAAAGTAAGAAATTTCAATAGGTCATATGAAAGCCACTTAGCATTAGTTGTGGCTTGCACGCTAGGAGTAAAGAAAGAAACTGCACCAAGTTCAGTGAAAGAAAATAAACAAAATTCAGCAGGAATAGAAAATCAAGCGTACAGGTTGGCAGGTCTCAAGAAGATATGAGTGTAAATATGTGGAACAATGCCAGAAAATATCCATAGAAGAAAAAACAGCACGAATAGAAACAAAAGTAATAGTGGTCACACAAGACAATACTTGACCTAAGTGTTGACCTGTACCAGAAAGGGAAATACATAGAAGAGCTGAAATAAGAGGATAAACTGCAAAGACATGAGAAAAAGATAAAGGACCATTAATATGACTAACAAATAATTCAGTACAGTTAACCACAATAGAAGAAGAGTTAACCAGTATAGTAGTAGATAGCATACTATACGAAGCATTAGAAAACTAGGCAACAGAATAGATATAGTATGAGTAGCATTAATGATAAGAAGAGAAACAAAAGGAATAGTTAAAAGGTATAGCAGCAGTAGAAACCATAGGATACCAAGCATCAGAAGACAACAGAACAGAGGCTGCAGACATATTAAGAGTGGCACTAATGGTAAGAAGGGCAACAAAGAGTGGAGAATGAGCAACAAGAATAGGAGAAAAACAAACAGTTGTAAGAATAAAGAACAAATTCATCGTTATGGCAAATACTTCATTATGGCTAAGTCCAAAATATAAAGTGCAAAATCCAAACAAAACAGTAGGTGATGGGCAAAGATCAGTTAGATGGTTACAGGAAGAATGTCCTTGAAGGAAAGATGATGTTGAGGTATGAGTCCAAATTCAAAAGTGTCCAGATTAGATAGGAGCAGGCCAAACTGGTGAGTTCACACTGTTGTTTCAGTCAATTGTCATGTGGGTCATCTGGATCAGATGTTAAAGCCTCCATTTCGACCCTAAATTCTTGCTTGGATTGTTGGTTTCTTCACCAGGTTTGAGACGAGGGTTCCTATTAGAGCACCTCCCCTTTGCAGCCGGGCTTACCCTTGCAAGAAGGTGGTCTACTCAGGTTGCCTTAGCCTTGATGACCTTGATTAGGACCTAGTCTCTTGCTTGAACCTTTCCGAGCTCAATAGGTTCAGATTCCATAGACACTACTGATTAATAACAGAAAATGAAAAACAGTCAAAATGGAAAATCTGAGGTAAGGACTCCAGGCAATATTATCAACTCAAAGCAAACAAGAGAGGGTAAAAGGCTATAGCAGTGTGTTCACAAGGGTGGGAGTAGTATAAAATATAAATCCTCTTTTTCCAACACAACTGTTGCTAGCAAGATAGTGAGAATAATGACAAAAATGAAAATAAATGAAAAATCTAGAATCAGTAGTAGTATGAAGTATAGCTGAGTCAAGTTTAGTTAAACGACATACAGTTGCAGCCAGGGTTGTACACGGGAAATGGTCTGCCGCTTCTGGGGAGCTGCAGGGGCCTGCCTGGGTGCACGCTGTTCACGTGAACGAGCACGATGGGGTTGAGCCTGAGAAGGCTGTCGGGAAGGTGGATTGTACCTACACTTATTATAAGCATAGGGAGAAGTCCTCCTTCCCCTGAAAAATCATCTACCTGTTGAGGTAGATGATGAAAGCGCACAGTGGCACAGTTTGTTGAGGGCAGTTTCCCGCTGGTGGAGCTGCTCTACCACCTGCTCAACCTTCTCACCAAAAATATTATCCCCCCGGCAAGGAACATCCGCAAGCAGCTGCTGGGTCCGATTGTCCAGGTCAGAGGCAAGCAGCCATGAGAGTCTGCGCATCACTATACCTTGAGCAGCGGATCTGGATGCAACATCAAAAGTGTCATAAGCACCTCTGGACAGGAATTTACGACACGTCTTCAGCTGCCTGACCACCTCCTGAAAAGGCCTGGCGTGCTCCGGAGGGAGCTTATCCACCAAGTCCGTCAGTTGATTAACATTGTTCCGCATATGAATGCTCGAGTAGAGCTGGTAGGACTGAATTTTGGACACGAGCATAGAGGACTGGTAGGCCTTCCTCCCAAAAGAGTCTAAAGTCTTAGCTTCTCGTCCCGGGGGTGCCGAGGCGAAACCTTAAGTACTTCAGGCTCTCTTGAGAGCGGAATACACAACCGCAGAGTCGTGAGGTAACTGCGACCTCATCAACTCAGGTTCTCCATGGATCCGATACTGGGACTCTGCTTTCTTGGGAACGGTGGGATTAGATAACGGTTTCATCCAATTCCTCAGCAATGTCTCCTTAAGGACATTATGCAGAGGGGCAGTGGATGACTCCTTAGGTGGCGAAGGATAGTCCAGGACCTCGAGCATCTTAGTCCTGGGCTCATCCTCAGTTACCACAGGGAAGGGAATGCCCACAGACATTTCCTGGACAAATGAGAAGGAAAGACTCTCCGGCGGAGAAAGCTTCCTCTCAGTTGAAGGAGTGGGATCAGAAGGAAGACCACAAGACTCCTCGGAAGAGAAATATCTGGGATCTTCCCCTTCATCCCAGGAGGCATCCTCCTCGGTATCGGACAAGAGTTCTCGAACTACAGTCCAAAACCGGGCCCGTCTCGACGCCAAGGAACCATGTCCCCTATGGCGATGACGAGAAGTCGACTCCCATGCCGGTGGCGATGAAGCTCCCTCCAACAACGTCAATGGGGAGTCGACCTGGGTGGCAGCCGAGGCCGATGCCGCAAGCGGTACCGGCATTGGGGACTTCACCACAGGCACAGAGCCAGCTGCTGCTTCCATCGACGGTACCGAGGGCGCAAGCACCCCCGGTACCGGAACAGACCGATTCAGCAGCCCTTCCAGAAGACCGGGAAGTATGACTCGAATGCTGTCCTCCAGAGTTGCTGTCGAGGAAGGCTGAGAGGCCAGTACTGGAGTCGAAGTCAGAATCTGCGAAGGCCTGGGGGGTAGTACCGGGCTGTCTGAAGATCGACGCACCGACACCTCTTGTATGGAGGGTGAGTGCTCCTCCCGGTGTCGACGCTTTCCGGGTGCCGAATCCCTCGACACCCCAGAGCTCTCAGTACCGTGCCTTGAGGGAGACCAGTGCCGATGCTTCTTCACCTTCGCTCAAAGCACGTCACCGGTACCCCTTTTGCCCATAGGTAAAAATATCTCTAGTCCCTATGAATATTAACCCAGATATTGATAGCTCCTGACTGGAAAGGCAGATGTGGTTCTTGAACTATCCATAAAAGATCCAATCTGTCTGAAGCCCTCCCATCCTTAATAACATATAATCAAAGCACTCTCCTTCACTTAAATATCCTTTTGCTGGCAATAACAGCTTAGATGTTGAAGGGAGGATAGTTTCTTCCTTTGGCTGCCTAGACAAAATTTCTCTGGTGTTCCTTGAATTGAGAAAAGAGTGAACCAATCTTTCAAGTGGAAAAGATTCTTTGTTCTCTGTTTTGTTTAAAGATAGAAATTTGTCTTCTTTATCTTATCCTGTATCCAAATTATTAGAACAATTTTTCCACCTATCTTGAGTATGGCTTGAAACTTGGCCCAGAGTTCATCCTATCACAGGAGGCAAAACATAGTTGTTCCCATTCTCTATTGCTTCACTTTATGAAAGACCTTCTTTAATTGAAGCTGCCTATAAAAGCATCTGCATTATCCTGAAATCTCAATGTTGCCTTCACTCATCTAATAAGACTTCCCTTTGAACTTATAGTACTTGCAATCTCAAGTATTGAACCTTAAAAGTAATATTCCTTATTACAGTCACTTCTGCAAGAACAGTAGACAAATTTCAAGCACTGGAGACATAGCCACTCTACTCAAACCATATCCAGACATCACAGGGCTGATATTCAGACCTTGGGAGTTAGCTGGGCTATCTCCTGCGGTTGGCGACAAACCCAGAAATTCAATTCTGGGCTGTACCTGGTGGCCAGCACTGAATTTCTGGGGGTGGGGGGGTTGGCCGCTAGGGACATTGCCAGTTAAGACAATATTCATCGACTGACCAGTTAAGTTATAGCGGCCAAAGCCAGTCAGCCAATGAATATTGGTGCTAACTGGCTATGTTGCACAACATAGCTGGTGACCAGGCTAGCTGCTAAGCGCTAATATTCAGCTGAGATAGCTGGCTATCTCGAACTGAATATTAGCACTTAGCTGGCTTAATGCTATTTAACCAGCCAGTTAAATTGTGCTGAATATCGGACGGCATGTTCATAATGTGGATACTTTTAACTGTAAAAGGGTATTTTCCTTATATATATATATATATATATATATATATATATATATATATATATATATATTATTTATTGTATTTGTACCCCACATTTTCCCACCTTTTTGCAGGCTCAATGTGGCTTACAGAGTATAGATATGATAACGTCGTTACATGATTTAAAAAACACACTCGATCATAAGCAAAGGTGAAAGAGGATTTAGATGGAAAGGTGTTAGATAAGATCGTGTGAGAGGTGTTTTTTGGTGTACTTGGGTGGTTTAAGGAATGATTCATTGAGGGTGACTTTTGTAGGCTTTGTTGAAGAGATGTGTTTTCAAAGCTTTACGAAAGTTGGTTAGATTGGTTATGGTTTTCAGGGCCATGGGTAGTGCGTTCCAAGATTGTGTGCTTTTGTACGCAAAGGTAGTAGCATAAGCTTGTTTGTATTTTATTCCTTTAAAGCTGGGGAAGTTCAGATTGAGGAATTTGCGGGCCGATCTTTTGGCGTTTCTGGGCGGTAAGTCCACTAGGTTTAACATATAGAGTGGGGCATCTGCGTGGATGATTTTGTGTACAGTCGTGCAGATTTTGAACTCAATTCGTTCCTTGAGCGGGAGCCAGTGCAGTTTCTCTCTTAGGGGTTTTGCACTTTCGAATTTAGGTGTACCAAAAATGAGTCTGGCTGCGGTGTTTTTGGCTGTTTCTATGATATAAATAAAATGCAGCATCACAAAACTAGATCTCAGAATGCATATTGATTTGTTGCACGTGTTTCCCAATTCTGTCCAAATAGAAATTATATGTGTGAAAGGAAAGTGTTTTCTTGTAGGGCTATACTACCATCCGCCGGGACAGAACGAACAATGAAGAAATGTTTACAGAAATTAGGAAAACTAGCAAATTGGGCAAAAGTATAATAATGAGTGATTTCAATTACCTCAATATTGACTGGATAAATGTTACATCAGGGAGCACCAGGGAGATAAAATTTCTAGATGTAATAAACAACTGCTTCTTGGAGCAACTGGTGCAGGACCCAAAGAGAGGGAGAGCCATTTTAGATCTAGTCCTTGGTGGCATGCAGGGCATAGTATAAGAAGTAACAGTGTTGGGACAGTGATCAAGTTTGAGCTATTATCTGGAATGAAGCCACAAAGAAAATCTACTGTAGCTGCATTTAATTTTCGAAAGGGCGACTATAGTAAAATGAGGAAAATGGTTAAAAAGAAGCTAAAAGGATTGACTGCAAAGGTTAGGACACTAACGGACTCATTTTCGAAAGAGAAGGACGTCCATCTTTTGACATAAATCGGAAGATGGACGTCCATCTCCCAGAGACGTCCAAATCAGTATAATCCCGATTTTGGACATCTCTAACTGCAGTCCGTTTCAAGGATGTCCAAATTTCAAGGGGGCATGTCAGAGGCGTAGCGAAGGCAGGACTTGGGCGTGCCTAACACTCTGACATCTTGACCCATAATAGAAAAAAGCAAGGACGTCCATGACGAACACTTGGACATTTTCACCCGGACATGTATTTTTTATGAATAAGGCACAAAAAGGTGCCCAAAATGACCAGATGACCACCGGATGGAATCGGGGATGACTTCCCATTACTCCCCCAGTGGTCACTAACCCCCTCCCACCCTCAAAAAACATCTTTAAAAATATTTTGTACCAGCTTCTATGCCAGCCTCATATGTCATACTCAGGTCCATGACAAGGCATGAAGGTCCCAGCAGCAGTTTTAGTAGGTACTGCAGTGCACTTCAGACAGGTGGACCCAGGCCCATACCCCCCTACCTGTTACATTTGTGGAGGAAACAGCTAGCTCTCCAAAACCCACCACAAACCCACTGTACCCACATCTAGGTGCCCCCTTCACCCATAAGGGCTATGGTAGTGGTGTACAGCAGGGCCGCCGAAAGGGGGGGATAGGGGGGACAAAAGTCCCCGGGCCCGGGCCTCCAGAGGGGGCCCGGCACCACCGCAGTCAGGCCCACCCGCCGTCGCTCCCGAACTAACTAACCTTAAACACCTCCTTCCTTTCCTTTCACCGCCTTCGCGGCAAGCAGCAGCAGGGCAGGCCACTCCTTCCTTCCGTGTCCCGCCCTCGCCTGACGTAACGTCCGCGATGACGGAGCACGGAAGGAAGGAGAGGTCTGCCCTGCTGCTGCTTGCCACAAAGGTGGTGAAAGGAAAGGACGGAGGCGTTTAAGGTTAGTTCAGGGCCCGGGGGCGGCCTTGTCCCGGGCCCGGCTCTGGCTCTCGGCGGCCCTGGTGTACAGTTGTGGGTAGTAGGTTTTCGGGGGGTTTTGGGGGGCTAAGCACACAAGGTAAAGGAGCTATATTCCTGGGAGCATTTTATCAAGTCCACTGCAGTTCCCCCTAGGGTGCCCGGTTGGTGTCCTGGCATGTCAGGGGAACCAGTGCACTACAAATGCTGGCTCCTCCCACGCCCAAATGGCTTGCATTTGGACGTTTTTGACTTGGACGTCTTTGGTTTCGAAAATCGCCGAAAATCAAAGACATCCAAATCCAAGGACGTCCAAATCTAGGGACGTCCAAATTTAAGGACGTCCTTAGATTTGGACGTCTCTGTCGGTATTTTCGAAATGAAAGATGGATGTCCATCTTTTTTTCAAAAATACAGTTTTTCCCACCCCTGGATTTCGACATTTTACAAAGACGTCCAAATCGCAACTTGGACCTTTCATTTGAAAATGCTCCTCCAAATCACGCATGGATATTGTTCAAAAATACCTCCTTTGACGCACACACCAGATCCATTCCAAGTATTTACAAAAGGTAGAAAGAAGAGAAAACAGCCAGCATAGTTAAAAGGTGAAGTGAAAGAGGCTATTTCAGCCAAAAGAATGTCCTTCAAAGAATGGAGAAAGGATCCAAATGAAGAAAATAAAAAGCAACATAAGCACTGTCAAGTCAGATGCAAAGCATTGATAAAGAAGGCTAAAAGAGAATATGAAGAGAAACTGGCCACAGAGGCTAAAACTCAGAGTAACAACTTTTTCACGTACAACAGAAGCAGAAAGCCTGTGAGGGAATCCATGGGACCATTAGATTACAACGGAGCAAAAGGGGCACTTAGGATACGCCTGGTTTAAAAAGACAGAGTCAGCATGGGTTCAGCCAAGGGAAGTGTTGTCTCACCAATTTGCTTCATTTCTTTGAAGGTGTGAATAAACATGTGGATAAAGGTGAGCCAGTTTATGTAGTGTATCTAGATTTTCAAAAAGCTTTTGCAAAGTTCTTAATGAGAGAATCCTGAGAAAATTAAAGAGACATGGGATAGGAGGCAATGTTCTGGTTTGGATTAGGAATTGGTTATTAGACAGAAAACAGGGGTAGGGTTAAATGGTAATTTCTCTCAATAGAGGAGGGTGAATAGTGGAGTGCCGCAGGAATCTGTACTGGGACTGGTGCAATTTAACATATTTATAAATGATCCGGAAATCGGAATGAGTGAGGTGATTAAATTTGCAGATGACACAAAACTATTCAAGGTTGTTAAAACACATGCAGACTGTGAAAAATTGCAGGAAGACCTTAGGAAATAGACTGGGCATCCAAATGGCAGATGAAATTTAGGGCCCTGTTTACTAAGCTGCATATTAGGCGCGTTAACCATGTACGCAGGTTAACTATGTACATGCCTACAATATTCGTATAGGCGCCTATATGGTTAGCGCGATCACTAAGTGTAGGTGCTTTAAAAATTCTAACACGCCTTAGTAAACAGGGCCCTTAATGTGGAGAAATGCACAGTGATGCACACTGAAAAGAATAATCCAAATCATAGTTACCTGATGCTAGGGTCCACCTTGGGGGTCAGCACCCAAGAAAAAAGATCTAGGTGTCATTGCACTGAAATCTGCTCAGTGTGCATCGGTGGCCAAAAAAAAAAAAGCAAACAGGATGCTAGGAATTATTAGGAAAGTGATGGTATAAAAGACCAAAAATAATATAATGCCTCTCTCATTCAATGGTGGAACCTCACCTTGAGTATTGTGTTCAGTTCTGGTTACCGTATCTCAAAAAAGATATAGCGGAATTAAAAAAGGTTCAAAGAAGAGCAAACAAAATGATAAAGGGGATGGAACTTCTTCCATATGAGGAAATGCTATAGAAGTTAGGGCTCTTCAGCTTGGAAAAGAGACGGATGAGGGGAGATATGATTGAGGTCTACAAAATTCTGAGTGGAGTAGGACAAGTAGAAGTAAATCGATTTTTTACTCGTTCCAAAAGTACAAACACTAGGGGACACTCAAGGAAGTTACATGGAATTACTTTTAAAACAAATAGGAGGAAATATTTTTTCATTCAACAAATAGTTAAGTTCTAGAACACTGCTAGAGAATGTAGTAAAAACAGTTAGCATATCTGGATTTAAACAAGGTTTGGACAAGTTCCTACTCTGCTATTGAGACAGACATGGGGAAGCTACTGCTTGTCCTGGGATTTGTAGCATAGAATGTGCTACTATTTGGGTTTCTGTCACTTACTTGAGACTTGGCTTGGCTACTGTTGGAAACAGGACACTGGGCTAGATGGACCGTTGGTCTGTCCCAGTATGGCTATTCTTATGCTCTTACATAAAACTCACCTCAGGAATGCTTCTCTCAATCTCGCTACAAGCACTCATGATATGAAAGTCCAGATGTACTTTTAGCTAAATCAAGTATGGGCAATTTTCAGACTAGACCAATTGGTCCAGATACATGACTTTGAAAAGTACCCTCAAATCAATCAAGCCTTGTTCTTGGGTCACTTTTGTTTAGAATTTGCATTATCTGAATGTAAAAGAATATTTTCTTGCTGATGGATGCCTTATGATGTAGCTATACTTGTTGATTTACCTGCTTTCTTCATCCAGGCTTTCAAATACCTCGCCTCCTATTATATCGTTGTCAGGATTGAGGCAGATTTGAATCATATTGCTGATGGCACTCTGACCCCAGTCATTGTCCTTTCGAGCTTTATTAAAATATTTCAGAGCCTCATTTGGTTGACCCACATGCCTGTGTGTGAAGTAAAAGTTGAAAATGAGGTGAGGAAAAAAAAGAGAGAAAGAGGGAAAAGAAATAAGCTAAATATTTTGTTATTGCTCAATTTGTGCCACAGATTTTACTGGCTATTTTGACAGGAATCCAATACAGGAACTAAACTAAGGGGCCCTTTTACTACGCTGTGGTAAAATTCAAATTTACCATGGCTTAATGCAGTATTTTACTGTGGGATAATGAAAATGTTTAAAGTGGCAACCACTAGGGGCATCCCCAGCATTTCTCTAGGTAAGTCCCGCTTTAAGGGGTCCTTTTACTAAGGTGTGCTGAAAAATGGCTTGTGGTAGTGTAGGCATGGGTTTTGGGCACACTCCAATCCATTTTTTAGTGACTCTGTACAAAAGCTCTTTTAAAAATTTTTGCTGAAAGTAGACGTGCAGCAAAATCAAAATTGCTGCGTGTCCATTTTGGGTCTGAGACCTTACCGCCAGCCATTGACCTAGTGGTAAAGTCTCATGCAGTAATGACTTACGTGTGCCAAATGCCACTTGGCACGCGTAGCTGACGCGCACCAGAAAATAAAAAATATTTTTGGGGTGCGCGTAGCGGATGTGCGCCAAAAATGAAATTACCAAAAGGGTCACACGGTAGTCGTGCAGTAACTCCATTTTGGAACATGTTGGGCACGTTTAGACATTTATTTATTTATTACATTTGTATCCCGCACAATTCCCACTCATTGCAAGCTCATTGCAAGTAACAAATCACAAAATCATGAAGATAACAAAATCACAAAATTATGAAGTTAATAAAATCATGAAGTTAACAATGATTTAAAGTATTATACAAAAATAAAACATAATTAGACTAAGGTTGGTAATAAGGAGTGGAGAGATAGTGAGGCAGGGAAGAAGAGGGGAGAGAACCAGGGAAAAGGGAAGGAGGGAGGGGAGTAGGAAAGGGTACAGGGAAGAAGAAAGGGAAAAGAAAAGTAGGGAAATGGTATGGAAGAAATCAGATGGTAAAGGATAAAGGGGACGTCAAAGGTAATTGACTATTAAGTGAGTGAATGTTTAAAGTAGAGAACTATTGAGTTGAATAAACTTGTTTAAATAAGTGGGTTTTCAATAATTTCCTGAAAGGAAGGTATTCACTTGTTGATCGGATGTGTTTGGGTAGAGCATTCCAGAGACGATTTCCAAGATAGCAAAAGTTAGATGAATAGTAAGTTTTATACTTGATACCTCTGTATTTGGGAAGATGTAGATTAAGGTAGGTCCGTGAAGATGTAGACATATTTCTAATTGGAAGATTAAACAGATTGACCATATATGTTGGTGACTCTCCATGGATGATTTTATGGATCAAGGTAATAGCCTTAAAACTAATTTGTTCATTAATAGGGAGCCAGTGAAGATTCATGCGGAGGGGTGTTGCACTCTCAAATCTAGACTTTCCAAATATAAGTCTAGCCGCAGTGTTCTGGCCAGTCTGAAGTTTCTTCATAATTTGAACTTTACATCCAATGAAGATGCTGTTACAGTAATCAACATGGGCTAGAACCATTGATTGTACCAAATTACGAAAGGTGATCAAGGGAAGAAAAGGTTTGATACGTTTCAACAACTACATCATATTAAACATTTTCTTCGTTATGGATCTTGCATGGTCTTCAAGGGATAAGTGTTTGTCTAATATTACACCAAGGATTTTCAAATTGTTGGATAATGGAATTGAAACATCAGGTGTGGTGAGAATAGTTGGATGGTAAGTGGAGTATTGGGAAGACAAAATTAGTAAGTAATGCCACACTGGGAAAAGACCAAGGGTCCATCGAGCCCAGCATCCTGTCCACAACAGCAGCCAACCCAGGCCAAGGGCACCTGGCGAGCTTCCCAAACGTACAAACATTCTATACTTGTTATTCCGCTTATGCGGCTTAGTAAAAGAGCCCCTAAAAGTACCATTATGCTGTTTGGAGGTGCCTCCCATTTAGAAGGTGGTATGTGCTCCCACATTAACTGGATGTTAGTAAGTTAGCACGTAGTATTTACAGCACATTAAACCCAAAACTGTGAGCCCTCCAAAGGTCACCAGAAACCCACTGTACCCACACATAGTACCCCCAAGATCTCAAACAGTCATGCACAAACAAAAACCAAGTCATGTACTAACCTCATGCACACACACATACATACAGTGGTGGAAATAAGTATTTGATCCCTTGCTGATTTTGTAAGTTTGCCCACTGACAAAGACATGAGCAGCCCATAATTGAAGGGTAGGTTATTGGTAACAGTGAGAGATAGCACATCACAAATTAAATCCGGAAAATCACATTGTGGAAAGTATATGAATTTATTTGCATTCTGCAGAGGGAAATAAGTATTTGATCCCCCACCAACCAGTAAGAGATCTGGCCCCTACAGACCAGGTAGATGCTCCAAATCAACTCGTTACCTGCATGACAGACAGCTGTCGGCAATGGTCACCTGTATGAAAGACACCTGTCCACAGACTCAGTGAATCAGTCAGACTCTAACCTCTACAAAATGGCCAAGAGCAAGGAGCTGTCTAAGGATGTCAGGGACAAGATCATACACCTGCACAAGGCTGGAATGGGCTACAAAACCATCAGTAAGACGCTGGGTGAGAAGGAGACAACTGTTGGTGCCATAGTAAGAAAATGGAAGAAGTACAAAATGACTGTCAATCGACAAAGATCTGGGGCTCCACGCAAAATCTCACCTCGTGGGGTATCCTTGATCATGAGGAAGGTTAGAAATCAGCCTACAACTACAAGGGGGGAACTTGTCAATGATCTCAAGGCAGCTGGGACCACTGTCACCATGAAAACCATTGGTAACACATTACGACATAACGGATTGCAATCCTGCAGTGCCCGCAAGGTCCCCCTGCTCCGGAAGGCACATGTGACGGCCCGTCTGAAGTTTGCCAGTGAACACCTGGATGATGCCGAGAGTGATTGGGAGAAGGTGCTGTGGTCAGATGAGACAAAAATTGAGCTCTTTGGCATGAACTCAACTCGCCGTGTTTGGAGGAAGAGAAATGCTGCCTATGACCCAAAGAACACCGTCCCCACTGTCAAGCATGGAGGTGGAAATGTTATGTTTTGGGGGTGTTTCTCTGCTAAGGGCACAGGACTACTTCACCGCATCAATGGGAGAATGGATGGGGCCATGTACCGTACAATTCTGAGTGACAACCTCCTTCCCTCCGCCAGGGCCTTAAAAATGGGTCGTGGCTGGGTCTTCCAGCACGACAATGACCCAAAACATACAGCCAAGGCAACAAAGGAGTGGCTCAGGAAGAAGCACATTAGGGTCATGGAGTGGCCTAGCCAGTCACCAGACCTTAATCCCATTGAAAACTTATGGAGGGAGCTGAAGCTGCGAGTTGCCAAGCGACAGCCCAGAACTCTTAATGATTTAGAGATGATCTGCAAAGAGGAGTGGACCAAAATTCCTCCTGACATGTGTGCAAACCTCATCATCAACTACAGAAGACGTCTGACCGCTGTGCTTGCCAACAAGGGTTTTGCCACCAAGTATTAGGTCTTGTTTGCCAGAGGGATTAAATACTTATTTCCCTCTGCAGAATGCAAATAAATTCATATACTTTCCACAATGTGATTTTCCGGATTTAATTTGTGATGTGCTATCTCTCACTGTTACCAATAACCTACCCTTCAATTATGGGCTGCTCATGTCTTTGTCAGTGGGCAAACTTACAAAATCAGCAAGGGATCAAATACTTATTTCCACCACTGTATATAACCCCACGATATTAACCAAAGACTAAGCCTGAAATAACACACAAGACCAGAACACCAGACCCCACACCAAAGAAAAAAAGTCTTATCACACATCCAGTCATCAGAACACGGTCTTATTAGTAGCCCCACAGCGAAAAGAAACCAAAATGAATACCTTCAAACTACTTCTAATAATCTACTCCTTAACACTGATGCACTTAACACTAACCACCCCTCCTGCAGAAAGTAACATTATACGTATACTATACAATCATCAAAGATTGTTCAGATACACCACACCTCATCAAACTGACAAAAACTTAAACAAAGGAAGAACACCAACATGCGGACAACCACTACAAAATGCAAAGAAGGGTCCAAACAAACTCACCTCAACAAAGAAACGACAACTAATAAAAGTCCACACAACACCAGATGCAGAAGACCCATTCAAAACAATCCAAGTGGGCTACATCAACGCCAGATCTGTAGTAAATAAAACAGCAATACTAACAGACTGGATCAAGGCAGAAGACCTTGACCTATTATTCTTCATCAATGAAACCTGGATCCACGACCAAAAGGACCCCATAATCCTAGACCTGTGCCCTCCAGGATACAAAATCACACACTGGACCAGAAAGGAAAAGAGAGGCGGAGGCATAGCACTAATCTATCAATCCCACTTTACCACTGAAACCACTGCCGAGTCCATGACACCTCAACTTGAAATTGCCTCAATCAGAATCCACAACAAAACCCTACACAACCATTTGAATTGTGTCTTGTTTTACAGACCTTCAGGTAATTGGAACGAAGGCCGGACTAACTTCATGGACTTCATTTCAAACACATGTGTAACCAACTCCAATGTATTAGTATTAGGAGACATCAACCTTCACTTAAAAGACCCAAACTCAATTAACGCACGAGAATGTAAAGAATTCCTCCACCTATGGGATCTGAAATGGCCACAAATGCAAGCAACCTACGTCAAAGGGCACACACTTGATCTTATCTCACACAAACTTTCAACAGACCAGAACCTAATAATAACAGATATTAAATGGACAGAAACATCCTGGACTGATCACTACAAATTAAATTTATCCCTACAATGACAGAAGAAGGGATTACACCAAATACAAGAACACACATCTTACAGCACAAGAGGTCAAGAAGACACGAAAACATTCTGGCAACAGATATACAAGGCATGGCATCTGTAGGAAAAGGACTATTCAGCTGGCAGGACTGAGTTCTGATCCTTTGTGTATGATGTAATGTATTAGTACTGCAAAATATATGTAAATTAAGAAACAGCATTAGTATGCAGTTTAAAATCTAAAAACAGTTGGTTTGTTTTCAAATACAGGTGGTGCAAGGTGAGTGGAGGAATGAATGTGTGAGGTTTTAACATTAGGTAGCAATGCTAGAGTGGTTAGTGAGCATTGCAATACAATAAAATGTTTTTGTGATATGAAAACTACTGGAGTCTTTGTGTAACAGATATCAAAAGTGTCTCTGGAATTAAAAGAGTTATCCTCTAATTAGTAGTTTTGTTAACAGATATACAACGCCAGATCTGTATATCTGCACAAACAGACTCCATATATTACCTCGTGGAATGGGATAAAAGATTTTTTATTTTTGTTACATTTGTACCCCGCGCTTTCCCACTCATGAAAGGCTTAATGCGGCTTACATGGGGCAATGGAGGGTTAAGTGACTTGCCCAGAGTCACAAGGAGCTGCCTGTGCAAATGCATACTAGATGAAATAGCACCCTTATGAACAAGAACTTCACATAAGCATAACTCGATACCATGGTTCAATGATGAACTGAAAAAGCTAAAAACATAATCCAGGAAACTCGAACGCGCATGGAGAAAAACAAAAGACAAATACACTCTCAACACATGGAAACAATCACAAAGAAAATACAAATAAGCAATAAGACAGACCAAAAGATCATACTATAAAACTAAAATAGGGACAGATTACAAAGACACAAAGAAATTATACCAACTCGTGAACAAACTCCTAGACACCAACTTGGTCACTACATCGAATACAGACATCCCATCTGCAGACAAACTTGCTAAATATTTCCGCATATGCTGATGATATCTCACTAATCCATTGGCATCATTGAATGCCCTTATTCAGCTAATTTCTCAATTCTCAAGCTTCTCTGGTTACAAAATTAATTGGGACAAGACTGAATTGATACCCCTTAATGATGTTTGTACCCCTTTCACCCTCCCTGGTTACCCCCTTAAGTGGGTGCCCCCTTAAGTGGGTGGTCTCCTCCATCAAGAATTTGGGTGTCCATTTTGATAGAGACCTTCATATTACTGTGCAACTTAACTCAGATAAAATTGTCACCATGGTTGCGAATACCCTTTCGTCTTGGTCTCCACTTCATCTCACCTGGTGGGGTAGACTTGACTCCATCAAGATGATGGTGGTCCCCAAAATCACGTATGCCCTTAGTATGATTCCTATTCTGTTCCCTGCTGCTTTTTATAGACGGGTGGAAAGGTTGCTTTCCAATTTGTTGTGGAACTCAAAGGCACCGCGCATTTCCCTGAGAAAGCTTATATTGTCAAAACTACAGTGGGGGGGGGGGGGGGGGTAAAATTTCCTGATCTTTTGTCCTATCATAAAGCGTTCATTATTCGCCAGGGTCTAGAATGGGTAGCCCCCTTTTATGTAAATCTTCCGCCCAGCTGGTTGCTGCTGGAGCAGTCTGTCATCGCCCCTCTCACCCACACTTCTTTGGTAGGTGCGAGCCTCCTTAAGCGTATTGCTTTCAACCCTATTATCAACATCACTCATAAATTATTGTGTTCCTTTGATAAAATGTTAAGCATTCCCTGGTCTTCTACCTTATGCATGCCTATTTGGCATAACCCTAAATTTACAATTGGTAAGAGGCAGGTTTCCTGGTCTTACTGGCAGCGGATAGGTATATGGAATCTTGGCCATTTTGTTGACTTTAATACACTATGCAGGCTGATTTCCCCTTGTTAGACTCTCAATTTTATCAGTGGTTGCAACTCAGCTCTATGCTGAAAAAAAGCCACTTGCACCTCGCCACGATGCCTCTTTCTCCAGAGCTTCTTGAAGTAGCCAAAAAACTCCAATCTGCAAAACATGTTGCCTCGCATGTCTATACTTTCTTTTTAAGTAAATCACCCACTATGTCAAGTGTTCAGCGCTGCGTGCGTCTGGTAGCGCTATATAAATGCTATTAGTAGTAGTAGTAGTACTTCTTTGGGTCTGCGTAGGAGTTGGGAACAGGATATTCAGTAGCCCATTTCTGATCGCAGTTGGCAGCAGCTTTGGAGTCTGCTGTTTAAGTGTTCCAGGTCTGCTGCCCTCACCCACTCTTTATTTTTTTATGCACAGGGCATTATGGACGCCCCTCCGGTCACATACCATTACCCCTTCCATTCCCAATCTCTGCTGGTCTTGCCATGCTCAGCGGGGCACTCTCAAAACACCTTATTTTTGACTGTGTGTGTCTTGCACCATTTTGAACTGATGTGTGGCTTACTTTAACAGATGTCTTCCACTTCACTGGTCCTATGTTGTACAAGTATGTGTTGCTCAGAGACCAGTGTTTTCATTCTCTGTTAAGCTACAATGACTGCTACAATGACAGTGAATACTTTGCTTGGTTTAGCTTTGAAAGTTGTCTTTGGGCACTGGAAGTCTCTGAATCAAGCCACACATCAGGACTGGTGGAACTGAGTATTTCAGACTTATAAATATGAAACGTTCCTAGCTAAAAAGTCATGTTGATATATCCATTATAAGGAGAAGTGGTCTTTGTTACTGACCTACTTTAGAGATGCGTGTTGAGAAGGTTTTCATTCTGTCTCCCCCTTTTTTTTTACCCTTCCCCTCCTTCACACTTTTTGAAATTTGTTTACTGTTGTATTGACTTGTTCACTGTAATACTGTTTTAAAACAATAAAAATACTAAGAATAAGAAAAAAAAACTTGCTAAGCATTTCAATGAAAAAATTGCAAACCTATGCAACACGCTACCTCAGGACAACACTGACATCAAAATCTTCCTTAATGAGTTGGACCCAACCACTGGAGAATACCCGGCTGACTGAACCTGATTAAAATTCACCCTCCTTACCATTGATGCAGTTGCACAGGCGATCAGCAGGTTCTCCAACACTCACTGTAAACTAGATACCTGTCCCAACTACCTAATGAAATCTGCCCCTGACCGCTTCATAGCAGACCTCACATCCCACCTAAACTACATGCTTCAGCAAGGTCTCTTCCCTATGGAAAATGGCAATATCCTACTCACTCTGATACCAAAAGATACCAAGAAAAAAAACAAATGAAATCACTAATTACCATCCAGTAGCATCCATTCCGTTGTCAGTCAAACTGATGGAAAGCATGGTAGCCAAACAACTTACAGATTATATAAACAAATTCTCAATATTACACGAATCACAGTCAGGTTTTTGCCCCCCTCCACAGCACAGAAACAGTACTACTCACTCTCCTAGCCAAATTCAAGCAGGAAATAGCAATAGGCAAAAACATCCTCCTCCTCCAATTCGACATGTCTAATGCATTCGACATGGTAAACCATAATATATTAATAAGACTACTAGATAAGTTCAGGATTGGTGGAAACATACTTAGCTGGATCAAGGGTTTCCTAACCAGAAGAACATATCAAGTAAAATCAAACTCAAACATATCATCACCGTGGAAAGCAGACTGCGGAGTACCACAAGGATCACTGCTATCACCGATCCTTTTCAACCTAACGATGACCCCACTAGCCAAGTCCTTATCCAACCAAGGCCTTAACCCTTTCATCTATGCAGACAATATCACAATATTCATTCCTTACAAATCTAAACTGACAGAAATCACCAACGAAATCAAGATCAGTTTGAACATCATGGACTCTTGGGCAAATGCATTTCAACTAAAACTAAACAAAGAAAAAAACACACTGTCTCATCCTCTCATCCCTAAACAGCGCGGATAACCCCACAATTATCAACATCCCAGATTACACCCTCCCTATCTCAGACAGCCTGAAAATCCTCGGCGTTACAATGGACCGCAACTTAACACTAGAGAGCCTTTTAGCCCACTGCTCACTCTGTGATACCCAATCACCCACCCTCTCTTCCATTCCCTCATCAGACTTCTCTTTCCCCCTCCTGTGACCCTGTCCACTGAACTTTGTGCTATTGTGTTATGGTTTGTTTATTAACTATTGTACGCCACATTGAGCCTGCCCATGGGCGGGAATATTGTGGGATATAAATGTTGTAAATAAATAAAATAAATAAACTGACATCCACAACAAAGAAAATGTTCCACTCAATGTGGAAACTCAAACGCGTGAAACAATTCTTCCCGAGGGGAACATTTCACAACCTAATACAATCAATGGTACTAAGACATGTAGACTACTGCAATGGAATTTATGCGGGATACAAAGAACAAACCTTAAAGAAACTTCAGACCGCTCAAAACACAGCAGCTAGGCTTATCTTTGGAAAAACGCGATTTGAAAGTTCAAAACCCCTTCGCGAAAAACTACACTGACTCCCAATCAAAGAACGCATTGCTTTCAAAATCTGCACTCTGGTTCACAAAATTATCTACGGTGAAGCTCCAGGATACATGACAGACTTGATCGACCTACCAACTAGAAACACATTCGAATCAACACGAACGTACCTAAATCTGCACTACCCAAGCTTCAAAGGACTCAAATACAAATCAACTTACGCATCCAGTTTTTCCTACATAAGCACACAACTGTGGAACACATTACCAAAAGCCTTGAAAACTACGAACGACCACCTAAACTTCCGGAAAACACTAAAAACTAACCTGTTTAAAAAGGCATACCCTACCGATCCAACATAAATGCCTGATCTCTGCAATACAACAAAACTAAAGAACGTAATGGACACAACACAACTCTTCCGTTGTATGATTCCCTAGTGTGGCTGTGCCACATGAACTTTATCTTACCACAGCATCTCAAGAAAGATATAGTAGAATTGGAAAAGGTGCAGCGAAGGGCGACTAAAATGATAGCGGGGATGGGACGATTTCCCTATGAAGAAAGACTAAGGAGGCTAGGGCTTTTCAGCTTCGAGAAGAGACGGCTGAGGGGAGACATAATAGAGGTATATAAAATAATGAGTGGAGTGGAACAGGTGGATGTGAAGCGTCTGTTCACACTTTCCAAAAATACTAGGACTAGGGGGCATGCAATGAAACTACAGTGTAGTAAATTTAAAACAAATCGGAGAAAATGTTTCTTCACCCAACGCATAATTAAACTCTGGAATTCATTGCCGGAGAATGTGGTGAAGTTGGTTAGCTTGGCAGAGTTTAAAAGGGGGTTAGACGGTTTCCTAAAGGACAAGTCCATAAACCACTACTAAATGGACTTGGGAAAAATCCATAATTCCAGGAATAACATATATAGAATGTTTGTACGTTTGGGAAGCTTGCCAGGTGCCCTTGGCTTGGATTGGCCGCTGTCATAGAGAGGATGCTGGGCTCGATGGACCCTTGGTCTTTTCCCAGTGTGGCATTACTTATGTACTTATGTGCTTATTTGTTTACACCAGAGTCTGTAAAGCCTCTCCTGTACTATGTAAGCCACATTGAGCCTACAAATAGGTGGGAAAATGTGGGATATAAATGTAACAAATAAAATAATAAAAACAAAATAAAATATAGGTGCCCCCCTCATCCATAAAGACTATTGTAGTGGTGTACAGTTGGGGGTAGTGGGTTTTGGAGGGCTCAGCAGATAAGATGTGTACCTGGGAGCATTTATATGAAGTCCACAGCAGTGCCCCATTGCTCATTTAGGATGTCTGGGGGACCAGTCAAATGCTGGTCCCTTCTACATCCCAATGGCTTGATTTTCTAAGTTTTTCACTTGTCTGTTTTTTTTTCTTTTTTTGAAAATGGCATGAAAAGATAAACGCACAGAGCACAAAACCTTGTTACAAATGGTATTTTTGAAAAAAAAAAGATAGATGTTTTGCTTTGTCAAAAATGGTTACATTTGCTATTCGGATTTGGGATGTTTAGTGCAAAACGTCCAAAATCTGACCTAGATGTCTTATTGACATCCATGTGAATTATAGCTAACACAATCAACAACCTTTATATTTTAATACAAGTAAGGACCTTAATAACTTGGAGTATATGTCTTTGTGAATCAATTGCAAAACTGTTTGTTTATTAATTTATTAGGATTTATTCAGCGTCTTTTTGAAGAAATTCACCCAAGGCGCTGTAGACAAAGTAAATGTGATAGTACAAAATGGCTGCTACTATCTCAAAAGCAAAAAGCAATTCAAAATTTATATTAAATATAATCAAGGTTGTTATTTTCAAAGCATCCCGAAGTGTAAAGAGCAGCATTTACACATGCAGATTAGCATAAATGTGCAAATGCCATTTTAGGAAAGGTGATGCATACCACATTTAGTATTCAAGGAGGCATGGATAGGGAATGATTAAGGTGGGCTTACAATATCAGTGTGGATTCTCTGTCTTACAACATCGATGACAAAAATATTTGAATATCGCCGTTTACATTTGCCCCGAGGCATGAATAAGTGCTTCTTAAAGGGCATGTATAAAGGCTGAGGTCAGACCCCTCTTGATCCCCCCTGACCTCTGACTCTCTGTCCAAAGCATCCAAAGACCCCCCCCCCCCAACTGACTACCAAACCCCTTGACTCTCTCTCCCACCAAGGTATCTGAACCCTCCCAGTATATAAAAAAAATCTATCAGAGTCTGATATTCCCTGCTATATAGTGAGATATAGGTATATCAGGAGCTCTGGGTTCAAAGCTCACCACTGAGACCCCTAGAAGTAATTTTGTGGTACTAGTACTTGAGATAAGACTGCCAAATAAGCAGTACCTATTTGGCAGCCTGACCCCTAGTGGCAATATTGTGAGATTACTGCTAGGGTCACCGTGGCTATCTTTGAACACTGAACTGAAGGCACAGGAGTGACTGAAGAACACTCTTGGTCCCATTAGACACCAAGGTGGTGGCTGTAGCCAGAAGGTTGCTAGGCTGTATAGACAGAGGTGTGACCAGCAGAAGAAAGGAGGTGTTGATGCCCCTGTATAAGTCATTGGTGAGGCCCCACCTGGGTACTGTGTTCAGTTTTGGAGGCCGTATCTTGCCAAGGATGTAAAAAGAATCGAAGCGGTGCAAAGAAAAGCTACAAAAATGGTATGGGATTTGTGTTACAAGACGTATGAGGAGAGACTTGCTGACCTGAACATGTATACCCTGGAGGAAAGGAGAAACAGGGGTGATATGATACAGACATTTAAATATTTGAAAGGTATTAATCTGCAAATGAACCTTTTCTGGAGATGGGAAGGCGGTAGAACTAGAGGACATGAAATGAGATTAAAGGGGGGCAGACTCAAGAAAAATGTCAGGAAGTATTTTTTCACAGAGAGAGTGGTGGATGCTTGGAATGCCCTCCTGCAGGAGGTGGTGGAGATGAAAACGGTAACGGAATTCAAAAATGCGTGGAATAAACATAAAGGAATCCTGTTCAGAAGGAATGGATCCGCAGAAGCTCAGCGGAGATTGGGTGGCAGAGCCGGTGGTGGGAGGTGGGGCTAGTGCTGGGCAGACTTCTACGGCCTATGCCCTGAAAATGGCAGGTACAAATCAAGGTCAGGTATACACATAAAGTAGCACATATGAGTTTATCTTGTTGGGCAGACTGGATGGACCGTACAGGTCTTTCTCTGCCATCATCTACTATGTTACTATGAATATTAGACCCTGGTTGGAGCCAGAGTATGAGGATCAGGAAGTGGGGTGGGGAGATCTGTCTGGAGCCTTTTGGACAGGGCTGTCGAGAGACTGAGCCGGGCCCCCGCCCCCCTCCAATCGCTACCACTGTTGCCTCGCTACCCTGCTCTCAGGTCGCCGGCGCCACAGTCCCCAGTCTCCACCTGCTCACCCCCATCAACAGCCCCCTCTGTCTGCCACCGAGACCGGGTCCCCTGCTTTCAAATCGGCAGCGCCTCACCTCCGTGTAAAAGCGGCAGATCGCCTCCCTTCGGGCCTTCCCTCACTGTGTCCTGCTCTCGTCTGATGTAACTTCCTGTTTCCCCGAGGGCAGGGCACAGTGAGGGAGGGCCCGAAGGGAGGCGATCTGCTACTTTCACATGGAAGTGAGGTGCTGCTGATTTGAATGCAGGGGGCCCGGTCATGGTGGTGGACGGAGGGGTGCTGTCGACAGAGCTGAGGGCAGGCAGGTAAGACCAGGGACTGTAGCACCGGTGGCCTGGGAGCAGGAGGAGAGAGACCCTGGTGCCGGGCCCCCCTTGGAGGCCCGGACGCAGGGAATTTTGTCCCCCCTGCCCCCTTCTCGGCAGTCCTGCTTTTGGGGGGAGGTTCTTTCTGCCAGGGGTGCAAGGTGCAAGGTTTTTCAAGCCGGGGGATTGGATGCCTTGGGTGGGTGGTCATCAGAGGGGTGGGGAGGATCTTCAGATAGCCTGGGGAGGGAGAAGGGGGTCAGAAGTCATGGGGATTCTGGAAGGGCATTGCTGTCAGGGAGGGGGGTCATATATGGGATAGGGATTACTTCCACAGGATCAGGTGTGCATTCATGTTGGGGAGCAGCCTCTTGTGAAACTGGGAATTTTTGACACCCTGACTTGGATGGCTAATGCCATTAACGGTAATATGTAAGCCACATTGAGCCTGCAAAAAGGTGGGAAAATGTGGGATACAAATGTAACAAATAAATAAATAAATTCCCCTCTCTGCATCCTAAAATCTGCCTTCGAATCAAAGAGATACTCCATGATTTCCTCAATAGTTTAAATTAAATATCAATATTTGTTAGGTATATAATAAAAGTGAAGTGACAAGAACAAATGTATTTGTATATTATAATTATATGGAGGTTCATAAGATCATGAGGAAATATAATCAAATTAATTGATTGAATATTGTCCTTTGTATCTCCAATAATATTGACGCATATTAGTTTGTGAAATGTACCAGCAGTAGAGTCCTTTGCAGTAGTTATATCCTGGTTCCATAGGTGTTCGGGTTGATTTTGCTAATGCCATTTCAAAGAAAGCTGGAGCTTCATCAAGTTTACCGCTTCTTCTAAGCAAATCAATTAATCTGCTTATAACTATGAAATTATCTAAATATAATACAAGAAAGAGGATATAAAAAAAAAAAAAAAAAACTAGCTTAGAATACAAGAAAAAAAAGTCAAAAGTGACAACTCAGTACTGTATTATATACTCAGTCCCCAAATATAGATAAAGAAATTCTTTCTATTTTTCTTTCAAAATATGCAAGTACACACAGAGTATGTGCACTCATTTACACCAATTTTGCAGAAGGTGTGAATGTGAACATTAGAATTTGTATGGTATTCATAACGGTTCTGACAGTCCATTTTATAAAGGACCATAGACATCTATCCAGCTCATTTTGGAAAGAAATCGCTGGCCATCTTCTGACACAAATCGGGAGATGGCCGGCGATCTCCTGATTCCGGCCAAATCGGTATAATCGAAAGCCGATTTTGGCCAGCGCCAACTGCTTTTTCATCGCGGAGCCGGCCAACCTTCAAGGGAGGGTACAGAAGGCGGGACGAGGGGCGGAGTGGCGGCGGGATGGGGCCATGGTTACGAGATGGCCGGCTTCACCCCATAATGGAAAAAAGATGACCGGCTCAGACGAGCATTTCGCCAGCTGGACTTGGTCCATTTATTTTTAGGACCAAGTCACAAAAAAGTGCCCCAACTGACCAGATGACCACCGGAGGGAATTGGAGATTACCTCCCCTTACTCCCCCAGTGGTCACCAACCCCCTCCCACCCAAAAAAAACCTATTTAAAACACATTTTTTGCTAGCCTCAAATGTCATACCCAGCTCCCTGACAGCAGTATGCAGGTCCCTGGAGCAGTTTTTAGTGGGTGCACTGAACTTCAGGCAGGTGGACCCAGGCCCAACCCCCCCCCCCCCCCACACCTGTTCCACTTGTGGTGGTTAATGTTGAGCCTTCCAAAAAAAACCAAAATCCACTGTACCCACATGTAGGTGCCCCCCTTCACCCCTTAGGGCCATGGTAATGGTGTAGAGTTGTGGGGGCTCAGTACCCAAGGTAAGGGAGCTATGCACCTGGGAGCTTTTTTTTTTTAATTTTTAGAAGTGCCCCCTAGGGTGCCCGGATGGTGTCCTGGCATGTCAGAGGGGCCAGTGCACTACAAATGCTGGCTCCTCCCATGACCAAATGCCTTGCATTTCGCTGGGTTTGAGATGGCCGGGCCCGGTTTCCATTATGGCTGAAAATCGAAGCAGGCCATCTGCTGTAAACCCGGCGATCGATTTAGTCGGCCCCAACCGTATTTTGAAAATACGGTTGTCTCCCCCCCCCCTTTGCGGAGCCAGCCCCGAAGACGGCCAGCCATCTGTTTGGCCAGCGCCGTTCGATTATGCCCCTCCATGTTACCTTTATAAAATAGGCACCTTTCTGATCCTCTTACATAGATACCAATTATGATAGGCACAAATGCCTTTCAAGCCTCTGGGATCACCAAAGCTGTGATGTGTCAACCTCCACAACTGCCCTTTCCACCTCCCTCCCCCCCAAACATATATACAAGTTTGGCATCTCTCTTTCTCTCTGACCTCTCCCCCCCCCATGGTCCTCTAAAGATGCAGTGACAGCAATGAAAGAAGGCAGCCTCTGGCCAGCCCCACCAGGGCTTTTCCTCTGTGGTGTCCTATCTCCTCTGATATAAATTCCTGTGGGCAGGACATGGCAGAGGAAAGGTTCTGGTAGAGCCGGCTACAAACTACCTCTTTTATTGCTGCTGCTGCTGCTGGAGTGATTTTGCATTACGTATCCTGTCCCCGTTTATTTATATATATATATATATATATTTTTTTTTTTGTTACATTTGTACCCCGCGCTTTCCCACTCATGGCAGGCTCAATGCAGCTTACATGGGGCAATGCAGGGTTAAGTGACTTGCCCAGAGTCACAAGGAGCTGCCTGTGCCTGAAGTGGGAATCGAACTCGGCCCCTCAGCTACATAGTAAAATGTTTCATTGTACTCTAGGACCAGCATTATTATTATATTTATGTCATTTGAATGTTCTAATGTGTGCATATTAGGTGTTTCATTGATATTATGCTGACATTGTATTATACCTATATTATTTGAATGTTCTTCTATGCTGTCTATTATAGTATTATTTATATTATACTGACATCATATTTTTGTTACATGATTGTTCTACAGTGCTGTTAAATGTGCATATCCATATTAATAATTCTCACCTCAAACATTCTGAAGCTCACTCCAGGGAAACCCTGGAGCCCTGCACTTAGGCTGTCACCACTCAGTGTCACTCATGCACCACTCACTCTCACTGATAGACCCATCCACAGCCACGCCCCTTCCGCACATAATTTGCTACCTCAACGTTCTAATGAAGCAGCCCCAGTACCATAACGTCCATACTACTACTACTACTAATAGCATTTATATAGCGCTACCAGACGCACGCAGATCATGTGCTCCACTAAGGACCAAGTCTAGAATTTTTCCTTCTCTCGTCGGCTCCTGCGCCAGCTCCTCCATAAAGCTGTCCTTGATTTCATCAAGGAATTGTACCTCTCTAGCGTGTCCCGATGTTACATTTACCCAGTCTATATTTGGATAATTGAAGTCACCCATTATTATCACATTGCCCATTTTGTTTGCGTCTCTGATTTCTTTTATCATTTCTGCGTCTACCAGCTCATCCTGGCGAGGTGGACGGTAGTACACTCCTATCACCATCCTTTTCCCTTTTATACATGGAATTTCAACCCACAATGATTCAAAGGTGTGATTTGTGTCCTGCTGAATTTGTAATCTATCTGAGTCAAGGCTCTCGTTAATATACAATGCTACCCCTCCACCAGTTCGGTCCACCCTATCACTATGATATACTTTGTACACCGGTAGGACAGTGTCCCACTGGTTATCCTCCTTCCACCAGGTCTCAGTAATGCCTATTATATCCAATTTTTCATTTAGTGCAATATATTCCAACTCTCCCATCTTATTTCTTGGAATCCTAGCATTTGCATATAGACATTTCAGAGTATGTTTGTTGCTCCTATTTGCATGATGCTTAGTACTTGACACTATTGATTTGCCATCTTTTGTCTGATCTTTAGTTGTATTTAACGGCACCTGGCCTACCACGGTCTGTTGTGCAACCTCACTATCCAGAAACCCTATCTTCCCTGTTTGTGAGGTATCCTTGCAAGATACCTTTTCCCGAACCATGCGCTTTTGAGCGACTGTCGGCCTTCCCCCCCATTTCTAGTTTAAAAGCTGCTCTATCTCCTTTTTAAATGTCGATGCCAGCAGCCTGGTCCCACCCTGGTTAAGGTGGAGCCCATCCTTTCGGACTAGGCTCCCCCTTCCCCAGAATGATGACCCCAAGGTTACAAGCTGATGAGACAGGAAGGATGAGAGTGTTATCCACAGAAATAGAGAATGGGGGAGGAGGAGAGGTTGATTTAGGGGGAAAGATGAGAAGCTCAGTCTTGGTCCTGTTTAGTTTTAGATGGCGCTGAGACATCCAGCCAGAAATGTCAGACAGGCAGGCTGATACTTTGGCCTGGATTTTGGCTGAGATTTCTGGTGTGGAGAGGTAGATCTGGGAGTCATCTGCTACTCTAGCCTCAAGAGAACGGACACATTCTCTAAGAGCTAGGAGCTCTTTGCATCGGGCACACACATATGTGTGTGCGACCAGCGTGACCAGCCAAGCCACAGGATCCGAAGCGGACCTGACTGCGCGACAAACCACTGGCCACATCCCTCGCTAAGGAACAGACAGCAGTCCGGAATGGACGGGAGACGGACTCACAAACTAGTGAGCACCCGAATAAACGGAGGAACCAGAGACCCGTGTAGAAGACGCTCTGACTCAGGACCGAAGAAGTCCCCAGAGACCTGTGCGGAGGGCGCCACATACCTCGCTGAGGAACAGGCGGCAGTCCGGAACGGACAGGAGACAGACTCACGGACTCGTGAGTAACCTGAACAGAGCTGCCAAAAAAAACCCCAGAGTCCCATGTAGTGGACGCTCCAACTCCGCCAGCGAGACCAGCCAGGCCACAGGATTCGGAGTGGACCTGACCGCTGAGGAACAGGCGGACGCTTCGACTCGGGGCCGAGGAAGCCACCAGAGATCCGTGTGGAGGGCGCCTCGACTCAGGGCAATCACCTGAAAGTCACCCGAATGTTCCAGACATCCTACCACTCGGGACCTCTCCCAGCGTTGATCCTGGGGAATAACGAAGCCGTAGAGAGGAAGGAATCACCTCGCTGGGACACGCATCGAGCGCGTGCTGACCCGGAGGACACAGAGCCTCAGACCCATGATTCACCCAGCCAAGACCCACATGCACGAGTTGCTTGGAAGGCACACAGTGAAGGACACCAGCTGAAATAACCCCGGGACAACTTCCATGTGTAAGACTTGCTGATAATATGTTAAAAGACTTCCTTCAAACGCTTAAATGCTATATATACTGTAAGTGCTCTAGATAGGCTTTAAGTGATCTATATATGCTTGCAGCATGCCGAAAGACTCACTTTAAATGTCTAAAAGCTTAAATGCTCACACTGCTCCATATGCTGATAGCATGCTAAAAGATTTCCTCTAATGCTTAAATGCTCTGTATACTGGAAATGCTCTATATATGCTTAAGTGATCTATCTATGCTTGCAGCATGCTGAAAGACATATTTTAAATGCTTATTTGCCTTACATGCTCTAAGGGCTTTATATATGCTTCTAAATGCCTATAAACTTCATCTCATAGCATGATAATGCAGCTAGAACTGTAAGTTACCTATTATACATCTCATAGCATGATACTATATCTAGAACTGTAATTTAGATACTGTATTTAGAACTGTAATTTTGATTTAAGTGCCTGTAAGTAGCATCGCATACCAGATTACTATGCACAGAACAGTAATCTACCGCCTAACTATAATTTACCTTTAAACTGAAGTCAGCTTTTAACCCGTAAAGCAAAAGCATTACGATCTAATAACGAATTCCTCTAATGCTCTAAATACACAAATTAACACACAAATTAAAACTGACATGAACACCAGTAAACTAATCCTAAATATCTATTGTCTCACCCTAATCCAAAACGCATTCATAATCCCTAGCATAGACAACAATAGACCCACAATTTACAGACCTCTCACACAACTCATACACAACATGACTATCCAAAAAATCAAAAAGGACCATGAAAAACCTTCCATCCAAGGACACCATCAACAGAAAGGAAAGACGGAACTTAACATACTCACATACCAAGAAGACAGACAACTGATAGAAATTACCGCTACCACAAACCCTACAGAACACCACCAATTACTACTACTACTACTTAACATTTCTATAGCGCTGCTAGGGTTACGCAGCGCTGTACAATTTAACATAAAAGGACAGGCCCTGCTCAAAGAGCTTACAATCTAAAGGACAAGTGAGTAGACGATACGATGGGGGCAGTCAATTTGGGGCAGTCCAGATATCCTGAAGGTAAGAGTTAGGTGCCGAAGGCAGCATTGAAGAGGTGGGTTTTAAGCAGAGACTTGAAGATGGGCAGGGAGGGGGCTTGACGTAGGGGCTCAGGAAGGTTGTTCCAGGCATAGGGTGAGGCAATGTACGCGAATGCAAATAATTCCTCCAGCTTTGGGAGCTCCACTGGCCAAACATGCAACCACCCACAACAAAGGACACAAGCTATAAGCTAGATATGATCACCCACAAATTCTCATCAGAACCCAACATCACACCTACAGATACAAAATGGACAGCCACGCCATGGTCCAATCACTATAAAGCAAACATTTCCCTCCACTGGAAAACAAAAAAGGCACAACAAAAACAAGAAAAAAACCCCTATAGTACGAGAGGTAAAATAGACCCGCTAATATTCTGGCAACAATTCTACACCGACGAATGGCCAACACCTACAGACTCGCCCCAATTTCTCCAAGAATGGGACAACAGATGCAAAACAGTATTAGACAACATAGCACCACTTCAAACTAGAACCTCACATAGAAAAAACTCTACACCATGGTTCAATGAAGAATTGAAAGAACTAAAAACACAGGTCAGAAGATTAGAAAGAGCATGGAGCAAGAAAAAAGATGAACTCACACTCAAAGACTGGAAACAGCTACAAAGAAAATATAAATACACTATCAGACAAACTAAAAGAACGTACTACAAAACCATAATAGGTCCAATCTACAAAGATACACACAAACTATTCACACTCGTTAACAAACTCCTAAATACTACACTGGTTACCTCTAATAATTCAGATACCCCATCCGCAACCAATCTTGCAAACTACTTCAATGAAAAAATTATAAAGCTCCGACTCCTGATACCGACCAACACCACTGAAGACACAAGCATCCTTGAATGCCTAGACCCAAAACCAGGGGAATGCCCAGTAGACCGAGCATGGACCAACTTTGACTCGATATCATCAGAACAAATTTCACAATGGCTCTGAAAATACGCCAAGTCACAATGCATATTAGACATGTGCCCTATCAGCCTAATAAGATCCGCCCCCAAACAATTCAAAAAAGAACTCATGAACCATATAAACCACAGACTTCAAAACGGTCTCTTTCCTAAGGATAAAGGAAATATCCTACTCACTCCATTGCCAAAAGATGCTAAGAAAAACACAATGGACATAACCAACTATCGCCCAGTAGCATCCATTCCGCTCGTAACCAAACTCATGGAAGGCATAGTGACGAAACAATTTACTGAATACCTAAACATACACTCAATTTTGCATGAGTCTCAATCAGGATTTCGGTCAAATCACAGCACTGAAACTGTATTAGTGTCTGCAATGAACTCATTCAAACAAACAATTGCAACTGGCAACAACATACTTCTCCTACAATTCGACATGTCCAGTGCCTTCGACATGGTTAATCATGGAATATTATTACATATACTAGAATACTTCGGAGTAGGAGGTGTAGTTCTTAAATGATTCAAAGGATTCCTGACCACAAGATCATACCAAGTAACAACGAATGTGAACCTATCACCCCGATGGATACCTGAATGTGGAGTTCCCCAAGGATCCCCCCTTTCACCAACTCTTTTCAACCTAATGATGATACCTTTAGCGAAGCTTCTAGCCAATCAAAAACTTAACCCCTACATATATGCTGACGATGTCACAATCTACATCCCGTTCAAACATGATCTAAAAGAAATCACCAATGAGATCAATCAGAGCCTCCAAATCATGCACTCCTGGGCAGACGTATTTCAGCTAAAGCTAAATGCAGAAAAAACACAATGTCTTGTACTCACTTCACAACATAACACAAACAACTACTCTACCATAACCACACCATACTGTTCTATACCCGTCTCACAAAATCTGAAAATTCTTGGAGTCACTATTGATCGAAATCTCACACTAGATGCCCACGTGAAGAACACGACGAAAAAGATGTTCCACTCTATGTGGAAACTCAAAAGAGTAAAACCGTTCTTCCCGAGATACATCTTCCGTACCCTGGTACAGTCAATGGTAATAAGTCATCTCGACTACTGCAACGCACTATACATAGCCTGCAAAGAACAGACTATCAAAAAACTCCAAACTGCCCAGAATACAGCAGCCAGACTCATATTCGGAAAACCCCTAAGACAGAAACTTCACTGGCTCCCACTAAAGGAACGCATCGCGTTCAAGATCTGCACGCTAGTATACAAAATCATCCACGCAGACACCCGATCTACATGCTAAACCTTGTGGACCTGCCCCCCAGAAACGTCATAAGATCAGCCCGCAAATTTCTCAATCTGCACTTCCCCAGCTGTAAAGGTCTGAAATACAAGGTGATACACGCCTCTACCTTCTCTTACATGAGCACACGGTTGTAGAATGCATTACCTACAGCCCTGAAAACTATTGAATAACCAACTTTCGCAAATCCCTGAAGACACATCTTTTTAACAAGGCCTACAAAGATAACCCTTAACTTTATAAAACTACCTTACCAACCCATCCAGTTATTAAAATCCACCGTCTATATCACCCAGCCTATCATCTCCCCTCTCTCTTCCCTTACTTAACTTTGGCACATTATCAATTGTATCTGATTTAATCTTTGCACATTACAAACTGTATCTGATATCCTATAGACTATGTCATAACCACACTCTGTAAACCACATTGAGCCTGCAAATAGGTGGGAAAATGTGGGATACAAATGCAATAAATAAATAAATCTCACCAACTGGGAGATAGTCATCCATGTGACACTCAATGCAAAAGACTGGATAGCACCCCTCTTGCTGCTGGACTGCTGACTCCAACTAAGTGTTTTTGAGTTTTTCAATAATTTAAAACTTGCTACAGTATTAAGGATATTAGCCTAATATAAAAGTGTCTTTTAGTTTGTATAGTATATTGTATGATTTAGTTAGTGTTTCCTTCTTAGATGGTAATGAAATGTATTTAAAACTCTGTAAGAGCACTCCTTGCTTGTTACCCTAATTACAATAACTGACTATAAATGAAGAGTTGCCCTAGGGGTGGGAAGACTAAACTAGATCCTACAGAGCCTGTTAGATTCTATCTGTTAATGCTGTGGTACAAAGCTTTTAAAACTAAGTGGAAAAGACTACGGAAATTAGTTGTTAAAATTTGCTTTTTATATTTTTATTTTGCCTAACACTAACCTACAATTCCTCCTTTAAACCCCAATCTTTAAGTTCCCAAAGCACAAAGCAAAGTAGCGTTCACTTACCAGAGAAATGTCCTCTTCTCTCAGAACTTCTCAGAAAGGTTATGGAGGTTTGGTTTTCAGGACAGATGCAATGAATATGCACAAGATAGATTTGCATGGAAATCTCTCTCATTAATGTTCATTACAGACATCCTGAAGGCCAGACAACTAGATGTGCCGAAAGGCTAGGGTTGAGAACATCTACTTTATGGAATATTTAAAAAATTGTTTAATCTGTATTTGTTTTAACTCTTTCCATAGGGTTTTGGTATAATATTTCATCCTTTTATAGGTAATCCCCAAATCTTTGTATTGATTCAATATATTCTTTCAACCTGTCAAAGATCCCTCTCTTCTCTCACAGTTTTTCTCCTATAATTGAATTGCTCTGAAGGGCTTACCTTCATTATAGTACAATTTAAGACGAAAACAGACCAAACATTGATCTATTTAGTAGGTACCTGGTACTTTATCCAGAAGTTGTCGGTAAAGAAGTATGGCTTGTTCATAGTCCTGTTTTTTAAACATGAGGTCTGCCATCACCTAATAGAAAATATCTTCAATTAAATATTGTTGACAGCAAGAAATACAGAGGAGTTGGTTTCTGTAAAATTCAAAATATATTCACAAGATCTATTACTATTGAAAAAAACCTAGCCAGTCCATATTCAGCCAGCAGAGATCAGCGTTATTTTAAGTGCCGATTCTCTAGGCCATGGTTAGACACTAGCATTGAATATCTAGCATGACTGGGCATGTGCTGGCAGCTGACACTTATGCGGGCCCCAGGTGAATAAATAATGGCAATGACTCACATAACGGGATCTGTCTAGTCCTCCACCCCACCCCAAACTCAGGACCCACTGATTCAATTTCGCCCTCCTAACTCAGCACCTTTTGTAGGGAATAGCCTGTGACACCATTTTATGTGCATCGGTTAACCAACTAAGCTGTACCAAACTAAGATGGATGCTGCTGCCCGCACAGCATGATAGACTTAACATAGCAGTTTTCCCTTCAACTGTTTGTAGGTGAAAGATAATGGACAAGGTGTCTATTCCTGTACTGAGTACTGGCTCAAACCTGACTGAAGCTTCTCACCCAAAGCTAGTCTTTATCTGGGAAGAAGTAGCTGTGGAAGACAAAATATTGCATTCAGAACTGGACTTTGATGTACTATTTCAGAGACACTATACCACTGATACCCATGTAGGATCTTGTCTGTCTGATTGGTCTTGCCAGCATTGATGGGCTCCAATGCAACCAATCACAAAGACTATTTACAGAGTTTAAATAAATAGTACTGAATACTGAAACTTACTAATCGCTTTGCAGAGACAAAGACTATGTGCTCTTGCTTTGCCTGATATTTTGCATTGCTTTAGCATTCTGCTATTATTGATTCCTGCAGGCATTTCCCCAGGATATGAAAGGGCATATTAACTTTTGAGTTCCATCCTTGGTAGCAAGCGTGTGAAACTCTGACTTCACTGAACAGTGCTTTTTTCTGTTTATCTGCACCTCTGCCTCTGCACCTCTGCTAGCTGATTAGTATGGAGATATCCCAACCACCATTATGTGACTTAGAGATGTTCCTGGCTTGGGATCTGCCACTAAAAAGTCATATGGCTTGGTTTATGTAATCTCCCAGAGATCTGGAGTTAAAAATGATATTATTTGTTCTGTGAAGTGTGAGTGAAATCAAGCTGATACCTTGGTTATATTTTATTAGAGCATATTTGGTACATTGGTTTTGTTTATGTAAGACCTAACTATTAGGATTTGTATTGGAACTATTTCTAAGAACTTGCTTTATTGCTTATGTTACTATCCTGAATAAGCCATTATTTTTACAGAATCTCTAATGGTTATAGTTCTTATTACCAACAGATAAAACAGATAGAGAACCTAGGGGACAAACTACTTGTTGCTCCCACACTTCCAGTCTGATCCCCTCAACTTAACATCCTCCCATTCTGATCCCACCCAAATCTAGGTGCAAAATGGTGCCTGCTGACCCCTGGCTACAGTCTTGTGGTACTACCACTAGCAGTCAGCCTTCCATATCAGGGCACTTAAATATTCATTTATGTATATACATTAGTAGCCAAAGTAGTGAAATTTTCCTCAGATCATTTTCCTTTCTTCCATTAGACAGATGCTATGATATTCAGTAGAGGACATCTAACTCTGACTGTATGTACTGATCAGGCAGTAACATAGTAACATAAGTACATAAGCACCGCCATACTGGGAAAAGACCAAGGGTCCATCAAGCCCAGCATCCTGTCTCCGACAACGGCCAATCCAGGCTTCAAGAACCTGGCAACCCCCCCCCCCCCCCCAAAAAAAAAATTAATAATGTTCAATGGACTTTTCCCTCAGGAATCTGTCCAAACCCCCTTTAAATTTCGTAAGGCCAGCTGCTGTCACTACATTATCCGGCAACGAGTTCCAGAGTCTAACTACACGCTGTGTAAAGAAAAACTTTCTCCTATTTGTTTTAAATCTACCATATTCTAGCTTCATCTTGTGTCCCCTGGTTTTGTTGTTGTTTGAAAGTGTAAACAAACGTTTCACATCTGTCCGCTCTACTACTACTATTACTATTTAGCATTTCTATAGCGCTACAAGGCATACGCAGCGCTGCACAAACATAGAAGAAAGACAGTCCCTGCTCAAAGAGCTTACAATCTAATAGACATTATCTTGTAGACTTCTATCTTATCACCCCTCAGCCGCCTTTTCTCCAAGCTGAAGAGCCCTAACTTTCTCAGCCTTTCCTCATAGGGAAGTCGTTCCATTCCCTTTATCATTTTCGTCGCCCTTCTCTGCACCTTTTCTAATTCCTTTATATCTTTTTTGAGATGCGGCGACCAGAATTGGACACAATACTCGAGGTGCGGTCGCACCATGGAGCGATACAACGGCATTATAACATCCTCGTGTTTGTTTTCCATCCCTTTCCTAATAATACTCAACATTCTGTGAGCTTTCTTAGCCGCCGCAGCACACTGAGCAGAAGTTTTTAACGTCTTATCAACGATGACTCCCAGATCCCTTTCTAGGTCTGTAACTCCTAACGCGGAACCTTGCATGACATAGCTGTAATTCGGGTTCCTCTTACCCACATGCATCACTTTGCACTTGTCAACATTGAACTTCATCTGCCACTTGCATGTCCAATCCCCCAGTCTCACGAGGTCCTCCTGTAATCTTTCACACTCCTCCTGCGACTTGACGATCCTGAATAATTTTGTGTCATCTGCGAATTTAATTACCTCACTAGTTACTCCCATCTCTAGGTCATTTATAAATATGTTAAAAAGCAGCAGTCCCAGCACAGACCCCTGCGGGACCCCACTAACTACCCTTCTCCACTGAGAATACTGACCATTCAACCCAACTCTTTGCTTCCTATCTTTCAACCAGCTCTTAATCCATAGTAACATAGTAGATAACAGCAGATAAAGACCTGTACAGTCTATCCAGTCTGCCCAACAAGATAAACTCATAGCATAAAGTATGATACTTAATATTTATACCTGATCTTGATTTGTCCTTGCCATTTTCAGGGCATAGACTGTAGAAGTCTGCTTGGCACTGTCCATGTTCTAAAACTTCTGAAGTTGTCATTAAAGTCCCAATTCAGCCCATACAAATCTGTCCAGCCATGATCAGGGCACAGATTGTAGAAATCTGCCCAGCACTGGCCTTGTTCTCCAACTTCTGAAGCTGAATCTGTCCAGCCATGATCAGGGCACAGATCGTAGAAGTCTGCCCAGCACTGGCTTTGCTTCCCGATTACTGGTGTTCTCACCTAATCACCACTAAGCTTCTATGGATCTATTCCTTTTTAACAGATTCCTTTGTGTTTATCCCATGCATTTTTGAATTCTGTTACCGTTTTCATCTCCACCACCTCATACAGGAGGGCATTTAAGGTATCTACCACCCTCTCCATGAAAAAGTATTCCTGAGTCGGCTCCCCTGCAACCTCAATTCATGCCCTCTAATTCTACCATCTCCTGTCTCTGGAAAAGGTTTGTTTGTAGATTAATACCTTTCAAATATTTGAATCTCTGTATCACATCACCCCTGTGTCTCCTTTCCTTCAGGGTATACATGTTCAGGTCATCAAGTCTCTCCTCATATGTTTTGCTACACAAACCCCATAACATTTCCGTTGCTGTTCTCTGAACTGTTTCAAGTCTTATTACATCCTTAACAAGACATGGCCTCCAAAACTGAACACAATACTCCAAGTGGGGCCTCACCAATGACTTGTATAGGGACATCAACAGTAGCCTAGTGGTTAGTGCAGTGGACTTTGATCCTGGGGAACTGGGTTCGATTCCTACTGCAGCTCCTTGTGACTGTGGGCAAGAAACTTAACCCTCCATTGCCCCTGGTACAAAATAAGTACCTGTATATATGTAAACCGCTTTGATTGTAGTTGCAAAATACCACAGAAAGGCAGTATATCAAGTCCCATTTCCCTTTCCCTCTTTCTTCTGCTGGTTATACCCCTCTCTATGCAGCCTAGCATCCTTCTAGCTGTGGCCACCACCTTGTCGCAAGTAGTAGTAGTTTTGTCACCTTGAGATCATCAGACACTATCACCCCAAGGTCCCTCTCCTGAGCTGAGCTTATCAATCTCTCTCCTCCTATCTGGTATATCTCCTTGGATTTCTGCACCCCAAGCGCATCACTCTGCACTTCTTAGCATTAAATTTTAATGTGAAATCCAGCTCAGACGACAAGACAGAATTAAAATCAGAGTGTTAGCTGGCACCTTACTGGTCTAAGAATAGTAGAATGGTAGGCAGGAGGACTCTGGCATGATGATGGTATAAGTGAACCAGATTTGTTGGAATGTTGAGCCATTTCCAGTGTTTGGCATCACTATTTCGTCCACGCTCTCATTACCTCTCGCCTGGACTACTGCAACTTACTCCTCACCGGCCTTCCACTTAGCCATCTATCCCCCCTTCAATCTGTTCAGAACTCTGCTGCACGTCTCATATTCCGCCAGAACCGATATACTCATATCACCCCTCTCCTCAGGTCACTTCACTGGCTTCTGATCAGATACCGCATTCAATTCAAGCTTCTCCTTCTTACCTACAAATGCACTCAGTCTGCTGCCCCTCACTATCTTTCTACCCTCATCTCCCCTTACGTTCCCACCCGTAACTTCCGTTCACAGGATAAATCCCTCCTCTCAGTACCCTTCTCCACCACCGCCAACTCCAGGCTCCGCTCATTCTGCCTCGCCTCACCCTATGCTTGGAACAACCTTCCTGAGCCCTTACGCCAAGCCCCCTCCCTGCCTGTCTTCAAGTCTTTGCTTAAAGCCCACCTCTTCAATGCTGCGTTCGGCACCTAACCCTTACCATTCAGTGAATCCAGACTGTCCCAATTTGACTGCCCCTATCGGACCGACCGTTCACTTGTCTATTAGATTGTAAGCTCTTTGAGCAGGGACTGTCTGTTTTTGTTAAATTGTACAGCGCTGCGTAACTCTAGTAGCGCTCTAGAAATGTTAAGTAGTAGTAGTAGTATTTCACTCTGAGCACCAAAAAATGATTTTTTAAAATAATGTACAAGAAACATAGAAATACAGTGCAATCCGCTACATAGAAATACAGTGCAATCCGCTTAAGTGCAAGGGTCTGGGACCAAAGAAATACATGCAGTTAACCGGAGCGTGCATTTAACCATTGTGACCCAAAGAAGCTTGACATCTGATAAACATATGTAAAGTACTGTTTATTATACATACAGTATACAGTCTCCATTAACTTACGTTATACAGTCTCCGTTACCTGACGTTAGGCTTACTTGAAGTAATCAGTCATAGTCCTCTGTACACTATTGTGTCTGTGAGTTCCATAGACTACGTCTGCCAGACGGTAAAAACTGTCATAGCACTGACATCCAGATAGGCCAGCGCTCTGGCAAAAGTGACAGGAGGTTGTTGAATTTCGTCAGCATGTGCCTCAGTGCTCATTTCATCACCTGTTTCATCATCAGCCGTTGCCTGCATGTAGGCACATATCTGGACATCAGTGCTGTCATCAGATGTTTGTAGATCGTAATCAAAAGCTACCTTTCTTTCCGAGCACTCTACCAAAACCCTCATCCACACCCTTGTCACCACTCATTTAGACTACTGCAATCTGCTTCTTGCTGGCCTCCCACTTAGTCACCTCTCCCCTCTCCAGTCGGTTCAAAACTCTGCTGCCCGTCTCGTCTTCCGCCAGGGTCGCTTTACTCATACTACCCCTCTCCTCAAGACCCTTCACTGGCTCCCTATCCATTTTTGCATCCTGTTCAAACTTCTTCTACTAACCTATAAATGTACTCACTCTGCTGCTCCCCAGTATCTCTCCACACTCGTCCTTCCCTACACCCCTTCCCGTGCACTCCGCTCCATGGATAAATCCTTATCTGTTCCCTTCTCCACTACTGCCAACTCCAGACTTCGCGCCTTCTGTCTCGCTGCACCCTACGCCTGGAATAAACTTCCTGAGCCCCTACGTCTTGCCCCATCCTTGGCCACCTTTAAATCTAGACTGAAAGCCCACCTCTTTAACATTGCTTTTGACTCGTAACCACTTGTAACCACTCGCCTCCACCTACCCTCCTCTCTTCCTTCCCGTTCACATTAATTGATTTGATTTGCTTACTTTATTTATTTTTTTGTCTATTAGATTGTAAGCTCTTTGAGCAGGGACTGTCTTTCTTCTATGTTTGTGCAGCGCTGCGTATGCCTTGTAGCGCTATAGAAATGCTAAATAGTAGAAGTAGTAGTAGCTACGTAGTGATGAGACTCCGCTTCAGTAACACAGGCTGGGATGTCAATAGCCAGTTCATCTGAAGCGTTTGCAACAGCTGCATCTGTTTCGTCCCTCTCCACATCCCTAATAAAGCTTGCCCGCTTGTAGCAGTTCACAATGGTTGCCTGTGGCACATGATTCCAGGCTTCTTTCTGCATATGTAGGGAATCCAACAGTGATAGATTACGAGCCAGTTCAACAGCACATTTATCCTTGCCAGTCTGGTCATCCATAACGCTCATCAGACGACGTAGCACAAGAGCCCAATAATGTTGTTTGAAATTGGCTATTATGTCCTGATCCATAGGTTGGATCAGAGAGGTAGTGTTTGGTGGCAGGAAGACCACCTTGAGGTTAGACAGCCTGACATCATCACTGTGTGCAGCACAATTATCACAAAGCAACAAAATCTGACGCTTTTGTGCCCGCATTCTAGTATCTTCTTTAGCCACTGCTTCCATTTCCCAGTCATCCATGAATTTGTGTTAGCCTCGTATGACACAGGAAGTCACTTAACATTCTTGAAGCAACGGGGCTGTTTGCCCTTTCCAATGATGAGTGGTTCCAACTTCTCACTCCCATCCATATTGCAGCAAAGGAGGATCGTCAGTCGGTCCTTCGATGTTTTACTTCTTGTAGTTTCAGCTTGTTTGAATGCAAGTGTTCCATCAGGAATCGCTCGCCAGTAGAGACCGTTTTCATCGGCATTGAAAATGTCACGAGGTGCAAACTCGTTCAAGATGGTAGGAAGAACTGAAACAACCCAATTTTCAGCACCAAAGTCATCAGCGTCTTGTTTTTCACCATGTTGTTTCTTGAATTTTATGTTGTTCCTCTCCTTCCATCTTTCCAACCATCCAACAGTGGCTTTGAATTCAGTTAGTCCAAGACTTTCAGCTAGCTGATTAGCTTTCTCCATAAGCAGTGAAGCACTGACAGGAAACTGTCTGCTCCTGACTCGAGAAAACCACGGAAGAAGAGCATCTTCTACCTCCTCAGCTTTTCCCGCACGTTTTCGTTTCCGGTGTGGATTTGTATTGTTTTGCCAGTCTTCCAGAAGCTGATCTTTCTGCTTAAAGATACGTGAAATTTGACTGGGATTGTGTCACGTGCCAATCGGCTTCCATATTCCGTGCGTGCGCTTATGCAGAGTCTTTCCTGCAGAGGAGCGGTCTTAAACCATGCATATAAGCAAATCTTGCACTTATCAGTGGTGCGCTAAACCAAAGTTTGTCCCCATAGAAATTGATGGCACCAAAAACGGGACCGAAGTACGGCATGCAGTTAAACAGAGCATGCGCTTATCTGACGAGCACTTAAATGAAGTGCACTGTATATAAGTTTCTATTATTGTATGGTTTAATTATAGTGGAAACCATTGATTGAAAGATACAGCTATACATTTAGTAATTCAATTTTAACTACCAAACCTCATGGTTTCTACTCCCTCCAGGGTATCCACTCTATTGGCTTTCTTCGTGTCATCCACAATGTGTCTCACAAATATATTAGTCAAAATGAGTAGTGTATGCAACAGAACACTTCCAAACACAATGGACAACAAACTAGTTGAACTGTCCATATAAGAAAATATTCTATAGACTCAGACTTGACATGGGCACTGTGTTTCGGTCAAGTGCCTGCTTCAGGAGTCTTAATAAACATCTCTAGATGATATATAAACAGAAAAACATATGCTGGCAATGCAGGAGTCTTCAAAAGGACTGTGATGCACCAATCCCTGAGGCACTCCACTGCTCACCTTCCTTTCCTCTGAGTGGATTCCATTTACCACCAACGGTCGACCGGTTTCCTTCACCCATACTCTAAAAAAAAAAAAAAAAAAAGACATCCCTGACGAGCACTTGGACGTTTTCACCTGGACTCCTATTTTTCTAAGGTTGTAGGTGACAATTTATTTAAGGTTATAGACGGCTATTATACACGTAGCTTGTCTGCATGTATGACGCCATCTTTGGCATGTGTCACGTCTGTGGCCGTGACCACCCTCAGACTTACCTTATTCCTGGGGGTCAGCTTCCTAGCTGGCTCCTGTTTCTTCTGTCTGTCCTTTCTGAGCTAGCTCTGGCTCCCTGTGCTGGCTGCATCCAGCAGCATGATACTAATTGCTTCACTATTCTGCACCTGTGGGTGTTGCCTGGGTTAGCTCTCTCTCTCTCTCTCTCTCTCTCTGCTGGCTGCTTCCAGCATGACTCTAATTGCTTCACTACACTACACTACACTACACCTAGGTGTGGGAAGCCTCTCTGTGTTTCATTGTGCTTTCTGCCTGCTCCTTGGTTTGTGCCTGAACAGCCTCCGTAGTTACTTAGAGATTGCTACAGCTGCGCCTCTGGTGTTGAAGGGCTTTATTAAGCACTTAGAGACTGCAGCCTTTGCTTTGGCATCGTCTAAGGTCCCTGGTATGTTAGAGTGCTCTGTGCACTGCTACATTGTCCAGTTCAGTGTGAGTTCCTAGCGTATGACTAGTTAGCTTGGGCACAGCTTTGCTTGTTAGCCTGTGTACAGCTTTACTAGTTCTCCTGTGTTTGCTTAGAGTGAGTTTCTAGCGTATGACTGGTTAGCTTGGGCACAGCTTTCCTGTTAGCTTGTGCACAGCTTCTAGTCTTCTTGTGTTTAGCTTTCTGGTTTTCCCATGTGTGTTTTCTTTTGCTTCTGGAGCTTCAGCCCTAGTTCTGTCTGTTGCCAGTACTCCTTGTTACTGGAGCTCCAGACCAGCCATAGTCTTGCTCCTTGACCTGATCACTGCCTGTACCCAGATATTCTCTGCTTGCTCCTTGACCTGACCATTGCCTGAGTCTGACTACTCTCTGCCCGCTGTCTGACCTGCCTACTGCCTGGACCCGGATATTCTCTGCCTGCGGTCAGTCCTGACTATTGCCGGAACCCGGACATTCCTTGCCTGTCTGCCTTGCTTTCGCCTAGGTGCCTGGGGGCACTTCTGTATCCTGACTCCTGTCGTTCCTGCCTGCTAGTCCAGTTCCGATTTTCCTGTAAGCCCTGCCGGCTGCCCGAACCTGAGGGCTCAACCCTCGGGGAACGGTGGCTAAGCGTAGGTGAAGCCTAGGTCCAGTCTGTTCCTGTCCAGCAGGTTCTGGTCCCGTGGGTTCCAGTCCAGTGGGCTCCACTCCAGTGTGTTCCAGTCCAGCGGGCTCCACTCCAGTGCGCACCCGTCCGGTGTGTTCCAGTCCTGTGTATTCCTGTGCAGAACTCCAGTCCGGGGTTCCAGTCCAGTCTTGCCTCATCTCTACCTTGAGGGTGACCTTGCCTGCCACCACCGCTCCACTGTAGTGGCCCAAGGACTCACGAACCCAGTGCTCCCGGGGAAGAAGCCTGACAGAATGCCAAGGTCCTCGAGAACAAGACAGAATGCGCAGAGCAGCCACACACAGTGCTTGGCTGCTCTGCACTGGCTTCCCCTCCTTATGAAGGAAATCGTGTGCAAATGAGCTAACAGTGAGTAGCTTATTTGCATGCAATTTCCTTCATGCATGCCTGTTCCTTTCCGAATCGCTAAGGGATCGGTAAGGGAAGGGCTTTTTTGTTTCAGTTAGTGCATCAGTTAGTCCACTGCAGTGCCCCCTAGGGTGCTCGGTTGGTGTCCTGGCATGTCAGGGGGACCAGTGCACTACGAATGCTGGCTCCTCCCATGACCAAATGAGTTGGATTTGGTCGTTTTTGAGATGGGCGTCCTCAGTTTCCATTATCGCCGAAAACCGGGGATTACCATCTCTAAGGTCGACCATCTCAACATTTATGTTGAACATCTCTAAGGTCGACCTAAATGTTGAGATTGGGTGTCCCCAACCGTATTATTGAAACGAAAGATAGACACCCATCTTGTTTCGATAATATGGGTTTCCCGGTCCCTTTGCGGGGACGTCCTGCGAGGACACCATCAGGAAAACTTGGGCACCCCGTTCAATTATGCCCCTCCACGTATCCAAAATATTATACCCATTGGAATATACTATTTGTATCATGATTTTCTAATTAGTATGCTGTACTATAAAAAAAGTCACAGTTTAGTTATTCAAATTAAGTATATCACTTTACTTTCACAGCAGCTAAAAAAATATTTTGGGTGCTTCAAAGATGAAATTTAGCTTAGGGTTCTAATTCCATGCTAATTTGAAATTGGATTGCTAGTAATCCATATGCTTCTTATAACTTTCTTATAAATTTACAAAAATGTCCTACCACTGCAGCAGCATCTTGGCACTCACTGTCTTGAAGAAGGACTGCACACTGATGTTCACAAGCTTCCATGTCCTCTTGTGCTAAGTAGAGGCGTGCCAACTTCAGTTTCACCTGGTAACATAAGCAGCAATTAGAAAGGATAACACCAAGTGAAACATTAAAAGTGACCAATGCTGATATCTATCTTACATCCTGATGCAGGAAACAATTCTTTATTTCAAAAGAAAGATAATAGATTGAAATTTCATGATAAACAGTATAGTGCAGCAGTTCCCAAACTGTGAGTGGTTACCTCAAATGACATCAAAAGCCATTGGCACTTCAAAGAAAAATAACACATAAATAACTTGAAGAAATCAAGGATGGCTTTATGGAGCAAATGTTCAGGAACCAACAAGAGGGAACAATTCTAGACCTACTCCTTAGTGGAGCACATGATCTGGTGCAGAAGATAATGGTGCAGGGGCCACTTGATAACAATGATCATAACATGATCAGATTCAATATAATCTCTGGAGTATGTACACACAGGAAATCCAATACGTGAGCATTTAATTTTCAAAAAGGATACTACCAGCAAATGAGGAGAAGGGTAAAAAAAAATAAAACAACTTAGAAGAGCAGCTGCAAAGTGGAGGAGTGGCCTAATAGTTAGGGTGGTGGACTTTGGTCCTGGGGAACTGAGGAACTGAGTTCAATTCCCACTTCAGGCACAGGCAGCTCCTTGTGACTCTGGGCAAGTCACTTAACCCTCCATTGCCCCAGGTACAAATAAGTACCTGTATACAATATGTAAGCCGCATTGAGCCTGCCATGAGTGGGAAAGTGCGGAGTACAAATGTAACAAAAAAAAAAAGGTCAAAAATGTACATCAGCTGTGGATTCTATTCAAAAATATCATGCTGGAAGCCCAGACCAGATATATTCCATGTATTAAAAAAGGAGGAAGAAAGGCCAAACAACAGCCAGCACGGTTAAAAAGTGAGATGAAGGAAGCTATTACAGCTAAAAGAAAATCCTTCAGAAAATGGAAGAAGGATCCAACTGAAAATAATAGGAAACAGCATAAGGAATGACAAGTCAAATGCAAAGCGCTGACAAGGAAAGCAAAGCGAGACTTTGAAAAGAAGATAGTATAGGAGGCAAAAACATATAGTAAAAACTTTTTTAGCTTTACTAGAAGCAAGAAGCTGGTAAAAGAATCAGTTGGACTGCTAGATGACTGAGGTGTAAAACGGGCACTCAGGGAATAAAAGGCCATAGCGGAGAGATTTAAGGGCTTCTTTTACAAAGCCACACCGGGCTTCCTCTCATTTGCAACACTGAGAATCAGTAGTGCGCCTTTGTAAAAGAAGCCCTTAATGAATTCTTTGCTTTGGTCTTCACTGAGGAAGATGTGGGAGAGATACCAATACCAGAAATGGTATTCAATGGTGATGAGTCAGATAAACTGAAAAAAAATTCTGTAAACTTGGAAGAGGTAATGGGGCAATTTGACAACTGAAAAGTAGGAAATTTCCTGGACCGGATAGTATACATCCCAGAGTACTGACAGAATTAAAAAATTAACTTGCAGAGCTAATGTTAGTTATTTATCATTTATCTTTAGATCAAGTATGGTACTGCAAGATTGGAGGGTGGCCAATATAATGCCAATTTTTAAAAAGGATTCCAGAGGTGATCTGGAAAATTATAGACTGGTTAGCCTGAAGTCGGTACTGGGCAATATGGTAGAAACTATTATAAAGAACAAAATTACAGAGTATATGCTTAAGCATGACAATGAGATAAAGCCAACATGGATTTAGGCAAGGGAAATCTTCCCTCACCAATCCACTACATTTCTTTGAAGCGGTGAATAAACACATGAGAAAGATGAGCCGGTCGATATTGTGTATCTAGATTTTCAAAAGGCATTGACAAAGTACTTCATGAAAAGGATGGTCATTGAGTTAAGTGGCCTATTCTATAAATGGGGCCCAACTCAGAACGCCATTTGTAGATTTTTTTCAGCACTAAAGTTTGAACACTATTTATTGAATCCAGCCCATAGCGGATGAATATCACTATGAATACATATATTCAGAACTGCTGACTATCCTTATAGTGCTGAATATATGTACTTTTAAAAATGCCATAGTGTTTAAAAACCCACACTGACTACTAGATCTGAAGATTGAACCCTGAACCCTATATACATAAGACTGTTTTCTTTGATGTAATGAGTGCTCACCTGGCTGTCTGATTCTGAATAAATCAAGGCTTCCTTGTAATATTTCCGAGCTTTGTCAAAATCCTTTTGGTCTAAATATTGTTCAGCAAGTAGTGTACAGATCAGTGACACGAGCTTGCTTTGAGATGTTGCAATTTCAGGCTGTTCCATTGGGATCCGCTTTAGTATCCTTGACTGAATTTCAAAAGCCTGAAGAAACAAACAAAAAAAGAATTGATCTAAAGTCAAAGATATTAAGTGCTAATTATTGGTATGACTTTAGAGAAGTGCACATTAGTTTACCACACTCTACTTGAAAATATTGTTGTTTCTACTTCCCTGTACACTCTGAAAGCTTTTAAATGGGTAGTGCTCTCCAACCTCTCTCCATCACCCCATTCTGTGACAAAAGTGCAGCCAGAACATTAACTTATTGGTTCTAAGATTACTGCAGTCCTTTTCAAAATGACGGTCTCAACTTGTCACGACCTCGTAGGATGGATGCCTCTGATCATATCAATGGGACTTTATAGGGCTGGATAGAACAAGTATTTCAAATTTGCTCAAGCTTGTGAGTGCAGTTAAAGATAGGGAAAGTAGAAGTAATGCCTGTGACTGCCTAATTAAAGCCTGTTGTCTTCTATAGGGTTCTTATAGTGAGTATTCCAGCTAGGCTCAGCAGTGGAAGATTTTAGATTATCAACCAAAGTAGTGCTGGTCCTCTCAGCATAGGACTTGACATGCATTGTGCTACCCAATTAGAGATAGGAGTTTTTGCTACTGCAACGCTCAACCTATTGATGACAGAAAAAAGTAAAAGGCTGTGCGGATTTTCTAAGGGCTTGTAATTTACTCCAAGTAGATTAGTACAATGAGTGAGGTAATCTAGGGCTTTTTAGGGTAATTAGCTTATATGCTAATTAGATAATAATTACTCCAGTTAGAGTTTGTGGCTTGTCTTATCTGTCTGGAGCATGATTTTGCCCTTATGTGGTCCCAAAACAAAGAATACGGTTCTTAAAAAGGTTTTCCTGGCAAATACAAGAAAAGATGCCAAATTTTGGAAATATATGGAAAAACAAATAGGTTGTAACCATCCACCAGCAGCTGGAGATAGAGAACTCTAATGAGTTGTGCCTCAAAGGGGCGTTTTTACTAAGCAGCGTAAACGTCTTCGCATGCCCAATGCATGCCAAAATGGTGTTACTGCATGGCTACCGAGTGGCCTTTGTGGTAATTTCATTTTTGGTGCACATCTGCTACGTGCGCCCCAAAAATATTTTTTGTTTTCAGGCGCGTGTCAGCTAGGCGCACCAAGTGGCATTTGGCATGTGTAGGTCATTACCGCCCGGTTACCGTATGAGACTTTACTGCTAGGTCAATGGCTGTCAGTAAGGTCTTAGACCCAAAATGGACACATGGCAATTTTTGTTTTGCCGCACATCCATTTTGGCAAAAATTTTTAAAAAGGCATTTTTTTGCAGGTGCGCTGAAAAATGATTCTGCACGCGCCCAAAACACACGTCTAAACTACCGCAGGCCATTTTTCAGTGCACCTTAGTAAAAAGACCCCATAAGTTCCGTGCTTAGCAACCAAGCCAGTATTCGAAAACAAAACAATGAAAGATAGTGACTTCCAGAGAAAAAAAACTCCAGCCTCTGCATATTAAAAAGAACTATGAAATAAAGGGCAAAACTCATATCTTAGAAATAATGGAACCAGAATAATAGAAACACCTGAAAATTACATAGTACCCAGAAAAACAGAAATCATCACCGAAGGGTAGACTCTGGACTGATCCTTTGGGACTAAAGGAAAGAAAAATATCAGGTAATTAAATAATTTGTCCTTCCATTATGTCCCAAGGATCAGTCCAGACAAGTGGGATGTACAAAATCAATGCTTAAGAGGGGAAGGACACCGATATCCCTGCAGTGAGAACCATGGCCCCGAAGGAAGCATCTGCTCGAGCAAAAACAACCAAACAGTAATGCTTAACAAAGGAATGAGAAGACCACATCACTGACTGACAGATCTCTGCCAAAGAAGTCACCAAAGACCTGGTAGAATGAGCCTTGACGTGCATGGGAGCAGATCTACCCCTCAGAATGTAAGCCACAGAAATAAATTCCTTAAGCCATCGAGCCACTGTCACTTTGGAGACCAGAAAACTCTTCACAAAGAGGACAAAAAGATGATCAGACCACCTGAAATCATTGGTAGTGGTAAGATAGCACATAAGGATGTGCTTCAAATCCAACAGTCACAGGGAAGAGTATTCTGCAGAATAGACCTCCCTGGAAAAAGGCAGAAACACAGTCTGATTGACATGAAAAGGAGATACAATCTTTGTCAAAAAGGACGTAACTGTCCATATGAAAACTCCTGAATCAGAAAAGCAGAGAAATGGATCCCTGCAAGAGAGAGCTTGAAGCTCTGAAACTCTCTGTGTTGATGAAATGACAACTAGAAATACTGCCTTTAAAGTAAGATCTTTGATAGTTGCCGAACAAAGAGGCTCAAAGGTGGCTGACCGAAGAGCCTTAAGAACTACTTGAAGACTCCACTGAGGACAAATATTGCAGAGAGGTATATGCAGATGAGTGACTCCCTTGAGGAATTGCACTATATCAGGGTGAGCAGCCAAATAGGCATTCGGTATCTTGCCTCTCTTATATACCAACACTGCAACCTGAACCTTGAGTGAATTGAAAGCCTTTTTTGCATCCCTCCTGACGGAGGGATAAAATTTGAGACAAGGAAGCATGAAATGGAGAAACACCATTCTGTACAGACCAGCTCTCAAATGGTCTCCACACTCTAGCATAAGAAGAAGTGAACCACTTTTGGGCTTGCAGCAAGGTATTAATAACTTCATCTGTGTAACTGTTCTTCCTCAATCATGCCCTCTCAAGAGACAGGCCATAAGACCAAAGTGGGAGGGATTCTCCATAAGTACTAGACCTTGGTGCAAGAAACCCATCTGTGGAGGAAGAGTCAACTGAGGACTGATTTGAAGATGGATGAGGTCCACATACGAAGGATGTGTGGGCCAGTCAAGAGCTACAAGAACGACCTTCCCAGGATGATGCACAATCCTGTGCAATGTCCTTCCCACGAGAGGCCACAGAGGAAACACGTAAAGGAGGCCATCCGAAGGCCACGGCTGTACCACTGCATCCAATCCTAGGGAGTCTTTCTCCCTGAAGTGGCTGTAGAATCTGTGTACTTGCATATTGAGTCTGGAAGCTAGGAGGTCCAGAACTGGAAGACCCACTATGTGGAAATAAGGCAAAATGCAGTCTTTCACAGTTGTCATTCCCCCGGATCCAGATACAGTCTGCTGAGAAAATCTGCTTACGAGTTCAGTGAACTCGCTATGTGAGACACTGAAATCATCGGAATGTTCAATTTCACCCACTGAAAAAGAAGACGCGCCTCCTAGGCTAGAGACAAACTCTTTGTTCCTCCTTGTCTATTGATGTAAGACATGGCTGTGATATTGCCCAAGAGCATACGCACCAGCCTCCCATGAAGAAGAGGTGCAAAGGCTAGTAGAGCTTTCCGGGCAGTTCAAAGTTCCAATCTGTTGATGGACAGGAAGCCTCCACTTTCGATCAGTGGCCTTGGGCAGAGTGGTGGAGATAATGGGCTCCCCATCAGAAGAGGATGGCATCGGAGGTGAGAACACACCAACTGGGAGTCTGTAAGGACAATCTAGCCTGAGTGTGTGCAGGAAGAATCCAAAAAGACAGACTCCATCTGGCTTGAGGAGTCCACAGCACCAGCTGGTCATAAGTCCCTGAGACCAGAGACCACTGGCTCAACAGGGATGACTGTAGGGGCTGCATGTGAAACTTTGCCCAAGGCAGAACATCCAAAGTTGCTGCCATAGAACTGAGAACCTGAGCATAATCCCACAACTGTGGGCAGGGAAGAGAGAGAAGCCTGAGAATTTGCTGTTTGAGCTTGAGCTGATAATGCTGAAGCAGGAAAACTTTATCCACCTGGGTATTGAATCACACTCCCAGAAACTCCAGGGTCTGGGTGGAGGTGAGATGACTCTTGCTGTAATTCACCACTCAACCCAGAGCAGAAAGAAGAGACAGGACTGTCTGTGTACTGTGAAAGCTCTCTTCATAAGAAGGCATCTGAATTAGCCAATCGTCCATGTAAGAATGTACCTGGATCCCGCCAGTGAAGAAAGGCTTCCACCATATCTTTTGAAAATGTGCAAGGTGCAGTGGCAAAGCCAAAAGGTATGGCCCTGAATTGAAAATGATCTCCCAGGATTGCAAACCAGAGAAATTTCCTGTGAGGAGGCAAAATTGGGATATGAAAATATGCCTCCTTGAGGTCCAATGAGGTGAGAAACTTGCCTGGCTGGACCAAGACTATGACAGAAAGACTCTGAGAGACCTGTTCACCCGTCTGAGATCCAGAACCGGGTGAAAAGAGTCTTCTTTCTTTGGGACAATATAATAAATGGAATATCGACCTGTACCCCTCCCTGCTGTAGGAACAGGCTGAATGGACCCCAGTCAGCTTACAGAGACTAAGGTAGTTAGCACTGCAAGGGGACACCCTGAAAATATCTGTGAGTGGCTTTGAAAATTCTAGCTTGTAGCCATTGAGAATGATATTGAAGACCCACTGGTCTGCAGTAATGATGGTCCACTCCTTGTGAAAGCAGGAAAGATGCCCACCTATGTCTGCATACAAGGAATGAACCTTGACCCTGTCATTGCGAGGGCTGCGAAGAGGGAGTGGTTCTTGAGGAAGAGGAAAAGGGCTTCTTGCATCCTCGAAAGGAAGACTGAGTCTGAGGAAAGTGAAGTTTTTGAGGTGAAGCACTAGCCTTCCCAGGTCTATACCTCTGCACTTCTTGAAAACAAGACTTAGCTGCCCAGATGTGAGGCTTAGGCTTGTCCTCAGGTAACCACTGGACTTTGGAATCTCTCAGGCCTTTAACAATCTTCTCCAAATCTGCACCAAAGAGTAGTTTCCCTCGAAAGGACAACTTCGCCAGATGAGATTTGATGTCATATCAGTGGCCCAATGTCACAACCATAGCTAGCGTTGTGCCAATAGCTGACGCTTGGAAAATATCATAAAGAGTGTCTGACACAGATGGCATGATCTTGTGCTCCCCTGCTTGTTGGTGTTATACATTGCAACCTGGATGTCTGTTTGAGCACAATTTGATGAGACAGATGATCTATGAAAGCCTTTAGATCATTCCAGATCGCCTGGAGCTCCAGAAAGTTGATCTGAAGATTTGTTTCCTGGACAGACCAGGCTCCTTGAGTGTGAAGCCCATCTACATGAGCTCCCCAATCCAAGAGAGATGCATCTGCCATCAAGATCTTTTGATGCTGAGGAATTTGGAATGGTAGTCCCAGAGTCAAATTGGATCAAATGGTCCACCACAGCAGAGAGACAGTGAACAAGCTCTGGAGACAATCAGATGACATCTTCTAGATTTCCCATTGCTTGGCACAACTGGGATACTATCGGCCTTATTTTCGAAAGTGATGGGCGCCCATATTTCCACCCAAATCGGGAGATGGGCGCCCAAATTGGTACAATCGAAAGCCGATTTTAGGCGCCTGCAACTGCACTCTGTCACGGGAATGAACAAAGTTGATGGGGGCATGTCGGAGGCGTGGTGAAGGCGGGACTAGGGCGTGTTTATCGGCCGAGCAGAGATGGGCGCCTTCGGCCGATAATCGAAAAAAATGGACGTTTTTAGCGTGAATTTAGGTCACTTTTTTGGACCCTTTTTTTTCATGAACAAGTCCCAAAAAAGTGCCCTAAATGACCAGATGACCACCGGAGGGAATTGGGGATGACCACCCCTGAGTCCCCCAGTGGTCACTAACCCCCTCCCACCAAAAAAAAAAACTTTAACAACTTTTTTTGCCAGCCTATATGCCAGCCTCAAATGCCATACCCAGTTCCATCACAGCAGAATGCAGATCCCTGGAGCAGTTGTTAGTGGATGCAGTGGACGTCAGCTAGGTGAACCCAGGCCCATCCCCCCCCCCCCCCACCTGTTACACTTGTGGTGGTAAATGAGAGCCCTCCAAACCGCCCCCAAAACCCACTGCCCACAACTCTACACCATTACCATAGCCCTTATGGCTGAAGGGGGGCACCTACATGTGGGTACAGTGGGTTTTGGGGGGGATTTGAGGGACTCAGCACTCAAAGGAAGGGAGCTATGAACTTGGGAGGTATTTTACTTTTTTTTTTTTACTTGTTACAAGTGCCCCCTAGGGTGCCCGGTTGGTGTCCTGGCATGTGAGGGGGACCAGTGCACTACGAATCCTGGCCCCTCCCACGACCCAATGCCTTGGATTTGCTCGTTTTTGAGCTGGGCGCCTTTGGTTTCCATTATCGCTGAAAAACAAAACCGCCCAGCTCAAATTCGTACATATCCGATGCATTTGCCCGGCACAAACCGTATTATCGAAAAAAAAGATGGGCGCCCATTTTTTTTCGAAAATATGGTCTGTCCGGCCCCTTCACGTACCCATTCTCGGACATAGACGCCCACGGAGATGGGTGTTCGCGTTCAATTATGCCTCTCTATGTCATGGGAGTCACATAAACTGTGGAAGCCATGTGGCCTAACAGCCTCAACAAGATACATGGCTCGCAAAAAGATGGTGAGCATGGGACTTATCCAGTTCAATGATTGCCCTGAGAAGTATAGAGAGTGGAAATCTAACTTTAGGGAAGCCACAACAATTATGAAGTGCACTCCAATGCAAGAGATAAACCTGAAGATAAAATGCCTGGGAACTGAGTCAGTCATTTGTGCAAAGAGACTACCAGATGCATATTTGCATGACTCCTCAAGAGATTTAAAAGAAATGTGGGAGACTTGACCAGCTCTGTGGCAGCCCAGAAGTTATCCAACAGGCACTGATGAAAAGAATAAGGAGTGACCCAAAGGTGACAACTAGAGATAATGACAAGTTACAAAAATTAGATATCCTTCAGGAAATGTAAACACTCAAAGGTTATCCGAACCTTCCTGGCCTGTACTGCTTGGATACAGCTTTGGGTATAAATGAGATTATATCAAAGCTTCCATATGACATAAGACAAAAATGGTCATCAGTAGGCACCAAGTATAAAAAGGACCATCAAGAAAAGTTTCCTCCCTTCACAGGTTTTGTGAAGTTTATGCAAGATTTGACAAAGAGGAGAAATGATCCCAGCTTCATGTTTGATGTATATAAAGTGGGCAAAACAGGCTACTTCCTGAATGAAATCAAGAAGTGTGACAACACCAGGAAACCTGTAGCTGATGTGTCGCCCACAGCAACACCACCATCTGATTGTCCTCCTACTGCAGAGAAAGCAGAGGATCCAGATAGACAGTGCCCTATAAATAAGAAACCTCATGCTCTCAAGAAATGTAGAGGGAGAAACCCTTGATAGAACATAAAGATATGTTGAAAAATTAAAAAATCTGTTACAATTGTTGCTCTTCATCCAAGTACATGGCTAAAGACTGTAAAGCAACCATCAAATGTATGAAGTGCAGTAGTAACCAACATGTCAGCACCTTGCACCCTGACAAGAGTAAGCCTACTCCTACAGGAACCTGTCAGCCTCACAGTCAAGCCACAGCGGAGAGAAGGCGGTAGTGCAAGCATCACCACCAAACATTACTCCAAACTGTACACGGGTGTGTGGAGAAGGCTGCAGTGAACGGTCATGCACCAAGATATATGTAGCTAAAGTATATCCAAAAGAGCAACCAGAAAAGGCAGTAAAGATGTATGTCATCATAGATGAGCAGAGTAAGTCCTTGGCAAGGATGGAATTCTTTGACATCCAGGGAAATCACTATCCTTACCACCTCAAGAAATGTATAGGGATGACAAAGAGGATTTTATTTATTTATTGCATTTGTATCCCACATTTTCCCACCTATTTGCGGGCTCAGTGTGGCTTACAATAAGACATGAATAATAGAAATACATTTGTTGCGACTAGGTTATGGATTAGATTGAACAGAGTTGTGCGAGACATTAGAATATCATTGGGAGTATAACAATGGGACATCAACATAGAAACATTAGAAGGAGACAATGGGAAAAAAGGGCATTGTTAGAAATCTAGACATATAGTGTACATAGTTCCGTGAGTAAATGAATGATTGACTGGATAAATGGATGAGGGATCAGAAGTGGATGTGTATTGCATTGGTGAACAGTGAGTGTGGTTTCTATATGTTTTAGCTCTTTCCGTAAGTTTGTTCAAACAGGTGAGTCTTCAGTAGTTTACGGAAGGAGACTTGTTCGTTAATCGTTCTTAGGTTGCGCGGTAATGTATTCCAAGACTTCGTGCTCGTGTAGGAAAAGGTTGACGCGTGTATCGTCTTGTACTTCAAGCCCTTGCAAGTTGGGTAGTGAAGGTTGAGGTGAGTTCGGGATGATCTTTTGGCGTTTCTGGGTGGTAGGTCTATTAAATCAGACATGTACGCTGGGGCTTCACCATAAATGATCTTATGGACTAATGTGCAAATTTTAAAAGTAACGCGGTCCTTGAGTGGAAGCCAATGTAGTTTCTCTCGTAGTGGTTTTGCCCTTTCATATTTAGGTTTTCCGAAGATGAGCCTGGCTGCTGTGTTCTGGGCTGTTTGAAGTTTCCTCAGTATTTGCTCTTTGCAGCCTGCGTATAATGAGTTGCAGTAATCCAAGTGGCTAAGGACGAGCGATTGCACTAGGCTGCGGAAGACGAATCTTGGGAAGAATGGTCTTATCCTTTTCAATTTCCACATGCTGAAGAACATCTTCTTGGTTATGTTGTTTGCGTGAGTTTCGAGTGTTAGGTGGCGGTCGATAGTCACTCCGAGGATTTTTAGCGTTTCTGAGATTGGAAGTTTTAGGTTTGGTGTGTTTATCACGTTGAATTCAGTTGTGTTGTATTGGGAGGTGAGTATCAGGCATTGGGTTTTTTCTGCGTTTAGTTTCAGGCGGAATGCATCTGCCCATGTGTTCATGATATGTAGACTTTGATTGATTTCGCTGGAGATTTCTTTGGTGTCTTGTTTGAATGGGATGTATATTGTCACATCATCGGCGTATATATATGGGTTGAGGTTGTGGTTTGATAGGAGTTTTGCTAAAGGGATCATCATTAGGTTGAATATAGTTGGCGATAGAGGTGATCCTTGTGGGACTCCACATTCAGGTATCCATGCCTTGGACGTGGTTGAATTTGATGTGACTTGATACGAGCGCAGAGTTAAGAACCCCTTGAACCAATTCAGGACATTTCCTCCGATGCCAAAGTATTCAAGTATGTGTAGTAGGATTCCATGGGCAACCATGTCGAAGGCGCTTGACATGTCAAATTGTAGGAGGAGTATATTGTTGCCGGTTGCAATTATTTGTTTGAATTTAGTCATAAGGGTGACTAATACTGTTTCTGTGCTGTGATTCGAACGGAATCCTGATTGGGCATCATGCAGTATTGAATGTTTGTCTAGATAGCTTGTGAGTTGTTTAGTTACCATACCTTCGGTTATCTTGGTTATTAGTGGTATGGATGCTATTGGCCTGTAGTTGGTTATTTCGCTCGTGTTTTTCTTTGTGTCTTTAGGAATTGGTGTGAGTAAGATTTTTCCTTTTTCTTTTGGGAAGAGTCTATTTTGTAGCATGTAGTTTATGTGGTTTGTTAGGTTTATTATGAATCGTTGAGGAGCAGATTTCATGAGGCTATTTGGACATATGTCTAGTTTGCAGTTGGATTTGGCATATTTTTTGAGAGTTTTAGAGATGAGGTCTTCTGATAATAGTTCAAATTCGGTCCAGGTTCTGTCTGCTGGGTGTGTTCCTTCTTCTGGATCTAGACAGTCTAGGAGAGTGGTGTATTCTATAGGGCTGGCGGGATGGGGAGAAGAGCAAGTGGATAAATGGTAGAAGCGATGGGTGGTAGCAACAAGACCCATCTACCGACTCTTATTGAGTGCAACCATATACCTGATAACAAGGAGGAAATTCCCACAGCAGAGGTTGCACAACACCATCATCATTTGCAACTATAACAGAGAAGAGACGCACCAACATTGATCAGAGTTCATGAGTCACATGCACGTTCACCTGATGCCCCATATGCCTACCGACTTGCCCTGGGATGGGTGATAGTAGGTGATGTCTGCCTTGACAGACTGAGGAGACCATGTGTAGATGTCCACAAAATGTGTATTTTGGAGAATGGGTGCATCACCTTGTTCAAGCCTTGTCATAACCACCTGCATGTGAAGGAGGTTTACTGCTGAGAAGAATCAGATCCCAGCTAAAATATCTGTTAGAACATCTCTCCAACAGGTTTAGGAGAACATCTAGGGAATACAGTGTTCCAAATCAACAAGAATGATGACACACCAATGCTTTCAGTAGAAGACAGAGAGTTCTTGAGAATTATGGATAAGGAATTCTACAAAGATAAGTCAAGCTGGGTGGCTCCTATACCATTTCAGATACTCAGATCATGACTCCATAACAACGGAGATCAAGCTCTATCTCATCTCACTTCATTGCAAAAGACTCTGAGAAGGAAACCAGAGAAAAACAACTCTTTGCAACATTCATGCAGAACATGCTGGATAATGGCCATGCAGAGGCAGTTGGGCCATTAAAAGATAATGAAGAATGTTGGTACTTACCTACTTTTGGGGTGTATCACTCACAAAACCCAGGCCAGGTCAGGACTGTTTTCAATTCCAGTGCTCAATTTCAAGGAATCTCACTTAACGATGTGCTGCTTTCTAAGCATGACATGATAAACAGCCTATCAAGAGTTCTGATTCACTTCAGAAAGTAACCCATCGCCAAAAAAGCAGATATCCAGCAAATGTTCTACTGCTTTGTCATTCACCCAGACTACAGAAACTACTTGAGATTCCTGTGGTACCATGACAATGACATCAATCAGGGAATTGTGGAATACAGAATGAAAGTTTATGTCTTTGTCAATAGTCCATCACCTGCAGTAGTAACCTATGGGCTTAGGAGGACAGCCCAAGAAGATGCAAAAGAGTATGGCACAGATGCCAGACATTTCACTGAAAGAGACTTTTACGTTGACAATGGTTTGAAGTCTTTACATACCATAACAAAGGTCATTGGCTTGCTACAGAGAACACAAGCAATGCTGGAAGAGGCCAATCTGAGACTTCATAAAATCGCCTCCAACAGTTCAGAAGTAATGAAAGCATTTTCTGCAGAGGATCATGCCAAAGATTTAAAGGATTTCAATCTAAGAGTAGACACCCCTCCACTTCAGAGAAGCCTTTGATTACAATGAGATCTAAAGAGAGATGTTTTTACCTTTCAAGTCTCCACCAAAGAGAAGCCTTATATACGTAGAAGTGTCTTGTCCACAGTCAGTAGTCTTTATGATCTACTGGGGTTTGTGGCTCCAGTCATCATTCAAGGAAGATCCCTACCGAGAGAACTGTCCCAAAGTACTGATGACTGGGATGACCCACAGCCACCAGATAATTCAACAAGACTGAGAGAGCTGAAAAGATTCTTCAACACCTGCACATCCCATATACTTACACTCCCACAGCACCACTCAGTATTGCCTCTCACGAAGAGATTGCATCTTCATTTCATCAACCAGCTGATGAAAGAATGGACACCAACCACCAAAGTGCCATCAGAGATAAAGAACTACAGATCATCAATGACAACTTGGCACCACTTGGGAACTTTGACACAAGACTTCCCTGAAAGACAAGGAACTTCTTCAGTAGAGCCATCACTGAGCCAGTGATCCACACCACAAAGAGATGAGGATTCTGTGGACCACTGTCCACTCCAGAGACTCAAATCTTTTCTCCCTCCTTTGTTTTGTTTGTTGTTTGTGTTGTCTGTCTCTCATTTCAGCTCCTATGAACCTGCAAGAGAGAAGTCACCTGCTTGTATAGAGTATTCAGAAGTCACCAGAGCAACAGTGTACTGGAGACAGACAAGAAGTTGTCAAGTCTTAAGATCCTGATATAAATGGACTTTTGCATGCTTATAATGTTTATAGTTTAAAACGTTAAACAGTGGTATACCAATACCAGATGGGGAGTGTATGCCCTCATATACACGTTGCTTGTATAGAGTATTCAGTGCTTGTGCCGTTAAGATATGAAAATGTGCCCTTGAACTATAAATTTCCAATACCAGATGGGGAGTGTATGCCCTCATATACACGTTGCTTGTATAGAGTATTCAGTGCTTGTGCCGTTAAGATATGAAAATGTGCCCTTGAACTATAAATCTATGCAATTTTGTAGTTTTCTCTGATGGGTTCCTTCAGAGCACATATAAGTACATAAGTACATAAGTAATGCCATACTGGGAAAAGACCAAGGGTCCATCGAGCCCAGCATCCTGTCCACGACAGCGGCCAATCCAGGCCAAGGGCACCTGGCAAGCTTCCCAAACGTACAAACATTCTATACATGTTATTCCTGGAATTTTGGATTTTTCCAAGTCCGTTTAGTAGCGGTTTATGGACTTGTCCTTTAGGAAACCGTCCAACCCCTTTTTAAACTCTGCTAAGCTAACCGCCTTCACCACTTTCTCCAGCAACGAATTCCAGAGTTTAATTACACGTTGGGTGAAGAAAAAGTTTCTCCGATTTGTTTTAAATTTACTACACTGTAGTTTCATCACATGCCCCCTAGTCCTAGTATTTTTGGAAAGCGTGAACAGAAGCTTCACATCCACCTGTTCCACTCCACTCATTATTTTATATACCTCTATCATGTCTCCCCTCAGCTGTCTCTTCTCCAAGCTGTATAGCCCTAGCCTCCTTAGTCTTTCTTCATAGGGAAGTCGTCCCATCCCCGCTATCATTTTAGTCGCCCTTCGCTGCACCTTTTCCAATTCTACTATATCTTTCTTGAGATGCGGCGACCAGAATTGAACACAATACTCAAGGTGCGGTCGCACCATGGAGCGATACAACGGCATTATAACATCCTCACACCTGTTTTCCATACCTTTCCTAATAATACCCAACATTGTATTCGCTTTCTTAGCCGCAGCAGCACACTGAGCAGAAGGTTTCAGTGTGTTATCGACGACGACACCCAGATCCCTTTCTTGGTCCGTAACTCCTAACGTGGAACCTTGCATGACGTAGCTATAATTCGGGTTCTTTTTTCCCACATGCATCACCTTGCACTTGCTCACATTAAACATCATCTGCCATTTAGCCGCCCAGTCTCCCAGTCTCGTAAGGTCCTCTTGTAATTTTTCACAATCCTGTCGTGATTTAACGACTTTGAATAACTTTGTGTCATCAGCAAATTTAATTACCTCGCTAGTTACTCCCATCTCTAAATCATTTATAAATATATTAAAAAGCAGCAGTCCTAGCACGGACCCCTGAGGAACCCCACTAACTACCCTTCTCCATTGTGAATACTGCCCATTTAACCCCACTCTCTGTTTCCTATCCTTCAACCAGTTTTTAATCCACAATAGGACATTTCCTCCTATCCCATGACCCTTCAATTTCCTCTGTAGCCTTTCATGAGGTACCTTGTCAAACGCCTTTTGAAAATCCAGATACACAATATCAACCGACTCCCCTTTGTCCACATGTTTGTTCACTCCTTCAAAGAATTGAAGTAAATTGGTCAGGCAAGATTTCTCCACACAAAAGCCATGCTGACTTGGTCTCAGTAATCCATGTCCTTGGATGTGCTCTGTAATTTTGTTTTTATTTATTTATTTATTTATTTGCACATTTATACCCCACGTTTACCCCACAGTTTAGCAGGCTCAAAGTGGCTTACAATGCACTGATAGGCTATTGCCAGATCAGAGGTGATACGGTTACAATTAATTTACAGAGAATAAAATGGGAGGCTTTCTATTGGCTGCTTGACTTCTAGCATGCTGGGCTAGTAGTGCCACCCCCCCCCCCCCCCCCCCTCTTTTTCTTTTCTCTCTCTCCTGAGAACATGGTAGAAGCAGCTCTCTGATTTAGCAGCAGTGAATGCCTCTAAAATCACTGTAATTCCATCGTCTTTTTACCACTTCCACTGTACCCAGTCCACAACCTACTAGTTTACTGTACAGCATTACTTCTCAGTGTGTGCAGAAATTTCTCTCCCAGTTTCCTGAGTCTAGGGCACACTGGTTGAAAGTGGACATTAGTAGCAGAGGCTACAGTACTTTTCAAGCAAACTCCAAGTTATTTTCTCCTTGGTCAAGTTACTACATTAAAGAAGATCTGCTTATGAATTGAGACTCTATCCTGGTGTTGTTGTAAGCTTACAGTACTGGGTTTAAACTGCATGCTAATCATTCTGGGAGTGGGTAACAGAGCAGTGATATGGCTTGCCTGAACATTACACTAAGTATATGATAGGTAGCTTAAATTTAGCCAACCATATTTCAGCCAGTTAGATTCAAACCCATTTTCAGCCACAACATAGAGTGGAGCCACATAGAGTGGAGGAGTGGCCTGAGGAACTGAGTTCAATTCCCACTTCAGGCACAAGCACAGGGCCGTGCCTAGGGTCTCTGGCGCCCCCCTGCAGACTATCAGTTGGCGCCCCCCCCCCCCCCCCCCCCCCGGTGAAAATGATCGCTCACCACTTGCCACACTGACAGGAACTGTCAGCAATATTCTTAGAAACAAATTGCTATACATTGCAAAATAAGATAGCAGATGTAAATTCTCAAAGTGGACATATTCCAAACGCTAAAATGAAAATAAAATGATTTTTTTTTACCTTTGTTGTCTGGTGACTTTCTTTTTCCGATCATGCTGGCCCAGTATCTGAGTCTGCTGCTATCTGTCCTCTTAACTCCATTTCCAGGGCTTCCTTTCCATTTATTTCTTTACTTTCCTCCTTTCTTCTTCATTTCTTGCTCTATATCCATTTCCAGCAATTTCTTCTCTCTCCCTGGGTCCTGCCCTCCCATCCATGTCCATTCTTGTCCCTCTCTGCCCTTCCCTCCTCCATCCATAGCCAGCAATCCTCCTCTCTCCCCTCCCCTTTCAGCAATTTGTCCTCTCCCTGGGCCCTGCTGCTGCCCTCCCATCCATGCCCTCCCATCCATGCCTGTCAGCAATTCTCTCCCCTGCTCTGCCCTCTCCCCTCCTGTCCAATGATTTCTTCTCTCTCCCTGCCCTGCATCCATACATCGCCAACAATGCTCCTCTCCCCTACATGTGGCAGGCTGCAGCGTTTTTGTGAGGCAGCTCTGGCTCTCTCCCTCCTGCCTTCCTTGGTTCCCTCTCTGGCTCCCCGATCAGCAGCCCCCCCCCCCCCCGCGTGTTTTAACCTTTACGCGATGTCAATCAATGAAGAACGCACACCAGACTCGTTTCCAGCTTCTCTCTTCACACAGTATCCCGCCCTCGCGGGAACAGGAAATGCATCATCGCTGACGCTGAAGGCGGGATACTGTGTGAAGAGAGAAGCTGGAAACGAGTCTGGTGTGCGTTCTTCATTGATTGACATCGCGTAAAGGTTAAAACACGCGGGGGGGGGGCTGCTGATCGGGGAGCCAGAGCGGGAACTAAGGAAGGAAGGAGGGAGAGCCCGAGGAAGGAGGGAGAGCCCGAGCTGCCTCGCAAAAGCGCTACGCTTGTGAGGGCAGCAGGGACGTCCGAAGTCCACGATTGGGCTGGGGCGCCGGGGCGAGGGTAAGCACCGCGGCGGCGCCCTCCAGAGGTGGGCGCCCCCCTGCGGCGCTTACCTCGCTTACCGCATCGGCACGGCCCTGCACAGGCAGCTCCTTTGGACTCTGGGCAAGTCACTTAACCCTCCATTGCCCCATTGCATTGAGCCTGCCATGAGTGGGAAAGCGCGGGGTACAAATGTAACAAAAAAAAACCCAGCAGATTAGGCTTCGGCTGAAAATTAGCCTAAAGCAACAAGCAAAAGATGGCCAACTACCATAGCCACATGCTCTAGTCTGAGTACTGGCCTCTATGTGATACCTTTCAATAAACGTATTAATTTATTATATACTATTGGGCTCATTTTCGAAAGAGAAGGACACCCATCTTTCGACATAAATCGGAAGATAGACGTCCTTTTCACAGGGACGTCCAAATTGGTATAATCGAAAGCCGATTTGGACGTCCCCAACTGCTTTCTGTCGCAGGGACGGCCAAAGTTCAAGGGGGTGGGTCGGAGGCATAGCGAAGGCGAGACTTGGGCGTGCTTAACACTAGGATGTCCTTGAACCATAATCGAAAGAAACAAGGATGTCCCTGACGAACACCTGGACGACTTTACCTGGTCGTGTTTTTCTTACGACCAAGGCATAAAAAGGAGCCTGAACTGACCAGATGACCACCGGACAGAATCGGAGATGACCTCCCCTTACTCCCCCAGTGGCCATTAACCCCCTCCCACCCTCAAAAAACATCTTGATTGCCAGCCTCAGATGTCATACTCAGGTCCCTCACAGCAATATGCAGGTCCCTGGAGCAGTGTTAGTGGGTGCAGTGCACTTCAGGCAGGCGGACCCAGCCCCATCCCCCCCTACCTGTTACGTTTGTAGAGGAAACAGCGAGCCCTCCAAAACCCACCAGAAACCCACTGTATCCACATCTAGGTGCCCCCTTCACCCGTAAGGGCTATGGTAGTGGTGTACAGTTGTGGGTAGTGAATTTGGGGGGGGGGGGGTTGGGGGGCTCAGCACACAAGGTAAGGGAGCTATGTACCTGGGAGCAATTTATGAAGTCCACTGCAATGCCCCCTAGGGTGCCCAGTTGGTGTCCTGGTATGTCAGGGGGACCAGTGCACTACAAATGCTGGCTCCTCCCACAACCAAATGGCTTGAATTTGGTCGTTTCTGAGATGAACGCCCTTGGTTTCCATTATCGCCGAAAATCAGAAACGACAAAGTCTAGGGACGACCAAAATTAAGGATTTGGCCATCCCTGACCGTATTATCGAAACAAAAGATGGACGTCCATCTTGTTTCGAAAATACGGGTTTCCCCGCCCCTGGATCAGGATGTTCTGCGAGGACGTCCAAATCGAAATGAGGATGTCCCTTTCGATTATGCCTCTCCACGTGTACTCTTTCAATATTCAATACATAGTCTATTGTGAATTACCTTTATCAGAGTTTCTACCACTTCTTTCTTCTTATTGTTTTTATAAACTTTAGCTAGTAAAATCAAGTACTTGACATCATTTATCAAGGAGGGCAAGTCACCAACTGAAAGAATAAAAAGTATAAATTTTCTTTAATATTTCAAAAATGTGGTCCATTAGGGTCACTAATAATAGAGCTAGGTTATGACCACTAAAGGGAGTTAAGCCCTAATGCACATTCAGCGTGTGTGAAAATATTTATCTCAGAGCACATTAAAGTGTTTTATGGTAAGTAACCTTTTTGCCTATATTTTTGTATTTATTTTTTGGATGGGGCATGTTAGGGCGAAGAATGGGTATGTATGCACTCTTCAGCTAGTGCATCTATATTTGTACAAATAGAAGGTGGTAAGTACTCCTGTGTCATTTTTTTTTTCAGGTTGCAAGTGCTAATGCAAACATTAGCATACAACATGAAAAAGAAATACCTGGAAATGCCCTATTTCCTGGATGCTAACCCATTTCCTAACACTCTTACGTAGATATACCCCATAGTCCGGAAAGAGAAATAAAGTAAGGTGCTCCTAGCAATGAAAGTTCAAATAGAATTAAAGTATGTTCTTTTGGCCAGTATAGTATGACATGCAATATTCGTGTTACATGGATAGTGAATTCTGTTTGGGCTGGATAATGTGCAAAACCATTTTCACAGATAAATAAGTACCTTGACCAAGGAAATAGGCTCTTATGAACTGCTAACACAAGAACATAAGAATAGTCATACTGGGTCAGAGCAATGGTCCATCCAGCCCAGTATCTTGCTTCCAACAGTGGCCAATTCAGGTTACAAGTTCCTGGCAGAACCCCAATTAGTAGCAAAATTCCATGATACCAATCCTATAAGTGGGTAAAAGTACTCATGTAGTGTCATTTTGCAAATACTTTTTACCTGGTGGTGGGGGGGGGGGGGGGGGGGGGGGATGGTTTCCTGAGAACAGGGTGTGTAACTATATGCACCATTTTTAGTTTTCAAAAATATGCACATATTTTCGCTCACTCAGAGATAGTAATTGTACAACTCAGCAGGTGTAAATATGTGCAGGTATTTCCAAAGTGAAAGTCCTACATAGTCCACAAAATGAAAAGTGCATGTGTACTTTCAACCATGTGGGCACTTAGCAAAATTGCTTACCCTTAACTGGAGTTCTCTGTAGACAGCAGAATGAAAATGAAGATACATACCTGTAGCAGGTATTCTCCAAGGACAGCAGGCTGAATAGTATCACTGATGGGTCGTCGTCTGCGACGGCCCAGGAGACCGCAGATTAAAAAGCTTAAAAGTTCTAGAAGAAGCGCAACGCGCGCGGGGACAATGCACCGCGCATGCGTGAGTGACTTCCCGCCCGCGACGCCTGCACGCTTCCCTCCGTTATATAAAAAGCAAACAAGAAAATAGCAACTCCTAAGGGGAGGAGGGTGGGTTGTGATACTATTCAGCCTGCTGTCCTCGGAGAATACCTGCTACAGGTATGTATCTTCATTTTCTCCGAGGACAAGCAGGCTGAATAGTATCACTGATGGGGTACCCCTAGCACCGAGGCTCACTCAAAACAACAAACATTGGTCAATTGGGCCTCGCAACGGGGAGGACATAACTGAGATTGACCTGAAAACAAACACAACTAAGTGAGAGTGCAGCCTGGAACAGAACAGAAATGGGCCTAGGAGGGTGGAGTTGGATTCTAGACCCCAAACAGATTCTGTAACACCGACTGCCCAAACCGACTGTCACATCAGGTATCCTGCTGAAGGCAGTAGTGAGATGTGAATGTGTGGACAGATGACCATGTTGCAGCCTTGCAAATTTCTTCAATGGAGGTTGACTTTAAGTGAGCCACTAACGCAGCCATAGCTCTACCATTGTGAGCTGTGACATGGCCCTCTAAAGTCAACCCAGCTTGGGCATAAGTGAAGGAAATGCAATCTGCTAGCCAATTGGATATGGTGCGTTTCCAGATGGCAACTCCCATCCTGTTGGGATCAAAAGAAACAAACAACTGGGCGGACTGTCGATAGGGCTTTGTCCGCTCCACGTAAAAGGCCAATGCTCTCTTACAGTCCAAGGTGTGCAACTTGTCCTCACTAGGGCGGGTATGTGGACGGGGAAAAAATGTTGGCAAGACAATTGACTGGTTCAGATGGAACTCCGACAGAATGTACCCCTAACTGACCATATATGCGATTAGCTCTCTCTCACATCCCTGCAGTGTGACCAGTTGTTTTCAACTCTACTTTTGTTTTTCACTATCAGGGGCATTTTCGAAAGAGAAGGGCGCCCATCTTCCAACACAAATCGGGAGATGGGCGTCCTTCTCAGCTCGAACATCTCAACAGATCACAGCTCAGCAGATGTTGAGACTTCTTGGTCACATGGCCTCCACAGTTCATGTGATTCCCATAGCACGTCTACACGTGAGATCAGCTCAGTGCACCCTAGCTTCCCAGTGGTGTCACGGGGGATCTAGAGGATGTCATTCATCTTTCCACCTATTTTTGCAATTCCCTTCAGTGGTGGACCGTTCGCTCCAATCTGACCTTGGGACGCCCATTCCAAATTCCTCAGCCACAAAAAGTGCTGATGACGGATGCATCCCTCCTGGGGTGAGGAGCTCATGTAGATGGGCTGCACACTCAAGGAGCTTGGTCCACCCAGGAATCAGGTCTTCAGATCAACCTTCTGGAGTTACGAGCGATCTGGAATGCACTAAAGACTTTCAGAGACCGGCTGTCCAATCAGATTATCCGAATTCAGACAGACAATCAGGTTGCAATGTATTACACCAACAAGCAGGGGAGCACAGGATCTCGCTCTCTGTGTCAGGAAGCCGTCAGGATGTGGCTTTGGGCGCAGCAGCATGGCATGTTTCTCCAAGCCACGTATCTGGCAGGCATAAACAACAGTCTGGCAGACAGGTTGAGCAGGATCATGCAACCTCACGAGTGGTCTCTGAACATGGATGTTGTCTGCAAGATCTTCCGAGTACTTTTTATGAGGTTGATTCAGAGTGCTCCTGTGATCCTTTTGCAAAACCGAGCATCTAACTTTGAGCGACCTTTTATTCCTCATGGAAACCTGGCTCCATGAAGGCATAAGAATAGTCATACTGGGTCAGACTAATGGTTCATCTTGCCCAGTATCCTGTTTCCAGCACTGGCCAATCCATGTCACAAGTACCTGACAGAAACCCAAATAGTAGTAACATTCCATGCTACCAATCCCAGGGCAAGCAGTGGCTTCCTCATGTCTGTCTCAATAGTAGACTATGGACTTTTCCTCCATGAACTTGTCCAAACCTTTTTTAAACCCAGATATGCCTGCTACTACATCCTCCAGTAAAAAGTAAATAGCTTAACTATTCATTGAGTGAAAAAATATTTCCTCGTATTTGTTTTAAAAGTGTTTCCATGTAACTTCATAAAGTGTCCCCTAGTCTTTGCACTTTTTGAAAGAGTAAAAAAAAAATCATTTCACTTCTACTCATTCTACACCACTCAGGATTTTGTAGACCTCAATCATATCTCTCTTCAGCTGTCTTTTTTCCAAACCGAAGAGCCCTAATGTCTTTAGTCTTTTATCATATGAGAGGAGTTACATCCCGTTTATCATTTTAGTCGCTCTTCTTTGAACCTTTTCTAATTCCGCTATTCACTTTCCTCCACTGAGAAAAATGGCCATTTAACCCTACCCTCTGTCCAGTAACCAATTCCTAATCCAAAACAGAACATTGCTTTCTATCCCATGATTCATTAATTTTCTCAGGAGTCCCTTTACAATGCCTTCCTCCCGGTTATACAGTTTTTTCTATGGCATGCAGCTCTTTATCGCATGGATGTGGGTTTGCAGTTCTACCTCCCTCTACCCTTCCCTTTCCTAATATAGACTACCATCTCTTTCCTTTTTCTGATTCCCTACTCCTGCTTTTATATGGTCCTTGCCCTATTCATTTTCTCTCTCACCCCAAGTCTCTTTCCTAGAATGATTTTTCCAATGTTTGACAGATATTTCCCTCCTATTCCCAGATTTGATCATTCTAGGTGATTTTAACTTTCATGTAGACAACCCTGTTTGCCTTTATGATAAAAGGGTTCTCTTGTTTCTCTCTCTGATCTTTCCTTTTTTCAGCACATTACTTTCCCCACCCATCTTGTGGGCCACATCTCGGATTTAGTTGTGACATATCACTGTACATCCTTCTTGCTGTCCCATTTCTTTAGTCATCTTTACCTTGGACTGATCATTTTCTAATTAAATTATCTTTGTCTGTTGTTCATGCTTATTTAGATTTTTAGATTTTTCTCATACCTTTTCAGTAGTAGCTCAAGATGGTTTACATGCAGGTACACTGGGTATTTCCCTGTCCCTGAAAAGCTCACAATCTAATTTTGTACCTGAGGCAATGGAGGATTAAGTGCAGTGGCGTAGCCAAGGGTGGGCTTGGTTGGGCCCAGGCCCACCCACTTTGAGCTCAGGCCCACCCAGTAGCAGCACACCTATGATGTGGCTGGCAGGGATCCCTAAGCCCCACCAGCTAAAAACTCCCAATGACTGTCCCTCCTGCATACCTTGTAAATAGCAGATCTTCGCCTGCATTGAGCAGCAACTGATATACTGCTCCCACCAGCCCCACTGCCTTCCCTCTGATGTATTCCTGCCTATGTGGAAACAGGAAGTTGCATCAGAGGGAAGGCTCTGGGGCCAACATGAGCAGTGTGTATTAGTTGCTGCTCGCTGCTGGTGAAAATCTGCTATTTAAAAAGTATGCAGGAGAGGGGGGATGTTTGAGAGACCATATGACATGCAGGCGAGAGAGGGAGAGACCAAATCACCTGTGGGAAAAATGGAGTTCTTCTGCCCACCCATCTTGGATCCAGGCCCACCCAAAATTGGGTATCTGGCTAAGCCCCTGATTTAGTGACTTGCCCAAGATCACAAGGAGCAGCAGTAGGATTTGAACTGGCCACCTCTGGATGTCAAGACTAGTGCACTAGCCACTAGGTCACTCCTCCATCCCTTCCTAGATTAGTTCTTCTTACCTAGATTTTAGGACAGTTGACCCCTGTACTTTATCTCTCCTTCATGCTGTTTTTTCTAGCTGACTTCAAGGTTCTACCACTATCTATCTGGTGTTCTAGTCTAACCTCTGCCTTACAACCTTTTACCCCTATCATACCCCGCCCCAAGTAGACTTTTATCATAAACCTTGGTATGATGACAATCTTCACCTAAATGAGAACTTCACCATGCTGAAAGAGCATGGCATAGATCCAGATCCCCTTCTCATTTTTGCCGTACTGTCAACATTTACACCTGCTGAGTTTACTATTTCTAAGTGAAAATATGTGCATATTTTTGAAAACTAAAAATGGTGCATATAGTTATACTCTCTGTTCCTGGGAAGCCATCTCGAAGAATATTTCACTCAGTTAAAGAAAACTCAGTGGGATTACTATTCGAAACTTGTACACAAAGCCCCTAATCAATCTCAGGCTCTTTTTCGACTACAATCAAAGTTATTCTCCCTTGGACCATCTCAGCCAGCTGTAATTACTCACACCAGATGATTTTGCTTTGAGCTTTGAAAATAAAGTTCAGAAAATTAACTCTACTTTTCCCCATTTGAGTTCTGGGACCACACTGGCAGCATCTATCCTTCCTATTTCCACTCTATCTGTGTCGGTGCCTGCAAATCCTCCCACTCCTATTGCCTGTGCGACATAGTCCTCTTTCAATCTGCCCTCTACCTCTGATCTTACTAAAAAATTTTGTCTAAGAAAAATTTTGTTCTTTGGACCTCCTGCCTCCTTCTTGGCTTACCAACTGTATCCACAAGCTCCTTTCTGTTGCTCTATGTATGACTGGAAATAGTCTTTCAATGGGAGCCATCCCAGCATCCTGTAAAACCTCAATAGTGCATCTGGTTTTGAAGAAATCCAGCTTAAACATGACCCCACCAGTTATTGTCTAAATATCCCATATACCCTTTCTTCTAAAGCTTATAAAGAAAATATTATTTTACCATTTCTCAGATCATGTGGAGACCTCCAATAATTGGGCCCGCATCAGACACGCCAACAAAATTCTGAGCTTATGTATCATCAACTTGTATTAACATTTAATTCTCATTTTTCTTAACGTAGCCAGAAACAAAAAGAATTGGGCCTAGGGGGGTGGAGTTATATTCTAGACCCCAAATAGATTCTGAAGGACTGCCTGATCAAATTGACTGTAGCATTGGGATTCCTGCTCTAAACCGTAGTGCGATGTGAATGTGTGGATCACTTTGCAGCTCTGCAAATTTCCTCCATGGAGGCTGATCTCAAGTAGTCTACCAATGCAAACATATTTTTGATATTACAAGCCATGACATGTCCCTCTAGAAACAGTCAAGCTTGGGCATAAGTAAAGGAAATGCAGTCTGCTATACAATTTGAAAAAGTGTGTTTGCTAATGATAGCCCCAATTCTGTTGGGCTGAAATAAACAAAAAGCTGGGTGGACTTAATATGGGATTTAGTCCACTCCAGATAGAAGGCCAAGGCTCTCTTGCAGTCCAAAGTATATAATGCGCTTTCTCCTTTGTGGGCATTAGGTCTAGGAATGAATGGTGGCAGAATAACTGACTGGTAAATATGGAATTCCGAGATTACTTTAGAAAGGATGTATGCACAAGACCACTCTATTTTTGGAAAACTTGGTGTAAGATAGCTCAGCTACTAGGGCCTGGAGCTCACTGACCCTGTGGACTGAAGTGACCAACACCAAAAATAGGACCTTCCAGATCAGCTACTTTAGGGTCAGGTATCAAGTTTTCATCAACTGGATTAAAGATTTCACTGAGATTCCATGACAGTGTAGGAGACTTTATGGAAGGCTTCAATAGAAGCCAGTCTCGGATGAATCAAACAACTTAAGGCTGAGCAGAGATGGATTTTTCTTCTACGTGATGAAGGTAAGTGCCACCGCACTAAGATGAACTCTAATGAAACTGATCTTGAGACTTGTCTCTAACAAGTCTATTCAAGCAATTTTTTGTGTAGGACTGGGGTTGAGGATAGTTCAATCAGTGTGGTCATGCCTTCTGAGACACTTGAAGTGTATCAGATGCAAGGTCTTAGCTCCTTAGAGGCTGGTAAGTCCACTCCAATGTCAAGAATGGTAAGCTGTCCAGGGTATTTCAAGGGCACCATTCACCTCAGTGCCTCAATGCTCTTGGCACCATGCCTCAATGGGGATCAATGTTGGTAAGCCTTGACCTTCACCCAATATCCAGAACAAGAACATAAGTGTTGCCCTACTGGTTCAGACCAAGGGTCCATCTAGCCTAATACCTTGTTTCCAACAGTGGCCAGTCCAAGTTAGAGTCTGAAAAAGTGGCAAGATTCCATGCTACTTATTACCAAGGATAAGCAATGGCTTTCCCCAGGTCTGCCTTAGTAACAGTTTATGGACATTTTCTCCAAGAATTTGTCCAAACCTTTTTTAAACCAGCTATTTTAACTACTCTTACCACTTGCTCCAACAATGAGTTCCAGAGATGAACTATATGCTGAGTGAAAAAAATATTTTCTCCTATTTGTTGTAAATATGCTACTGGTCCCCTAGTCTGTACATTTTGAAAGAGTGAACAATTGATTCACAGTTACCCTTTCCACTCCACTCAGGGGAGATATGATAGACCTATATCATTTCTCCCCTGAGCCATCTCTTCTTCAGGCTGAAGTGTCCTATCTTGTTGGCCCTTTCCTCATATAAGAGTCCTTCCATCCTTTAAATCATTTTAGTCACCCTTCTCTGTACCTTTTCCAGTTCCATATCTCTCTTTTTCTAAGATGCAGCAACCAAAATTACACATAATACTCAAGGACAAATCTGCATCCCTCAGTGACAAAGAGAATGAGGACAAATCCATCCTCTTTCTTAGGAGGGGATAAGAGGCTGTCTGATCCCAATCGTCTCTATTGATATTCAATATCAAGGGAGGTTGTGACCCTCTTGATGTCAATGCATCCCCAGTGGCCAATACACCTCCCAGAGCCATGGAGACCAGTGTTTCTGATGCTAATATGACTTTACTTATCTGTGCCAAAAATCCTTTGGCACTGTTTCTCACAACTTCTGATGTGTCTCCTTGACATCTGCAAACAGAAAATAGAAGACGAGGGATCATGATCTGGTCCCAGGCATTGAAGGCACCAGTTATGAGTATCCATGATGGATATGGTCCTATTACACCTGGCACATTTCTTAAAGCCACTGGGAACCTTTTTCTGGGACATGTCCGGAAAAATAGCTGCAGTGAAATAAACAACTTGATTGTGAAAAATGTACTCTGCTGGTTGCTCAAAGTCTAAGAGGACCCAATAGGCCTCAGAAAATAAAACTTTTTAAAAGCCTAACTTATGAAAAATACCAGGAGACTCGCCCTCACACAGCAGCGAAAAGACTTGCACAACAGATAGAAGGATATCTTAATTGAGACATATTAATATGTCACTCTTGATAAAACTTCAAAAGTTGGCCATAGACAAAGGAACCTATTGTAGAAAAAAGAGATCTTTATTTCCCCAAATTAAAAAATAAGCATTCACATTTCCTTCAGTTACTATAATTGGACAGTATAACAAATCAAGTGGCCCTTTTACTAAACTGTGCTAAAAAAGGGCTAATGTTTTCATTAGCATGGGGCTTTCCCACACACTGATGCCACTTATAGTGTGGCTGTAAAATGGGTGCATGTTCCATTTACTCTATTAATGGCCATGCGCTAGTTTCCTTATTAGCATGTGAGCTCTTTTTGACACCTATTTTCTAGGCGGTAAGAGCTCCCACGCTAACCACATGCTATTCAGTTAGAGCACAGTGATGTAGCTGTGGTAACCAATTAGCACTCAGTATGCCTACCCTCCACTCCCAGACCCGCCCCCAGTGCTAAAAATATTTTCTATTTTTTGGCACGTAGGAAGCACCTACGGAACACAAAACTACCACGGCATGCCTGAGCACATCTCACAGTACAGCGAAGATACATACCTGTAGAAGGTATTCTCCGAGGACAGCAGGCTGATTGTTCTCACATGTGGGTCGACGTTTGTGTTGGCCCGGGAACTGGCATTTTTGCAAACAAAAAATGAAAATATCTTGCCAGAGTCTTCTGGCGCGCGTGCAGCGCGTACCGCGCACCGATTTCTCGCCCGTCGCATGAGCATTCCCACTCAGTTTAATCAAAAAGTAAATAGTAAACAAACAACATCTCCAAAGGGGAGGTGGGTGGGTTTGTGAGAACAAGCAGCCTGCTTATCTTCGGAGAATGCCTTTTACCCCGCAATAAGCACGTGCTAGTGTTTACTGCAGCTTAATAAAAGGTCCCCATAGTATGTCATTTCACAATAGTGATGATATCAGTAGAGAATAGCAATTAACATTACCAGGTTCATGTTCCAGAGCCTGTTTTAGAGCTTTTTCTGCTTTGTCATACTGCTTAAGTTTAAGGAGGAGTTCAGCAAGATCATAACAGAGGAAGTCCTGCCCACTGATCTTAAGAGCAGCTTCATAGTAGTTGATAGCCTAAATGGCAAAAAGCTTTATTAAGACATTGAACAGCAGGAGAGCACCGAGCTTTCCAAAATAGCTGCATATATGAAACTAGACACAAAGGGAGGGAAATTCTATAAATGGCACCCAAATGTGGGTGCTGAACAAAAACTTAACTCTGCGCTATTCTATAAACGGTGCTCAGAGTTAGGCACTGTTTATAGAATAGTGCGTACCTCCGGGATTCTGCGCCCAACTTTTAGGCATAAGCATTTACACCAACTGAAAGCTGGTGTAAATCCTGGCACATAAATTAGGCAGATTCCCCAAATTCCATAAAACTGTGTGCATCTCCAGAGAATGCCCCAACCCACCCATGCTCCTCCTATGACCATACCACCTTTTCAGTTACGTAATAAAGGATTTAAGCGTGCATCTTTATAGAATAGCGCTTAGCAAGATGTGCACGTAAATTCAAATTTTTGTCAATTTACACCAATTGGTTGTTAGGGCCCCATTATTAGTGCCATGCTCATTAACCAATTAAATTGCATGCACAGATTGGGTACATGCCTGAATTTGCATACACAATTTTAAGCACCATATATAGAATCTGCCAAAATAGTTTAATATGTTACTGAGTAACTAATACAACTTTCTTTGCTAAGAACTATGTGCTCGATTCACCCTTGGAGGTTTGGTCCCCCATCTGGTAAGTAATTTTAACATCTAAAGTCATTTAAAGGGATATCTGTCTGCTATGTGGTGTGTTTTGAAACACAGAAACATATTGGAAAGGGTTCCAAAATAAAAGCATGCAGGAGGTGAAGTCCATCTATTTTCTTCATTGCTGGGCACCCCTCTACTTTGGACCTATTTCCTAAAGTTTATTCATCTCATCTCTGCCACTTTTTTCAACCCACCCAGGCCTCTGCCTCATATATATTTACTCCTATATAGGACAGGAATAAGTTTGAGTGACCTCTCTTTTGCCCATGTAGGGTCCATTATTTTTTATGGAAAGAAAAAAAGCATTTTTGGTTTGCTTTTCCTCCAGTGGAAAACTGTGGGAGCCAACCTATGCCACCCTTGTACTTTATTTGAATCTGCTAGAAAGGAATTGTAAAAACCGTCAGGAAAGAGCTGAGAAAATATTGCATTTCAGAGCACTTCTAGGATGTTTTCAGTTCAAATCTGTTTATTAGCATCATCAGTCAAACTATAAAAGATACAATAGATGAATATATTATAACAAAATTTTCATGAAATAGAAAAACAAAGAGCAAAACTTAACTTGAACATAACATCTCATGTGGTTAAGCTAAACTCAGACAAACTTAAATAGCTTATATATTAATAGACGTGGAGGGGCATAATCGAACGCAAACGCCTATCTCCATGAGCGTTTATCTCCGAGAACGGGTCTGTGAAGGGGCGGGCCGAGCCGTATTTTCGAAAAAATGGACGTTTTTGAGCTGGGCGTTTGTTTTTTTTAGCGATAATGAAAACTAAAAACGCCCAGCTCAAAAACGTCCTAATCCGAGCCATTTGGCCATGGGAGGGGCCACGATTTGTAGTACACTGGCCCCCCTAATATGCCAGGACACCAACTGGGCACCCTAAGTCAGTGCGGTGGACTTCAGAAAAAGCTCCCACATGCATAGCTCCCTTATCACGGGTGCTGAGCTCCCAACCCCCCTCCCCCAAAACCCACTACCCACAAATGTACAACATTATCATAGCTCTTAGGGGTGAAGGGGGCACCTACATGTGGGTACAGTGGGTTTTGGAGGCCTCCCATTTACCAGCACAAGTGTTACAGGTAGGGGGGAGATGGGCCTGGGTCCACCTGGCTGAAGTGCACTGCGGTACCCACTAAAAGTGCTCCAGGGACCTGCATACACGCAGGCCTCTAGGACTTGTTGCTGCTATATAACATTGGCACACCAGTTGACACCTGAAGACTAATCTCTCCGAAAACGTCCTTTATTGGAATAACCGCGTTTACTCACAGTTAACTGCAGATCAGAGGTTGTGCCCCACTGGCAACGAGTCTCTCTGGTACTGAGATGAGCAGTAGGTCAGAGCCGGCAGAATGCTGTACAATGCCCTCTTTCAGCCACATTTAAGGTAAGAACTAAGTTGTCTAACGTGGCTAACACAGGAAAGGGAACTAAAACTGGCTTACAAAACTGGCCACTACCGCATGGACTACAACAGGAAACACAACAGGGCACACTCTGACCCAGTAGGCAGGGGGAAAAGCATCATGGGAGAAGAGCCTACCAACTACCAACATCGTGAGACTGTAACACAAGCTAATGAAATCACGGAGCCCAATACCCTACACCCACCACAATGCAATGCTGATGTGACCCTGTACTGCACCTGAGAGCCATATCTGACCCAGGGAAAGGCTGTGACAGGATCGAACACATTCTGCTGTCATGGAGGTGGGTACGGCATTTGAGGCTGGCATACAGGCTGGAAAAAAAGTTTTTAAAGTGGGGTTTTTTTGGTGGGAGGGGGTTAGTGACCACTGGAGGAGTCCAGGGAGATCCTCCCCGATTCCCTCCAGTGGTCATCTGGTCAGTTGAGGCACTTTTTTGGACCTGTTCGTGAAAAAAAAGAGTCCAAAAAAAGTGACCCAAAATCGCGGTAAAAACGCCTTTTTTTTCAATTATCAGCTAAAGACGCCCATCTCTCCTCGGTCAATAACCACACCCCAGTTCCGCCTTCACTACGCCTCCGACATGCCCCCACCATTACCCGTTTCTGCGACGGATTGCAGTTGGAAACGCCCAAAATCGGCTTTCGATTATACCGATTTGGGCACCCATGGGAGAAAGACGCCCATCTCCCGATTTGGGTCGCAATATAGGCGTTTTTCTCTTTCGATTATAAGCAGGACAGTGTTCATGATATACAGACCCCTAAAGTTCTACCTGTTTGGAGGGTAGAGACCTCTAGTGACTCACTAATTATTTTATGTGTGACCATTTTATGCCACCAAGAGGGGCATAATCAAACAGGGCGCCCAAGTTTTTCTGAGGACGTCCTCGCAGGATGTCCCGGCGAAGGGGCAGGGAAACCCGTATTATCGAAACAAGCTGGGCATCCATCTTTCATTTTGATAATACGGTCGGGGACGCCCAAATCTCAGCATTTTTAGGTCGACCTTAGAGATGGTCGTCCCCGGTTTTCAGGACGCCCATCTCAGAAATGACCAAATTCAAGCCATTTGGTCATGGGAGGAGCCAGCATTTGTAGTGCACTGGTCCCCCTGACATGCCAGGACACCAACCGGGCACCCTAGGGGGCACTGCAGTGAACTTCACAAATTGCTCCCAGGTGCATAGCTCTCTTACCTTCGGTGATGAGCCCCCCAAACCCACTCCCCACAACTCTACAACACTACCATAGCCCTAAGGGGTGAAGGGGGGCACCTATATGAGGGTACAGTAGGTTTCTGGTGGGTTTTGAAGGGCTCACATTTTCCACCACAAGTGTAACAGGTAGGGGGAGGGATGGACCTGGGTCCACCTGCCTGAAGTGCACTTCACCCACTAAAACTGCTCCAGGGACCTTCATACTGCTGTCAGGGAGCTGGGTATGACATTTGAGGCTGGCAAAAAATATTTTTAAAGTTTTTTTTAGGGTGGGAGGGGGTTAGTGACCACTGGGGTAGTAAGGGGAGGTCATCCCTGATTCCCTCCGGTGGTCATCTGGTCAGTCCGGACAACTTTTTGAGGCTTGGTCGCAAGAAAAAATGGGCCAAGTAAAGTCGGCCAAGTGCTCGCCTGGGACACCCTTCTTTTTTCCATTATCGGCCGAGGACTCCCATGTGTTAAGTACGCCCCAGTCCCGCCTTCACTATGCTTCCGACACGCCCCTGGGAACTTTGGTCATCCCCGCGACGGAAAGCAGTTGAAGGCGCCCAAAATCGGCTTTCGATTATGCCGATTTGGGCGACCCTGGGAGAAGGACGCCCATCTCCCGATTTGTGTCGAAACATGGACACCCTTTTCTTTCGAAAATATGCCTGCAAGTCTTTCTAGTCTTACTATGGAGGTAATGGTAGGAGAAGATCTCATATCAGAGGGAAAACATTGGTATAAATACCAAGCCCAAAAGCAGTTTCCTGTACCATCACATCTTGGGCCTTTGGCTGGCTAAGCCACTGCACCAACAACATACTTTACATGTGTGGCCAAGGCAAAGCACCAAAACTAATTAATTACTTTAAGGAGTAAGGGACAAGAGAAGGCCTCTGAGAGGAGTAAAAAGAAAATGGTTCCACTGATCCTGGAAGTGAGGATTAGGAAGACAACCCTCGAAGCTGAGATAAAAAGGAACAGGGTTTTACAGGAAAGAAGTGCCTGCTGCCATATCTGAATCCAGTATCCAGAAGCTGTGAGATATCTAACCCCGACCGCACGGCCAAAAGTGGGCCGCAACAAAAAGAAAAGAAAACTTACAAATAGTGAGAAAAACTAAGAAAATAAGGAACTAAAGTACAAATTAAAAAAAAAAAAGTTTTTAGAAAAGCTAAACAAAGAGAAAATATAACAAAAAGAAAAACTCACATGCGATCTCCTGGGCCGAAGGCAACACAGAACAAGAAAAAACTCTGTTACCACCATCACGGAAAAAAAGTAAATGAGGAGGGCACGCTCGCGTAGCGGGCGGGAAGCCGTTCTCGCATGCGCGGAGTGTTCTGCCTGCGCGACAGAGAATTCTGGAAAGTTCTTTGCTTTTGCTCTGCAAATTTTTCCCGGTCTCCTGGGCCGTTGCGGACGACGACCCAATCGTGAGAATAAGCAGCCTGCTTGTCCTCGGAGAATATGGGTTTCCCTGCCCCTCCATCAGGACATTCTGCGAAGACGTCCAAATCGAAATGAGGACGTCCCTTTCGATTATGCCCCTCATAGTGTACTACTTACAATGTCAGCACAATTCGTAATAGAACATTTAACACAATACGTAATAGAACATTTTAATTGACAGTATAGGGTATAAGCAAAGGTGGAACCTACAGAGAGGTAAGAGAGTAAGAGGAGTTAGAAAGTAAGGTGACTAATTTAAAGAAAGTTGTGCATGAGGTCAGAGAAATGGTTAACATATAGATAGGTAAGAGAGTAAGAGGCTGAAAAGAAGTGGTGACAGAATGGGGCCCTAAGGATGTCAAAGGATGGGAGAAGGCAGTGGATGAAGCAGTTATAACCGGGAAGGAGCAGTTTGACAGCACCAAATCACTTAGTAGTAGCTTTTACATTTAGTAATACTACTTTGAAATAACTATAAATCGCAATTACTTGTGAAGAAACTAGAAATGTAGTTAGGATTTAAACAGTAGAGATATAATCAGGATGAATCTATGGTAAATATTACACATTGATACTATATTATCAAACCCATCACCTTCATAGGTTGTGTTCAGTACCTTTTTATACTGGTGAGTTTTTATTAGAGCTTGTCCAATTCTTCTGGCCAATGCTGCGTCTCGGGGATTCTTCCTCTGAGCTTGATCATAGACTTCTAAAGCTTTCTCTGGCTATAAATAATTTATGAGAAATTAAGAGTTCATATGTTTGCAATCAACATATTAACCTCAGTTCTACAAAATTCCTGAGTTGTGTAAATAGCTGCACAGCTAGAAATATTTTTGTTCTCTAATCTGGATTTAGCTCACACCTTATAATTAGAAGCTTTTGATTAGTTACATTCAGGTACAGCAGGTATTTCCCTATCCCTAGAGGACTTGCAATATAGGGGATTCTTTTACAAAGGGTTTGTTGCACACCATTGGGCTTGCTGTATGCCAGTTCAGAACTACTGCCGGGCTACTGAAGGAGCCCGGTGGTAGTTCCCACCCCCAGCATGCGCCATTTCCAGAAACAAAAATATTTTTTATTTTTGTAGTGCTGGGGTTTACCTGGTGGTAATCAGTCAGTGCCACGCATTGCCAGGTTACCACAGGAGCCTTTACCGTCACCTAAATAGGTAGCAGTAAGTCCTCCCCACGGAAATGGCCACACATCAATCCCTGTGATTAGCACAGGGCCATTTGGTTAAAATAATTCCCAGCCTTTTACTCACTGCGGTAAAAGGGGGCCTCAGCACGCACCAAAAACATGAACCAATGCTACCACAGGCCCCCTTTTACCGCAGCTTGGTAAAAGGAGCCCTAAGTTTATTTATTTTTTATTTAAGGTTCATTTGTATCCCACATTTTCCCACACATGCAGGCACAATGTGGCTTACAGAAAATTAGGAAAATTACAAATTAAGAAAATGCAGATAAAGTTGACAACGGAAAGACCAGGGAAGCAGAAGCTAACGGTGGGGAACTAAGCAGGGTGGGGGAGGATAAAGGGTATATTAATCAGCAGAGTAATTAGGGGAGTACGTTTTAACAAAGAAATAAGTCTTTAGCATTTGTTTGAAGAGGGTGTGGTCCGTTTGCATTTTGAGGTGCTGCGGAAGAGCATTCCAGTATTTGGGACTCCAGTAGCGAAAAGAAGAGGTGAAAATCAACTTATATTTGACACCCTTGCAGTTTGGGAAGTGCAGTTGGAGATATGTTTTATTCTGAGTTTATTTGTTGGAATATGTTAGCTTTGGGAAATGTGCAACACGGATATCTTTGTAATTTTTTTTTTTAAGTACAAGAGGAAATACATTACTGTTTTTGTTTCTCCTATGTTGCTGAACATGCTCAGCCCGAACTCTCGGGGTTCCCAATTCAAGTTTATACCTGAAGCAATGGAAGGTTAAGTAGCTTTCCCAAGGTCAGAATGAGCATCAGCAGGATTTGAATCCTGTCTTCCCTAGTTTTTGAGCTTCCTACTTTAACCTCTAGGATACTCCTCCACCAATTCATGGCATTTGCTCTTATTCTACAGAAATGAAATTTTGGCCAGTCTGAGGGATATTCCACTATGTCCCAGGAACATTTACATCTCTGAATTTCGCATTAAGAGTCCATCATTCTTGTAAATGCCAGCAGGTCAATATTCATCCACCATGGTCAGTGGGTTTTTTATTTTTAATTCTAGCTATGGTGGTTAAAAAATAATCTGGATATTCAGCACCACTATCCAGATAGTGGCACTGAATTCTTGGATAGAATGGCAACCGCAGACGTTATCCAGACTGCAGTGATAAGTTATCTAGATAGCAGACTGAATATCACCACTATCTGCATATTTCCCAGAACCGCTTATTTACCACCCACACTTTGCCCTAGCATTAATGGCAGCAATTCTATTAAAGTTAGGCACCATTAGCATGCCCAAAATCAACAACTAGCCCCCAAAAGCTGGGAGTGAGGGCCTGATGCACAAAACTTACCATGCTTGCAATGTTTGCAGCCGGTCTAAAGCCAATGTTATTTAGCGCTTTATGCACAAAGGGGTTCTGCATCCCTTTTGTCATTTGCCATAGCAGCTAGCGACTACCCTATGCAAAAGTATTACAACAAGCTCATCAGTATTAAAATGAGCAGTCAAAGCGATGCACAGACATTTCTGTACACCTACCTTTAACATGTGCCTACCTTTAACTTGCAAAACTTTATGGCAGGTCTAGAGCTGTTATGGGAACAGTCTGCTTGCACTATGCAGTACAAACAGACTGGACCCCTGACCACCCCCACCCCCAAAACTTCATGGTATCCCTGATGGTCCAGTAGACCTCCCTCTTGAGCCCCCCCGAAACAAAAACTCCTTGGTGGTCCAGCGGGCCTGACTGCCCCAAAACCTTTAAAACCTCCTTGGTGATCCAGCAGACCCCCTCTCGACCCCCCCTCCCCCAGCCCCTGGAAACAAAAATTCCCTGATGGTCCAGTGGACCACTTCTTGACTCCTCCCCCCCCCCCCCCCCCCACACACACACACATACAGATAATTCAAAAACCTCCACATATCTTGAGAGTTGGAGGCAGAAGCAACACCTATTTCCTCCTGCCTCTGGGCCCGCTCTTCTCAAAATGGCAGCACTCGGCCCCTGCCCGGTACATCCTGGGATGCACTTGGAGGGGCTAGCACCATATAAGGAGTTTTTTCCTTTATATTGGACTTAGCCCCTCCCAGTGCACCCAGGATACACTGGGTAGGGGCTGGGTGCCACCATTTTGAGAAGGGTGGACCCAGAGGCAGGAGGGAGTAGGTGTTGCTCCTGCCCTTCTGCATCCAACTCTCAAGGTATGTGAAGGGGTGGAGCTCATTAGACCACTACAGAGGGTTTTGTGTTGTGGGGCACGGGGGCTTGAGGGGGTGCACTGGACCATCAGGGAGTTTTTGATTCCGGGGGGGTGGGATGGGGTCCACTGGACCACCAAGGAGTTTTAAACCTATATGGGGGGGTTGGGCTCATGGTCCACTGGACTAAAGTTGGGGGGAGGGTCAGGAAGGGAGCAATAATCACTGGACATGCCCACAAGAGCTGTGCCAACCACACAGCTCTTGTGGGCATGCGCCAAGAATGCTCGGACCCTTTTACCAACCAATACTCAAAATTAATAGCATGTATATAATTTGCATGCTGTTAGTGTTGAGCATTGGTCGGTCATTCTGAATTGGATACTGGGCCAGCATGGTCAGAAAAACAAAGTCACCAGACAACAAAGGTAGAAAAGATCATTTTATTTTCATTATAGTGTTTGGAATATGTCCACTTTGAGAATCAGGTGCTCAACATTAAAAGTTTATATTTATTTACTTATTTATGGCATTTTATCCCACATTAAACATGAATTAGGGTGTTTTGTGGCTCTACATGAGAATTGTGATGATATGAACCCTTGTTTCATATTGTTGACGGTCTGCATTTTCCGTATGGGTGGTATATTGGTGTATTAGGTTCTGCCCAGTGTAATATTTATGGTACAGTGAGGTTCTGAGTGTGTTTTTGCACAAAGTTGTGCATAGTGTTTTGCAGTTGAGCGATTGTGGTTAGTAAATGCTTTGAGCAACCACTTTATTCTTTGACATATGATACATATCTAATATCTAAATTTAATAAAAGGTATTAATTGTGACTTTTATTTTTACTTATTTTTTCTGTGTGTTATCAGACAATTATGGATTTAAGCTCCACCCCTGGCCCCACCCCTAACCCCCCCCCCCCTTTAGCCTCGCCAAACAGTTGGGCCACCAACCGCCTATGCTGTATAGTGTTAGATGAGGGCAAAGAGAGAGCTAATTAGAGAATGCACTGAAAAGCCAATCAGCAGCACAACACACCAACTCACACTCCAGATCAAAAGAAACATCTTCTCTGCAATTTAGTTGCTATTTGTAGCAGGTGAACATTTGGGTGCATCCTTTTCACACCATCAGCATGCCTGATATTTCTGGATTATAATCCTACTAGCCGTTAAGCCCGTTAAAACGGGCGAGCATTGGTATGGGGGTTTTCCAGGGCCCCCTCCCCCCACCGCTGCAGGGCCCCCTCCCCCCACCTCGCCGCTGCAAGGCCCCCTGCTCTCCCTCCATCCCTGCCAGCTCCAAGGCCCCAGTCCCTCCCCCCCCCAGCTCCAAAGGGCGCCCTTCGTTCCTTTCCCCCATCCTAGCTCCAAGGGCCCCTGCCTGCCAGCCAGCTCGAAGGCCCCCTTCTGTCCCTCCCTCCCAGCTCCAAGGCCCCCCTCCTTCTGATACCTCCCATGTCCAGCATTTCTCCTCCCCTCCCTCCCCCCCAAGGTTGCCGCCACCGCCCCTCCCCCCAGAGGTTGCCGCTACTGCCCCCCCGAGTCGCCGCCGCCCCCGCCCCCCCTCCACCCGGCCCGGGCCCTCTCTTCGCTATTGAACTTACATCGCGGAAAACGCAGCAGGGCAGATCAGCTGAGCTCCCGTCGACCTTTCTTCCCTGCCTGTGTGCCACCCTCGCCGACGTTACATCACACGAGGGCGGGACACAGGCAGAGAAGGAAGGCCGACTGCAGCTCAGCTGATCTGCCCTGCTGCTTTTTCGGCGATGTAAGTTCAGTAGCGAAGAGAGGTCCCGGGCCGGGTGGAGGGGGGGGCGGCGACCTCGGGGGGGGGGGGCGGTTCCCTCCCTCCCCTTTGCGCAGTTTCCCTCTCTGTCCCGCCCTCGTCATCACGTATCGACGCGGGGGCAGGACAGAGAGGGAAGTGTCTACTGCGCATTTACGGTCACTCGCATTTTATATGTTTGATGTGAGAGGATTCTGGTCCTGTCCAGCATACACCCATTTGCTGCCCCAAACATACCACCTTTCGGGACATGTGCACATACCTAATATGCTGCACTTATGTGTGCCTGTTTGATGTGGAATATCACCGAACTCAGGGCCTGATGCACAGAAAAACATCTGCTCATCATCGATTCTGCTGCTATCTGTCCTCTTAACTCCGTTTCCAGGGCTTCCTTTCCATTTATTTCTTTACTTTCCGCCTTTCTTCTTCATTTCTTGTCCTACATCCGTAAGTAAAAGCTGGGTCCTCCACAGACTTGACTATCTAGTGGATCCAGCTTCTGCCTATTTTCTTCATCCATGTGCAGTTTTTCTCTCTTCCTTTTCCCTCATCTCCTTCCTCACTCTTCCCTCCCCTCCATCCATGTCCAGCATTTCTTCCCTCTCCCTTCCCTCTCCTCCATCCATGTCCAGCAACTCTCCTCTCCCCTGCCCCCCTCCAGCCATCCATACCCACCCAGCGATTCTCTCCTCTCCCCTGCCCCCTCCAGCCATCCACACCCACCCAGCGATTCTCTCCTCTCCCCTGCCCCCTCCAGCCATCCACACCCACCCAGCGATTCTCTCCTCTCCCCTGCCCCCTCCAGCCATCCACACCCACCCAGCGATTCTCTCCTCTCCCCTGCCCCCCTCCAGCCATCCACACCCACCCAGCGATTCTCTCCTCTCCCCTGCCCCCCTTCAGCCATCCATACCCACCCTCAACAATTCTCCTCACTCCCCTGCCTCCGTCACAGCAGCTGCAGTGAAAGCCCGTTTCTAGCCTTGTAAGCCTTCCCTTCATTTCCGTCAGTGTCCCGCCCTCGCGGAAAGAGGAAATGACGTCAGAAGAAGGCGGGACACTGACGGGAACGAAGGGAAGGCTTACAAGTGAAATATTCAGATCCTTTTCTCAATAGTGAAACCTCAAACTTGTAAATTTCCACCAATCTCTTTTCACTCATATTTTCTCATTTACCACATAATCAGGCACTCTTTTATAATTTCAATTCTTTCTATCAATCCTTACACACGGAGCTCAAAGCTGCATGTCCTCTCAGTCCAAATCTTCAGTTGCTCTCTTCTCTCTGTTCCCGGGCAGATTTCTAACAGGAGCTGCTCATCCAATCAGAGAGCTCTATTTGAATATAGATTAACATACAGACACTCTAATGGGAATTTTTAGTCAAAAACACTAGATAAACCCTTCGTTTTTGGATCAATCTTCAGATTTGTGATCAGAGCCATGCCCTAACATTAAGGCTGTAAACATTTCCAACAATTTTTACCCATAAATATGCAAATGAGAACCTCCCAAAAACAGACTAATTTGCATATGGCTTGAGCAAATTTGAGTACATAGCATACCAATCCCACTTCTTAGAACCTAAATTCTGCAATTAGATTTAATACAAATACTTTTAAAACTTATTTTTAGCACTGTTAAAATCTCAGGTGTCAGTGCAAGTCTCTTTGGTATGAACTGCTCATGCAGGAAGTCATCCTCATTAAATATCTCCCTGGCAACCCAGGACACCTCCAGCCAACCCCCCTGCTCTCCCAGCAGTACGGTAAACAAATTAAACCATAAACCAATTTCTACAACTGGTTTCACAAGGCTAGAGATGGACTTTCACTGCAGCTGCTGCTGCGAGGATGGAGGTAAATCAACAATTTAACCCCCCCCCCCCCAGAGCAGCAGGACTCCCGGGAGAAACAGCTGATCCATCCTGCTGCAGCAGAGGAGGCTTAGCCTCCCCAAGCCTCTTATACCGGGCGCCTATGCTATACAGCACTCAACACCCATCTGCTCCATATTGCCCCTTTTTACCAAACACCTTTTCCAGCACCCTAAACTCCTGCATTCCTCAGCCCCCCTCCAACACCTCCACTCCATCTCTCTGTGCAAGTCTGTGTGTGTGAATGCACGTGAGCACATTTGGGTGTGCTCATCTATCACTGTGTGCCTGTGTCTAGCTGTCTGTTTAACCTTGTGTGTGTATGTGTGGTAAGTTACCTCAGCTGGTGGTGGACACTGACGGTACATCTGGTAGTAGATTTAAGCATGGGTGGAAGCAAGGTGTTACTCTTGTGGGCCCTTGCTCATAGGAGACATAGGGGGCACCAGAAAACAAGGAGGGTCCCAAATACATGAAGGGACACACTTTGTCAGTGCACCTGAAGGTCACCACAGCCCTAGAATTTTTTTTGTAACTGGAACCTTTCACATACCCCTCTGGGCAACATCAGGTGTCAGCCAGCCATCTCCTGCTGTACGAACAGCAGCAACACCAAACCCATAACAGAATTATTTGAGCTGGCAGCCTTCCTCTCGGTTATATGATAGGTAAGAGATTAAGTAAGAAGAGTTAGAAAGTAAGGTGACTAATTTAAAGAAAGTTGCACATGAGGTCAGAGAGATGGTTAACATATAGATAAATAAGAGGAGTTAGAAAATAAGATGACTAATTTAAAGAAAGGTGCACATGAGGTCAGAGAGATGGCTAAATATTATCTCAGCTAGGGTAGTAGGAGTGAATAAACATGTCCTGCTGCAGTATGTGCAGCCCGTGACACTCCTTGTGTGTGTGAGTGAGGCTAACAAGTTAGTTACTTCTTCCATTAAAGGCCTGATTGAAGAGCCCAGCTTTCACCTGCTTCCTGAAGTACAGATAGTCTTGTGTTAAACGGATATAACGTTTCATCTTATTAGAAACACCTGTGATCTATATGATACCACTTCACACATTGCTGCTGTCTCTTGTTTCAGCTAGGCGCACTGCAAGGTTGCATGCTTTAAGTCTTCGAGATGACCTCTATGACCCACTGGCAGATGCCCCATGTCAAGGGGACAGTCTTTTCAGTGACAAAGTTAAAGATGCTGTCACCAAGGTTAAAGATGACCGATCAACTTTTAAAGAGCTCTCTAACCCTGCTGATGGTCAATCTTCATACAAAAAGTACCAGTATTCCACTTACAGATGACCATATTTGTCACCATTTCCTTCCCAGGCTTCTTCTACATGCAGGTACTAGCCCTACTATGGACACCAATAGCCTAAGCAACTTCAACAATCTGCCTCTCCATGCCAGAGGCCACATGAGAGGAGATCCCAACCTGCTGCTTCTTCCATTTCTACTAAGCAGGCCCCAGGTTTTTGACCCTTTACCATTAGGCAGCTGCCTTCAGTTTTTCTACCAAGAATGGAGCAACATTACCACAGACAACTGGATATTACAAATTATCTCCCAGGTCTACCATCTGAATTTCATTTCTCCTTCTCCTCAGGCCATCGCCCATCACTCCTCTCACCAATCCGTCATCCTTACTTAAGAGATACACTCTCTTCTTCAAATTCAAGCAACAGAGTTGCTCCCACCCCCTGATGTTCCACAAGGTTTTTTTCTCCTGATATTTTCTAATACCCAGAAAGTCATATGGCTTCTGTCCCATTCTCGATCTCAAGAATTTGAACCTTTTTCTCAAAAAGGAGAAATTTTGAATGCACTCCTTACAGTCAATACTACAGCTTCTTCTTCCAAATGCTTGGCTGGCAACTTTGGATTGCAAGGACGCTTATGCTCATATCCTAATACACTGCAGCCACTGGAAGTACCCCCTTTACTTTGAACAACTAACATTTCCAGTTTAAGGTCCTGTCATTCGGACTTTGGTTTGCACCTAGACTGTTCACCAAATGCCTGGAAGTGGTAGCAGCTTTTCTCAGAAAGAACAGAGTATTTGTCTTTCCTTACTTAGACAACTGACTTATCATTGGAAGCTCCAAAGTGGATTTGTTACAACATCTCCATCTAACCATTTTTAGTCTTCAACGATTAGGATTCATCATCAACGAAGAAAAATCAGTCCTCTTTCCTTCTCAAGCTATTCAATCAATCGGAGCAGTCTTAGACCCAACACAAGCTCGAGCATTTCTACCTTCTGCCCTTGCTCAAGCAATTCATCAGCTAGCTTCACAACTCCTGCCAGCATGAACATGTACAGCAAGAACATTTCTTCGTCTTTTAGGCCACAAGTCAGCAACTATAGTGGTTATCACTGTCACAATAGTGGTTATCACTGTCACACGTTTGAAGATGAGTCCCATTCAATGGTGCCTCAAACAACAGTGAGTTCAGTTCAGACAGAACCTGTGACACAGCTCTTCTCTGGAGGCTTCATCCACCCAATCTCTCTCAAGAAGCTCCATTGAAACCTCTTCCTCACAATATCATACTTACAACAGATGCCTCTCCCATAGGTTGAGGAGCTCATCTACCAAACCATACCACTCAAAGAACTTGGTCTATTACAGATAAATGCTTTACATCAACATCCTGGAACTTTGTGTAGTCTTCTATGCAATCAAAGTCTTCCAAAAGCTTCTCTGGGGGAAAACCGTCCTTCTTCATACAGACAACCAGGTAGCAAAGTTTTACCTCAACAAACATGGAGGCACGGGATCCCGCACTCTTTGCCTTGAGACCTGCTGCATCTTCAATACTCTCCTCTCCATGAACTCATGGCTCATAGCATCATACATTCCAGGCATTCAGAATTCCTTAGCCGACAAACTGAGCAGAGTCCTTTGTACTCATAAATGATCTCAATAAGGAAAATTTTCATACCTGGAGTACTCCTGTCGTAGATCTCTTCTCGACAGACAGCAACAAGAAGTGTCTCCTCTTCTGCTCCAGAATTCCATCACACCACAGTCTGTCAAATGATTCATTTACAACCCCATGGATAGCACATCTTTTCTATGAAATTCCCTCCAATGGAGCAATACAAAGGCATTATTACATCCTCATTTTTGTTTTCCATTCCTTTCCTAGTAATACCTAACATTCTATTTGCCTTCTTAGCCGCCATAGCACACTGAGCAGAGGGTTTCAATGTATCATCAACAACGACGCCTAGATCCCTTTCTTGGTTGGTGACTCCTAACATGGAACCTTGTATTACGTAGCTATAATTTGGATTTCTGTTTCCCACATGCATCACTTTGCACTTGCCATCTGCCATTTAGATGCCCAGTCTCCCAGTCTCGTAAGGTCCTCTTGTAATTTTTCACAATCCTCTCGTGATTTAACAACTTTGAATAACTTTGTGTCGTCAGCAAATTTAATTACCTCACTAGTTACTCCCATCTCTAGATCATTTATAAATATATTAAAAAGCAGCGGTCCCAGCACAGTCCATAGTCTATTATTGAGATGGACATGGAGGAAGCTACTGTTTACGCCGGGATTCGTAGCATGGAACGTTGAGTTTCTGCCAGTTCCTTATAACCTGGATTGGCCACTGTTGGAAACAGGATACTGGGCTAGATAGGCCATTGGTCTGACCCAGTTTGGCTCTTCTTATGCTCTTATGAGAGGGAGCGCTCCTCCTGGTGCCAGTGCTTCTTGGGTAACGGAGGATCTGATGTCCTGATGCTTCCAGCATCATGTGTCGAGGAAGACCAATGCTTATGCTTCTTGGGCTTCCCCCGATGCATAGAGCCTTGAACCCCCGGTGCCGATGAGGATGATGTCAAATCCATATGCATTCACAGTGTCAGATCTGATGCTGACCAGTCCTAGGGCCTGCAATTAGCGCCCAGTGTCGAGGCAGGTGAAGACCCACTTGATGCCGATGCACTCTCTCTGGATATCAAAGTCAGAGCAACCATGGAAGTTGATGGCACCAGTGCCAAAGTCGATGTTCTAGCTTTTGAGGAGCCAAAAAGATGCTCCATTTGAGCCAGTCTCAATCACTGAGTTCTCACCTGCATTTTTAAATAGAGATCACAATAAGAGGGATCATGATCTGGCCCAAGGCACCTGATGCATTAATTGCGTAGGTCTCTAGAGGAAATCACCCATCTACGCTGGGCACACCTCTTTCAAATAACTTATGGACAAACAGTGCAATTGAATTTGCTAACTGTATTTGTGTACGCTGCCTACCCTCTTTTCTCCTCTCCCTTTCTTCCCTTCTCTTATTTTCCCCCTTGGTGTGATTGCTTGCTTTTCTATATTTTAATGGAGTTCCTTTCTTGTTTCCTCATTTAGCCTGTACACTGCTCTGTTCTGCACATCAGAGCACTATAGAAAGTCTTGGAAATAAATAAATAAATAAGCCACTGGTGGTGGTGGTGGTGGTGGTGGTGGTGGTGGGGTGTCTTCTGTGACATCGAGAAAAGAACCTCGGCCAAATTAAACTCCCCAGTGTTGAACTGAGAAAAAAGGAGCAGTGTTCAAATTTAGACCAGGGCTGTGGCCTAACCTCACAGTCACACCTAAAAAAAAAAAAAACCTAAGAAAACTTGAAAAGACAAAAACATTCTAAGAAAATACAAGGGGTTGAGGAAAAAGGTAAACAGAGAAAAATACATAAAAATAAAACAAAAAACCCACACGGGAAGGTACAAGTCTTTAATGCAGCATGATGGAGAGAACATGAGAACACATCCTCTCAGCTCCGCGGAAAAAATAACGGCCCTGTTTACCAAGGCATGCTAGCGTTTTTAGCACGTGCTGACGTAAGAGATACCCGTATATTCCTATGGGTGTCTCTAGCATTAGTGCATGCGCTAGAAACGATAAACAGGGCCCTAGGATTGGAGGACCAACACATTGGGTGGGAAGGGCACCAGTTCATGCATGGTGGGATACTGCTCGATTTTTCACTGTACTTGCTAGTCAGCATCCGCACCAGGCTCCATCAGATGATGTCACACAGATGTGAGACTAATAAGGCCTGCTTGTCCTTGGAGAATCCGGAATACCTGTATAGCTTGAAGGCCCAACCAGAGCATGCCTTGAAATCCATACTTACACATGTATAGCGAAGATACTTACCTGTAGCAGATATTCTCCGAGGACAGCAAGCTTCTTATTCTCACAAGTGCATAGACACTATTCCCGTGTTGCCCAGTTCGGCAAATATGCCACAGAAAAATCAAGAGCTTTTTGGAGTGTGAGCAGTGCTCCAGCACGCATGTGCGAGTGCCTTCCTGCCCACACAGAGAACACGCCGACTCAGTTTAATACAAAAGCAAAAAAAAAACCAAATAAAACATAAAAAGGACAACTCCAAGGGGAAGTGGGCAGGATTGTGAGAATAAGAAGCCTGCTATCCTCAGAGAATACCTCCGAGGATAAGCAGGCTTGCTTCTTCTCACAAGTGTGGAATCCCTAGCACCCAGTCTCACCCAAAAAAACAAACACTGGTCAATTGGGAGGACTTAACGCAGATTAACCTGAAACTATATACAAACTAGATGAGAATGCAGCCTGGAACAGAATAAAATGGGCCTAGGAGGGTGGAGGTGGATTCTAGACCCCAAACAGATTATGCAGCACTCACTGCCCACCGACTGTCGCATCGGGTGTCCTGCTCAAGGCAATAGTGAGATGTGAATGTGTGGACTGAAGACCATGTTGCAGCCTTGCAAATCTCTTCAATGGAGGCTGACTTCAAGTGGGCTACTGACGCAGCCATGGATCTAACATTATGAGCAGTGACATGACCCTAAAAAGTCAGCCCAGCCTGGGCATATGCGAAGGAAATGCAATCTGCTAGCCAACTGGATATAGTGCGTTTCCTGATGGCGACCCCCATCTTGTTGGGATCAAAAGAAACAAAAAGCTGTCTGAAGGACTTCGTACGCTCCATGTAAAAGGCCAACGCACTCTTGCCATCCAAGGTGTACAAGGGCATGATGTCGGGGAAAGAATGTTGGCAAGGCAATCGACTGGTTCAGATGGAACTCTGACACCACCTTTGGCAGGAACTTAGGGTGCATGCAGAGGACTACTCTGTTGTGATGAAACTTAGTATAAGGTGCATTCACTACTAAGGCTTGATCCTCACTGACCCTATGAGCTGAAGTAATAGACACCAAGAATACGACCTTCCAGGTCAAGTACTTCAGATGGCAGGAATTCAGTGGCTCAAAAAGAGCTTTCATCAGCTGGATGAGAATGACGTTGAGATCCCATCACACTGGTGGAGGTTTGACAGGGGGCTTTGACAAAAGCAAACCTCTCATGAAGTGAACAACTAGAGGCAGGCTTACCTTCTACACGCTGATGATAAGCACTAATTGCAATAAGGTGACTAATTACGGAGTTGGTCTTGAGACCAGACTCTGATAAGTGTAGAAGATATTCAAGCAGGGTCTGTGTAGAACAAGAAAGAGGATCTACGGCCTTGCTGTCACACCAGATGGCAAGCCTACTCCATTTAAAAAAATAACACCTCTTAGTGGAATCTTTCCTGGAAGCCAGCAAGACTCGGGAGACACCCTCCAAAAGACCCAAGGAAGCAAATTCTAAGCTCTCAATATCTAAGCCATGAGAGCCAGAGACTGGAGGATGGGATGTAGAAGCGACCCTTCATTCTGTGTGATGAGGGTCGGAAAACTCTCCAATCTCCACGGTGCTTCAGAGGACAATTCCAGATGAAGAGGGAACCATATCTGCTGCAGCCAGTACGGCGTGATCAGAATCATGGTTCTGCAGTGTTGCTTGAGTTTCAACAAAGTCTTTCCCATTAGAGGTATCGGAGGATAAGCATACAGAAGACCTGCCCCCCAATGTAGAAGGAATACATCTGATGCTAGTCTGTCGTAGGCCCGAAGCCTGGAACAGAATTGAGGGACTTTATGGTTGATCTAAGTGGCAAAAAGATCCACCGAGGGGGTGCCCCATGCTTGGAAGATCTTGCAGGCTACACCCATATTTAGAGACCACTCGTGTGGTTGCATTATCCTGCTCAGTCTGTCAACCAGGGTGTTATTTGTGCCTACCAGATAAGTGGCTTGGAGAAACATGCCATGTTGGCGAGCCCAATGCCACATCTGGACAGCTTCCTGACACAGAGGGCGAGATCCGGTGCCCCCCTGCCTGTTGGTGTAATACATTTCAACCTGATTATCTGTTTGAATTAGAATAATTTGATGAGACAGCCAATCTCTGAAAGCCTTTAGAGCGTTCCAGATCACCCAAAGCTCCAGGAGATTGATCTGAAGATTTGTTTCATGGAGGGACCCATAGGGGTGAAGGTTGTGACAAGGCAAGCCCCAGAGATTCCCCAGTGAAGCAATTGAGCCCAGAACTACGGGTCCAAGAAGTCCTTGCAAGAATGAGAGAAGACAGTAGACCTAAAAAAATGGAATGGATTCCCAGCCCCAGCAGGGGGAGCAATGGCTCGAGGCAGGGTGAGCCTGTTACTCCTTCCCCACTAGAGGGAGAGGGAAGGATGAAGCTCAGTTTCCCTGGCTTTGCCATCAGTATATAATTTCCCCCAGCTGTGAGAAGGGGAGAGCAGATTTCCTGGAGGCTCTCAGTCACCAGGAGAGAGGGGAGGCAAATGGAGAGAGAGATTCCATGGAGTATGTGAAGGAAGGAAGTAGCCTGTCACTAGAGCTGCCTAAGGGAGAGGAGCCAGCTACCATGGAGTGGGAGAATTCAAAGGTTGCCCTGCCCAGCACTTGAAGGCAGTGGAGTAGGCCACACTGGGCGTGGTGCTGAGAGGTGGGAGAAACTACCAATCCTGCTCATTACAGGGTTCCCTCTGTGCCGTGAAAAGGCAGGTGATCTGTGGTATTGGTTTGATGTGCAAAGACTGTCCATGAAGATTTGTTCTGAACTGTTGTGCTATATTAGAAGTGTGCTGAACTCTTACTAAACCCTTCTGAAGGAGGGGGAAGGGAACGCTAATGCCCTAATAGAAGACCTGAGGTCTTGAGGAGCTGAGCGATTTGGGGACCTGGACTGTACCTTTTTTCTTTTGAAGATTAACTTATGAGGACTGTACCTTTTTCTTTTGAAGACTATATTAAGAGGGCTGTACCTTTTGTTTTGAAGAATATATTATGATTTTTGGTATGAAATTACCTTGATAATAAAATACTTTGGCCCTGAGTCCCAGGATCAGCAGCATTCTGTCCTGGAACTCTGGGAGCCCCGCAAGCTTGCTGGCTCCACCCAAGAGGAGGAAGCGGACCCCCCCCCCCCCCCCCTTTACAAGGTGGAGGGAATAATTATTAATCAGGACTTCACTAGCAGGCTGGATTTAGAGACCACAGTACAGAGTTTCAGAAGAAGCCATAATACATGGCTCCAACCCTCAGAACACTGTTGCAATGACCACACTAAGAAATTGCTAGATAGCTGTGAATGAAGGCTCATTGAGCCATAACCCCAGCACTAGTTCCAGCTGAGCTGGAGCAAATAGAAAAATGGAAAAGCTATCAGATACACCCCAAAAATATTTCAGTTATTTTACAGCATTTAAGTATGACTCACACCATTGCATTGGTATAGAGCAGAACCTTCATAATGCAATTCAGGTTTCTACCTACCATTTTATAACATACAACAAACTAATACGAACCTCTTGAATATTCATAAAGGCATCTCCTAAAAGAAGACTAGTCTGCGGACTTGGCATATGTTCACATAGTTCTCTGTAAAAAAAAAAAGAAAAGATTGAACTAGTTTACAATCTGAAGATCAGTTTTATATAATAAACCCAGAATTCTAAAAGCAATTTAGAGAAACTAAAGTCTTGAGGAAGTTAAATTGCTCTTAAGATGAGAAAAGACAATAGCTTGTCTGTATCTGTGATTCTTGAATGACAGCAGTACAAAATGCCAAAATGATGTGCCATGTCACATCTGTCATTTGCTGAATCAAAGGACTCTTCTAGATGTTTCTACCCAAGCTTTAAGCAAACAGGAATTTCCCATATATCACAGCAGTACAGTGCCTCAGTTGCTTATATAATATAGCTTAAATATACATATACACACACACATATAGTAAGAAACAGTTCTTAAACAGGCAGACGTGCAGTCTTTATTAAAGAACAACAGTTACAGGTAAGAAAATATATTTTCTTTGATGATAGGTAGCCCCAAGGGGGTCGTATTCAGCAGTAACATAGCCAATTACAGTTATGATGCTCCTACAGACAAAATCACCTGGCCTTCAGTTGCCTCAGGTATATGTTTAGGGCTTTCTTTCCTAAACTGCATTATAGCAATAACTTGAATTATTTGCCAGTTTCACAGCATAATATGAAGGAGCAAAATGTCATGGTGCCTAGATTATGTTCTATGTATTGTATGTCTGTTGATTTTGTAGTATTCTATGCTTTAACTGCTGTAAACCTCGTTGGATGGCTGGGTACCAGGAAAAAGGTACTGTATACAATATGAGTTTTATTAACTAAAATAAATAAACAAAATCATGTAAAGTAGCTCACTATTATGAAAAATGAATAAAGCAGCTTGTGTCAGACTTCACTAGCTACATTATTAATAGAAAGTTAACAATACTTCCAGAATTCCCCCTCCATCCCTCAAGAGCACTAGCTCTCTAATGCCTGGGGGTGATGCTTCTAGATAGCAACGTAAAGAGACTGGTGAATGTTGATGCTCAATAAAAAGTGTCAGAAAAAATTACTACCTCATCTTCAATCCCTTTATCCTGAGCCTATCCCCACTTATTTTATTTATGTTTCAAATCATTTTTATTAATGCCATAATCAGCACTTATACAACTTATACTTATAATCAGCACTTGGAATGCCCTCCCGTAGGAGGTGGTGGAAATGAAAACGGTAACGGAATTCAAACATGCGTGGGATAAACATAAAGGAATCCTGTTCAGAAGGAAGGGATCCTCAGAAGCTTAGCCGAGATTGGGTGGCAGAGCTGGGGGGGGGGGGGGGGGGGGGAGGCGCGGCTGGTGGTTGGGAGGCGGGGTTAGTGCTTGGCAAGACTTCTACAGTCTATGCCCTGAAAATAGCAGATACAAATCAAGGTAAGGTATAAACAAAAAGTAGCACATATGAGTTTATCTTGTTGGGCAGACCGGATGGATTATGCAGGTCTTTTTCTGCCATCATCTACTATGTTACTATCAGGCTTATTTTCAAAAGTGATCGCCGGCCATTTCCCGACATAAATCGGGAGATGGCCGGCGATCTCTCAAAAGCGGCGAAATCGGCATAATCGAAAGTGGCTTTTTTACAGCATCGCCGCTTTCCCGTCGCCTCACCGGCGAAAGTTCAAGGGGACATAGCGAAGGCGGGACATGGGCGGGCATGGGCGTAGCTACCAGATGGCCGGCTTTCGCGGATAATGGAAAAAAAAGCGACGTTAATCAGTATTTTGCCGGGTTTACTTGGTCCTTTTATTTTCACGACCAAGCCTCAAAAAGGTGCCCCAACTGACCAGATGACCACCGAAGGGAATGGGGGATGACCTCCCCGTAGTCTCCCAGTGGTCACCAACCCCCTCCCACACTAAAATTTTTTTTTTTTTTTAACCCTTTTTTACCAGCCTGTATGCCAGCCTCAAATGTCATACCCAGCTCCCTGACAGCAGTATGCAAGTCCCTGGAGCAGTTTTTAATGGGTGCAGTGCACTTCAGGCAGGCAGACCCAGGTCCATCCCCCCCTACCTGTTACACTTGTGGTGGTAAATGTTAAGCCCTCCAAACCCCCCCCCAAACCCACTGTACCCACATGTAGGTGCCCCCCTTCACCCATAAGGGCTATGGTATTGGTGTAGAGTTGTGGGGAGTGGGTTTGGGGGGATTTGGGGGGCTCAGCACCCAAGGTAAGGGAGCTATGCACCTGGGAGCTTTTTTTGTATTTTTTAAAAAATTTTAGAAGTGCCCCCTAGGGTGCCCGGTTGGTGTCCTGGCATGTCAGGGGGACCAGTGCACTACAAATGCTGGCTCCTCCCATGACCAAATGCCTTGGATTTCGCTGGGTTAAACCACATTATCGGAAAAAAAGATGGCCGGCCATCTTTTTCGATAATACTGTTCCGGCCAGCTGTTGCGCCGCCGCCAAAATAGATCTATTATGCCCCTCTATGCTACTATGTATCAGAATGTTACAGTTTAACCCCTTGAAACCTTCAACCCCTCCCCCTCCCCCCCACCAACTATCCCAATTCCTACTGCTGGAATGGACATCAAAAAGTGCACATAGCTGCAGGCAGTCTCTACAAGTTGACTAAACTTCCTCTCGCTGCAGGTGTAAGGGTCTCCCAGAGAGGATGCCATCTTTGGCGAAATCGCAAGGCTTCAGCTGGGGTAGAAGAGCTGATTGCACACCTCTCCAGTCTCATGAGAGATAGCATTCGGATTCACCAGCCCTGGATTGTCAGGGTATGCATAGTCAGCCACTCTGTTAATATCACCTTTTTTGCTATTAAGACTATTCACAGGATGAACTCTCGACATCCTCGAGGTACTGGTGATGTCAATCTAGGTTGGCCAAACAGCAGAAAGGGATCGTAGTGCCAGCCAACTGACCAGAGAGCAGAAATTTGTTTCACAAGGATTTTCCAAAAATGCACAATCTTTGGACAAACCCAAAGTTGCCCCCTCTCCACCACATTTTAGGCAGGCTACATCTGGTAATAGGCCCATGTGAAAGGCTCGTCGTGGGGATATAAAAAGGCGCAAGGCAAACTTATATTGCAGCTCCCAGTGAGATGTAATCTGCGACACCTTGCGTAAGGATAGTATGTGGGCTCGAAACAAATCTGATGAAAGCAGAACACTTAAGTCTGTACTCCACATTGCGGCATATCTGGCAAAATCCAGTTCCAGGGCAGTGTCTCTTAAATATCTATGGTGGAATGATAGGGTCACTTTTTGTTGCGCTCTGAAGGAGAAGGCAGTAGCCAGTTCCTCTTGTACATCCTCGGTTAATGCCTCCCAGGGCTACAGAATGCCTTAGCTGATGATAATGGAAGAGGTCTGCAGGGGTCAAAGAATATTGGTGCTGCAAATCTTCAAATGATTTAATGCGACCATCCACTGAAATAGCTTGCATTATATACAGTGGGGGAAATAAGTATTTGATCCCTTGCTGATTTTGTAAGTTTGCCCACTGACAAAGACATGAGCAGCCCATAATTGAAGGGTAGGTTATTGGTAACAGTGAGAGATAGCACAGCACAAATTAAATCCGGAAAATCACATTGTGGAAAGTATATGAATTTATTTGCATTCTGCAGAGAGAAATAAGTATTTGATCCCCCACCAACCAGTAAGAGATCTGGCCCCTACAGACCAGGTAGATGCTCCAAATCAACTCGTTACCTGCATGACAGACAGCTGTCGGCAATGGTCACCTGTATGAAAGACACCTGTCCACAGACTCAGTGAATCAGTCAGACTCTAACCTCTACAAAATGGCCAAGAGCAAGGAGCTGTCTAAGGATGTCAGGGACAAGATCATACACCTGCACAAGGCTGGAATGGGCTACAAAACCATCAGTAAGATGCTGGGCGAGAAGGAGACAACTGTTGGTGCCATAGTAAGAAAATGGAAGAAGTACAAAATGACTGTCAATCGACAAAGATCTGGGGCTCCACGCAAAATCTCACCTCGTGGGGTATCCTTGATCATGAGGAAGGTTAGAAATCAGCCTACAACTACAAGGGGGGAACTTGTCAATGATCTCAAGGCAGCTGGGACCACTGTCACCACGAAAACCATTGGTAACACATTACGACATAACGGATTGCAATCCTGCAGTGCCCACAAGGTCCCCCTGCTCCGGAAGGCACATGTGACGGCCCGTCTGAAGTTTGCCAGTGAACACCTGGATGATGCCGAGAGTGATTGGGAGAAGGTGCTGTGGTCAGATGAGACAAAAATTGAGCTCTTTGGCATGAACTCAACTCGCCGTGTTTGGAGGAAGAGAAATGCTGCCTATGACCCAAAGAACACCGTCCCCACTGTCAAGCATGGAGGTGGAAATGTTATGTTTTGGGGGTGTTTCTCTGCTAAGGGCACAGGACTACTTCACCGCATCAATGGGAGAATGGATGGGGCCATGTACCGTACAATTCTGAGTGACAACCTCCTTCCCTCCGCCAGGGCCTTAAAAATGGGTCGTGGCTGGGTCTTCCAGCACGACAATGACCCAAAACATACAGCCAAGGCAACAAAGGAGTGGCTCAGGAAGAAGCACATTAGGGTCATGGAGTGGCCTAGCCAGTCATCAGACCTTAATCCCATTGAAAACTTATGGAGGGAGCTGAAGATGCGAGTTGCCAAGCGACAGCCCAGAACTCTTAATGATTTAGAGATGATCTGCAAAGAGGAGTGGACCAAAATTCCTCCTGACATGTGTGCAAACCTCATCATCAACTACAGAAGACGTCTGACCGCTGTGCTTGCCAACAAGGGTTTTGCCACCAAGTATTAGGTCTTGTTTGCCAGAGGGATTAAATACTTATTTCCCTCTGCAGAATGCAAATAAATTCATATACTTTCCACAATGTGATTTTCCGGATTTAATTTGTGATGTGCTATCTCTCACTGTTACCAATAACCTACCCTTCAATTATGGGCTGCTCATGTCTTTGTCAGTGGGCAAACTTACAAAATCAGCAAGGGATCAAATACTTATTTCCCCCACTGTATATATATCAGCCCTTTCCGCTTCCATCTTCGAAAAGCATTATACAAAGTGCCAGCAGGGAAGGCCGGATTGCCACAAATAGACAAGTAGGGAGTAGTTTTTGGATTGAAATGGTGGTGCCTGCAGACCCATTGCCAAACCGCTCTGGCTGTGGGGATTATAGAGGAGACACATAAAGAGGAGTCCTCACCCCCACCCGCTGCATGCAGCAAATAGCTGAAATGTATTCCCTTGGTCATTGCAAGTTCAAAAGTGGGGGCTGAAAAGTCCTGCGTGTTTCTAAACCAAACTGTAATATGTCTCATGCCACTCGCAATAATTAGGTGTCGCAGACTCAGCAGGCCTAGTCCACCATACTCCACAGGTATATGCAGAGTGGCTTCTTTCCTTTCCATAAGAATTTTTGCAATAATGAGTTCAGCCTTCTTTCATCCCTGCGGCTAAGGTACAGGGGCAGCATTTGGAAAATATACAGCCAGCGTGGTATAATCATTATATTGTACAGAGCAATACGACCCAATGAGAGAGGATGCCCCTGCCACATTTGCAACCTGGTACATGTATCCAAAAACAGCTTAGTCACATTTATTTGATACATTTTGTGAAAGATCCCGTGGTATGAATACCCCTAAATATTTTCTACTGTGAGATGTTTATGAAGAAGTATAATAACTCCAGCTTTCTTACTAACTGTAGGCGCTTCTATATAATCACCTACCCACCATGTGTTCAACTTTTTGCATTCTGAAGTAGTGAGATACGTTTCCTGAAGCATGGCTACAGAAGACTATTTTTTGGATTAGGCACCACAGGATTTTTCCCCCTTATTAAATCCCTCCCACATTCCAAGTGAAAACCCGGAGTAGCATCACTTTATATCTGTAGAAAAGAGGACTAAAAAGATATTTAAATGTAAGCATTTGCACCAGCTGTATGGCTGCCATAAGTGCTTGCACCTAACTTATTTTTTTATTTGTTCCAAACTCTCTATACTGCTTTAACAGTCTAGCAGGGCAAAGCAGTTTACAATCTCATAAAAACAATGAAAAAGAAAGAACTACAATTTAAAATAGGAAACAAACATAACCACACAAACAGAAAGCTAACAACCATACTGTACCCCTCAGGTAAGAGATGCCAATCCATGCCAGTTTCTACTCACTGGTTCACAACATATGCCTGTGCCATGCTATCTAATTTGGGTCCTGGGTACAACTCTTAGATGGAGGTGGGAGAAGAGAGTGTGGCAGTGAGGGCTCAGGATTGAGAGCTGGACCCTTCAAGGAATAGTTGTGTGGCCCCACTCACTTGTGTCATTCTTGGGAGCAAATGTGCTCCCCCTTCACCTCCCCTGCATCCCCAAGTGAAAGCCCCTAGGCAGGGGCCAAGCTCCAAGATTCCTTCTGAAACCCCCATAATGATGAGACCTAAATTATGCAACTACTCTAGGTCAGTGACAGGGCCACCGAGAGACTGGGCCAGGCCCGGGACAAGACCGCCTCCGCCCCCCCCCCCCCCCACCCGAGGTCGCCGGGCCCCCCTCCACCCGCCACCGGGCCCTCTCTCCACCCCCGGGCCCTCTGCACTGACCTTAAACGCCTCACCTTTGAAAGCGCAGCAAGCAGCGGCAGACCACTCCTTCCTTCCATGTCCCGCCCTTGCGGAAGTTACGTCAGGCGAAGGCGGGACACGGAAGGAAGGAGTGGTCTGCCGCTGCTTGCTGCGCTTTCGAAGGTGAGGCGCTTAAGTTCAATGCCAGGGAGCGACGGAGGCCCGGGCCCGGGGAATTTTGTCCCCCCTGTCCCCCCTTCTTGGCGGCCCTGGTCAGTGATTGGGATTCCTTTCACACCAAATGCTGTGAAAGCTGCTTCATCAGCATCCACAGTGCCAGCAAACTGGAAGAGAAGGCAGTTTCACCCAGTTATCAGACCCAAAGCTCTACCTGACAATGCACAGCACTACCACCAAACACCAAGCATATTTTTATTATTTCTAATGCATAACCAACACTTTCTACTAACAATAGAATTTAATTACTTTAAAAATATGCATTATGTTCTTTCATACTTTTTTATGCATCATGTATTTTATTATATAAAGCTTCTTCAGAAAAGCCATTTATCCCCTAGGGTCTGTAGTCATGCCACAAGTGTAGCAGATAACTGATTAATCTGCATTCTGGCTTTTGCATTGACAAGGTAAAAACAATAGCAGCACCATGGCTACATGTATAGACTAAATAAGCACATATATACTCGGTTAGGCGAGTATTCTATAAAGGTAGGTGCCTTTGTTCCTTTTTATAATAGGATCCTACCAGACACTCTGCTATAGAAGTGTTCTGCTTATGAATATGATCCTAAAATGCTACAAAAACTATGTTAATTTAACTTGTGCCATGCTAAATATTCTTACCTATAGCATCCAATATAGAGTTTCTTGTCCTTTTGTGTCTGCAGATATATTTGAGCCATCTTTTCTTTAACCTCAATATAATATGGCTGGTTAGGTGTGATGTTCCTCAACATGTTTAGCGCTGTCTCGGTGTCCCCTTTCGTAAGGGCCAAATCTGCATTAGCCACCGTGATACGAATTTCTTCAGGAGTTCCACTAAATTCATGAATGGCATCCTGCATTACTTTAGTAGCTTCATGCTGGAATATTAAAAAATATATATATAACACAATTGACTTCATAATCAAAAGCTGATCTTCAGTGCAAAATTGGAACTTATTAAGGGGGTCTTTTACAAAGGTGCTCTAGCATTTTTAGCGCACGCTAACCATGTAGATGCCCATAATATTCCTATGGGCATTTACACGATTAGTGCACACTAAGTTTTAGTGGGGCCCTAAGTAACTACAACCCCCCCCCCCCCCCCCCCCATTTACAAAGCTGCTTTCAGTGAGCTGTGTCACCATTACCAACCTGGAAGCCGCTAGCACGGCTTTGTAAAAGGGGGTGGGGGGTAAGATGCAAATGTAATAAATTTCTATGGCTAGTTAATTTATTCTCCCAATATTTTGCCACCAGCAGAAATAACAAAGATATTAATATTAGTGTGAAGTGATATTTCAATAGTAGCTAATCCAATTTTGGACTGAGGTACCTGCACATCTTTACCTCCCATCCATAAGATATTTGTTTTGTCAGGATTGATTTTTAGATCATTGAAAAGCATTCACTGGGAGATTTTATCAAACACCCTAGTAAACAGAATAATAGTATCCTGAAGGTCTTTTTCCACAATAAGGAAATATCATCAGCATACGAGAAGTATTCAATCTTAAAAGGACTAAGCACTTGTTGCAGTCTGCCTAAATATACATTAAAAAGAATGGGGGAGTGTGGAGATCCCTGTGGTACTCCTGTGCCATATGCCATGACTTCGAAATAGACTTATTTCAAGTAACTTGTAAAGTTTGGTGTTGTAAAACTCCAGAAAACCACCTCAATACTGTTTCTAATTCCAATTTGGGCTAACCTTCCTAAAAGAATTTCATGATTGACCAGATCAAAAGCTGCCGACAAGTCCAATTGCATGTCCAAGTAGTTTCTTAAAATCATCATCAATGCTAGTAATACTGTCTCTGTACTATAATTAGGATGGAATCCTGACTGCATAGGATCTAGTATCTGGTACTGAGATAGATAGACCTGAAATTTTATCCCTACCACCATTTCTATTGTCTTACCCAAGAATGGTATATTAGCAACTGGTTTATAGGTGGAGCAGAGAACAACATCTACACTGGAGCCCTTCAGTAGAGGCATTAACAAGATATGACCTAATTGGTTTGGCATATTTCCTTCCAACAAAAATTGATTAAGTTGGTAATTACAGATAAAAAGTGTGAAGGAAGGTTTTTCAGTACTTTAGCAGGACATGAGTAGCAGACAAGAACATTTACCAAATATTTAAAGGAGTTTTACTATCCAATTGTCATCTACCGAGGAAACTGGATGATCCCTTGACAGATAGAGCAGATGTGGAAACCATATTCACCATGGCCAGTGTGGGGTAATAAGAATTGCTCGTTAAACCCTGCCAAGCTAAATGCTTTTAACACATTGAGGGGCATTTTCGAAAGGGACGTCCATGTTTTCATATGGACGTCCTCGCAAAACGTCCCGATCTAGGGGCAGGGAAACCCGTATTTTCGAAACAAGATGGACGTCCATCTTTCGTTTCGAAAATACCATCAGGGATGTTCAATTCATTAAATTTGGTCGTCCCTAGACTTGGTTGTTTCTGATTTTGGCGATAATTGAAACCAAGGACGTCCATCTCAGAAACGACCAAATGCAAGCCATTTGGTCGTGGAAGGAGCTAGCATTTGTAGTGCCAGGACACCAACTGGGCACCCTAGGGGGCACTACAGTAGACTTCAGAAATTTCTGCCAGGTACATAGCTCCCTTACCTTGTTTGCTGAGCCCCCCAAAACCCACTACTCACAACTGTACACCACTACCATAGCCCTTATAGGTGAAGGGGGGCACCTACATGTGGGTACAGTGGGTTTGTGGTGAATTTTGGAGGGCTCGCTGTTTCCTCCACAAACGTAACAGGTGGGGGGGATGGGCCTGGGTCCACTGCCTGAAGTGCACTGCACCCACTAAAACTTCTGCAGGGACCTGCATACTGCTGTCATGGACCTGAGTATGACATCTGAGGCTGGCACAAAATATTTTTAAAGATATTTGAGGGTGGGAGGGGGTTAGTGACCACTGGGGGAGTAAGGGGAGGTCATCCCTGATTCTCTCCGGTAGTCATCTGGTCAGTTTGGGCACCTTTTTGTGCCTTGGTCGTAAGAAAAACATGATCAGGTAAAGTCATCCTTGTTTCTTTCGATTATGGGTCGAGGACAATACAAGTGTTAGGCACGCCCATGTCCCACCTTCGCTACGCCTCCGACACGCCCCATTAAACTTTGGCTGTCCCTGCGATGGAAAGCAGTTGGGGATGTCCAAAATCGGCTTTCGATTATACCGATTTGGACGACCCTGTGAGAAGGACTTCCATCTTCCGATTTATGTCGAAAGATGGGCGTCCTTCTCTTTCGAAAATGAGCCCGATTCTCTGGCAATGAATTCCAGAGTTTAATTACTCATTGAGTGAAGAAATATTTTCTCCAATTCATTTTAAATTTACTACTTAGTAACTTCTTTGTAAGCTCCCTAGTCCTAGTATTTTTGGAAAGAGTAAACAAGCGATTCACATCTACTTGTTCCACTCCACTCAGTTTGTACAGATCAGCAGGACCCAAAGCAGTCTAAAACAAGTAAAGTTAAAAACAAACATACAACAACACAGTTTGTACCTAATTGTTCAACCACCCTTAGGATTCACCTTTGGGCTTCAAAAGCAAAACTATGTGCAAGGACTGGATAAATGAATTAAAACAGAGTTTACAGCAAATGCCCTTAATATGTAATACTTGGTATCAATAATGAAACAGTGATGGAATATTCACATAGCAAGTAGCCTGAGCCAACAGATTTATTTTCCATTGAACATCATTAACTTTGTATGAACTTGGTGGCTAATAGTGTGCTCAACTGGACAATGTTCACACAGTTAGACTGCCTCTGGAAGAACTTATTCATGAAGAAAGATCCTACCTTATTATTCAATACATATCTGTGAAATAGTAATAATTAAAAAAAAAGCAAGTACATTTTTGTAATATACCACTTCATTCCACAAAACAAAAAGGAACAAGTTCCCACATGCCATCTTTTTCTTTTGATGTAGGCACAGGAAAAAATGATGCCAAGTGCTCCCAGTTTCAACCTAATTAATGTTTTTTTAATTGTGCTTATAAATAGTAAACCTGAATGTTAATGATTCTCATAACACAATGCCTATTTTGGTGGCCCTTTACTAGATGAAAACATCTCTGCATGAATGTAGGGAGTCCCTATAGCCAGCTCCTTCAAATGACACAATGATTTAAAATGTAGAACAAATTAGTACTCTAACCAATGAAACTAATACTTCCTCTGTGTACATCCGTATGCTGCACAAGCCTGCATGTTTGAAAATATAAATGAGATTAAATAAAAATGCTACCAACAATAAAGAACAACAATGAGAATGCAGCAGCTCATAGGTTTGCTTGCTTTGTTTTGAGTGTACTAGATGACGGCTGTGTGAGGAACGGGAAACAGGGATTAACCTAATTGGCTTCAACTTTTTGACATCATCCCTTCTCCTGTTTTCTTCAACTTTGCACAAAATCCCCCAGCACTGCCTCAACATGCTATTTTACCTTTGATCCAATTGGTCCCTTCCTTTGTCAGCAACAGAGCAGACAGCACAATTGGTGCAACGGAGTAATGGGAGTAATCCCACCTGACACGACCTTCAGTGGATACACTGGAACTCCAAATGTTTAGGAGGGCCCTGTCAGATGTGCTGAAGATACAGGAGGCTAGGATTGCCAACTGTCTGGATTTTTTCTGGATTCTAAAAATGTGTAGATTGCCTGTCTCAGAGTCAGAAGGATGACTCACCTCACCCCATGCTTGGAATAAACTCCCTGAGCCCATACGCCAGGCCCCCTCCCTGCCCATCTTCAAATCCTTGCTCAAAGCCCACCTCTTCAATGTCGCCTTCGGCACCTAACCACTACACCTCTATTCAGGAAATCTTGACTGCCCCAACTTGACATTTCGTCCTTTAGATTGTAAGCTCCTTTGAGCAGGGACTGTCCTTCTTTGTTAAACTGTACAGCGCTGCGTAACCCTAGTAGCGCTCTAGAAATGTTAAGTAGTAGTATGACTAAGTGTGTGGATATTTTTCAGAGTTTAGCCCACTTCAGCTCTCCAATTCCCCCCTCCCCTTCCAGGCAGAGGCTGTGGTAGAATCCAGCCAATGGAAAGGCTTCTAGTCACAGGAAGGACAAGCTGAGGTACAAGGGCTATGGTGGAAGCTGAGCTCTGTACCAAAGTTGCCAATTCCACGGTTTCCCACAACCCGCCATGGCATTCTTTTTTGAAAGTCATGGGTCGCGGTTAATTGGGCGATTTTTACAGCCGTGGTCACGGGTTGGGCAGTTTTCCTGCAGTCACTCTGGTTGTTCTTCTGTTGGTCCAACTGGACCAATAGAAGTCTGAGGGAGGCAGGATCCAGCACTCTTTAAATGCCTGCGCGGTGCAAGCCGGCTGCCATCTCTCGACTCTGGCTCGGGTGTTGCTGCAGGACTGTGCTGTTCAGGACCGGGGCAGTCACAGCCAGCAACAACTCTTTTCCCTTATTCTCATTCCTCTCCTCTCATTCTTTCCTTTTCCTTTATTCTCTCTCTTCCCTTATTCTCTCCTTTCTACCCCTACTCTTTCCCCCTTGTTATTCTCCTCACTCTTTCCCTTCCTCTCTCCCGAGTCCTGACCCAGTCCTGTGCAGCTCAGGGCACTCAGTCTGGAGCCAAAGACCTCTGCCTGTGCCCTGCACTTCCTCCATCTGAAGAAAATGAGGGGAGATTGTGGCCCAAGCATACGGATCTCACCTTGGTTCCACTATGCTTCTGCCCTGCTTCTCTCTCTCATCCAGCGTTCCAGACTCACTTCCTGGTTCACAACACCATCTTTGGAGTCATACTACTACTACTTAACATTTCTAAAGTGCTACTAGGGTTAAGCAGCGCTGTACAATTTAACATGGAAGGACAGTCCCTGCTCGAAGAGCTTACAATCTAAAAAGACAATGTACAGTTAATCTGATAGGTCAGACAGATTGGGGCAACCTATATGTTCGAAAGGTTAGGTTCCGAACGCAGCATTGAAGAGGTGAGCTTTAAGCAAGGATTTGAAGATGGGTAGGGAGGGGGCTTGGCGTAGGGATTCAGGAAGACTGTTCCAGGCATAGGGTGAGGCAAGGCAAAATGAGCGGAGCCTGGAGTTGGCAATGGTGGAGAAGGGTACTGAGAGAAGGGATTTGTCATGTGAGCGGAGGTTACGGGCAGGAACGTAGGGGGAGATGAGGGTAGAGAGGTAGGGTGGAGCAGCAGAGTGAGTGCATTTGTAAGTAAGGAGGAGAAGCTTGAATTGGATGCGGTATCTGATCGGAAGCCAGTGAAGCGACTTGAGGAGAGGGGTGATATGAGTATATCGGTTCTGGCGGAATATGAGACGTGCGGCAGAGTTCTGAATGGATTGAAGGGGGGATAGATGGCTGAGTGGGAGGCCAGTGAGGAGCAAGTTGCAGTAGTCAAGACGAGAGGTAATGAGAGTGTGGACGAGAGTTCGGGTGGTGTGCTCAGAGAGGAAAGGGCGAATTTTGTTGATGTTGAAAAGGAAGAAGCGACAGGTTTTGGCAGTCTGCTGGATATGCGCAGAGAAGGAGAGGGAGGAGTCGAAGATGACCCCGAGGTTGCGGGCAGATGAGACGGGGAGGATGAGGGTGCCATCAACTGAGATAGAGAGTGGGGGAAGAGGAGAAGTGGGCTTAGGTGGAAAGACAAGGAGCTCGGTCTTGGACATGTTCAGCTTCAGGTGGCGGTTGGACATCCAGGCAGCAATGTCGGATAGGCAGGCCGATACCTTGGCCTGGGTCTCTGCGGTGATGTCTGGTGTGGAAAGATAGAGCTGGGTGTCATCAGCATAAAGATGATACTGGAAGCCATGAGATGAGATCAGTGAGCCTAGGGAAGAGGTGTAGATAGAGAAGAGAAGGGGTCCGAGAACAGATCCCTGGGGAACTCCAACAGATAGCGGGATGGGAGTGGAGGAAGATCCATGGGAGTGCACCCTGAATGTGCGGTGGGAGAGATAGGAGGAGAACCAGGAGAGGACAGAGCCCTGGAACCCAAATGAGGCCAGTGTGGCGAGAAGTAAATCATGATTGACAGTGTCGAAAGCGGCAGAAAGATCGAGGAGGATGAGGATGGAGTAGTGGCCTCTGGATTTGGCCAGGAGCAGGTCATTGCAGACTTTAGAGAGTGCTGTTTCTGTTGAGTGGAGAGGGCGGAAACCGGACTGGAGTGGGTCAAGGATGGCATGAGAGGAGAGAAAATCAAGACAGCGGCTGTGAATGGCGCGCTCAAGTATTTTGGAGAGGAAGGGTAGGAGAGAGATGGGGCGATAGTTGGAGGGGCAGGTAGGGTCGAGTGATGTTTTTTTGAGGAGAGGTGTGACTACGGCGTGCTTGAAGGTGTCAGGGAGTAAGTCCAGAGCGCCAGATGAGAGAGAGAAGCGGGACATGAGCGGAACTGAGGTGAGAGCCGCTCAGGCCACGGACTTCAAATGCTGCTGCTGAGTCTGAGTCAGTGGCGCTGCTCCCTCCCTGGCCAAGCGACGACAGAGAGAGGAGGACTGCCATGCCAGCAAGTGCCAATGAGCAAGTCTGCTGAGGAGGACTCGGCGCCGGCAGGAGGCAACCACCCCACCACCTCAGCAGTGCCAGCCAGTCAGACTATGGCAGCGTGACGTGAGTGCTCAGTGCAGCTGAGCTCTAGGAAGCAGGGTCCAGGCAGACAGGCAGTGAGGGAGAGGGGGCTGCAGGAGCGAGGGGAGCAGGGTGCTGTTGGACAGTGGAGGGAGGGGGCCGGCCTCTAGGCTATAATAAAAATACTTGCTGTGGTGGATGAAAGGAGGGGGAGCTGTTAAAAAATCTATGAGCTGCTCTGTCCAAGTTCTTTATTGCTTGTAGCATTTTTATTTGATCTCACTTATATTTTCTGTTGGTTCAGGCTGCTTGATATATGACTATTCCATCACTGTTTCATTATTGCCATCAAATATTACATATTAAGGTTATTTACTTTGAAATTTGTTTATCTTGTCTTTACATGCACATGGTTTTGCTTTTTAAACCCAAAGCTAAATTCTAACGGTGGTTGCACAATTAGGTATAAATTGTTGTTTCTGACTCTACTTGTTGGACTACTAAGTGCTTACACAAATTAATGTTAAAGTCTGCTTATATGAAAAAGAAAAATGAAGATAATTTGAAAATATTACTAATAATATGCTGCTGATTATGATGCTAATTATGCTGCTGCTGATTATGATTATGCTACTGATTATGATAAATATCAATATTCATATCAACCTTATTAATATTTATACTACCCTTAATATTCATATCAATCTTAATATTTATATTGATATTATTAATATTAATACTGGGCTATTTTGGGCTACTCGTGCTACTTTTAGGTTAGAAAATTTTTCGCTATATGGCAACTCTGCTCTGTACTAGAGAGAACTAGGCAGTGAGTTTGCTGGGGCTGGGATGAAAGGAAGGAGATTGTTGAAAAAAAGTAGGATTGACGAATGTGAAGAAGTGTGTAGAGTCTGCTGTCAGCTGACGAAAAAGACTTGCAGCAAATGCCAGAATTTTATATGATGGTGGATGGGGGGGGGGGGGGGGGGCACTGCCTGAATGAGCACATGAGCAGCAGGACAGTAGGACAGTACTAGAAAAGAGAGCTAGAAAGTGCATTCACTTGTGTATGTTTCTGTGTCTCTGGTGAGGACAGTCTCATATAAATGTAACTAGGGTCTCACCTGTGCGCTAGCTCTGGCCCCAGGCCACAAAACAAATCTTCAGTTCAGTTCCATATTCTGGAACAATCTCCCCTCACTCATCAGTTCCAGCACACATACAGTCGAGCTTGGGAGTGGGTCTATGGTCTGGAATAGCGATCTCTCTCTTCCACAAACTAGGCAGTACTCGAAAAGTCTCAAACAAACGCAAACTCTTTATTTGAACTCTTGCAACAGGCAAACGACAGCAGATAGAGCGAAGACAGTCGAAGTTAAGATGATGGAGCCTACTGAACAACAGTCTGTACTGATTATGTCCGAGAAGGTCACCAAGCACTTTACTCAGTGTGTTAAGGTGTTCCTGGAGGACCAAATGTCCCAAGTGAATTCCATACTGCAAGAGCTGAGGGACATTATGGGAGCACAAGTGACCAAAATTCAGGATAATCGGCAAAGGATCCTTGCTGAAGAGATGGCAACGGAACAGCTATCAGAGCAAGTTCAACAATAAATAAATAAAATAAGAGGAGTGGCCTAATGGTTAGTGCAACAGGCTTTAATCCTAGCATCCTGGGTTCAAATCCCACTGCAGCTCCATGTGACCCTGGGCAAGTCACTTAACCCTCCATTGCCTCAGGTACAACAACTAAGATTGTGAGCCCTCTAGGGACAGAGACAGTACCTGCTTATAATGTGAGACTATTCTCTGCTTTGAACTTGATGGTTAAGTGGATTATTAATGCCAGAATTAAAATGACAAAATGCACAGCTTTTGGACTGCATTGAAGATCATGAAAATAGGAGCAGGAGAAATAATCTCCATCTGGTGGGCCTATTTGAGGCTGTTTCTGATCAAGAGCTTGTGCAGCTTTTCAAGTGCAAACTAGTGGAGGCCTTAGAGCTGAATGGAGAGTATGCTGTTGGGGAGAAGTCAAGATGGCGTGACTTGCTGTTATGAAGGCTCTCGCAGAGTTTGGTTATTTCTTGTGATATTTATCTTGTTATCTTTTTTCCTGATGCCCAAATGTAAGGGAAAACAGAAGGGGTTCCTTCCTCCCCTTCAGCAACTTCATTACTGTGATAAACTGTAATAACACACAAATTTTGTTTTTTTAGTGTTAAGTTTTAACTTGTGATAAACATCCATTTGTCCAACAAATCTATGCAATAGTGGACTCTAGAATAATCAATTTCAAAACAGAATTTGATGGAAGTAGTACAGAAATATCATCAGCATAGCTATAGTGCAAAAAAACCCCACTGCTTTCTAACATCAAACCAAGAGAACATTAAAATACACTGAACAATATCAGGGAGAGAGGAGACCCCTGCGGGATACCGAATGAATTATACCACCGGTATAAGCCATCTTTCAGCTTAACCTTATAAGAGCTTTTGGTTAAAAAAATAAAAAAACCAATGTAATACATTCCGCAACCTAACTGTTCCCCTTATGACCCCCAATGTGTTTATCACACCTGATCATTACTTTGTCATAACCTCACTTTGTATTTGTTCATACCAGTATTGGCAATCGCCTCTACTGTACTATGTAAGCCACATTGAGCCTGCAAATAGGTGGGAAAATGTGGGATACAAATGTAACAAATAAACAAATAAATAAATAATGCACATGTCCTCAAGATTTTGTAAAAGAAGAGTATGAACCACTAAATCAAATGCTGAGGAGAGATCAAACTGAAGCAATAAAGCACTTTTACCTTTGCTCAAAAGAACCCTGACATGATTTAAAAGAGGAACTAGAACTGTTTCAGTGCAAAAGAAGGAGCAAAACCCCAACTGAGAAGTATGAAGAATATTATGTAAATTTAAATATTGCTCTAACTGTAAACTATGTACACCAATTTGCAGGTGCAAATATGTGTGTGTGTAGCTTGTCTAGAGTAATTTTCAAAGCAAAAGTGCAAAGTATGCATAGTAAAAAGTACATATATATTTTTAGCTAATGTAGGACATCTACTATAATAAAACGCACCCTCAACGTTCTGAGGACACTGACGTCACTGCAGGCACTCACACACCGGTTCGTAACTTCATGGTGGTGAAGCCACAACAGTCACCATGTCTGCATGCCCCGCCCTCGCGTCACACGTGATGACGTCGAGGGCGGAACACGAAAACAAGGCCTACTCCTCCCCTTCCAACAAATCCCAGCCACAAACGACGACGTGCCCATCACCCCGGCCCCTTACACCACATCGCCCCGCCCCTTTCAAGGTACCGGCCCGCCCCCGGTCCCACACTCTTCCCCTCATCACCTTCCCTCCCCCCTGTCACCTCCCATCCCCTTATGCCACTATCCCTGGTGGTCTAGCGGTACCTGTTAGCTCGGGCAGGAATGAAGGAACCCCCGCTTTCCTGCCCGGAGCGCTGCTGCTAGCTGCCCGGCTGCATCATGTCTCAGTCTGGCTCTCGGCGAATCAAAATGGCCGCCAAGAGTGGAAGCTGCCTCGCGAGACTTCAACTCTCGGTGGCCATTTTGAAACACCGAGAGCCGGACTCCCACACGATGCAGCAAGGAAGCTAGCAGCACCGCTACGGGCAGGAAAGAGGGGGCTCTTTCTTTCCTGCCCCGACTGAATAGGTACCTCTAGACCACCAGGGAGACAAGCGTAAGGGGAGGGGAAGGGAGTCCAGTGCCGGCTAGGGCCTGTTTCATCAGCGGCAGAAACGGGCCTTTTTTACTAGTTATAAAATATCTCTTTTATGTAAACCGCCCCCCAAAATCTGCTGATAATATCCATGCCCTAATCCCCCTTAGAGTTTGAAAGGCACATGGATTAGTAAAGAAATAACATTGAATATTTGCTCAAGTACACTGGGATTTATCACTTCTCACCTGCTCTCCATTTAGACGAAGGACTTCTACCAGTTCTAGGTATATGGATACCCGTTCACTTAGGCTTATTCTACTGTGTTTACTCTTCTTATTTTCACTTTTTCTCATTCCAGAAAAACTCATGATCAATTTTAACGTTTTAATGGCTTCTGGGATATCTCCAGTCTTCTTTAGTACTCTGGCTCTGATGAGATGATACATGGGTTGATCTCGAACCTGACAAAAGTAGAAAAAAAATGAAATTGAAGGGTATTAAAAATATAATTTAGTTGTACAGTATTTTAAATTCAAAAATCTATCATGTTCAAACAATAGACTATCTGAACTCATATACTGCAAGTGACAATATCACCTTGATATTCAGAGTATATATCATCTAGCATACAAGTTGTCAAAAAGAACAAATTAACAATTTTCAAATTATAATGCTCAATTTTTTTCTTCCTTGAGTTAAGTACCACAGTCCTCGGTCTCTTGTAGATGTTTATTCTTTTTTTCTCTACAAATAATCTCCTATGAGGATAATAGGATAGGATAATACACCTTCGCCATGAGAAAAGTACATTTCAAGTAGCACAGTACTCTAATCAGACCAGTTAATCTTAGAAACTAAATAATGATGCGAACTTTTTTTGGGATGTCAGTTTACTGGGTGATCTTACATGATGTAATATAAAAATTGCCTCATAACACAACAATGTCAAAATCTTTGTCCTGATCTATTAAAAAAATGAGTCATGTATGAGCTGCTACTAATATGTGTGTCAAACTAATCTGTTTCTACAAAGGAAAATTACTGCTGTGCATACCATGATGACTTCATCCAAGGACATGTTTTTTTACTGCAATCTAGCCTCCAGTTATCTTCTGAGAAGAGCGGGTTACCTTACTTCACAAACTATGACTCCAAGTTTTTAATGAGAATTAAGAGGGAGGTTTGCTACCATCTGCTACCGTCTGCTAAGAGTTTCTTTGCTAATAACAAAGCCTCTCTTCATGACCATGAATTCTGCTGGACAGAATTACGCCATTTGTGATTGGTCCATAGGTACCATCTCACCCAGAAAGATGCCAATGTTGGACTGAAGAGAAAGAAGAAAAAGGGGAAGACCAGAAGACCTGTTGGTGGATAGATGGCTCTGAGAGAGAGAGAGAGACTGATTCCTAAACACCAGTGAACTGAATTCCTTGTAGTAAGCTAACAAGGTCAGTTCCGCAGCAACACTGAGGCCTTACACAAAAGACTGTGTAATCGGTATACAGAGTCAAGACCTTGAACTTTATTCCTGGACTGAGATAAGACTCACAGGGAAACTCTGCTAGAGTCTCAACGGTGGAATCTGATTCTTCATTCACTAAAAGTCTGCAATATGGACTGCAGGGTGAGATAACAGGATTTTCTACCTCCAGTCAAGGTTTAGTTAGTCTAGGCTTTTATCTGGAAAAGACTAGTTCATATCTGCATTTATTGTCCGTAGTGAATTACTAGCTGCTAAGTGTTTATTTTGCACAATTATTTGTTGTAATCTCTCATACAGTTATTTAGCTGATCAGATTTCTTTGTTTATTTATCTAGCTTGGTGATAATCTATATTTTTGGTAGTACAAGTTATTATTGTAATTTGTTTTGCATTTGCCAAATACGTTTTTATATTTATAATAAATAATATATTCCATTTGTGGCATTTTTTTCTTTCATTGGTACAGCTAGTTAGCAGACCTAAGAGCCAATTAGGTACTGTCATATCCCTGAGCAAATAAATCCAGAATAATTGCTTTTGTGTGATTATCTGATATAGAAGTACCTTACAAAGGGTATTTGAGAATACTTGGTCTACTATCATAACATAACATGAGAACATAAGAGTAGCCATATTGGATCAGGCCAATGGTCCATCTAGCCCAGTATCCTGTTTTACAAACAGTGGCCAAGCCAGGTCACAAGTACCTGGCAGAAACCCAAATTGTGGCAACACTCCATACTACAAATCCCAGGGCAAGCAGTTGCTTCCCATGTCCGGCTCAACAGTAGACTATGGACTTTTCCTCCAGGAATTTGTCCAAACCTTTTTTAAACCCAGATACGCTAACTGCTGTTTACTACCTCCTCCGTCAAAGAGTTCCAGAGCTTAATTATTCATTGAGTGAAAAAATATTTCCTCCTATTTGTTTTAAAAGTACTTTCATGTAACTTCCTCAAGTGTCCCCTAGTCTTTGTACTTTTGGAACAAGCAAAAAATTAATTTACTTCTACTCGTTCTACACCACTCAGGATTTTGTAGACCCCAATCCATTTCTCCACTCATCCGTCTCTTTTCCAAGCTGAAGAAACTTAACCTCTTTAGCCTTTCCTCACACGAGAGGAGTTCCATCCCCTTTATCATTTTAGTCGCTCTTCTTTGAACCTTTTGTAATTCTGCTAAATCATTTTTGAGATACAGTGACCAGAACTGAACGCAATACTCAAGATACAGATGCATCATGGAGCAATACAAGGGCATTATAGTATTTTAGGTCTTATTCACCATCCCTTTCGTAATAATTCCTAGCATCCTGCTTTTTTGGCCACCACCGCACACTGAGCAGAAGATTTCAGCATATTATCTACAATGACACCCATATCTTTTTCTTGAGCGCTGTCCCTCAAGGTGGACCCTAGCATCATAACTGTGATTTGGATTATTCTTTCCAATGTGCATTACCTTGCAATTGTCCACATTAAATTTCATCTGCCATTTGGATGTCCAGTCTTCCAATTTCCTAAGGTCTTCCTGCAATATTTCACAGTTTGCACGTGTTTTAACAACCTTGAATAGTTTTATATCATCTGCAAATCTGATCACCTCATTCATCATTCTGAGTTTCATATAATTTCTAAATATGTTAAATAGTACCAGTCCCAGTACAGATCCCTAAGGCACTCCACTATTCAACCTCTTCCACTGACCACGTAACCCTACCCTCTGGTGCCACAGATTTCTAGTGCTCATCTGAGTTAGTGAATGTTATAAATCACATACTCAAGGATCCAACTGGTTATATTGATTGTGATGTTATAAATAGTAGCTTACAACACTGATTCAAACCTGGCTGGTCACAGATGGATAACATCTTACAATTTAAGAAGAACAAAAATGGGGGGGGGGGGGGGGGGGGGGGGGTGCTGATAGGCTACCTGAAGGCCTGGAAAAGGACTGCTTACCATAAGCTATGTTGCTGGCTGGTTTTGATAATTTTTCTATATGTTGCCAAAATGATTAAAGAAAAAAATGTTGCCAATTCTTCTGTTGTCTCCATGTACCAAAGAAATAATTTGTGCTACATAATATTTACCCCTAATACTCAGGAACGGAAGGCTGAACTGAATCACAATAATCAGTGCTGGCACCTATTTTGGTACTGCCACTAAATATATGAGCACTGGCCACCTTCCAGAAGTTAACCAGGTAATGGGCAGAAAATCAGGGAGTGTTTCTGCTGAAAAGTTTAGAGCTTCCATCATGCCCCCCCTCAATGTCAGGTACCCCTCTAGAAGACCTTCTGAAGCCCCCTCCAAGATCAGCCCCCCTCATAAAGACAGGGGAGTGGGGGTGGCTTTGGGAATGGGGCTTTGGGACCAGGGCTGATGACTCTGTGTGTGTGTGGGGGGGGGGGGGTGTTCAGAGAGGGTTGATCACAGGTGGTCTTCAGGATGGTCTAATCTTAGGGGTCTTTGTGAGCTTATTTTAGAGGGTCTTCAAGAGGAGGGATGATCTTATGAGGGGGCTTCAAAATGGAACACCCCCCCAATATTCAGCCAACTACCCAGTTAGCTAAGTGGTTAAAGTTCACACAGCCTTTCTGCTGTCCTAACTTTATCGTTATCTGACAGGGTAGTGGGCTGAACACTGCCACCACAGATTGCCCTGGCACTAACCAGATATAGCCTCTCCCAGTTAAACTCCACAATATATCTACCCCTTAGTTTGCAACATTATTCCCCTGCAGCAGTAACAAAGATACTTCATAGAATTTCAGGCCCACAGAGCTGCAGAGAAACCTTTATCAACTACGTATGTACATTTAACAATGTTTCCCATGTCTTTTCATGCTGTTTTTAACCTGAAACCACATTAAATTGAGTCCTTGGTTGGATAGCAATTTGGCTAAAGGTGTCATCATTAAGTTAAAAAGGGTTGGTGAGAGCGGTGATCCTTGTGGTACTCCGCATTCAGGTTTCCATGGTGTTGATGTTTTTGACTTTGATATCACTTGATAGGTTCTTGCTGTTAAAAAGTCTTTGAACCATCTAAGTATGTTTTCTCCAATCCCGAAGTAGTCTAGGATATTCGAGAGTATTTGGTGGCTGACCATGTCGAACGCGCTGGACATGTCAAATTGTAGGAGAAGCACATTGTTTCCGGTTGCAATTAATTGTTTAAATTTGGTTATGAGAGTGGTTAGAACTGTTTCAGTGCTATGGTTGGATCGAAATCCTGACTGTGATTCATGTAGTATATTGAATTTGTTTAGGTAGTTGGTAAGTTGTTTGGTTACCATACTTTCCATTAATTTGACTACCAGGGGGATTGATGCTACTGGTTGATAGTTGGTTGTGTCATTTAATTTTTTCTTTAAGTCTTTGGGTATAGGGGTAAGTAGTATATATCCTTTGTCCTTGGGGAACAGTCCGTGTTGTAACATGTAGTTCATATGTGATGTAAGGTCTGTTATGAAGCATTGGGGGGTATGCCTTATTAGGTTGCTGAGACAAATATCCAGTTTGGAGTGGGTTTTGGAGAATTTATTGACTGCTTGGGTGATGGTTTCTTCGGATAACAGACCGAAGTTAATCCAGGTTCGATCTGCTGGGTGTTCACCGGGAGTTGGGTCCAGTCAGTCCATGAATTTTCATGATCAGTAGTATTGAGTGAAAATACTGCAAAGAAAATGTCCACTCAATGTGGAAACTTAAAAGGATCAAACCATTCTTCCAAGGAAATATTCCGTAGCCTGGTACAATCGATGGTGCTAAGCCATCTAGATTACTGCAATGCCATTTGTGCCGGATGCAAAGAACAAGTCATTAAGAAGTTTCAAACTGCTCAAAACACAGCAGCCAGACTCATATTTTGGAAAATGAAATATGAAAGTGCCAGGCCCCTAAGAGAAAAACTACACTGGCTCCCATTAAAAGAACGAATTGCGTTCAAAGTTTGCACTCTGGTCCACAAAATCGTTCACGGGGAAGCTCCGACCTATATGGCAGACCTCATTGGCTTGCCTACTAGGAACGCAAAAAGATCAGCACGCACATTCCTCAACCTCCACTACCCCAGCTGTAAAGGACTAAAATATAAATCCACATATGCATCCAGCTTCTCCTACATATGCACGCAACTATGGAACGCATTACCGAAGGCCATAAAAACAATGCGCGGCCGTCTTCCCGCCCGAACCGGCTCGTGTTCGTCAGTCCCATATGTAGCAAGACAAAGACAAGGGAAGACACAACTCCAAAGGGGAGGCGGGCGGGTTTGTGAGAACAATCAGCCTGCTGTCCTCGGAGAATACCTTCTACAGGTATGTAGCATTCGCTTTCTCCGAGGACAAGCAGGCTGCTTGTTCTCACTGATGGGGTATCCCTAGCCCCCAGGCTCACTCAAAACAACAAACATGATCAATTGGGCCTCGCAACGGCGAGGACATAACTGAGATTGACCTAACAATTTATCCAACTAACTGAGAGTGTTGCCTGGAACAGACTAAACATGGGCCTAGGGGGGTGGAGTTGGATTCTAAACCCCGAACAGATTCTGAAGCACTGACTGTCGCGTCGGGTATCCTGCTGCAGGCAGTAATGAGATGTGAATGTGTGGACAGATGACCACGTCGCCGGCGCCTCACTCGACGGTACCGGTGGCGCAAGCACCCCCGGTACCGGAGGGGAAGGGCGCAACAACTCTCCCAGGATCTCTGGGAGAAGGGCCCGGAGACTCTCGTGCAGAGCGGCTGTGGAGAAAGACATGGAAGCCGATGCAGGCGTCGAGGTCAGAGTCTGTTCCGGGCGTGGAGGCTGTTCCGGGCTGTCCAAGGTGGAGCGCATCGCCACCTCCTGAACAGAGGGTGAGCGGTCCTCTCGGTTCCGATGCCTACTGGGTGCCGACTCCCTCGGCGACCCAGAGCTCTTGGTACCGATGCGGGAAGGGGACTGGTGTCGATGCTTCTTTGATTTTTTCAGACGAAGCATGTCACCGGAGCTTCCCGGTACCGACGAGGAGGACGTAGAATCCAGCCGTCTGTTCCTCGGGGCCGAGGCCGAAGAAGGTCGCTCTCGGGGGGGGCTGTACCGCAGGAGCCCTCAGGGTAGGGGGAGACCCACCCGAAGGCTCACCGCCACCAGCAGGGGAATGGACAGCCGTCACCTGCACTCCAGTCGAAGCACCACCGTCCGACGACATCAGCAACAGAGGAGGTCCCAATACCACCGACGCCGACGACGCAGCCTTCTGATGTCTCGGTACCAACGATGCAGAGGGTCGATACCTCGATGCAGTCGATACAGTCGATGCCGAGGTCGAAGGTCTTGATGCTGCCGCCGTCGATGCACTCGATGACTCCAGTGCTGTTGTCGACGAAGAGCCCGAGAACAACACGTTCCACTGGGCCAATCTCGCACCTGAGTCCTCTTTTGTAAAAGAGCACAAAGGACTACAGGCCTGCGGGCGGTGCCCAGCCCCAGACACTGAAGACACGAAACGTGTCTATCAGTGAGCGAGATTACCCGGGCGCACTGGGTGCACTTCTTGAAGCTGCTGGGAGACTTCGATGACATGGGCGTAAAAATCACGCCGGCGAAATCAAAATTCGTATTGGCAACGAAGGGCACCAAAAATAAAGGAGAGAGAAAAACCCGTACCGAGGCCCAAAAAAAGGCCTACCCCGAAAGCGAAAGGAAACTTACGTCGGGGAAACAAACTGGACACACGGGAAGGGACAAGACCGAGATCTTGTTTTTTTTTTTTTTTTTGAAAAATCGCGAAGACGCGCGAGGGTCAACTTTGAGGGGTGCGAAATGGCGCAAAACACGACCGTCCCGAGCGCGGACAAAAGAAGACTTACGAACACGAGCCGGTTCGGGCGGGAAGACGGCCGCACATGCGCGGTGCGCATGGACGCGCGAGGACTAGCAAAGGACTTTGCTAGTGAAGTTTCCGATTGGAGGGGCTGCCGTGGACGTCACCCATCAGTGAGAACAAGCAGCCTGCTTGTCCTCGGAGAATACGCAATACCACTCTATTTCTTATGTTGAAAATGATCTCTCTATAGTCGATGACCTAACTTATGTTACATTTCGCTCTATCACACAGAAACCTCTATGCAATACCATAATGTATTCTTCTTTACCATGTATGTAAGCACCTTAATGCAATACCATTTGTAATTCTGTACCTGATAATGGCGATCGCCATCATGGCATAATGTAAGCCACATTGAGCCTGCAAATAGGTGGGAAAATGTGGGATACAGATGCTACAAATAAATAAATAAATAAATAAATAAATAGCTCATAATTTCATTTTTTCCTATGTCGACAGTGCACATGCGTCAGAAAGAGTATGCAGTCTTTCATAAAGAGAGCACACTCTTTCCCAATGGAGTGCACACTATTCTTGTATGTGTGCACTATCAGGAAAGAGTGCACACGTTTTGCAGAGAGGGCACACTCCAGGAAGAGCGCATACTCTTTGGAAAACAGTGTGTACAAGCGCGCCCTATTGAAAAAGAATATGCACTGTTCACAATGAGTGCACACCATTTACAACATTTCCCCATAACAAAACGAAAGAAAGAAAGAAAGAAAGAACTAAGCAAATGAAACTAACAAAACAAAACTATGGTATTGCACATCCCTATAACCTGCATATTACTCATCACGTACTCCTCCCGGATGGAAAATTGCTCTACTACACAGCATGGAACATTCCCATTGTAGGATTCCTCAGGAAGCCTCACATCCTTCTCAGCTTCTAATTACATCCTTGTGTTACATCCTCCCCTTTCACCTGTTACTCGTTTCTGCTGAATTTATAACTTATTCCATTCACAGATATGGAGGGGCATTTTCAATGTGATGTCTTAAGTCCGAATTTGGACTTTTTGCCAAAAAATCTCAATAAAACATCTAGCTCACAGCCATAATCAAAACAGAAAAACGTTTAATGTTCTGGTTCGATTATGGCTTTGAGATAGATGTTTTCTGGCTGAACATGTCCTTCTATAAATACCATTTTAGAAAAAAAAGGCGTCTCAGGTATAAATGTAGAAAAACAAGCCATAGGGACGTCTGTCTGGCAGCATTCCCAGTGAACAGGCCACAAAGCCATCCCAGCAGTGCAGAAGAGCAGCCTAGTAGTCAGTGCAGGGGACTTCACATAAAGGGTCCCAAGTACAGATCCCACCTAAACCCTTCATATTGTATGATGAGCCCTCCAGGAACAAAGAAAACCTACTGTAAAGATACACTGCTACAATAGCCCCTAGGCTTATATACTTAGGTATAGGAGGTTTTTCAATATTCCAGCAGGGTTCACATATTAGTTTTGAAATGAAAGAGTTAAAGTGGGAATTGAACCTGGATCCCGCTGTTCACTGTCCACTGCACTGACTACTAGGCTACTCCATCCACTTGCTTGCTGCTTTCTTAAGAATAATATCTGGAGCTGTCATACAGCCTGGTTTCTACTGTCACTGTCATATCTTTAGGGGGTGCGAGGGGGTCAGTGACCACAGGGGGGATTAAGGGGGGGTCATACCTTCATCTCTCCAGTGGTCAGCTGGTCAGTCAGAGCACCTTTTTCAGACTTAGTTATGACTGAAATAGGTCTAGATAAAAACGTACTTCATTTCTGCCCTACACCTTTTTTTCTGTTCCATTATTTAGGAAAAAACATCCAGATTGTAAGCCTGCTCAAGTCCCACCCAAAACACATCTCCACATTGCCCCCTTGCTATTTGGATGCATTCAGTGAAAAACATCCCAATTCTGCCTTTTTGAAAATTGCCATTTAGACATTTTAGTTGGAAAAAAGTCCATTTGCCGCTTTGTGCCACTTTTGAGACGTTTTTCTTTTTTGAAAATGAGTGCCGTGGAGGGGCATAATCGAGGTGATCTATTTTGGCGGCGGTGCTACAGGTGGCCGGAACCGTATTATCGAAAAAGATGGCCGGCCCTCTTTTTTTTTTCGATAATACGGTTTAGCCTGTCCAAATGCCAGACTTCACCGGGTTTGAGATGGCTGGTCTTGTTTTTCAGCGATAATGGAAAAAAATGCCAGCCATCTCCAACCTGGCGATATCCAAGGCATTTGGTCGTGGGAGAAGCCAGCATTCGTAGTGCACTGGCCCCCCTCGCATGCCAGGACACCAAGTGGGCACCCTAAGGGTCAGTGTGGTGGACTTCAGAAAACTCTCCCACATGCATAGCTCCCTTACTTTGGGTACTGAGCCCCCCAACCCCTCCAAAACCCACTACCCACAAATGTACACCACTACCGTAGCTCTTAGGGGTGAAGGGGGCAACTACATGTGGGTAGAGTGGGTTGTGGAGGGCTCCCATTTACCAGCACAAGTGTTACAGGTAGGGGGGGATGGGCCTGGGTCCACCTGCCTTAAGTGCACTGCGGTACCCGCTAAAAGTGCTCCAGGGACCTGCATACACACAGGCCTCTAGGATTTGTTGCTGCTGTACACCAGTTGACACCTGAAGACTAATCTCTTTGAAAAAGTCCTTTATTTTAATAAGCACGTTTACTCACAGTTAACTGCAGATCAGAGGTTGTGCCCCACTGGCAAAGAGTCTCCCTGGTACTAAGAGGAACCCGAATTATAGCTACGTCTTGCAAGGTTCCGCGTTAGGAGTTACGGATCAAGAAAGGGATCTGGGTGTCGTCGTCGATGATACGCTGAAACCTTCTGCTCAGTGTGCTGCTGCGGCTAGGAAAGCGAATAGAATGTTGGGTGTTATTAAGAAGGGTATGGAGTCCAGGTGTGCGGATGTTATAATGCCGTTGTATCGCTCCATGGTGCGACCGCACCTGGAGTATTGTGTTCAGTACTGGTCTCCGTATCTCAAAAAAGATATAGTAGAATTGGAAAAGGTACAGCGAAGGGCGACGAAAATGATAGTGGGGATGGGACGACTTTCCTATGAAGAGAGGCTGAGAAGGCTAGGGCTTTTCAGCTTGGAGAAGAGACGGCTGAGGGGAGATATGATAGAAGTGTATAAAATAATGAGTGGAATGGATCGGGTGGATGTGAAGCGACTGTTCACGCTATCCAAAATACTAGGACTAGAGGGCATGAGTTGAAGCTACAGTGTGGTAAATTTAAAACGAATCGGAGAAAATTTTTCTTCACCCAACGTGTAATTAGACTCTGGAATTCATTGCCGGAGAACGTGGTACGGGCGGTTAGCTTGACGGAGTTTAAAAAGGGGTTAGATAGATTCCTAAAGGACAAGTCCATAGACCGCTATTAAATGGACTGGAAAAATTCCTCATTTTTAGGTACAACTTGTCTGGAATGTTTTTACGTTTGGGGAGCGTGCCAGGTGCCCTTGACCTGGATTGGCCACTGTCGGTGACAGGATGCTGGGCTAGATGGACCTTTGGTCTTTCCCAGTATGGCACTACTTATGTACTTATGTACTTATGTACTTAGCATTTCTATAGCGCTGCCAGGGTTATGCAGCGCTGTACAAGTTTAACATGGGGAAGGACCGTCCCTGCTCAAAAGAGCTTACAATCTAAAGGTTACAAACTATGTAGTCAGTGTAGGTATCATGAGTGGGGAAGGTGGTTATGCGCCAAAAGCAAGGGAGAAGAGATGGGCTTTGAGTAAGGACTTGAAGATGGGCAGGGAGGGCGCATGACATATGGGCTCGGGAAGGCTGTTCCAGGCATATGGTGATGCGAGGCAGAAGGGGCGGAGTCTGGAGTTAGCAGTGGTGGAGAAGGGTACAGATAGGAGTGATTTGTCCTGAGAGCGGAGGTTACGGGTGGGAACATACGGGGAGAGGAGTGTAGAGAGGTACTGGGGGGCTGCAGATTGAGTGCATTTGAAGGTTAAAAGGAGAAGCTTGAACTGTATACGGGAGCGGATCGGGAGCCAGTGAAGTGACTTGAGGAGAGGGGTGATATGAGAGTATCGGTTCACGCAGTAGATAAGACGTGCGGCAGAATTTTGGACAGATTAAAGGGGGGGATAGATGGTTAAGCGGGAGGCCAGTGAGAAGAAGGTTGCAATAGTCAAGACGAGAGGTGACGAGCGAGTGGACGAGGGTTCGGGTGGTCTGTTCAGAGAGGAATGGGCGAATTTTGCTAATATTATAGAGGAAGAAGCGACAGGTCTTAGCTGTCTGCTGGATATGGGCAGAGAAGGAGAGGGAGGAGTCGAAGATGACTCCGAGTTTGCGGGCTGAAGCGACGGGGAGGATGAGGGCATTGTCAACAGAGACGGAAAGTGGGGGAAGAGGAGAAGAGGTTTTGGGTGGAAAGACAAGGAGCTCAGTCTTTGCCATGTTCAGTTTCAGATGCCGGTTGGACATCCAGGCAGCGATGTCTGAAAGGCAGGCCGAAACTTTGGCCTGGGTTTCGACCGTGATGTTGGGAGTGGAGAGATAAAGCTGGGTGTCATCAGCATAGAGATGGTACTGGAAACCATGTAATGAGATCAGCGAGCCCAGGGAAGAGGTGTAGATTGAGAAAAGAAGCGGTCCAAGGACAGAACCTTGAGGAACCCCAACAGAGAGCGGGATGGGGGTGGAAGAAGAGCCATTAGAATATACTCTGAAGGTGCGTTGGGAAAGATATGAAGAAAACCAGGAGAGGATGGAGCCTTGGAACCCGAATGAGGACAGTGTGTCAAGAAGTAAATTATGATTGACAGTGTCAAAGGCGGCAGATAGGTCGAGGAGGATGAGGATGGAATAGTGACCTTTGGATTTGGCAAGGAACAAGTCATTACAGACTTTAGAGAGTGCTGTTTCTGTCGAGTGTAGTGGGCGAAAGCCGGATTGGAGCGGATCGAGGACAGCCTGAGAGGAGAGGAAATCGAGGCAGCGGCTGTGGACAGCGCGTTCAAGTAATTTGGAGAGGAAGGGTAAAAGAGAGATGGGACGGTAGTTGGAGGGACAGGTGGGGTCTAGTGATGGTTTTTTGAGAAGTGGTGTGACTACAGCGTGCTTGAAGGTGTCAGGGACAGTAGCAGTGGAGAGAGAGAGGTTGAGGATGTGACAGATTGAGGGGTTGACTGTAGGAGAGATGTTGTTAAGCAGATTGGTGGGAATGGGATCAGAGGAACAGGTGGTGCACTTAGAGGAAGAGAGAAGGCGAGCAGTTTCCTCTTCGGTGATCTCAGGGAAGGAGGAGAAGGAGGAGGAGGCCAGGCTAGGTTGGTTGGGGGAGTGGGTTAAGAAGTCACAGGGAGGAGAAGGCTTGGAAGTGAATTCAAGGTTTATCTTCTGCACCTTATCGTGGAAGTAGTCAGCTAGTGTTTGAGGAGAGAGTGAGGGGGGGGGGTGGGAGCGGAGGGCACTTTAAGTAGGGAGTTGAGGGTGGCGAAGAGGCGACGAGGGTTGGAGCCAAGAGAATTAGTTAATTGAGAATAATATTCCTGTTTGGCAAGGAATAGGGAGGACTGGAAGGAGGATAGCATGAATTTGTAATGGGTGAAGTCTGACAGGGTGCGAGATTTCCTCCAGAGTCGTTCAGCAGATTGGGTGCAGGAGCGAAGGTAACGGATGCAAGGGGTTAACCAGGGCTGAGGATTAGTGCGCTTAGTGGGTCGAGAGACAGATAGTGCTAGGGTATCCAGAGCAGTGGAGAGAATTTCATTGTAGGCAGAGACAGCCGTGTCGACAGATTCGGAAGACGAGATGGAAGGGAAGAGATTGGAGATGTGAGAGGATAGGGTAGGGGGGTCGACGGCCTGGAGATTCCTGAAGGCAGTGGCTATAGTTGGGCAAGGTTGAGGGGGAGGGTGATGAAGTGTGAGGGTGATTAGGTGATGATCTGAGATAGGAAGGACTGAGGTGCAGAAATTGGAAGGTGAGCAGGAAGAGAAGAGAACGAGGTCGAGACAATGGCCATTACGGTGAGTAGGGGTGGTAGAGCATAGTTGGAGGTTAAAGGTGGATGTCAGAGTGAGGAATTTAGAAGCGTAGGAGTTGGATGGGTCGTCAACGTGAATATTAAAATCACCAAGAATGAGGGATGGAGATGAGGGATCAAGAAAGACGGTGAGCCAAGCATCGAAGTCAGTAAGGAAGGAAGAGAGGGGCTTATCAGGGGGGCGGTAGATGACTGCAACTCTGAGTGGTGTCGGGTAGAATAGCCGGATGGCATGAGTTTCGAAGGATGAGAAGCAGTGAGACTGTGGCAGGGGGAGGGGTTGGAAACTACAAGAGGGTGAGAGAAGAACCCAACGCCTCCACCACGTGCATCTGGGCGGGGAGTGTGGGAGAAAAGATATCCTCCATGGCATAGGGCTGCGATTGAGGCAGTGTCGTTAGGGGTTATCCAAGTTTCAGTTAAAGCGAGCAGTTGAAGGGAACGGGAGATGAACAAATCGTGGGTGAAGGAGAGTTTGTTGCATACTGAGTGGGCATTCCATAGGGCACACGAGAAGGGGAGGGAAGCGGGGGGGAGAAGGGGAATAGAGATGAGATTGGAGGCATTCTGGGATCGGTTACATGGATATGGATATGGAGAGGAGAGGTGGGGGGGGACCTGGATTGGGATTGATGTCATCTGCGGAAAGTAGGAGAAGGAGTAAAAGAGTGCGGAGGAGGGTGAGGGAGGAGGGTCGACGAAGATGACGAAGACGGGATGTGTTAAGGAGGAATGGGGATGGGTTAATGGTGGGGAGGAAGTGTAGAAGGTTGAGAGCTAGGAATGACGAGGGGGGCAGGAGAGCTGGGGAGGTGGTGGGGGTGGGGGGAGGTAGGGTAGGGGAGTAATGAGCAGGACGGGAGGGGACAAGTGTGGGCAGTGAGTTCCTGAGGTAGACAGTGGAAGGGGAGGGGGGAAGAGGTTAGGAAGGGACAGGGCGATGAAGAGAATGTGTATAGGGACCATATATAGGGGCTAAGGTGGATGCGGGTCGATGTGAAGTGGCTAAGGTGATAGGAGTAGAGGAGGAAGGCTAGGACAGGGACAGCAGGCAGCAGCTAAGGCATAGGGAGTGATGGTGTTTAAAGGAATCCTAGCCAAAAAGCACCTGGAGACTCTGTGCACTTGGAGCGAGGGCCCTGGGAAGCTCGGGGTGGACCTGGAGTCACCCTGGATACAACTGTGAGGAAATGCAGAAGGGCTGCAAGTCCTCCACAGCACCTGGTGGGAGTGCTGGGCACCTAGAGCGGAGGCCCTGGGTGGATCGGAGTGGACCTGGGTGTCACCCCGGAGAAAACTGTAAGGATATGCAGATGAGCTGCAAGTCCTCCACAGCACCTGAAAGGCAGCCGGTGGTAGAGCTGGGCACCTCTCAGCTGAGGAAAGGCTTACCAGGGGTTAGGCCGAAGCCAGCATTCCTCCCCTGAGGGTCGCCTGATCCTGGTACTGAGATTAGCAGTAGGTCAGAGCTGGCACAATGCCCTCTTTCAGCAACATTCAAGGTAATAACTAAGTTCTCTAACGTGGGTAACACATGAAAGGGATCTAAAAGTGGCTGACAAAAATGGCCACTACCTCATGGACTACCGGAAACAAAACTGGACACACTCTGACCCAGTTAGCAGGGGAAAAAGCACCATGGGAGTACAGCCCACTACCCTACACCCACCACAATGCATTGCTGATGTGACTCTGCAGTGCACCTAACAGAAAAGGTGTCACACTCACCCGAGAGCCACATCACAACCAGGGAAAGGCTGTCAGAGGATAGAACATATTCTGCTGTCATGGAGGTGGGTACGGCATTTGAGGCTAGCATACAGGCTGGCAAAAAAGGTTTTTAGTTTTATTGTTTTAGTGTGGGAGGGGGTTGGTGACCACTGGGGGAGTACGGGGAGGTCATCCCCGATTCCTTCCGGTGGTCATCTGGTCAGTTAGGGCACCTTTTTGAGGCTTGGTCGTGAAAATAAAAGGACCAAGTAAACCCAGCGAAATACTGCTGAATTCCGCTTTTTTCCCCATTATCCGCGAAAGCCGGCCATCTGGTAGCCACGCCTATGCCCGCCCATGTCTCGCCTTCGCTTCGCCGCTGACACGCCCCCTTAAACCTTTGCCAGCGAGGCAACGGGAAAGCGGCAATGCTGTCAAAAAAGCCACTTTCGATTATACCGATTTGGCCGCTTTTGTGAGATCGCCGGCCATCTCCCGATTTATGTTGGAAGATGGCCGGCGATCACTTTCGAAAATGAGCTGGATAGTCTCCAGCAAGTTGACTCATTAATGCTACAACATAAGCAGCAGGTGCTGATGAATGCATATTTGATGAGACAGATTTATTTGAACAAACCACATTGTTCTAGTTGTATATGATTTCTATAAAATAAAAACTTCAGTTAGATGATGCAAATGGGAGTTGAAGGCTTGTGGCTGCAACATGCCTTTCTTCCCATAATATTTGAAAGGAGATTATGGAAATATATATTTTAACACTGTATATAAAGCGAATGCTACATACCTGTAGAAGGTATTCTCCGAGGACAGCAGGCTGATTGTTCTCACTGATGGGTGACGTCCACGGCAGCCCCTCCAATCGGAAACTTCACTAGCAAAGTCCTTTGCTAGTCCTCGCGCGCCCGCGCGCACCGCGCATGCGCGGCCGTCTTCCCGCCCGAAACCGGCTCGAGCCGGCCAGTCCAGTATGTAGCAAGACAATACACTTCAAGGGAAGACACAACTCCAAAGGGGAGGCGGGCGGGTTTGTGAGAACAATCAGCCTGCTGTCCTCGGAGAATACCTTCTACAGGTATGTAGCATTCGCTTTCTCCGAGGACAAGCAGGCTGCTTGTTCTCACTGATGGGGTATCCCTAGCCCCCAGGCTCACTCAAAACAACAACCATGGTCAATTGGGCCTCGCAACGGCGAGGACATAACTGAGATTGACCTAAAAAATTTACCAACTAACTGAGAGTGTAGCCTGGAACAGAACAAACAGGGCCCTCGGGGGGTGGAGTTGGATCCTAAAGCCCAAACAGGTTCTGAAGAACTGACTGCCCGAACCGACTGTCGCGTCGGGTATCCTGCTGCAGGCAGTAATGAGATGTGAATGTGTGGACAGATGACCACGTCGCAGCTTTGCAAATTTCTTCAATGGAGGCTGACTTCAAGTGGGCTACCGACGCAGCCATGGCTCGAACATTATGAGCCGTGACATGACCCTCAAGAGCCAGCCCCGCCTGGGCGTAAGTGAAGGAAATGCAATCTGCTAGCCAATTGGATATGGTGCGTTTTCCTACAGCCACTCCCCTCCTATTGGGATCAAAAGAAACAAACAATTGGGCGGACTGTCTGTGGGGCTGTGTCCGCTCCAGATAGAAGGCCAATGCTCTCTTACAGTCCAATGTGTGCAGCTGACGCTCAGCAGGGCAGGAATGAGGACGGGGAAAGAATGTTGGCAAGACAATTGACTGGTTCAGATGGAACTCCGACACGACCTTTGGCAGAAACTTAGGGTGAGTGCGGAGGACTACTCTGTTGTGATGAAATTTGGTGTAAGGGGCCTGGGCTACCAGGGCCTGAAGCTCACTGACTCTACGAGCCGAAGTAACTGCCACCAAGAAAATGACCTTCCAGGTCAAGTACTTCGGATGGCAGGAATTCAGTGGCTCAAAAGGAGGTTTCATCAGCTGGGTGAGAACGACATTGAGATCCCATGACACTGTAGGAGGCTTGACAGGGGGCTTTGACAAAAGCAAACCTCTCATGAAGCGAACAACTAAAGGCTGTCCTGAGATCGGCTTACCTTCCACACGGTAATGGTATGCACTAATCGCACTAAGGTGAACCCTTACGGAGTTGGTCTTGAGACCAGACTCAGACAAGTGCAGAAGGTAATCAAGCAGGGTCTGTGTAGGACAAGAGCGAGGATCTAAGGCCTTGCTGTCACACCAGACGGCAAACCTCCTCCAATGGAAGAAGTAACTCCTCTTAGTGGAATCTTTCCTGGAAGCAAGCAAGATGCGGGAGACACCCTCTGACAGACCCAAAGAGGCAAAGTCTACGCCCTCAACATCCAGGCCGTAAGAGCCAGCGACTGGAGGTTGGGATGCAGAAGCGCCCCTTCGTCCTGTGTGATGAGGGTCGGAAAACACTCCAATCTCCATGGTTCTTCGGAGGACAACTCCAGAAGAAGAGGGAACCAGATCTGACGCGGCCAAAAGGGAGCAATCAGAATCATGGTGCCTCGGTCTTGCTTGAGTTTCAACAAAGTCTTCCCCACCAGAGGGATGGGAGGATAAGCATACAGCAGGCCCTCCCCCCAATCCAGGAGGAAGGCATCCGATGCCAGTCTGCCGTGGGCCTGAAGCCTGGAACAGAACTGAGGGACTTTGTGGTTCACTCGAGATGCGAAGAGATCTACCAAGGGGGTGCCCCACGCTTGGAAGACCTGACGCACCACTCGGGAGTTGAGCGACCACTCGTGAGGTTGCATAATCCTGCTCAACCTGTCGGCCAGACTGTTGTTTACGCCTGCCAGATATGTGGCTTGGAGCACCATGCCTTGACGGCGAGCCCAGAGCCACATGCTGACGGCTTCCTGACACAGGGGGCGAGATCCGGTGCCCCCCTGCTTGTTGACATAGTACATGGCAACCTGGTTGTCTGTCTGAATTTGGATAATTTGGTGGGACAGCCGATCTCTGAAAGCCTTCAGAGCGTTCCAGATCGCTCGTAACTCCAGAAGATTGATCTGCAGATCGCGTTCCTGGAGGGACCAGCTTCCTTGGGTGTGGAGCCCATCGACATGAGCTCCCCATCCCAGGAGGGACGCATCCGTGGTCAGCACTTTTTGTGGCTGAGGAATTTGGAAGGGACGTCCCAGAGTCAAATTGGAGCAAATCGTCCACCAATACAGGGAGTCGAGAAAACTTGTGGACAGGTGGATCACGTCCTCTAGACCTCCTGCGGCCTGATACCACTGAGAGGCCAGGGTCCATTGAGCAGATCTCATGTGAAGGCGGGCCATGGGAGTCACATGAACTGTGGAGGCCATGTGGCCCAGCAATCTCAACATCTGCCGAGCTGTGATCTGCTGGGACGCTCGCACCCGCGAGACGAGGGACAACAAGTTGTTGGCTCTCGTCTCTGGGAGATAGGCGCGAGCCGTCCGAGAATCCAGCAGAGCTCCTATGAATTCGAGTCTCTGCGCTGGGAGAAGGTGGGACTTTGGATAATTTATCACAAACCCCAGTAGTTCCAGTAGGCGAATAGTCATCCGCATGGACTGCAGGGCTCCTGCCTCTGATGTGTTCTTTACCAGCCAATCGTCGAGATATGGGAACACGTGCACTCCCAGCCTGCGGAGTGCCGCTGCTACCACAGCTAGGCACTTTGTGAACACCCTGGGCGCAGAGGCGAGCCCAAAGGGTAGCACACAGTACTGGAAGTGGCGTGTGCCCACCTGAAATCGCAGATACTGTCTGTGAGCTGGCAGTATCGGGATGTGTGTGTAGGCATCCTTCAAGTCCAGAGAGCATAGCCAATCGTTTTGCTGAATCATGAGGAGAAGGGTGCCCAGGGAAAGCATCCTGAACTTTTCTTTTTCGAGATATTTGTTCAGGGCCCTTAGGTCTAGGATGGGACGCATCCCCCCTGTTTTCTTTTCCACAAGGAAGTACCTGGAATAGAATCCCAGCCCTTCTTGCCCGGATGGCACGGGCTCGACTGCATTGGCGCTGAGAAGGGCAGAGAGTTCCTCTGCAAGTACCTGCTTGTGTTGGAAGCTGTAAGACTGAGCTCCCGGTGGACAATTTGGAGGTTTTGATGTCAAATTGAGGGTGTATCCCTGCCGGACTATTTGCAGAACCCACTGATCGGAGGTTATGAGAGGCCACCTTTGGTGAAAAGCTTTCAACCTCCCTCCGACTGGCAGGTCGCCCGGCACGGACACTTGGATGTCGGCTATGCTCTGCTGGAGCCAGTCAAAAGCTCGCCCCTTGCTTTTGCTGGGGAGCCGCGGGGCCTTGCTGAGTCGCACGCTGCTGACGAGAGCGAGCGCGCTGGGGCTTAGCCTGGGCCGCAGGCTGTCGGGAAGGAGGATTGTACCTACGCTTGCCAGAAGAGTAGGGAACAGTCTTCCTTCCCCCGAAAAATCGTCTACCTGTAGAGGTAGAGGCTGAAGGCTGCCAGCGGGCGAATTTGTCGAATGCGGTGTCCCGCTGGTGGAGAGACTCTACCACCTGTTCAACTTTTTCGCCAAAAATATTGTCCGCACGGCAAGGCGAGTCCGCAATCCGCTGCTGGAGTCTATTCTCCAGGTCGGCAGCACGCAGCCATGAGAGCCTGCGCATCACCACACCTTGAGCAGCGGCCCTGGACGCAACATCAAAAGTGTCATAAACTCCTCTGGCCAGGAATTTTCTGCACGCCTTCAGCTGCCTGACCACCTCCTGAAAAGGCTTGGCTTGCTCGGGGGGAAGAGCATCAACCAAGCCCGCCAACTGCCGCACATTGTTCCGCATGTGTATGCTCGTGTAGAGCTGGTAAGACTGGATCTTGGACACGAGCATAGAGGAATGGTAGGCCTTCCTCCCAAAGGAGTCTAAGGTTCTAGCGTCCTTGCCCGGGGGCGCCGAAGCATGTTCCCTAGAACTCTTAGCCTTCTTTAGGGCCAAATCCACAACTCCAGAGTCATGAGGCAACTGAGTGCGCATCAGCTCTGGGTCCCCATGGATCCGGTACTGGGACTCGATCTTCTTGGGAATGTGGGGATTAGTTAAGGGTTTTGTCCAGTTCGCAAGCAATGTCTTTTTTAGGACATGGTGCAAGGGAACAGTGGACGCTTCCTTAGGTGGAGAAGGATAGTCCAGGAGCTCAAACATTTCAGCCCTGGGCTCGTCCTCCACAACCACCGGGAAGGGGATGGCCGTAGACATCTCCCGGACAAAGGAAGCGAAAGACAGGCTCTCAGGAGGAGAAAGCTGCCTTTCAGGAGAGGGAGTGGGATCAGACGGAAGACCCTCAGACTCCTCGTCAGAGAAATATCTGGGGTCTTCCTCTTCCTCCCACGAGGCCTCACCCTCGGTGTCAGACACAAGTTCCCGAACCTGTGTCTGCAACCTCGCCCTGCTCGACTCAGTGGAACCACGTCCACGACGGGGGCGTCGAGAGGAAGACTCCCTCGCCCGCATCGGCGAAGCTCCCTCCGCCGACGTAGTCGGGGAGCCCTCCTGGGAGGTGGCCGCGGTCGGCACCGCACGCGGTACCGACGTCGGGGACCTCAACCTGGGCGATGGGCCAGCCGGCGCCACGCTCGACGGTACCGGAGGCGCAAGCACCGCCGGTACCGGAGGGGTAGGGCGCAACAGCTCTCCCAGAATCTCTGGGAGAACGGCCCGGAGGCTCTCGTTCAGAGTGGCTGCAGAAAAAGGCTGAGAGGTCGATGCAGGCGTCGACGTCAGAACCTGTTCCGGGCGAGGAGGCTGTTCCGGGCTGTCCAGAGTGGAGCGCATCGACACCTCTTGAACAGAGGGTGAGCGGTCCTCTCGGTGCCGATGCCTGCTGGGTGCCGAATCCCTCGGCGACCCAGAGCTCTCGGTGCCGACACGGGGAGGAGACCGGTGTCGATGCTTCTTCGATTTCTTCCGAAGCATGTCACCGGAGCTCCCCGGCACCGACGAGGAGGACGTAGAATCCATCCGTCGCTTCCTCGGGGCCGAGACCGAAGAGGGTCGATCTCGGGGGGGCTGTACCGCAGGAGCCCTCAGGGTAGGAGGAGACCCACCCGAGGGCTCACCGCCACCAGCAGGGGAATGGACAGCCCTCACCTGCACTCCACTCGATGCACCACCGTCCGACGACATCAGGAGACGAGGTCCCGGTACCACCGACGTCGATGCAGCTATCCGATGTCTCGGCGCCGATGCAGAGGCCCGATGCCTCGATGCACTCGATGCAAGGGCGGCCGAGGAAGATGGTCTGGACGCTGACGACGTCGATGCACTCGAAGATCCCGGTGCCGATGCCGACGAAGAGCCCGAGAACAACACGTTCCACTGGGCTAGTCTCGCTACCTGAGTCCGCCTTTGAAGCAGGGAACACAGACTGCAGTTCTGAGGGCGGTGCTCAGCCCCCAGACACTGAAGACACGACGAGTGTCGATCAGTGAGCGAGATAACCCGGGCGCACTGGGTGCACTTCTTGAAGCCGCTGGAAGGCTTCGATGTCATGGGCGGAAAAATCACGCCGGCGAAATCAAAAGCCGAAATGGCGAAAATTGAAGCACCAAAATTTAGAGGGAGAAAAATCTCGACCGAGGCCGAAAGAGGCCTACCCCGACGACGAAAGAAAACTTATCGGGGCAAAAAGCTGGAAGTACGGGGAGGATTGACACGAAACCCGGGGAGGGTTTCCGGAGCACTTCCCGCACTAGAAGAAAGCTTTTCCGAAGAAAAAACACGCTCAAAAAAACTTTGGACGCGCGAGGTCGACTTTCCGGGGCTCGACACGGCGAAAAAACGACCGTACCGAGTGCGGACAAAAGAAGACTGGCCGGCTCGAGCCGGTTTCGGGCGGGAAGACGGCCGCGCATGCACGGTGCGCGCGGGCGCGCGAGGACTAGCAAAGGACTTTGCTAGTGAAGTTTCCGATTGGAGGGGCTGCCGTGGACGTCACCCATCAGTGAGAACAAGCAGCCTGCTTGTCCTCGGAGAAAATTTCACCACACATATCGGGAACACAGATCTCAAGTCAAATATCACTAGTTACATAGTGCCATTTATTACCTTGAAATTATGGCTGACCCCCATCTCCAAAGAGTGTGAGCACTCTATAAAGTTGTTTTGAGAGAGGTAGATCTGTGCCATTAAAAGATGCACATTGGCAGAAGTTGGATCCAATTCTACACAACGTTGCAGTGTTCCATGTGCACCTTCTAAATCTCCTACAAAATAATTAACTTTAAGTTAACATCTGTTGAAATACTAGCCACTACATAGTAATATTTAGAAACATGAATAGTAATACAGATTGTATACATCTCTGTCTCATGTGTTTAAAAGGTATGTGGTAATGTGAACGAGGGCGGGCCAGGAGCCAGGACAAACCGAAGCCACACAGTGGGTTAAGATGAACAAAAATAACATTTATTTAAGTGTCAGGTAAGGGAGGAATGAAAACACAAAGTAGCCCTTTCATGCCTTCTGCTCAGTGTGCTGCTGCGTCTAAGAAAGCAAATAGAATGTTAGGTATTATTAGGAAAGGAATGGAAAACAAAAATGAGGATGTTATAATGCCTTTGTATCGCTCCATGGTGCAACCGCACCTCAAATATTGTGTTCAATTCTGGTCGCCGCATCTCAAAAAAGATATAGTGGAATTAGAAAAGGTGCAGAGAAAGGCGACAAAAATGATAAAGGGGATGGGACGACTTCCCTATGAGGAAAGGCTAAAGCGGCTAGGGCTCTTCAGCTTGGAAAAAATACAGCTGAGGGGAGATATGATAGAGGTCTATAAAATAATGAGTGGCGTTGAACGGGTAAATGTGAAGTGTCTGTTCACGCTTTCCAAAAATACTAGGACTAGGGGGCATGCGATGAAGCTACAATATAGTAAATTTAAAACAAATCGGAGAAAAGGTTTCTTCACTCAACGTGTAATTAAACTCTAGAATTCGTTGACAGAGAATGTGGTAAAGGCGGTTAGCTTAGCGGACTTAAAAAAAGGTTTGGACGGCTTCCTAAAGGAAAAGTCCATAGACCGTTATTAAATGGACTTGGGGAAAAGCCACTATTTCTGGGATAAGCAGTATAAAATGTTTTGTACATTTTTGGGATCTTGCCGGGTATTTGTGACCTGGATTGGCCACTGTTGGAAACAGGATGCTGGGCTCGATGGACCTTTGGTCTTTCCCAGTATGGCAATACTTATGTACGTATGCAAGAGTGTCCCAATCCCCAATTGCTAAGCCCCCTCCCCCCCTCCACTGAGTTCTTGAGTTTGTGGTAGCAACAATAAATAGAATGTTTATGTTTAAGTGTATTAATATTTGATGTACCACCTTATCTGATACACAGGCCAAAGCAGTTTACAGTTTACATTTTTTAAAATAGAAGAAAAAGAATGCTAGCTTAAAAAATAGGAAACGTTTCTGACACAGAGACACAAGGACATTTAAAAACAATAAAAGGGAAGAGGGGCCCCTAAAATTAAAGAGTCAGCATATTCAAGTACCTGCAACACTATCTATCACCCACTGGTTACAAAATGCCAAATCAAAATAATACATTTTAAGAAAAGATTTCAACTTTTTGAGAGATGGTTCATTTCAGAGGGAAGGTTGTAAGCTGTTCCACACTTTTGGGCCAAGAAAGAAAAAAGACTGAATTCCTAGTGGATTCACAGTGTGTTTGTCTAAGAGCTAGGAGTCCCCAATTGTATGGGTTTTCCTAAAGAAAGTTCCAGAAAAAGAGAGAACCAGACCTGCATTGGCAATATAGGGCAATGAGAATCATGGTTTCAGGAGAGTTCTTGCTATGAGGGAGTACCCATACTTAAGATCCTCTTACCCAATCCAGGAAGAAGGCTAGTTGGTTGCATGTCTCTATCCCCAAAAAGAACTCAGGTAGCTTCTTGTACTGAGGAGTGATAATAAGATCTATTGGAGTGCTCCATTCTCAAAATATCATTTGATCCACATCCACATCCAAGGGCTACTCATATAGCTGTAAGGTATGTCTCAGTTTGTCTGCCAGAAAGTTTTCTTTCCCTGCTAGATAACTGGCTCTAAGAGTCATTCATAAGAAATTATCCAGTCCCATATCCTGAAAACTTCCCAACACAGGAGGTATGATCCTGTTCTTCCCTACTTGTTGATAAAAAGAGGCATTTTCGGCATGGTGTCTAAATCCGATTTTTGACGTTTTGCTGAACATAGCAATTTTTGAACCAGAAAAGTCTTCTTTTTTTTGAAAATGCCAATTTCCTAGATGTTTTGTGCTCAGTGCATTTTTCTTTTGTGACCCTTAAAAAAAAAAAGTCCAAAAGGAAAAGAACACGCCATTGGGACATATGAGGGGCCAGCATTCTTAGTACACTGGCCACACAGACATCCCTGCAGAGCAGTGGGGCACCTTAGGGGACACTGCAGTGGACTTCACACAAAAGGTCCCAGGTACACATCTCACCATTAACCCCTTATATTGTATGGGGAGTCTTCCAAATCCCACCAAAAGCCTACTGTATCTAAATGTACACCACTACAATTGCCCTTATGCCTGCTGGTGCCACCTGTGGGTACAGTAGGCTTTTGGTGGGTTTTGGATGGCTCACACTTTTTCACCACAAGTGTAACAGTTAAAGTTCGATATGGGCCTGGGTCCCCTATTTTACAGTTTACTGCACCACCCACTAGACTACTCCAGGGACCTGCTTGCTGCTTTAATAGGACTGGCCATAACATCTGAAGCTGCTATAGAGGCTGGAATGTACTGTTTCTTTCATATCTTTGGAGGGTAGGAGGGGGGTCAGTGACTACTAGGGAGGTGAAGGGAAGATTATGCCTTAATCTCTCTAGTTGTCATCTGGTCATTTAGGGCACCTTTTTGTGACTTAGGGCCCTGTTTACTAAGCTGTGCTATAGGCACGCTAGTGTTTTTAGCGTGCACTAATGCATTTGACACCCATATATTCCTATGGGTGTCTCAAGCATTAGCACACGCTAAAAACGGTAGCGCACCTTAGTAAACAGGGCCCTTAGTCATGATTGAAATAGGTCTAGTTCAAAATGTCTAACTTTTAGCCCTGAACATTTTTTTCTTTGTTCCATTATGGCAGAAAAACAACCAAGTTCTGGGAGCGCCAAATCTCACCTCCAACATGCCCCCTTGTGATTTGGACGCACTGCAGACGACCTGCTTAGAAAACCTCTTAAAATGGGTTTCAAAAATAGTGATTTGTACATTTTGGTAAAAAACCCCATGTCCATCTGCAGCTTGGTGCTGCTTTTTGGATGTTTTTCTGTTTTGAAAATGAGCCCCATAATATATTGATATTTGATTGTCTTTTTGTATCAGTATAATTTTGTTGGCCAACCAATCTCTCAGACCCTTAGAACATTCCATCTGCTCTCAATTCCACAAAATTTATCTGGTGAAGTTTATCCTGGTGGGACCACAAAATCTGAGTGTGGAAGCCATCAACTTGGGCTCCTTAGCCCAGTTTGCCCAAATCTTTCATGAGTGTTATTTGATGCTGTGGAATTTGAAAAGAGATGCCTTTATTCAGATTGGATTGTACTATCCAGCAAGACAGAAAATCCTGGAAGGCTTTTGTGACAGATATGATATCCCACATCTGCAAATGACCATAGTCCACCATATACATAAGGTTAATTGAGCTTGTCATATTTTGAGGGATGCCAGAGGTGTTACATGTACTATAAAATTCATGTGGCTTAACATTTTCAACATAGTCTTGCTGATATATGCTGGCTCTTCTGAATTTCTACCACTGTGGACACTATAAATTAATAATCTTGTGCTGCACTAGAAAAGCTATCAGAGCTGCAGTGAATTCCAATTGTGGTGATGGGCTCAGTTGGGACTTGGGTAGCTTCTTACAAATTCTAATACCTCCAGCACCTGGATAGTTGTGCACACTGATCCTTCTGCTCCTTCTCAAGATATGATCTTTACTGTCCAATCATCCAAATAGGGAAACACGTGCACTCCTAGTCTGCATAGATATGCTACTTTGACCGCAAGACATTTGTAAATGCCTGAGGCGCTGATGAATCTGAGAGATCTCCTGTAACTGGAATGTATCTCTACGGTGGTAGAGAGTCCTTTAAATCTAGACAACATAATCAGTCTCCCTTTTAGAGAAAGGGTATTAGAGTGCCCAGGGAAATCATCCTTAACTTTTCGTTTACTAAAAACTTGTTTGGGGCCTTTCTTTTTAGTTACTAGAAAATATCTAGAATAAAATCCCTGCCCTTCATTCCATTGGTGGAATGGGTTCAACAACTCTTACATCTAATAGGAAGAGAGCTGCTTGATAAGTATTTCCTGGTGTTGAGAGCTCGACCATGATGCAGTCAGTGGACAATTTGTTGGTATTTTGAATAGATACAGATGGTATCCCTAATGGATGATTTTCAGAACCCACTGATCAGAGGTTATAAGGGGCCAGCAGTCTGCAAAAAACTGTAGCCTTCCTCCAATTCGTAACTTGTCCAATACAGATACTGGGATGTTGGCTGATTATTGTGGAAGCAATCAAAAACCTCACCCTGATTTAGGCAGTGGCACTGGTTGAGTCTTGTTAGCCCTCTGCTGTCTGCTTTGAGAGTGAGATCCCTGTCCAGATTGTGAAAAGCAGGAGGAAGAAGGATACCTATGCCTTTTTAGAGTTATAGGATATCCTTTGTCATCTACTCTGGTATCTCCTAGAAGAGAAGGCTTGATCATACGTGGGCCTTGAGAGGGTCTTTAGAGTGTGACTGTGCTATTTATCTCCAAAGAGATTCTCTCCTCAGCAAGGCACATCAAACGTTTCCTGTACTTCATATTTGAGGTCTGAAGTTTTGAGTCAGGTGAGTTTCCAGGCACCAATATCTATAGCAGAAGCTCTCTATGCAAAATATCATAGGTTGCTCATACCATGTATTTTCTTCACTTTCCTTTTTCTCACTAGTGAACAGAGTTGCTTGTTTGTAAACTCCCCAACACTGTGCACTATGTCCTCCTTTTACAAAACGGTGCTAGCTGCTGGTGGTGCGGTAATACTGACTGTGAATGGGCTGTGTCGGCATTGGCACACGGCAGCCACTAGCACAGCTTTGTAAAAGGGGGCCTATGTTTCTCAAGTACATTCTCAAGAGTTGATAAAAACATTTTTTTTTTAAAAAGCTATGCAGGAAGTGAGCGTAGAATTCTGAAAACAATTTCTCCCTAAAAACACATGTGTTAATGTTTATTAGTATTTAATATATGACTTATCCAAGCAGGTCAAAGCAGTTAACATAAAAAAAGCAAATACAATGCTTATTGGGAAAAGAATTCCAGTAATAAATAGGAGAGACCTAACCATTCACAACCTCAAGAAAAAAAAAAGAACTTAAACAACCTTGTTCATCCCCTAAAACTCTAAACCATGTCCTAATCCCCCCAGTGCTCATATTTTATGATTTCTACACAGGAAACATTCACTCTTACAGTTAAGCTTCAAATCTGTGATCTACATTCCCGGAATTTCCTGACCAAATGATAATTGGAAGAAATGTGTTTTTAAAGCTGTTTTAAATCTTTTCAAATATGTTTCTGCCCTAATTGATCTTAGAAATCTGTTCCATAATGTAGAGATCAGCCAAAAAAAAAAAAACGCTCTCTCTCAGGTTATCTCCCATCATAGAAACATAGAAACATGATGGCAGATAACGGCCATATGACCCATCCAGTCTGCCCATCCTCTGTAACCCCTAATTCTTCCTGTTCCTAAGCGATCCCACATGCTTATCCCATGCCCTTTTAAATTCTGGAACAGTCCTCAACTCCACCACCTCCACCGGGGACCTCCACCGGGAGGCCATTCCACGCCTCCACCACCCTTTCTGTGAAATAATACTTTCTTAGGTTACTCCTAAGCCTATTCCCTCTTAACTTTGTCATATGCCCCCTCATTCCAGAGCTCTCCTTCATTTGAAAAAGGCTCTCCTCCTGTACATAAATGCCCTTGAGATATTTAAACGTTTCTATCATGTTTTCTCTCTCCCTCCTCTCTTCCAGCGTACACATGTTGTGGTTCATAAGCCTGTCCCTATAATTTTTGCATTCAAGACCACTTACTAATTTCGTAGCCGCCCTCTGGACCGACTCCATCCTGTTTATATCTTTCCGTAGATCAGGGGCGTAGCCACGGGTGGGCCTGGACGGGCCCAGGCCCACCCATTTTCCCTCCAGGCCCGCCCATCCTTCGTACGCTGTCGCTGCCCTTTTGTCCGGCGGAGGCAGCGTTCAGCGTTTACTTCCTGTACTGTGTTCTCCCCAGGCTCCGCTGCATCGTCCCAGTGGAATCCTTTTCCTTTTCGGCCGTCGCACTGCGCTGCCATACACACAGGCAGCTTCGCTCCTCCCCCACCGCGATCATCCGGCCCTAACAGGAAGTGCATCAGAGAGGGCCAGAATGGATGCGGCGGGGGAGGAGCGAAGCTGCCTGTGTGTATGGCAGCGCAGCGCGACGGCCGAAAAGGAAAAGGATTCCACTTGCATGGACGATGCAGCGGAGCCTGGGGAGAAGACAGGGCAGGAAGGAAACGCTGAACGCTGCCTCCGCGGGACAAAAGGGCAGCGACAGCGCGAGAAGGATGTGGATTCGCTGGCCTGGGGGGGAAGTGGCTGAGCTGCTGGGACATAGGAGGGAGAGGAAGAAGGGACTGGAGGGAAGGGAGAGAGCATCTGGGACATGGGAGGGAGAGGAAGAAGGGACTGGAGGGAAGGGAGAAGCTGCTGGGACATGGGAGGGAGAGGAAGAAGGGACTGGAGGGAAGGGAGAAGCCGCTGGGACATGGGAGGGAGAGGAAGAAGGGACTGGAGGGAAGGGAGAAGCTGCTGGGACATGAGAGGAAGAGGAAGAAGGGACTGGAGGGAAGGGAGAAGCTGCTGGGACATGGGAGTGAGAGGAAGAAGGGACTGGAGGGAAGGGAGAAGCTGCTGGGACATGGGAGGGAGAGGAAGAAGGGACTGGAGGGAAGGGAGAGAGCGTCTGGGACATGGGAGGGAGAGGAAGAAGGGACTGATGGGAAGGGAGAGCTGCTGGGACATGGGAGGGACTGGCGGGAAGGGAGAGAGCTACTGGACATGGGAGGGAGAGGAGGAAGGGACTGGAGAGCTGCTGGACAAGGGAGGAAGAAGGGACTAGAGGGAAGGGAGAGAGCTGCTGGACATGGGATGGAGAGGAGGAGGAGGGGATTGGATGGAAGGGAGAGGGCTGCTGGACATGGGAGGGAGAGGAGGAAGGGGCTGGAGAGCTGCTGGACAAGGAAGGAAGAGGAAGAAGGGACTAGAGGGAAGAGAGCTGCTGGACATGGGAGGATAGGGAGAGAAAGAGGGGAGATGGATGAAAGGATGCAGAGAGAAAGGGGAGAAACTAGAAGGATGTGGAGAGAGGGAGGAGACTGAACAGAAAAGGGTAGAGAGATAGGCACTGGATAGAAGGAGAGGGGAGATAGAGACACTAGATGGAAGGATCAGGAGAGAGGGTAGATGAGTGGAAGGATAAGGAAAGAAAGAGGGAAGACACTGGATGGAAGGGTAGGGAGAAAAAGGAGACGCTGGATGCAAAAGAAAGAGGGGAGACACTGGAAGGATGGGGAGAGAAAGAGGGGAGCTGCTGGATGGAAAGAGGGAGAGGACAGAGTAGAGAAAGACTGGAGAATAAGAGGAAGGGGCATGTGGCGAACAAGGGTGAGGAAAAGATGAAAAGCCATAGGTGATGAATGGACAGGAAACCCTGGCAAGAGAAAGACGAAGGAAAGCAGAATCTAGAGACTGGGAGCAACACAGTGAGAAAAAGTAAATGGCCATACAACAAAGGTAAAGAAAATAATTTTATTTTTAATTTAGGATAAAGTAATATGGTACCTGTGTTAATAAAGTTTCAGAGACCAATACTTCCTTCCTTAGGTCAGGAGAGGATACCGTAACAGCATTATACTGACCTGAGGCAGGAGGTTTTGGCCTCTGAAAGCTCACTGAAAAGTGTGACTAAATTTTGCTGGGGGAGGGGGGTAGAGAGAAAATTTTGTGCCCACCCACTTTGGGTTCAGGCCCACCCAAAATTGGCAGTCTGGCTACGCCACTGCCGTAGATGCGGTCTCCAGAACTGCACGCAGTACTCCAAATGGGGCCTCACTAGAGACTTATCATGTATGTGATACTAATCAAATGACCACATGTTGATCATTTATGGGCAGATGATCTAAAGCCCCGCACTGTTCCAAACAGCGCTCTAAAAATAGCACTGGAACAGTGTGCGGCTTTACCACCCCTATGATCAGAGATAATAGCATTCAAATTTATGCGCACCATTATCTTTGATAATAGGGTAAAGTGCCTAGACCTGTCAAACACAGGGAATGGAGGTCCATGGGACCAACAGACCCCAAATAGCATGGTCCTGGTGGCCTAGTACCCTGAGCCAAGCGACACGGAGGCTGGAGGTCCGGTGGACCTCTTGTCCCCCTGACCCCCCCCCCCCCCCCCGACACAAGTTAGGGGGGAGGGCTGAACACAGAGTCCTACTTGGAGTTTAGGGAATTGCTTGCGCTGCTAAATATGCAATTACTTGATCATAATATGTCCAAGCTTCACTTCCCAGAAGCACCAAGGAATAAGTCTCAGAACATTAAGCCCTTTTGAAAATGGATTTGACCACCATAGAGTGGTGAGAAGGCTACTGTAACTTGAATCCCAGAACCTTCTGGACTCTATACATAGAGTCAAACATTTTGGCACTAGATGCTATAAAGAGGGTTTTATTCCACATCTTCATTTGCACATCTTTCAGTATTCTGTAAACAAGTGTTATAACAGGCTCGGGAGAGATCAAAGGGTTAGAGGATCTCCAGTGTTTCTGCCTTGGGTTTCTCCTCTGTTTATAACATAAATGGAATGATCTCAGCTATTTCCTTCATAAAATCAATGGATGAGTGCTCCTCTGGTGAGAATTTTCTTCTCTCATGAGAGGGAGACAGTGGAACCTACTTCAGAAAAAACATCTGGCTTATTATCAGTAACCAGTGAGCACTCAAAGTCAGACCATGAAAATTTTGCCAGAGGAGAACTTGTTGTCTCTGCCTGTCTTAGTCTACTGATATCAGTCAAGCTTTGAGCATGGACCTTGAGACAATGCCTAGGTTATGCTTCCTCCCCTGATGCCCTTTGAGGTCCGATATCAATGCCTCCTCTGCAGGCAGTGCATGAACTTCAAGGACCAGCTGGATAACTCTCTGCAACCACCTATGAAGTGCTTGATCCTCTCATTGAGTCTCCTCATGAGCCTATCCTCAGAAGCTACCATTGACAAAGAAACAGGGAAAGCATAAGGAGTGGCCAGATCCCCCTGAGTCACCTGGAGAAAATTGGCAGTCAGGTCTCAGGCTCTTGGAGGCTGTTGCACTCTTATGATAATGAAGAGGAGGAATGGTTTTCATATCGGGGATGCATCAAGGACACCAGCGATCTTAGTGCCTCAGTGCTCTTGATGCCGCACTCCAATGAGGTGCAATGTTGATACACTCCGGTCTCTGCTGGCGTTCAGCATTGATGAAGGACAAATCCATATCTTCTTCATGTGGGACTTGGATAATGGTCAATCTCAATGGCCTCTATTGATGCTTGATATTGAGGGTGAATGGTGCATTCTTAATGTGAATGCATCCCCAGCATCCAGTGCAGCTGTGGGACCATGGAAATTGATTTCTGATGCCAAAGTCAATGGATGGGACTTTTTAGCATGCTACTTTTCTTAACCCTTTATTCACTTGTTCAATACCCATATTGTTTTCATCATTCCCACAAAGCTCTACTTATACTTGTCATAAGTCCCAGACCGGGCAACGTGGGTCAGCGTTACCCACTTGTGAGAATAAAGAAGCCTGCTTGTCCTTGGAGAAAAACTCTTTAAATCTAAAAGCAAACTATATGAGAAAGTTGTCTCCACTTACCAGACAAGTACTTAATTTGTGCCATAAGAAAAAGAGGTTCCAACATGGCGGGAGCTATGCTGACTACTGGATTCAAGATAGTCACTCCTTGTTTAAGAAGAGGAGGTATAGGCTGGCCAGGGGACTTGGGCTACAAAGAAAGAATTAGAAAATTAGTTGTAATGCTTTATTTCATTTCATTTTTTGAATAATAGACATTTTTAACAGTTACAGGTTATTATTTAAAAGCATTTATGTGATCAGTTGCAGTGCTAATTACATAGATGCCACTTATTTTTTGTTAATCGATGGCAATTCTACATATAACTCTAGGCATTTAGGGGCCCTTTTACAAACCAAGGTAGGGCTACCATGGCAATGGCACATGGCAAATTGGCCCAAACACCGGGCTACCACAGGAGCCCAGCAGTATTGCCGGTGTGTGCAGTGTGCCATTTCTGGTGCTCAAAAAAATATTTATTTTTTTAGCGCCAGGGACTTACTCGGCAGTAATTGGGCAATGGTTAGTGCTGGGTTAGTGCAAGATCCCTTGCAGCTTCCCCCCAGGAAATGGTCATATGGCAAGCGCTTAACTTACCACACAGCCATTTCCATTTTTTAAAAATCCTTATACCCGCTGTGGTAAAAGGGGCCTTTGTGTGCAGCAAACCCATGTGCTGACGCCACCACAGGGGTCCTTTTATTGCAGCTTGGTAAAAGGACCCCTTAATTCACAAAACAGCCAAAATCATATGTCCAGAAAAAGGTCTTGGTTTGGAAATGTGTGATAACAAGCCAAAATGGTACATGGATAGATGAACAAAGAGTCCAGAGTAGACCACACTGTCAAGATACCAGAACTTTATTGATAAAACCCAACACCCAACATGGCCTTGTTTCAATAAATCTTCATTAGGGGTATAACTACAAATATAAAACATAAACAAATAACACATAAAAATGAATCAATATCTATCGTGTATGGTGCAAAACATTGCTCAAAGAATTCATATTTATGTTTTATATTTGTAGTTATACCCCTGATAAAGATTTATCGAAACAAGACCATGTTGGGTATTGTGTTTTATCAATAAAGTTCTGATACTATGGTCTATTCTGGACTCTCTGCTTATCTATCCATCTGGGTGGACCTTGATCTCTGTTCCCCAAATGGTATATGTTCAATGGCAATAATCAGTCACTCAGCATACAAGGAGGTGATTTTGCAAGACTTAGCACTATCTACACATGTAAATTAGGATATATGTATAAGTAACAATTTTGTAGTATATGTGGTGGCACACAGACATAGAGGAGCTGTATTCTAGGTGTGGTGTGGGTGACCTCTAATGGTATATATGTATTCTGCATTTTATTTGTTACATTTATATCCCACATTTCCCCACCTATTTGTAGGCTCAATGTGGCTTACATAGTACCGGAGAGGTGTTACAGACTCAGGTGTAAACAAATACAAAGTGAAGTTGTGGTAAGATAAAGTTCATGTGGCACAGCCACACTAGGGAATCGTACAATGGAAGAGTTGTGTTATGTCCATTACGTTCTTTAGTTTTGTTGTGTTGCAGAGATCAGGCATTTATGTTGGATCGGTAGGGTATGCCTTTTTAAACAGGTTAGTTTTTAGTGTTTTCCGGAAGTTTAGGTAGTCATTCGTAGTTTTCAAGGCTTTTGGTAATGCGTTCCACAGTTGTGTGCTTATGTAGGAAAAACTGGACACGTAAGTTGATTTGTATTTGAGTCCTTTACAGCTTGGGTAGTGCAGATTTAGGTACGTTCGTGTTGATTCAGATGTGTTTCTAGTTGGTAGGTCGATCAAGTCTGTCATGTATCCCAGAGCATCACCGTAGATAATTTTGTGAACCAGAGTGCAGATTTTGAAAGCAATGCATTCTTTGATTGGGAGCCAGTGTAGTTTTTCACGAAGGGGTTTTGCACTTTCAAATCGTGTTTTTCCGAAGATAAGCTTAGCTGCCGTGTTTTGAGCGGTCTGAAGTTTCTTTAAGGTTTGTTCTTTGCATCCCACATAAATTCCATTGCAGTAGTCTACATGGCTTAGTACCATTGATTGTATTTAGAATGACAATACACATTTACCTCAGAAAATTTCCCTACTTGCATTTATAGCTGCTCCAGTTCACACACAACTCCTAGCTAACTTATCATTTTAACTTTGGGTTTCAACAAGTGCTTGGGGAAGGGGAGGGAATGTTCTCTATTCTCTGGCATTGAAAACTAGTTCATTTTGCCAAAAGATTGCCATGGGCTGAATTAAGCATGGATATTCCTTGTCCAGGTTCCACCACTGAATATCTGGGTAAGTGCAATCACCCAGAAGTTAACTGGGCACCAGCTGATATGCAGGCCACGACCCTGTTAGCTCCGCAGATAAAGTTAGGACAGCCTTTTTGTTGTCCTAACTTTATGTACTTACTTAACTGGTTAGCAGACTGAATATCACCATTAACCAGTTAAGTGCCAGCTCTGCACAAACTCTACCTGCTTAAGTGTCACTGAACATGATGAATGACCAGCTTAGTAGGGTTTAACTGGGCAGGAGCCTCTCCTGCCCCATTAAACCATTTTGAATATCAGGCCCATAGTTTATAAAATGTTTTCTCCTTTGGATATTTCACTAAATATACATGCCTTTTTGGCTAAGCTAATTTATACAATACTAGAATCATTTTGAAAGGACGGACCTAAACCAGCGTTTCCCAAACTGTGTACTGTGGTGAACTCACAGGAGCGCCACGGAGGGAGATGAGAGATGCACACATGGCCACAGTGAATTCTGGGCCCTGCCACACCAGAGGTTGAGGAGCAGCAGAAGGCTGCAAGGGAGCAACAAATCCTGCCCCCCCCAACTTCTGGAGGATGAGGAGCGGCAGGATAAAAGTTCCTAGCAGCGATTCCCACATGTTGCCTCCCCCTAACCTGGGGGCAGGACACAGCAGAAAGGAGGCTTCCAGCTTACCAGTAGGTAGCATGTGGGCATTGCTGCCGCAGCCGGGAACCCACTGAAGTGAGAGGGAGATCTGTGGGTGGGGTGAGAGAGAGAAGGAGAGCTGCTACATGGGGGGAGATGGGCAGAATTGTTGGGGTGGAGGAGGTGGAAGGAAGAGATGCAGAAAGGGTTGGTGAGGGAAGGAGAGTTGCTACATGGGGGAGGGGCAGAACTGTTGAGGGTGAGGAAGGGAGAGATGCAGCAAAGGGTTTGTGAGGGGTGAGAAAGGAAAAAATCTTGTATATGGGGGGTGGAGGGGAGGGAAAGATGCTGCATGGAGAGAGGAGAGGGGTGAGAAAGGGAGAAATGTTGGACATGATGGTTGAGGGGAGGAAGGGAGAGATGCTGCATGAGATGTTAGACCTGGGGCACAAGGGAGGGAGAGAGAGAAATGGTGGTCAATGGGAGAAGGAGTGTAGTTGCTGGATGGAGGGGGAAGGTACACACTGAATGAAGGGGGAGTAAAGGAGGACAGGCGCTGGATGGAAAGGGGGAAGAGAAGGAGGGCATGTGTAGGAACACCAGCATCAGTGGCTGAAGCATGCCACCAATTTGCTCTGGAGCTCGGGCCTTGGGCAGTGAACCTTTTCAGCTGGCGGGGCTTAGGTATCCCTGCCAACAAAGGTAGGACTCAATACCGGCAGCAGTGGTGGCAGCGGGGTGGTGGGGGGGGGGGGGGGAGAGGAGGAGACCTGAGAGGAAATGTATAGCCTAGGGGCACCATGACCCAAGAAAGTATGGCAACCATTGACCTAAACCATTTTCCAACATAGATAACCTACACAAAGTTATTCTCAACACATACATGTCCAAGTGCAGATGCGTTATTAGTGGCAATAATTTTAAACATATAGCTTTCCATTTTAAAATTATATGTGACTTTCAAAATCTACACTTATGTAGACAGTGCCACTAAGAAAACCCCATATAATTTTACATTTGAAGTTAAACAGCCAACAGCCAGCTTGATATCGACTTAATAGTGTATATTTGTATCTAAATTTATAGGATCAGGTAGTAGGATTGATTGCATTAATACAAAAATAACTATTCATGAATCATTAATATTTCTCACCTGTTTGGGGCAGAATGTTAAATATTCTTTTACAATATCAACCAGGAAGTCTGGGTTTAGTTTTTCTAAGTATTCTATGCTGAGAGGAAGACCTCGCATTGCAGTGAAATGAAGATCTACAGCTTCCTTGAGGAGAGCAGCAACAATTCGCTGATCTTTCTCTTTCTTTGAAGCTAGAATTGCTTCAATAAAAGCTAGCTCCTACAAAGAAAGGGAGACTATATTAGGGCTAGATGTACTAGTCATTTTTTCTCTATAGATACAAATGGGGTAATTCTATAAAGTGGGCATCAACATATAGCTACTGAGTACACACATAAATGACCAGAATCTTGGTTTTAATTTTGGTTTTATAAAATACATTTTTGACATTTTTATATAATTACTCCTATACTATAAGGAAAGTAAGTGCCTACTTTATTTTCTTCAATACTAGTGTCTCACAAACTCAAATAATTTGGGAGTATACCACTAACATAATACTGAAACTTGAATTGAAAATAAAGAAACAATATTTATTGCTCAGATCATCATTATCATTAAGTTGAAATGTATCTAAAGATTTTTCCCCAATACACAAAAAGCATTTAACTGGCTAAGATCAGAACCTGGCTGGTTAAATGCCACATAACTAGCTATCTGTGAAATTTTCAGCTGGACATGGCTGCCCATGACCCCCTGAAAACTTGCAGATAGCGGATAGCTGTTTATATCATGCGATATAACTGCCTATCCACTGTTTTTCAGCACACATTTGGTAGCCATAATTGGCCACGTAAATACCAGGCCCACCTTTGGCCGGATCAAACTTCACCAACCAGCACTGAATATCAGCTTGGCCGGTTAAATTTGAACTGGCCAAAAATAAACTGTATATTCAATGCTGGTCACCGGAAACAGGCCAGCATTGAATATCTGGGCTTAGCACCGACCGCGGGAGTTAGCTCAGTCTGAATATCGGGCCTTTGCATATAAGTGTGCTCAGAAATACAAATGTGCTCAGTGTGATGAGAACAGGTAGGCATCCACTTTTCTATCATTGCATACAGTCTTTTACTGAAGAATGTTGCTAAAAAATAATGGGGTAAATATTTAGCGTTTTGCTGACCACCACCAGTATTATTCCTAGATATTCAATGCTGGGTCATGTCCGGGATTCAGCAATGGATATCCAATTTATGTGGAGTCGGCTAATACGTAGCCGGTTAAGTTCATATTCAGAACTTAAGCGGCTATGGGTTACCGCATAAAGGAGCCCTTTTACTAAGCCGCGGTAGGGCTACTGTGCGCCAAATTGACCCGCTGGGGTTACGCAAGCGCCCAGAGGTAGTTCTAAATTTGGTATGCACAGTTTCCCATGGTAGAAAATAATTTTCTGTTTTCTACTGCAGGGGGCGTTCCCAGTGGTAATTGGCAGTGCAGCCACATTGCTGCATGCTGCTTGATTACCGTATGAGTAGCATGTGAGCCCTTACCACCTTCTAAATAAGTGGCGGTAAGGGCTCAGGCAGTAAATAGCCATGAGCTAATTTTAATATTAGTGCATGAACATTTACTGCCCCATTTTTAAAAAGGTCTTTTTACTGCTGCGGTACACTGGCTCAGTGAGTACCAATTTCACAGCGAGGGCACTTTTTTACCACAGGTTAGTAAAAGCACCCCAAAGATAAGACTCTGTTTTATATGGTTACCCTGGCCAGTTAAGAGCTGAATATCGGCACTTAACTGGCCAACTGCTGATTCTATCCCCAGAATGCACCCCCAAATGGCCGGTTTTCACTTAGGTGCTAACTGCTAATTTTCAGCAGGAATAACCAGTTAAGTGCCACTGAAGATTCACCGAACAAGCAATTTAACCAATCAGAGGCCACATCTGGCAAGTTGGATCATTTTAAATATCAACCAGGATCCATAAGCGATTAGAACATCTGCCAGCACGCCCTATTGTTTCTACGAGAAATTCTGTTCTGGAACCTCTTTTGCAATTTGTGGATGTTTTTTTGAAACCTTTAACCATCAAGGTGTCATCTTATCTAAGGGACTTCACCCATTTTTTACAACTATTGCAACATGTGGATATTGATATGGAAACGGTGTGGTTGGGATCCTTTGACATTACATCACTATACACTAACATTCCTCAACATGGAGCCTTGGACACCATCAGGGAGGTTTTATCCCAGAGACCGTTTGATGCTCGGATTTCTACTGAATTTTTAATACACCTGTCAGAGTTGGTTATAAAACAGAATTATTTTTGGTATGATGGAGCCTTTTACCAACAGATACAGGGGGTGGCCATGAGAGCTACATTAGCCCCACCAGTGGCTACCCTGTATGTGGCTCAGTTTGAGAATAAATTGTTACATGCCTCTCATCAGTTTCAGAAGGTTTTGTTTTGGAAACGATTCTTAGACAATATGTTTTTTTCTCTGGAATGGTACCGAGGAGGAATTACAGTCATTTGGGAGATGGATCTACACTTTGGACATCCATCTTCAATTTACGCTGAAGTATGATTGGTCTAATTTGGAATGTTTGGACATTTTGATATCTAAAGAACACTCTGGTTTCCGGACATCTTTATACCGGAAACCAGTGGAAAGAAATACATTCTTGTACTTTGGCGGCTTTCACCTTTACAATCTCAAGTTTAACCTGCCTGTCAGTCAATACTTAAGATTAAGGAGGCTGTGTATGGACCTTGTAGATTTTTAAGGTTCAAGCAAAAAAGCTAATTACCAGATTCCAAATGTGGGGATATCCTCACAAGGCATTACACCAGGCATACCTGAGGGCTCGCTTTGCATAGAGGGAACTTTTACTTCAAGAAAAACGCCCTACACAAGAGGACGTTTTAACTTATATTATGCCATGCAATGCACTATTGTCAAAATTCACTCAGATTTTGCTTACTCATTGGAATGTATTACAGGTCCACCTGGCATTTGATAATTTCCCAGTAATTGCGTACAGCCGGGGTAGGAATATAGGAGAGACATTATCTAAACAGAGATATTGCCAAGACAGAGCGGTTACCCATATGAGAACCCATACTGCTTGCAATTGATGTCAGTGGTGTTCTTTGACTCTAGCGGGTCCATCTTGGAAAGATGATCAGATGGGATTAGTGATACAGGCTAGAGGGGATACTTCATGTGCAGAGCCATGCCTAGGGTCTCTGGCGCCCCCCTGCAGCCTATCAGTTGGTGCCCCCCTGCAGACTATCAGTTGGTGGCGGCGGCGGCGGCGCCCCCCCCCCCCCTCCGTGAAAATGATCGCTCACCACTTGCCACACTGACAGGAATTGTCAGCAATATTCTTAGAAACAAATTGCTATACAGGGCCGTGCTAACCCGGTAAGCGAGGTAAGCATGGCAGGGGGGCGCTTCCCTCTGGGGGGCGCCGCCGCACCATGCTCACCTCGCTCGCCCTCCCCCAATATCCCTTTTCTTTTTTTTTCTTTTTAAATTTACCTCCGTGGCGGCGGTTCCGGCAGCGCAGCGTCAGGGAAGGAGGCGGCGCTCCCGACGTCTCTAGCCTTCCCTTCGCTGTGTTCCACCTTCTTCTGACGTCAAGGATGACGTCAGAAGAAGGCGGAACACAGCGAAGGGAAGGCTAGACGTCGGGAGCACCGCCTCCTTCCCTGACGCTGCGCTGCCGGAACCGCCGCCACGGAGGTAAATTTAAAAAGAAAAGGGATGTTGGGGGAAGAGAAGAGGGTGGGCAGTTGAACAATGGGAGCGGGAGGGCAGGGGAGAAACGACAGCAAGGATGCGAAGGGGGGGGGCATGGATGCGAAGGGGGGGGAGAAGAGGGCGGGCCAGGCTGGGACATGGGAGAGAGAGGAGCATGGATGCGAGGGGGGTCATGGAAGGGAGAGAGGGGAATTGCTGGAAAAGGATGAATGGAGGGGGCAGGGGACAGAGGAGCATGGATGGGCATGGATTGGGAGGGCAGGGCTCAGGGAGAGAGGGAAATTGCTGGAAAGGGATGAATGGAGGGGGCAGGGGACAGAGGAGCATGGATTGGGAGGGCAGGGCTCAGGGAGAGAGGGGAATTGCTGGATAGGGATGAATGGAGGGGACAGATGGGCATGGATGGATATGGATTGCAGGGCAGGGCTCAGGGAGAGAGGGGAATTGCTGGATAGGGATGAATGGAGGGGGGCAGGTGACAGAGGAGCAAGGATGAGCATGGATTGGGAGGGCAGGGAGAGGGGAATTGCTGGATAGGGATGAATGGAGGGGACAGATGGGCATGGATGGATATGGATTGCAGGGCAGGGCTCAGGGAGAGAGGGGAATTGCTGGATAGGGATGAATGGAGGGGGCAGGTGACAGAGGAGCATGGATGGGCATGGATTGGGAGGGCAGGGCTCAGGGAGAGAGGGGAATTGCTAGAAAAGAATGAATGGAGGGGGCAGGGGACAGAGGAGCATGGATGGGCATGGATTGGGAGGGCAGGGCTCAGGGAGAGAGGAGAAATTGCTGGACATAGAGGGGAGGGAAGAGAGATGAAGGAGATGAAATGAGGGAAAAGGAAGAGAGGAGAAAAACTGCACATGAATGAAGAAAATAGGCAGAAGCTGAGGACCAGAAATGAAGAAGAAAGGAGGAAAGGAAAGAAATAAATGGAAAGGAAGCCCTGGAAATGGAGTTAAGAGGACAGATAGCAGCAGAATCAGATACTGGTCCAGCATGATCAGAAAAAGAAAGTCAGCAGACAACAAAGGTAGAAAAAAAATTATTTTATTTTCATTTTAGTGTTTGGAATATGTCCACTTTGAGAATTTACATCTGCTATCTTATTTTGCAATGTATAGCAATTTGTTTCTAAGAATATTGCTGACAATTCCTGTCAGTGTGGCAAGTGGTGAGCGATCATTTTCACGGGGGGGGGGCGCCGCCACCGCCACCAACTGATAGTCTGCAGGGGGGCGCCAACTGATAGACTGCAGGGGGGCGCCAGAGACCCTAGGCACGGCCCTGTGGAAACCAATAACTCAGAGTAGTAGGTCACCACCTAGGCCTACTCAAAAACCTCCTAAAAAAGGGAGGCTAAAGCTGGAGGTTGCCGAGACAAAGTTTGGATGGTTTCTTGATGTGGTCTGCGACCTCTTCTCCCTTATCTCCAAACAGGTTGTAACCTCGACAAGGAATGTCCACTAACCTGTCCTGAACCACTGGTTCTAGGTCAGAGACACACAGCTATGAGAGGCTGTGCATTCTCACACCCATGGCAGAGAATCTGGATACTATAATCAAAAGAGTTGTACGAACAGCTGGCCAGATATTTTCTGCACTCCAGGTGCTTACTTGCCAACTGCTGAATCTTTGTGGCCTGCTCCTGTGAGAGAGAATCTGCAACACATAATCCTCCTCTACTTCTATCCCACTGTCAGTTGGTGTACCTCAGGGATCTGTCCTGGGACCTCTTCTTTTCTCCATCTATACTTCTTCCCTTGGTACTCTGATCTCATCCCATGGTTTTCAGTATCATCTTTACGCTGATGACTCCCAGATCTACCTCTCCACACCAGAAATCTCAGCTGAAATCCAGGCCAAAGTATCAGCCTGCCTGTCTGACATCGCTGCCTGGATGTCTCAGCACCATCTGAAACTAAACATGACCAAGACTGAGCTTCTCATCTTTCCCCCTAAATCAACCTCTCCTCCTCCCCCATTCTCTATTTCTGTGGATAACACTCTCATCCTTCCTGTCTCATCAGCTCGTAACCATGGGGTCATCTTCCACTCCTCCCTCTCCTTCTCTGCACATATTCAGCAGACTGCTAAAACCTGTCGTTTCTTTCTCTATAATATCAGCAAAATTCGCCCTTTCCTTTCTGAGCACACTACTAGAACCCTCATCCATACTCCTTATCACCTCTCGCTTAGACTATTGCAACTTTCTACTCATAGGTCTCCCACTTAGCCATCTCTCTCCTCTTCAATCTGTTCAAAATTCTGCTGCACGACTAATATTCCGCCAGTGTCGTTATGCTCATATTAGCCCACTCCTCAAGTCACTTCACTGGCTTCCTATCCGTTTCCACATACAGTTCAAACTCCTCTTATTGACCTATAAGTGCATTCACTCTGCAGCTCCTCAGTACCTCTCCACTCTCATCTCTCCCTACATTCCTCCCCGGGAACTCCGTTCACTGGGTAAATCTCTCTTATCTGCACCCTTCTCCTCCACCGCTAACTCCAGACTCCGTTCCTTTTATCTTGCTGCACCATATGCCTGGAATAGACTTCCTGAGCTGGTACGTCAAGCTCCATCTCTGGCCATCTTCAAATCTAAGCTAAAAGCCCACCTTTTTGATGCTGCTTTTAACCCTTATTCACTTGTTCAGAACCCTTATTTTATCATCCTCACTTTAATATACCCTTATCTCTTGTTTGTCCTGTTTGTCTGTCCTAATTAGATTGTAAGCTCTATTGAGCAGGGACAGTCTCTTAATGTTCAAGTGTACAGCGCTGCATACATCTAGTAGTGCTTTAGAAATGATAAGTAGTAGTAGTAGTAGCAATGGTGAGATGTGTACCTGGGAGCATTTTATGAAGTCCACTGCAGTGCCCCCTAGGGTCCCTATTGCTGTCCTGGGATGTCAGGGGGACCAGTGTATTAAAAATGCTGGCTCCTCCTACATCCCAATGGCTTGATTTTGTGCATTTTTCACTTGGACGTTTTTTTTTTTTTTTTTTTTTCGAAAATGGACAAAAAAAAATCCACATCACAAAATGTCCAAAACACAAAACGTCCATAGTATTAAAAAAAAAAAAGATAGACGTTTTTCTTTTTCGAAAATGACCTTCTTCCCTATTCGGTTTTTTGATGTTTTTTGCAAAACGTCCAAAGTTGGACATAGATTTCATATCGAAAATGCCCCTCCATGTGTACTGCAGACTAAAGACTGCAAGTAAAGGCTTGCGTAGAGCTGGTAGGACTGGATGCGGACAATGAGAACTGAGGCCTGAAAAGCTTTCCTCCAAAAACGAATCTAGCGTCCGAGTCTCTCTACTTGGGGGCACCGAGGCATGAGCTCCTAGCTCATTTGAGGATGGATTTAACCACTAGAGAGTGGTGAGGTAGCTGAGTCCTCTCTAATCCAGGAGCCTTCTGGATACAATACTGCATTATCCACCTTCTTAGTTGCTAGTTGCTACCTGCACTGAGAGAGGAGATTCCCAGTTCTCCGTCAGTGCATCTTTAAGGATAGGGTGCAATGATATCGTGACTCCTTCATTAGGAGGAGACTTGTAGTCTATCCAGCTTATTTTCGAAAGAGAAAGACGCCCATATTTTGACCCAAATCGGGAGATGGGTGCCTTTCTCTCATGGGCGCCCAAATCGGTATAATCGAAAGCCGATTTTGGGCGCCTCCAACTGCAGTCTGTCGCGGGAACGGACAAAGTTGACAGGGGCGTGTCAGAGGCGTGGTGAAGGCAGGACTGGGGCGTGTTTATCGGCTGAGGAGAGATGGGCGCGTTCGGCCGATAATGGAAAAAAGAAGGGCGCCAGAAGCATGAATTTGGGTCACTTTTTCTGGACCCTTTTTTTCACAAACAAGTCCCAAAAAGTGCCCCAACTGCCCAGATGACCACTGAAGGGAAGCGAGGATGACCTCCCCTGACTCCCCCAGTGGTCACAAACCCCCTCCCACCAAAAAAAAGAACTTTAAAAACTTTTTTTTCCAGCCTGTATGCCAGCCTCAAATGTCATACCCAGCTCCATCACAGCAGTATGCAGGTCCCTGGAGCAGTTGTTAGTGGGTGCAGTGGACTTCAGGCAGGTGGACCCAGGCCCATCCCCCCCCCCCCACACCTGTTACACTTGTGCTGCTAAATGGGAGCGCTCCAAACTGCCCCCAAAACCCACTGTACCCACATCTAGGTGCCCTCCTTCAGCCATAAGTGCTATGGTAATGGTGTAGAGTTGTGGGCAGTGGGTTTTGGGGGGGGATTTGGGGGGCTCAGCACCCAAGGTAAGGGAGCTATGGACTTGGGAGGCATTTTAATATTTTTTTAATTGTTACAAGTGCCCCCTAGGGTGCCAGGTTGGTGTCCTGGCATGTGAGGGGGACCAGTGCACTACGAATCCTGGCCCCTCCCACGACCAAATGCCTTGGATTTGTTCATTTTTGAGCTGGGCGCCTTCGGTTTCCATTATCGCTGAAAACCGATAACACCCAGCTCAAATCCGCCCAAATGTGATGCATTTGCCCGGCACAAACCGTATTATCAAAACAAAAGATGGACGCCTATCTTTTTCGAAAATACAGTCTGGCCCGCCCCTTCACGGACCTGTCCTCAGAGATAAATGTCCATGGAGATGGGTGTTCGCGTTCGATTATGCCCCTCTATGACATTTAACATTTCTGCCCTAGGCTCTTCCTCCATCTCTAACTTAAAGGGGATGGCAGAAGCCATCTCTCTAACAAAGCCGGTGAAAAAGAGAGACCCTCAAGTGGAGATTTACATCTCTCTTGAGTTGGGGAGGGATCAGAAGGTATCTCATAAAACTCCTCCTCCAAAAAGTAGTGTGAGTCCTTCTTTGAGTCCCATGAACAGTCCCACTCAGACTCTTCACTATACTCAGACCAGGCTGAATGAGTCTGTGCCTGACTCAGCTCAGCGGAAACATGTCTACACCCCAAAGAATGCTGAGGTAGAGCCCTACTCTCCAACTCTGAGAAAGTTTCCTCCCCTGATATCGAGAGAGGTACTGTATGTGGCGCCGGGCCCCCGCCGGGGGGACGGCGGCAACCTGGGGGGGGGGGGGGTGGCAGTGGGGGCGGGGCCGGGGGCCTGGGGACGGCCTTGTCCCAGGCCCAGCCCAGTGTCTCGGCGGCCCTGCCCATACATGCCCTCAATGTCTGATCTGATGCTGACTGGTCCTGGAGCCTGCTCTCAGTGCTCGATGTCAAGAGAGGTGGAGACAAACACACTCTCTTGGTGCATGAGGTGTCTTGGGCATGACCATGAGACTAGCTCTTGCTCTCTCTGTTTAAAAAAAATGCAGTTGAGGACACAAAGGGTGCGGCAGGTCCAACAGGAGTGCAGTCCCAGTGGATGTTGAAGTCTTGGCAGTCTTGGCAGCTATGATTAAGGCCGATGCTTCCAGTGCTGATGACTATGTGCTGGCCTTTGAGGAGCCAAAGCATATCTCCTGTTGGACCTGCTGCACCCAACTGCACACAACTACAATAGCCCATATGCCTGTAGGCATCACCTATATGTGGGTACAGTAGATTTTTGGTGGGTTTAAATGGCTCACACTTTTCACCACAAGTGTAACAGTTAGAGTTCGATATGGGCCTGGGTCCCCTTCTCTACAATGCACTGCACCAACCACCAGGCTACACCAGGAACCTGCTTGTTACTCTAATAAAACTGGCCATAACATCTGAAACTGTCATTGAGGCTGGTATGTACTGTTTCTTTCACATCTTTAGAGGGTGGAAGGGGGTCAGTAACCATTGGGGGACTAAGAGTGTCATGCCTTAATCCCTCCAGTGGTCATTTGATCATTTAGAGCATCTTTTTGTGACTTAGTCTTGATTGAGATAAACTCAGTGGCGTTCCTAGGCTGGCTGACACCCGGGGCGGATCGCTGATGCGCCCCCCCCCAGGTGCAGCGTGACCCCCCCCCCCCCGGGTGCATTTTTACCTGCTTTGGGGGGGGTGCTGCGCGCCTGTCGGCTCCGAGTCCGCTAGTTCCCTGCTGCTCCCTCTGCCCCGGAACAGGAAGTAACCTGTTCCGCGCAGAGGGAGCAGCAGGGAGGGAACAAGCGGACTCGGCCAACAGGCGCACAGCACCCCCCCCCCCAGCGGCGTGCACCCGGGGCGGACCCCCCCCCCCACCGCCTCCCCCCCCCTTGGTACACCACTGGATAAACTCTAAAGATATCCAAGTGAAATAACAATGTACTCAAGGATTGTTTAATATGGAGGAAAAGCCTCAAATGCAAAGGGAGTACTCCGTCGTTGATCTTTACAACATTAAGGAGGTCCCTTAAATCATCACGGGCATAAAAACCTCCTATATCTCAAAAGTTGAGCTATTGGAACCAAATATCACTCTTAATGGTTCTGAAAAATACAATCTCTTAGTCTTGCAGTCCAATAGCTCAACTTTTGAGATATAGGCAGTTTTTATGCCCGTGATGATTTAAGGGACCTCCCTAATGTTGTAAACATCAATGACGGAGTACTCCCTTTGCATTTGAGGCTTTTCCTCCATATTAAACAATCCTTGAGCACATCGTTATTTCACTTGGATATCTTTAGAGTTTATCAGAATCTGATTTTGTGATATTCCAATAGCTTTGTTTTGATAATTTAGATTAGTCATGATTGAAACAGGTCTAAACCAAAAAGTTTAACTTTTGGCCCATGACATTTTTGCTTTGTTTCATTATGGCAGAAAAACATCCAAGTTTTGGGAATGACCAAATCCCACCCATGACATGCATCTTTGTAATTTGGATGCACTGCATACGAGCTACATAGAAAAACGTTTTAAAATGTGTTTCAAAAATAGTGATTTGGACCTTTTGGCAAAAAAAGTATCTGCCAGTTTTTGGACATTTTCCTGTTTCAAAAATAATCCCCTTAATATCAAACAAAAACTTGCCTACAGATAATATTTTACCTTCAGGATAATATATGTTGCTTATATTGGCAAAAGTACATTTTGGGTTCCTGCAATTAAAGGGTCTTAGTACACAGCAATTTTACTATTCAGTTTTCTAACCTCAGATTTTCCAATGGATTGCTGAATTTCTCGTAGGAACTCCAGTTGTTGCTCTGCCTCATCTAATTGTCCTTCCAATATCTGGCACCATATAATTCCTGCAATGCAAAGGCATTGCTACAATAATAAATGACAGAGGTATGAACATAAAATAATCTACAAATGATAATTATTGTTTTGCTTGGTAGCATGACAACTGGCAGCTTTGCAAGTCCTATGAGCCCTACTATTTCTGTAGCTAAGAAAAGATGAGATTTCTTGTACATTAATATAATTTGGCTCTAAGTTTCACTCCCAAGAATAGCTATATAACTCTAATAGACATGTGAAGAGCAATTATATAATAGAGCGCATGATTGGCACAGATTCTATAAATAAAAGTAGGTGCTTACATTTCTTTAAAGAACACTAGTATACTTGAGCATATGTATATGCACTTAGGCATGAGAACTTACTTGAGCCATAAAGCTACTACTACTATTTAGCATTTTTATAGCGCTACAAGGCGTACGCAGCACTGCACAAACATAGAAGACAGTCCCTGCTCAAAGAGCTGTAAGTGCACATGCCTAAGTGCTGGAGATACGTGCATAACTTACAGTATTCTATATGATACATGCTCCACACAACTCCTTTCTGTAAAATATGCATTACTTAAGATATGTGCATATTTACAGAATAGTGCTTACGCAGAATTTTAGCATATATTTTAAGGTATACGGGAACTACAAGTCCCAGGAGGCAGTAGGGCTGTGAGTTCAACAGCAGAGCCAGGCTGAGAAGAAACGTGGGAACAGTGTTGGGCAACTTACTTTGCAAAAATAATATATTAAAGTTCCTAGTTACTGCAAGGAAAAAGTAATATATTACAGTTACTTGTTTAATGAAAGTAATCTGTTACTTTTAGTCCCTTTTTAATTCTTGGATAGAAACAGTTGTTTCAACTTTATATAAAATTAAATTCTAGCATTGGAAATGCATCCAATATCAAAGAAAACATCTAAACAGAAAATGCTCGTCCTCAAATATAGAGATCAAATGCAATTAGAGAGAGATTGAAATCAAATACGGGAAAAAAACCATGAAAATAGCTAACATATGAACAGTGCAGAAATCAGTTGAACTTATCTATATTTAGTGGTCCTCAGTGTGGCAGTACAATGCAGAGCCGGGGCTCTGGGCCTATTGAAAATACCACACCGGGACATCGGGCAAAAGGAGTTAGTTGGGGGGGGGGGGGGTGTATACAGAGCTAGTGCCAAACAGTTAGTTTTATTTTTGTTTTCTGGTGTACTGCATAGTTTTGGCCACTAGTGATACAGCAAAAAACATGGAAAGGCTACTCCAGGCCTTGGTGGAGGGCCAGCAGCAACAGCAAGACATCCTGCAAAAGCAGCAACAATAGCAACAGTTTATGCAGGCGCATTTTGAACAGCAGCAAGTGTTGCAGAAGCTGGTAGAGATACAACAAAGCTCTCAGGCCTAAGCAGGAATGGTTATCCAGACACCTAGCCTGCAAGCGAGCCCTCCGGTTCCAGTATTAAAGAAAATGGTGCCAGAGGATGTTCCAGACTATTTCTTAACAAACTTTGAGCAGACCGCTCGGTTATCTGGCTGGCCAGAAGAATCATGGACTACTTATCTAGGGAGCCTTATGATCTGGAGTAGCCAGGCTGTCTTCTAGCATGTTAACCCAAGCAGGAGGGCCACCTATGCAGAAGTGAAGGCCTCTATTCTGGAGAGGGCTGGCTACAACCAAGAGACCTACCAACAACAGTTCTGGAAGGGGACTCTGCAAGTCAAAGAGAACCCCCGGGGTTTCTTCTGTCAACTCAAGGAGATGGCCTGCAGATGGCTGCAACCAGAAGGGAAAACGAGCTCAGAGATAGCAGGACTTGTATTTCTGGAGCAGTTTCTTGAAGGGTTACCCTCGTCTATGAGACAGTGGGTAAAGCAACACCCTAAAATGACCCCAGAGAGTGCTTTAGAAATGGCTGAGACCTTCTATCAAGCCCAACCAGAGTCAGAACTCTACAAGGAGAGGAAGCAAGCTGGGCATCCTGGGAGGAAAAGAGAAAAGACTGGAGTGGATAATGTGGGAATCAGAATCCTCCTTCCCACTCGGGGTCTCCAAGGAAGGTGTCTGAATGATGGAGACCTTTGTCCCTGCAAACATACCACTACCAGCAGACCCAGGTACAGGAAAGAGGAAGTATAAAAGGTAGGGCCAGATTGGGGTTAAGGAGGCCCAGAGAAGGAAGAGTTGAAGCCCTACTATATTTCTTTACAACTTACGTCTCATGAAAGTAACTTGATTGAGGCAAGCCACTTTTGACTTGAGACTTGTAAGACTTGCTCTGAGGACTGGCTAGAGACAGACCTGGAGCTCAGAAAGAGAAAGAGGTAACAGGCTGTGTTTGGGGCATGGCAGCCAACAGCCTCAGACCGTGTTTGGGCCCTGTCAGCCACAGGACCTGGCTAAGACTGTATTCGTTAAACCAAATAGACTTTTCACCCTCTGTTCCTGGCCCTGTGATGTAACAGGCCTCAGGTTTTCCGTTAATAAACTACTTATTTTCAGTTTTACACCTTTGTCCAGTTTTTTTATTGTGTAGGCCTACCACCAACCCTCACTCACGGGATCACACTCTTCCATTATGTACTTAGGGCTCCTTTTACAAAGTTGCACTACCGATTAGCGGCACGCTAAATGCAAAGAAGCCCATTCTATTCCCATGGGCTTCTTCATGTTCAGTTTGCTGCTAATGGTAGTGCAGCTTTGTAAAAGGAGCCCTTAGTTTTTTGCAGGTTTTCTAAAAAACTTTTTTTCGCCATTTGGAAGTCAGATCAAAAATGTCCCTCCACATATAATTAATCATGTAATTACATTTTTTATTGCAATTAATTGATTAAATTTTTAATCAATGTGCTGTCTTCCATCTCTGCTTGATTCATATGAAGGCTGCAAGAAGATGCTGTCATTGAGTTCCAAGGGGCAGACTGATATTCAGGTTTCTTTTTCTGTTTCTAAATTACAAGCCTAGTTTTCCCATCAGGAGTGTTTTAACACGATTTTTCTGTTATAACTGAAAATCAGAAGCCCCGGATATAATGCAATTCGACATCATCTCATCCAAAGTATCTTTTTCAAATCCTTCGTGTGCAGTTCTAATCTGTACATTTGTGCAGTATGACTTATAGATAATGCTATCAGGTGTAGCTAACAGTCCTGTTAATCATCCTCAGGGTGTTTTTTCTAGCAAAAAAAGGTGCCGGTACTCAAATGCTAGGCCACCCTTCAGGGGTGGGGTGATCACCGAGGGACCCACCCCACAATAGCCAGGCCCCCTACAACCAGTCACAGAATCTATGGCAAGACAGAATTGGTGTGTAGAGCCTGAGCTTTTTCATTAAAACTTTGGGTCCATGGGTCAATTTTAGCAGACAATGGAAAAGGTGCCGGTACTCAGTACCCCCAAGTACCCCCTCAAAGTATCCTTTCCCAAAAATGAAGAAGGGCTACCTTCAAAAGCTAATCATAAAATGTATTGTTTGTCCAATAAGAAAAGGTATCATCTTATTTTCTTTTCTACTAGTAAAAAAGGCCCGTTTCTGAAAGAAATGAAACGGGTGCTAGCAAGGTTGTCCTTTAATGGCAATTATATTTTTAAGGGAACTGTTAGGAGAGATTATGTGTGAGAGAGTGAATGAGTATGTGTCAGAGAGTGAGTATGTGTGAGAGAGAAAGAGTGTGTGATTGAGAGACAGTGTGTGATTGAGAGACAGAATGTGTGTCTGTCTGTGTGAGTGAGAGAGTGTAGTGTGTGTCCCCGTGTGCACCAATTATGCTCTCTACCCTGCTGTGCCCTGCCCCCTCCATCCATCCATGTGCAGCATCTCTCCCCTGCCAGTGCAGCAATTTTCCACACTGTCCCTTTCCCTCCCCCCCTACATGTGCATCCCACCTCCCCCCTCCATCTCCCTCCGAGTTCCAGACCCCCTCCCTCCCATTTCTAGTCCCTCCCAATTTCAGGCCCCCCTCCCTCCCTTCGACTTCCAGGTCCCCCTCCCTCCCTCCCCCCCTCTCTCTCCCCTTTCCTCCTCCGAGTTCCAGGGTCCCCCCTCCCTCCCAGTTCCAGGGTCATCATCCCTCCCTCCCAGTTCCAGGGTCGTCGTCCCTCCCTCCCTTCCTCCCTCCCTCCCTTCCAGTTCCAGGCCCCCTCCCTATGATTTTTAAAACTCATCTTGACTTACCACGTCGGGGTTACGGCGGCCGGCAGCAGCGGTACAAAGCGTGCAGGCTCGGCCCTTCTCTCTCTCTCAGCTGTGGTCACGCCCTTGTGGAAACAGGAAATGAAGGCGGGAACAGAGCTGAGAGAGAGAGAGAAGGGCCGAGGCTGGACGCTTTGTGCCATTGCTGCCGGCCGCCGTAACCCCGATGTGGTAAGTGAAGATGAGTTTTAAAAATCGGAGGGAGGGGGCCTGGAACTGGAAGGGAGGGAGGGATGACAACCCTGGAACTGGGAGGGAGGGAGGGAGGGAGGGAGGGAGGGAGGGACGGTGAATGTTGGAGGAGAGTGAGCTCCCACTGTAAGTTTCTGTCACAGTTTGACAGAAGTTTGCTGTAGATCAACGTCTGAGCCCTGTTTTTTTTTTTGGTCGCGTGTTTCCCGCCTCTCAGCTTCGAATTGTAGCTTCTCCTGACGTCAGGCAAGCAGGCTTCTACTGTGGGGGAGTAACATCAGGAGATGGTTACGAACACAGCCAAAGACATTGGAACGTTGCAAGAGCAAATTATTATATTAGATGTTTTATTTCATTTTAATGCTACTGATTACCAAAAATATAAGAAACATATACCTGTTAGTGCACCAACGCAGGTTCCATCTAACTTCATGGCAGTCGAATACCATGTAGATGCCTCCTTCACTTTTCCCTGAAGAATCATCTGATAACCCAATTCATTTGCATACTCTGCTCGTGCAGGAGACATTTTAAAGGCACGTTCAGCAAATGCATACACATGTTGCAGAATTGGTTGATTCCTCCCACACTATAATCAAGAGTATTTGTAAATAGTAAAAACAATCATTTTTTCTTTTAATTGGTTAGACTCTCAAAATAAAACATGTTCCAGAACCAACTTGAGATACTCAGTTTTTACTGCTCAGAAGAATTACAAGTGGCATTACTGCAGAATTTTATGAGGCTTACTTGGATCTGAGTCACTCGCCTTTCAGCAGTGTGTAAACAAAAAGAAACAGGGAACCAAGGCATAAACCAGAGCTTCCCCAGCTGGGCTTTCCAAATCATTTTCTGTGCCATCGTGGTGGGGGGGGGGTCACACATTTTTACTGATAAGTACTAAAGATATGGGTCAATAGTCAACAGTAGTTATCCAGTTAGCAGCACCAGATTTTCAGCTAAATACTGCTATCATAGCACGTGCATTACACAAGACTAAAATCAATCAAGAAGAAAGTCAGATGCAGGTCATAAGTACCTGGCAGAAACCCAAATAGTAGCAACATTCCATGCTACCAATCCCAGGGCAAGCAGTGGCTTCCTCCATGTCTATCTCAATAGCAGACTATGGACTTTTCCTCCCGGAATTCGTCCAAGCCTTTTTTAAACCCAGATATGCTAACCGCTATTACCACATCCTCCGGAAGAGTTCCAGAGCTTAACTATTCTTTGAGTAAAAAAATATTTCCTCCTATTTGTTTAGAAATTATATGGAAATACTTTTAAAACAAGGAAATATTTTTTCACTCGAAGAATAGTTAAGCTCTGGAACTCATTGCCAGAGGATGTGGTAACAATGGTTAGCATATCTGGGTTTAAAAAATGTTTGAACAAATTCCAGGAGGAAAAGTCTATAGTCTGCTGAGAAAGACATGGGGAAGCCACTGCTTACCTTGGGATTGGTAGCACAGAATGTTGCTACTATGTGGGTTTCTGCCAGGTACTTGTGATCTGGATTGGCTATTGTTGGAAGCAGGATACTGGGCTAGATGGAATATTGGTTTGACCCAGTGTACAATGCCTCAAGACCACCATGTAGACCTCTGATTGGACATGTGTTGGCAATGTGTTCCATTGTTTGGTTGACCCAAGGGATAGTGCAGATCTCCTCTGAAGGTCTAGAGCTATTCATGTACCCTGCCCATAGCCCAAACAACATCAGTTTAACCATGACCACAATTGATGTAGAAGGTTGAAACTAAGCATAATTAGGATCTGTGTCTCTCAATATTTGTACTTTTTTGTCAACTACGGGTTTTAATTCCTCACTTTTCTTTTTAGCTGTCTCAGCTAATAAAATCATCAAATATAGTGAACATTTGTTTAAAATGGAAGTCCACTGATATAAAAACATATACATAACATAACATAGTAGATGACGGCAGAAAAAGACCTGCACGGTCCATTCAGTCTGCCCAACAAGACAAACATATGTGTAAACCTTACCTTGATTTTTACCTGCCTTATTCAGGGCACAGACCGTACAAGTCTGCGCAGCAGTACTTCCCGCCTCCCATCACCGGCTTTGGCACAGACCGTATAAGTCTGCCCTCCACTATCCTCGCCTCCCAACCACCAACCCCTCTTCCCCCCACCTGCTCCGCCACCCAATTTCGGCTAAGCTTCTGAGGATCCATTCCTTCTGCACAGGATTCCTTTATGCATATCCCACGCATGTTTGAATTCCGTTACCGTTTTCATCTCCACCACCTCCTGCGGGAGGGCATTCCAAGCATCCACCACCCTCTCTGTGAAAAAATACTTCCTGACATCTTTCCTGAGTCTGCCCCCCCTTCAATCTCATTTCATGTCCTCTCGTTCTACCGCCTTCCCATCTCCGGAAAAGATTTGTTTGCGGATTAATATCTTTCAAATATTTGAACGTCTGTATCATATCACCCCCGTTCCTCCATTCCTCCAGGGTATACATGTTCAGGTCAGCAAGTCTCTCCTCATACGTCTTGGAACGCAAATCCCGTACCATTCTCGTAGCTTTTCTTTGCACTTGGTTGTCTAAAAACATTGTGGGGGCTTTCTTAATTCTAAGTTCCCTTGGAATCATTTTTGCACGACAATAATTAATTAATGCAATGAAATGTAAATCATTTCGTACAAAGTCTTTTTTAGTACGAACAACATCAGTCCATAGATCTGCTATGGTGCTGGTAGTATTTTTATTTTTTTTTTTTGTTACATTTGTACCCCGCAATTTCCCACTCATGGCAGGCTCAATGCGGCTTAGCCGAGATTGGGTGGCAGAGCCGGTGGCGGGAGGCGGGGATAGTGCTGGGCAGACTTATACGGTCTGTGCCAGAGTCGGTGGTGGGAGGCGGGGCTGGTGGTTGGGAGGCAGGGATAGTGCTGGGCAGACTTACACGGTCTGTGCCCTGAAAAGGACAGGTACAAATCAAGGTAAGGTATACACAAAAAGTAGCACATATGAGTTTATCTTGTTGGACAGACTGGATGGACCATGCAGGTCTTTTTCTGCTGTCATTTACTATGTTACATGGGGCAATGGAGGGTTAAGTGACTTGTCCAGAGTCACATGGAGCTGCCTGTGCCTGAAGTGGGAATTGAACTCAGTTCCTCAGTTCCCCAGGGCCAAAGTCCACCACCCTAACCACTAGGCCACTCCTCCACTTGTGGTATTTGTGTATTGAGTACCAGTCTTTCTGTTGGAAAACTCAAAACATTCTCCCATGGTTGAAACGCCATGATGAGCCTGGATACCAGGATCAAAAATACAAAACAGGGAAATTCTCTATGACGACGAATCACAGCAGGCAAAAGTAGAGGCTGACCAAAGACGAATCACCACTGGAGATATGAATCCAACAGTTTTTATTGATATAATTAAAGGAAGGAGCCGACACGGGCTGTGTTTCGACGCATGTATAATATAAGACATATAGATTTGGTTCCTTTTTCCCATTTCATGATGAAGTGTTGTCGATGGGGATAATCATCACTTTTTGTAATTATTATTCAAGGCGGCAAATAGCATTTGTTTTTTTCTTGTTCCCTTTTTTCTCTTTTTTTGTGTTGTTTAGTCTGCAATTTATAAAGAATTACAAATTCAAATTCTGGCAAATTGCTCTGTAACTACATCTTCTCTCACTAAAGCATTTCAGTACGTTTGTTGACCACACACTAGTACAATTTTTTCCACGATGTTTCAGTTCACTTATACTTTGTTTCTGTTTTTAAGTTGAAGTTCTCTTTAATGAATATCAGCATGGTACAAGCCAATAACCAGTATTTGTATATTTTTCTTTTGGATTTTATTTTTATTATTTTTATTTGGACTTTTGTTTTTTTGTGTTTGTTTGATTGACAGTTTGGAATCAATTCCATATTTTCTATATTACCAAATTCAAACATGTGGATTAACCTCACTTTTGCATCTCTTGTTACTAGTGGATTGCACACAGTGGTGTGCTGGTAAATATTTATTCACTCATATTGTCCGCTTACTGTCTAATATCAGTTCTCAATAATATATGTTTCAATTATATAGACTCCTGACGCAGGCCTTTTTGGCCGAAACACAGCTGTGTCGAGTCCTGATCCAAATTTTTTGTATTATGTTGTTTATGGTTAATAAATATTTTTCAGTTTTTATATTATTATTATTAGTGTCAATTTGTCTTTTATTTCTTTTATTATTTTTTCATTATTTTTTATTCTATATTTTTTTTATTTTTTGCTTTCTTCTTTTTCTGGTCATCTTCACTGTTTTATCCATCATTGGTTAATGTTTAACAACAGGCTCTCTGCCCGGTCCACCTCTGTGCCCCCCCCCCCCCCCCCAAAACTGCCAGAGCTGGCTATAGCTGGGGAGAGAGCCTGGGGGAGGCAATGCATTACTTCAGGAAAAAAAAATTAAATGATCCCAGGTTCCAATCTAATTCATGTTTAATGTGGGATAAAATGCCATAAATAAGTAAATAAATATAAACTTTTAATGTTGAGCACCTGATTCTCAAAGTGGACATATTCCAAACACTATAATGAAAATAAAATGATTTTTTTCTACGTTTGTTGTCTGGTGACTTTGTTTTTCTGATCATGCTGACCCAGTATCCGATTCTTCTGCTTTCCGTCCTCTTAACTCCATTTCCAGGGCTTCCTTTCCATTTATTTCTTTACTTTCCACCTTTCTTCTTCATTTCTTGCCCTACATCTGTAAGTAAAAGCTGGGTCCTCCGCAGACTTGACTGTCCAGTGAATCCAGCTTCTGCCTATTTTCTTCATCCATGTGCATTTTTTCTCCTCTCTTCCTTTCCCCTCATCTCATCTCCTTCCTCACTCTTCCCTCCCCTCCATCCATGTCCAGCATTTCTTCTCTCCCTTCCCTCTCCTCCATCCACCCATGTTCAGCAACCCTCCTCTCCCCACTGCCTTCTCCTCCATCCACCCATGTCCAGCAGCCATCCCCTCCCCTCCAGTCACCCATGCCCAGAGATTCTCTTCTCTCCCCTGCCCCCCCTCTAGCCACCCACACCCAGCGATTCTCTTTGCTCCCCTGCCCCCTCCAGCCACCCATATTCTCTCCCCTGCCCCCCTCCAGCCACCCATACCCAGCGATTGTCCTCTCTCCCCTGCCCCCCTCCAGCCACCCATACCCAGCGACTGTCCTCTCTCCCCTGCCCCCCTCCAGCCACCCATGCCAGCAACTGTCCTCTCTCCCCTGCCCCCCCCTCCAACCACCCATACCCAGCGACTGTCCTCTCTCCCCTGCCCCCCCAGCCACCCATACCCAGCAATTGTCCTCTCTCCCCTGCCCCCCCTCCAGCCACCCATACCCAGCGATTGTCGGTTGTTGAGTGGATTCGGGGAAGGCAGGAAAGATCCCCAGTCTTTCCTGCCCACTGCCAGCGCTGACTCTCCCTCGGCGCTACTGCATCACTCTTCAAAATGGCCGCCGAGACTTACAAGGGTGGCCTCCAAGACTTCAGCAGAAGTCTCGCGAGGCCGCCGCTGGAAGTCTCGGTGGCCATTTTTAAAGAGCGATCCGGGGAATCACGTGACGCCATGACCAGGAGCGGTTGTTGAAACCTCCGCTCCGGCTAGCTTACCCACCCAACCCTCAAAATCTAGGAAATCGCCCCAGTAAAAAATCAAGAGACGCCTTAACCCGCAAGAAGAAGGGAAGAGAGTTAAATCGGCGCTACTCACAGAAGAATACATGGCGGCGAAAAGCGTTCGCCGGGACAAAGAAAAGACGCGGGCCGGCGAGGAAAAAATGGCGGCGCCGGCGAGCCCGGCCGCGTCGGCCTTAAGCTCCGTGTGGGTAGCGGAGGTGGCGGCGGAAGTGACGGCCGCTATGGAGCCTTTGTTGGATCGACGATTGGGGCCCATCGACAGCAAAATAACGCTAGTCCAGGAGCACCTGGGACAGCTTACCAAAGAATTAGCGGAATACCAGCAACGTCATGGAGCTCTCGAGGATAGAGTGCACAAAATGGAGGAGGAAAATACTAAGCTTAAAACCATGGTGGAAAGCTATGAAGGAAAGCTTGAAGACCTCGAGAATAGGTCAAGGAGAAACAACTTAAGATTTGTGGGCCTGCCTGAGGCTTTGGAGACTGTAAATCTGCGGGTATTCATGGAAAAATGGTTGCCAGAACAACTACAACTCCCAGAAGACCTGGGAACTCTCCAGGTAGAGAGAGCACATCGAGTGGGGCCTAAGTCTGTGGAAAATACACGTCCAAGAGTGGTGATCTGCCGCATCTTAAACTTTGCGCATAAAGAGGCAATACTGCAAGCTTTGAGGAAAGATCAGGAGCTGCAATATGGGAATAAAAAAATTTTATGTTTCCAGGATTACTCTGCTGCGGTGGCGATGCAGAGAAGGAAATTTTCCCCTATCTGTACAAAACTTTTTGAAAAGAAAATTCGATTTGCACTGCAATATCCAGCCAAACTAAGAGTCACCTATCAAGCGGTCACACAGGTTTATACAACGACCGAACAAGCCCAAGCTTTTTTGAATTCTGTGGAACATCGCTGACTGAGAGGTTAAATGGAGGATCAACAGATATCTATTGGAAGATGGGATAGAGGAGCACAGGGATTAAACATAATGGATTACAAAAAGTTAATGAGATTTGGAAGATGTTAAGCCCCAATTGTTGGACGGAGTTGATGGTTCGACAGGACTATGGCCACAAGAGGGAGCTGAGGAGATCTAACACGACAACCAGAATCCCTTGGGCACGTGCTGTAGAATGGAACGAGCAGAAGTCTGAGATTATTGAAGAGAATGCCACAGAGAATTGAGGGATAACCTTTACATCAAAGAAGAGAGGCGATTTTGACAGAGTGGCTGGGAGTACTACCAGAGTGATAATACTGAAGACTGTTATGGGACCATTCTTGCAGAGGGCTGCAGAGGACTTTCGTTACAGACCAGAGAGACAGCTTGAGAACTCTGGAATAAGGTTTTTTGAAGTTTGATAAAAATGTGTTTTGGTTTGTTTTTCCTTTTTAGACTAACTGGAAAAGTTGCATAATCAAAATAGAGATATAATGAAGAGAGGAAGGAGAGGGGAAGTATTTGTGCCAATTGGTCTGCGAGAGGGGAGGGGGGTAAGAGGTGTTAAACGTGATGGTCTCATTGAGAGACTGGGGTTTAGAGGAAGGGAAGTTGGGGGTTAAGGGGATAGTTAGGTACTATAAAGGGGAAGAGGGGGGATCTGGGGGATGGGGGGGGATGGAGACCTGGAAGATACGACTAGTGGGGTTTGAGAATACATTAAAATGGCTAGGAACAATGTTTGAGGAGGGGTGGAGGCTGGGACATCCCTCTTCTATGAATAAATGGTATACATCTTATGATCAGATTTTCTATGTGATCTGGGTCCACTAAAAATAGTTACATGGAATGTGGGAGGGATCTCATCCCCAATTAAACGTTCAAAAATTTTACAACACTTGCAAAGACATAAAGTCGATATAGCCCTCCTTCAGGAAACCCATCTATCGGCTGGGGAACATGCTAAATTGCGAACTTGGTGGGTGGGGGAGTGTGTATCTGCGGCGGCACAAGGGAAGAAAGGGGGGGTTGCCATCCTGTTTCGAAAAGGAATAGTGGACAAGGTGGAGGTAAATATCACAGATCCAGAGGGTAGATTCCTGCTATGTGAAGCTCATGTGCAGCGTCAGACTATATTGTTTGGCAATGTATATGCTCCGAACCAATATGATCGGAAGTTCTATAGGATGATCATTTCGCGTTTGATAATGAGTAAATCTTTACCCATAATAATAGGGGGAGACTTTAACATGGTGATGGACCCCTTGATTGACAGCACTGGGGCTAGGAGGAATGAGTTTAGACAGGAGTCTCGGGGGCTGCCTAATCTTTGTCATCAGGTGGGGCTAGTGGATGTCTGGAGGACTTTCAATCCGCAGGGGAGAGATTATACACACCTCTCGAGGGCGCACGGCACTCAAGCTCGAATTGATTATTTGTTGATTTCAGAACGGATGTTCAATTCAGTGAAGGCATCTGCAATAGGAGCGGATGTGATATCGGATCATGCCTGGGTGGAAATGAGTTGGGCGCCTCGGGAGGAGAGGGGAGGAGCACGGAAATGGGTATTCCCCGCAGAGCTATATCGGGATCAGGGTTTCAGGGCCTCTATACATCAGAGTTGGCGAGATTATAAAGCACATAATGCAATACACACTGAAGACCCGGTTCTGTACTGGGAGGCGGCTAAGGCAGTATTTCGAGGAGAAGTCATTAGCTACATGGCTCACAAACATAAAACCAGAAATAGAGAGATATTGAGGTTAAGCCAATTAATATGCAAAGCTCGGAGAAGATATGGGCAACAGGCCTCTATTGAGAATAGACAACACTTAATGCTCTTGCAGACTAAATTAAATGAAATACTTCATTATAAAGCAGTTAAATCACAAATTTATTATAAATATCAATTATATAAACATGGGAATAAATGTGGTCGTTTGATGGCGCGCTTGATTGCAAACAAACAGGGTAAAACCAGGATTTTGGCTATGAAGAAGAGGCAGGGAGAACGAGTCCACACGGACAAGGAAATCAGTGAGAGTTTCTATCAATATTATAAAAAATTATACGAGGCACCGCCGGATGATGGTCTGACGAGTGACTCCTATTTAGAACAGATGGGATTACCAACATTATCCCCTCTAGAAGCACAACAACTTAATATTCCCATTACATCAGACGAGGTGTTGTTGGCGATTAGTCAAAGCGCACTGCTTAAGGCGCCGGGAGTAGACGGTTACCGAGCGGAATTCTACAAGATCATGGGGGAAGAAATCACTGAGCCCTTAGCAGCAATGTTTAATATATTAATAGAGCAGGAAAGGATGCCTCCGGATTTAAATACAGCTTGTATTATAGTACTTCCCAAGAAAGGGAGGGACCCGGAATTAGTTGAATCATATAGGCCCATTTCGCTTCTAAATTATGAAGTGAAATTGATGGCTAAGATTTTAGCGAACAGATTAGCGAGAATTTTGCCGAACCTTATACATGAATCCCAGGTGGGGTTTGTGCGGGGACGGAAAATCACGAAAAATGTTTGCAAGGTGCTGACCTCATTAGAAGCCAGACATCGAGGGAAGGTAAACTCCTTGTTAATAAGCTTTGACGCTGAAAAAGCTTTTGACAAAGTAAAATGGAAATTCTTATATGCTGTTCTTCAGAAATATGGCTTTACGGATAGATTTTTGTCAGGGATCAAAGCATTATACTCAACGCCAAGGGCCAGAATATCGGTAAACGGGATTGAGACACAAGATTTTGAAATAGGCCGGGGAACACGTCAAGGTTGCCCTCTGTCACCGTTATTATTTGTACTATCCCTAGATCCTTTGCTGAGAGAAATTGAGGAACAGAAAGCGGTAGCAGGGATAAAGATAGGAAGTGAGGTTTTTAAGGTAGCGGCCTTCGCAGACGACATCTTGGTCCATTTAACAGACCCACAAGAATCCCTAAACGCTCTATTAGAGATCTTCTCAGAATACGGAGATTATGCAGGCCTCAGTTTGAATTTAGAGAAATCGGAGGCCTTGGCCTCCTCAGAGGAAGTGTGGAGGCAGTGGAGAGGCGAGTTCCCTCTGAGGAAAGCACAAACCTCTTTTAGATATCTAGGAGTCTTGATGCCTATGGATCTTTCGCGGTTGTATGAACTAAATATTACTAGGTTGTTAGAGGAGACCCAGCAGGTGTTACAAGGATGGATAGATTTGCCATTATCAGTGTTAGGGAGAATAAATATGATTAAAATGGTGTTATTTCCCAAATGGCTTTATGTGATGCAGACCATCCCAGTCTGGCTCAGACGGAAAGATCTAAAGAGTTTTCACAAGTTAGTATCAAAGTTCTGTTGGAGAGGTAAGAAGCCACGGATTCGTATCTCACAGTTAGTAGGGAGTTGGAGCCGAGGAGGGATGGGCCTGCCAAATTTAGAATTATACAACAAAGCATGTCATTTGCGTTATCTGGGAGATTGGTGTTTAGACACACAGCGATATACTCCCACGGCGCTGGAGGCAGCGCTTTGGGAGCCTTATCATCCCTTTTCGCTTTTACATCATAAAACGCGAGATCTACCGGAGGGCTTCAATAAAAGCGTGCTGCTGCGTTCGCTCCGAGAGGTGTGGGGAGTGCTTATACGCCATCTGGGGGGAGACCCAACAACAACAGATTTGATAACCATACGGGGGAATGGGGCATTTTTGCCAGGATTGTCAAGCCGATATTTTGTAGAATGGGCTAGGAGGGGAATATCTAAATTGGAACACCTGGTGGGTGAAGATGGGCAGCCCCTTACCGATGAGGAGTTACTGGGAAAGGTAGGCGACTCCTGGGGGAATAGATTTGCTATACGGCAAGTGCGACATTATATCGCTTCTCTATCAACGGATCCTCTGAGAACTCGGTTGGGGGAGAAAATACGGGAATTCTTTCACTCTTTGGGTGAGGGAGAACTTACAATATCTTTACTTCATAAAACAATATCAGGATGGCTGCCCCCCAGGGACTACAGACAACTGAGGAGTGCTTGGGAAAAGGAACTGGGAGGTGTGCTGACCTCATGGGACATTACTAAATCAATAGCACGAATACCCTTGTTAGTAGCAGATGCTCGTTTAAGAGAATGTGCTTATCGTTGCATTCATAGAGGATACGTAACTACAGCCCAACTAGCACATATGGGAGGGAATCGTAGTCCGGATTGTCTTAAATGTGGAAGACATCCAGGCACAATGCTTCATATGTTTTGGAGCTGCCCAATTTTAAAAAGGTTCTGGACAAGAATTCGAGATTTCTGGGAAGAGCGGCTGGGACTGAGGGCCTTGGGGACAGTTGAGCAACTGATTTTAGACATTCCGGAGTCCTTCAGAGGGCGGAATCGCTTTGAAACACTAATGCTCCGCAAGATGAGCCTGTTGGCCAGGAAATGTATCTTACAGTACTGGACGGTCAAAGATTCTCCGGCATATTGGCACTGGAGAAACCAGTTACATCAGCTGGTGTCGTGGGAGGCGGGAGAATCTAGGCTCTCACAGAGAAAGAGAATTACATTTTTGGCTATCTGGGGCCCTTATCTGCAAAGTCTAAGCCATAGAGGTCGTAGTCTACTTCTAAATGCAGGATGAATTCCACCGGTTGTTACTGTAGGGTTATCCAGGTCTGGGGGAGGAAGAGGGGGGGGGGGAAGGGGGGGCTAGGGAGGGAATGGGGGGGGAGGGGGGAGGATTGGTATATTTGATGGGGTAATAATGTTGACAAAGTTACATATGCTGTATGCTAGTTAGCAATTGTTGTATAGCTAGATTGAAGCTGGATGGTTGCTCTGAATAGAGTCTGTATGATAATGTTGGCGTTGATCAATGTCAATAAAAAATGTTTGAACATAAAGAGCGATCCGGCAGCATGGGTCAGCGCCGGCAGCGGGCAGGCAAGACTGGGAATCTTTCCTGCCTGCCCCGAAGAATCCATACACTGGGAGGGAGCCTGTAGCTCGAGGGAAGGAGGAAGGGAGCCTGTAGCTCGAGGGAAGGAGGAAGGGAGCCTGTAGCTCGAGGGAAGGAGGGAGGAGAGCCGGCTCACCCTGAACAACAACCGGCTCTCAAGACGGTAAAAAATTTAACAACCGGCTCTTGCGAGCCAGTGCGAGCCGGCTCCAGCACACCACTGATTGCACACCAGTTAATCGTTTATTTTTTTATTTTTTAATTATTATTATTATTTTATTATATTTTTATTTTTTATGGTTTAGTCCCTCATAACACTTTTCGTATGACCACAATAGCATTGCCAATTAAGGCTTTATTGATTGCTACTTATCTTTTTATTCATTGTGTATTTTTTTTTTAATTGAGAATGTTCTATTAACTGATATTTTAATTATTTGTTTTTTCAAAGATATATGTGTGTTGGTATTTTTTTATATCCTTGTTTTGACTAAATACATTCTTTCTCTTTATCCCAAATATTTATTAGTTTAAAATTTATATGTCGTTTATTATGAACATATAAACTGTTGGATTTATATCTCCAGTGGTGATTCATCTTTGGTCAGCCTCTACTTTTGCCTGCTGTGATTCGTCGTCATAGAGGATTTCCCTGTTTTGTATTTTGGACCCAACTCAGAGCACCATTTATAGAATAGCATTCAGAGCTCATTTTTTTTTTCAGCACCCAAATTTGGGTGCCATTTACTGAATCTTGTCCACAATGTATTAGGTGAAACAAATTAAAAATATTGAACTAAACTTAAAACTGCAAAACATTTTTCTGTTGCTTGTTTATCCAAAATATGTCAGTTCATGAGACAAAAATTGGCATACCACATTATTGGCTGCTGCATGCCATGCTACCTGATATGTTATAGCCACAGAATGTACAAGACTAAACTGGTTTTGGAATTAACATCTGCCTGGATTTAGCTGATTTTGGAAGCAAATCTTATTTTAACTTGGTTGCAGGTGAATGAAAAACACTGTTTTCATCTCAACAATTGATTGCACTGGTGAGGCAGTGGGCAAAGAATAATTCTAAGGAATCATATTTGTTAATTCTAACTTTCACTCTGTAAGTGAAGGAATGCCAGATGGTTCATATTATTTTCAATGTCTGGCTTGGCCGAGCCAAAGGTTAGAAAGGTCAGTGAGAAATGAAACTCTGTCCTTTGTGAATTGCCAATGCTAGCTGGCACATCTGTATACTATTAAATCTTGAGGGGATATTATTATGAATGAACAAAGGAATGAGCCAGACATATGACATATTGTAGTTTAAAGATTAGGCAGAAATACTGTTTAGAGAGAGGCAATAGATTAGAATTTAGAAGTTCTTGATATGTAGAATATGTTTTATAAGGATGCTTACTTTAGAATATGCTGTATTCTGTGTAAATTAATAATTCTGTGTGGAATGTTTGTTCAACTCTCTGTCTGACGTTCTGAGTAGGGCTGCAGTGAAGAGATCAACATGTGTTTTAAGTTATCTGTAGTTCTGGCTGGTTCAATGTATAAGCTGATAGGTGAAAGAGGTCAGGACTAGTCAGCTCTCTTCTCCTTGATTAATTATAGGTAAAATGTAGAAATGGTCTTGAAAGTAATAACCTGATATGTATGCTATTAAGTAAGATTGGCCCTTGACCCCTTTAATGAATACCAGAGTTTAGTTAGCAGTTAGTACTAGGAATATGAGAAATCAATCATAATAACATGCAGGAGTTCTGGAGACCAAATGTCTGGTGTAAGGGGCCCCAGGTCACAGGTCAGTGTAGGATGTCTGGAACCTATGTAACTGATATTTGTATGGAGCTGATTGGTTGAGGCAAGGTAATCAATCTATTCCTTAACCAATTGGAGAGTAAGGGGGCTAGGCTAGGCTAGATAGAACTGTATTTAAGTGGGAGAAGAAGCAGGTTACGTCAGAAGGAGCTCAGAAGAAAGAGAAGGACAGAAGGAACAGACAGAAGAAGGAGAAGACAGCATAAGAAGAGAAGCAGCTGAGACAGAAGCCACAAAGACACAGAGAGCTGAGAGAAAGACACAGAGAGCTGAGAGAGAGACAAAGAGAGCTGAGAAAGAGAAGAAGAGACTTAATGCTGATGTTCTACTTTGTTTGCTGGCAAATAAAGAAGATTTCTCTCTCGTTCTGGTGTGCTGTCTGACTCCTGAAGTATCATAAATTTATGCATCAATTCCTGCAACAATTCTTGGTGGCAGCGGTGGGATTCTGAATCCTGCATTAATCCCAGCACCCAACTGACTGGAGAACATTCGCCGGGTATGTATTCTGTATTCTGTATTATAATTCTAGCTAGAAAGTTGTAAACCAGCCCCTCAAAAATTGGGGGAAGGAGAGCCTGATCAACTCTCAGCGAAGGCCCTAGTACCTTCTAGTCTAGTGGAGATTAGAAGCGAAACCGCTTGAGCTTATCTGTATCTGAGAAATCTGAAATTGTTGGGTGGGATTTTTTGTGCAGAATGTGTGATGCGTGAATGTTAAACGAGTGCGGACTTCTTATAGCTGCGTTTCCAATTAACGCGAGTTCAATTGGCCAGCGACGGAAGGAAGCGATTGCTGTCTGTCTACCTAGTGTCTCGAGAGTGCGGACCCCTTACTGCACTTTCAAAAATCCCCCCCCCCCTCTTCGTGTGTTGTAACTGTAAGCATTATGGGAGGGAAATCGTCTAGACAAATTGCTACCCCCCTAGATTGTATGCTTAAGAATTTTAAAAAAGGATTTTTAATTAATGACTATGGACAGACTTTAAGCTCAAGTACTCTAAGAACCTTGTGTGAAGTTGAGTGGCCATCTATGGGAGTGGGGTGGCCCCCTAGTGGCAGCTTAGATATTGAAGTAATCCGGAAGGTCTACAGCATAGTTGTAGGAGAACCAGAATATTCTGAACAACTCCCTTATATAGATTCCTGGGATAGCCTTGTGACTGACCCTCCCTCTTGGTTGAAAACTTATATGGGATCCCCAGTAAAATTCATGTTAGGCCGTGCTCAAAGAAAGATTAGAAAATCTAAACTAGAAGAGGGAAAGAGCCCCAGGAAGCCTACCACTCAATCGGTGGCTTCCGCCCCTACCCTGTCTGAGAAACCCATACTCTCTGATGACCCCTCAGATCTTGAGCCACCACCTTATGGCCCATTGTTGGGGTTCCGTGCCGCCCTAGAGATCCACGCCGCCCAGCCCAAGCTTCTCCAGTACAGGCTTCTCCGGATAGTTCCTCCCCCACTGTGCGAACCCCACCACATCCTAGGTTGGACTTTTCAGCCAGTCTCTACCCTCCTCTGCCACATCCTTCCCTGTTAACCTCCGAAGACCCGCTTTGGGCTCCACTCCCTGACTCCTCAACTCCCGACAGCCCAGCCTTTCCCTCTAGTACCCCTACCCACTCATCAGGGGCCCGGCATCCCTTTCAATGGACTGACTCACCTGTGACCACCTCTCAGTCTATGAGTACCCCTCCCCATCCCTCAGGGTTTCAACCTACCTCCCCTGAATGGGTTAGACCCGCTGCAATCACTTTTGAGCATGATAGGAGGGTAGCTCCTAGCTCTACCTCAGATTCCATTCCCACCTCCTCGAGAGTTCTGCCACTCCGTCAGGTAACTACCACTCGACCGGATCCTAATAATCAGGGTCAGGTTATACAGGCACAGGCCTATCAGTATGTACCCTTCACAACCACCGATCTCCTGAATTGGAAGACGCATTACCCCTCTTATACTGAAAAGCCTCAGGCAGTGGTGGACCTAGTGGCTAGCATTATGGCCACCCATAACCCAACCTGGACTGATTGTCAACAACTTCTCCTGACCCTCTTCACAACTGAGGAGAGGCGGAAGATTTTGCAAAATGCTGAGGCCATAACGCGAGCGCGTGCCCCCGAGGGGACACAGAACCTAGAGGAATGGGTTAGAGCTCGGTTTCCTCGCGCAGCTCCAGTTTGGGATCCAAATAATGAGCAGCACTATGAACTGTTGTCTGGCTATTGCCGGGACTTGCTGGAAGATATGAGGAAAGGCATAAAGAGGCCCATTAATCTGGCAAAGGTCTCTGAAATTCTCCAAGGGGCAACTGAATCCCCTGGGGCCTTTTTAGAGCGACTAATTGAAGCCTACAGAACATACACCCCATTTGACCCTGAAGCCCTAGAAAACCAGAGAATGGTGAATAGTGCATTGGTGGCCCAGAGTATGCCAGATATCCGGAAGAAGTTGCAGCGTCAGGAGGGATTCGCAGGGATGAATACCACCCAGCTAATTGAGATCGCAACCAAGGTTTTCATTAATAGAGATCAGGAGGTGCGTCGAGAGGCTGACCGGAAGATGCAGAAGAAGGCCGACCTTTTAGCGGCAGCCATTACTAACTCCACCCTTAACCGAGGTCGACCTCTAGCTAATGGGAAGCCAAAGTGGGACCCCGGACCACCAGCCAGGCCCCGAGATTCCTTCAATCAATCCCGGCCAAGGGGGGAGAATCCCAGACCAAGATTGGAGAGGGATCAGTGTGCCTACTGTAAGGAAAGAGGGCACTGGAAAGATGAATGCCCCCAGAGGCGCCAGGGACTGAGAAGGGGACCAGGAGATCGAGGAAGCCGAGGCCGAGTTCGAGAGGGAAGATATGAGCCTCCTGAATCTGACATCATCGGGATAGCCGAGATGGCAGAATGGGACGAATAGGACAGACCGGGTTCCTACAAACTGAGCTCCCAGGAACCTATGGTCAAGTTAACTATAGGGAGCCGCTCAATTCCATTCATGATTGATACAGGAGCTGAACATTCTGTTGTGACGGAGCGATTAGCGCCTGTGTCTGGAAAAACTGTCCGAGTGGTGGGAGCCACGGGGGTGCAGAACCGGAGGCCCTTCCTGACAACCCGTAGATGCCAATTAGGCTCACACACAGTCACTCATGAATTCCTGTATATGCCAGACTGTCCAATCCCTTTGTTAGGTCGAGACCTGCTGTCCAAGCTTAGGGCCCAAATTTCCTTTGACTCTGATGGCCAGACTTCAGTCTCCTTTCGGCCCCCGACATCTAGCCCAAAGGGTATATTGAGTTTTTGCTGCCCCCTTGAAGAAGAATGGCGGCTGCATCAGTCACATGGCCAAGTTGACCTACCCCTGGCGGACAGCTTTCAGGTCAGTGGGGTATGGGCAGAAGATAATCCCCCAGGGTTGGCCCGAAATATTCCTCCTGTCCATGTAGACTTACTTCCAAATGCCCGGCCAATCCATCTTCGCCAATACCCAATTCCCAGAAAGGCTCTGGAAGGGATCCAAGCACACCTGAATCGTCTGTTATCCCATGGAATTATTCGTCCTTGTCAGTCTCCATGGAATACGCCACTGTTGCCAGTTCAGAAGCCAGGGACTGAGGACTACCGGCCAGTTCAAGATTTACGGGTGGTTAACAAATCCACTATTTCATTACACCCTGTAGTGCCTAATCCATATGTCCTGCTAGGATTGATACCTTCTGGAGCTACCCATTTCACGACACTAGATCTAAAAGATGCCTTCTTTTTTATTCGGGTGGCCCCCGCCAGTCAACTGCTTTTCGCCTTTCAATGGGAAAACCCAGTAACAGGAAGGAAGCTTCAGTATACATGGACCCGCCTGCCACAGGGGTTCAAGAATTCCCCCACTATTTTTGGGACAGCCCTAGGACAAGACCTTAAGACTTTTAAATCTGAGCCTTCCAGGCGAGTTTTACTCCAGTATGTAGATGACCTCCTGATTGCAGCAGTGACTCAGGAAGAGTGTTTTGAGGCTACTAGAGAATTGCTGGAGTTACTCTTGGATGCAGGCTATAAGGTCTCACGCTCAAAGGCCCAACTTTGTCAGTCAGAAGTGAAGTATCTGGGCTTTTGCATTTCCCAGGGAAGTCGGAGACTGGATGTCAGTAGGAAGCAAGCAGTTGCTGCAATTCCCCAACCCAAGTCCAGAAGGGAAGTTAGGGAATTTCTGGGAGCAGCCGGATTCTGTAGAATTTGGATTCCAAATTTTGCACTGATGGCGAAACCCCTTTACCAGGCCACAAAGGGGGGTGAAAAGGAACCATTTGAATGGGGACCTACTGCTCAACAATCCTTCATTGCCATAAAGAAAGCCCTACTCCAAGCCCCTGCGTTAGGCCTTCCTGATGTGGAGAAACCTTTCTCACTGTATGTCCATGAGCGACAGGGGGTTGCTCTGGGTGTGCTGACCCAGATGATGGGATCCTGGCAGAGGCCTGTTGCATACCTGTCTAAACAGCTGGATGGAGTGGCTAAAGGATGGCCAGCCTGCATGAGGGCCATTGCAGCAACAGCCTTACTGGTCCAGGAAGCTGATAAGCTGACCTTGGGGCAAGAACTGGTTGTTAAAGTCCCCCACGCAGTTCTTACCCTCATGGAGTATAAGGGCAACCACTGGTTTACAAATAACCGCATGGTTAAGTACCAAGCTAGCTTGTGTGAGAATCCACGGATACACCTGGAAACAGTGGCTACATTCAATCCCGCCACTCTTTTGCCAGCATCTGAGGGACCTCCGGATCATGACTGTATCCAAACCATGGATGAAGTGTATTCCAGTCGACCAGATCTTAAAGATGTTCCGTGGAGGGACCCAGATGTAATTTATTTCACAGATGGAAGCAGTTATGTGGAGAACTCCAAGCGATTGGCAGGCTATGCTGTGGTGACAGAAGACAAGGTGATAGAAGCAAGAGCCCTGCCCCAAGGAACTTCAGCCCAGAAAGCAGAACTTGTGGCCCTCATACGAGCTCTGGAGCTAGCAGCAGGACTGGTAACCAACATTTATACTGATTCCAAGTATGCCTTCACAACTTTACACGCTCATGGAGCTTTGTATAAGGAAAAGGGACTCATAAATGCTGCAGGCCAACCTGTTAAGTATGGACCTGAAATACTTCAGCTGCTAGAGGCTGTTTGGGCCCCTAAGAAGGTAGCTGTCATTCATTGCAGGGGACACCAAAGGATAGATACTCCAGTGGCCCGAGGGAACCGCCATGCTGATCGGGTGGCCAAGGAAGCTGCTCGAGGACCCCCAGCAAGTACTGTGACTCCCCTGTTCCAGATTCGATTGCAAGAATGGACGCCTATGTATACCCAAATGGAAGAGAAATGGGCTCAAGAAGAAGGTGCGGTAAGGAGACCTGATGGCTGGTTACATCTCCCTGATACCAGAGTTCTGGTGCCACGCCACCTAGCTTGGCCTGTAGTGTCTCAAGCTCATGACCTATCACACTTAGGGAAAACAGCACTAGCCCGCCTACTCAGTCGAGTAGTGGTGCTGGAAGGATTGGATAGTCTGGTTGCCACTGCCTCTGCCCGATGTACTCTCTGTGCCCAGAATAATGCTCGTCAGGGACCCCGTATTCCACCAGGAGTTCAGTCTAGGGGACTAACACCCTTTGAGTCTTTAGTTATAGACTTCACAGAAATGCCCAGGAGCGGTAGGCTCCGATACCTCTTGGTCATGGTCTGTACCTTTTCTGGGTGGGTGGAAGCATATCCTACAGTCACTGAGAAAGCCACAGAAGTAGCTCGAGCCCTCCTTAGGGATGTCATCCCCAGGTATGGACTGCCCCTTGCCATAGGTTCAGATAATGGGCCCGCTTTTGTTGAAGCTACACTTCAGGCCCTGTCCCGCGCATTGCGCATTACCTGGAAATTGCATTGTGCCTATCGTCCCCAGAGTTCAGGGCAGGTTGAGCGGGCAAACAGAACCTTGAAAAATAGCCTAGCAAAGATTTGTCAGGAAACCCAACTGAAATGGCCACAGGCACTGCCACTAGCCCTCTTCCGCCTCCGATGCACTCCAACTAAAGGAACAGCCCTCTCTCCCTTTGAAATTGTGTATGGGAAGCCCCCAGCCATTTTGCAGGGAATTAAGGGAGACATAGGGATTTTAGGGTCTGCCCAGGTACAGGAGCAGGTAGCCCTCTTGGGCAAGATAATTTCTGAGCTTCAGTCTTATGTGAGAGAAATAAACCCTGTCCCCTTCCAGGCTCAGGTACATTCCTTCCTGCCAGGGGATAGAGTTTGGGTGAAAGACTGGAGGCTCCAGCCTTTGGGGCCCCGATGGAAAGGACCTTTTACTGTTTTGCTTTCTACCCCTGCAGCTGTGAAGGTCGCAGGGATTACTCCATGGGTCCATTGGTCTCGAATTAAGTCTGCTGACCAGACTGAGCCCAGCACGGATCAGACGGAGCCTAGACAGTGGAGAGCAGAAAGTGATCCAGCGGAGCCATTGAAGTTGCGCTTGACCCGAACCAAAGAATCTACTAGCTGAAAAGAAGGGTCAACTGCATACTGCAGGAGCTGCTGAACTTCGGCTTCACACTGAGACTCTTTCTTGCCTAGATTCTGGCTTTCTTGGAATTTGAGAGCTTGATCCTTGTCAGTTGAGGGTCTATCCCAACTGGTATAAGAACTCAAAGACTGAGAACATTATATGAGAGTAATCTGTGATTAGCACAGACTGTTGAAATATTATTGCTTAATTAGTTTGCTGTATTTGTTTTAGATTAGGAAGAAAGAAAATGTTAGTAGTTTGGATGCTTTTGTTGTTTTCTACTCCTTGCCTCCTTGTTCCTAATACCCCAACTCGCTCCAACCTTTGGTTACACTCTGTCCAGGAACTAATTAGCCAGGCAAAGATTACTTCCCCTTGTATTGTGTGTTCCCGATTTTCTCCTTATACTACAGATGTCCCAGCTGTTCCTGTCCCTGTGCAGCTCCCAGCTCTTATACCTCCCTACTTTTCGAGTTCAGGCCCTTGGAGCCAGGATTATACTTGGTGGTCCTTTTATAATGCTACTTCCCCCTCTGACTCTTCTCTAAGGCCAGTTTTTACGTCTCCCTATCCAGCTTCTGGAGTGTTTTGTTTAACAAGAGACATCTCAACTGTTCTTCCCATTCCCTGTAACTATACTAATGTTCTCCCAGAGAAGGAGGAACCTGTGTGGGTAGTTTCTCCAGGTACTCCTATGTGCCCTACTACCATACCTGCAGATTATGACCAAGGTGATTATCTGGCTCCTAACTATACTACTGAGAAGACTATAGTGTCCCATCCTATTTTCTACTTTCATAAGTCCCCGGGGTATGAAGGGGTTGCATCATATGAGCGGTCTGTTACAATTGGGGATTGGCACCTATGGTGTACAAAGTCTCCATTTCTTCTTCGTTCCCCCTGGGATAGGGGCTCGCATTATGGGCATCCTAATCTCCATCCTGTGCCTACATTTATTGGGAACTTTCGTCGCCCTCTCCTTGGTCATTACTGGCTCTGTGATAATGTCCTCCACATGATTCTTCCCCCCACATATGATTTTTGTGTATTGGTAACCTTGAATTATTTTCCTAAAGTTATTCCTCTTCTCAAACCACCATCCCCGCACCGCTCTAAGCGAGAGGCCTTGTCCTTACCCTCCTCCGTTGCCACAGAGGATGAGGCGATTGAATTAGCCCTCCAGTATATTAACTCTACTTATCCTCTGACTAAAAAGAGACTTGTAGCCCTTTCTGCCACGGCCTGGATTCCAATTGGGGGCCCGGTAGCGGGTATTACTGAACTAGGTATGGCTACCCGGAGACTTCAATCCCTACTTCATGTTCTAGTTCATGAGCTGAACGTGGTAGTCAATGCATTGCAGGATCAAATTAATGAATTAAGTATAGTTTCTCGGTATAACCGTATGGGTCTTGACTATCTCTTTGCAGCCCAGGGTGGCCTCTGCACAGTGCTAAATTCTTCAGAGTGCTGTACCATTGTCATAAATAGGACGCATGTAGTTAGGCATGCCATGGATAAAGTCCTACAGTTGGCCAGCCTTAATGTGGAGGATTACCGAGGAGGATTAGACCTTACCTCCTGGTGGTGGTCATTGACCTCCTGGATACGTCCCTTGTTTATTTCCCTAATAGTCTTAGTTTTAGCAGGGTTGTTGTTTTGTTTCCTGGCCTCATGTGCTTCGGCAGTATGCCGTCGAACCTTAACAAGTAGGGTAATGGTGGTTCATAAGTCTATTCCTAGTTAGGATCACTATAATCTCCAGAGTTTGAGTTGTGAGACTTATCTCTGCATAAGCTGATTTTAGTCTCAAAGGGGGGAATGAGGCAGTGGGCAAAGAATAATTCTAAGAAATCATATTTGTTAATTCTAACTTTCACTCTGTAAGTGAAGGAATGCCAGATGGTTCATATTATTTTCAATGTCTGGCTTGGCCGAGCCAAAGGTTAGAAAGGTCAGTGAGAAATGAAACTCTGTCCTTTGTGAATTGCCAATGCTAGCTGGCACATCTGTATACTATTAAATCTTGAGGGGATATTATTATGAATGAACAAAGGAATGAGCCAGACATATGACATATTGTAGTTTAAAGATTAGGCAGAAATACTGTTTAGAGAGAGGCAATAGATTAGAATTTAGAAGTTCTTGATATGTAGAATATGTTTTATAAGGATGCTTACTTTAGAATATGCTGTATTCTGTGTAAATTAATAATTCTGTGTGGAATGTTTGTTCAACTCTCTGTCTGACGTTCTGAGTAGGGCTGCAGTGAAGAGATCAACATGTGTTTTAAGTTATCTGTAGTTCTGGCTGGTTCAATGTATAAGCTGATAGGTGAAAGAGGTCAGGACTAGTCAGCTCTCTTCTCCTTGATTAATTATAGGTAAAATGTAGAAATGGTCTTGAAAGTAATAACCTGATATGTATGCTATTAAGTAAGATTGGCCCTTGACCCCTTTAATGAATACCAGAGTTTAGTTAGCAGTTAGTACTAGGAATATGAGAAATCAATCATAATAACATGCAGGAGTTCTGGAGACCAAATGTCTGGTGTAAGGGGCCCCAGGTCACAGGTCAGTGTAGGATGTCTGGAACCTATGTAACTGATATTTGTATGGAGCTGATTGGTTGAGGCAAGGTAATCAATCTATTCCTTAACCAATTGGAGAGTAAGGGGGCTAGGCTAGGCTAGATAGAACTGTATTTAAGTGGGAGAAGAAGCAGGTTACGTCAGAAGGAGCTCAGAAGAAAGAGAAGGACAGAAGGAACAGACAGAAGAAGGAGAAGACAGCATAAGAAGAGAAGCAGCTGAGACAGAAGCCACAAAGACACAGAGAGCTGAGAGAAAGACACAGAGAGCTGAGAGAGAGACAAAGAGAGCTGAGAAAGAGAAGAAGAGACTTAATGCTGATGTTCTACTTTGTTTGCTGGCAAATAAAGAAGATTTCTCTCTCGTTCTGGTGTGCTGTCTGACTCCTGAAGTATCATAAATTTATGCATCAATTCCTGCAACACTGGTAGGTAATAGTATCCTTTGTTCATATGAAACTATAGCTCTTTTTTTTTCTGAAAGTGGACTTAGAGAGTTTTGGAAATAAACCCTTCAATTATGACACTAATCATGTGCATAAGCGCTACTTAATAAACTAGGCACAATACTGATCCCTACATTTAGGTGCCAGTTTATAGATTTACCTTTATAGTGTATTTCCTGAAATCAGGAAATATAATTTGATTGTACTTATAATACTAATCTCTAAAAATCTTACCAGTCTACTAATAACATGAATTTTTCGAAGATGTAGATCTGGATTTCGAGGCTCCACAGTCTCAAGAGCATTAATAAGATCTCTCACATTATTTAATGCCTACAGAAATAAAGCCAGATTTTAGTGGGTCTAATATCCAAGTACATAGTAACATTATTCATTAAACAAGATCATAGTAGAATAGTTCACTTTAAAATGTTTGGGATAGAAATTCCAGACCAAGCTTACCAACTTTCAAAACCCCTTTCAAACACAATGTAATCAGTATAAAAGCCAACATTTAATATATATCCTGATTTTCTTTCCCATGAATTTATTTCTACTGTCTATCATAAATCAATAAAGATACAAAGCGGTGGTACCTGTACTGCCATATTGCCGTGCACCAAATCAGGCCTACTGCCGGGCTCGCTCAGCAGCCTGGTGGTAGTTCCGTGTTCTGGTGAGCAGCAACTAGGGTGCTAGAAAATAGTTTTGCATTTTCTAGCACCAGGGGCAGGCCCAGAGGTAAACAAATAGGAGGAAGTAAGGGCTCCACTAGGAAATGGTTGTGCGGCAAGTGTTTCACTTACTGCCCAGCCATTTCCATCCCCTGCCCAGAATTTCTTTTCTAGGCAGTGGTAAAAGGGGGCCTCGGTACACAGCAAACCCATGTACCGACACCACCACAGGGCTCCTTTTACCGCCACTAGGTTAAAGGGGCCCAAATTCTTCTATTATTGAAAAATGAAACTTTATAAAATAGTAAGCAAAAGGAAAAATCATAACTGTAAAGTTTTATTGTTATTTACTTTACTTTACCTCCGTCCAACACCCAAAACAGTTAGGAGCAGATTAGAATAAGAAAACCAGTAATAATATACTTCAAAAGTGAGAGTTCAATAGTGTCAGATCAGAATGCTATTAAAAAGGATTGTATTCAGTTCTGAAAATGAGGATTGCTGAACGTATTGTACTTCATTGTATTTTTCTATCTAGGGATCTTATGTTACGACCCCAAAGCATGACTGAATATTTGCAACATGTTGTAGAACACTTTCTGCTATGGAGACAATTCTACAATTGGGTGCCAGAAGTTAGGCACCTAAAGGCAGTGTGCTTATTCTATAAGGGATCTGAACACCTAAATTCTGTTATAGAATACTAGTGTAAGTCAACGCTTACATGCCTAATTTAGGTGCACCCACTTACACTATGTCTATGGCAAGCGTAAGTGCACACACTTAAATGTAGCATATATGCATGTAACTTACATACTTACAGTATTCTATACGTTATGTGCATCAAGTGGGAGACATGCCCATGTTCCTCCTCCTGTGAACACCCCCTTGCATTTACATGCAAAGACAGTTACACACGTATGTCACAGAATACAACTGAGTGCACAGCTGCCACTTATGTATGTAACTGCTATAGTCAGACTCATAAGTGTTTGCATTGGTATAACTTAGAGGGGCATAATTGAACGGTGGCGGTCATCTATATGGCCGGCACCGCAAAAGGCGGTCCCGAACCGTATTATCGAAACAGATGGCCGGCCATCTTTCGTTTCGATAATACGGTTGGGGCCAGCCAAATGTCAGAGATGGCCGGCATCGGTTTTCGCCGATAATGGAAACCGAGGCCATCCATCTCAAACCCGGCCAAATCCAAGGCATTTGGTTGTGGAAGGAGCCAGCATTTGTAGTGCACTGGTCCCCCTAACATGCCAGGACACCAACTGGGCACCCTAGGGGGCACTTCTAAAAATTAAAAAATAAAAATAGCTCCCAGGTGCATAGCTCCCTTACCTTGGGTGCTGAGCCCCCCAAATCCCCCCCAAACCCACTCCCCACAACTCTACACCATTACCATAGCCCTTATGGGTGAAGGGGGCACCTACATGTGGGTACAGTGGGTTTTTGGGGGGGTTTGGAGGGCTCCCATTTACCACCACAAGTGTAACAGGTAGGGGGGATCGGCCTGGGTCCATCTGCCTGAAGTGCACTGCACCCACTAAAAACTGCTCCAGGGACCTGCATATTGCTGTCAGGGAGCTGGGTATGACATTTCAGGCTGGCATAGAGGCTGGCAAAAAATATATATTTTTTTTTGGGTGGGAGGGGGTTGGTGACCACTGGGGGAGTAAGGGAAGGTGATCCCCGATTCCCTCCGGTAGTCATCTGGTCAACTGGGGCACTTTTTTGAGACTTGGTTCTAAAAAAAATGGACCAATTGAAGCCGATGAAATGCTCCTCAGAGCCGGCCTTCTCTTTAACATTATCAGCTGAAGCTGGCCATGTCTTACAAACGCCCCCATCCCGCCTCCCATACCCTTCCGAAACGCCCCCTTTAACTTTTGCCGGCTCTGCGACGGAAAGCAGTTGGAGCCGGCCAAAATTGGCTTTCCATTATACCAATTTGGCCGGCTTCATGAGATGGCCGGCCATCTCCTGATTTGTATCGGAAGATGGCTGGCGATCTCCTTCGAAAATAAGCTGGTTAGTGCACAATTGCTGCCTAAATTTAGGTGACCTGTTATAGAATTAGGGGGTTTAATACTGGAAGTACTTACTATAGGTGTCAGCAAAGCACAAAGAAAGCATAAAAATTCTTTCATTTCTTTTCATTAAAAACTTTGTCATATGGTTCTCAAAATAATATAGATAAAAATACTTGATACCATAAAATTCAATATTATGATGTAACTTAATTTCAGGGTGCCAATGTGGAAAATCCAAGAAGGTGCCTCTTTTCTGCCAAATTTATAAAAGTCAATCTAACAAAAAAAGCTACACAATAAATAATATCCTTCTTTACAAATATTTAAATAATAGAGCATATAGACTGTCAAACACATGAAGCCTATAAACTGCAGTCAGCTGCATCTCCATTGGCTTTATTAAAATAATACCCTTAGTTAATTTTTAGAGGAAATTTTGAAGTTCAATGTAATTTAAAGCTGTTCCAGCAAAAAACTTCTCAATAGTGAAAATACTTACCTGTAGCAGGTAATCTCCAAGGACAGCAGACTTTATATTCTCACACATGGTTAATGCAATCCACACTGCCCAGTCCAGAGCTTATATCAAGCTAAAAAAAAAACAAAAGCTTGTGGAACATGAAACTCGCTCCACTGCACATGCATGAGTGTCTTCCTGCCCGCTGTGAGAGCACGGGATACCAGTATAATTTATTTATTTATTTATTGCATTTGTATCTCACATTTTCCCACCTATTTGCAGGCTCAATGTGGCTTACATGGTTATATAATATTGTGAGAGCACGGGATGCCAGTATAATACTGTAGCATATGAAAAAAAAAAAGAGGAGACAACTCCTAGGGGAGGTGGGAGGGTTTGTGAGAGTATAAGGCCTGCTGTCCTTAGAATACCTGCTACAGGTAAGTATCTTTGTTTTCTCCAAGGATAAACAGGTCTATTATTCTCACACATGGGGAATCCCTAGCATCCAGGCTCACCGAAAATAACAACCATTGGCTAACTGGTCCTCGCAACAGCGAGGACAGAACACAGATCAGCCTGAAAATATATACAAATTGAATGAGATTACAGCCTGGAACAGAACAAAACAAAACAGGCCTAGGAGAGTAGAGTTGGATTCTAGACCCAAACAGATTCTGTAGTACTGCCTGTCCAAACTGACTCTCATATCACATATGCTGCTCAAGACAGTACTGAGATGTGCATATGTGGACTAAAGACCATGTCAACACCTTGCTAGTTTCTTCAATGGAGGCTGACCACAAGTGGGCTACTGACGCAGCCATGGCTCTGACATTGTGAGCCTTGACATGACCATCCAGGGTCAGCCCAGCCTGAATGTAAGTGAAAGAAATGCAATCTTCCAGCTAATTAGAGTGTCCCAATGGCGACCCCCATCCTGTTGGGATCAAAAGAAACAAAAAATTGGGTGGACTGTTTGTGGGGCTTAGTCCGCTCCAAGTAAAAAGTCAATGCTCGCTTGCAGTCCAAGGTGTGCAAAGCACTTTCACCAGGAAGGGCATGAGATTGTGGGAAGAATGTTGGCAAGAAAATCGACTGGTTCAGATGGAATTCCGACAAAGCCTTAGGCAGGAACTTAAGGTGCGTGCAGAGGACTACTCTGTTGTGATGAAACGTAGTACAAGGTGCATCCATTACTAAGGCCTGAAGCTCACTGACTTGTGAGCTGAAATAACAGCCACCAAGAAAATGACCTACCAGGTTCAGATGACAGAAATCCAGTGGCTCGAAAGGAGCTTTCATCAACTGGGTGAGAATGACATCAAGGTCCCATGACAAAAGTGGAGGATTGACAGGGGGCTTTGACAAACGCAAACCTCTCATGAAGTGAACAACTAGAAGCTGTCCAGAGATGGGCTTACCCTCTACACACAGATGATAAGAACTGATTGCACTGAGATAAACCATTACAGAGCTGGTCTTAAGGAAAACTTGGAAAGTAGTAGAAGGAATTCAAACAGTGATTGTGTAGGGAAGGAAATAGGGTCTAGGCTTTGCCCTCACACCAGATGGCAAAACTACTTCATTTCAAAAAGTAATACTTCTTATTGGAATCTCTCCTAGACTCCAGCAAGACCTGGAAGAAACCCGCAGGGAGAGGCAAAGAAACAAATTCTAGGTTCTTAACATCCAGGCCATGAGGGCCAGAGACTGGAGGTTGGAATGTAGAAGAGATCCCTTGTTCTGCGTGATCAGGGTCAGAAAACACTCCAATCTCCATGGATCTTCGGAGGATAACTTCAGAAGAAGAGGGAACCAGATCTGTTGGGGCCAGTAAGGAGTGATCAGAATCATGGTCCCGTGGTCTTGTTTGAGTTTCGGCAAAGTGTTCCCCACGATGGGCATGGGAAGATACGCATACAGAAGACCCATCCCCCAGTGCAGGAGGAAGGCATCCAACACTAGTCTGTTGTGGGCCTGAAACCTGGAACAGGACTGAGGAACTTTGTAATTCATCTGAGTGGCAAAGAAATGCACCAAGGGGGTGCCTCACACTCAGAAGATCTCTCGGACAACACCCATGTTGAAAGATCACTCATGCGGTTGCATGACCATGCTCAGTCTGTTGGTCAGTCTGTTGTATTTGTCCATCAGATAAGTGGTGCAAAGGAGCATATGCTGAACAGTCCAACACCATGTCCGAACAGCCTCCTGACACAGAGGGCATAATCCGGTGCCCCCTTGCTTGTTGGTGTAATACATCGCAACCTGATTGTTTGAGTTAGAATAATTTGGTGAGACAGCTGTTCTCTGAAAGCCTTTAGAGCATTCCAAATAGCTGGAAGCTCCAGGAGATTGATCTGGAGATCTGTTTCCTGGGCGGACCAAGCACCGTGAGTGCAGAACCTATCTAATTGAGCTCCCCATCCCAGGTGAGGAATTTGGAATGGAAGTCCCAGAGTCAAGTTGGATCAAATGGTCCAGCACTACCGCTAGACATTTGGTAAAAAAAAACCCTGGGAGCTGACATGAAGCCAAAAGGCAACAGGCGTTAATGGAAGTGCTGTGCTCCCAGCCGAAACAGAGATACTTCCTGTGAGCTGGAAGTATTGGGATGTGTGTGTAAGCATCCTTCAAGTCAAGACAGCATAGCCAATTGTGTTCCTGAATCATGGGGGGGGAAGAGTGCCCAGGGAAACTATCTTGAACTTTGCTTTGACCAGGAATTTGTTCAGGGCCCTTAGGTCTAGGATGGGACACATCCCCCCCCCCCCCCCCCCCGTCTTCTTTTGCACAAGGAAGTACCTGGAATAGAATTCCCACCCTTCCTCCCCTGGTGTAACGGGCTTGACTGCATGGGCCTTCAGAAGGGATGACAGCTGAAGTGATAAACTCTTGGTGGTCTTTGTCACCAATGCAGGGCGAAACCGTGATGGACTATTTGAAGAACCCACTGGGCTCATTTTCGAAAGAGAAGGACGTCCATATCGGTATAATCGAAACCCGATTTAGGACGTCCCCAACTGCACTCCGTCGCAAGGACAGCCAAAGATCAAGGGGGCATGTCGGAGGCGTAGTGAAGGCGAGACTTGGGCATGCCTAACACTTGGACACCCTTGACCCTTAATCAACCCTTGACCCTTAATCGAAAAAAACAAGGATGTTTTCACCCGGACCTGTTTTTCTTACGACTAAGGCACAAAAAGGTGCCCGAAATGACCAGATGACCACCGGAGAGAATCGAGGATGACCTCCCGTTACTCTCCCTGTGGTCACTAACCCCCTCCCACCCTCAAAAAACATTTTTCAAAATATGTCGTGCCAGCCTGTATGCCAGCCTCAGATGTCATACTCAAGTCCATCACAGCGCATGCAGGTCCCTGGAGCAGTTTTAGTGGGTACTGCAGTGCACTTCAGACAGGCGTGCCCAGGCCCATACCCCCTGTACCTGTTACATTTGTGGAGGGAACAGCGAGCTTTCCAAAACCCACCACAAATCCACTGCACCCATATATAGGTGCCCCCTTCACCCGTAAGGGCTATGGTAGTGGTGTACAGTTGGGGATAGTGGGTTTTGGGTGGCTCAGCACACAAGGTAAGAGAGCTATGTACCTGGGATCAATTTATGAAGTCCACTGCAGTGCCCCCTAGGGTGCTCGGTTGGTGTCCTAGCATGTCAGGGGGACCAGTGCACTACAAATGCTGGCTCCTTCTATGACCAAATGGCTTGCATTTGGTCGTTTCTGACATAGACGTCTTCGGTTTCGAAAATCACTGAAAATCAGAAATGACCTTGTCTAGGGACGTCCAAATCTAGGGATGGCGAAATTTAAGGATTTGGACATCCCTGATGGTATTTTCGAAACGAAAGATGGACGTCCATCTTGTTTCGAAAATACGGGTTTTCCCACCCCTAGATTTCACCATTTTGCAAGGATGTCCAAATCGCAATTTAGACGTCCCTTTCGAAAATGCCCCTCTATGTGTTTTTCCCTCTAGCGCAATCTTTTTTTCAAAGTTCCTTTTTGCCTTCCTTATCAGAACTTTGCATTTGACTTGCCATTCCTTATGCTGTTTCTTATTATTTTTAGTCAGATCCTTCTTCCATTTTCTGAAGGAGTTTCTTTTAACTGTAATAAATTTCTTCACCTTTTTTTGCCACTAGTTTGGAGCTGGAGCAGCAGCATCAGCAGCATCTGGGGGGGGGGGGGGGAGAAAGAGGAGAGATGAAGATAGAGAGAGGGGAGATGCTAGAATGCATCATGTAAAAAGGAGAGAGGGGGGCACAGGCTGGATGGGAGGATAGACGATAGATGGAAAGGAGAAAGAGGGCAGACAGTGGATGAAAGAGTCAGAGAGAGAGGTTAGACAGTGGATAGAAGTACAGAGAGAAAGAGGTAGATGCTGGATAAGGGAGAGAAAGGAGAGACAGTAGATGGAAGGGGCAGCGAAAGAGGGCAGACCCTGGATGGAAGGAGCAGCGAAAGAGGGCAGACCCTGGATGGAAGAGGCAGCAAAAGAGGGCAGACCCTGGATGGAAGGAAGAGTGTGAAGAGAAGATGAGGAAAGAAGAAACCAGATATTACAAAAGTAGAAATATATATATATATTTTTTTTTTTTCAGGATAAAGTAGTATTGTAACTGTTAATAAAAAATTATAAAAAGAAAATGGAAATAAGGGGATCTTTTTATTGGACTAACGTTAATACATTTTTGACTAACTTTAAGACACCAAAGCTCCCTACCTCAGGTCAGGACAGGATAGGTGGGAAAATGTGGGATACAAATGCAATAAAATAAAAATAAATAAATAAAATAACAGCAGTATACTGTACTGACCTGAGGAAAGAGGTTTTGGCATCTGAAACCTTATTGAAAAATGTATTAGTCCAATAAAATGGCATTACTGTATCTTATTTTCCATTTTTTTGTTTTATTTCTCATAGTTAATTTGTAAAGTGTTGATTGGCATTTGTCAGTTTTATTCAAATTCACATCTACTATTTTATATTTATATTTTGTACAGTACTAGGGGACATGCATCACTGTTTCTGTTTCTGTGGTGTTGCATTCTTCGCAGAATCTGGCTTTTGAGGAGTTCAGTTTAATTTTTGTTTGCATATTTCTATTTTTAGTTTGTGGTTACTTATTCTATATTGGGTGATGGTGTATCTGTGTTATGCGTGTGTGAAAAAAACATGGTTTTGTGTTGGTACTGACTCTGCAGGATTGATCTGTACTAATCTGACTTCTTTATTTTTACAATGGGCGTATTGATGTTCTAGTTCTCACAGCAATGTTTAAGATGATGCCTTTCCTAGGTATACCCTTGTTGTGTAACTCGTGGATTATTACTAAAAATAATTTTTTCTTATAGAGGAAGGGGGCTGTTAAAAAATGATTGACCCCGGATGTCAAATACGCTAGGTATGCCACTGCTCTGTCCTATTAAGCCATGTTTGTCTATGTGTTCAGTGATTTTATTCTTTATAATAGTTTCTACTACTTTGTCCAGCACTAACGTCAGGCTTACTGGTCTGTAATTTCCTGGATCCCTTTTTAAAAATGTGTTATATCTGCCACCTTCCAGTCTTCAGGTACTACAAACGATTTTCACGACAGGTTATACAAATCACTAACAGCAGATCTGTACTATTATATTTGAGTTCTTTCCGTACCCTGGGGTGTATACCATCCAGTCAAGGTGATTTATTACTGTTTAATTTGTCGATTTGGTTCAGTACATCTTCCAGGTTCACTGAGATTTCTTTCAGTTCCTTTGCATCATCTCCCTTGAAAACCATCTCTGGTACAGGTAGATCTCTTACATCTTCTTCAGTAAAGACCAAGGTAAAGAATTCATTCAACCTCTCTGCTATGGCCCTGTCCTCAGCACCTTCTTGCTAGCCCACTGCTTTCAAGCATAGCTCCAGAATCTGTAAACACTGCTCCATCTCCCACACACAGAGAACAAGGCTTCCTCCTTACTCAGCTCTAGCTGTAGCTCTTCAGGCAGGAGCCAATTCAAATACAACACTAAGAGGGTCTTTTCAAAGCAGCGCTAGTGTTTTTAGCTCATGCTACAAATTAGCTGGCGCTAAATGCTGAGACGCCCATTATATTCCTATAGGCATCTCAGTGTTTAAAGCCAGCTGATTAATAGCATGAGCTAAAAATGCTAGCACTGCTTTGTAAAAGACCCCCTAAGCTCCCTCCCAAGTTAAGCCCTCCAGCTAAGCTTACTTCTATTACATATCTAAAATCTAAGCACTGACATTAATTATTCCATATATTAAGTATAATTCACAATCTCAGAATTTCTTTCCTGCATTCCTTCTGTCTTTGTGTAACTATAAAACATGAATCAAACTAGGAGTAAATGACAAAAGGATAGGCAAGATAAATAAAGTTTTGTTTTATTCTTAAGGCACTCACCTTTGCTAGATGTCCTTCCTTCAAAAGGCTATGTACAGCAAAAATTTGAAGAGCATCTATATTCGTCACATCCTTCAGATGAATTCTTCAAAAACAGTATATAAACAATATACTTTATATACAAACATCTACAGGTAGTGTGGTAACACAAAGAACTGTCCTCATTGACTGAAAACATCACTGAAAGCTTATTTCCCTATGGACACAATTTACCCACATTTATGAGTCTGAAAAAATTCCAGCAGAATACAGTATATAAAAATAAAGATACCCTGCATTCTCCCTTTATTTAATGTCTTGGAGATCCTGCAAATCTCAGAAAAAAAAAATCAAATCCCCTTCGCACAATCTTTCAGATCAATCCCCATTTAAGTATGTGTATTACATTTTCAGGTTCATTAAGGGCTTAACCCACGCTAGCGATTTCTGTGTGGTAAATGAGAGGAAGCACATTCAGTTCCTATGGACTTCCTCTCATTTGCTGTGTGGGAATTGCTAGCGCTGTTTTGTAAAAGAAGCCCTACAATATGAATTCCTAGTGTTGTTGACTTGGATGCTGTATGGAGTTACTTTGAATGTGTTTGAAAATCACAGCTTATTTCTCTATTATTTCACACATTGCTAGGATTGATTCTATTGGCTGACTTGCAAGAGGCATTTCCATAGACAGCTGGATTGATAAATCATACAACTGGGTGATGTCCTCCAACAGAGCTGAGACAAAACTGCTCTTTCAGACATCAGAAATTCATCAAAATTTCTGAGCACATATAGCCCTTCTTGCACACAATAAGATCAATGAATGCAACTCTCAGAGAAGTGAGAGGGACTGTGTGCCTTATCAATCCTGCCGTCTATGAAAAACAGCTGTTACAGGCACGCAACATAACGAAGTTACTCACCTGTAACAGCTGTTCTCCAAGGATGGCACGCCAAGTATTCTCATAGTTGGATGACATCATCCGACTGAGCCCAGTGTGGATGCTAACCAGGGAGATTAATGTAGAACTTTCAAGCAGCGTCCCACTAAAGATGATAAGCACTAATTCCACTTAGATGAACCCTTACAGAGTTGGTTTTCAAACCAAACTGAGAGAGGTGTGGAAGGTTCAAGAAGTTTTTGTGTAAGGCAAGTGAGAGGAACTAAGGCCTTGCACTCACACCAGACAACAAACCTCTTCCACTTAAATGGGTAATACCTCTTAGCGGAGTCTTTCCTGGAAACCATCAAGAATGAATTCCAGAGTCTAATTACACGTTGGGTGAAGAAAAATTTTCTCCGATTCGTTTTAAATTTACCACACTGTAGCTTCAACTCATGCCCTCTAGTCCTAGTATTTTTGGATAGCGTGAACAGTCGCTTCACCTCCACCCGATCCATTCCACTCATTATTTTATACACTTCTATCATATCTCCCCTCAGCCGTCTCTTCTCCAAGCTGAAAAGCCCTAGCCTTCTCAGCCTCTCTTCATAGGAAAGTCGTCCCATCCCCACTATCATTTTCGTCGCCCTTCGCTGTACCTTTTCCAATTCTACTATATCTTTTTTGAGATACGGAGACCAGTACTGAACACAATACTCCAGGTGCGGTCGCACCATGGAGCGATACAACGGCATTATAACATCCGCACACCTGGACTCCATACCCTTCTTAATAACACCCAACATTCTATTCGCTTTCCTAGCCGCAGCAGCACACTGAGCAGAAGGTTTCAGCGTATCATCGACGACGACACCCAGATCCCTTTCTTGATCCGTAACTCCTAACGCGGAACCTTGCAAGACGTAGCTATAATTCGGGTTCCTCTTACCCACATGCATCACTTTGCACTTGTCAACATTGAACTTCATCTGCCACTTGCACGCCCATTCTCCCAGTCTCGCAAGGTCCTCCTGTAATCGTTCACATTCCTCCTGCGACTTGACGACCCTGAATAATTTTGTGTCATCGGCGAATTTAATTACCTCACTAGTTATTCCCATCTCTAGGTCATTTATAAATACATTAAAAAGCAACGGACCCAGCACAGACCCCTGCGGGACCCCACTAACTACCCTCCTCCACTGAGAATACTGGCCACGCAATCCTACTCTCTGCTTCCTATCTTTCAACCAGTTCTTAATCCATAATAATACCCTACCTCCGATTCCATGACTCTGCAATTTCTTCAGGAGTCTTTCGTGCGGCACTTTGTCAAACGCCTTCTGAAAATCCAGATATACAATATCAACGCGAGAGACTTCCTCCAGAAATCCAAGGATTCAAATTCTATGCTCTCAACATCCAAGCCATGAGGGCCAGGGATTGGCAGTTGGAATATAGAAGAGATCCCTTGTTCTGCATGATGAGGGTTGGAAAACAGTCCCAGCTCCACGGATCTTCAGAGGACAAGTCCAGATGAAAAAGAAACCAGATCTGCTTTGGGCATTAAGGATGAATTAGGATCACGGTTCCCTGGTCCTCCTTGAGTTTCAGCAAAGTCTTCTCTATGAGAAGTATTGGTGAATACACATACAGAAGTCCCTCCCTCCAGTGTAGGAGAAAGGCACCTGACACTAGTCTGCCATGTGATCTGATCCATGAACAGAACTGGGGGACTTTGTTGTTGAGATGAGTGGCACACAGATCAACCAAGGGAGTGCCCCACTCTTGGAAGATCTTGTGGACTACGCCCATGTTGAGAAACCACTTGTGTGGTTGAAAAACTGCTCAGTCTGACCACAAGGCAGTTGTTCTTTCCTGATAGGTATGTGGCTCAGAGAATCATTTCGTGAAGGATGGCCCACTACCACATTCTCACTGCTTCTGCCACAAGAGGTAGGACCCTGTACCCCCCTGTTTGATCAACATTGCAACCTAATTGTCCATTTGACTGAGAACAATTTGGTTCTGTACCGATCTCTGAAAGACGTTAGAGTGTTCAAAATGGCTCTCAGCTCAAGGAGGTTGGTATGGAGATCTGTTTCCTAAACAGACCAAGTCCCCTGGGTGTGAAGCCTGTCAACATCAGCTCCTCATCCTAGGTTGGATGCATCCATTATTAGCACCATCTGAGGAGGTGGAATTTGGAACGGTAGTCCCACAGTCAAATTCAATCAAAATGTCCACCAGAGAAGGGCATGAGTCAACTCTGGAGGAATCTGGATTACATCCACTAGATTCCCAGTTACCTGCGCCTATGTTTATGTTTATTAAAATTTTTATATATCGCCACGTCTAATGAAGGTCACAGCGGTTTACGATACAAATCAAATCATAATAAAATAAAAAAGAACTCCATAAGCGATAGGACAGAACATTCACACAAGATCAAACACACAGGGAAGTAAGCATCTAAACAGGCAAACACTAAATCGCAACCCAAAATCAACTGGGGGGGGGGGGGGTAAAACCAAATGCGAGAGGAAAAAAAAGAGTTTTAAGCAGGGTTTTGAAATGAGGAAAAGACAATTTAGAATACAGAGCAGGAGAGAGAGCAGTCCAAAGTTTAGGTGTCAGAAAAAAAAACAGAGTGACGAGTGGATTCATAGTGGGCTTGCTTTGGTGAAGGAAGAACCAGACGATGAGAATACAGTGAACGGAGAGTACGAGAAGGTGTGTAAGGAATAATAAGAGAGGAGAGATAGGCAGGAGAGCCATTGTGGAGCATTTTATGAGTTAAGCAAAGAATATTAAAGCAGTAACAGTATTTGATTGGCAGCCAATGGAATGAGGACAGAAGGGGTGTAATAGAATCAAACCTTTGAGCTTTACAGAGAAATTGGGCTGCTGGGAAGCTAGGGTCCACTGGGCCTCTCTCAAATGGAGCCATGCCAAGGGAGTGACATGCACTCTTAAGGTCATATGGCCCATCAATCTCAACATTTGCCAAGTTGCGACCTGCTTGCTGCTTCGGACCTGCAAGGCCAGTGTTGTCAAGGTGTCTACTCTCGCTTGTGAAAGTAAAGCCTAAACATGCAATGTTTCAAGCAGGGCTCCTACCTACTCCAACTGCTGAATCAGGAGAAGGTGGGGCTCAGGATAGTTTATAACGAATCCTAGTAACTCCAATACCCAAATAGTTAGGTGCAATGACCAACCAACCAATCATCCAGACAGGGAAACACATATACTCCCACTCTGCAGAAAAACATTACAATTACCACTAGACACTTGGTGTATACCCTGGGAACTGATGCAAAGTCAAATGGCAGAACGTGATACTGGTAGTGGTGTTTACCTAGTCAGAACCTGCGATACTTCCTGTGACTGGGAAGTATCGAAATGTAGGTATAGGCATCTTTTAAGTCTAGAGATCATAGACAATCTTTTTCCAGAATCATAGGGAGAAGGACCAAGAATTTGTTTATTTAGGGCTCTTAAGTCTAGGATGGGACTGAATCCCTCAGTTTTCTTGAGACCAAGGAAGTACCTCAAATAGAGTCCTTTTCCTTCTTCTCCTGGAGGTATGGGGTCAGCCATATTGGCCAGTAGAAGGGCGGAGATTTCCTCTACAAGCACCTGCTTGTGCCGAGAGCTGATGAACAATGCTCTTGGAGGGCAATTTGGTGGTATTTGACGCCAATGCAGGTGTAACCAAGACTGACTATTTGATGAACCCACTGGTCAGGGTTACAAAGGACCACCTTGTAGGAAAAAATTCAGCCTCCCCCCCTACCATTACACAGTCCAGGACAGTTACTTCGAGTGCGGCTATGGTCTCCTGGAGCCAGTGAAAAGCTTCTCCCTTGATTCAACTGGGAAGCCAGCTGCGACTTCTGAGGTCAGGACTGGCAAGGCTGAGAACACTGGACATGGGAGTTTTGGGCAAAGCGAGAAGGCAGTAGAAACCTACTCCTTTGAAAGTAGTAGGGTTGCCGCCTAGGCCCACTCCAAAACCTTCTAAATGAAGAGGTTGAAGGTAGAGGTTGCTGAGACATGGTCTAGATGGTATCAGTGTATTTCTTTATGAGATCAGTCACCTCCTCCACCTTGTCCCCCAAAAGATTGTCTCTTCAGCAATGTACATCCGCAAAGCTCTCCTGAACCACTGGTTCTGGGTCAGAGACACACAGCCAAGACAGAGAGTCTAGATGCAATATCAAAAGAATCATATGTGCCTGTGGCCAGATACTTCCTACACTCCAGCTGCTTAGTGGCCAACTGGCGAAGCTCTGTGGCCTGCTCCAGTGAGACAGAATCTGCAAGACTTTGTATACTGCATAGCAAAGATTGAAAGTAAAGACTCGTGTAGAGCTGGTAGGACTGGATGCGGGCAATAAGCATCGAGGCCTGAAAAGGTTTTCTCCAAAACGAGTCTAGTGTTTGAACCTCTCTACCTGAGGGATCCGAGGCATCAGTCCTGGAGCTCCTAGCTCATTTGAGGGTGAATTCATCATCCAGAGACAGTGGTGAAGCAGTTGTGCCCTTTTGAATCTGAAAGTCTTCTGGATAGAATACTGCATATCCACCTTCTTAGGTGCAACCTGTACTGAGAGGGGAGACAGTGGCGTACCAAGGGGGGGGGGCGGTGCCACTTGCCGGTCAGCGTCGTTCGTTTCCATGCTCCCTCTGCCCCGGAACAGGAAGTAACCTGTTCCGGGGCAGAGGGAGCATGGAAACGAACAACGCTGACCAGCGCGCGGCACCCCCCCCCCAGCAGCATGCACCCGGGGGGGTTCTTTCGCTGGGGTGGGGGGGTGTCCTTTCGCCGGGGGGGGGGGGCGCATCGGCGATCCACCCCGGGTGTTAACCCCTCTAGGAACGCCACTGAAGGGAGATTCCTGGTTCTTTGTCAGTGCATCTTTAAGGACAGAGTGCAATGGTATTGTGACCCCTTCCTTAGGAGGCGATTCATAGTTCAGAACAGATAACATCTCTTTCCTGGGTTACTCCTCCATCTCCAACTTAAATGGGTTGGCAGAAGCCATCTCCTTGATGAATCTGGTAAAAGAGAGACCATCAGGTGGAGATTAATTTCTCTTTTGAGGTGGGGAGGGATCAGAAGGTACCCCATAAGACTCTTCCTCCAACATGTAATGAGGGTCTTCATCTGAGTCCCTTGAGTGGTCCCAGATAGACCGGATTGAGTGAGTCTGTGCCTGCTTCAGCTCACTGGCACCACATCCATACCCTGAAGAGTGCCGAGGCACAGCCCTACCCGCAGACTCTGGGGAAGTTTTCTCCCCCAATGTCGAGATTGGTACTGCATGAGTTGATGTCGACACTCTTCAAGGCAGTGGCGCAGAGGATCTCTCCACAGGCATGGATGGAGCCTTGGGAAGAATCTGCGGCTGATCCACAGTTGGCACAAATGCCTTTGATGCCCAACTGGATTGCAACTGTAGCATCTGTGCCACCTCCTCCCTGAGCATGACTTGGAACCGCTCATCAAATGAAGGCATCGGCAAAGGAAGGACAGCCAGGAGAGAGGCAGCCTGAGAAGGTGTTGGTGCCAAACTGGAAGCGAGAGCCTGGCTGCTCAGAGACTTATGCACTAGCACCTCTGCCAAAGAGGGAGAGCACTCCTCCCAGTGCTGGTGCTTCTCAGGAACAGGCAATGCCAACACCCTGGAGCTCCTGGCACCATGCATTGATGAGGACCTATGCTTCATGGGCTTTCCCTGATGCTTAGTATTGTGGTCCTTCGTCAGTGCTAACGAAGATGACATCGAATCCATACATGCCCTCAGTGTCAGGTCTGATACGAACTGGTCCTGGGGCCTAATTTCAGCACCTGATGTCAAGAGAAGCAGAGACCTCCTCGATGCTGATGCACTCCTAGTGATAGTCAAAGTCTTAGCAGCCATTGAGGTCAATGCTTCCGTGCCGATGTTGTTGGATCAGTCATTAAGGAGCCAAAACGTCTTTCCTGATTACCCTGCTGCGTCCTCTGTGTCATCAACTGCATTTGCAAACAGAGAGAACAAGTGTTAAGCTCATGGTCAGGCTCAAGGCATCCGATGCACCAAGAGTGCAGGTCTGTCACAGAAATCACCCGAATACATTGAGCATACCATTTGAAACTACTGGGGCTCTTCTTGAACACTGAGAAAAGAATCGTGGCCAAATTAAACTCCTCAGCTGGGAAGAGTAAAAAGGAGCAGCATTCAAATTGAGGTTAGTGTTCCAGCCTAAACAGGTCTAGCAACTCACGAAAAAGAAAGGAAATCTGAAGAACCAAAAACACTACAAAATTAAAGGGTAAGAATAAAATATAGAGGAATTAATTATAAACACAAAAGGGACAAAAATACCTGCACGGGAAGGCAATGATAGAGAAAAAAACGCACTGAGAGCATTTTTACACCTGTTTTTAGGGTCTCAGTTTTATATTTACTAGTCAATATGCAGTTCAAAGCAGTAAGCATTTTTTTAAAAATGCTAGCCACCATTGGCATAATTAGCCCTGGATATTCAGTGCCAGGCCATGTCTGCACACCAGCACTGAATATCATGGGCTAATTTCAACTGCACTGGCAGCCAGGACCCGCATAACATTGAAAATGAGTCTTTCCCTCTGATTCCCCTCCTCCCATTGGCGAGATCCATGACCCCCAATGTGGCAAGACCCCTCTCTCACCCCCCCAGTTGAGCTCCATATCCCCTCCTACCCCATCTCAAAGTGGAAAGACCCCCTATCCCAGCCCTCCCCAGGTCCATACCCACTCCCAATCCCTCACTCACAATAGGCACCCCTTGGGCCTACCTAAAGTCCCTGATGGCTCAGTGTTGTGATGAGGGCAGGAGAGAACCCCATTCGCTCCTGCCCCTAGTGGCTGCCTCTAGAAAATTGCATTTGATTTGAGCGATGAACAGGAGCCAGTGTTCATAGCGGAGGAGGGGAGGGATCACGTGATTAAAGTGGATAGCATTGTGCAGGAGTTTGACAGCAGTTGACTGAATGAGCTGAAAGCATTTGAGGAATTGAAGAGGAGGACCAGAGTAAAAGAAATTACAGTAGTCTAAGGGGGATATAACAAGTACAAGAATGAGAGGGTATAAGTGTGAAGATGAAATAAGAAGACGAACAGCATGGAGGCGGTGAAGAGCAAAGAAGGAGGTGTGGATAACTGAGTCTATTTGTGATTTGAAAGTGAGTGGTGAATCAAGAAGTGACTCCATGAACCTTGATAGATTCTTTGCACTGAAGGGTATGGTCACTAATGGAAGGAAGGGGGAAGAAAGCTATTGGCTGAAGGGGCAAAAAGGATAGATTGCTCTTAAGCCATTGAGAAACATGAGACAAGTAATCATTAAGAAGAGAGATGGCATCAGAACAGTGTGCACAAGTGATCTTGAATAATCGTGAGAAGTGGGGCAGGGAAGACATTAAAGAGGGTGGGAGCAAGTATGGAACCATGAGGGATGCATGAATGAACAGGAAGTGGAGTGGTGGAAATGGAATCAAAGTTGAACTGGTAGGTATGGTCCCCTAAGATAGCTAGTGAGCCAAGATAAAACAGTGCCAGTAACACTGATTGAAAGGAGACAACAAAGTAAGAGAGAGTGATTACACCAATGATATGCAGATTCTGTCTTTAATCCTTAGCACCCTCAAACCATTACTATAATTAACTCTAAATTTCCTACAATAGCTAATAGACTTTATCAATATAAAATGAAACTCAATCCATAGAAAACAAAGGCTGTGATATTTAATAAGAAAGCTTCCCTGTTGATATCTTTTCCTATAACAATTAAGAACACTCCTGTGATGACATTAGAGGCCAACCAAAACCTGTTTTTCAGTTTGGGCCAAAACCAAATATGTGGCTGAAATTCTCTGCTTGGTTTTGGCTGAAACTGAAACAGACCCTGCCGCGGCCTCCAAAGAGAAACAGCCCCTATTCCCTCCCCCCCCAAGTGAAGGAGCTCCCCTCCCAGATCCACCCATAGACCCCCCCCCCCCCCCCCCCCCATGAACAGAAAAAGCCTCCCAATATTACATATGATTACATTTAAAATTTTAGTTTTGGTCTGTACAATTCAACTTTCAGGACTTCCTCTTCTTTTATGTCTACCATGCTCCTCATCTAGGGTACTTAGATCATCTCAACTAAAATTTTTTGGTAATACCATCATTCAGGTATATCTTCCAAGATAAAATTTGCCACTGTTTTTAGTGGTGGGTCCCACAACTTGGAATAACTTCCCAACTCTGGCACTTAAGCTTCAAAATTTAAGAAGGAACTTAAGACTTATCTTTTTTTTTGTATGCATTCGATCCAGAATAAAAGACCAGAAAAAAATGCATAGATAGATATTCATACGCTGTATGCGAAACTTTATAGCTGACAAGGATTACTGGGTGGCTTTGTTTATTTAGGGCATATTATAATATGCTTTCTTAGATAAACCTCTAAGACTATTATTTTAAAGCAGGAAGGTGGACATAAAATTTTAAAAGACTTCTAGGACTAGATTTAGTAAATGGCACCCAAATGTGGGCACAGAAAAAATAATCATAGTAACATAGTAGATGACCACACAAAAAGATCTGCACGGTCCATCCAGTCTGCCCAACAAGATAACTCATATGTGCTACTTTTTGTGTATACCCTACTTTGATTTGTATCTGTGCTCTTCAGGGCACAGACCGTATAAGTCTGCCCAGCACTATCCCCGCCTCCCAACCACCAGCCCCGCCTCCCACCACCGGCTCTGGCACAGACCGTATAAGTCTGCCCAGCACTATCCCTGCCTCCCTACCACCAGCCCCGTCTCCCACCACCGGCTCTGCCACCCGATCTCGTCGCCGGTGGTTGGGAGGCGGGGCTGGTGGTTGGGAGGCGGGGATAGTGCTGGGCAGACTTATACGGTCTGTGCCCTGAAGAGCACAGGTACAAATCAAAGTAGGGTATACACAAAAAGTAGTACATATGAGTTATCTTGTTGGGCAGACTGGATGGACCGTGCAGGTCTTTTTCTGCCGTCATCTACTATGTTACTATGATTATTTTTTTCTGTGCCCACATTTGGGTGCCATTTACTAAATCTAGTCCTAGAAGTCTTTTAATGATACAATTATGTCCACCTTCCTGCTTTAAAATAATAGTCTTAGAGGTTTATCTATGAAGGCATATTAAAATATGTGGCTGATGCACTAAACCGCATTAAGTGTTAATGTGAGCTTAATGTGGGAAAAATGGCTTACTGCAAAACATGTTAAAGCATTTTGCGGTAGTACACGCTAACCCACGCATTCATTTTATTAAAATATTTTTTGAGGGGGTGTGTCAAGGGCAGAGAATGGGCATGGAGCACTGAGCACTATTCTATAAATGGCGCTCTGAGTTGGGTGTCGTTTACAGACTAGTGCTTAGCGCTAGGATCCACACCCAAATTTACACCACCTGAAACCTGGTGTAAATCCTATGTCTAATTTAGACATGAGATCTCCCATATTCTATAATACTGCACGCATCATTAGTGAACGCCCCTGGCCTGCCCATGCCCCCTTTTCAGTTGCACACAGTCACAGAGCTTATAGTTCACTATTACTAAATGTAGTTCAAAGCGGAACACAATAAGAGGAACTAGACCAAACATCTAGGATCGTACATTGAATTATCAACAGAATTATAACTAATTTACTATATTCAAAACATTTTTCCTAAAAAGAAAAGTTTTAAGCATCTTCTTAAAGCTAACAAAACTGGACAAAGTTTTAAATGCCATTTGGAAGGTGTGACCAAAAAGTTGTTGCTTGATACATAAAAATTGTCCGAAATAATTTCCAGTAGCAGACACCTTCAAGACTAGGAAATGTTAAAAAAGTAGAATGTGGTGCATTGTCCCATATATTAGTCTGCATATTAATGTCATCATATAACCTGGTATAGCCCCATACAATATTTTGAAAATTTAAACATAATTCAGTTTAAAATGACTCTTAGCCACCCCAAATATACTATAATCCAGTTTACTCAAAATTAGAGACTGAACTACTAGTTCAAACTGTTCACGATTAAAATTACTCCTATCCCTGGAGACTTATCAGCCTCATTGGGATTACTTCTCCCTACATGCTACTATATATTCGTCCCAGAGTTGTATTCTCTTTTCCAGAACCTTATCAGCTTCCTTGCACCTACTGTTACTCTATTTTCCACTCTGTATATATTCCCGGAGTTGGTACTCTCTCTTCTCCGGAACCTGTAAGCCACATTGAGCCTACTGCTATGCGGGAAAATGTGGGATACAAATGTAATAAATAAATTAATAAATATGTTATCATTCTTCTCAATATCTGCATTATCCAAAATCAGTTCTTTATCAAATGATTTATTTGTTCTATCATAGTCATCTTGTAGCCAGTGATGATCCCTAAAATCTTAATTGATCTTTCTAGTGTGTATGTTGTATTATTCACTGTAAGGGCCCTGTTTACTAAGACACGCTAGTGTTTTTAGTGCATGCTAATGCTAGAGACACCCATATACTTCAACATCTTTCCCAATAAGCAGAAATTTGGTCTTTTCCTTATTAAGCTGCAGGAAATTCGTACCCATCCAAGCACTAATGACTTCTGGTAGCAAATCCACTGACTTAGATCTAATTGGAAACAGTATAGTAATGTCATCAGCATATATATAAGCTTGGTAACCAAGCTTTTCTAGTGAATATCCTAAAGATGATAGCAACACATTAAATAGAAGATGGGACAGTGGGGAGCCCTGAGACACTCTACAACCAGGCAACAGCCTATCTGAAAGCTCACCCTGCATCTTAACCAAATAGGACCTATAAGAAAGAAAGCCCATAAACCAATTCAGAACTCTGCCCAATATTCCAATATTGTCAAATTACTGCGAGAGCATCATGCGCTACTAGAGTGGGTGCGCTTGACAGGTCCAGTTGCATTATTAAAGCCTGATCACCAAAGCTAATACGCTGTTTGAATTGTGAAAACTAGGTACATAACAATGTTTCTGTACTATGTAAAGAACGCATCTTTTTAGAATAACGCTTAGCATGATGTAAGCATAAATTCAAATTGTTGCCAATTAGCACCAATAATTGATTAGCACCCAATTATTGGCACTAACTGACCCGTTACTCGATTAAATTGCACATACAAATTGGGGCACGCACAAATTTGCGTGTCCAATTTTGACCACCAGTTATAGAATTTACGGGATATTGTTTTCCAAGAAACAACTATCTGAGCTGGAACAGACTAATATACATTTCTTACCTTTGTGCAGTTTCTAACGCTTGATCCCAGTCTTGCTGAGCTAAAAACAGATTCATTTTGATAGAAAGTGCAGGAATAAAGCTTGGGAAATTGACAACTATCTGATTTATGACTTCTAAGGCTCCTGAATAATTCTGCTGCATCATAAAATATTTTGTCTATGAAGAAAACATTAAAACATATCGTTAATATGGAAAAATTGTAAGTTCAAGAGACATTTATTGGACAGAATAATTTATTTGCATATTATTATTTTATAGTGCACATTTGCAATACATTTCAAAATAGAGATTGTGCCCTGCAGCAAGAAGCATGTATCTAGTGTACTAGAGAGGGGTGCATCATGTTACTGCTATATACCCTTAGTATAAATTGTCATGGTATCTCCCACTTTCTGTATTAGATAATGACCGCTAGTCCTGTATAGTCATTTTTACTCAGATTTCAAAAGGACAGAAGCTTAAATAGCACTCCAGTGAGCCTGATTAAATTTAAGTTAGAGGAAGAAGTAGCTGTTTAGGCTCACTTAGAAGTCCTTTTACAAAGCTGTGGCAAAAGAGGGTTGGCGCATGTATTTGATGCACGCCGAGGCCCCCTTTTACTGCAGCAGGTAAAAGACATGTCTTTCTTTTTTTAAGGAAATGGCCATGCGACAAGTGAAGCACTTGCCGCACAGCCATTTTGGCGGGGGAGCACTTACCGCCACCCATTGAGGTGGTGGTAAGGGCTGCTGCGCTAACCCGGCGGTAATTGGGCAGCACTCGGCACTGCCCGATTACTGCCAGGTACACACCAGAGCTACAAAAATATTTTTGTAGCACTGGAAATGGCACGCACTGGGAGTGGGAACTACCCATCCAGATACAAAAATTGTGATTATCACCTCAGGAATAGCCAGTGCTCCTTCCAATGACAAACGCTTTGTTTAAAGCATATGGCTTTTGTTTGTATGGTGGCTCTAAAGAATGGGGATACCACTAGCCCTTAGTATTTTTATTTTGGGTGACAAAGGCTGCCTTTGGTGGCCCTTGCCCCTCTGCCTGCTTTCAAATAGGGCCAGACACTGCAAAATAACGCAAGACCCTCACTTCCCTCTTGATCTGGCATCTTCCCCTCCCTTAATCTGGCATTTCTCTCTCTTTCTCAAACCACCCTCCCCCAGCTACCTTACACTTGATTTTCCTCTAACAGGTTGCTGGCAGTAGTAGCAACTCACCCATGCTTCCGGCAACCTGCCTTAGCGCCTTCCTTCTGCTGCTGCTGCTCCTGCCATCTCTGATGCAATTTCCTGTTTCTGTGTGTTTTGGCAGATACTGAGCAGGATGTTGAATTTCCCCCCTAAGTTGATCTGCACTAGCATAGCATGCATTTTGTGCCTAACTATGGGTAAGAGGACTTATGCCTGCCAAAGGCTTGTGTAAATGCTGGCACCTAACAAATGGCAGTTAGGTGCACAAATGCATGTATTCTATAACATTGAGCCTAAATTCTAAAAACACCCCTTACCCACTCATGCCCCCTTCCATGGCCACTCCTCCTTTGGAGCTGCTCGGTATGAAATTTAGGCACACATGTTATAGAATAGGGCATTGAGCAGATCCACCCATAACTCCTACTTACTGCCAATTAAGTGCTTGTTAATGCCAATAATTGATTGTTAGCGCCTGACTAATTGGTTTATGTGTGGATCTGGGTGTGGATCTTTGGGTGACCTATACAGAATGACATTCTACAAGTGCAAGTTATGCATATGTCAGCAAAGGTGGCACAAGCCATAAGTATCACCCGATGCTTGGCGCTGCTGTTTGGCATCTCAGTCCCATCTGCCTTCCTTCAACCAAATGCTGCCTCATTCATTGTGCTACTTTTTCTCAGTTCTTGCTGGTGCAGATCTGGCAGTTTCCCATGCTACTGCTCGTGGTGAGGCTAGTAGCTATCACATTTGAGCCATGTGTGGCTCCTATGTGCTCTGGGCCATAGTAGCATTAGCCAGGCAGCGACCTCATTGTTACACAGTTCAGTTTCTAGAAGCTTTTCTCAGAAGAGACACTCAATATATTGCTTTCCTTGGCAAGAGCAGCAGCAACATGAAACTATTACAGAATTTTATGAGCTGGCACATTTCCCCTTCTATGCTTGAAGCACTGGACTGTTCACATATAGCCATCAGGTCACATACAGGCAAAGAAGCTATATATGAAATCAAACAAGTTTTTATTCCCTGAACATGCAGGTGGTCTGCAATACCTCCCCTATAATAACTGATGTGTGTACCAGCTACCCATGCTTGTGCTGCAATGCCTACATCCTATCACAATCAGGCCCACTTGACAGACTGATGAGATCACTGGGGGATAACTTCCAGGTGAGTACTCATCACTCACTCACACTCTGGAAGAGTCAGATCGTCACATAGTACGGAAACATTACCGCTAGTTCTAACCACATATGTCAAACAACACCTATGCAAAGGTGACCAAGTAATTCTTCAATTCGATATATCGGAGGCGTTTGATACAGATGACCACACATTGCTATTCGAACACCTGGATCAGAGTAGGGATAACAGGGACTGTGCTCAAATGGTTCAGTGAATTCCTTTCAAATCGAAGTTATTCGGTCAAGCAAAACAACCAACTTTCCATTTACTGGTCTACTAACTGCTGGGTCCTGCAGGGATCTTCCCTCTCACTGATCCTGTTCAACCTCTTTTTGTCATCCCTTACCTCAATACACCTGGGACTTAATGAACTACTATTATCCTACGCGGATGACATCCTGCTTCTCTTACCAGTAACAGCATCAAACAAAGATCCAACTCAGTCTGTAGCGAATGGTATGACTGCTGTTAGCACCTAGGCCCTGACCAATAAACTGAAATTGAATGTGCAAAAAGCCAAGGTCCTGTGGTTCCGAAATCAGGGAGTTGAGGTCCCATCATCAATATCTTTGTTCAATGGTCAAAGCTTTACAGTTGAATCTGAAACTAGAGTATTAGGGGTCTTGCTGGATTCTTCACTCACCTTCTCTTCCCATATTAATCAGCTATGGAAGAAAACACTATTCAAAATGAGACAGCTACATCTAGTCAGACAATTCTTTGACCAAAAAGCCTTCACACTACTAGTCCAAATGTTAGTCCTACCTCACTTGGATTACTGTAATGTTCTATTTCTTGGTATTAAATGTCAATATCAGAAAAAACTGCAAATCATACAGAACATAGCTGCTAGACTAATATACAGATTGAATAGATATACTAGTGTTTCAACTCATCTAAACAAACTGCACTGGCTTCCCATAGCAGAAAGACTCAGGTTCAAAGCTGCTTGTTTAGTTTTTCAAATCTTACAGGGCTTCACCTCTGAACTGCTGATTAAGACTGCTTCGCTATATCAGGTCCAGTCTAACAGACTGAAACAACAACTAATGTTAGCATCACCATTTCAAAGGACAATTCAAAATCAGAAGATGTTCAGCTCTCTAGTCCCCGTACTTGGAGTCAAAATATGGAACTCTCCATCTATTCCCATCAGAGCAGAAAACAACTACCTCATCTTCAGGAAGAGGATAAAAACCTCTTTCTTCCCAAAGACTACTTCATAATAATCCATCATGACTTCTGCTTCCTAGTATCATCCATTATCCTTTCCTTCAATGTTTTTAGTCTCATGCGTTACACCAATGGTCTCTAATGTTTCTCATACCTCACACTAACACTATCTGCTTTTGTCTCACCTAGAATGTAAACTGTATTGAACCCTGGAAAGGGGATATTAGCTGTATATAAGCATTGAATACATATACCACATTGAACTCTTCACCACATTGAACTCTCTCCTCAAGGTGCCCCCTCCCCCAACTCCCCCTTCATTATCTCCTCAGACCCTTGCTGAATTCTTTCACGACAAGGTTCAAAAGATAAACCTTGAATTCTCTAACTCGCCACCTCTCCCTCCACTAGTCCATTCCCCTCTCTCTCCTTCCCCTCATTCCTTTTCCTCCTTTCCTGAAGTTACTATAGAGGAAACTACACTTCTCCTTTCTTCCTCAAAATGTACCACGTGTTCCTCTGATCCCATTCCTACCCACATTCTTAATGCCATCTCACCTGCTCTTATTCCTTTTATCTGTCACATTCTCAACCTCTCACTTTCCACTGCAACTGTCCCTACTGCCTTTAAACATGCTGTGGTCACACCTCTCCTTAAGAAGCCTTCACTCGACCCTACTTGTCCCTCTAATTACCGACCCATCTCCCTCCTCCCTTTTCTCTCCAAATTACTTGAGCATGCTGTTCACCACCACCGCCTTGATTTTCTCTCCTCACATGCTATTCTTGACCCACTACAATCTGGTTTTCGCCCTCTCCACTCAACCGAAACTGCGCTTACTAAAGTCTCCAATGACCTTTTACTGGCTAAATCCAGAGGTCTCTATTCCATCCTCATTCTTCTTGATCTTTCCGCTGCTTTTGACACTGTCGATCACAGCATACTCCTCGATACCCTGTCCTCACTTGGATTCCAGGGCTCTGTCCTTTCCTGGTTCTCTTCCTACCTCTCCCTCCGCACCTTCAGTGTTCACTCTGGTGGATCCTCTTCTACTTCTATCCCTCTGCCTGTCGGCGTACCTCAGGGTTCTGTTCTTGGTTCCCTCCTATTTTCTATCTACACTTCTCCCCTTGGTTCATTAATCTCATCCCATGGCTTTTCCTACCATCTCTATGCTGATGACTCCCAAATCTACCTTTCTACCCCTGATATCTCACCTTGCATCCAAACCAAAGTTTCAGCGTGCTTGTCTGACATTGCTGTCTGGATGTCTCAACGCCACCTGAAATTAAACATGACCAAAACTGAGCTTCTCATTTTTCCCCCCAAACCCTCCTCCCCACTCCCCCCGTTTTCTATTTCTGTTGATGGCTCTTTCATTCTCCCTGTCTCCTCAGCTCGAAACCTTGGGGTCATCTTTGACTCTTCTCTCTCCTTCTCTGCTCATATCCAGCAGATCGCCAAGACCTGTCGTTTCTTTCTTTCCAACATCCGTAAAATCCGCCCCTTTCTTTCCTAGCACTCTACCAAAACCCTCATCCACACCCTTGTCACCTCTCGTTTAGACTACTGCAATCTGCTTCTTGCTGGCCTCCCACTTAGTCACCTCTCCCCTCTCCAATCGGTTCAAACCTCTGCTGCCCGTCTCGTCTTCCGCCAGGGTCGCTTTACTCACACTACCCCTCTCCTCAAGTTGCTTCACTGGCTCCCTATCCATTTTCGCATCCTGTTCAAACTTCTTCTACTAACCTATAAATGTACTCACTCTGCTGCTCCCCAGTAACTCTCCACACTCGTCCTTCCCTACACCCCTTCCCGTGCACTCCGCTCCATGGATAAATCCTTCTTATCTGTTCCCTTCTCCACTACTGCCAACTCCAGACTTCGCACCTTCTGTCTCGCTGCACCCTACGCCTGGAATAAACTTCCTGAGCCCCTACGTCTTGCCCCATCCTTGGCCACCTTTAAATCTAGACTGAAAGCCCACCTCTTTAACATTGCTTTTGACTCGTAACCACTTGTAACCACTCACCTCCACCTACCCTCCTCTCCTCCTTCCTGTACACATTAATTGATTTGATTTGCTTACTTTATTTTTTGCCTTGTAGCGCTATAGAAATGCTAAATAGTAGTAGTAGTAGTAGCAGTAGTAATATACATTTACATGGTAAAACAGTAACACAGTAAGTGACGGCAGATAAAGACGAGTATGGCCCATCTAATCTGCCCAATAAAGTGGCTAGGTTGTACCTGCTACTCTATGCAGGTTACATCCCTCTACACCTCATTTAAAGTGTGAAGATCATTTACATTTTGCTTTGATTCTATCCTCTTATTTTATTATGTATTTTTGAATTCCTCCACTGGGAAGGCATTCCAGGCAACCACTACCCTTCTAGGTTTACCTTCTTCTAACTTCAGTTCATGTCCTCTAGTTATACTACTTCTCTATCTCTGAAAAAGATTTGCTTGTATATTAATACTTTTCAAGTATTTAAACATCTGTGTCATATCTCCCCATCCCCATTTCCTCCCCATTTCCTCAGGTCTTCAACTCTTTTCTCATACTTCTTTTGGCACAAACCTCATACTATTTTTGTTGTTTCAAGTCTTTTTATCTCCTTAGCAAGATACAGCCTCCAGAACTGAACACTGTACTCCAAGTTGGGGTAAAGGTGGTTAGCTTAGCGGGGTTTAAAAAAGGCCTAGACGGCTTCCTAAAGGAAAAGTCCATAGACCATTATTAAATCGACTTGGGGAAAATCCACTGCTTATTTCTGGGATGAGCAGCATAAAATGTATTGAACTTTTTCGGGAGCTTGCCAGGTATTTGTGACCTGGATTGGCCACTGTTGGAAACAGGATGCTGGACTTGATGGACCTTTGGTCTGTCCCAGTGTGGCAATACTTATGTAATGACCTGTACAGGGACATTAACACCTCCTCTCTTCTGCTGGTTATGTCCCTCTCTATCCAGTCTAGCATCTTTCTGGCTTTAGCCATTGCCTTGTCACATTGTTTTGTAACCTTGAACTCTTCAAACACTATCACCCCATGGTTTCAGTTCGTGCATATCAACCTCTCGCTCCCTATTATATGTAGCTCCTGTGGATATATACACCCCAAATGCATCAGTCCACACACTTCTTGCATTAAATTTTAACTCCAAACATTAGACCAGTCTTCTAATTTTTGTAGATCACTTCTCATGTGGTCTACTCCTTTCAGTGTCCACTCTGCCGCAAATTTTCATGTCATTTGCAAAATGGCTGGATTTGGCACTCTAAATACAGAGTCCTTCCCTAGAACCTTCAGAGGTATCAGTGTAGGATGTGAGCAGTTCCAAGCAGTTCAGGCTTCTGTATTTAACAGATGGTGATTTTGCCAATGTCTAATCTGTTCAGATATAATTTCAGATCTTTTGATATCGCTCTAAGGGTACAACAGTCCCTCCACTTCAGTCGTAATATTTCATGAGCTATAATTAAAACAACAACAATATAATGCAAAGGAAGATTTTTGTGATGTAGACATTCCAAATAAGTTATCTGAGGTCATCTCCTGAAGTTGCAAGGACTGACCAACTCCTGAGAGTTTAATACCTGCCCTCCCCTTCCTTTTCCTCATAGTACACACTGTGGGGAAATTGGGTTCAAATTAGAACAATTGGAAGTGTGAGTAGTTCATCAAAACACACTTGACTCAGATGCCATTTTGGTTCCAGTCAGAAAGAATTTTCTGTGGCACTATCCATATAATACTGCTGAAAATTCACAGATAGGGCAGCTGCTACTAAACAGATAAATGCCTTTGAATATTGGGCAATTTGTGTTTATCCCAACATTCCTTTAAGTCTGTGATTATTTTAGTTTTCATAATTCATTCTGAGATAAAATTCTACATATCCACTACCATTTTCACAAAAAAAATGTTTGCTGAACTTTTTGAGTCTAGTCTCTTGGAGCTTTATATCATGATATCTACTTACGCTACTTTCTTTTCATTGAAAAAAAATTACTTTTTGTGCATTAATAGTACCTCTCGGGTATATAAGCGGGCAACTTTCAAATATCATTTATCCTTTCAAATGGATATTTACGTAGGTAAAAGGGCTATTTGAAGTGTCTAACCTGTATGCAAATAAAAGTGTATATTCATGCATAATAAAAACCCCTAGTGCCACCCTTAAAACTGTTATGTTCTAGGCAATTACCTAGCACGCTTAATGGAATTACAGACCCAGGAGGGGGAGGTAGGGGAGGGGTTGACTGAAGCTACCATTGTGTCACATGATATTGGCAGAGGAACTGCTTTTGCATTATATTCAGTTGTAATGCTGGATTTAGTGAAAGCTTTGGCACTCATTTTCAAAGCATATGGATGTCTCAAAAGGCTGAAATTGATGTCCACGTGCTTGAACCATCCAAATCCTGATTTTGCAAAGGCAGAATAGGGACGTCCAACACTGCAGTATGTTCAGATAGCAAGGGGGCATATTCTGGAATGTTCTGGGCAGGACTAGGGAGGGCCTGAAATCTGGACATCCAACAGCGATTACCAAAGGGGAAAAAAACATCCATGTCTAAAAAGAAGGATGTCCTTATTTCGGCCTGGTATTTGGAACATCCAGGTTACAGAAAGGTACTTTGATTGAGCAGCTGTCCACTGGAGGGATTAAGGCATGGCAGCTCCTTAATCTCCCAGTGGTTGCTGTCCCCCTCCCTTTCCCCTGAAAGTGAAACTGTAAGGGGATAGGGACTGAATGACAGCTTCAGGTATTATGGGCATTCTTAACAGAGCAGGAAGCAGGTCTGAGGAGTAGCCTAGTGGTTAGTGCAGTAGACTATAAACCAAGGGACCCAGGTTCAAATTCCACTTCAACTGTTTTTAAAATTGTGAGTCCCCCAGGAACAGAAAAAAATACCTACTGTACTTAAATATATAAGACACCTGCAAGCCTGAAGGCTATTGAAGTGGAGTACAACAGGTATTTTTTTGTTCCTGGAGGATTCACAATTATAAAAACGGGTCCTTTTACAAAGGTGGGCTGAAAGATGGCCTGCTGTAGTGTTTTGGGAATGCGCAGAATCATTTTTCAGCGCACCTGTACAAAAATGCCCTTTTTATATTTTTACAAAAATGGACATGCGGCAAAATGAAAATTGCCACGCGTCCATTTTGACCTAGCAGTAAGGTCTCATGCGGTAACCCGGGCGGTAATGGTCTACTCACGTAAAATGCAGATTACGGCCCGATTACTGCCCGCACGCCAGAAAATAAAAATATTTTCCAATGCGCGTAATTGACACGCTTCAAAAATGAAATTACCACAAGGGCCATGCGGTAGCCAGGCGGTAATTCAAAATTGACACGTAGGCACCTACACGGCTTAGTAAAAAGGCCCACAAAGAGGTAAAGTGGGATTTGAACCTGGGTCCCTTGGTATGCAGTCCACTGCACTATCCACAAGGCTGACCCTCTGCTAACAATGTTGCTATATAGATGTCCATGTCCCCACCCTCCCCCCAATTCAAAATTTGGACATTTCAGTTTGTAAAATAGATATTCATGCTGGATGTTTCCCAGTGCATAGACATCCCTCTCACATATTTTCAAACAGGCTGTATCCTGTTTGAAAATACATGTGAGATGGATGTCTGGGATGCTCTGACGTGGACATCCTTTCGAAAATGACCCTTCACACGTCCTTTGGGATAACACATCAATATTTTGGGACAAATGCCCAATTTTTATGTAAATTAGTAAATAGGTCACTAGAAATAGTTAAAAAGAAATGGAGAGAACTAGCAATTATACCTTTCCTATTATTGCAAATATATCATTAGTGTCTTGTATTCCTTCACTTATGTATTTGATTGACTTCTTTACAATAAAATCCTTGCCAGATGTGAAATCCACCCATCCTTTGAGCACTAAACACTGAAACAATAAAAAAATATATTAGATATATATCAAATGTTGAGTAACATTGCAAAAATATTTTTCATCATTGTTGCAATGCATACCGGTAAGAAACCTAAACCAAAACAAAGAATAGTTTTTTTTTCTTGAATATAACATTTCAAAAAATGATAACCATCAAGAAAGGGAATAAACACATTATTCCAAAACTAAGCTATGAAGATAATCCCCAGACATGCTGTGTTAGAAATATGTTTCTCAAGTCATAACACTTGTTGTGTAGGGGAAGTTACCATTAGGATCCTGAGTAATCTGCAGTAGGGCCCATTTTATTCGTATGGGCCCTACTGCAGATAACTCAAGCTAATCTTTAGTAAAAGACCTTAAGATCTTTATTCTGTTCTTCCTCTATCTAGCTGCCAGTTTAATGGACCAGCAGGAGCTAGTCTTATTGGTTGCACTTTGAGTGAGTTTATAATAAAATATGTATGTGAGAAGTCTAAAAAGGCACCTATTTTATAAAGGCAACATATTATATAGGCTCCCAGATCCAGTTCCAACAGAACATAAATGCCAAAGCATAAATTAACAGCTGTTCTGAAGAAGATGTGAATGTATGCACATACTTTGTGTATGAACATGTGCCTTTTATTTATCACAAGCCCATTCCACCCAACTGGGAATGCCTATGTACAGACATTTAGAAGTCGGCGCACACTTTTTATGCATGTACTTTCTACATGCGTTTTCAGACACACAATTTTATAAAAGCCTTTGTGTTTATATAAAACAGGCTTTACAGGTAGAAAAAGCTTAATAAAATTAGCCTGTATAACATTAAGTTTTGATTAGGTCTGAAGGCACTAGTTTGATTGTTTTCACATTCTATTCTGATCATTGGAAATTCCGTCTGTTTTGTTAAAACAGTATAGTGCTTATTTTACAAGACCAATCAAAAAACTATGTACAATGTTTATTTAGAGCTAACTATTAGTGACTTCTGCACCACTATACATAGCAGCATTTAAAAAAAATAAATCTCAAAAGTTTCAGGAAGTAAGTATATATCAAATTTACCATCCTTAGTGCATTCCCAGTTTCAGGTTTCAGCCTGAAAAAAAGGAACACTGGAAAAAAAAAAACTCCCTGGCTTTAACATTGCACTTCAAAGAAGAAAACCCATTCCCCCTCCGCCACCCCCCTCCCCTCAAAACAAACAGGCACAAACAATATTACAAAAGATGCAGGAAACATTAGAGCCAGCCAAAATCTAAAAAAAAAGTTCCACAAAATAAAACTCAAGAAACCATGCACAGCAAATCAGAAAACTTATCTTGGACCTGAAATCACTCCAGCATTGTAGCAGGGCATGCCATATTTTTAGAAGCAGTCCAGCAAACCATGATGGTGACAATTCTCCAAGGGCCCCTCCCTCGTGGTATAAACTTCAGAATTCAGGAAAAAAGCAGCACTGGAGTTAAAGTACACAGCTCTCCTCGACATGGACTCCATGTTTGGCCTTATCTCATCAGGAGATGGAACTTTACAAGCTGAGAAAGGCACCAAGATGGCGTAGGTGATAAATAAACCACTGGTTATGCCCCTTACCTTATCACACTGTTTTGCTGCTTGTGATCATGAAACACAATCACCACAAGGTCCCTTTCCTGTTTCGCTGTTTCATTCTCTCTGTATTATTGTACTGTCGACTGATGACTGACCAACACTTCTGTGACAAAACAGTGGTTTTTAAGCCTGTAAACTCTATTATTTCTTGAAGTGTATTTCTCCTATTGGCCAGCAAGTGGTTTTTTCTTGTTGTAAAGCTATGGCAGAAAGTGACTGTTCTTCTTTAGTTTAGCACAAAGAGTATACTTTTAAAATGTGCAGTATACATTTAAAATGTGCTGTTCTGGGCTCTGATTGACCCAGGAGTTCATATCCAGTCTGGAAATACTGCATTTTTCTCCAGTTTCAGCCAGGCAGCAGAGAGAGAAAAAGCTCTCTTCACTGACAGGCAGATGATCAAAAGCCCCACGCTGTTCCAAACAGTGCTCTAAATATAGCGTTGTAACAACGTGGGGCGTTATTAGACCTATGATCAGAGATAATGACATGCAAATTTAAGCATGCAATTATCTCTGATCATGGGGTAGAAGTGCTGGAGAATTGTGCCTGAGCATGCGCTCAGCACAAACCTCCCGCATTTGTTTGACAGGTCTGGGCTGTCAAAAGCCCAGACCTGTCAAACACAGGGGCTGGAGGTCCATGGGACCACCAGACCCAAACTACCCCTGCTCTGAGCAAGGCTAGCTCCCTCCTCCAATTCAAGGTAGGGGGGTAGGGGGATTGACACTGGACCACCAGGGACCCCTTGCTAATGCTGGGGGGGGGGGGGCTGGAGACCCACCGGATCTCCAGTCCTCCCTGAACTGTGTCGGCGGGGGGGGGGGGGGTCGGTCACCCACTGGGCCACCAGGGACTTTTTAGAAATGCTGAGGGGAGTTAGGGGGGACTGGAAACCCACCGGATCTCCAGCCCTCCCTGAACTTGGGGGGGGGGGGTGTCATCAGGGGTACCGGAGGTCTGCCGGACCTCTAGCCCCCTGTCGCTGGGGGGGGTCATCAGTTCCTGGGGGGGTTTGCTTCATTGGGGGGGAATGGGGGCCTGCTAACATATAAATGCATGCTGGACAGGGCTCACCATTCCTCCCCAATGATCTGCAAACCCCTCAGCCAGCGACCCAATCTTTGGCACGCTGGGTCGCTGGTCTTTGGGGATGAATAGGTTTAGCATGCATTTGCATGCTATTTTCGCTAAGAGCCCTGTTTTGCATGCTAGTTGCGTTCAGAGCACGTTGTTTCACGCACTTGGGGACTCTGATCATGGGGCGGAAGCAAACGCAGGCGCTAGAATGGCGCTAACAGCTTCTAGCGCCGGCGTTTGCTTCTGATCATCCGTATGTGAGACTCTCTGAGCAGTTATATTCTGTAACCTGTGAGCAGCTATATTTCCTGTACTTCTCAGGCACTATCCAGGTAGTGATAAAATGTTTAGATGGTTTTCTAATTGATCCTTATTCAGTTACCTTTTATTTTCCATCTGTTTTTATAGTTCACTGTTCAATATTTTTATGACATAAGTACATAAGTACATAAGTAGTGCCATACTGGGAAAGACCAAAGGTCCATCTAGCCCAGCATCCTGTCACCGACAGTGGCCAATCCAGGTCAAGGGCACCTGGCACGCTCCCCAAACGTAAAAACATTCCAGACAAGTTATACCTAAAAATGAGGAATTTTTCCAGTCCATTTAATAGCGGTCTATGGACTTGTCCTTTAGGAATCTATCTAACCCCTTTTTAAACTCCGTCAAGCTAACCGCCCGTACCACGTTCTCCGGCAATGAATTCCAGAGTCTAATTACACGTTGGGTGAAGAAAAATTTTCTCCGATTCGTTTTAAATTTACCACACTGTAGCTTCAACTCATGCCCTCTAGTCCTAGTATTTTTGGATAGCGTGAACAGTCGCTTCACATCCACCCGATCCATTCCACTCATTATTTTATACACTTCTATCATATCTCCCCTCAGCCGTCTCTTCTCCAAGCTGAAAAGCCCTAGCCTTCTCAGCCTCTCTTCATAGGAAAGTCGTCCCATCCCCACTATCATTTTCGTCGCCCTTCGCTGTACCTTTTCCAATTCTACTATATCTTTTTTGAGATACGGAGACCAGTACTGAACACAATACTCCAGGTGCGGTCGCACCATGGAGCGATACAACGGCATTATAACATCCGCACACCTGGACTCCATACCCTTCCTAATAACACCCAACATTCTATTCGCTTTCCTAGCCGCAGCAGCACACTGAGCAGAAGGTTTCAGCGTATCATCGACGACGACACCCAGATCCCTTTCTTGATCCGTAACTCCTAACGCGGAACCTTGCAAGACGTAGCTATAATTCGGGTTCCTCTTACCCACATGCATCACTTTGCACTTGTCAACATTGAACTTCATCTGCCACTTGCACGCCCATTCTCCCAGTCTCGCAAGGTCCTCCTGTAATCGTTCACATTCCTCCTGCGACTTGACGACCCTGAATAATTTAATTTTGTGTCATCGGCGAATTTAATTACCTCACTAGTTATTCCCATCTCTAGGTCATTTATAAATACATTAAAAAGCAACGGACCCAGCACAGACCCCTGCGGGACCCCACTAACTACCCTCCTCCACTGAGAATACTGGCCACGCAATCCTACTCTCTGCTTCCTATCTTTCAACCAGTTCTTAATCCATAATAATACCCTACCTCCGATTCCATGACTCTGCAATTTCTTCAGGAGTCTTTCGTGCGGCACTTTGTCAAACGCCTTCTGAAAATCCAGATATACAATATCAACCGGCTCCCCATTGTCCACATGTTTGCTTACCCCCTCAAAAAAATGCATTAGATTGGTGAGGCAAGACTTCCCTTCACTAAATCCGTGCTGACTTTGTCTCATCAGTCCATGTTTTTGTATATGCTCTGCAATTTTATTCTTAATAATAGCCTCCACCATCTTGCCCGGCACCGACGTCAGACTCACCGGTCTATAATTTCCCGGATCTCCTCTGGAACCTTTCTTAAAAATCGGAGTAACATTGGCTACCCTCCAGTCTTCCGGTATTACACTCGATTTTAGGGACAGATTGCATATTTCTAACAGTAGCTCCGCAAGTTCATTTTTTAGTTCTATTAATACTCTGGGATGAATACCATCAGGTCCCGGTGATTTACTACTCTTCAGCTTGCTGAACTGACCCATTACATCCTCCAAGGTTACAGAGAATTTGTTTAGTTTCTCCGACTCCCCCGCTTCAAATATTCTTTCCGGCACCGGTGTCCCCCCCAAATCCTCCTCGGTGACAACGAACCTTTTTTAGTTTATTGTCTCTGCTTGTCTGGACTGACTGAGAATCCTGGTAGTTTGTGTGTTGGGTCTATGAGTGCTTTCAAGGACCTGTGGGACCACTGGGAGCATGGTCCCAGTAACCTAGAAATCACCGGGTATTACTTGAGAGTGGGAGACTCGCCCAGAGGCGGTTGGGACCCAGTCAGTGGGAGGAGGGTGCTAGTGTAGAGCACAAGCGGCAGGTGTAGGAGGATCTGAGCTGTGCTGGGGATAGATCATGTAAGTAGCTGCAGGGTTAGCCTCATACGGGTGACTAGGCATTCCATGACAACTTCTTTATCTCACTAACTGCTTTACAACTATATTGTATTTTCAATTAAAAACTGCACTGGCATACAGTACAAACTATGGATACTCGTAATCTAAAAAAAATCTATGGGAGCAATTTTTAAATTAAACATGAAGCTTGCAGTCTTGCAGGTATGCTCTGGAACTGTAAATACATATTCAAATGGAAACCCAATTTACAGCACAGACCAGTTATAATAAAGACCATAAGTACTTTTGCTCCAGTGACTTTATCCTAGCTTTTCCTGCCCCTTTTTGAGCACCAGTAAAAGTTCTCATATTGCCCTATAGTGAGAGGGACAGTGTTCAGGAGAGGAGGAGTGGCCTAGTGGTTAGAGCACTGGTTTTGCAATCCAGAGGTGGACGGTTCAAATCCCACTGCTGCTCCTTGTGATCTTGGGCAAGTCACTTAACCCTCCATTGCCTCAGATACAAACTTAGATTGTGAGCCCTCCTGGGATAGAGAAATATCCAGAGTACCTGAATGTAACTCACCTTGAGCTACTACTGAAAAGGTGTGAGCAAAATCTAAATAAATAAATACATGGCTAAATAGCTATTTATGCACATAAAAAGTAGGACTGTATGGAATATTTGATTCAATACTGCCCTGAATACATTATTCATATTCAGCTGAATAGTAATACAAATAATTGGGACTTCTACTACTACAAATCATTTCTATAGCGCTACCAGTCGTACGCAGCGTTTCACAATTTAACATGAAGAAAAGACAGTCCCTGCTCAAAAGAGCTTACAATCTAAATCAGGACAGACAGAGAGGACAAATAAGGGATAAGGGTAGGCAGTGCGTTTTTTTCTAGCCAAAAAGGTGCCGGTACTCAAATGCTAGGCCACCCTTCAGGGTTGGGGTGATGACTGAGCAATCCACCCCACAATAGCTAGGCCACCTGCAACCAGTCAGAGAATTTATGACAAGGCAGTAAAATTGACCCATGGACCCCAAGTTTTAATGAAAGAGCTCAGGCTCTACACTCTTTCATTAAAACTTGGGGTCCATGGGTCAATTTTAGCAGACAATGGAAAAGGTGCCGGTACTCAATACCCCCAAGTACCCCCTCAAAAAAAGCCCTGAGGGTAGAACAGACAAGACACATAGGGAAAAGGACACTTGTGGTGGTAAATCTACTGTGCTAAATCCTACTTGCTAGCCAATATTCAGTGCTATCTGATATAGCCGGCTATCTGCGAATATTCAAGTGCTGTCCAGCCATGTTTAGCGGGCATATCAGACTGCATAAATAATAACTTAACCAGCCAGCGCTGAATATTCACTTAGCTGGTTAAATATGAACCGGCCAAAAAAAATGGATATTCAATGCTGGTCACCAGAAAAGGGCCCGGCACTAAATATCTGGGGTCAACGCCGTCTCCCACAGTCTAAATATTGGGCTTTTGATCTCTGATTTCACTTTGCTTCTTTTATTGTTTGTTATGTTAAAGCTCAATGCCCATTATTCGTATTCAGCCGAATAATATTTTTCATTATTTGTATTTGGTTGAGTAGTAAAATATGCTATTCAGAACAGCTCTAATAAAAAGCTTTGAAAATTGTCTTCTATATAAAACATATTACAATATGTTCACATAACAACATTCTATAATTAACTGTAGATACTGGAATTTGTAATCCTATATAATAAAACGCACCTCCAACATTCTGAAGCTGACTGCATGGCTGAGGCATTCCTGCTCTCTGTATCCATCTCCTGAATTGACATCACGTACTTCCGGGTTCATCACAAGCAGAAGTGACCAACCACACAAGGTTTCTCGGCTTCAGAATGTTGGAAGTGCATTCTATTAAATAGGATTGGTCAGTTCCTTGAAGCACAGCCAGAGCTCAGCGTCCTGCACAGTAATGCTCAGACACTAGAGAGAAAGGGGAGGGGCCTGATACCAGCGAGAGGGAGGGAAGGGGGCCGTATCTCTGTCTCACACACACACACACACTCTCTCTCTCTCTCTCAGTCAATGTCTTTCTCTCTCTCACTCTCACACACTGTCTCTCACACACTCTATGTCTCACACTGTATCACATTCACTCTCTATGTGTCACACAGTCACTCACACACTCTCTTGGTTTCATACACTCAGTCTCACAGAGAGTCTGTGTCTCACACACACTCTCTCGCACACACTGTATCTGTGTGAAACACAGTCTCTCTCTCTCTCTCTCTCTCACAGTGTCTCAAGTACGCACTTGCAGACACTCATTCTCACACATATTCTCTTACCCAGACTCACGCTCTCTCTCTCACACACACACTCGCACATTCACTCTCTCTCTCTCACACACAGTCACTCTCACATACACTCTCTCAAACATACACACTCCAAGGAAAACCTTGCTAGCGCCCGTTTCATTTGTATCAGAAACGGGCCTTTTTTACTAGTATCATATATTTTGGTTTGAAATGGCATGATTTACAAACACTGCACATAAGCAACCTTCCATACCTCTTTTGATTTGTTAGAAATCTTTAGCATTCTATCAATGTATTCTTTTGCTTTATCGTTTCGACCCACAAGCCACAGGAATATTGCTCCATAATATAATGCTTTGATTCCAGCAGTCTTCTGAAGTTCTTTTAGTTTATTTTCTAGTTCCAAAACAGCATCCCGGTCTAAAAATGAAAAGAAAACCAGCTGTTAAGCAAATATCTATACTATTTGTAAGAAACCAGAATAAAAGGATAATTTTATATATCATGGAGGGGCATAATCGAAAGGGACGCCCAAGTTTTGCTGAGGACGTCCTCGTAAAACGTCCCAGAGGAGGGGCGGGGAAATCCGTATTATTGAAACAAGATGGACATCCATCTTTTGTTTCGATAATACGGTCGGGGACGCCCAAATCTTGATATTTAGGTCGTCCTTAGAGATGGAAGTCCCTAGACTTGGTCGTTTCTGATTTTCGGCAATAATGGAAACAGTGGCGTAGCCAAGGGTGGGCCTAGGTGGGCCCAGGCCCACCCACTTTGGGCTAAGGCCCACCTAGTAGCAGCACACCTATGAAGTGGTTAGCAGGGATCCCCCAAGTCTCACCAGCCAAATCCTCCCCAAAACTGACCCTCCTGCATACCTTGTAAATAGCAGATCTTCACTTGCAGCGAGTAAATAGCAGATCTTCACTTGCAGTGAGCAGCGACTGATAGATACTGCTCGCACCGGCTCCACAGCCTTCCTTCTGATGTATTCCCACCTGTGCGGAAAAAGGAAGTTGCACCAGAGGGAAGGCTATGGGATGAACATGAGCAGTGTGTATTAATTGCTGCTCGCTGCCGGTGAAAATCTGCTATTTAAAAGGTATGCAGGGGAGGGGGGATATTTGCGAGACCATATGGCAGGCAAGAGAGGGAGACACCAAATCCATCATGGGTCCTGGCCCACCCAAAATTGGGTGTCTGGCTATACGCCCCTGAATGGAAACCAAGGACGCGCATCTGAGAAACGACCAAATGCAAGCCCTTTGGTCGTGGGAGGAGCCAGCATTCGTACTGCACTGGTCCCCCTCACATGTCAGGACACCAAGCGGGCACCCTAGGGGGCACTGCAGTGGACTTCAGAAATTGCTCCCAGGTACATAGCTCCCTTACCTTGTGTGCTGAGCCTGCCAACCCCCCCCCCCAAACCCCACTACCCACAACTGTACACCACTACCATAGCCCTTACGGGTGAAGGGGGGGCACCCCTATAACAAAAGATTATATATCACAGTGCAGTGTTTGAAAAAAAAAAATCAAAAAACAATTTTTATCATTTTTATCATTTGCAAGTAGTGCTCAGTGACTGGACAACCACCATTAGACTGACTAGCAGCCTTTAAATGTGTTGTGCCTGATAGTACATCGTTGCACTATGCCTCCCACCTACCTAAGATGTTATATTATAGCTACTATTGATGATGTTTAAATTCCTTGTCGCAAACTGAAAAGACATGTGAAAAACCACTTAACTTGGTGCTTTGCAGATTAATTCAGCCATAGCTAGTGGAAGTTCCAGTCACTGTAATAACGTGCAGTAAAACAAAAAATTGTGGAACTTCTGATCCAGTTCCCTGTTGTTATATATCCTTGGTTCCCTACATGCAAGCATGTTTCGCTGTAGCATCATCAGGGGAATGCCATTCTGAAATAAAAATAATGTTTGCCACAATAAGGCTCAAGAGCAATACTCATGCTCGATATTGTATAACAATCTTGTGTCGTGCGACTCAATTCTTTCCTTATTGTCAACTCAATAATGCATCACAGTGTATAATATATAATGGCTACCTTCAGGCAGGAACAACACAATCTCCTCTCTCTCTCTCGTTCGGCCGGAACGCCGGCATATGCACAGTAGTTACATTTTCTTAACTCCTCCTATCCTTTCAAATGTTGGGGAGGTGTGTCAAAGCCCACCAATCAATTTCCTTATTGAGTCCTAATGGGGTTACCGTTTGCCGCTGATAAATGAGACGCTGCTCCTTTTGCATTAATATTGACACTATATCCCCCTTAAAGTCCATAGGCAGTTGGTAGGGGACTGCAAACGACAGGTCCTTTAGTTCATGTTTGGTATCTACCCAACATGAGACTAATGGGGCTTCATTTTTCTGCATGCGCAAATTACTCAAATGTTCCGCTATCCAAAAGGTCCAAGATGGCCGCCGCACTGGATGTGTGAACGAGAGCTCTGGAGATTTCCTGTTTTGAGTTCGTCCCAAGGAGCGCTCCCCGTGAGAAATGGGGAAGAGGAAAGGTAAAACAGTAGCTCCTACCTCTTCGAGCGCTGTTTCTGGTCCCGCCTTGGTACAACCCACGCTGGAAATATTTGGAATCCGTCCACCGGGACCGACAGACACTGCCTCTAGAATCTCCGAAGTGGCAGTTATGGAGCACAGTACCGAGGGCGCTACTCTTAGCCCTCTTGCAGGATTGACCCCGCCACAACCTGGAAGCAAAGGCGGACGGGAAGTAGCGTTGCTGGAACAGGCGTCCGAGGAGGTCAACCTAACATCGGCGGTAGGAGGTCCGGTCCAGGCCTCTACTCCAGGTATGAATACAGCGTCAAGGGGATATTTGCCCCTAGCCTTAACCCATGAAACGCTGTTTTCTGGGTTAGGAGGAGGTGGTGTTGAAAAACCTGCAGTAATCACTATGGATGTGATTTGGGAGGCCATACAGGGGCTGAATATATCCCTTCAACGTATGTTTAATGCTACTCAGACTGAAATAAGACAATTGAAGGAAAAATCTGAGCAGCACACCACTAGACTGGATCTCCATCAAGAAAAACTTTCAAATGTTGATTCTAGATTGCAGTCTATTCAAACAACAGTGGTGGCTACCATAAAAGAGAACACAATCCAAGCTAGGAAATTGGAGTATATAGAAAACCAGAATAGAAGAAATAATCTTCGAATACTTAATTTCCCTACATCTGCATTTATTACATCAACTGAACTATTGAAAAAAATATTTTTTGGAAGTTCTGGATATTCTTGCTGAAAGTCACCCTATGGTGACTAAAACGCAGTATATTAAAAAATCTCCAGTTACTACTATTGAACCAGAAACTCCTCAAGATAATCTGACTGATTTTCTAGAGCAGTCTGAAATTTCAAATCGAGCTACATTGCTTGTGACATTTGCTTTGGACTCGGATAAAAGTTTTATCTTGCGGTCTTATTTCAGAAAAATGAACATTAATTTTATGGGTGAGAAAGTTCGTATCTTTCCGGACTTTGCTAAAGAAACTCAGACCAGGAGAAGGGAGATATTGGCACTTAAGCCGAGAGTCCTTTCACTGGGTGGAACTTTTGTGCTTAGATACCCATGTAGATGTTTGATATCCTTAAATGAGGTTATCTTTTTTTCTGTCCTATAAAATTAAGAGACTTTCAAGCTCATTTTCAAAGCACTTAGCCTCCCAAAGTTCCATAGAAACCTATGGCACTTAGCCTCCCAAAGTGCTTTGAAAATATTCCTCTTTGTCATCAATGAATCTTTTCCACAGGACAATATGGACAGCATATATAGACGGATACACAAATAGCTGCTCAAAACGAGCCATGTATAAGCACGCCACAGTGGGAGCCACCGTGGTGCCCATGGCTACACTACATACCTGCAGATAATGGTGATCCTCAAATTGAAAATAATTTTTCAAAATGACCTGTTGTGCCATAAGATTCATTAATGCAATTTTCTCACCAGAGTAATCCATCATCCCCAACTGTTGATCAATAAATCGTAAGGCTTGGTTTTGGGGTATCATGGTGTGCAGTGATCGTACATTCATGGAAGCCAAAATTATAGGACTGGTCATTTGTGGCAAATCCTGAAGAATTGTTATAAAATGCGTGGAATCCCTCAAATATAAGGGTATATCCAATATCGACGGTTGTAAATGGTAATCCAAAAACTGAGAAAGGGGCTCATTTAGTGAGTTGTTACAGGTCACAATGGGCCTTCCTGGGAGGTCCAGCAATGTCTTATGTATTTTGGGGACAAAGCGAATCTGAGGTGTCTTTGGATAAGCCATATATAAATATTGAAATTCCTTGCTAGAAATTGTACCCCTGATGTTGGCTTCTTGTAAAAATGCTCTAATATCCTTCTGGTTCTGTATTGTTGGATCAGAATCCAGGAGTCCATAGAAATTTGGATCCCCTAATTGGTACAATGCTTCCGCTCTATATTTGCTGGTGTCTTGCACCACAACTCCCCCTCCCTTATCAGCTTTCTGTATTGTAATAGTGGTATCTTATTGCAGTTGAGTAATAGCCAATTTTTGAGACTGGGTTAAATTACTGTATGAATATTGTCGTCTATGTTCCATATTATCCGAGTCCCATAATACCAGTTTTTGGAACGTCTGTATCACCGCATCAGGGGGTCCAGGGGGCATCCAAGTCGATGGAATGTGATATTTACTAAAAATGTAGTAGTTTCCATAGGTTGCCACTCAGAGGTCTCGTTATAAAAATGAGCTCTCAGTTTCAATTTCCTGAAAAATCTGTATAAGAACGAACGATAATCCCAACTGAAGGACTTCCATTTGAGGTGGTGTCAAGATTTTTTCCAATAAGTTGTATACTATTCTCTCTGTCCCCACAGTTTGTGGCGTCCTCGGTCAGACCCGGAGGGGAGTTGAGGTGGTTCCCCCAGCGGAAGGGGTTCTTCTGTTGGTAAAAAAGATTGGGTAGAGGAAGTATTTTTATTTAGAGCACCTCTAGTGGTGCTAGCTAATGTTTTGGCAATATTACTGGAATGGGGAATATCTTCACCTGATGAAGGTGTTTGTGAAACCTACCCTCTTCATGCGCTTGTATCTTCTTGAGCACCTATTGCAGTCCATCCATGGGTACACATACCCACGGGTGTAGTCCCTCTCGTCCCGTTTAAACTTGGCTTTTCTGTGCTCTGAACTCTTGGGAATACTTATCCATGTTTTTCAAATGCGTTTGATGTTGTATGTCAAAGGCTTCCTTTTCCATGGATGATTGTAATTCCTCACAGATCTTATTCAAATGCGCTTGCTGTTGGTCTAATTGGGTTTGTAATTTATCAATAGATAATAGCATGAGATCGAGGGAACATCATGTTATGGCCACATTCCAATTAGTGACAAATTCCTTGTCGTCCAAAAACCGGGGTTCTTTGTTCCACCTTAAACCCCTAGGTACCCTCTGATTATGACAGTATTCAGCTAGTGTTTCAATGTGGTATTTTATGTATTAAGACATTCCACCAACTGTGAATCGGCCCGGGTGGTATATGGCATTTGCTGCCCCTGTGAAAAATGGTATATCGGGCAAACTAAACAAAGAATAAAAGATTGGATAGCAGAACATTTGAGTAATTTGTGCATGCAGAAAAATGAAGCCCCATTAGTCTCACATTGGGTAGATACCAAACATGAACTAAAGGACCTGTCATTTGTAGTCCTCTACCAACTGCCTATGGACTTTAAGGGGGATATAGTGTCAATATTAATGCAAAAGGAGCAGCGTCTCATTTATCAGTGGCAAACGGTAACCCCATTAGGACTCAATAAGGAAATTGATTGGTGGGCTTTGACACACCTCCCCAACATTTAAAAGGATAGGAGGAGTTAAGAGAATGTAACTACTGTGCATAAGCCGGTGTTCTGGCCGAACGAAAGAGAGGAGATTGTGTTGTTCCTGCATGAAGGTAGCCGTTATACATTATACACTGTGATGCATTATATACTGTGATGTATTATTGAGTTGACAATAAGGAAAAAATTGAGTCGCACGCACAAGATTGTTAAACAATATCGAGCATGAGTATTGCTCTTGAGCCTCATTGTGGCAAACATTATTTTTATTTCAGAATGGCATCCCCCTGATGATGCTACAGCGAAACATGCTTGCATGTAGGGAACCAAGGATATATAACAACAACAGGGAACTGGATCAGAAGCTCCACAATATTTTGTTTTACTGCACGTTATTACAGTGACTGGGACTTCCACTAGCTACGGCTGAATTAATCTGCAAAGCACCAAGTTAAGTGGTTTTTCAAGTGTCTTTTCAGTTTGCGACAAGGAATTTAAACATCATCAATAGTAGCTATAATATAACATCTTAGGTAGGTGGGAGGGGCATAGTGCAATGATGTACTATCAGGCACAACACATTTAAAGGCTGCTAGTCAGTCTAATGGTGGTTATCCAGTCACTGAGCACTACTTGCAAATGATAAAAATTATAAAAATTGTTTTTTTATTTTTATTTTTTTCAAACACTGCACTGTGATATATAATCTTTTGTTATAGGGAGTTTGTTAGTGTACACTAAGTTGAGTAGAAAACCCGAAGGATTATTCATACCCCGGAAGTGTTAACTATTCAATTTTAACTGCCAGACCCTCGACCATTCTTCTAATTTTTGGAGATCCCTTCTCATCATTTCTACTCCCTCCAGGGTATCCTCTATTGGCTATCTTTGTGCCATCTGCAAAAAGGCAAACCTTTCCTTCCAACCCTTCAGCAATATCTCTCACAAATATATTAAACAGAATAGGCCCAGCACTGAGCCCTGGGGAACTCCACTGCTCACCTTCCTTTCCTCCGAGCAGATTCCATTTACCACCAACCTCTGCCACATGTCGGTCAACCACTTTCTTATCCAATTCACCACTTTTAGTCCTAATTTCAACCCTTTCAGCTTATTTACGAGTCTTCTGTGGGGGACCGTATCAAACCTCCTTTTACTGAGACTGTGGTTTTCTTCCATCACTGCCGTAACTAGGACATCTACTTTCAGGAAGCAGAGGAGCCTATCAAGGTCCTTCCGAGGTCAGGGATAGAACCTGCCAAGGATCTTAGTACCCCATAGGATACCATCTGGTGCCTCCACTCTGACAGTATCATTTAGGAAAGAGCCCTATGCAAGGGAAAGGCCTTGGACAGTTCCCACAGTGCCTCAAGAGTGGATTTCCAAGTTCTGCATCTGCCTGAAGAACCACTGCAGTATGACTCAGTGATCTCAATTCTTCAACCAAATGATCAAGTTCTTTGCTCTGGAACAAAGCTCCTTTGAGCAGGGACTGTCCTTCTATGTTAAATTGTACAGCGCTGCGTAACCCTAGTAGCACTTTAGAAATGTCAAGTAGTAGTAGTAACAAGAAGGCTACTGGGGAATCCTCCTCTCAGAGAAGAGTCCCCTTCTCCTGACCCAAGGGACCCTCAAGATCATCATCCACTGGCTACCAGGGAAGCTCCAGGGAGAATGTCAGCAGGCCGAGAATCTGATCCATCCCAGAGCCCTTGCTCTGCCATCTCAGTCTCTTGACATCATGCTTCAGGGGCCCCAAGGCCACCAAGAACTGTAGTCCTCCCAGGGCATCAGAAAGCAGCCCAAGGTGGGGAATTGGCCCCTCATCAAGACCTACCTCACAAAGTCAGCAACATCCAACATCTACTGTGGCCCTAGGTCCCCCTGGGGCCTCCCATGATGAAGAGGCACTGACTGTGTGGGAGCAGGCCCCCATCAATCTTCACCTCATTAGCATCTTGCTCTTCTATAGGACCTACATTTTGGTAGGAAACACCAGAAGAGGAACAAAATGTTCTGAAGTGCAGAAAGTAGTCCAAAGAAGAGCAGAACACACGGCTTAGTATGATAAATAGGCTTTATTTGTGCTACTCTGTAATGTACCGATGTGGCCACGTTTTGCTTCTCTTGAATGAAAGAAATGGTTGCTGTGTTTCTGTTTACCCTGCAAGCTGAAAGGCTGACTGTTGTTGATTCATTGGATTTTACCTATTGCGTGTTTGTGCTCTTTGGGACCGCAATAGCTGTTTTAGCCCCTGACATCATGTTATGAGAATCAGATGCTCAACAATCTATTTATTTATTTATCTATTTATGAAATTTATGTCTCAAATAAAATATGAATTAGGTTGAAACCTGGGAGCATTTAGAATATTTTTTTTCCTGTGCCTAGATCAAATGAGAAAGATGGTTTGTGGGAGTTTGCTCTTTTTGTTTTGTGGAATGCAGTGGTATATTTTAAAAATGCACTTAATATTGTTTATTACTACCATAAATGAACAAAATAACATATTGCTCAACAACATCCACTTCATGACAAAATTGGGATGAAGCAAGCAAAAACACACTAAACAAAATAGTGCCATTCAAAATAAAAACAAGAAATAAAAAACAATCATGTCCATGGCTTAATGATGAGCTACTACATATGAAAAAATTATGTAGGAAATTAGAAAGGAAAGGGACCAAAAACAAAACGGACATAAGAAAGACCATATGGAGGAAAGCTATAAGAGAATACAAACATAACAAAAAGAAAGCTAAAGTAGAATACTACAGCACATATGCGAATCCAGAACAGATTACCATGAAAAAATTATTCAAACTTATGAACAGTCTACTGAATACCCAAGCTGCACTAGCATCAACAGAAACAGCACTAACTGCAGATGAACTTGCACAATATTTCAAACAACAAATTGCAAAGATAAGATTAAACCTTGCAATAACACAGACGTCATCAAAGACTTCTTACACAAATGTGAAACCAATAGTGATCACATCACAGCAGACAGAACTTGGTCCTCCTTTAAAATACCCACAATCAGCACAGTTAAAAAATTACTGATAAAATATGCACATGCAAACTGTCTGCTAGATAACTGCCCCAGCTATATGATGAAAAATCCACCAGACTGGTTCACCGAAGGCTTTACCGAACACATCATATACATGTTTTCGAATGGCCAGTTCTCATCTGACAAGGGCAACATTGTACTTACCGCAATCCCTAAAAACACCACTAGTAAGATTGGTGATCTCACAAACTACAGACCAGTGGCCTCAATACCACTACTAACCAAAATGATGGAGGTTCTGGTAGCACAACAACTAATGGAATACTTGACACAATTCTCAATCCTTCATAACTTTCAATCAGGTTTCAGACCACTACACAGTTCAGAGACGGTCATAACCACTCTGATAACAAAGTTCAGAAGTTTAATATGCCAAGGACAGAAAATATTACTACTACAATTCGACATGTCAAGTGCGTTTGACCTAGTAGACCACACAACACTAATGGCCGTGCTCGACAATATGGGAATCAGCGGTGCGGTGGCAGCATGGTTCAATATTTTTTTTAACGAACAGATCCTACATTGTAAAGATGTCTAACCAGCTGTCAACCTCCTGGATCTCTGAATGTAGGGTACCACAGGGATCTCCAATATCACCCATATTCTTCAATGTTATGATGGCTCCATTTTGCAAAAAACTAGAATTAATGGGCTTCAACCCATTCATATATGCAGATGATGTTACCATCTACTTACCTTTCAATGACGTAGAGGGGCATAATCGAACGGCGCCAGCCAAATAGATGGCCAGTCATCTTCGGGGCCAGCTCCGCAAAGGGGCGGAGCAAACCATATTATCGAAGAAAATGGCCGGCCATCTTTTCTTTCGATAATACGGTTGGGGCCGGCTAAATCTCAACATTTAGGTCAAATGTTGAGATCACCAGGTTTAGAGATGGCAGGCATCGGTTTTCGGCCATAATGGAAACTGGGCCCAGCCATCTCAAACCTGGCGAAATGCAGGGTATTTGGTCATGGGAGGAGCCAGCATTTGTAGTGCACCGATCCCCCTGACATGCCAGGACACCAACCGGGCACCCTAGGGGGCACTTTTAAAAATTAAAAATAAAAATTGCTCCCAGGTGCATAGCTCCCTTCCCTTGTGTGCTGAGCCCCCCAAAACCCACTACCCACAACTCTACACTACTACCATAGCCCTAAGGGGTGAAGGGGGGCACCTACATGTGGGTTTTGGGGGGGGGGTTGGAGGGCTCACATTTATCACCACAAGTGTAACAGGTAGGGGGGGATGGGCCTGGGTCCACCTGCCTGAAGTGCACTGCACCCACAAAAAACTGCTCCAGGTACCTGCATACTGCTGTCAGGGAGCTGGGTATGACATTTGAGGCTGGTAAAAAAATGTGTAAAAAAATTTTTTTTTGGGTGGGAAGGGGTTGGTGACCACTGGGGGAGTAAGGGGAGGTGATCCCCGATTCCCTCCGGTGGTCATCTGGTCAATTGGGGCACTTTTTTGAGGCTTGGTCGTGAAAATAAATGGACCAAGTGAAGCCGGCGAAATGCTCATCAGAGCCGGCCATATTTTTTCCATTATCGGGCGATCAGGCCATCTCATAACCACGCCCCCGTCCCTCCTTCTGTACCCTGCCAAAACGCCCCCTTGAAGTTTCGCCAGCTCCGCAACGGAAAGCAGTTGGTGCTGGCTACAATCGGCTTTTGATTTTACCAATTTGGCCGGGTTCAGGAGATGGCTGGCCATCTCCCGATTTGTATCTGATGATGGCCGGCGGTCTCTTTCGAAAATAAGCTGGATTATCACAGAAATAATGGACCTTATGGAAAATTGGGCCACAATTTTCAAACTCAAGTTAAATAGAGACAAAACCAAATTCCTGGTACTATTCAGTCCACACAACCCCACATCACATCAAACATTAACAGTCAACCACCACACATACCAAATCGAAACACAATTGAACATACTGAGAATTATTCTTGACAAACATCTATCTCTGGACAGTCAAGTATCAGCAGTCGCAGCAAAATGCTTCAGAACCTTATGGAAACTGAGAAGGATCATTCCGACTAATGGTACAATTGATGATATTATCACAACTAGACTATTGCAATGCAGCATATGTAGGATGTAAAGAAAACACACTAACACCACTGCAACCCATCCAAAACATGACAGCAAGACTGATATTTTAAAAAATTGACCGAAAGAGCAACTCCACTGCTTGTAATGCTACATTGGCTCCCAATCAAGGCAAGAATATTCTTTAAAACCAGCACCCTCATTTTCAAAATACTATTTGGAATGTCTTCTGAATATATGCTAGATGTAATAAAACTATCCCCAAGAAATGCAAGCCCAGAAAACAGAAGCTACCTACTCTTTCACCTACCCAACTGCAGAAACACAACCTACAAAATCATCTAAATGGCTGGATTTAGCTATCTGGGATACAAATGGTGGAAATCAATACCCAGGGCCACAAGAAGCATCACTAATTATCTTCAGGTCAGAAGAGACCTGAAGACCTACCTCTTCAAAAAATTCTTTAGTTAACTACATAAGACACCAGTGTTCTTTACCGCATTGTAACTGTAAAATCTTAAAGCAACTTCACCTAACTGTAAATTGTACGCCAGATTGACCCAAAACTTGTTTTTGGATAATAGTGGGACACAAGAATGCATAAATAAATAAAAAGGAAATTTGGATATAGTATAGTGAAAAATACTGAAAAAATTCAGAAGTAATTAAACTTACCAACGATTTCACTTTTCTTATGTGCATAGAGAAGTGATGAAATTGAACACAGTGAAATCTCCGGGACATCTCTAATTGATTCCAGCTCCCTGATAGCTTCTTGCGTACGATCTGTGAAAAAATCTCTTAGTTTGGTAACAATTGTTTAAATAAGATCGAAATAAATTAGTTTTCTACTATAGAAATTCCCATCCAAAATGCCTCTATAATAGGTGCAATATAATAAAAATAATTTGATTTTAAATAACTTTACAATCAGATCCTAGATTTGTTTTAATTACTTCCATCAACAAAGTTTACTTGGTCCCAACGTATCAAAATGTGGTAAAAATAGTTTGGTTACCATAGATGATTCAACCCCTGTAACACAGTAAAACTGGCCAATGTCACCTTAAATGCTATGCTAATGATAGCTAGAATTAATATACAGCCCCTGCACAGTCCGATTAGTAATGGGTTGGTCCATGTGCAGAGGTTGGGTGGAGCCGGTACATAACCAATTAGCGGAGTTATTTAGATTGCTAATGGGTCAGGTAAGCAGCTATAGTTAGGACAGCATAAAGGCTGAATATTGGCTGGTACCTGGATAACTTCTGGGTAGCAGCATCAAGGTTTCTGGTGCCCTTTCCCTCCCAAGCTTTCTGGATATCTCTCCTTCCCACTCCTGACAAGCCCCCCCTCCCCATCCTCATAGCTGCCACCCCACCCCCAGGCCTACCCTGCATATCCCCGGTGGTCTAGGGGGTCCAACAGGCAGGAGCAATGTCCACTGGCTCCTGCCTGTCATAGCTCTAATCACAAAATGGCTGCCGCAACCATAGCAGCAGTTTGATAATACTTGCTAATTCTGCCCACACTGGCTGAATATAGACTAGAGTATATTTTCCATAGTAACTCTGTGTGGGAGCATTTGTGCATTACTGGGGATTATTTTGGAAGTCTATTTGATAAAGGATACTATATGCATATGTTGCCTTATAACATAGGAATAAAATAGGCAAACTGTTATAAAATTATTCTCAAAGTTTTTTGACAATGAAACTTCATTATCAAACGATATGTCATACTTTCTCATGATGTTGATAACTTCATGCTACATATGTACTTGATAATCAAGGCACACTACCATTGTTCACATTCTCTTAGCCAAACCGTGATCATCAAGTAAGAAATCACACTCATCACTATGATGCAGACAATTGAAGCAATTCTATAAATTGGCGCCTCAGTTTAGGCAACTCGATGCCAATTCTATAACAGTATCTTGGTGCCAATATTTCATTACAGCATATTAGCGAATATGAGCATTGGCGCACCCATGTTTAGTTGCACCCTCTTACACCATATCAATGGCAGGCATAAGCTGGCTCACCTAAGTACACTATATAGAGGACACTATATGGAACTTTGTAAGTCTAAGTGCTTTGAAAATGAGCCCCCAAGTGATGTGCATAATTTATAGCATTCTATAAACTATGTGGGTAACTGGGAAACATGCTCATCACCCGCCCATGTGTACACACCCTTGCAGTTAGACACTATGGCACTTAGGTGCTATCTTATAGAATAGCGCCTACTGCATGTGGAGGGAAAGGGAAAGGGAAATGGGACTTGATATACCGCCTTTCTGTGGTTTTTGCAACTACATTCAAAGCGGTTTACATAGTATATTCAGGTACTTATTTTGTACCAGGGGCAATGGAGGGTTAAGTGACTTGCCCAGAGTCACAAGGCGCTGCAGTGGGAATCAAACTCAGTTCCCCAGGATTAAAGTCCACTGCACTAACCACTAGGCTACTCCTCCACTCCTTTTGATATGACTTCTAAATCCGACTTTGGGCGTTTTGTCCAAAATGTCCAAAATCCAAACAGGAAAAAAGATCCTTTTTGTGTTTCAAACAAGGTTTTGTGCTTTGGTCATTTTGTTTTTTGACCCTTTTTGAAAAAAGAAACCAGAATCAGTGCAAAATGTAGAAAATCAAGCCATTGGGATATAGGAGGAGTCAGCATTTTTAACAGCCTGGCCCCCCAGACATCCCAGAAGAGCAATGGGGCACCCTAGTGGGCACTTCTGTGCACTTCATAAAAATGATCCCAGGTACACATCTCACCTTTGTTCCCTTATCTTGCCCCTGAGCCCTCCAAAATCCACCCCAAACCTAGTGTACACCACTATAATAGGTCTTATGAGTAAAGGGTGCACCTTTCAGGTGTACAGTGCTGCGTACATCTAGTAGTGCTATAGAAATGATGAGTAGTAGTAGTACTATATATATATATTTTTTTTGTTACATTTGTACCCCGTGCTTTCCCACTCATGGCAGGCTCAATGCGGCTTACATGGGGCAATGGAGGGTTAAGTGACTTGCCCAGAGTCACAAGGAGCTGCCTGTGCCTGAAGTGGGAATCGAACTCAGTTCCTTAGTTCCCCAGGACCAAAGTCCACCACCCTAACCACTAGGCCACTCCTCCATATGGGTATGGTAGGGTTTGGGTGACTTTGGGAGGGGTCACAGATTCCACCACAAGTGTGAAAGGTAGAGGGAGATAGGGACCAGACCCCCCTCCCCCCCACGCCATAGTGAACTGCACCAACCACTACACTACTCCAGGGACCTGCATGCTGCTCTAATAGTCCTGGCTATAACATCTGAGGCTGTCATAGAGACTGATAAGTCATATTTTTATTCACATTTTGGGGGGTGGGAGGGGGTCAGTGACCACTGAGGGGTATTGAGGGGCATCCCTGATTCCCTCCACTAGTCATCTGGTCATTTAGGGCACCGTTTCGTGCTTTATTCGTTATAAAAAAAGGTCTAGCTCAAACATCTTAGTTTTAGTTTAGTTTTGTTCCATTATGACTGAAAAACGTAAGTCTTAGGAATGCCCAAATCCTGCCTTTAACATGCCCTCTTGAGATCTGAATGCACTGCAGATGAACAGTATAGAAAAACATCTAAAAAACATGTTTTGAAAATACTGATTTGGATGTTTTTGTGAGAAAAATGTCCAAATGCTGCTTTATGCCACTTTTAAGACGTTTTTCTCTTTCAAAAATAAGCCCCATAGGTGCCTAACCATCAATCAAAATGGCACCTTTGATGTGCCTAATTGGCGTGTACCTCTAGGCACCAGCTTATAGAATTGCCCCAAATATATTTATTTTTACAAATTTGCTTGACTGCCTTCGAGCATATAGCCCATCAAGACAATGTGCAATAACAAAAAGTAGAGCAAAATACATAAAACAGAGAAAGAAAATCAGAAATAAAACAAAACCAGATCAACACAATAAACTGACCTGTCATATACTGAGTGCAATATTTAAAGGCATATACGTGGATAAAAATCTATTTACTTTGGCAGAATACCATGTTTAACAAGTGCAATGTCCCCAGAAGTTAAAGTACATCTACTGTTTTACAGCATACATATTTTAATCTACATATAGAAGAGGTGCTCCTGGGGATGTAATTTAGGTAGGATTGGAAAATTACATATTATAGCTGGTTGGCTGTATTCCACTTTGGTTGTAGCCATTCCACCAGCCTCAGGCTTGGCCAAGCACTCAATAACCACTCTTTTACATTTACAGAACAGTTTCCTTGGCACTCCTGTTTTTCTGATTCACAAGCTTTAACAAACAATCAAAAGCTAGCCTTTGTTTTATCTGTAGGTCACTGGCTCCCAGTGGCATGAAGTGACATATATAATAGGGGATTCAGTAAATGTGTCAAACAATAGCGCCATCCACCTCCACAAAAACCAAGTGTTGCTCAGCAGCCCCTACACAATACATCCCACTGTCACAAATCAACAAGTGGGGCTCAGCAACAGCAACATCTACCTCCCACTCCAGCAAGACCACCAAGAGGAGAGGGCCCACTGAGGCTCGAGGCACTGTGGTGTGTTGGAGGTGGGCGGCAGCTACAGTGGTGGTGGTGGTGAGGGGGGGCAAGCAGTGTGGCGGTGTGGGGGAGTTGGAAGCACAGCAGTGAGAGGGGGGCCAGATCACTCTCAGTCCGTACCTGAACTACAGTATCTGCTGCTACATACAATAGAAGCAGGCAGGGCAGGCTCCCTCACAGATAGAGGTTTTAAACTCAAGTAGGGGCAGCTGAACAACTTTTTGTTTGGGGGAGCCCAGCTCTGCCCCCAACCTCATCCCATCTCTGCTCCCAACCCCATGATAGCTCCACCCCAACCCCAGCACCTTTCCTTTCCATATCTACAGAACCTTCCCATAGTCCCATTCCCCCACAGTGTCCAGCATCTCTCTCCTTCCCTGGTGTTCTGAATTTCTCTCCTTTCCTATCTCTCAACTTTCCCCTCATGGTGTCCAGCATTTTTTTCCTTCTCTGCTGCTCAACTCCCTTTCTCCCATGGTAGCCAGCATTCTTTCCTTATCTCTCATCCCCCCCCCCCCCCCAACAGACACACACATACAGTGTCCAGAATGTTTCTATTAAGATTAAGATGGGCAAAGGTAAAAAAGGCAACAGCAAAAGCCAAAAGGATGCTTGAATACATAGGCAGAGGAATGGACAGCAGGAAAAAGGAGGTGATAGTGCTGACAATGTTTTTCAAGGGCGACAATGTGGAGGAAATGTTAGAATTCTTGGTGAATCTGGAAGATTTACAGTGCAATCCACTTAAGTGCAAGTGTCTGGGACCAAAGAAATGCATGCAGTTAACCAGAGCGTGCACTCAACCGTTGTGACCCAAAGAAGTTTGACATCTGATAAACATATGTACAGTACTGTTTATTATTATACGTACAGTATACAGTCTCAATTAACTGACATTAGGCTTACTTGAAGTAATCAGTTATAGTCCTCTGTACACTCTTGGGTCTGTGAGTTCCATAGACTACGTCTGCCAGACGGTAAAAACTGTCATATCACTGACATCCAGTGGCCTCCAGATAGGCCCGCACGGTGTTGAGACTCTCCAGCGCTCTTGCAAAAGTGACAGGAGGTTGTTGAATTTCGTCAGCATGTGCCTCGCTGCTCATTTCTTCATCTGTTCCATCATCAGCCGTTGTTGCCTGCGTGTAGGCGCATATCTCGACATCACTGCTGTCTTCAGCTGATGTAGACTATAATCAACAGCTACGTAGCGATGGAACTCCTCTTCAGTAACACCGGCTGGGATGTCAATAACCTCTTCATCTGACGCGTTTGCAACAGCTGCATCTGTTTCGTCCCTCTCCACATCCTTAACAAAGCTTGCCCACTTGTAGCAGTTCACAATGGTTGCCTGTATAACATGATTCCAGGCTTCTTTCTACATATGTAGGAAATCCAAAAGTGATAGATTACGAGCCAGTTCAACAGCATGTTTATCCTTGCCAGGCTGGTCATCCATAATGCTATCAGACGACACAGCACAAGAGCCCGATAATGTTGTTTGAAATTGGCTATTATGCCCTGGTCCATAGGTTGGATCAGAGAGGTAGTGTTTGGTGGCAGGAAGCCCACCTTGACATTAGACAGCCTGACATCATCCCTGTGTGCAGCACAATTATCACAAAGCAACAAAATCTGACGCTTTTGTGCCCAAATTCTAGTGTTTAACTTCTTTAGCCACTGATTTCAAATTCCCCCAGTCATCCATGAATTTGCGTTAGCCTCGTATGACACAGGAAGTTGCTTAACTTTCTTGAAGCAACGGGGCTGTTTGCTCTTTCCAATGACGAGGGGTTCCAACTTCTCACTCCCATCCATATTGCAGCAATGGAGGATTGTCAGTTGGTCCTTCGATGTTTTACCTCCAGTAGTTTCGGCATGTTTGAATGCAAGTGTTCCATCAGGAATCGCTCGCCAGTAGAGACCATTTTCGTCACCATTGAAAATGTCACGAGGTGCAAACTCGTTCAAGATGGTAGGAAGAACTGAAACAACCCAATTTTCAGCACCAAAGTCATCAGCGTCTTGTTTCTCACCATGTTGTTTCTTGAATTTTATGCTGTTCCTCTCCTTCCATCTTTCCAACCATCCAACAGTGGCTTTGAATTCAGTTAGTCCAAGATTTTCAGCTAGCTGGTTAGCTTTCTCCATAAGCAGTGGACCACTGAAAGGAAACTATCTGCTCCTGACTCGAGAAAACCACCGAAGAAGAGCATCTTCTACCTCCTCAGCTTTTCCTGCCCGTTTTCATTTCCATTGTGGGTTTGTATTGTTTTGCCAGTCTTCCAGAAGCTGGTCTTTCTGCTTCAAGACATGTGAAATTTGACTGGGATTGACACCATATTCTTTAGCAATAGATGCCTAACTTTGTTTTCTAATTTTTAAAGAACTTCTATTTGTTCATCCAGTGTTAAAGTCTTACAGTTCCGCCATGATGACAACCCCGGTGTACGCTCTAACAACATTCTTTCGCTTATTCTGCCTGTAGCAGTTAAAGAGACAGTAAATTTGAAATCTCGTTGGTTGTCATGCGCCAATCGGCTTCCATATTCCATGCGCGCACTTATGCGGAGTCTTTCCTGCAGAGGAGCGGTCTTGAACCATGCATATAAGCAAATTTTGCACTTATCAGTGGTGCGCTAAACCGAAGTTTGTCCCTATAGAAATTGATGGTGCCAAAAACGGGATCAAAGTACGGCATGAAGTTAAACACAGCATGCGCTTATCCGACGTGCACTTAAATGGAGTGCATTGTACTGAGCTAAATTAACAAGCTAAGAGTGATAAATCACCAAGACCAGATGGCACACAGAGTATAGAAATATGGTTAATGGGGAGTAGATTAAAGATGACAGGGATTGTAAGGCTGGGGAAGGGGTGAGATGGGGAATGGATGTGCTAGAGGGTGAAAGAAGATGGAAATTTGATAGGTAGTTGAAAAGTAAAAAGGAGGAGAAGAGTGAGAGAGAGGCAGAAAAGAGCTAAAAAAGGAAAGATCAATATGTTAGAGGCAGGTGTAGTGATGAAATAGACAGGAGAGAGGAGAAAAGACAAATGGACTGCAGCAGCTTGAAGGAGAATTAGCAGACGACAGACAGGAAAGCAGAAAAAAAAAACTAGAACCAGCAAGATGAAAAAATAAAATCTCCAGACAACAAAGGTAGAAACAAAGCATTTTATTTTGAGTGGTTTAAATGGAATATGTTAGCTTTTGGAAATGTGCATAGCAAGTGTTTTTGTATTGTGTTCAGTAGAAAAGGAAATGCATTTCTGTTTTAGAAGTAGAGGAGTAGCCTAGTGGTTAGTGTAGCAGACCCTGATCCTGGGGAACTGGGATTGATTCTAACTGCAGCTCCTTGTGCCTCTGAGCAAGTCACTTAATCCTCCATTGTCCCAGGTATAAATAAGAACCTGTATATACTATCAGGCTTATTTTCGAAAGAGAAGGATGACCATCTTTCGACAGAAATCAAGAGATGAGCATCCTTCTCCCAGGGTCACCCAAATCGGCATAATTGAAAGCCGATTTTGAGTGTCCCCAACTGCTTTCCGTCGCAGAGACGACCAAAGTTCACGGAGGTGTAGCGAAGGCGGGACTTGGGTGTGCCTAACACATGGGCGTCCTCAACCCATAATGGAAAAAAAGGGCATCCCTGACGAGCACTTGGGCGACTTTACTTGGTCCTTTTTTTGTTACAACCAAGCCATTAAAAGGTGCCTGAACTGACCAGATGACCACCGGAGGGAATCAGGGATGACCTCCCTTTACTCCCCCAGTGGTCACTAACCCCCTCCCACCCTCAAAAAAACTTCAAAAACTATTTTTTTGCCAGCCTCAAATGTCATACCCAGCTCCATGACAGCAGTATGCAGGTCCCTGGAGCACTTTTAGTGGGTGCAGTGCACTTCAGGCAGGCAGACCCAGGCCCACCCCCCCACACCTGTTACACTTGTGGTGGTAAATGTGAGCCCTCCAAAACCCACCAGAAACCCACTTTGCCCACATCTAGGTGCCCCCCTTCACCCATAAGAGCTATGGTAGTGGTGTACAGTTGTGGGGAGTGGGCTTTGGGGGGGGTTGGGGGGCTCAACACACAAGATAAGGGAGCTATGCACCTGGGAGCAATTTATGAAGTCCACTGCAGTGCCCCCTAGGGTGCCCAGTTGGTGTCCTGGCATGTCAGGGGGACCAGTGCACTATGAATGCTGGCTCCTCCCATGACCAAAGGGCTTGTATTTGGTCGTTTCTGAGATGGGCGTCCTTAGTTTCCATTATCGCCGAAAATCAGAAACGACCAAGTCTAAAGACAACCATCTCTGGGGACGACCTAAATGTTAAGATTTAGGTGTCCCCAACCGTATTATCGAAACGAAAGATGGACGCCCATCTTGTTTTGATAATACGGGTTTCCCCATCCCTTCGCCTGGACGTCCTCCTCAGGAAAACTTGGGCACCCCTTTCGATTATGCCCCTCCACGTAAACTGCTTTTAATGTAGATGCAAAGATAAACCACAGAAAGGCAGTATATCAAGTCCCATTCATGTCTCCAGTGTTGTAATAATGCTAAGTTTAGCTTCTTGGGATTCCGAGTTCATTTTTTGTCTAAATATTTTTATTTCTAATTTGTGATCACTTGTTCTGTATTTGATGAGGGTCTGTTGGTTTGATAGTAATGGCAGGTGGGGAAATCGGAGGAGAGGGAATCAGGGAGGGGCACCCTCCTTTATTTTCTGACCTGGCCCCAAGCAGGTCTAACACCAGTCCTCACCCTTGCTGTTTAGCTGGTAGGGATCCCCACGCATCCCCAGCTAAAGACCTCCTCCAAAGATGGCCAGAACTACCAAGCTCTACAGTCGGCAACAGCATCCTTGAGCCACCAACAACTAAGCATGCATGGGGTGCCGGCATCGGTGGCTTAGGGACATTGCTGCTGCCTGCCAAGCTTGATAAAAGGGAATTCTGGCCACCTTCAGAGAAAATCTTCAGCTGACAGAGTTTGAGGATTCTCATTAGCTAAAGTATTTATATTTTGAGGTGGGGTTGGGCAGGGCACAGAGCATTTTGTGCCCACCCACTTTGGGCTCAGGACCACCCAAAATTGGCTGTCTGGCTATGCCACTGTCCAGGGGTGATCTGGGAAATTACAGACTGGTAAGCCTGACTTCAGTGCTGGGGAAAATAGTGGAAATTATTATAAAGAATAGAATTATGGAACATATAGACAAACATGGTTAGAGAATGACATGGGGGACGGGGCGGGGATGGGGACAGAGTCCATGGGGATGGGGACAAACTTTGTCCCCATGTCATTTTCTACTTTGAAGCCTGTTAATGAACTGGACTGTTATTATGTTTGAGTGATGCAAACAATGATATTTTGATTTTTTTGAAAAACAAGCAAATATGCTTGCCACAACTAGCAAAATTTGCCTGGGGGATCCTGTACATTCCTGTTACCCGCACATCTTCTAAGAAGACATCTTCTATTGCAGGAAGGACTGTGGAAGACAGGAGAGCTAGACTGAATCCTGAGATTGTTGATGACTTATTCATCCACAGATTAAAGCAGTGCTTCATAGGGCATATTTCTCCCCTGCTAGGGAATACAGAACGGGTTGTATTTTGTACCCCTGGACATTTTAACAGTGTGGATTAGGATTCCTAGGGGTAGTAGAAATCAGCATGTATTGGAGTTGGAAGGGTAGAGGGAGGTGGTGGGGGGAGGATTAGGTTATAGTTAGAACATAAGAACATAAGCACCGCCATACTGGGAAAAGACCAAGGGTCCATCAAGCCCAGCATCCTGTCTCCGACAGTGGCCAATCCAGGCCTCAAGAACCCGGCAAAAACCAAAACCAAAACAAAAATTTAAATTAATAATGTTCAATGGACTTTTCCTTCAGGAATCTGTCCAAACCCCCTTTAAACTCAGCAAGGTCAACTGTTGCCACTACATTTTCCGGCAACGAGTTCCAGAGTCTAACTACGTGCTGAGTAAAGAAAAACTTTCTCCTATTTGTTTTAAATCTACCACATTCTAGCTTCATTTTATGTCCCCTGGTTCTATTATTGTTATTATTGTTTTCTATTTGTGATTTATAAAAAACAGCTGCACATCATATCGTTCTTTTTATTCTTTAGTAAAAAGATTTAAATATAAAATCATAAGGTGTTTGAGGACAGAGCCCATGGGGATGGGGTATGGACAGAACCTGCAGGGATGGGGTGAGGACGGAGACAGGGCCCACGGGGACAGTGTGGAGATGGAGACAGGGCCCACGGGAACAGTGCAGAGATGGAGACAGGGCCCACGGGGATGGGTGGGGACAGAGACAGGACCTGCGTGGACAGGGTGGGGATGGGAACAAACTTTGTCCCTGTGCCATTCTCTAAACATGGTTTAATGAGACAGAGTCAGCATGGGTTCAGCCAAGGGAAGTCTTCCCTCACCAATTTGCGTCATTTCTTTTAAGGCGTAAATCAACATGTGAACAAAGGTGAGCCGGTTGATGTAGTGTATCTGGATTTTCAGAAAGCTTTTGACAAAGATCCATCTGAGAAAATTAAAAAGTCATGGGATAGGAGGCAATGTCTTTCTGTGGATTAGGAATTATGTGTCACGAAATGCCTAGCCACCAGCCTGGGGTTACCCTGCGGCCACTTAGAGGGTCTGTCCCCAGCACAGCTCAGGTCCACCTGCATCTGCCACTTGTGCTCTACACTAGCACCCTCCTCCCACCGACTGGGTTACAACCATCTCTGGGCGAGTCGCCTGCTCTCCAATTATCTCAAGTGATTTCTAGGTTACTGAGGCCACACTCCCGTGGTCCCACAGTTCCCAGAAAGCACTCACAGACCCAGCACAAAGCCACCAGCATTCTTTATCAGTCCAGACAGGCAGAGTCAACAAACTAATCAGGTTTATTGTCACACTGGAACAATGAACCAAAAAAAAGTGCAAATAGCAAACAGTAACAAGTAACTGAAAAATGGATCAATTAGAAAACTAACTAAACATGTACATACTGTCTAAACAGTACCTGGGAGGTCAGGATATATAATTCACCAAACCTCAGCAAAGAGATCTGTCTCTCTTTCCTCCCAGGCTGAAACTGAACTGAAGCAACAGCCACCATCTGCTGGGTAATTTCAAACTCCAAGCCAATCAGAACCCAGAAGAGTCAAGTTTCAAATAAAAACTGGTTACATCACTACAGGCACTTCCTATTATCCGTGTGCCAACTAAAAGAAAGAGAAGTCTGTCCTTTCTAACAGCTTTAAGTATAAACATGCACCATCTGCTGGACAAACTAGAGAAATACTCTTCAGAACATAATCAATGCAGGAAAATAACCAATACATTTTATAGGCTTAAAATACACTGGGGCCCTTTTACTAAGCAGCATAGGCACCTACACGTGCCCAATATGCGTCAATTTTTGAGTTATCGCCCGGCTACCGCATGGCCTTTGTGGTAATTTCATTTTTGACATGTGTCCGCTATGCACGCTGGAAAATATTTTTATTTTCTGGTGCAGGGGCGGTAATCATCATTCTACGCGCATAGACCATTACCGCCTGGTTACTGCGTGAGACCTTACCACGAGGTCAATGGTTGGCAGTAAGGTCTCAGACCCAAAATGGACGTGCATCTATTTTCATTTTGCCACATGTCCATTTTCGGCAAAAATAAAAAAAGGCATTTTTTATAAGTGAACTGAAAAATGATTCTGTGCATGCACCAAAACCAGGGCTGTGCCAACACGGTAAGCGAGGTAAGCACGGCAGGAGGGCGCCGTCCTCTGGGGGGCGCCCCGCCGCACCATGCTTACCTCGCCCTCCCACTCCCATGTCCAACTGCCCGCCCTCTTCTCCCCCCCAACAAGATCCCTTTTAAATTTACCTCCGTCCGGCAGCGAAGGCGCAGCGTCAGTGAAGGAGGCGGCGCTCCCGACGTCTCTACTAGTCTTCCCTTCGCTCAGTCAGAAGAAGGCGGGACATTGAGCGAAGGGAAGACTAGTAGAGACGTCGGGAGTGCCGCCTCCTTCACTGACACTGCGCCTTCGCTGCCGGACGGAGGTAAATTTAAAAGGGATCTTGTTGGGGGGGAGAAGAGGGCGGGCAGTTGGGACATGGGAGCGGGAGGGCAGGGCAGGGGAGAGAGGAGCGTGGATGGGAGGGCAGCGATCATTTTCACAGGGGGGAGGGGGCACGCGCGCGCCAACTGTTCATCTGCGGGGGGGCGCTGGGGGCGCCAACTGATCTTCTGCAGGGGGGCGCCACAGACCCTTGGCACGGCCCTGACCAAAACACACATCTACACTACTGTAGGCCATTTTTCAGTGCACCTTTGTAAAAGGGCCCCACTCTTTCTTCACAGTAGGGTTAAATGGCCATTTTTCTCAATAGAGGAGGGTGAATGATGGCATGCCACAGGGATCTGTACTGGGACCGGTGCTGTTTAACATATTTATAAATGATCTAGAAAACGGGACGACGAGTGAGATGACAGAAAACTATTCAAAGTTGTCAAAACACATGCAGATTCTGAAAATTTTCAGGAAGACCTTAGGAAACTGGAAGACTGGGCATCCAAATGGCAAATGAAATTTAATGTGGACAAATGTAAAGTGATGCACATTGGGAAGAATAATCCAAATCATAGTTACCTTAAAAGCCAGCACTCAAAAAAGATCTAGGTGTCATTGTAGACAATACGATGAAATCTTCTGCCTAGTGTACAGTGGTGGCAAGCAAACAGGATACTAGGAATTATTAGGAAAGGGATGCACAATAAGACCAAGAATATTATAATGCCTTTGTATTGCACCATGGTGCAACCTCACCTTAAGTACTGCATTCAATTCTGGTTGCCGTTTCTCAAAAAAGCTATAGCAGAATTAGAAGAGGTTCAAAGAAGACCCACCAAAATGTTAAAGGGGATGGAACTCCTCCCATATGAGGGAAGGCTAAAGAGGTTAAGAATCTTCAGACTGGAAAAGAGATGGCTGAGGGGGAATAGGATTGAGGTCTATAAAATCCTCAGTGGTGTAGAACGGGTTTTAATGAATCAATTTTTCACTCTTTCAAAAAGTACAAAGACCAAGGGGCACTCAATAAAATTATATGGAAATACGTTTGAAACAAATATGACAACATATTTTTTTCAGTCAAAGAATAGTTAAGCTCTGGAACTTACTGGCAGTGGATATAGTAACAGTGGTTAGCATATCTGGATTTAAAAACGGTTTGGACAAGTTCCTGGAGGAAAAGTCCATAGTCTGTTATTGAGATGGACATGGGGGAAGCCACAGCTTGCCCTAGGATTGGTAGCATTGAATGTTGCTACTAATTGGGTTTCTGCCAGGTACTTGTAACCTGGATTGGCCACTGTTGAAAGCAGGATACTGGGATAGATGGACCGTTGGTCTGACCCAGTAAGGCTATTCTTATGTTCTTATATGTCTTTGGTGTGAACTTATTTGGGTACTGTATACAATTCTTGTGATTGTGCCTTCAAAAGATTATATATAGGATGGAATAAGTCCACCTACTAAAATCTTCAATGGTCTTCAACATAAAGCACATTAGGACAGTCTTAAGGATTTAAATATATAAACTCTGTAAAAAAAAGAAAGAAAGCAGAAAGGAAGATATGATAAACACATTTAAATACCTCCATGGTATCAATGCAAATGAAGTGGGCTTCTTTCTGTTGAAAGGAAGATCTGGAATAAAAGGTTATAAAATAAAGGTGAAAGGGAACAGACCCAGGGGTAATCTAATGACCTATTTCTTTGTAGACAGAGAATGGTGGATGAGAGCAGCCTCCTAGGAGATGACGACTGTACCTGAATTCAAGAAACCATTGGTCAAGCACAAAGGATCTCTGAGGTAGGACAGTTAACAAGGATGGAAAGACAGGATAGGCTATATGGTCTTTGCAATTATTTTCTATGATTCTATGACTGAAAGCGAATGACAATTACACTGGAATATTTTGCCAGACACAGACTGGTGTGATGTATAATGCATATGAAGATGAAAAAGGATTGAAATAAAGAAATGGTACAGGTCCCTTTTGATATCCAAGCCATGTGCTGCTGCTGCTGCTGCTGCTACTAACTAATCACAAAAATAATTTAAAAAGGGCATGGTCAATGAGCTTGCCAGCTGAGTTGTTTTATATTGACAATATACTACAGTGTGACTCAAAGTTCTGTAAAATATTAGAGGCATCCTTCATACAATGAGAACATTCTGTTAAGGATCCATTGGAGTACAGAGGTGTCTGAGAAACCCTTGTCTGCTCCTGCTAGACCAGTCATCTAGAAAGATAGAGCTTCTTTCAAAAAGCCGTTTAGCGATTCTCACGTGAAAAGTGAGAGGAAGCCCATAGGAACTGAATGAGCTTCCTTTCATTTGCCGTGCAGGAATCGCTAGTGCAGCTTTATAAAAGAAACCCATAGTAAATAACTGGACATAAAATTGATACATTTTCTTCATCTGTATGCATGCATGAGTGAATGCACTAAGAAAATTCTGTGATTAAGGAATATCTATAAATTGTTACCTCTTAAAAAAATCCTAAATAATAAATAAAAATATTAATAATAATTTGTACTATAAATTTGATACTATTGGGCTCATTTTCGAAAGAGAAGGACTTCCATCTTTCGACATTGAAAGATGGACGTCCTTCTCCCAGGGACGTCCAAATCGGTATAATCAAAACCCGATTTTGGACGTCTCCAACTGCAGTCCGTCGCAAGGACGTCCAATGTTCAAGGGGGTGTGTTGGAGGCATAGCGAAGGCGGGACTTGGGTGTGCGTAACACTTGGAGGTCCTTGACCCATAATTGAAAAAAACAAGGATGTCCCTGATTAACACTTGGACATTTTCACCCAGACGTGTTTTTCTTACAAAAAGGTGCCTAAAATGACTAGATGACCATCGGAATCGGGGATGACCTCCCGTTACTCCCCCAATGGTCACTAACTCCCTCCCACCCTCAAAATACATCTTAAAAATATATCATGCCAACCTCTATGCCACCCTCAGATGTCATACTCAAGTCCATGACAACACATGCAGGTCCCAGGAGCATTTTTAGTGGGTACTGCAGTGCACTTCAGACAGGTGGACCAGGCCCATAGCCCCCCTACCTGTTACATTTGTGGAGGAAACAGCGAGCCCTCCAAAACCCACCACAAACCCACTGTACCCACATCTAGGTGCCCCCCTTCACCCGTAAAGGCTATGGTAGTGGTGTACAGTTGTGGGTAGTGGGTTTTGGGGGGGGGGTTGGGGGGCTATGTTCCTGGGAGCAATTTATGAAATCCACTGCAGTGCCCCCTAGGGTGCCCAGTTGGTGTCCTGGCATGTCAGGGGGGCCAGTGCACTAGAAATGCTGGCTCCTCCCACGTCCAAATGGCTTGCACTAGGACATTTTTGACATGGACGTCTTTGGTTTTGAAAATTGCCAAAAGTCAGAAACGTCCATGTCTAGGGACGTCCCTGACAGTATTTTCGAAATGAAAAATGGACGTCCATCTTTTTTCAAAAATATAGGTTTCCCCATCCCTGCATTTCACTGTTTTGCAAGGACGTCCCTTTCAAAAATGCCCCTCCACAAGAACTTCAAATATGCTAAAGGATACGAATTTGCTCTAATATGGATAACAGTTTATGTTAAACTAAACACCAACTCCATTATGCATATTCATGAAGTATATTTTCAATACAGAATTATAAAACAATGATAGAAATACAGAAAAATAAATAAAATGGTAGACTGTGAAAAGCAGGGGAGATTTTTTATATTTTTTGTTGGTTAAACTAACAAAATGAAACAGCAGGATCTATATCTGAATTTTAAATTTTATTTTTAATATTAAGGCTTCTTTTACTTTTAGTTACAGCTCTATATTTACTGTTATCACCGTATTACCTTCCATCAGGATTCCATATATCTTGAAGAAAAGTAGTACTGGGTCATTGGCATATTTTCTTAGTCCTTCTCTTGCAATATTCTGCACATGGCGGAAGTATTTTTCTCGACTGTAGTACAATATACCAGCCTAATGTGAAAGAGAAAACAGACTGCTAATTTTGATATATCTGCTAGAGGCAGAGAAAAGTGACAACCTCAAGGACGCACTACTCCTTACACCAGTGATATCACTGGAAAGTTCAGCTTCTCCGCCTATATATACTTGTGTATATATAGGAAAGTTGGAGATCAGCCAAACGTATACAGGTGATTTCTCCCTTAACCTCTTTTTAGTGTGTGAGACTACCACTGCTTCTTTCCATTCCTAGGGAGCAATCCCCTATGAGTTTCTGCACAGTTTTCACTGATAGAAGATCCATTGAACTGGAGGAAGCTCTAAATAACTTTGACCAGATGACCACTGGAGGGAATCAGGGATGACCTCCCCTTGCTCCCCCAGTGGCCACTAACCCCCTCCCACCCCCAAAAAGTGTGTTGAAGAACATTACTTGCCAGCCTCAGATGTCATACTCAGGTCCATGACAGCAGCATGCAGGTCCCTGAAGTAGTTTAGTAGTAGTGTAGTGCACGTGGACCCAGGCCCATACACCCACTACCTGTTACACTTGTGGAGGAAACTGTGAGCCTTCCAAAACTCACCAGAAACCCACTGTACCCACATATAGGTGCCCCCTTCAACCGTAGTGGTGTACAGTTGGGGGTAGTGGGATTTGGGGGGCTCAGCACACAAGGTAAGGGAGCAATGGTGAGATATGTACCTGGGAGCATTTTATGAAGTCCACTGTAGTGCCCCGTAGGGTGCCCTACTGCTGTCCTGGGATGTCAGGGGGACCAGTCTACTAAAAATCCTAGTTCCTCCTACGTCCCAATGGCTTGATTTTGGACGTTTTACACTTGTACGTTTTTTTTTTTAATAGCTGAACATCAAAGACGTCCAAATCGCAAAACATCCAAATCACAGGATGTCCATGGTATTTTCGAACACAAAAGATGGACGTCCAGCTTTTTCAAAAATGTCCTTCTTCCTGGTTCGGAATTTGGACGTCTTTGTAAAACGTCCAAATTCTGACTTAGACGTTTCTTTTGAAAATGCCACTCAAAGTCATTACTAGAGATCCCCTTTAACACCCCGATCACTCTGTATATCTTTCCTTAACTGAAATAAGTTCCTAGGCTGATTTCTCAGCTAAATTCAGTTGCTTGGTGAAACAGGCCCTCTCAACCATTTTAATCACCCTCTCACAGAATTAATAAAGCATTCTACACAGTTTTTCATCTGCCTTTGGAGTTTCAGGCCAGATAGGCTCAAAATGGCAAGAAAGCTGTTATTAAAACACTTTCTGGCACACGGGTCCTCTTCAACCTAAGTATTTGATGATGCTGCCTAAATTTGGCATCTGCTCTGCTGAGCAAAGACTGTCTCTTACATGTTTTTTGTACAGAGCTGTATATGTTTAATTGTGTTACAGAAATGATAACTGGTAGTAGCAGTAGTAAATATGGGCTTACATGGGACTTGAAGTCTTCAGGGGGTTGGGAGCCTTGTGGGCGTCGCTATGGGGTCAGGCAATTCCACTCAATCATGGCTTGATTGCTGAGATCTCCACTTACTACATGCTGCTATTACACCTTATCCAATCACACAGTATCAAAGTGTTTCTGTATGCAATCTTCCCAAACTTACCTACTAAAATTATTTTCAATCCACTACAATGTTTATTATTTATTTGTAGCATTTGTATCCCACATGTTCCCACCAATTTGCAGGCTCAATGTGGCTTACATTTGCCAGAATGGCGGTTGCCATTTCCGTGTAACAGGATTATAAATGGTATTACGTTAGGGTGCATACATATATGGAGACACACATGGACATGATTTATATGGGATAGCTCATGGTGTAAGTAATTACTATTTGCGGACATACATGATAAGGAAAAATACATAAAGTGTTGTAAGAATATCTCTGAGTAGTAGGTTAGATTGTACCATACATTGGATCATCGACTATAGGGAGACCCTATTCGACATACAGTTTAGAGTGGTAGAGCTTGATCGTTAGTATCATAGAGGTTAGGCCTTGATTCCTTTGCTAGATGGCTGGAAGATGGCAAAGATTAGTTCTGAACCCTGATAAAATGGTGGCTTGGGTAACAGGACACCTACCCATCATTGCTGATTCTAGTCCTTTTCAATCTTCCAATTGCAAGATGTATTTTCAGTACTTGGGAATTACTTTAGATTCTAAGCTATGTTTTCAGATTCAAATCTCCAAGGTAGTTATGCAGCCTCATTGATTTTTCAGCATTCCATGCTGTCATACAACCATTTTTGATATCCTACTTAAATTATTACAATGCCATTTATGCTAGTATTTCTTCTCAACAATTAAAACACAACAGCAAGAGTCCTGTTGTGCTCGCAAATTCAACCATCTGATACCTTTATTCATTCACTTACTGTCGCGTTCTTGAGGACCTTGGCATACTGTCAGGCTTCTTCCCCAGGAGCACTGGGTTTGTGAGTCCTTGGGCCACTACCATGGAGCGGCAGTGGCAGGCAAGATCACCTTCAAGGTAGAGACGAGACAAGACTGGACCGGAACCCCGGACTGGAGTTCTACACAGGAATACACGGAACTGGAACGCACCGGACGGGTGCGCACTGGAGTGGAGCCCGCTGGACTGGAACACACTGGAGTGGCCCCACTGGACTGGAACATACAGGAGTGAAACCCGCTGGACTGGAACACACTGGAGCGGAACCCACGGGACCGGAACCCGCTGGACAGGAACACACTGGACCTAGGCTTCACCTACGCTTAGCCACCTTTCCCCGAGGGTTGAGCCCTCAGGTTCGGGCAGCCGGCAGGACTTACAGGAAAAACCAGAACTGTTGCAAGCAGGAACAGCAGGAATGAGGATCCAGGAGTGCCCCCAGGCACCTAGGCGAAAGCAAGGCAGACAGGCAGGGAATGTCCGGGTTCCGGCAGTAGGCAGGTTTAAAGCAATGGTCAAGTCAAGGAACAAGGCTGAGGCTGGAGCTTCAGTATCAAGGAGTGCTGGCAACAGACTGAACAAGGGCTGAAGCTCCAGAAGCAAAAGAAAACACACACGGGAAAACCAGCAGGCTAAACACATGCTTTGTTAACCGCCTTGACTGATTAGGCGGTCTATCAAATCGGGAATATACATTAAACAGTTCATTTATTCATTTATTTTACCTTTGGAGGAGCAGCCTAATTGTTAGTGCAGTGCAGGGGCGCAGCTACAGGTAGGCCTGGATAGGCCCAGGCCCACCCAGAAGCAGAGTCCCAAGACTTCCAGTCCTAACCCTCTCCCACCCCCACCACAACGCTTAAATTTAATGTTGTCTGCGCTGCCAGTGGCAGCACCTCACAGACGCAACATCCTGCTCCTGCACCTCACAGTTTACCACCCCTGCGGCAGCGCTTACAATTTGCTATTGGCGCTGCCTGACAGCAACTCACAGACGCAGCGCCGACGTCCTGCTCCGGGGTCTTCCCTCTGCCATGCTGATGCAGCTTCCTGTTTACGCAGAGTGGGATGCGGCAAAGGAAAGCCCCGGAGCCAGGGGCGTAGCTACAGATGGGCCTGGATGAGCCTAGGCCCACTCAGTATTGCCTCAGGCCCACCCAGAAGTAGAGTCCCAAGACTTCTGTGTCTTCCAATCTTCACCCTCTCCCACCCCCGCTACAGCACTTGCATTTAATGCTGTCTGCGCTGCCAGTGGCAGTGTCTCACAGACGCGGCACCCTGCTCCTGCACCTTACAGTCTCCCACCCCCGTGGCAGCGCTTACAATTTGCTATTGGTGCTGCCTGACAGCAACTCACAGACACGGCGCCAACGTCCTGCTCTGGGGCCTTCCCTCTGCCACGATGATGCAACTTCCTGTTTACGCAGGGTGGTATGCGGCAGAGAGAAGGCCCTGGAGCAGGACATCAGCACCGCGTCTGTGAGTTGCTGTCAGGCAGTGCCAATAGCGAAGTGCGCTGCTGCGGGGGTGAGAGACTGTGAAGTGCAGGAGCAGGACGCCGCATCTGTGAGTGGCAGTGCTGACAGCGTTAAATGCAAGTGCTGGAGCGGGGGTGGGAGAGGGTGAGGAAGACAGTGGGGTGCTGGCCATTCAAGGGGAGGTGGCTGATGGGAAGGCAGAGGTGCTGGACTTGCGGGGGGGGGGGGGGATGAGGAAGACAGTGGGGTGCTTGCCCTGCAAGGAGAGTGGGCTGAAGGGGAGAGGTGCTGGACTTGTTGGGGAGGGTAAGGAAGATGCGGAGGTGCTGGCCTGGGGAGGGGAGGGGCCTAAAGGGAAGAGAAAGGTGCTGGGCTTGAGAGGGGCAGGGGGTTGGAGGGGAGAGAGGTACTGGACTTACAGGGGGGAGGTTGGAGGGAAGGGGAGAGGTGCTGGATATGCGGGGGGGGGGGGTGGAGGGAAAGGGGAGATGTGCTGGATATGCAGATGGTTGAAGTGAAGGGGAGAGGTGCTGGACATATAGGGGAGGGCTGGATGGAAGGGAGAGAGGTGCTGAACGTGCAGGGGGTGGCTGGATGAAAGGGAGCAGGGGGTGGCTGGATGAAAGGGAGAGAGCTGCTGAACATGTAGTGGGGGGCTGGATGAAAGGGAGAGAGGTGCTGTACATGTGAGGGGGGCGGATATGTGAGGTGCTGGATATGCAGGGGATGGCTGAAGGGAAAGGAGAGAGATTTGGACCTGCAAGGAGGCCTGGAGCAAAGGGAGAAAGGTGCTGAACCTGTGGGAGGGGTTAGAGGGCAGGAAGAGAGATGCTGGACAAAGGGATAAAGGAAGAGGGGGTCAAATGCTGAACCTACAGTGGGAGAAAGAGCCAGATGCATAAGGGGAAGGAAAGCTAGAGGAAGAGAAGCTGGTTGGGGTGGGATCAGAGAGGAGAGGGACACATTGGTGTGGAGGAGGGAGAAAGGGGACATAGGGAGATGATGGGCATTAGGTGTGAGCATGGGGACAGGGACACAAATGTGAGATGCTGTATGAGGATAGCATATGGGCACAGAGGGGCAATGCCTCACAAGGGGGGGGAGGGAGATATGGAATAGAGATACAATGCTGGACACTGGAGAGGGGGGTATGTGGACACAGAAGGGGGGTGATATCAGACAAGGGGGAGAATAGGAACACAGAAGGGATATGCTGGGCATGGGGAGCATAGGTGCACAGAGGAATGATGATGGATGAGGGGATATGAACACATGGGAGATACTGGACAAGGAAATATAGGAAAACAGAGATAGGAGATGGATGATGGACATGGAGAAAGAAGAAATGTCAAATAGACAGGAGACCCTGGCATGTGAGTTAAGAGAAGACAGAAGGAAGCAGAAACTAGAGACTGGGACCAATATGATTTGAAAAATAAAATGACCAGACAACAAAAAGGTACAAAACATTATTTTATTTTCAACGTTGTGACTGTAATATGTTGGATTTGGAATGTACATCTTGCCAGAGTTGATATTAAACACGGCTTGGGTCCAGGACAGAAATCTAGGAAAGGACCCCAAAGTCCATTACCAGACTGCGCCTTCAGCTTCCAGCAGGCAGGCTTTCTCTGGCCAGGGAACCAAGCACAATTGCCCTAGTTGCAACCCCTAACACCATCCCTGGCATGTGCCACCTTTATATTTTGCACAGGAGGAAATGCCTTTCTTTCTTGTTTCTTTGGTGTTTTACTACATGCAAGGTCTAGTTTCTTGGGGTTTCTGTTTAATTTATATTTCTAGAGTTTGTGGTCACTTATTCTGTATTTGGCATGTGTTCTCTGCGTGTGACTGAGGTATTCTGTTAGCACGAAGTTTCTATGTAGCATTCTGTAGTAATTTGGCTTGTTCAGCTTTCCTGATAAATATATTTGTATTTTAGGGCCCCACTATAATATTTAAGGCACTTCCTTTTCATAGGTAGAATCCTTGTTTTTAGAAGTTAGTGTTGGCATGGTAGATTTGCTCTAGGTTCTGAGTGACTTGTTTTATTTATATATATATATATATATTTTTTTTTTTTATTAATTTATAATATGTCTGTTATTGAGATTACACTAGAAATCAAAATGTCTTTGTATGATGAGTTTTATGGGAAAATGTCCTTGCTGTGCTCTGTATCCATTGTTGGTGGAGGGCCAGGATTCTCTGGATGCAGAATGTGTTTGGCTTCAACTCCATATGTGTGTTGGAGAACCATGGCTCAATGGGGCTGCAGAGTGCAGTGTATTGTGCTTCCCTTAGTTCTCAATTGGCCTGCAGTCATTGAAGCCTGCACTGAAACCCTCATTGAAGTTATGGGGAGTGAGGTAGAGGTTAAGCATGGAGTGGGGGGGGGGGGGGAGGGGACACAGAGCATGGGTGCATCAGGTTGCCGTTTTTTTCTCTTTCAAAAAAGATGGCAACTCTAGTGCCCACCCAGCCAATCTGTTGGCCCACCCCAAAAATTGCCTTCTGGCTACGCCGCTGCCAAAGAACTAGGGGAAACCCAGTTTGATTCCCGCTGCATTTCCTTGTGAATCTAGGCAAGTCGCTTAACCCTTCATTGCAAAAGGTAAAAAAAAAATATAAGTACAGTACCTGTATATATGTAAACCCAAACCGTTTTAATTGTAACGACAGAAAGACATATTTCAAATCCCATTCCCTTCCCATGATCGTTTTTATTTTCACCTTCAGCTTAAGGTGAAGCACAACGACTAAAAACAGTACAGGATGGGTTGTAGACAAATGTGCCACTATTTACAAATTAACAAGGGGGCCTTCTTCCCCTCTCTTTTCCTCATACCGCGATCCTGTAACGCGGCCGTTGCCGAGAGGGTCCGCCCTTCACTTACCATGAAAAACGGGTCGGTATCAGCCATAGTTAGTACCGTCCCCTGTTCTTGCGCCCTCCCTGGTTCCAACCGTGTATAGCTGTCGCGTCCTTAGTTACCAGCAGTCGGAAGCGTTGCTATGGGACACGTCATCTCCTCGAACGAGGCAGGGCGGCAAATCAATCCCCGATCCTAGCGGGGAGGGTGGTGGACGGGCAGTGCACAGTCTATGCACAGCACTGGGTTCCCGCTGGCACCTAGCGATGTCTGGAGCCGATCGGCGCTTCCTGGTGGTGGCCGGCACCAGAGCAGCAGCTGCTCCCAACCGGAGAGTCGCAGCCATGGGGCTGTCTCTGAGCTCCGAGTCGGCGGAGGGGGTTGGCAGGGAGGGCTATCATGTGCACGGGGTGAGTTCTTGTATTCTCAGGCCAGTCCCGAGTGATGCTACTCTGGTGAAGCGCCTTAAACCACACTGCACTTCGTTTTGGGTTGGGGGGCTGCTGCCGCCGCTGCAGGTGTTGCTGTTACTCAGTTCCTGTGGTGGGAAACGCTGTATGTCCAAGTCTGAGCAGCAAGCACCCTGATGATGGAAGGTCCAGCTAATTCTCCACTGAAGTAACGTTTTGAGTTGTTTCATAACATGACTTTTGTCTTCTACTTTTTGTATTGATCCAAAATAGAATATTCACGAGTTTGTCTGCTGCAAGATGGTTGTTGTTTATGCTGTTTTGTCCTGAAATTGCCCTTAGGCCAGAGAGAAAGCTGCTATAGTGAAACTTAGTAATATAACTTGTCCTTTATTCAGTTTTTTTCTTCTTGCTAAGGAAATCATGGAAATGTACAATAATGACATGAAATAACTCAAATAGAACTCAATAACTGATTGTATATCTTTCTACTAATTTTCTTATCCTAGATTTTACCTTTTTACAAAAGAAAAGGTGCAGATATATACCATCTTGCGATACGCCCATTAGAACCTGGAAAGGAGTAGCAAAGTCTGATATAAATAAGCTTAATTAATTATTTAAAAAAGGTACAAAATAATAGGAACACAAAAGAGAAGCACTTGAATACAGTATAAGTGGTATCTTTAAAATTATTTTTTTCTCCTTTAAAACTCTACTCCCTTCATTGGGGGATGAACATTTTTAAACAAGTAAAAAATAAAACAAAGTACCAAAATGCCGACACTGACACTTGGGACCTCATGCATTAAGGGTTACCACCATGTTGTGTCCAGTAGAAAACTGTATAAATACATTTTCTGCTATGTATTTTTTTAAACTCGCTGTTCTGTGAACCTAAGCACTTCTAACCTGTACATGTAGCCCATAGTGCAGATGTGTTTTCTCTTAGACAAAAAAGAAAATTAGAAACAGTTTTGTGTGTTTCTGACTTAGAGAGTGTTGTGTGGCAGAAATAGTGCTGGGGAGGGGGTTCTGTGCCCATGTAGAACAGTAAATAAAAAAAAAAAAAACAGTAACCTGTGCTCAAAATTAACAATTGCTTTATTAATATATCGATATATGAGGATATGCAGGTCTTAGTAGCAGATAAGGTATGTTCTGAATTCTGGAAAAAGGCCAGTTCCTTATATAGGGAATTTGACATCTTGAACACAAAAGAATCAAAGGAATACATAAAAGAAAGATTCATTATTGTAAGAGCATAGGTTAGTGTACTAATGACTATGTGCATACATAATTTATAGCCTCTCTGATAGACTTCTTCACCCCTTGACCATCAGATTACACATTATATATTGGAATCATAAATTGCTCCCTAAGTATAGATACAAATGACATACGTTGTTTTTCTATTCCTAAAGTTCCCTAGCAGGCTTATTTTCGAAAGAGAAGGGCGCCCATCTTCCAACACAAATCGGGAGATGGGCGACCTCTCAGGGTCGCCCAAATCGGCATAATCGAAAACCGATTTTGGGCGTCCTCAACTGCTTCCCGTCGCGGAGATGACCAAAGTTCCCAGGGGCATGTTGGCACCGTAGCAAAGGCGGGACTGGGGCGTGATTAAGAGATGGGCATCCTCGGCCGATAATGGAAAAAAGAAGGGCGTCCCTGACGAGCACTTGGCCGACTTTACTTGGTCCATTTTTTCTTGCGACCAAGCCATTAAAAGGTGCCCAAACTGACCAGATGACGACCGGAGGGAATCGGGGATGACCTCCCCTTACTCCCCCCGTGGTCACCAACCCCTTCCCACCCTAAAAAAAAACTTTAAAAATGTTTTTGCCAGCCTTTATGCCAGCCTCAAATGTCATACCCAGCTCCATGACAGCAGTATGCAGGTCCCTGGAGCAGTTTTAGTGAGTGCAGTGCACTTCAGCCAGGCGGACCCAGGCCCACCCCCCCCTTCCTGTTACACTTGTGGTGGTAAATGAGAGCCCTCCAAAACCCACCGTACCCACATGTAGGTGCCCCCCTTCACCCCTTAGGGCTATGGTAGTGGTATACAGTTTTGGGGAGTGGGTTTTGTAGGGTTCAGCACCTGGGAGCAATTTGTGAAGTCCACTGTAGTGCCCCCTAGGGTGCCCGGTTGGTGTCCTGGCATGTCAGGGGGACCAGTGCACTACGAATTCTGGCTCCTCCCACAACCAAAGGGCTTGGATTTGGTCATTTTTGAGATGGGCGTCCTATGTTTCCATTATGGCCGAAAACCGGGACGGCCATCTCGTAGTCGACCTAAATGTTGAGATTTGGGCATCCCCGACCGTATTATCGAAACGAAAGATGGACGCCCATCTTGTTTCGATAATATGGGTTTCCCCCGCCCCTCCGCGGGGCCATCCTGCGAGGACACCCTCATGAAAACTTGGGTGCCCCGTTCGATTATGCTCCTCCACATCACTTAACACTCTGATCACTCTGTTCTTTAGAGTTAAACAGTGAGGTAATACACATTCAGAAACTGGTCATAGTAAATTCTAACCTACAATTAAAGTATATTTTTAAGGTAGAATTTTTTCCACACCCTGTGAAGGAATCTAAGGAACGAGACTAGAGAATGGCACTATTATGGGTTGAGATAGTTTTGTTTTCCATCTCCTCCTTGAGAGATTAGAATTTTTATTGGAAATCTGTTTGCCAGCCTTTCATAGTTGCATATCCAAAAGGTTTAGTTGGTGACTTGAGTTCTAAGTGATGTAGGGGCTCATTTTTGAAATAGAAAAATGTCCAAAAAGTGTCATAAAGCACCATTTAGACAAATTTCTTCTCAAAATGTCCAAATCGGTATTTTCAAAACTTATTTTGCAAACGTTTATCTATGTAATTCATCTGCAGTGTGTCCAAATCCGAAGGGGGCGTGTCGGAGCGTTTCAGAGGTGGGCTTAGGGTGCGCTAACACTCGGATATTTTACAGCCATAATGGAACAAATCCATATTGTCTAGGGCTGAAATGTCGTTTTGGTCTAGACCTGTTTTTAGAACAAATAAGGCCCAAAAGGGTGCCCTAAATGACCAGATGACAACTGGAGGGATTCAGGGATGACCCCTCCCTTACTCCTCCAGTGGTCACTGACACCCCCAACCCTCCCAAAAAATGTGGATAAAAATATTACGTACCAGCCTGTATAACAGCCTCAGATGTTATAGCCATGTCCATGCAGTACCTGGAGTAGTGTAGTAGTCGGTGCAGTACACTGTAGACAGGTAGACCTAGGCCCATACCTTCCCCTATCTGTTACACTGTAAACTATGAACTCTCCAAAACTCACCAGAAACCCACTGTACCCACATATAGGTGCCTGCTTCACCACATTAACGCTGGTGTCACCAGTGGTGGTTTCTGAGGTCCTATTCCCTTCTGGAAAGTAAAATTAAGAGAAGTTGAGTAAATAAAAGGGAAAGAGAAATGGGACTTGATATACCACCTTTCTGAGGTTTTTGCAACTACATTCAAAGCGGTTTACATATATTCAGGTACTTACTTTGTACCAGGGCAACGGAGGATTAAGTGATATGCCCAGAGTCACAAGGAGCTGCAGTGGGAATCAAACTCAGTTCCCCAGGATCAAAGTCCACTGCACTAACCACTAGGCTACTCCTCCTGTCAAATTTGGTGAGACCTTTATGAACTTGTCGTGTTGAATACAAAATACCCCAAAACATTCAAAATAAGTTAGCAAAACTATTTACTTCATAACCATTCTAATATTCATTTTAGTCGTTTTGCGCTAAACATTCCAAATCCGAATAGAAAACATGACCATTTTCAAAACCACAAAGGGCTAGATTCTATATATGGCGCCTGAAAAAATCTGGGCGAAACAAATTTCCGCCTAAGCATATTCTATAAGCAGCGCCTAGATTTAGGCGCAGTATATAGAATATGCTTAGTTGCTATCCCAGTGCCTAGAACTACACGCATCCATTTACACCAGTGAAAATGTGGTGTAAATACTGGTGCTTAGATTTAGGCGCAGAGGGACATATTCTATAACAGCACACGTAAATTTTGGAATGCACACGAAACACCCATAACCATGCCCCTTTTTGGCTGCGCACATTAGAATTTAGGCGCTCTGCGTTACAGAATACGCTTAGTGAGTTGCGTGCGTAAATTTTAATTATTGCCAATTAGTGCTCATTATTGCTTGTACCATTAAAAACGCTGATTGGCTTGTTAAGTCAATTAAGTTACACACATTTTTATAGAATCCACTTGGATTTTGGTGTAGAACGCTAGACACGATATATAGAATCCGGCAGAAAATGTCTACTTTTTTTTTTTAATACATTTTCATGCAAGCTTTTGTGCTTTGTGCATTTATCTTTTTAGGCCATTTTTGGAAAAAAATGCACAAGTTAAAAATACACCAAATCAAGCCATTGGGATATAGGAGGGGCCAGCATTTTTATCAGACTGGTCCCCCAGACATCCCATGAGAGCAATGGGGCACCCTAGGGAGCACTGCTGTGGAACTTATATAAATACTCCAAGGTACATATCTCACCATTGCTTCCTTATCTTGTCTGCTGAGCCCTCCAAAACCCACCCCAAACCAACTACCCCCAACTATATACCACTATAATAGCCCTTATGGGTGAAGGGGGCACCAATATGTGGATAAATTGGATTTCTGGTGAGTTTTGAAGGGCTCACAATTTTCATCACAAGTGTAAAGTAGGGGGAAGTATGAGCCTGGGTCCATCAGTCTACATTGTGCTGCACCCAGACTACACTACTCCAGGGACTTGCATGCTGCTCTAATGGACCTGATCATAACATCTGAGATTGTCATAGAGGCTTCCGAGTACTATTTTTATTCACATTTCAGGGGAGTAAGGAGGGGTCATCCCTGAATCCCTCCAGTGGTCATCTGGTCATTTAAGGCAACGTTTTATGTATTATTCGTTCTAAAAACAGGTCTAGACCAAAGTTCTTACGCTAATTGTTTTGGTTTTCTTCCATTATGGCTGTAAAACGTCCAAGAGTTAGCCACACCCTAAGCCTGCCCTAATCCTGCCTTCGAAATACCCCCAACATGCCTTGTGATTTGGACACACTGCAGATGAAATGCATAGATAGACATCTGCAAAATAGGTTTAGAAAATAGTAATTTGGTCGTTTTGAGAAGAAATCCTTCCAAATGGTGCGTTATGTCACTTATTTGGATGTTTTTCTCTTTCAAAAATGAGCCCCTCTGTGTGTTTCCTGATGTTAGTGGTCTAGAAAACAAGAGAAAGCTGTTTCTTGCAGTGCACTGAGTTTATAGCCATGTGAATAGATTTTTCTCTGATTTCTAATGCCTATGTTTACTAAGGTGCTCTATAGGCACGTTGGCATTTTTAATGCGCGTAAATGGTTTATACACGTTAAACACTAATGCGCCCACAGAAATGTACAGGCGCATTAACGTTTAATGAGCCTTAAATTTAAAGATGCGTTAGAAACACTAACGTACCTTAGTAAACATACCCATGTCTAATTGTGAGAATAGCCACTATTTATTTAATTGGATTTAGTGCACACATGTTTTATTGTTTCTTTTATCAACCAAAACAACCAGGGAGATACTTTAACAACAGATTCTCTGTAGCTATGACCGAGAGGCCCAGTGCTACTTGATGCGTTAACAACTTCAACCAGGAAATGGTTAAGCCATCCTAGATTATAATATTGGATTTAATTGTTACTTAATATTGTTGAATATGTTATCTTTGTGTTTGTGAGTGTAACCTATTTCTTGGAATCTTCTGTAGGTTGTGGAAGTAGTTTCTTGCTTTGATATAGTTGGAAAATCTACTTGATATATACTGCTTCAAAGATAAATTTTAATTTTAAATGTGCAATAAAATATAAAGTTTATTCTTCATAAATGAACATAAATATTTTAATTTTGCAGGTGCAAGCAAATTCTCCAGCAGCACGGGCAGGACTGGAGCCTTTTTTTGATTTTATAATCACAATAGGACATACGAGAATGGTAAGAACTGTGACTGACTTAGCCCTTCCTTCCAGATATTCTCCTAGAAGGTGAATTTTTTGAACCGTGTATACAGTTAGATTTATCTAATTGTTCATCATCATATAAAAATCACTAAAACTATAATCAGTGCCATAATTGTGTTTCACATAGGGCTATGTATTGCAAGATTGTCTAGTCAATCTTAAACAATGAATAGACAATTGTTAGTAGCGATTTATATATAAATTGATACATATCTCTTATTTATAACTAATTTTGAGAAATACAAGTGGAACAGTTATTGTAAAGCTTGTATAAGAAGGCTACACCTATATCAGGATTATCAACAAATACTCAATAAACAAAATCCTTTGTATTAAAAGATACATGTCCATTATATTGTAGAAAATAAAAGCATAAAAGACCGCCTATAAACAACAAAATTAAAAGCAAAGGAATGGAATCTGATGAGGTTAAAGACTAAAAGGATGAATTAAGTTGCAAGAATGAAAATGAAAAAATATTTACAAAATAATAAAATGTATAATAAATGGTATGTAAATAAATTTAATTTGATAATGATCAAATGTAAAAATCTTTAGAAAAGAATTAGATTGAATTGTGAACAGGTCCTAGGGGTGCTGTTTGACATAGGTCAAGCCATTGTATTTCTGACGAGACACAAATAGACAAATTGCAGGCACAGGTCCAAGGTCTTTTGGATATTCCAGTTCCTTCTGCTTGAGGCTCCATGCAAGTTATGTTGGTGGAATGCACCTAGTCAGTCTCTGTGGGGGTGGCGTTATTAACTAGAGCAATATAGAAAAAGTAAATTCAGAGTTCCCTTGTGGATCACCCTGTCCTGACAACCATTGTGGTGTCCAATGGAAGCAGAGTGTGCTGCCTAGATGAAGTAAAGAGTTCAGGGCACTGATTAAAAAATCTGGAGATCAGGGCCATCAGGCTGGCTCTCTGCTCAAAGAGAAGGTGGTGTGAGTTTTCTCAGACAAGGCAATGGCCATAGCGGGATCAAGAGTTGTTGGGTAGCAAAGGAGGCAGATTTGGTTACAACCTGTGGTGAGAATTTTATATAAGAACATAAGAATAGCTATATTGGGTCAGACCGATGGTCCATCTAGGCCAGTATCTTGCTTTCAACCGTGGCCAATCCAGATCACAAGCACCTGATAAGTACAAACTTCTTGTAGCACTGCCCTTTTAATATTTGAGATAGGAGTACAATCTTCTTCTTTTTTTTTTTTTGTTCATTATATAGATTGTATATTTAGGTATTACTCTCTTGTAATCTGCCTAGAATATTTTTGCAGTATATAAACACTGTATTTGTATTTGTCACACCCTGGGAAAGGCAATTTAGAGTGGACTTTTTAAGTTGTCATCATTTGGACGCAGTCGAATGGTGACTCAGCAAGCAAGCATTCAGCTTGTTGACAGGCAAATGGGAGGTGCCTTACATGACTTTAATTGCACAGTATGCCAAAGAAACCAGGTTCATCAGCAGATGGAAAATGAAGGGATAGTTTCATGGCCCTGTAAAAAGCTGCTTTATATGTTTCCCACTGTGGCCTCTGCAAGGTAGGGCAATAGAGGATCACAACACATACAGGTTACGTGATCTTGGTAGCCCTGGATTGGTCAAGATATCCTTGATATGGAGACCCAAGGAGGCTGGTAATGGCAAAACTGTTCCAGTTCCTGAAGACCAGAGGACTGCTGTTACAAGAACCAATAGCGATAGAAAACTAGTCTCCATACACTCTTGCAACCTGAGTCTTAAAAGGACAAGGTTGAGGAGAAGGAACTTTCTACTTCAGTGAGGCTATGCTGAAAGCTAAGAGGAGCTCTGCTTCACTTCTAGAGACACTGACCTCTGGTGCTGAGACAGATGCTTCTTGTCTTGGAGGGCTGAGATTCCAGATATTTTGACCTTTCTACAGGTGGGGCTTGATCCTTGCATACAACTCCCTCAGTGTAATATGCAATTATGATATGCTACAGAGGTCCTATAGTGTGGGCCTCGCTGAAACACAACAATGTGATCCATTTCCTGAGGGGGGGGGGAGCATATTTAGGCCCCCTGTTGGACATGTAGTTTGACCTTGACCTTTTGAACCTCTCAAAGAGGTATTCCTGGAGGATACCTCTCAGAAGGCCACTTTTCTGGTGGCCATTAATTCAGCTAGGAAGATTTCAGAAATTCAAGTCCTCACCTTGAGGGGGGCCAAACCTCAAAATCTCCAAAGAGGGAGTTTCTTATGCACTGTACCATCTGTACTACCAAAGGTGGTCTCTTTTTATCTCATCCAGATGATTGAGCTGTCTAGCTTCACAGGTTGTGAAAACAAAGGGGATAATAGAGCACTTCACCTCATGCATATCAGGAGGACACTGTGCAAGTATCTGAAAGTGTCAGACACTTTTCATAAGAGTGACAGACTTTCTCTTTGGCACACCATGGAAGGGGGAAGCCAAGTCAAAAGATCTGGCTAGAATATGGGTCGTTTCTCCAGACAAAATCTGTAGGGCAGCAACATGGACAATGCTGCATTCTTTCTTACAGCATTCCTAGGGAGCAAGCAGCCTTCAGGATGGTGGTCCTGGCAAATGCAGCAAAATTTTCCTGCCTTACCTGAGACTATTTGTCTGGCAGGGATGAAGAAAAAGGTTTCCATTATACTGGCCTGTTATTCTTTGAGTCCTTCCTGACCAGTCCAGGAACCCACCCAGAACATGGCAAGAAACAGAGAAAGAATGCTGTGGTTTGGCAAACCATATGCAAAATAAAGTAAGGTGATGTGAGGAGAAAAGACTGGGGCACAAATAATTCATAGCAAAAAAAAAAAGGGAGGGGGCAAAGTTTGTGATATAAAATACAGATAAGCTTCCCGCTGCACCAACATATATATAGTTTTTGCTTTGCATCCCCCTGCTGGAGGGAGGGTGTAACCCACTGCTCTGGCAGGACTCAAGGCGCAACAGTTATCAGGCAAGAATCTTACAGTAGAGGGTTTGAGAGAGTGGTATGTGGAATGTTGGGGTTTTTTGTTTGTTTTTGACGGGAGACTTTTGGAAGGGATGGATCACACTCCTCTACTTAAGATGGAAGATACCGCATACAGCCGCATACCACACTCCTCTACTTAGGAGGGGATGGAGAATTAGGATGTAGCCTACTTAGATATTTTACTGTGATATATTTTGTTCTTTTGATAGGAGTATGTTGTTGAGAGGAGGGAGTAATCAGACATAATCATTATATGGTATTTGATTTAATTTACTATGCCTTAAGGATCTGGAAAGGCATGTATTCAAATGGAAATAAGTATAATTGAAGCTTTTGTATTCTTCCTTTTCAAACAAGATGTAGAGGTTTGATTGGATTTATTTTTTGTGTAACGAACTTGAATAATTAGTATATGAAGGGAGGAAGATCCAGTGAAGATGATGCATCTTTAAAAAAGATATCAATATTTGGGAACCAATCGTCATTTGATGTCCCATAGTTATTGAAGGATTGGTCCGAGAGCTCTTGTTTAAGTAGGAGAGAGTTCTCATATAATTAGGAAAGAGGCCACACCTGAACAGAACTGGGGGAAAACGTGCATTCTGCTAAGGGACTGTAATCTAACAGCTGCTATTCTGGTGGTTTTATGATTAAGTTAACATTTATTTGCTTTGAACTGTGTATGTAACATGACTGCCTCCCAAGGATGTATAATCAGCAGGAGCGGTTATCCGGTCCATTAACAAAAGAATGTATTATTTGATGCGTTTTCCCTTTTTGTCACTTCCTCCTTCCCTGCACATTCTTATCTCCTTTGACACCATGGGTGTGTACAGAGTTCCCATATGTGAGCTAGAGCCTATGCTGAGCAGCTTTCTTTCATCTACAGCTGTTGCTTCTTCACTGCACAGCCATCCTGTACAGATTACCTCTCCAGTGCACTCAAGCCTTGTAGGTTATCACCCTGATCCTGTTGTATGATGGCAAACAACATTGTAGCTCAGGGCAGCCTGAAAAAAGGGTTAGTTTGTCAGTTTTCTTTTTTGAACCGGATGAAGTATGTGTCTTTATTATGTCTCAAAAATACTTCTCATTTCACGCACAGGGCCCCAGAGGCAGGAAGAGCTTTTGTTAATGCGCATGTAAGGCAGTGGTTCAGGGAAAAGACATATGGGTATTTTGGATAAATGTTACTTGAAGGGTTGAATGGATGTGATTAAATCTTCTCAAAATTGGCTTGGGAAAGTCTAGCCCCCCCCCCCCCCCCCCCCCCCCCGTTTACTAAGCCATGTGGCAATTTGCCAACACAGCCCATTCAAAGTGAATGGGCTGTGTCAGCATTAGTGCATGGCTTAGTAAACGGGGATAAGTTGTTATGGATAGGAGGCTCTGAGAAGAACATTCCTCAAAAGGGTCCAATGGTGGGTGGAATCAAGTTTAAATTAAGCTCTACCGCATGTAGTTTGGGAGAAATGATTGATTTAAGATTGCAAATTGAGCTTGAAGCAGATTTGATAATTAAGAATATTTTTGTAGAAATGCACTCGCAACAAATTTGCCCTTTTCTATCAGAGGTATATCTTGGACGTGTTGTGTAGGCAGTAGTTTTTTTAATTGGACTCCTGGAGTTTAGTATATTTGGGTCTAATAAAAAGATTATTATTAGCATTTGTATAGAGCTACCAGACACACGAAGCGCTGAACACCTGACACAGAAAGACAGTCCCTGCTCCTTAGAGCAAAGATCCTTGGCAGAACACAGCTACCAAGTGGGTTTATCGTGCCTTGAAATGGGAATAGGTGACCCCATATTTATTTACACTGCACTAGCTGTTGGTTATGGTTAGAATTTGTTTCAAGCTGCTTTCACTTTGTCTTAAAATAATTCATATTCTGACCCCAGTTCATTTGTGGATTCATGGTGGTCTATGATCTGCATTCTTTGGGTGATTGTATGTTAAAAATATTCTTTTCTCAAATTGTAGATTAGCAGCCACAAGAGAGAACTGTAAAAGGCCAAGCCTGATTGACCTTGAACAACCCACAGTTCTTTCTCTTGTGACTATGGAAATTTATTACTAGAAGATGATATGAAAGCAGTTAGCAACATAGGTGGTTTGAAAAGGGTTTAGACAGGTTTCCGGAAGAAAAATCCATAAATTATTGCTAGCTAGGTAGACTTGAAAAAGCCAGTCTCTGAGGAATGGATCTACTCTTTAAGATCCTGCCAGTACTTGTGTTCTGGATTGGTCACTCTTGGAAACAGTTACTGTTTTTTAATATATGTTTGGTCTAACGAATATGACATTTCTTACGTCCTTAATTTTTTTTCTTTTGTAAAAATAAACATGAAAGAATGTCATTAAAAATACATTGGAATTATGCCAAAATCTTTCACCTAAGCATGACCCCAGCTTGCTTTGTACAACTCACTGGAAGTAAGAAGAAATAGGAGAAATAAGATAGAAGCATTATTTTATAGGCTTCAGTAAATTAGAGAGAGATGACATTTTCTATAGAAATGGAAATTTAAGGGCAAGGGGTCATGACATGGATATATGGGGAAAGGTTCAAAGGAACATTAAAATTGTATTCTTTACTTAGAAGTTGGTAGATGCATGGACTAGCCTACCGGGGAGAAGACGAGGAGCAACCACAGAAAGTGGAGGACCACACGATCCCTACATCAAAATAGTTCAGCGCAGATAGGAGTAGGGTAATGTGGCACTTTCAAAAACCAGGGAAGACGTATACCCAATTAAAAGTCTTTATTTGGGAACATCAATGACTTGCACGATTAAAAGTCTTTATTGATCATTAATATGGAAATATGGAGAGTGGTGGCTAGGGTAGAAACCATGATAACTAGCTATTTATTTAGCTCAGTCACGTCAATGTACCTGAGAAGACTTCTGTTAAAATTTCTGTTTTGGAGGAGGAGGTCACCGAGTGTGTGGAGGACATTTGAATAGTGGGCTAAATCAGAAGAGCTAGATAAGCAGAGTAAAACTTTAATTAAGGGTATTCATCTCATGGAAAATTAAAATAGAGAGCATGGTATAATAATTTACATGTTCTTAGTTGTCCTGTTTTTAACATTTCTTCGGCAGAAATCAGTTTACAAAGATATTTTATTGATATTTTCATGTGAATCCAGTCTCCTTGCTGACTCTTTTCAGACCTTATCATAGGTATGTACCTAAATCGGTGCAACATATGGAGGAAACAGGAGGTTTGGATCAGTTGCTCATCGATGAGTAATTTTACTTTTTTGGAGACATCTACTGAAGAAGCTACAAATAAGGCTATATTGGTGGCCACTTTTATATTGACTGCAGAAAGAAGTGTGATCTTCAGCTTTTATTTTAATAATAGAATGTCTCTATTTCATAAGTGGCATTATCAAAGTGTTCCCAAATGTTTGTTAGGGGATTGAAAAGAAATTTCTTTGACATCTAGGGCTTTGGCCCTTGGGATGAGATTTTTCTTAAAATATCCTAGGAAAAGTTTGTTAAAGGTTAACAGACATACATTTTTATGGAACCCTCATAATTAGAAACATTGTTAGCTAGTAAGGAATATGATTCTTCCAGTTCTGTATAAAGCTTTTCTTCTTTTTTGCTTGGATTATTGGGCAGCCCATATATATTATTGTATTTCTTTGTTTTATTATTTGTCTTCTACTCTCTCCTCAATCCTATGGGCTTATGAAGGTGCAAAAAGGTGTGATTTGCTTTTTTCTGTGTATTATAATTTATGTTTTGTGTCAACTGGTAAAATCTCAGACCTGTTCAGACACCCAAGTTGCAGCAGCGTGTAGGTCAGTGTCTAGTATTAGATATATCTATAATATGTGTTTTGAGTTTTTATGCTTCTCAGTCGTCAAACATTTGAGTCCACCCACATATGATAACATTTGGAGGATATTTTTAAGAAGATGGACATTTTGGCTGAGTGATAGGGTGATATCGATTGGACGCGTGGGTTTCTGTTAACAGCTTTGTGCACATACTTATTGTTGAAGGACTACAAACAGTTCTAAGATAAGTGGAAGTTCCTGTTCATTCTTTGTAGACATGAAAGACTTATAGACCTCTAAGTGGGACTTTCAGTGCTGGGTATTGTGACTTTGAATTTTTAGTTGTTTAACCCTCAGATAAGAGTATCCTCATAAGGAGGTGGCTATAAGCTGGATTGTATGTGTTGGCTGTTTATAATTCTGGTGATATGTTAAGGAAATGTTTTTATGATATGATTTTGTGATAGAGAATATTGTTTATGTAAAGACTGTTGTTGTTAATAACTATGGGGCTCTTTTACAAAACAGTGGTAGAGCTACTGCGCGTGTAGCACCCACCCAGTGGTAATGTTGAAGTTGGCATGCGCTATTTTTCTGTTTTCTATCATGGGGGGAGTTCCCAGTGGTAATTGGCAGCGCAGCCACATTGGCACACACTGCATGAGTACCACATGTATAGCGTGTGAGCCCTTACCGCTAGGTCAATGGGTGGCAGTAAGGGCTCAGATGGTAAATAGCCACACGCTACTTTTAATTCTAGTGCGCGGCCATTTACTGTCGCCCTTGAAAAAAGCCTTTTTTTCCCAGCTGCAGTAAAAAAAAAAAAATGTCCCAGTGCACACCAAGAATACGCACCCACACAACTGCAGTTTATTAAAAAAGGACCCCCTATTTGGAATTAGTGATACTCTCTCTCTCTCTACTATGACATGTTAAGGGTATTATAAGGGCTTCTTTTACAAAGCCATGCTAGGAATTCCTGTGCAGCAAATGAGAGGAAGCCCATTCAGATCCTATGGGCTTCCTCTCATTTGCTGCGTGGGAATCACTAATGCAGCTTTGTAAAAGAAGCCCTAAATGCCTTAGGTTTATGTTTTAAACAAAAGAAAATAATGTGCTAACTAAGCTGTACATTATTCATTTTATATTTTGAAAATAGAAAAGTAAGTTTGTTATAGAAAAATATATATTTCAGTTTTTCATAAAATTTCTATATTTTCTGGAACATAAGAGAAGGAATCCAAAGCACACCCAAACAAAACAAGAGCTTTCAAGAATGGGGGGGAGGGGGGGCGTCAAATCAGTTTATTAAACAGACTCGACACGGTCCGTGTGTCGGTGAAACTGCCTGCGTCAGGGGTCTAGGTAAAGAACATTCAAAACCTAAATATTCTCAAACATCTACATAACGAAAAACATGAATAAAACAATCTATAAATAGATAATACTCATTAGCCAAATATTAAAGATGATATAAAATTAAAATATGCAAATATAATACTGAAAAAACCATGATGATTAACTCAATAACAAAATCATATAAATAAGTACATAAATGAAAAATGAATTAAAAATTTAAAAGACTAAAAAGACATCAGCTGGATCAATGAAATAAAATTGTGCTCTAAAAACAAGTGGAAACTGCATTTGACACATAACTTGTACAGAGACCATCTTCAATTTGATTAGTCAGTTAGTAAAAAATTTAATATAACTTTAAAAGCAGAACAAATGTGAATAAGGAAAAATGAATAAAGCTGAATGCAACCCAAACATGAACATGTTATGTTAATCTTGTTAAAAACCTATAGAGAAAGTTGACGGCATGCATAAACTGCCGGACTCTGTATAGTGCACCTAGCGTTCCACGCTGAAATCTATGTGTATTCCATAACAATGTGTGTAACTTAATTGGCTTAACAAGCTACTTAAGCTTATCAATGTTAATAACAGCACATAACAAGCAATAATAAGCACTAATTGGGGAATAATCAGAATTTATGTGCACAACTCACTAAACATATTCTGCAATGAACTGCGCCTAAATTCTAATGTGCAGAGTTCCAAAGGGGCGTGGTCATAGGTGTTTCTAAATTTATGCACATAGTTACAGAATATGGCCCAGTGCACGTAAATCTGCTTGCTGGAATTTACGCCACATTTTCGTTGGTATAATTGGAGGTGTGTACTTTTAGGCGCTAGGATATCAACTAAGCGTATTCTATATACTGAGCCTAAATCTAGGTGCCACTTATAAAATACTCTTAGCCATAAATGTTTACCATGCGGATTTTTTTGGCGCCGTGTATAGAATCTGGCCCAAAGTGACTGTGAGAAGGCAGAATGGTCTGTGAATAAATGTAAGACAGATTCTGGTATTTAAGTTCCGTGGAGTGGAAATGAGCAGTGCTTGGTGCAGTTGCATGTGATGAGTAAAATTTACTAAAAAAAAAAACTAAAGCACTGGAGTGCGTGGAAGAAGCGCATGAGTACAGAGTCCCATGTGAATAAGTTGGTATATTATGGCAATGGTTCAAAAGAACGTGAAAATAAGTGAACATAAATGTTGCGGAGCAGTAAGAAAGGCGTGAAAAGTATGAAAAATGGCAGAGACATACCTTGAAACAATGAAGATGCCAAAAACTGGCGCGGAGCTATGAAAAATAAATACAATGTTGAATCAGCAATAGAGAAAGTAAACTAGACGTGATCAAAAATAAACTTTATAGACAGCTGGAGTAGGTGCAAATAGATCAATTCCTATGACAAAAAAAGTAAGTGTGAGTGACCCAATAAAAGAATGAATAAAAAATATGCAGATTCCACTTGAATAAAATTCAGTACTGCAAATGAAACATAATAATGCAGAAGTAAACATATACATTCTTCTATAATAAAAAGTTTTAAAATATATATTACATAAATTCAATGTTAATCCACAGATACATATCATCTTAGTAAAATATTCCTGCTGAGCTACTGTGCTACATGAAACATACTGATTGGAAAATAGAAAAATTGAATGAGGGCAGAATGACTTTATAAAAAATCAGACAAATCTAACTCATTATTAAGACCAGCAGGGTCTACTGAATCAAATTTGAAAATAAGACGCTGTTCTTCCTTACCCCCCTGTTTACTACACCCCCCCCCCCCCCCATTTACTAAGCTGTGCACTAATACCAACACAGCCCATGTAGACATTGCCGCACTACTTACTAAACAGGGGGGTTAGTCTTTTTAATTTTTAATTACATATTTATTTATGTGCTTATTTCTATGATTTTGTTATTGACTTAATTGTCATGGTTTTTTGATATCATATTTATTTACTTTAATTTTAATATTTTTAATGTTTAGCTATTATAATTTATTTATATATTGTTTAGTTCATGTTTTTCATATGTAGATGTATGTTTGTATTTATATTAATAATGTTCTTTATCTAGACCCCTGATGCAGGTAAGCTTTGCAGTATGTTTTTATTTTACAATAAATGAGTATATGAAAAAAGGAAATAGAAGCCCACAGCTTTAAATGTGACAAAAATTCTGACCAGGGCCATATTTAACCCTTTGGTGGGCACTAGGTGAGCAAGTGGGCCCCTATTGTAATTTAAATACATTTGAAGACACCAACAGACAGGACTCTGCATGATTCTGGCTGTAGAGGAAAACTGACAAAGGTGGAAGCATTGGGTAAGAAGTGCTGCTTGGAGGACAATTAAGTTCAGGGAAGATAAAGAGAAACCTATGTGGGCTGTGGCTCTCATAGGTTTGCATTCTTACTTTGGGGGGTGGGAAAGGTAAGAAAGTCATATTGACAGTGGGAGGAGGGGTGCCAATTCATCATTAGTGCCCACAACATTTGGGAGGTTTTACTCCTCTGTAAACCACTCCAGGCTGTGCTTATGGTGGCTCTGGTTCATCCCCACCCTTTCTGCCAGTAGCTGATTTACCAAGGTGAAAAACAGCTTTGAAGCCATTCATTTAGTTCATCCCAGAGGGCCCTAATCATGTGCCTAGTTTGCCTATGGCTTATAATCCTACCTGATTCGGACTTCCAAAACATGAAAATTCTTCAAAGTTTGGACATGATTTTTTCCCAAAATTATTAAGTTAGCAGCACCCTTGAATTCAGCAAACTAACTTTTAGGGCCCTGTTTACTAAGCCGTGCTAGAGGTGCGTTAGTGTTTTTAGCGAATATTCCTATGGGCTCCTACACAGCACGTGCAAATTTTGTGCATGCTTTAAAAATGATAGCGCACCTTATTAAACAGTACCCTAAGTATCAAGCCACACTATTACAAGTTTCCTCCAAACAACTATTGTTGACTGCAGTGGGATGCTACCGTATGACTTTCATGGAATGTTTACTGGGGGGAAAAAACATGCTATATTGTCATTCCTTCTAGTATGAGACAGCTTTTGAGATTTCAGTTTTGAATATCTGTTCATTTCTTTCTTCAGAATAAGGAAAACAACATGTTCAAAGACCTACTGAAGGCCAATGCAGAAAAGGCGGTGAAGCTGGAGGTGTACAATATAAAAACAATGAAAGTGCGAGAACTGGAAGTTATCCCCAGTAACATGTGGGGAGGGCAAGGGCTCTTGGGAGCCAGCGTGCGCTTTTGCAGTTTTGAAGGAGCCAGCGAACATGTGTGGCATGTCCTGGTAAGCAGGAGGAATACCATCTTAATCTATACTGCTAATTTATCATATCTGCATAAAACCAATTGATGAAGGGCCACACATAATGGCACTATTTTTTTTTTTTGTTACATTTGTACCCCGCGCTTTCCCACTCATGGCAGGCTCAATGCGGCTTACATGGGGCAATGGAGGGTTAAGTGACTTGCCCAGAGTCACAAGGAGCTGCCTGTGCCTGAAGTGGGAATCGAACTCAGTTCCCCAGGACCCAAGTCCACCACCCTAACCACTAGGCTACTCCTCCACTAGCAACATTCCATGTAGAAGCCTGCCCTTGCAGCCGTGCAGGCTTCTGTTTCTGTGAGTCTGACGTCCTGCACGTACGTGCAGGACGTCAGACTCACAGAAGCAGAAGCCTGCGCGGCCGCATTGCTGGTCTGCAAGGGGAGGTTTCTACATGGAATGTTGCTAGTGGAATAGCAACATTAACATTCCATGTAGAATCTCCACTAGTAGCAACATTCCATGTAGAATCTCCAATAGGGAAAGGGAACTGGGACTTGATATGCTGCCTTTCTGTGGGGTTTACATAGTATATACAGGCACTTATTTGTACCTGGGGCAATGGAGGGTTAAGTGACTTGCCCAGAGTCACAAGGAGCTGCCTGTGCCTGAAGTGGGAATCGAACTCAGTTCCTCGGTTCCCCAGGACCAAAGTCCACCACCCTAACCACTAGGCCGCTCCTCCACTCCTCTGCTATTACTGTTTAACATCTCTATAGCAGTGCTGCACAGATACCACCTACTACGTGCAGTCTTGAAATTGTGGAAATAAAATAAGAGACAGTCCCTATTCCATGGAGCTTGCTGTTTACTTGAGATACATAACCAAGTGATTACTATAAAATTATTTTTCTTATTACATATTTAACTTGGTAGGCTCTCAGTCTTGGGGAGTCAGGCATTTTGGATTTAAAAGTAATCTCGGAAGTCGGTAACTGGCACTCAATGGCTACGCATTTATTTTTTGATTAATGGTAAAAGGTGACAGGTGAGGACATTTTTCATTTTGCATATTTTTAAATGAACTAAATGGGCTTAGGTCCCAAATGACCCAAAATGCCATTAATTGTTGATATTATAGCCTATGGGGCAGGAAAAGAGTATTTGGTTTTCCTTGGCCATTGTGAATGTAAGCCCCCTAGTCCCATGAGCTGACTCTCTCCTACATGTACCTGCATAGGATCTGAATGCGTCACTGGTGGCCTGCGACGTTACCTCAGACAGAGTGTTCATGTAAAGAGAAGGGAAAAAAGCTTCATTAACAAACTAACCTTGTTTCAAGTTCCAAAAAAACTTGAGAGGAAAAATAAGTGATCGTCTTGCGTGGAAACGGTGGGCTCCTCCTGCTCCTTCTTCTTTCTCCTTCAGCATAGGGTGATGAATGATCAGCTGCAGTGGAACCTACTGCCTACTACTAAAATCAGAACAAAAGGAGAGAAAACTACCTCCTTATCCAAAAGTGTGTGCAACTTGTCACTCAGGATGTGTTCCTGAAAAAAAAAAAAAACTTTCTTACTTTAAGAATCTGAATACTGTTTTGGTCTAACTGTTTCTTTAAAATTATTAGTACATGTTAAATACTATCTGACTATTTCAGACTTTGTTTCACCTCACTAACTACCTGATGTCTTCTTGTTGACTCTTTTCAAAAATATTATTTGCTTCACACACACAGTAGCAATCACCAAGAAAAGACTGAATGGCTTTCAACCACAATATAGCTGTTGTAGTATCCACTACACTTCAAGTCCCCAGTGACAATGAAGCTACCGAAGGGGAAAAAAAAACCCTCCTCCACCTCGGAATTTTCAGAAATTCAAACACACTCTGAATTACACCTGAAACTGAGACATATCTCAACCCTTTCACAGTTCAGATTTATTTCTGTATGAAATTTAGATTAACTTCAATAACTCTTCCCTATAGAATAACACAATTAAAATAAATGCTCCTCAAGCTGTACACACTTTGCAGGGTTCTCACAGAACTTGTATTTATTTTAATTCTCTTCTCTTCCCTTTAAATTCTCACAACTTTTCAGTTAGATGAAAAATCACTACTAGGTAATTTTGATAATTATCAGAATAAATTTTCACTTTACACTTTAATTTAGAGCAGTACGTCCTCTCACCAAAGGGTCACAAAAAGGTTAAAGTCTATCCAAAACACATTCACACTTTAGCTCCAACTCACCAAACTTCTTCATATATTAGTCAAACAAATTATTTATCTCTTCAACTTACACTTTAACCTCTCAGACACCCACCCTGCCTCTTTTAAACCCCCAATGGGAAACACAATTTAAAGCATTTTGCATATAAATTTCTTCAAAGAAGGTCACAGCATCACTTTGGGACCTCTGTGCAGGGCCACAGAGAGACTGAGCCAGGCCACACCCCCCCCCCCCCCCCCCATTCGACCCCCTTCATAAAAAGAAAAATCTCGGCAGCGCAGCACCTTCTGTGTGAAAGTGGCAGATCGCCTCGGGCGGGCTTTCCCTCAGTGTCCCGCCCTCACGGAAATAGGAAGTTACATTAGAGGAGGGCGGGACACAGTGATGGAAGGCCCGCCCAAGGCGATCTGCCGCTTTCACACAGAAGGCACTGCGCTGCCGATTTCGAGATTTTTTTTTTTTTTTTAAATGCAGGGAACCGGGTGGCAGACAGAAGGGAGCAGAGGGTTAGGCGGGTGGAGCCTGGGGACTGCGGTGCCGGCGGCCTGGAAACAGGAGAGGGCGAGAGACCCCGTCGCCGGGCCCTTCTTGGAGTCCCGGGCCCGGACAATTTTGCCCCCCTCTGCTCCCCCCCCCCCCCCCTTCTCAGTGGCCCTGCCACTGGGCATCTAAATCCTTACGGTTATAACCATACACAAACATCAAAATATTTTTAAACAATTTATCTTATATACTGGTCTCAGTGCATTTGTGGGCTGTTTCTGAGCACCCTCCACCCCCCGCATGCCTGAAATGAGCCTCCCCCTTCAGGTAAACAAAATAATATTTAACTGCAGGTTACATGAAGCTCACTGGAGATCAGACCAATGTTATTTGGGAGTGGAGGCTAGAAACTTGGAGCTGAGCGCACGTCTACTAGCGCTATAGAAATGATAAGTAGTAGTAGTCAAAGTAGAAGCCTGTGAATATCTATCCTTCTGGTTAGCAGAAGGACAGATACACCACTTAAGGAGCCCATTGGACTCTAGGACACAGCCCATGGTAGCTCTAAGGGCTTCTTCATGGGCATGTATCTTGTGCTGCTGCCTTGAGGATGTGTTTACTGGCATCTTTATTGATTGCGTACCTTACCTGACTTAACCTATGTCTTCAGTCTCTGCTCTGAGGATCATGTGTTCATTCCCCAGTAAGCCTGACAGCCAGACAGAGTGGACATGTCATTTAACCCTCCACTGCCTCAGGTACAAAACTTAACTTGTAAGCCCTCTGGGAACAAGAAAATAACTTCTGAGCAATTCTACCATACCATAATAGCAGTAACTTCCATGAGTCACACGAGGCCCTACCTAGGAAAAGGCAGCACCATAAACACCAGACAGTGGACTCTAGGGACCTGTTTACTAAACAGCGTTATAGGGGCGTTAACATTTTTAATGCGCGTTAACCATGTACGTACCTATGATATCCCTACAGAAAACCATGTCTCTTTTCACACATGCAGAACACAGATAGACCCTCACCAGTATAGAATAAGCAACTACAAATTAAAAATAGAAATATGTAGACTAGGGCTGCATTTCAACTAAACTTTTAATTGTGATTATTTGTGCGATTAAAGGTATGTTGTTACTCCCACCCACTGCAACTCCTTGTGACTGGACAATATTTTTTTTCCCACCACAGCTTCTTGTGACTCTGGGCAGTGGAGGGTTAAGTGACTTGCCCAGAGTCACAAGGAGCTGCAGTGGGGAAGAAAAAAATTAAATAGCACCTTTAATTGTGCAATTTACAAAGTTAATTGAAATGTAGCCCTAAAAAATTAAAGGCAATGAAAAGATAAGAAATACAAATTGAAAAATTACAAATTAAAGAATCTAAAATAGCTGCAGAATAGCTATAAACAGCCTCACAGTCTTTACAGACTACTTCAGAAAAGCAAGCCTAATGTAGACAAAAATTAAACTAAACCCCAAACCTGTATATAAGGCAACACCAGAAAAAGAGAAACAGTGATGCATTTCCTCTCTGTACTGTGCAAAATATAAAGACAGTAGACATAAATTTCAACAACTGATATATTCTAATCACTGCATTACAAATCGACAACTAAAATAAAAAATGGAAACTAAGACAATTCCTTTTTTCAGTTAGCTTTCAGAAGCCAAAACCACATTCCTCAGGACATGGACAGTGTTATGGTGTCCTGTCGTGGCCTGAGGATGGAGGTTTTGGTCTGTGACAATTAGCCAAAAATGTATTAAAATTAGTTCAATAAAAAGATATCACCTTATTTCTATTTTCAATTTATATTTATGAATATTTATTAACACAGTGACCACACTACCTTATCCTAAATTAAAAGTAAAATTCTTTTTTCTACCTTTGTTTTCTGGCCATTTACTGTTTCTAATTGTGTTGGTCCCAATCTCTGGTTTCTGCTTTCCTTGCCATCTCTTAACTCTCTTACAGAATTTCCTGATCATTTGCCATTTTTCTCATTCTTCTTTTTCCTTTCAGCTTTCTTCAATTTATTTGCTGCCTCTTTCCAGATTTAATTCTTTCTAAATTATCCAGCCTTCAAATTCCCTCTTTGTACTGTGTTTACCTACAGCCTTTTCAACTCTTTCCCTCACACTGTCTCTCCTATTCTGCTTCCTCTTATTTCCCAGTCTCACTCTCTAGCCTCTGTCATTCTCCCTTCCATATAGCATCCGCCCTCTCTTTTTCTGCCCTCTTCCATCCAGCGTTCTGCCCCCTCTCTCCATTTCTACCCCCCCCCCCCCCCGACATCCAGACCAGCAGCAGCAGTGGCAAAACAAGTTAAAAGACATTATATACTGCCCCAGAACAGGAAGTGATGTCAGAGGGGGCGGAACCAGCAGTCACACATATACAGAGTTGTCCCTGTGATGGCTTTTAACTTGTTTTGCCACTGCTGCTATGGTCTAAAAAGAAGCAGCAAGAGAAACAGCGGAAGGGCTGGCAGTGGGAAGCAGGTGGGGAAAGTGCGGTTGACCTGCTGCATTGCAATCCAGAACTGCTGTCTTGCCGGCTAAAGAAAGGTTCGCAGCCATTCATCTTAGAGGGAACATTGATATACAAGACTCAGTTTCAGGGAGTTAGACAGAAATGATCTTGTTTGAGGAGTGCATAAGTAGGTATCGGAGTGTCTCCACAAACAGGTTTAGTGCCTCCAGCTGTAGTGTTGAAGGGGAAGCCTGAGCCCCTGATTGGTACGTTATTTCCAGTATACCCCAACGCTGAAAATAATTTGACAGCCCTACTAACCTATAAATGTACTCATTCTGCTGCTCCCCAGTATCTCTCCACACTCGTCCTTCCCTACACCCCTTCCCGTGCACTCCGCTCCATGGATAAATCCTTCTTATCTGTTCCCTTCTCCACTACTGCCAACTCCAGACTTCGCGCCTTCTGTCTCGCTGCACCTTACGCCTGGAATAAACTTTCTGAGCCCCTACGTCGTGCCCCATCCTTGGCCACCTTTAAATCTAGACTGAAAGCCCACCTCTTTAACATTGCTTTTGACTCGTAACCACTTGTAACCACTCGCCTCCACCTACCCTCCTCTCTTCCTTCCCGTTCACATTAATTGATTTGATTTGCTTACTTTATTTATTTTTTGTCTATTAGATTGTAAGCTCTTTGAGCAGGGACTGTCTTTCTTCTATGTTTGTGCAGCACTGCGTATGCCTTGTAGCGCTATAGAAATGCTAAATAGTAGTAGTAGTAGTGTGTCCCCAGAGTGAGAGAGCTCCTTCCTCTTAGGATTTTCTTCTCTAACTAGGAAAATCCTACCTTTGTCTAATCTTGGTTCTTCAGAAAGTGATCAGGGAATCCACAGTTACCTGCTTTATTTTTTTTTTATTGAAAAAAAACTCAACATTAACTACTCCAATCTATGTATGTGGTACCAGCCTGAGAGAAAAGTACCTAAAAGAAGCTGAAAATATTGAATACATCACTCACTTGCAGATTGCTGTTCAAACTTAATACTGTGTGAACACCAGTCTGCAAGTGAGTGATTTATTCAAATCCAGGTGTTTAACCCCAAGGACATACAAGTTTATCTTCCCCTGCCACAGGAATGGACTTGCACACCTAGCAAAACACCCCTTTTCAATGAGGTTATGGGGGTGGGGGGACTACATACATTCTAGAAGGAAAAGGGAAGATATGATAAAGATATTCAATGCATCAAGGGTATTAATAATGCACAAGAAGTAAACATTTTCCATTCTAAAGTTAATTTTAGAACAGTGGGTTATATGTGCCTCCAAGGGGAAACTGAGGACCAGCATGAAGACATTTTTTTCACAGATAGGATGATGGCTGCCCAGAACACCCTCTCAGAGGCAGTGGGAGACAGTAAAGCAGCAGCAGACTTCAAGAGTGAATGGGATTACCACAGATGATCCTTTAGTTGCAAAAAAGAAGTTTGATGAATTATTGAAAACATGACCTAGTGGTATGTGTTCAAAGTGCTCTATACAAATAATTCAACGAGATTTGCCAGAATGAATGATAGTTGAGTAATATGAAAAGTTAAGAGGTACTCGTATAACTGAGTCTATTTGACAGGTAAGACAGGACAACCTAGGAGACCAGCTGTTTGGGCAGCAGCCATGCTAGTATTTGGTAACTATTTAGATTATTTCAAAACCTTCTGGTTTAGACTTGGGAGAGGTTCCTGATACAAACAGAGCTGGGGAGTTTTGCATGCTTATCTGCTTAAGAGTACAAAGGGGAAAGGCAAGAATGATATTTTACAAGCAATCTTGCTCTATGGCTGGCAGCTGGTATATACAGCAGCTAACAACCTAGTTGTTTATTTTATTCCACTATATGTTTACTTTTTTTGTAATGTCTTTCTTTTTCTGCTCAAGTATGGGGAATTTGAACACACATCTGACCAAAAGGAAAGAAAACCAGAGAGCAAGATAGAGCAGGCTGTGTGGACCACTTGGTTCTTATATGTCATTTACTTTGTTACTATGTAGGCCATTTACTGATGGTTAGTACTTGCTATCTACTACAAGGCCTGTTTCATTTCCATGAGCCTTGTAGCAGATAGCTTGCACTAGCCTTTAATAAATGTATTTATTTATTTATTGCATTTGTATCCCACATTATCCCACCTCTTTGCAGGCTCAATGTGGCTTACAATATATTGTGGATGGTGGAAATGAGAGGAGAGTTGACATTTAGTGTTACAGAAGTATTTTGGGTTGCATGGTAATGGAAGATATGATAAAGATATAATATGAGGCGCTTTTAATAATGCTTGCTAGATATATGTGGGGATTTCATATGTTTTACATTGTGGTATGTCTTGTCGAAAATACAAATAATTCAATGAATCCCCTTATATTTTTGTACTTGTCCAATTTTGCTTTTATGGGAATAATACCAACTCTGCTTATATTTCACAGGATGTGGAAGCCACGTCTCCTGCTGCTCTTGCCGGTTTGCGACCCTACACAGACTATATTGTGGGATCGGATCAGATACTGCAGGAGGTACTGTGGGATCTGTTCTCCAGTCTTTTCACTATCTCTATAGTTGTGTGCCAAAAATTGGGCACCTCTGATCAAATGTAATGTTTCAATGAGTATCTAAATGAGCACATACTAATACCACTTCTGCCTGGTATAAAGTTAAACACAGCAAAAAAAAGAAAAGCACTGAGAGCCTCTAGGAATGGGATCGCAAGAAGATCTTAATATGAGACCCATCACGGGCTGTGTTTTGGCATCTATGCCTGCATCATGGGTCAGTCTTTACAATCCGCTTTGTAAATGAATACTATCCAATACTGGTGTGCAAACAATCACCGTTTGAAATCAATCGGAACTTAATTCCAACTGCAGCAGAAGATTGCTATTCAAGCGTGTTGCTGCAGCAAGCTGCTTCCAAACCGTGCCTTTGGTGCCTTTTTTACAAAGTTAAACACGACATGTTTCTGCAAATGTTCATCTATAATTTAAACTTTATTTGCAGTTTTTACAAATTCAAAATAAGAAAATAGTGAATGTAGCAGATGCAGAATTGTGTGCACCCTTTTAGTTAGTATTATGTAAAACTTAGTTTGGCAGAAGTAACATGCCCATAAGTCTTTCTGTTTTTGGTTTTAAAATGTTTCCCACCCTTCCTTACAGAATTCTTACTTAGAGCTCAGAAATATTCTTTGCATAATACAATTCTAGGTAATGTGAAGGTCATTCAAAAACATTCATCTTTTTTTTTTCCTTTAAGCACTACATGGTTGATTTTCAGGTACATTTCTGATCGTTATCTTGCTGAAATAACCAACCTCCTTTCAACTTCCGTTTCTTTGCTGACTGTGGGACATTAACTCTAAGATATGTTGATATTTGGTTGAATACATTCTTCCAGTTGAACAGTATTACCTATGCCACTGGCTGCCACACAACTCCAAAGCATAATAGAGCCAACCCAAGATACTCTTTTTTTTTTTTTTTTTCTTGAAAGGTATTTTGACATTTTTGGCTATAACCACACAATTTTCATTTCACCAGTCCAAAACATTTTGTTCCAAAAATGTTTCAGGCTTAGCAAGATTTTCTTTTGAATACTTTAGATGATGACTGTTGCGATAAGGTCGTAGGAAAGGTCTCCTGAAAATTCTGCCATGCAGATCATTGTTGTATAAGTAATGCTGTTCTATGCATCTTTGTTTAACTACTCCAGTATCAGCTATTCTCCGTGTCCACAGGATAATGTAGACACACCTGGAAGCCTTCTCCGCAGTCTTCCTACCTGGACGTGCTCTCCCTAGCTTCATAGTCAGATGCTTCAGCCAATAGCATGCATGGCTCCCCTTCCTGTCTCGTCTGTATAATCAGTCTCCTTGATTAAGTTCTGTCTTTTCTATGCTGTGCGGCAGCTGTTTGCTCTCTCTCAGGAAAGGAAACAGCTGTTAATCTCTTTACATTATGGAGCAGTGTTGTGCCGACCCTGTGGGCTTACATTCAAGAAGTGTTTTCCACTGTTCCAATGAGCTCTATAGCAATACCAACAAGACCCAGCGCCATTGTGACTAACCCTCAGGTGTCCTCTTTAACATTATTGCCTCAGGATGCTAACCTGAAAGTTCTTAAGGGAAATCTTGTAAACTGGATCAACAAACTAAACATTCTAAACAACCCCATTCTGCCTCCATGTTGCTATAATCCTCTCATGAGGGAACATGTGCATCTGCAGGAATACCTCTCAGAGTTGTGTCCAAGAGGTCTTGTGAGTCTACTCCATCGCCACTCTACACAGTCCAAATTGATGGCTCAGCTGCCACCTAAATACTTAAAAAAAAAAACTGGCAAAACTAAGCACCTACTTGAACAAGGGTGGGCAACTTTTATCTCTGTTACTTCATCCTCCGTTTGAGCCACTCACTTCCACATCGTTGCAATTTTTCATGTTGAAAAGCTAGTTGCTGTAACTTCAGCTCGATGCATCAGTGAGATCCAAGCATTGGTACATTATCTCTGTTACTTCATCCTCCGCTTCAGCCAATCGCTTCTGCGTCGTTGCAGTTCCTTATATTGAAAAGCTAGTTGCTATAACTTCAGCTCGATGCAACAGTGAGTTCCAAGCATTGGTACATTATCTCAGTTACATCATCCTCCGTTTCAGCCACTTGCTTCCGCATCATTGCAGTTCTTTATGTGGAAAAGCTAGTTGCTATAACTTCAGCTAGATGCATCAGTGAAATCCAAGCATTGGTACATTATTCTCCTTGTATAATGTTTTTTTCCACGAAGGTGGTACTACGCACTTATCCCAAGTTTTTACGTAAAGTGGTATCATTTTCAATCTTAACCGAGACATCGTACTTCCAGTGTTTTTTTTCAAAGCCTCGCTTACAACCAACAGAAGCAACACACTCCATACACTTGACTGTAGAAGAGCTCTAATTTTAATTTTTAATTTATATAGAACAAAACATTAGATGGTCTTCTCGGTTTTTGCTTTCCTTTCATTTGTGATTGGATTATTGGTATCCAGGAGCATTCTATCTTTGTGGACAGTAGAGTGTATTTCTTTCTGTTACCAGCATGTGGACATTCTGCCTCCAAGCAAAACTGGAGCACATTCTGTGTGTACCACAGCCTTTTCAACAGCTCATTTACGTGTATGCCCTAATTAGATATCTGTAAAGCTGCTACATGGTACACACATCATACTTTCTCTATGCATTACTGCGTGGACACTGCAGCCAGAAATGATGCAAAGTTTGGACAGACCATCCTCCAAAGTCTGTTCTCTTGACTGTGGTGTCCTCCTCCCTGGGTTTTCAATTTCTAGGCTTCAAAGCCTTTGGCATACATTTTTAGTGCAATCTTCATCTGGGGAGTCACTTGGAGGGGCATTTTCGATATGAAAGTCCAACTTTGGACGTTTTGCTAAAAACATCCAAAATTCATGTGGGGAATATAGCCATTTTCAAAACAGAAAAAAATCTTATTTTTTTTTCCCCAAAAATAGCTATTTGCTAGTTGTTTTTGTGCTCTTTGCATTTATCTTTTTGGTCCATTTTTGAGGAAAAAAAAGTCCAAGTGAAAAGCGCACAAAATCAAGCCATTGGGATGTAGGAGGAGCCAGCATTCTTAGTAGACTAGCCACACAGACATCCCAGGAGAGCAATAGGGTACTGCTCTGGACTTCAAATAAATGCTCCCAGGTACACATCTCATCATTGCTCCTTTATCTTGTCTTCTGAGCCCCCCAAAGCCATTACCCCAACTGTACACCACTACAATAGCCCTTATGGGGTGAAGGGGGCACCTATATGTGGGTACAGTGGTCTTCTGGTGAGTTTGGGAGGGCTCACAGTTTCCTCCATAAGTGTAACAGGTAGGCGGCGGTATGGGCCTGGGTCCACCTGTCTGCAGTGCACTGCACCCATACAACACTACTCCAGGGACCTGCATGCTGCTCTAATGGACATCTGCTCTATAACATCTGAGGCTGGCATAGAGGCTGGTAAGTGATGTTTTTAATCACACTTTTAGGAGGTGTGGGGGTGGGTTAGTGACCATGGGGGGGGGGGGGGATAAAGGGGAAGTAATCCGTGATTACTTCCAGTGGTCATCTGGTCATTTAGGGTACTTTTTTGTGGCTTATTCGTTTTTAAAACAGGTTTAGACCAATATGTCCAGTTTATAGCCCTGGATGTTTTTATTGTGTTCCATTATGGCAGAAAAATGTCCAAGTGTTAGGAACATCTAGATACCACCCTTAATACACCCCTGACATGCCCCCTTGTGATTTGAACACACTTCAAATCACAAGGGGGCATGTCAGGGGCGTATTTGAACACACTTTTTTTTTTTTTTTAATCTTTCTATTGAAATTTTTTTTCCATAATGTTTGTAACATGTAAATTAACCATAAAACAGAACAAAAAGGGGGAAAAAAGCATCCATTATAGTTGATATGAAAATAGAAAAACGTCTAAAAATTGATTTCAAAAATACCAATTTGGATGTTTTTGTGAGAAAACATCTAAATGCAGGTTGAAGCCACTTTTTGGACTTTTTTTCTGAATTGAAAATGAGCCCCCAAGTGTGTCTGCATTATCCTGTGGACATGGAGAAAATGAAGTAACTTACCTGTAACAAATGTTCTCCGTGGACATCAGGATAATGCAGGCATACCTTCCCACCTGCCATTCCCTCAAAAAAAAAAAAAAAAAAGACACAGTCATCATCACAGTACATTTGGATATGATACTGTTACACAACAATACATTTTCAGCTTATTTTTAGCCATCTGTTTTTTTATGAGATTTCTTCCGCGCTTGCTATTCATTGAACTGAGGAGACTGATTATGTATATGAGACGGCAAGAGAGCACATCCGGGCAGGCAGCCTATGGAGAAATCTAATAAGTATGTTCGCATTATCCTGATACCTGGGGAGAACACCTGTTACAGGTTCTGTCATATTTTTCTTGATGTTCTAGATCTTGCCTTGTCCTCAACAGTTCTGTGTAACTTCCATTTCTTAACAGTGTTTCTGACAGTTGAAACTGTTAGCTGTAAGCTTATTAGGATAATTTTTGTAGCCTTTCTCTTCTTTATATTTCAATAATTTTTATTGATGAACATCCAAGATACTTAGAAACATATATAGCTCGATAGGAAACATTGCATATGGCACACAATAAGCATATAGTTTATACCACATTAGTTCCTAAAAGTATTATCATCCAGAAGGTTTTTTCCCCTTTATTTCTCCCCACACCCTTCCAATTACTATAACACTTACAGTTACCAAGAGGAAGTAACCCAAAGAGCCTGTGTTCTGATGGCCCTCTGGTATCCCCCCCCAAGGATCTCACTATATCCTTTTTATTCCCACCCCTCTACCCTCCCTTTCCCATCAGACACTAGTTGTGGGTCAATAGGGCCACAGTCAAGGTTATTCTAACAGTCATATATTCAAGAGGGAGCTTTTCGCTTTGGGGGCCAAGGAGTCCAAAAGCGGGCCCCAACGTATACAAAAGTTTTTAAACTCCTTTATGTCACCTTCTTTTATCATCATACGTTCAGTTCGTAGACATTGTACCATCCGCATTCGCCAGCTCTGAAGAGATGGACCTCTCGAGGATAACCACTCTGCAAGAATGGACTTCTTGGCCAGCAAAATAACTCGTTCAACAAAGCTGGCAAAGCCTTTCGGCTTTGGGTTGTTTAAGCAGGGCTTTCCAAATAGCAAAAGCGGCGAACCGGACCACCGCGTTTTCCATAGAGCTGAGACTCCTGCAAGCAGGGCCTTCCAAAAGATTTGAATTTTTGGGCAAGCCCAAAACATATGGCCCAATGTTGCCCCTTCAGCCTGGCACTTGGGGCATCTCCCATCCGGAGAGGCCCCTGCATAAAATGCTCGTCTGGGTGGCATGTGCATCCGGAAAGCAAATCGGTATTGTAGTTCCCAGTGGTCCGCCAGGGAAGACACTCTATGCAGCGATAGCACATGTTCCTTAAATAAGCCCGGTAACACCTCTATCGATAAGTCCCTGCTCCAAGCCTCTGCATATTTGCCAAAATCCGGCTCAGAAATTGTGTCCCTAATGTGTCTGAGGTGGAATCTTAATGGGACTTTAACTTGTGATCCTAAAGTAAATGCCTCTGGCAGTTCTTCTTGAACATCCTCCGCCAACAATTCCCATGGCAGGCTTCTTATATAATGTAGTAACTGCCAGTAATGGAAATAGTCTTTGGGTTGGAGTAGGCCTCTTTTTTGTAATTCCTGAAACGATTGTAGTTTCCCTTCTTTGGTTAGAAGCTGTTGCAGGTAGATGATGTCACGGTCTTTCCATTGTTTAAAGATGTTGTACATCATTCCTGGGGGAAATTCAGGGTTCCCACACAATGGTAGCAGTGGAGTGATTTTTGGTGAGAAGTGGTGTAATCTGCATACCCAGTGCCATGCTTTCTGCGCCTGGGGCAGGATGTTGGATATAGTCAAGAGTGGAGAGGCTCCCCCACTCCCATGGAGGCAGCTACTAAAATGGATTGGTGCAAATAAGTTCAATTCCATAGTTGTTGCGGAGAAATCCCCAGAGTTGCGAAACCAGTCTGTTACATGTCTCATAGCACTGGCAATCGCCAAGTGTCGTACACTTTGTAAACCCAGCCCTCCATATTCTTTGGGGACATACAGTTTGTCTAGAGGGAATCTCGGTTTCTTCCCCCGCCACAGAAATTTCCTTAGCAATCCATTCAGTCGCCTTTCATCCTCATTAGTGAAGTGTAGGGGTAATGTTTGGAACATGTATGACCAGCATGGGATAACCATCATGTTGTAAAGCGCTATTCGTCCCAAAAGGGAAATAGGAAGACCCCGCCACTGCTCCAGTTTTCTAGCCGTATCCCCCATTAATTTTCGAATGTTCACTTCATATAGACAGCTTAATGTCCGAGGAATTAATACTCCCAAGTACTTCATCTCTGACCCAGCCTTCTGCAATGAAAATTCATTGGGGGGTGAGCCATCTTCATGCTCATACAGTCTCATCACTTGGGATTTTTCCCGATTAACTTGAAACCCTGATATGACTCTGAAGCTTTCTATCTCTTTTAAAAGAATTGGCAAAGCCACCCTTGGATCTGTAGAAATGATTAATAAGTCATCTGCAAAGGCAAGTGTCTTTACCCGATCTCCTCCCACTGTCACCCCCGCTACCCCCTCCCTCCGCTGGATGTTTCTAATCAGTGGTTCTATAGCAAGAATGAACAGCAGAGGGGACAGGGGACATCCTTGTCTGGTTCCTCTCTCTCTATATCTATTTGTTTAGTTTTCTCTCCATTAATCAGCACAGCTGCTTTGGGATTAGAATAGAGTGATCTGATGGCCCCTAAGGCCCAGCCTCTCACACCCACGAACTGTAGTACCTCAAACATATAATCCCATCCCACCTTATCAAACGCTTTTTCAGCGTCCAGGCTAACCAGCATTGTTTCACAGCCCGCCTGCTGAGCCTGAGCCAAAGCTAATAGTAATCGCCGCACATTAGTTCCTGCGTGCCTATTTCGGATAAACCCCACCTGTTCCTGACCAATAAGCTTGGGTAGGCTCTCCTGCAATCTATTAGCCAGCAGTTTTGCGAGTATTTTTACATCTACGTTAATTAATGAAATCGGTCTGTATGAGCTAGCTTGGTTCTCGGGTTTTCCTGGCTTAAGCAACAATGTAATTAAGGCTTCGTTAGCATAAGCTGGGAATTGCCCCTGGACCACCACCTCCTCAAAATATGAGTGCAGGGGGCCCACCAGGTGCGGACTTAATATCTTATAGAATTCACTTGTGAACCCGTCTGGGCCTGGAGCTGAATTTGAAGGGAGGGACCGAATAATGCCCTGCAGTTCCTCTCCCGTGATAGGGCTGCAGAGTTCCTCTACTTCTGATGCCGTTAACACTGGCATATCAGCTTTTTGCAGATACTCAGTAATAGTTACCCAGGATGGGGAGGGAAGTTTCGTATATAAATCCCTAAAGAATTTATAGAACACCTGCTGCACTCCTTCTTTCTCATGTTGAATACGACCTGCCCCATCTTTAACCGCCACTACCACTCTAGGCCCGTCCCAGGACTTAACCACCCTTGCTAACATTGTTCCAGCTTTATTTCCGAATCTTTGGAAGCGGAATTTTTTTGCTACTAGTGCTTTGGAGGCTCTTTCATGTAGTAGGGAGTTTAAAGCTATTTGGGCTGTTGTCAACTGTTCCCGATTGTAATTTGTTGGGGCTGCAGCAAACCTACGCTTAGCCTTCCCCAGGTTACGTTCCAAGTTAAAGATCGCCTTTGTTATCTTCCGTTCACGTTTCACCGTGAAGGCAATCACTGCACCCCTCATAACCGCTTTCGCTGCTTGCCAAAACAAAATAGGGTTGTCCTTATGCCTCCCATTGAATCGGACATATTCTTCCCAGCTCTTTGACAGATATTGTTTAAATGTGGGGTCATTGGCCAGGTGTGTAGGAAACCTCCACCCTCTTCCCCCTGTTCCTAGATCTCGGCCTTCCAAATCTAACCAGACCATTGAGTGATCTGATATCTCTTCCGGGCCAATCTCCACTGCACTCACATGTGGGAATATCCTTCGGTCTACCAATATGTAGTCTAATCGGGAGAGAGTTCCATGTGCCCTCGAAAGGTGAGTATAGTCTCGTTCCCCTGGGTGCAGGACCCGCCAAGAGTCCACCACCTGAAGAGCCTGCATAAATTGGGTTAAAATTCGTGATTCTGGCCCCCTCCGAACCACCCCCCCGAGGAGGAGCTGTCTAAGGTGGGGTCAGCTACTAAGTTAAAATCACCCATTATAAGCAGAGGTAGTGATCTATGGGGCATGCACAACTGGAGCAAATGTTCATAAAAGGGTCTCCCCTGCTGATTGGGGGCATATATCGCTACTACCAGGTATTCAACGTGCTGTAGCCAAAGACGCACCACCACATACCTCCCCTCCGGGTCACTGCCCACTAAGTGTGCTTTAGCCACCGCCCCCCTTCGTATTAGAATTGCCACCCCACTTCTCCTCCCTTTGGCCTCTGCCCCATGTATCTCTCCTACCCAAGTTCGTTTCAATTTCTTCAACTCTTCCTGGGATAGTCTTGTTTCCTGTATGCAAGCTACATCTGCCCTATGTCTTTTTAAAGCCTGTAAAATCTTTGTCCGCTTAATTGGAGATGTAATGCCCCCTACATTCCACGTTATAAACCGAGTCCGGGCACCCATAGGTCTTCCACATAGTATGTTCTGTGAGAAAAGTACTTAGTAATATGCGGGTAACCCAGGTGCCCAGCTCCACCTAAGTTCCCTTCTTTCTTAATCTGCAGCCCCATGACCATTCCCTGACTATTAACCCAGTGATATACTTTGACCCCCCCCTCCCCCTTCTTTCTCCCCTCCTTGCCTTCCCCCCGCCCTCCCACAGTTCCCCCCCTCCCCCCATCTGCCCATGCACTCCTCTTTCGCAACATCTACTAGAAGAGAGCTGGTCTATGGATGGTAGGGGTCCCCTTCCCCGCCCCAGCATTCGCATCTTTATCATCCATTCTTTCCATTCGATACAATACAATTTGTGCCTAATACATATCAATCCCCAAAGAAACTGGTTCAGTTTACAGTGTAACATAACATGTGCCAATTAAGTGTTCCATTTACCAATTATCAATGTGCATCTATTGTATGCCCTCGGGTTCCGCTTCGGCCCGCCTTCATTGATTCTCCTCAGCCATTCTGACCCGAGGGGGATGAAGGGTTTTCCCTTAGCAGGCCCTGAGCCTCTTCTGGCGAGTGGTACATTTTCCAGCCACCCACTTCCAGCACTTTAAGCTGAGCCGGGTATAATAACATAAATCGTTGATTTTTCGCTGCCAGCTGGCGGCACACTGGCCCAAACGCCTTCCTGCGCTCTTGCAGGGCCGCAGAATAATCTTGAAAAATTTTTATTGCTGCTCCGTCGAATGACAATGTGTCCCATTTGGAACGGGCCCCTCTCAAGATTTCCTCCTTATGTATAAAGTTGTGCACTTTAATTATAACCACGCGTGGTCGGTTACCTCCTGCAACCCTTCTGCCCAGGCGATGCGCTCTTTCTAGGCAAAGTGGGCCTGCGCTATCCGAAAGCGCAAACTCTGATTTCAACCAGTTCTCAAGCTGGGTCGAAAGGGCTCGATCTGACACCGACTCCGGAATCCCAATCAATCGGAGGTTAGATCTCCGAGATCTATTTTCTAAATCATCTAAGTGTTTGGCTTGTGTTCGCAGCATTGTCTGTAGATCTTGCGCTGCCGAATCTCTTTCTCTATTCGAGTCCTCCAACTCCGATACACGCACTTCAAGTTCCCCCGTTCTTCTAGTTGTTTCTCCAAGCAGCAATTCTACACTCGCCATTTGTTCTGAAAGTTTTGTAAGTTCAGGCTGTAGTGCCGCTTTCACAGCCTCTGAAATTTGTTGTACCTGTAGCGGGTGGAATCTCGGAGGGGAATCCGTAGTCGGGTCAGGCGCCATCTTGGCTTCTCCTGTTCCACGCAATTTCTCGGCGCTTTTTTTCCCCGATTTCAGCGCGGATGCCCGAGTTTCTTTAGTAATAAAGGAATCCATCGATAACCAGAAGTTTGCCTTCCGTTTCAGGGTGATTGCATTCAGATTTCACTCGTTTTTACTGGGGCTAAGGGAAGGGAGACCCCGGAGAGAAGAAAGACACGACTTTCTTCCTCAGACCATCACGTGACCCCTCCGCCTTTCTCTTCTTTATAAGAATTATCTTCATTTTCAAATACTCAGACAGCTAAGATCCTGTCACTCCTGAAAGATGCTTTGATACCCTTAGCCAGCAACTGATAAACAACTGTACCAGACCAGAAAATATCACTTCAGAACACTGACCAAAACAGACTGACTCCAATGCCATTCTCATTTCATGTCCCAACCAGGATACGGACACATACCATATGCCACTGCCAAATCCAAAGATAGTCACCACAACTGATCAGGAGTCCATGTTTAGATTTTTTATCAATGTCCAGCCAGCCAGTCCAACAAACCAAATAGTAAAACTAAATATGCAGTGTCTGTATCTGCAAGACCTTCAAACGGTCTACCCGTTCTCAACTAAGGTGATACCCAAACTTGACAGAACCAACAGAAATCTGTGGACAGGGGAATATCAAGGCAGTAATCAACATACGTGAAAATTCAAATTTTAGCCTTTTTTCTGAATATCAAAAATAATCTTTCTTTGATCAAATTGTATAATGGGAGGCTATTCTGCACTGTAGGAGTGATTACAAAAAAGACTTCAGTTCTGTACTGTATTACGTGTACTTCACATAGATGGAATACTTAATGGGGATCCTTCACTAGACCTGATGTCTGTCCTGGTCTGCACTAGGTAGGTAGGGCCCTTCCTTCACAAAATATGTAATGTCATCACAAAGGTGGGGAGCCAGTGTAGTACATGTGACAATGAAATAGTGCACTCCCTCCTGAGTTTGTCCAGAACTAACCTTGTAGGGATGTTTTGACCTGATTCCAGCTGTAGATATGCTCCAAAGGTAAATCTGCTTGCAAGAATCCAGTAAAAATATCAGTGGAGGGTGCATTGCCTCTTAAGAGTTTTAATGGACAAAGTTGATTCACCACTTTTGGTTGCAGTAAAGCTTTGTGGAGCAATGAGAGCAGTGTGGGACTCTAGATTAAATGTCAAATCCAGACACGCTCCTAGATTCTTGCCTTTCTTAATTTGAACAATGGAAACACCCTCAGCCACAAGAGGTACACCTGGTGCTTTCAGATTGATTCTGCCAATTACAGGATCTCAGTTTTGCAGACTATTAAAAATCATTTTACTGTCTAAGAACCACCTGGCAAATATGTTCATGGAGGTGTTTAATAGGGTCACTGCACAGGGTACAATCAACTGGCTGTAATAAATACTGCTGACACCTCAAATTAACTAAATTCCTGCTAATTTGATTTCAGTTCACTTGACTCTGTCTGAAGATCCTTGCAATAGCTATTTCCTCCCATTATGTCCTGTTGTGATACATATTTTTCTCTGAGGATAAGCAAAACAGGAAGTCCTCACAGCATGGGTGAGGTCACTGATGGAGCCCACATGAGAAGTGTGACAGAACAGTGTGTTTTAAGCCTGTAAAACTGCTTTAATTATTTCCTGAACTGTATTTCTCTAGTTTGGCCAGCAGGTGGTACATGTTTATGTTTTGAAGCTGCTGCAGAACCAAGGCTGTTTTCTCTGTTTAAGCCTTTTGGAACAGCAATCTTGAGTATACTTTCAAAGATTGTTGTTCTGGGCTCTGATTGGTCCAGAGAGCTCATTTTCATTTGGAATGTACTGGCTTTTGCCCCAGTCTTAGGAAGAAAAGAGAGGAGAATCTCTTTGCTGAGACTCTTTGAACAGTTATATGTGCTGATCTTCCCAGGTACTACTTAGATAATATACAAATGTTTAGTTAGTGTTGTAACTGAAATATGGATCAATTATCTGTTATTGTTCTGCTGATTGCACTTTTTCTGTTTCACTGTTCAATATTTTTATGACAATAAACACTGTTAGTTTGTTGCCTCTGCCTGTCTGGACTGATAAAGAATCCTGGTGTTGGATCATTGAATGCTTTCTAGGAACTGTGGGACCACTGGGAGTGTGGCCTCCAGTAAACTGGAAATCACTGGGGATGATTTGAGAGTGGGAGACTTGCCCAGAGGCAGTTGTGACCCAGTCAGTGGAAGGAGGGTGCTAGTGTAGAGCACAAGCGACAGGTGCAGGCGGACCTGAGCTCTGCTGGGGATAGACCTTCTATGTGGCCGCTGGGTAACCCCAGGCGGGTGTCTAGGCGTTTCGTGATAGGAAGCTACTCCAGCTTAGTAATGCTAAAAGCCTATTGGTCATTTCATCACGCATGCATATCATTTCCCATCTGCCATTGTTGCATAGGACCACCTCAGTCTTTGTCTTTCCACAAAACTGGTCAGTTGCGGGTCATTGGTTCACATATCAAGACATGTTTTCCGCCTTTAAAATTGTTTCTTGTAAGTTTTTTCTTCTAGGTAGTCCTATCGCTGGTATGCGGTACTTCTGTCAGTACAAATACTCATAACTAGTGCCTGCAATTCCTGGGGCATGACCACAAACCTTCTTGCTGTATTCACAGATGTCCAAGAGAGGTATTTTGTAGTCATGAAAAACAGTGCAAACAAATTTTTGGTGCCAGTAAATCCAGTCTATCGACAGTGGCATTGGAAACAATCCAGCAGCTATGTCAGATGCTGTGGATGCATCAGCATCAAGAGTTCCTCATTCACCCTCATCATCAAGCATCAAGAGAGGCCATCAGGACTAGTCATCCTCGGAATCAAACCCCAAAGAAGAGGAAGGATTCAGCTTCAGCATTATTAACTTTGAGGGCTCGTGATGCCAAACGCCAGGAAGAGGCTAGTGTGCTTCCATAACACATTTTATCAAAGCATGGATCTTCAGACAGTGTCAAGTGAATTGAAATCAAATTAGCAAGAATTAGCTAATTAAGGTATCAGTAGTATTGATCACAGCCACTGTTCCATATGCAGTGACCCTGTTAAACACTTCCATGAAAGTAGTTTTGCAAAATGTTAAGTGCCTGCACAAAGATACTTTTTGCAGGAATCAATAGGAACACAGTGAGAGGTGATATGGGAGGAGGGTTACCAAATGCTGGACTTCAGGTTAATTTTTGTTTTGGAAAATTAAACCAGGGCATTGTTCTTTAGATGATTATCCTCAGGCAGTGGTTAGTGGATTAGTAGGATCCGCTATGGATTTAGTAAATTTTTCATTGGTGGAGGGGGGTGGTTCCTTGGAAATGGAAACATTCAGGTCAAATTATAGGTATGTAACCAACCAATCAATCTGTCACCTTAACCTCTGGATAAAGTGGTTTGCAGGCAGATAACAGATTTTTAGGGATGATTATTTAAGATTTAGATACTGTTCAATCAGGATTCAGGAAAGATCACAGCACAGAGACAGTTTTAGTAGTGGTGGAAGACTCTATTTTAAGACATCTGGCTGTTGGTTCTTTTGGACTGCTCAGTGACTTTTGAGTTGACTTATTGCGTGATGTGCTGGTACCGGTTTGGGTGGTACAGTATTGAAATGGACTACATCTTTCAGGAAGAGTAGGGTTGAATTACAGAGAAATGTTTCTGAATGAAAGGATAGTGAAATAGTACTTCAGGGATGAGCACAATTACCAGACTTTTTCAGGGGTTGCCCTTATCATTTTTGGACTACGTATTATTAGGGCTTCCCAAGATGTTAGTTAAGCATGTACAACTTGTACAGAATACAGCAGCCTGGTTTGTGTTGGGTGGTTCAAAGGAAACTTCATTGACTTCCAGTTTTGTTGAGAGTGAAGTTTAAGATCTTGCTGTTAAATTTTAAGGCTTTGAAAAATGTTAGTCCTATTTATCTGTATGATAGATTGTGGAAATATATTCCAAGTAAGGACATTGAGATCTAGTTAGGACTTTTGTTGGAATTCCCTTCTGAAAAAATAAAATAAAAGGAATGAGGCTAAGATCTAGGGTGTTTTTCATCATGGTACTCACCTGGCTTGGGGCCATTCACAGCGGTTTACAGTGTATCAGAGCATAATAAGACAACATATCAATAATCGTTAATTAAAATTAAAAACACAGACAACCTCATAAAATTCAACATATATGACACAACTAAAATTAGATCTCAAACAGATTAACCAAGTAAGACAACAATAGGGTTATTATGAAGTTATTCAGAGCTACTGATCTCATCTGTCTTGCCAAATGCTTCCCTATTTAAAAACGTTTTTAGATCTCATTTTTAAAAAAGCTGGTGTTTAGAATGGTGATGTGGCAACTTGTGTAATTGGTTTCTGGAAGAAAGCACATACTCTGAATATCTTTAATTTTAAAAAGTTTGGATGTTTTGGACAGCTTTTTCTGGGTTTTTTTTTTGTTTTGTTACATTTGTACTCTGTTGCTTTCCCACTCATGGCAGGCTCAATGCAGCTTACATGGGGCAATGGAGGGTTAAGTGACTTGCCCAGAGTCACAAGGAGCTGCCTGTGCCTGAAGTGGGAATTGAACTCAGTTCCTCAGTTCCCCAGGACCAAAGTCCACCACCCTAACCACTAGGCCACTCCTCCACTCCAACATGCCATGAGACTCGATCAGGTGGCCCTGACACTTAACCGAAAACAGCACATGAGTTCTGTCTCGCATCTTGCAGCAGCAACAAGAGACATCAGTGGTGCCTCTTAAATGATAGTAGTACACAACACCTTCTCGTTTCCCTCCTGATCCACCACCTCTTAGTCTTTTAGCCTGTAGTGGTGGTTTCAGTGCTTTATTAGCTTTTCTTTGGCCGTGTGAGTTTTTCTCATGTCCACACTGCCCACAACATTTTTGTGTGCACTGGTCTTCAAAAAGTGAATAAACATTGAGTTACATATAAAAGTTGCCCTACTGGGTCAGACGAGGGTCCATCTAGCTCAGGATCTTGTTTCTATGACCATGACCTGGCATGACAGAGTCCCAAAAAGTAGCAAGATTCCATGCTACTGATCCTAGGGATAAACAGTTGCTTTCCCAGGTCTACGTTTATAACAGTTTGTGGTCTTTTCCTCCAGGAATTTATCCAAACCTTGTTAAACCCCAGCTATATTAATTGCTTTTACCATATTCCCTAGCAATGAGTTGCAGAACTTTAACTATTTTTCCCATTTGTTTTAAATGTGCTACTGTGTAACTTCATGGAGTGCCCCCTAGTTTTTGTACTTTTCAAGTTAGATTGCTGTTTTATTTATTTATAAGTGTAGTGGAGGAGTGGCCTAATGGTTAGTGCAGTGGGTTGAAGACCTGGGGGAACCAGATCAATTTCCACTTCTGTCTGATGGTTGGCAGTGGGTTGAAATCCTGAGGAACCAAGTTCAGTTCCCTCTGCAGCTCTGTGTGACCCTGGGCAAGTCACTTAGCCCTCCATTGGCCCAGGTACAATATATAACTTAGATTGTGAGCCGATTAGGGACAGTGCAAGTAATAGAAATTGTAAACCTCATAGTCGCCTCAGGAATCATCTGCGGTATATCAAGTGCTGAAATAAAATAAATAAAACATGAAATATACAACACTCAAGGTAGTACTGTCAAACCCCAGCATACTACAACTCAGGTTCCATCAAAAACTTGTTGGAAGAGCCTTCACACTTTAGTCTTAAAGGATTGCAAAGATAACTTGCTTGTAATAGAGAGAGGGAGCATTCCAAACAGCAGGGGCTTGATAGAAAATGCACTCTAGAGTAGGGTGGGTGGGGTGTGACGATCTGTTGGGTTGGTTTCTTGGAGAGGGGTAGAGTAGTTTTACGGGGTGGGGCGGGAGTATAAAAACTGAAAAAAATAAGAATATAGTTTGTCTGCATAGACGCATTGACAGTGTACTTATGCATTTTTCTGACATATGATCTACTGTTTTTTTGAGTTTGTACTTTTTTATATCACTAAGGATTGTCATTGAGTGTTCTGTTTGTTGTATTGATGTTCAATGCTCAATAAAGACTCTTATAAATTAAAAAAGAAAATGCACTTTGACGTGTACACTCCAGTCTAGCAATGCGAGGACCTGGCAGGACCAAACGGTGGTTGCTCTGAGATCGAAGAACACGTCCAAGACAGTAAGGAACCATAAGTAGCACCAAATAACCAGGATTATCAATTCAAAAAGCCTTAAAAGTTAAAAGAAGATGTTCAAAAATAATACAGAATGTAACAGACAACCAATGAAAGCTGTCTTGAATATATATAGATATACTACTACTACTATTTAGCATTTCTATAGCGCTACAAGGCATACGCAGCGCTGCACAATATCAGGATCTTTTACTACTTTTACTGAAAGAATTCCTTTATTGAGGGTTAAGAGGGCAATTCTATAACTTGGCGCCAAAGTTAGATGTCTAGATGCAGCAGACCTAAATGCAGGACTTTAGTGTGTAATTGGGAGCATGCCTGTGCTCCGCCCATGTGTACGCCACTAAGCAAATTGTGTGCCTAAATTATAGAATAACATTGGGTGCTAGACTAACACTTAATAGCACAAATGTACATTTAACTGTGGAAGTGTTAATATTCTATCATTTTAGCTCACTAAAGTTATAGAATGAGTTGTTAAAGTGTATTTACATTAGCACATCACTATCTTCTTTTTTTTTTTTTTTTTTTTTTTTAACAGCAGCGTATAGCATTTGCCACTGTGTGGCTTCAGGCTTTTAGACATGACTGGGAATGTACAAATGATTGACACAATGTTTAGATTTTCTCTAAATAAGTATGCTCTTATCTGTATTGAGTGTTGATTTACCGTGTTATAACCTTCCTGTCTGAATTGGTGGAGGTTGTTACCTGGATAAAATTGTCAGTTTGGTCTCTAATTACAAGAAGATTAAACCAAAAGAATCATCTACTTGAAGTTAGCAAGGCATGGACAGCTAAAGGCATTTATGATTTGCAGGAGTACATATTAAGAAGGATTGCCTTTGTGTAAAACAAACAAATATAAAATCTTTCCTTTTTCTTCAGTCAGAGGATTTCTTCACATTAATTGAATCCCACGAGGGCAAGCCATTGAAGCTTCTGGTTTATAACGTAGAGATGGAGTCCTGCCGAGAAGTTCTTGTAACCCCCAATGGAGCATGGGGTGGTGAAGGAAGGTATTTGCTTGGCACATCTACTGTTTATCTGTTTCATACTGACCTACACAGGAATCCATATATAATTACTTTGCTTTGGCACTGAAAGTGTATGAAATGGGCTACCAGAATGGTGCACTATCTGCATCAGAAGCCATATGAGAGGAACCTTAAGCACCTACATATTTGTATCCTAAAGGAGAGGAGAGATACGGGAATATGATATTTATACATGTCAAGTATTTGAATATGTCTAACACACAAATTACAATTTTAGAGTAAGAGATTATATGAGTTTCAAAAATGGTACACTCGGGGGTAGCAGTAGAAAAGATTTCCTCAAAGAAAGGTTGGTGGATACAAGAAGTGTTCCAGTGGAGGTGGTAAAGGACTAGAATGAGCACAGAGGATTCTTAGTTACAGAGAAATGAAGGGGAAAATAGAGATGAACTGGACCCTAAAGCCATACAACAAGAGAGTAGATAGTTAAGGACCATCCTCCTGATATTCAAAACGATTTAACCAGTCGGTGACAGCCGGTGACCAGTTAAATTGCAGATAGCTAGCTATCCTTGAATATTCAGCAGGAGATGACAAGTTATCTCTACTAAATATTTGCGGTTAGCACATAACCACAAGCCAACTACCCTGTTTCCCCGAAAGTAAGACATCCCCCGAAAATAAAACCTAGTAGAGGATTTCCTGAATTGCTAGATATAAGGCCTCCCCTGAAAGTAAGACCTAGCAAATTTTTGTTTGAAAGCAGGGCCGCCGAGAGCCGGACAAGGCCGCCCCACCACCCGCCCTCCGTCGCTCCCGGAACTAACCTTAAACGCCTCCTTTGACCTTCGCATCAAGCGGCAGCAGGGCAGACCTCTCCTTCCTTCCATGCCCCACCCTCGCGGACGTTACGTCAGGCGAGGGCGGGACACGGAAGGAAGGAGTGGCCTGCCCTGCTGCTGCTTGCTGCAAAGGTGAAAGGAGGCGTTTAAGGTTAGTTCCGGGAGCGACGGCGGGCGGGCCAACCCCGATGTTTCCCCGAAAAATAAGACAGCCCCTGAAAATAAGACCTAGTGCATTTTGGGGGGCAAAAGTTAATATAAGACAGTGTCTTATTTTCGGGGAAACACGGTATCTCAGGAGTGTTTCAGGGGTGGGTCAAAAGTTATGACCTGAAATTCAGCCTTGGCCGGGCAAGGTTAGCACATAGATAGGACCACATAAATAGCTGTCCTATCTTTATGTGCTAGACAATGCCCAGTTAGTGCTATCAGTTTAACCGGGTATGCACTAGCCGGCCAGCAAAAACCTAGATATTCAATGCTGCTCGCCGGAAACGGCCCATCATTGAATATCCAGGGTCACAACCGACCGTGGCACTTATGCGGGCTTCCTCCCATGGGCTGAATATTGTCTCCCATAAGACCAATCTAGTTTATATCTCTCTTCAGCTAAGAGTCAGTCTTGTTCAACCTAATCTTAAGTCATCGATGTTTATAATGACATATATTCTTCATGCATTTTCAGTAAGAGATCTACAAAATAATTGGAAAGACTGGTCTGCATTATTCCTGTGTTTCTTTACAATTGTCTTTTTTTAACCTTCTTGGTATGTAGCTTAGGATGTGGCATTGGATATGGTTATTTGCACAGAATTCCATCACAGTCAGTTGTGAGGACGAAAAGAACAGAAATAAAACCTCCATCACCTTTACCATCAGAAGAGAGACCTGCTGTGCCTGTCGCCAATGGATATAATGAGGTACAACTTAATGAGATCAATTTTTAGCCAAGGCTCAGTACAATAACTACTACTATTACTATAAATCAATACTAGTATAAATACAATAACAAAGCTAATTGTCGGCTGAACCTAGTTGCCTAGACTTTAAACTGAAAATGTTCCTAGATCTAGGCAGTCAAGTTCAACCTAATCTTTCCCTCAGCACTGTGATCCTCCCATGAATCTCATGCTTTAAACATTGTATCCCTTCAATGCTTAATAGTCCCTAAATCCCAGTACTTTAACTATCTTCCTCCCTAGTGTAGTGATTCTCTTCTACCCCAAGTTCTAATACTTTTAACCCCCACCCCACCTCAGTAAAATGATCCACTAGTGGTTCCAGGCAGCTAAGAGGGATGCAATCTCTCTTCTGCTGACACTTTAACCTACATTGATTTATGTTTTCTGTTGCTAGATAATATTCAGTGTAAACCAGTAGTGTGGACAGGAAGGAGATTGTCTGCCTTCTACATATAAAAGGGAAGATCCTCAGGAAAAGGACAGGGGTGGGGAAAGACCTGGGAAGGTCTGCCAGTGAGTCATTTTACCAGAGGAAGGGGGAGGTGGGAGGGAGGGGAATCAGTTGTTTTTATTTATTTATTTGGACTTTGTATTGTAGGATGGTTTTTACCTTTTTGTTTTTTCTTAAGGGGTAAATGAAGTATACCCCCCTCTTTTAGGTATGTATGTACCAACTTTGAGAGCATGTCCAACACAAATAATTGAAAACTTTGCAATTTTAAAACAATTTTAAAATGATTGCATGTTACACGTTTTTTTCCACAATTATGGGTATTTCTTTCTCCACCTCTCCTTGTATATGTTTTGATTCGTTTTCTTGTGATTACGTATAGATTTAGATATTTTATCATTATATTTGATGTATTTTGCTTTTATTGTTATGATTTTAAAAAATTTGGTTTATCTAATTTTATTTTAACTTGATTTTATCATATTTTATGTAATTTTATAGGTGGTTTGAATATGTTCTGACATTTTGTCATATTTATATGTTATTGTTTTTTACAAGATGTTTTGATGTTTGTTTTTATTTTATAGTTCTACCCCTGACGCAGCCTGTGGGTGAAATGTGGCCATGTCGGGTATTGTTTTATTAAATCTCCAAAAGCACACTATAATCTCTACACAGTCCACACAGTCTTAACAAGATAAACTAGACTTCAGATCCCCGGTGCTGTTATGAATTTTTGTAAACTGCACCGCTCAGCTATACCGCTGGGTATTGTTCTCCCAGTGCGGTTTCACGCGGAAATCCTCATTAGTCACGAATATCTTTCTTACATACTTTTTCAAAATTTTTTCTTTTTATGTACTAAGATAGGTAACAATTTCTTGATTTCGCACTTATCTTAATATGCGGGCTTTCTCACTGGTTCGCTCTACAGCGAGCTCCTGTTTCGTATTATCTTCATCAGGAGCTGAACCTTTGAATTGCCCTAAAATAAAAGCTAGAAGACAAGGAGGTTCTAGCAAGAAAACAGGTAAAACTCATAGCCGACGGCAAAAAGTGAGTACAGGAGGTAAAAAATACACAGTTAGAAATTGAATATAATACCGCACTGGGAGAACAATACCCAGTGGTAAAGCGGAGCGGTGCAGTTTACAAAAATTCACAACAGCACCGGGGATCTGAAGTCTAGTTTATCTTGTTAAGACTGTGTGGACTGTGTAGAGATTATAGTGTGCTTTTGGGGACTTAAAATATTGAGTTGAACTGATCAAGCACAATTGTGGTGGAATATTGTTTTATTAAACCATTTTTTTTACTTAGTCTGCTTTCTTGTTTGTTCTCCTTGCTTCAACAAGCAGATTTGTGCCTTTTTTGTTTATTTTTCTACATAGGTTCTTTCAGGGCCTTGCACTGCCACAGCTGGGGGAGGAGCAGCTCCGGGCCTTGAATGCCCCAATAACTAAGGAGGAGATCATGGTGACCATTAAACAGCTCAAGCTCACAAAGGCGCCTGGTCCGGATGGGTTTGTCCCTGAATGTTATCACATCCTCCAGGACCTGGTGGCTGGCCCATTGGGATCTGTGTGCAGTGCACTGGCTCTTGATAGCGCCAATGCATTGGCGCCTATATACTGCTTGTTTTCTGGTGAATTTAGAATATATATTTTAGAAAGATGCTTAAAACAGCTATTTTTAATGACTTCCTAATTATCTCTGGTTAGGTTTTTTGTTTAGTGTTCCTAATTCCCTTTATTATGATATAAGGTTTCTATTCTTATTGTAAACCGCTTCAGATCAAATTTTTGGTGTTAGCTGTATATGTTTCAAATCTTTTTTATTAAACACTTAGAGAGCATATAACACCACTTAAGAACTTCAATACTTATTTGAATACAACATTCCTCCCCCAACCCCTTACCCCCCCCCCCCCCCCCCCCCACTCTAAATCACAGAAGAGAAATTTGGGTTAGTGTTTCCTCCTCTAGACACTAGTAAAGGTTATATATTCAGCAATTGTCCTCTTGCAGCAGGTGTCAATGTTTGGAGTCCATTTATATTGAAATTGCAAACCTTGGATTGATGTTAGATTGTCTACTCCTATTCTTTCCAGTCTCATCATGGACAGAATTTGGGCCCACCATTGATATAGCGAGGGATCTTTAGTAGAAAGCCACTCTAATAAAATAGGGGTGTTTTTTTTAGCTATAATTGTGATCTTATTATAAACTCTTTATACCCTTTTGGCATTGGGATACCCAAGCTGGGATGACCAAATAATAGCCTGGGATTATAGTGCCAACCCGCTTTCCACATAGTAGACACCTGTCTAAGAAGATGCTTCCAAAGCTTTTGGATTCTGGGGCAAGACCAAAACATGTGTCCCAAAGTAGCCCACTCTTCACCACATTTTGGACACTCTCCAGCCGGCGAGAGTCCCATATGGAAGGCTTTTCTAGTAGGAATATTTAGTCTTAAGGCAAATTTATATTGCACCTCCCAATGGGAGGAAATCCAAGATGATCTCCTCAGTATAATAACATGTGCCTTGTACATTCCAATTGGTATATTTATTCCCAAGTTCACATTCCATAGCTCCGTAAGATGAGCAAAATTGAGTTCATGCGCAGTATCCCGAATATGTCTGTGATAAAAGGATAACGGTGTCTTTTGTTGTGCATTGAGTGAGTAAGCCGTGGAAAGGGTGTTAGCTGTATATAAAATGTAAACTGCAGTCAGGTTAGGGACAATATGGTTCATGTCTTCTTGTTCCAAAGCCAGGAAAAATCCTGGAGTAGGCGGGCTCCTATTGATCTATATCTCTCCTGAATCAGGATGTCAAGGTTCTGGCTGCTACATTAGTGCAGCGCTTTAATGCATACTTACCTTCATTGGTGTACCCTTGACCAAGTGGGCTTTGTACCCGGATGCTATGCGTCCATGAGTTTAATGAAAGTCGTGGTAGCACTACATGATCACAGGTGGGCATCTGCCATTGGGGGACTTGACATGGAAAAGACTTTTGACAGCATATCCTGGGAGTACTTGCTGAGCGGCCAGTTTGTGGGATGGGTACAGGACCTATATACTAAACTGCTCACCTGCTTGATAGTGAATGGGGGCTTTTGCCCTCCTTTTGCATTACAGCGGGAACTCACCAGGGGTGCCTCCTATCCCCTCTTCTATTTCTTTTAGCAATGGAACCCATGGCCATAATGATTTGCTCTGATGCTGCTATTCGAGGAGTTGTGATTGGGGGGAGGGAATGTAAGATCAGCTTATTTGCCGATGACATTTTATTGTATCTAGATCAAGCGAATAAACACCTTGATTCGCCCTGGCTATAATTAAAGAATTCAGACGAATTTCTGGGTTGCAAGTCAACTGTGCTAAATCAGAATTACTGTTATTGGCAGGCGGCCTGAGTGCCCCTTGGCAGAGGGCTTTTGCTGTTCCCCCCACCTCAGCGCCTATGAGATACTTGGGCATTTATTTGCTTGCTAATCCAGTGGTTCTCTATAGTGCTAATGTTACATGGAAGCCATTAATAAGGTTTGCCAAACATGCCTTGATCTCCCGCTTTCATTGCTGGGCAGGGTGGCATTGGTGAAAATGGTTATTGTACCCAAACTTTTGTACCCTCTGCACACCATGCTACTCTGGCTGACACGTAAGGTTAAAAGTAAATTCCGATCGATTATCACAAAGTTTCTATGGAGTGCAAAGTCTCCCAGAATTGGAATGGCTAAATTGATACTGGACAAATCTCAGGGTGGACTTAACGTACCTCATATTCGACTCTACAGTGTGGCTGCCTTTTTCCGGTGGGTACATGAGGCTATCACCTGAGTTGGAAAAAATGTTCCCTCTGCTTTGTTTCTTGGGTGGAGTGCACCCTTTGGGCTTATTAACTTGTTACATGGGCAGGAAAGCCAGAACCTTCATTCCAGCAGAAGGTCCGGTTTCTGGACCTGCTGTGCAGTGCATGGAGATGGTGGAGGAAAAAACAGGGAAGAGTCCACAGTTTACCCCTTCCTTACTTTGGAGGGTAATGTGAATTTTCCAGCAGTGTGGGGGCATTCATTTTTTCGAGATTGAGTGTCTAGGGGTTGCAAGTCAGTGGCCAGTGTTCTGGAGTTGGGAGCTGGTTCTTTTCCCTCTTTCTCCCAAATATGAGACCATTGGCATCTCCCTCATAAACAGTTTTTCTCCTACCTTCAAATTACGGATTATTGAGAGAAACTGTCCTGACAGTATAAAACTGGGTGGGAATTTTGGCACTTAGATAAGGTACTGTACTGGACACCAACTTCCTCTAACAAGCTGTCCTCCTGGTATACAGGGTTGAAGACTAACCTGCCCTTGGATGGGTTACATAAGTTGAGAGCACTCTGGCAGAGGGAGCTAGGACAACTGTATACCGAACAACAATTTTCGGAGCTTTTTGCTATGTTACTCAACTTTACCAAGAAATACAATATAAAATCCTACATAGAGCATATTTAACTAGGGAGAAGGGGACAAGTCTTGGCCTATGGGAAAACGGAACATGTCTTAAGTGTAAATATGCTCCAGGATCCATATCTATATATATATAAAAGGCACCTCCAATGTTCCAATGAAGCCTCAAGCCGGATGAGGCGCCCGAGATATCCGGTTTGGCCTGCAGTCACTGTAGCTCCGCCCTCACGTCAAAACGCGATGACATCGAGGGCGGCGAAGGCGCAATGCCCGAGTCTGAGATTCAGTTACAGCAGCGGCTGGGGAGAGCGCTGCGAACTTTCATCACAAACTCGCAACCGAGTGAGTGAGTGAGGGAGGGAGAGGGGGGGTGTGGAACTCGGGAGGGAGGGAGGATGGTAGGGGGGATTACCTTGCTAGCGCCCGTTTCATTTTTTCCCGAAACGGGCATTTCTTACTAGTTACATATATTTTTGGAATGTGATTCCCTTGTTATTTGATGCCAGGCCTTCCTGGTGCTGGCCTATGTTCTTCAGCGCACACCAGAGTGGGACTATGGCTCCTTGCTTTTGGGGTCGCAGGAAACTTTGATGGTAAGGGTTTGTCTATCTCTCAGAGATGTTTTCTTTTTAATGCAATTTTACTGGTTAAAAAACTTATCCTGTCCTACTGGATCTCTGAAGAATCGCCATTGTTGCAGCAATGGTTGACAAATATGAAAGAACTAGTTCTTTTTGAAATTCAGGCATACCAACATGTGTCTCATATAGATAAATGTTGCTATGTAGCGTAGACTTTTGGATGGACATCCTGTATCTACCTCACATAGTTGATCACTTTATGTGCACTCAAGGGGGAGAAAGATGGAGGGGTGTTGGGGTATGAGTGGGAGTTTGACAGGCTTGTGTGTGTTATGGTTTGTGAGAGGCCGGATTGTTTGCAGAGGTGTGTGGGTTTGATTATTTTGGTTCAATTATATTAAAAAGTTCAATGGCGGGAGGCAGAAACTTATTGTAAGTTATCCTTGATGTTACCCTTAGTGGTATGGCTGGTGGGGATTTTGTTGTTCTTTTCGGATTTGCTGTTTTTGATTACCCTATTGTTCTGTTTTATACTGTTTTGATGATGATTGTTTCTGCACTTGACCATTGCAAGTGATTACTTGACCATTGCAATAACATAAATACTAAAAAAAAAAAAAAAAAATGGAATGAATGAAAGAAATTCACTGGTCAATATTCAGGGGCCTGAGTGGATGGAAGTGAGGAGAGAGAAGGGTCAGATGCTGGATGGAAAGGGGGAGAGAGAGGGGGCAGACGCTAGCTGGAAAAGGATGCGAGAGGGGGCAGACGCTAGATAAAAAGGGGGAGAGAGGGGGGTAGACGGATGGAAAGGGGGGAGAGAGGAGGCAGATGCTGGATGGAAAAGTGGGGGGGAAGAGAGGGCAGGCGCTGAGAAGAGATCGAGGAAAGAAGAAACAAGAGACTAGAACCAACACAATTAGAAAAAGTAAACGGCCAGACAACAAAGGTAGGAAAAAATAATTTTATTTTTAGTTTAGAATAAAATAGTGTGGTAGCTGTGTTAATAAATACAGAAAATGGAAATAAGGTAATATTTTTATTGGTCTAATTTTAATACATTTTTGACTGATGTTTGGAGACCCAACCTTCCTTTCTCATATCAGAACAGAATACCTTAACAGCAGTATACTGTCCTGACCTGAGGAAAGAGGTTTTGGCCTTTGAAAGCTAATTGAAAAATGTATTTAGTCCAATAAAATGGTATCATCATATTTTTCATTTTTTTTTTGTTTTATTTGTATTTGTTAACCTATAGTATAGTGAATGAAATATGTCAGTTTTTAAAATTTGCTTCTGCTGTTGAGACCCGCAAGACTACCACAGGAAGTCTCGGCCACCATTTTGAAAACACAGCGGTGCCGGTGGGCAGGGGAATAGCGGCAGTAGTTGCATAAGTAGAGGCCAACTAAACCATCTGTTCATGCTGATATACCAAAGCCAGTAATCCTCCTTACTGTGGATAGCTCCTTCTATTAACTGCTTGAAGCTATGTTGCCTCATACCCTCCAAAAAAAAAAAAAAAAATCAGACCCCCCCCCCCCCCCCAAACTTCTTCCGGGGTTTTAATAAATATTAAAATTGCCCATTATCAACAATCTCTCTCAGCTTGAATATCCAAAATTAACTGCATCAATTCCTCAATGTGAGCATGATTGTATCTCAGAGGGCAGTGAACTACTAAAATATATAATTTATTTTTTTTCTCCAGTTCTAGTCAGTAACACTTTATATTCTGCCACCTTGCGAAGTCCAGTCTTTTTAGGTTGCAGTGTGCTACACATAACTGCCACCAGTCTCTCCCATCCCCCGTTCATACCCAGTCAAAATTAGAAGAAGACAGAATAACCAGTAGGACACTACAGCATAAGGGCACTGCATCATGCCCACGAAGTCAGCTGTCCACATAATACAAAAAATAGTCTATTTTATCTGCTTTCATAGAATCAGAAATAGCAACCAATTTAGATCATACCGGAATTCCTTCAAATTACAACCTGTGTCTCCTGGGCTGGTAGAAAAGGGAATATTTTATCAAGTTACTCTTGAACAACTCATGCCCAATACACTTCCTCCTCTTAAATGAGGAGCATAAACATATCAGCCCCACACATTTCTGGTCTATTATCCTTTTTACACAGTAGAAGAAAAGGACACCCCTCACAAACCAAAAATATAACACCCAAAACCTTAAACGTCCAAATTGCTAGTTTTGAAACACAATTTTAAGACATTTATCTATGCAGTTCATCAGCAGTGCATCCAAATCAAAAGGGGGAATGTTGGAGAAGGGATTTGGGCGTTCCCACAACTTGGACGTTTTTCTGCCATAATGGAACAAATCAAAAACATTCAGGGCTAAAAGTTAGACGTTTTGGTGTAGACTGTTCCAATCAGAACTACGTCAAAAAAAGGTGCCCTAAATGACCGGATGATCACTGGAGGGATTAAGGCATAACCCCTCTCCCTTACTCTACTACTACTCTAAATCATTTCTATAGTGCTACCAGTCGTACGCAGCGCTTCACAATTTAACATGAAGAAAAGACAGTCCCTGCTCAAAAGAGCTTACAATCTAAATCAGGACAGACAGACAGGACAAATAAGGGATAAGGGTAGGACAGACAGATAGGACATATGGGAAGGGACTAATGAAGAGAGGAAGACAAGATAAAGGTTACGAGCAGGTGACAAGTTAGGAATTAAAAGTAGCATCAAACAGGTAGGCCTTTAGCCCAGATTTGAAGGCGGCCAGGGATGGAGCTTGATGCAATGGCTCAGGGAGTCTATTCCAGGCATAAGGTGCGGCAAGATAAAAGGAACGGAGTCTGGAGTTAGCGATGGGGGAGAAGGGTACAATTAGGAGAGATTTGCCTAGTGAACGGAGTTCCTGGGAAGGAGTGTAGGGAGAGATGAGGGTGGAGAGGTAGTGAGGGGCAGCAGAGTGAATGCACTTATAGGTTAATAAGAGGAGCTTGAACTGTATACGGAAATGGATAGGGAGCCAGTGAAGTGACTTCAGAAGAGGGCTGATATGGGCATAGCGACTTTGGCGAAATATTAATTGTGCAGCAGCATTTTGAACAGATTGAAGAAGAAAGAGATGGCTGAGTGGAAGACTGGTGAGAAGCAAGTTGCAGTAGTCCAAGCGAGAAGTGATGAGAGTGTAGATGAGGGTTCTGGTAGCGTGCTCAGAAAGGAGAGGGCGAATTTTGGCGATGTTATAGAGGAAGAAACGACAGGTTTTAGCAATCTGTTGAATATGTGCAGAGAAGGAGAGGGAGGAGTCGAAGATGACCCCAAGGTTACGAGCAGATGAGACAGGAATAGAGAGTGGGGGAAGGGGAGAGGTTGGTTTAGGTGGGAAGATAAGGAGCTCAGTTTTGGACATATTGAGCTTCAGGTATAACTTGTCTGGAATGTTTTTACGTTTGGGGAGCGTGCCAGGTGCCCTTGACCTGGATTGGCCACTGTCGGTGACAGGATGCTGGGCTAGATGGACCTTTGGTCTTTCCCAGTATGGCACTACTTATGTACTTATGTAGGTGGCCCCCAGTACATACCAGCCTCTTTGACAGCTTTAGATGTTATAGCCAGTTTTATTAGCGCAGCAAGCAGGTCCCTGGAGTAGCCTAGTGGGCGGTGCAGTGAATTGTAGACAAAGGGACCCAGGCCCATATCCCACTCTAACTGGTACACATGTGGTGGAAAGTTTGAGCCCTCCAAAACCATAGTAACATAGTAGATGATGGCAGATAAAGACCTGTATGGTCCATCCAGTCAGCCCAACAAGATAAAATCTACTGTACCCACATAGAGGTGACACCTGCAGACATAAGGACTATTGTAGTTGTGTACAGTTGGATACAGTAGGTTTTTGGTGTGTTTTGGAGAGCTCACTATACAGTATGAGGGGGTAATGGTGTGATGTGTACCTGGGACCTTTTATGTGAAGTCCACTTCTCTGTTGGGATTTCTGTGTGGCCAGTCTACTAAGAATGCAGGACCCCCCCCCCCCCCCCCCCAAAAAAAAAAAAAAATGTCCCAATGGCTTGGTTTTTTTGTGTTTTTCCATTGGAAGTTCTTTTTTTCTTTCTGAAAATGTTCACTAAAGAAAAGCACGCTGAGCATAAAACATCTAGGAAATGACTATTTTCAAAACAAAAAGCTAAGATGTTTTTCTGGTTCAAAAAAATCTCTATGTTTGCCACTTGATTTTTGGACATTTTCAGCTGTTCACAAGCAGATTTAGATGTCATATCGAAAATGCCCCTTTTTATTTTATTTTTGCTCTATACAGTGTGTTGTATTTTGTTTGGTTTTATAATTATTTTATGTTTTTATTGTGATCAGCCTAGATCTTGACTTTTTGATACATGGAATAAAAATGCTATTAATTTTGATTCACTTTGCAGTACATGTCAGCTGTCTTTGTGGTACAATTATGTGTGTTTTAAACACATCTTGTTGGAGCAATAGTGCCTACTAGGAAGGGTTTCTCCTGTCTATACGCAAAGCAGGAGCAATTCTTTTCAAGCTCTTTCATTTAGGCAAATATAACTGTCATTTCTTTATATAGCACTTGTTGCTTTTTGCTAGCATACTTGTCTCGTACCCCTAAGAAGTTCATTCATAAGTACATAAATATTGCCATATTGGGACAGACCAAAGGTCCATCAAGCCCAGCCAGCATCCTGTTTCTAACAGTGGCCAATCCAGGTCATAAACACAGCCGCGAGACTCATCCTAAGAGAACGACGCTTTGCACATGCCGAACCCTTGCGTTTCAAATTACACTGGCTGCCTGTACAGGAGCGCATTGCCTTTAAGCTCTGCTCCTTGACCCATAAAATCATCTATGGGCTTGCCCCGGAGTATATGCACCCCTTAATCGACCTCCCGCCCAGGAACGCCAATCCTGCTGCTCATTCTTACCTTCATCTGCACTTCCCAAACTGTAAGGGTGTCAAGTACAAGAAGATCTTCGCCTCGTCCTTCCGCTACTGGAGCCCTAAGCACTGGAATGCTCTTCCGCAACACCTCAAAACTCAAGCGGACCACGCCCTCTTTAAGAATTTGTTGAAGACATACTTCTTTGCCAAGACCTACCCCTCACTTTATACCGCTGACTGATACACCCCTCCTGTCTCTTACCCCGCTAGTTCACCCTGTTAGATGCTTTTCCCCCTGCTTACTCCTTGTATACTTTTCTAAGCTTCCTATTCTGTAATTTTATTTCATGTTTTGTAAGCCACATTGTGCCTGCATGAGTGGGAAAATGTGGGATATAAGCGAACAATAAATAAATAAATTAAATAAATACCTGGCAAGATCCCAAAAAAAGTATAAAACATTTTTTTATTTATTTGTTACATTTGTATCCCACATTTTCCCACCTATTTGCAGGCTCAATGTGGCTTACATAGTACCCGAGAGGCTTTGAAGTCTCCGGTGAACAAATACAAGGTAATGTTGTGATAGGATAGAGTTCATTTAGTTTTTATGCTGCTTATCCCAGAAATGAGCAAAATTGGGATTCTCTTTTGGCCTGCTGCCATGATATGTTCTTACACTTGGAGTTTAGACATTTCTTCAGTATTGTGAATTACCTTGATTCTTACACCAAATATTATGCAATGACTGTCTATTTTGGATATACTGAAAACCAGAACGGTTTATGACCCTTTAAGACCAGAACTGGTTAGCTGCTGTTGATAAAACAGTGTTCAATTTATTACATTGCAGGGTAAGGATTATATTGAAGGCCAACCAGGGATTTGGATAAGAGGGCTCTTATCGTGAGATGCTAATATTTATTTAGAGAGGTATGTGTTTCTTTAAGAAGACTCTTCAATTTGTTTTCTTTTAAGGCTGCACTAGTGGCTCCTAACTCCCACACTGATGGAACTGAAGAAAATGTAAATATCCCTCTGCCAATGGACCAGGAAAAAGATCTTCATTTATCAGAAGGTTCTTTTCTACCTCCACCTCCTATCCAGAGAGTTATGGATCCAGGTATGTGTTTATAGCGGGCAGTTTTGTTTCAAGGTAATAACTGTAATTCTTTTTACACCACTATGACAATTTGGAATCTAGCACTACACATCTTGTAACCTCTACGCATAGGTAATGAGTCCTGCTTCAGGCTCGATTACAGTTTGGGTTATCTCAGTTTATATTGAGCTGAATCAACTGCTTTTGATATTTCACAAAAATGAGCATGCCCTGATCTTCAGTCATTTAGTCTGTGAAAAGTTTTAGCAAACAGTTTGTTCTTTCAGTAAATAAGACCTGCAGCCTCTCTTTAGAAGGTGACTCTTTTTTTGTCAGTTTTTGACCATTTCCTTAGGCAGACAATGCAATTTGCTGAAGCAGTTGTCATCAGCGAACAGGGCACCACTGGGTTGATAATATCCTCTCTGGAGAAGCCCGTTAGAAACCTAGAGCATGTTGACAGTTAGGGCCATGTTGTCTACTCTATCTGTTCATTTGTACCTGTTACATATTTTCCTTGATAGCTGATTCTCTCTCATCCTCGCCATAGTACTTAAGTCCCATTGTGCTTGTTCCAAGCGTATTTTAATTGGCACTGTTTGTTGTGCTGCCGTCTTTAAAGGGAGTCTGCTCTAGCTGTTTACCACCCTCTCAATCAGAATTGTTTTTAAGAGAAAACATTTTTTTTCACATTCCTTTTAAACATGCCTTTTTTTCCCACATCATAAGATGACCCGTTTGCCCTTGGGCTTCCCCTATGAAAAATGCTACCCTCTAATGCCTTATTTGGAGCCTGTTGAATATTTATTTATTTAACACATTTGTACCCCACATTTTCCCACCAATTTGCAGGCTCAATGTGGCTAACATCAAACCATAAAGGCAGTCGCTAATCCGGTAACTATACAGATAACATAGTGTAGAGGACAGGGAGATAAAAATAAAAAATAAAGCGGGGTATAAGGGCAAAAAGTGAAAGGGTAAAAGTGGTCAATACGGTCCATTAATTTGCTGTGTTGCAGAATATAGGGACTTATGTTGGATCCTTGGGGTAGGCCTTTCCGAATAAGCTGGTCTTGAGTGATTTCCTGAAATTAAGATGATTGTGGATTGTTTTCACAGCTTTTGGCAGTGCATTCCATAGTTGTGTACTTATAAAGGAGAAGGTGGATGCATAAATGGATTTATATTTGAGACCATTGCAGTTAGGGTAGTGGAGGTTTAAGTATGAACGGGATGATCTGGATATATTCCTGGAAGGTAAATTGATTAGGTTTGTCATGTATACAGGGGCTTCTCCGTAAAGAATTTTGTGGACTAGGGTGCAGATTTTGAAGGTGATACGTTCCTTAATAAAGAAATATAGGCCTATCACTGCTTTTTATGGAATTCCTCTGATTGCGTTTCCCTCACCAGAATGAAAACATTTGAACAGCACACACTTATCCAATCTAATGCATTTTTTTGAGGGGGTAAGCAAACATGTGGACAATGGGGAGCCGGTTGATATTGTATATCTGGATTTTCAGAAGGCGTTTGACAAAGTGCCGCACGAAAGACTCCTGAAGAAATTGCAGAGTCATGGAATCGGAGGTAGGGTATTATTATGGATTAAGAACTGGTTGAAAGATAGGAAGCAGAGAGTAGGATTGCGTGGCCAGTATTCTCAGTGGAGGAGGGTAGTTAGTGGGGTCCCGCAGGGGTCTGTGCTGGGTCCGTTGCTTTTTAATGTATTTATAAATGACCTAGAGATGGGAATAACTAGTGAGGTAATTAAATTCGCCGATGACACAAAATTATTCAGGGTCGTCAAGTCGCAGGAGGAATGTGAACGATTACAGGAGGACCTTGCGAGACTGGGAGAATGGGCGTGCAAGTGGCAGATGAAGTTCAATGTTGACAAGTGCAAAGTGATGCATGTGGGTAAGAGGAACCCGAATTATAGCTACGTCTTGCAAGGTTCCGCGTTAGGAGTTACGGATCAAGAAAGGGATCTGGGTGTCGTCGTCGATGATACGCTGAAACCTTCTGCTCAGTGTGCTGCTGCGGCTAGGAAAGCGAATAGAATGTTGGGTGTTATTAGGAAGGGTATGGAGTCCAGGTGTGCGGATGTTATAATGCCGTTGTATCGCTCCATGGTGCGACCGCACCTGGAGTATTGTGTTCAGTACTGGTCTCCGTATCTCAAAAAAGATATAGTAGAATTGGAAAAGGTACAGCGAAGGGCGACGAAAATGATAGTGGGGATGGGACGACGTTCCTATGAAGAGAGGCTGAGAAGGCTAGGGCTTTTCAGCTTGGAGAAGAGACGGCTGAGGGGAGATATGATAGAAGTGTATAAAATAATGAGTGGAATGGATCGGGTGGATGTGAAGCGACTGTTCACGCTATCCAAAAATACTAGGACTAGAGGGCATGAGTTGAAGCTACAGTGTGGTAAATTTAAAACGAATCGGAGAAAATTTTTCTTCACCCAACGTGTAATTAGACTCTGGAATTCATTGCCGGAGAACGTGGTACGGGCGGTTAGCTTGACGGAGTTTAAAAAGGGGTTAGATAGATTCCTAAAGGACAAGTCCATAGACCGCTATTAAATGGACTGGAAAAATTCCTCATTTTTAGGTATAACTTGTCTGGAATGTTTTTACGTTTGGGGAGCGTGCCAGGTGCCCTTGACCTGGATTGGCCACTGTCGGTGACAGGATGCTGGGCTAGATGGACCTTTGGTCTTTCCCAGTATGGCACTACTTATGTACTTATGTACTTTCTCAGCGTTTACTACCATTTCCCATATACACAAATGTTCTGTGTGGAACAGTGTTGAATTTCTTACTGAAATCTAGATAGATTATATTCACTCTATCCCTTTGATATGCGACTCCAGTCACCTCCTCTAATTCAAGCAAAAAAAAAAAAAATAGCACAAAGGGCCTTTAAAAACAAAAGGGAACACAGTTCTTACATTAAAATAATCCTTTAATAGTGAACTTTGATTGAAGAAAGACCCGACATGGGCCGTGTTTCGGTGCTACCGCACCTGCGTCAGGGGTCTCCGGATAAAATGCAGTGCAAAGCTCACACACAGCAGCAGCGTAAGTCGCAATGGATTCCATTGCCACTTACGCTGCTGCTGTGTGTGAGCTTTGCACTGCATTTTATCCGGAGGAACATATCACACACAATTTTGGAAAGCATCAGCCTTTTGAAATTAGTCTGCTGAAGCCTCCTTTGTCATTGGTGTGACCCCTGACGCAGGTGCGGTAGCACCGAAACACGGCCCGTGTCGGGTCTTTCTTCAATCAAAGTTCACTATTAAAGGATTTTTTAATGAAAGAACTGTGTTCCCTTTTGTTTTTAAAGGCCCTTTGTGCTGTTTTTTTTTGCTTGGTCTTTTTCTGTACTTGGTTACCTCCTCTAATTCAGTCATACTTATTTGGCAAGATCTTTCCCCTTGTCAAGTCATGCTATACTATTCTTCAGTAATGTTTCTATTGCTTTCACCATTACTGATGTCACATTAATGTCTTTGTTCTCTTCCTTGTGCTGCCATACTACATCTGCTGCTTTGCAGGGTTTTGGCACCTCCATGTTTCCTCAGATAAGTTGAACAAAGCTATGAGAAATGCAGTCAGTAACTTCTTGAGCACTTTCACTATACTTCTGAGGTTGTCAATCCAGTCCTCGGGACACATCCAGCCAGTCAGGTTTTCAGGATATTCACAATGAATATGCATGAGATAAATTTGCATCTACTACTTCTATTCTATGCAAATCTCTCTCATACACAGTGCTTTTTTTGTGCCGGTACACAACGGTACGCGTACCAGCACCTTTTTTTTCGCCCTGCACTTCCTCTCAGTCCCCCAGGGGCGTGGTGTGCTGGAGCCGGCTCGCAAGAGCTCTTGCGAGCCGGTTGTTGTGGCAGGCGAGCCAGCAGTAAGTGAGGTAAGCATGGCACGAGGGCGCCACAAGCCATGCTTACCTCATCTCCCGCGCTCTGGGGGGGTTTAAATCGTCGTCGATCATTTTACCTCCGCAGCAGCCGCAGTGAAAGGCCGTCTGTCTCTAGCCTTCCCTTCGTTTCCAGTCAGTGTCCCGCCTTTGTGGAAAGAGGAAATGACGTCAGAAGAAGGCGGGACACTGACTGGAAACGAAGGGAAGGCTAGAGACAGACGGCCTTTCGCTGCGGCTGCTGCGACGGAGGCAGGGGAGCGAGAAGAATTGCTGGGTGGGTATGGATGGCTGGAGGGGGGGCAGGGGAGTGAAGGGAATCACTGGGTGCGTTTGGATGCCTGGAGGGGGGGGGCAGGGGAGCGAAGGGAATCGCTGGGTGGGTATGGATGCCTAGAGGGGGGGCAGGGAAGAGAAGGGAATCGCTGGGTGGATATGGATGGCTGGAGGGGGGGCAGGGGAGCGAAGGGAATCGCTGGGTGGGTATGGATGGCTGGAGGGGGGGGGGCAGGGGAGCGAAGGGAATCGCTGGGTAGGTATGGATTCTTGGAGGGGGGCAGGGGAGCAAAGGGAATCGCTGAGTGGGTATGGATGCTTGGAGGGGGGCAGGGGAGCCAAGGGAATCCCTGGGTGGGTATGGATGCCTGGAGGGGGGGGGCAGGGGAGCCAAGGGAATCGCTGGGTGGGTATGGATGGCTGGAGGGGGCAGGGGAGAGAAGAGAGTTGCAGGACATGGATGGAGGAGAGGGAAGGAAGAGAGAAGAAATGCTGGACATGGATGGTGGGGAGGGAAGAGTGAGGAATGAGATGAGGGAAAAGGAAGAGAGGAGAAAAACTACACATGGATGAAGAAAATAGGCAGAAGCTGGATCCACTGGACAGTCAAGTCTGCGGAGAACCCAGCTTTTACTTACAGATGTAGGGCAAGAAATGAAGAAGAAAGGCGGAAAATAAAGAAATAAATGGAAAGGAAGCCCTGGAAACGGAGTTAAGGGAACAGATAGAGAGCAGCAGAATCAGAGATTGGGACCAATATGGAAAGAAAAACAAAGTCACCAGACAACAAAGGTAGAAAAAATCATTTTATTTTCATTTTAGTGTTTGAAATATGTCTTATTTGAGAATTTACATCTGCTGTCTTATTTTGCACTGGGTATACTGGAGCTGTAACAGCTTACAGAAATTATTTATAATGAAAAAAATCACGTTATTTTGTTCTCCTATACTAGTATAATATTTTCAATGATATATGCGCCATAGCTGGTATAAGGGGTGTGGCTAATGTGGGTGTGGCTATCATGGGTGGAGCCATATGTGGTGACCCCGCCCATAATGAGTACCAGCATCTTTTTTTCTACAAAAAAAGCACTGTAGCAGGACATGTTTATCCACTCCTACCCTAGCAGAGATAATATTTAACCATCTCTCTGACCTCATGTGCAACTTTCTTTAAATCCGTCACCTTACTTTCTAACTTTTCTTATTCTCTTATCTATCTATATGATACATCTTTGCTTTACCCTTCACTATCAGTTATAATGTTCTATTACATATTGTGTTGACATTGTAAGTAGTATACTATATACACCATACTTTGTATTGTTATTTGAATGTTTTTACTGCTGTAATTGCCTATTGCTCATGAGTGAATTCCTTCAAAAAAGGCGGTAAATAAATCCTAATAAATAAATAAATTTGCCCATAGGAAGCAAATGGGGCAAAATTCAAGTGCTTGGTACTGGACAGCCATTGGACTGACCTGAAATATCTGGATAAATAGGATGAGGAATGTTCCTTTAAAATTTACATTTGAGGAGTGAGTTGGGAAGGAGAGGGCACAGGGCAGGGACAAATATGGTACCTTTTGAAAATAAATGCATGGGGAGGTGAAGTTTAAAGACATATCAATTTCACTACAAATCAAGTAACAAGCAGAATGTACATGCGAGTAATTTAATAAATATACTGCTTCAGTACTGTATGAAGTAATCCTTTCAAAGCTCTGCTTCAGCAGTTGATGATATGCACCTGTGTTTAGTTTACTAGTCTGTTCACCATATTCAGTTCTTAAAACAGTCACAGGCACTTCTCGAAGCATGTACATTTAAAAGGATGTGTAAAACAGCATTCTGTCTCTCTCATTGCTTCCTTAGGATTTATAGACACGTCTGGTATCTCACTGCCTGAAGATACGGACATCAGCAAACTACTTAACATGACTGTCTCTCCCTCCTTCACCATGACACCAGGTACACGTGGCCTGTTAACTCTAGAGGGTATTAATACATGGTTGGGTAAGAAACAAGCAAGACAAAGTTCAGTTTGGCTGTTCTGAAGTATGATTTGCTAGCTGTTTGAGCAAACCCATCTATTTTATTTCAGTCAAGTAGTTCTTAATTTTGCATTCAGAGATGAATAAGTAGTGTAATCAAACATATAAACGGCAAGTGACCGACTCACCTGCAAATGCGCAGTAGAGTCGGAATGCTGAGAGTGTAGAAGTCCAAGCCCCGCCTCCACCAGCAGTACAGTCCAATAGGGAGGAGGGCTTGGCCATGAGCATGGAAATGAGAGGAGGAGGGAGGGAAGGAGGGGGCGGAACTGAGGGAAGCAGACGCTGGGGGGAGGGCAGGGGAGAGAGCAGGGTTGGTGGATGGGGGGAGGCCATAGGAAAACAAAAAATTAGCCCGTTGTTACGGGCTTAACGGCTAGTACTACTATATAACACTAGGGGGGCTTAAGGATACTTAAATGCTTTACCTGCAGTGTGCTATTAAACATGTGTAATTGCTCATAGGTTAGTTTGGCACATTTGTAGTAATCCCAGGGTGACAGTTCAGAGAGGCTATGAGCACAGATAAAGCAACAGCATTATCAGTTGAGTTCCTGAAAGCTATTAATGAAGGACAAAAGAAGCAGGGTTTGAGATATTTGTTTTGCAGGCATAACATTGTTGTATTGGAGAAATGGGGAGAAGTGCAATGGAGCAGTGTGCTGGTGTTATGAGAAGGGAAGAGGGATAAAGTGGTAGTGGATAAGAATAATCCAGGATCACAGGGGTTGATGATGTATGAGGGGGATGAGTGGTTTGGATCATGGAGGTAGTGTTCTGCAGGAGAAAGGGAACAGCAGAGATTCTGTAGGGAAGGACTGAGAGGAAGGGATCCAGGAGGTGTTCCAGTGGGAAAAGGAGGAACAGCAGGGATCAAGTACTATAGGATATAGAAGAGAGGCAGAGATTAAAGTGCTCATGCTGAGGTGAGGATAGAAATTAGGATGGTGGTGCTCTGGAGCAAGAAAGAAAAACTAGGATGGGATGCTGTCAGACAGATGTAATGAAGACAGAGATGATTGCATATACCAGTCATAAGCGATGCCCCCTTTGTGACATACAGTATTTATAAATGATCTGGAAATGGGAATAATAAATGAGGTGATTAAATTTGTTGATGACTCAAAGTTATTAAATAAGAAAAGGATAGTGATTTCAAGAGGACCTTTTGAGGCTGGGAGTCTGGGCATCTAAAGGGCAGATGACATTTAATGTGAGCAAGTGCAAAGAGATATATGTCAGGAAGAGGAACTCAAACTATAGATACATGCTGCAAGCTTCTTAGTTAGGAATCAACACCCAGGAAAAGGATGTAGGTGTCATCACTGGTGATATATTGAAACCCTCTACTCAGTGTGCAGTAGCAGCTAAGAAAGCAAATAGAATGTTAGGAACTATTAGGAAAGGAATTGAGACAAAAACTGAGAATATTATAATGCCTTTGTGTTGCTCCATGGTGTGACTGCACCTTGAATATTGTGTGTAATTCTGGCCACTGCATCTCAAAAAAGATACAGAGAAGGGTGACAAAAATGATAAAGGGGTTGGGATGACGTCCCTATGAGGAAAGGCTAAAACGTCTAGGGCTCTTCAGCTTGGAGAAGAGATGGCTGAAAGGAGATATAATAAAGGTCTATAAAATACTGAGTGAAGTATAATGAATAGACATGAATCACTTGTCTACTCTTTCCAAAAATACAAGGACTAGGGGGGAAATTTCAGACAAATTGGAAAAAATATTTCTTCACTCAACATGCAATTAAACTGTGGAATTTGTTGCCAGGGAATTTGGTAAAAGCAATCAGCATAGCAGGGTTTAAAAAAGGTTTTGACAATATCCTAAAAGTAAAGTCCATAAGCTAGTTGTCACGAAATGCCAGCCTCCCACCTGGGGTTACCCGACGGCCACTTAGAGGGTCTATCCCCAGCACAGCTCAGGTCCACCTATACCTGACACTTGTGCTCTACACTAGCAACCTTCTCCCACCAACTGGATCACACCCACCTCTGGGTGAGTCTCCTGCTCTCAAGTTATCTCTAGTGATTTCTGAGTTACTGGAGCCACACTCCTAGTGGTCCCACAGTTCCCAGAAATCATAGACCCAACACGCAAACCACCAGGATTCTTTATCGGTCCAGGCAGAGAAGCAATAAACTAAATATTGTTTATTGTCTTTTAAAAATTGAACAGTGGAACAAAATAGTGCAGTTAGCAAACAATAACAGGTAACTGAAATATGGATCAATTATAACACTAGCTAAACATCTGTAAACTGTCTAAATAGTACCTGGGAAGATCAGGACATATAATTCACCGAGCCTCAGCAAAGAGATCTGTCTCTCTTTTCTCCTGGGCTAAGACTGAACTCAAAACCAGTAAAGTCCAAATGAGATGAACTCCTGGGCCAATCAGAGCCCAATCAACAAGATTTAAAGTATATACTGCTTCTTGCTTTCTGCTTGTGTCAAACTAAAGAAAAAAACACTCAGTTCTCTGTAACAGTTTTACAACAAAGAAACATTACCTGCTGGCCAAATAGGAGAAATACACTTCAGAACATAATCAATGCTGAAAAATGTCCAATACATTTTATAGGCTTAAAAAGCACTGTTCCTTCAAACCAGTATTAAGATGGAGTTGGAAACATTCCACTGCTTATTCTTGGGGTAGCAGCATAAAATCTTTTTTAAACGATATGCTAAAAGAAATGTCCATAAGTCAGTATTAAAATGGAAAAATCCACTGCTTATTCTTGGTGTAGCAGCATAAAATCTGTTTTACTCTTATGGGATCTTGCCAGGTACTTGTGACCTGGATTGGCCACTGTTGGAAACAGGATACTGGACTTGATGGACCTTCAGTCCACCTAGTATGGTGATGCTTATGAACTTATGTGTACTTGTCTGATCTCTAAGCAGCAAAAGAAAAAAAAAAGTGATTTGACAGTGGCCAGAGGAATATTAGGATGCATAGGAGATGAGGATGTTTCTGTACAGGTCATAGGTGAGACTTCATCTTTAGATTGTCCAGCTCTGGAGACCATATCTTCAAAATAGTATAGGCAGAGTTGATGGCAAGTGAAGAGCTACAGACATGTAACATAGTAAATGACGGCAGATAGACCTGTACGGTCCATCCAGTCTGCCCAACAAGATAAACTCATTTTACATGGTATGTGAAACCCGAGTTTGATTTGTCCTTGCCTTTCTTGGGGCACAGATAATAGAAGTCTGCCTAGCGGGGGTCACGTGATGCCTGCTTCCTAGGAAGACGCAGACCTATGCAGCTCCCCCTGACACCAGCCGAAATCTGCTGAAATATCGAAGATCCTGAATCTTTTGAAGCCAGAAAAGCAGTGCGGGGGCGAGAAGAACATCACCGGCTACTGCGGGGCTGAATTTGGAAAGGCGGAACGTCTGAGTTATGCCCACAAGGGCGCAACGAAAATCTAAAACACCGCGAATTCAGGCCCCGAACAAAATGGCGGCGCTACAGCGTGATCAAAACCTAGATCCAGGTGTGCCCCCGAACCCGACGCTCATGCAGACAACGGAGTGGGTCCAGGAAATCACCCGTTCGGTATCAGCGGCATTAGCTGATCGCCTGAATAAATTACAATCAGCTGTGGAGGAAATACATGAGAAGTTCGATGCGCATTCCCACAGGCAGCAGGAGATGGAACAGCGGATCTCGACGGGCGAGGAGGAGGCGAGGGCCACGGCGACTTTGGTCGCCGCACTGCAGAAGGAGACGGGAGAACTGCGAGAAAGAATTGAAGACCAAGAAAACCGGAACCGCAGGAACAATCTGCGGGTGATCGGGCTGCCGGAGACGGTGGCAGGTAATGAATTGTACCGGTTCTTTGACTCCTGGCTACCCCATGCGCTGGGCCTGGAGGAATCCCAGAGTACTTTTTGCTGTGATAGAGCCCATCGAGTGGGAGCGAAGGGAGATGTTAATGCCAAGCCACGTACAGCTATAACCCATTATACTAACTGGCTCTCCAAGGAAAAGCTGATGAAAGCATTCCGGGCGCGTGGGAGTGTGGATTATGAAAATCATCGCATACTTTTGTTCAATGATTACTCCGCCCGGATCGCAGCGCAGAGGAGGGCAATGGCACCCACATGCTCCGAGCTTCATAAGAAGGGAGTGCGCTTCGCGCTTCTGTATCCCGCGAAACTGCGAATATGGCATGAAGGGAAGACACTACTTATGCAGGAGATCGGGGAGGCCCAAGCGTTTCTGCGCACGTTAAATGCCAATGCGCAAGAGGGCTGAAACAGCTGGAACTGTGGGAGCTGGAAAGCAATCTGTTTGCAGTGGCGGTAGACTGGTGATACCTATGCATATTCATAGTTCAAGATGATCTCTGCACTAGTTAATGGCGAGCCTACTGCCTTTGAGGTTTGGACTGAGAACATTGCTAAAAGTCTGTTGGGAGAGAGGGAAGCAGGAGTTGAACTGGTTGTTATCTAGTTGAGAAGGTTTATTAATGATTTATTAATGATTTTAGTGCTTCATTAAGTGGAAGGGAAGGGATCTGATCATTTAGGGCTCAATGAGCTGGGAAGGGGGAGGGGCTAAGGGCGGTTCTGGGAAGGCGAAGGATGGGGAGAGAGAAGGGGACTATAGAGGGGAAGGAGAAGGGAGGAGAGATGATAGCGAGGGGACAGGGGAGGGAGAATAAGGGGGGGAGGGAAAGGAAGGGGGATGTGTGTGTGTGCGTTTGGTGTATGGAAGTGTGGGTGAAGGGGGTGGGGTGGGGAGTAAAAGGAACACGAAAGCGAATTGAAACCCAGATGGGGATTCAGAGGGGAGAAGGAGAGAGAGGAATACGGAATAGATCTGGAAGGCCTTTTGAGGGGCAACAAGAGGGATTTCGCTGGTCCAGCTGGGAGACCAGTGAAAGGGATGCTGGCAAAACCATAGCGAGTACTCTTCTTGGGGGTGAGGATGGCTAACTTAAAAGTAGTTACTCTTAATGTTGATGGACTTCACTCCCCGGTTAAGAGAACCAAAGTGCTTTCCTGGTTGAAAAAAGAGAAGGCTGATATAGCTTTCATTCAGGAAACACACTTAACGGCAATAGAACACCAAAAACTGAAGAGGGATTGGGTGGGTGAGGTAGAATATGCTTCTTATAACTCTAGGCAAAGGGGGGTGGCTATTTTAATCCATAAACAACTGCCTTTTACCATGCATAAGGTGATCTCAGACACGGAAGGAAGATATGTACTTGCATTGGGAGACCTATGGGGTCAGAGTATCCTATTGTGTAACGTTTATGGACCCAACATCTACTCCCACAAGTTTTTTTCAGAACTAGTAGCTAAAGTGGTACCATTCCCGGACTGTCACATAGTGATGGGGGGAGATTTTAACTGTTTGGCCGACCAGACAGTGGATTGTAAACCAAGGAAGCTAAGGGGAGAGAATTGGGGGAGTAGGGGGATTAATTTCTTACTATCCCAGCTAGGATTGGTGGATATCTGGAGGCTTTTGCACCCACATGACAGGGAATTCACCTTCTACTCTCACCCCCACAACACCTACTCTCGGATTGATTATCTGCTTACTACACCATCCCTGCTTTCTAGGTCCTCTCACGTTCATATAGTGGACTGCACCCTTAGCGATCATTCAGCTGTCACCATGACGAAATCTTTTGCAGGAGGCCAGGGAGAGAGAGTGTGGAAACTTCATCCCCATTTGTATCATGACAAGGAGTTCCGAGAATATCTACGGAACAAGTGGATAGATTACCAAACGTATAATCATACAGGGGACGTAGATGCGGGTACATACTGGGAGGCATCGAAGACAGTAATGAGAGGTTACATAATAGCTTACACAGCGGGGAAAAAGAAGGAGAGAGAGGCAGACCTCCTGAGACTGTCCAATGAGTACCACACTTTGAGGAGAACACATCTGACCATTCTGTTAAAGCAGGATAGTGCACGCATATTAGAGGTTAGACATCAAATAGATGAAATCTTGAATCAGAGAGCGCAGCGAGATATATACTTCCAACGATTCAGATTATTCAAGTGGGGAAACAAAGCTGGGAAGCTACTGGCAGCATTAGTTAGGCCATACCGTAAGCGGCAACTTATTACCACTATTAGGGATACGGCAGGCAGGGAGTGTACCACAGAAAAAAACATCACACAGCAATTTGTTAATTTTTATAGTTCTTTATACGAGGTAAGAGAGTTTGATCAGGTGGCAAGTGAGGCTTTTTTTCAAGATGTTCACCTTCCTACCCTGGCATCTGACCAGTTAAGTACTCTTAATAGCCCAATAGTGGAGCAGGAGGTTAAACAAGCCATCAAATCTTTAAAGTTGACTAAGGCGCCAGGACCAGATGGCTACGGCCCGGAGTATTATAAAATTTTGGCAGACCTGGTGGCGGCCCCCTTGGGAGATTGGTTTAATGGGATGGGGAATGGATTAACTATACAGAACAATATGGCCCATATAGTGTTAATTCCAAAACCTGGTAAAGACTCAACCCAGGTGGGTTCTTATCGCCCCATTTCATTGTTAAACCAGGATATTAAAATCCTAGCCGCTATCATGGCTCGGCGGATGAATGGGGTGGTTTCTTGTTTAGTTCATGAAGACCAAGTGGGATTTGTCCCGGGGAGGCACGCCTCCATGAACATTATGAGAGCTCTTTTGGCCATACAGGAATGCAGGGGTAGAGGGGGGCTGGAAGTCATTGCGGGCCTCGATATGGAGAAGGCGTTTGACAGCATTTCGTGGCAATATCTGTTTTGGACCCTAAATCGCTACGGCATAACAGGGACCTATATCTCATGGATTAAAACGCTTTACACTCTCCCAGTGGCCAGATTGTTAATTAATGGTAAACTCACAGAGAGCTTTCCCTTACAAAGGGGAACCCGTCAAGGATGCCCCCTGTCACCGCTCCTTTTTTTGTTGGCCATAGAACCGTTAGCTATAAAAATTAGGGGACATAGGGCTATAAGGGGGATAAGGGTGGGTACACAGGACTTCCGGGTGAATCTGTTTGCAGATGACATCCTAGTCTACTTGGCCAATGGGCCTAGAGATCTTCCCCGGGTGTTAGAAATAGTAGGGGATTATGGGGAATTATCAGGACTGCGGGTCAACTGTCTAAAATCAGAAGTACTTCCATTGTCAGGAAATTCTGTGGACCCAGGCCTGTCGGGGATGCCAATACCGCTTGCCCGAGAAGCTATGAGATATTTGGGAATTTTTCTCAGTGTAAATACCTTGATATTCTATAAGAAAAATATAGTGGATACACTGGACAACATCAGAAAGCTATGTGATAGATGGAAACAATTGCCGCTCTCCCTGATGGGCAGAATAGCCTTAGTTAAAATGGTCTTACTACCAAAGATCCTGTACCCACTACAAGCGGCCCCCTTGTGGGTGTTGAGGAGGGACGAGCGCCTATATCGGTCTATTATACGCGCCTTTATCTGGCGGGGGAAGGGAGCAAGGATCGGACATCAAAAGCTCTCTTTGAGTAGGGCCATGGGAGGTCTGGCATTGCCTGAATTACGCTTGTACAATGTGGCTGCACTTATGCGACTCATTTTTGAGGGACTGACGGGTAGCTACCGGTTTTTGCCGGGTGGTGGATTAGAGGACTGGAGTGCCCCGTGGTCCTTCACAAATTTACTACACATGAGGCCTAGTAACATATATGACACTGCAGGGAGACTGACCTTTCTGCAGCCTTTACGCAGGGCATGGGCTTGGTGGAGAGGGCAACAGAATAGAGAGTCGGAGGCTTCCCCTTTCTTGGGCATGGTGGGCAATGCAGATTTTCCGGCAGGCCTGGGATATTCTATCTTTGATAAATGGAGAGAGAAGGGATGTGTGATGTTGGTCCACCTTATGGAGCAGGGACAGGAGCACATAGACACTTTTGAACAGCTGAAGGAAAGGTGGGAAATCCCTAATAATCATTTGTTGCAATATTTACAAGTACGGCACTATTACTCTTCTTTGCAACAGGCACACAGGGACAAATGGTTATGGGGACCTATGGACAAGATTTTACTGCGCACACCGTACAAGATGAATAGCCTAACTACATGGTACAAAGTCCTACAAATGCATAGACCCTTGGGGGGGATGGAAAGATTAATGGATCAGTGGAATAGAGAGCTGAAAAAGAATTATACTATTAAGGAGTTTGATAAACTCTTTTCTAATATACAGTGGGGGAAATAAGTATTTGATCCCTTGCTGATTTTGTAAGTTTGCCCACTGACAAAGACATGAGCAGCCCATAATTGAAGGGTAGGTTATTGGTAACAGTGAGAGATAGCACATCACAAATTAAATCCGGAAAATCACATTGTGGAAAGTATATGAATTTATTTGCATTCTGCAGAGGGAAATAAGTATTTGATCCCCCACCAACCAGTAAGAGATCTGGCCCCTACAGACCAGGTAGATGCTCCAAATCAACTCGTTACCTGCATGACAGACAGCTGTCGGCAATGGTCACCTGTATGAAAGACACCTGTCCACAGACTCAGTGAATCAGTCAGACTCTAACCTCTACAAAATGGCCAAGAGCAAGGAGCTGTCTAAGGATGTCAGGGACAAGATCATACACCTGCACAAGGCTGGAATGGGCTACAAAACCATCAGTAAGACGCTGGGCGAGAAGGAGACAACTGTTGGTGCCATAGTAAGAAAATGGAAGAAGTACAAAATGACTGTCAATCGACAAAGATCTGGGGCTCCACGCAAAATCTCACCTCGTGGGGTATCCTTGATCATGAGGAAGGTTAGAAATCAGCCTACAACTACAAGGGGGGAACTTGTCAATGATCTCAAGGCAGCTGGGACCACTGTCACCACGAAAACCATTGGTAACACATTACGACATAACGGATTGCAATCCTGCAGTGCCCGCAAGGTCCCCCTGCTCCGGAAGGCACATGTGACGGCCCGTCTGAAGTTTGCCAGTGAACACCTGGATGATGCCGAGAGTGATTGGGAGAAGGTGCTGTGGTCAGATGAGACAAAAATTGAGCTCTTTGGCATGAACTCAACTCGCCGTGTTTGGAGGAAGAGAAATGCTGCCTATGACCCAAAGAACACCGTCCCCACTGTCAAGCATGGAGGTGGAAATGTTATGTTTTGGGGGTGTTTCTCTGCTAAGGGCACAGGACTACTTCACCGCATCAATGGGAGAATGGATGGGGCCATGTACCGTACAATTCTGAGTGACAACCTCCTTCCCTCCGCCAGGGCCTTAAAAATGGGTCGTGGCTGGGTCTTCCAGCACGACAATGACCCAAAACATACAGCCAAGGCAACAAAGGAGTGGCTCAGGAAGAAGCACATTAGGGTCATGGAGTGGCCTAGCCAGTCACCAGACCTTAATCCCATTGAAAACTTATGGAGGGAGCTGAAGCTGCGAGTTGCCAAGCGACAGCCCAGAACTCTTAATGATTTAGAGATGATCTGCAAAGAGGAGTGGACCAAAATTCCTCCTGACATGTGTGCAAACCTCATCATCAACTACAGAAGACGTCTGACCGCTGTGCTTGCCAACAAGGGTTTTGCCACCAAGTATTAGGTCTTGTTTGCCAGAGGGATTAAATACTTATTTCCCTCTGCAGAATGCAAATAAATTCATATACTTTCCACAATGTGATTTTCCGGATTTAATTTGTGATGTGCTATCTCTCACTGTTACCAATAACCTACCCTTCAATTATGGGCTGCTCATGTCTTTGTCAGTGGGCAAACTTACAAAATCAGCAAGGGATCAAATACTTATTTCCCCCACTGTATATGATATGGTTAAGGTAGCGGATCTCCAAGAAACCCAATACAAAATATTGCATAGAGCATACATTACAAAGGCCAAGGGGGCAGCTATAGGACTGTGGGAAGAGGGACAATGCACCAAATGCCAGAAGGGGCGGGGGACTTTTCTTCACTCCTTTTTGGAGTGCCCTTCCCTTTCCTTGTGGAACCGAGCATTTCAGCTGATTACTGAAGTCACAAATAGACAGATAGAGTGGGACTATGCCACCTTATTATTGGGAGACCAAGACCTTTTGATTGCCCAAGGACTTACTAAGCCGTGCAGAAGATTCATATACACCTCTCTTTTACTGATCAAAAAGACCATCCTACAATATTGGATCCAACCAGAGAGCCCTTCGGGGGAAGTGTGGTACAACAAAATGAGAATGGTTGGTGAGAATGAGTGCCGAATTTATTCTGATTCCGCAAAACTTGCTAACAGACAATATCACGCTTTGTGGACAGCATGCTTAAAAGTGTTACCTTTATAGGGTAATGAGGGAAGGGGGGAAGAGTAAGTGGAGTGTGTATGGGATGCGGTTGATGAGTTATGGATTGGGTTAGAGTGGTGCGTATGATGCATGAGTGTAAAGGGGGGGAATAAAATGGAAAATGCAGTGTGCAGCGTAAGCCATGTTGGCGATTTATGGATCAATCCTTTTGATAGATAACATTTCTTTGTGATGTTGTATAACTATACTTGGAAGTTGTGGCATTTGTACAAACACTGTTGCACTATGTTAATAAAAATAATAATAAAAAAAAAAAGAAGTCTGCCTAGCACTGTACTAAGTTCTGAAGCTAATCTGCACCAGAACCCTCTGAAATGAATCTTAAGGACCTGAATATGTATACCCTAGAGGAGAGGAGGGGTATATGATAGTGATATTCAAATATCAAAGGTATTAGTAACGCACAGTATATACTCTTTAGAGCATTTTGAGAAAAATAAATATGATAATCCAAATGCTATATAGTTATTATTCCAATTATCCAATTTAGGCAGATGCCACTTCAGATGTTAACTGTTCAGATGAATGGGAGAAACCAGTGTTTGCTGTACCAATATAGTTTTTAGAAGGCCCAAAGCCGGCAGCATGGGAGCCAGAAGAATGTAACCAGTCATGGAAAGGGTGGTGAATTTGTGAAATGGCTGCCCAGTGAAGGCAGTGAAGATGAAAACAGTATCTACTACTACTACTAACAAACATTTCTAAAGCGCTACTAGGGTTACGCAGCGCTGTACAATTTAAACATAGAAGGACAGTCCCTGCTCAAAGAGCTTACAATCTATCTGAATTTAAGAGAGCTCGGGATAAGTAAGGGAGAGGAAAGTACAGTAGATGGTATGAATGGGCAGACTAGATAGGCCATATGATCTTTATCTGCCTTGTGTTTCTATGTTCTTTGTAAGTAGTATCTCTTTTGACAGGCAGATCTCTAGATGAAAGAAATTGAGTAGTTTGCAGATTTTACAGAAATGAATTGTGCCGGCTGTGGCTACTTGAAATAATTCATCAGTGCAGTCAGAGTTTACTGTTGTGTGGCAAGCTTTATTGTTGCTTTCAATTAATGTAGTTGTTTATTTCTCAGGAGAAGAACATTCAGCCTCCTTCATTGATGCCTCTAGCCTGCAGTTAGATCTGGAACAGGAACTGGTTCCAGGCTCTGTGCTGTCATCCACTCATCTTCCTAAAGATGTTCCCACAGAAACACTACACGACGCAGAGTCTGTTATTCAGGAGGACAAAACACGGGCTCAGATGGCAGAAGGTGAACATGAAGAAGAATAACAAAAAGCGAGAACACTGCCTGCCATCCCCTGCCTCCAGTGTTATAAACTACAATTCCCAAGTTGTGCATCTACATCCCCAATTGCTTATAGTTACTTGGGTTCTGGTACTAAAATGACTTCATTTCTTCAAAAATGCACAAAGTATATAATTGATTGAATCATATTGGTCTGATCAGGTATTAGAAGGTATTTTGGGGGGCTGTCTGTTTATCAAACCAGTTAGGAGTGTGATGAATTTCAAGACCACATACCAAAAAGCCACAGGGGATTGGAGCGGAGAGACTTCATTAAAAAAAGGATTAAATGTGTGTTTGAGGTATAGTATAAAGAATATTTGCTGTGCGAGCACAACAGAACACTCTGGTTAACGTCTTTGGAAGAGAAAGGGCAAATAGATTTGGGGCTAACTGGTCATTTATCGGTTAGTGCCTCTGAAAATGTCCAGTTAGTGCCTATCTCAAAACCAGCTATTTTGGGGGTGTTCCGGGGCAGAGTCGGCACTTAACGGGCCAAAGTCACAACATAAATACAACTGCATGAAAGTCAGTCCTATCTTTATGCCATGCCCCATAGCCAGTTAAGTGTTGAATATAGCACTTAATTGACTCTGCTTCATCCAGCTCCACAAACCTGGAAATTCAATGCCAAAGCCTGGACATGGCCCTGCATTGAATTTCCAGACAGAACACCAGCAGCAGTTAGAAAAACGCTGAATATTGACCCCTTTGTTTTTCAATGAGCATTGCACTATCCAAACCAGACTTGAGCAAAGGAAAAAGGCAGTACAGAATAGTGCAGCTTCCCCTTTCTGCATTAGCTGTAGCAACAGGGATTTTAAACCATGCAGTTTTAAGGCGATACATTTAATTGTTTCTGTAGAAATGCATTGCTGCTGTATTTTTGCAAAACATCCATCATGCTTTGAAGCACACTGTCACTTTATGATCTCTGCATGCAGTGTGGCTTGATTATTACAAATTTTCTAATACAAAAAGTCATAGTTCAGGGTGTGCACTGATGATGTTTCTTGTTTTTGCTCACCCTCTGGTCAAACAAATATAAGAAGTTGAAAAAATACTCTAATAAGGCACAGTGTGCCAGGAATGCCTATAAATGACTTAGAATATCAACATATTTGTGTACGTTCACATACACATGTCAATTTTCTGGTTATGCACTATTCTATAAGCTGGCACCTAAATGTGATGGAATTTAGTTTGAAGGCGGAGTCTGGGTGAGACTATAAAATGATATAATTTATATGCATCTTTTGGCATTCTAGGCATGAGCATTTACACGAGGTCTATGGTTGTTGTAAATGTCCATGTCTAAAATATAAGAACATATTTGCTAGTATGCTATAAAGGAAAGGAGGCGTATACTTTCCTTTATAGAATAGGCACCTTCATGGTGCCTAAAAGAAATTAGACTTGATTATGTTTTGCAAGATAGACACAGCCCAGTTGACATTCAGCTCGCGGCAGTCAGTGTTTTTTTTAAATGCTGACCACCGTGGGATGCTAGCCATCAGTATTCAGTGCTGGGCTATGTCCGGGCAACCAAACTAAATATTTGAGGCTTATTCAATGATGTTAGCCATCGGAGATTATGCGAGTCCCTGCTGAATATCAGTCAGGATCCACATTTTAAAAAATGCCAGGTCAGGCACCCCCCCCCCCCCCCCCCTCACATTACTCAAAACACACCCCTCCCCCCTCATGGTGCACCCGGCCTCAAAGGAAATAAAGGGCTACCTAAGCCCCCACCCCCTTAATCCCCCCCTCTCAATCCCCCCCTCTCGCGACCTACCTTGAGAATGCCCTGGGGGTCTAGGAGGAAGTCAGGCAAGTATAAAGTACTGCAAGGCTGCTGCTAGAGGTTGCAATAGCCATTTTGGAATGCAGGTCAACGATTGGCAGGAGTGACTGGGCATCTATCCTTCCCAATTTCCCCCTAGACCACCAGAAACTTCTCCAGATGAGCTGGGAGAGTCTTCTATTTCCATCAGGGGCTGGGTGGAAGAGTTGCGAAGGCCAGGGTCCTGCCAGACCCTATGTGAGTTTAATCTGGCACTGGCTGATAATCAGACTGGTGCCTGGTTAAGCTCAGCACATAAAGTTAGGACTGCCTTTTTTCTGTCTTAACTATGTGCTTGCCTAGCTGGTTATTAGTCTGAATATTGCTGCTAACCAGCTAGGGCCATATTCCAAAACAATTTCCACTCCCCGCCCACCCACCCCTAACCTTGCTGGTTAGGGGTTGGCTGTTAGCAACAATATTCAGTGGTACTGTCCATTAAGTACTGTTGAATATTGCGAGTTAGCCCTAACCAAGTAATTTAAGTAGCCAGGAGCTTCTCCTGACTATTTAAATCGCTTTGAATATCTTCCACAGCAATGCTAATAGACATTTTAGTGGTATTACAAAATGCGCCTAAAAATGTTTTCTGTGGCTTACCACAGACGGAGGTGTCTCTCTCTCTTGAACCTTCCCCCCCCCCCCTCCCCCCTCTTTACTGAAGTTAGCCAGAGATCATACTCTGACTTCATTTAGTTTCTCTCAGCTTCTGAAATTTTAGGGTGGTTTGATTTAAAAAAAAAAAAAAAGAAAGTATGACCGTCATCTGTCCCAATGCTAGCTTTTTACTTGGTCAATTGAAATGCAATTTTTAAATGTATTAATGTGGATTTTTTTTTTGTATTTTATATTACCAAAGAGTGCAGACTTTTATCTGATATGTCTGGTTTTACTTAAAGCTAAGGCTTGTATTTATGAAACACTACCTTTACAGCTCCATAAGGGATTCTGAATAAACTTAAATATTTGTGAGTGGAGGGTGATAACTGTAAAATTAAAGCAGATCTGGCTCCTAAATGTTTTTGTTCATTTGTCTGACCCAATCATGACCAGCCTCTACTAGAGCTGTGATATTGTGATTTTCATTCAGAACTGGCTGGGGGTTTGCCTCATTTTGAGTTCCCTTCTGTCTAGCACAGCTGTTGCTGTAGAGAATGACATGGTGGGGGGGGGGGGGGGGGGGAACAGAGCTTGCGGGGACAGATCCCATGGGACAGAGATAGGGACAAACGTTGTCCCCGAGTCATTTTCTACTTTGAAGCCTGTTAATGAACTGGACTGCTGTTTATGCTTAAGTGATGTAGACAACGATATTTTGATTTTTTGGAAAAACAAGCAACATGCTGGCAACAACTAGCAAACTTTGCATGGGGGATCCTGTACATCCTGCTACTAGCACATCTTAAGAAGACATCTTCTATTGCAGGAAGGACTGTGGAAGATAGGAGAGCTAGACTGAATCCTGAGATTGTTGATGACTTCTTATTCATCCACAGATTAAAAAATCATAACAGTGCTTCACAGGAATATTTCGCCCCTTTAGGGCATACAGAACAGGTTGTATTTTTTACCACTGGACATTTTAACTGGGTGGATTGGGATTCTTGGGGCCGTAGAAATCAGCTATTGTTGGGGTTGGAAGGGTAGAGGGTGGTGGTGAGGAGGGTTATTATAGCTGCCCGCTGTTATTATTGTTTTCTATTTGTAATTTATACACAATAGTTGCACAGCATATTGTTCCTTTTTATACTTTAATAAAAACATTTAAATATAAAATCATCATTGTTTGATGCTTCTGCAGTTGAGGACAGAGCCCATCGGGGCAGTGATGGAGACAGAAACTGCAGGGATGGACTGGGGACGGAGACAGAACCCACGGGGTGTCTCTCTGTGGTTCACAGTACATGCACATTCTGTGTCTGACCATTAAGAGGTGCTATTGTGGTTCTCTAATGTCTCCCGAGCCCTTTTCCTGATTCTCTGAAGATGTGAATGCTGTATTTGTAGCATCCCTACCCCAGCTGACATAAGGAAGAGACACCAAACCTGGGACTCAAAACTGTCATTGGGTCAGGAACTCCCACCTCAATGCCCTTGTACTTCTAAGAAAACAAAAAAGCTAGCAGGCAGGCATAAGAACATTAGCGTTGCCATACTGGAAGAGAGAGGTCCATCAAGTCCAGTATCCTGTTTCCTACAGTGGCCAATCCAGGTCAGAAATACCTGGCAAGATCCCAGAACTGTAAAATAGATTTTATGCTGCTTTTCAGCGTGGGGCTGCAGTGTTAGGACACACGCTGTCTGCTCTGCTGATCCCCTGCTCCGGAAGAGGAATTTGGTGTCAGAGGGGCAGGGGATCAGCTGAGCCAACAGTGAGCATCTCAGCACTGCTGCCCTATGCCTTTTACTCCTTGATTTGCCCACCACCACTGCTCGTTGAAAGAAGCAGCTGCAGGAGAGATGCTGGTTGGGGAAAGAAGGTACGGGAAGAGATGCCAGATGGGAAGAGAGGAGGCATGTGAAGAAATGCTGGATGGGGAGAGAGAGGGCAAGGGGGAAAATGCTGGATGGGGAAAGGGAGCAAGTGGAGATACGCTGGATGGAGAGAGAGGTGGGGGGAAAGGGAGAAATGCTGGATGGATGTATGGAGGTGTTAGATGGCAAATGCTGGATGTGGGGAGGAAAGGAGGGGGTAATGCTGGATAGAAATGGGGAGGAGAGAGGGGCAAGCTATAGGCACAGTCAAAAGAGGAAACTTGAAGATTGGATAGTACGAAAGAACTAAATGTGGACAGAGGCAGAAAATAAAATCAAAGAAAGCTGAAAGGAAAAGGAGGCGAGAAAAATGACAAACAGGAAATTCTGGCAATATAGTTAAGAGAAGATGAGGAAAGTAGAAACCAAAAACTGGGACTAACACAATTGAAAAAAAGTATGTGGCCAGACAACAAAGGTAGAAAAAATAATTTTATTTTTCATTTAAGGTAAAGCAGTGTTAATTTTTTTTTTTTTTTTGTAGCTGTTAATTTGTAATGTAGTGAATGGAATATGTCGGTTTTTGAAATTTATATCTGCTATCTTTATAGCAGTACAAGGGAGAACTATTTTTTGTTTTTCCTGGTGGTGTCCTGCATGCCGGAGTCTGGTTTTTGGGCGTTTCAGCTGAATTTTTGTCTACATATTTTATTAGTTCATGGTCACTCTTAGGGTTTCTTTTGTTGGACCTACTGACTGGTGTACTATTTTCAATGATTCCTTTTTATATGCTCCACGGCTGGTAAATGGGTGTGGCTACTGTAGGGGTGGAGCCATTGATAGTGATCTCTTCTTTAGGTTGGCCCTGTATGAGTACCAGTACCTTTTTTTCCCTACAAAAAAGTATTGCTTTACATTCCAAGGTAGCTGAATTTTTGTTTTTGTCTCACTTGTTTCTGGTGCCTGCTGACTATTTACAGATGCTGTGGGAGGTGTGGTGCAGAACAGAGCCAAGGTTGAAAGGCCTAAAAATAAATTGGCTCCAGAGTTCCACTTCCTTTCATATACTGGGGAGAGAAAAAGAATTACAAGAAAGAGTTTGTAGAAAAAGTAGATGAAACATTAACAGACGGATAATAAATGGACAAATGTTTCACAATGGTTGCTTAAAAATTGCTCTTAAAAAATTATGCTAAAGCGATTTAACCATGCAGGAGAGCTCCTGCCCAGTTAAATCATACTGGCTGGCCTAACTGCTAATATTCAATGGCAGTTATTTGGTAAATATTAGCCCTGACTGCTGCAGCACACAGTGCAGAGTTGGGGGTCACCTAGACACTGACAATATTCAGTGGCAATACCCAGATAACTATCTGGTTATCTCAGGCCAGGAAAAAAGCTATTTTAGTTTAATTGGATAGCTATCCAGGTGCTACCGCTTAATATCAGTGGTAACCGGGTGACTCTGCTGGATATTTAATGTTGGTACCCAGATAGTAGCTGACACTGAAAATTCAAGCATAATTCAGCCAGCAGCAGCCAACATTAAAAAAAAAAAAAACAAATTGCCCCCAATCCCCCCTCCCCCCACCAGCAGATATTGACTGGAATATAAATATACTTAAGAGATATTGTTAATGGAAAATGAAATCTATGTGCCTCCCTCTGGTACTTAAGTAACATAGAGGGGCATAATCGAACGCGAACGCCCATCTCCATGGGCGTCTATCTCCGAGAATGGGTACGTGAAGGGGCGGGACAAACTGTATTTCCGATAATACGGTTTGTGCCTGCCAAATGCATCGGATATGTGCAGATTTGAGCTGGGCAGTTTCATTTTTCAGCAATAATGGAAACTGAAGGCATCCAGCTCAAAAACAAACAAATCCAAGGCATTGGGTTGTGGGAGGGGCCAGGATTCGTAGTGCACTTGTCCCCCTCACATGCCAGGACACCAACTGGGCACCCTAGGGGGCACTTGTAACAATTAAAAAAAAGTTAACTACCTCTGAAGTCCATAGCTCCCTTCCCTTGGGTGCTGAGCCCACCCAAATCCCCCCCAAACCCACTGCCCACAACTCGACACCATTACCATAGCACTTATGGCTGAAGGGGGGCACCTAGATGTGGGTACAGTGGGTTTTGGGGGTGGTTTGGAGGGCTCCCATTTACCACCACAAGTGTAACAGGTAGGGGGGGATGGGCCTGGGTCCACCTGGCTGAAGTCCACTGCACCCACTAACAACTGCTCCATGGACCTGCATACTGCTGTGATGGAGCTGGGTATGGCATTGAGGCTGGCATACAGGCTGGAAAAAAAGTTGTTAAAGTTGTTTTTTTGTGTGAGAGGGGGTTAGTGACCACTGGAGGAGTCAGAGGTGGTCATCCCTGATTCCCTCCAGTGGTCATCTGGTCATTTAGGGCACTTTTTTGGGACTTGTTCGTGAAAAAATGGTCCAAAAAAAGTGACCCAAATTCGCGCTAAAAACGCCTTTCTTTTTTCAATTATCGGCCGAGGACGCCCATCTCTCCTCTGCCGATAAACACGCTCCAGTCCTGCCTTCACCACGCCTCCGACACGCCCCCATCAACTTTGGCCGTTTCCGCGACAGAGTACAGTTGAAGACGCCCAAAATGGACGCCCATCTCCCGATTTGGGTCGAAATATGAGCATCTTTCTCTTTTGAAAATAAGGCGGATGGTCTCTAAGACTTGCCACTATGAGGGTAATTGTATAAAAGAGTTTTCACATCTAGATGCCTTTTTATGCAGTAAAGGTGCATATAAAATTATCTCATGGATAACACATGCAAAAGTACATATGGTGACAAGAAGGCTCAGACTTCTACATAACGCTGTTGTAGGTATGTTCTGGAAGCAGTGAGCCGTGTCATGATTGACACATATCTTTTACACATGAACATTTACACCTGTTGCCGAGCAGGTACATCTAGCTGTACCTTCAGTTCTAGCAAAGATTGCTACTGATTTTTTCATAGTATTTTTATTAAAACAGCCACATATGTGCCTTTATAAAACAAGCTTCTTACTCAGCCTTCACACATAGGTGCCCGTTTTTAATTATTTTCTACGAGGAGACCATGTGATGTTCTGAGAGAGGTAGACTTGCCTTTTGCCTCTCCAAGGTTCCTGCGCCTTCCCGATCTCAAGAATCCATATATGTGAGCTCTCTTTTCAGAATCGCGTTTCCCACTCAATCGGCTTTACTTACATGGACAAATATATCCAAAAATCTGGAAGTGTGATGTCAGCCAAAGGACAGAAAAAGGAAAGAGAGAAGCCGTGTAATGGCGAGGAAAAGATGGTGGCGGTGGAGTCTTTGCCGGCTCTCACATTTACAAACTTAAAGCTTACCCATCTAACTGCAGCAGTGGAAAAGGCTTTCTGGACTGTTGGCACTTTTGGCAGATACTAATCTGGAATAGCAGATCTCTAACATCAAAGATGAAGACGTGCAAATGGCAGCAGCACTTAACAACCCTAAAGAAACAAGTGCATAACTATGCTGTCAAAACTGATGATCTTGAGAATCGCTCAAGAAGGGGAAGCCTGCACATAGTGGGTCTGCCGGAACACATTTCTGAGCGGTCTTTACCCTCAGTTCTGAAAAGATGGCTTTCCACAAAATTTGCACTCTTGGATAGCGTGTGACCCCTCTGCCTCAAGCGTGCACACTGTTTAGGTCACATTCAAGAGGGAAGGAGGTGACTTTGAGTAGTTATCATTAAATTCCATAACTACCTCCACAAAGTGGAAATACTCCATGGGTATTGCCAAAAGAGAGATAATCTTCAGTATGATGGTGAACCTGTGAAAATTACCTGGCAGAAACCCACTTAGTAGCAACATTCCATACTACCAATCCTAGCGCAAGCAGTGGCTTCCCCCATGTCTATCTCAATAACAGACTATGGACTTTTCCTCCAGGAACTTGTCCAAACCTTTTTTTTAAACCCAGAAATGCTAACTGCAGAAACGCCTTCTCTTCAATGTCGGAGGACTTATTTAATAGACCAATTGCGTACGGAGAGAATACAAGTAAATTATTTCTCTACCACCCGAGGATGTTTCAGGACAAGTGGGAGCCATTCTGGTTAATCCTATCTCATTGGACTCACAGTATCATAGTAGTGCGTAATTAATATTTTTTCATATAGTGGTTCTCATGGTAAGGATTAGTAGGGGGGAGGGAGTGTGAAGGGGTATGGGATGTTCTCTTCACATTTGAAATAGTTGTCTTTGATTTTGTACTATGTTTGTTAATTGGTGTGGAGGAGTGGCCTAGTGATTAGAGTGGTGGACTTTGGTCCTGGGGAACTGGGTTTAATTCCCACTACAGGCACAGGCAGCTCCTTGTGACTCTGGGCAAATCACTTAACCCTACATTGCCCCAGGTACAAATAAGTACCTAAGCCACATTGAGCCTGCCATGAGTGGGAAAGCACAGGGTAAAATTTGGAAACTTAATAAAAAGGAGTTAAACATGAATTATTTTCCACATGTTGCTGTAGAGTGGTGACTGAGACTTTTATTTACAGTATATTAAATAAAGTTGAAATGTGAAATCCCTTCAGATACCAGCTTTGGGAGGGGGGGGGGGGGGTTGAAGCCTATTCTAGGAATTGAATCTAGGTTCTCCATATCGCTTATTGAGTCACCAGGTCAGTCCTGAAAATAATATTAACATTTGTGTTAGTTATGCCTAGTTGTATATGACTTTAAGATGTTTGGCATTTAGCTTGGAGTTTTGAGTGGTATTTGAATTAATAAGCTGCATACTAGAGGCATTCAACCCACACAGTATAACCCGTCACATTTTAATGACAAAAATATTTTTCTAAACCTCTGAGGGGTGTTCTTGATTCAGTGTAATTAGTCTTAAATGTACTAGAATGTGATGAAAGTACTTGTGCTGATTTTAATAAAGCAATTTGTTTTTCGCTTATACATAACTTTAAACAGTATTACTAGATAACTTCTTCAACATATACTACTACTACTTGACATTTCTAAAGCGCTACTAGGGTTACGCAGCGCTGTACAATTTAACATAGAAGGACAGTCCCTGCTCAAAGGAGCTTACAATCTAAAGGACAAATGTACAGTCAGTCAAATAGGGGCAGTCTAGATTTCCTGAAAGGTATAAAGGTTAGGTGCCGAAAGTAACATTGAAGAGGTGGGCTTTGAGCAAGGATTTGAAGATGGGTAGGGAGGGGGCTTGGCGTAAGGGCTCAGGAAGTTGATTCCAAGCATAGGGTGAGGCGAGGCAGAATGAGCGGAGCCTGGAGTTGGCGGTGGTGGAGAAGGGTACTGAGAGGAGGGATTTGTCCTGTGAGCGGAGGTTACGGGCGGGAACGTAAGGGGAAATGAGGGTAGAGAGGTAATGAGGGGCTGCAGACTGAGTGCATTTGTAGGTAAGAAGGACAAGCTTGAACTGTATGCAGTATCTGATTGGAAGCCAGTGAAGTGACCTGAGAAGAGGGGTGATATGAGTATATCGGTTCAGGCGGAATATAAGACGTTCAGCAGCTTGTCTGCTGCTCTGCTCTGTTGCTATGGGGTTTTGTCCTTATTCCTAGGCTTCTCTTTTTATAAGAGATTTAAAAGAGGCTGATTTTCAAAGCACATAGACTTGCAAAGTTACACATGTTACTATGGGGCTCATTTTCAAAAGAGAAAAATGTCCAAAAAGTGTCATAAAGCACCATTTGGACGGATTTCTTCTCAAAACGTCCAGATCTGTATTTTCAAAACCTGTTTTGCAGATGTTTATCTATGCATTTTGTCAGTAGTGCATCCAAATCACAAGGGAGCATATTGGGGGCATTTTAAAGGTGGGATTACGGTGGGCATAGGATGTGCCTAAAACGTGGACATTTTACAGTCATAATGGAACAAAATGAAAACATCTAGAGCAAAAACTTCAACTTTTTGGTCTACACCTGTTTTCAGAACAAAGAAGACACAAAAAGGTTCCCTCAATGACCACTAGAGGGAATCAGGTATGACCCCCCTTCCCACCCCCAAAACATGTGAATAAAAATAGTACTCACCAGCCTCTATGCAGTGGTGGGTGCAGTTCACTGTAGCCAGCTGGACCCGGGCCCATTCCTCCCCCTATCTGTTACACTTGTGGTGGAAACTGTGAGCCCTCCAAAACTGACCAGAAACCCACGGTACCCATATATAGGTGCCCCCTTCACCCGTAAGGGCTATTGTAGTGCTATACAGTTGGGGGTAGTGGGTTTGGGGTGGGTTTTGGAGGGCTCAGCAGACAAGGGAGCAATGTTGAGATGTGTACGTGGGAGCATTTATATGAAGTTCACAGCAGTGCCCCCTAGGGTGCCCCACTGCTCTCCTGGGATGTCTGGGGACCAGTCTGCGAAAAATGCTGGCCCCTCCTACATTCCAATGGCTTGATTTTCTACGTTTTTCACTTGTACATTTTTTTTTAATGGTCTGAAAAGATAAATGCACAGAAAACAAAACCTTGTTACAAATGGTATTTTTGAAAATAAAAAAGGTGTTTTGCAGTTTCAAAAACGGTCATGTTTTCTTTTCAGATTTGGGAAATTTAACACAAAATGTCCAAAGTCTGACTTAGACATCATATTGAAAACGCCCTTCCTCGTAACCTTGTAAGTCTATGTGCTTTGAAAATGAGCACCTTTATATTTTCTTCATTGACAAAGGATTAAATCAGGCACAGGAATGGGTGACCTGACGTAATGGAGCTGCTGTCCTGGAGCTCAGGGCTATTGTAAAGTTCCGAGCATGCACGGCCCTTTAGTCTCCTCCATTTTATTCTTTCCGCTCTGCCGAATAGATATGAAAATAAAGCTCGCACATAATTTTTGTGTAGATTTTCTTCTGATTTATACTGATGCTGTTTTTGTCATTTCCCCTTTGGTTTCCTTATTTTCTCACTCTCTGTTTTATTTTATTTCAACTTTTGTTTCATTTTTTTTCCAGTTGTAGAGTCATACTGCACAGTAAACATTCTGCCTCGCCTCACCCTATGCTTGGAATCAACTTCCTGAGCCCTTACGCCAAGCCCCCTCCCTACCCATCTTCAAATCCTTGCTCAAAGCCCACCTCTTCAATGTTGCTTTCGGCACCTAACCTTTATACCTTTCAGGAAATCTAGACTGCCCCTATTTGACTGACTGTACATTTGTCCTTTAGATTGTAAGCTCATTTGAGCAGGGACTGTCCTTCTATGTTAAATTGTACAGCGCTGCGTAACCCTAGTAGCGCTTTAGAAATGTCAAGTAGTAGTAGTAGTACACAGCAAACTAGGGTTTCAACCCTTCCCATCTGCATGGTAAGTTACTACCCAAGGTGCACACCAACTGTTTCCTCTGTTTAGACCCTACTTACAAGCAAGAAGACTGTCACGAGTGTGGCAAATGTCTCCAAGAGCAGGACTGACTTTACAAGTAGGCAGACTAGGCAATCACTTTTGGGTGGTGTTAAAGAACATCTGCAAATAACCGTCAGCTCATACTTTCAACTAGAGGAAAGGTGGGCAGTTTTCGATTGCTTGTTTAGCTAGGTAAAATGGCTTTTGGAAATTGCCTTCATTCTTACGTGTTTATGTACAAAACTGCATTTAGAAATAGGCAGTTCATGGGGGGGGGGGGGGGGGGTTTAGATTGGCTAGGAAGGAGGATTAGAGAAGGGGGGGAGTAAAATGACAAAATGTATTGTCATTTCAGCTGCATTTCCTTTTGATCTGTCTGATTGCCTTTATATGACTTCTTGAATATTGTTTGTTATTCTTGTTGCATTTGGCAATAAAGATATTTCAAATAAAAATTGACAGGTCAATATTCTTCAACACTGTGTCTAGATATTTAGATAGTACCATTGAATATCATTACAGACCACCTCAGCACTATCCGGATAGTTCCAAGGCAGTCTGAGGGTGTATATCACAGAGCTCATGGCAAGGTGCGAACCCTCCATATTTCTAGTTTTTATTTTAATATAGCTATTTTGCATTTCTTAAGCTGGGAGCAGACATGAAGTTGCAAGACAGCTATAAATGTGTTGTTGTTTTTTTGTTTTTTTCTGAAAACTACCCTTCTGAGGCTATAGAAATTTGTGGTTTGACATTTGGCCTATGCTAACTTATGCTAACTTGTGATAAGTTGCTTGGCAGCAACTAAGAGACACAGAGAGGCATAATCGAATGCGAACGCCCATCTCCATGGGCGTCTATCTCCGAGGATGGGTACGTGAAGGGGCAGGACAAACCGTATTTTTGAAAAAAATGGGTGTCCATCTTTTTTCCGATAATACGGTTTGTGCCAGCCAAATGCATCGGATTTGTGCAGATTTGAGCTGGGCGGTTTCGTTTTTCAGCGATAATGGAAACCAAAGGCGCCCAGCTCAAAAATGACCAAATCCAAGGCATTGGGTTGTGGGAGGGGCCAGGATTCGTAGTGCACTGGTCCCCCTGACATGCCAGGACACCAACCGGGCACCCTAGGGGGCACTTGTAACAATTAAAAAAACAAAGCAAACTACCTCTGAAGTCCATAGCTCCCTTCCCTTGGGTGCTGAGCCCCCCAAATCCCCCCCAGACCCACTCCCCACAACTCTACACCATTACCATAGCACTTATGGCTGAAGGGGGGCACCTAGATGTGGGTACAGTGGGTTTTGGGGATGGTTTTGAGCGCTCCCATTTACCACCACAAGTGTAACAGGTGGGGGGGGGGGGATGGGCCTGGGTCCACTTGCCTGAAGTCCACTGCACCCACTAACAACTGCTCCAGGGACCTGCATACTGCTGTGATGGAGCTGGGTATGATATTTGAGGCTGGCATACAGGCTGGAAAAAAAAAGTTTTTAAAGTTGTTTTTTTGGGTGGCAGGAGGTTAGTGACCACTGGGGGAGTCAGGGCTGGTCATCCCCGATTCCCTCCGGTGGTCATCTGGTCATTTAGGGCACTTTTTTGGGACTTGTTCGTGAAAAAAAAGGGTCCAAAAAAAGTGACCCAAATTTGCGCTAAAAACGCCTTTCTTTTTTCAATTATTGACCGAGGACGCTCATCTCTCCTCGGCCGATAAACATGCCCCAGTCCCGCCTTCACCACGCCTCCGACACGCTCACGTCAACTTTGGCCATTTCCACGACAGATTGCAGTTGAAGATGCCCAAAATCGGCTTTTGATTATACCGATTTGGACGCCCACGGGAGAAAGACGCCCATCTCCCAATTTGGGTCAAAATATGGGCGTCTTTCGAAAATAAGCTGGACAGATTCCTATGACTAAGGACACCTGCAGTATCCAGATAAACAATCAAAAGGAAAAGTAAGTGGGTGTGGGTGAAATTGTTTCTCAGCAAGAGGGTGGGGGGGGGGGGGGGCAAGTATGGTGACTATGCTTAGCAAGGATATAGGTCAAACCATTATCTAATGAAAAGTTATGCTTATATGACAGGCCTTAAACTGTCCATGCAATTAGGGAATAAATGATAGAAGTTGGAAGACGGTAGAAAGTGCTGGAACAGGATTCACCATAAAAGGAAATAGAATATTCTGGGAGGATGCATATTCATTAGGTAGGAAGGGTAATTATCATTAAGATACTAAAGAAAGGAAGATATATAACAGGAAAAAGAATTGAGGATGAAGAGCCTCAATGTGTCTACACTAGCAGGTGGACATATTGACAGCTCTCAGGGTAAACACTGTTTTTATTTGCTACAAATTATACTCTATTGGGGTTTTATTTGTTGATATTTCAATAATTACTGATTGGCTTCTTTGACAATTTGAATAAACATTTATTATGTGTAATACTTTTTTTAGTAGCCAGAGTTTTTCTTGCCTGGGGTTCTGTCTGAGGCAAAGACAGGAGTGCAAGGGCAAAGCATAGCCAGTTGACTTCAGTCAGTTGTTTGCAGTCTAGGTGTATGGCTTGATTCTGGCCTGAGCCCCCCCCCCCCCCCCATTTTGAGTTCAGGCCCCCCAAAGTCTGCTAAAACCGAGCATACACACTGGGGCTGGAAAGCAGGGCAGGCAGCGTGGGGTATTGCCACAGGAATGCTTATGCTGGCGGGAGTTGGGAACCCCTGCCAGCCCATGCATGTGGGATTGCAGTGGGAGCAGAGAGTGGCAGGGAGGTGGGGCAAAATGTGCCCCCCCCCCAAAAAAAAACCCCCGAGGTCTAGCTATGCCTCTGGCATACACTGAATGTGAAGAAGCCTATTTAATTTCCATGGGCTTCTTCGCAATCAGTGCACACTAATCAGTAGCCCCACTTCATAAAAGTAGCCCTTAGTTTCTTCAGTATTTAGTAAACTATGGGTTATAAAAGAAATTTGAACATATTTGTCAACTGATGATCTACAAAAGGTTGCTCATGCTTTGATATTTTCCAGATTATTGTAATTCTCTTTATACTGGTCTTTAAGAACTCAGTATTCAGAATTCAGATGCTACAAAACACTGTTGCATTAATTATTTTGAATGAATTCCGTTATGACAGCATCACACCATTGTTGCAGTGCTTACGCTGGCTTCCAGCAGACGAAAGAATTGAATTTAAAATTTTCTGTGGACTGTGTCCTGCTTATCTAGCTCAGTTAGGGGCCCTTTTACAAAGGTACGGTAGGGCTACTGCATGCCAAATCAGCCCTACCACCAGGATAGCTTGGGAGCCCGGCGGTAGTTCCGAAGCTGACATATGCAGTTTCCCACAATAGAAAATATTTTCTTCTACCGTAGGGGAGGGGGGGGGGGGGGGTGTAGTCCTGGCAGTAATAGTCAGTGTGACCACATTGACACACGCTGCCCGATTACCACAGCATTAGCGCGTGAGGCCTTACTGCCTGTTAAATAGGTGGCGGTAAGGGCTCAGGCAGTAAATTGCCACAAGCTAATTTTGATATTAGTGCTCAGCCATTTTTCTGCCCCCCTTTTAAAAAAAGTCCTTTTTCCCACTTCAGTAAAAAGTGGCTCAGCGCCCACCAATTTTGCACACCAAAACTAGCGCAGGCCACTTTCATCATTCATCATTCTAGCAGGTCAGTAAACAAAAATAAGCTCTCTCTTCATCATGGTGCTCATTCCCTACAACTAATTTCTTCTACTGAGAAGATATTCAGTTCTGTTGCTGTAAAATGCCGGAACTTACTGCCTGCTGAATTTAATCAAGAAGAGGATTATTTAAAATTCAGCAAACAATTTAAAATGTGGCTGTTCAATAAATACCTAAATATTATGTATTTATTTTTTGTTAGTCATAGGTTATTTCTATTTTTATTATGTGAACAGAATTAAGTTGTTTTATTTTTTGATTTGTGAATTGTTCTGAGCTATATGGTTTGATATGGTATAGAAAACCTGTTATGTGATTTCTTGTTGACAGGGTTGTCTTTGAGACTAAAGCTTAACATTTGTGAAACACAGATATAAAACTATGTTGTTCCAGTGTGCTGATCGTACATCACATCTTCAAATCTTTAAGGGGTCCTTTTACTAAGGTGCACTGAAAAATGGCCTGCAGTAGTGTAGATGCATGTTTTGGGTGCGCACAGAATTATTTTTTAGTGCACCTACAAAAAATGTCTTTTTTTGCCGAAAATGGACATGCAGCAAAATGAAAATTGCCGCACATCCATTTTGGGTCTGAGACCTTACCGCAAGCCATTGACCTAGCGGTAAGGTCTCATGCGGTAACCGGGCGCTAATGGTCTACATGCATCAAATTCCACTTGACGCGCGTAGCTGCTGTGAATCAGACAATAAAAAATATTTTTCAGATGCGCGTAATGGATGTGCGCCAAAATTGAAATTACCACAAGGGCCATGCAGTAACCGGGCGGTAACTCCAATTTGGTGCATGTTGGGTGCACGTAGGTGCCTATGTGGCTTAGTAAAAGGGCCCCTAAGAGTTTAATGTTACCTATTTGCTAATTATTGAAGGGAATAAAGTGTTACCTAAGCTCGCTGTGGAGCCCTTTTTATAAATGCTCAAGTTGACTTTATGTTTTTTCCATGTGCAAAAGCTGATTATATTACAGTCAGAAAGGAAGACATAGTATATGATTAATCAGAATTGTTACACCCTGGACTGGTAGAAAGATAACAGAAGGACACTGGAAAAAATATAAGCTTGTTAAATATATGCAGAGGCTGACCTGTGACCTCCACAAGTATGAGATTCACATGCAACAGAAAGACTAGATTGAAGCAAAAAAACTGAGAGGTTAACAGATCTTACTGTTTTGAACAACTGGAGGAATTTACTCAACATTGTCAAAGCCATCAATTCATCAGAGAGCTGCTACTGAGTTCTGAAACACTCAACTCCGGACCATGGAGGTAGGGTGAAGTGCTAGCAACCATTCCCCTGCAGAAAAAAATCCTCACCATCTACAACAGGACTGGTCCTGGAAAGGTGGGACAAAGTAGAGTAAATTGGAGCTGTGCAATAGGGGCATAGCCAAACAAGGAGGTTAGACTGAGAACAGGAGATAGTATGACGATATCTAACCAGTTATATGGGTTGAAGCCATTAGGTAGAGATTGCTATCACACTGGTTCAACCAAAACAATAGCAAATGCTATTGAAAACAATAGTAAAAGATTATTAGAAATAACGGACTGCCTATGCATGGTCCATCTATAAAAAGTCAGAAGCCATGGGCGCAGTTTGATTGTTTTATTTGGGGGGGGGGGTGGGGCAAAGGATAGGGCAGGGTATATTAGCATAGTATATAGATGTTTAGTTATTTTATAATTGATCCATATTTCAGTTTCCCCTTATTGTTTGCTGATTGCACATTTTTTGTTCATTGTTCCAATGTGACAATAATCATGAATAGTTTGTTGACTCTGCCTGTCTGGACTGATAAAGAATCCTAGTGGTTTGTGTGTTGGGTCTGTGAGTGCTTTCTGGGAATTATGGCACCACTGGGAGTATGGCTTCAGTAACCTACAAATCACTTCGGATAACTGGAGAGTGGGAGACTCACCCAGAGGCAGTTGGGACCCAGTCAGTGGGAGGAGGGTGCTAGTGTACAGCAGAAGTGGCAGGTGCAGGCGGACTTGTGCTGTGCTGGGGATAGACCCTCTAAGTGGCCACTGGGTAACCCCAGGCAGGTAGCTAGGCATTTCATGACAGTGCCTTAAAAGGTTGAGGACTTTTACTTATTTGACAGCTTTTTAATTTATTTGAAAGCTTCCTATATGTAGATAAAATTATCATGAAATAAAAACTGAATATCCGTAAAGCAGCTTCAAACATTATTGTAGCTGGTGGAAACAGCACTAATAAAGGCTGTATTTTGTGTTCATTTTTCTACACTGTTCTATACAATACAGTAGTACAAGGCTACATTTCAGTGAGGATATCCTGTTTACTGATGGGTTCATCTTAATTGTTGTTGTAATCTGCTTTGGGAAGCCTGGTGTTATAAAGATTGGAAGTAAAATTAAACTATTCTTTCAATGGGGCACATGGAATCACATGTTCACCTCATCTCTTTTCTACAAATGGATTATTCTGTTTTGAACATGTTTCAGGGACAAGTGGTTTTATAAGTCAAAATAATAAAAACAAATATTTTCTTTCATGCAGATCTCTCATAACTAAATGGGCTATAAACCCATAATGCAGTCCATTGGTTTTCTTATATTTTGTCCTTCTGATGACTTATACTGTGCCAAAACTGGAAATACAGTGAGACAGAATAATAGAATTCAGTAACAACCAAAACTAATTAATTAACATTATAATTGTGTTCACATTTGAGTATTAACTGAGAAACTTATGTTATCAAATCCTACCAGGAAGCTTGATGTTGACTTAGTTAACTTCTGATGAATATCAACCAGCTTTTAAGGCTAGATTTTGTTTGCTGAACTCATGCCGACTCATGTCCCTTCACCAGATTTGTTCTTCCTTGGTTAATTTTAAACAAGAAACTAAGAAATGATTTACTCTGGCCTTACAAGAACATCCCATCAAGCTATGCATTACCATCATTATTTGCGGGGCTCATCTATACACACGCTGCCGGGAGACAAAAATTAATCCCACTTCCCAACAACAACAAAAAAAACATGCCTTTTATAACCAAACAGACTTGAAGAAGAAATGAATATATATCACAAAACTGGAAAATGCTGGTACATTTAGACTGACTCTGTACTTCGGTACAAAGGTAGCTCTGCCCTCATTATTGAATATCTTTCTTTTAAATAGTAGTAATAAACAATATTAAATGCATTTTTATAATATACCATTACATTCCACAAAACAAAAGGAGCAAGCTCCCACAAACTATCTTTCTTTTTTAATCTATGCACAGGAAAAACAAAGATTTTAAATGCTCTCAGGGTTCAACCTAATTCATATTTAATGTGGGCTATAAATAAGTAAATAAACAGAAACTCTGAATGTTGACCACCTGATTCTCATAACTTGATATCTGTTTTAGTGACCCTTTACCGGGAGAAAAAAAAAGAATCTCTGCTAGAGTGTGACTATAACTAGCCCCGCCAAATGACACACTGATTACGATTTATAACAGATTACTACTCTACCTATGAAAAGTTATTCCGTTATTATACTTCCTCTGTGTACATCCGTATGCTGCACAAGCCTGCATGTTTGAAACTATAAGTGAGATTAAATAAAAATGCTACCAACTATAAAGAACAACAATGTGGATGCAGCAGCTCATAGGTTTGTTTGCTTTGTTTTGAGTATACATAGAAAGATGGCTGTGCGGGGAAGATGAAACAGAGACCAACCTAATTCGCTTCAACTTTTTGATGTCATGCCATCTCCTGTTCTCAATCAAACCTCCTTGGTTCTGAACCTTCCCTTTGACACAACTTCCTAAGAAAATTTCATCAGAGGGAAGGCTCAGGCCAGCGCAAGCAGAGGGAATATGTTGCTGCTCTTTGCTGACAAAGACCCAAAGGATTTAACAGCATAGGGGGAGGGGTAGTGGAGTAAAGTGACCCCCAATCTCCCCGATGGAGAGATGCAGAGAGTCTTCAGCTGGCAGGGCATGGGGATCCCTGCCAGCCCTGTTGCTGCCGTGCTGCTGCTGGGTGGGCCTTTGCCCACCCATGGCCACATCACTGCTCTGCAATAAGGTCTATTCGCCAGAAAACTCAGAGCTGAGGAGGGTAAAATGCATGAGATACTAATTTTCTCTTAAGCAACGATGATGCTTTTCCTGTTTTCATTGTGTTTCAGACCATGGCAAGGAATTGCTACTAGGATATCTTCTTGAATACCTGTACCAATATGCCAAGGACTTGAATCAGACTTGGCTTGTAATCATTTACTCCATTACCAGGAGCGCAGACTTTTTAACAGAATGGCAATCATCACCTGCATACAACTGCAGTATAGAACTAAACAGTGAAGCTTTTGGAGTTTCGTTCTCATGGAACTAAGATCTTCTAGTTTGTTCACTATTTTTTGTTATTTTATTAAGGGGTCCTTTTACTAAGGTGCTTCGAAAAGTGGTCTGTGCTTGTGGAGACACATGTAGTGGATGCATGCAGGTCCATTTTCCAGTGCACCTGCAAAAAAAGGCCTTTTTTTTGTGGCCGAAAATAGATCTACAGCAAAATGAAAATTGGCGTACATCCATTTTGGGCCTGAGACCTTACCGCCACCCATTCACTTAGCGGTAAGGTCTCGCATGTTGACCGGGCTGTACTCGTCAGTGCATGTACAATGCCGATTACTGACCAGTTAGCGCCGCATGCCGTAAAATAAAAAATATTTTCCGGCACGTGTAGTGGTCGCACATAAAAAAATGAAATTACCGCCCTGGCCATATGGTATCCAGGCAGTAGTTCCGAATTGGCATGCATTGGGCCTTCATAGGTGCCTATGCGGCTTAGTAAAAGGGCCCCTAAGAGTTTAACTTTACTTAATGTTTATTAAGTATTGTTTTGCATGCATTGTTAGAATTACTGAAAACCTGTAAAATCTGGTCACTGCATGGATCTCCCTACAATTATTGTATTTCATAAAGTTAAACCAACAAGTATGTGGGGAGGTTAAAAAGAATACTTGTAGGTGGCATGTTTGTGATCCAGCAAATTCATTCCTTTGGCAATCTTTTGCTGTTAATGTTCTAATGTTGTATAGAGTGTACTCAGGTTTTTTTTTTTGAGTATGGTAAAAAAAATGCAAAAAACCCCCAAAACAATGGACATTCCTTTTGGATAGTATGCTGTCAGAATCACTAGCAGAGTGGATGCCTAATGACTTTATCATTTAAAAAAAAAAAAAAAAAAGGACTTAATTTGTAGTCAAAAAGGAATTGGAACTGCGGAGCTAGTGGAGGGGGTGAGCAACAGTAGAACAGGGACTAGAATTGGAAGCAGATTGACTTTTCTTTAACCTCCCTCCCCTCCCCTCCTCTTCCCTTCCCTTCAGGCTGCTTGGAAGGGAGGGGCTGAAGCTGAACACTCCTGCTGCTCTTGTATCTGAAAAGAAGAAATTGCATTCCAGGCTGCTCCTTCAGACATTAAGCCCTAATAAAAACTGCCTTTTGTAAATAGTGGCCTACAAGGAAACTACCATGTTTTTTCCTTTAAATAATATAAATGTGATGAAGTGTTATAGAAACAGAGGAGCTGAAATGGAGAAAAACATCTCTTGAGAAATGTCTGACATAGAATATAGATTAGTTTTAAAGCAACACCTACACTTCAGCTTAAATCATTAGCTAATTGTTCTTAATTAGCTCTTTTTATGCCGTTGCCATTATAGGATCAGAGTTAATTATAGCTTCAATAGGGACACTTCATTACTGCACAAAACTAATTGCCCTGAAAATGTAATCTCTTCACTAGTTAGCTTTGTACGTTATTTCAAAAATCTACAAAACCCCTTTGCAATTAAAACATGCTGTTCTGCTGTGTTTAGATGGAGAGTTTGATTGTAACATCAGGTGTGAAATGAGCAAAAATTCCAAAGTTGAAGCAGCATTGGAATACCAAGTTGCTCTCTTGAACACTTGATATAAGTGAATATTCTAGAGAAGCAGTCAGACTTAGGACAGAAGCAAAAAAACCAGAATCGACTGCTATAGAACACGGGCTTTCTTTCTGATTGTTCACTAATATTGGCAAGTAGAGAAGTATCACAGACCATGCAAAACAGATTTTATGCTGCTTATCCCAGGAATAAGCAGTGGATTTTCCTAAGTCCATCTTAATAATGTTTATGGACTTCTTGCAAACCTTTTTAAAAATCTACTATGCTAACCACTTCAACCACTCTCCCTGACAACAAATTCCAAGCTTAATTATATGTTGAGTGAAGACATATTTTCTCTGATTTGTGTAATGAATGGGAAGTTGTCTTTATGAGAATTTCAGGGACAGCAGGAGGGAAACTGGACTTTGGGTGACCTCATACAGGTGCCTTATCAGTTAGAAAGACAGAATGAAAAAATGAAGGAGGCATGATGTGCAGAGCTTGCCTAAGGCCACATGCTTAATTAAAAATAGTGTAGCTAAAAGATGGTGTAAATAAGAAAGTTACTAGAGCTGAAAGAAACTGAAAGTGAGGATTAGACAGAAGTGTTTCAAACAGCCTATTCACATCACTACAAGTAGGCTCATGAGCATGTAACAGTCTGCCAGTTTTTAAGCCATTTACCAATATCATCCTGTGGATTCAGGCATTCCCTTGCTATGGGAAGCAAATCTGCGGGAGACCAAGTGGTAGCCAAATGGATTACGCCTTGACCCCCGGATCTGGGAACATTCACATGAGGAAATTCTTTGTGGGATCTTTAGACTGAGACTGAGTGCAAATGAGGATTCTCATCCAGTTCAACTTTAAATGTCATACTCTTGATGGGTTGCCAAACTTTCTGTGCAATGATGTAGTGCACATGTTTGGGAGCATCTATCTGTGGGGTACTGATGCTAGCTGTTTTAAGACCCTGACTGATGGCAATGACTCATGGCCATACTTTAGGTGTGTCTTGGGGAAGGGTCGTGTGCATATAGGTGAAAGTTTCCATAGTGGGGGTTGTGGGCCCACTATAATGTGGAGATTTCAGGGGCCCCAAGCTTGAACCTGGAGGGATGTCTAGGACAGCATACATACCTTTGGAGCAGACAACTGTACATCCAATGAGTGGGGGTTGAGATATGAAAGAACATCCATTTGGTGTGCAACTGATGCTGTGATGGCCCTCTGTGTCTGTGGCAATGTACTGTCCTTCTTGAACACTCCTTTGGTAGATGCATGTTTGGCGTAGGGGTTAAGGCTGTGTTCCCTGAATGCAGGGGACATGGATTCAATTCCCACTGTGGGTGTTTGGGGTTACTGTTTTATTTCCCTTGCTGAAGTGGCTGCAATGTGCTAGGTAGGTGTGTGTGAAACACTGGGCACTTTTGTATTAGTCACTGGAGGATGCTGACCAAAGGACTCCCCCCCCCCCCCTCCTTTCCATGTCATCTCATAGGTTGAGAGTTGGCTACAAGAAGTTCTAGTAGATATGGAGGTTGTGGGCACACTATAAAGAGGGTAGCTGCATACTCAGACCTTAATCGGGGACAGAGGTGTTATACGCCATCGAACATGCTAAAAGTACCTATTATACACAAAAAATCTCAATGTTTGGCACAGACATGAAGAAACAATTCCAACTTATAAAAAACCTCTTAAACACAGATCCAGTGACATCATCACCTTTAAATCATCCTTCTGCAGATCAATTGGCAAAATACTTCAGAGAAAAAGTAACTAATCTTCGTAACTCAATCTCTAAAGATAACTCCACTATTGACACCTTCCTTGATGTACTGGACCCTGGAACTGAAGAAACACCTTTTGACCGTTACTGGACTAATTTTACCCCCCTTACTACTTAAGAAGTCATCATAACCATATCAAAACTCTCTAGATCACAATGCTACCTTGACCCCTGCCCCAACTACCTTTTGAAAAGCGCCCCTTCATGCTTTATCTCTGATTTCACCTCTCACTTAAACTTTTTACTTCAAAAAGGCTCTTTCCCCACCAAGCACGGTAACATATTACTAACACCTATCCCAAAGAATAAAAAGAAACCTGTGAATGATGTTACCAACTACCGTCCAATTGCATCCATACCTCTAATCATCAAATTATTGGAAAACAGAGTGACCTCACAACTTAATGAATATATTCAGAAATTCTCCATCCTCCACGAGTCCCAGTCGGGCTTCTGACATGCCCACAGCACTGAAACGGCTCTTCTAACCTTAATATCTAAATTCAAACTTGAAATAGCAAACGGATACTACAACATCCTCGTACAATTTGACTTATCCAGCGCTTTTGACATGGTTGACCATTCAATCCTTACCAAACTCTTGGACAAACTTGGGATCGGTGGAAACATTATCAACTGGATTAATAACTTCATTACTACCAGATCCTATCAAATCAAAGGAGCTATAAATCTATCATCCCCATGGTCATCAGAATGTGGAGTACCACAGGGATCTCCACTCTCCCCGATACTTTTCAACCTTATGATGATCCCCTTGGCCAGAATACTAACCAAACATGGTCTAAATCCTTTCATTTATGCCGATTACATCACCATATATATCCCCTTTAAATTCAATCTATCTGAAATCCACGACAAAATCAATACTGCCATTACCACTCTAACCTCCTGGGCTAATGCTTTTAAAATGAAATTAAATAAAGAAAAAACGCAATGCCTGGTTCTGTCTTCCCAATACTCCCCTTATCTCCCGACTACTCTCAACACACCTGATGTCAAACTCCCCATATCTGACAACTTAAAAATACTGGGAATAACGATAGACAGCCATTTATCTTTTGATAACCAAGCTAAGCTCACCACGAAGAAAATGGTTAATATGATGTGGATATTGAAACGAGTGAAGCCTTATCTCCCACTCAACACTGATACAGTCTACTGTTATTACCCACGCTGACTACTGCAACAGTGTCTTTTTAGGATGCAAAACCCAAATACTGAAAAGACTCCAAACTGCCCAAAACACGGCTGCCAGACTTATTTTTGGCAAATCGAAATTCGAAAGTGCATCTCCTCTTCGAGCAAAGCTTCACTGGCTCCCCATCAAAGAAAGAATAAATTTTAAGATCAACAAGATGACCCACAAGATCATCCACGGCGAATCCCCTGGCTACATGAATGAATTGATCGACCTCCCTGCTAGAAACAGATCTAATTCTTCATGAACTTATCTTAACCTACACCTTCCCAATTGTAGAGGAATTAAGTACAAGACCTAACACGCATCCAGTTTCTCCTTTTTGGGCAGCCAGCTTTGGAACTCTATACCCAAACCAATCCGATTAATAAACGACTTCTTGCCCTTTAGAAAAAGGCTGAAAGCTCATATCTTTAAGCAAGCCTACCCAAATGCCCCAACCTAATCTCGCCAACTTCCACCCCCCAATTCTGTTCTGACTTAAATACCAACCTCCCATCCTTCTCTTTCCATCTCTCCTTAATTTTATCCCTCCTTACACTTTCTCCCAAATTACACTATCCTATCCTGTCTACCCTCTTTTATCCTAGTTATATATTATCTAGCTCAACTTATCATACACTACTAAGCCCAACTTTACATTGTTTTACTACTGTTTTATTAAAATTCTATTAACTTTGTATTTCAAATTACTACGTAAGCCGCATTGAGCCTGCATTATGTGGGAAAGCGCGAGGTACAAATGTCCTCCCTGTGTGCCTCTTTAGCTCCTTCATGATCTAATGGTCTTATGGATTCCCTTCCGCTATACCTTCCACTGTGCCTGATAAAGTTGTTACTGTGAGTTTTTGCCTCTGCAGCAAGTTTCTCTTCATATTCTCTTTTATCCTTCTTTATCAATGCTTTGCATCTAGCTTGCCAGTGCATATGTTGATCCTTATTTTCTTCATTTGGGACCTTTTTCCACTCTTTGAAGGACATTCTTTTGGCTCTAATAGCCTCTTTCACTTCACCTCTTAACCATGCTGGCTGTCATTTTCTCTTCTTTCCACCTTTGTAAATACATGGAATGCATCTGATCTGGGCTTCCAAGATGGTATTTCTAAATAATGCCAATGCTTAAAGTTCTAGCATTTGCAGCTGATTCTTTTATCTTCTTTTGCACCATTTTCATCATTTTATCACAGTTGCCCTTACAAAAATTAAATGCTGTTACAGTTGATTTCCATTGTAGATCACTCCAGATATTAGCTCAAACTTGATCATATTATGATCATTGTTTCCCATTAGATCCAACATGATTACCTCTTGTACTATGCCCTGCATTTCACTAAGGACTAGATCTAAAATAGCTCCCCCCTATAGTTGGTTCCTGGACCAGTTGCTCCAAGAAGCAGTCATTTATTATATCTAGGAATTTTACCTCCCTAGCACTCTTTAATTAAACATTTATTCAGTCAATATTGGGGTGATTGAAATCACTCATTATTGTATTGTTGCCCAATTTGCCAGCTTTCTTAATTTCTGTAAACATATCTTCATCTGTCTATTCATTCTGTTATGGCAGATGGTAGTACAGCCCTACCAGTATACTCCTTCCCTTCACACATGGAATTTCTATCCATAAGAATTCCACACTATCTGTTTAATGTAGAACGTTTATGTTGTTTGACTCAATTCCCTCTTTAAAATACAACTCCCCCTCAATTTGATCGACTCTATCACTGTGATATAATTTTTACCCTGTTAACATAGTATCCCATTGTTTGTCCTCCTTCCATCAATCTCTGAGATGCCTACCTACCTCATAGGCTTCTAGCATTGTATGCAGCCACTTTAAATTGTGTTTTTTTCGTTGCACCTACAAGCTGCTTAGAAGTTGATGGTGATAATGTGCATCCTTTACCCTGCTCTCTCCTTAACACTCCTGACTTTCTTTCACCATTGTTGAAACCTGTTAGGATTCCCTAAATGGCCTGTTTCAATAGTATCCTTTAAGGATGCATCACACCAAACCACGCACTCCTGGGTGACTGTCGGCCCCCCTCTCCCATTTTACTTTGAAAGCTGCTCTACCTCCTTTTTAAATTTAGCGCCAGCAGCCTGGTTCTATTCCAGTTAAGGTGGAGTCCATACTTTTGAAAAAGGCTCCCCCTTTCTCTGAATGTTGCCCAATTCCTAACAAATCTAAATCCTTCATCTCTGCAGCACAATCCCAACCATGCATTGGGACTTTGGAGCTCTATCTTTCTCTTGGGCTCTGGTGTGGAACAGGAAGCATTTCTGATAATGCTACCCTGGAAGATCTGGACTTCAGCTTTCTATCTAAGAGGCTAAATTTGGCTTCCAGAACCTCCCTCCCATATTTTCCTATGCCATTGGTATCCACATGTACCAAGACAGCCAGCTCCTCCCCAGCACTATCTAAAATCCTATCCAGGTGATGCGTGAGGTCCGCTACCTTCGCACCAGGCAGGCAAGTGAGCAGGTGATCCTCACATCCATTATCCACCTAGCTATCTACATGCCTAATGATCAAATCACCAACTACAACAGCTGTCCTAACCCTTCCCACCTGGCAGAAGTTTTTGGAGACATATCCTCTGTGTGAGAGGATATTGCATCCCTTGGTGGGCAAGTCCTGGCTACAGGAGTAAGTCCTACTTCACCAGGGTGATGCTCTCCTTCTAGGACACCTCCCTCCTCCAAGGCAGCACAGGGGCTTCCAGACCGGAGGTGAGACTTCTCTACAATATCCCTGGTCTCCTCTATGTACCTCTCTGTCTCCCTCTGCTCCTCCAAGTCTGCTACTCTAGCTTCAAAAGAACAGACTCATTCTCGGAGTGTTAGAAGCTCTTTGCAAAGGGCACACACATATTACCTCTCACCAACTGGGAGATAATCATACATGTGACACTCAATGCAAAAGACTGTATAGCACCCCTCTTGTTGCTGGACTGCTGTCTGCATCTTAATAGCATTGAGTTGTTTCAATAATTTAAAACTTAAGGTTCTAGGGATATTAGACTAATATAAAAGAGCCTTTAGATTATATGGTATGTTGTTTGCTTCTCAGAAAGTAATAAAATGTAATTAAAACTCTGAAATGAAGACTCCCCCTCTTGTTATCCTAAATTATAAATGAAGAAAAGTGCTAGGAGTGGGCAGGAATGAAGACCAAAGTAGGCCCTGCCGTAGGCTGTGGCAGAAAGTTCAAAATGTTAAAACTATGGAGAAAAGGAGTTTACACTATGGAAGCTAAGCTGTGCTGCAAACTAAAGTTAAAACTCTAAACTGGGGTTTCCTGTGACTATCAGCTGTGCTCTACATTGATTCTACGGTAAACTCTAGAGTAGTCCCTTAACTGATAAACAAAACCCTATTCTTTAAACAAAACTGCAAGAGGACATTATGAGACTGGGCATCTAAATGGCAGATGATGCTTAATGTGAGCAAGTGCAAAGTGATGCATGTGGGAAAGAGGAACCCGAATTATAGTTATGTAATGCAGGGTTCCACATTAGGAAAGGGATCTAGGCGTTATCATTGATAATATGTTGAAACCCTCTGCTCAGTGTGCGGTGGCAGCTAAGAAAGCAAATAGAATGTTAGGTATTATTAAGAAAGGAATGGAAAACAAAAATGAGGACATTATAATGCCTTTGTATTGCTCCATGGTGCGACCGCACCTCAATTATTGTGTTCAATTCTGGTCACCGCATCTCAAAAAAGATATGGTGAAATTAGAAAAGGTACAGAGAAGGGCAATGAAAATGATAACGAGGATGGGACGGCTTCCCTATGAGGAAAGATTAAAGTGGCTAGGGCTCTTCAGCTTGGAGAAAAGACGGCTGAGGGAAGATATGATCGAGGTCTATAAAATAATGCGTGGAGTGGAATGGATAGATGTGAATTGCTTGTTTACGCTTTACAAAAATACTAGGACTAGGGGACATGCAATGAAGCTAGAAAGTGGTAAATTTAAAATGAATCAGAGAAAATATTTCTTCACTCAACGTGTAATTAAACGCTGGAATTCATTGCCAGAGAATGTAGTAAAAGCGGTTAGCTTAGTGGGGGTTTAAAAAAGGTGTGGATGGCTTCCTAAAGGGAAAGTCCATAGACCATTATTAAAATGGACTTGGGGAAAATCCACTGCTTATTTCTAGAATACACAACCTTTGAAAGGCAGAGCAATTTACTACAACAGGGATATATTTATTATTGAAGGTGTCTCATACTGTCACAAAGACATATTTATGTCATACTTCTTTCAAGCTTATATGATTGTGACTTTATATAATCATAGACCACCTCCAGCCAACCAGTAGTCCACACTATCTGCCAATAGTGAAAACATCAGTGTCCATATAACCGTGTGCTTACTGTGATCTATTAAAAAAAAAAAAAAATCACAGTAAGCACACGGTTATATGGACACCGATGTTTTCACTATTGGCAGATAGTGTGGACTACTGGTTGGCTGGAGGTGGTCTATGATTATATAAAGTCACAATCATACAAGCTTGAAAGAAGTATGACATAAATATGTCTTTGTGACAGTATGAGACGCCTTCAATAATAAATATATCCCTGTTGTAGTAAATTGCTCTGCCTTTCAAACGTTGTGTATTTATACAAAGATATCTAAGACAGAGCACAGCCATTTCCTGTCTATTTTTTGTATTTCTAGAATAAGCAGCATAAAATGTATTGTACTGTTTTGGGGATCTTGCCAGGTACTTGTGACCTGGATTGGCTACTGTTGGAAACAGGATACTGAGCTTGATGGACCTTCTGTCTGTCCCAGTATGGCATTACTTAGGTACTTATCATATCTCTCCTGTCCCTCCTTTCCTCTAGGGTATTTCAGTCTCTTCTCATATGTCTTTTGGCACAAACCCCATACCATTTTTGTCATCTTTCTCTGGACCACTTCTAGTCTTTTTTACATTCTTAGCAAGATATGGCTTCCAAAACTGTACACAATACTGCAGGTGGGGCATCACCACCTCCTTTCTTCTGCTGGTTATGCCTCTATCGATGTAGCCTAGCATCCTTCTGGCTACAGCCACTACCTTATCACACAGTTTTGTTACTTTAAGATCCATCACCCCAAGGTCATAAGAATAGCTATATTGGGTCTATGCATATCAGCCTCTCACCTCCCAGGACTTAGGGAACTGCATTTTCATAGGTAGGATCCTTGTTGTGGATGTTACTGTTGCCATGGTACATTTCCTCTAGGTTGTCTTTATTTTACATATTTTTGTATCACTTCACAGTATACCTGGTACTGAGCGGGTTTCTGTTGCTATTAGTGTGATTTCACTAGAACCTGAAATTTCTTTGTATGGTGAACTTTGTGGGTATATGTCCCGGCTTTGCTCTGCATCCACTGTTGGGGGAGGGACAGGGGTTCTGTGGATGACGAACATATTTGGTTTTACTACCATATGAGGGAAGTTTGTGTGTTGGGGGGAATGTAGCTCAGTGGGGGCCCTCAAGGTGGCATGTAGGCATTGAAGCTTGCACTACTATTCTTGCTGCAGTTGTAGGGGGTGGGGTAGGAACAGGACTCAAATGCATCAGGTGGCAGGTTTTCCTCTTTCAAAATGTTGGAAACCCTAGTGCTCACCCAAAAATTGCCTTTTGGCTATGTCAATGACATCACCTCTCCATGGCTCTGCCTTGAACTTGTCCCAACCAGGCAATAAAGACTTTTCCAACAGGTTGCCAACCCTTAACTCCATTAAGCAAGGCTCACTAGCTATAAACCTGTATGGGAGCTATTACCTCTGTCTACTGTTACCTGGAGGAAGGTCACCCATGCCCCCCTTCAGGGGATGCTGGAATGCACCTGGGAGAACTTGTGGCATGAAGCTGCTGTACATAGATGTATGGAGGAAAAACCTATAAAAAGAGAAAGGCTGTTGAAACAGAAACAGATTTTTGAACCACTGATGCCTCTGAATACTACTCACCCTTCTAATTGTGGAATTATAAGCCATGGACAACCACGTCAGGCGCTCTAGCAACTTATTCTTCAACAGGAGACTTGGCCTTCTCAAGGCCAGAACCAAGAAACTATGCCTGAAGGGATCCCTATCCAGGTAACAGATATATCAGTAAGTTTTCAGAGAGGAGGAGGCCAAAAAACCATCCAATAACATAGGATTCCCTCCTTCTCGCCCCCTCCCCGCAGAAAATTGTCTTGTTTTGCTTGACTCACATGACGCGTACCCTCAGGGCAAGCCTTAGACAAAGAAAGAGAAAGGGGATAGGATTTATTGCCTTTCTGTGGTTACAATTAGTACCACCGAGACAAAGCCGGGCCCAAGGCAAACAGTCATAAGGGCCCCACTCACTGCCACTCCACCCCCATACCATTTTTGCTCCTGTCCTGTACCAGGCCCCCTGCTGCTTTCCTAGGTGTAAAGGGAGGCTTCTGATGGCAGGCAGAAGGCTGGCTCGGTCTCCTGCTCCTGTGCTGGTTTATCACGTTATTTCTGCCAGCCACGGGTCCTTCTTCCTGCCGTGTCCCACCTATGCGGAAATGAAGTTACTTCACAGGGGGCAGGATGCTGCTTCCATTTCTCCCGTAGCTTTGTAGGGGCGACCCCGGTGTATTACCTTATGTGCAACTAAGGCCTATCAACCAAACTTTGACTAGACCAGGAACCATCTTTTTAGGACAGAGCCCATTTTCATCAGAACCCTTGCCCAGAGAATGTATTTTCAGAAAGAAAACAAGCTCAAAGAGAGAAACAAACAAGATTTTTCTAACTGGACAAATGAGACTATCATAGCTTTCCATATTTTAACAAAAGCCTCTTTATTTTATACAGCCAAGTAGTACAGATCATATATATACCAGTTTGGCATTGCAGATTCATTGCATCTTTTCTGAAACTACACCACTGGAATGATCAGAAAGACAAAATGCAACCTTTTTGACTTCATAACAAATGTAAATCAAGAATAATTATGAGCACTGAAAGGGATTACAAAATAAACCAATTTTCCCATCTTCATAACTCCCTCCCATCATTACAAATAGAGGCAATTATTGACAGTGCATCAATAAGTTGGTTCAGTTTTACCCAGTAATTCAGAAACATCACTAAAAATGTGCAAAAATAGCCTGAGATGTTTCTGAATCTAATATGCACACAAACTTGGCTAGATTCTTTCCTTGACAATGTTGTGCTTTAGCATGGAGAAATGCACGTCATCGTCAGTCAAAACTTTTCCACCCTTTTAGCCACAGACTTGTGGTCATGTATAAATGTGAAGGGACTGCTTTAGATGTTTTTTTAAAGAAGTAAGATGATGGAAACAGCTCTTACAATTCCCACTCTCTCAGCACTGCATCATTTTGAGAATTTGTTTAAACACAGATGGAAAAAGATAGGGGAAGCTTAAGAGGACGTCTCCTAATGGGATTCATATAACAGACTGTCCTCACAAGGCACTTGTGCTTCTGTTTGCTAAGAATGTTTTTAAATCATTTCTTGAGGATTTTTATCTTAGTTCAAATGGTGTTTATGAAGTATAAGACAGTGAAAGCAAACCCTCACAAAAAAAGCTTTCAAGAATCTGTTGTCATCATTGCGAAGACTACAGCACTGGAAGCGCCAGGGTGAAAGCTCCATTATCAGAAGTAACCCAAGGCACATAGCACTGAAGTGTGATGACAGGCAGACAATAGTGACACAAGTTTATATAGTGTAGTAATATAAGGGACCCTGTTTACTAAGGTGAGCTAGCATTTTTAGCACACGCTAAAGCTAGAGAAACCCATATATTCCTATGGGTGTCTCCAGCATTAGCGCGGGCTAAAAACGATAGCGCACCTACAGTGCGGCTTAGTAAACAGGGCCCAAGGAGTGGGGAATTTGAGAGAAAATGCAGCTCTTATAGTAACATAATATTCTATAAGCAAGTCAATCTGGAGATGAAGGTAAAATACAATGGATTCAACTTAGAGTTATTTATATTCTTAAAAATGTGATGAGTTTATTTCAGTACAGTAGGATTACCACAGAAATAGTACAGTCGTGTATCTGAATGCCCTGTTTGTAAGAATTCTGTTTATTTTGGATCTGGATACTGTAAAGAAGTCTTTTCTCATGTCTGTATCCACTGGGGAGATTTAAAATATAAAAAAATGATTTACCAAAAAGTAAAACACATTCTCAGTTACAGTCTGTAGATCCAAGCAAATAATTCTATAGAAAACAAAAGACAAAATAAAGATCTGTATACATATAATACAACAACCAATTCACATATAAAATACTGAAAACAAAACAAAACGTCTATGCCAGTATGCTCCGAATATGAAATGTATTTGCTGTGATAGTTTCACAGTTTGACATAACAGATTGTAGGCAGCACTTACAACATAGGAAAGTGTCAACATGGCCTTCATGTCACAGAAATAAAATATGCACTGGAGTAAAGAACAGTTCCCTACATTTTCAGTTGGAATATCATTACATAAAAACTAAACAAATTGTAGCAACAAACTAGGTTTTTCAAATCCATGAAAGTTTTGCAAAGGTAGTTTACTCCTTAAGTGATGCACAGCATCACACAACTTACTCTTGTACCTAATATTACCTTCTACACCCTTAGTCTGAGCCTTTATTTGGAACTTATTTCTGCAAAAACAGACAGGAATTGCAATATTACCATATATATTTAGGCAGGCTTCCCTCTCGCTGAGCAATAAGATTCTCTTTATAATTTTTGCATCTACAATGAATCTGTGAGAAGTTATTAAAAAAAAAAAAGTAACCGGAAAACACGCAGCTTGCAAGTTTGAGAAATTTAGCGTGAATACTGCAACAACTATGACAAAAATGGTGTCTCGGGCAAATTAAATGAACATTTTGGAACAAAGGAGGAAGCGTTAAATCTGTGCTGGATTATCACCCGCGCTCTCTGTACATCTCACAAAACACAAATCACACAAGGAATTCTCATATTTTTATGCCTCTTTGACAGGGCAGACTGAGGTTTTTAAAATCCTGTAATCTTTTTCTATGTAATAGAGCTATAGTCACTTTAATTAATGTATAATATCTGTCCACACTGATTCAATCAATAGAAGTCTCATCTACGTTACAAATTCAGTGGGCTTCTACAGTGCTACTCTTGGAACCAGTACAGTATGAACAAGTTAATGAATAATCATTTGAGTCCATCTTTCCTTTCACGTTGACTTCTGGCGGTAATGAAGTGTCAGATCACCACCACTCTTCCAGATGAAGTGCTTTACAGTTCGAAGGTCCATATTTGGATCCAAAACCTACAGAACACGAGAAGCAGAACACTAGGTTTATTTTGTTGTTTTATCCTGACTAATAATATAATTATTTAATATTGAAGACATAAAGAGCGTGATTTGAGAAATTAAAAACTGTACTCAAGACACAGACATGATCAGTTAATTTCATTAATTGTGCAGAGATAAGATTCACAGTTCAGTTTAGCTTATTGAGTTGATATACCGCTGTAAGGTAATACTGACACAGTGGTTTAAATGAAAATAAAATAAAGAGAAATAAACAAGGCAATGTAGGAAAAGGAAAATGGCAATCTTGATCAGGTAAGAAAAAAAAAAAGAAAAAAAATAGAGGATTCAGTATGCTCCAGAAATGTATTCAAGATTGCCCCTGCCCCGCCAAACCGCCTCCATCAGTCCGTCACATCAATCAACAAAGGCATCCGTAAATAAGAAAGCCTTTAGGTTACTTCTACAGTGAGAGCCACAGGGGATGCTGTTTTCCAGAAGGTGCTGTGCTTTGTACTCTTGAATTTTCTCCTCAAGTGCTTTCACGTCAGGACCTACCACTGCGTCCGATCCACAGTTGCAAAATTTCTAAAAGAACCATGAGTGGTTACTGTCCTAAACCAACTGGGAAGCTGATTCAGAATTAGAAAGATATATATAGCCTGTTGATATTCAACTGGAGGCTTAGGTGTCACAAGTGGCTCTTCCACACATTTGTACACTATCATTAACAATAAATAAATAAATAAATAAATAAAAGCTGAAAGAAGAAACTGTCAAGAATCTGACTCAGACACAGCTCACTGCTAACGTGACTCTGAGAGCAACAACAAAAAAATGAAGTACCATTGTTACAGCCCCAACAAATTTACATCTGCTCCTGGCAAGTTGTACAGAACAAATACTTGCCTCAGAATGACAGGACAAACTATCAGCCAATGGTTAGGAAAAGATCATCCTATCCATAAAAGTTGCATACAGGTAATTTTCTTTCAGAAACTGACTTTTGACACCAAAACTGTGGGGTTATGTCCAAGATGAGAATATAACCGAGATATTATTGTGCAGGTGAATGAATTGCATCATATCTAAAATGTTTCAGATTTACAAATCCAAAAGTAGTAGCATAACGAATGAATCAGAAAAAAGCAGAAATAAGAAAAGGAATAAATTCATTCAGTTTAAGCAAAACAAGGGGCCCTGTTTACTAAGCTGCACTTTACGCGCACTAACCTTTTAACGTGCGCTAATGCTAGACACCCATATAAGTGTCTCTACCATTAGTGCATGCTAATTTTTAGCGTGCAATAAAAAGTTAGCATGCCTACAATGCAGCTTAGTAAACAGGGCCCAATGTTCTGTTATCATCTCTCCTGTCTTTTGTGAAGAAGGGGATAAGGGAACAGAGGGGGGGGGGGGGGGGGGGGGGGGGGTTACCAGCGGAGGAGAAGATAAGGCCCAGACGAAGGGACAACCCAGATTCTTAGCTCAGGGAGTTCCAAATGTCAGGAGAAAGCACAGATCATTTTCCTCAGAAGGCTGGAGGCAGGGTAAGAACTACGATTCCCAGTAGCCCTTGAGGAAGTCTTAGAACAGAATCAAAGGCTTCCTATGCCAGCAGCCCCAGTGGAGCCCAAGGGAAAGGCAGGTAAAGGTGAAACCCAAGACACAGAGGGGAGGCCAGGAATGGAGTGGGATTAAGCAGAGCTAATCAGGGGGAGGAGGATCAGCTGGGGAATGTGTGGGGCGAGGAGCCCATGGAATGGAAGGGGGAAGAAAAGGAGGAAGAAGTGAGGCAAGAGGAGTCGATGGAGATTGCAGCCCTGCTGGCAAGATCCACAAGTAAAAGGTTCAGACAGTAGGTAACTGCTTGGTGCAGGGTCTTGGTAAACAAGGGAAGGAAGTGGCTATCGTGGAGGAGCCAGGGAGCGACCTGGTCAAGTGGGAGGAAGCCAGGAGATAGAGCTAGCCAGAGGAGGGAGGGAGGGGACCCCTGGGAGCTCTCTGCCTCTGAACTGCTGATGGGATTTCTAAACTGCTTGTTTGTGCCTGTTTGGAAGCGCTTGTTTTCTTTGAACTGCTTGTTTTTCTTTGTGGAACGTTTTTTGCTTTTGGGATTACTTATTTTGAAGTGCATCATTGGGACTGCTGAGATTCATGTTCTGTTGGTTTATGAACTGCATTTTTGAAGCTGTGGAGATTCCTGAACTGCTTTGCTTTTGGAACTGCATTATTAAAAACTACTTTTTCTAAACTGTTTGTTTTTGGGATTGCATTCTTGAAACCGCTGGGATAATTTCCTTGGCGGATATCTCGGGAGCTGTGCTGGAATAGTACTGCTGACGTACCTCAGGTCGGAGGGTACACCTGGAGGATTACAGGGAGTTGTACCTAAGTGGAATATCATATAGAAAACTTGGGCCGGAGGCCAGAGTTTTCCTGAGAGGAGCGGAGGGATGCTTCACACTTTTTAAAAAGTTATTTGTCTCTTCATCAGACATTGTTTTTAGAAATTACCTGGTCCTGGCATAATAATTCAATTTTCTCCTCCGCTAGTACAGCAATGTCTTCGTCCTTTTCCTGTTCCCCAGTTTTTTCATTGTTGGAGGAGCTTGTGGTCTGTGACTCATTATCAAGGTTTATAATTTTCTCATATACATGCTCCATCACTTTCCTAACTTGCAGCATGTCACTTGCTGACAATCGATCTCTGCACCAGGCAAAGAGAAAACAAATGAGCTGAGGATTTTTTTTTTTTTAAACACAGTTGAAGCAAACAAACTAGTTGAACACAAAATGATACAGTCATAATGCTGAGTATACAGACTGAATTAATTCGCCATCAATATACGAGAGATGTATAGTTTAACAGCGGGTTCATAACTTTTAATCTCTAATGATTTTCTGTATGAGTGGTCATGCCATTTCATTCCTCTTTGCCTTGGCTCACAGCAATATTAACATTAGGCTTGCATTTAGATTAACTTTTTTAAATCGAAATTAATTGCACATTTAAAGGTGCTGTATTGTTTGTTTTATTTGTTTCCCACTGCAGCTCCTTGTTATTCTGGGCATCATCTAACCCTTCACTGCCCCAATTACAAAATAAATACCCGTACAGAATACGTAAACTTGATTGTAACCACATAATAACAATACATCAAATCCCATCCCCTTCCCTAAAGGGCTAATAATTGGCCTCCCTCCCACTTCAAGATCCAACACCTCTCCCTTTCTCTTCTTTCCCTCCCTGTCTTCTTCCCTCAGACCCATTCTCTCTCTTCCCTTCCTCCCTCCCAGCCACCCGCATGAGCAGTGATACAAACTTGGCAGTGAGCAGCACCAAGCACTTCTCATGGCTGCTGGAACTCATTGCCTCAGGCATAGCTTCCACCAGTGGCCCCTCCAGTTCTGCTTGCAGGTTTGCAGCTCACTCCTCTCTCCCCATCCGGGGCATAAACACTATTCTATAAACTGCTCCTAAGTGCGGTTTATAGAATAGTGCTTTAAAATAAGCTCATACTAGGGGTGGAAGTGTGTGTTTATATTTTATAACTTAAAACACCAGAATCAGATCTCATTTATTGATCCAGCACTTGGATTATGTATTTCATTGAAAATACTAAAAGAGCAAAACTGCCATACTTACTTTTTTAATGTTTTTGCTCCTGACGAGGAGTGTGGTTGGAGGTAGAAGGGAATTTTATTGAATTTGGGCATGTTTTTCTGAAAGGGAATAAAATACAATGTTAGCAAGACTGAAGCTGCATCTCTTTCATTAAAGTACATTATATTTTATTTATTTATTTATAGCATTTGTATCCCACATTTTCCCACCAATTTGCAGGCTCAATGTGGCTTGCATTTGTCGTAATGGCGACTGCCATTTCCGGGTAACAGAATAACAAATGGCATTGCATTAAGGTGCATACATGGTACAGAAGAATACATTATGGTATTGCATATAGGTTCCTGAGTGATAGATTGGATTGTAACATACGTTAAGTCATCGACTACAGAGAGATCAATTTTGACATAAGGATTAAAGTGGTAGTGCTTGATCATTAATAGTAATGAGGTTAGTCAGTCAGATGATAAGAGTTCGGTTTTATCCTTTATTTTTAAGTTTGTGATTACCAAATTCAGTTTAGACTCACTAGTAAGTCATGAAATTAAGCCTCACTGTGATCCTCTGCCAAAAATATCAAAAGTGTAAGGGAAAAATAAATTCCCAGCAGTGATGCAATTAACCCACAGAGAACCACTAGGATTAAATCACTTACATCCACAGTGATGTCAATAACCCATTGTGGCACAGTTTCGTTGAGAAGCATAGATTCTGTTTCACCACCAGAATCCCGACACAATAACCTAAAGACAAAAATGACACTACTTATCATGGCACGCCAAAATTACTTACACCTAGATTAAGTAGCACAGCTAACTACATTATAACCAAACCACATAGAAATTTATTGGGCATTATCACTTTTTAAATGGAGATTTCTCTTAATCAGAGAAGACCAAAGGACAAGAGGGTGAAACACATCAGTTAAAACAAAGGTTAATAAATGAGTGGTTCTCAAAAGCTGCTTCCTAAACATTCATTACAGGTGAAGAACTATAGGATCACTGTCTTACAGAACCATTTTGACTTTCTGGAAAATTGCTTTCTAAGTAAACTTGCTGCATTTTGGTACCTGAACAAAGTGCGTCCCCCAGCTTCACCAAAGATAACTGGTGTGTGAGGTGGAACTTGAAAATATCCATTTCCTTTCTGTACTCGATTCTCCTGCTCACCATTTACTGTAGGGAAAGAAAAACACAACCTTCAAAAAAGAAAATTTAAAACCAAAATATGCTTCCTCAAACACTATAGGCCTGATATTCAGCCAGTGGCAATCAGTATTTTGTTGACCACTGCCGGTGTTAAACCCAGAAATTCAATGCCGGGCCATGTCCGGGCTCCAGCATTGAGATTCCAAGTATAGAAAGCTGGCTAAAACATAGCCAGTTAAGTGTGATATTCGACACTTAACTGGCTATGAAGAACCGCATAAAGATAGGACTGCGTTTTATGCGGTCCTAATTATGCAGTTATCATAACCAGTTAAGTGCTGAATATCAGTTAAGTGCACAATATTTATTTATATATTTATGAACATTTATACCCCACTTTTTTCCACATAAAGCAGACTTAAAGTGGCTTACAATGTACAGATTAATCAATTACAATTACATTGGATAGGGGGGAAGGAACAGGGTAAGAAGGAAAAGGGAAAGGGAAGAGAGACTAATATCCATCTGCGCCGCCAGGAAGCCCCTTGAAAATTAATCCAGAAATATGAAAGACCTGCTACCTAGACCTTCAGAGAGCTGAGGGTAAAACCCTGCTCAAGGCCCCTCTGCAAGAGCTCCAGAATAGCTAGAACTTGAACTCACCAAGCGGAAAGTTCACGCTTCACACATCAGTGCTTGGAGTGAGTATTGTGTCATAATCTGAACGAATGCATAATCTACTTGACTACAGCACTCCTGCTGGTATCTAAATTTCTGACAATTTTGCTTTCCTGTATACATTGCTCTTCATTTCTGCTTCTTTTTTTAAAATTTGTACACTGTTTTGCTATGACCTCAGGAAAAGTAGTCATTAAGGTGCTCATTTTCAAAGCACATAGACTTACGAAGTTACACAGTAAACATGTGTAACTTTGTAAATCTATGAATTTTGAAAATAAGCCTCTAAATCTAATAAAACAACAAAACCATAAATCCTGCTAGACTCGGACATATGCCAATGATGCACATTGTTTCCGGGCCTTGAGGTACATGGAGATAACAGAAGTAGAGTAGCCCCTCTTCCTTAGGTGCTGGCTTTCAAGGGCCAGACAATATGCCAGAAGGGATCGAGACCCTCCATGATTACTAGTTCCTGCCCTGACCCTTTGGCAGTGGAAGATGGGTACGCTCTATGTACCAAGTGTACCAGGGGCAATCTGGGCCAAAAGAATCAAGAGATATGGATGCCTGGCTGTAGTCTAGAAGATCCTTCCAGACGCCTGGGAGGAAACACTGTGAGACTGCCGCCATAGCCAGGGCTGCACTAGCGCATTCATCCCTGCTAGGCTGAACTTCCTCTGGTGGCTGAAGAAACAGGCATACTTTGTATTCTCACGTGTAGCCATGAAGTTGAAGCACAGTGGGCCCTGGCGATCCGCCAGCAGTTGAAAGGCAGAGAAGCACAGCTCCAAATCCTCCAGAACAATCCAGTTGGAGAAGTTTGAAGTACCTCAAAGACTGACAAAAGATGAATCTCTGACTAGCTGTAAAGCCAGCTAGCCAGCTTCCAGCGCCACTACTGCACTCTGAGTTCCTCCTTATTTGTTGATCTAAGCTACCGCTGTGGCATTGCCCAACATCACTCAGACCACCTTTCTCTTTAACAGGGGAAGGAACTCCTGCAGTGCTAAGTGAATGGCCCTCACATCCAGGCGATTGATGGGTGTCAACATTTCCAATTGGGACAAGCAAACTTTCACAGCCAGGCCCAGACAATGGGCTCTCCACTCCCAAGACTTACAGTGATATTCAGGGGAGGGTCCAGAGGGACCCTTGAGTAGATGGCAGGGGAGTGTCCCACCAAGCCAGGCTCCAAAACTTGCAGGAAGAAGATGAGCGTCGAGCTCCTGGGACCAAGGGGCCCAACAAGACAGCAATTACCTCTGGAGCAGGTGCATATAGGACTACTTTGCCCATGGCACCACCTCCAGGATCATTGCCGTGGACCTGAGGAGTTGCAAGTTCCAGACCCGTGGGGCCTCCTCAGCTCATAACTCTCTCTTCTGAGAGTGCAGCTTGGACTCCTTGGAAAAGACAACAGCCCCCTGATTGCTGCTGAAGCAAACTCCAAGGTACTCCAAATTCTGGGCAGTAACCATTTGACTTTTGGCACAATTCACTACCCAGCCTAGACTCTCGAATAGGCACATTACTGCTGCTGTGGTTTCCTTCTAATTCACTTGTGAATCCGCTCTGATCAGCTAGTCATCCACACATGGATGCAGAAATGAATGGCCCTCACATCCAGGCGACTGATGGCAAATGTGGAGATAAGGCTCTGCCAGATCCAGGAATGAAAGATACTCCTCCGATCTGACCAAAACTATTACTGAACATAGGGTCTCCATACAGAACCGTGAAACTCAGAGGGAGGCATGGACCACTTTAAGATTCAGAATGGGTCTTGTAGGAGCTTCCTTTCTTGGGAGCCATAAAATAGATGGAGTAGTAGTCCCACTCTGCCTAATGGCAGGGAACTGGCTCCACAGTCCCAAGCTGCAGCTGGCCTCTATGGCCTCCCTGATGAGGACAGATCTAGAGGGAGACACCATAAAAAGACACTGGAAATGAGATCGGCAAACTCCAGGGCATAACCCTATTGCACAATCTGTAGAACCCACTGGCTGGAGGTGATATGGGCCTATTCATGGTAGAACAGATACAGTCTGCCCACTCACCTGCACCACCAAAGGCCCTGGCTAACACTCATTATGAAGCCTTGCCAGGTGCCATGAAGGGCGAGGATCCAGAATTCCTCACTGTATGAGCTCCACAAAAGGGCAAGACCTTCTGAGCCTTTGATGCTGCTAGGAGGCCTGAGGGGTTCTTGCCGAAATGGAAATGGCCCCATCCTGGGGCAATGACCTATCCCCCAGTGGACAAGGAGTTGTGTGAGGGTGGTCCTCCAGGAGTTGTTGGGGCCTGGTCCTTCATGAATGTCTCCAAGTTCTCACCAAACAGCAACGAGCCCCTAAAGAGCAGCTAGCTTAAACACATCTTGAAGGTTGCATCAACCGCCCAATGCCATGGCCCAAGAGGAGACACATGAGGTCATATAGCACATCCACCAGGAAGACTGTCCCTGATCCCAGGTGCACCATCTCCAGGGACTTTAGCAGCTGCTGAACCCAGCACAATTAGCTTTCACGCCAAGGCCTGGACCCTGATTACCAAGAAGCAAAGGCCTGCATAAGGAGCTGATCCACTTTCTTGTTGTGGGAGTTGTTATGCATAGAGCCCACTTTAACTGGGATCACTGTCTTCCTGGTCACTGCCACGACCAGAGCATCAACCCTGGGGAGCTGAAACAACTTTTATCTGGTTGCCTCACAAGGACCTAGATGAGTCTACCCAAGAGCCTGGTACCTCAGAGAATACCAGGAACCTCCCATTCAGATACCATCATCTACCATAGGGCCCAATGCAGTGGAAAGGTATTAGGTGGCCTCCGGAATCATTGAGATAAGCAGAGCCTCGGTCACCAAATCAAAGAACTGACTTAGCACCTTGCGCCAAAACAGCCATACCACCAGGGAGTCCTCCTCAGCTGGTGAGAGGTCTCCTAACTCCAGGTAGTCTTTCTTCTATGGGAAGCACAGCAGAAACTTTCGAAGGAAGTTATCTGTTCCAGGCTGAATCCCTACTGGGCTGCCAAGGTCTTTTAGTGCTAAAGGTTGATGTTCCTGAGATCCCCCAGGACTCCCCCCCCCCCCCCACCAAAGCTGAGAGACACACCTCTGCCACAGACTACTTAATGCCCTCTATCATGGCTTGCAGCCATTCAGACTCCAGTGTCCTCACGAGGGAAACCCCCCAGATCCTTACAGCTCGAATGAGTGGATGGAGGACCCATCTGCCCTTCTCCCAACTCCACTAGACCCACTCTTCACAAGATGCCCTGCAAGATTGTGGGAAGGAAGTAAAATGGCTGCCATTCCTGCCAAAATCTGCAGTGCTACAGGCACTATAGCCGAATCAGTAGAGGGACTGGGAGAACCACAATACTCCTAGAACAGCTCACTAGAGGCCATTGGGGTTGAATTGGAATTAGCTCCATCACAGACAGGGTAATAGGAGATGGCAGCTCCTGAAGGCTCCACATCACTGGCTGCTAGATATCACAGCCCCTCTGGACAGGTGAGAGTACCTCCCTCCCTCTCCCTGAACTCAAAGCCCAGCTGCGCTTTTACTGGGACCTCTGTGTTTGCCTGCAGCCTGAACAAAAGGCCACTGGAACGCTGCTCCCTGCTGTGCTGCAGGTGTGAGATCGTCTCTTTCTCTTTTTTTTTTTCTGGTTGTTTTAACAACTTTATTCCACTTAGTTAAGAAATAAAGATAAATAGCTAATAGTCAACTAACCAATTCCTTATATTTATTTATTTATAAATACACAATATACTATAGGAGCTGGTAAGGACTCCGTGGGGACTGACGCCTGTAAGCCACACCAAGCTGCAGCTTACGGCTGCGAAGATAGACTCCTCTGGGCTCAACTGGGGTAAGGTTTGTGGCCTGAACTCCAGCAGCAACATGATTCCAAGAATATAACCTTAAGAGATGCAGGCCAAGGACTGCATCCTGGGGAGTCAGGCCTGAACAAGGGACCTGCTGCACTAGGCTAAGCTGCACTATGTGCTGGAGGAAGAGAACATAGTAACATAGTAAATGACGGCAGATAATGAACTGAATGGTCCAGCCATTCTGCCCAACAAGATAAACTCATTTTACATGGTATGAAATACTGGGAAATTCCAGGCTGCACCAGCCCTTATACTGGTGTCACTGGAATAGCTGAATATCAGCTGCTAGGATGACTCAGTCCACTGGACTAGACTGGACTGGTCCAGCATGATGATTAAGGAAAGAGGTTTTTTCCATTTTACTACTACTTTCAATTTTGGGAGTGAGAAATTATAACAAACCCTCCAGAAAATGGTTTGAATACATTCCTCTTTCAGCCCTTTAAATAGCTAAAAACTATTCTGTTTGTCATGACCAAATTAACAGAGATAGGGCAATACACTCTCTTCTGATCTCTCTTCCCCTTAATCTCACCACACTTAAAACCCTACCCACAGATGGAACTGTTATACCCTAATGTTCTCTCGCCATTGTTCTATCGCCGATCACTTCCCCATTGTTACATTCTACTGTTCCATTCCCAAACTATGTTTGACTTTGACTTGTTTTCCCAAAACATGTTTGACTTCGACTGTCTTCCCATAACTCTTCTCAATATAACCCATAACCATATTGTAACCAATGTAATTCCATGACTCACAATGTATTGTAAGCCACACTGAACCCGCAAATAGGTGGGAAAATGTGGGATACAAATGCAATAAATAAATAAATAAATTTGTTTTAATTATTAAGGGGATAATTCTATAACTATACACACAAATATGAAAAACACATATTTACATCTACTTTGGAGTGGATATAAATGTCAGTTTGCATATGTACGCTATAAGGCTGGGTGTAAGTGCCTAGTTTATAAAAGGGCCTCAGTTTTAATCACCAGTCCATTACTGTACTTCATAATATCTTATTAAGCCAATATACCTAATTCAAGACATTTGAATAATATGAATTGCTCCAGGCAATTATTCTCAGATGCTCCAACACGATATCGCACCTTGCGTTCTCAGTTCTGTTTCCGGAAGTAGCTCACCTTCCATATAAAAGAGGATCCATACTTTATTCTCTATTGGTGCATAATACTGCCTGTGTGTAATACAGCTGCAAGTAATTTTGACGTGTAAAATAAGGATACGGCTGAATAAAATGGACCCATGATTAAAACTGAAGTAATCAGTCACAAATACAGACATTTGCATGATGTGACTTACTACTTTTCTTCCTACATGATGGTCCAATATCTAAAAATTATTTAAAATGCTATGAGAGTTTGGGTAAGACATGGATAATTCTCCCTGTGATTACTAGATTATTTTGGATTGCTATTTTATATAAGCAAATAGGCATCTATGTTGCCTTTATAAAATAAGCTTAAAATAAGCGCATTTTGGACCCTCATGTGTCCAGAAAGGAACTGGTTATTTGACTATAGGCTATTCAGCTTTATTTCTTAACTATTGTAAGGGGAATAAAGTTGTTTAAAACAAACAGAGAGAGAGAGAGAGAGAGAGAGAGAGAGAGAGAAAGAAAGACAAAAATCACACCCTAAATGTTTTTAATTTTCTACTGTTCATGAATTTATACAGTTGCAACCAAAATTTTATATTAAATGTGCACTTATTTCAAAGCAATATAGGCAAGTTCAAAAGGATTAACAAGCCTAGGGTAATTTGTTTGAAAACTGTCCATCTCTTTTTTTTCTCTTCTTAAATCAGAAGCATGTGTAAACTGATTTTCTCTCTCCCTTTTTTTTTTTTTTGTGGAATATATTTTTCTAGTGATATGTACTTCTTTTTCTGGTTACTGACTCATTTGAAGTCCTCGCTTGTATTTTCTTGAGATCATTAACTTTTTATCCCCCCCCCCAAAAAAAACAAAAAAAACACAACCCCGCCTAAGCAATGTGGACAAAAGCACACACACTCTTTCACAACATGGCCACTTTTAGCCACTTCAAGGTGAAGTATGTTTAGGACACACTGTGGTGTATTTTCAAAGCACTTAGACTTACAAAGTTCCATAGTAACCTATGGAACTTAGTAAGTGCTTTGAAAATGAGCCCCTTTATCTCCCAACCAAGCACACAACCTGCAGAAATAGTAGAAGCAGAGTCTGTGGGCCCTCTGAAAATTAGGACTTTGCACCTAGGCAGACTGTTTAAAGATCATCCCCAAATTGCACCGTCATATTTAAATATTGTATAGCAATTTATCATATACACTTACAAGATGCAAGCAAAATGGAACTTATGAATAGAGGCTAATATGTAATGCAACCAATTCTAATACAAGTTATATTGAAACCCACTGCACAATCCCAGTCTAATTTACTTTTTACCTTACAGTCTGTTTCATTTAAATGGTTAAAAGGCAAAAAAGTTGCTTTGCTATTTTTTTTAATTAGAAAAGAAAATAAAAGGTTTTAGATCAGCTTCTGGTTCCTCCAGCAGTTTTCATGTCAGCAACAAAAGAAGCAATGGGCCTACTGAGATCCGAGACTCCTGTCCATGAGACCCTCACAGAGAAATGTTCCAAAATATGCTATAGAGTAAGTTCTACTAGCTACGACACATTTCTTCAGTTACTGGCAAAATGTGTGGCCAGTATAATAAACAAAATCATGTAAAGAACACAAATATTTTCCCCAAATAAAGCAGCTCCTTAAAGAAATAAAGCTCTACTTGCTCCGAGTCAAAGGGCCATCCATAACACTAAAGGCATACACAGGAAAGAATACTAACCATGATTCACTTCATTTTCTTCTTCATCCACTGGATTGATGTGTGTCCTAGGCCAGTACTCCAAAAGAGCTTGCAGCAACAACCCTCCTAGATTCACTGGGAGAAAAGATATTGCTGGGTTACACAGACATGCAAAAACACATCATGACAAAACACTGATTTAACATTATTAATAGAAAGATTGATGCTCTTGTTTTGAACAACACTAAGAGTTTAGAGTTTACAAAATGTTCAAAGCAATTTACATGGGGAAAACAGCATTGTACACATAGAAAACAGCTTTTATGGTTTTAAGTGCCGACCCTTTAGGCAGGGAAAAGACTGCACAAAGTATAACAATGCATGTACTTTATTTCACATATTGTGGGGGTGTTCTGGGGGCAGGACTGAGTCAGAGGAGGCAACAGGGCATGTTGATTTTTAAAACGGGGTGTGTTGATTTTTAAAACTACACACAGTTTTGCCTGGAAAAACCCCACAGAAAAAGTGCAAATCTCCGCAAGGTCATTTCTTATAGTACTAATCGAAGCAAAATATGTAGCTTTCCCTTGATAATTGGTACTGAAAACCACATTACAGCTTTGCAAATCTTTTCAATGGAGGCTGACTGTAAGTGAGTTACTGACGCAGCCATGGCTCCGATATTATGAGCCATGACTTGACCCTCCATAGCCAGTCCAGCTTGGGCATAAGTAAAATTACCACAGGATGGCTTTGCGCACCCCATGGTAAGCCATTTTTTGCTGCGGTAAGCATGTGTTAGTAAAAGGACCCCTATGTAAGGACAAATCTCATAAAGGTGTTAGCTTTAAATCCACAGGATTCTGTATAACACAACCATAATAAGGTACCACAATTTCAAACATGTTTAAAGAGGTGAAAAACACCCCACAGTCTGATATGAACACATTTCAAATGATATAACTCGAGGAAATAATTTTTTTAAAGAAATATTTTAAATTATTTATATACTTCTTGCAAGCCTGGAAATTATGAAATGGTGTACATTCAAGTACTGAAGGTATTTTCCGTCCCTGAGTTTGTATCTGAGGTAATGGAGAGTTAAGTGATTTGCAGAAGATCACATGCTAGGTTTAAACGTTTAAATACAAGTTTGTAGGTGAAGACTCAGAAATGACTTTATACTCAATCTTACAGAATTAACTAAGACTAGCACCTTTAAACTTCAGACCACTCAAAACATGGCAGCTAGGCTTATTTTTGGAAAAATGTGATTTCAAAGCGCAAAACCCCTCCGCGAAAAACTACACCGGCTCCCAATCAAAGAACGCATTGCTTTCAAAATCTGCACTCCGGTTCACAAAATTATCTACGGTGAAGCCCCGGGATACATGACAGACTTGATCGACCTACCAACTAGAAACACATCCGAATCAACACGAACGTACCTAAATCTGCACTACCCAAGCTGCAAAGGACTGAAACAAACTTCAGGAAATTACTGAAAACACACTTGTTTGAAAAAAAACTTACAATAAGAATCCTCCTTAGAACTTGATTATTCTATATCTAAACCAACCACCTACTAATCCCTCTAAACTGATTATATTAGCCATATTATCATATTTTTTTTCTTTTTCATTATGTGTTATGTAAATTATTCCACAGACATATCTTCCTTAATTCTTACATAGTAATATGTTAATTTAGAACAAACCTCTTACTCTGTTCATAACTATATCTTTTGCAATATAATGTAAGCCACATTGAGCCTGCAAATAGGTGGGAAAACATGGGGTACAAATGTAGCAAATAAATAAATACAAATCAACTTACAAATCCAGTTTCTCCTACATAAGCACACAACTGTGGAACGCATTACCAAAAGCCTTGAAAACTACGTACGACAACCTAAACCTCCGGAAAAAACTAAAAACCAACCTGTTTAAAAAGGCATACCCTACCAATCCAACATAAATGCCTGATCTCTGCAACACAACAAAACTAAAGTACGTAATGGACATAACACAACTCCTCCATTGTACAATTCCCTAATGTGGCTGTGCCACATGAACTTTATCTTACCACAATATCACTTTGTATTTGTTCACACCGGAGTCTGCAAAGGCCTCTCCGGTACTATGTAAGCCACATTGAATAGGTGGGAAAATGTGGGATACAAATGTAACAAATAAATAACATAAATTAAAAGGTTATCCATTCACTTACATACATACAGTGGGGGAAATAAGTATTTGATCCCTTGCTGATTTTGTAAGTTTGCCCACTGACAAAGACATGAGCAGCCCATAATTGAAGGGTAGGTTATTGGTAACAGTGAGAGATAGCACACATCACAAATTAAATCCGGAAAATCACATTGTGGAAAGTATATGAATTTATTTGCATTCTGCAGAGGGAAATAAGTATTTGATCCCCCACCAACCAGTAAGAGATCTGGCCCCTACAGACCAGGTAGATGCTCCAAATCAACTCGTTACCTGCATGACAGACAGCTGTCGGCAATGGTCACCTGTATGAAAGACACCTGTCCACAGACTCAGTGAATCAGTCAGACTCTAACCTCTACAAAATGGCCAAGAGCAAGGAGCTGTCTAAGGATGTCAGGGACAAGATCATACACCTGCACAAGGCTGGAATGGGCTACAAAACCATCAGTAAGACGCTGGGCGAGAAGGAGACAACTGTTGGTGCCATAGTAAGAAAATGGAAGAAGTACAAAATGACTGTCAATCGACAAAGATCTGGGGCTCCACGCAAAATCTCACCTCGTGGGGTATCCTTGATCATGAGGAAGGTTAGAAATCAGCCTACAACTACAAGGGGGGAACTTGTCAATGATCTCAAGGCAGCTGGGACCACTGTCACCACGAAAACCATTGGTAACACATTACGACATAACGGATTGCAATCCTGCAGTGCCCGCAAGGTCCCCCTGCTCCAGAAGGCACATGTGACGGCCCGTCTGAAGTTTGCCAGTGAACACCTGGATGATGCCGAGAGTGATTGGGAGAAGGTGCTGTGGTCAGATGAGACAAAAATTGAGCTCTTTGGCATGAACTCAACTCGCCGTGTTTGGAGGAAGAGAAATGCTGCCTATGACCCAAAGAACACCGTCCCCACTGTCAAGCATGGAGGTGGAAATGTTATGTTTTGGGGGTGTTTCTCTGCTAAGGGCACAGGACTACTTCACCGCATCAATGGGAGAATGGATGGGGCCATGTACCGTACAATTCTGAGTGACAACCTCCTTCCCTCCGCCAGGGCCTTAAAAATGGGTCGTGGCTGGGTCTTCCAGCACGACAATGACCCAAAACATACAGCCAAGGCAACAAAGGAGTGGCTCAGGAAGAAGCACATTAGGGTCATGGAGTGGCCTAGCCAGTCACCAGACCTTAATCCCATTGAAAACTTATGGAGGGAGCTGAAGCTGCGAGTTGCCAAGCGACAGCCCAGAACTCTTAATGATTTAGAGATGATCTGCAAAGAGGAGTGGACCAAAATTCCTCCTGACATGTGTGCAAACCTCATCATCAACTACAGAAGACGTCTGACCGCTGTGCTTGCCAACAAGGGTTTTGCCACCAAGTATTAGGTCTTGTTTGCCAGAGGGATTAAATACTTATTTCCCTCTGCAGAATGCAAATGCATTCATATACTTTCCACAATGTGATTTTCCGGATTTAATTTGTGATGTGCTATCTCTCACTGTTACCAATAACCTACCCTTCAATTATGGGCTGCTCATGTCTTTGTCAGTGGGCACACTTACAAAATCAGCAAGGGATCAAATACTTATTTCCCCCACTGTATATACAGTACATGTGTAATTAGAAAGTTTTCTACTTTTTCCCATATACGTTATTATTAGCAGGCCTTTTTTCACTTTGCATCATTGTGTTCACGTGATCTAACTTTTTTTTTTTTTTGCTTGCTTATCTTTTAGAGTTTTACAGTGAACAATGTATCACCTGGATCTTCTTCACCACTAAAGTTCTGAGCAACCAGATCCTAATAGATTTCTGAAAACTAGTCATTGTTACTTCCAAACTGTCCAGTCAGAATCAGTACTCCTAACCAAATCAGAGAACTTCCTCAGCCTGTGTGTTTTATGTTTTTTTTTTTAACTCTGTGAAATTAGAAAAAAAATAGATAACTAAAAAAAAAAAAAGTGTGCTACGTTTTCCCATTATTTCTTAAATAGTCACATTCATATAGAGATGTACCTCCTTCAGAGGCCCTTTTACTAAGTTGCATCAGACACTAACTAACATGAGCCTAACACAGTTTAAAATGGGATATTGCAGGACCCTCTAAGGCCAAGTTCCATTTTAACCCATGCTAATCCACGTGCTAAAAAGTTTTTAGTTTTTTTTGGAGGGGATGTGTCCGGGGGGGGGGGGGGGGGGGGGGGGGGAGGAGGGGTGGAATTCTCATGCTAATCAATTAGCGTGCAGTAATATAGCACTAACTAGTTAGTGAATGAACCCTTACTGTCTACAGAATGGTTGGTAGTTAAGTGCTCATGTGGTAAATTTTTTTTTTTTTTAATGGCTACAGCACATAGCCACTAACACAAAAAAAATGGAAAATCGGCCATTTTACAGCTGCAGCAATTATGGCCTTAGCATCCAGGAAAAACCTGTGCAAGGGCAAGCTAAAGCCACTATTTGAAGCAGCTTTGTAAAAGGGACCCCTTAATTTGTACCACCACCAGTTACTCCAGTATAAATTTAACACAACTCCAAAACTTCGGGCTCCTTTTACAAAGCCATGCTATTGATTCTGGTGCAGCAAATGTGAGAAAGCCCATTCAATTCCTATGGGCTTTGTTGCATTTGCTGTGCCGGAATTCCTAGCAAGCTTTGTAAAAGGAGCCCTTCATTGCTAACACTAGAACATTAAAATGAAAGCAACTAATAAATGCATTGATATCCAAGATTCTCTTGAATAAATATTTCATCCAGTACACATCTGCAACATTACCAAAGCCCCTCTGTGCCAAAGAAAATATTACTGAGACTGTTAGGCACTCCAGTATTTATTTGCTATAATGTTAGGGGATTTGTGTTGTTGCTGTTTTTTAATTTTTAAATATATTTTTATCTTGGTTTGATTTCCCTTCTCTCATTAGTTGACTACTGTGCTTTTAGTCTTAGACTACTTAGCTATCATAACCTAGAAAACATTTTTGGAAAGGCAATGGGAGAGGTAGTGTAATGTGCTGTCTAAAGTTAGGAAAAGTAATAGCATTCTAAATAATGTCTTGTAAAAGTCTTCACACCTTACACATTTTTCACATTTTGCTGTCTAAAAAAATACAGTGCAAAATGCATTAAGGGCTTCTTTTATACAGCCAGGCTAGCGATTCCTGTGCGGCAAATGATAGGGTTTATTTTACTAATCTACACAACATACTCCATAGTTTCAATATGAAGAAAAATCAATCAATTACAGAACTATTAAAAAAATATAAGAAACCAAAGAGTTTTGGTTGCATAAGTCTTCATGCTCCTTGACTCAATACTTGATGGAAGCCCCTTTTGCAGCAATAATAGCAGTGGGGTATTTAGGATGTGTCTACTAACTTTGCACAATGGGATGGTGCAGTTTTTGCCCATTCTTATTGGCTGAATAACTCATGCTCTTTCAAGTTGGTTTCAAGTCTTGTCACAGATTTTCTACTAGATTTTGGATTGCGCTTTGACTGTGCCATTCAAGCACTCTCACTTTCTTCTTGCTAGGCTACTCCATTGTTGCTTTTGGTTTGCTTTTAGGATCACTGTCTTACTGAAAAGTAATTCTGCTCTCCAGTCCCAGGTCTATGGCAGATGAACAGGTTTTCTTCCAGGATCTGCCTGTACTTTGCACCATCCATCTTTCCTTGAACTTTCACAAGCCTCCATATTGTCATTGCAGTAAAGGATCCTCATAGTATAATACTGCCACCACCACCACGCTTTACTGTACGGCTGGTGTTAGAAGTGTGATATACTCTGTTTTATGCCACACGCTACTTAGCAGTGAGATCAGTAACTCCACGTTTGTCTCATCAGTCTACAAAATGCTTTCCCAGATTCATTCAGTGCCCCCCCCCCCCGTAAGTGTTTCTTTGGAAGCGTTAGGCAGCGCATCGTAAGGGCTTGCAAAATTACAGGATACTAGCACTTACTCGTGAAAATGCCAGCAGGGTGCCTAAGGGCTAGTCTCTAAGGGGGTAAATAAGTGGCTTAGTGTGTAAATGCAAGGAGGGCACACACATAGACAAGAGTCCCACTTAAAGCATATAACTTAAAGAATACTGGTCAGTTACGTGCATCCCTGCCGCATTTACATGATTGCAGTTACACCAGGTCTATGGCTGGTATAACTTTGGGCACAAAAATGTAAGGCATGCCAATACCAGGTTATGACTGTATTCTACAATGGAATCCAGGCACCCAGATGCCATTATAGAATAGGCTCTCATCACACGGCATTGGGGCGGCTAAATGAGGATGCCCAGATATAAAATTGCACTCCCATAGAACTTTTTCTTCAGCACCGATTCTCTTTTTCCTACCCTCCTACAAACCATATTTGTGGAGTGATCTTGAAATTACAGTCAATGTTTTCCCCAGTCTCAGCCAGAGACCTCTGTAGCTCTTCCAAAGCAACCTTAGGACTCAAAGTGACCTTCCCTCAGCAATTTCCTTAACCCATGCCTACGGACTTTGGAGAGACTACCTGATCAAAGCAGCACCTTAAAGGTGTCAAACTTTATACTTTACAATGGTGGACATGGCAGCGCTTCAAGGAATATTCAAATGTACGGTAAAACTGATTAATTACAACACATATTCTCTGCAGGAAACAGAATTAATCACCACATGGCAGCAGGACAAACAGCTCTCCCACAGCTTAGACCTAGTGTAAAGATGAGTTTGTGTGGCCCTTCAGTGCACAGCTGTTCCCCTCGGTCTGCTCCATAGCTCATACAGTGACAGTAATGGAGCTCTCGAGGAGGTAGGAGGGACTGGGTGACTGATTAATGCTGTTGTCTACGGAAAACATCTGTTACAAGTAAACAACTTTGTTTTTTCCTTCAGCAAGCAGGATATAAATCACACACACAATAGGGTGATTCCCAAGCTCAAGACCATCAATGTTACAGACAACTTGTTCATTGATTCACTCCTAAACAATCAGAAAATGAAGCAAAAGTTGCATAGATCAAAAGGACAGGCTTGTCAGTACTGCTCAACTGAATTCACTGTCCTGGGAGACCCAATTCAAGCAGTAGTGTAAAGTGAAAGTATGAAGCAGAGCTATGGTAGTCACAGTGGCTCTGATTAATAAGGTTTCACTCTCATAGCTACACAACAGAATTGGATAAAAGGAGCTAGCCAATGAGCTAGGATCTGCTCTGGTAATGGAATGCTAAGTCTGCTGGAAGAAGAAAAACCAATACATGGCCTCTCTCTTGGATTCTACTATTTTAAGACAAAAAGAAAGCGCCTCTTTGCAGTCCAGAGTGTAGAGGGACTTCTGAAGTTGTTTGTGCAATTTAGGATAGAACATGCGCTATTTCTTCATTTACTGTATATACTCCAATATAAGCCCATCCGAACAAGTAAATTAAAAACAGCAGTTCTGATTATTTTGGATCACCAATTTAGTATGTTCTTTTAGGATGGTCAAACTCATTTTTGTCAAAGTTTTCTTTTTTTTTTTATTATTTTGTTTATAAAAGTATGTTTGTTTATTGTTTTAATTGATTGTGTATGTAAAGTATATTATCCACATAGGAAAATAGTGATATGCGGGCTATAAGTCTTTTACAATAAACAATAAAAAGGGGGGAAAATGTTAACTTGAATATAAGCTGAGGGTTTATATTCAAAATATTCCTCCTTCATGGTGACCGGCATTTCTCTCCCTCTTCCCTGTCCCTCCTCCTCCTGCGGTGAGTTGTAAGAAATGTAAAATATATGGCATTTTCATATACCATAGTGACTAATATAGAATAGGCCCTAGCTAAGTTGTCTCTAAAAGAAAGCATTTTACTATATCTTAGCTGTTTGAATCATTGCACAAAGGAATCTGTAATAAGCAGGAGAAGGGTGTTGGAGGCTTGTAAAAACTGTTGCATGAGGTAATAAATGAAAAGGTTGTGACAGATGAAGGTCAGACCAGGAAGAGAACTTGTAGTGAACCCTAAACAAGAAACACCGAGGGGAGGGGAGGGGAGCAGAGCAGAGAGTGATAAGTCCCAGCTGCTAGTTTGTTAAGCAAACAGGAAGTCAGACTTGTTCTATGGAAGTATACATACAGAAGCAAAGCAGAAGGGGGGGGGGGGGGGGGGGGAAGGTACATGTGATTTCATGGCTTTACCAATGGAAAATCCTACCAAACGAATCTTATTGACTTTTTTGACTGGGTGACCAAAGGACTGGATGAGGGACGTGCGCTAGATGTAATCTACTTGGACTTCAGCAAAGCCTTTGATACGGTCCCCCACAGAAGACTCATGAATAAGCTGAAAGGGTTGAACTTAGGACCGAAAGTGGTGAACTGGATAAGAAACTGGTTGACCGACAGGTGGCAGAGGGTGGTGGTAAATGGAATCCGCTTGGAGGAAAGGAAGGTGAGCAGTGGAGTTCCTCAGGGGTCGGTGCTGGGGCCTATTTCTGTTTAATATTTTGGGGGAGATAGTGCTGAAGGGTTGGAAGGAAAGGCATGCCTTTTTGCAGATGACACGAAAATAGCCAATAGAGTGGATACCCTGGAGGGAGTAAAAACGATGAGAAGGGATCTCTGAACGTTAGAATGGTTGAGGGTCTGGCAGTTAAAATTTAATTCTCAGAAACCGTTATTCATAACTTCCTTAATTTTTTTTACTTTTTTCTCTGCTGTGATATAAATCATATAGTGTAAACAATATTTAAAGTGCTCAGTAAAACACCTTTTGCTTCGGCTGGTCAACTGATAAGGTTTTTATGATAGTTCACATCATTGCACTTTGGCCCTCCCTCTCTCCTAAATTCATATAAAGAATGTTTTATGTTTTAACATAAAATGCTACCCCCTCCACCAATTCGGTCCACCCTATCACTGGTATGACAGTGTCCCACTGGCTATCTTCCTGTCACCAGGTCTCTGAGATTTATTTATTACATTTGTACCTCCACATTTTCCCACCTACTGGTAGGTTCAATGTGGCTTACAGATATCTAGGATTATGTAGGTTACAGGTTATATTGGTTCGAGGAGGATTACAATCATCTTTAAAGTGGATAGATCACATTGTGGGTTACAGCCATGTTTGGGTAAACAGGTATCATACTATATGTCAATATGGGGATGCAAGCCTGGTTTGGTTCTGTGCATTGCTGAGAATGTGCAGTGTTTGCAGGTGATTTGTCTGGTTATGTTGGGTCGTCGGAAAGGAATATCCTAAATAAGTGAGTTTTCAGGTGTTTTCGGAAAGTTAGGTAGTTGTTCAAGTGTTTGATATCTTTCGGTAGTGTGTTCCACAGTTTGGTGCAGATGTATGAGAAGCTGATTGTGTAGGCAGGCTTGTATTTTATACCTTGACATCTCAGGAAGAGGCGGGTAAGATAGGATCTTGAGCCACTGGAAGCGTTACAAATTGGTAGGTCTATTATTAGGTTTGTCACATATCCTGGGGAGAGGCATAAGATTATTCTGTAGGCTAGGAAACCTATCTTGAAGGATATATGTGCATTGATCGGTAGCCAGTGTAGTTTTCAGAGTAAAACTCTTGTGCTTTTGAATTGTTTTATTTTAAATATGAGTCTTGCTGATGTAGTTTGTGCTGTTTGCAATTTCTTTAAGATTTGTTCCTTACAACCTGCATAGATTCCATTGCAGTTGTCGACATGGGCAAGGACCATGGTTTGTACAAGGGTGCAGAATATGTCTCTTGGGAAGTAGTGTTTAATGCATTTAAGTTTCCACATTGTGTGGAACATTTTCTTTGTGATGTCTGCTGCCTGGTTGACGAATGATAAATAGCGATCTATTGTGATTCCTAGAATTTTCAGTTTATCTGCTATTGAGAGAGATCTCATGGCTTTGATGGTTTCCAAGCGATCAGTGTTGTGAGGTAATGTAAGTATCAGGAAGTGTGTTTTTTCCCTGTTCAGTTTCAGCTTGAAAGCCAATGCCCAGGATTCCACAGTATTTATGTTGTCTGTGATTTTGGAAGTAATTTCAGATAGTTCGTTCTTGAATGGGATAGAGACTGTTATGTCACCAGTGTAGATGAAAGGGTTTAGGCCTTATTTGGATAGAGATCTGGCTAGGGGGACCATCATTAGGTTACATAGTATCGGTGAGAGTGGTGAGCCCTGGGGGACTCCGCACTCCGCTTTCTACGGGGTAGAGATTTCAGAGATAGACTTTACTTGGTAGTACCTGGTGGTTAAGAAACCCTTGAACCATGCAAGTACCTTCCCCTCCAATTCCAGCTTTGTCTAGTATTCTTTGTAGGATTTAGCAGTCTACCATGTCAAATGCGCTAGACATGTTAAACTGATGTAGGAAGATGTTTTTGCCTATTGAGATTTCCTGTTTGAATTTGGCCAGAAGAGTGATCAGTATTGTTTCTGTGCTGTGATGGGCCCTAAAGCTAGATTGGGATTCATGTAGTAAGTCAAATTCGTTGATGTCGTCTACTAGCTGGTTGGACACTATGCCCTTCCATTATTTTAGTCATTATTGGTATAGATTCGACTGATTTGTAGTTTGTGACATCTTTGGTGCTTTTCTTGATGTCTTTTGGGATTGGCGTGGGGTCTACTCTGTAACAATCCACATAAATTCTGGGAACGCCTATTATATCTATGTTTTCTTTTATTTATTTATAAACTTTGCCATTTACATCAAGAATGAAGGAGCGAGTTTGTTCACACAAAATATTGTGCAGGGAAAAAAATTAGAGAGAACAGGGGAAAGACCTCAGAAAAGGTGACACACAGCAAGACTGCTGTAATTGTTTCAAAAAGAAAAGTCACTGTACCTTCTTTAATCATTGGTCTTAAACCCCCCCCCCCCTCCCTTTGTGTGGAAATATTTTTTTCTAAAAAAATTTTTAAGTTATGTGTGGATGCCTATTTAAGACGCTGCAACCAGCTAAGTGGTCTTTTTCTCTTTTTGAGTCTCTACAATTTTGTTGAAGCATATTGAGCATATTTTAAAAATTTTTTTGAAAAAAATATTTCCACACAAAGGGAGGAGGGAGGTTTTAAGACCAATGACCACTTAGCTGGTTGCAGCGTCTTAAATAGGCATCCACACATGCCTATTTAAGACACTGCAACCAGTGTAAGTGGTCTTTTTCTCTTTTTGAGTCTCTAATTGTGAAGCGCTGTGTACGACTGGTAGCGCTATAGAAATGATTTGTAGTAGTAGTACACTTTTGTTGAAGCATATTGAGCATATCTTTAAAAAAAATTTTGAAAAACATATTTCCACACAAAGGGAGGGGGGGGGGGGGGCGTTTTAAGACCAATGATTGAAGAAGGTACGGTGACTTTTCTTTTTGAAACAATTACAACAGTCTTGCTGTGTGTCACCTTTTCTGAGGTCTTTCCCTAATTTGTTTCCCTGCACAATATTTTTTGTGAACAGACTTGCTCCTTCATTATTGTTGTACGGTACAAATTGAAGCGAATCTCCCCCTCTTTTGTCTGTTACCTGGCCATTTACATAAAGAAATTTTTGAAAAAGAACAAGCGTTGATTATAGAAAAAAGCCTAGAGAAAACACACAGAAAATCCTCCAAACAGGAAAACAAAATTATAATAATTGAGCTTGGTTAGACCACATTAAAGGAGATATCCAATTCAAATACCAAAGGGAATTAGTTTAATTAAGTAAATCTAACATGAAATAGCAGGTTATACACCATTTACTAAATTAAGTGACTTAAGAGATCAAAGGAGCTGACAGAGAAATCCCTCTACCTTCCAAATAAATTGTAACTGAGCAGGTTCATAAAACACATGTATGTTGATCAAGAAAAACGATACATTTACAAGGAAAAAGAATCCCAAATCCTAAGGAAGTAACATGTATATCTATCTTTTCATTCAATGCAATATATTCTAACTCTGATGTCCTTGAATAAATTATGTGATACTTTTTTGGGGCCTTTCTGCACTGATAATGTAATACAAATAATAAACAGGTACTTTCTTTGCTTCAGTTTGTCTCAAGAAATAAGACAGTGGTCAACAATTATAAAACTCTTATCATCTGTCTTAACAACATGGCAACATCTGGACCAATACCAATTTTGGGAAACTATTGAAGTTGATTAAAACTCACATTTTGGATCAGTTCCATCTGGACTGCTAAAGCCAGCATCCTTAGCGGAGACCCATGCAGCAAAGCAGTCACTCTCATCTAAGGTAATTGTCAACATCTGTCAAAAGAAAAGGAATCAAAGACTTTATACTGCTTAGTCTCACATAATTTAACAAGCTTGTTGCTTAATGAGTTTTTCTTCAACTTAAAAGATAAATTACACAAGCAATGGTCATACAATATAACCACATCTATTTGATACAACACTGATATTTTGAGAGAACCTTCTTGCCTTGCCATTTTAAAATCATGATCAAATTGCCAGAGCATTGCTGAAAGCCAAGATGAAAGCAAATAAGCCTGTGCTATCTTTCTGGCTGAACAATGGAACAATTGCAGGGAGAAAGGTTAATTTGACAAAGATTTGAGAGTTTTATTGTTTCTTTTATTCCAGCAGGGGAAGGCATGGCAGCAATTAACAACATTTATTTGTTCTAAGTTGGGCAGGAGGGGGGGGGGGGGGGCGCAGTGACTTTTTTGCATTTTTTTTTAAAGTGAACACAACTTAGCCTGTTATTGCTGATTGTGCTGTGATGTAGCAAAATAGCGACTTGTATCTGTTTACACTTAGACATATTCTGGGGGATTCTCTATACGGCAACTACAGTTGCACATGCAGTCAACAAACATTGCAGACTTGCACATGCAGCTTGATTAATGAGCCAATCAGTGCCAATAACTGGAATGGCATTAATTGTCCTTAACTGGGATTTATATGCAGATAGTATTCTATAACGCTCCGCATGTAAATTCAAACAAGGCATGGCTAGGAGCATTCCGGGGGGCATTCCCAGAACTTATGCAGATTGTTACAGAATAGACCCCACCAGTGCCTAATTTAGGCACCGGCATTTACACCTTCTTTCAGCTGGAATAATTGTCTGCACCTTAAGTTAGTCACCATTTGTGCACTTAGCACTATTCTATAAAGGGCATGGATCCGAACTGACCAGGAATCGGGGATGACCTACCCTTACTCCCCCTCCCCCCAGTGGTCACTAACCCCCTCCCACCCTCAAAAAAAAAAACATTTTAAATATTTTTTGCCAGCCTCAAATGTCATACCCAGCTTCATGACAGCAGTATGCAGGTCTCTGGAGCAGTTTTAGTGGGTAATGTGCACTTCAGGCAGGTGGACCCAGGCCCATCCCCCCCACCTGTTACACTTGTGGTGGTAAATGTGAGCCCTCCAAAACCCACAAGAAACCCACATGTAGGTGCCCCCATTCACCCATAAGGGCTATGGTAGTGGTGTACAGTTGTGGGGAGTGGGATTTTGGGGGGCTCAGCACACAAGGTAAGGGAGCTATGCACCTGGGAGCAATTTATGAAGTCCACTGCAGTGCCCCCTATTGTGCACGGTTGGTGTCCTGGCATGTCAGGGGGACCACTGCACTAAAAGTGCTGGCTCCTCCCACAACCAAAGGCCTTGGATTTGGTCGTTTCTGAGATGGGCGTCCTCGGTTTCCATTATCGCCGAAAATCGGGGATGACCATCTCTAAGGTCGACCTAAATTTCGCAATTTGGGTGTCCCCGACCGTATTATCGAAATGAAAGATGGACGCTCATCTTGTTTCGATAATACGGGTTTCCCCGCCCCTTTGCCGGGACATCATGCGAGGACGTCCTCAGGAAAACTTGGGCACCCCTTTTGATTATGCCGCTCAAAGTCGTGCTGCGGCATTCTGTACCACTTGCAATGGCCTGAGTCGTGGAGATGATAAACCAAGGAACAGGGCATTGCAATAATCTGATACAATATCAAACTTTGCACAACTGTTCTGAAGTCATATGTAGATAACATAGGTCTTAACCTGTGCAAGAGCTGTAGCTGAAAAAAAACCTGTTTGTACTACCTTAAAGACCTCCACACTCATATTGAGTGAATTATCTAAATAAACTCCTAATAACCTCACCTCTTTTTGTACAGCAAGGTATCTATCCCCGAAGTTCATACAATCAGATCACAAAGCTTGCTCACTTCTTTCCACAATCATTAGTTCAGTTTTAGCAATATTCAAAACCAAACCATTCATTATCATCTAATTCCTCATTTGTTCCATACAGAAACTCAACTGGTCATCTAAACAATGAGCCCAAGCCTTTACCAGAAAAAACAAAACAAAACTGGACCTCTTCAGCATATAAATGGTAAAAGACACCTAGAGATTCAAACACTGCATCTGTGCCAAAAAGATGTTAAATAAAGAGGCTGATAGAGCTGAATCCTGCGGTATACCATGCTTCACCATTACTTCTTCAGAAACCTGAGAGCCAGCACGTAATACCACAGTTCTTCCAAACAAATAAGATTGAAACCATTTTATCACCTGCCCACCTATTCCTAAATGTTTCAATTTCAAAAGCAGAAGCTCTAAGTCAAAGGCACCAGAGATATATAGTGAAACCAAACAAAAACAAGTGCCATTCTCCATCTTCCACTTAATCACATCAACAGTAGAGACCAACAGGGATTCAACACTATGTGCCTTCCAAAATCCAAATTGATATGAATCCACAACATTATTCACCTCAATCAATTCATCAAGCTGTTTCAAAACTGCTTTTTCAATAATCTTCCCAACGAATGGTAGAACAGAGATGGGCCAGTAATTACTCAATTTCTTAATATCCAAGCCTACCTTTTTCAACACAGGTTTTACAGTAGCTTGCTTAAAAGAAGTGGGGAAAAGAACTCCCTCTTGCACAGACATAGAGGGGCATTTTCGAAAGAAATGTCTATGTTTGGATTTGGAAGTCTTTGTAAAACGTCCAAATCCAGGGGCAGGGAAAACTGTATTTTCGAAACAAGATGGACGTCCATCTTCCGTTTCGAAAATACCATCAAAGACATCCAAATCCAAGGACGTCCTTGGATTTGGACATCTTTGACTTTCAGCAATTTTCGAAACCAAAGACGTCCATGTCTTTGCACTGGTCCCCCTGATATGCCAGGACACCAACCGGGCACCCTAGGGAGCACTGCAGTGGACTTCATAAAATGCTCCCAGGAACATAGTTCCCTTACCTTGTGTGCTGAGCCCCTCAACCCCCCCCCCCCCAAAAACCCACTACCCACAACTGTAAACCACTACCATAGCCCTTACGGGTGAAGGGGGGCACCTATATATGGGTACAGTGAGTTTGTGGTGGATTTTGGAGAGTACGCTGTTTCCTCCACAAATGTAACAGGTAGGAGGGGTATGGGCCTGGGTCCGCCTGTCTGAAGTGCACTGCAGTACCCACTAAAACTGCTCCTGGGACCTTCATGCACTGTCATGGACCTGAATATGACATCTGAGGCTGGCATGAAATATTTTTAAAGTTTTTTGAGGGTGGGAGGGGCTTAGTGACCACTGGGGGAGTAAGGGGAGGTCATCCCAGATTCCCTCCAGTGGTCATCTGGTCATTTCTGGCACCTTTTTGTGCTTTATTCGTAAAAAAAAACACTTCCAGGTGGACGTCCTTGTTTTTTTTGATTATGGGTCAAAGATGTCAAAGTGTTAGGCATGCCCAAATCCCGCCTTTACTATGCCTCCGACACGCCCCCTTTCAATTTGGACGTCTTTGCGACAGACTGCAGTTGGAGACGTCCAAAATCGGGTTTCGATTATACCGATCTGGATGTCTCTGGGAGATGGACGTTCATCTTCTGATTTCTGTCGAAAGATGGACGTCCTTCTCTTTCGAAAATGAGCCTGATAGTCACTACATAGTGAACCATAGTGGCGATTTCCTTTGATAATACCCACAATATACCTAAGGAACAAGGATCCAACACAGCTTTCGTAACGGTCACAGATCGAATCATTACTTCTATCTCACTATGTGGAACAGATATGAATTCAAACCACTGATCAACAACAACAAATGATGAATCTAATGGAGTCGTACAACTTTGATTTTTCACTAATGTCCCCAAACTACTCAATTTATCACATAGAAACTCCACAAAAACATTTACATCCACAGTTTCATTCTCATTTTTATGTTTACAACCTTCAAATAAGAACTTACTGTTTGAAATAATTTCTGTGGTCTATTAGCAGCCTTTCCTATTTTAAATTTAAAATATTTATTTCTCTCAGCCTCATAGAGACCTAAGTATTCTACCAGACATAATTTGTAACTATCAAAATCCTCAATGTCCATTGACCTTTTCCACTTTCTGTTAATTGTCTCAATTCACGTCTTACTTGCAACACTGGAGCTATTTTCCAAGACAAGGAGTATGTCACGAAACGCCTAGCCAACCCTCTGGGGTTACCTCACGGCCACTTAGAGGATCTATCTCCAGCACTGCTCAAGTCCGCCTGCACTTGCCGCTTGTGCTCTACACTAGCACCCTCCTCCCACCGACTGGGTCACAACTGCCTCTGGGCAAGTTTCCTGCTCTCAAATTATCCCCAGTGATTTCTAGGTCTCACAGTTCCAAGAAAGCACTCCCAGACCCAACACATAAATCATCAGGATTCTTTATCAATTCAAACAGCAGAGTCAACAAACTGAAAATTGTTTACTGTCCTAAAAATATGCAACAGTGAAACATAAAAAGTGCAATCATCAGAACAATAACAGATAACTGAAAAATGGATCAATTATAATACTAACTAAACATTTGTTTACTTTCTAAAAAGTGTCTGGGAAGATCAGGACATATAATTGATATGTCTTGCTCTCTTTTCTTCCTAAGACTGGAGCAAAAGCTAGTACAATCCAAATGAGATGGAGATCCTAGACCAATCAGAGCCCAGAACAACAAGTTTGAAAAGTATACTGTAGAATGCCTTTCCAAAAAGCTTAAACAAAAACAAAACAAACAAAAAAAAACAGCCTTGGATCTGTAGCAGCTTCAAAGCATAAAAATGAACCACCTGTAGGCCAAACTAGAGAAATACACTTCAGGAAATAATTAAGGCAGTTTTACAGGCTTAAAGCATACTGTTCTGTCACACCTCACTCCTCGAGAGACCCTGGACTGTGGCCTCTACAGACCGCTGATCAGATCTCAATAGTCCAGTGTCAGGGTGGTTCTGGTTTTTCCTTCCTGGAGAGGCTATCAGCTTTGCCATGTTCATTGCCCTTCTGGTGTTTACAACAGAAGTTGTTTTTACCACACTCGGTACATGCCAACAGTTTTAATCTTGTAAGCTTCATTTTGTGAATAGTAAGGAGTATCTTCTGATAGAAGCTTTTACCACACTCAGCACATATGAATGGTTTTACTCCTGTGTGTATTCTCTGGTGCTTTATTAGCTATAATTTATGAATAAAGCTTTTTCTACATTCAGTACATGTAAACGGTTTCTTCCTTGAAGGGATTCCATGGTGCTTTGACAATGATTTCCAGCGAATGAAACTTTTCTTATACTCTGTACTTGAGACTGGTCTCTCTCCTGGGTGAAATTTTGCATTTCTTGTGGAGCTCTCTTCCTGGTTGAAGCTACTGTCATAACCAGGACATGAAAATATACTCTCATCAGTATTTTTCTGATATTCTATAATGTTTGCTTTATTGATGTAGCTTTTCCCCATATTCTATACTTGTACATTTTCCAGTTTCTTTATTATTTTTCGGGTGCTGTATTAGGTCTTTCTTCATACTGAAATCTTTCTCATACTTAGAGCATGTAAAACGTGTCTCTTTTATACATGTTTCCTGTTGTTCTAGTTCCCTCTTTTGACTGAAAGCTTTTTCACAGTCTGTACATTTAAACAGTCTCTCTTCAGTGTCAGATCCCTCTGGTGGTGTCTCTGCTAGAAGGACAGGTATGGGTTCAATATCCTGACAATTTCTTGAAGTTCCACCTACTATAAGTAAAAGAGCAAATGAGAAAAGTCAGAGGTACTAAAGTCCCACTTGTTGCAAGTAATGGGTAACTATGCAAAAATCTCTCCTCCATTTTAAAGTATGGCTGGCCAGATCTTGTAAAATTGGCATGTTATTCTACACCACTTCTTTCTGTGGTCTAACCATCTGCAAAATTTGTTCTTTCATAGCAAAGTCTGAAAAGCATGCAATATCATCATGAGGTCTAGCCTCAATCCTGGGCCCCAGACTGTGATACAAATGGTCTAGTTTGATGGAGACAGGGCCCATTTCTGCCTTGTCATGGGCGTTGGAACACAATATAAACAAACACAAATCTTGTATCGCCTGTGCACAGTTAGCATATTGATCCGACTCAGGGATACCTTTGAAACGAAGGTTAGAACATTGAGAGTGATTTTCAATAGCATCCTTTAAGTCAGCTCTCTCACTGGCACTCTGTTTTTGGGCTGCCTGCAAAGAGTTAATATTGGTTTCTACTAAGTCCGTCTGCTCTTCCATATCCAATGTCTCTCTATTCTTGTTTCATATCATAGAACATAATTGGACATCAGTACTCATGCCTGCTTTGTCTGATTTAAGCTTCTTAAACCAACGCAACACATCTGCCTGGAAATCTCGGAGTGTACCATCTCTCTTCTCCGCATGCAGCTTGTCTTCTGATTCTGATTGCATCGGTGCCACCTTCCCCACACGTTCTGAGGCCCGTTCTCCTCAGGAGGAAGATTGGCAATCCTTCTGATTTGCCATATATTCATATTTCTCATGCCATTTACAAGTAGTTATCGTCTTTTGCTACCCTAAGAATCACCTTTCTTCTTAAAACAGCAAGGTTTGTGGGGGAAAAACACACCTTAAATCACCCCTCTTATGGAGCTCCAAGCTCAAGTTGCCATCCACTGCTGTGATGTCACTTCAAATGCTCAAATTATATTATCTGTCTGGATAAGAATAATGAGGTGCAACAGCCAATCTCTGAAAGCCTTCAGAGTGTTCCAAATGGTCCGCAGCTCCAGGAGATTGATGTAAAGCTGACTCTTCTGAGTGGACCAGTGACCCTGGATGTGAATTCCGTCTATGTGAGTTCTCCAGCCCACGTTGGCCAGATTTATCATCAGAGTCTTGTGTAGAGAAGAAATGACCAGATTGGGCTGAACCAGGGGCGTAGCCACGGGTGGGCCTGGGCCCACCCACTTTGGGCTCAGGCCCGCCCAGCAACGGTGCACTTTAAAGAAGCCCAAACCGTGACTTTTCCCTTGCTGCTCAGCTGCTGCTCACTTCAGTTTTCCCTCTTCCCAGCCACCCGACAGAACGCCGCAGGCATTTGTTACCTCCCTGCTCCCTCCACTGTCATCATCCCCGTCTGGACCGCCAGTTGTGTTAGCTCTGCTGCTTCAGCAGAACCGCGCAGCGCCAGGGCCTCCGCACGCTAGGAATGCTTCCTCTGCGCTGGCCCCGCCTCCTCTTCAGAGAGTAAGTATCAGAATGTGAAGCCGGCCGGAACAGGAAGCAGTCACGTAGCGGCTCCGCTGCAGATGTGCAAATGCAGAGCTAGACCGCGGCGCTGCCCGATGGAGGTGGGAGGGGAAAGAAGGCCTGCAGCACCCCGGCGGGCGGGGGATGTACAGCATGTCAGCGGGTGGCTGGGGGGGAGGGGGAAGGGAGAGAGAAAAACCTACAGCATGCTAGCAGGTGGCTTGAGGGGTCAAGGAGAGAGGGAGACAGGAGCACTGTTGGGATGAGGGAGTGAGACAAGGTACTGCTAGGTGGGGTGGAGGAATAATTGTTGGATGTGGGGGGAGAGATGGAGAGATGCTGCAAGGGGAAAGAGAGGGAGAATTGTTGGATATGGGATGGGATGGGGAGAGGGAGGGAAAGGCTGCATAGGAGTGGCAAAGGACCAGAGAGAAAAAAAGTGTTGGACATGGAAGTGGAAGAAAAGGAGGGAAAGCTGAGAGGGGAAATGTTGAACATGGCATTGAGGTGAGGGGAAGGAAGGATGGAGAGATGCTGTTTGGGGGGGGGGGGGGGGGGGGATAGTGAGATGTTAGACCAGGGACTCAAGGCAGGGAGTGGGAGAAAAGTTGGACATGAAGGTGGAGGAGAGGAAAGGAGAGATGCACAAGCGGGGGAGGGGAGAGAGGTACGATGGCTCCAGGGAGAGAAGATGGACAATGGATGGTAGGGAAGAGAGAGGGGAAAAATGCTGAACAATGGGGGAGGAGAGAGATGGGACAGGAAGATGCTCGTGGTGAGAGGTAAAATGGATAGGGAGATATCAGGCTACGAGGGTGAGGATGGGAGAAAGAGGGAACAGATGCTGGGCTGGAAGGGTGGAGGGAGACACTGGGAATGGTGGAAAGTATGGGGGAGAGGCCCAGGGAGTGGAGATGGCAAGGAAATAAATGAGAGAACAGTGATTACAGGGGTAGAAATATGGTAATGGTACGTAAATTGAAGATGGAAGGGAATGATAGGCTGGGAAGGAGAGAGATGGGGAATGGGAGAGCTAGTGGGTGAAAGGAAATGGAAATTGATATCTGAAAAGTAAAAAGAAGGAAAAGATTTAGAAAGAGGATGAAATTTCAGTGTACAGAGGCAGAAAAGAAAAAAAGAAAGAAAGAAAGGAAAGAGCTAAAATGGAAAGATCAATATTTCAGAGGCAGGTGTAGTGAGGAAATGAAATGACAGGAGAAAAAAGACAAATGGACAGCCGCTTGAAGAATTAGCAGAAGTCAGGCAAGAAGGCGGGAAAGAGAAATTGGAACCAACATGATGGAAAAATAAAATGTCCAGACAACAAAGGTAGAAAAATCATTTTATTTTGAATGTTTTAAATGGAATATGTTAGCTTTGGGAAATGTGCATGGTGGATGTCTTTTTATTGTGTTAAGTAGAAAAGGAAATGCGCTTTTGTTTTTTTTTCTGCAGTGTTGCAGTGCATGCTGAGGTTCCCAATACAATTGTGTCTACATATTTTTATTTCTAATTTGTGACCCTTGTTCTGTAATTTGTGAGGGTCTGTCAGTGTGACTGTAACGGCAGATGAAGAGATTGGAGAGGAGAGGGAATTGGGGGATGGGCTTCTTTATTTTCTGCCCTGGTCACCAGCATGGTTAACAGCAGCCCTGACTCTTGCTGTAGCTAGTGGGGATCCCCAAGCCCTACCAGCTGGGGATCTCTTCCTAAGCTGGCCAGAGCTGCCTTCCACCGAGCTTGGCAGATGGGGGCAGCATCCTGGAGCCACTAAGTGTGTATGGGGTGCTGGCATCAGTGGCTCAAGGACTTGCTGCTGCCCGCTGGGCTTGGCGAAGAGGAGTTCTGACCATCTCTAGTGGAGGTCCCCAGCTGACAGAGATTGGGGATCATCAGCTAAAGTATTTATATTTTGAGTTGGGAAGTGTTGGGGGAGAGAGAGAATTTTGTGCCCACCCACTTTGTGCTCAGGCCCACCCAAAATTGGTTGTCTGGCTACGCCACTGGGCTGAACTGTCCAAAAGAAGAGCGACTCCAGTAAATTTGGAGTAACAAATAACCTCCACTAGGTTCCACAAAGCTTGACATCACTAAGAAGCTAGAGTCCACTGAGCCTCTCTCAAATGGACACAAGCCACGGTGTGACATGCACCATGGAGGCTATGTGGTCCAACAACACCAACATCTGCTGAGCTGCAATCTATTGTCTCTGGCAGACCTTCAGGGCAATGGCGACCAACGCATTCGTCCTGGCATCTAGAATGAAGGCTCAGGTTTGAACCATGTCTAAAAGGGTTAAAATAATCTCCAACTGCTGAATGGGAAGGAGGTAGGACTTTAGGTAGTTTATAAACCCTAGTAGCTCCAACACCCAAATGGTTCTCTGCATTGATTCACGAGCTCCATTCCCGGCTCTTGACCAGCCAATCATCCAAGTAGAGAAACACATGCACTCAGAGCCTGCTTAGACATGCTGTGTCTACAGCAAGACCAAAGGACAGGGTGCGATACTGGTAGTGGTATTTCTCTACTCGAAACTAGAGATATTTCCTGTGACTGAGACATATCTGTATGTGGGTGTAAGCATCCTTTAAGTTCAGCGAGTATAGCCAATCATTTGCCTGAATCATGGGAAGCATGGTGCCTATGGAAACCATCCTGAACTTTTCTTTGACCAGATATTTGTTCAGGACCCTTAGGTCTAGTATGGGATGAACCCCCCCCCCCCTGTCTTTTTAGGCACGAGGAAGTATTTAGACTAGAATCCCTTTCCTTCTTCCCCTGGTGGTACAGGCTCCACCACATGGGCCTGTAGAAGGTAAGAGAGTTCCTCTGCAATCATGGCATGTTACTGAAAGCTGAACTTTGATGCTCATTGTGGACAATTTGGAGGACGTTGTCGCCAACTGAAAGCATAATACCCCTAGACTATTTGAAGAACCCACCAAATTGTGGGAAGCTACAAGGTACCATCTTGTTTGAAAAAAAATTCAGCCTCCCTTCCCACCAGTAGGCCATCTGGGACAGGCACTTTTATTACAATTGTGCTCTCTTGGAGCCAGCCGAAAGCTTGTTCCTTGATTTGACTGGGGAGCTGGCTAGGCATTCTGGGCTCACTGCTGCAAAGGGCAAGGTTTTTTGGGAAGGGTCAGCCAAAGGAGTATGCCTACACCTTCGAGAGTAGTAGGATCTCTTCTGGGCACCACCTGAAAACCTCAGAGATGAGGAAGCCACAGAAGGAGTAGACAAAGAGAGGGACTTCATGGTATCAGTTCTTTTCTTGATGAGATCAGTGACCTCTTCACTTTGTCCCTAAAAGATTGTCACCCCAGCAAGGGACATTCACCAGATTTTCCTGAACTGCCAGTTCTAGTTCAGAAACATGCAGCCAGGTGAGTTTGCACATGCCAATACCTAATGCAGAAACCTTGGACGCAATATCAAAAGCATCATAGGCTGCCCAGGCCCAGTGCTTTTGACACTTCTTCTACTTGGCTACTAACTCATGGAGTTCTGTGGCCTTATCTAGGAGCAGAGAGTCCGCAAACTCCACTATACTGTATTCCAAGTTCTGCATATAGATGCTCATGTAGGAGCCAATAGGACTGAATGTCAGAAACAAGCATAGAGCCCTGAAAAACATTCCTCCCAAAAATCTCCAAGGTTCTAGCATCTCCCCCTAGGGGTGCTGAAGTGTGGGTTTAGAACTCTTAGCTCTTTTGAGGGCGTATTCTACCACCATAGAATGGTGTGGCAATTGTTGCTTCTTGAATCTGAGAGCCTTTTGGATTATGTACATAGTTAGTCTTCGTAGGCACAGGGTGCAAAGAGAGAGGGGTCTCCCAATTTCTCATTTGTGCTGCATGAAGGATGCTGTGCACGAGCACTGTCATGGCTTCCTTAGGAGGATCATGAAAATCAAGGATATCCAACATTTCAGCCCTGGACTTGTCCTCTACTTCCAAATAAAATGGGATGGTCTTAATCAATGAAAAGTATATCTTTCTACCTTATATACAATATGTTTGCAAGCAACTATGGCGTCTCCTGGGCAATGCAATTTTCAACAATCACAAAAACGTGGAGAAAAAAAGACATCAGGTATTACGGAAACACCTCTTTGTCAAAGGACAAGCCTTTTGTATAATGAGGGAACCATATTCCGTTGGATTACGATGGTCTTAATCAACCCATTCAACAAAATGAAAAAGGATAAAACCTTTAGAGGGGACTTTCTCCTTTCCTGAGGTGGGGAAGAGTACAAAGGGAGACCTAAGGAGCCCACCTCCAAGATCTCCTGTGGTTCAACCTCAGACACCTAAGTGCAATCCGAGTCAGACTCAGTGAAATACTTCTGAGTAGACTGAGTCTGTGTCCGCTTCACTCTACTGGAGTCACATCCATAATTAGAAAGAGTGTTGAGGGACAGGCTCTTTTATGGTCATTGAAGGCTTCCTCTCACAATGCGATGGACAGGAGCACTGCCGCCTCTTCCGATGCCTGCACCCATCAAGGGTCCGTCGTTAATGAACAGGCGATGAACAGGGCACGGGCCTCAAGGACTGGTTAGGGAGGAGCCATGGATAGCACAGACACCCTCGAGGCTTTGGCATCACACTGATCCAAGAGCCACTCTAACTCCTTCTACAAGAGGGCCCAAAACTGCTCCTTGTGGGCAGACATCAGCAAAGGTGGGGTGGGTGTAGGTCCAGAGATATCTTATGAAAATGATGGAGCCAAATCAGAAGGCTGGTCCCAGCATCAAGGAGATTGGCACAGACACCACGGAGAGGGAGCAGCTCTCTCAGTGCCAATGTCTCTCAGGTACCAGTGGTGCTGATGACAAGGAGCTCCTGGCACCATGCCTCGAGCAGGACCATGTCAGTTATCCTTTGCTTGATGCATAACATCAGAATCCCTTGGTACAGATTAGGACGATGTTGAATCCTGATGCATCCTTTGTGCCATATCTGATGACAAGGCCCTCTTGGCACCAGATGTTGAGGCAGGGGAAGACCTCCTTGACGCTATCATGGAGCTGGGTATGACATTTGAGGCTGGGAAATTTTTTTTTTTTTTTAATTTTTTTTAGGTTGGGAGGGGGTTGGTGACCACTGGGGGAGTAAGGGGAGGTCATCCCCAATTCTCTCCGGTGGTCATCTAGTTCAGGCACCTTTTCATGGCTTGGTCGCAAGAAAAAATGGACCAAGTAAAGTCGGCCAAGTGCTCGTCAGGGACGCCCTTCTTTTTTCCATTATCGGCCGAGGACATCCATCTCTTAATCACGCTTCAGTCCCGACTTCGCTACAGTGCTGACACGCCCCTGTGAACTTTGGTCGTCCACGTGAAAGGAAGCAGTTGAGGATGTCCACAATCGGCTTTCAATTATGCATATTTGGGCGACCATGAGAGAAGGATGCCCATCTCCCGATTTGTGTCGGAAGATGGGCACCCTTCTCTTTCAAAAATAAGTCTGTTAGTATCCTTCAGAAAATCCTGGACTCTTTCGATAGTGTTTCCTCTTTATTGTGCCTTTAAGTAAGACTGCCCTTTCTCTCTCAAACTCAGTGTAACTAATTTCTTATATACTGCAGCAGGACATGTTTATCCACTCCTACTCTAGCTGAGATAGTATTTAACCATCTCTCTGACCTCATGTGCACTTTTCTTTAAATTAGTCATCTTATTTTCTAACTCCTCTTACCTATCTATATGTTAAACCATCTCTTTGACTGCATGTGCAACTTTCTTTAAATTGGTCACCTTATTTTCTAACCACTCTTACTCACTTAGCTACATATTCCATCTACACTGTCAATTAAAATGTTCTATCACGTACTGTGTTGACATTGTAAGTAATGTACTATGCCATACTTTGTATTGTTATGTGAATATTTTTTACTGCTGTAATTGTCTATTGCTCATGTTTGATTTAGTCTTATTGTACACCGCCTTGAGTGAATGCCTTCAAAAAGGCAGTAAATAAATCCTAATAAATAAATAAATATTCTGTATAAAATATACTCCTCTTCACATCTCATGCTCACAATAAACCTTATCTGTATGCTACTTATATCATGTATTATTGAGCAACTTTACCCTCAGGGGGAGGAATGCTGGCTTCGGCCTAACCCCTGGTAAGCCTTTCCTCAGCTGAGAGGTGCCCAGCTCTACCACCGGCTGCCTTTCAGGTGCTGTGGAGGACTTGCAGCTCATCTGCATATCCTTACAGCCTTCTCCGGGGTGACACCCAGGTCCACCCCGATCCACTCAGGGCCTCCGCTCTAGGTGCCCAGCGCTCCCACCAGGTGCTGTGGAGGACTTGCAGCCCTTCTGCATTTCCTCACAGCTGTATCCGGGGTGACTCCCGTTCCACCCCGATCTTCCCAGGGCCTTCTCTCCAAGTGCCCAGAGTTCCCAGGTGCTTTTTGGCTAGGATCAGGCGACCCTCAGGGGGAGGAATGCTGGCTTCGGCCTAACCCCTGGTAAGCCTTTCCTCAGCTGAGAGGTGCCCAGCTCTACCACCGGCTGCCTTTCAGGTGCTGTGGAGGACTTGCAGCTCATCTGCATATCCTTACAGCCTTCTCCGGGGTGACACCTAACGGCGCGCGGGGCATTTTTTCTCTTTGTATCTAATCTTTTTCCAGTTGCTAAAGTACCTTAATCGTTTATGGCCCCTATTCACATTCTCTTCCTAGCTCTGTCCCTTCCTAATCTTTTCCCTCACCCCCTACCTCTCTCCGCTACAGGAACTCACTTCCCATCCATTGACTTCATCACCTCACCTTCTCTCCTACCCTCTTCCTCCTTTTTGGCTTTTAATCTCCGTCTCTTTCTTCCCTCCATTTTGCCTTCCCCATTCCACCTAAATACCTCTCGCCTTCGACGCCTCCGTGGCCACACCTCTCCTACTCTTCTCCGCTCTCTTTTACTCCTTCTCTTACTCTCAGCTGGTGACATCAATCCCAATCCTGGCCCTCCTCACCAACTATTATCCAAACTCTACAGATCTCACCGTGACCTCTCTAACCTCATCTCTATTCCTCTACTCCCCTCCTCTTCTCTGCCCTTCTCTTGCGCCCTATGGAATGCCCGCTCTATCTGTAACAAACTCCCCTATATCCAGGACCTCTTTATCTCGCTTCACCTCCATCTGCTCGCCATAACAGAAACCTGGCTCTGCCCTGATGACTCTGCTTCAGTCGCAGCCCTGTGCCATGGCGGTTATCTATTTTCACATACTCCTCGTCCTGCTGGCCGTGGGGGCGGTGTTGGACTACTTCTCTCTCCCTCCTCCAGATTTCAACCCCTTCTTCCACCTCAATCTCACTGTTTTTCCTCCTTTGAAGTCCACTCTATCCGCCTTTTCTCTCCTCTGCCTCTTCGAATAGCAGTCATTTATCGTCCCCCTGATAAGTCCCTTTCATCCTTTCTCAGTGACTTTGATGCCTGGCTTGCCTTCTTCCATGATCCTTCCTCCCCCTCTCTCATCCTTGGTGACTTTAATATTCCTGCTAATGATCCTTCCAACTCTTATATTTCCAAGTTACTCGCTTTAACGTCGTCCTTTAATCTCCAACTATGCTCCACCTCCCCCACTCATCAAAATGGTCACTGTCTTGATCTCATCTTCTCCTCCAACTGTTCACCCTCTAGTTTCCTTGCCTCCGATCTTCCCCTCTCTGATCACCATCTTATAACTTTCACACTTAAATCTCCTCCCTCCCAGTCCCGTCCTATCCTATCTAATTTATCTAGGAATCTTCACGACATTGACCCTTCATCTCTATCCTCCCATGTTTCAAACCTCCTCTCTACTGTGGCACCATCCACGTCTGTCAACGAGGCTGTTTCCTCTTACAACAATACTCTATCCTCTGCCTTAGACACTCTTGCACCTTTGATGACCCGCCCTGTAAGGCGTACAAAACCCCAACCTTGGCTGACTTCTAATATCCGCTACCTACGTTCCTGTACCCGCTCCGCCGAACGCCTCTGGCGGAAATCTCGGGCCCTTGCTGATTTCTTACACTTTAAGTTCATGCTGACCTCCTTCCAATCTGCTCTTTTACGTGCCAAACAGGATTATTATATCCAACTGACCAACTCTCTTGGCTCTAATCCTCGACTTCTCTTCACCACATTGAACTCTCTCCTCAAGGTGCCCCCTCCCCCAACTCCCCCTTCATTATCTCCTCAGACCCTTGCTGAATTCTTTCACAACAAGGTTCAAAAGATAAACCTTGCTTTCTCTACCTCACCAGCTCTCCCTCCACTAGTCCGTTCCCCTCTCTCTCCTTCCCCTCATTCCCTTTCCTCCTTTCCTGAAGTTACTATTGAGGAAACTACACTTCTCCTTTCTTCCTCAAAATGTACCACCTGTTCCTCTGATCCCATTCCCACCCACCTTCTTAATGCCATCTCTCCTACTCTTATTCCTTTTATCTGTCACATTCTCAACCTCTCACTTTCCACTGTGACTGTCCCTGCTGCCTTTAAACATGCTGTGGTCACACCTCTCCTTAAGAAGCCTTCACTTGACCCTACTTGTCCCTCTAATTACCGACCCATCTCCCTCCTTCCTTTTCTCTCCAAATTACTTGAGCGTGCTGTTCACCGCCGCTGCCTTGATTTTCTCTCCTCACATGCTATTCTTGACCCATTACAATCTGGTTTTCGCCCTCTCCACTCAACCGAAACTGCGCTTACTAAAGTCTCCAATGACCTATTACTGGCTAAATCCAGAGGTCAATATTCCATCCTCATTCTTCTTGATCTTTCCGCTGCTTTTGACACTGTCGATCACAGCATACTTCTCGATACCCTGTCCTCACTTGGATTCCAGGGCTCTGTCCTTTCCTGGTTCTCTTCCTACCTCTCCCTCCGCACCTTTAGTGTTCACTCTGGTGGATCCTCTTCTACTTCTATCCCTCTGCCTGTCGGCGTACCTCAGGGTTCTGTTCTTGGTCCCCTCCTCTTTTCTATCTACACTTCTTCCCTTGGTTCATTAATCTCATCCCATGGCTTTTCCTACCACCTCTATGCTGATGACTCCCAAATCTACCTTTCTACCCCTGATATCTCACCTTGCATCCAAACCAAAGTTTCAGCGTGCTTGTCTGACATTGCTGCCTGGATGTCTCAACGCCACCTGAAATTAAATATGACCAAAACCGAGCTTCTCATTTTCCCCCCCAAACCCACCTCCCCGCTCCCCCCGTTTTCTATTTCTGTTGATGGCTCTCTCATTCTCCCTGTCTCCTCAGCTCGAAACCTTGGGGTCATCTTTGACTCTTCTCTCTCCTTCTCTGCTCATATCCAGCAGACCGCCAAGACCTGTCGTTTCTTTCTTTACAACATCCGTAAAATCCGCCCCTTTCTTTCCGAGCACTCTACCAAAACCCTCATCCACACCCTTGTCACCTCTCGTTTAGACTACTGCAATCTGCTTCTTGCTGGCCTCCCACTTAGTCACCTCTCCCCTCTCCAGTCAGTTCAAAACTCTGCTGCCCGTCTCATCTTCCGCCAGGGTCGCTTTACTCATACTACCCCTCTCCTCAAGACCCTTCACTGGCTCCCTATCCGTTTTCGCATCCTGTTCAAACTTCTTCTACTAACCTATAAATGTACTCACTCTGCTGCTCCCCAGTATCTCTCCACACTCGTCCTTCCCTACACCCCTTCCCGTGCACTCCGCTCCATGGATAAATCCTTCTTATCTGTTCCCTTCTCCACTACTGCCAACTCCAGACTTCGCGCCTTCTGTCTCGCTGCACCCTACGCCTGGAATAAACTTCCTGAGCCCCTACGTCTTGCCCCATCCTTGGCCACCTTTAAATCTAGACTGAAAACCCACCTCTTTAACATTGCTTTTGACTCGTAACCACTTGTAACCACTCGCCTCCACCTACCCTCCTCTCTTCCTTCCCGTTCTCATTAATTGATTTGATTACTTTATTTATTTTTTGTCTATTAGATTGTAAGCTCTTTGAGCAGGGACTGTCTTTCTTCTATGTTTGTACAGCGCTGCGTATGCCTTGTAGCGCTATAGAAATGCTAAATAGTAGTAGTAGTAGTAGTAGTATACCATCATCATTGCTTTGTTTTTATACAATGTTAATATGTTTGAAAATTAATAAATAAAAATTGGAAAAAAAACCCCTTAAAGTACAAAAAAAAAGTGATCCTACTGGTTCTCCTTCCGTTGCTCTGAATTACATAAAATTCATGCATTGTACTATGGATTTCTCTTAGCTGGCTACAGATAGTGCAATCCTGATCATCTATGGTCCGTCTTACACTCTGACAGGCTTTCTGCTTCTAATATATTTTGAAAAAAGATTTAATATTAAGTTAAAAAGACTTATTATTAGTTTTTATTTTTGACCTACTTTATTATAGTTGTAATTTGTACGGATTGTGCACGTTTCTAGTTTCATTTGAAAAAAAAATTTCAACTTTTGCCTCCAGTTCCTTTACACTGACACTGAACTACGTTGGCTTATTTTTGGAATGGATTTAGGCTTTGTTAATCTATGGACTCAGAATGGGAAAAAGCTTTAATGAATCAGCCACTGCCATGTGCTCTGACACCGACTACCCACACAGACAATGTGAGCATGTGCAAAAATCATGAATTAGCTACTAATCATGCACTGTGATATGAGAAAGGAGGATAATTAGTAGTAGTAGCTTATTATTTTATTCTAGCCTTTGTTGATGGTTTTGTTGTTTTGTTTCTATAAACAGTATGTGATTGCTTTATGTCTTATACTGATATTAAGAATGTTTATGTTAAGAATGTTTATATTTAAAAAAAGATATAGTGGAATTAGAAAAGGTGCAGAGAAGGGCGATGAAAATGATAAAGGAGATGGGACAACATCCCTATGAGTAAAGGCTAAAGTGGCTAGGGCTCTTCAGCTTGGAGAAAAGGCGCCTGAGAGGAGATATGATAGAGGTTTATAAAATAATGAGTAGAGTGGAACGGGTAGATGTGAAGCGTCTGTTCACACTTTCCAAAAATACTAGGACTAGGGGGCATGCGATGAAGCTACAATGTAGTAAATTTAAAACGAATCAGAGAAAATCTTTCTTCACTCAACGTGTAATTAAACTCTGGAATTCGTTGCCAGAGAATGTGGTAAAGGCGGTTAGCTTAGCAGAGTTGAAAAAAGGTTTGGACGGCTTCCTAAAGGAAAAGTCCATAGACCGTTATTAAATGGACTTGGGGAAAATCCACTTTCTGGGATAAGCAGTATAAAATGTTTTGTACATTTTTGGGATCTTGCCGGGTATTTGTGACCTGGATTGGCTACTGTTGGAAATAGGATGCTGGGCTCGATGGACCTTTGGTCTTTCCCAGTATGGCAATACTTATGTAACTTTTTAATTATGTTTATTTTGCTATTGTGTGATTTGTTAAAAAAAAGGTATGTATTTTTCTTGAGGTTTTGCTTCAGTGTATATTTGATACTTACTATTGTTTTATGTTATGTTTCTATTTTGCCTGATCCAATTAGGGATGAGCAAATAGCATATATATTTTCCCTATGTTTAGTTTTCTGATCATTCTTAACTAGAACTCTTGCCTTGACATTTCATAGTCACATTTTTAATGAATATTTTTGACTTCTTGCTTAACCTACGTAATACAGTACAGCCTTGTCGTCACATTTTATAACTCTTTTTCAAAGGTCAGAAACAGATGGACAGAATGAAACACATACAACCAAAGAACAGATCACCATACCTGTTAACATTTATATAAACAATCAAAAGCATCCACGTTTGGCAAAGTCTGTAGTTTATAAACTGAAAAAGATATTAAGCAGTACCTTACCCCCGTTTTTAGATCCACTGAGAACCAGTTTGGCACATACACCATTTTAAATCTTTTTTTAATTTCTTCTTCAAAATCTACTTTACCCAGGTCTTCAACTTTACAAGCCTGTTTGGCAAAATATGACAAAAAAGTAAATACATTAAATCTGATCATGAAAACCAATTCCTTCCATGGTATGTTCTAAGTTTACAGATCTAGTTCACTACCAGAATTTCTTTGGCCAAATAAGATTATAGCCCATCATGAGTAAGTTTCTTAAATTTTATGTCATAACAGAAAACAGGTAATGCACTTAGATGAGTAATAAAGAGTGCAAATAAGGTGTACATTTAATTTCATACCTATCATCACAAAGACAAATCAATTTCACTAAAATGGGCATAAGTAACTTAACACCCCATCAACATGCTAAACTAGTACAAAAGTATGTACACTAGTCAGTTTACTCTAATGGCTTTTGAGAGTAGTTTTAACATGTGTATGCTTGCTTACAAATCTGGTATATTTTAGGGTCATCAAATATACCAATAACATTTCTTAGTGACAACCCTTCCTCCCCACAAGCGACTAAAATATATATATGCCATAGGGAGGTAGGCACATTTTTTTATGAGTACAGCAAATGCAGACCAAGTAACTATCAAAAACATGTTCTCCCTAAATTTTAGTCAGTAGAGAGATAGAGAAGAAACCATATATACATAGTCTGATCTACATAATGTACAATATTTCCTTAATATCAATACATTTAGATTTGAATTCTATATTTATTCACTCATCTTCTCCATATTATGGTTCAAGATGAGTTACAATTCAGGCACTGTAGTTATTTCCATTATCAAAGGTACTTACAGTCTAAGGGCTAGATTTACTAACCTGCAGTAGTAATGCATTTAAAGTGAGTAATTGGTAAACAACGCCCACTGCCAATAATGGAGTCTCATTAAATAATGCATGTTAAATAGTACATAACAATGTACGTTGATGTATTAATAGAGATTAGTAAATCTAGAGTGAGGTGATTTGCCCAAGATCACAGGGTCTCGTAATTGGAGAAATGGGATTTGAACTCTGGCTTCCCCGATTCTTACAACCAAGAATAACAAGGATCTTTTACCATATATACAAATCTGTAGAAAAATCCTAAATACAAAATATGGTACAAATGTTTTCAACATTCTTTTCACTCTTTCCGGTGCTGGATCGTGGCACATCTCAGTCAGACCTTATGTGGAGGTGACAGAGACAAAACTTTACTCCAACAGGAACAACGTTGGATTTAGCGTTTAAAAACTTTGGAGCCCAATGATCTAAATACAGTAATCCAATGGACTGCATTTTAATGAACTATTGAGGGTTCTGGTTTGGATGACATCAGTGCCTTTTGATTGGCTTCTGTCTTGACAGCGTGCTTTTAAATAGCAGGCGTCGTTTTGAATGCGCTTGCTGGTTGACTGAGCTAATAGTGCAGCAGCAATAGGCAGGTGCAGTTGCATGTACATGTTTCTTTTTCTTTAAGATTTCACATTGAATGACTGTGCTTTTTCAACAGGTCGTCTAGAAGATTGGCAAGGTCTCCGGAAGAAGACTTTGCAAAACAGGTCCCCTTTGGCGTTATTTTAAAGATGACTAAGTAATACTTGCAGAGACGATCATTTACAAGTTTTTGGATTGATGGAATGATATGAATCTATCAAAGTGAAGTCACCATGCTGTGCAACTCAAGCTAAGTAATATTTTTCTGTTATTTGGCTGTTGGTAGTCATTTGATTGAAAGTTAAAGTTTTCTGATTTTGATTTACTATACAACCTTTTTTCAGGAGGTTTTTCTGACCAATGATGACTTATTTGATCAAACACACAAAGGTGGCTACAGCCCCATCATTGTGGATTTGTCTCAATGAGGTCTTTTCCTCCTTATTTTTGAATAATAGGGATTGTGTTTCCTGTATTTCCTACATGTGTACCATATTTTGAATTTAGAATTTCCCCGATTCTTAGCCTCCTGTTCTAACTTACAGATTATTCCTGTACTATACTCTACAACAGTACTCTGGCATGTCTCTTGCATTGCAAATATATAGCAAAAAGTATATATTTTATATATCAACACATACTTACTTCCACACCAAAAATATACAAACTGATATATCTGAGAGTGTATACTGTTATTTATTTATTGGGATTTATTAACCGTCTTTATGAAGAGATTCAACCAAGGCGGTGTACAGCAGGTACAGTTTAACATAAAACTTACAATTTTGTTAACAGCATAACAATAGTAAAATAACAAGAATAAACTAAATACAATAAATGAGGTAAACTTGAAAACAGTAAATTGAAACCTAATAGAACTACCGTGAAACAGTATAAAAAATATACACATTTAACAGAACTGGAATTGTGCAATACTTGGATCAGCCCTTTAAAAGAGTTTAGAGGTTGCTGACCATGCAGAAAGAACAACACACACATTTTTTTACTGGACTAAACTAACACATGAATGATTAGCTATAGAAAGCTATGCTCCCTTCATCAGGCGAGTACAAAATGACCTATGGATGATGCTATCTGAAAATACAATTACAGCTTATATTGCATCGATGGTGTCTGTTTTTAAAGTCGAAATGAGTTGTAAAGTTAAAAGTACTGGGGGTTAGTGGGAGAAGTAATGCATTTGTAAAGTGGTAAGAAAAGTGAGAGAGATAAAGAACAGAATTTACAGTTACAGAATTATACCTGATAGAAAATTAATTCACTTGTTTCAAAGTAGTTGATCCTCTCAAATTCAATGGATTACATTTTTGGGAAGTTTTGAAATTCCTTTTTATTATCCTAATACTGAGGATATACTAATGTAGTAGTGGTCTAAACAAGGAAAAAAAAAGTCCCTCCTCCCTTCCCCTTGGTTTACTGATCAGAAAGAACTTTTAGTCAGCCTACTGCTCACTCTTGACCTCTGTGACATTTGACTCAGTGGATCACTCTATATTCCTTACAAAACACACTGAGCTTCATATTGTTGGGTCTTTTTTAGCCTGGATCTGTTCCTAGTTAGAAAATAGATCCTTTTGAGTTCATTGATCCCACCCTATCTCTAATCAACAGTGGTGCCCCACAGAGTTCAATACTTAGCCCTATTCTCTTCAACATATTTTCAGCACGTCTGGAAATTGCAACTGGCTTTTTATTAAAGGATTAAAATTTAACCCCTCAAAAACTATTACAGTGCAATTCTCTAGGAAGGACCTTTCCCCTACTTATACCTTATTATTCACTGAAGTTTCTATTACTTTTCAAAGTTTTGTGAAAGTTTTGGAGGAATTTTTTTACACCCCTTTTAGATCAGTAATCATTACACCTTCTTCTATGCTGTTTCATGTTTTAACTATTGCAATTTATTAATGCAGGGATATAAACTTTCCTAACTTCATAGATTACAACAGATCCAAAATACAGCTCTGAAGCTTCTTCTGGCATAAATCGATCATGCTATTTCCCTTTTATTTAATGAACATTGGCTTCTATTTTTGAAACATACCCTTTAAAATATTGATTGTAGCATAGAGGCCAGCCTTCATTTCTCTCTAGTCACCTCATTCCTTATATGCCTTCCCAAGCTTCCTGCTCTTTCATGCAAAACTCGCCGGTTGTTCCTTCTCTCTCACAAATTAGAATAGATAATACCAGATGTTCCTGTTTTAGTGTACTCACCTCCATATTTTGCAACATTTTACCTTTAGATATATGCTTAGAAATGTTGTTCCTGAAATTTAAAATGGCACTTAAAATGCATTACTTTACTTTAACCAGGCCTTTCCTTCATTTTAGTTTGCTGTTTGTCCCTGTGGGATGACGCTCAGAACTCCCACACTAAAAGGAACAGTGCCCAACTCCTACCACAAAAACAATGCTAAACCTTAGCTCCCCAATGCTCAACACTAAATGGTATGCAAATGGTAAGTGCTGTGAGATCAAAAGAAAGGGGGAGGAACGTGCCTGGCTGGCACATGCGCAGAAGAATTTTGCAGTAAGTACAGCTCTTGTGTGCATATCCAGGAAAACCAGGAAGTGAAGCACACACTGGTGCTGTTCTTATGCGCCTTTAAATACAAGCTTCTCAAAAAAAATTGTTTCACTTGAAAGGCTTATAAGTGCAGAAAACAGGTGCCAACGTGTGCTTTCAATTTCGGGTATGCTCAGACCCACACATATTTGTTTTTCACGCCCAGCACTTTAGAGGCTTCCACAGGCTTCCTTCCACTTCAGAAATAAATCAGAACCAGCAGATTTTAAGATTAAAAAAAATTATAAATCTCTTCAAACACACCAATGCCAGCTCTGAGCTGGTGTTAGGGCTTCTAGCGGTAAGGGGAGGGTTTGTTTGTGTGCTATTCTTTAAGCATTGGGAAGGAACAACAAATGATCTCATTTACATCCGTTTGACCACATTTAAATACAATTTGTGTTAATCTTTGGCATATAGTCACTTCATGTGCTACAGCCCTCTGAACATTCTGCGCAGATTAATGCTGGTGCTAGTCCAGCGCTAATCAGCTCTAGTGCTGGTGATAGTTTCTGAGAATCAGTCCACTGGTGTGGTAGTCCGACCTCAATCGTGGTACCGGCAATGAGTTTGACCTTTAACTTACCTTATCTTATTTGGGGATATCTTTTGAGTCTTAGATACACTCTATTAACTGATTATTTAGAACAGACATAAATATCTGAATTGACTTTGTAACCTAGATTTCCTGCTGTGGATGTCTACATCTTGTGTCTTGTTGTCTACTTCCCTCTTTCAATTTTAATTTTATATTGTAAACCATTTAGAACATTTATTGCCTAGAGGTATATCAAATAAAGATAATTACTTGATATCTTTTCTCAGCAGACTTATAAAATCTGATCCTAATCTAACAGACACTGTCCCCTCTCAAGTATACAGTGTAGGCCTCATATTACATAAGAAATTATGAAGGAGATGAAGTGAGGCAGGAATACAAGCCCACTTACACCAAATGGTACATCATTTGGGCTTCTGATTTTATATTTTAACCAATAAACATCTATACTATATCCACAGTGCAATAAAGTTATAACATGTTTAAACATCAGTCTCACTTTCTCATATACTCTTATGCCTTTTCCTTCCTGCCTAGGATGCTCTACTTAGCTTTCATGACTGTTTTGCACCAACAACTCTTCATCTATATGAATGTACATACTTGATTCTGCTGGAGAGTGTTCCTAGCAATAGCAGACGTGGTACAAAAATATTGACAAATACTATTGCTTGTACCCTCAGAGAACCTCTAGTTAGTGGAAAATAAACATCTACATTTACACTTTATAAACACGTAAAACTTGAAGCACTACATGCAACTGAGCCACATCGTGAAAAAAAAACCTGATTTGAACAGAGAAATCTGCAAGTACAATTTAAAACTATATACTTGCCTTCAAAACATCCCAGTATGCCACATTATTATTTGTGTCTTTGGTTAATATGTGTCTCTTGTCATTGAGAATATGGCATTGAATAATACTAGCACCCCCTAGTAGATAATAAAGAAAGAAAATAAAAATCAAAATGTAACCATTGTTTGTCTCAGATTATTTCTAAATAGCAACTGCTCTACTCTGGACTAGTGCCTTACATTTCATCTCTAGCCATCATAACTACAACATGCATGCACATTTTGGAATTAATGCCAATTATATCGTTTCCTCATTGCTATCACAAATGCAATACAGTCCTTAAACCTCACTAAAGCTACATATTTACATAACAGGCTTTTTGTGAGCGCACAAATGAAAATTTACATGTTATGGAGATATCTACATTTCCAGATCGTATTAGAAGTCAGAATACCTTGATTTCAGGTACCACATGGTTACATTAGAGGAGAGAATTTGGTATTCCAAATGACATGCAACAGACAGAAAAGATGTGGAAAAATTGAAATTAAACTGAACATCTTCTGATACAGACAGCTGCAAAGCTATAGTAAAATAGGATACTTACAATAGGACTTATTGCTTGAGTCACTAACCAGTGGTATTTCTCTGGAATTTCCAGTGGAGTCCCCCCTGAAGAGATGCATTACTTTGTCCTACCAGGATAGTTTCCCCTTAAGTGAAGCGGGAAGAGGGAGACCCAACTCGAACTGTTGGAACTTGGGGCTCCACTGAGAAAGAGTAGAGTTGCTGCATAATTTTAAAACTTTGCTGCCAAATTATCTAAGAACTGTAGTTGGCCACAGATTAAACAACATGACGGAGTCGAGGACTGGAGGAAGCAGATTTTATTGGACCCGTGTTTTGACAAATGCCTGCATCAGAGGTCAAATTTTCATTCCAGTAGGGCAAAGCAAAGCTTCCCAATTTTCAAGTCTACAGTAACAGTATTAGAGCGTCAAATATACTCCTGTCAGGCAGCTGGGCTTCCAGGACTCTGGAACAAAACCGATTGAGGACTGGCCCTGAAGCAAAGAGAATCAAAAGCAGCAAATCCCTTTTAGCAGGAGCAGGTAGATGGTTCTCCACAAAGCTCCAGCCTGTCCCTAGACTCCTCTAGCTCGCTTCCAGCCTGTCCCCAAAGGACTGCTACCAATCAACCAAACCTGGGAGAGAGTGGTGGATGCTTGGAATGCTCTCCCGCGGGAGGTGGTGGAGAGGAAAACGGTAACGGAATTCAAACATGCGTGGGATAAACAAAGGAATCCTGTTCCGAGGGAATGGATCCTCAGAAGCTTAGCCGAGATTGGGTGGCAGAGCCGGTGGTGGGAGGCGGGGATAGTGCTGGCCAGACTTATACGGTCTGTGCCAGAGGTGGTGGTTGGGAGGCAGGGATAGTGCTGGGCAGACTTATACGGTCTGTGCCCTGAAAATGACAGATACAAATCAAGGTAAGGTATACACAAAAAGTAGCACATATGAGTTCATCTTGTTGGGCAGACTGGATGGACCGTGCAGGTCTTTTTCTGCCGTCATCTACTATGTTACTGTGTTATCTCACATTTTACTGTTGTGTAAAGTACCTTTGTTTTATGGATTTCTTAATTTTGCATTAATCCATTTTATATCAGATAAGTATTTATTATTATTTAATGTCTAACTTTTATAGGTGAACTTATGATTTAAGGTTAGTAGTCATTTCAACTGTGTTTGTTTATTAACAGTCTTAATGAGCCCTTACTCAACCTTTCCATGGTTGAAACATGGCCATGTCGGGTATTCTACTACTACTACTACTATTTAGCATTTCTATAGCGCTACAAGGCATACGCAGCGCTGCACAAACATAGAAGAAAGACAGTCCCTGCTCAAAGAGCTTACAATCTAATTGTTGTGGTGAATACATTTTAATACGGACATTCCTTCTGTGTGATCTTCCCCTTCTTTTTCACCATTTTGAATTTTCAATGTCGCTTACTTGCTTTTTGTGACCTAGATATCAGAGGACCTTTAGCTTGGTGCAGCACCCTCACCAGAGACTAGGGGAGGGCGGCTCATTTTAGTGGGATATCACCGGCTGGCTAAGTACTCTCCTTTCCTTTCCATTGGGCCCTCTTGGAGATGGTCCTCAAGGAATAGGAGTCTCCGGGAGTGGTTCTGTAAGGGACCAGGCACATGGGCACCTTTTACCTCCTCCCTCGGGAAGATTTAGACATGATTTTTCCTCTCCCAAGGGTGGATGCCTTGGTCACGACCATGACTAAGAATACAGCAGTCCCAGTCGAGGGAACGCTGGACTCTAAACTGGAGACTCTGTTGAAGCAGGGGTTCTACTCAGCTGCCCTGGAGATGCAGGCAGTGACTTGCGGAGTTTATGTGGCCTGAGCCCTTCTCCAGTGGATTCAGCAGCTGCTTCCTTCCCCAGACATAGATAGACCTGCATCGGAGGTGGCCTTTCTGGAAGACCTACTTTATGATTTGCTACAGGTCTGTGCTACAGCTATGGCGGCCAGGAGGTATTTCTGGCTTCGGCATTGTGTTGCAAATACAGTATCAAAGGACCACCTTTGTGGTTTTCCCTTTCAAAGTCATTTGCTTTTCAGTGAGGACCTGGAGAAGCTGGTTAAGGACTTGGGGGAGCCCCACCCCCTCAGACTTCCTGAGGTTAAATGTCAGGGATCGTCCAGGTCCTCTGGAAGCCAGCCCTGCTCTCAGAAACAGGGACACTTTCATATAAGGAGGTTGACTTGGACCAGGGTGTCCTTATCCAGAGGGGCCAGCCCTTTCAAGGTGCCATGAGCCGGGGACTGTGGAGGACTTGCTAGTTCCTCTGCCACCTTTCCAAAAGGTACCCAATGAGGGTCCCTCTTGGACAGGTCAAGGTAGGTGGTCATTTATGCTGTTTTGTCTGGGAGTGGACTCTCATTATCTCAGTCCAATGGGTTCTGGAGGTTGTCTGTGTTGGTTGTGCTTTGGAACTTGCCTTTCCAGTTTCAGACATCTTTATGGTCTGTCTCTGCAGAATTCCCCTCAAACGCTAGGTGGTGCATGATATGCTGTCTCCTACAGAGCAGGGTCAGGGTCATTACTCCATCTATTTTGTGATCCCCAGAAATAGTCTCCTCCTGCCCCATTTTGTGGTGAGCGCCTCCTTGAAGGTTCCCTGTTTCAGCATGGAAGCCCTCTGGTTGGTGATAGCATCTGTCCAACCAGGGGAGTTCTTGTCCTCCTTGGACTTGGCGGAGGCTTATTTTCATATCCTTATCTGTCCAGAGCATAAGTGGTTCTGCGCATTGGAGAAGCATTTCCGGTTCTAGGTACTCCCATTCAGGTTAGTGACAGCCCCCTTCACAAGAGGGAGTGCAGGTCCACCCTTACTTGGACAACTGGCTCATCCGGGTGGGCTTGGAGGCACACGCCAGAGCGATGACTGCCTGGTGGTCCAGGGTCTCCAGAACCTTGGCTGGGTCATCTACTTTGAGAATAATCACCTGGAGCCTTTGCAGGGAGTACCTGGGCATGTGTTTCTTGATCAGTCAGGGTCAGATTTGCCTGACCTAGGAGAGGGTTACCAAGTAGCAGAAACAGAGGATGAAGTTATGCACCCAATTGGCCTTGAGAGCATGATATTGCCTCCAGCTACTGGGGTTGATGGTGGCCATGGTCAGAGTAGTTCTGTGCACCAGGTCCCACATGTGGCCCTTGCAGAAAGTACTTAACATAGTAGATGACGGCAGAAAAAGACCTGCCCAACAAGATAAACTCATATGTGCTACTTTTTGTGTATACCTTACCTTGATTTGTATCTGTCATTTTCAGGGCACAGACCGTATAAGTCTGCCCAGCACTATCCCTGCCTCCCAACCACCACCTCTGGCACAGACCGTATAAGTCTGCCCAGCACTATCCCCGCCTCCCACCACCGGCTCTGCCACCCAATCTCGGCTAAGCTTCTGAGGATCCATTCCCTCGGAACAGGATTCCTTTATGTTTATCCCACGCATGTTTGAACTCCGTTACCGTTTTCATCTCCACCACCTCCCGCGGGAGGGCATTCCTGGAAGCCCAGCTGTCTGACAGGAGTATATTTGACACTCTAATACTATTACTGTAGACTTGAAAATTGGGAAGCTTTGCTTTGCTCTACTGGAATGAAAATTTGACCTCTGATGCAGGCATTTGTCAAAACACGGGTCCAATAAAATCTGCTTCCTCCAGTCCTCGACTCCGTCATGTTGTTTAATCTGTGGCCAACTACAGTTCTTAGAAAATTTGGCAGCAAAGTTTTAAAATTCTGCAGCAACTCTACAGCATATCTGCTTATAAATAAGGAAAGTTGCCTGAAAAATGCATTTTATTCTTTTTGATTTTTACATTTCGATAAACATGTTTAACTGCGATTAAAAAAATTTTTTTATCGCCATAATCGCACAATTAAAGGTATTTTAACAAATTTGTTCATTTCCCACTGCAGCTCCTTGTGACCTTGGGCAAGTCACTTTACTCTCCATTGCCCCAGGTACAAAAAAGTATCTGTATATGTAAACCGCTTTGAATGCAACTACAGAAAGGTGGTATATCAAATCCCATCCCCCTTCCCTTTCCTAAAGAACTGAATCTCCCTCCATTCACTGGGTAAATCTCTCTTATCTGCACCCTTCTCCTACACTGATAACTCCAGACTCCGTTCCTTTTGCTGCACCATATGCCTGGTATAGACTTCCTGAGCCGGTACGTCAAGCTCCATCTCTGGCCGTCTTCAAATCTAAGCTAAAAAAGCAGCATCAAAAAGGTGGGCTTAACTCCTAACCCTTATTTTATCATCCTCACTTTAATATTCCCTTATGTATTGTTTGTCCTGTTTGTCCTAGTAGTAGTAGTTTCCACCCTCAGATCCAAACATCTCTCCCTTTCCCTTCCTCTCCGCTTCCCCCAGGTCCATTATCTCTCTTTATTTCCTGGTGTCCATTATCTCTTTCTCTCTCTCTCTCTTCCCTTCCTCCCTCCACTCCTATGAGCAGCAACACAAACTTGGTGGTGAATGGCACCAAGCTCTTCTCGTGGCTCCTGAAGCTCACCTTGGTCATAGCTTCCATTGGTGGTGGCCCCTCCTGTTCTGCAGCTCACTTCCTTCCCCACTCAGGGCTCAGAAACTGCCCCTTCCCCGTCAATCCTCCTGCTGGCAGCAGGGGAGAGTCAGCGCTGGCAGCGGGCAGGCAAGACTGCCTGCCCTGAAGAATTTGATGGACAGGGCAGGGTGACTCAGAGTCAGGTCGGTGAGGGACCAGATCCGGAGGGAGGGAAGAGAGCCGGCTCGCGCTTATTAACAACCGGCTCGGAAGTCGGAACAAAATTTAATAACCGGCTCGCAAGTCGGAACAAAATTTAACAACCGGCTCTTGTGAGCCGGCTTCAACACACCACTGTTTGTATCCCACATTTTCCCACCTATTTGCAGGCTCAATGTGGCTTACATAGTACCATAAAGGCATTCGCCAAGTTCGGTAGAGAAACAAATACATGGTGATGTTGTGGTTGATTAAGGTTCAAGAACAATGGGGATAGAAGAGAGGAGTGTCCATTACGAGCTTTGGTTTTGCTGTGTTGCAGAGTGTAGGCATTTATGTTGGGTCGGTAGGGTATGCCTTTTTGAACAGGTTGTTTTTTTTAGTGATTTCCTGAAGTTTAGATGGTCGTAGGTTGTTTTCACAGCTTTTGACAGTGAGTTCCATAGTTGTATGCTTATATAGGAGAAGCTGGATGCGTAGGTTGCTTTGTATTTGTATGGCAGGTGCAAGCACCCCAGATGCCGATGCAGTCTGCTGCAAGATGCCAGCCAGCAGCTCAGGAAGCAAGGCCCAGATGCGCTCATTGAGGGCCAACATCGGGAAAGGCTGGGGCATTGGTTCAGAGACAGACTGCGGAGCTGCTGGGTTCAAGGTGAGAGGCTGGTCGTTGCTGCAGGGAGCCTACTACTACTAACTAACATTTCTAAAGCACTACTAGGGTTACGCAGTGCTGTACAATTTAAACATAGAAGGACAGCCCTGCTCAAAGAGCTTACAATCTAAAAGACAAGAGAACAATCTAAAGACAAGTGAACAATCTAGAGGACGAGTGATAGGGTGGATAGATTGGGGCACTTTATATTTCTAGAGCGGTTAGGCGCTGAAGGCAGCATTGAAAAGGTGAGTTTTAAGCAGAGATTTGAAGATGGGTAGGGAGGGGGCATGGCGTATGGGTAAAGGAAGATTGTTCCAGGCATAGGGTGAGGCAAGGCAGAATGAGCGGAGCCTGGAGTTGGCAGTAGTGGAGAAGGGTACTGAGAGAAGGGCTTTGTCCTGTGAGCGGAGGTTGCGGGCGGGAACATAGGGGGAGATGAGGGTGGAGAGGTAGTGAGGAGCCACAGACTGAGTGCATTTGTAGGTAAGGAGGAGGAGCTTGAATTGTATGCGATATCTGATCGGAAGCCAATGAAGTGATTTGAGGAGAGGGGTGATATGAGTATATCGGTTTTGGCGGAATATAAGACGTGCAGCAGCGTTCTGAACGGATTGAAGGGGGGATAGGTGGCCGAGTGGGAGGCCGGTGAGGAGTAAGTTGCAGTAATCAAGGCGAGAGGTGATGACAGCGTGGACGAGAGTTCTGGTGGTATGCTCAGAGAGGAAAGGGCGAATTTTGCTGATGTTGAAGAGGAAGAAGCGACAGGTCTTGGCAGTCTGTTGGATATGCACAGAGAAGGAGAGGGAGGAGTCGAAGATGACTCCGAGGTTGCGGGCAGATGGGACGGGGAGGATGAGGGTGTTATCAACAGAGATAGACAGTGGAGGAAGAGGAGAGGTGGGTTTAGGAGGAAAGACGAGGAGCTCGGTCTTGGACATGTTCAGCTTCAGGTGGCGGTTGGACATCCATGCCGCAATGTCGGATAAACAGGCCGATACCTTGGCCTGGGTCTCCGCGGTGATATCAGGTGTGGAGAGGTATAGCTGGGTGTCATCAGCATAAAGATGATACTGAAAACCATGAGACAAGATCAGCGAGCCCAGGGAAGAGGTGTAGATTGAGAAGAGAAGAGGTCCAAGGACAGATCCCTGGGGAACTCCAACGGATAGTGGGATGGGAGTGGAGGAAGATCCATGGGAGTGTACCCTGAAGGTGCGGTGGGAGAGATAAGAGGAGAACCAGGAGAGGACAGGGCCTTGGAACCCAAAAGAGGACAGCGTGGCAAGAAGTAAATCATGATTGACAGTGTCAAACGCGGCGGAAAGATCGAGGAGGATGAGGATGGAGTAGTGACCTCTGGATTTGGCCAGGAGCAGGTCATTGCAAACTTTAGAGAGTGTCGTTTCAGTCGAGTGCAGAGGGCGAAAACCGGATTGAAGTGGATCGAGGATGGCATGAGAGGAGAGAAAATCAAGGCAGCGGCTATGAACGGCACGCTCAAGTAATTTGGAAAGGAAGGGTAAAAGAGAGATGGGGCGGTAGCTGGAGGGGCAGGTAGGGTCAAGTGAAGGTTTTTTGAGGAGAGGTGTGACAACGGCGTGCTTGAAGGTGTCAGGGACAGTTGCAGTGGAGAGAGGTTGAGGATGCGACAGATGGCAGGGGTGACAGTATGGGAGATGGTGTTGAGTATGTTGGTGGGGATGGGATCAGAGGAACAGGTGGTGCATTTCGAGGAGGAAAGAAGGCGGGAAGTTTCATCCTCGGTGATCTCAGGAAAAGAGGAGAAACAGACCTGGGTAGGTTGGTTGAGGGAGAGGGTTAAAGGGTGAGGAGGAGGTGGTGGCTTGGTCGTGAACTCAAGGTTGATCTTTTGCACTTTGTCGCAGAAATAGTCGGCCAGTGATTGAGGAGAGAGAGAAGGGGGAGTAGGAGCGGGGGGCACTTTTAGGAGGGAGTTAAGGGTGGTGAAGAGAGGACGAGGGTTGGAGCTGAGAGAATTGGTCAATTGGGTGTAATAGTCCTGTTTTGCACGGAATAGGGAGGAGTGGAGGGAGGATAGCATGAATTTGTAGTGGAGGAAGTCTGAAAGGGTACGAGATTTCCTCCAGAGGCGCTCAGCGGATCGGGTGCAGGAGCGAAGGTAACGGATGCAAGGAGTTACCTGGTGCATCCTCCCTGTGTTAACGCTTCTCAGGTGCCAAATCCCCTGATGCCCCAGAGATCCCGGCAACATGAGTCGAGGGGGCCAAGGCCGATGCTTCTTGGCCTTCACCCAAAACTAGTCACTGAGGCACCTCGGTGCCGATAAGGATGACATCAAACCCTCACATCGTCTCAGTATGGAGTACGATGCAGGCTGGTCCTGGGGGCCCTGTACAGCAGGCGTCGCCAGGGCAGGTGGACAGACTCAATGCACAACTGCTCCCAGTGTCTACAGGTCTAGCAGTCAAATGTACCAACATTCCTAATGCCAATGCTAGCGCAGCAGAAGCTGATGTCGATGCCGATGTTGAGGATTTGGACCAGGTTCCAAAAATCTTTTCATGCTGATCCTCTCTGGGCCAACTGGGTCTTTTAAGACAAAGGACAGCTGGAATGGCTATGGTCAGACCCCAAACACTGAAGACACCAAGAATGAGTGTCTGTGCCAGAGATGGTCCTACTGCACTGGGTACAGCACTTAAAGTTTCTAGGAACTCTCATGGACAAAGAAGGAAAAACCTCAGAGCAAATCAAATGACTCGATGGTGCTGAAAAAGTCGCAAAGCTCCAGAGAAAATAAGAACGGGATAACCCACCCGAAGTCAAGGCCTAAATGTGGCTGAATGACATGGAAAATGAAGAAAACATGAAAATGGGGGAAAAAGCCCGTGCTCTTGCAGTGGGCGGGAAGGAATCGCGCATGCACAGTGGAGCATGTCTCACACTCCATATACAGTGGTGGAAATAAGTATTTGATCCCTTGCTGATTTTGTAAGTTTGCCCACTGACAAAGACATGAGCAGCCCATAATTGAAGGGTAGGTTATTGGTAACAGTGAGAGATAGCACATCACAAATTAAATCCGGAAAATCACATTGTGGAAAGTATATGAATTTATTTGCATTCTGCAGAGGGAAATAAGTATTTGATCCCCCACCAACCAGTAAGAGATCTGGCCCCTACAGACCAGGTAGATGCTCCAAATCAACTCGTTACCTGCATGACAGACAGCTGTCGGCAATGGTCACCTGTATGAAAGACACCTGTCCACAGACTCAGTGAATCAGTCAGACTCTAACCTCTACAAAATGGCCAAGAGCAAGGAGCTGTCTAAGGATGTCAGGGACAAGATCATACACCTGCACAAGGCTGGAATGGGCTACAAAACCATCAGTAAGACGCTGGGCGAGAAGGAGACAACTGTTGGTGCCATAGTAAGAAAATGGAAGAAGTACAAAATGACTGTCAATCGACAAAGATCTGGGGCTCCACGCAAAATCTCACCTCGTGGGGTATCCTTGATCATGAGGAAGGTTAGAAATCAGCCTACAACTACAAGGGGGGAACTTGTCAATGATCTCAAGGCAGCTGGGACCACTGTCACCACGAAAACCATTGGTAACACATTACGACATAACGGATTGCAATCCTGCAGTGCCCGCAAGGTCCCCCTGCTCCGGAAGGCACATGTGACGGCCCGTCTAAAGTTTGCCAGTGAACACCTGGATGATGCCGAGAGTGATTGGGAGAAGGTGCTGTGGTCAGATGAGACAAAAATTGAGCTCTTTGGCATGAACTCAACTCGCCGTGTTTGGAGGAAGAGAAATGCTGCCTATGACCCAAAGAACACCGTCCCCACTGTCAAGCATGGAGGTGGAAATGTTATGTTTTGGGGGTGTTTCTCTGCTAAGGGCACAGGACTACTTCACCGCATCAATGGGAGAATGGATGGGGCCATGTACCGTACAATTCTGAGTGACAACCTCCTTCCCTCCGCCAGGGCCTTAAAAATGGGTCGTGGCTGGGTCTTCCAGCACGACAATGACCCAAAACATACAGCCAAGGCAACAAAGGAGTGGCTCAGGAAGAAGCACATTAGGGTCATGGAGTGGCCTAGCCAGTCACCAGACCTTAATCCCATTGAAAACTTATGGAGGGAGCTGAAGCTGCAAGTTGCCAAGCGACAGCCCAGAACTCTTAATGATTTAGAGATGATCTGCAAAGAGGAGTGGACCAAAATTCCTCCTGACATGTGTGCAAACCTCATCATCAACTACAGAAGACGTCTGACCGCTGTGCTTGCCAACAAGGGTTTTGCCACCAAGTATTAGGTCTTGTTTGCCAGAGGGATTAAATACTTATTTCCCTCTGCAGAATGCAAATAAATTCATATACTTTCCACAATGTGATTTTCCGGATTTAATTTGTGATGTGCTATCTCTCACTGTTACCAATAACCTACCCTTCAATTATGGGCTGCTCATGTCTTTGTCAGTGGGCAAACTTACAAAATCAGCAAGGGATCAAATACTTATTTCCACCACTGTAGCTATTACTAGCTAGTTATAAGCTCCGGACCAGGCAACACAGGATCGCGTTACCCATGTGAGAATACATAGGCCTGCTTGTCCTCGGAGAAAGTGATTGTACTGCAAGCCATTTGTTTCCCTCTTAGAATGCCTTAAAAAGTTAAAACACTGGACACTCATGAGCTTGACCAAGCTTTATTTTAGAAGTACTCACTTATTCACCTCAGAAGACTATCATTTCACGATCTAACCAGCAGTTTTTTTTTTTTTTCTTATGTAAAAGGTAACTTCTTTTTGATGGTAGACTTGTTGCTGTTATTTGTGCGATACATCAATAGCTGCTGCATACCTTTAATAACCTGATCGGGTTGGGTACAGAGTGGCGTTAAAGGAGTGTTGCAGTCGTTGTCATAATCTCCCGATGCTCTGAAGTTATGAATGCCCTTCAAAGACTAGAAGAGAAACACAAAATGAGGACGTAAGAATGCATATTTTGTACACTCTGATTATACTGTTTACTCAACAGCATAATTGAACTTTTCATGCTGAACAGTTGATATCAACACTCCATGTTTTATATTCAAAGAACTTAAGAAAAAGACAGTTTACACATTCCCCAAATCCTCTTGTGGACTAGTTCCCCCATGCCCCCCCTCCCCCCAAGTCCATAAAACATGTTATTAGTTTTCATGGCCAGAAATTTTCACAGCTGTCTCTAAAAGTCACAGTTTGATGAATTCAATGGATAATGTGCTGTGCTGTGGAGGTCTAGCAGTCCATGTGCATATTCCTCTCAGCATTTTCTGGGTTGACTCCCAGGTGCTGTAGAGCTCTTGCAGCTCAACTGCATATTCCTCCAAGCATTCTCTGGGGTGACTCCCAGGTCCACCCTGATCCACTCGGGGCTTCTGCTCCAGGTGCCATGCGCAATAAGGCATGCAAAACAGGTTTTTATTTTCCTTTCTCCTTTGTCCAGTGGCTCCAGTACACTTCTCTTCTGAATGCTGAATTTTCACAATCTCTTTCTCCATCTTAAACCACTGCACACCTCAGGACTACATTGCCCACCTTCTCATTTCATCACCTCACCATCCCTTTTGTCTTCTCCCTTCTTCTCAGCTCTCAAGCTTCAATATTTTCTTCCTTTCATTCAACCATCTTCATTCCGTCTGAGTGCATCTCATTTTTGTCACTGCCGTCATGCTTCTCCTACTCTTCTCCTGCTCTCTGCTGGGGATATTAATCCCAATCCTGGTCCTCCAAATCAGCTCTCATCCTACTTTGAAGATCACACCACAATGTCTCCAATCTTATTTCTGTTCCTCTTCTTTCCCCTTCTTCTTTGCCATTCTAAAGTGCTCTGTGGAATGCACGCTATATCTCTAACAAGCTTGCCTATATCCATGACCTCTTTATCTCTCGTACTTTTATCTGCTTGCACTAACTGAGACTTGGCTTTGCCCTGAAGACTCTGCTTCAGCTGCTGTCCTGTGTCATGGAGGTTACCTTTTCTCCTATACACCTCACCCGGTTGGCTGTGGAGGTGGTTATGGGCTACTACTCTCGCTCTCTTGTTGATTTCAACCTCTTCTTCCACTTCAGTCTCACTGCTTTTCTTCCTTCGAAAGTCCACTCCATCCATCTCCTCTACCTCTTCAAGTAACAGTCATTTATCAACCCCCTGATAAGTCCCTTTCTTCCTTTCTCACTGACTTTGACTCCTGGCTTTCCTTCTTTCTCGAGCCTTCATCTCCTTCCCTCATTCTTGGGGATTTTAACATTCATGTTAATGACCTCTCTGACTCTTATGCCTCTCAGTTTCTCGCTTTAACATACTCTTTCAATCTTCAGCTGTGCTCCATTACCCCTACTCACCAGAATGGCTACTGTCTTGATCATGTATTCTTCTCCAATTGCTCACTCTACAAATTCTGCAACTCAGTTCTTCCTTCTCTGACCATCATCTAATTACTTTCACACTTAATCATTCTCTCCTCAGTCCTGTCCAATCTCCACTAATTCATTTAGGAATCTTCAGGCTACTGACCCTTACACACTCTCCACCAGTGTTTCATCCCTCCTCTCAACCACTATGTTATCCAAGTCTGTCAGCGAGACTATCTCTTCCTTTAATGCTATTTTCTCCTCTGCTCTGGATACTTTCACACCTCCCATTCTATAAGGTGTACCAAATCCCAGCTTTAGTTGACCTCCAGAATCCACAACCTATGTTCCTGTGCCTTATCTGCTAAACGTGTCTGGCTAAAATTCCGTGCCCATGCTGATTTCATACATTTCAAATTCTTGCAGACATCCTTTCCAGTGTGCTCTCTCTCTTGCCAAACAAGACTACTACATCCATTTGACAAACTCTCCTGGCTCAAACCCTCAACAACTCTTTGTCACACTGAACTCTCTACTCAAAGTGCCTTCAACTCCAACCCCCACTTCACTTTCTGCCCAGACTAGACAAGGTTTACAAGGTTAACCTTGAGTTCTCAACCAAGTCACCTCCACCTCTCCTTCCCCCAGTCCATTCTGTTAACCCTCACCACGTTTTCTGAAATCACTGAAGAGGAAACTACACATTTTCTTTCCTCCTTCAAACTGATTCCCTATTCCTCTGATCCCATTCCCACCCATCTACTCAGCACTAATCTCTCCTAATATCAGACCTTCTATTTGTCTATCCTCAATTTTTCATTTTCCACTATAACTGTTCCTGATGCTGTAGTTACACCTCTCCTCAAAAAAAACCGTAATTGGACCATAACGGCCCTTCTATAGCCCTTCCAACTATCCAAGATGCATAATTTAGTAGTTATTCTTGATACTGAATTATCAGGAAGCTTCATTCCAATAGTCAGGGCCTTCTTTAAGTTCCATCTTTTCATCTTATTAAATCTGAAGGTAATAGGAAATCTATGTTCAGAATTATAGGTTCAAAACTTTGAGCTTTCTGTGACCCTTCGCAAGATAGCAAAGATACTTATCTGTAGCAGGTATTCTCCGAGGACAGCAGGCTGATTGTTCTCACATGTGAGTCGACGTCTGCGTAGGCCCAGGAATTGGCATTTTGCAAGCAAAATATAAACAAAGTTTTGCCAGAGTCTTCTGGCACGCATGCAGTGCGCTACACGCATGCGCAGACTGATTTCCCGCCAGCCGCGTAAGTATGCCTCCTCAGTTTAATCAAAAAGCAAATAAAGAAATAAATAACTCCAAAGGGGAGGTGGGCGGGTTTGTGAGAACAATCAGCCTGTTGTCCTCGGAGAAAACCTGCTACAGGTAAGTATCTTCGCTTTCTCCGAGGACAAGCAGGCTGCTTGTTCTCACATGTGGGGTATCCATAGCAACCAGGCTCACTCAAAACAATGAACATTGGTCAAATTGGGCCTCGCAACGGCGAGGACATAACATAGAGTGACCTGAAACCATAAACAACTAACTGAGAGTGCAGCCGGGAACAGAACAAAAATGGGTCAAGGGGGGGGTGGAGTTGGATTCTAAACCCCAAACAGATTCTGCAGCACTGACTGCACAAACTGACTGTCGCGTCGGGTATCCTGCTGAAGGCAATAGTGAGATGTGAATGTGTGGACTGATGACCACGTTGCAGCCTTGCAAATCTCTTCAATAGAGGCTGACTTTAAGTGGGCCACTGACGCAGCCTTGGCTCTAACATTATGAGCCATGACATGGCCCTCTAGAGTCAGCCCAGCTTGGGCATAAGTGAAGGAAATGCAATCTGCTAGTCAATTGGAGATTGTGCGTTTTCCGATGGCGACTCCCCTCCTGTTGGGATCGAAAGAAACAAACAACTGGGCGGACTGTCTGAAGGGCTTTGTCCGCTCCATGGAAAAAGCCAATACTCTCTTGCAATCCAAGGTATGCAAACTGCTTTCGCCATGGCGGGTATGAGGACGGGGAAAGAATGTTGGCAAGACAACTGACTGGTTCAGATGGAACTCCGACACCACCTCATGCAGGAACTTAGGGTGTGTGCGTAGGACTACTCTGGTGTGATGAAATTTGATATAAGGTGCATGTACTACCAAGGCCTGAAGTTCACTGACCCTATGAGCTGAAGTAACAGCCACCAAGAAAACGACCTTCCAGGTCAAGTACTTCAGATGGCAGGAATTCAGTGGCTCAAAAGGAGCTTTCATCAGCTGGTGAGAACAACACTGAGATCCCATGACACTGGTGGAGGTTTGATAGGGGGCTTTGACAAAAGCAAACCTCTCATAAGGTGAACAAGATCCGAGACAACATGGTTTTACCAGAGGGAAATCGTGCCAAACGAATCTCATTGAATTCTTTGATTGGGTAACTGGAGAATTGAATCATCGACATGCTATAGACGTAATCTACTTAGATTTTAGCAAAGCTTTTGACACGGTTTCCCACAGGAGGCTTTTAAATAAACTTGATGGGCTGAAGATAGGTCCCGAAGTGGTGAACTGGATTAGGAACTGATTGACGGACAGACGACAGAGGGTGGTGGTAAATGGAGTTCGCTCGGAGGGAAAGGTGAGTAGTGGAGTGCCTCAGGGATTGGTGCTGGGGCCAATTCTGTTCAATATATTTGTGAGTGACATTGCCGAAGGATTAGAAGGTAAAGTTTGCCTATTTGCGGATGATACTAAGATTTGTAACAGAGTGGACACCCGGGAGGGAGTGGAAAACATGAAAAAGGATCTGCGGAAGCTAGAAGAATGGTCTAAGGTTTGGCAATTAAAATTCAATGCGAAGAAATGCAAAGTGATGCACTTAGGGAGTAGAAACCCACGAGAGACTTATGTGTTAGGCGGAGAGAGTCTGATATGTACTGAGGGGGAGAGGGATCTTGGGGTGATAGTATCTGAGGATCTGAAGGCGACGAAACAGTGTGACAAGGCGGTGGCCGTAGCGAGAAGGTTGCTAGGCTGTATAGAGAGAGGTATGAAACAGCGAAGATGACTAAAAAAATAAAAAATAATAAAGAAATAAAAAATAAAATAAAAGAGCGGCGACACTTTGGTTATTGAAGTTAAAAAGTAGACTTTATTTATCAATGGATAGCAGGGAGAAAGAGACTCGACACAGCTGTGTTTTGGCCGTACAGGCCTGCGTCAGGAGTCTTCTCACTGTATGCTGATTTCCTATATTATCCAAATTGTGGAGGAAATATGTATGTCTCTCTCTTATATGATGGCGTTAAACAATACTTGAAATGAAGTCAAGCGGAAGAATCAGAGAGACGCTGCTCTGATTCTTCCGCTGACTTCATTTCAAGTATTAACGCCATCATATAAGAGAGAGACATACATATTTCCTCCACAATTTGGATAATATAGGAAATCAGCATACAGTGAGAAGACTCCTGACGCAGGCCTGAACGGCCAAAACACAGCTGTGTCGAGTCTCTTTCTCCCTGCTATCCATCGATAAATAAAGTCTACTTTTTAACTTCAATAACCAAAGTGTCGCCGCTCTTTTATTTTATTTTTTATTTTTATTTCTTTATTATTTTTTATTTTTTTAGTCATCTTCGCTGTTTTGTCCAGTGTTGTTTTTTGCGAAGACTGGTTTCTTCTGTTTTTTTGCGCTAGAGAGAGGTATGACCAGCAGAAGAAAGGAAGTGTTGATGCCCCTGTACAAGTCATTGGTGAGGCCCCACCTGGAGTATTGTGTTCAGTTTTGGAGGCCGTACCTTGCTAAGGATGTAAAAAAAATTGAAGCGGTGCAAAGAAAAGCTACGAGATTGGTATGGGATTTGCGTTCCAAGACGTATGAGGAGAGACTTGCTGACCTGAACATGTATACCCTGGAGGAACAGGGGTGATATGATACAGACGTTCAAATATTTGAAAGGTATTAATCCGCAAACAAATCTTTTCCAGAGATGGGAAGGCGGTAGAACGAGAGGACATGAAATGAGATTGAAGGGGGGCAGACTCAAAAAAGATGTCAGGAAGTATTTTTTCACAGAGAGAGTAGTGGATGCTTGGAATGCCCTCCCGCGGGAGGTGGTGGAGATGAAAACGGTAATGGAATTCAAACATGCGTGGGATATACATAAAGGAATCCTGTGCAGAAGGAATGGATCCTCAGGAGCTTAGCCAAAATTGGGTGGCGGAGCTGGTGGGGGGAAGAGGGGTTGGTGGTTGGGAGGCGAGGATAGTGGTGGGCAGACTTATACGGTCTGTGCCAGAGCCAGTGGTGGGAGGCGGGACTGGTGGTTGGGAGGCGGGGAATAGTGCTGGGCAGACTTATACGGCCTGTGCCAGAGCCGGAGGTGGGAGGCGGGGCTGGTGGTTGGGAGGAGGGGATAGTGCTGGGCAGACTTATACGGTCTGTGCCCTGGAAAAGACAGGTACAAATCAAGGTAAGGTATACACATATGAGTTTATCTTGTTGGGCAGACTGGATGGACCGTGCAGGTCTTTTTCTGCCATCATCTACTATGTTACTACACAGCGATGATAGGCACTAATCGCACTAAGATGAACCCTTACTGAGTTGGTTTTGAGGTCAGACTCTGATAAGTGTAGAAGATATTCAAGCAGGGTCTGTGTAGAACAAGAAAGAGGATCTAGGGCCTTGCTGTCACACCAGAAGGCAAACCTCCATTTGAAAAAGTAACAGCTCTTCGTGGAATCTTTTCTGGAAGCAAGCAAGACTCAGAAGACACCCTCTCAAAGACCCAAGGAGGTGAATTCTAATCTCTCAACATCCAGGCCGTGAGAGTCAGAGACAGGAAGTTGGGATGTAGAAGCGACCCCTCGTTCTGAGTGATGAGGGTTGGAAAACAGTCCAATCTCTACGGTTCTTCGGAGGACAGCTCCAGAAGAAGAGGGAAGCAAATCTGATGCGGCCAGAAGGGTGCAATCAGAATCATTGTTCCTCGGTCTTGCTTGAGTTTCAGTAAAGTCTTCACTTCCAAGGGTATGGGGGGATACGCATACAGAAGACCTGCCCCCCAATGTAGGAGAAAGGCATCTGACGCTAGTCTGTCGTGGGCCTGAAGCCTGGAACAGAACTGAGGGACCTTGTGATTGATCTGAGTGGCAAAAAGATCCACTGAGGGGGTGCCCCACGCTCGGAAGATCTTGCGGACTACGCCCATGTTCAGTGACCACTCGTGAGGTTGCAATATCCTGCTCAACCTGTCGGCCAGACTGTTGTTTACGCCTGCCAGATAAGTGGCTTGGAGAAACATGCCGTGACGGCGAGCCCAAAGCCATATCTGGGCGGCTTCCTGACACAGACAGCGAGGTCCGGTGCCCCCCTGCTTGTTGGTGTAAAACATGGCAACCTGATTGTCTGTCTGAATCAAAATGATTTGGTTGGACAGTCGATCTCTGAAAGCCTTTAGAGCATTCCAAATCGCTCTTAATTCCAGGAGGTTGATCTGTAGACCTTTTTCCTGAAAGGACCAAGCCCTCTGAGTGTGGAGCCCATCTACAAAAGCTCCCCACCCCAGGAGAGATGCATCCGTCATCAGCACTTTTCGTGGCTGAGGAACTTGGAATGGTTGCCCCATGGTCAAATTGGATCGAATCGTCCACCACTGAAGAGAATTCTGAAAGTCGGTGGACAGTTGGATTACATCCTCTAGATCTCCAGTAGCTTAAAACCACTGGGAAGCTAGGGTCCATTGAGCTGATCTCATATGTAGACGTGCCATGGGCGTTACATGAACTGTGAAGGCCATGTGCCCCAGAAATCTCAATATCTGCCGAGCCGTGATCTGTTGAGACGCTCGAACCATGGACACCAGGGACAGAAGGTTGTCTGCCCTTGCCTCGGGGAGATAAGCTCGAGCTGTCTGAGTGTTCAGCAGAGCTTCAATGAATTCCAATTTTTGGACTGAGGTGAGATGGGACTTGGGATAATTTATGACTAACCCCAGTAGCTCCAGCACCTGAGTAGTCATTCGCATGGACTCCAGAGCACCTTTCCTTCAAGGTGCTCTTCACCAGCCAATCGTTGAGATAAGGAAACACATGCACTCCCAGTCTGCGTAGTGACGCTGCGACTACAGCTAGGCATTTTGTAAACACTCTGGGCGCAGACGCAAGGCCAAAAGGCAGTACATGGTACTGAAACTGCTGTGTTCCCAGCCGAAATCGAAGATACTTCCTGTGAGCTGGAAGTATAAAGATGTGTGTGTGTGTAAGTCCAGAGAGCATAGCCAATCGTTTTCCTGAATCATGGGAAAAAGGGTGCCTAGGGAAACCATCCTGAACTTTTCTTGGAAAAGAAATTTGTTCAGGGCCCTTAGGTCTAGGATGGGACACATCCCCCTTGTTTTCTTTTGCATAAGGAAGTACCTGGAACAGAATCCCAGCCCTTCTTCCCCTGGTGGAATGGGTTCGACCGCTTGGGCCTGTAGAAGGGCGAAGAGTTCCTCTGCAAGTACCTGCTTGTGCTGGGAGCTGTAGGACTGAGCTCCCAGTGGGCAATTTGGAGGCTTGGATTCCAGATTGAGGGTGTATCCTAACCGAACTATTTGAAGAACCCACCGGTCGAAGGTTATAAGAGGCCACCTTTGGTGAAAAAGCATTAACCTCCCCCCCCCCCCCCCGGTACGGATGACTTTAACTGAGGCTATGCTGAACTGGAGCCAGACTAAAGCCCGTCCCTTGCTTTTGCTGGGGAGCCGCAGTGGCCTTAGGCGCATGCTGTTGACAAGAACGAGCGCGCTGGGACTGAGCCTGGGCAGGCTGCCGAGAAGCAGGAGTGTACCTACGCCTAGCATAGGAATAGGGAGCACTCCTCTTCCCTCCAAAAAACCTCCTGGATGAGGAGGTAGTAGCAGAAGACGCCCTGCGGGAGGGAGAATCCATTGCATCATTATGCTTCTTGATCTGGTCAACTAGATCCTCTACTTTCTCACCAAAAAGTTTATCCCCCTGGCAAGGAACATCCGCCATCCGCTGCTGGACTGAATGATCCAGGTCAGAGACACACAGCCACAAAAGTCTGCGCATCACTATACCTTGGGCAGCGATCCTGGATGCTACATCAAAAGTGTCGAATGTACTCCTGGCCAGGAATTTTCGACACGCCTTCTGCTGTCTGACTACCTGGCGAAAAGGCTCGGCCTGCTCTGGAGCCAGTGCATCAATGTCATGATTATGACTGTTTTCCTGGTTTGTGCTCCCCTCGCCCTCTGGTGGCCAGTACCAGTGACTGCTATAGACTAGCTGTTGCTGTTTCCCAAGCCTGTGTCAGAGGCCGGTCCGGATCTTCCTGTCTGCCAGAATTGCTTGCCTTGTTTGTCCATAAGCAGCACCTGTACTTGTCCTGGGATTCCTGTAGCTGAGCCTCAGCAGGTGATGGTCTTTATTAAGCACCTCTGGGCTTTGCTACTTTGCCTTTGCATTGCCAAAGGTATCTGGGTGAGTTGGTGTGCTCTGTTGCACTTCTGCCTAGTTTAGCTTCTTGTATGAATTCCTTGCCTGGTTCCTGTTCAGTCTGTGTGTAGTTTAGCTTTTAGCATTTTGATTGTATCTCTCCCAGTGACTGCTTGAGAGCTTTCAGTCCCTGTTCCTTAGTCTGTCTGTTTTCTGCCTAGTGTTGTGTTATTTGTCTGCGAGTCCTAGCCTAGTATTCTGCCTTGCCTCTCATGTTTATTCCTTTCCCCTCTGAACCCTAACTCTGCTTCAGTCTAGCTTGTTCCTGTACCGTGTGTCTTGTGTGGAATCCTGAAGTCTTGCAGGCCGCCCGCACCTAGGGGCTCATCCTCTGGGGAACGGTGGCCACCACAGGTGAAGTCCAATTGGTCCAGTCCTGTCTTTCCAGTTTTGCTTGCCTATAGCTTAGTTCCACTCCAATCTCTAGTCCTGTGAGTTCTTGCTTTGTTTGTCTGCATCTGCAGCTCCTGTCTTTGTTTGTTTGGTAATCCAGTTCTGGTTGGGGGGTTTTGCCTGCTGCTGCCGCTTTACGGCAGTAGCCCAAGGGCTCACGTTTATCCCAGTGTCAGAGAAGCCAGAGATCGTGACAAGCAACCAAGCTGGACAGTTGCCTCATCGAGTTCAGCAAGTGGATGCTTTTGAAGAGCTGATAAGTCTGGATCTTGGCAGCGAGCATAGCGGCCTGATACGTCTTCCTCCCAAAAGAGTCCAAGGTTCTAGATTCTCTGACTGGGGGCGCCGATGCATAGTCCTTAGTACTCTTGGCTCTTTGGAGGGCGGCGTCCACCACCATGAAATTGTGAGGTAGCTGAGACCTCATCAAACCAGGTTCACTGTGGATCCGATATTGGGATTCAGTTTTTTTTGGAATCACGGGAATAGACAGAGGGAACGACCAGTTTCGCATAATGACTTCCTTCAGTACATTATGCAAAGGAGCAGTTGCAGCCTCTCTAGGAGAAGGATCATCCAGGACCTCGAGCATCTCAGCCCTGGGCTCATCCTCAACCTCCATAGGGAAGGGAATAGCCGCAGCCATTTCCCAGACAAAGGAGGTAGACTCTCCGGTGGAGAAAGTCTCCTTTCTGGTGGAGGGGAAGGTTCAGAGGGAATTCCTTAGGACGCGTCAGAAGAAAAGTACCTGGGATCTTCCTCTTCCTCCCACAAACGCTCATCTTCAGTATCAGAGCAGTCTGAAACTGAGCCTGCCTCGACGCCGAGAAGCGACGTCCTCAATGACGGTGCCGAGAAGTCGATGCCCGCCTGGACTGCGGTGAAGCTTCCTCCACCGACGTTGAAGGGGAGTCGACCTGGGTGGCAGGCGGCACCGAGGTCAGGGACCTCACCACAGGCGAAGGGCCAGATGCCGCTGCAGCAGACGGTACAGAAGGCGCAAGCACCCCCGACACCGAAGCAGACTGGCGCAGCAATCCTTCCAGAAGCTCTGGAAGCAGGGCCCTGATGCGCTCGTCGAGAGCCGCCGTCAGATAAGGCTGCGGGGTTGGTAAAGGAGCTGGTGGCAGAATCTGTCGAGGTTCGGGAGCAGGTACTGGGGCTACTAGAAGACTGACGCATCGGCACCTCCTGAATAGAGGGGGGAGCGATCCTCTTGGCGCCAATGCTTCTCGGGTGCCGATTTCCTCGACGCCCCGGAGCTCCCGGCACCGTGTGTCGAAGGTGGAGACCCACTCGATGCCTCACTGCTTCCAGCGCAAATTGGTCTTTCAGCAGCCATTACCTTCGCTCCCCACATTGATGCTTCCCTCGATGTCGCCGACCTTGGTACCGATGTTGATATCGAAGGACCGGACCGAGCCCCAAAAAGCTTTTTTCGTTGGGCTTCTCGAGACACTTGGGTCCGTTTCTTCATACAAAGACACAGACTGCAAGCGGCTGGGCTACGGTCGGGCCCAAGGCACTGGATACACCAGGCATGGGTATCAGTACCTGAAGCCGCTGGGTGTCTTCGATGACATGGAAGGAAAAACGGCTTCGGTGAAATCAAAAGATGTGATTGTGCCTGATAAAAGAAAAAGGCACAAAAATAAGGGAATAACCCAGCCGTGACGAAAAACAAAGGAAACTTGAAAGTACACTATTAGGCATATTTTCAAAGTACTTAGCCTTCCAAAGTTCCATAGAAACCTATGGAACTTTGGAAGGCTAAGTGCTTTGAAAATATGCACCTATGGGAACTTTTTTTTTTTTTAATGATAATAATGATAAAATAAAGAAAAAATTAGGAGAAAAAACCCGAAAACTCGAAGACTCTTTCCTGGGCCTGAGAGGAGCACAGAAAAAAAACTACCACACCTCAACGCAGAGAAAAGAAAACTGAGGAGGTACGCTCGCGCGGCAGGTGGAAAATCAGTCTGTGCATGCGCGCCAGAAAACTCTGGCAAAACTTTGTTTATATTTTGATTGCAAAATGCTGATTCCTGGGCAGACGCGGACGTCGACCCACATGTGAGAACAAGCAGCCTGCTTGTCCTCGGAGAATACTTCCTTTGATCAATTTAAGAAGGAACTTAAAACACGGCTGTTTTATGAGGCATATGGAAATTAGATCCACCTATTTTTTTCCTCTGCCATATGTTATGAGATACATGGAAATTAGATCTACCCACTTCTCTTCTGTCATATGTTATACCATGAAATTTTGTGATTGTCATATTATGAAAGATATGACCATTAATTGTGTATGCCAAATTGTTCTTACAGCTTTGTTGTTTTTATTATGAATGTATTTTTGTAACCCGCCCAGAACTTTAAACGGCACTGGATATACATTTGTTAAATAAATAAAATCGCCCCCATCTCCCTCCTTCCTTTCTTATCCAAGTTACTTGGAAGTGCTGTTCTCTGCTGTTGTTTTGACTTTCTTCTATCTCAAGCTATTCTTGATCCACTTCAATCTGGCTTTCACCCTCTACATTCAAATCAAACAGCCCTTGCTAAAGTCCCCAATGACCTGTTCGTGGCCAGATCCAAAGATCTCTATTCTATCCTCATTCTTATTGACTATCTGCTGTTTTTGACACTGTCAATTGATAAACTGACCTCACTTGGATTTTGGGGCTCTGTTCTTTCCTGGTTTTCTTCTGTCTCCCATCACACTTTTAAATGTATGCTATGGTGGATCCTCCTCCACTCAGGGCCGCCGAGAGGGGGGGACAGGGGGGACAAAATTCCCTGGGCCCATGCGTCCAGGGGGCCCGGCGCTGCATGTCCCTTGCATCCAGCGATTTCCTCACCCCCCTGCCCTTCCATCCACTGTCCAGTGATTCTCCCTGCCCTCCCTCAGCTCCCCGACAGCCCTCCTTGCTCACCATTCCTTCCGGGCCCCCTGCCATTCCTTCCTACTCCCCCCACCCACCGCTTAACAGTTTTACGTTTCTTCCTCCGTCGCCAGCAGCGCTGCCATTCATTCTCACAGGCAGCTCCGCTCCCCTCTGCTGAGTCTATCCGGCCCTCTGTGATGCACTTCCTGTTTACGTAACGTAGGGCCAGATGGACGAGGCAGAGGGGAGCGGACCTGCCTGTGAGAATGAATGGCAGCTCTGCCGGCGACGGAGGAAGAAACTTAAAACGGTTAAACGCGCACGGGGGGGGGGGGGGGGGGGGGGGGGGGAGGAAGGAATGGCAGGGGGGGCCCGGTAGGAATGGCGAGCGAGGAGGGCTGTCGGGGAGCTAAGGGAGGGCAGGGAGAATGGCTGGACAATGGATGGGAGGGGGTGAGGAAATCGCTGGACATGGAGAGGAGGGGAGGGCAGGGGGGGGAGAAGAGATCGCTGGAGAGGAGGGGATGGCAGGGGAGAGAGGAGAATTGCTAGACAGGAGGGGAGACAGGGGAGAGAGGAGAATTGCTAGACAGGAGGGGAGGCAGGGGAGAGAGAAGAATTGTTGAACATGGATGGATGAATGGAGGGGGCAGGGGAGAGAGGAAATTTACTGGATATGGGTGGATGGAAGAGAGGCCAGGGGACAATGGAGAGTTGCTGGACATTGATGGATGGATGAGAGGGAAGTCAGGAAGGAGATGCACATGGATGGAGGGGAGGAAAGAGAGGCGAAATGCTGGACATGGATGGATGGAGTTGAGGGCAGGGAAGGGAGGAGAAATGCTGGACATGGATGGAGGGAAGACAAGAAGTACATGCACATGGATGGAGGGGAGGGGAGTGAGGAGAAATGCTGGATATGGATGGAGGGAAAATTGCTGAATTTAAGGGCTGGATCGGAACACTTTGAAGGCAGATGCTGAAACTGGAGAAAGGATAGGGACAGGGCTACAGATGGTAGACAGGACACATAAGGACACAGGAGGATGGTGGACATGGTGAGAGAAAAAATATCAAATGGAAAGAAGACACTGCATAAAACAGAAGACACTGGGACCAAAGCGAATAGAAAAACTAAATGATCGGACAACAAAGGTAGAAAAAAGAATTTTATTAAGAATTTATTAATTGGAACATGTCAGCTTTTGGAAATGTGCATCTGTGATATTTTGCATGTAAGTTTCGATTTTTCTAGAATTGCTGCATGCTGAGTCTGACTTCTTGAGGTAACTTTCCAGTTCAGTATTTTGCCTTCATATTTTTTTTATTTCTAGTTCCTAGTTCATATCTGTTGTCATGTGTTTTTCATGTGTGATCAAGGTGCAGTATTCTGCTAGTGTGTGTAGTATTTGCAGCCCTTTTTGTTTTGTTTTTCATTAGGTAGTGTACTGGTGTTTTAGAGCCCGGTGTAATTACGGTGCTGCCTTTCCATGCATAAGGTTGTAGCTCGTCCTGTCCTTGGAATTAGTGCTGTTATGGTTTGGTAAGGTTATGAGTGTGTTTTTGAACAAGTTTGTGTACAGTGTTTTGCAGTGGAGAGATTGTGTTTTGGCCTTACTGAGGTGGCACCAAAACATCAGAAAAGGTGTAGAGCCTAAATCATGACACACTACCTCTTGAAGGATCTACATATAGTGCAGGGGCCCGGCTCGGTGGCGGACGGAGGGGGGAGCAGCGGCGGCAACCTCGGGGGGGGGGGGGGGGGCAGGGGCGGCCTTGTCCCAGGGGCCCGGCCCAGTCTCTCGGCGGCCCTGCCTCCACTTCTATCCCACTATCAGTTGGTGTGCCTCAGGGATGTGTCTTGGGACCTCTTTTCTCCTTGTATAGTTATTCCCTTGTTGCTCTGATCGCCGCTCATGGTTTTCAGTATCATCTTTATGTTGATCACCCTCAGATCTACCTCTCCACACCAGAAATTTCAGCAGGAACCCAGGCCCAAGTCTCAGCCTGCCTATCTGACATTGCTGCCTGGATGTCTCACTGCCATCTGAAACTAAACATGGCCAAGACTGAGCTTCTTATCCCTCCCCTTAAAACCTCTCTCTCCTCTTCCCTCAGTCTCTATCTTTCTGGATAATAACACTCTCATCAGCTCATATCTTTGACTCCTCTCTCTCTCTCTTTCATATATCCAACAGACTGCTAAAACCTATTGTTTCTTTCTCTATAATACCACCAAAATTCATCCCTTCCTTTCTGAGCACACTACCTAAAACCGTATCCACACTCTTATTACCTCATGCTCAGACTACTGCAACTCGCTTCTCAAAGGTCTCCCACTAAGCTATCTCTCACCCCTTCAATCTGTTCAAAACTCTGCTGCACAATTTATATAATCGTCAGTGTTGATATGTTCATATTAGCCATCTCCTCAAGTCACTTCATTGGCTCCCTATTCGTTTCCACATATATTTAACTCCTCTTATTGACTTACAAGTGCATTCACTCTGCAGCTCATCAGGATCAACCCAACATGATTCCAGTTTTGTTTGGAATCTCCATGAACCAAGAAAAGTGTTTTAGATATTTGGAGGTGCTTATTGACTCAGGGTTATCATTGGGAGATCAGATTAATAAAATAGTGAAAGAGGACTTTGTGATTCTACAGAGATAAAAATCTGTGAAATATTTGTTTAATGAAGAAGCTTTACACACTCTGTTGCATACATTAATGATTTCAAGGTTAGATTATGCATATGTGAGTTATATAGGGCTAGCAACGTAATTTAAAAAGATTACAAATCCTGCAAAATGCTGCAATTAAATTCTTGGGAAATAAGCATAAATATGATCATGTTACCCCTTTATTTATTCATTACTATTGGTTACCTATTAAATATAGAATTTCTTTTAAGATTCTTGTTTTCGCTCATAGGGCTTTCTATGAACTAAAGCCATTTTATCTTAATATTTTAACCATTCCATATATTCCAGGTAGAGTGCTCAGAGCCATGCAGGATTTTAGAATGGTACTGCCTCCAAGAAATAGAATAAAGGGAGACTGGGCGAGGGAAAGAGCTTTCTCTTTTCTAGCACCCTCTCTATGGAATATACCATCAAAGGAATTACGTGCAGAAATTTAAAATAATTTAAGGCTAAGCTTAAAACATTTTATTTTTGGCAAGCATTTGATTGCATTGATAAAGAGAATGTAAGAATACCCCTGATCCGAAAGCAATACTTTTAATAAGTACTTTTAATAATTACTTTTAGATGAATGAATGCTTTGAAAGATGGAAGTCAGGTCTGGCCTTTTAATACTTTGGAGTTCCTTTTTTTTAAAAAAACAATTGTTATTTTACTGTGACCTGTATAAGCCAAGCAATATATTACATTTTATAATAAACATACCTCTCCACTCTTATCTCTCCCTATACTTCCCCCTGGGAACTCTTTTCATTGGGTAAATCAATCCTGATTAGATTGTAAGCTCTGTCGAGCAGGGACTGTCTCTTATATATTTAATGTACAGCGATGCATATATGTCTAGTAGCACTATAGAAATGATAAGTAGTAGTAGCAGTGGAAATGGCACAATCAGAAAGTGTCTAAAAAAGCAACAAATACATAAAAGTATTTTCTGGAAAGCAACTGGCAAGAGGCTTTCATGAAACACCTGCACCAAAAAAGTAATTTAAAAGCATAAAATGACAGGATCTCTTTTCACTCTTCCGATTTTAACTATTTACTAAACAAGTTTTATATATCATCTTACTGAATAAGTCCATTCAAAATAAAGGTCGTAAGAGAAATCAAAAGATAGAAAGCAAGAATTCAAGAACCCATAAGCCCAGAAAACCACTCCAATATCCAACTCAAACATAATCATTTCTTAAATAAGTACAATTATGCATTAAAAAGATAATTCATTCCTTCAGTAAAAACAACAATTTTTTTAAATTAAGAAGTTCAGCAGACAGTAAATTAACCTCATTTCTCACTAAGGGCTCCTTTTACAAAGGGGCGATACCGATTTGAGTGCGCTGAATGTGAAGGAGCACATGGGAACTGAATAGGCTTCTTTGAATTCAGTAAACGCTAATCAGAAGAGCTGCTTTGAAAAAGGAGCCCTAAGAGAAGTAACCTGTTTATCTTCACTGGTCCATGACACTTCATTTGCCAAGATACTCTCCTAAATCTATCCAGCCCAGGGACCTCAAAAGCAAGTTCCCTTGCTGTGACTGTAAAAGACAATTAGGAACGTAGGACATCAATCTATCCTTCAAATAAATAGCTTTTTGAATATGTCACCTTGAAGGTTAGAACCAATAACCTGAATAAACATCCTTCCCAGATGGACAGCCCTTGTACGAGAGAGCAAGCGCTTTCCCTTCTACTTCTCTATCCCCACAATATAACTCTAGGACAGCAATTGTAGAAATTCATTTATTTATTTTAGAACTTACAAGCCGCGCACAATCTACCATTCTTGGCTGGGAACAATCAAGCATTTATATGCTTTAAATTATTTTACCAATTTTATGCAAATGTTCAGTAACCATTTAAGGATTAAAACACTAGAATTAAAACCCTGTAGACTGCACATTTCCTAGTATTACAGATTGGGGTAAATTCAAGAAAGGTCAGCTAAAGTTAGTGCCCACATGTTTGGTGATAACTGCCAGATTCTGTATATCACGCCTTAATTTCCACGCAGAAATCAAAGCGTTTTCTATAACACGCATAATTTAACAGGTTAACTAGCTAATCAGTGCTGTCAACTGGATGTTAACAAGTAATTATCAGAACGAATTGGCATAAAGATTTACACGCAGAACTCGCTAAGCGTATTCTGTAATGTGGTGCACGTACACACTCCGTTCTGTTGACAAATCTCTCTTGTCTGCCCCCTTCTCCTCTACTGCTAATTCCAGACTCCGTTCCTTCCATCTCGCTGCACCACACGCCTGGAATAGACTTCCCGAGCATGTACCTTTAGCCCCATCTTTGGCTGTTTTTAAGTCCAAGCTAAAAGCCCACCTCTTTGACGCTGCTTTTGAGTCCTAATCACTGCTCACTTGCCTGTACCTTTATCCTCTCCTCTTTAATGCCTCTTAGTTGTTCTGTCTGTTACCTGTCTTATTTAGATTGTAAGCTCTTTGAGCAGGGACTGTCTTTATGTGTATGGTGTACAGCACTGCGTATGCCTTGTAGCATTATAAAAGTGATTAGTAGTACTAGTAGTAATTAGCAAATGAAGTTACATGCATAACTGACCCTATTCTCTAACTGTGCACCCATATGTGTACTTAACTTTGGGTGCCATTTATAGAATTTGGGGGATAATTTAACAGTCATACAGTGAAAAAGAATCTGACTTACCCATTTATTCACTGAAGATTTAGTTGTTGCAACCCAAAGAGCCGGAGGAGGATCAGCTGATCTATCAAGTTCCATCTAAATTAGCAGAGAAACATCAAACTCATTAAACAGTAGCTGAAGATATTACAATTTCTAGTACATTCAAAAATAAAGAATAACAGTCTTGAAATCCACCCTGTAGACTGCACATTCCTCTGAATAAAAGATTTTGAATACAAACAGAAGACTACAGCTTTAGCGAAGAATGTTTGTAACATCCTGACGTCAGCAAGCCTCCAGCGTTCCATTCACTCTCACTGTCCCGCCCTCGTGTAAAGACGAAATGATGTCAGAGGAGGGCAGAACAGTGAGAGGGAAGGGAACGCTGAAGGCGAGCTGACGTCAGGATGTTACCAATGCAAGGCAAGCAAGAGAAGGCAACGGAACGCTGGAGGGGAGGGGACGTGAGCCCAACTTGCCTGCAGGGAACACTGGGTGGGAGGGCAGGGCAGAGGAGAATCGCTGGGGAAGGCAGAATCACGGGACATGGATGGGAGGGCAGGCCAGGGCACAGGACAATCGCAGGACATAGAGGGAAGGACAGAATCGCGGTACATCGAGGTGAGGGGAGGGCAGGCCAGAGGAGAATCGATAGACATGGATGGGAGGGCAGAGCACAGGACAATTGTTGGACATGGAGGGGAGGACAGAATCGCAGGGACATTGAGGGGAGGGCAGAGGAGAATCGATGGACATGGATGGGATGGGAGGATAAGACAGAATCGTGGAACACGGATGGGAGGGCAGGGCAGGGGAGAAACGCTGCACATGGAGGGGAGGTCAGAATCGCGAGACACGGAGGGGATGACAGAATCGCGAGACACGGAGGGGATGACAGAATCGCGAGACACGGAGGGGATGACAGAATCGCGAGACACGGAGGGGATGACAGAATCGCAGGACACAGATGGGAAGGCAGGGCACAGGACAATCGCTGGACATAGAGGGGAGGGAAGGCAGAGGAGAATCGATGGACATGGACGGGATGGGAGGAGAGAATCGTGGGACAAGGATGGGAGGGCAGGTCAGAATCGCTGGACATGGAGGGGAGGGCAGGGGAGAGAGGAGAAATTGCTTCGCCAAGAGCCTTAAAAACATAATCACCATTACAAGATAGTCTTGCTAGCGCCCATTTCATTTTTTTGAGAAACGGGCCATTTTTACTAGCTGATTCATATTTCAGTTACGTTATTGTTTGCTGATTGTACATTTTTTCAATATATTTTTAAGATAATAAACAATTGTTTATTGCCTCTGCTTGTCTGGAATAATAAAGAATCTTGGTGGTTTGTTTGTTGGGTCTGTGAGTGCTTTCTGGGAACTTTGGGACCACTAGGAGTGTGGCACCAGTAACCTAGAAATCACTGGGGATAATTTGAGAGTGGGAGACTCGCCCAGAGGCGGTTGTGACCCAGTTGGTGGGAGGAGGGTGCTAGTATAGACTACGAGCGGCAGGTGCAGGCAGACCTGAGCTATGCTGGGGATAGACTCTCTAAGTGGTCATGGGCTAACCCCAGATGGGTGACTAGGCATTTTGTGACATATCTATATATCTATACATATCACCAAAAAACAGGAAGAAAGGGTGAAAGAGGTACGCAGAGACCCAGTCAATACTTCAGTGGGATGCAAGAATGGTCTCAAAGAACAGAATCCTGTGGATACTGACAGCACAACATCAAAGAGATAGGTAGGAGACCCAAATACATCAGGATTAGGAGAAGTGTCCAGCCAGGGGACCATGGTTGCACTGGGGCATTGCCATGGCAGATCCAATACTACTGGTGGCATGTGATTTAGTAGTCCTGCAGCATGGTTGCAGCCTCCATTGTGGCTTCATATGCTGCATCTCACTGCAGCCCCATTCCAGCCACCTCACAGGTTGTTTCTCAGCATGCAATATCAATGCAGACCTACATACACCCAGCCACAGCTACTGCAGTATCCTGGCTTACAAACAACACATCCCTCTTGGTCATGCATGTGAAGGACCTAGGGCAGCAGCAATGCAGAAAAGCTCAACCAAGATGGCTGTGATGCAGACACCAAAGGAATGTCAGGTCTCCTAGCACTTACGCTTAAAGGCATCACATCAAGAAAATGACATACTTAATCCAGTCTTAAAGGGAATATTCTCCCAGATACAAATGGAACCAAAATATGCTCTCATTTTGCTGTATTACTCATCTAAATGCATCCTATTGCTTTTAATACTCATGAGATTCAATATGATTTCATTCAATTTAAGACTACTCGGATAGTTTTAGAGAGACTTCCAGCTGAAAACCAAAATTATCTGCAGTGAAATGAAAAGCCTAAGATGGTTAATTTAGAACATATCCTCTTACTAAGAGGCGCTAGCAGCTGCTGTGCGCTAATGCTGACACAGCCCATTCAATTTTAATGGGATGTGTTGGCATTGCCGCACGGTTTAGTAAACAGGGGTGGTTAATGTCAAACAGGCTTGTCATGCCTGCCATGATGTTTTAATGCCAACATTTTTAAGCACTCCCGCTGTGCAAGGTTTATTACTTTCTTTCAGCACCTATACAGTAGCCCAACATCAGGACTCTTCATAACAAATTACACACAGACACAAGTACCTGAGGTATTAGAAGATAAAGTGATTGGTCCATGGTCACAGTGTCAGTGGCAGAAACAAGATCTCAGCCTAGATTTCCTGATTCTCAGGTCATAGCTCTAACCATTATGCCTCTCCTTTGCCCAATAATCAAACAAAAGTAATTATTTTTTCTAATCAGCAAAACGATCAAACACTACATGAAAATTCACAAAGCAGCTAGATGAGGCAAAATCATGAACTCATTTTTACCAAGTAATTTTTCTGAAGATTTGTGTTACACATTTTGAATAACCTTGGGTATGAAATTCAAGAAAACAATGACAGGGCAAAACAAAGATCTCTCATCTTTATCAAGCTCCTATAAAGCAACCAGAAAAAAAAAAAGCTTATGGGAAAACAGGAGCACTGGAAATAAACAACTGTAATAAACTGCTCTATAACTGTAAAGCAAAAATGCATGCAAAATTTTAAATGTATCAAACAAGCATGAAAATAAGTTTCATCACCATTCTGGGGTTCTGATGATGGTGAACAACATTTGCTTCATGGTTTGTAATGTCAACAGAACAACTAAATGCAATATTTGATTGTCACATTTCACTCTACAGGTAAATACAACAAAATGTTCAAGTACATGAATAACTAAATATCAGATTATGAAAATCATTTCAAATATGTGATATGTACATTTGCTAAAGAAAAAGAAATAAAAGAAGAAATACCTTAAGAACTGGTGCCTTTTCTTCACAGATAAGAACTCGGATATCAGGATTCCTCAGGTCTGTGCAATAAATTTTTCTGTCTCTTCCTCCTGAGTAAACATGGGTGAAGGCCTCATTGACCTGCAGAGCCCACACCCCCTCATCATGAACCCGATACGTTGCTATGCACCTCTGCTGCCCAAGAGACCATAGACGGATTGTACCATCAGAACTACCTGAAAGACACTAAGTGCCACAAAGCAAAAAAACAAACAAACAAACTTTCAGATAGTGCAACCAAAAATATCTGTCATGTTAGTCATGGCCCTACTGACATCATAAGTTGTACTACCACAGAGGCTGGTATCATAAACCCTGATCAACAGGTCTAACACATTTCCAATCAAGCCTATTTAAAAACAAGGCAACATTGCCGGGCAAAATGGTAGAGACTATTATTAAGAACAAATTACAAAGCATATTCAAAAGCATGGATTAATGAGACAAAGTCAACATGGATTTAATGAAGGGAAATCTTGCCTCACCAATCTACTACATTTCTTTGAAGGCGTGAACAAACATGTAGATAAATGTGAGCCGGTTGATATTGTGTATCTGGATTTTCAGAAGGCGTTTCACAAAGTACCTCATGAAAGACTCCAGAGGAAATTGAAGAGTCATGGGATAGGAGGTAGTGTTCTATTGTGGATTAAAAACTGGTTAAAAGAAAACAGAGAGTAGGGTTAAATGGTAAGTATTCTCAATAGAGAAGGGTAGTTAGTGGGGTTCCCCAGGGGTCTGTGCTGGGACCGCTGCTTTTTAACATATTTATAAATGATCTAGAGATGGAAGCAACTAGTGAAGTAATTAAATTTGCTGACAACACAAAGTTGTTCAAATTCATTAAATTGCGGGAGGATTGTGAAAAATTACAAGAGGACCTTACGAGACTGGGAGATTGGGTGTCTAAATGGCACATGACGTGTAATGTGAGCAACTGCAAAGTGATGCATGTGGGAAAGAGGAACCCGAATTATAGCTACGTCATGCAGGATTCCACGTTAGAAGTCACAGATTAAGAAAGGGATCCAGGTGTCATCATTAATGATGCGTTGAAACCTTCTGCTCAGTGTGCTGCTGTAGCTAAGAAAGCAAATAGAATGTTAGGTATTATAAGGAAAAGAATGGAAAACAAAAATGAGGATGTTATAATGCCTTTGTATCGCTCCATGGTGCGACCGCATCTAGAATATTGTGTTCAATTCTGGTCTCCGCATCTCAAAAAAAGATATAGTGGAATTAGAAAAGGTGCAGAGAAAGGCGACGAAAATGATAAAGGGGATGGGATGACGTCCCTATGAGCAAAGGCTAAAGCAGCTAGGGCTCTTCAGCTTGGAGAAAAGGCGGCTGAGGGGAGATATGATCTATAAAATAATGAGTGAAGTTGAACGGGTACATGTGAAGTGTCTGTTTATGCTTTCCAAAAACACTAGGACTAGAGGGCATGCGATGAAGCTACAATATAGTAAATTTAAAACGAATTGGAGAAAATTATTCTTCACTCAATGTGTAATTGAACTCTGGAATTCGTTGCCGGAGAATGTGGTAAAGGCGGTTAGCTTAGTGGAGTTTAAAAAAGGTTTGGACGGCTTCCTAAAGGAAAATTCCATAGACCGTTATTAAATGGACTTGGGGAAAATCCACTATTTCTGGGATTGTTGTTTTTGCCTACCAAATAAGTGGCTCTGAGTACCATGCCATGACTGGAGGCCCACTGCTATATCCTGACTGCTTCTTAAGGCAAGGGGTAGGATCTCATAACCCCCTGCTTGTTGACACAGTACATAGCAACCTGACTGTCTGGATTAGAACAATTTTGTTCAACAGCTGATCTCCAAAAGCCTTTACAGTGTTCCAGATTGCCCACAGCTCCAGGAGACTGATATGAAGCTAGGTCTCCTGAATGGATCAGTGATCCTGGGTTTGAAGCCCATCTATATGAGAACCCCATCCTAGGTTGGAGAAATTTGTGGATAGAATTTTCTGGGAAGGAAGAATTTGCAATGAAAGTCCCTGAGTCAGATTGCTCCAAATTGTCCTCCAGAGAAGGGACTGTTCAAACTCTGGGGTGACCGAAATTACATCCTTAGGAAGCCAGAGTCCACTGGGCACCTCGCAAATGGAAGAATGCCATGGGTGCGACTTACACTTGGAGGTCATGTGGCCTAACCAAATCAACATCTGCCAAGCTGTGTCCTGTTGGCTGCTGCGAACCTGACAGGCAATGCAAATGACAGAATCTGCTCTTTCCTCAGGAAGGTAGGCATCTTTTCCAGCTAGGCTCAACTCTAAAATAGAATGGATCCATTTCCTATAATAAGTATCTGATCCATTGCGAGGAGTTACTACTGTCTCTTAGAAGGACTACAGGATTCGTCCCTAGAACATTAGAGATTTTCCGTTTCAACAACAGCGTATGATGACAGCAAGTCTTTAAATGAGTGGCCATTTTCTGGGGTGGGTGTCTCTGAAGCAACCGTCAGCTTAGTTGAACGGAAGTAAGCACACACATTTGAGCTAACTAATAGTAAGTGGAGTTAATATAATGCTTCATTTAAACCAGTTTTCCTAGAACAGTTCTCGTGAGAACAGTGCAATATCAGTGGATGCAGGACTGCACAACAGTGGCATTACTTAAGTGTGAAATACTTAAAAAAATGTAAAATATAATTTTGCTGCTGCTTTTATTGTTCACCCCATCAAGTGCAATTTCTGTAGCAAAGAACTCAAGTTTAGAGTTGAAATAGCAGAGCACAGACTAGCTTGCTGAACACTGTTACACCAAATTCTATCACATCTTTATGTTAAATGTCATAATTGGACAATAGATACATGGCCAAAATGAAATGACTTGGTAAGTATCAATTGATAAACCAGTGTGTACAGTACTAAAAACACACCATCACAACTGTCAATAAAATAATAGTTTTGCTGATAAGTCTCAGATACAGCACAAAACTTGAGTCAGCCTTGGTTTCAGACAAAACCTTCAAATACTGTTAATCTTAAAAAATCATCATCTTAAGTTCCTCGCTGCAGTAGATGAAAATGAAGTCTGGCTCAGCTTGTCAGAAAGAAGATGAGTACTGAGCAAGCATACACACAAACAGACATAAAAAGAATCTTCAAGAGTCTTGTGCTGACAAGTCCATACAGTACTATAAAGAACTTTTAATTTACTTTTAGAATGGTACATACTTTATTTGATGTTGGTACAAAAAGGGAAAGCCTCACTTCCTCAAGCTAACGCCTCCAGAATAAGATTAACATGTGTCAACAAGACAGTGTACGAAAGCATTAAGAGTGTACTTCAGATTTCAATATTAATCAATCTAAAAAAAAAGAAAACCAATATTAATCAATTTAAAGAAAACTCCTACATTTTCCAGTTTTCATAAGGATTTTATCTCTTGTTAAAATCCTTATGAAAACTGGAAAATGTAGGAGTTTTTGTTTTTTTTCAGTAAACACAAATAGTACCTGTGTGCCATCTCGATTCAGAAGCAGTGATTTCACATTATCTGTGTGCCCTTTCAGTTTCATCAGCTTTGCACAGGTCCTTGGATCCCATACTCTTAAAACCTGCCAAGTTCAAGAGAAAGTACTGTCATGACTAACAGTCTCAGTTATTTTTCCTTATAGACATGTATAATAAACGTGGCCTGTCATAAATCTTCAATTTTTATTTACTCACATTTAGGGGTTCATTTTCAAAAGAGAAAACATCTCAAAAATGGCATAAAGTGGCATTTGTTGCGATTTTCAAAACTTGGATTTGAGACAATATCAAGGGGGCATGTTGAGGATGGGATTTGAACTTGGACGCTTTTCTGCCATAATGGAACAAACCAAAAACGTCCAGGACTAAAAGTTAGATGTTTTGGTCTAGACCTGTTTGAATCACGACTAAGTCACAAAAAAGGTGTCCTAAATGACCACTGGAGGAATTAAGGCATGACCCCCCTCCCACTTACTCCCCCAGTGGTCACTGACCCTCTTTCATCCCCCCAAAATGTGAAAGAAACGGTGCATACCAGCCTCTATGATAGCACTAGCCATAACATCTGAATCTATTAGAGCAACAAGCAGGTCCCTGGAGTAGCCCACTGGTCGGTGCAGTGCACTGTAGAGAAGGGGACCTATGCCCATATCCCACTAACTGGTACACTTGAGGCAGAACTTGTGAGCGTTCCAAAACTCACCAAAAACCTACTGTACCTATATATAGGCAACACCTGCAGGCATAAGGACTATTGTAGTGGTGTACAGTTAGGTACAGTAGGTTTATTGGTGGGTTTTGGAGGACTGACCATACAATATAAGGGAGTAACGGTGAGATGTGTACCTGGGACTTTTTATGTGACGTCCACTACAGTGCCTCTTAGGGTGCCAAACTGCTCTGTTGGGATGTCTGTGTGGTCAGACTACTAAGAATGCTGGCCCCCAATACATCCCAATGGCTTGTTTTTGTGCGTTTTTCCCTTGGACTTTTTTTTTTTTTTTTAAATGGTCTAAAAAAATGACAGACACACTGAGCACAAAAACATCTAGCAAATGGCCATTTTCAAAACAAAAAGTTGGGACATTTTTCTGGTTTGAAAATAGCCATGTTCACTACTGGATTTTTTCGCAAAACATCCAAAATCAGATTTAGACATATCATCGAAAATGCTCCTCTTAATCAACCACTCCTATCTCATCAGGCCTGAAGTAATCTGCAATAACATACAGAATTCTGCAATACAATAAACCATGAAACACATCTTTGCTAAAACCAACCAAAACCCCTTACCTTTAATCCACTCCCCAATTACAAATCTTAAAATCCACCCTCATGCCAGTCATCCTTCCCTCTCCCACTGCACATATTTCCCCGAAACCCTTAATATATCCCCTATGCACAAAACGCCTTATCAACCAAGTCTTCAGTGCTTTCCTAACTGCCAACAGATCTAAGAAGTGCCGAATATGCCCTTGTAAGATATTCTAGGCCACAGGGCCCCACCACTGAAAAAACTCATTCACTAATAACTTGTCCTTACTTGCCTCACCATGGAAGTTGGAAAGAATCATATATAAGGAGATAGATCTGTCTGGGGGCAAAATAGCTTTATGAAAATGTAATGGAATAGATCAGATTCAGCACGTGAGAAAAATGGTGAAGAGACATATCAGGTTCAAAAAATGGGCAAGAACAGACTGAGGATTCCAGAAAAATAAGCCCACCCCCTATGGCCCAATGTGGAAGAAGTGATTCCAGCTACAGCAGCATAAAAACACTGAAACATGGCAGTTTGGAAGGAGACATTCCCTAATGGTTAACTATCTCCAAACTATCCTACTGACCCCAACTTCCCTCACCATGCATATTTTTCCAACTTTTTATATATATATATATATATATATATATATATATATATATATATATATATATATATATATATATCGATACATAATACAAGTAGTTAGCTGCAGTATATTAAGAAGACTTAAAATTTTATTTTGCACGAGACGTTTTAAACATACCTTCTCAGTAGATCCAGAAACTATTACTGTTCCCATTTGGTTCATTGCAAGACTGTAGATGGAGTCTTTGTTCCCACTTAAGGAGGATGCTATGATAAAATCATAAAGGCAATATTAGAAGATAGCAAACACAAAAGAAAATGTGCTAAGAAAAATATGAAAAAGAAAAAAATATATATATAATCAGCGTATCTCAAAATATCAACATGCTCTATTCTTGGCTCTCTCTGTCTCCATACGAGTTAATTGCTCTCCCTTCTTTTATACCCAAAGCTATTTATTTGTTGGAATAAAAAATTATGCAGGTTTAACTATGTAACAATTGCCTAAGACTGGAAATTTTGAGGCTCACCCAAGGTTCCTGACTTGTGATTTGAGGGGGGAGTTCGTATTTCCCAAAAGGGATTTTGATGTCAGGTATGCATCCACTTGTGTTAGGGACCAAGAGAAGCTCGGTTTTACTTGGGTTCAGGCAAAGTTTGTTGTGTTTAGCCCATTCTTGAATTGATGTTAGACAGGTAATCAGGTAATTAATTTTGAATTAACACATTTGCTGATGATATATTTTTGTTGATTCCTGTTCATGAACAATATCATCTATTTATAAAAAGGGTATCAGAGATTTTGAAGGAGAATCAATATTGGGCATTCAAAAATAAATTAAACATGGAATAAACACAATTTTTATGGTTCACATGAGGGTTGATAATATTCCATCTTCTATTAGACTGCTAGATGGTACAATTTTTAATATTGACACTGTCAAGAGTATTGGGTGTTTTAATAGACTCACCTTTTGACTTTTGAGCCTCAAGTGAATTCAGCAGTTAAATCTTTATTTAGTTTGAAACAATTGCAGCTTATGTGATCTAATTTCTATCAAAATTATTTTAGAGTGCTTGTTCAGGCGGTAATTTTATCAATGTTGGACTATGACAATGGATTGTATACAGAGTTGTCCTCTAAGATTTAGAGAAAGTTATGTATAATTCAGAATACAGGAGTGAAATTGATTTACCACAAATCTAAATTTGATCACGTGACTCCTTTGCTTTCTGATCTCCATTGGTTGACGATTGATGCCAGAGTTAAATTTAAGGTCTGTTTAGTTTTTAAAACATTAGCTGAAGATGCTCCTGATAATTTCCCTTTATTGATTAACTAGTAAAAAAGCCCCGTTTCTGATGCAAATGAAACGGGGGATAGCAAGATTTTCTTCTGTGTGCATGTGGGGGTGTGTGTGTCCCTGCCCTCTGCCCTCTCTCCCTTCCCCTGTGCTGTCTGTCCCCTCCCCCCTCGGAGTCGAGTCCTTCAGTGTTAAGTTTCCTGCTGTTCTGTTTGTGTTAGAGAGATAGTGAGGGCTTCTGCCCTCTCTCCCCTCCCCCCTCTGAGTCATTCACTGTTACAGAGAGAGCGGTTTGGTTTCGTGCTTTGCTGTGTTTTCCTTCACTGTTTGTGTTACAGAGAGAGCGAGGGCGGGGCAGACACTCATGGGAAAACCGGATATCTCTCCCCCTTCACACTTCCGGCTGGAGGCTTCATTTAGAACGTTGGTGGTGCCTTTTATATATAGAGATATTTTGGGTAATCAAAATAGGACTCGCAGCAATGAGTGGTTGTTATTATCTTTTCCATTTAGTAAAGGCATATTTTATAAGAAGGTTTACGCAGGATCATATTGCTGTTTTGCGGCTAAGCAATCGAATGCTTTACCACTGAATATTCACCAAAGACCTTCTTAAAGTGTATTTAGGAAAAATTTGAAGACTTGGCTTTTCTGAGTACTTGAGTTTATGCATTAAATGCTGTCTGTTTTATTGATGATTGTAACCCACTCTGAACCTGTTATTACAGGGATTTTGCAGGATATAAGACTTTATATTTCAACAATTTTTATTGATAATCCAGCATGTTAAACATTTCCAACAAATTTGGTAATGTAAAGAGAAATATCAAAACATGCTTCATAGGTACAAAATAATAAGATCTAGCATCCAAGATTCAATATTTTCTCCCCTCTCCTCCCCTCCCTCCCAAGTGGTACGGTCACAACTTTAAACATTAGATGGTAATAATACTATAAGCCAGCCAGGACTGGCCAGTAGCTCAAAAGGTATATTGTAACCAGAAAATCTTATTGAATATTAACCCACCCCAACTTTGAAATCTCCCCCCCTACTAAAATCTCCCCCCATCTATGCCCCAGGAGGTCTGTGCTCTTATGACCTCCCAGAACCATGGACGGAAAGCCACTTAAACCGACTCTTATCCCAATCCCCCCTCCCCCTATTATGTTTCAACAATTGTGATTGAGACATTATCAACAAAAAACAAAACACCCACCTAAGGAGTTCCAGCGTGTGCAGCAGGGAGAAAACTTCAGTCAAACGCAGACAGATACAACCGACTGCCAACAGTAAGGGAATAGTTATCTACAGCCTATTCAAAATCAAACTTTTTGATTGAATATATGCATCCCATATTGCCAAAAACGACTTATTTCGCTTTGGAGAGCTGCAAGCTACCCTCCGCTCCAACAGCATCAATGCACGTAAACGGTTTCTCCATGCCCAAAAAGACGGTACTGCTTCACCTATCCATTCACCTAATATGATTCGTTTACCCAAAATTGCCACTTTCCTTATAAAGAGCACTGATTCACGATTAGGGACACAAAAATGTTCATATTTCTCTAAAAGTAGTCCCGCAGGCACCATCGACAAAGAACAGCCCAAAAGCCCTCCCACATACTGTAAAATAGCTGCCTAGAATAGTTGCACCTTTGAGCATTTCCAAAAAGCTTGGAAGAATGAATTAGGGTGTTGCCTACACTTCGGGCAGACCGGTGTATCAACTCCACCAATCTTAAACATCTGCTCCTGTGTAAAATATGTCCTTTGTAATCCCCGATATTGACACTCTCTCAACTCTGCACTGATAGAAATGTCAGGGATCCGTTTAATTAATGTCATGAAATCCAACAGAGAAATAGGCACCCCTAGATCCTGGCTCCATCTCTCCAAAAGAGCCGTCCGAGGACTAACCACCAGCAGCCGCTGTAACTCCTTATACAGAGACAAAACAGAGAGACCACCTTCCCTGAACTGTCCAAAAAATTCCTCTAAATGATGGCCTAAACTAAAAGCCAATCCTCCTCTATCCAGGGAGTTATGATAATGACGTAATTGGAGGTATGCCAGCAAATCTCTAGGTTCCACCCTTCCTTTAGCCTGCAACTGCGCCCAACTGAGCATTCGACCATCATCATCCAACAAGTGCTGCAAAACAATCAACCCTTGCCCAGCCCATCTCCCAAAACTGGCGTTATCCTGTCCCGCAGAAAATTGTAAATTACCTTGAATAGGGATCTGATCTGAAGTTTCCGGATTTCCTCCCAACAGGAGAACCAAATATCTCCACACCTCCCGCAACGGCCAAAGAATTACACTTTGCCGTAATCCCTTTGGTAATGTCTTCCAAGTTCCTTGCAATAAATACTTAACATGCCATGGCACATAATACGCAATTTCAAACTCTATTGGGGTGACGTCTTGCTCACCTAAAAACCATTCTCCAAGATGACGTAACAAACAGGCTTGGCTATACACACGCAAATTAGGTAGCCCCAGACCCCCGTATTCCCATGAACCTATTAAATACTTGAAAGCCATTTTTGGCTTCTTCCCTGTCCAACAAAATTTAGAAAGAAGTTTCCGCAATAAGTGTAAATCCCGCTTCAACAACAGGAGTGGCAATAATTGAAGAGTATAAAGCCATCTGGGAAATAAAACCATATTAAATAACTGTATTCTATCATTCACTGACAGTGGCAGATATATCTACCGTGATACCTGTTCTCTAGTCGAATCTAGAAACCCCTCTATACAGTGGTGTGCTGGTAAATTTTTAACAACAGGCTCTCTCCCCGGTCCACCTCGGCGCCCCCCCCCCCCCCCCCCCCGTCCACCTCGGCGCCCCCACATCCACCTCTGCGCCCCCCCCCCCCCACAAAAAAAAATTGCAGAGCTGGCTATACCGGGGGGGGGGGGGGGGGGGGGCCGCGGCCAACACATTACTCTCTCCAGGAAAAAAAAATTAAATGATCCCAGGTTCCAATCTAATTCATATTTAATATGGGATAAAATGCCATAAGTAAATAAACATAAACTTTTAACGTTCAGCACCTGATTCTCAAAGTGGACATATTCCAAACACTATAATGAAAATAAAATTATTTTTTTTCTACCTTTGTTGTCTGGTGACTTTGTTTCTCTGATCATGCTGGTCCAGTATCTGATTCTGCTGCTCTCTATCTGTTCCCTTGACTCCGTTTCCAGGGCTTCCTTTCCATTTATTTCTTTTCTTTCCTCCTTTCTTCTTCATTTCTGGTCCTCCGCATACTTGACTGTACAGTGGATCCAGCTTCTGCCTATTTTCTCCATCCATGTGCAGTTTCTCTCCTCACTTCCTTTTCCCTCATCTAATCTGCTTCCTCTATCTTCCCTCCATGTCCAGAATTTCTCTTGCTCTCCCCGCCATCCATGTCCTGAAACTCTCCTCTCTCCCCTGCCCCTCTCTATCCATCCATACCCAGCAATTCTCTTCTCTCCCCGCCCCCTCTGCCCATCCATGCCCAGCAATTCTCTTCCCCTGCTTCCCTCTGCCCATCCATGCTCAGCAATTCTCTCCCCTGCCCCCCTCTGCCCATCCATGCCCAGCAATTCTCTCTCCTGCTCCCCTCTGCCCACCCATGCCCAGCAATTCTCTCCCCTGCCTCCCTCTGCCCACCCATGCCCAGCAATTCTTTCCCCTGCCTCCCTCTGCCCATCCATGCCCAGCAATTCTCTCCCCTGCCTCCCTCTGCCCATCCATGCCCAGTAGTTCTCCTCCCTCCCCTGCCCTCCCGCTCCCATCCAGGTTTAGCGATGTCCTTCGCCCCCCATCCTCCCCTGCCGCTCCCATCCGTCCGTTTCAATTACCTGCCTCGAAGCGCCGCATTATCTAAAGCCTGCCTGCTGCCCGTCTCCAGCTGCCTGCCTTCCCTGCTTGCTTCTCAGGAGTTGGTTCGCGCCCTTAGTCCCGCCTTCTGACGTCATTCTGACGTCAATTCCTTTTCCCGCGGCGGGACTAAGGGCGCGAACCAACTCCTGAGAAGCAAGCAGGGAAGGCAGGCAGGCTTTAGATAATGCGGCGCTTCGAGGCAGGTAATTGAAACGGATGGATGGGAGCGGCAGGGGAGGATGGGGGGTGCGAAGGACATCGCTACACATGGATGGAAGCGGGAGGGGAGGTAAGCATGGCGCCCTCCTGCCATGCTTACCTCGTGCAGTGGAAGCCAGCTCGCCCCCTACAACAACCGGCTCGCAAGAGCTGTCAAAATTTAACAAGCGGCTCTTGCGAGCCGGTGCGAGCCGGCTCCAGCACACCACTGCCTCTATATTACACTTGTATAATAATGTGGTCTTATAGCATAGTCTAATCCCCAGGTAGATGAATGAAGTGGATTCCCAACGCAGCGGAAATAACCCTACCCAATCATTTCGCACGGAGTCAGAGGTTGGAAGAGCCAGAGACTTGTCAAGATTTAGTGTTCAGCGCTGCGTGCGGCTGGTAGCGCTATATAAATGTTATTATTATTAGTAATAGTAGTAGCTTAAAACCAGAAAAATCACCATATTCCACAAAACTATCAGTGCTGCCAAAGATCTCTGAGGTTCGGTAATGTGTATTAATATATCATCCGCAAAGGCCTATACTTTGAATTCTTGTGTCCCTACCTTAACCCCTTTAATCTCAGGATTACCCACAATTTCTCTGATCAAAGGATCCAAAGAGAGTACAAACATTAATGGAGATAAGGGGCAACCCTGTCTCGTGCCTCTACCAATCCCAAAGGATGAAGAGAAGACCCCATTTATCCAAATCACTGCCTGAGGTGAGGTATACAAAGTCTGAACTGCCTTAAAAGAAAATCTCCTACACCGTAATGACGCAAAGTATCAAATAAAAACTTCCAATCCACACGATCAAAAGCTTTTTCCGCGTCAAAACTAACTAATAGGGACGGCACCTGTAACCGCTCTACCTGCTCCAGAGAAATAAGAATTTTCCTCATATTCCTCGTGATTGTACGTCCTTGTACAAAGCCCGCTTGCGGCTCAGCTATCACAGAAGACAACACACGAGCCAATCTACATGGTAACATAGTAGATGACGGCAGAAAAAGACCTGCATGGTCCATCCAGTCTGCCCAACAAGATAAAATCATTTGCGCTACTTTTTGTGTATACCTTACCTTGATTTGTATCTGTCATTTTCAGGGCACAGACCATAGAAGTCTGCCCAGCACTAGCCCCACCTCCCAACCACCAATCCTTCCTCCACCCACCGGCTCCGCCACCCAATTTCGGCTAAGCTTCTGAGGATCCATTCCTTCTGCACAGGATTCCCTTATGTATATTTTACTTTTGTTACATTTGTACCCCGCGCTTTCCCACTCATGGCAGGCTCAATGCTGCTTACATAGGGCAATGGAGGGTTAAGTGACTTGCCCAGAGTCACAAGAAGCTGCCTGTGCCTGAAGTGGGAATCGAACTCAGTTCCTCAGTTCCCCAGGACCAAAGTCCACCATCCTAACCACTAGGCCACTCCTCCACTCCTATATATATATATCCCACGCATGTTTGAATTCCGTTACCGTTTTCATCTCCATCTCCAAGTATCCACCACTCTCTCTGTGAAAAAATACTTCCTTTCAGTCTTTGGAATCCTTGGTTGCCCTCCCACTTTTATTTCATTTCAAAAAATACTTCCTGACATTTTTCTTGAGTCTGCCCCCCTTCAATCTTATTTCATGTCCTCTCGTTCTACTGTCTTCCCATCTCCGGAAAAGGTTCGTTTGCGGATTAATACCTTTCAAATATTTGAACGTCTGTATCATATCACCCGTTTCGCCTTTCCTCCAGGGTATACATGTTCAGGTCAGCAAGTCTTTCCTCATACGACTTGTAATGCAAATCCCATACCATTCTCGTAGCTTTTCTTTGAACTGCTTCAATTCTTTTTACATCCTTAGCAAGATAAGGCCTCCAAAACTGAACACAATACTCCAGGTGGGGCCTCACCAAGGACTTGTACAGGGGCATCACCATCTCCTTTCTTCTGCTGGTCACACCTCTCTCTATACAGCCTAGCAACCTTCTAGCTACGGCCACCGCCTTGTCACACTGTTTCGTCGCCTTCAGATCCTCAGCTACTATCACCCCAAGATCCCTCTCCCCGTCCGTACATATCAGACTCTCACCGCCTAACACATACGTCTCTCGTGGATTTCTACTCCCTAAGTGCATCACTTTGCATTTCTTCGCATTGAATTTTAATTGCCAAACCTTAGACCATTCTTCTAGCTTCCGCAGATCCTTTTTCATGTTTTCCACTCCCTCCTGGGTGTCCGCTCTGTTACAAATCTTAGTATCATCCGCAAATAGGCAAACTTTACCTTCTAACCCTTTGGCAATGTCACTCACAAATATAATGAACAGAATCGGCCCCAGCACCGATCCCTGAGGCACTCCACTACTCACCTTTCCCTCCTCCGAGCGAACTCCATTAACCACCACCCTCTGTCGTCTGTCCGTCAACCAGTTCCTAATCCAGTTCACCACTTCGGGTCCTATCTTTAGCCCGTCCAGTTTATTTAAGTGCCTCCTGTGGGGAGGCTATAGCACGTCCATGATTCAATTCTCCAGTTACCCAATCAAAGAATTCAATGAGATTCGTTTGGCACGATTTCCCTCTGGTAAAACCATGTTGTCTCGGATCTTGCAACTTATTGGCTTCCAGGAAATTCACTATCCTTTCCTTCAGTATCGCTTCCATTACTTTTCCAATAACCAAAGTGAGGCTTACCAGCCTGTAGTTTGCAGCTTCTTCCCTATCACCACTTTTGTGAAGAGGGACCACATCCGCCGTTCTCCAATCCCTCGGAACCTCTCCCGTCTCCAAGGATTTATTAAAAAAATCTTTAAGAGGACCCGCCAGAACCTCTCTGAGCTCCCTCAATATTCTGGGGTGGATCTTGTCCGGTCCCATGGCTTTGTCCACCTTTAGATTTCCAAGTTGTTCATACACACTCTTTTCTGTGAACGGTGCTATATCCACTCCATTCTCAAATGTACTTTTGCTAGTCCCTCGTGGTCCTTCTCCAGGATTTTCTTCAGTGAAAACAGAACAAAAGTATCTATTTAGCAAATTGGCTTTTTCTTCGTCATTATCTACATAGCGGTTCACAGTATCTTTTAGTCTCACAATTCCCTTTTTAGCTATTCTCCTTTTACTAATATACCTGAAGAAAGTTTTGTCACCCCTCCTTACATTTCTAGCCATTTGTTCTTCCGCTTGCGCCTTCGCCAGACGTACCTCTCTCTTGGCTTCTTTCAGTTTCATCCGGTATTCCTCCCCATGTTCCTCTTCTTGAGTTTCTCTGTATTTCTCTGTATCTATTTGCCAAAATCTTAGCAAACAACTTAGCTTCTACATTCAACAATGAGATAGGCCGATACGAGGACGGCTGTGTAGGATCCTTCCCCGGCTTCCACAACAAAATGATCTGGGCTAATTGGAAAGTGCTGGGCATACACCCATCCATAATGAACTGCGTAAACAAAGATTGTAACATAGGTACAATGGATGGTGATAAAAGTTTATAAAATTCAGCTCTAAGACCGTCGGGACCTGGTGACTTACATAAAGTACTTTGCTGAATAGCCAAAGACACCTCCTCTTCAGTTATAGGTGCGTCCAGTTTATCCCTATCCTCCTCCAACAACCATGGTAGATCCAAACTATTTAGATATATATCTCCTTCCACCTCCTCCCCCACTGGGCGAGAATATAAACGCTTATAATACCTCAGAATAACCTCTGCAATCTCCGAATCTTCCCTCACCAGAACCCCATCTCCACGATCTATCTGAGATATACTAGGGAACCTTTAGATCCCTTAACTAACTTCGCCAAAAGCTTTCCCGATTTGTTGCCATGACAGTATAGCTGAAATTTGTAATACTGTATCGACTTTACTGCCCGAGCATGGAGCAACTCCCCCAATGCGGTCTGCAAAGCCAACAATGAGCTACGCTGACTCACCGGAGACTTCCCATATTGAATACGCTCCTTAATTAATTGCCTTTCTAGCCTTAAAATTTCCTGGTTTCTTGCCTTCCTCTTGGAAAGCTATAATGTCTCCTCGCAACACCGCTTTAGCCGCCTCCCCAAAAAGTACTGGAGTGTGTACATGCTCTGCATTATTATTTTGATATTCACTCCACTTACGCAACAGATATTTCCGAAATTCAGCATTCCAATACAGATGTACTGGAAAACGCCAGCGAAATGCCTTGTCCCCCACAGAAACCGAGCACCACACCAAAGCATGATCTGACACGCTATAGGGACCAATCCCTGCCTACAAAACTGAAGAGAAAATCGAAGACGAAACCAGCCAGTAGTCAATACGAGACTGAGACCCGTGGGCCCTCGACAGATGTGTGTAGTCCCTTCCGTGGGGTGTAATGTTCGCCAAATATCCAAAAGATGCAACGTAGAACAAAATGGAATGCCCCTATTCGGATTCCCAACATCTCATGCAGAACCGAGAGATCTATCCAGATTTGGATCATGTACTAAATTAAAATCCCCGCCCATAAGAACCGGAATATCCGGCATCCCCAAAATCCTATTTGTGAGTGTTTGGATAAATTTATGATCATACACATTAGGGCCATAGACATTGCACAGGAGCATCTCTCTGTGACAAAGAACAACTTTGACAATGAGAAATGTATCCTTAGGGTCCTTCCAAGTTTGCAAGATTTGGATAGCCAACCCTTCTGGAATAAGATCAACAACCTTACCTTACGGTTCATCACTGGCACCTCCACCAAATCTCCAACCCACCATTTTTTAAATTTAAGGTGCTTTAAAGTTGACAAATGAGTTTCCTGTAAAAACACCAAATCTGCTCTCTGTCGATTCAAAGTCTGCAAATTTTTTTGCCTCTTAATGGGAGACGTTACTCCATTAACATTCCATGAAACTAACTTAATCGGGGCCATGGTTGGTAAAAATGGCAGTACATCCAAAGATCTAATACCTCGAACCAGGTCTCAGGGCCACCCCAGCTTATAGCCCCCTGACCCAAAATTACCGCAACAAAAGACCAGACCTCAGTCTTCTTCCCTGCCACACACGTCTTCCCAGTACACTGTCACCTCCCAACATAATAAAACACCAAAGACAAAAGAAAACCCAAATACCAACCCCATCCCAAAACACTGTCTCCAATCCCACCCTGATTCCCCAGATGCACAGATGAAATTATCTCCTTCCCACCTTCCCTCCCTCGTATCTGCCCTCCCATCACACACCACCCAATACGGGTCAAGGTCTGCGTGGAGAGCACACCCCCAAACCCCCCCCTCTTGTAAATTAGGCCCCATTAAAGTACCAAGAACACATCCAGGTGTAGCACCTATCAAGTACTAACAGCATATAACATTTAACAGCATCAAGTCCCTACACCCCTACATCCACATCCCCACCATGCACCCTCAACTTCACTCACCAGCACTCCACCGTCTAGACCTATTACACACATATCAGCCAAGCCACTTTATCTCTTTGTTCAGATATGGTTACTCAACCCTGACAAAAGCTTTTATATACACACTAGGAAAAAATGCCCGTTTCTGAGCGCAATGAAACGGGCGCTAGCAAGGGGCCCCCTCCCTCCGTCCCTCCGAGCTACTTGCCTTGTTAGTTGTTCGCTGTGGCGTTTCCGTTTCGGCCCTAGAGTGTCATAGCTCCGCCCTCGACGTCATGACGTTTTGACGCGAGGGCGGTGCAGACACTCCAGGGCACACCGGATATCTCGGGCGCCTCAACTTCCATGGAGGCTTCAGGACGTTGGGGTTGCCTTTTATATAGAGAGATTTGGAGTCTGTCTACTACCCCTAACCAGTACCACATCAGCATACCCCATACTTCCAATCAAACCACCAACAGCCTGCATTCTGCTCTATCACAACCAACAAAGGTATTAATCCGCAAACAAACTTTTTCCGGAGATGGGAAGGCGGCAGAACTAGAGGGCATGAAATGAGATTGAAGGGGGGCAGACTGAAAAAAAAATGTCAGGAAGTATTTTTTCACAGAGAGAGTGGTGGATGCTTGGAATGCCCTCCCGCGGGAGGTGGTGGAGAGGAAAACGGTAACGGAATTCAAACATGCGTGGGATAAACATAAAGGAATCCTGTTCAGAAGAAATGGATCCTCAGGAGCTTAGCCGAGATTGGGTGGCAGAGCTGGTGGTGGGAGGCAGGGCTGGTGGTTGGGAGGTGGGGATAGTGCTGGCCAGACTTATACGGTCTGTGCCAGAGCCGGTGGTGGGAGGCGGGGATAGTGCTGGGCAGACTTATACGGTCTGTGTCAGAGCCGGTGGTGGGAGGCGGGGCTGGTGGTTGGGAGGCGGGGATAGTGCTGGGCAGACTTGTACGGTCTGTGCCCTGAAAATGACAGTTACAAATCAAGGTAAGATATACACAAAAAGTAGCACATATGAGTTTGTCTTGTTGGGCAAACTGGATGGACCGTGCAGGTCTTTTTCTGCCGTTATCTTCTATGTTACTATGTTAACCACACCACACCACATTCATATTCCCATTTAATTGCTCAGAGGTGCACCAGTTAAACGGGGCATTTTGGCCCCGCCCACTGTTAACAAAAATATACATTAAAGACAAGCCCAGAAATAATCCAACCAGACTATTAAAACTCGCGTTGAGAACCACTATATCAAACTTCTCCAAACTAACATTCCTGGTTAAAGTACTCATAACATGAAAGAATGTAGAAGGACACTTCGGCGCAGTTTGTGGCAGCCAAGATATAGACTAACAGTACATCTTACAATGATCCTGCCAATTGATGTTAACTTAGAGTCATGCCCACATTGTCTGAATAGGTCCATGTGGATACCTCCAGTAAAGTGGCCAAAGACGAAAATCTTATGAAAAACATTCCGTCCCGACCTACTGCTTCACAGGCGCACCTTACAAGCACCCCCTACTGTAATCCAACAAACTGTCAACAACTCATATGTATGTCCACAGCTTCCTTACTAGCCTGCACTAGTATTCATGGTTGACTGCTCAAGGGCGATAAAGGTTAAAGAAACGCCTTCGCCCCATCTGCCGTATCAAAAATTTGCAGTTTCCCCGATGTGAACACCTTCAGACGTGCTGGATATAACAGGGCAAACTGAATATGTCTTCGATGCAGTTCCCAACAGATCGGAGCATACGCCTTCCGCAACAGAGAGACTCTAGATGAAAAGTCTTAAAAACACAGCACTGGCTTATTTTCAAACGTAAATGACCCCCTTACTCCGAATAGCACGTAAAATTGCAGTTTTATGAACAAAGTTCAGGAGTTTAAAGATGACAACTCGAGGCCGTGCCTCTGTAGGCCTCCGTGGGTATAGTCGATGTGCTTTTTCAATATGCAGCACTCCCGCTTCCGATTGTAACTGCAAACTGGTGACCAACCAGGATTCCAAAAATCCCCGAAGCTCCGACTCAGCAATCTTTTCGGGCAAATCTACCAAACGCAGGTTCCCCCTTCGCGACCTGTTTTCAAAGTCGTCCAGCTTGTCCTCCAAGGTACGCACCTTTCTATGCAGTTCCTACCCGTAACCTCCGCTCTCAAGACAAATCCCTCCTCTCAGTACCCTTCTCCACCACCGCCAACTCCAGGCTCTGCCCTTTCTGCCTCGCCTCACCCCATGCTTGGAATAAACTCCCTGAGCCCATATGCCAGGCCCCCTCCCTGCCCATCTTCAAATCCTTGCTCAAAGCCCACCTCTTCAATGTCGCCTTCGGCACCTAACCACTACACCTCTATTCAGGAAATCTTGACTGCCCCAACTTGACATTTCGTCCTTTAGATTGTAAGCGCCTTTGAGCAGGGACTGTCCTTCTTTGTTAAACTGTACAGTGCTGCGTAACCCTAGTAGCGCTCTAGAAATGTTAAGTAGTAGTACTGCACCCTGTCCTCCAAGTCCGATACACGATGACAATATGCTGTAAATTCTCCCTTTAAACATTCTAGCCGACCATCCACGATGTCGAGCTTATCGGTGATACCCTGCAAGCACTTATCCAACGACGTATTAATAGCCTGTTTCACTTCTGTCACAATCTCTGCAACCCTCTGAAAATAACTTCTTTGAGGTTTGGGCCCAGGAGCGCACTCCACCAACGCCCACTTACTAGCACGGCATCACGTTAGGATATAAGACTTTAATAGCATAGCATTTGGGGAGTAGAAATACAAGGGAGCAGTATGTCCTAGGAGATGAGAGGCCGATATGCACAGACCGGGAGAGGGACCTTGAGGTGATGGTGTCCGAAGACCTTAAAGCAAAAAAACATGTGACAAGGTGATGGCCATAGCCAGAAGGATGCTAGGCTGCATCGAGAAAGGCGTAACTAGAAGAAGAAAGGAGGTACTGATGCCCCTATACATGTCACTGGTGAGGCCCCAGTATTGTGTTCAGTTTTGGAGGCCATATCTTGTTAAGGATGTAAAAAGACTGGAAGCAGTCCAGAGGAAGGCGACAAAAATGATATGGGGCTTATGCAATAAGATGAATGAGAAGAGACTGGACGATCTGAATATGTAAAGCCTAGAGGAAAGAAGGGACAGGGGAGATACGATACAGACATTGAAATACTTGAAAGGTATTAATATAAAAACAAATATTTTCCAGAGAAGGGGAAATGGTAAAACTAGAGGACATGAGCTGAGGTTGTAGGGTGGTAGACTTAGGAGTACTGTCAGGAAATTCTTTTTCACAGAGAAGGTGGTTGATGCCTGGAATGTCTTCCCAAGGGAGGTGGTAGAGACAAAAACAGCAATGGAATTCAAAAAGGCATGGGAGGAACACAGAGGATCTCTAGAAAATGGATAGTATAAAAAAAAAAACACCTTAAATGGCTGCATATGTGTGGATGTATGAGCGACGCTTGGATGGCGACTCCGGCTGTGAAGAACTAAGGCCAGTGCCAGGCAGATTTTGTAGGTCTGTGTTCTGTATATGACAATCCAGTTTAGGGTGGGCTGGAAAGGGCTTCAACAGTGACTTCAGTAGCTGGAACTGAGGAGAATGCTAGGCAGACTTTTAAGGTCTGGGTCCTGCAAATGATAAGACGGATTTGGATAGGCTGGAGTGGGCTTTCATGGCAATTCCGGTAGTTGAAACATAAGAAAAGAGCTGGGCGGACTTCAATGGTCTATGTTGCAGACACACCAAAGAAAGGCCATGATCAAGTATATAATATCAGGTTCATTGTTGATTTAATCATGAATTGATGAGTGTAACTGTTGGGCAGACTGGATGGACCATTCAGGTCTTTATGTGCCATCACTTACTATGCTATTGTATTAAGGATTGAAAAGGATATTTTAAAATTTAAGGAAGAACTAGACAGGGTACAAAAGAAACATACACAAAAATAAATGCATTATTATTCAAACAGGCATATAATAGGAGCATGTAACTTACAGAAACCTAGCAAAATGAAGGCAGGTAAAGACCATATGGCCTATCCAGTCTACCATCTACTACTCCTTCCTCTACCTTAGAGATCCAATGTACTTGTCCCAACTTATACATTTTAATAATTCTTACTTAAATGTAGAGATGTATATTAATTAGGTTATGATGCGCAAGTAAACCAACATTTAGATGTTCATATCGAATAAATGTTTAAAACTCAAATTTTATAAAGCCAGGATATAAATGTCTAAATTGCATGCATGTGGTAAGGGGGAATGCTTGGGCAGGACTAGGGTGGGTTAAAGAATAAAAAGTAAATCCCCAATTTCAAAATGAGAATGCATGTCTATATCTGAAAAGGTTACTATTGGGATTTACAGTGGCTACTGGCTACCTGGGACATCGACAAATTGGTTTCAGAAACATGCTTGAAGTAAGCAGCATTCTCCTGCCCCCTTCCTCCCAAATACAAAATTAGCAAGGGATATCCAAATTCTGTGACAGCTTAGGACAAATAAACTTTTATGTTCTAAAATGGCTAACAAACGTTTATGTTCCATCACATGAATATTTTATGTTGCCTTTTCAGAACATATACTTATATGCCCATTTTGGCCCCACTGATATTTTAGATGTTCATGTTTCTAAAATGGATGTTCCTACCACACATAACCAGCGTATAACATTTCTACATTTATTTTTAACAAGCTCTACGCCAGCAGATTCTGCTCTAAAATACTAGTGGAACTTGAAATGTCCAGACCTGCATGTCTCAATTCCAATTTGTACGTCCTTTTGAAATGCACACCATGTTACCTGTTTTGTATATGTGATTGTTGGTACAGTATTATCTGGCTACATGTTGTATGTCTAATCTGATTGTTTCCTACACTGAGTTGTGAGCTGCTCAGGAACCCCTGACAAGCAGCATATAAATATTTTTAAATAAACACATAAGTAAAATACTATCCTGCTTATAATCGAACGAGAAAAACGCCCAAGAGCCGACCTAAATCGGGAGATGGACGTTAATCTCACAAAAACGAGTAAATCCATATAATCGAAAGCAATGTTTCAGTGCGTCCGTGTCGCTCGTACGTGGACGTAAAAACGCCCAAATAAGAGGCTTGTCGGGGGCGTGTTAGGGGCGGTGATACGACGTGGACGGGTACAACGTATAACGAATAGCGAAAGGGCTCTGGTTGAGCGGGAAGATGGGCGTAATATGATGGACCCGAAATAAAAGCGACCAGAGCAAGGGGGAAAGCGTCTTTAGACTCATTAGCGATTGTGTGTAGTTGGAGAGTGGCGATATTGTTGGTGGAAGAGCTGAAGTGGTGGTTGCAGAGAGAAAGCCGAGCGTGTTCAGTACCTGTGACGGTCGTCTGTGTGCCCTGCCTCTTTTTGTGTCTTACCCTTTCACCGTTCCTTACTCCTACTCCTTTGCTCTATCGCCCCTTCCCCTCCCTCTCCCCCTATCCCTCCCCATTCACTCTTCCCACGTGTATACTGTATTCCCTGACCTCCGTTTGTCTCTGTGTGCCTGTACTGTTTGGCGAGTGAGTGGCCAGAGGGGCGTAGTGCCTGGAAGTGACAGATCTGTGTGTGTTGCTGTTTGACTACTAGTCCTAATACTTGCACTGGTGGTGGGGATATGGATGCACTTAATGCACTTGTGGCATTCATGCTACATGAAGAGGCCACCCACCGCAGGAGGTATTCACGGCCCCGAGTGTTTAGGCCCCGCACCACCTTCCTACAACTCACTGACCAGCAGTGTCTAACAAGGTTCAGGTTTGATAGGGCCACCATTCGTCAGCTGTGTGAGCAGCTGAAACCCCTCCTTCAGCCCCAGACACGTAGGAATAACCCCATCCCTGCCCACCTCAAAATCACTTCCGCTCTCTCTGTCCTGGCCACTGGCAGTTTTCAATCCGTATTAGCTGCTAACACAGGCCTCACCCAGGCTTCTATTTCACACTGTCTCACCCAGTTCCTGGATGCCTTCATAACTCACACCTCACACTACATCACTTTCCCCACCACCCCCCAGGCTCTGCACAACAACATGGCCACCTTCTATGCTGTTGCTAGATTCCCCTCGGTCATCGGTGTGATAGACTGCACACACGTAGCCCTCAGACCCCCCCGGGCACACGAAGCCACCTACAGAAATAGGAAGGCATTTCATTCTATGAACATGCAAGTTGTATGTGATGCCCAGGGGGAGATATTAGACGTGTGTGCCAGGTACCCCGGCTCCAGCCACGATGCCTACATCCTACAGCACTCGGGCATCTTCCGCAGGTTCGAGCGAGGGGAGTTCATTGGTGGATGGCTACTAGGTAAGTGCAACATGCATGTACCACCCATACTAGACCTCCTCCACTGGGCAACCCTCCGCCCTGGCTTCCTCCACCACAACCCACTATCCAATTCCCCCCGCCCCCCCTGTACCTGCTCCAAGCGATACACACTCATCTATCTCATTCTGCTTTTCTGCAAAGGTGACCGAGGCTACCCGCAGAGGACATGGCTCATGACCCCCCTGATCCACCCACAACCAGGGCCAGAAGAAACCTACAACAGGAAACATCGCAGCACCCGGGGGATCATTGAGCGCACCTTTGGTTTATTGAAAAACCGCTTCCGCTGTCTGGACCGGTCTGGAGGAGAGCTGCTCTACAGTCCAGAAAAGGTGGCCAAGATCTTTGTGGCGTGCTGTATGTTACACAATTTGGCCCAGCGCAGAGGACAGCCTCTCCCAGAGGAGCCACAGCCACCACCAGAAGAGGCCCCAGATGAGCTGGAAGAGGAGCCCCCTCCACCCCCAGCCCACAGAGCAGAGCTCAATGCCTACCAGCTTGGCATAAGAGCAAGACAAAGACTCATTGAAACAAGTTTTAGGTGAATGTAAGTGAGCATTTATTTTTTACATACAGTGCATATGTGTTTGGTGAACCCCACCACCACCACCACCACCCCCCCCCTCCCACACCCACCCCCCTCCCACCAACCCTCACCCTACAGCATGTCCCATCATTTTCCCCTTCCCTTCCCCCGTCCCCTCCTACCCCTCCCACGCCCTTCCTTTGCAGCTGGTGCTGCACGGGAAGTCTCTTCCCCCTCTTCGGAGCTGCTGCTCCCAGTGTCCTCCTCCCTATCCCCACGGCAGCCTGCGGCTTCGGCTGCACCGTGGAAATCGGGCCACCTTCTTGGTTGTAGTGGTCTGGCCACAGGACCCAGAATGGGAGCAGCAGGAGTGGGTGCGGAGGCTGAGGAGCGCAATGCCCACCTCTTAGCTGGTGGTTGCTGGTGGTCAGTGGAGGAGGAGGTTGATGGCAGGGGCTGCTCCAGCAGCACGGGGGCTGGAGTAGGCGCGGTGCCCTGAGGGTGCAGGTGTTGGATGCTCTGCTCCAGCCGTCTCAGTTGCTGGAGCACCTCCTGGTGGCCTTCACGTTGCGCCTGGAGGAGTTCTTGGTGTGCTCGCTGCTGTGCCTCCAGTGCTTGGCGCTGCAGCTCCAGTTTCTGCTGGCGGTACTCCTCCAAGCGCACGTTGTGGCGGAGTAGTTCCGTGGCCAGCCGCAGGAGTTGCCTCCTTTGGGCGGATGGCCTCTGGCGGGGAGCTGGGCCCTCCTCCTCCTCACCAAAGTCCTCCGGTGCTGGAGGTGCGGCCTCTGCTGGTGCAGGTGGTGGTGGTGGTGGCAGAGCCTGGACAGCCGGTGCAGGTGGTGGTGGTGGTGGTGGCAGAGGCTGGACAGCCGGTGCAGGTGGTGGTGCTGGCAGAGGCTGGACAGCCGGTGCAGGTGGTGGTGGTGGTGCTGGCAGAGGCTGGACAGCCGGTGCAGGTGGTGGTGGTGGTGCTGGCAGAGGCTGGGGTGCAGGTGGTGGTGCTGGCAGAGGCTGGACAGCTGGTGCAGGTGGTGGTGGACGCGGAGGATGCACAGCTGGTGCAGGTGGTGGAGGCTGGACTGCAGGCTGTGGAGGTTGAGGCTGGACGGATGGTGTAGGGCGTTGGCCTTGCAGGCCACTAGGGCCAGCCTCCTCTGAGTCTTCACCTGTATAGCACAAGAGAGGAATAGTGTTGGTGCAAATAACCCACTTTTGTCTTTCAGCATTCATATACATTGGTATGTCCCCCAACCTGATGACCCAGCAAAGAGATGGTGAGGAGAAATGGAATTGACACGGGTACAAAAGAGAGAGGCCCGCAGGCAGCTGGGTAGAGGTGGTGGATGAGCAGCCATGAGAAGGACACCACTCACAACGCTGTGCACAAGCTGTTAGTTGTATAATTGTTAAATTGAACAACATTGCAGCATGTGTTGTGTTACTACTGACTTGCTAAACTGCATAGAACTGCTTTATGACCCCCATTACAGGCTCCTTCAGTTGAATGCATGTGTCCCTCACTCAGTAGAACACAGAGGTCACAGGAGGAACTAGGCACAGTTTGGTAAAATGGGAAAATAGGAGGGAGTAGTAGGGAAGGACGGCCCCCAGAGTTCTGCCACAGTAGTAACCTACACACACCCATAGGAGCCAACTGGAAAGTAGTATTGGGGGTGCTAAGCCCAGTGACCAACACTCCTCCCTGCACAGCTACATGATCTTTCCTCAATATTGGGGGTGCTCACACACACACACAGCACCCACCCTGTCTGCTTGCTCCTATAACACACATGACCACTACCACTACTCAAATAGAGCTTACAATTAATTCTATAAATATGGGCACACAGGACAAGTAAGAGGAAACCCAATCACAATGGTAGGGATAGGGAGTAAGGGTAGAGAGCTAGTGAGTAGGGGTTACCAGGTCACAACAGCATCATAAAGGTGGCCTGTTAATATACAGAAAGACAGCCAGAGATACTCCCCCCCCCCACCCCACCTCCACCTCCACCTACCTCCCTCCTCCTGCCCCCCACTCCTCACCTCCCTCCCCCTGACCCCAACTTCTATAACACAAGTGTACTGCAGCACAACAGATACCCCAACTGCATAATGAAACACCTACCCGAGTCCTCAGCCTGGCCCGAGGTGTCCATGGAGCCAATCCCGTGGATGCCCTCCTGGGGTAGGAGGGAGTACACCATCAGCTCGATGGGTGTAAGGTTGGCAGTATCATTGCCTGGGGGATTGGCCCCCGCCTTCCTCCGAACATCCCTCCTCAGCTTCTGCCACTTCCTCTTGCAGTCCTCCACGTCTCTCCCAGCATGGAAGACAGCATTCAGGCTGTCCCGTACTGCCTCCCATTCCCGCTGCTTTACTGTTGCTGCCAGCCTCTGCCCTGTGGGAGCAAACAGACTCCGGTGCCGCTGTACAATTTCTTGTACCAGGAGCTCCACCTCTGCCTCGAGAAAATTACCCTTCCGGGTCGGCGGCATGCGTGGTGGCATTGTACCAATGGTGTTTTCGAAAATACGGAGTGGGCGTTTATATAGGCGCCAAGAACGCCCATTGAGACGGGGGAATAGGCGTTTCTGATTTGGGCGCTACTTTTTCAATTATACACATAATTCCTAAGCGTGCCCAGCTCAGATAGCGATTAGGAACACATGGTTTCGATTATGAGTAGATAAGTATGGGCATCTCCACCTGCCTTCCCTTTCTTCATTGCCATTTTACCTGCCATTTCCTGCACTGAGACCTTGCCCGATGTTCGTAATAATCAGTTACAGGGTTTTACCCTCACTTAGCATGCTTGGGTACACCTGTGTATTTAGGGGGGGGGGGAATTATTGTTGGCCCTCAGCCACCACGCCTTCCGTTTCCTGTCTTCCACATCGCCTGATGCTCCCTTCCTTTCTCCCATTCTCTCTGCCTGGTTGTAGCAGGCAGTGTGTGGGGGCCACGAATTTGCTACACTCACCCCAAATCAAGCACCCCTCGGTAAGGGTCATTTCAATCAGGGAGATGTGCAGCTAATGTTCCAGAAGATAAAAGGCGCACTACACAGTCTTGAAACAGACGTTCATGGTAAGCTCTCATTTGTCTGCCACCTCTTCTCTTTGTGCTCATAGTCAAGGAGTGTGCATTCACTGTATGTATGTAGTCTGGAGTCAGATGTTAGGTAGCTCTGTTTTCACCAGGTTCCTGTGCACTGTACTGTGGGGTTGGCAGGTCCTCAGTGGTGTGGTCCAGCGGTTGGAGGTGCTGTATTGGTTCCCGGTAGGTTCCATCTTCCTTGTTTATGTGGTGTACCCCAGTCCCCATTTATGAAGTGGCCACCCATTCTCAAGGTCCATAGGCGGGGGAGGGGAGAATGATTAATGCAATCGATGTGTATAGCACATTATGGACCACCTTCCTAAATTGCTCCATAGGTAGTAGTAGGGTAGGGAACATGCACATTACATTGTTTTTAATCGGTAGCCTGGACAAAATGATAGAGGTGGCTACAGGTAGTGCCACTGAGGCCTATGACGTGGTGGTGAGGGAAAGGGGTGTGTGTACAGGTACCAACCCAAAGTAACTGGTGGTGGCTAAAGCCTGATGGCTGCTGTGGCCTAGTGGTTAGAGCACCAGCCTTATAATCATAAGGTTGCTGGTTCAAATCCCACCTAAGGCAAGTCAGTTCAGCGACAAAGTTTGACACAAACCCTGAATACTTGAATGTAACACACCTTGATCGACTACTGGAGAAAGTGTGATCACACCTGCAAATAATGAGCACCATTTTTATTTGTGGCCTTCCCTAACACAAGTATTACATTGCAACTGTGATGAAGTAACCATCCATCTATTGGGTTTCCCATTGTTTCCCTTTTGCTCCTCAGCATTATATACCATAGCTGATGTATTCAATGTGAAAATATGAGCCAGCTGTTTGTATTGTAGGTCCTTCTTGCCCCCCCCCCCCCCACCCCACCAATGTGGCTTGTGGGTAAGGATATGTGTCCATCAGACAGCAAACACTTTGTATGTGGTACCTGGAGTTATGTGGAAGTGTGTACCTGGCAGATCACACGTGGTACACTATTAATCTCTTATTGATGGCACTCTGTATTGTGGGTCAGTATGGTGGAGGGGAGGGAGGGAGGAAGGAGAGAGAGATGCTGGCTGGCCATTTTTATTAATGAACACAAATATCCATCCAGCCTCCCCGGCCCAACCCCCCTGCACATATGGGCCATGCAGGTTGGAATGAACAGGTGGCGTTCTGTCTGGCCAACATTCTCAGACATACATCACCTTCTCATTCACACAGCACATTTAATGCTGTGCATATTGCTGCCTCCTTCCTCTCAACTCAACAGCACCATTTGGTGATATGTAATGCACAAGGGAGACAAACACACACACACACCCTGATAGTTATATTATAACAAAAATTTATTTGGCCCCATCCCCACCCCCACCCCTACAAAATAACCCCAACAATGCCATCCTCCCCCCCACAACTCCCCACACACCCCAACAATTCCCTCCCCCACCCCCCACAGAACCCCCAACATTTCCCTCCCCCCACACACACAACCCCAACAATTCCCTCCCTCCCTCCCCCCACACACACAACACCAACAGGCCCCCCTATTTAAATTAAGGGCGGCCACGCCCTCTTAGTAAGGCCCTCTGTAGCAGGGCAATGAGCAGCCCCAGCAGTACCCTTAGTGGGCCCTGGAGCTGCTCATTGCCCTGCCGTAGGGCTGTCACCTCCTGCAGCAGCTGGTGCTGGCCAACTAGAAGTTGCTGCTGGCCAACTATAATTTGCTGCTGGCCATCTACCAGCTGCTGCAGGAGGCGCACCACAGTGGCAGGCCCAAAGGCTGGAGGTGGGCCAGGGGACACGGAAGAAGATGGCCCAGGGGATGGAGGTGGGCCAGGGGACACAGAAGCTGGCCCAGGGGATGGAGGTGGGCCAGGGGACACAGAAGCTGGCCCAGGGGATGGAGGTGGGCCAGGGGACACAGAAGCTGGCCCAGGGGATGGAGGTGGGCCAGGCGATGGTGCTGCAGGTGGGGAGGGGTCCTCATGCAGGTCTATAATGAGGACTCCCTCCTCCGAGTCCTCCTCCTCCTCTTCTTGCTGGTGGCCCGCCTCCTGGCCTGGCTCCTGCTCCTCCTCTTCCTCCATGTGCCCCTCCTCCTGCTCTTCCTCCTCCTCCTCCTCCTCCTCCTCCTGGGGGTGGTGGCCCTCCTCATCCTGGCGCTCACTTTCCTGCTGGTGGAGCCCTGTGTATGTAAAAGGAGTGTGATTGAGATCAGTGCATACACCATGGCTTGCATAGTGCAGTAGCTGGGTGGCATGGGGCAGGGTGTGGTAAGGCGTAGCCTATGCCCATGGGGAATGAGCTGCATCAGATGACATGAAACAGAACCCTGGACCCTCCTCTGACACACACCACGCAGGACATGTGGCCATACCAAATTCATTGCTGACCAGCATGTTTGCATTGTGAAATGCAACGAGGGGTTGATGGGCAGTTGTTGTAGGAGTTATTGGGGGGGGGGGGGGGCAGTGGGAAGGGTGTTGAGCACAATTCTTTTATGTGATTTAGGCCATAACATGCAGTAAAAGTAGGGCCTCAGGCAGCTGTACCAGGACACAGTAATCAGCCACCACAATAAGGGGAATAGTAAAGTGTGGCATATCATCTCATTCATCTCGGGAGGATGGTCGGACGTTGCAAGCATGCTCATGGGAGAACCCCTGCAACCTGCATCCTTGATCTGGGACAGATATGGTATTACTTACTAGGTGGCTATTAGGCACATGGGAAGTGATATTGTACAACACATTTGCTTTATTCATGAAATGTATGTAGTAATGTGTACAGGTGTCCTGTTTTTGAATACTTACGGCGAGCCCTGAGGTGCCTTCGCACCGCCCGGATGAGCTCAGGCCTCTCCCGCCTCACCCGCCGGAACCGCCTCCTTAAGGACTCGAGGTCCCGGTGGACTCCAAAGCGTCTGTAAGATATAAGTTTGTAGAGCAGGGGTCAGGGGTGTTGGTCCTTTTTGTCCTCTGCACACATTAATTTGCTATTCACATACCAGAGAGAGAGGGTCTACAGTGTTGGGGGGGGGGGGGGGGGGCACCTCCATTGGTAGTGAATCATAGGAGCCACCTTTTTAACATTTTGGGGGGTGGAACCCCCAGTGGAGATGACCCCTCCCTCCATACATATTTGATATTGGGGGTGGGGTGGTGAAGCACCCACAGCAGCCACCGAGTTGGTTCCTATGCAGATGATGGCAGAGAGGTGGGCATGAGGCCAGACAGTACCGTTTGTATACATTCTAATGTATGCTTGTTAAACTACTTTATATGTGTTATCATGACCATGTTATAATAGTATGGTATAGGTTTCATTGGTCTCATGCTTGCACTATTTGGAGGCGTTGTAACCCACTGGCTGCAAAGAGGGGTTGGAAAATGTGGCCTTCACATAACTAACGAAATTTTCACATAACACTAATAGCATAGTGACGATAGTAACCTAACGAAATACATTCTTGTAGGGATGTGGGAATGGTGGTCGTTTAAATAACATACAAATTATTAGTGATTGTGCATGTTCCTATATTACTCATGATCCTTGCATGGACACTCCAGTTACTGCTGGTAACATTGATGACGGAGCTGTTATATGTGTAGGTACAGGAGGGGAGGGGGGTTGGGCCATAACCTTACCTTTCCAATCGTTCCCGGATGCGGGACCAGGCTCGCATGGCCTGCAGCCTGGGGGGCAGGTGGTGGTGCTGGATGAAAAGGCGATGGCGGTGCCTTAGGCAGAGCCGGACAAGCAGCAGGCTCTCCTCTTCTCCAAAATTTGGCTCCCTGCGTTGTGCCATTTTTCCACGTGTTGGAAAAGAGGTGCCTTATATAGACGACCTTGCGTGAGGGACGTCGTTTCATGCACAGCTCCATATATGGATGACCATTCCATATATGGCCGCTATCAGCACGTGGACGCCCTCGTAAGCATAGACGTCTTTGACGTGCACATGCCTGCAGGAGTGTGAAACGTGCCTTATATAGATGACGCACCCCACCCGACCCTTTTCACATATACACAATATGCATTTACTGCATGTTTAGTAGGTGTACAGTGCATGCAGATCCGGACATTCAGATGGGCACATATGATGGAAGTATGGGTGGAGCAGTAGGTGTACAGTGCATGCAGATCCGGATATTCAGATGGGCACATATGATGGAAGTATGGGTGGAGCAGCATGATATGTCTGTAGTTGACACATATATGCGTTCCTCATATATTTCCGTACCCAGATGGCATGAACAACATGTATTGTACTTACGATACACCTATGTACATTATTTTTCACACCACGTGATTTGGTCGTTTGCACCTGCAATAGTCGACCGTGTTAGGGCGCCCAATTTAGTCACGCTTATGCGCTCGTCATTTGATTGTTTGCTTACAGGGATAATCGATTGTCGAAAAACGCCCACACTATTTTTCCATTATACAGGTCTATTTTTGGACGTTATCGTAAGAACGCCCTAATTCGTACTTGGACGATCTTTCCATTTTGCCCCTCTATGTATTTTATTGTAATGTGGTCGATACTTATGGTCTGGAAGCAAAACATGAAGTGAATATATCTAATCAAATATTCACAAAATGTAATTTTTTTACTCCGCACTTACTGGTGACAGTGTTATTTGAGGCAGTCAGTGCTGTTAGAGTATTTACATCCCAGAGGAATATCTGTCTGTCCAGCCCTGCAGATGCTACCAGTTCTTTGTCTTTTGCATAGGCTAAGGCTTTCACATAATCCTACAATACACAACACAAATACCATCAATATTAAAAGATAAATAAGTGTTGTATAAAATTATTCCAGACATTTTACATTGTATTTTTCATAATAAAAATGTTCACATTGAAGCAGATATTGCACAGTATGAAATCAAAACAACACTGTCTATACAGTACCTTGTGTGTCCTTAGTGTTGACATGCAAAACCCCTTATGTGCATTCCACACTTTAACAGTAGTATCCGAAGAAGCAGATATTACTAAAATGAAAAGACAAAATAAACGGCTTAAAAACAGATGTTCTCTATACATTTTATAATAAATGTCTTGCAAAGAAATAATCCCAAACTATGGGTTCAGAAAGACTTGAAATTTGGTTATGAATCACTTGAACAGCAATACACTATGGAACATCAAAGATCTGTAACAGAGGGTTTGCACTTACTATGTGGTTAAGTGCCATAAGTGCCAAAATTACCATTCTCAGTATGTTCCCAAACAGTTACTACACAAAAAACCCTCTTTGCTGTATGATAGGTATACTGCTTTTCTTTAACTGGTTAGGTTAGAATTATTTGTGTTAGAATTCCCTGACTGATATAGAGGGCCATTTTCGATAGAACGTCTAAATTACTACTACTACTATTTAGCATTCCTATAGCACTACAAGGCGTACGCAGCGCTGCACAAACAGAAGAAAGACAGTCCCTGCTCAAAGAGCTTACATTCTACAAAAATGTCCAAATTCTGAACAGCAAAGAAGGACATTTTCGAAAAAGATAAACGTCTATCTTTTGTTTTCGAAAATACTATGGAGGTTTTGTGATATGGACTTTTTTTTTTTGGGGGGGGGGGGGGGCATTTTTGAAAAAAAAAAAAAAAAAATGTCCAAGTGCAAAACATCCAAAATCAACCACTGGGACGTAGGAGGAACCAGCATTTTTAGTAGACTGGTCCCCCTGACATCCCAGGACAGCAATAGGGCACCCTAGGGGGCACTGCAGTGGATTTCATAAATTGCTCCCAGGTACACGTCTGACCACTGCTCCCTCACCTTGGGTGCTGAGCCCCCCAAAACCCACCCCAAACCCACTACCCCCAACTGTACACCACTATCATAGACCTTAAGGGTGAAGGGGGCACCTATAAGTGGGTACAGTGGGTTTCTGGTGAGTTTCGGAAGGCTCACAGTTTCCTCCACAAGTGTAAAAGTTAGGGAGAGGTAGGAGCCTGGGTCCACCTGTCTGAAGTGCACTGCACCTACTACTAAACTACTCCAGGGACCTGCATGCTGCTGTAACAGACCTGAGGATGACATCTGACACTGGCATAGAGGCTGGCAAGTAATGATCTTCATCACAATTTTGGGGGGGGGGGGGGGGTGGGAGGGGGTTAGTGACCACTGAGGGAGTAAGCGGAGGTCACCACCGATTCCCTCCAGTGGTCATCTGGCCATTTGAGGCACCTTTTTGTGCCTTATTCATAATAAAAACAGGTCTAGTTCAAAACATCTACGTTCTAGTCTTGGACGTTTTCGTTTTGTTCCATTACGGCTGAAAGACGTCTAAGTCTTAGGAACGCCCAAGTTCCGCCTTGAACACGGCCCTGGCACGCCCCCTTGAGATTTAGATGTCCTTCTGATGGACTTTAGACAAAAACGTCTAAAAATGAAGTTTTGAAAATACTGGATTTGGACGTTTTTGTGAGATAAATGTCCAAATGCAGACTTATGTCACTTTTTGGACATTTTTCTCTTTTGAAAATGAGCCCCATAGGGTCATTTCCCTACCCTACATTATACTACTTTTACTCTGTAGGATTTGTTTGCTTTGTTTTATATTTGCCCCACTTTGATGGCTGTGCTTGTTTTTATTTTATTTTTATCCCTATTTTATCATTTTGTAAACCTCTTAGATATCTTTTGATAAATGGTGTATTGTTTATGGCCTCTTGCTTAGAGAGCAGAAGTGCATCTGCATTATTTCCACCAGTGAAAGCATATGTTAAGTGACTGTGCACTAACTGCAATAGTCCACATTTCTTCTCTACCCCAAAACAGGTTATGCAGTTAGCGTATGAATTAGTGTACACTGTCATGCTGGAATGGTGATAGTTAACGTGTAATAAAAGTGAAATTTAAAGATTGTTTTTCAACTCTGTCTTGATCAACCAGTGCACTCTGGGTCTGTATTGTTGATTAGAAGTAATTCTGTTTAAAAATGATTAACTTTGATTGTGCGAAAATAAGTTGGAATGCAGAAGATAAGACACAGCTCTAATTAATTTGGTATGTGAAGAGGAGGATGGTGCTTGTTTTCGGAGTTCAGCCTGGCCACCTGGACTTGGAAAACATGTGACCACGTTCCCACAGTATGGTTTGTTTACCTAAACAGAGAAGCATTCTGTAATTTTCCTTAGCTCGGAATATGAATTCTAAGCCTTATAAAAAGGGGGGCTTGTTGCAGCAGAGTTTTGAGGCTCATCTGTGGGTAGACGTATCGCACAGAGGACTTGTTCCTGGTCATAAGGAGACTTTGGCCTTTCGCTGCAACGGGCCTCCTAGCTGATGAGATAAGGGCCTGAAATTCCTGACCCAGTGATGTTGTATGTATAGTGTATTATTGCTTCTTTTCCTGTTCTAAGAACTCTTAGCATTGCTTAGATGTAGAGACCAGTGATGTAATGATTGTTTATACAGCTATTCATTGTATATATCTTAATCATTGTAGATTTTGGCACCTCTAATAAAGGTCTCAGGGCCAGATGCACTAAACGTAACGAGCCATTAACGAGCAAGTAGTAAACCCTGGCATGCACTAAAGACTTTTTTCCGACGATGGTAGCAGCTAACGAGAACGGAATGCAGATGAGCAAATTGTGTAGAAACCCTATTGTAATGAGATGCACTAACCTTTTCCGATTGCCTTAACGCTGGAAAATCTAATGAGAGGTCTGTACCTCTCGTTGAGGCTGCACGGGATTGAAAAACTGCAACAAAAGTAACAAAAAAATATATAGTGCTTAGTTTTAAAAAAAAAAACGTCCATTTTGGCCATCATCCCCCCCCCCCCCCCCCCCCCCCCCGCAATAATGAAAACGTCTTTTTTGGCAGTGTTTCACTCAGCTGAGAGACCTGGAAGTCTCTGAGCCAATCACAACGCGTTCAGCCGAGCTGAGCGCGCTGTGATTGGATCAGAGACTTCCAGGTGTCTCAGCTGAGTGAAGCACTACCAAAAAAGACGTTTTTATTATTGCAGTGGGGGAGGAGGATGACTGCCAAAATAGACACCCATCCAAAAAAAACATCCAATTTGGTCGTCATTTCCCCCTGCAATAATGAAAACGTCTTTTTTGGCAGTGCTTCACTCAGCTGAGAGACCTGGAAGTCTCTGAGCCAAACACAGCGCGTTTAGCTTGGCTGACCACGTTGTGATTGGCTCTAAGACTTCCAGGTCTCTCAGCTGAGTGAAGCACTACCAAAAAAGACGTTTTTATTATTGCGGGGGGGGGGGGGGGGGGGGGGGGGGAGAATGACGGCCAAAATGGACATTTTTTTTGGATGGCCGTCCTCAACTGCACTGTCCTCTGCATCGAGCCGCCATCGGAGGGGGTGAGCAGTGCGGCGTCTTCGGGCGGCACAGGGAGGCGTTTTTGGCATGTGTAGAGCAGCCAGCATAACGCTTGGCTGCTCTGCGCATGCTCGACCGGCCGATTGGCTGACTGTTTAACGATGGAATAGAGAATGCAAGTGAGCTACAACGAGCAGCTCATCTGCATTTCCTTTCCTAGGAATCGGTAAGGGAAGGGCTCTAACGATTGTTTAGTGCATCTGGCCCTAAGGGCCAGATGCACTAAACTTAATGAGCTTTTAACGAGCCATTAACGAGCAAGTAGTAAACCTGGCATGCACTAAAGGCTTCTCCAAACCTTTTTCCGACAACGGTAGCAGCTAACGAAAATGGAACGCAGATGAGCAAATTGTGTAGAAACCCTATTGTAATGAGATGCACTAACCTTTTCCGATTGCCTTAACGCTGGAAAATCTAACGAGAGGTCTGTACCTGTCGTTGGGGCTTCACTATATATTAAAAAAAAAAAAGACAAGCTGTGCCTATGGATGTCCTTCACTATATATATTAAAAAAGACGAGCTGTGCCTATGGACGTCGCCCCCCCCCCCCCAGAAATCGCCACCGCTCCCCCTGCATTGAAATGACAGCTTCCCGCAGCCCCGTCCTCCCCGCCATCCTCCACACCCCCGAGGCCCCGCCCCCTTGAGGTCGTCACCGCCGTCGCTTCCCCCTCCACCCGCCCCCCTCTGCCACCGGGCCATCACAGCGCCTCTCACCTCCGTGTGAAGGCGTCGCTTCCCTTCGGACTTCCCTCCTTTCCTCCCTGGCCCCCGCTCATCTGACGTAAGTTACTTACGTAAGTTACTTATGTCAGACTTGGGCAGGCCAGGGAGGAAAGGAGGGAAGTCCGAAGGGAGGCAATCAGCTGTTGCCTGCTGCAGCGCCTTCACACGAAGGTGAGAGGCGCTGTGAGGGCCCGGCCCGGTGGCAGACGGAGGGGGGGGAGCGGCAGCAGTGACAACCTCAGGGGGGCGGAGGATGGCGGGGAGGCTGGGGCTGCGGGAAGCTGTCATTTCAATGCAGGGGGAGGGGGGAGCAGCGGCGATCTCGGGGGGGGAGGGGCCAAGGACGTCCATAGGCACAGCTCGTCTTTTTTTTTTTTTAAATATAGTGAATGATACATACCTGTAGCAGGTGTTCTCCGAGGACAGCAGGCTGATTGTTCTCACGACTGGGTGACGTCCGCGGCAGCCCCCACCAACCGGAAAAGGCTTCGCGGGACGGTCGGCACGCAGGGCACGCCCACCGCGCATGCGCGGCCGTCTTCCCGCCCGTGCGCGACCGCTCCCGCCAGTTGAATGACAAGCAATAAAATATGAAACACAACTCCAAAGGGGAGGAGGGAGGGTAGGTGAGAACAATCAGCCTGCTGTCCTCGGAGAACACCTGCTACAGGTATGTATCATTCACTTTCTCCGAGGACAAGTAGGCTGCTTGTTCTCACGACTGGGGTATCCCTAGCTCTCAGGCTCACTCAAAACAAGAACCCAGGTCAATTGAACCTCGCAACGGCGAGGGTACAACAGAAAATTGACCTACGAAGAACAACTAACTGAGAGTGCAGCCTGACCAGAATAAATTCGGGTCCTGGAGGGTGGAGTTGGATTTACACCCCAAACAGATTCTGCAGCACCGACTGCCCGAACCGACTGTCGCGTCGGGTATCCTGCTGGAGGCAGTAATGTGATGTGAATGTGTGGACAGATGACCACGTCGCAGCCTTGCAAATCTCTTCAATAGTGGCTGACTTCAAGTGGGCCACCGACGCTGCCATGGCTCTGACACTATGAGCCGTGACATGACCCTCAAGAGTCAGCCCAGCCTGGGCGTAAGTGAAGGAAATGCAATCTGCTAGCCAATTGGAGATGGTGCGTTTCCCGACAGCGACCCCTAGCCTGTTAGGGTCGAAAGAAATAAACAATTGGGCGGACTGTCTGTGGGGCTGTGTCCGCTCCAAGTAGAAGGCCAATGCTCTCTTGCAGTCCAATGTGTGCAACTGACGTTCAGCAGGGCGGGTATGCGGCCTGGGGAAGAATGTTGGCAAGACAATTGACTGGTTAAGATGGAACTCCGACACCACCTTCGGCAGGAACATTGGGTGGGTGCGGAGCACTACTCTGTTGTGATGAAATTTGGTATATGGAGCGTGAGCTACCAGGGCTTGAAGCTCACTGACCCTACGAGCTGAAGTGACTGCCACCAAGAAAATGACCTTCCAGGTCAAGTACTTCAGATGGCAGGTATTCAGCGGCTCAAAAGGAGGTCTCATCAGCTGGGTGAGGACGACGTTGAGATCCCATGACACTGTAGGAGGCTTGATAGGGGGATTGGACAAAAGCAAGCCTCTCATGAATCGAACGACTAAAGGCTCTCCAGAGATGTCTTTACCTTCCACACGATAATGGTAAGCACTAATCGCACTAAGGTGATTCCTTACTGAGTTGGTCTTGAGGCCAGACTCTGATAAGTGCAGAAGGTATTCAAGCAGGTTCTGTGCAGGGCAAGAACGAGGTTCTAGGGCCTTGCTCTCACACCACACGACAAACCTCCTCCACTTGAAAAAGTAACTCTTTTTAGTGGAATCCTTCCTAGAGGCAAGCAAGACCCGGGAGACACCCTCAGACAGACCCAACGCAGCGAAGTCTACGCCCTCAACATCCAGGCCGTGAGAGCCAGGGATTGAAGGTTGGGGTGCAGCAACGCTCCGTCGTTCTGCGAGATGAGAGTCGGAAAACACTCCAATCTCCACGGTTCTTCGGAGGACAACTCCAGAAGAAGAGGGAACCAGATCTGACGGGGCCAAAAGGGCGCCACCAGAATCATGGTGCCGCGGTCTTGCTTGAGCTTCAGTAAGGTCTTCCCCACCAAAGGTATGGGAGGATAAGCATACAGGAGGCCGGTCCCCCAATGAAGGAGAAAGGCATCCGACGCTAGTCTGCCATGTGCCTGAAGCCTGGAACAGAACAGAGGCAGCTTGTGGTTGGTCTGAGAGGCGAAAAGGTCCACCGAGGGGGTGCCCCACTCTCGGAAGATCTTGCGTACCACTCTGGAATGAAGCGACCACTCGTGCGGTTGCATGACTCTGCTCAGTCTGTCGGCCAGACTGTTGTTTACGCCTGCCAGGTATGTGGCTTGGAGAAGCATGCCGAACCGGCAGGCCCAATTCCACATCCCGGCGGCTTCCTGACACAGGGGGCGAGATCTGGTGCCCCCCTGCTTGTTGACGTAATACATTGCAACCTGATTGTCTGTCCGAATTTGGATAATTTGGCAGGACAGCCGATCTCTGAAAGCCTTCAGTGCGTTCCAGATCGCTCGGAGCTCCAGGAGGTTGATCTGCAGATCCTTTTCCTGGAGGGACCACAGACCCTGGGTGTGAAGCCCATCGACATGAGCTCCCCACCCCAGGCGAGATGCATCCGTCGTCAGCACTTTCGTGGGCTGTGGAATTTGGAATGGGCGTCCCAGGGTCAAATTGGTCCGGATGGTCCACCAGAGCAGTGAAGTGCGGCAACTGGTGGAGAGGCGGATGACATCTTCTAGATTCCCGGTGGCTTGGAACCACTGGGAAGCTAGGGTCCATTGAGCAGATCTCATGTGAAGACGAGCCATGGGAGTCACATGAACTGTGGAGGCCATATGACCCAGAAGTCTCAACATCTGCCGAGCTGTGACCTGCTGAGACGCTCTGGTCTGCGAAGCCAGGGACAGGAGGTTGTTGGCCCTCGCTTCGGGAAGGAAGGCCTGAGCCGTCTGAGAATTCAGCAGAGCTCCTATGAATTCCAGAGACTGCGTTGGCTGGAGATGGGACTTTGGGTAATTTATCACAAACCCCAGCAGCTCCAGGAGTCGAGTAGTGCACTGCATAGACCGGAGGGCTCCCGCCTCCGAGGTGTTCTTGACCAGCCAATCGTCGAGATATGGGAACACGTGCACTCCCAGCTTGCGTAGGTAGGCCGCCACCACCACGAGGCACTTGGTAAACACTCGAGGGGCAGAGGCGAGCCCAAAGGGCAGCACACAATACTGAAAGTGCAGTGCGCCCAGGCGGAATCTGAGATACTGTCTGTGAGCTGGCAGTATCGGTATGTGAGTATATGCGTCCTTTAAATCCAGGGAACATAGCCAATCGTTTTTCTGAATCATTGGCAGAAGGGTGCCCAAGGAAAGCATCCTGAACTTTTCTTTGACCAGGAATTTGTTCAGGCCTCTCAGGTCTAGGATGGGACGCATCCCCCCTGTTTTCTTTTCCACAAGGAAGTACCTGGAATAGAATCCCTGCCCTTCCTGCCCGGGTGGTACGGGCTCGACCGCATTGGCGCTGAGAAGGGCGGAGAGTTCCTCTGCAAGTACCTGCTTGTGATGGGAGCTGAAGGATTGAGCTCCCGGAGGACAATTTGGTGGCAGGGAGGCCAAATTCAGGGCTTATCCGCACCGCACTATTTGGAAAACCCACTGGTCGGAGGTTATGAGAGGCCACCTTTGGTGAAAAAATTTTAACCTCCCTCCGACCGGCAGATCGTCCGGTACGGACACTTTGAGGGCGGCTACGTTCCCATGGATCCAGTCAAAAGCCCGTCCCGGCTTTTGCTGTGGAGGCGCAGTGGGCTGCTTAGGCGCATGCTGTTGACGGGAACGAGCGCGCTGGGGCTGTCCCTGTGCCTGACGAGGCCTTCGGGCCGGCTGGTTGTACCTACGCTTTGCAAAAGAATAGGGTGCAGCCTGCCGGGCCTGGGAAAAACGTCCACCTGCTGAGGTGGATGCTGAAGGCGCCCGGTGGGAGAGCTTGTCGAGAGTGGTTTCCCGCTGATGCAGTTGGTCCACCATCTGCTCGACCTTCTCACCAAAAATGTTATCCCCCCGGCAAGGGACGTCGGCCAGTCTCTGCTGGGTGCGGTTGTCCAGGTCAGAGGCACGCAGCCATGAGAGCCTGCGCATCACTATACCTTGGGCCGCAGCACGAGATGCCACGTCACAGGTGTCATAGATACCCCTGGACAGGAACTTTCTGCACACCTTCAGCTGCCTGACCACCTCCTGATAAGGCCTGGACTGCTCCGGCGGGAGCTTATCGACCAGGTCCGCCAGTTGTTGCACATTAGTCCGCATGTGGATGCTCATATAGAGCAGGTATGACTGGATGCGGGTCACGAGCATGGAGGATTGGTAGGCCTTCCTCCCAAACGAGTCCAGAGTGCGAGACTCCCACCCCGGGGGCGCCGAGGCGGTATCCCTCGAACTCCGTGCCCTCTTGAGAGCAGAATCCACGACCGCCGAGTCATGGGGCAATTGGGGCCGCATTAACTCTGGGTCAGAGTGGATCCTGTACTGGGACTCTGCTTTCTTGGGAATGGTGGGGTTAGTTAACGGTCGCACCCAGTTCCGAAGCAGTGTCTCCTTGAGGACATTGTGCAGCGGTACCGTGGAGGACTCTCTAGGTGGTGATGGATAGTCGAGGACCTCGAGCATCTCGGCCCTCGGCTCTTCCACAGAGACCACGGGAAAGGGAATGCTAATAGACATATCCCGCACAAAGGAGGCAAAGGAGAGACTCTCAGGAGGTGAGAGCTTCCTCTCCGGTGAAGGCGTGGGGTCCGAGGGAAGGCCCGTAGACTCCTCTGAGGAGAAATATCTAGGGTCCTCTTCTTCCCCCCACGAGGCCTCATCCTCGGTATCGGACATAAGCTCGTGTAGCTGAGTCCTGAACCGGGCCCGGCTCGACGTCGAGGCACCGAGGTCTCGGTGTCGTCGAGCGGTGGACTCCCGCGCCGGCGGGGACGGAGCTCCCTCCATCGACGTCGACGGGGACTCCACCTGCGTGGCGGTCGAGACCGGCGCCGCAAGCGGCGGCGGTGTCGACGGCCCCGGCGCCGGGCTAGAGCTCGCCGGCGCCACAGACATCGGCGCCGAGGGCGCAAGCACCCCCGGCGCCGGCACAGCCTGGCGCATCAGCCCTTCCAGGATCCCCGGAAGGATGGCTCTGAGGCACTTGTCCAGGCCCGCTGCCGGGAAAGGCGGTGGGGCCGGTAAGGGTGTCGGTGCCAGAAGCTGATGGGGGCCAGGAGACGGCACCGAGGTGCCGGAACCCTGACGCGTCGGTACCTCCACAACCGACGGGGACCTCTCCTCTCGACGATGACGCTTCGGCGTCGCCTCCTCTCCGATGTCCAGATGCACCGAGGGCGACCGGTGACGACGCTTCTTGTTTTTCTTTCGATGCGCGTCACCGGCGCCGGGAGGTATGGAGGAGGAGGAGGACGATCCCCCTCGGTCCCGAGGAGCCGGGTCAGACAGGGTTCGGTCCCGTGGGCCACGGGCTGAGGGAGTGACCGGGGCCGACTGCCCACGCGGCCGCTCACCTCTACCCTCGCCGGCGGACCGGCGGGCCGACGGGACCTGTTCTCCTGGGGTCGATGCCATCGGTGCCGATGTCTCGGGCATCGATACCGGTACCGAAGGACCGGGCGTCAATACCGATGCCGTCGAGGTCGACGTCGAGGGGCCGGCGCAAGTTCCAAAAAGACGGTCCCGCAGAACTTGCCTCGCAACCTGAGTCCGTTTCCGGAGACCGAGACACTGGGAACACGACTTGATATTGTGCTCCGGCCCGAGGCACTGGAGGCACCAAGCGTGGGTGTCGGTCTGCGAGATCGGCCGGCCACAGCGACCACACTTTTTAAATCCACTCGGGACCTTCGAGGACATCGACGGAAAAATTGCGTCGGCGAAGTCAAAGTCGTCAATGGTGGCTGAAATCACACCTCGAAAAAAGAAAACGACCGTGCGGCCACTAGGCCGCAACGCGGCGTCCCCGCTGGAAACGAGGGAAAAAAAGGGAGCGCGTGCTCCACACGCTCAGGTTTTTTTTTTTTTTGAAAAAGAAACCGGCGGTAGCAAAAAACTAAGAGAAAAAGCAACGATCCGCGTAAACGCGATCGAAAATCCGGCGGCTGAAAACAGAGAGAGCGGCAAAGCACAACTCTCTCCAGACGCGGAAAAAAAGGAACTGGCGGGAGCGGTCGCGCACGGGCGGGAAGACGGCCGCGCATGCGCGGTGGGCGTGCCCTGCGTGCCGACCGTCCCGCGAAGCCTTTTCCGGTTGGTGGAGGCTGCCGCGGACGTCACCCAGTCGTGAGAACAAGCAGCCTGCTTGTCCTCGGAGAAAGTGAAGGACGTCCATAGGCACAGCTCATCGGTTTTTTTTTATATATAGTGAAGGACATCCATAGGCACAGCTCGTCTTTTTTTTATATATATAGTGAAGGACGTCCAAAAAGGACGTCCTTGGCATGCACAGAGCAGCCAGCATAACGCTTGGCTGCTCTGCGCATGCTCGACCGGCCGACTTTTTAACGATTGAATAGAGAATACAAGTGAGCTACAACGAGCAGCTCATTTGCATTCCTATTCCTTGATGCATGCCCGTTCCTTACAGATTCGCTAAGGGAATCAGTAAGGAAAGGGCTTTAACGAGTCTTTAGTGCATCTTGGCCTCATTTACCTAATACGAATCCAAAAGAATCCACAGTAATTATTAAGTAGTCTGTGTCAGTGAGACAGGCTGTAAATCCATAGCAGTACAACATGGCCATGCACTAACATTATGCACACTAATTCATGTGCTAACTGTTTACTGCACCTTAGTAAAAGGGCCCCATAGTGATATAGTTAGAACATTTTTTTGTCTAGCAGTGTCCTCCTACTTCTTTGGGTTTGTAGCTGTATTGGGCCTGGTTTCTGTTGTGTTATAATGCCATGAGCCATTTACCTGCAACTATCTGGGGGTTTCTCCATATTTCTCTCTTTCCCCTGACGCAACCCAGCCACAACAGTGACAAACTTTGAATGAGAAATACAAAACTGTAGCTCCTACCCAAAAACAGATAATGTTTAAGTCTGTTGCAATTAACATGGCTATCAGCACTTGGGGTAGGCTCGTCGTATCCCTTCCTTTCACTATGCCTACCTCCCTTCAAGTTCTATCCTACTTTCTCTCTTTTAATAAAATTTCAGTCTTGCCCTTGAACCTGGGCTCTTTTAGAATAATATTTAGTAATGGGCTTTTAGTTAAGCCATCCTAAATTTATAAACGACCTGGAAACTGGAACAGTGAGTGAGGTGATCAAATTTGCTGGTGACACAGTTATTCAAAGTTGTTAAATCATAGGATTGTGAAAAACTGCAAGAAGACATTACAAGACTGGAAGACTGGGCAACAAAATGGTAGGAGAAATTTAATGTGAGCAAGTACAAAGTGATGCATGTAGGGAGGAGTAACCTAAACTATAGTTACACGATACAGGGTAACACATTAGGAATCACCACTTAGAAAAATGATCTAGGTGTTACTTTTGTTGACACACTGAAATCTTCCACTTAGTATGTAGTGGTGGCCAAGAAAGCAAATGTTAAGACTTAAGACAACAATGGAGGATAATACAGAGATATCATAAATATTGCTTTGAAATAAGTGCACATTTAATATAAAATTTTGGTTACAACTGTATAAATTCATGAACAGTAGAAAATTATAAACAATTAGGGTGTGATTTTTGTCTCTCTCTCTTTTCTGTTTGTTTTAAACAAGTTTATTCCCCTTACAACAGTTAAGAAATAAAGCTAAATAGCCTATAGTCAAATAACCAGTTCCTTTTTGGACACATGAGGGTCCAAAATGCGCTTATTTTAAGCTTATTTTATAAAGGCAACATAGGTGCCTATTTGCTTATATAAAATAGCAATCCAAAATAATCCAGTAATCACAGGGAGAATTGGCCATAAGTCTTATCCAAACTCTCATAGTATTTTAAATAATTTTTATATATTGGACCATCATGTAGGAAGAAAAATAGTAAGTCACATCTTGCAAATGTCTGTATTTGTGACTGATTACCCATTTAATCATGGGTCCATTTTTTCACAATATCTTATTCGGCCGAATCCTCATTTTACACGTCAAAATTACTTGCAGCTATATTACACACAGGCTGTATTATGCACCAATAAAGAATAAAGTATGGATCCTCTTTTATATGGAAGGTGAGCTGCTTCCTGAAACAGAACTGAGAACGCAAGGTGCAATATCGTGTTGGAGCATCTGAGAATAATTGCCTAGAGCAATTCATATTATTCAAATGTCTTGAATCAGGAATACTGGCTTAATAAGATATTATGAAGTACAGTAATGGACTGGTGATTAAAACTGAGGCCCTTTTATAAACTAGGCACTTACACCCAGCTCCTGTAGCATGCATATGCAAACTGACATTTATACCCACTCCAAAGTAGATGTAAATGTGTTGTTTAAACAAGCACATGCACTTAGTTTAAAACAGAAAATGTGTACATCCCAAAAAGATGGTATACATGTAAGTATGCAGTTCTACTTGGGTAATTAATATGTGCATATTTTGGTTTTGAAAATCTGGCAAAGTCTATACAGAGAAAAATATGTTGTGTATAGTTATAGAATTAGCCCCTTAATAATTAAAACAAATTTGGTCATGACAAACAGAATAGTTTTTAGCTATTTAAAGGGCTGAAAGAGGAATGTATTCAAACCTTTTTCTGGAGGGTTTGTTTATAATTTCTCACTCTCAAAATTGAAAGTAGTAGTAAAATGGAAAAAACCTCTTTCCTTAATCATCATGCTGGACCAGTCCAGTCTAGTCCAGTGGACTGAGTCATCCTAGCAGCTGATATTCAGCTATTCCAGTGACACCAGTATAAGGGCTGGTGCAGCCTGGAATTTCCCAGTATTTCATACCATGTAAAATTAGTTTATCTTGTTGGGCAGACTGGATGGACCATTCAGTTCTTTATCTGCCATCATTTACTATATTCCTCCATGGTGCAATCGTACCTAGAATACTGTGCATAATTCTGGTCATTGCATCTCTAAAAAGACACACTCCCCGCAAGAAACGAACTACATCCGGGTGGGAGGGCAGGGACTTACCCTGAACCCGACCTCTGAATCTGGCCAAGGCCGTGATCGGAACCTTAAGCGAGGAGAGCGCCAAACCTTTCTCGAGCCCCCCGCTGCAAAAACTCCAGGATCTGAGCAAAGGAGGTGCAAAAAAGGGAAAATATCCACACCATGCTCCAAAAACTCTCCAAGTCCTGATATAATTAAGAGAAGTGGAACGACGTCTAGACCTCAGCATGGCAGAAATGACTCCCGCCGAGAAATCTCTCTTAGCTAACCTCGCCTGCTCAAGAGCCAAATCGTAAGACAAAATCAACTGGGGTCTGGATGAAGAACAGGTCCCGGCAATAATAACCCAAAGGACCGCAAACCTGAGAGGGGAACCGGCCAACAGACTCCGAAGATTGGCGTACCAGGGTCTGCAAGGCCAATCCGGGGCTATCAAAATCACTTGACCCCTGTGAGCTACTATCTTTTGGATCAGACGACCTAAAAAAGGCCACAGCGGGAATGAATACAGGAGACCCTCTGGCCACGGTTGAAGCAGCGCAATGATTCCCTGGTCCTTGGGGGTCTCTTCGGTAACTGAAGTAGGCCAACACTTTCGCTTTGGCCGCTGAGGTGAACAGATCCACTGACAGAAGTCCCCAGCGACGCACGAGACTCTGGAACGCGTCGTCTCCTAGAGTCCACTCCCCGGTATCCAGAGTGTGCGACTGAGAAAGTTCACCTGCACCTTTTCCACCTCTGCCACATGGACTGCTGACATGTCTAGAAGATGACTCTCCGGCCAGCTCCAACTGAAGACTTTTTGTTCCTCCTTGGTGATTGAGATAGGCCACCGCCGTAGCATTCTCGGACATGTCGCAGACTGACCAGCCTTCCAGGAGTGGACAAAAGGCTCGAAGCGCCAAGTGCATTGTCCTCGTCTTTAAGAGGTTGATAGCGTTGCTTGCCTCCTCCGGAACCCAGAGACCTTGAGTAAACTGTCCCAAACAATGGGCTCCCCAGCCCTTCAGACTGGCATCCATCGTATCCACTGCGGAGCATCCAGCGGCCTTCCCATGGTAAGATGAAAGGGAAAGGGAAATGGGACTTGATATATCGCCTTTCTGAGGTTTTTGCAACTACATTCAAAGCGGTTTACATATATTCAGGTACTTATTTTTGTACCAGGGGCAATGGAGGGTTAAGTGACATGCCCTGAGTCACAAGGAGCTGCAGTCCAAATCAAACTCAGTTCCCCAGGATCAAAGTCCACTGCACTTACCACTAGGCTACTTCTCCACTCCTAGATGAAGATAAAGAGGTACTGAGAGGGCTCCAAATCGACTCTCAACAGGGTTTACTACTTAACCCAGGACAGAAGAAAAAAACTGGGCAACTGGCGATGTACCCTGCAGCCTCTTCAGAAGTGACAGCAATGACCAACCAATCATCCAGGTAAAGGTGAACTAGAATACCCTCCAATCTGAGAGCTGCAGTTACTACTACCAAGAAGTTGGAGAAAGTTGGAGAAAGTTTGAGGAACTGTAGCGAGACCGAAAAGCAAATCTCGAGATAGATAAAGCTTGCACAAGACTGCAAAGGGCAGAAACCGCATATGAAATGGATGAATTCGGACTGGAAGACCGGAAACTCCCCTGAATGCCGAATGACTATGATGGAATGAAGATTTTCCATAAGAAAAGAGGCGATCTCGAGAGCTCAGTTGAGCACCCTACGAACTAAGGGATCTAAAGGACCCTTCCTTTTTCGGAATGGCGAAGTAACCAGAGTAGTGCCCTGCTCCGATATCTGCCAGAGGTACTGTGCCAACCACTTGAAAGATGAGAAGCTTGTGGGAAAATAGCCCTGACAGCTTCCGCTTTGAGACACGGACGACAGGGAGACTCCAGGAGAGTATCTGGCAACTTCTTCGCAAACTCAAAGGTGCTTTACTTCTGTCTTCTCCAAACCAGCAGAGTGGAGAAAACAAAGCTGGAATCACTAACGAGAGCAAAGAGTAGTGAGAACGGAGTATCAACAGGATTAAGCATTATAGGAGAGGGCCCATGGCTGGTTTATATGAAGACAGTGGAGAATCCAAAGGGCTTTGAAAGTCAGTGACATGCAAGAAGGAAGAAGAATTGCAAATCCATAAGAAAGGGGGAAACTGCGATATCAGTTATGGAAATAGTGCTATGGCCTTGTCCCAGCGCTATAGACTTATGCCTACAGCGTGCCACATGCAAGCTTGTGAAAGGTGCTTTAACTGACATTTTCCAAAAATTTCCCAAGGTATGCCAAAATATGGGAGGAGCACGGGGAGACCATAGACATGGCACTGAGAAAAAAATGCTTGCAACTTATAGAATACTGCTAGTCAAGAATGCCACGTGGAATGGTATAAAGAGAGGAGAGAAGCCCAATAGGCAGTGCAGTGAGCTAAGAACCCGGGGAACTGGGCTAGACCCTCACTGCAAACCTCTGCACCCACAGAAAAGGAGATTTTTTTTTTTTACCTAAGATTTTGCACATGAGAATGGGTTTGCACTAGTAAGCTTATCGTAGACGTGCCCATATGCCATGCTAGAAATGAGCACCAAACTCACCCTAAACTGAAGCACCAAGGTACAGAATTGCCCCTTTTGAGGCATTCTATGTTCTGAGTCCAAGAGACTGACATTCATGCAAGTCTAGTGGGAGGGGAAGTGAAAGAATTTTCCAGAGGATGGAATGGCATGTTTTGATTTAGAGGGTAATTTTATAACACACTGCCTAATCTGTGCAACAGGTATGCCTTAAAATTACACCAATTTTAGAAGAGTACACACAGACTTTCCCTTTTTAAAATTATACCATGGAAAGTACTCACACACACATCTGCACCTGTTCTTGAGCAGAAACATATCTGCTGGCTTACTTTATACACTGATGCATGCATAAATTTATTTTTGACGTTTATACCCCACATTATCCCAAGCAGGTTTGGGTTTAATGTGGCTTACAACCAATTAATTGTAGTTAGTTTAACAATGTAAGGTATTATCATCAGTTAAGCATTTGAGGCATACATTAAGATAACATCAATTGACAATGAAAGTGTCATAATGGCTTATTGACCAGAGAAGAAGTCATCAGAAAAATTTTCAATATTCTACGAAATGACATATAATCTGCTACTACAAGTATTATAGTCTTGGGTAATGAGTTCGATTTACTTTGATAGGAAAAGCTTACATTGTGTATTGTTTTGTAGATAACATTTTTACAACAAGAAAAGTGAAGAGAGGAAATTTCTGGAGTCAGTGAGTGATTTTTGTTTGGGTAGTTCTATGAGGTTTGCATGTACGAAGGAGACATGCCAAATAAAATTTGAAATACAAATACACATAATGGAAGCCATAAATGAAAATCCTACTCCTAGAATTGCCTCTGATCGCACTGAAAAAATAAATTATGCATATATGAGCAATTCGACAAAAGAAATTCCTGCAAAATACTGTTTTACTTGCAGAAACGCTTTTTATAATTACCCTCTTACTTCTAGACAAATCTATCCCAAAAAGAATAGAGGAGGACTTACATGTTTTGCCATTACAACAGAGTACAATATCATTTACCCAGTCTGTATGATGTTCCATAGAAGCTATGTAAGGATCTTGCTGAAACCAAAAGAAAGAAAATCTATTACATGAGGTTTCACGTGTTCTGAAGATCAACAAATATATTTGATATTTTCTATTTATCCTAAAACACTCCCAATTCTTAGTCACAAATACTGGATCATACCAAGAGCACTGTGCACATGGGTTTAGTTAGTCAGAGCAAAAGGTCATTCAGAAATCAGACATCTCCATAAAGTATCCTGTGTGCACTGATATTTCTTGTTTGATAGTGCCCTTGGGGCTTACTTCATTCAAAATTATGGCTCACAGGCCTGCGTATTACAAAAAAAAAGGTAAAATTTAATCTCACCTGTGAATTTCTTGTCGTTGAATCCTACTAGATCAGTTCAGCAAATGGAAGCAGAAACGAAGATTCCAATGATATAATCCATATAAGTAGAGGTACAGCCAGGAACCTTTCAAAGCAGCTCAAAACAAAGCATAAAAATTAAGAAAAAAAAACAAAGACACCCTACAATCACGAAAGAAGCTGGTAAGTGATCCCTTGTGAAGCAAGCTAACTATAGACAGGTGGCGCATATCAAGTCTTCAGCAACTGCCACATGCCTCTCGTCTTCAGGGGTGGTGGGTCCTGGACTGGTCTAGAAGGATTAAGAAAAGGAAATTAACAGATAAGAACAAATTTCATATTCCTTATCTTCCTGTTAGCCCAGTCCAGACCCATGGGATGTACCAAAGCTCTGATCTCACAAAGCGGAAGAAGACAGCAACTTCCAAAACTGCCCTGCTGAAAGGAACTGTCTTGTCTAGTCCAGACATTGAGCTTGTAATGTTTGACAAAAGAATACAGAGAAGACCACGTCACTGCCCTGCAAATATGCTTTTGCTTCAACTCAGGGCTTAGCTTGAAATCTTGTGCACTGGGCCCCAAGGTCAAAAGGAACCAACTTCCCCTGAATAATGTAGGCAATGGAAGACTTAGAAGCAGAACCCTACAAAGGGGCAAAAAGACGACACAACAATCAAAAAGAATTAGCGACTTTCACATAATAAAAGAAGCAGTCTGTAGATATCCAGCTTATGAAGAATCTGAGATGAATCAGACATTGAGAGCCTCCAGAAGGAAGGTAGAACTGCTTAGTTCAAATGAAAGACAAAACCACCTTTGGAGAACTACCTACAGGGATACATAAGCAGAACAGAAAGCCAAACAAGAATAGAAAGCTTGAAACTCTGAAATCCATTTAGTGGAACAGATGGCAACAATAAAAGCCACCTTATAAGAACAGCCATACTGGGTCAGACTCATAGAGGCGTATTTTCAAAGCACTTAGACTTACAAAGTTCTACAGTAACCTATGGAACTTTGGCTAGTGTAAAGATGTTTCAAGAAAATCCTAGCAGTGTCCCACCGTGCATGCACGGGTGCCTTTCTGCTCAACGCATAAGCACAGCTACTTCAGTCAGATAATATAGCTAAAGGAATACAACTCCTAGAGGAGGTGGGAGTGTTATGTGAGAATACCTGCTGTCCTCAGAGAACATCTGCTACAGGTGAGTAACTTTGCTTTCTCCGAGGGCAAGCAGGCCCAGTTGTATACCCACATGTCAGAATCCCTATCTACCAGGCTCACCAAAAAACAACAATGCTAGGACAATAGGAAGTCGAAATATCAAGGCTTCAAATTCAATTAACCTGAAACTATATACAAACTAGTTGTGAATGTGCAGCTTGGAACACAGGCTTAGGAGGGTGCGGTTGGATTCTGACACCAAAAAGATTCTTCAGGACTGTCTGACCGAACTGGCTATCACATCAGGAATCCTGCTCAAGGCAGAAGTAAGATGTAAATGTGTGGACCGAAGAGCACGTTGCAGCCTTGCAAGGCTCCTCTAAAGAGGCTGACCTCAAGTAGGCTACCAAAACAGCCATGGCTCTGACATTATGAGTCTTGACATGACCCTCAAGAGTCAACCCAGCCTGGGCATAAGTGAAGGAGATGCAATCTGCTCTCCCCTTCTTATTTGGGTCAAAAGAAACAAAAATCTAGGTGGACTGTCTATGGGCCTTAGTCTGCTCCAGATAGAAGGCTAAGGCTCGCTTACAGTCTGAGGTATGCAGTATGATTTTCACCAGGACTGGACATGTGGTTTTGGGGGAAATGTTGGCAGAACAATTAACTGGTTAAGATGGAACTCCGACATCACCTTAGGAAGGAACATAGGGCGAGTGCGAAGAACTACTCTGCTATGATGAAACTTAGTGTATGGTGGATCAGCTACTAGGCCTGAAGTTCTTTGACTCTGCAAGCTGAAGTGATCACCACCAAAAACACAACTTTTCAGATCAGATACTTCAGATCACAGGAGTCAAGCAGCTCAAAAGAAGTTTTCATCAAATGGATGAGAACACTGAAATCCCATGACACACTGGGAGGTTTGACCGGGGGGAAGGGGGGGGGGGAGGGAGGGAGGCTTTGTCAAAAGCAAATCTTCCATAAAACAAACTGGAGGCTGTTATGATCCTACTGGAACAAGCATGGTAGTGACAGGGCCTGGGGGTCCTGATTGGCTATGTCAGCGTCTCAGGCAGATAATGTCAGATACCAGACCCTATTTAAGCCTACCTCTGCTTGTACAGGGCGCTCTAGCATTAATTCCCTCAGCTGTGAGCTTACCTTGTGATTCTCTGTTTGTCTGTGCGTGTGGCACAGTGTGAGTTCTCTCACTGTGTAGTTAGCCATTATCCCCTAAATTTCCTATATTTGCTGTTTGAGTCTGTGAGAACTTTCTCCTTCATTTAGCTGTGCTTTTTAGCTCAGCTGTGAGCTGTTCCTCTGTGTGGTTAGTCTTTAACCCTTTACTTTCTGAATCTGTAGTTTGAATCTGTTTGGGTTGCTCTTCCGTTTAGTTGTGGTTCCTAGCACAGCCCTGAGCTGCCTCTCAGTGTGGTTTCCTTTTAACCTTTTACTTGATGTTTCTGCTATTTGAGCCTGTGTGAGCTGCTCTTTTGTCAGACTGTGCTTTTAGGCACAGTGTGAGCTATCTCTCTGCGTGGGATTGCCTTTACTCTCTAGTTATTGTTTGTATCTGAATGCATGGTCTTTTGACCCTTCGTTTGTGGTTGAATTTTGTGCAGCGTGTGCTGCCTGATTAGTATTCTCTTAGGGGACCTTGTTCTGTTTCCTTCCCCCTTTCTTCCTTGTGCACTTGGACTCTGTTACGTGTGGGTTCCAGTTCGGCCTTGCAGCCCGTATGAGTGTTCTACCTTTCCTCCGTGATGATGTTCTCAGGTCTCCCTATGCGTGCTGGGATTTGTGGTCTTTTAGTCTCTGTGCTAGTGTGGGCTTAGTCTGCCCTAGGCCTCAGCCTAGGTCCAAGGGCTCCCGACCAAGCACAACAGAGGCTGTAGAGAGATGAGCTTACCTCCTACATGGAGGTGATAAGCACTAATTGCATCAAATGATGCCGGTCCAGTCACCTCTAAAGGCTGATGAGCTGCCCGGAGAAGCCACACCCTGCAAGAGAGAGCATCCGACTGAGGAGACCAGTACGCCAAGAGGGCAGACTGACGAGGTCTCATGTGAACTCTCGCCCACGGAACCATCTAGAAGGTTGCCGCCATGAATCCTAGAACCTGCAGAATGTCCCATGCAGACGGATCCTTCACCACTAGAAACCGGCAAATCCAAGACAGAATTTTCACTATCCTTGCTTCCGGAAGATGCAACATCCCGTCCCGAGCGTCGAAACGTACCCCCAGGTACTCCATGGACTGGCTGGGGGAAAGAGAACTCTTGGATACATCGACAATCCAACCCAGATGTTGGAGTAGATGAACCACCAGAGACATGGCCTTCCGGCTCTCCTCGAGCAACTTCACCCGGATCAGCCAATCATCCAAGTAGGGATGCACCAGAATGCCCTCCTGCCAGACTGGTAGTGCTCTCCCAAGACCGCAAAGCACGGAAACCTCTGATGATCCAGGAGAATAGGAATATGCAGGTACGCCTCTAACAGATCCAGGAACGTCAGAAACTCCTCTGACTGCACAGCCACTATCACTGAAAGGAGGATCTCCATGTGAAAGGGAGAAACGCGCAAGGCCCAATTCACCCAGTTGAGATCCAAAAATCTCCTTTTTGGGCACCACAAAATAAATGGAATATCTCCCAGAACCTCTCTCAACTGGAGGAACGGGAACCAACACCCGCAGGGCCAATAACTGCTCCAAGGTCTGAAGGATGACCCTTGCCTTGACAGAAGACTTGCAAGGAGACACGAGGAAGGCTTCTGGAAGAGGACGCTGAAACTCCAGCGCATATCTGTTCTTGATAATATTGAGGACCCACTGATCTAAAGGCACATAAATCCACCTTCTGATGTAGCAAGAGGTCAAATTCAGGGGAAAAAGAAGAAAAGACTGTAAAGGCATCATACCTGGTGAGCACCGGTGGTCCCTCAGCCAATTCCAGCCTTTGCATGCCCAGACTCAAAATGGTGGCCGTTCCTGCCAAAACCGAATCCGCTGCACCAAGTGCTCCTAAAATGGTGAACGTTCCTGTCAAAACCAAATCCGATGCACGTGCTGCTGGAGCAGCCTCCTTGGACGTGACCTCTTTACTCTGCCAGGGAGACTTTCCTACATCCCCAGCCTCCAGAGCACCCAATTCTGGGTCAGCACTCACCTCTGGTACTGCCTCCTCGTACATGCAACAAAGCCCGCTGTACAAGGAGACCACTTGTCGAGCTGATCAGGTTGTGCACTGGCGCAGCGGTGTCCTGCCACAAGCATCCCACCGCGAATATGCTCCCCTGCCCAACAAAGCACAGCAGCTGCAACCGACATTCTGTCTGCGCTAGTTTCCTCTGTTTCTTTTTTTTTTTTTTTTTTAAAGTGCTGCTCACTTCAATCAATGGGCCAGCCTCTAGGTAATTCCTACCAGGATAAGCGGGGGAGGAGGCCGAGGCACACCACTCACTACAGAAGGGTGGAGGGACGGACGCAGAGCCCAGAGTGTGCATCCCCAAAGGCTGAGGGGCCCAAAGCCTGAGACCAATTATTCGAGTTTTGGTTTTTTTTGTTTTGTTTTTTTAAATGACAAACCTCTGTTCCAGGACACCCCCAAAGGAGCAAAACTGTACTGTTTTTTTGTTTTTTTTTAATGGTGCCAAACTGGTGCACCCAACCAAATAGAACAGGGCTGCACAGACTTCCCTACCTCTGCTGGAAGACTGAGAAATACTGAACAGGTCAGGGTTGCACAGTCCCTTATACAAGTGTCACTAGTCAGTAATTCTCGGTTTCCCTCTGCTGGTAGGAGTACATTTAACCCACTCATCAGGAATGGTCTGGAGGAGACGATAAGGAAAGAGCCATTTTGTCACTGTACTGGTATATGAATAAACTTTTAAAGACTCTTAATCTACCTTGTGCTGGTTGATACTCCATATTCTTATGATAGAATCTCGCCCTGCTGTGAAAAGTCTGTTTAATGCTGGATCCACTTGCAATGCATTTACCCCATTTCTATTATATTTCTCCACTTCATCTCGAATCACATAAGAAACCTGAAAAACATTTAGGAAAGACTGGTAATCAAGCTGTTCATAACAAAAAAAAAAAAAAGCAACATCAGCCTGAATCCCAATTCACATAAAGAAAGAGAAAACAGTATTCATGATAACATCATACTGTTAGTAAAAGTGGATTATTTGTTTGTAAAACCATTTGCTCTATCTGCTTTTAACACTTCTCAATTTCTCAGCTCTCCTTTTAATTCCAGTATTTAAGCAACCAAAGTGCAGAGAAAAGAGAAAAAGAGGAGCTATGGTTTAATCTTAGACAGAGAGGTGACACATCCATTTTTACTTCTCTGGTTTACAGACCACTGACTAAGGCACATCTGGATAGAGACCAAGGCAAATAAATCCTAAAGGCAGGAACGAAGGGGAAGGCAATGGATGGGCATGAATTGGAATATGCCAGCTGCGCAATTGGGCAAAAGTAAAGAAATCCTGGATTCATTTCAAAGTGCTCCTCTCAAGCTAAAAGCAATGAAACCTACAAGGCATGGGGAAATAGCAGACCTGTTATTTATGAATGAAAAAAGTCATTTCTAATGTCCAATAAGACAGTTACTTGAGCACCAGTGACCTTCAGTTGGTATGATTTGATGTAGCAGTCAAGGCAGAGAAGACACACAAAAGTCAAATGGGAAAATTAGGTTCTTACCTTGATAATTTTCTTTCCTTTAGTCACAGCAGATGAATCCATTAACTGATGGGTTGTAGCCGCCTACCAGCAGGTGGAGATAGAGAACACTGAAAGCACATGGTGTTCCTGGACGCCCAGCCCCCTCTGCCTTCAGTATAGAAAATTTCTAAAGCAGAGTGAATAAGAAAGGCAAAATAACATAAACGTTCCTCACAGAGAACAAACGTAACTGAACCGGAGCAGTAACCAAAGGAGGGACGTTTGCAACCTCCTGCAATAAAAACAGCATGTAGTAACTCTGATAGCTTGTCTTCAACTACCCCTGATAAGGCACAATGTCTGTATGCAACATCTGTACAAAAACTAAAGTCAGACAGGGAGGGATCATGGATTCATCTGCTGTGACTAAAGGAAAGAAAATTATCAAGGTAAGAACCTAATTTTCCCTTCCTTGTCATCAACAGCAGATGAATCCATTAACTGATGGGATGTACCAAAGCACTCCCTAAGTAGGGTGGGAACAGGCAACTCCGTGAGCAAGCACTTGCGCTCTAAAATGCGCATCTTGCCGCGCTGCCACATATAGCCTGTAATGCCGCACAAAAGAGAGCTGAGAAGCCCAGGTAGCCGCACGACAAATCACTTGAAGAGAAAAGGCACCCGTTTCAGCCCACGAAGAGGACAATGCCCTCGTAGAGTGCGTTTTAAACGCTTCAGGCGGCGACCGCCCTGAAAGCAGATAAGCAGAAAAAATGAGTTCCTGAAGCCAGCGGGCTATAGTGGCCTTAGACGCCGGAAACCCCCATCGGGGACCTGCCAACAGAACAAATAAATGATCAGAATTCCTAAACTCATTTGACATCTGCAGATACTGCCACAGAGCCCTGCGGACATCCAAAAGGCGCAACTGCCCAAAGGAGTCCGGAAACTCCTCCTTACAAAAGGAAGGAAGAAAAATGGGCTGGTCCAGGTGAAAAGCTGAAACCACCTTAGGCAAAAAGGAAGGCACCGTATGAACAGTTACCCCGGATTCCGAGAACTGTAGAAAAGGATCCCGAAAGGAAAGAGCCTGAAGCTCAGACACTCTTTTTGCCGACGTCATGGCCACTAAAAAAAAAAAAAACTGTCTTGAGAGTCACATCCTTCTCAGAAGCCCATTTAAGAGGCTCAAACGGAGATCGCTGGAGCGCCTTCAACACGAGCCCCAGGTTCCAAGCCGGACAGGGCGACCGCAAAGGAGGATGGAGTCGAAGCGCCCCTCTGAGAAATCGGACAATATCCGGATGAGCAGCAAGGGACAAGCCGGAGACTTTCCCCGGAAGCAGGTCAAAGCTGCCACTTGAATTCGAAGGGAATTGTAGGCCAGGCCCTATGTAGCCCGTCCTGCAAAAAGTGTAGCAAAAGCGAGACTGTCGCCAGAGTCGGCGAGATAGTCTTTGGAGTACACCACGCCTCAAAAGTGTGCCAGACCCGAGCATAAGTCGCAGAAGTAGACCGCGTGCGAGCCTGCAAGAGCGTGGCAATAACCTTATTAGAATAGACCTTGTCCCTCAATTGCGCCCTCTCAAGAGCCAGGCCGTAAGACTAAAGCGGCAAGGATCTTCCATAGTCACCGGACCCTGAACTAACAAGTTCGGAACCCGATGCAAAGGAAGAGGCGCGTCCACCAGCATCCGCCGGAGATCCGCGTACCATGGATGCCTTGGCCAATCCGGAGCGATGAAAATCACCAATCCTCGGTGCAGGCGAATCCGAAGTAGCACTTGCCCTATCAAGGGCTAAGGAGGGAACACATACAGGAGGCCCGAGGGCCAAGGTTGAGCCAGGGCATCCAACCCACCGAGCGAGGATCTTTCCTTCTGCTGAAAAAGCGAGGGGCTTTGGCATTTACGCTGGATGCCATGAGGTCCAAGTCTGGAGTCCCCCATTTGGCACAAATCTGAAGAAAAACTTCTTCCACCAGTTCCCATTCCGCCAGGTCGATTTGATGTCTGCTGAGGAAATCGGCTTGTACTTTGCTCTGACTGGCTATGTGAGCCGCGGACAGCAACTCTAGGTGGCGTTCGGCCCAGTCGCAGATCTGAGAAGCCTCTGCAGCCAGTGTCCTGCACTGAGTGCCGCCCTGACAATTGATGGAGGCCACTGCTGTCGTGTTGTCTGACAGAACTCGGACAGGAAGACCCTTCAGCGTCCTGTGGAAGGCCAGAAGAACCTGGAATATCGCTCTCAGCTCCAAGCAATTGATGGACCATCCCGCTTCCACAGTGGACCACAGACACTGAGCATAGCATCCCCGGCAATGAGCTCCCCAGCCCGAAAGGCTGGCATCCGTTATCACAAGACACCAAAACGGAAGAGCCAGTGGCATCCCCTGCCACAGCATGCTGTCGGTAAGCCACCAATCCATACTGCGCTGGGCCGCAGGAAGCCACCTTAGTCTGCGCTGGTACCCCTGGGAAAATGGGGACCATTGCTGAAGCAGAGCAAGTTGCAGCGGCCTCATGTGAGCTGTCGCCCAGGGGACCACCTCTATGGTGGCCGTCATCGATCCCAGGAGTTGAACAAAGTCCCAAGCTCGAGGGCAAGGCATCAGCAGGAGCAGGCGGACCTGATTCTGAAGCCTGAGACGCCTGTTGTCAGGAAGAAAAACGAACCCCAAAGCCGTGTCAAACCGGACCCCCAAATACTCGAGACTGAGAGGGGGTCAGATGACTTTTGGGATATTGACTACCCAACCCAGAGTCTGAAGAACTGTAACAACTCAGGCTGTGGTAAGTCGGCTTTTGTCTGTTGAATCCACTCTGATGAGCCAGTCGTCGAGATAAGGGTGAACTCTGATACCCTCTCACCTGAGAAAGGCAGCCACCACTACCAGCACCATGGAAAAAGTCCAAGGGGCAGTTTCCAGGCCGAAAGACAAGGCGCGAAACTGGAAATGTTGGCTCAATACCGCAAACCGGAGAAACTGCTGATGCGGCGCCAGATGGGAATATGCTTCATTGAGGTCCAACGACGTGAGAAACTCTCCTGGCTGTACCGCTGCAATGACGGAGTGCAGGGTTTCCATGCGGAAGTGTTGCACTTCTAAGGCCTCGTTGACTCTGCGTAAGTTGAGGATAGGTCTGAATGACCCACCTTTTCAAGGCACCACAAAATAGATGGAGTAGCAACCGCAGCCGCATTTGGCAGGAGGAACTGGAGCCACCGCTCCGAGCTTCAGCAACACCTGCAAGGTCTCGTTTACCGCCGCCCGATTGACAGCAGTGCCGCATCGGGACTCCAAAAACGCGTCTCTCAACAGGGCAGCAAATTCTAGTCGGTAACCTTCTCTGATCAGGTCCAGGACCCACCGATCCGAAGTAATCTTGGTCCATTCCTCAAGAAAGAGGGAGAGACGACCCCCTACTGCGGGAACCGACGAGTGGACTGGTGCTCTATCATTGTGGAGGATGCCCCTGAACTCCTGGGCGTTGCCCGGACGCCGCAGCGCGTTTGTACGAACGAAAGGAGTCCCTCTGCTGGAAACAGGTACGTTGACCAAACCAAGCAGAGCGCCCCAGGCGAAACCTGCGAGCTTCGCGAAAACATGGCCTGCAAGAGGAAGGAAAAGAAGGACTTTTGGAAGAAGGCCTCAGCCTATTCTCAGGCAACCGTTGGGACAGAGTCCCCTAGGTCCTTAACAATCATCTCCAAATCCTCCCCAAATTAAAGAAGGCCCCGAAAGGGTAACCTCACCATCATTTGTTTAGAGGCCATATCAGCCGTCCAATGCTAGAGCCAAAGAAGGCGGTGGGCAGCAACCGCCACCGACATCTGCTTAGCCGAAGCTCTGACCAGATCATAAAGGGCATCAGCCAAAAAAGACAGAGCAGACTCCATAAGCGGGCCGACCTCAGTGAGGGAACCCGTTCCATCGGCGGGCTGCTCAACCGCCTGCTGCAACCAGGAAAGGCAGGCCCAGGCTGCATAGCAACTGCAAATAGCCACCCGTAAGGAAAGGCCCGAAATATCAAAGGACCGCTTCAGCGCGGATTCCAGCTGCCAGTCCTGCATATCTTTCAAAGCGACCCCTCCCTCCACCGGGAGAGTAGTCTTTTTAGTCACAGCCGTGACTAACGCATCCACTTTAGGCATCCCAAAGAGGGCCAACTGACTTTCACTCAGAGGGTAAAAGTGACACATAGCCATGGCCACCTTCAAGGGACCATCAGGGTCAGACCATTGAGCTGAAATAAGCTCTTGGATGGAAGCATGCACGGGAAAAGCCCGAAAAGGCTTCTTAGTACTAGCCATCCTAGGATTAATAGAAGAGGCAGCGCCCTCGTCAGGATCTTCAATACAAAGGACCTGTAAGGCATCAGAAATCAGAGCTGACAGCTCGTCGCGGTGGAAAATCCGAACCGCTTTTGGGTCATCCAACTTCTATGGCAATTAGCCACCCTCGTCTGGATCATCAGTCCGTGATGGCCTGCCCGACCCCTCAGACTCCCCGAAAGTAGACCACGGGGGAGAACAGGGTGAAGAGTCCCCCTCAGACGGGGTATTCACTCGTCTACGCTTAGCATCAGCCAAAGGCTCTGGGGAAGAAATAAAGGAATTGTCAGGAGCCTCAGGCAGTGCTCTTTTTAACATTATGCATCAGCAGCACAAATTTGGGGGAGAAAAACTCACCCTGTACCTCCGCCCTCACATTGGAGGAAGCGGAGGCAATAGCTCCTCTAGAAACCTCGAAACGAGACATCCCCCTGCACTCAGACCCCTCCGCAACTGTGATAGTCAAGTCACGTGGCGCCTCCAAGATGGCGTCCGCTGCCAACTCCGTCAGGCGGGAAGACTCACCGCCCGCTATGCTCGTGCCAGCATTTGCATCTAAGCAGCATGAGCTGCAAAGCACCGCTGCTGATCTGTGTTTCCCACAGTGGGAGCAGCGCTTAATCCCTTCAGCAGCCATCAAATACAGAAAACAAAATGGTGCCTTCACGCCAAAACTTACCCCGCACAGAGCGCTGTCAGCGGGAACCTCCCCGGAGGAGCTGGGCACCACTCTCACCTCAGGAGACCGAGTCAAACAAGCTTCAGTCAAGCTGCACCGAACCAGGAGCTCTGGAGAAAGCCTCAGAAATTGCCACACTGAGAAAGCGAGCCTCTCTCTTTTTTTTTACTGTGAGGAAAGTTAGAGGCAGGCAGCCACAGAGGAACTCCGAGAGGAGGGGGAATGGGGTAAAGCAGGGACCGGGAAAACCAAGTATGTCTTTAAAGTGGGCACCACCAACCACAACACCCCCCTGCTCTACTGGCAAAGCACAGGAGCCACTCCAGGCAGAAATCCAGGAGCTGAGAAAGCGATGTCCACACCTGCTGGGAGACAGATATACTGAAGGCAGAGGGGCTGGGCGTCCAGCAACACCATGTGCTTTGTGTTCTCTATCTCCACCTGCTGGTAGGCGGATACAACCCATCAGTTAATGGATTCATCTGCTGTTGATGACGAGGAATCTAGATTTCAAAAGTACCAACAGTAGTAAAAAGGGGAAGCACAGTCTTTTTATTTTCACTCAACAGATGCTGCAAAGAAGATAAACATAAACATACGATCCCACGAGTATATTCTAATTTAAATATACCACTTTTTGTGCAAGGCAAATCAAGGTGTTTTACAATAAATATGGGAAAGGAAAGAGGAATGCCACCTATTTGGAGGCAAAATAACTGTCTAAAAATTTAACAGAACATGACTAAATTTGATATGGTGAAATAAAACAATGAAAATCAACGTGTTTTACAAAAAATATCAGAAAGAAAAGAGGAATGCCACCTGTTTGGAGGCAAAATACTGTCTAAACAATTAACAGAATATGACCAAAAAAAAAAAAAAAAAACCCAATGGAAAAACACATCAAATTCAAAAACAGGTCAGACTGGACAAAAATTGAAACCTCACTTTGAATACTCAGTTCTGGTCATCGTATCTCAAAAAAGACTACAGTGGAATTAGAAAAGGTTCAAAGAGCAACCAAAATAATAAAGGGGATGAAACTCCTCTCATATGAGGAAAGGCTAAAGAGGTTGCTTGGAAAAAGAGATGGCTGTAGGGAAATATGATTGAGGTCTACAAAATCCTGAGTGGAGCAGAATGGGTAAAAGTGTATCAATTTTTCACTCTTTCAAAAAGTACAAAGACCAGGGGATATTCAATGAAAAGACATCACACAAAAGAGTACCAAAGACAAACCATATTCCTAAGGAATCCCATATCACAACGGTACTCAGACATCTGTCCAACAACTCTAATCTGTTACATTTACACTCTAAAGAAAGATTCAAACCAGCTATACACACCAGCACCAAATTCCAGCAAGAGCACTTCTGTAACAAAATAACATAATTGACAGTGTTGAAAGCAACAGAGATATATATTAAAAAAAAACACATTAGCAAAAGGATTTGGTACTTTAGGGGGACTTAAAAAAAGGGCAACAAGAACAGACAACAAAAGAATCTCGGTACTACATCTGTTATGGAAGTTGAACTGACCATTTCTCCAAAAAGACTAGGGTGCTCATTTTTAAAGCACAAAGACTTATAAAGTTATGTGGGGGGTATTTTCAATATAACGTCTAAGTCTAACTTGAGACGTTTTGCTCAAAACATCCAAAATCCAAATAGCAAATGTAGCCATTTTCAAAACAGCAAAACATCTATCTTTTTTTCCCCCTGAAAATGGCCACTTGCAAGATGTTTTTATGCTCTGTGCATTTATCTTTTCGGTTCAATTTTGGTATATAATGTTTCTTTTACATTTTAGGGGTGTGGGAGGGAGTCAGTGACTACTAGGGAAGTAAGGATGCACTGAGCAGAGCGCCACCATTTTGGATGCACTGCTGGAAAGAGGAGGGAGGTGCTTCTCCCTCCTCAAGGTACAAGGGGAGGTTGGAGGCACTAGGCCACTGGCGGTGGGGGTAGGGTTGCCTACTGGGCTAGCAGGGACAATTTTTTTTAGTGTCCAGGGGATTGGGAGGGGGGGAAGAAGACCACTAGGCAAAACTTGCTGGGTGTCAAAGGAGCAGTTGGATGGACAGTTAGTGGGTGGCCCCTTGAATGCAGTTGGGGGGCGAACAGGATGATCAAAACTAATAACGCACATAAATTTGAATGCTATTAGTCTGGATTACGAGGGGTTTAATCCTTCATGCTGATTTGGCGCTAATTTTCCAGCACTGTTCGGAACAGCATTACAGATTTCATCATTGGGGCTCTCTAAGCAGCATAGTGCTAAATAATAAAACAGTTTCAATAGCAGTAGTCAGAGTAGTAGGTAGCCAGGGGCCAGATGGGATACATCTCAGGATACTGAAGGAGATCAGAGAGGTCCTGGCGGGACCTGATCTTTAGAGATGGGAGAGGTTCCACGGGATTGGAGACAAGCCGATATGGTCTCTCTTCACAAAAGTGGAGACAGGGAAGAAGTGGGAAACTACAGACCGGTATGTCTCATGTCGGTGGCAGGAAAAATAATGGAATCGCTGCTGAAAGAAAGGATAGTTAACTTTCTAGAAGCCAACGGGTTACAGGACCCAAGGCTACATGGCTTTACCAAAGGAAAATCCTGCCAAACGAATCTTATTGACTTCTTTGACTGGGTGACCAAAGAACTGGGTGAAGGACGTGCACTAGATGTAATCTACTTGGATTTCAGCAAAGCCTTTCATATGGTCCCCTACAGAAGACTTGTGAATAAAGGTTTGAACTTAGGACCGAAAGTGGTGAACTGGATAGGAAACTGGTTGACCAACAGGTGGCAGAGGGTGGTGGTAAATGGAATCCGCTCGGAGGAAAGGAAGGTGAGCAGTGGAGTTCCTCAGGGGTCGGTGCTGGGGCCTATTCTGTTTAATATATTTGTGGGAGATATTGCTGAAGGGTTGGAAGAAAAGGTTTGCCTTTTTGTGGATGGCATGACAATAGAGTGGATACCCTAGAGGGAGTAGAAACAATGAGAAGGGATCTCCAAATGTTAGATGAATGGTCAAGGGTCTGGCAGTTAAAATTTACAACCCTAAGATAAGTAGCACACTATATGTTTGCAAACTTGATAAGAGTTTGAACTACAAGAAAGTAGAGAGGGAGGGTTGGTAGTGCAATGATGTGCGGTGGGTGCTATTACAAATAGCCAATCATGGCCGGTGTAATGTACTAAGACTGAGCACTACACATAATTACAAATAAGAATCAGCATATGAAAAAGATATATAAAGATAAAAGCGAAGACTGATTATAAGGTATAAGGTTTCTTTAAGATGCATGCACAATAGTAAAGACAGAAACCGGAAACATCAGACAACCCAGTATAGAGTTGCGAGTTAAAATTCAACGCCAAGAAGTGCGGAGTGATGCACTTGGGGTGCAGAAACCCAAAAGAGAGAGATACCAAATAGGAGGGGAGAGATTAGTAAGCTCGACTCAGGAGAGAGACCTTGGGGTGTCAGTGTCTGAGGATCTAGATGTGAAGAAACAATGCGACAAGGAGACAGGCTTGGCCAGAAGGATGCTAGGATGCGAAGAGAGGGGCATAACCAGCAGAAGAAAGGAGGTGTTGATGCCCCTCTACAAGCCGTTGGTGAGGCCCCACTAGGAGTATTGTGTTCAGTTTTGGAGGCCATATCTTGCTAAAGATGTAAAAAGACTGGAAAAGGTGCAAGGAAAAGCTACAAAAATGGTATGGGATTTGTGTTGCAAAACGTACGAGGAGAGACTTGCTGCCCTGAACATGTATACCTTGGAGGAAAGAAGAAACAGGGGTGATATGACACAGACGTTCAAATATTTGAAAGGTATTAATCCGCAAACAAACCTTTTCCGGAGACGGGAAGGCGGTAGAACTAGAGGACGTAAACTGGAGCAGACTCAGAAGTAATATCAGGAAGTATTTTTTCACTGAGAGGGTGGTGGATACATGGAATGCCCTCCTGTGGGAGGTGGAGATGAAAACGGCAATGGAATTCAAACATGCATAGGAATCCTGTTTAGAAGGAATGGATCCACGGAATCTTTTCGGAGATTGGGTGGCAATGCCGGTAATTGGGAAGCAAAACCGGTGCTGGGCAGACTTCTACAGTCTACAGCCTGATCATGACTGAATAGATATGGATGGGCTTGAGTGTTGATTTTAAGGGTCTTCGATGTTAGCTTCAGAACTTTTAGTACAAGAAGAGTGCTGAGCAAACTTCTACAGTCTGTGCCCTGAGAATGGCAAGGACAAATCAGACATGGGTATACATATACCATGTAAAATGAGTTTATCTTGTTGGGCAGACTGGATGGTCCGTACAGGTCTTTATCTGCCGTTATTTACTATGCAAGTATACAAAAAATAAATCTTGGGTGTCAACTGAAACTCACTATAGTGACCCAACAAATGGGATTTGTCAAGCTTTGGCAGATACACTTTTTCACAAAATGCAGCTTTTATGATATCCTTCATATCAAACTACTTTTATTCATTGTGGATATAAAACCCGACTGGCTGGGGTACCTCCAGGATCAGTTTTGGGAACCAGCTGTTCTCTAACAAAACCCCATAAATTTCTTCTAACGCTTTCAGTATCTACTATATTCTCACAGTTCCTCCCCCAAAGTACATACATTTAGGTTTTAACAAGAGCAATTTTCAAAGGGATTTGTCCAAGTAACAACAGAGTTAAAAATTGCCCTTTTGTAGAACATGTGTTTTTAACAGTGAATGAAAGGGACGGATCCAGAACTAGGCTTGAGAGAGGAAAGTGGGTGAAAGTTTACAGGCACATTTTTACTAAGTGTTTCTGGCATATGGTGCAAATTCTGCATCATTTTGGTAATTTTCATCCCGACTGCCTCTATCCTGGTTTGAGCTAGATCCTCCAGAACTAAAGTTTCAGGAATAGTGTCATTTTTACTCTGATTTATTGGATTCATATTATTCCAATCATACTGTGATGAATTCTACTCACTATTACTTAAATTTACTACTGTTCTGTACACCTCTCCGTCCATTTATGAATTTGGAATTGAAACGTTTGTGACATTTATATCCCATATTATCCCAAACAAGTTATGAGTTCAATGTAGCTTACAATAAACAGCATAGGATACATTACCATGAATAATGCATAACAAAGTAATCTTTTCAGGGCAATCTGAACAGAATAATTAATCTCAAGGAATACTATGTTGCTAATACTAGTTGTGTTGTTTCATTATTTATAAAAGTTATACCAAATATTATGCCCTGAAACAAATATAATTTTATCTCTAACAATAAATTACTGTCACCACCTGGGGTAAAACTAACCAATCACTATTAGAAAACACTTTGCTCACACCAAATTATTAATTTAATCAATATGAATGAACAACAATTAAATGCCTAATCTAGATTATTACATTTCCTGGTTTCCATAATACAGGAAAGTCAGAGCTACAGTTGCTCTAGCATCCTTAAATCAGTACATACAAATTGTGGTCACTTACTAATTACATTTTGAATTTTTCAATCTATCAATTCCTTCAACCATTAAATCAGTGCCACTATTACACCACTACAAATATAATTTCCCACCACAATTAAGTGAAATGTGGGCACTAAGGGTCTATGCATTAAAGTTCACTTTACACAGTAAAAGCCTTTTATGCACATTAAAAGAAACCTTCAAAATCTCCAGTAGATTACCGTTCTGGAGAGCCCCGATGATCACGGACAAGAGATATTTTTGAATCATCTTGCTTGTGCTGCGCTTCTGGAGCTTTGGGGGTGGGGGGGGGGGGGACAATAGTATTCAGAAGGGGCTAAAGATATATGTGCAACTAAGGGCAGTCGGCAAAATGTATATGCTGTCATTTGGGGAGGGGTCGACAATGATGCAATCATTTAGAGGAAAGAGAATTCGTTTTGATCGGGTTAAATCTGAGGATTTTCTAAGTCCTAATGTGCAGCCTTCTTTCATGAACATGCTGCGTCTGCAATTTAATATTGTACCATGCACTTTATTTCTTTTTTTTTTTTAAGTAACCACCTAAAAATCATCAGCACGAATTTTATAACACCTTAGTGTTTTGATTCAAATTCATTAGGTAGATTCTCAAAAGTAGGATAAGCTGACAAAGCTGTAGGTTCAAGGGCATCTGAAACTTGCAAGGGAGAGCACACAGACGAAAAGGGTGGCATCTCTAGAGAATGTCTTCGTCACGAATCCACCAACCTAGCCCTGGACACACATATTAAGTCGTGGCTAGAGATCCCACCAGGAGCCCGGATTGTGAGCAGCATTCCTTCTCTCACTACCCACCAACTGGCAAACACCAGCACACACAGCGGGGAAAGGGAGACGGCAGCAGCTGCCTCCCATACCTTGTGACAACTAGTTCGCGGTATCGGTATTCACCTGTACTTTCCTGCGTCCGGCTGTATTCTGCCTGTGATGGGCCGCCATCTTACATGTTGACACTCTGTCGTCATTTCCGAGGAGGCCGAACCGACCGGATACATTCCCCGCCTTTCCCTTTCACTCGCCTTCTGCCTGGCTCAACGGCTCTGCGCGAGCTCGGAGGTGGGCAGGATGTGGGCCAGAGGGGCGGAGCGTGTATATTGCGAGTCAGTGTGTCCGTGTAGTGGGTGGAGCCCTGGCAAGGAGGGGTCAGGAGGAGGACTCGGAAAAGAGCGCGGGAGAAAAGGCGTTCAATGCTAGCTACAGAAATGCATACTAGCTATTTTACTAGTCCAAGTTCAGGGATTTGTAAGGAGAGTAGAAGGCTAAGGGTACCGGCTGCCTGGCTCAGATTTGCCCGGAAAGGTTGATTCGCTTAGGGTAACCTCAAGAAAGGCTTTTTCATGACGAGGGTGACAGGGAAAAAACGATGGAATTCAAAAAGGCGTAGGATAAACACAGATGATCCTTATGTAAATGGGGATTACTAAAGAACACGACAGAACTCTGTGGAGTTACTGAGGGGAGGGTTCTGAGGTTGTGGGTGGTAAAAGGATCCAGCCCAATGGGGTGGGTTCCTGGGTAAGTTGCTGAGGGAAATGTTTCTGGTTGTTGTAGGTGAGCACAGTTAATAAATGATGTTTTGGGGGTTTGCATGAGGTCTTTGGACTCAAGAAACTAAGGTGGACCAAAGAGGGTGTATTCTCCCAGTCCAAGCATTAACGGTGAGATAGAGGAGTGCACCTGGTGGGCAGTAGGGGATCCCAGGCAGGCAGGTAGCAGTATCAGGAAAGAAACTGTAGCCGAAGGTGGTAGCCTGGAGAGATACACCTTTAGGGAGAGTGTAGTCAGGCATGGAACAATGCCGATGGCAAAAAATTTTCTAGCCTAAAAATATCACTATATATTGCTAATGTAATCAGCAGCATAATCATAATCTGCATGTCATAAATAAATAGCAAGAAACTGAATGTTGAGCACCCGATTTTCATAGCATGATGTCTATTTTAGTGCCTCTTTACCAGGAGAAAAACAAATCTCTGCATGAATATAACACATGCTACAGTACCCCAATAATCAGCCCCTCCAAATGACACACTGATTATCATTTATAACAAATCAACACTCTACCTATGAAAAGTTATTCTGTTATTATACTTCCTCTGTGTACATCTGTTTGCTGCACAAACTGGCATGTCTGAAAATATAAGTGATATTAAAAATGCTACCAACAATAAAGAGCAACAACTTGGATGCAGCAGCTCTTAGGTTTGTTTGCTTTGTTTTGAGTGTATGCAGAATGACAGCTGAGCAGGGGGAGGAAAACAGACACTACCCAAATTGGCTTCAACCTTTTGACCTCATCCTGTCTCCTGTTTTCATACAATCTCTTTGCTCTAGCCTGCCCTCCCTGAATATACCTCACTACTTCCTGGTGGTCTAGTGGGGCAAGTAGGAAAGATCTCCACTCTTTCCTTCTCACTACGCTGCTACTGCTGATCTGCTCCCTCCCGCTTTGTTTTTAAAATGGCTGCTGAGACTTCCGTGGAAGTCTTGGTCATCAGCACTGGCTGGCAGCCATTTTAAAGACAAAGCAAGCGGGAGTGAGCAGCACATCAGCAGTGGGCAGGAAAGAGTGGGGTCTTTCCTGCCTGCCCCACTAGACTACCAGGAAGTACTGAGGTATATTTGGGGAGGGGATGGGACGCTACTACCTCGGGATCCCTTCCCCATGATGATGTGTCATCCTCGTTGGGTCCTTGTCTCTTTGCTCCTGGACCCCTGACTCACTCAGACTCTGGCTGACACTGCTGTGCTGCTGCACACTGCCTTCTGCCTCCTTTCTGGTTTGTGGCTGCGGGTCCCCCTCCTGATGAACTGCTCTCTGACACAGAGAACAGATCATCAGGCAGGGACCCACTACCAGAGCCAAGCCAACACATGAGTGCACGACATCACCTCTTTACTTGATCCAGAGTCACTGAGTCCACTAACTACGCCGTCGGTGGGGCAACGCAAAGCTTTTAAAGCGGCTAGATCCCACCTCCCGTATCATCCTAGACCAATAAGATGACAAGGGGAAAAATCCACCAACCCACGGGCCCTTGCGAGAAGACCTCCCGCTCCCAAACACACGCTACCCACGACTTTTGAATTTTTCCCGCGGGGGCTCATGGAAAACTGCCCAATTCCATGGTTTTACCGCAGACATGACAACTTTGACAGGGAGCTCTGGTCCAGAGGAAGATCTGCTTGCTGCAGGCACAGCCTTAGGTTGTTTCACCCAGAAAGGATGGCTGTAAATATGTACATACTTTAGGGATTTACAATTGAACTGAAGGATTTACACCATATCCCTGAGTCTGGCTCTGGATTTATTGTTATTGGATATCAAATTGGATTATAAATTGACTGTTGCAAAAAAGGATTTGAACTGCCTGTTGCAGAATCTTCAGTTAAATTTTTTTTATTTTTTTATTTTTTACATAACGCTCTGAGAATGGAACTTATTTACTCCCAGACTGGTAAAGGAAGGACGAGAGAATGAAGAGAAATAAAGACCCAGATCAAAACCCTACAGCCTTCCAGATTTTTATCTGGGCCCGGCCTGTGCCCAGCTCAGATTGTGTGATTAGAAAAGCTGCAGAGCTTTTGGTGAATGGAGATCATTTCTTTGTGGCCCTGGTTTCGGGTGCCACTGACCCGCGACAAGCTAGCTGGTTCCCAAACTGTGTGTGGCAAGACCTCTTGTCACATGGTGTTTGCTGATCGATTGGCTGTTCTTTTGTTCTCTCTGTGGATTAACTTGCATACATAAAGGAATTATTCAAGCCTATCAGCTTCTTCTCAGAGAAAGTTGATTGTGACCCCTGAGGCAGGCGCTTTGGCGCCGAAACACGGACTGTGTGGGGACCTTGATATGAATATTCTGAATAAACTGGTTTTTGATATTATCGCCCTATTGGTTTGCGCATTTGTCAGCCTCTACTTTTGCTGTTTTGCTTTGATTTTCCGTGGAGGCTCCTCCTGTCTTCTTGGATTGGCAAGACCAGGGTTACATGTAGAAAGAGAATGAATTCAAAGCAAAAATTAAAGACCTTCGCACTTTAAGCAGAGCTTAGAGAGAAAGAGAACTAGCACAAATTGGCAGGTATAACTGGCTGCCTTGTAGGGCAGACTGGATGGATCATACAGGTCTTTATTTATTGTCATTACTATGTTACTATCACTATTTACTCCCCTGCATACCAGGACTTATTCTGGGGGAACTCTAGGTAAACAAGTTGCCACCCCCACTTGGAGTGGAGGAGTGGCCTAGTGGTTAGGGTGGTGGACTTTGGTCCTGAGGAACTGAGTTCAATTCCTGGCACAGGCAGCTCCTTGTGACTCTGGGTAAATCACTTAACCCTCCATTGCCCCATGTAAGCCACATTGAGCCTGCCATGAGTGGGAAAGCATGGGGTACAAATGTAACAAAAAAAAACTATAATATATTTTAAAACTCCAGCAAATGACACCCCCTTGTTTTTTTACTTGGTTATGACTGCAGAGGAAAACCAACAGAGGAGCAGTGGCGTAGGAAGGGAGGGGCGGTCTGCCCCGGGTGCACACACTCGGGGGGTGCCAGTCCCGCTGGTTCCCTGCTCTCTCTGCCCCGGAACAGGTTACTTCCTGTTCCAGGGCAGAGAGAGCAGGGAACCAGCAGGGCCGACGCAGCTCCAAGTGACGTGCACTCGGGGCGGATCGGCCCTCCCACAGGTAAGAATGCAGTCCGGGGGGGGGGGGGGTTGCACCGCAGAGGGGGGGGGGTCACGCCATGCTGCACCCGGGGGGGGGGGGGTGCGCAGCGGTGACCCGCCCCGGGTGCCATTAGCCCTTGCTACAGCACTGCAGAGGAGGAAGGAGTTCTGCTCACTGATGGCTGATTAAACAAAGAACAGAGAATGGACTGAGCTCTGTGGGCAGGGGTGGCTCTGGACTCTCCCCTCCAGCTCTGCTTTTAGCCAGCATCCAACTTACCAAGGTAAAGATTTATTTATTTTAGTTACATTTGTACTCCATGCTTTCCCACTCATGGCAGGCTCAATGCAGCTTACATGGGGCAATGGGGGGTTAAGTGACTTGCCCAGAGTCACAAGGAGCTGCCTGTGCCTGAAGTAGGAATCAAACTCAGTTCCTCAGGACCAAAGTCCACCACCCTAACCACTAGGCCACCAAACTAGTAGATCTTAGAAGGCCCCTCCTCAACACATGGGGCCCAGACAGCTGCCTACTTTGCCTATGCTTTAATCCTGTCTGGTAGGGTAAACTCAGGACTGGGTCAGTCCTGTTGGGCAAATTATGAGTCTGTTATTAACCTTTCAGAAGGTAAAGATTGTACTGCTCCTGCTGTGATTCCTGAAAGTGAAGACTGGAGAAAACATGAATTATGCTGAATGGCATATGTTTTAATTCATGTGTTCCTACAGTCTCCATGTTGCCCAGAAACTGCATGATCTGCTAATATGATACCTTAAACTGCTAGTTCAAAAATGCTGTATGTCAGGCTTAGGTGCAGTTTACTTCACATAGGAGAACAAAGGGAGGTGAGGTCAGATATATGTATGCTTGTGGGTGGGTAGGGGGCACCAATTTTCTCTCCTCTCCAAGCCTGACCCCAGTGTTCTCCTCTTTCTCCTTTAAGAGAGAAAGAGAAAAGAATATAGCAAAAATGGAGCTGGTGCACCAAGGCAAAGGTGACTACCTCTATCTTTTGAGGAAATAAGGAAAAGGAGAATCATACTCAAGGTTATAGGTGGAACCTAACACCAAGGTACATCCTTGTACTGCAGCTTGAGAATGCAACCTTGTCTCCTGGTCAAATAAATATTTAGTATATATAATCCTCTATTATAATGGAGATTATTAAGGTTTGATATGTGAAACTCTCCAGAGTCACTGGGGTATGAAGCATGAAAGGTGTGATAATCCAGCCCAAAGGGATGGGTTCTGGGATAACTTGAGGGGAAAAGTGCTTCTAAGCAATGATTGATAGTTGGGGAGGAGTTAGAGTTGGTAAAAGGGATTGCAGAGGTGAACACAGGATCTTTGGTTGTCTGTACTCCCACTGGGACCCTTAGAGGAGAGGAGGGTCCTGGACAGGCAGAATAAAGGAGTAGTTGTCCTAACAGTGGCAGCTAAGAAGGAGTGCGGTACTCCGGGCGGGTAAGGGGAACCCAACCCAGGAGCAAGAACCAGAGCAGGGTTAGCCTGTTCAAGGCTGGGATGCAGCTCTGAGAAATGCAACGCTGGAAGGAGGACAGCTTGAAGGGTCTGTGCCTGAAGGAGATAAGGATTGTGATCAGAGATGTAAGGAGCAGCCTTGGATTATTACTAGTCCAAAGGGATGGCTAAAGGACAGGTGTAGCTGTAAATATTTATTTATTTTAAATGCAAATAGGTGGGAAAATGTGGGATACAAATGTAACAAATATATAGCATCTAATAACTAAGTAGTTTACAAGAAATGGCGGCCGACTAGGTGGTCATCATCCCTCATGCTTCTCGAACCCAAGCCTGGGTTTTGCTGGCACCTGATCCAATCCAGCGCCAAAAGACCAAGCCCGGGGCTCCCAAACTGAGACAAACTGAAGCACCGGACCACAAAAATCAGAGCCAGCTTGCCAAGCCGCAGGGTGATCCAGGCTGTTGGCAAAGGGCCAGAAACAGAGGCATCTCCCACCTGCAAGCCCATCGAATCAACAGCGCAGACCAAGCCAACAACAGCACCCCAGCACCTCTGAGGTTCGTCACAGGCAGGCTGGCCCAGGGAAAGGGATTGCAGCTGAGTGCCTTGAACATCGGCTGACTCTTGGACTGAGCCGAAAGCCGATACCTCAGCCGGAGCCCGGCGCTGGACCTGGACAGGCAACCATGTGGAGGCCGGCGCAGCCAGCGATCCTACTGTGGAGCAAGATGCCTAGTGCCAGGAGAAACCACCACAAGACGACCACTCCATGATGAACTCCAGAGGTGGAGAGGCCCACAAACCTCCCGGTCTGTCCAGCCACACTGAGCAGAAATAGCAGAATGTATTGAGCACTGCTGTAAGGATGGGTCTGGTTCAGACTGTTGGGTGCTCCAGCGGAGAAGTCGACAACAAAGGTAGGAAAGAGACTGAGAGTCGCAGGATATCTGTGAGACGATCACAGGCAGGCAGCGAGTCCAAGGAACCGCAGTGAAAATCGTTCTGGAACAGCGGTGGACCGCCAGCGAGACCTGTTCCACGGACCGCAGCGGAGTCTCAGGCAACAGAACTGCCAGCAGTGGACCCTCAATGCCTCAGAAAAGAGCGGTTTCACTCCCATAACCGACACAGTGCTGCAGAAAGGGATTACTAGCAAACATGGCGTTTCTTCCTTTAGCTGACTGACGAGTCCTTTGGATAACTGACACAGTGCTGCAGAAAGGGATTACTAGCAAACACGACATTTCTCCCATGAGCTGACTGATGTGTCCTTCAGATCAAATCACTCCCGATCTCACAGTCTGTGGCTAAACTATCACCAAAGCTATCACATAATTCATAGCAGCTTACATTCAACAAGGAGCTGAAGATAGATGGACACTGAGTTGGCTAATCAATTTTTGCAAGGAGTACTTCTCTGCTTTTTGAGATGCTAATGGTCTGTCTTAAAGTGCCGTCCTGCAGGAGTATGGCTGCCCCTCAACACACCTGTTTCAGAACAGTGCATGATCTTGGGACTCTCCCTTGGTTCAGACCCTGTCTCAGATTGTTTCACAGGCAGGAGAGACTTTCACCAGGCTCAGGATTGATGTTATTTTATTTCAATTGCCTTTGCTAATTTTCTTCCCCTCAATAACCTTATTGCTTTCCATCTGTGAAATCTGAATGTGGATGCCTGTAAAGGTTCTGGAGGACCTGTAAATGTTTGGGAGGATCTTTAAAATTTTCTATATAGGCATGAGTGAGTATGTATTATACAGTTCCTAAGTAAACACTCTATGCTGATATATGTAGGCGGCTGTATGTGAGAGTATGCAGATATCTGTATTTCCCAAAGGTGTGAATATACCTTTAGTACCGATAATTGTACCCTATGGCCTAGATAATAACTGCCAGCTGACATGTATGTGCAGTTGATGTGAATAACTAGAGGGTCCCCATGAGGACACTGCACCAAAATTCCAGGTAGGGCAGGGTCCCCAAAAGGACTCTGCACCTAAACACCCTATAGGAGAATAACAAGAAGGTACCTAAACCTAAATAGGATCTGCATGAGGACTTCCGACAGGCAGTTCCCTGTGCCTAAACGCAGCTTAGAATGGCAAACCTAAGAACACGGGCTTCATATTACTTGATAATAATATGGATAACCGGGATACTAGTGGCATCACCTAATGAATGGAACAAAATCCCCATTAGCATCAGTGACAAATGAAGACCCCACCATCAAATGGAAGAACCAAAATATAACCCACACAACAAAATAGAGACAAAACCAACAACCAACAACAAAAAGACCAACCAAAACAACACACAAGAAGATCACAATCTAAAAACAGACAGACTGCACAGACAACTACAGATGATCAAACACAACAAAATCAGATACGATACATACACCAAGATACCATACCAATATAAATACACGATTGGCAGTAAACAAGACAGCCCTACTGAGAGAATGGATTGAAATGGAAAAGCTAGGATTACTATTCATAACAGAAACATGGCTACACCTAGAAGATGACCAATACTGCTGGACCTATGCTCACCAGGATACAAAACAATGTATATAAACAGAAACAAAAAGAAAGGAGGGGGAGTAGCAATAATATACAAATCCACTTTTACCATTAAGTCTGTCGCTAAACACATATCCTCAGCGATTGAAATCTTGGCATGCAAAATCATTGACACAACACTCATATGCCGACTATGCATCACACTGTTCTTTTTTTATTTATTTATTTATAAAAAAATTTTTTAAACATAACACAAGCATTACATCTTGTTTAGGAAAAACAGAAACAGAAAAATTCTACGTTTGACCGGCGAGAGTATACCCGCAGTATGGGCAGGTGAAGGAGCATCTAGCCCACAGGGTTTGGAAACATCGTTGTCCTCGCCGGAAGTGAATCCTCCGCCGTGCCCCGCTGTAGCCTGGGCGTGTTTGGAGACCCAGGAGCACACGGAAGTCGTTGCTCCAGGTTCTCCGGTCGGCGGTGACACCCCCAGGGAAGCGGGAGGTAACAGCAAGGGAGAAGTTGTAACTCCACCGGCGCCAACACTGGAATCTATTTGGTCCGCGATTCAGTCCTTAACATCTATGGTCTCACAAACTGCCCAGGAGACAACGTCAATAGTGAGTAAACTGGATTTGCTAACAAACGCGTTTGAGACATTGAAACAGGAATCTGTATTAAATAAAGCACAGGTTCAACAGGATATTTCTTCTTTGACTAAAAAAACAGACTCATTGATTAAAGATAAAATGATAATCCATCGAAAATTGGAGAATTTTGAAAACTATAATAGACGTTTGAACCTACGGATTCTTAATTTTCCCCATTCTTCGGAAATAAATGCAACTGAGATGTTTAAAAAGTACCTAATTGAAAACCTATCTGTTTCTCCAAATTTAATACCTCCTATTAATAAAATATTCTATATACCTATTCCTAAAAAGAGAACAGATGGGAATCAAGAATTTCAAGATTTGACTGATTTTTTGGAAAATTCCAATGATGGGATATTTGAGAGGCGAACTCTTCTTGTCTCAATGGTTTTCGAACAAGATGTGAATATGATTAAAAAACTTTACTTTCGTAATCTTGCAAAGCCATTTTATGGCGAAAAACTTTGGATTTTTCCTGACGTTGCGAAGATCACCCAGGAGAGACGTCGGTCTTTCCTGGCAATGAGAGACGAAGTTAAGGCTTTAGGAGCCAGTTTCATATTGTCCTATCCTTGTAAATGTCAGTTAAAATACTTGGATAACAAATATCACTTTTTTGATCCTGGACATTTGAGGAGTTTTATAGATATGAAGAAAGTGAACAAATAGATCTGGTGCTAGTTTAAGATCTGGTAATTCACAATTAGGCATATTTTCAAAGCACTTAGACTTACAAAGTTCCATAGTAACCTATGGAACTTTTGTAAGTCTAAGTGCTTTGAAAATGAGCCCCATTTAATGTGTGTTTGATGGGGTGATCCAGGCCATATTCTTGTTAAAAATTTATTCTGATTTAACTCCTTTTAAATTTCCAGCCCCCTTGTCTTAGTTTTGTGGTCTAAGAAAGAAGTTTAATTGAAATGGGGGACTATATATATTGAAGTAGAATTTTTCTGTTTCTGCATCACATTGTTCTATCGACCCCCAGGTAGTTGGACAAATGCCCAAGACGATTTCATGGACTTTGTATCAAACACCTGCACAAACCAACAAAATGTCCTACTAATTGGCGATATCAGTCTACACTTAGACAAACAGAATGACACTTTGGGGCTCATTTTCAAAAGAGAAAAACGTCCAAAAAGTAGCATAAGTCTGCATTTGGACGTTTATCTCACAAAAACATCCAAATCAGTATTTTCGAAACCTCTTTTTAGATGTTTTTCTCTGAAGTCCATCAGAAGTATGTCTAAATCTCAAGGGGGCGTGCCAGGGGCGTGTTCAAGGCGGGACTTGGGCGTTCCTAAAACTTAGACGCTTTTCAGCCATAATGGAACAAAACAAAAACGTCCAAGACTAAAACTTAGACATTTTGAACTAGACCTGTTTTTATTACGAATAAGGAACAAAAAGGTGCTCCAAATGACCAGATGACCACTGGAAGGAATCGGTGATGATCTCCGCTTACTCCCCCAGTGGTCACTAACCCCCTCCCACCCCCAAAAATTGTGATGAAGAACATTACTTGCCAGCCTCTATGCCAGTGTCAGATGTCATGCTCAGGTCTGTTACAGCAGCATGCAGGTCCCTGGAGTAGTTTAGTAGTAGGTGCAGTGCACTTCAGACAGGTGGACCTAGGCTCCTACCTCTCCCTACCTTTTACACTTGTGGAGGAAACTATGAGCCCTCCAAAACTCACCAGAAACCCACTGTACCCACATATAGGTGCCCCTTCACCCGTAAGGGCTATGATTGTGGTGTACAGTTGGGGGTAGTGGGTTTGAGGTGGGTTTTGTGGGGCTCAGCACACAAGGTAAGGGAGCAATGCTCAGATGTGTACCTGGGAGCAGTTTATGAAGTCCACTACAGTGCCTCCTAGGGTGCCCTATTGCTGTCCTTGGATGTCAGGGGGACCAGTCTACTAAAAATGCTGGCTCCCCCTACATCCCAATGGCTTGAGTTTGTGCGTTTTGCACTTGGATGGTTTGTTTTTCGAAAATGCCCCCCCCCCCCCGAAAAAAAAAAAAAAACCCACATCCAAATCACAAAACGTCCAAAAAACAAAATGTCCATAATATTTTGGAAAACGAAAAAGATAGACATTTTTCTTTTTTGAAAATGACCTTCTTTCTTGTTCAGAATTTAGATGTTTTGTGTAAAATGTCCAAATTCTGATTTAGACATTCTATGAAAAATGCCCCTCCATGTGTCTGAAAATGTTACAGCGGACCCTGAACCAGTGAGATATATAGAGTTTGTGAACAAATGGACTAGAGCCTCACCCAGGTTTAATGGCACAAGTTACTCAGACCAATTTCGTTTTGTTAATATAGACACAACAAGATCGTTCAGTGATGTTCAAAATGTCATATGACAGGGTATCCAACAAGCTTTAGATATCATAAACAATAGAGCATCACCCGAGGATTACTTACAGATAAGATTTATGCCTGGTGGTTTATATAATTCCTTGTATTCTAGAAGCCACGGACTGGGAGGGACCGAGGCAGGGCATTTCTTAGAACAGGTGAGTAATTTTCCGCAGAGTTTCAGAGAAATACACATCAATGAGAATATGCATCTCATTGTGACGGTCATTAGAAACAAAGGTGGTGGAGGGGATCATTACAAAGTGTTCTCAATAGCCACATTATCGGGGGGGGGGGAAGAAGCAGGGCCACCGAGAGGGAGGGGGGACAAAAGTCCCCGGGCCCAGGCCTCCGGGGGGGGGGGCCCGGCGCCGCTGCAGTCCGGCCCGCCCTCCGTAGCTCCCTGAACTAACCTGAAGCGCCTTCATGTTCGTTTCGCAGCAAGCAGCAGCAGCAGCAGGGCAGGCCACTCCTTCCTTCCGTGTCCCGCCCTCGCCTGACGTAATGTCCGCGAGGGCGGGGCACGGAAGGAAGGAGAGGTCTGCCCTGCTGCTGCTGCTGCTGCTGCTGCTTGCTGCGATTCGAACGTGAAGGCGCTTCAGGTTAGTTCGTAGGGCCCAGCAGCGGGTGGAGGGGGGGGGCCCGGCAACTTCGGGTGGGGAGGGGCGCGACGTGACCTTGGGTGGAGGGGGGGCCGGTGACTTCGGGTGGGGGGGCGGGGCGTGACGCGACCTTGGGTGGGGGGCCCTGGGGGTGGTCTTGTCCCGGGCCCAGCCCCGGCTCTCAGCGGCCCTGGGAAGAAGACATTTAGTAGATCTAAACAATGTGGGTAATAACTTGTAAGTTGTAGGGAGTCTCCAGGCAAAATAAGGTGTCAACATGCTTGGTTCGGGTAGGTGGTAGAGAGAGGTGCCCTAACTGCTGACTGTACTGTCATTCTAAGGAATGTTTAAAACAGCATACAAACTTGGCATCCAAAAAAGAGATAGCATGTTTGTATAAAATATTTTGCATTAAGTGTCACTCCGAAAGGTATATCATTTATGACTGTGAATGTATGCAGGAGACAGGTTACACATTCTTAACTACATCTTTGCACTGAGCATGAACGGGAATTCAAGGGGGTGAACTGTCTTTCCAAGTTCATATTTATTTTTTTATTTTTGTTACATTTGTACCCCGCGCTTTCCCACTCATGGCAGGCTCAATGCGGCTTACATATTATATACAGGTACTTATTTTGTACCTGGGGCAATGGAGGGTTAAGTGACTTGCCCAGAGCCACAAGGTTCTTTTATTGACAAGCGGTTCACAGACTACACTTTCATAGCTCACAATTCAAAAGGCTATGACAGTTATTTCGTTGTCAGTTAACTATTGCAGGAAATTATGGATATGAATTTGTTAGTGCAGGGTGGTAAGCTTTTACAGATTTAGATTCTCTAAATTTTCTGGCCATGAAGCTTAGCCAGCTCCCGGAAGCCTTGGGCTTTGAAAACAGCAAAGGGTACTTTCCTTACTTTTTTAACACACCATGGAAAATTAAAACTATGTGGGGGAAATGCCTGAGAAACAGTACTATGGCATTGAGAGTATGTTGCCTGATGAGAAAGAGGCTTTCACACAATTGTACAGCGAGAAAAAGCATAAGACGTTTGATTTACAAAAAGAACTGGCCTTCTATTCTAAGCAGGATGTCTATATTTTACAAAAAGTCTGTGTCCTATATAGAGAGGAACTTATAAACATGACGGAGAGGGTGACCCTAAGAAATTGTATAGAGCCAATCCAATACATCACACCTGTTTCCGTATATATGGCCATGTTCAGGTTCATGTGTTTAAAACTGAGAACCATAGCTCTGCTGTCGGCTGACGATTATCATCGGCAGACTAAGAGATATTCAACAGCAAGTATCCGTTGGCTGATGTAAACCGAGGACAAAGAACACATACAAATCAGGCACACTCTAAAGGGTGGCGAAATGCAGGTGGGTGACTACTTTCTTGACGGTTATGCCGTCGTTAATGGCGAGCACCCTGCCTTTAAATTTAATTGGTGCTTTTATCACGGCTGTGCAACCTGCTATGATTCTAAAAACCATAATCCGTTGTCAGGCACAACCTTCGGGTTTCTCAACTACAAAATACATTACAAGACAGACTACCTAAAAGAGAAAAGGTTTAAGGTCATCAGTATTTGGGAACATGAGTGGGACAGCTTGGTTAAAAGGGATAGGGAATGTGCAGGCTTTCTGAGCAGAGCCGTGTTACCCGAACCTTGAGTTCCATGAGACGCCCTTTTTGGAGGCAGAACGAATGTTGTGTGTCTGTACTATCAGGTTAAACAGGGTGAGAAAATACACTATTATGATTTTACCAGCCTGTACCCTTTTGTCATTAAAACTAAAGAATGTCCGATTGGTCACCCCCAAATCATCTATGAAAATTTAGGCCTCCTCTCTCATTATTTCAGGCTTGTGAAAGTCAAGGTATTCCCTCCACATAGACTCTTTTTCTCCATACTGCCTGTTATGCTCCACAATAAACTCATGTTTTCATTGTGCCATTCATAATTAACGGATCAGCAGGAGAAATGTTTCCATGATGACAGCGAGAGAACCCTGGTGGGGACATAGTGTATCATAGAATTGGAAATAGGTATCGCTAAAGGGTACAGGGTAGGAGAAATCTATGAGTTCTGGCATTTTGGACAGACGTCTACACAACTCTGCAGAATACATAAACATGCATCTATGTCAAATGCAGGAAGCATCAGGGTTTCCTCAGTGGTGTACTGATGTTGAACAACAAGAACAGAAACAAAAAAAAGCACACAAGGGCCTTCAAGACTGGGACAATGAAAGAAAATGTATTCAAAGGATGGCCTGATGTGGTCCGTTTTTTGGTGAAAGTCCGCCTGCATCAGGGGTCAAGAACGTCCCAAGTTACTTGTTGTGCTTTGCAGAATAATAAATAATACCAGAAAATAATGCTGTTTTTCTAGTAGGCGTCTGCACAATCACAGAGAGAAAAGACTCTATCTAGATGCTTGATAAGCTGGAGAATGCCATCGGATAAAAATTACCACCAAAAACAAACAAAACAGGTACATAGATTATTTCTATCAGAAAGAAGGTGTGCTTTTACATGCTGATCAGATAACCATGAACCCTGCAAAAGAACAAATTGCAAAGCTGTTCTTAAACTCTTTGTGGAGGAAGTTTGGTCAAAGAAGAAATCTACCCACCACAAACACTGTGAGTAACCCCAATCAGCTGTATATGTATTTGTTTTCCTCCAAATACATCGTGTCGTCTTGCGATCTTATAGACGATGATGCGGCTTGCATCACCTGGCTGCATGCGAAGGAACTTTGTGCAGCACCGGGTAACAATAACATCTTCATAGCTTCTTTTACAACTGCACATGCCTGGCTAGAGCTATACAGGTTCTCGACGATTTACAAGAATGCTGTCTTTTTCACGATACAGACTCTGTAATTTTTGTGAGCAAGGAAGGTGAGTGGAATCCTCCTTTGGGAGACTAGCAGGCTCATTTTCGAAAGAGAAGGACATCCATCTTTCGATATAAATCGGAAGATGGACATCCTTCTCCCAGAAACGTCCACATCTGTATAATCGAAACCCGATTTTGTACATCTCCAACTGCAGTCATAAGTACATAAGTACATAAGTAGTGCCATACTGGGAAAGACCAAAGGTCCATCTAGCCCAGCATCCTGTCACCGACAGTGGCCAATCCAGGTCAAGGGCACCTGGCACGCTCCCCAAACGTAAAAACATTCCAGACAAGTTATACCTAAAATGCGGAATTTTTCCAAGTCCATTTAATAGCGGTCTATGGACTTGTCCTTTAGGAATCTATCTAACCCCTTTTTAAACTCCGTCAAGCTAACCGCCCGTACCACGTTCTCCGGCAACGAATTCCAGAGTCTAATTACACGTTGGGTGAAGAAACATTTTCTCCGATTCGTTTTAAATTTACCACACTGTAGCTTCAACTCATGCCCTCTAGTCCTAGTATTTTTGGATAGCGTGAACAGTCGCTTCACATCCACCCGATCCATTCCACTCATTATTTTATACACTTCTATCATATCTCCCCTCAGCCGTCTCTTCTCCAAGCTGAAAAGCCCTAGCCTTCTCAGCCTCTCTTCATAGGACTGATCAAAACAAACTCTGTTTGACACGTCCAAATTTCAAGGGTGTGTGTCGGAGGCGTAGCAAAGGTGGGACTTGGGCATGCCTAAAACTTGGACATCTTTGACTCATATAAAAAAAAAAAACAAGGACGTCCCTGACGAACACTTGGATGTTTTCACACGGACATGTTTTTATTATGAATAAGGCACAAAAAGGTGCCCGAAATGACCAGATGACCACTGGAGGGAATCAGGGATGACCTCCCCTTACTCCCCCAGTGGTCACTAACCCCCTCCCACCCTCAAAAAACATCTTTAAAAACATTTTGTGAATGGATGTCCATCTTTTTTTGAAAATACGGGTTTCCCCACCCCTGGATTTTGCCGTTTTGCAACGATGTCCACATCGCAACTTGGACATTTCTTTCGAACATTCCCCTCTAAGTGAATTAACGAGTGAGATCCCTAAGGGTGAACATATTACAGAGTTTGTTTTGATCAGTCCTAAAACAGGGAGACCCAATGGGGTTATCCAATGGAGAGACACATGCAACAGCGAGAAAATATATTTTTGCAGTCTAAGGGAGCTAGTTATGGATTTTGATCCAAGGGTACCAGTGGGTGAACAAACCACGATATGCATTCAGCAAAAACGGACAGTCAGAAACAGGGCTCAGTGACTCATTAAATCTCATGCATTTAAAAAATTCAAAGGATTAGTACATAAGTACATAAGTGTTGCCATACTGGGACAGACTGAAGGTCCATCAAGCCCAGTATTCTGTTTCAACAGTGGGCAATCCAGGTCACAAGTACCTGGCAAGATCCTAAAACAGTACAATACATTTTATGCTGCTTATCCCAGAAATAAGCAGTGGATTTTCCCAAGTCCATTTTAATAATGGCTTATTGACTTTTCTTTTAGGAAGCTATCAAAAAAAAATGTAAACCCCGCTAGGCTAACTGCTTTTACCACGTTCTCTGACAACAAACTCCAGAGTTTAATTACACATTGAGTGAAGAAATATTTTCTCTGATTTGTTTTAAATTTACTACTTTGTACTTCATGGCATACCCCCTAGTCCTAGTATTTTTGGAAAGAGTAAAAAAGTGATTCACATCTACCCATTCCACTCCACTTAGTATTTTATATACCCCATATCATATCTTCCCTCAGCCGTCTTTTCTCCAAACTGAAGAGCCCAAGCCCTTTCAGCCTTTCCTCATAGGGAAGTCATCCCACCCCCTTTATCATTTTCGTTGCCCTTCTCTGTACCTTTTCTAATTCCACTATATCATTTCTGAGATGCGGTGACCAGAATTGCACACAGTATTCAAGGTGTGGTCGCACCATGGAGCAATACAAATGCATTATAAAATCCCCGTTTTTATTTTCCATTCCTTTCCTAATAATGCCTAACATTCTATTTGCTTTCTTTGCTGCCATAGCACACTGAGCAGAGGGTTTCAAAGTATCGTCAACAATGACTCCTAGATCCTTTTCCTGGTCAATGACTCCTAATGTGGAACATTGCATCACGTAGCTATAGTTCAGTTCCTCTTTCCCACATGCATCACTTTGCACTTGCTCACATTAAACATCATCTGCCATTTGGATGCCCATTTTCTCAGTCTCGTAAGGTCCTCTTGCTATTTTTCACAATCCTCTTGTGATTTAATAACTTTGAATAAAATTTGTGTCTTCAGCAAATTTAATTACCTCACTAGTTATTCCCATATCTAGATAATTTATAAATCTGTTAAAAACCAGAGGTCCCAACACAGACCCCTGTGGAACCAAACTATCTACCCTTTTCCATTGAGAATACTGGCCATTTAATCCTACTCTCTGTATTCTATCCTTTAACCAGTTTTTAATCCACAATAGAACTCTACCTCTTATCCCATGACTTTCCAATTTCCTCTGGAATCTTTCATGAGATACTTTGTCAAATGCCTTTTGAAAATCCAGATACACAATGTTGACCGACTCACCTTTATCCACATGTTTGTTCACTTCTTCAGAGAAATGTAATAGATTGATGAGGCAAGATTTCCCTTCACTAAATCCATGTTGGCTTGGTCTCATTAATCCATGCTTTTGAATATGCTCTGTAATTTTGTTCTTTATAATAGTCTCTACCATTTTGCCCAGCACCAACGTCAGGCTCACAAGTCTGTAATTTCCCGGATCACCTCTGGAACCTTTTAAAAAAATGGGCATTACATTGGTCACCCTCCAATCTTCCGGTACCATACTTGATTTTAAAGATAAATTACATATTATTAACAATAGTTCTGCAAGTTCATTTTTCAATTCTATTAATACTCTGAGATATATACCATCTGGTCCTGGTGATTTGCTACTCTTCAATTTGTCAAATTGCCCTATTACATCTTCCAGGTTTACAGAGATTTGATTCAGTTTCTCTGACTCGTCAGCATTGACTACTATTTCTGGCACCAGTATCTCTCCCATATCTTCCTCGGTGAAGACTGAAGCAAAGAATTCATTTAATCTCTCCGCTATGGCCTTGTCTTCCCTGAGTGCCCCTTTTACCCCTTGATCATTTAGCGGTCCAACCGATTCTTTTACCGGCTTCTTGCTTTTAATATACCTAAAAAAGTGTATGATAAAAGGGTTTTGATTCAAACTTTTAACACATTGCCTTACCACTACTGATTATGTCCACATTTCCTGTATAATTTGCTCAAAAACATCTTTGCATATGCTTCACATAACATTTTAACATTTAGTATGCTTCCTAGATGGATATTGTTAGAGCAAAGCAATCCCTGTATAAAGCATTGTGTGCTCAAAAACTTCTTTGCATGTGCTTTATTTAACTTTTTATGTTTCTTAGCTAATAGTGCTAAAAGCAAAATAAATCAGTGTTCTGCCACTATTTTCATTTAAAAGAAAAAAGTTTGTTTATCTGTAACTTTTCCCATTTATACTGTTACATTTTCATTCACGTACAGCTCTGGGGTTTTCTCATTCACTGTCTTGGAAGCAGATGCAGGCTGATTGATCTCACACAGTGAAGCAGCTCTGCAGGCTGTCTGCAGAAAAGGGAGGGGGTTGTTGGGGGATATGAGAGGGAATGTGGATTTCTCGCACAGAAAGCTGCATATCGCTCTAATTCAATACTAACCATTTATGTTAGTTCTTTTGCCTATATGGCTAAAAAGTTTTTAAAAATGCCTTGGGGCTTGGGAGGAGGAGGGGGAATCTGGGACAAGCCTTTTTTGCAGTTTACAAATCAGCCTGTATTGAAAGCCTGATGAGCCATACCCCCTATGGTTTCTTGTGAAAGTTCATCTTAAAACAGTTTTGTGTTTGTTGTCTGATACCTCCTGCTGTGAAAGAAAACAGAGAGAGTGAAAAACAAATGGAGGACTGGATCCAATTAAAATCATTAAAGCTGTGATTTAACTGACATGGTATCTTTTTGAAAGAAACATTTAAAAATGAAACAGTCTGAAGGCTAAAATGCCTGTTTTCTTTCCTGTGAGAAAAAAGTTAAGTTCCACAAATTCCTCCAAGGCTGTAGAGAGCAGTGTCATCGGCATTTGACATCACTTCCCATGATCCCATCCCAGATAGTGTCTGTCTAGTAGTGTGAAACGGGAAGTGACATGCTGTGTACAGTTTTGCTGCCATCTTGGAAAAGGGGCATATCTATGACATCACCTCCTGTGATATCACCAAACGGAGTGAGGTTTGGGGCAGGGTTATGCAAAAAAGGGGTGGGTTTTGGGGCAGGACTATGAAAATAAGGTGGAGCAGGGGTGTGGTTATGTAAAATAAGTGTGGCTTGGGCAGGGCTATGCCATATCCAGTGATATCATCAAAGGGGCGGAATGTAGGTGGGGTTGGGGCAGAGCATAGGCATGGCTTGGGCATGTCCTCCCTTCTGATTGGCTGAGAACTCAGAAGTGGGCATGTCACCTGTCAAAATCAATTAGTTTAACAAAAGCAGGTGAGATACACTACTTGTATGTGGCCACATAAATGCATAAATGGCCTCAGAAAATGGCAAATGGTGTAAAAGTATGTGAGATGACCTGTACAAGGACAGAGTTTGGACAGAGCATGGGTAGAGTTTGCAAATATGCACATAACTTATAAAATATATTAAACTTTGTGGGTACTTGAATAATCTAGGTGTGGAGGTTTATATATACTTGAAAGCAGGTGAAAATATCCATGCCTGCAATGTGAGTATGATTTCTGCCATTTAAACCAGTATTTTGTAAAAACACATAGAGGCACATTTTCAAAGCAGTGGGACTTGAAAGCTTACATACTGGCACCTATGTGCCTTTATAAAACAGCATCTAAATAGATGCTTACTTGCCCTCTTAAACCAGGCACCCTATTATAACATTATCCTCAGCAAGCCTGCACAAAACAATATCCAGATGTTTTTCTTCAGGGCACCTGTGACTAGGCAATTGCACCTGAATTCTAAAATGCTCATCTTTTTTTTTGTTTGTTTGTTTTTAGGAATATGATTAGATTTACTGGGAATCAATTAGAGGAATCCAGCCACAGCAATGCCAACACCAATCTTTGAGAAAACCAAGCTCTTTGTGAATTAGTAATACTGAATTCTGTCAGATCAAGATTTTTCTGTATTCATGGTAATTTGCCTATTCCTGGTAAGATCCTGGCATTTTTCCTATCTTGAAAAACACAACATTACAGTGGCCCCAGTGAACAAGAATTGTCTTTTTAATCAAAGCTGCACCATTCTTTAGTTGTTTGTAATGTTTTCCTTCATTGAAACTTACTATCAAATTGGTTATTGCCAGCAGTTAATAAGTACCTTGCTTACTTAGAGTAATAGTCACAGTGCTCTGTTTCTAATAGGAAACTTTAAGCTTCTTAGAACAGTGGAGTGCTAAATCGGAGGCAAAGGTATTTTCTTCTTTGGGCTTTATTTTATAAAAGGCATGTGGAATGTCAAAAAAGCCACCTATTTTATTAAGACCACATAGGAATGGCATCTGTCCTGGAAGTTTTCGATACGGCATTGAAGGGATGTTCCAGGGAATGCCAGACTTACTGTATTTGGGATTCAAGACAGGGGTAAAAACATGCCAGCTGATATTCAAAATGATTTAACCAGCCAAAAATGGCCACTGGTTAAATCTCTTGTTCAAGTCTAACCAGTCATTTTCAGCGGCACTTACCCGGTTTCCTTCACTGAAAATGACCGGTTAGCACTGAACTCAAAAGTGGCTAACTTGTGGGTATTCCAGGGGTGGAGTCGGGTTACATGCCGATATTCAGCCCCTCACCGCATAAGTAAACCGTTTAAATTGGGCCGCATAAATAGCAGTCCTTTCTTTAAGAGTGGTTTGGGTTATGCAGGCAAGGGCTCAATATTGACTTAACCCGCTATGAGTTAGCCAGCTTAAAATAGAATGACTATTCAGTGCCGAACCCCGGACAGGTCACGGCACTGATTATCTGGGAATAACGCTGGCGGCAAACAGCAAAAACACTCACCATTGCATTCTGAATATCAAGGGGGATGGTTATTCTGTTTTATGTCTCCTGACCAAGCATAGGAGGATCCTTGTCTGCATGTGCATGGGTTTAATCTCTTCATGGTGGGATCCTTGATGTTAGAGTCGCCCATATATTTCTATGGGTGTCGCTAACATTTAGCATGCACTAATGATTATCATGCCCTAAAACCGCTAGCGCGCCTTTGTAAAAGGACTCCCTATACTTCTCTCTCAATTAACAGTCCAATTTCTGGATTTCACATATGTATTTAGTTCAGTTCTATTTATTTTGCATAATTTTGTTTTATGTTACCAAGGCATCAAGAAACAGTTAAAATAAAGAGACAGAGGGTATGCAATATATGTGTACTAGGCTTTTACTGATATTCCAAATGCTTTTTAATTTTAAGTGCAATCTATGATCATCATGCAAATGTAAGCAGGGCTGTGTCTGGTACATCTGCAGGAGAAACTGCAGGCCACTGCAAGTAGTTTATATTTTATTTAGCATTCAGGTCTGCTGGTACTTCGTAGATGCAATACAGTTATACAGTACAGTTAAGATTTCTAGGTCACACATACCATCAAATAGTTCAACGCCGTTTACAAAAGAATAAAGGAGAGCAGACTCTCAAATTTACACAGATATGGATAATGAAAAGCTTATAAAATATTTAAAATTTTGAAAACAACCAGGTTTTTAGCAATTTAAAAAAAAAAATTCTGTAATTAGATTGAAAATGAAAATGGTAATAAATTCCACCATGCATGAACCTTAACGAAAATACATAGAGGAAATAAATTGCACCAATAAATAACGTCTAGATGTGGCAGAATTGTTCTTATCTATCATCTTAATCAGAGGTAACATATATTGAGGGACAAAAACCATATCAAAATAATAATGCAACATAATTTTAAAATACAGTGAGCTTCCGTTGGAAACCAATGTAACTTATGAAGTAAGGGCCTAGCATTCTCAAATTTGGAAGTTCTGCACATTAATCAAGCATCCCTATTTTGCAGCATCTGTAGATGGCATCATATAGCCTTACTGCAGCCCACATAAACAATGCTGCAGTAGTCCAAGTGAGACATTACTAACTTTTGGACTAATAAACGAAATGTACCCACTTCAAAGCAGGCCTGAATACGACACAATTTCCATAAAAGTGTAAAGACCCTAGATGTGCCAAACAAATCTCATTGAGTTCTTTGATTGGGTGACAAGAGAATTGAATCAGGGACGAGCTATGGATGTAATCTACTTAGATTTCAGCAAAGCTTTTGACACGGTTCCCCACAGGAGGCTCTTCAATAAACTGGATGGGCTGAAGATAGGACCCGAAGTGGTGAACTGGATTAGGAACTGGTTGACGGACAGACGCCAGAGGGTGGTGGTAAATGGAATTCGCTTGGAGGAGGGAAAGGTGAGTAGTGGAGTGCCTCAGGGATTGGTGCTGGGGCCAGTTCTGTTCAATATATTTGTGAGTGACATTGCCGAAGAGTTAGAAGGTAAAGTTTGCCTATTTGCGGATGATATAAGATCTGTAACAGAGTGGACACCTGGGAGGGAGTGGAAAACATGAAAAAGGATCTGAGGAAGCTAGAAGAATGGTCTAAGGTTTGGCAATTAAAATTCAATGCGAAGAAATGCAAAGTGATGCACTTAGGGAATAGAAATCCACGGGAGACGTATATGTTAGGCGGTGAGAGTCTGATATATACGGACGGAGAGAGGGATCTTGGGGTGATAGTATCTGAGGATTTGAAGGCGACGAAACAGTGTGACAAGGCGGTGGCCGTAGCTAGAAGGTTGTTAGGCTGTATAGAGAGAGGTGTGACCAGCAGAAGAAAGGGGGTGTTGATGCCCCTGTATAAGTCATTGGTGAGGCCCCACCTGGAGTATTGTGTTCAGTTTTGGAGGCCGTATCTTGTTAAGGATGTAAAAAGAATTGAAGCGGTGCAAAGAAAAGCTACGAGAATGGTATGGGATTTGCATTACAAGACGTATGAGGAGAGACTTGCTGAACTAAACATGTATACTCTGGAGGAAAGGAGAAACAGGGGTGATATGATACAGACATTCAAATATTTGAAAGGTATTAATCCACAAATGAACCTTTTCCAGAAATGGGAAGGTGGTAGAACGAGAGGACATGAAATGAGATTGAAGGGGGGCAGACTCAAGAAAAATGTCAGGAAGTATTTTTTCACAGAGAGAGTAGTGGATGCTTGGAATGCCCTCCCGCGGGAGGTGGTGGAAATGAAAACGGTAACGGAATTCAAACATGCGTGGGATAAGCATAAAGGAATCCTGTGCAGAAGGAATGGATCCTCAGGAGCTTAGTCAAGATCGGGAGGCGGGGCTGGTGGTTGGGAGGCGGGGATAGTGCTGGGCAGATTTATACGGTATGTGCCAGAGCCGGTGGTGGGAAGCAGGACTGGTGGTTGGGAGGCAGGGATAGTGCTGGGCAGACTTATACGGTCTGTGCCAGAGCCGGTGGTGGGAGGCGGGGCTGGTGGTTGGGAGGCGGGGATAGTGCTGGGCAGACTTATATGGTCTGTGCCCTGAAGAGCACAGGTACAAATCAAAGTAGGGTATGCACAAAAAGTAGCACATATGAGTTATCTTGTTGGGCAGACTGGATGGACCGTGCAGGTCTTTTTCTGCCGTCATCTACTATGTTACTATGTTACTATGTAAGTAGTTGAACATGAAGTTTGAAAGTTAGATGCTTATCTAAGATTATTCCCAACATTTTCAAAGAAGGTTCCAATTTATACCTAACTCCATCCAGCTCTAAATTATTCCCATAATTTGCACTGTGAGGACAACTAATCATTAAAACCTTTGTCTTTCCCGTATTCAATTTTTGTTAAATAATGCTTTGTTTATGTAAAGCTTGGAATAGATACTTTGATTCAGAATATCATAGCACAATAAAGAAAAAGGAAAGGGAATGGGATTTGACAAACTGCCTTTCTGTGGTTACAATCATAGCAGTTTGTGTATTATACACAGGTACTTTTTTCGAACCTGGGACGATGGAGGGTTAAGTGACTTGCCCATAGTCACAAGGAGCTGCAGTGGAAATTGAACCCCGTTCCCCAGGATCAAAGTCCACTGCACAATAGTCACATTGTAACCAGGTGACATTCTACATTTGGTGGACCAGAGGAGATAGGAGGATTAGATGCAGGCGATGTTGTAAAGGGTATGTTACAGATATTCTGGCCAGTTTAGATGCCTATGCTCAATTTATTCTTGCTGTACACCACCTTGGGTGAATTTTTCCAAAAAGTAGTAAATAAATAGATGGGATCTCCTTGTTGATTTAAAGTCTAGTATTCAGTTAAGCCCCTAGCAACATGACCTTGAATGAGTCTGAATCTGTCAGATCTTGGATTTTAAGCAGGGTCAGACCTGGCAAGTAGTTGGATAGAATTACCACCTGGAAGACTGAGTATTTTGGGCTGCAGAAGGCAACAGCCAACAATTATCTTTCTATAAAAACAGATATAGTACACTGTCACCACCACTCACCTAAGCCCTGCAGCCCCAATGCTTTTGACACTATGTTTTGAATGTGGAGTAGCCTCATGATTAGAGCAGCAGGCTTAGAACTAGGGAAGCACAATTCAAACCTCATTTTGGCTTCTTGTGATCTGGGGCAAGTCACTTATCCCTCCTTTACATCAGATAGAAACTTAGGGGTCCTTTTACTAAGGTGTGCTAGTGGATTTAGCCCGTGTTAATGATCAGTGTGTGCTATATGATAAGAAGCCCATTATATTCATACTAGTAAAAAAAAGGCCCGTTTCTGACACAAATGAAACGGGCGCTAGCAAGGTTTTCCTCGGAGTGTGTATGTTTGAGAGAGTGTATGTGAGAGTGACTGTGTGTGAGAGAGAGAGTGAATGTGTGCGCGTGTGTGTGTGTGTGAGAGAGAGAGAGTGAGTCTGGGTGCGAGTGTGTCTGTATGTGAGAATGAGAGTGTGTGCAAGTGCGTATGTGAGACAGTGTGAGAGAGAGTGTGTTTCACACAGATACAGTGTGTGCGAGAGAGAGTGTGTGTGTGAGACACAGACTCCTGTGAGACTGAGTGAATGAGACCAAGAGAGTGTGTGAGTGACTGTGTGACACATAGAGAGTGAATGTGATACAGTGTGAGACATAGAGTGTGCGAGAGACAGTGTGTGAGAGTGAGAGAGAGAAAGACATTGTGAGAGAGAGAGAGAGAGTGTGTGTGACAGAGATACCCCCCCTCTCTGGTGTCAGGCCCCCCCCCCCCCTCTCTCTCTGGTGTCTGAGCGTTACTGTGCAGGACGCTGAGCTGTGGCTGTGTTTCAAGGAACTGACCAATCCTATTTAATAGAATGCACCTCCAACATTCTGAAGCCGAGAAACCTCGTGTGGTTGGTCACTTCTGCTTGTGACGAACTCGGAAGTACGTGATGTCAATTCAGTAGATGGATACAGAGAGCAGGAATGCCTCAGCCATGCAGTCAGCTTCAGAATGTTGGAGGTGCGTTTTATTATATAGGATGGGCATGTTATCATGTAGTGTGCCCTAATCTGTTAGTGCACCTTAGTAAAAGGACCCCTTAGTTTGTAAACTCTCTGGAGACAGGGAAGTACCTATTTTACCTGAATGTAACTTATCTTGAGCTACAACTGAAAAAAATGTAAAGGAAATCTAAATTCCATTCCCTTCCCTTTTATGTCAGGAAGCATTCAATTGTTCCAAGTAGTGGAATTTTACAGACCACTCTTTTAAAGGTACTTTATTGATATGCTGTATAGCATGCACAAAAAAAAATAATTTCAAGGAATTATTTTATCCAGAAATCCCGCCTTACCATGGAGCATTTCATTTTTTGTCATTTTTCCTACAGGAACTGAAAGAAAACCTTTTTATGTGGTGAGGATACCTCAGAAATTATTATTTTATCTTTACAAAATATTTACATTTCTGTATGCATTTCAAGTAGGAATGTCACAACAAGTTAAAACTATTCTAGTTTCATTTAGACAGAGATAATTCTTGTCATATACCTGTAGAAAAGAAAAAAAATATGATCAGTGAAGCATTATCATTTAATTAGTTGTTTTGGATCTTAGAACTTAGACACAAGATTCCACACTATCAAAGCTAAGAGAAACAAGGCTGAAACAAATTGTATTCCTGTCTCCATATTGATAGTGACTGCTTTGGCTCCAGTTTATCAATAGTTTTAAGTTTCTTTGTGTGCTTGCCTGTTGAGAGGTCTAGTTTTCAGGTTTTCCTTTGCTCAGGGAAGAAAAATGGTTCTGTGTTTGCAGTGTATTTCCAGGCTGGTAGGTAGCCAGTGGTAAAGGACTAGCAGATACTTGTTTTCATTCACTGTTTAGGGAGCAAACTTTCTATTATCTCCCTAATTTCAATGGTAAAAAATGTTCATGTTAATGAACTGTTCTTTTTATGTTAACAGGTAATGAGACGTTGTGATGCAACACCGAATCAGATTGCAGTAAATACTCACCCCTACACTAACACATGATGAAGGAAGTGAGGTACGCAAAACATTCACACAACCCCTCATTGAAAAAATAGTGTACAGAAATTGCACGGAGGAAAAAGCCTCAGCAAGCCTTAACCATTCAGAACTTGGTCATTTCAAGGCTTAACTGCAATCATAGGCATAAAAGACCTCCCATGTCCATCATGTAAATAATATTTTTACAGTTTTTACATTTAATTTGAAAATACTTCACACTTAATGTATAGCAAAAATGCCCATCTTCACAGCAGTGCTTCTTAAGCTGACTATCCGCTTCTAATGATGACCAGCATTTCGACAACTGCATTAGGGAATTGGCAGAATTATTTCAAGTCAGGGTACATTTTGAATTCTGCTCTTCATATATTGCTGCTTTACCAGGTAAATACTTCTCACCAAGGGGGATAACAGGAAGTGTTGCACTCCCCCCACCCCCCCCTGCCTTTACAAGGAAACAGATTCACTTTTCAGCTTCAATCTGCCAAGGGAAGGTAAATTTAACTTTCACTTCTGCCTACAGTCTGCAATAGTGAACTCAGGAAAAGAAATGTATACTTCTCTATTTCTTGAGTTTGTCTGATAATCTGAAATTCTTGGGACAAAGTATTTCTTTTTTTCTTCAACTGGAAAGTAAAGCAAGGAGGATTTGGTTTGTCTTTGCCACCTCTAGTAGCCAAAAGTAGTGTAAGCCCTCATCATGGAATAAAAATGTGCCCTTTCCACCATCTCTCTATAGGTGAGAAACAAGCCTGGGGTGTCCTACTAGTAGTTTCTGTTTCAGAAAATCAGGCTGTGTCCTGATATTCTCTGGTCTCACAGGCCATAGCTTTCTGCTCCAAGGGTAGCATCACTCTCACTCCCTGTGATGCTTGTTTCCTGGTCATTCTTAATTCCTGTAAGACTTACTCTAAGAAATCTAACGCAGCTATACTGTGAACTGCCACTGAATGCCACAAATTACGTCTGCAGTCAGTTGAATACACATCTATTGCATGGTGTCACCTTGCAAAGCTATAAATTGTACCCTTAAGTCATCAGCAGTCCAAGTCTCTCTTTCCAGGTCTGTTTTTAACATCTGAATCTGCCTGCCTAATGAGACTTCATTGTTTTGTAGCTGATTTGTCTCATGTACAAGTCTATGGGTTCTTTCTTCTTAGGCAGTTTTTAATTGTAATATCTCATTCTTTTCCCAGTGAGCTTCCTTGTATTTTTGACAGCTGAGTTATCTGTTTAAAGTCTGTGTCAATTCCTGATGTAGTTGTACATCTTTGTCGCTAACTGTCTGCATGGCTGATGTCTAGAAGGAACTTTCAAGGCATTCCTCTGTCTCTGCTGTGTTTCTGGCAAGCTGATCTTTCTCTTTCTTCAACGCACCAGCCCTAGCTTCCATCTTTTGAAGCTCATCCTGAGAACAAGTTAAAACATTATATAGTCATTTTAACATTGCTTACATGTGAAGCAAAGTATCTTGCAACTTATCCTTTAAAATATGCAAATCACACTCATAATCTGCAAACAAATCCATGGGAATCTTGAGTTTTGCAACTAGTAGATTACCCAGAAGAGTGAAAAACACACTATTTGGCCTCACAGAATTACCAGACTCAACCTTAATTAACTTTGTTAGCTTCTCAGTATATCTATCCATGTCAGTCTTTGTGCAGCATATATTGGCAATTTTATATAGCACAAGATGTTCCCGTTAATAACAAAACTCAGAAGAACATACAGCTGTTCTTATCAGTAAATAGAGTAAGCAATGAGCATCGAAACCTATAGGTCTGTCGCTATCCCAGTCTGCCACTATTCCGGATGAGCCCCCAATTCTGTAGGGAGTGGTGCACTATCCCAGAGATGAGGCCCCTATTCTATAGGAAGTGGTCTCAGGTTCATTCTATTCACTGACAACAAGAATGCTGACAGGAAACAATTTATGCAAGGAATGAGTTATCGTAGAATTATCAAACAGCTAATAAAGCAAAGGTAGTAATGTTTCTCTTAATTTTGCTCTAAACTTCTTATTTCACAGCAACAAATACATTTTCTCTAATGAAACAAAGACCTAAGTATCAAATAGTCGGACTCACATTTTGCAAATTGCAGGTAAAATAGACAGCCATACAACCTTTTATGGCAGATAAGATGCCATCTTCTGATTTGTTCCAGAAAGGTTACTGCAGCAAGGTAGCTGAATCCATTCTTCCAATGCTGTCACTAGCCAGTCCAATCCTCTGAATGGTGAGCCACATATGTGAACCTCAAAGTAAGGCCACAGTGGCACAAAGAGATAATCAAACAAGTCTAGTATCCAGGAAAATCTGTGAGTCTTATGAGTGTTGCTTTGAATGGCAGCACAGAGAATGTATGCCCCACAGTGTCTTGGGCAAAACCTGTGGGAGATAAGTGGCAATAATTAAAATGACAGAAAAGCAAAGTCTCTGCCTGCTGGTAATAAGTAGTTTTTTTTTATTATCAGTGCTGTGTACAGGCACTGCCTGAACTCTGAAAGCACCCTCTGTGATTGACTAGATTGGAGATCACTGATGCTAACAGACCCAATCAGATATTTTCCATCGCATGGAAGTCAGATGTACAGTGTCTTTAGTGTGGAGAGATGGGATGCAGTAGTGGAATGTAGTAGTATTAAGACTAGCTGAAAATAGTTAATATGTCATTACGTCAAGGTTTTCTTAGCTAGATCCAAAGCTGAAAAGGCCTCAGACACTGATTTCAGCTGTAAACGTAGAAAAATGTCTCCTTGATTCTTTACACAATGCAACTGCAAAACATAAGTTTAGAGCGCTTTGCAGTAAAATCACTATGGTTTAATAGGCACACAAAAAGGATTGTAAGGCTGTAGCCTTATAGGGCTAAAAGATACAGCAGACTTTTAAGCCTAATGTTTTCAACCACCTGCAGGGGCTTGTCATTCAGGGTAATCATGTATTCCAATATACAATGTCACTACTTTTGGTGCTGCCTGCTGCTTGTCCTGGGACATTGCTGCCCAACATCACACCATCTCCTCCATGGTGGCTTGCTTAGATGCTCTTGAGGGCTGCTGGTCTGTACCTCACTGGGGAAAAGACTAGAAGTTTGACTTGGGAAAGAGATTTTCTTTTTTCAATGCTTTTTCCCTCCTCTGGTACTTGCACTAAAAGATGGAGTCCCTAGCTTGGGATCAAATCCTCTGTAAAACTTAGATGGAAAGGGCATTGTTTCTGTAAATGATGCTGCATGCCACTGTTGGAAAATGGCCCATAAGCTATCCTCTGCTAATGGCCTTTCTCCAGTAATCTCATTCGACATACCACAGAACTGGAAGCACTTGATAATGTCTCAACACTTTTGAGGTTTTACGAGACTTCCTCTATATGTCCTTGGGGGGGACTGCAGCTGCTGGACCTGGGCCAGTGGATGGAGGAAGGATGAAAGGCCATGGGCATCCTTCCAATTCTCTACTACCTTCTCCACCTATGGAATGCTCTTAGCCCTAGCAATATTGCTTCTTACCTCCTCATCAATAAGCACATTTACAACAAGATCTTTCACACCCCCTCAGCTTTGAAACTTTCAATTTGATGCTTCTGATGGAAATTCCTCACATGAATATGCATCAGATTCTTTATCTGGTAAAACTAGCTCTTTATATTTCTCAGCAAGAAATAGGATGCAACAGCTACTGTTCTCTCTTGGATTCTGACACCAGTCTATTTGAGTCTCTGAGCTGTCTCTGCCCTATATGCTATGCCATCAAGACTACACAGAAATCTCCATTTTTCTCTGCTTCTGACACTGATCTCTCTCAGTCACAGTGATGTGTTCTCTTAGATGATTTTTTTCTGGCACCTTTATATTCATACAAACAAATGCACATCTCTGTTTTATTTATTATGTGGTCGATATTCATCTGGCAGTGGTGAGCACTATTTTAGCGATCGACAGTGTTATTCCTGCATATCTGATGTCGGGCCATGTCCAGGCACAACAAAAAGCACCAAGAGCCTTCAAAAATGGGACACAGTTCCTTTAATTGTGAGATTAAAAGTCAGTCTTCCAGTATGGACCCGACACAGGCCATGTTTCAGCGCACAGCGCCTGCGTCAAGGGTCAAATGTGTTTTAATGTGAGATAGATGCCTTGTGCAGCAACGAAACTTCCTCCTTATGAAATAAAGAGAATTCCATGCACTTTATCATGTGATCGCTTGGCACATTAGGAACAAAAGCAGTTCCATTGTTCTTTGGTAAATGGATCCACATTCGATTCCTGACGCAGGCACTGTGCGCCGAAACACGGCCCGTATCAGGTCCATATTGGAAGACTGATTTTTAATCTCACAATTAAAGAAACAGTGTCCTGTTTTTGAAGGCTCTTGGTGCTTTTTGTTGTGCTTTGGACTTTGTTTTGTACTTTGGACCCTCTCTGTGCTGTTTTGTCAGGCCATGTTCAGGCACCAGCATTGCATATCTGGGTTTATGCGGCCAGCAAGTGCAATATTCAGCACTTAACCGCCTAAGTGACACTGTATAAAGACAGGACTCATTTTTATGCAGTTCGATTTAATAGCTAAACTTAGGTGGTTAAGTGCTGAATATTGGCACTTAAATGAATAAGTGCCAACTCTGTCCCCGGACTGCCCACAAAATAGCTGGCTTTGAGTTTAGCGGTCTTTGGTGATGTTCAACAGCACTAACTGGTTAAGGGGTCCTTTTACTCAGGTGTGTTAAATGATAAGATGCCCAAAGGAATATAATAGGTATCTTATCATTTAGCGCACACTAATCATTAGCATGAGCTAAATCCATTAGCGCCCCATAGTAAAAGGACCCCTAAGTGAATATCAGCGGGATAGCCCTGAACAAACAATTTAACTGGCCAAGTTAGCTCGCTTTGAATATTGACCTCGATATCTTCTTTCCAGTTTAGTTTCAATCAATTTAATTTTCTTTAAATTCTGATGTGGTTATTTACTTTTAAATTACATTGATACTTAAGTATTTCCATTTATTTTTAACATATATGCGCTAACTCTGTAAAAGGGATCTTAGCACTATTATTTGTCTGTAAAAATATGTTGTAGATAACACTGGGCCTGGGAGAAAAATGAGCTGCAAGAATGGCTGATATCCTATTTCTTACTAGAGAATTCAGCACACTTTATAGAATTGCACTTAGCGCTGATTCTGCACTGAATTTGTAGGTGCAGGACTTACACCTGGTAAAACCAGGTGTAAATGCTGGTGCTGAAATTGGGTGCACTCGGGCCGTATTCTGTAGATCTGCCTGTAAATTTTTGGAATGGTCCTGACATACCCCCTGGACACACCCTCTTTTCATAAGAACATAAGCATTGCCAAACTGGTACAGACCAAAGGTCCATCAAGCCCAGTGTCCTGTTTCCAACAGTGGACAATCCAAGTCACAAGTAACTGGCAAGATCCCACAGGAGCCTTTGCACTCTGCTCTAATGGCTAAAGAGAAGGAAAAACAAGCACATGGGTTTCCAGTGTGGACCACAGCTGTTCCCTTGTGCATACTGGAGGAGATAGGTGTGTTCCCAAAGAGACTGAACTGATTAGGGACTGCCAATCACATCCACAACAGTCCCTTGAAGCACAGAGTACCCTGAAGGAGGAGGGGTTTGGTCATTGGGGAGAACTGATCCTGAACATCTATCAGAGAGGGCTGAGGAGTGAAACTGCTGCCATAAATCAGTCCTTTTCTGGGGAAAGGACATGTAAACTAGAAGCAGTAGAGCAGGTAAGTGTTGCTACCTTAAAGTAACAGGGCCAGGGATATCAATCCATCCAGGGTCTTATCTTCTAACCTGTTGCAAATAAGGGCGATCCAAGCACTGGGGAACATAGAGCCACAAAGAAGAGCTAGATAAAATACTGAAGGGGTTGGCGCACATAAACATTGTTGTCATACACAAGAGGGGAAGAGATGAAATACATTGGGCTTAAGCTTTGCCCAAAAGCATATATAACGGGAAGGAGATATGGGCTACAGAGTAGCACTGAGGAGGATCATTGTTGGTGGTTCCTGAGGTGCAAAATACTTGTTATCAGAAAAGGAGCTTTTTTTTCTATTTGGCACTTACATTGTAGAATACCCTTTCACAGGTCCTCTGGGAAACAGAATCTTTGCTATGGTTTAAACATCTTCTTAAGGCGCACTATTTTCTCCAGGCATTTAATACCTCCCTCTCTGTGAAGAAGTCCATAGGAATTGAATGCATAAAATTGGGTGCCCAACTTCATAGAATTAGAGGGTATTAGTTCTGGATGCCTATTTTATAAAGGCACATGATCCCCTGTGTTTCCTTTATAGAATAAGCTTAAAATAAGCATCCTTTTGGATTTTCCACATACAGTAGATGTCTTCTTATAAAATTAGCCCCTTAAAAGCTGTTTGTATCCCCTCCGAAGGGACACCACCTTGTAGAGGTGGAGGGGCTTGTGTGTTTCAATGGCTTAGATGGCTATGCTGAAGGGTTACCCATATCAGACAGGCCTCCGAGGAGAAACCAGACAAAGAGTGTCCCAAACTGGGAGAGTGGTAAGATGGTGACCTGAAGTTCGCATGCCCAACGGCCCAGCTGCCCTCTGAAGTTTCGTCTTCTTTACGTAAATTTCCTCTCTGCAATTGCAGTTACCTTAACTGAGAGGAAGGGGACAACCGGCGGTCAGCCGCCGATGGCCAGCGTTTTGTCCCCTGAGCAGCAAGTGCGGGACCGCTGCGTGACGAACTGCCCACAGATGAAAGGGTTGGTAAGTCCTTTGATTAGCGCCGGCGAAGGAGCGCTGACGCTCTTGGACCTGGAAAAAACAACTCCATCGCTCCCGAATTATTCAACCACCATGTCCAAAGGAGTGGAGGAGTGAGTTAGAGGTATATGCTGAAACGGAGGACGTTTACAGCAGAACCCGAATCTGCGGAACCACTCCTAAACATCTATGAGAAATCAACTTGGAGTTTTTGGCTCCCATGGAGGTTTCATTGAATACCATCTGGAAGGCGCTTCAGGACCTAACGGTGGCAGTAAATAATTTTGTTTCAGATATAATTTTATTAGAGAGTTACATGGACAATTCAACTGAACCCTTTGAGAGTAAAAAATTGATATAACAAATGATTCTACATGAGCAAGAAGTGAGCAAGAAGTGGTTATGATAATAGACCAGGAATTTTGAATAATAAAATGAATATTATTATAGATGATTAATATTGAGATTATTGTTTTTCCCAGAGTTCTGGGTATGACTCCTAAAGTTTTCCTCAGAAATATTTCCTCAAATTATTACTTTAAAAGGAGTGAAGCCTGTGAAAACTGGGATTACTTTAATCAGTGAGATTTGAATTAGAGACTTAAGTATATGTATTGTTAAATAACTTCTGGTTTTTAAAAGAGAAAGAATGTAATCAGATGTATTATTTCTAACTAATATTGGACAATAAGTATGTTTTTCAATGAAATGATTTGACTATACACTGTATTGACCTTGAAGAAGCCAACCAGATGATCAATGTGGAATAATGAATTAGTTGAATAATATCTGGGGATAATCAGGTTAATACCACGTTTTTTTTCCTGTTTACTGTTTAATTGATCTCCTTATCTTGTTTCACTCTCCCTATTTAGTGGTCTAAGGAAGAGAATAGAAATACCTGACTGAAATAATTCCTACATATTACTTTCTCTTTATTTCCAGCAAGTTGTTTTATCACTTGTAAAAATTTAAATGGTTATAAATTTAAAAAAAGCTGTTTGTATACAATTCAGAAATTAAAACCTCCAGTTGAACGATCGGAAGTATAAGGAGATTCACCAGATGATGGTAATGAACATAAAGTTGCTTATTAATAGGTCAAAAAGAAGGACTCATAATAGGACTCATAGACCTCAATATGTATACCTTGGAAGAAAGACAAGAGAGAGAGTAGATGTGATTGATACATTTAAATATCTCCACAGCATAAATGCATAGGAGACAGGTCTCTTTCAACTGAAAGGAAACTCTGGATTAAGAGGGCATAAGATGAAGTTGAAGGGGAAAGACTCAGAAGTAATCTGAGGAAATATTTCTTTATGGAAAGGCTGGTGGATATGTGGAACGACCTCTCGTTGAAGGTGGTGGAGATGAGGACTGTATCTGAATTCAATAAAGCATGGGAAAGGCACATGGGATCTCTTAGGGGGAGAAAGAGAAAGTGGATGGTATGGATGGGCAAACTAGACAGGCCATATGGCCTTTATCTGTCATCATTTTCTATGTTAAGGAGCTCATCGACCATCAACAGTTCAAGAAGTCCTTAAAAACCTTCTTGTTCACCAAGGCTTATTCCCCTGGCTCCTCCATTGTTTAACCTCTCTCATATGTTGGCTCTTCACCCCTGTCATTTTCCCCTGTCATTCAGTGTTCCTTCCCCTCCTGTCACATTCTGTTTCTGTGCCATCTCTGTGTTGCATTGTATCCTTTTGACTTAATGTAAGCCACATTGCGCCTGCTTATGTGGGAAAATGTGGGGTAAAAATGCACCAAATAAATAAATAAATAAATAAAATGTTTCTAAAATTTTTATTGAAAGAGGAAGAACATCATCAATCACTTTTTATTATTTTGATCAATTTGTCTCTTTTTATATCAGCTTCTCATCCTGATGTCATACACCTACTGACTCCAAGATCTGGGTGGAAGTCTTCTCTGGCACTTAATTATTTATTGCATTTGTATCCCACATTTCCCACCTCTTTGCAGGCTCAATGTGGCTTACAATACATCATGTGTAGTGGGAATATGCTAAAAAATAGGCATTTAGTGTTACAGAAGGATATTGGGCAACATGATAATGATAAAATGATAAAACAAAAATAATATAACAATCAGATATTGTAAGACAGTTCTAAAATGTGTAGGAGTTGTGTATATTCACATTGGTTGGTCTTTGAGGTATGCCTTGTTAAAGAGATGGGTCTTCAGTAGTTTGCGGAAGTTCGTTAGTTCGTGGATCGCTTTTAAGTTGCGCGGCAGTGCGTTCCATAGCTGTGTGCTCAGGTAGTTAAAGTTTGACGCGTGCATTAGTTTGTATTTTAGACCTTTGCAGTTAGGGAAGTGTAGATCAAGGAATGTGCGGGATGATCATTGCCCTGTGACTGGCAGAGGCTGCAGCAACAGGAACAAATATCTCCCCTACCCTCCCGCCTTTCCCACATCTGATTGCTCGGTGGTTGTTACTTCACTTCCCATTTAAAGCTTTGAAGATGGCTGACCAAATGAAAACAATTTTCAGCATTGGGAGATTTCTTGTACAGGAGGACGTACAAAGACATTTAGTTTATATGCAGTGAATTTTTTTTCCATTCTGCCGAGCTGACTCTCGGCACCAACCTTCATTATGTGCTGTGGCTGGATACTGCCAGTAACTCCTGCGTTATTAAACCCATACTTTGGAAGCTAATTCATTTTTAGTGAGTGCTGTGGAAAATAATTACTGTGGCAACGTATAAATCAACTGCCTGTTGTGCATTTATACTGGCAGTTTGAGACTCCATTAAAGTTCTTCCCTTGGTACTCTGATCTCATCCCATGGTTTTCAGTATCATCTTTACGCTGATGACTCCCAGATCTACCTCTCCACACCAGAAATCTCAGCAGGAATCCAGGCCAAAGTATCAGCCTGCCTATCTGACATTGCTGCCTGGATGTCTCAGCACCATCTGAAAGTAAACATGACAAAGACTGAACTTCTCATCTTTCCCCCTAAACCAACCTCTCCTCCTCCCCCATTCTCTATTTCTGTGGATAACACTCTCATCCTTCCTGTCTCATCAGCTCGTAACCTTGGGGTCATCTTCGACTCCTCCCTCTCCTCTGCACGTATTCAACAGACTGCTAAAACCTGTCGTTTCTTTCTCTATAATATCAGCAAAATTCGCCCTTTCCTTTCTGAGCACACTACCAGAACCCTCATCCACACTGTTATTACCTCTCGCTTAGACTATTGCAACTTGCTTCTTACAGGTCTCCCACTTAGCCATCTCTCTCCTCTTCAATCTGTTCAAAATTCTGCTGCACGACTACTATTCCGCCAGTGTCGTTATGCTCATATTACCCCTCTCCTCAAGTCACTTCACTGGCTTCCTATCCATTTCCGCATACAGTTCAAACTCCTCTTATTGACCTATAAGTGCATTCATTCTGCAGCTCCTCAGTACCTCTCCACTCTCATCTCTCCCTACATTCCTCCCTGGGAACTCCGTTCAGTGGGTAAATCTCTCTTATCTGCACCCTTCTCCTCCACTGCTAACTCCAGACTCCGTTCCTTTTATCTTGCTGCACCATATGCCTGGAATAGACTTCCTGAGCCAGTACGTCAAGCTCCATCTCTGGCCGTCTTCAAATCTAAGCTAAAAGCCCACCTTTTTGATGCTGCTTTTAACGCCTAACCCTTATTCACTTTGTTCAGAACCCTTATTTTATCATCCTCACTTTAATATTCCCTTATCTCTTGTTTGTTCTCTCTGTCCTAATTAGATTGTAAGCTCTGTCAAGCAGGGACTGTCTCTTCATGTTCAAGTGTACAGCGCTGCATACGTCTAGTAGCGCTTTAGAAATGATAAGTAGTAGTAAGTGCAGAAACAGATATGAGCTGCAAAAATCTCTTTTGAAAAATGAATACTTGCAATCATGTGACAGTGAAACATTCAGGTGGGATGAAGTCCATCCAGGGGGGTAAAGCACATAAGCACCGCCATACTGGGAAAAGACCAAGGGTCCATCAAGCCCAGCATCCTGTCTCCAACAGTGGCCAATCCAGGCTTCAAGAACCCGGGAACCCACACACCCCCCCCCCAAAAAAAGTTAATAATGTTCAATGGACTTTTCCCTCAGGAATCTGTCCAAACCCCCTTTAAATTCCGTAAGGCCAGCTGCTGTCACTACATTCTCCGGCTACAGTATAATCAATGTATCTCTGACTAACTTATTTCAACCTGCTGTGCTAGCCTGTGGAGGAGTAGCCTAGTGGTTAGTGCAGTGGACTCAACATTCCATTGCCCCAGGCACAAATAAGTACCTGTATATACAATGTAAACCACACTGAATGTAGTTGCAAAAAATACAGAAAGGTGGTATATCAAGTCCCATTTTTCTTTCCCTTTCCCTTGTAATGTCATCTGCCTGAAAGATTTACTCTAAAGAAATACAAAGCCTAGGGGACACTCAAAGTTACATAATTTATCCACTCCAACCCTAGCTGAGATAATATTTAACCATCTCTCTGACCCCATGTGCAACTTTCTTTAAATCAGTCACCTTACTTTCTAACTCTTCTTATTCTCTTACCTACTCTTCACTATCAATTAAAATGTTCTATTACATATTGTGTTGACATTGTAAGTAGTATACTATCAGGCTCATTTACGAAAGAGATGGACGTCCATCTTTCGACATAAATCGGAACATGGACGTCCATCTCCCAGAGACGTCCAAATCGGTATAATCGAAATCCGATTTTGTACGTCTCAAACTGAAGTCTGTCGCAAGGATGTCCAAATTTCAACGGGGTGTGTCAGAGGCGTGGTGAAGGCGCGACTTGGGCATCTTTGAGCCATAATCAAAAAAAGCAGGGATGTCCTAAACTAAAACTTGGACGTTTTCACCCGGACTTATTTTTTTTATGAATAAGACACAAAAAGGTGCCCGAAATGACCAGATGGCCACTGGAAGGAATCGGGGATGACCTCCCGTTGCTCCCCCAGTGGTCACTAACCCCCTCCCACCCTCAAAAAACATCTTTAAAAATATGTCATGCCAGCCTCTATGCCAGCCTCAGATGTTATACTCAGGTCCATCACAGCGCATGCAGGTCCCTGGAGCAGTTTTAGTGGGTACTGCAATGCATTTCAGACAGGCGGGCCCAGGCCCATACCCCCCTACCTGTTACATTTGTGGAGGAAACAGCAAGCCCTCCAAAACCCACCACAAACCCACTGTACCCACATGTAGGTGCCCCCTTCACCCATAAGGCCTATGGTAGTGGTGTACATTTGGGGGTAGTGGGGCTCAGCACACAAGGTAAGGGAGCTATGTACCTGGGATCATTTTATGAAGTCCACTGCAGTGCCCCCTAGGGTGCCCAATTGGTTTCCTGGCATGTCAGGGGGACCAGTGCACTACAAATGCTGACTCCTCCCACGTCCAAATGGCTTGCATTTGGACATTTTTGACATGGAGGTCTTTGGTTTTGAAAATTGCCGAAAGTCAAAGACGTCCATGTCTAGGGATGTCCAAATCTAAGGACATCCATGGTATTTTCGAAACGCAAGATGGAGATCCATCTTTTTTCAAAAATACGCTTTTCCTCGCCTCCTGATTTGGACATTTTACAAGGACGTCCAAATCCAAACATAGACGTTTCTTTCGAAAATGCCCCTCTATGTCATACTTTGTATTGTTATTTGAATACTTTTACTGCTGCAATTGCCTATAGCTCATGTTGATCTATTCTTACTACATACCACATTGAGTGAATTCCTTCAAAACGGTGGTAAATAAATCCCAATAAATAAATAGGAGGAAATATTTTTTCACTCAATGAATAGTTAAGCTCTGGAACTCGTTGCCAGAGGATGTGGCAACAGTGGTTAGTGTATCTGGGTTTAAAGAAGGTTTGGACAAGTTCCTGGAGGAAAAGTCCTTAGCCTGCCATTGAGATAGACATGGGCTAAGCCACTGCTTGTCCTGGGATTCATAGAAGGGAATGTTTTTTTTTTAAATTTGCTTCTAGAAATTATACATTTCCCAATAATAACAAAGGAAAAATGATAAGAACATTTTACAAAAGAAAAATTACAAAAATAAGTAAAACAATTCTCAAGTAGCCCATATCATGAGAGGAGGAAAACCTAAATAAAAAAGCAGCTAAAATGAAAAGCTGTGAGAAAATGTCAGACAAGAAATAAGTAGAATCAAAGAAATATATTGCTTTTCCTGAAAGGTAACCAAACACCTACAAGGAAAGCGAAGAAAAAAGGTAGCCCTCAAAACCATCAGAAAAGCTTTCCTTTCAGCCTGAGAGTTCTGTGAAACATCTGGGAAGATCTGAACAGTCTTCTCACAGAACAGCATGGTCTTCTTAAAATATGATCTTAAAATTACTGACTTATCAAATTCATTCAAAAGGGTGACCAATAAAGTTGATCTGGCTAAGATGGTATCAGTGGAATCCACAGGAAATGCTGTCAAATTTGCACTTACTGAAGGCGCAGCTTCGTCCAGAGCATCCTGATGATAACCCTCAACAGGTAACATGGAATGTGGCTACTATCTGGGTTTCTGTCAGGTACTTGTGACCTGGATTGGTCACCGTTGGAAGCAGGATACCCAGGCTAGATGGACCATTAGTCTGACCCAGTACGGCTATTCTTATGTAAGTTTATAGTACTGAAACTACTCTCCTGGCTCTTACTGTTTTTATTAGGTTACATTTCCAAAGAGGTACTGATGTTCTTCTTATATCTTTGGATCTTACTGTAGCTTGTGATCTCATGAACCACTCTGTTCTTCTCCAAGGTCTTATTGATCTGCATATGTTGGGTACTGTCCTAAGTGGTTCTGTTCTTACTTTATGATCATTTCAGGTTCATTGGTTTCATGCTGTTTCAGCTGGTGTAACTCAGGGTTCTAATCTTGGTCCTGTCCTCTTTAATATTTATCTTGCTCCACTGGCACTCATCCAAGGGCGACGAAAATGATAGTGGGGATGGGACGACTTTCCTATGAAGAGAGGCTGAGAAAAGCTGAGGCTGAGAAGGCTAGGGCTTTTCAGCTTGGAGAAGAGACGGCTGAGGGGAGATAAGATAGAAGTGTATAAAATAATGAGTGGAATGGATCGGGTGGATGTGAAGCGACTGTTCACGCTATCCAAAAATACTAGGACTAGAGGGCATGAGTTGAAGCTACAGTGTGGTAAATTTAAAACGAATCGGAGAAAATGTTTCTTCACCCAACGTGTAATTAGACTCTGGAATTCGTTGCCGGAGAACGTGGTACGGGCGGTTAGCTTGACGGAGTTTAAAAAGGGGTTAGATAGATTCCTAAAGGACAAGTCCATAGACCGCTATTAAATGGACTTGGAAAAATTCCGCATTTTTAGGTATAACTTGTCTGGAATGTTTTTACGTTTGGGGAGCGTGCCAGGTGCCCTTGACCTGGATTGACCACTGTCGGTGACAGGATGCTGGGCTAGATGGACCTATGGTCTTTCCCAGTATGGCACTACTTATGTACTTATGTACTTATGTAATATTTGGGCTTCATCTTTTTTTAAAAGGGCTGACACAATTCAGATCGTTCTTCCTATTGATTCACATTCAGTTGCCTTTTCTGCTGCAATTTCTTCACATTTTATTATAATTGCTGACTAGTTGCTTATGAATTGATTAAAATTGAATCTTCAAAGGTGTCAGTATATGGTTTTCTCAGAAGATCGGCAACCTGCTTCCTTACCTCCTTAATTCCTTATTAGGCACTCCTTTGTCCTTTGCAGGATCTATTAAAGTGCTAGGGGTTGTCTTGATGTTCGTTTAACATTCTCATCTTAGATTTCAGCAGTAGAAAAGGAATTATTCTTTGCGCTTTGTCAATTATGTTCACTTTGCCCACTGATTGATAGGAAGGCACTTTGCCTTCTGATTTATTCTTTGGTATTATCTTGCATTGATTATTGTAATCTCTTTTCTTTGGCTTGCCTCAGAAGCAATTGCATGGACAGCAAATAGTTCAGAATGCTTCTGTAAAAGTGCTCTATGGGTTCAGATAATATGAAGGGGTTTCACCACTTTTGTCTGAAGTACACTGGCTCCCAGTGCAAGTCCATATTCCCTTTAAAATTCTTACTTTAACGCATTGTGCTCTCTATCTTTTACAATACTCTCATTCCATTTATGCCAGCTTGTGCCCTTCGTTCCTCACAACAACATCGGCTAGATGTTCCAGCTGCTATGAAGTTATACCGGCACAGCAATGTATATATAAAAGTTGAGGAGTTAACTTTAGTGCAATATTTTGGTATGTAGTTGGTTGACCCATGAAGGGTTATTTTGGAGCAGTGCACATTGAAGCTTTTTACTGTAAATTCAAGGTGGTACTGAAAACTTATTATGGTCTCACCTTTTCACCTGGCTGAGATTTAGGTACCTGCAGATAAACCAACCATAGACCTTGAGTAACAGCAGGCACCTAAATGTGGCAAAGACACATAAAACTTATTTATTTATTTATTGATTGATTGATTGATCGGTACTTATATCCCACATTTTCCAGAATTGCACAGAGCAGTTTAATGTGGTTAACAGATTAACCAGAAAGCATACAATGATAGTAATATGTAAACACAGATATGTTAACTTATTGAATGGATGTGGGAATAATCCACTATTTCTGGGATGGGCGAGACAAATTGTTTGTTCTTTTGGCCACTGTCAGAGACAAGGTGCTGGGCTCGATGGACCCTTGGTCTGTCCCGGCATGGCGATACTTATGTACTTATGCATTAACCCCTGGACTCTATATAGTGCAACCAAAATTGTGCGCATAGATCCAGTCATATTCTGGATTTCCGCACACAATTTAATACCTTAACAAGCCAATCAGTGCTGATAATTGCCACTTAACAAGCAATTATTGATACTACTAGGCATTCATTAGAATTTACACGCTCTGCTCACTAAGGGCGCCCTGTTTACTAATGTGCACTAACATTTTTAGTGCATATGAAATGCTAGAGTTGCCCATATGTTCCTATGGGTGACTTGGCATTTAGTGCATGCTAAAAATGCTAGCACACCATTAGTGTGGCTTAGTATACAGGTCCCTAAGTGTATTCTGTAAAGTGTGCACATAAGTTTTAATGTGCGCCCAAAAGGGGGTGTGACCAAGGGCATGGAATGGATGGGTCATGGGCATTCCAAAAAATGATGTGCAGGGATATAGAATACACTTGCTCTGCTCATACTAAATCCGTTAGCGCGGTTTTGTAAAAGGACCCTGTAGTTAGGCAAACTACTACTACTACTATTTAGCATTTCTATAGCGCTACAAGGCATACGCAGCGCTGTACAAACATAGAAGAAAGACAGTCCCTGCTCAAAGAGCTTACAATCTAATAGACAAAAAATAAATAAAGTAAGCAAATCAAATCAATTAATGTGAACGGGAAGGAAGAGAGGAGGGTAGGTGGAGGCGAGTGGTTACAAGTGGTTACGAGTCAAAAGCAATGTTAAAGAGGTGGGTTTTCAGTCTAGATTTAAAGGTGGCCAAGGATGGGGCAAGACGTAGGGGCTCAGGAAGTTTATTCCAGGCGTAGGGTGCAGCGAGACAGAAGGCGCGAAGTCTGGAGTTGGCAGTAGTGGAGAAGGGAACAGATAAGTAGGATTTATCCATGGAGCGGAGTGCACGGGAAGGGGTGTAGGGAAGGACGAGTGTGGAGAGATACTGGGGAGCAGCAGAGTGAATACATTTATAGGTTAGTAGAAGAAGTTTGAACAGGATGCGAAAACGGATAGGGAGCCAGTGAAGGGTCTTGAGGAGAGGGGTAGTATGAGTAAGCGACCCTGGCGGAAGATGAGACGGGCAGCAGAGTTTTGAACCGACTGGAGAGGGGAGAGGTGACTAAGTGGGAGGCCAGCAAGAAGCAGATTGCAGTAGTCTAAACGAGAGGTGACAAGGGTGTGGATGAGGGTTTTGGTAGAGTGCTCGGAAAGAAAGGGGCGGATTTTACGGATGTTGTAAAGAAAGAAACGACAGGTCTTGGCGGTCTGCTGGATATGAGCAGAGAAGGAGAGAGAAGAGTCAAAGATGACCCCAAGGTTTCGAGCTGAGGAGACAGGGAGAATGAGAGAGCCATCAACAGAAATAGAAAACGGGGGGAGCGGGGAGGTGGGTTTGGGGGGGAAAATGAGAAGCTCGGTTTTGGTCATATTTAATTTCAGGTGGCGTTGAGACATCCAGGCAGCAATGTCAGACAAGCACGCTGAAACTTTGGTTTGGATGCAAGGTGAGATATCAGGGGTAGAAAGGTAGATTTGGGAGTCATCAGCATAGAGATGGTAGGAAAAGCCATGGGATGAGATTAATGAACCAAGGGAAGAAGTGTAGATAGAAAAGAGGAGGGGACCAAGAACAGAACCCTGAGGTACGCCGACAGGCAGAGGAATAGAAGTAGAAGAGGATCCACCAGAGTGAACACTAAAGGTGCGGAGGGAGAGGTAGGAAGAGAACCAGGAAAGGACAGAGCCCTGGAATCCAAGTGAGGACAGGGTATCGAGAAGTATGACCTCCCTCTGCCCCAGCACCACCCAGGTAGCACCACAGTGCTAAGAGGTAACTTTCAGCAGCATTATCCGTATAGTGGTGCTGAAAATTCATGAATAGGGGACTTCTAAATGTATAAGACCCTTTGAATGTTGACCCAATAGTTTTTACTTTTGGACCTCTGATGTCTTAAAACATCTTTGTGTGACTCCTTTTACAGTATATTGAACAGTTAGAAAAAAAGAAGGTGGGGGAGGACCAATTCAATTCAGCAAAAGCATTAAATAAAAATGAATTTATTGATAGGTCCTTAAAATGAAACTCTTAATAAGGGGCCCTTTATCTAAAGGGTTGGCAGGTGGCAGCGGGCTTGCCACGCACCAAACCGGAACTACTGCAGACCTAACACTGGCAGTGGCAGTAGTTCCACCCCAGTGAGCGCCATTTTTGGCGCTACAGAAAATCAGGTCTGATTTTCTAGCCTAGGTGTTACCTGGCGGTAATTGGGCAGTGCCGTGCGCTGCCCAGTTACCACCACATCAATGGATGGTGGCAAGTATTCCCCCAAAATGGGCTCACAGCAAGTGCAAACTTACTGTATGGCCATTTCTTTTTTTGACCTTTTTACCCACTGTGGTAAAAAGGGCCTTAGCGAATGGCAAAAACAGCTGCCACTGCTATTGCAGGGCCCCTTATACCGCAGTTTGGTAAAGGGGCCCCCAAATGAATAAGTTCAATGACTAGACTCAAAGCAGATCTGCATTTTGATGCAACCATTCTCCAAATATAAGACAGAAAACAAATATAAATCATACATATATAATTGTTTAAAATCAGAAGGTCAATTATAAAAAATGCCATCAAGCAATATTCCACTCATGGATTTACACCAACAAATAAAAGAACATACCAGTACAGCAGATTATGAATTCAAATTTTTACAATCCCATGGGAGTAAAGTGCCAATTGCACAAACCACTGGAAAAAATATAATCTTTTAAACTAGAAATGGGGGGAAGGCCGACAGTCGCTCAAAAGAGCATGGTTCGGGATAAGGTATCTTTCAAAGATATCACCATAACAGGGAAGATAGAGTATCCTGATAGTGAGGTTGCAAAAGAGATTGTAGTAGATCGGGTATCTTTAAATAACAATAAAAATCAGACAAAAGATTGCCAATTAATACTGTCAAGTACTAAGCATGATGTACTTAGGAACAACAAACATAGTTTGAAATGTCTATATGCGAATGCCAGGAGCCTAAGAAATAAGATGGGGGAGTTAGAATATATTGCACTAAATGAAAAATTAGATATAATAGGCATCTCTGAGACCTGGTGGAAGGAGGATAACCAGTGGGACACTGTCATACCGGGGTACAAATTATATCGTAGTGATAGGGTGAATCGGATTGGTGGAGGGGTAGCATTGTATATTAACGAGAGCCTTGAATCAAATAGATTGAAAATTCTGCAGGAAGCAAAACACTCCTTGGAATCACTGTGGATTGAAATTCCATGTGCAAAGGGGAAAAGGATAGTGATAGGAGTGTACTACCGTCCGCCTGGCCAGGACGAACAGACGGATGCGGAAATGTTAAAGGAAATCAGGGACGCAAACAAACTGGGCAACACAATAATAATGGGGGATTTCAATTACCCGCATATAGACTGGGTTAATGTAACATCTGTACACGCAAGGGACATAAGATTTCTTGATGAAATCAAGGACAGCTTCATGGAACAGCTAGTTCAGGAGCCGACAAGAGAAGGAAAAATACTAGACTTAGTCCTTAGTGGTGCTCATGATCTAGTGCAGGGGGTAACGATACGAGGGCCGCTTGATAACAGTGATCATAATATGATCGGTTTTGATATTGGCATTGAAGGAAGTGAAACTAGGAAATCAAGTACGCTAGCGTTTAACTATAGAAAAGGTGATTACGACAAAATGAGAAAAATGGTGAAAAAAAGACTGAAAGGAGCAGCTCGCAGAGTAAAAAACTTGCATCAGGCGTGGATGCTGTTTAAAAACACCATCCTGGAGGTTCAGGACAAATATATTCCACGTATTAGAAAAAAGGGAAAAAAGACTAAACGTCAGCCGGCGTGGCTAAACAGTAAGATAAAGGAAATCATTAGAGCCAAAAAACAATCCTTCAGAAAGTGGAGAAGAGAACCAACTGAAAGTAACAGGATAGATCATAAGGAATGCCAAGCCAAATGCAAAGCGGAGATAAGGAGGGCAAAAAAGGACTTTGAGAAGAAATTAGCGTTGGAAGCAAAAATACATAGTAAAAACTTTTTTAGATACATTAAAAGCAGGAAACCGGCCAAAGAGTCGGTTGGGCCGCTGGACGAAAATGGTGTTAAAGGGGCGATCAAGGAGGACAAAGCCGTAGCGGAGAAATTAAATGAATTCTTTGCTTCGGTCTTCACCGAGGAGGATTTGGGGGGGACACCGGTGCCGGAAAGAATATTTGAAGCGGGGGAGTCGGAGAAACTAAACAAATTCTCTGTAACCTTGGAGGATGTAATGGGTCAGTTCAGCAAGCTGAAGAGTAGTAAATCACCGGGACCTGATGGTATTCATCCCAGAGTATTAATAGAACTAAAAAATGAACTTGCGGAGCTACTGTTAGAAATATGCAATCTGTCCCTAAAATCGAGTGTAATACCGGAAGACTGGAGGGTAGCCAATGTTACTCCGATTTTTAAGAAAGGTTCCAGAGGAGATCCGGGAAATTATAGACCGGTGAGTTTGACGTCGGTGCCGGGCAAGATGGTGGAGGCTATTATTAAGAATAAAATTGCAGAGCATATACAAAAACATGGACTGATGAGACAAAGTCAGCACGGATTTAGTGAAGGGAAGTCTTGCCTCACCAATCTAATGCATTTTTTTGAGGGGGTAAGCAAACATGTGGACAATGGGGAGCCGGTTGATATTGTATATCTGGATTTTCAGAAGGCGTTTGACAAAGTGCCGCACGAAAGACTCCTGAAGAAATTGCAGAGTCATGGAATCGGAGGTAGGGTATTATTATGGATTAAGAACTGGTTGAAAGATAGGAAGCAGAGAGTAGGATTGCGTGGCCAGTATTCTCAGTGGAGGAGGGTAGTTAGTGGGGTCCCGCAGGGGTCTGTGCTGGGTCCGTTGCTTTTTAATGTATTTATAAATGACCTAGAGATGGGAATAACTAGTGAGGTAATTAAATTCGCCGATGACACAAAATTATTCAGGGTCGTCAAGTCGCAGGAGGAATGTGAACGATTACAGGAGGACCTTGCGAGACTGGGAGAATGGGCGTGCAAGTGGCAGATGAAGTTCAATGTTGACAAGTGCAAAGTGATGCATGTGGGTAAGAGGAACCCGAATTATAGCTACGTCTTGCAAGGTTCCGCGTTAGGAGTTACGGATCAAGAAAGGGATCTGGGTGTCGTCGTCGATGATACGCTGAAACCTTCTGCTCAGTGTGCTGCTGCGGCTAGGAAAGCGAATAGAATGTTGGGTGTTATTAGGAAGGGTATGGAGTCCAGGTGTGCGGATGTTATAATGCCGTTGTATCGCTCCATGGTGCGACCGCACCTGGAGTATTGTGTTCAGTACTGGTCTCCGTATCTCAAAAAAGATATAGTAGAATTGGAAAAGGTACAGCGAAGGGCGACGAAAATGATAGTGGGGATGGGACGACTTTCCTATGAAGAGAGGCTGAGAAGGCTAGGGCTTTTCAGCTTGGAGAAGAGACGGCTGAGGGGAGATATGATAGAAGTGTATAAAATAATGAGTGGAATGGATCGGGTGGATGTGAAGCGACTGTTCACGCTATCCAAAAATACTAGGACTAGAGGGCATGAGTTGAAGCTACAGTGTGGTAAATTTAAAACGAATCGGAGAAAATTTTTCTTCACCCAACGTGTAATTAGACTCTGGAATTCATTGCCGGAGAACGTGGTACGGGCGGTTAGCTTGACGGAGTTTAAAAAGGGGTTAGATAGATTCCTAAAGGACAAGTCCATAGACCGCTATTAAATGGACTGGAAAAATTCCTCATTTTTAGGTATAACTTGTCTGGAATGTTTTTACGTTTGGGGAGCGTGCCAGGTGCCCTTGACCTGGATTGGCCACTGTCGGTGACAGGATGCTGGGCTAGATGGACCTTTGGTCTTTCCCAGTATGGCACTACTTATGTACTTATGTACTTATGTACTTTGTTCTAAAATGCATTTCCATCACCACAAAATTAACTTTCTGGATATATTGACTAAGAAAGGACTTTAATTCCTTTAATACGTCTATCTATAAGAAACCTACTGATAGAAATACATATTTGCATTGCACTAACTTCCATAACAAAAATCTTAAGAATAACTTTCTTTTATGTCAGTTTTTGAGATTATGGAGACTGTGCAGATTCTGAAAGCCAAGCCTCCCGAATGGCATCAAGATTTGGCGGTAGGGGCTATCCAAAAAAAGTATCTACTTCAGGGTTATCATAGGGCTTAAATCAGCGATACAGACACTCTATTAATAGGTTGGTCAGTCTGCACTTTAAGATATTCACGTCTTGCTAGCAGTGCAAAGAAAATCACTCAAAAACATTGGAGTATTCTTGAAAGTCATGAATGTTTCAAAAACAAAAAACTTATAATAGTCTATTCAAGACACTGAAAAAACAAAACAAAAAACAATACCCTCTGCACTTCCAAATATTCCGTTATCTACACAGACAGAGCAATTGCTTGGTCACAAATAGGGTAAGTGCTGACTGTAACTTCCATCCCTCTTCCCTCCCACCCTAAGAAGACTTCACGGACATCATTCTTCTGAAAGATGGAATTTATTTATAATGGCCACAGCACAGTTACAATGCAAACAATCATCTAACTTTAATATACTTACCATGACATTACCACGTGCACCTTAACTTGCTAACACTTGACTCAGCATGGAGAAGGGGCATGATTGAGATCTTTAATATCAGTGGAGTGGAATGATTAAGTAGCTGGTTAACATCTCAAACAACATTAAAACAAGAGGACACTCCATTAAAGTAATAACCAGCAGACTGAAAACAAACTGTAAAACATATTTCTTCACATAGCACAAGGGGCAGCATAGCCTGTGCTCAACCTTGCAGTACGCTATCTCTTTCTATCTTTCCTATAAAAGATGAGGAAGTTCTTTTCAAGCTTACTGAGTTGTTGTATTTTAATTTTAATGAATTTATTGTATATCGCTACAATGGTACGCCAAGTAGTGGTATATCAAGTCTTGAATAAGCTGTGACTAAGTTGCAAAATTTGTTGCTGGAAAATGTAGTCAAGGAAACTAACTTTTCAAGAATATCAAGAACTCAACCACTCAAATCTGAAAACTATTCACAACCAGCAGTGGTTTTCTTCTGTATGGCTTAATGGAAGGTTTTCAACCTAACAACAGTTTTTTAATCTATAATTTTTTGGATTTTAATATTTTATTATGTTGTTGTTAGGAAATGAGATTTAAAAGAGGGGAAATGCCTCTGTATGTCGGCGGTCTGAATATTTTTGTATTAACAGACCATTTTACCTCTTTTAAATCTAAAAGATTTTCATCCTAAGTTGTTAGGTTGAAAATCTTCCAGTATGCCACACAGTAATAGAAGAAAACCACTGCTGGTTGTGATTAGTCAAGGAAAGTAACACAGCGGGGTTCAAAAAAGCTTTGGCAAGTTCCTAGAGGAAAGTCCATACAAATGATTAGCCAGAGAGAGTTAGGAAAGCCACTACTTAACCTTGGCAATGAGCTAAGATAAATTTTATCTATTTTTTGTCATCTGCCAGGTACTTGTGACCTAGACTGACCGCTGTCGGAGACAGGATGCTAGGCTTAATGGACCTTGGTCTGACTCAGCATGGCTTTTCCTACGCTTCTTATGTTAATATTGGAAGTATGGATTTTACTTGTATGGAATCTGAACATAAAAGTCTTTCTCATGGTCATGCTTTCTTGACAGCAGTAAGAGGCACCTTCATTTTCAACTAATGACTATTACAGGTTTCAGCTTCTGGGAAATCTATGCTAATGCCTGGAAGAGTTACCTTCTCAAGCTAACCTTCCCTTAATAGCACAAACAATTTCCTTCATGTAGCACAGTTAGGTTTAAGTGGATGTCTAAAGCAAAGAAAAGAAGATACACCATACATTAAAGGCCACCCCTCCAGTTCAATGTAACTTAGTGAACGTTGCTTTTAAATTGACTAAAAGCAGGTTAATGTAGTTGTCTCTGGCTTTGACTGGAAAATGTTTCCTAATTGCTTAAGTTAGTGTTGCTTCCAGCTAAATTTAATATGGTAGATTTGTGATGCACTTGACTGAATATCAGTTCATTGATGTCTTTATTTCATCATAAACCTCAAGGTTCTATGTAGTGGTAGATATTAGCCTAAAACAATTCTGAAATATATTCTAATATCTTCTATTGAGACACTTGAAATGCTCCATGACCTCTACTCTCTTATCCTCTGTCCAAATAAAGGGGCCCTTTTACTAAGTGCCTAACATATGTCTAATGCAGCAAAACTGGTATAACGCAAGATATGCTAAAACATCCTACTTACCGTTGACATCTGCATTCATTTTTTTGAAGGAGCATGTCAGGGGTGGAAAGTAGGTGTTTATTGTTATTTAGAATTGCTTAAATGTACAACTCTGCAATTGCTTAATACTAATATAAAAAATGTAACTTAGCTTTTATAAGCATCCATTATTTAGATCTGCTTCCTAAACGGACCATGTTTCGCTGAACAGTAAGCCCCAGCTGCTTCAGGTGCGGACCTGACCGCAAACTGCATTCCACTTCTCTCAATAAAGGGCAAAAAATTGTTTTTGTGGCCGATGAGGAGCAAGGCGAGTCATGGGTTGTATGCTCATGTGAAACGAGTCGTTCCTGAAGTCACTATTCATGAGTGCTGCGCATTTCAGCGTATTTGCAATTGTAGCTCCCACTCGTTAAATATTTAGAATCTGATGCTGTAATAGGAAACATCTTTCTTCTATACATTTTTTTAAATGAATGTTTTTGTGCTGCACACGCTCGACACGTAAACATCCATTTCTCTGTATTTTAGAACAGGCTCTATTGCATCAGATTCTGTTCTAAACTACAGGTGAAACCTGAGATGCACTGACCTGTACATCTCAATTCCTAATTGTATGACCCATCTAAAATGGTGCTGCACACTTTGGTGCTGCCTGATAGCACTAAAACAGTGGTTCCAAAACCTGGTCCTGGAGGCACTCCAGCCAGTCAGGTTTTCAGGATATCCACAATGAATATTCATGAGAGAGATTTGCATGCACTGACTCCTTGGTATACAAATCACTATCATGAATATTCAATGTGGATATCATGAAAGCCTGGCTGGCTGGGGTGCCTCCAGGACCAGGTTTGGGTACCACTGCACTAAACGTTTGGTGCTGCCATCGGTGGCCAAACTACACGTTTTTCACTGCAGGCACTGAACAGACAGTTTCTACGCTGTGGGGACCTTACAAAAGCAATTTTCATGTCTTATAGGGGCTGGCCATGGTGGTATGAACCCATGTGGGCTGTTTTCAGCATCAAATCCACCAGTGTTTCCTCTAATTGGGAGTGTCGCTCGCTTAAGATCAATGTGCACTCACTTCAGAGGGATGCGGGAACAAAACGTTTTACCGCCCCACGGGAATGGTAAAAAGTTTTGTTCCCGCAATAAAGAAATTCTTTCCTCCCTTCCCGTCTTCCTCCCCGTAGGTCTCTCTTACAGGATCCTGCAGCCAGCAGCAATTCACAGTACGAGACTGTCTCCATGACCTTCCTTTTGCAGCATCCCGCCCTCTACTGCAACTTCATGTTTAATACTGTTTAATATTGTTTAATACTACTGTTTACTACTGGTTGATATACAGCAGAAGTTAACCGTCAATTTCATGCTTTCTAATACAATTTTTTAACAGCATTTTCTCAGTTATTACCCAAAAGTGAACAAATTATAATGTTAATTAATAAATTTTGGATGTTACTGAATTCTATTATTTTATCTCGCTGTATTTCCAGTTTTGGCACAGTATACGTCATCACAAGGACAAAATGTAAGAAAACCAGTGGACTTCAATAGGGGCTTATAGTCCATTTAGCAGGTCTTTTACAAAGATGCGCTAGTGTTTTTACTGCGTGCTAAAAATAAGCATGTGCTAAATGTTAGAGATGCCCATATATTTCTATGGTCGTCTCTAGCGTTTAGTGCGTGCTAATCATTAGTGAGCAGTAAAACCGCTAGCACGCCTTTGTAAAAGACCCACTTAGTTATTTTAAACAAATGAGAGATCTGCATGAAAGAAAATATTTAATTTTATTATTTTGACTTCTGAAAACCACTTGTCCCTGAAACATGCTCAGAACAGAATAATCCATTTGTACAAAAGAGATGAGGTGAAGATGTGATTCCATGTGCCCCAATGAAAGGAGAGTTTAATTTTATTTCCAATCTTCTCAAGGCTTCTCATGGCAGATTACAACAACAGTTCAGATGAACCCATCAGTAAATAAGATATCCGCACTGAAATTTGGCCATGTATTACTGTTTGAATCTGTTTTAGTGATATTCAGTTTTTATTTCATGATACTTATATTTACATATGGGAAACTTTCAAATAAATTAAAAAACTGTTGAATAAGTTTTAAAAAATCTTTTGTCCTCCATGCACTGCCTATCAACAGCTGGACCACGCAGATAGCTTTGGGGGGGGGGGGGGGGCTCCCCCTGCTCTGTTGTGGCTGTCAGGCTATTTTCAGTGCTGCACTCAGCAGGTCACTCCTTAGAGGGAACCCTGATGGCCACCCTATGGGCTACTTCTTGATTACTACATTTCCCATGACATCTTTTTTAAAGATTGCTGTTGATCTCCTAAATATTTTTGATGGCTTTTATATGTCTTGGCCAGGGGAGGGAGAGATATAATGATTTTATTATGGTCTTAAGTGTATAGCCCTGCATTTGTAAAATATGTCACAGGCTCTAGACAACTTATCTAAAATGGCGCTGCACATAAATAACATATAATATACCTAATAAGATTAACTGACTTTATATTATTTTAAGCATCCCTGCTCCCTTAGCAACTTTAAATAACTAACCAATACTAAGATGAAGACAGCAATCTAGTAGCAAGATGGGAGACTATCCAATCTTTTGCAGTGAGTGCCATATGGGTAATATGTACACTGCTGTGATTCTGCACAAAAGCGCAGGCAATATATCAAAGTTTTAATAAACAAACAAATATGCATGATTTATCTCCAAGCTTGTGAGAGGTCAAATGCTTACAGGGTATGAGTTTGATCTCTGGAGGCTACAGTAGCAGACTTGGAAATTCTGAGGCAGACAAAGATGCACATAGAGGAGATCTTCAGGGTCATAGTTGAGAAGTCCTACCTCCAGTCAGCCATCCATCCATTTAGTTCTCTCAGATTTTCTGGTTGAACTAACTTCAATAACTTGGACAAAGAATTTCTTTCTGTTGCAGGAGGTTTCTTTTTTTGTTTAACCTGCAAATCTCAGAGACAGCAACAAATGCCATCAATATGCCCCCCATTGCAGATCTGTTTGTGGGAAGGTTTGAATAATTGTGCATTGCTACAGCTCCTTTTTCATCCTATATTGGCTTCACAATGGCTGAACTCTTGCAATAGACACATAGTTTGACATAGACCATGATGCTACTTATTTTACTTTTTTAGATTTGTTCACATCCCTCGGGAGAGCATTCCAGGCATCAACCACACTCTCTGTTAAAAAGAATTTTCTGACATCACTCCTAAACCTACCACACCACAGCCTCAATTCATGCCCTCTAGTTTTACTATTTTCCCTTCTCTGAAAAATATTTGTTTTTATATTAATACCTTTCAAGTATTTAAACATCTGTATATCTCCCTTGTCTCTTCTCTTGTCTAGGGTATACATATTCAGGTCTTCCAGTCTCTTCTTATATGTCTTTTGACGCATGCCCCACATCATTTTTGTCACCTTCTTCTGGAGCACTTCAAGTCTTCTTACATCTTTAGCAAGATTCGGCCTCCAAAACTGAACACTATATTCCAGGTGGGGCCTACCAATGACCTATAGTGGGGCATCAACACCTCCTTTCTTCTGCTGGTTACACCTCTCTGTATACAGCCTAGCATCCTTCTGGCTACAGCCACCTCCTTGTCACACAGTTTTGTCTCCTTCAGATCTTCAGATGCTATCACCCCAAGATCCTTCTCCCTGTCTGTGCATATCAGCCTTTCACTGCCTAACACTTAAGTCTTCCTTAGATTTCTACTCCCTAAGTGCATCACTTTGCACTTTTTTGCATTGAATTTTAATTGCCAAATATTAGACCATTCTTCTAACTTTTGCAGATTCTTTTTCATGTCTCCCTCCAGGGTGTCCACTCTGTTACAAATCTTGGTATCATTCACAGAAAGGCAAACCATACTTTTAACCCTTCGGTAATGTTGCTCCCAAATATATTGAACAGAATTGGCCCCAGCATAGATCCTTGAAGCACTCCACTACTCACCTTACCTTCCTCTGAGTGAACTCCATTAACCATCACCCTCCGATGTCTGTCTGTCAACCGTTCCTAATGCAGTTCACCACTTTGAGTCCTAACTTCAGCCTGTCAAGTTTATTCAAGAGCCTACTATGAGGAATTGTATGAAAGGCTTTGCTGAAATGTAAGTAGATTACATCTAGAGCACATCCTTGATCCAATTCTCTGGTTGCCCAGTTAAAGAATTCAATCAGATTCGTTTGGCACAATTTATCTTTGGTAAGACCACGTTGTCTCAGACCTTGTAACCTCTAGGATTCCAGGAAATTCACTATCCTTTCCTTCAGCATCACTTCCATTACTTTTCCAATAACCAAAGTGAAGCTTACCGGCCTGTAGTTTCTAGCTTCTTCTCTGTCACCACTTTTGTGAAGAGTGCCACATTCATTCTTCTCCAGTCTCAAGGACCCTCACCTCCCCCCCCCCCCCCCTGTCTCCAAGGATTTATTAAACAAATCTTTAAGAGGACCCACCAGAACCTCTCTGAACTCCCTCAATATCCTGGAATGGATCCCATCCAGTCCCATGGCTTTGTCCACTTTCAAATTTTCAAGTTGTTCATAAACACTTTCTTTTGTGAACTGTGCTATATCCACTCTGTTGGCACCTATTTTCTGCACTTAAATATAAGCCTGTTAAGTGCAAACATTTTTTAAATGCTTATATTTAAAGATGCAGAGGAATGGCGCTGATGTGTGCTTCACTTCAGGGTTTTCCTGGGCATGTTCACAAGAGCTGTGCTGACTGTGAAACTTGTGTGTACATGCACCAGGTATGTTTCTTCCCCTTACTTTTGGTCTCACAGTGGCATATAATTTGAATGCCTTTAGATTTGACCATTGGAGGGCTACATTTCTGTGCTGTTTCTGTGATTTGGGCGAGTGTTGTTTGCTTTAGCGCTGGAGCTTTGAAGGAAAACCCTGCCTTCTGGTTTACACTTTTTGTACAGTGAAAACAAAAGCAGTATAATTTGAAGCAATCCTGTCTCCATGATATGTGAACTCCCAGTTCTGTGTCACACTATATCTGGTTGGCATGAATTGCCAACTGCCATTTGGGTTGCCTGTGTTTAATCATGAAGAACTGTAACCTGCACAGAGTGGCAGATAGAGCTCTGGCTGCCTTGTTAGGCAGACTGGATGGACCATACAGTTCTTTGTGTTGTAGCTGGGTCCCCCTTCCAGGACCCAGCCAGGCTCAACCCTGCTTAGCTTCCTTCTTCACCTGACTGTTGCCTTGATCCACACCACCTTGGCCTGTTCTGGGAACTCAGCGCCAGACCCCTTGAGAGCTTGCAGGACTTCCTCCTCTCTCTATTGTTTCCACAGAGGCTCAATCAAGGCAAAACGTTTATAGAAAAAAAAACTTTATTTTCTTGCTTCCATTCAGCATAGACACAAAAGGAAAATACTTTACTCCCAGGTTGTTAAGGTTTGCTGCCAAAGTCTCATTCAGAGTGGAGGGGTGGCCTAGTGGTTAGGGTGGTGGACTCTGGTTCTGAGGAACTGAGTTCAATTCCCACTTCAGGCACAGGCAGCTCCTTGTGACTCTGGGCAAGTCACTTAACCCTCCATTGCCTCATGTAAGCCGCGTTGAGTTTGCCATGAGTGGAAAAGTGCAGGGTACAAATGTAACAAATAAACAGTCCATATAACTTCACTTTAGCCAAAATTACTTCTTTTAGGGAACAGTACATTATCAGAAAGAAAACACAATAGCTTGGTAGGTTGCAGGCCCAGACCTTTTCAGTATGAAACAGTTTACACAGTCTTTCTTACAGCACAGCTACACAGCTTTGGTCCCACCTGGTTCAGACTGGGGTTTCAATTGTGCCCAGCCCTCTTTCTCTCCCGGGGGCTGCACCTGTTTCCTCTTTAGTAGAGATCTCCCCCAGCGCCTCAGTCTCTCTCCTCTGGTCTTTCACCAGTCTCTCCAAGGCACAGCTAGCCACCCTCTTACAGCAGCTTTTCGGGTTTGAGCCAGAGCTCCAATCTCCATCTGTTCCTCCTCTAGTCCTTCAGTAACCTCCATTTTATCCTCCTCTTCAACTTCCCCCGCCCCCAACCTCTCCAGCTGGCCCTCATCACCTTCCTCAGAGACCATTTCCCAATCTTCTATCTCCTCCCCTAACTCTTGCACAGCTGGATGGGGAAGAGAGGGATTCTGGGACTGGTAGTTCCTCCTTCCTTAACCCGGCCAACCTCTCTACCTCCGGTAGCACAGCTTTCTAAATGTGGGTGTTGTGCACATGAAGTCTGCCCCATTGGGGTTCCCCGGCTGCTTGCACCCCCCTTCTACGTGCCTTCCTGGATCCCCTTTCACCTACCCTCTAACAGTGTGTCATCATTTACTAATGTTACTATCAGGCTCATTTTTGAAAGAGATGGACGTCCAAAAAGTGACTTAAGTCAGCAGTTGAACGTCCATATCGATATAATCGAAACCTCATTTTGGACGTCTTTCTCTGAAGTCCATCAAAAGGACGTCCAAATCTCAAGGGGGCATATCAGGGGCGTGTTCAAGCCGGGACTTGGGCGTCTTTCAGCCATAATGGAACAAAGCTAAAACGTCCAGCACTAAAACAGACATTTTGAGCTAGACCTTTTTTTATTATGAATAAGGCACAAAAAGGTGCCCCAAATGACCAGATAATCACTGGAGGCAATCATGGATGACCTCTCCCCTTACTCCCCGAATGGTCACTAACACCCTCCCAACCCCAAACATTGTGATGAAGATGCCATATGCCAGTGTCAGATGTCATACTCAGGTCCATTACAGTAGCATGCAGGTCCCTGGAGTAGTTTAGTAGTAGGTGCAGTGCACTTCAGACAGGTGGACCCAGGCTCCTACTTTCCCCTACCTGTTACACTTGTGCAGTGCTTTTTTTGTAGAAAAGAAGGTGCTGGTACTCATTGTGGGCGGGGTCACCACATATGGCTCCACCCCTATGATAGCCACACCCACATTAGCCACACCCCTTATACCTGCCATGGCACATATAAACAGACATTATTGAAAATATTATACTAGTATAGGAGAAAAGAATAACATGATTTTTTTCATTATAAATATTTCTGTAAGCTGTTACAGCTCCAGTATACCCAGTGCAAAATAAGACAGCAGATGTAAATTCTCAAATTGGACATATTCCAAACACTAAAATGAAAATAAAATGGTGACTTTGTTTTTCTATCCATATTGGTCCCAGTCTTTGACTGCTGCTCTCTATCTGTTCCCTTAACTCCGTTTCCAGGGCTTCCTTTCCATTTATTTCTTTACTTTCCTCCTTTCTTCTTCATTTCTTGCCATACACCCATAAGTAAAAGCTAGGTTCTCCTCCGTGGAATTAACTGGAGGAGGTATAATGTGGATCCAGCTTTTGCCTATCTTCTCCATCCATGTGCAGTTTTTCTCCTCTCTTTCCTTTCTCTCATTTCCATCCATGTGCATCTTCTTTTTTCTTTTCTCTCCTCCATCCATGTCCAGCACTTATCCTCTCTCCTCCCCTCCATCCATGTCCAGCATTTCTCCTCTCTTCCCTCCCCTGTATCCATATATAGCAAAAATTCTCTCTCCCCTCTTCTCCATCCAAGTCCAGCATTTCTTCTTTCTCCCCGCCAACCCCTCCATCCATCCATATCTAGCAATTCTCCTCTTTCTCCTGCTCTCTTCTCCATCCATTTCCAGCATTTCTCCTCTCTTCCCTGCCCTCCCATCCATGTGCATCTCCTTCCTGTCTTCCCTCCCCTCCATCCATGCCCAGTATGTCTCCTCTCTCCCCTGCCCTCCACTCCCATGTCCAGTGATTCTCCTCTGTCCCCTGTCCTCCCCTGCCATCCATGTCCAACGATTCTCCTCTCTCCCCTGCCCTTTCCTTCCATCCATGTCCAGCGAATCTCTCTTCCCTGTCCTCCCCTGCCATCCATGTCCAGCGATTCTTCTCTGCCCCCTGTCCTCTCCTGTCATCTATGTCTAGTGATTCTCCTCTCTCTCCTGCCCTCCCCTCCCCTCCCATCCATGTCCAGCAATTCTCTCTTCCCTCCTCTCCCCTCCCATCCATGTCCAGCAATTCTCTCTTCCCTGCCCTCCCATCCACGTCCAGTGATTCTTCTCTCTCCCCTGCCCTCTCCTCCCATCCATGTCCAGCGATTCTCCTCTCTCCCCTGCCCTCCCCTCTCCCATGTCCAGCGATTCTTCTTCACCCAGCCCATCCTCCTCCTCCACTGCTTGCCAGCGTCTGACTCAGCAGCACGAATGGTGCAGGCAGCGATTGAGAGAGGCTGGCAGCGTTGGAGCTTCCCTCTGCAAGTCCCGCCTTTGCGGAAACAGGAAGTTGAAACAACGTAAGCGGGACTCGCAGAGGGAAGCTCCGACGCTACCAGCCTCTCTCAATCGCTGCCTGCACCGTTCGCGCTGCCAAGTCCGGCGTAGTAATAAGTAGGAGAGTGAGAGGAAGGGTGTAGGACTTGCCGGGTGGAAAAAAGGTGCCGGTATGCCGTACCGGTGCGTACCAGCACAAAAAAAGCCCTGCACTTGTGGAGGAAACTGTGATCCCTCCAAAACTCACCAGAAACTGTACTCACATATAGGTGCCCCCTTCACCCGTAAGGGCTATGATAGTGGTGTACAGTTGGGGGTAGTAGGTTTGGGGTGGGTTTTGGGGGGCTCAGCACACAAGGTAAGGGAGCAATGGTCAGATGTGTACCTGGGAGCATTTTATGAAGTCCACTGCAGTGCCTCCTAGGGTGCCCTATTGCTGTCCTGGCATGTCAGGGGGACCAGTCTACTAAAAATGCTGGCAACTCCTATGTCCCAATGGCTTGAGTTTGGAAAATGGCTGAAAACCAAAGACGTCCAAATCCAAAAACGTCCAAATCACAAGACATCCATAGTATTTTCGAACACAAAAGATGGACGTTCATCTTTTTTGAAAATGACCTTCCTCCCCGCTTGGAATTTGGATGTCTTTGTAAAACATCCAAATTCTGACTTAGACGTTTCTTTCGAAAATGTCCCTCTATGAGTGGTAGATATATGGAATGCCCTCCCGCGGGAGGTGGTGGAAATGAAATCAGTATCAGAATTCAAAAATGCATGGGATAAACACAAAAGAATCCTGGAACCAAACAAGCTTAGTGGTGATTGGATGGCAACACCAGTAGTTGGGAAGCAAAGCCATTGCTGGGCAGACTTCTACAGTATGTGCCCTGATTGTGGCTGGACAGATTGAGCTTCAGTAGCTGGAGAACAAAGGAAAAATCATGATCAAGTATACGTATGTAGTTCACATCATACGTTATGCAATAAGTTATCTTGTTGGGCAGACTGGATGGACCATACAGGTCTTTATCTGCCGTCATCTACTATATTACTACAAAGGAACTCCCTTTCTTATTGGAATACCTAACTCTTATTTTAAAAAATTCTCTTTTGTCCTCTTAATTGGGACAATAGATGATTGATCAAAGAATGAGTTTGGAGTGAATGGGAGGCAAGGAAGGAGAGTGGGAAAGACACACAAATAACCTAATTCTATTTCTTTTAAGGCAAGAAAACAGCATTTATCAACTCACCCACAACATCTCTTCTCCCCCAATTGTTATGTTCTGAAATTTCCTACTTAAGCAATGTTCAATCATCATTATGAGCAACTCTGTTCTAAGTATTCCCTCTGTACTTTTACATTAGCCATAAGCTGTTTTCTGATTGTATTTTGAGTAGTTGATATATCGGCTCATTTGTGATTGGTTAGCTGTTTGGTGCATTTAGTTCTTAGATACTGTACCAGAACTCACATTAGTTGTGCATCTGTTTTAAAACTAATGGTAAATCTTAACAGATTAGGTCATTTTCATTTCCTAGAAATGAACAGAATGGCCTCGTGATCCAAAATAATTCATTTTTTAATTTGTATTTGTATTTTTTGCATTTATAGATACAATCATAGGTATAATACCTTGAAAAGGAAACAGATCAATTATAACAAGGAATAATTATACGATAACCCTTCTTGGGAAGAAATGTGTAATCAAAAAATGTCCACATTATGAGAAAATCAAGACTCACAATCTAATGGAAGTTGGAAGTTTAAGGAAAAAAGAACAAGAAATAATGAGTGAATAATATTCCTGTAAAACTAAAGTCTGAATGCATTATTCATTTTCAAATCCATGAGAGTCTGTGGTGCCAGGGAGTCAGTCTATCTGTTGACCTGGCATGACAAGCCACCTTTTGGAAGGGGCAAGGAAGAAGCAACAGTCACTTCAGCAGTCACATTGATACTTTTTGACAAGTAACCAAACAACCAATCCCAGCCTCACTTCTTCCAAAACTGAATCAGAAAGCAACACCACTTTCAGTTCACCTTCTTCCTGAGTTTTAGAGGGATAAAGTGGCTTGGTAGTTGCATGCTAGGAGATCAGATACCACCAGATCAGCATAAATATATACAGTGCGATAGTGTCCGCAAAGTCTAGCATACTTCACATCATGGACTTCAAGTATAGATTTGTGTAGAACTGGTAGGTCTGGATGCAGAAGATGAGCATCGAGGCCTAGAACATCTTTCTCTTAAAAGAATATAGAGTCCTGCTTTGGGGAGCCAAGGCATTAGTCCTGGAGTTTCTGATCCTGTTGAGAACATATTTGGCCACCAAGGAGTGGTGTGGCAACTAGGCCTTCTGGAATCCAGGAGACTTTTGGATGATACTTCACCTTCTTAGGGACAACCTGCACAAAGAGAGGGATCTCCCAATTCTTCATCTGTATGTCCCTGAGGATGATGTGGAGGGCTATAGTGACCGCCTCAATAGGGGGAGACTCATAGTCCAGAATGGTCAACAACTCTGCCCTATGCACGTCCACAGTTGCAAACCTAAAGGAGATATCAGCTTCCATCTGCTTAACAAAACTGTTGAAGGAAAGGCCCTTAGGAGGGGATTTCCTTCCCACATGTAGAGGGGAGGGATATGAGGGGAAGCCATAAGACTTCTCCTCTGAGAAGTAGTCTGGTTCCTCATCAGAGTCCCATGACCGGTCCATCTGAGGTTCAAAAAACTCCTCCTGGGAGAAATGAATCCTCACCTGCCTCAGTTTATTGGAGGAATGTCCATGCTGGCCAGAGTGACAAGACACGGATGTGTCACTCGACCCCGGGGAGGATTCCTCCTCCAATGTTGAGTGAGATACCGCATGGGCTGGCCCAGACTCTGATGCCTCCTGAGGCAACGGTGTCATGGCTGCACCACAGGTGGAACTTGGGCCTTGAAGAGGGCTGGAGCTGTGCAGTGGCTGGCACAAGCACCCTCAATGCCAATGCACTTGGCTGCTGCAACAAGGCTGCCATCTCCCAGATCATGGCCAGAAACCAGTCATCAAGGGCAGCCATTGGTAAGAGCAGGGCTGGTGTTGGTCTGAAGAGAGCCAGCGAACCTGGTAGGTGCCAAATCAGAAGCCATCTGGAAGGCGAGTGTAGCCTTGGCATCTCCTCAAGAGAAGGGATTTTCTCCCGGTACTGCACTTCGGCTTTAAGAGAGACTGATGCTTGTTCTTCTTGGACTTCTCTTGGTGTTGAGCATCAGAGCTCCATGGTACTGATGAGGACGATATTGAGTTCTAACGTCACCTTGGTGTCAGGTCCGATGCAGACTGGATCCAGGGGCACTAATACAGCACCAGACATTGAGGCAGGGGGAGACCTCCTCGATGCCGATGCGCTCCCAGTGTCCAAATGAGCTGCCTCAGCCATCGGGTATGATGTTTCCAATGTCAACATTTATGGACTGGACTTGACACCAACAATGTTTTTCGTGATGGATCTCTCTGGCTCCTCTTCTGTATATGCCAACAGAGGACACAAGAATGAGCATCATGGTCTGGCCCCAAGCACTGGAGACACCAGTTATGGGGATAAGTCCCAGAGATGATCCGATTACACTGTGAACAACGCATAAAGCCACTGGGAACCTTCTGGGACATGGAAGGGAAAACAGCTAATGCTAAATGGCTCAATGGTGAGGGTGAAAAGAGGCTACTCATCCCTGAAAAGCTTAATGCTACTTTGCTGGAGCTTGGGCCTGAAGGGGCCCATCGGGCTGAAAAATAAAGGAAACTTTAAACTGGAAAAAAACAACTAAGGACAGTAAGGGGAACCAAAAAAAAAAAAAAAGAAAAAAGGGAAATAATGAAGAAAAAACATGAAAAACCCTACAGGGAAGGCACCAAGATAAAAAAAATAGAATGAATGCATCGAGGAGAGACCAAAACTGCAACCTCTCCTCTCTGTAGAAAAATGAAGACTGCTGGTCCCACACTCGCATGTTGGGCTGGAAGGCCCTCGCATATGTGCAATGGGATGCTGACAAAGGCTTCTTAAAGAGACAGAGCCATGGGCAGCATCCACACTGTGTTCCGTCAGATGATATCACCCAGTTGTGAATAGATATGGCCTGCTTGCCCTCAGAGAATATTTAGAAAAATAATTTAATTTTCAGTGGATCCTCAGGTTTATAATTTAGTATATTTTGCTCAAAGATGGTAGATTCTTTGACATCTCTATTACTCTCAAATTTTTGTATAGTAAAACAGATACCAAATATGAAGTGGCTTATTGCTGTGGTACTGGAGAAGTACAGAAAACACAATGAGACAGATTATTAGCATTGTGCTTAAACACATAGGGGCCCTTTTACTACAATGTGTTACAATTTACACTTAACGGAACTTAAAGTGGGAATTTCCTGCATGCTAACTGCAAATTTAGTGTTTCCTTTTTTTTTTTAGCACAGGCACCAGAGGGAATCCACAACACAGTGTTGAGAAAACTAACAAAGACAATGATGTCAGCCAAAGAAGTGGGACAAAGATAGCAGCTTTCTTCTTTGTTTAGCTTAAATATGTGAAGTTGCAGTTTCGGATGATATTTGACAAAGTGTCATTCTACAGACTACAGCTTATGCCTGAGAATGACCCCTGATGCAGGCAAGTTTGGTTGGCTTTGTACCGGGGCATAGCTAGGTGGGACCACAGGGGCATGGGCCCCCAGAGATTAAGCCCTGACCCCCCTCTACTTTGGATCCCCTCCCGCCGCCGACCCCCCCCCCCCCGCCACCGCCGCCACCAGGTACCTTTGTGGCGGGGTCCCCAACCCCCGCCAGCCGAAGTCTTCTTCAGCACCAGTGCCTTCGCTGATGATCTGTTTCTGACTCCTGATGTCCTGTGTGCATGTCCTGCACGGGGCTACATACAGGACGTGCATGGAGGACGTCAGGAGTCAGAAACAGATCAACTGCGAAGGTGCCGGAATCGACCGTCGCTGAAGAAGACTTCAGCTGGCAGGGATTGGGGACCACCGCCAGCAAAGGTACCTAGCGGCGGAGACGGAGGGTTGTTGGCGGCGGGGGAGGTCGGCAGCAGAGGGAGGCAGGCTAAACTGTGCCCCCCACCTCGGGCTCTGGACCCCCCTCCTGCCGAGGTCAGGCTACGCCCCTGCTTTGTACTATACTTCAGCTATTTTTGTTGAGAGCTTTGATGACCCCTGACGTAGACATCATTGTTGCCGAAACACGGCCATGTCGGGTCTTGCATTCGAATCATGTTAGGCTGGTTTGGATAAAGCCTACTTCTTTAGAAATTGACATCATTCATTTTGTTCTTCTTGCCTTCATCATGAGGTGTTTGGTCCTTCTTTTTATCCTTTTGTAAAAAATTAATGCCTCATGGTTTAGTGCATGAGAACATGGAAAGTACCTCACAATACTTTAATATGTTTGTGCAGTAGCTTGTTCTTGGGGGTTAACACCGTGTAGTAAAAGGGCCCTGTGATAAAATGAGTGACAGCAAGTTTCCAGTAAGGGCTCCTGTTCATTTCACAGGAAAGGAGGAAACAATGTTCAAAGCTAGTTCTGTAAATATGTGTGTCCTCAGGTGGGCTGCTCCTACGGGGCCACAGCATACATGAATGTCTCTCAACTTAGCAGCAATGCTTACTGGTCTCTGGCCTGGACCTTGTATCCAGCATTACCACGCACAGTCTCTAGCAGGTATACAAGGCTGGCCTGCAGCCAGGCAGGTCAAAACACAAACTCTTCAAGGTTCCAAGTTCAACTTGATCTACCGGAATGTAGTGATTGCAGTTTCTCAGATTTGGGGTAGAGGCATCTGCAGTGGGTATCACTGCTTCCCTCTGGGCCTTCTTGCCCTACCTCTGGCCCAGCCTTTTATACTTCCTGGACCATGCCCTCCTGGCTCCATCCCACCCATGTCACTTTCCCCTTGGGTGGGACTAGGTTTTTAAGGTGGCCATGACACTGTGAGGGAGTGTTCTTAAGGGGAAGTGGCAGCATCACATAGACATCCTCACAGGCCCCATAGTTTTATACAGGTAAGATATCCATATAAAGTTATGTATATGCAAAATGGCAATGTCCATCTAAGTGCAATATACTTTATGCAACTATCTTATCCATATAAAGTTTTCCCTGCTGTGTACCTGTTGGCTTGCAGATGAGTAACTTATACATATAGAGGATAATTCTATAACAGGGGTGCTAGTTATGGCACCTATTTTAAGCCTATTTTGGTAGGGGAGAGAGGGAGAGAGAGGCAAAGTTGCAAATTGCGAGAGAGTAAAAGGAGTTTGCCTTCTTTGTTTCTATCATTCATGTTGTGCCTTGACATCACCTGCCACCTAATTAGACCCAGCCCATGATGTGGTGCATGGCCATAGGCATATAACTGCAGGAGCATGGCCCGAAGGCCCATTTAGAGTTCCTTTGAAGGCTCATGCTCTCCACCCCCCCCCCCCCCATCCTTAAAGAGGTGATTGTATTGACAAAGTCAGCTGGTTTTGGAGAGTCCACTTTTCTTTTTAAGGAGCATAGGGAAAAGGAAGAATAAGGTGACGACTCAGCAAATTCTATTCCAGTAAGAATGGGATCATTAGATATACATGTCAATTATTATCGCTAGAAGGAAGCATTGATTGCTCTGTTCTCTCTCCTACTGAAGGGGTTTCCTTTAGTTCAAGCAGCCCAACACCACTCCTTTCTCCTTCTATGCTGATTCCATCCTGTTCTAAATCTGATATACCTTCTCACACTGTTCAAGGAGAGGTTATGATTTCCTCCAACATGCAGGCTTCTGTTTGGTCTTCTAATTCTAAGATGCCCATGGCAGGCTCTATGCCTTCTACAGGTGACTCTTCCGTAAAAGATTTGTCTCCAGCTATTTACTTGCTTGATATGTGGTGAGTTGTTACTAGGAGAGAAGGATTACAGGTTTACGTATGTTTGTGCACCAGCGTCCTGCCTTATAGAACTACCCAATAGCGACTGAATATTGCTGCCTGCATAAGGTGACCTGCCCCAAAAACCATCCAAAATGAAAATGGTAGTATTGGAGGTATAGTGAGCTATATAGCTAAAAGTTATTATTTTCCTCAGGAAAAGAAAAAATTTAGTTGAGAGGAAAAGGGTTTCTGTAGGTGGCACTCATTATCAGCTCTATAAGACCTTTGTGTGTATCCACCTCAACATTTAAAAGTTATCCAGAAAGCAAATGTTTACTTTTCTGTCAGTAACTGGCTTTTAGTTTTAGATTAATGCTATCCATCAGTGTGCCCGAGGCACTTCTGTATAGGTAACTTACTGCAATGTTTCACCATTAAGAGGAAAAAGCTGGGGCACTCACTCTGAGGGTTTTCTCCTTAAGTCGTGGAGGTGTTGAGGAAATGAGTCCATTATGTGTTGTTTCGCATGCATTAATCCATTAGTTCACAGAGAAAGCTTAGTGATTGCTTTGCAGCTTAAAATGGTTTAAAAGTATCTGTATCATAAAAATAATATATTTGTATTTACAAAATGCAGTTCCCAATTAACCTATTTTACATTTGACAAGAACTAGAATTTGCACATTATTTTGCAATGAAATGAAACCAAAATCTGTTTATGTTGATAAATCATTTCATTAACTAAGGAGCTCATTTTCAAAAGAGAAAAATATTTAAAAAGCAGCATTTGGACGAAAATCTCAAAACTTCCAAATCAGTGTTTTCGAAACCTGTTTTGTAAACTTGTATCTATGTGGAGGTGTGTCGGTGGTATTTCAAAGGTGGGATTAGGATGTGCCTAACACTAAGACAGCCATAATGGAACAAAATGAAAATGTCCAGGGTAAAAATCTAAATGCTTTGGTCTAGACCTGTTTTTAAACAAATAAGGCACATTATTGTGCTCTAAATGACCAGATGACCACTGGAGTGATTCAGGGATGACCCCCTTACTTCCCCAGCGGTCACTGACCCCCCTCCCACTCCCAAAAATGTGAATAAAAATAGTACTTACCAGCCTCTATGACAGACTCAGATGTTATAGCCAGGTCCATTAGAGGAGCATTCAGGTCCCCGTAGTAGTGTAGTGGTGGGTGCAGTGCACTGTAGACAGGTGGGCCTACCTCCCCCTACCTGTTATATTTGTGGAAACTGTGAGCCCTCCAATACTCATTAGAAATCCACTGTACCCACATATAGGTGCCCCTTCACCCATAAGGTCTACTGTAGTGGTGTACAGTTGGGGTAGTAGGTTTTGGGTGGGTTTTGGAGTGCTCAGTAGACAAGACAAGGAAGCAATGGTGAGATGTGTACCTGAGAGCATTTATATGAAGTCCACAGCAGTGTCCCCTAGGGCATTCTACTGCTCTCCTGGGATGTCTGGGGGACCAGGCTACTAAAAATGCTGGCCCCTCCTACGTCCCAATGGCTTGATTTTCTACATTTTTCACTTGCATGATTTGTTTTCTTTTCAAAATTGGTCTGAAAGATAAATGCAAGGAGCACACAAACGTTTTACAAATGGTATTTAACCAGCTATCCGGCAATATTTAGCGGGAGTTCGCTGGTTACCTCCTACTGAATATTGTCAGCATTTAGCTGATAACTGGTTATATTGCACGGCATAACCAGCTATCCACTAATATTCAGGCCGCCAACATAGCACGTTTATCTTTGGACAGTTTAAACTTAACCGGCCAGTGCTGAATATCGGCTTTGCTGGTTATATTTAAACCAGTCAAAAATGAACCGGATATTCAATGCCTGTCACTGGAAACGGCCCAGCATCGAATATCCAGGTTCAGACCAGCTAACTCCTGTGGTCTGAATATCGGGCCCTATTTCTTTATTTGCTTTTGTTTTAACTAGCTCCTTGTGGACATAGCCTTCTGAAAAACATTTTAGGTCCGCTTCACTTCTATTCCTAACATAGTAACATAGTAGATGACGGCAGAAAAAGACCTGCATGGTCCATCCAGTCTGCCCAAGACAAACTCATATGTGTATACCTTACCTTGAATTTGTACCTGTCCTTTTCAGGGCACAGACCATATAAGTCTGCCCAGCAGTATTTCCCGCCTCCCAACCACCAGTCCCGCCTCTTGTACAGACCGTATAAGTCTGCCCTCCCCTATCCTCGCCTCCCAACCACCACCCCCTCTTCCCCCCAACTGCTCCACCACCCAATTTCAGCTAAGCTTCTGAGGATCCATTCCTTCTGCACAGGATTCCTCTATGCATATCCCACGCATGTTTGAACTCCGTTACCGTTTTCATCTCCACCAATTCCTTTTTGTATCCATTTTCTTGATCCTTCTCCCTGCCCTTTCTTGGTGAACCTTAAGTAGAGAGGTGTGGTAGCCGTGTTAGTCCACTCTTAAAGGTTATCAATAGAAATCAAACAAAATAAAACATGGACAAGAAAATAAGATGATACCTTTTTTATTGGACATAATACATTTCTTGATTAGCTTTCGAAGGTTGCTCTTCTTCCTCAGATCGGAAATAAGCAAATGAGGTAGCAGATAGTATATATGAGAGAAACATCAAAGCATTACTTTGACTGTCTGACAGAGTGGGAGGGTGGGGGTATGCATGGGGACATCAAAGCATTTCATTGATATTCTAACAGAATGGGTGTTGGTAGGTGAGAGGAGGGTAATAAACAGAGAAATAAACAGAGAAATACAGCTTATGTTTTATAATGAGTTAGAAAACCCAGATCCTTATTAAATATTCAACATAAAGGACTATTTTACATGCTCATCTTCCAATGTGGTATATATCATTCAGTGTAAGAAATGTAACGAAGGATGCTATATTGGAGAAACAGGCCAGATGCTTAAGACAAGATTCAATCTACACAGACATCACATGAAAATAGCCGGTGCCAGTCAGGCCCCCACCCCTGTGGGCCAACACTTCACAAGACCAGAACACTGCACCAGTGATTTCACAGTAAGAATACTGAACGGTAATTTTAAAACAATACAGGAACGTAAGACCTTTGAAATAAGAATGATTGAATATTTTGACACCCAACAAACAGGACTTAATAAGGATCTGGGTTTTCTAACTCATAAAACATAAGCTGTATTTCTCTGTTTATTACCCTCCTCTCACCTACCAACACCCATTCTGTTAGAATATCAATGAAATGCTTTGATGTCCCCATGCATACCCCCACCCTCCCACTCTGTCAGACTGTCAAAGTAATGCTTTGATGTTTCTCTTATATATACTGTCTGCTACCACATTTGCTTATTTCCGATCTGACGAAGAAGGGCAACCTTCGAAAGCTAATCAAGAAATGTATTAAGTTATGTCCAATAAAAAAGATATCATCTTATTTTCTTTTCCATGTTTTATTTTGTTTGATTTCTATTGGTGAACCTTGAACATATAAATACTTATTAAGAGGTTCTGCTTCTTTGTTAGTCTCTCTTCTGCTCTGAATTTTCTAATGTCTTTTTTTGCACTTTCTTCTGTCACCAACTCTGAAAAGCCTTGTCCCCTGTATTACTGTATGATGGGATCTCTCACATACAGAATTTGTTTGGTTGGGACCAGGGCCAGACCAGCAAATGCATGGAGGCCATAGGCACAGTTAGTGCAGACATTCTGCACTTTCCACAGAGTCAATAAGTCTGGCCATTCTGGTATTGGCATTCTGAACCAATGAATTTACTTAAAAGTCTGTTTTAGGCAAGTAATTGAGATTATAACAATAGCAGAGGCAGTAAACAAACAGTATTTATAAAGTCTCTTTATCTCCCTTGTATGCTTTCCTCCCAGTAAGAATGTGAGAGTATCCCCCCCCCCTCTTTACTCTTCTCTGTACCAGCGCAGCGAGTAGTATGAGTACTACTGTATATATTTCAAAAAGATTGTCATTTACAGTCTGAGTTGATAGAAATACTTGGAGACTCAGGTAATGTGAAGTTCCAATGTTGTGGTTTAGGTGAAAGGTGGTTTTGGGCACCTTTCTGGATAACAGAACTAACCAAGCTTCTCCTTTACTCCTTTTGTCTGAAGAGTGGGTGTAGCAGGTTCCCTATTCCCACTGTTCCAGTCATAGCCAGAGCTTAAGTGACTACTGTCACTGTAAATGCTCGTAGACTCTTCCTTACAGATTGTCCTGACTCGAGTAGCCAGGTTTCTCTTGAGCTTAGATGGCTAGGACCTTTAGACTGGAAAGCTCTCTCATTATATGCAGGTCATTTGGCCAGGGAGGCAAGGAGTCAAAAATGGAGACTTACACTGAGCACAGGGTTTTAGAGTTCTGGGACGTTCCCTCCAAAACAAGTCTCTTTCCTGACACGGAGTGGGATATGAAAACAAGGAAGAATTATAGAAAACAGTTTGAGATCCATCTCTATATTACGACCATTTCATTCAACTGCATTAAAGTTATAGCTAAAGCGTTGTTCTTCTTGTAATAAACTCTGGTTAATGTCTCTACCTCTCTGCCTTCTTTGTATTTTCTTGACAAACAACCATAAATCATCTATGGTGTGGTTTAGCGAATCGCAGTTGTGTGACCAAGAATGCAGAAGTAACATTCCTAGAAATGCAGCTTCTATGCCCTGTGATTCTTGTTTTTATCATTCGTTTGGTTTTGCCGACATAAAGCAATTTGCATGGACAAATGATTACATATATGACACGTGGAATTCCAGTTAGTAGTACGATGAAGTTTAGTAAATCTTTTGGTAATTGGTTGTGTGAAAATTGATAAATGTAAGTGCCAGCTTATTGAATTGCCTTTTTTCTCTTTATTGATAACTGGATTATAAAAGAAAAATGTGGTTTGAAAAATGATGCTATCATTTTGCAGGGGTGCCAGAAAGGGTGATATTAAGAGTGCTTCAAATAAAGCAAAAATGTATATAATAGTGATATTATTAATAATAACAAGATAATATAGGTATTAGCATCTATATTGACAGCATAAAAAGTATAATCCCTGTCCCCCGCACCCCCCCTAATATTCAACTGTGCAACTCAATGTTTGATTTAAATGCTAGCCACTGCAGAATTTTTATACCCAGATATTCAGCGTTAGAATTTAAAACCAGCCTGCACTGAATGTTCAAATGTAACATGGCCAGCAGTGATCCAAGTATTGGTGATATTTGAAGTAGTACCTGGATAACTTATTGGTTATCAGACTGAATATTGTAATTAACAGGGTAACTAGAAACCACCTAGGCTCCACCCCAATATCTGAAGAATACTGCTGAACATCTAGGTGTGGCCCTAGTGACTGGCACTTATCCTACCAGTATAAGAGGAGCTGAATATCGAGCTTATAATATATTAGTGAAACATAGGTATGTGTATTAAACTAAGCTACAAATGTGATGTCAATTGAATCCCGAATGCCCCGCCCTAGCATCACAACATGATGAATTCGAGGGTGGAGCTCTGAGACTCCGGACGAAGCGAGGGAGAAAAGCAGCCTGAATGTGGGAGCGAGGTAGCGAACGAGCCAGCCTAAACATTGGAAGCAAGGAAGGGAGGGAGGGAGAAAGGCAGGGAGGGAGGCAGGCAGCCTGAACGTTGGAGCCAGACAACCAGCCAGCCTGCCTGAATGTAGGTGGGAGGGACCCAGCTTGAACGTGGCAGTGGGAGGGTCCCGGGACCCTGGAGGGGGAAGAGAAGACAAGGGGGAGGGGGGAGGGAGACGGAGGGGGGGCCCGTGCCGCACACTGTCATTCTTTCTCACACACACACACTCTCATTCTCACACACACACTCTCACACAGACAGCCTCACTCTGTGTCACACACACTCGCACATTCACTCTGTCTCTCTCTTTAACATAGTCACTCTCACACACACACTCTCTCAAACATACACACTATGATGAAAACCATGCTAGCGCCTGTTTCATTGATCTCAGAAATGGGCCTTTTTTACTAGTTGTTTATAAATGCAGTAATCATATTAAGATTTGAGAAGGAATTGCCTTTAAATAGAAAGATGGACAAATATGCAAAGGACTTCCTTTCTTGGCCACCCTTCCCAGAATTTTTCTTATGATAGTAGAATAAACGGAAAATTTATTCCATATTCTATCTGCTGTTATACCAACTATCAGGTTAACCTGTCATTCAAACAGTGCTAAATCAGCATCAATATTATTTAATACAAATAGCTGTCTAAAGTTGTTAACCTTAGATTAAACAAAATGAGCAAGTTGATCTGCATACGTCTGAGATATTTCATTTTCAGATTATTCGTAAATATGTTAAAACGTTTCAATCCCTGTACAGATCCCTGGGGCACTCCATTATTCACCTTTCTCCATTGTAAGAATTGGCCATTTAACCTTACCCTCTGTTTTCTATCTTTTAACCAGTTCCCAATCCACAACAGAACATTACCTCCTATCCCATGGCTTATTAATTTTATCAGGAGTCTCTCATGAGGGACTTTGTCAAATGCTTTCTGAAAATCTAGACAAATTATATCAACTGGCTCATCTTTATCCACATGTTCATTCACACCTTCCAAAAATGTAGCAAATTGGTGAGACAAGATATCCATTGGCTGAATCCATGTTGACTCCGTCTCATTAAACCATGTTTGTCTATGTCTGTGTACAGTTGTGGGGAGTGGGTTTTGGGGGGCTCAGCACACAAGGTAAGGGAGCTATGCACCTGGGAGCAATTTTTGAAGCCCACTGCAGTGCCCCCTGGGGTGCCCAGTTGGTGCCCTGGCATGTCAGGGGGACCAGTGCACTAGGAATGATGGCTCCTCCCATGACCAAATGGCTTGTATTTGATCGTTTTTGAGATGGGCGTCCTCAGTTTCCATTATTGGCGAAAATCGAGGTCGCCCATCTCTAAGGTCGGCGATCTCAACATTTAGGTTGACCTAAATGTTGAGATTTGGGCGTCCCAAACTGTATTATTGAAATGAAAGATGGACGCCCATCTTGTTTCAACAATACGGGATGCCCCGCCCCTTCGCCGGGACGTCCTTGCAGATGGGCGCCCTTAAAGATGGGCGCCCAGTTCGATTATACCCCTCCACATTATGTATATGCTCTAATTTTGTTCTTTATAATAGTCTACCACTTTGTCTGGCACCAACTTCTGGCTCACTGGTCTATAATTTCTTGAATCACCTCTGGAATCCTTTTTAAAAATTGGCATTACATTGACTAATCTTCCTGTACCATGCTTGATTTTAAAGATTAATTACATATTACTAATAATAGCTCTGCTGTCGGGGCATCTGTTAGACATACCTCAGAGTGAGGGGGGATGAGAGAGGTGCTGAAAGGGCTGGCTGGTGCAGGTAGATGCATTAGACAGGTATCTTTGATGGGGGGTGGGGGGGCAAGAGTGGTCTTCTTGCACATGGGAGCTGTGCCAGGCAGCATGTGTGGAGTGTGATGATGTGCTATCCAGCCATACACTGTGCTATGACATCAGCTTCCCGCAGCTGAGCATATGTGCAATCTATTTCATGGTGCAGTAGTCGTTTGACTTGCCTGAGCTGAGCGAGGTGTGGGGGCTTGTGGGCAGAGTAGGCCCTTACCTTTTCAGGTTTTCCAGATATCCTCCCAGACCCTTCTTGCTTCTGTCCTCCCTGAAGAGGCAGTGCTCATTCTGAGTAACCAGGATTGCCAGGAGGTCACTCTTTTTGGGAAAAGCTGTGTTCCCCCCGGCCTCCATCTTTTTCACGCATGTGAGAGGTCGATAGTGGGTGCTGTATATATTGTGTGACCGAAGGTCCATCAAGCCCACTATCCTGTTTCCAATAGGATTGGCCACTGTTGGAAACAGGATACTGGGCTTGATGGACCTTCAGTCTGTCAAAGTATAACAACACGTATGTACATATGTGAGGTGGCCCATGGACACCTAGCTGACCTGGTGATTGTCAAGAGGAACTGTCTACAAGCTGCACATATCTAAATGTTTACCAGTGCAGTTGGTACCTGCATAGACAGTGTTGCAAGTTTAATTGGTGCTCTGTTTGTAGCACTACTCATTAGTGCCACCTTTGGAACCAAGGTAGAACTTTTTCCATGCAGGTACTAAACAGGCAGCTTCCATGGTGGAGCTGGTTTTTGCGTCATAGGTATCCTTTGAGCACATTCTAGCATTTTGTGAGATTAACGTTTATCTCCTATACATTTATGACACTTTTTAGGCATCTTGATGGTGGTGATTGGGGGGGGGGGGGGGCAGAAATACGTCAATTTTACTATATGCTTACACATACAGTCCAGGTATTGTAAAATGTGTCACAGGTATCGCACATTCTCACCAAAATGTTTATATTCTCACATGCACAACTTATCTAAAATGGCGCTGCACATTCAAAAGTTTTATTTCTCGGGATGATTTTACAAACGAGATCTCATTTGTTTAGATTTAGCTTACACTTTTCAGTAGTAATGAAGGTGAGTTACAGTCAGGCCTAGTAGATAGTTCTCTGTCATCTTCCAATCTTGAGTTTGTAGCTGAGGCAATAGGGGATTAAAAGAGCAAGTCTATAAACTAGGCACTAACATTTACACATCCATTGTGCACATAAATGTTTAGGACACTAACATATACGGCAGGGGCGTAGCTACGTGGGGCCACAGATTACGCCCTGGCCCCCTCTACATTTGACACCCCCCACACCATTGCCACCCGCCCCTTCGCCGCATCAGGTACCTTGTTTGCTGGTGGGGGTCCCCAAACCCCGCCAGCCGAAGAGTTTTCTTCAGCGCCGGTCGACACCGGTGCCTTCATTGTGGGATCATCTGTTTCTGACGCCTTACGTCCTGCACCATGCATGTAGCCCCATGCAGGATGTAAGCCGTCAGAAACAGATGGTCCCACAACGAAGGCGCTGGAGTCGACTGGCGCTGAAGAAGATTCTTCGGCTGGCGGGGATTGGGAACCCCTGCCAGCAAACAAGGTACCTGATGCGGCAGCGGGGCGGGTGGCGGTCCAAATTAGTGGCGGCGGGGGGGGGGGGTTGTGACGGGGGGGGGGGGCTAAAATGGCGGGGGGGCGGCGGGGGGGGGGGGAGGCAGCTAAACAATGCCCCCCCACCTCAGGCTCTGGCCCCCCTCCCGCCGTGATATACGGGCATAGGTGCAAACTTATACATGTATATGTCAGTATGTTCTCTAAGTGTTATTCTGCAAATACCCACTTAATTTACATAGTATATATTGGTGGGTGTACACAGAGGAAGAACATGGGCAGGACATAAGCGGGGCACTGTAAGTTGTGTCTCTGCCACATTTAGGTATTTACACATGCCAGTTCTATGTCTGGTGTACATTCGGGCACCTAAACATTAGGCATGTTAATACAGGGTTATGCTAGAATTCTTTCACAGAACCAAGGTTCCATTACAGAATGGGCTTCTATTATCCCTGGGGTCAATATTCAAAGTGATTTAACTGGCCAGAAATGGCTCCTGGCTGGTTAAATCACCTGTTCAGGGCTAACTGCTTATTTTCAGTGGTACTTAACCGGTTAGTGCTACTGAAAATAACTGGTTAGGACCAAACTGAAAATTGGCTATTTTGTGGGCATTCAGGGGGTGGAGTCAGCACTTGGCTAGGTTAACCACATAAAAGTCAATCCTCTCATTTTTGCGGTAATCCATAGGCAGTTAAGTGCTGAATATCGCACTTAGCCAGTTCCGGAAACCCAGAAATCCAGCGGCAGTCAGTAAAACACCGATTGCCGCTGGCCGAATATTGGGCCCCTGGAGCCGAGATGGTGGTGCCCAGTTCTAGAATTGTCCCCTAAGTGAACTGAGATCACAAGAAAATTGGCTTCTCTTCTTCATAACCCACTGCTCTAACCACCAGGCTACTCCTCCACTTCAAACTTACAAAGATAGGAGTGCTTATGAAGCTTTCTACATTTATCAACACTTCTAGTTTGCCTCCTGATTGAGATACAAATCAGTCAAACATAGAGGAATCTCAATGTTCTTGCACTTCTTGGCAACTAGGGTAATTCTTTTCAAAACATTCACGGTAGTACTAATGCTTGAAGCGAGGTGATTATACAACTCAAGGGACAGCTTAAAGATTAAGCTGAAAGCATATTCAGCACAGAGACAGGCTACCTCCATATGCAGGCAAGGGAAAGCAGAATATATTCATTCTCCCTCTTCCATCCCTTTTAGAATGAAGAAATAGCCTGTCTCTTATTTTTGATCCATGAACGTTTTCCTGCTCAGCTGGTACTGAGTTCTTTTGGACTTATAGTGCCATTGGCCTTTCCTTCACAATTATCCAGGGTGTCCCTCCTCCATTTTAATATTCATCTTATTTACCCTAATCATACCAATAACAACCTTCTGTCTGTGATCCGGGGGCATAGCCAGACCTCAACGGGACGGGGGGCCAGAGCCCAAAGTGGGGGGGGGGGCATATTTTGACCCGCCTCTCCGCTGCCGCCCTCCCGCCACTTCTGCCACCTCCTGCCCGCTGCCAATCCTCCCGCCGCTGCCGCCGCTGCTGGAAGGTACCTTGGCTAGTGGGGGTCCGCAACCCTCGCCAGCTACAGCATTTGTCCCACACTGGTCTGCCTGGTGCCCTGTCCTGTTTTCAGTGCTGTGTATGCTCATTTTAATGAAACTGAGCATGCACTGCGCTGAAAACAGGACAGGATACCAGGCAACGCAAGACCAGCACAGAATAAACGCCTTAGCTTGCAGGGGTTGGGGACCCCTGCCAGCCAAACTGGGAGCCCCGGACCCAATTTGGGGGGGACCCGGGTCCAGTGGTGTGCCAAGGGGGGGCGGTGGGGGCGGTCCGCCCCGGGTGCACGTCACTGGGGGGGGGGGGTGCCGCGTGCCTGTCGGCTCCGCTTGTTCCGTGTTCCCTCTGCCCCAGCACCCCCCCAGCAGGTAAAATGCACCCGGGGGGGGGGGGGGGGTCGCTGCACCCGGGGGGGGGGGGGCGCATCGGCAATCTGCCCCAGGTGTCAGCCATCCTAGGAACGTCACTGCCCGGGCCCCCTATAACTACACCATGGATGGGACCAACAAGTGCAAAACTTTCAGGAGCCTAGCACATGTACACACTGAATCTGGTCAATAGGTGTCACTGTTGAACATAGCTGGTGCTCTCTCCTGACTTTCAAGCATTAAAAGATCAATTCTGTAAACTAGGTGCTAACATTTACACACCCACTGCATGCATAAATGTCTAGAACACTAGCATGCATGTACCTAGGTACATGCATATATCTGTATGTGCCAGATTGCCGCTTAAGCCCAGTGTGTGGCGGCAACCAAAAGAGCAAACAGGAAGCCAGGAATTATTAGCAAAGGGATGGTAAATAAGACCAAGAATACTATAATGCTTCTATTTTGCTCCAGGGTGTGACCTCACTGGTTCAGTTCTGGTCACCGTATCTCAATACAGATATAGTGAAATTAGAAAAGGTTCAAAGAAGGATGACCAAAACGATTAAGATGATGGAACTCCTCCCATATGAGGAAAGGCTAAAGAGATTAGGGCCCTTCAGCTTGGAAAAGAGATGGCTGAGGGGAGCTATGATTGAGATCTATACAATCCTGAGTGGTGTAGAACATGTAAAAGTGAATCGATTTTTTACTCTTTCAAAAAGTGCAAAGTCTAGGGGACACTCAATGAAGTTATATGGAAATACTTTTAAAACAGAGGAAATATTTTTTCACTCAACAAAATGTTCAGCTCCAGAGCTTGTTGCTGAAGAATATGGTAACAGTGGTTAGCATATCTGGGTTTAAAAAAAGGTTTGGACAAGTTCCTGGAGGAATAGTCCATAGTCTGCTATTGAGATAGACATGGGGAAGCCACTGTTTGAAATGGGATTGGAAGCATGGATGTTTTCTATCTACACTCGTCCTTCCCTACACCCCTTCCCGTGCACTCCGCTCCATGGATAAATCCTTCTTATCTGTTCCCTTCTCCACTACTGCCAACTCCAGACTTCGCGCCTTCTGTCTCGCTGCACCCTACGCCTGGAATAAACTTCCTGAGCCCCTACGTCTTGCCCCATCCTTGGCCACCTTTAAATCTAGACTGAAAGCCCACCTCTTTAACATTGCTTTTGACTCGTAACCACTTGTAACCACTCGCCTCCACCTACCCTCCTCTCTTCCTTCCCGTTCACACTAATTGATTTGATTTGCTTACTTTATTTATTTTTTGTCTATTAGATTGTAAGCTCTTTGAGCAGGGACTGTCTTTCTTCTATGTTTGTGCAGCGCTGCGTATGCCTTGTAGCGCTATAGAAATGCTAAATAGTAGTAGTAGTAGTAGTATTTGGGTTTCTGCCAGGTACTTGTGACCTGGATTGGCCACTGTTGGAAACAGGATACTGGGCTGGGTGGACCTGGCTATTATTATGTTCTTATGTAGCTTTATTCCTAGAGTGGAGGAGTAGCCTAATATTTAGCATAGTGACCTGAGAACCAGGGGGACTGGGTTCAATTCCTACTGGTGCTCCTTTTGACTCTGAGTAAGTCCATTGCTCCAGGTACAAAATAAGTACCTGTATATAATATGTAAACTGCTTTGATTGTAACCATAGAAAGGAGATATATCAAATCCCATTGACTTTCCCTTTCTGTAAATACGTGATGATCTTGCATAGCATGTATTTGCAAGGGGGCACACATAGGGTGAAGCATGGGTGAGACATAAGCATGGCTCCCACTTACATGCGTAACTTACAGAATACTGTACGTTTATTTATTTATTTGGATTTATTTACCACCTTTTTGAAGGAATTCACTCAAGGCGGTGTACAGTAAAAATAGATCAAACATGAGCAATAGGCAATTAGAGCAGTTAAAAATATTCGAATAGTACAAAGTATGGCATGGTATACTTTATTGGTACGTTATTGGTGTTCCTGTCACAATTAGGCACCCACACTTACTTCAGCTCTATGGCTAGTGTAAATTGAGGGCACCTAAATGGGCTATGTTAGTATTCTATAATGGAATCTAGGCATCTATGTTCCATTATCATTTATCATTTATTAGGAATTTGCTATACTGCCTTTTTCTGTCAAGCAGGTCAAAGCAGTTCACATAATAATAAAATTATATAGAAAATGAAAAGGACTCCACATAAGACAGGAAAGAAACACAATCATTCTATAGTAAAAGTAACAGAGACTAGGATCTCACATTGCATCTTATAGAATAGACTCCTACTGCCTGCCCTTGGGGTGACTAAATGGAGGCGCCCAGTTATGGAACTGCCCCCTAAATGGCCAATCTGTAAGGTGCACCTAAATTTAGGTGCCAGTTGCACGTCAATGTTTATAGAATAGAGGTACTTAAGCATTGGAATGGGTCCATTAATAGGCTCATGTGGTGTGTGTGCTTGGTGTAATTCTACAAAATTGGTGCACAACTTGGCATATTGTATAACAAAAAGCGAGCCGTACCTGTGGATGGAGTAACTTATAGCACGGCTGCCGGGGGAGGGGGGAATTCCCTGGGCCCAGCCTCCAAGGGGGCCCGGTGCCAGGGTCTGCTCTCTCTTGCTATTGTTGGGACATGGGTGATTGAATTAATATTAGTACACTCAAGCTTATATTTCGTTATTAATTTGAAACTCAAAAAACCCCACAGCTTCACACTCACTGTGTGTCAAATCGGATACAGGAAATAGCTCACTTCAAATCGAGCTATTTAAATTACACTAAGTGATCTCGATTTGAAGTGAGCTATTTCCTGTATCCGATTTGACACACAGTGAGTGTGAAGCTGTGTGTTTTTTTTGATTGAATTAATGCCATAACCCAGTCCTGGCACACAGGAGCAGAAGAGAGACAGACCCTGGTGCTGGGCCCCCCTTGGAGGCAAGGGAGGAGCAGATGCACTGATGCAGGAAGGTAGGGGGTGGGGGGCGGTGTCAGCCTGAACGAGCGAGGGGCGGTGGTGGCGGCAACTGTGTCGTCTTGAGTGAGGGGGTGGCGGCTGCATCCTGAGTGAGGGCGGGGCGTTGGCAGCTGCGGCGGCCCTGCCCCAGGCTCGGCTCTGTCTCTCAGCGACCTTGACTTATAGAATACTGTAGGCGTGGCAACTTATGCCAGCCATTGACCTGGAATTAGTGGCTGCATGCCAAAGCCATTTTATGCTTGTGTTGTACAACATGTTAAGCGTGCTTCAGTGCCATTACAGAACTGGTGCCCTAATTTAGGTAGCAACTCTTACATGAAGTAACACCCAAATCGCACACTGTGGGGACTAGAATTCACATTCGGTAAACAATGTCCCAAACATTTGTGTCATACGCAGGATATAGCAACATACCAGTTGATACCTGGGGAAAATCAGATTAGCTGCTTCTCACAACCATATGAACATTCTTGTTCTTTCGCACAGGCGAAATGGTGTGGAGCAAATCCTCATATACTCCCCTTGTTTCTTTTATTCATGAATCTTATCTTATTTTTAGATTCTCAAAAGCTGTGCAAATACGCACATGGCGCACATGTGCAAATGGCGGCCATTTTCTGGTAGACAGGGTTATAAGCAGGATGAAAAGAGAGCCTCTTCCTTGATAAAGCACTATGCGAAACTTGGCCATGTCGGCGGGGGTTCCCTGTTACTGTTAGATTGCTGCCTTACAGATAAGTGAATGTTTGGAAAGAATAATTATAAATATAATGTTTCATGCGTATTTGCACAGCTTTTGAGAATCTAAAAATAAGATAAGATTCATGAATAAAAGAAACAAGGGGAGTATATGAGGATTTGCTCCACACCATTTCGCCTGTGCGAAAGAACAAGAATGTTCATATGGTTGTGAGAAGCAGCTAATCTGATTTTCCCCAGGTATCAACTGGTATGTTGCTAATTTAGGTAGCAGCATTTGCTGGTAGCGCAAACCTTTGAGACCATTACTTTCTTAATTAACAGTCTTTTTCAAGACCTTAAGTGGTGCCGTCTTTGAAGACAGATTCATTAGTGACTGTTATTTTTTTATAATGCAATACTTTTAAGAGACTCATGAGGCAGGCACATTAGTGCCTAAACACAATGCCATGTCAAGTCATCATTAAGAGTCATCAATAAAAGTTTTAATCTCATTTTGGGTGTTTCGTGGTCTGTGTTTGAAGTGCCTGGATCCATTTCCCACTCCTATTTTCCTGCTACGTGCTTCCTCGTGGGATTCTAGTGTTGTTTCCACATCTGTGGTTTGCCTAATTTAGTCAGGGGCGTAGCTACGGGTGGGCCCATCCAATTTCGGCTCAGGCCCGCCCACCCAAGCGCACCCACTGCAGCAGCCTAGCGTACCACGGCAGAGACGGCACTCGCTCAGCTGATCTCCAGGCTCCAGCCCGCCTACCTTTCGGGCTTGCAGACTGAGGCACAGTGGCAGACTCGGCAGTCGGCTCGGCGGCACTGAAATGCACTTGCAGGTTGCATTCCGGCCGCGCAGCTTGTCATTGTAGTTGTTCCATCCTACGCGGTAATATGACGTGGCTGTGCGCGGCGGCATGCTCAGCCTCGCTCCGCACGGCTCCATCCGCTCGCTCGTGGCATCAAGTATCACTGAACCAGGGCCACCGAGAGGGGGGACGGGGGGGCAAAATTCCCTGGGCCCGGGCCTCCTGGGAGGGCCCGGCGCCGCCACCGCAGTCCAGCCCGCCCATTCTCCATCACTCCCTGGCATTGAATTTAAGCGCCTCACCTTCGAAAGGGCAGCAAGCAGCAGCAGACCCCCTTCCTTCCGTGTCCCGCCCTCGCCTGACGTAACCCACAAGGGTGGGACACGGAAGGAAGGAGTGGTCTGCCGCTGCTTGCTGCACTTTCGAAGGTGAGGCGCTTAAGGTCTGTGCAGAGGGCCCGGGGTGGAGGGGGGGCCGGTGACCTCGGGGGGAGGGCCCCGGGGGCGGTCTTGTCCCAGGCCTGGCCCAATCTCTTGGCAGCCCTGCAGTGAGCTGCTGCTGCCCTACCCCTCCCGTACGGTGTAAGTGTTCTTTCAGCTGGGAGGAGTTCTTCGGCTAGCGAGGCTTGTGGATCCCCATCAGCTCAGCTCTTTTTGTGTGATGGGGGGGCAGCACTGGAGGAGGCAGGGGAGAGCGGGGCGAGCACTGGAAGGGGGCGGTGAAGGGATGAGTTTTCAGGCCCACCTTCTTTGGGCTCAGGCCCATCCTAAACTTGCCGTTTGGCTACGCTCCTGATTTAGGTGCCACTTTACCGAATTTTCCCCTCCTTGTGCTGTGTCCATAGCATCTCCAGCCAAGGAGCAGAAACGGATGAAGAGATTGAATCAGGACGATCCACACATAACAAAAACCCTGACTGAGAGACAGACAAATATTTAAAGATGAGGCATTTGGATTTTACAGCCCTGGCTAGATTTTGTCCTACAGTAGTTTATTGCTGCCTTTAGGGGCCTTTTTACTAAGCTGCAGTAGGTGCTAACAATAGTTCAACAGTTTAAAAAAGTTGATATACCCCCATTCTCAATAAATCAAAGTGGTTTACAATTCATAATATGTAACTGTATCTGATATCCTGAATTGACAATGTTAACAAATCTATGTAAGCCACATTGAGCCTGCAAATAGGTGGGGGAATATGGGATACAAATGCAATAAATAATAATAATAATAATGGAAGGGACGTCAATTAAAATAGGACAGCCACAATCATTCAAGACCTCCCATTCAATCACTTGGGGGTCCTTTTACTAAGGTACAACTGAAAAATGGCCTGCGGTAGTATAGACCTGTGTTTTGGGCGTGCGCAGAATTATTTTTCAGTGCACCTACAAAAAATTCCTTTAAAAAATTTTTGCTGAAAATGGACGTGTGGCAAGATGAAAATTGCCACGTGTCCATTTTGGGTCTGAGACCTTACCGCAAGCCATTGACCTAACGGTAAGGTGTCACACGGTAACCAGGTAGTAATGGTCTACCTCGTCAAATGGCACTTGACGCACGTAGCTGCCACGTGTCAGAAAATAAAAAATATTTTTTGGACGCACATAGTGGACGTGCACCAAAATTGAAATTACCACAAGGGCCATGCAGTAATCGGGTGGTAACTCCAATTTAGCGCGCGTTGGGTACGTGTAGGCACCTACCCAGCTTAGTAAAAGGGCCCCTTGGTAACTAAAACAATAAATGCAGCTAATCTGGCCTAACACAGGACACACTAAAACATTCTTCATGTCACGCTCCTCACCTCCGTAGCGGGTCTGACTCTTCTCTGGGCGGCGCGGTGCTCACACCAATGTTGCTGGTATTGCCCGCCAGTGCTGTGTGCACGCCAATATCTTTCCTCCGGCGCTCCATCTTGTGGGCTGCTCAGGGCCATGGCCCCGCCTCCTTGCTCCTCAAGGATTGGCCTCCGCAGGTGGCATCCTGTTCTCTTTTCCTGCACTACCATTGGCCGATGACAGTTCTCCTCCCCAGCTGGTTCCTGCTGACGTCAGACACCAGCACTATTTCTGGGAAGCTCTTCCTCTGCTTCATTGCTTCGGCTTCTTCTTTGGTAGGTGTTACTAACTCTGTAGTCTGCTTCTTATCTACTGGTCCCTCGTTGCTGACTTTGCCTGCCGCCTGCCTACTGACTTGCCTGTACCTTGCTGCTGCCTGCCTACTGACTTTCGCCTGTACCTGGATTACTCTCTTGCCTGCCGCCTGCCTACTGACTTCCGTTTGTACCTGGATTACTCTCTTGACCTGCTGCCTACCTGGCCAATACATTCATCACACCGCTTCCAGCTCCGTCCTGCAAGTCCTGCAGGCCGCCCACACCTAGGGGCTCAACCTCTGGGGAATGGCGGTCAGCACAGATGAAACCCGGGGTTGTCCAGCAACCAAGCAGAACCTGGGCCGAGTACCGGGTGCAGGGGGCCTGGCTATTGTGGGGTGGTCCCTCAATGATCACCCCACCCCTGAAGGGTGGCCTGGCATTTGAGTACCAGTACCTTTTTTTGCTAGAAAAAATGCTTACTGCCTGTGGTAATTGTTTTACATGGCAGTGTGCTAATGCTAAAATTTACCTTGTCATGCTCTGCGTTCTCAGGGTGGGGTGTTTCTCTCTTCCTTCTGCAAATCCTTTTAAACTTGTGTGTGCTCAAAAGCGTGCATATTTTTGTTCCTTGATATTTCTGTGGAATAGCCTTCCTTTATTTATCAGGAATATTGATAATCTTTTGGAGTGTCGTACATGTATTAAAAATTAGTTGTGTAACTAGGTAGAGATTCCAGAAATCACAAGCTAGCTTCTGTAGACCGTAATTTTGTTATGAGGTATTTTAGATGATGGGTTTTGTACTCAGTAATTTTGTTTATGAAGTATTCTAGATGATTAGTTCTGTATTCTGTGATTTATATTATGATGATTTATATAAATGTTTGTTAATAGGATTATGTATTTATATAACCTGTTAATATGACTATGTATGTATATTTGTAACCTGTAATGGGCATTATCAATAGAGCGGGCTAAATACATGTATAAATAAATAAATACCATACTTTATATTGTTATTTGAATATTCTTACTGCTGTAATTATCTACTGCTTATATTTGACTTATGCTTGCTGTACACCACCTTGAGTGAATTCCTTCAAAAAGGTGGTAAATAAATCCTAATAAATAAATAAGTGTACAACCTGAAATAAAACAAATAGAAAAAAACCCACTTTGATGACCATGCTAGCAATGGGCTTGGCACTTGGGAAGGGTCTTGTGTACGGGCATGCTAAGTCCATTTACTAATGCAGTTTAGGAAAAGGGTCCCTTAGCCTTCTACAGAAACTCATTGATAATAGCATAACAGTAATAAACTAGACTCTACAATATTGCAAGGCCAGTGTGGTGCAGAATATTAGATGGTCTAAATGCAGCTTCAACTCACGTTGTTCACAAGAACAACATGGGGTCATGAGGAGATCAATGGCAGGTGGTGAGCTTTTATATATCTGGGATCAGAGAAAGGAAATTTCAGAACACCAAAACAATGCTGTCAATATTATCTATGAATCTTAACGTATCCATTTCGACTCATGATTGAGCCTTACGAAATGTTGTTTCCCTTTCATTAGAAATAAGACTTCATGCTTTAGTTAAACTAATCAGAATGAAATGAAATGCGTTTGAAAAGATGAGTAATGAAATCTAAACAAATAAAATCCAGATCTGGGTAATGTCTCAAGCTACTCACTTATACTGTATTTTTTGACAAGCAGTACTTTCATATTTAGCATGTATATCCCTGTACAAGTGTAATATATGCCAAATATGAAAGTAGTCATGCCTAGCATGGATGTCAATACATTTTCATGCTTGTAAAATTACAGGGGAAAGGGAAAATGAAATTATGTTAATATGAATATCCAATTACAAATCTGGTAAGTATAAGAAACATGAGAAATTGTAGGTTATTGATAGGCAAAATAAAAATTTGAAAAAGAAAACTTTATCAACTAGTCTCCATACTCTTTCCCCCCTAATTTTAAAACTTGAACTTTGTACCACAGCAGGCACAGCAGGGCTTAGTTCAATCTTAGGGGGAAAAAAGGAGAGAAAAGCAAATATTATTAACTAGTTTCCATAGTGTACAACCTTTTCCCATAGTTCAAAACTGAATTTTTCTCTAGAGGTAGACACTTTTCCCATAGTTTTAAACTAAAACTAGTTCTCGAGATAGAAACTTAACAGCCAAAGAACATTTAAAAAAAGACTGTAGTAAGGCTCAAATTTTGTTCTAAAAGTTATTTTCTGTTCTTTGGCAGCTGGAGAGGTAGCAAGGTGCTCTGTGCAGAACATGCAGGTTACTTGTTTCATAAGAACATAAGAGTAGCCATACTGGGTCAGACCAGTGGTCCATCTAGCCCAGTATCCTGTTTTCCGAACAGTGGCCAAGCTAGGTCAGAAACCCAAATTGTGGCAACACTCCATCTTACAAATCCGAGGGCAAGCAGCTGCCTCCCATGTCTGTCTCAATAGCAGACTATGGACTTTTCCTCCAGGAATTTGTCCAAACCTTTTTTAAACCCAGATACGCTAAGTATTTCCATTTAACTTTGAGTGTCCCCTAGTCTTTGTACTTTTGGAAAGAGTAAAAGAAAATCGATTTACTCACTCGTCGTTCTGATTTCCATATCACTTATAAATATGTTAAATAGTACCAGTCCCAGTACAGATCCCTGTGGCACTCCACTGTTCACCCTCCTCCACTGAGAGAAATGACCATTTAACCCTACCCTCTGTTTTCTGTCCAATAACCAATTCCTAATCCACACCAGAGCATTGCCTGCTATCCCATCACTTTAACTTTCTCAGGAGTCTCTCATGAGGAACTTTATCAAAAGCTTTCTGAAAATCTAGATACACTACAACAACTGGCTCACCTTTATCCTCGTTTATTCACGCCTTCAAAGAAATGAAGCAAATTGGTGAGGCAAGACATCCCCTGGCTGAACCCATGCTGACTCTGTTTCGTAACTTTGTTTAGAATTGTACCTGCTGCTCAGTGCAGATTACAGCCCTCTATGTCTTTTTTGAAGTGTAAAAGTCATTTGTTTTGCTTTGATCCCATCCTCTTGCTGTGTAGGAATCTTGTGTGTTTTTTCCACACCTTTTTGAATTTGTCACTGATTTTGTCTCAACCACCTCCATCAGACATCCACCACCTCTTCTGTGAAAAAAATATATCCAGATGTTGCCTTTCAAGCTTACCTCCTTGTAGCTATATTTCATGTTCTTTAGTACTAAAGTTTCCCTATGAAAAAGATGTGTTGGTTCTTTAATAACTTTCAAGCACAACAAAGAAGGAAAGTCTCTTGCAAAGTAACATTGCAGAGGTGGACCCCTAACTCTTCAGAAATATTCTATGTAGCTGGATATGTCAGTGATGGATTAGAGAGTTACATGGAGACAGAAATCTCACCTGGCCAAACTGGAGTGGAATCTAACCCATCCCTGAAAGTAATCTAACCCATCTTGTGGTAAAATAACCCAACCTATGCCATCGTTCCAGAAATGAAAGCTATCAGAGATGCTCATTTCCCATATATGACAAGGTCCAGTTGATAAATAAAATAAAATATTTTTTTCTACCTTTGTTGTTTGAGCATTTTATTTTTTCATTCAATTATGTCCATGTCTTCTGATTTTCTCTGATTTTTTCCTGCCTTTCTAAGGTCTTCTGTCTATTTGCATTTCTTTTTTCTCCATGTCTGTTATCCATCTTCTCTGTGTCCCTATCTGTCCTGTCCAGCACCTCTCTTCTGTGTCCATGTTCCTGTCTACTCCTCATGGGCCCAGCCTATCTCCCTCCAGCTCCTCATGCCCCCCTCCTCAGCATTCACCCAACCTCTCTCATGCCCCTCCCCAGCCTCTGTCATGCTCCCTCCTCATTTTTCACCCAGTTTGTCTCATGCCCCCTCCCCAGCTTTCATCCAGCTTCTCTCTTGTCCCCTCACCAGCTTTCACCCAGTTTCTCTTATACTCCCCTCCCCAGCTTTTACCCAGCCTCTCTGATGCCCTCCTCCTCAGCTTTCATCCAGCCTCTCTCATGCCTCTTCCCCAGATTTTACCCAGTTTCTCTCATGCCCCCTCCCCAGCCTTCCTCCAGTCTCTCATGACCCACCTCCAGCCATTGCTCACAGCACTGCTTCAAGCCCCTCCTCTTCCCCTGCACGGTGATTGGGCTCTGCAGAAATTTGAGCCACGTGGTGCAGGAAGTTGGGGTAGTCTAGTGGTTTGAAGTTGCATGAGACTTCCCCAACTTCCTGCATTGCATGGCTCAAGTCTCTGCAGAGTGGCAGAGTCCAGTCACTGTGCAGGGGAACAGGAGGAGTTTGAAGCAGCACTGAGGAATAGGGAGGTAGGTAGGCTGGCATGGTGGTACACTACCACAGAAACTCCATAGGACCCGTGTCCATAGGACCCCGCAGAATCCCAGTAGACCTCAAGGGGATCCCTGTGGGAGTCCCGTGGTCCTGGAGGGGATCCCCACATGATTTCTGCAGTAGCCAAGGAGTTCCTGCAAATTCCGTTCCTGTCTAGCTCTCTATGATGGATATAAAGTGAAGTGGAAACTTGGTGCAGTGACAAATACATCTTTTTTTTTAGCTGGTGCACTATTGTTAATATGCAGTGTGGCTGAGTGAAAGAGTCAGGGGTTTCCCATAGACAACTAAGGTTGGTGGCAGAAATCACATTTCAGACACAGATGTCATTACATTGAGATAATTACCGTCTATACAAAGCAGTGCTTTCCTATTTGAAAAAAAATGTTGAATATGATAACATAATACTGAAGTCACTGTAAACTGAAATAAATGTTGAAAAAAAGGTCACATCTCTCTGTTTTATCCGTGGAATTGTGGAGAACGGATTGTGATGCCAGAAACAGACACACAAATACAGTTATCTTCCTGAGAAGGATATATTGATTGCCATTAATTATAAATGTAAACTCCATGCAGCCATGGACTGCTGCTCCAATAACAGATGGAGTTCAAGTACATTTCTGCATTACAAACATATTAAAAGCAAGTCATTGCTCACCAGTAAGGTGAATGATGTTTCGCAAGCATATACGATGGAGACAATTTTCAAAACAGCAATTCACCCAGCTAAAGTGACTTGTTAGAAAATTGTCATCCTCCTGGCTACAGCCATTCAAGAATTTCAGGACATACCTATGTTTAGCTTAGTTAAAGAAAGCCCTTCCTCTGGGTGTGTTTAAGTTGGGGGAAGTAGAACAGTGCATGTCTTTGACAGCCTCAAAAGTGTGTGTGCTGTTTTATTCTTTCTTGGCCTTCTACACAAATAGCAGGCATAAAATACATGGATTCTGTTAGTGAATATCTATTAGACCATTTTTCAAAGACAAATGGGTTCCTTTAGAAGACTGACTGCAGTACAGGAGGGATAAATTGCCCTTGCACATTGCAGTTAACTCGGCACCTGTTGTGAGGGAGTCTATAAGATGCTGTCCCTCTCTCTTAATAGTACTCCCTCACACTGTCAAAGCCACCTTAAACCTCATAGTCCCACTCAAGGGGGGAATGACAGGTGAGGGGTGGAGTCAAGAAGGCATGGTCCTGGAAGTATATAAGCTGAGGCCATAGCTAGGTTAAGGAGGCCCCAGAAGGAAGCACAATGCCCTACGGCATACAACTGCACCACCTATGAATAAACTACAACTACAGTCAGGAAGGCCAAGTCTGACTTAGAACTTCACACACTTTGTATTTTGACCAGATTACTTGATAAAGACTGTACTGGTAACTGAAGAGCCAGGCCAGAGATAAGTAGAGCGTGCTGTTGTGCTAGGAGACAGGAATGTATGCTGTGGCCTGCAGGAGCAGGCCACCCTAGGACATTGTCACATTCAAGAATTTTGCTTTGAGTTTGCCTTCTTCCTCTTTGTGAATTGAACAGGACCCCTTGCCCAACACCTTCAATAAATATTATTTGCCTTTAACTGCAACTGCTGTGTGGTCTCTCTTACCTAGGCTCTGGGCCTACCCTCGCTCGTGGTCAGAAGCGTAGTCAAGTTGAAGGTGCGGGGGAAGCGGAGAGCAGACTGCCGCCGGCACTGTCACGTGTTTTAAATGTGACAGATTGTGTAAAAAAAAATAGGCGCCGGCAACGGCAGAAGTTCGTTTGAGGGAGCAGCCGCTCCCCTGGCGCCCCCTAGCTACGCCTCTGCTCACGGTACCACATATTGTGGCAGTGGTGGGATGAGCTTACCCTGCCAGAACAGCCAGAATCCTTAACCTCTGGGGCTCTTGGCTTTGCAGGACTGCCACGCTGGAACATTAGGCAAAAAGGGATAGCCCTGCTCTTGTTGTGGGGGGGGGGGGGGGGGGGGGGGGATGGTATAGTTAGTGCTGGGCAGGTAAGTTTTTATTTTTGTTCTCTTGGGCAGTGCTGCTTCAGGGTGCTAACATTACAGCAAAAACATAGAAAGGTTATTCCAGGCCTTAGTGGAGGTTCACCAGCAGCTGCAACAAGTGGTACAGAGGCAATGGGAACAGCAACAGGCTTCTCAGAGATATCTGGAGGCCCAACAGAACTCCCTTGCTCAAGTAACACAAGCAATACAGACATCCAGGCTACATACTCGGGTTCCAGTGTTAACAAGATGGTATCGGAAGATGACCCAAACTATTTCCTGACAAACTGAGAGAACTGCCTGCCTGCCTGGTTGGTTGGCCGAAAGTGTCATGGTCAGCTCACTTGGGGAACTTACTGACTGGTAGCAGCCAAACTGCGTTTCAAGACATTAACTCCAGTGGAATAGCCACCTATGTGGAAGTAAAGGCCACCATTCTGGAGAGGGCAGGCTGCACCCAAGCGGCCTACCAGCAGTGATTTTGAAAGGGGTCTCTATAAGTCAAGGAGAATCCCTGGAGTTTCTTCTACCAACCTAGAGATGGTTCCAACCAAATACTGGCTGGAGATAGCAAGAGCTATCCTCCTTGAACAATTTCTTGAGAGACTACCCCCATTGATGAAACAGTGGGTGTGGTGCCACCGTATGTGGACACTAAAGAGTGCTTTGGAGGCAGCTGAAGCATTCTATCAAGCACAGCCAGTATTTGAACCGTACAAGGAAGTGAGTGGTGACTCCCGGAAAGAAGGGAGAGAAGACAGGGACCCAGAATGCTAAAGACCTGGTAGGACTCTCTAGCTTGAGGTCTCAGAAAAAGAGCTGAAATGGGGGAGGCCTTCTTTACCAAGAACCCTGTGGCCTCTGCTACCTTGTTTATGGGAACTCCTCTCACCTGTTTCTGATGTGGGAAGAAAGGCCATATGGCCAGGGGCTGTCAGGAGTGGGACGAGGAGATCATAGAAGTGAATGTAACATCACCCTGCTATAATTTTAGAGAAGTTTCCCAAACTGAGAACAAGAGATGTGTGCTGCAAGTCTAATTGGATGGGAACCCCAACCTGGCACTGGTAGACTCCAGCAGTGTGAGAACCCTTGTTCGGAGGGGAGTAGTTGCCTGATAGCAAGTGAACCATGGACAAACTGTGGCATTGTGCTGAATGCATGGGGATCGGTGACAGTACTCCAAAGCTCAAGTCTCCCTCCAAATGCCAGGTGGGACAGCTCAGCTGGAGGTGGTGGTGATGCCTGGGCTCACTAACCCAGTTGTTTTGGGTCGAGATTTCACAACCTTTGAAACCATCTGGGCTCAGCAAAGGGATGACCTGAAGAAGGCTCCACGACTGCCATAAGGTTCAGCTCTCCATATTGCACTCTGCCAGTACACTGCACTGCACTTTACTTCTGTGACTGCCATAAGGTTTGGCTTTCCATATTTGCATTCTGCCCATACACTGTACTTTACCTCCACGACTGCTATAAGGTTCAGCTCTCCACATTGTACTCTGCTGTACACTGCACTTTACCTCCATGACTGCCATAAGGTGACATCACATTCCTGCCTCTACTTGATTCAACCTGGTACAAGGCACTTGAGCCACTGGTGTGCGCCAAAGGAGCACAACCAAGGTGCAGGTCATGCTGCTTATGCGTTCCCTGGGGCACCTCCTTGGGTGCCTCTCACATCATCATTCTTTTCATCCTACTTACCCTTCCCCACCAACTATCTGCTCTTTCAGCAACCCCATCTCCAGCCCTCATGACTCTAACCTCTCCTTTCACTTTATTCACTGATCCCTGTCCTTCTCCACCCCCTCTTGTACGCTCTCAGCCACTAGTTTGGCAGCTTGCCCCCATTCCACCCTGCACCTCTTCCTTGATTTTCCACCCCTCTCATTCATTTCTTAAACTGGGTCTTCTGAATGTTCATTCCTTGAGACACAAGTCTCCCCTTGTATCTGACCGTATCTCCTTCCATGACATGGACCTTCTCCTAGTCACTGGGCCTGGCTACCTTGCTCAACATGTGCCTGCCAGCTTACATGTCAATTCATATACCATACCTAACTCACAGGGGGGGATGGAGTCGCCTGTTTTTCTGTTCCTCTTCTCAAATCAACCCCTGTACTACGAAGTCCCTCTCGATCTCTGAAGTTCTTCTCTTCCGCCTCTTTATTTTCCTCACATTGCTATTCTTTACCATCCCCCTCCCCCTGCTACTCTTTACCATCCCCCTCCCCCCTGCCACTCTTTCTATGGACAAAATCTCAGTGTTTGTATCGGAATGTTCTACTAATTTCTATCTGCTTCTTTTTCTTGGTGGATTTCAACCTCCATCCCCAATCTCTGCTTGTCCTTTCTTTCTCTAATACATTCTCATGGGCTCATACAACATATCTCTATTCTGACTCACAAGGCTGGCAACACCTTAGATTTTGTATTTTCCTCTGCCCTGCTTGTCATCCTCCTGCCTCCCTATAGTCTTTCCCTGTTTCCTGGTTCGACAATTTTCTTTTTACCTTCCACCTGCTTTCTCCTTCTCCTTCTGATCCTGTGCCACCCTCTCCTGTTTCCCCTCTTTCTGCTTCCCCAACAACACCGCATATCTCTTCCTCTATTGCTGGTCTGGTTCCTCCTTTCCCTTCCTCGTCCATCGACTGCCATGCCACCTTGCTTGACAGATCACTTGCATCTATTCTTGATCAGCATGTCCCCCTCTCATCTGTTCCCTCCTCCCACCCTCATTCTTCTCCCTGGTACTCCTCTGCCCTTTGTCTTCTCTCACACCTATGTGCAGCTGAGCAGAAGTAGCGCAACTCTCATTCAGCTGCTAACCTTGCTCTTTTTGTTATTATCAGGAATACTTCTGGGCTATCTGGCGTGCAAAGAGTGATTTCTTTAGAAGAAAAATCTCATCTTCCCTTAATTGCCCTCAATCCCTGTTCCATCTCATTAACTTCATTGCTCCATCATCGACCATCTCTCCTGACTATGATCCATCAATGCTTCCCCTTGACACACTTGCAGCTTCATGGCAGTCTAAGATGGACTCCGTTCACGCAGCCCTCCTACCTTCTCTTTCCTCTACTCCTCCCCCTTCTACTCTCTCCTCACCTCCCTCACCTTCTGCTCACTCTCTCACTCTCCCTTCTGTCCGACCTCAACTTGGACCTATTTCAATCCGCCATACCTTCAAGGCAGACCCTTGGCCTGCATTTCTAGTGAAGCTCCTCTCAATGTATTCCCCATCTTCTTCCCATCCTCTTAACTTCCCTGTCTAGTGGCACTGTCCTGCTCTCTTGGAAACATGCTCTTGTCCTCCCCTTCTTAAAAAAAACCCCTCAGCTTGACCTTTCTCTGCCCTATCTCAAATCTCCCTTTCTTTTCTAAGGCTTTGGAGAAACTTGTACAATCCCAATTGGTCCATCACATCAAGCACAGCAATGTCTTTCACCCTTCCCAATCAAGCTTTCAGGCTTTTATCATAGTACTGAGACCCTTCTTCTAGCTCTGCATGATCTCATCCATGCAACATTGCTCTGTCATTTTGGTTTCCTTTGATCAATCTCTGCTTTCTACCTTGTGGATCACAAACATCTCCTACATCGTCTTCACTCTATTGGAATTTCTGGTACTGTTCTTGCCTGGTTCTCCAGCTATCTCAGCAATTGCTCCTACCAACTCTGTTTCCAGCTTACATCTACCTCCTCTCTCCCCTTTCTCTCTGGTGCTCCCCAAGGCTTCATTCTTGCCCTCACTCTCTTTAATATTTTCCTTGCACCCTTGCTTACCTTCATGCAAGATCACGCCTGTATGCAGGTGATATTTAGATATTTTGCAAAGTCTGTGATGCATCCTCTGTCTCGCACTTAAATAACTCTCTTGTATCCTCCTGGCTTAAAAGTAATCTCCTCTATCTTAATACCTCCAAATGCAGGTCCATTTTTTCCCCTTCTTCTCATAATATCTCATCACCTTCTCTCTCACTTGATGGTATTCCACTTTCTTTCAAAGATTTTGTTAAGATACTTGGTGTCACTTTTGACTCTTTTCTTACCTTCAAGACGCAAACTGATTCTGTCCTTCATTCCTCATCGCACTTCACCGACTACGCTCTGTCCGCCTCTTTTTTGCTTTTGCGCTCCTTCACTCACTTATTATTGCTCTTGTTATTTCTCACCTTGACTACTGCAGCTCCCTTTATGCTGGCCTCCCCCAGTGCTTCAACTAGTTTATTTATTTTATTACATTTGATTCACCGCCAATCTAGGTGATTTAAAATTAAAACAAAGAGAAGAAAAGAAGAGAGAAAAAGAAAAAGAAAAAAAAACTAAAGTTCCCTTTTATTAAGACGCACGCCAAAATGGAGTTACAGCCCGAGTACCGCGTGGCTCTTGCGGTAATTTCATTTTTGGTGCACGTCCGATATGCGCATCTGAAAAATATTTTTTATTTTCGGACATGCGTAGGTCATTACCACCCAGATTCTTTGCCGCTAGGTCAGTGGCTGGCGGTAAGGTCTCAGACCCAAAATGGACACGCGGCAATTTTGATTTTGCCGCATGTCCATTTTTTGGGGAAAAAAAGAGGCCTTTTTTACAGGCGCATTGAAAAATAGATTGGCGTGCACCCAAAACCCGTGCCTACACTACTGCAAGCCATTTTCAGCGTGCCTTTGTAAAAGGACCCTTAATAAAATTCAGGTACAGAGCAGAAGAAAATTAGGTAATAGAATTAGGGAGTTCACATGGAAAGGTCTGAGTAAAAAAGCCAGGATTTTAGGAGTTTCTTAAATTCTGGGTAGGAAGGAGCCAATTTAATTTGTTGAGGTAGCATGTTCCACATTTTGAGGTAGGCAAACGCAGTGGTATGAGTACTATCCAAACGTATAACAGAGGGAGGAGGAACATGAAGGGATTGCTGAGAGAACAGGAAAGATCATGAAAGTGAGTATGGAATGAGTAACTGAGAAATATAATCAGGGGCTGATTATACACTAAAGAAAGCAGTTTGTAATTGATCCGGTAGGTTATGGGAAGCCAGTGCTCTTGTTTTAATAAAGGTGTGACATGATTGAATTTCTGTGCATTTTAAAGCAATTTGACAGCTGTAGATTGAATGAGTTGTATTCTTTTTAACAGAGAGTGGTAGGCCAGAAAACAGTGTGTTACAATAGTCTAAATGGGTTGTTACTAAGGAAAGAAGTACAGTATGGATGCTTGAGGTAGACAGGTAGGGTTTAACAGCATGAATCCTTTGAAGCACTAAAAAAATGAGGTTTAAACAATTTTGTTAATGTGGTGCTTGAATGAAAGTTTAGGATAAAAGAAAACGCCAAGAATTCTAAGTTTGCCAGAGAAAGCTAAAGTGTGATCTTGGAAAGAGGAGGGTGTAAGGGTTACAGTATAAGGATTTGGAAAATGCATAACTTCAGTTTTATAGACATTAAGGCCCTGTTTACTAAGCTGCGCTAGATTTAGTGCTTTTAGTGAACACTAAATGTGTAGGCACCCACAATATTCCTATGGGCGCCTACACAGTTAGTGCGCACTAATTTTGTGCATGCGCTAAAAACGCTAGCGCACCATAATAAACAGAGCCCTAAGTGTTAGACGATGATCGTTTAACCAGGCAGCAACCTTCTCTAGGCAAGAATTTAGAAGAGGTGTCATTGGAGCTGTCAGACTATGAGTTTAAGATTTTGATATTGTCTGCGCAAGAATATGGACTGCAACCTCAAGAGTGTATAAGTAGAATAAAAGGGGAAATGAATAAATTAAAAAAAAAAAGCAACACAAGAATGGATCCTTAGAAGACCCAAGCTTACAAGGATAATTTCGAGATGAGAGAGATCTAGAGCTCCAGTGCAGTCTACAGCAGTTAAACTCATCAACAAGGCTCACCATTTTACCATGTCACCCCTTCCTCCTTTCCGAACACTGGCTGCCCTTCTCCACTCATATCAAATTCAAAATTCTTCTCCTCGTCTATAAATCAAGGTCTCCCTCTTCCCCTGCCTATCTCAATAACCTCCTCATTCCCTCCTTTCCCCTCTGCTGTCTCTGCTCAGCCAATAGCAATCTTCTAGTATTGCTCTCGCCAACCCAACTTCGCTTTTCCCTCTCCTGTGACTGCCTTTAGATATATTGGTCCCAAACTCTGGAATGATTTACCACTCTGCATCAGGAATCAACCCTCACTCCCAGCCTTTAAACAAGCTTTGAAAACCCATCTTTTATCTATTTCTCCACTGTTGATTATAGAATTATCCTCAAAGGGGCTAGCACATGTCAAACTTGGGAGAAGCACTGCCAGTCATCCAAGCTTCAGCCCTGGCTACTATTCATTTATGCATATTTCATATACATTCGTAATGCAATCATCTTTAAGAACAATATTTTGTACTTAAAGTAGAGGGTATACTTCACATTTTTTTAAACTTCATGTTTGAGTTGGAAATGGTTGAGCTACATTTAGCTATAAATTCTTAAAGAGGTTCAGTGGGAAATTCAATTATCAGAAGGTAAGCAGGTTTGTATGTGGATGTGGTTTCCATGGAAGGGAGGAGAGAGAAGTTGGAAAGAAGCACAATTTTAAAAAGTAGACGGAATGCTGTCTCAATGATTGGAGCTAAAAATCACAAACAATATAGCAAGAATTGTTTAATATCAGTGCTTATTTTCATCATAGAATATACAGTGCAGTGTACAAAAGTAAGTTACATTCAATAGGTATTTTCCTGTCCCTGGAAGACATATAGAGGGGCATTTTCAATATGACGAATATGAAATATGCAATCAATGGCTTATTTCAATCAAATTTATATAAGTTATACAAAGTATATGATTCTCAGGTACCCAACTAAATTTAAATAGAAACATTCTTCAATAAGAAAATTTCACATAGATCTTCTTCGATCTATGTGAAATTTTCTTATTGAAAAATGTTTCTATTTAAATTTTGTTGGATACCTGAGAATCATATACAGTGGGGGAAATAAGTATTTGATCCCTTGCTGATTTTGTAAGTTTGCCCACTGACAAAGACATGAGCAGCCCATAATTGAAGGGTAGGTTATTGGTAACAGTGAGAGATAGCACATCACAAATTAAATCCGGAAAATCACATTGTGGAAAGTATATGAATTTATTTGCATTCTGCAGAGGGAAATAAGTATTTGATCCCCCACCAACCAGTAAGAGATCTGGCCCCTACAGACCAGGTAGATGCTCCAAATCAACTCGTTACCTGCATGACAGACAGCTGTCGGCAATGGTCACCTGTATGAAAGACACCTGTCCACAGACTCAGTGAATCAGTCAGACTCTAACCTCTACAAAATGGCCAAGAGCAAGGAGCTGTCTAAGGATGTCAGGGACAAGATCATACACCTGCACAAGGCTGGAATGGGCTACAAAACCATCAGTAAGACGCTGGGCGAGAAGGAGACAACTGTTGGTGCCATAGTAAGAAAATGGAAGAAGTACAAAATGACTGTCAATCGACAAAGATCTGGGGCTCCACGCAAAATCTCACCTCGTGGGGTATCCTTGATCATGAGGAAGGTTAGAAATCAGCCTACAACTACAAGGGGGGAACTTGTCAATGATCTCAAGGCAGCTGGGACCACTGTCACCACGAAAACCATTGGTAACACATTACGACATAACGGATTGCAATCCTGCAGTGCCCGCAAGGTCCCCCTGCTCCGGAAGGCACATGTGACGGCCCGTCTGAAGTTTGCCAGTGAACACCTGGATGATGCCGAGAGTGATTGGGAGAAGGTGCTGTGGTCAGATGAGACAAAAATTGAGCTCTTTGGCATGAACTCAACTCGCCGTGTTTGGAGGAAGAGAAATGCTGCCTATGACCCAAAGAACACCGTCCCCACTGTCAAGCATGGAGGTGGAAATGTTATGTTTTGGGGGTGTTTCTCTGCTAAGGGCACAGGACTACTTCACCGCATCAATGGGAGAATGGATGGGGCCATGTACCGTACAATTCTGAGTGACAACCTCCTTCCCTCCGCCAGGGCCTTAAAAATGGGTCGTGGCTGGGTCTTCCAGCACGACAATGACCCAAAACATACAGCCAAGGCAACAAAGGAGTGGCTCAGGAAGAAGCACATTAGGGTCATGGAGTGGCCTAGCCAGTCACCAGACCTTAATCCCATTGAAAACTTATGGAGGGAGCTGAAGCTGCGAGTTGCCAAGCGACAGCCCAGAACTCTTAATGATTTAGAGATGATCTGCAAAGAGGAGTGGACCAAAATTCCTCCTGACATGTGTGCAAACCTCATCATCAACTACAGAAGACGTCTGACCGCTGTGCTTGCCAACAAGGGTTTTGCCACCAAGTATTAGGTCTTGTTTGCCAGAGGGATTAAATACTTATTTCCCTCTGCAGAATGCAAATAAATTCATATACTTTCCACAATGTGATTTTCCGGATTTAATTTGTGATGTGCTATCTCTCACTGTTACCAATAACCTACCCTTCAATTATGGGCTGCTCATGTCTTTGTCAGTGGGCAAACTTACAAAATCAGCAAGGGATCAAATACTTATTTCCCCCACTGTATGTTGAATATAAAATAGGGCCATTTTTGAAACCGCAAAATGTCTTTTTTTTCCAGAAAATACCGCTCGTAACAAGGTTTTGTGCTCTATGCGCTTATCTTTTCAGGCTATTTTTGAAAAACAAATCATACAAGTGAAAAATGTAGAAAATCAAGCCATTGAGATGTAGGAGGGGCCAGCATTTTTAGCAGACTGGTCCCCCAGACATTCCAGGAGAGCAATGGGGCACTCTAGGGAGCACTGTTGTGGACTTCATATAAATGTCCCCAGTGCACATCTCATCGTTTCTCCCTTATCTTGTCTGCTGAGCCCTCCAAAACCCACTACAATAGTGCAAAAAACAATAAATTACTTTTTTTAATGGCTTCATTATTCAAATTATATGCAATCAAGACTGGAATGCTCTGAATGTAAACACAGGCTACTGCATGGATATTAATGTTTCAGAAATCAGGAGGGACAGGATGGGGTTTGAGGATTTCTGTGTGAGCAAAGAAAATGTAGTTCAGGTTTGTTTGTTTTTACAGCTGTAACAGCAGTCTGTTGTTGCAAGGTGGTTGGCTAAAGACATATCACAATTGACAGACAGAAGGAGTAAATTCCATATTGAAGAAGAACTCAGTGTATCTATTTTCCATTTTCTATATACAGTAAATGAACTGCACAGTATATAGGCCAACTTACTTAAAACAAATTAGGAAATTTTTAAAACATCTCTTTCAAAATAGCCCCTTCTGTTCTAAGCTGCCAGGGAAAAATCTTGTGAAATACACCACCCAAATCATTTATATTACACTTAAATAAAGTTATTTTCCTCTTGGGAAAGGATATGGTGGAAAATTTATTTTGAAACATAATTGTGATGGGGAAGACTATCAATCTCAATTATTCCAGGAAGTCCTTGAATAAGGTTTTTAGTGTCTGAGTAGAATGAACAAGTTGTAATAATTTATTTACAGGAGAATTAATTGTAATTGGTGATGCCATGATTAAATATATATAAATTGATTTTAACAGCATAATTAACTGCTTCCTTGAATAAACAGATCAAAGCAGGGTACAAATAATCATAAAATCACAATTCAGGAAAAACAGCAGCATCCATAAAATAATACATCCTTTACCCCGTTACAAAAACATTCAAACAGTATGATAACGCTGGCACAGCCCACAAGCAAAGAACAAACAGCTGTTAATTAACTAGAAAAAAAGAGGCTTCATTTTTTTCTGAACAAAGGACTAGTTTCTTATCTAAACTCATCTGGTAAGTCACTCCAGAGTTGAGAAACTTTTATCCAAAAACAGCCCTTCAGAGGACCTTTTAATGGCTACTTCTACTAAAGATCCCTGACTAGAATGCAGTTCCTTTCTTGGGTGAGACCAGAATTAAGATTATGGTTCCTGTAGGCAGAGGACCCAAAAAGATTGGAGTGTGGGGTTCCCAAGCCCCAGTTTTTGTGCCATTTCAGAATCTGGCGCCCTAGTAGGACTATGTTTTCTCTGCCTAAATCTGTCTCTGCTTTAGGGAATGCCATTTCAAATGAACAAGCAAGTATACAGGGTGACCACAGCATACCCAGAAAGCTACAATTAACAACTTAAATGTTATCCATTCCTGCACTGGCAGCCAAAGCAGGTCTGCCGACAGTGGACCAGCACTTTCCCACCTTTGTTGCAAGTCACCAACCACACTGCAACATTTTGAACCTCCTGGAGTCCTTTAATTAATCTTCCTGGGCATTCTCACAACTGAAGGAACTCAGAACTAGGGCATATGTAACAGAATACATTGATGCTATATTCAAAAAGGTCTTAACTGATTGACCACTCTTAATTTATGATATATTTTACAAACATCTCTAGTGATCAGAGAATTTAAGGTAACATCCCTACTCAACCATACCCCCTGCCTGGGACTTTCCCTCACTTGCTGGAAATCCACCTATCCAATACATAATGGACCCAATAGTCAAAACTATTTAACCGGGCTCCTGGCTGGGTAAATAGTGTTTTAGCACATAACCACCAATATTCAGTGGGAGATAACTGGTTAACTCCCACTGAATATTCACTGTTAGCAGCTAGCTGCTAATCAACTATATCACACGACGTGATAGCCATTTAGGTGCAGATATTCAGCGCCAAACTGGTTATGTTTAGCAGTTAAAATAGGCTGAATAAATAACAGGCCTATCTTTAACCACTAAGCACTTAACCGGTTAGCACTGAATATCGGCTTAACCAGTTGAGTTGTAATGCTCAAAAATGAAACTGGATATTCAATGCCAGTCACTGGGAATGGCCTGGCATTGAATATCCAAGTTTAACGCCAGTGACGGACAGCAAAACCGCTCTCTGCTGCTGGCTGAATATCGGGGGGAATATTTTAGTCTTTGATTAAATCAGTACTAAATAATTCTCCTCTGTCCACAACCTAATGGTCTAATGGAGTGGAGGAGTAGCTTAATGATTAGTGCAGTGGTCTGAGAACTAGGGGCAAACAGAGTGAAGGGATGTTCCAAAGAACGAACAGAAGTCAAATATCTTCCAAAAAGTTTATTCTCCTTAGAAAGTAACAAAAATCACCTTAGACCTGTCATATAAATCACCTGGACCCGACATGGTCCGTGTTTCAGCTGTTCTGCTTTCCTCAGACGCCTCACCGCTGTAACTACTATGGACATCTTTATGCCTCCAAGGATTTCACCTTTTGTTAAATATCAGCTAAGGCATTTTTTCCAAGTCATCATGGTCACATACACTCAGAGCTGTGACCCCTGAGGAAGGCATAACAGCCAAATCACGGACCGTGTTGGGTCCAGGTGATTTATGTGACTAAGGGGAATAAACTTCTTGGAAGATATTTGAATTCTGTTTGTTCTTTAGAACATCCTTCCACTCTGTTTGCTGCTTTCTTGAAGGACTTTCCCACTCCTTTCGCTTTTTGGTTGAGAACTAGGGAAACAGGGTTTGATTCCCTGTGATTTTATGCAAGTCACTTAACCTTCCATTGCCCCAGGTACAAAATAAGTATCTGTATGTAAACTGCTTTGATTGTAAACACAAAAAATTGGTATATCAAATCCCATCCCCTTTCCCTTTCCTTAATGAGTCAATCTAACCACTATCTGCACCTACACCCAGAGTAACCACTGTGGAGGCCGAATATGTGAATCAGATATTTGAGCCATAAATTTGAACCAAACTAATTACTAAATTGACCCATGACATTAGAAGAGAGGGAGGGAGTGCTGAGAGCTAGAATAAACTGAAAGATATACCTGTTTAACCACAACATTTATGACACAGTATGGAAATTTTACTAGATCTGCTATTAGGGTAACAGAAGATGTAAAGGCCAGATGCAAATAAAGGTCAGGCCTGCTTCCTGAATGTAATAGCTAGACTTCTGTGTTTAGGATGAGATATGATGCTAAAACCACAAGATCCGCTCTGAGAGATACAGCTATGAATAAACGTTCCCCCTACAAATATCAATTAGCATTTTCAAACCATCAGCTGTTACTTACATAAACCTGTTATTTTTGGCGGTAACTTTCCTATGGAGCTCCTGGTTTTCTATTGATTCAGAATATTTGCTTTGAAGTGCTTTATCTGCAGTGAACTGTAAACCTATTTTGTCACTGTGATGGCATGGCCATGGTAGCACACATGGGCCTTCACAAAACACAGCCAGACCTTGGATAAAAAGTGAACACAACTTTCTTGTATTATATAATTAAAAGAAAAACATCTAGCAACCAGTTTATTTCACAGATGGTTAGCTTAGTAGTTCTCCAAGTAACAAACAAAAAACAAAGTCTAATTCCTATCAGGTTACAGAACTTCACAGTGTGCACAGAGAAACAGCTTGAATTTAGCAGTAACAAACAAGGAAAGACTGTGCTCCAGCCAAACTACAAAAATTCAGAGTTTTCCACTGTTCAGATAAGAATCTTTTTCCTGCCTTGGGGAATTTCCTGGTAACTTACATATACATAGTAGCTGTATACACTGGAGGGCAGTTCCTTCCTTCTCTGAGTCTTCCTGGCTTATCTCCCTTCTGTCATTTTAAATGCCAGGAGTACTTCAGTCCTCCCTACTAAGCACTCCAGGGTCCAGCCTTTAAGATAGCCCTGTGAGTGAATGTTGGTGAAGGGGAACTGGCAATGTACTCCTTCACAGTCACCAGGCAGAGAACTTTTCTCTCAGAGAAGTTTCCTTCTGCATAGCCATGTAATGCAATAAAGGTGCTTCTGACAGATCCAAAGTTAAACAAAAAGCAGATCTTCATATTTTCATAACATTCCCAACCGAATATTATTAGCTACAGGTAGAAAATGAAAAATAAAGACATAAAACATATTAAAGACTTGTGACAAAGTCCCAGGCCCTCAGCACTTCAGGAAGAAGCAATTTCAGGACCTTCTCCCCTGATTTAGGAACAAGCCTGGTCCTTTGTCCTTAAGTAGAAAATTTAGAACCTTGCCTCTAGTACAAAAGAACCAAAAACAACTTATACATACTGGATTTTTTTTTTTTCAGCATTAGTAGTCCCTCTTCTCAGTAGCTTACGCACTCAAGGTGAATTCCCCATCACTGGTTAAACTACAGTTTCCACAAGTTCAGCACCATTCTTTCTTTGAGACAAAACAATATTTTTATTATCCCATATTTTCTTAGACTCCTTCTGGTAGAGGAGGAATAGAAAATACCCTGCTACAGTTTCTTGAGTATGCAAATTAGCATCTTATAATCTTTCACAGACTGCATCATTATATGCAAAGTAGCTCTCCTCTAGCAGGATCTGGAGGTTCTCTCTTTTCTGCTTTCCTCAAAACAATACTCAAAAGCACAGAACTGGTTCCTTCTGAATTGGTAATAGGAGTACCAGTCTGACAGTCTCCTCACCCTGGAAAGGACATAACTCAATGGGACTTTACAGTCCTATTCTCTATCTCCAGATGTTTAGCAAAAAAAGGGCGGGGGGGGGAGGGAATAGGTTTTGATATACCGCCTTTCTGAGTTTTTTTGTAACTATATTCAAAGCAGTTTACATAGTATACAGGTACTTATTTGTACCTGGGGTAATGGAGGGTTACGTGACTTGCCCAGAGTCACAAGGAGCTGCAGTGGGAATTAAACCCAGTTACCAGGGATCAGAGTCTGCTGCACTTAATCCTCCATTGCCCCTGGTATAAAATAAGTACCTGAATATATGTAAACCACTTTGAATGTAGTTGCAAAAACCTCAGAAAGCCGGTATGTCAAGTCCCATTTCCCTTTCCCACTAAATTAACTAAGTGCATCTAATTCCCCACTAGAGGGTGCAAGAGCTTAAGAATTGCGTGCAAGGCTTCTGAGTTGGAGGGAGGGACTGGCTGGAGAATTTTCTGGTTTTGCTAACAGTTCTCCAGTGTAGCTCTGCTAATACGGTAGCAGATCCTCCCCTCTGACTCCAAGCTCACACCTAATGTCTGTGCTTCTCTGACAGGTGCTGGACTAAACTCTGCTCTGTCACTGGGACTTGTCAGGGCTCTGAAAGTACAGACTGAGCTTAGGGTCAGTGATTTACCAAGATAACCCAATACTAAACCGTGACACTTGGAAAGTTAAATTTAATGTGATGTCCCATTCACTGGCAAGTGTGTTTAGAAGAGATTTATTCATGTTTATAAGTTTTAAGGAATATTGTATATTTTATATGAAGCTTACTATATATATGTTCTAATTTTTTATTTTGTAGTTTTTACCCCTGACGCAGCCTGAGGGCGAAACGTGGCCACGTCAGGTAAATGTTTAATAAACCACTTCTTTTTATTTACTTGTTTTGGTATTTTGTATGTGATCTGCTTTTACTTTGTTCGTATCTGCAGGATAAGGCTTGATTTATTTTTATTATGGGGACTGGTACACTCTCCTGCTTATTTTCGAAAGGAGAAAAACGCCCATGTTCGGGAGATGGGCATCCATTTCCCGTGGGCGGCCAAATCGGTATAATCGAAAGCCGATTTTGGTCGTCTTCAACTGCACTCAGTCGCGGGAACGAATAAAGTTGACGGGGCGTGTCGGAGGTGTGGTGAAGGCGGGATTGGGGCGTGGTTATCGGCTGTGCAGAGATGGGCACGCTTGGCCGATAATGGAAAAAAGAAAGGCGTTTTTAGCGAGAATATAGGACACTTTTTTGGACCCTTTTTTCTCACGAACAGGTCCCAAAAAAGTGCCCTAAATGACCAGATGACCACCGGAGGGAATCGGGAATCATCTCTCCTGACTCCCCCAGTGGTCACTAACCCCCTCCCACCAAAAAAAAACCCACTTGCAAAAACCTTATTTCCCAGCCTCTATGCCACCCTCAAATTCCGTACCCACCTCCATGACAGCAGAATGTGTTCGATCCTCTCACAGCCTTTCCCTGGGTCAGATGTGGCTCTCGGGTGCACTGCAGGGTCACATCAGCATTGCATTGTGGTGGGTGTAGGGTATTGGGCTCCGTGATTTCACTAGCTTGTGTTACAGTCTCACGATGTTGGTAGTTGGTAGGCTTTTCTCCCATGGTGCTTTCCCCCCTGCCTACTGGGTCAGAGTGTGCCCTGTTTTGTTTCCGGTAGTCCACGAGGTAGTGGCCATTTTTGTAAGTCCGTTTTAGATCCCTTTCGTGTGTTAGCCACGTTACAGAACTTAGTTCTTACCTTGAATATTGGTGAAAGAGGGCATTACTACTACTACTTAACATTTCTAAAGCGCTACTAGAGTTACGCGGCGCTATACAATTTAACATGGAAGGACAGTCCCTGCTCAAGGAGCTTACAATCTAAAAGACAGGTGTACAATCTAAAGACAAGTGTACAGTCTAAAAGACAAGTGTAGAGTCAATCTGATAGGGCCATTCTGCCAGCTCTGAGCTACTGCTAATCTTAGTACCAGGGAGACTCGTTGCCAGTGGGGCACAACCTCTCATCTGCAGTTAATTGTGAGTAAACGCGGTTATTGAAATAAAGGACATTTTCAGCGAGATTAGTCTTACGGTGTGAACTGCTGTGCCAAGGTTATACAGCAGCAACAAGTCCTGTCCCTGGAGCAGTTTTAGTGGCTAATGCAGTGCACTTCAGGTAGGCGGACCCAGGCCCATCCCCCCCCCCCACCTGTACCACTTGTGGTGGTAAATTGGAGCCCTCTAACCCCTCCCAAAACCCACTGTACCCACATGTAGGTGCCCCCCTTCACCATTAAGTGCTATGGTAATGGTGTTGAGTTGTACAGAGTGGGTTTTTGGGGGGGGGATTTGGGGGTCTTAGCACCCAAGGTAAAGGAGCTATGCACCTGGGAGGTAATTTAATGTTTTTTCCTGTTTTTTAAAAGTGCCCCCTAGGGTGCCCGGTTGGTGTCCTGGCATGTGAGGGGGACCAGTGCACTACGAATCCTGGCCCCTCCCACGACCCAAAGCCTTGGATTTGGTCGTTTTTGAGCTGGGACGCTTCGGTTTCGATTATCGCTGAAAAACGAAAACACCCAGCTCAAACAAACGCTCACATCTCAAAAACACCCACATCCAATGCATTTGCCTGGCACAAACCGTATTTTCGAAACTAAAGATAAACGTCCATCTTTTTCGAAACTAAGATTCGGCCCACCCCTTCACGGACCCGTTCTCGGAGATGGACGTTCTTACACATGGGCGTTTGTGTTCGATTATGCCCCTCTCTGTGATTTTGTCCATCCAACTCCTTTATGCTAACAAAAAAAAATAAAGGAATTCAACCTTTGCTTTTTCAAAGGAGGATTTTACCCACAAATTCTTAATCCCACAGAAGTCAACTTTTGGGAAAAGCTATTATAGAGGTGTCCCAGCAGTTTGTATTCCACTTAAATGAAAGAATGCAAACAGCCTTGCTATTTTTTTTAAATAATTTCTTTATCTTTCAGCACAGTCTCCTAAATATAGTTTTTGTGGGTGCTGTTTACCATGGAAGAATATGTCAAAGGCAGCCAAAGGTTGTAAAACCTGGAGAGGGGTAAAAATCATAACCAGGTGATGCCATACTCTTTGCTCAGTATGCCTGAATCACCCATCCTTCCCTTCTGAACCCTTAAGCCAGAAACTACACTATTCCATATGTACATAGGATTTGTTATTAACATGGCCACAGCAGCTTTATTTGACAGTATGATATATGAAGTGTAATATTACACTTTACATATCCCCACTGGCAATTGGGGTGAGGGGAGAAAACTGAGGGACCCTTTTACCAAGCCGCGTAAGTGCCTACACAAGCCCAACACACACCAATTCTGAGTTACTGCCCAGCTACCACATGGCCTTGTGGTAATTTCATTTTTGGTGCGCATCTGAAAAATATTTTTTATTTTCTGGTGCACGTCAGCTATGTGCGCCAAGTGGCATTTAACGCACATAGGTCATTACCGCCCAGTTACCGTGTGAGACCTTACCACTAGGTCAATGGCTGGCGGTAAGGTCTCATTACCGCAGGCCATTTTTCAGCGCACCTTAGTAAAAGGACCCCCAAACTTAAATTTTTCTAACAAATCCTCAGCTAGTAAAGCAGTTGCCCAGTGGTATCCCACTTTGTGAATTTTGCCATTAGGGGCATGCAACAATGCATAAGTACATAAGTATCACTGTACCGGGGCAGACCAAAGGTCCATCAAGCCCAGTATCCTTTTTCTAACAGTGGCCAATCCAGGTCACAAGTATCTGGCAATCCCAAAAGACTAAAACAGATTTCATGCTGCTTATCCCATGGAATGAACAGTGGATTTTCCCAAGTTCAATTTAATAATGGTTTATGGACTTTTAGGAATTGGTCCTTATTTATAGAATTTGTATCAGCGTTACTAAACAAACAAACACTTGTATAGAAAAACAAAAGATATTATCAATCAAAGAAAAAAAAATAAAAGGAAAATACTCACACTGCTCAAGTTCACTATTAGGGATCTTTCAAATAGAGATTCAATTAAAGAAAGAAGAAGAATAAGGAAAAAAAGACAAAACCCAACATGTTGAACTAAAGAGAGAGCATATTCAATCAGTCCCGTTATCAGTGCATTTTTTCTCGTAAAAAAGGTGCCGGTACTCAAATGCTAGGCCACCCTTCAGGGGTGGGATGATCACTGAAGGACCTACCCCACAATTACCAGGTCCCCTGCTTCTAGTCACAGAATCTATGACAGCCTGAGCTCTCTCATTAAAACTTGGGGTCCATGGGTCAAATTTAGCAGACAATGGAAAAGGTGCCGGTACCCCCAAGTACCCCCTCAAAAAAAGAACTGCCCATTATTACCCTAGAACCTCCAAACCAATAATCCTCTTGGTAGCTGAAAAGGAAGTTAGGTGGGAGGGATCCCAAAAGATATACTTAACAGATTTCCATTTACATGATGGATAGAAGGAGCCCCCCGCCAGCTGCAGTACACCCAGAGTAAATAGAATTGTTTTCTATTTCCTCTGAGTCTTTCGACACACATCCAGAAAAAACATACGATTTGAACCCAAAAAGGATCTCCCTCTATTTCTGAAATACTGCTCTAACATACAATCTGTATCATAAAAATTATGAAAAGTCACAACTAAAGTTGTTCCAGAGATTTCTGATTTAGTCTCGATGTTAGATGATGATTCTAATGAGTCCACAGTAAGATCTCCTTCTTCTCTAACCGACCCATGCCATTTTCCTGGCAAATAATAAGCTTATAACATAGATGGTGCATCCTGTGCAGGTATTGGTATTCTGAAAAGTATTCAAAACCATTTTTCAGGAAGTACCCCCAACATATGGAAAGTTAATACATCTCAAATTAGAACGTCTCACATTATTTTTCATAATTTCCAATTTTGGTTTAATGCCAGAAAGATCTTTTATAATAGCTTGAGTTTGACACTTAAAACCAGTGTCTACAGTCTCCATCCTTTCCAATACATTAACCTACTTAAGCTGACCTTCACTTTTGAGATATTTTAATTTTTCAAATCCTTCACTTGATAAGTCAAAGAATTAACCACTGGTAGCATTATTTTAGACTAATCTGGAATTGCTAGCTGTATTGAGTCCAGAATCGTAACATGAGGTTTGCTTACAAGTGTTTCTGGTAGAACATTCACTGAAGTTATTTTCTCTTTCCCCAGGCCTCCCATAGCACCCACGGATGCCTGGATCAAAGTATTCATAACTGCTACACTTATACTTTGAGGCTGTGGATTATCCTAAGCTATCTCTGCCTGTGTCTCTAATTGTACAAAGTCCCCTTCCCCTTCAGTCTCCTGGGTCTTTCTTCACTGAGACCACATTTCAGGGCTGAAAAGCTCACCACACTCAACTACAGAGGGAAAAATCTCTCATCTGTGCTCAAGGTTGTTTCTGGTCCCTGGGAGAAGTCAGCCTCTCTTAGCCTGGCTGATCCATGTGGGTCTTGTCCCAGACTTGTAAAGCACTCTCCATGATGGGCCACAAATGTATCAATAGGACACGAAACTGGAATAGCTGAAGACTGAGCTAAGCTCCTTTGAAAGAGCCAAACCCTTCACCTGCCACCCCTTTCATTTCACCATCTAAAGGAAGTAAGCCAAAAGGTAAGAGCATCACCAACAGCATTCAGTAGGCTGCCACCATCTTGTCTAAACCTTTTTTTAACCCTGCTATGCTAACCGCTTTTATCACATTCTTTGGCAATGATTCCAGAGTTTAATTATACATGGAGTGCAGAAATATTTTTTTCTGATTTGTTCAAAAGGTACTGCTTATTGACTTCATTGCGTGCCCCCTAGTTCTTGTACTTTTGGAAAAAGAAGCAAGTGATTCACATCTACCCATTCTACTCCACTCAGGATTTTAAAGACCTCTGCACACTAAGTGAAGAATTTCAACTTATCAATGATGACATTAGATCCTTTTCCTGGGTGGTGACTCCTAATGTGAAACTTTGTAGTATATAGCTATATTTTGGGTTCCAGATACAGCTTCTGTAAAAGTCATGGACACTGAGACAACTGAGCAGCATGATGAGAACTAAAAAGAGACTTTTAAAAATTGATTTGTTTTCTGCTGCAACCTTGAAACCAGTGGTTATGTGAAAGGTCAATGGGAGTACCTGGCCTGTGTATGCCAAGAGGGTGGGACCTTCCTCTTTGCCTGTCAGGACCCCAGGAAGGCAAAGTTTTACAAGTGATAAAAGACAGTTGAAAGAAAAGTGTTTGCTTGCTTTCTTCAGCTTCAGGGCTGCTGTTGTTTCTTTTGTCATCAGCTATATCTGAGCACTGAGGCTAATTAAGCACAGGCTACACTGTAAGAGAAAGACTGAGCCACAGAAGTAGTGGGAAAGCAGGCTGAGGGGAGAGAAGTTTTTAATGAACTCTGAGGACTATTGAACCCCTCAGCCTGGATTACTTCTGGCAGACATTCTTTTGATGGGATGAACATCTCTGAATTCTAGTGCCTAAGGTTTGGTGGCTCTTATGAAAACCACACAGCCAACACATGAAAGGATATTATACAGAAAGTACTTTGGGGACCTTGTGTTTGTTGCAACTGTGCTGGTGGAGCCGCATGAAGCATCATGCTACAGAACTGAACAAAAAGATAAAAGTGTTTGTTTTGTTTTTCCCTTCAAGTGTATGGGGAACTAATTGCTGCATTAGAAATATGCGAAAAACATCTTGCCACAATAATATTTGCGATAGCCTGTGTCTCATTACTTCCCGCACCCTTAATTGTCTTGTCTTAATTGACTTAATTGTCTTAATTACCTTAATTGACATCGCCCTTAATTGTCTTGTCTGTATTACTTTTTAGATTGTAAGCTCTATTGAGCAGGGACTGTCTCTCTATGTCAGGTGTTCAGCGCTGCGTGTGTCTAGTAGCACTATACAAATGTTAATAATAATAATTAAAGACTGCTTTCTTTGGATAGTTCCATTGTTTTGAACCTAATAATAATCAAGGAGTAAACTTCACGGAAAGAAGGATAGCCTGGCCCAAGAGGATTTCTTTCATCCCTGCTGCAAACAGAGTGCATACGCTGATCTACCCTAGGGAGTGACAACACATACCCATGTAAGTACGAGTATTCTAACAATTACATGCAGAACATGCATGTAAATGTTAAGCACCTAGGTTATAGGATTGCTTCTAGGCCTACTTAATACATCCTTCTCTCTCAACTTCCAGGGAATCTCCTCCAGCAGGCTTCAGGCATTCCAGGTCCCCATTTCCTTGGGAGGTGCTGTTTATATAGGGCTGCTAATAGCCCATCACACCCTTTCTGGGCCCCCCCTCCTCCTAGTTCTGGAAGAGTCCAGAGCCTTCTGTGCCTTTTCTCTTAAAAGGGAATCCTGTGCTACAGGTACTCCCTGGTCCCCATGTTCAAGCCTTGGTTGGAGCTCCCTCTACTGGCCCCTTCAGGTCATTACCCTGATGTCCCATTGGAGCTCTCTCTAGGGACCATATCATGGCATTTTTCCATGTTTTCTGTAGGAGAGCGCCCTCTGGCAGCCTCCTCAGGGTAGGGCAGTCCTGTGTTTATCACAGTAGATACACATCCGTAAGGCATCTGATAGGATTACAAGAGACTTTGTCTGAGAGTAGGTGGGCTTCTTTTGTCAGATTAGATAGCTAGATGGGCTTTTCAATCTGAGTCATTGTCTAAGAATAGGTGGAGTTTCACTGTCTTTGGTTAACTCCAGTCTCTGTGATTGCTGTTCATCTTCAGAGTTTTGTTCTTTGGAGATGTGTTGATGGGCTTAGGTATCCACCCAGCTAGTTTTTGCTACATGGGAGGGTGATGGTCAGAGCAATTTATCTGATACTGTTTCAATAAGTCTTTGCAGCTGTATATTTTACATTTGTGTCTGATCCAGCAAAATCAATAACTCTGACAATTACACTCATATCATGCTACTGCCCAAATTTGGGCACGGAGCCCAGAGGGGCATTCCAATTATGTAGGCATAGTATTATAGTATACCAGGGCTGTGTGCTCAACTTTTGCACCAGCATTTATACCAGGTATCACGTGGTACTACTACTACTACTACTACTTAACACGTGCTATTGTACAAAGAGAAATATCCAGTCTACCTGAATGTAACTCACCTTGAGCTACTACTGAAAAAGGTGTGAGCAAATCTAAATAAATAAATAAATAAATAAATAAAGGGGGCTCAGCCCAAAGTGCCCTGTATAGAATATAACATGTACCCCTTAATACATAATGGTAAATAAGAGAATTCTGACTTTACAAACAGGTGTGAAAGGATGAATGTATGTCTGATGTGTGATTGTATTAGTTGGAGAGATATACATGGGATGAGTGGGGGGGGGGGGGGGTGGAGATGGTGGTGGTGGGGGGAATAGTGATATAATAAAAGCAAAATTGTATTGAGCATTGGTCTTATCTGGTTATATTGTATTTGTAGACCATGTGGAAGGTTTTTTTTTTTTGTTCATTTTGTAGTGTTTGTAATTATAATAAAAATGATTGAACTAAAGAATTACATCATGAAAGGAGGACCAATATAAATCCCAGCAGATAAGTGTTTGGTTTCTGAGAATAACAAATTGAATTTAATTGATTGAAACCAGGCTTTCTGGACATATGCATAACTGAATTCCCTTGCACAGATTTACACATTGAGCACTTTTTATATAAAAACAAAAATATATGGGTTTTTGTAGGACTGATGAATGATACGGGAACCACATAGAAAAGCAGACGCAATTGAGAAAGTCTGTTTTCTGTAGTTACTGAGGTCCTTTTCCCTTAATGAACAGTATATTATTTTACATGTGCTTTTGAACACAGTTGACAAAAGGACTCATTTTCAAAGCTCTTGGACTTACAAAATTCCATAGCTTATTAGTCTCTACATAAATTATTTCTTTGGCTTCTTAGATTTGATTATTGTAAATGCACAGATGCACTAGGAAATGCAAAGTATTATTCCAGGAACCAAGTAAAGATCAAAACTGGACACATGAATGGCTATAGAGAGGTGAATTGAAACCTAAGGATGAGAGATTGATAGTTGAAGCCCAGAACAGTGGATTATGGATGACATGGTTCACAGCAAGCATAGAAAAGACTCATAAAACAGACATATCTAAATTCTGTAAGGAACAGCTTGAAATGGTTACTCATTTCATAGCTGGTTGCAAAGTTTTGATGGGAAAAAACTTTTCTATACAAAAAGGTACAATAATGTGGCACAGCTCTTCTCTTGTAAACATTATAATATTACTGTACCAGAAAAGCACAGAGATCAAACCCCTGAGAGAATTATGGTAGATTTAAAACAAATAGGAGAAAGGTTTTCTTTACTCAGTGTGTAGTTAGACTCTGGAACTCGTTGCCGGAGAATGTAGTGACAGCAGCTGGCCTTACGGAATTTAAAGGGGGTTTGGACAGATTCCTGAGGGAAAAGTCCATTGAACATTATTAATTTTTTTTTTTTTTTTTTTTTTTGGGGGGGGGGGGGGGTTGCCGGGTTCTTGAAGCCTGGATTGGCTGCTGTCAGAGACAGGATGCTGGGCTTGATGGACCCTTGGTCTTTTCCCAGTATGGCGGTGCTTATGTACTTATAGAGAATAAAGAGGTTAGGACTACCAAGGACAGTCCCATTACAATAGATAAGAAGCTTGATGCAAGGAAAACAGATGTAGTGGTACAGGAGAAAAATACAAGAACTGCAAATTGATAATAGAGCTGTCAAGGCCAAGTGATTATTCTGTGCATTGCGAGGAGATAGACAAGATGCTCAAGAACCAAGTAATGTAGTCAGAGACCAAGAAAATGTGGCAGAAAGATGCAAAACATAACATATTGGTTTTTAGTATAGATAGATATGATACATTTTGCATTGTTTAATGAACTGTAAGGTTTTTCATGTGTGATGATAGGATGTTGTGATGTATTTTAGATTCATCACTAGGGAGTCAGTGTTATTCCTGAACATATGATCTTTGGCTTTTCTAATATATGCTATATTGATTTACTTAATAGTTTTCCAGACAAAATCAAAATTTGTTTCCAATTTCAGTTTCCTAAGTCTCCAATTATTATATGCACATTTAGAAACCTTACCCCTCAGAGAACCTCCCTTGTGGTTTAGAAGGACTAAAATTTGATGACTCTTCATCTTAAATGCTGCCATGGTATGCTCCTAGATGACAGAGCTTACCTGTGGTATTTCTCCTAGTCACTGTCAACAAAGTGATGTTCTAGCTGCACTATCACTCCTAAGAGGAGGAGTGGCCTAGTGGTTAGGGTGGTGGACTTTGGTCCTGGGGAACTGAGGAACTGAGTTTGATTCGCAGCACAGGCAGCTCCTTGTGACTTTGGGCAAGTCACTTAACCCCCCATTGCCTACTGCATTGAGCCTGCCATGAGTGGGAAAGCGCAGGGTACAAATGTAACAAAAAAAAAAAAAACAACTTCCAAGCCACAGTGGAGTCCCAGGTTCTTATCTTCTGGTATCAGGACCTGAAATGAGACCAAAGGAAATGCAATGTACATCTTGCATGTGCTTCATTTTATATACAGTATAGTGGTACCTAGAAGAACTGTCAAGCTGGACAGTTGCGGCCTTAGTCTTCACTTCCAGTCCTTAGGGCTGCCAATGGGTCAGATTTTCAGGATAACCCTAATGAATATGCATGAGAGAGATTTCCATGCAATACAGGTTATAGGCATGCAAATTTGTCTCATGCATATTCATTACAGGTATCCTGATAACCTGACCCATTAGCAGCTCTTGGTAACTGGGGCACTTTACAGTATGTAGTTCTGCTTAACAGTAGGCTAATCGCTATCTGACTGATATTCAGCTGGCAGTGGACAGCGGTTTTTTTTGTCTGCCACCAGTGCTAAAACTGGAAATTCAATGTCAGCCCTATGCAGGCCTTGGCATTGAATTTCCAGTTTTTAAAAGCCTACTAGCGCATGCCTGGTTAAGTCAATATTCAGACTTAACTAATCATAGGCTAGCGCATAAAAATAGGACAGCTATTTATGTGGTCCTATTTATGTGCTAAACATAGCTGGTTAGCTCTGAATATTGGAGTCCAACTGGGCTGTGCCCCTGAAACGCCCTGGAGTCCAACCGGGCTCCGCCCCTGAAATGCCTCCCAACGTAGCTGGCTTCCACTTTGGTGCTAACCAGTCATTTTCAGCAGTACAGTGCTGAAAATGACTGGATAGACACACACAAGCAAGCTAACCAGTCAGCGACTTTTCCTGGCCGGTTAACTCACTTTGGAATGTCAGATGATATATATCACCTGGGACTGCATAAGCAAAAGGCTACCTCTGTCCAGATGTTTCTCCTAATCCAATAAGATCATCTTTCTTTTATTTGTGTTATGCAATTTTATTGTATTTTATTTTCCCTTCAGTTATTTTTTTTAATTTTATAACTTGTATAATATATATTCTTACTTTTGTTTATTTACACTCACCCTTTATAATAAACCATGAAATTCAACTTTGAATAAGCTTCTTCCTTTTGTATTATATCTGTACCAACTAATTTGAAGACGTTTATATGTGCCTTCTTATAAAATTGTGCATAGGAGAAAAAATGGATTCATTTTCATTTTGTTCTGAAATTTTTTCTCAATTTTCAGGTGTGTTTTTTCAGTTTGTTTTCCACATTTGTTTTAATAGAAATATTTGGATGTGGCCTATATAATTTTAACACATGCTATTTGACTTAACACATGTTTAATTTCAAGGTTGGTGCATATTATGTCAATTTAGTACACCACAGGTCTCTTTTTTCAAGTCACGCTTGCGGTTCCCATGTGGCAATGCCAACGGAGCCCATTAAAAGTAAATGGAACTGCTAGTGTGGCTTGATAAACGAGGCCTTAATTTTTTAAAGTGCACTAAGAAACCAAATATGTTCTAACAAATGCACATCCCTATTACAAATAAACTGGAATCGTAATAGGATCCTGCTATCAACCAACTTAGGTGAAAAAATATTGAAGCAAGCATGAATTAAGACGGCGTGACAGTGGGACATGGTTAGATGTCTGTGCTTTAGCTCAACTTCTGTAACCCCTCATTCTGACTTGCTCTCTACCAATAATTTGTTGCCTCCCACCGGTATCTGAAATGTGCAATTTGTAGAACACTAAGGGGTAATTCTAGAACTGGGTGCCTCCATTTAGATTCCCTGAGGCCACGTGGTAGGAGCCTGTTCTATAAGGGAGCCTGGGCACTCAGGTTTCATTGTAGAACACTAGCATAACCTGATATCAATGCACCTAACTTTTACACGTATGCAGTTACCCCAGCCATACACCTGCTTTTAATGCAGACATTTAAATACAGCAAGGAATGTGGGGTATGACCTCAGTCTCTCAAATTTACTGCTAACATTCGCTGTAGTACTTTCATTGTGCCAAAGAGAGCTTCTTTCTGGAGTTCATAAGATGTAATGTGTATAGGCAACATTAAATGTGTTAAATCGCTGCTGGATACAAGTCATAGACCAGTTCAGCAAAGAGTTAAAAGGTTGCTAGGCTGTATAGAGAGAGGTGTGATCAGCAGAAGAAAGGAAGTGTTGATGCCCCTGTACAAGTCATTGGTGAGGCCCCACCTGGAGTATTGTGTTCAATTTTGGAGGCCGTACCTTGCGAAGGATGTTAAAAAAATGGAAGCGGTGCAAAGAAAAGCTACGAGAATGGTATGGGATTTGCGTTCCAAGACGTATGAGCAAAGACTTGCTGACCTGAACCTGTATACCCTGGAGGAAAGGAGGAACAGGGGTGATATGATACAGACGTTCAAATACTTGAAAGGTATTAACCCGCAAAAAAATCTTTTCCAGAGATGGGAAAGAGGTAGAACGAGAGGACATGAAATGAGATTGAAGGGGGGCAGACTCAAAAAAGATGTCAGGAAGTATTTTTTCACGGAGAGGGTGGTGGATGCTTGGAATGCCCTCCCGCGGGAGGTGGTGGAGATGAAAACGGTAACGGAATTCAAACATGCGTGGGATATGCATAAAGGAATCCTGTGCAGTAGGAATGGATCCTCAGAAGCTTAGCCGAAATTGGGTGGCGGAGCAGGTGGGGGAAGAGAGGTTGGTGGTTGGGAGGCAAGGATAGTGGAGGGCAGACTTATACGGTCTGTGCCAGAGCCGGTGATGGGAGGCGGGACTGGTGGTTGGGAGGCGGGAAATACTGCTGGGCAGACTTGTACGGTCTGTGCCCTGAAAAAGGCAGGTACAAATCAAGGTAAGGTATACACATATGAGTTTATCTTGTTGGGCAGACTGGATGGACCATGCAGGTCTTTTTCTGCTGTCATCTACTATGTTACTATGTTAGTTAAATGAAATCTCTATCTCCTCTATTTGGAGAGGAATTTTTTAATCGGGTGTCTAGGTAGCAAAAACATGTGGAGGGGCATTTTCGATAGGTCGTCTAAGTATGAATTAGGACACCCTTGCGAAGTCATCCAAATCAGGTAGGTATAATCAAAAAATAGTATGGACGTCCTTAGACATTCCATTATCGCAGTATGAAACGCCCAAATCAGGGACGTCCAAAGTATAGTAAAAAGGATGCCCATCTTCCAGAACCGTGAAAGGACGTCCCTAAAACATTCACTGTACTTGCCAATTTGTCATATCAACGCCCTTCGCCAGTTCTATGAGAAAGACATCCTTATTACTATACTTTGGACTTCTCTGATGTACCTGGTTGTTCCGCAAGTACAGTGCATGTAGTTGCGGACATCCAGGTACTGGAAATATAAGGAACATTCATAAGTGCAAAGTACAGAAACAAGGACGTGTTTCCTCACAGAACTGCCGAAGGACGTTCATCTTACTAGGCCCGCCGAAGTCCTATTAGCCACATGGATAATAGGACTTGTTACTGTATTTATTACTATGAATTTTCAGGTATCTTATATTTCAGGTACCTGGATGTCTGCAACTACATGCACTGTACTTGTGGAACATGCGGCTATGGGAAATATAAGGAACATACATATTTTATTGTGTATATATGAAGAGGTTCGCACACTTGATAATGATCCATATAAGGAAGGTTCCTCACGTGTGAACACGTACTCATCCAAATAAGGACCCGCACACGTGACGACAGTCCATGCACGTCATGGACGTCCATGCGTCATGGTCGTCCACGTGATGACCCATCATATATGGGGCCAGGACGTTCACGTGCTGACCCATCCATATATGGAACTGTGCACGTAAGGACGTCCATCATGCATGGGCGTCCATATAAGGTGATGCATGTTTTCCAACAGTTATTCACTGAGAAACATGGCTCTCACACGTGAGCCAAACTTTAGCGTGGCTGACAGTCTGCTCCTAGTACAGCTCTGCCTGAGGCACCGGCGCAGGCTGTATATGCACCACCACCACCTGCCCCCCAGGACTGTGTCTATTAGAACATGGGCACAGATAAGACAGAGGCTGGAAAGGTAACTGCTTTTTTTCACACACACACCCGCCCCCCTCTGTTCCTGGACTATCAGGTCCCCCTCCTTTAGCACCACATTTAAGAACTCCCTCAGCAATGTAAGCACTAACTGTAGTCTGCATTCAAGGATAATCAGTGATATGTGCACATGCACATTCATTAACAGAATCTATGTACTAGAAAGGAAAACCATTCCCACATCCTTACAATACTGCACACAAATGGTACTCTCTGTCATGATGTCCACCTCAATGACATCATCTGTACCAATGTAATGTCCGCCCCCCTCCAATCATCAGTGTTGTATGTCTCTACAACTTTGGCTGCCAAATGAATTTTTATTTTTGTTACATTTGTACCCCGCGCTTTCCCACTCATGGCAGGCTCAATGCGGCTTACATGGGGCAATGGAGGGTTATGTGACTTGCTCAGAGTCACAAGGAGCTGCCTGTGCCTGAAGTGGGAATTGAACTTAGTTCCTCAGTTCCCCAGGACCAAATTCTACCACCGTAACCACTAGGCCACCCCCTGACTCCTGGTGTACAAACTTGTATCTTGCAGATGTTTTGGCACATGGAGGGACCTGGAGTCCATGAGACGCTGGTTCTGTAAATAATGAGGACAGGTCATGCACCATGGAACAGGGCCAAAGGGCAAAAACTGATAAGCATGTGAACCAGAAACTCATGATCTGATAAGACATTCCTGCGTGCAAGCAGGCATGAGAATGGAAATGTGGTTTAGCATTAGAGGGGAAACAGATGGTGTTGAAAGAAAACAGGATGATCTTTGAGGAAGATAACTTGCTAAACCTATGTGAAGTGTTGTTAAGGTATATAAGCAGTTGAATCAGAACAATACTTTGGAGAAACAGTTACAGATAACACCTATGTGTACCAGTGTTGTCCTCCCATGAGAAACTATTAATTGTATCTGTACTTTGGTAAGTAATAAAGATTGCTTTTCTCATATGTGGCCTTGGTCTTTTATCACTCCAAATTGTGGGTGGCTGGTACCACATAATAATTTGGGGTGGTGGTAAAAAGACTAGAATATAACAGTTCTGTCGTATACGGCGGGGCAGCCCCAACCTTATCAGGAGCGTGCGATGGCGCCTCAGGGCTTGACGTACGTATTGTAAACAGGGCACCTGTACTCATTTGTAAATGTATTTATTTAGTAATGCAAATGTCGTGTACAATATCAGTTTCCATGTGGCTAGTAGGCAAATAGTAAGTCATAACACCTCTGTCCCAGATCTAGGCCTGAGGTTGCAGCTATCCTCCCATGAGTGCGGCTGTAACTTCCAACTAATCTCCTCTGAGATGAATGAGATGATATGCCTCACTTTCTGTAGCACCCTTTCTGGGGTGGATACTGTTTCATGGTATTCTTGCCTGATGTCCTGCTCTTAGTAGATGTCATAGCATGATTTGAAAGTAATGTAAAGAAATAGTGCTTCCACCCCCCCTCCCCCCCCCCCCCCCAAAAAAATGGTCATCCAACCATAGTCACAACTCAAAATGCTAACCAACACATCTTATGTACTCCTTTTTCAGACCAGCTTCCAGGGTTCCCTGTCATGTGTCAGGTTCTCAGGTTCAGAGCCCGCGGGGCCGGGCTCTGGAGCAAACATGAGCCCTTGGGCTGCTGACGAGGAGCGACAGCAGCAGGCAAAACCCACCAACCAACGCTGGGCAAGCACACCGACACCGGCAGGGACTGCAGGCACCGCCCAGTGAGCCGGAACACACGGACCGTAACACAGGACTGGAATTCCCCGGACTGGAGGACACAGGACTGGAACACTGGACTGGAATCCCCCGGACAGGAGGACACAGGACTGGAACACTGGACTGGAGCACACCGGACTGGTCCACACAGCTTCACCTGCACTTAGCTACTAAGCCCCCCAGGAGTTGAGCTCCTGGGTTTGAGTAGGCGGCAGGACTTACTGGATGACACAGGGACCAGGACTAGAACAGGCTGTAGCTGAAGTGCGCCTAACTCCTAAACTGATCAAAAGTGTTCCTAAGCCCGGCACCAACCAAAGAGCTCCTAAGCCCTCCACTAACAGCAGTGCTCTTAACAGAAACTAACAGGGGTGCCCCTACACCCTACACTAACAGAAGTGCAGGGAAGCCACAAGGGAAAAGGAAGGGAAGACAAACACCAGACCTAACACTGGTGCTTCCTAGGCACCAAGCTGCAGCAGCTAAACATGGGTTCTCACCCCGGTGCTTCCTAAGCACCCAGCTACAGCAGCTAAACACAGGTCACGAGGAAAAGCGGGGAAAGCACAAGGAAACAAGCAGGAAAGCCAAATACCCAAACAACAAAAGGTGCTTCCTAAACACTTACTAACAAGGGTGCTCCCAGCACTAAACTCCAGCACTGCACTAACAGCAGTGCTACACACCGTAGCAAAAGGGAAAGCAGAGGAGCCAAAGGGAAAAACAGGGACGTCAAACACACAAGTCACAAGTGCACACTGACTGCACTAAACTAACCTGGACCTAAAGCAAGTAGCCAGAAGCAAATGTTGCGAAGGCCCCGAAGGAAAGAACACCACTTCCTTATCAAGGCCCTCCCTGATGATGTCACACTCCCTAGACCCAGGCAACAGCACACTGACCCAGAGAGCACACTGAAACCCATAGAGGCCCAACCCACATCAATGCAACACCATGAAGCACTTGAAGCCAGTACACCCAAAGAGAGTTAGAGCAACTCAGACTACACCCACAGCTGCAGTGAAGTGAGACAATTAGCCCCATGCTGGCAGCAGCCGGCACAGAGAGAGAGAGAGAGCTAGCTCAAACAGGACAGAAAAACAGAACAGAAGCCAGCTAAGAAGCTGACCCCCAGGAAAGAGGTAAGTTTGAGAGGGGTTCTGACCCCAATCATAACATCATGTCATCTCATGCATCTCACACCCCATGTGCATAGCCCAGGGCTCACCACTGACTTCACCTTTCCCCATTCATGCCTCATGCCAGCCAGCTAGCTAGCTCCTGCACTATGCAAACCATGTTGAATGTGCTGATCTCAAGGACAATCCTTTTGCATACACAGGGTGCCAGCAGCAGGAGGAGGAGCAGGAGGAGGAGGAGGAGGAGGAGGCAGGACTTCCTGCACCAGTGGTGGAGGAGGAGGAGGAGACAGCAGAAGGGCCAGACCCCTGGCACGAAATGCCTCCCCTTGAGGGGGATGAGGAGGAGGAGAGGCCAACACCACTAGCCCTCTCCACACCATCCCCAGCACCAGCCCCATCCCCAGCCCCAGCCTTGCACCTCCTGCAGCAACTGGTGCATTCCCAAAACCAGTTGCTGCAGGAGGTGTCAGTGATGCAGCAGGTTGTGTCAACAATGCAGCAGGCTAACGAGCAGCACTTCAGGGCACAAAGGCTGCTCCTGGTGCTGCTCGTTAGCCTGCTGCAAAGAGCCAGGCAGGTAGGAGGACAAGGCCTCCATTGAGAGACATTAAAACTAAAATATATTTGTAAATAGTTATATATTTTTTTGTTAAATACACGTTTGATATTTTTTGATATAACAGGGTGTGTGTCTGTACTTTGTGCACTACATATTATCAAATGCTGGGGTTGATGTGAGAGGAGGCAGCAATCTGGGTTGCATGACAGGTGAAGTGTGACAGAGAAACTTTGGTACATATGTGTCATAAGTGTGGCCATACAGAAGGCCACCTGCTCCTTCCAAACTGCATGGTTGTATGGTTAAAGTCAGGAGGGAGGCTGGGGGGGGGTCATTTCTGTTCAGGAACAGAAATGCCCATCCAGCCTCTCCCCCCTTACCATAGAGCCCCACAGCACAGAGTTGTGTAAATAATAGGTATGTTGTCTAGCATTAGTGACATAGGCGCCCAGTATAAGAGGCTTGGGGAGGCTATGCCTCCCCAGCCATAGCAGGATGGATCAGCTGTTTCTATAGAAATGCTAAATAGTAGTAGTAGTAGTTCTCCCCCGCTGCTCTGGGGGGGTTTAAATAGCAGCAGCTGCAGTGAAAGCCGTCTCTAGCCTTGTGTATAACCAGTTGTAATTTGATCACCTTACTGCTGGGAGAGCAGAGCAGGGGGGTTGGCTGGAGGTGTCCTGGGTTGCCAGGGAGGTATTTAACTAGGATGAATTCCTGCACATGAGCAGTTCATACCAAAGAGACTTGCACTGACCCCTGAAATTTTAAAAGTGCTAAAAATAAGTTTTAAAAGTATTTGCATTAAATCTAATTGCAGAATTTAGGTGCTAGGAAATGGGATTGGTATGCCATGTACTCAAATTTGCTCAAGCCATATGCAAATTAGTCTATTTTTGGGAGGTTCTCATTTGCATATTTATGGGTAAAAATTGTTGGGAAATGTTTACAGCCTTAATGTTAGGGCATGGCTCTGATAAAAAATGTGAAGTTTGATCCAAAAACAAAGGGTTTAGCTAGTGTTTTTGACTAAAAATTCCCATTACAGTGTCTGTATGTTAATCTGCATTCAAATAGAGCTCTCTGATTGGATGAGCAGCTCCTGTTAGAAAATCTGCCCGGGAACAGCGAGGAGAGGAGAGAATCAATGGGTGGGTGGGTGTGGATGGCTGGAGGGGGGCAGGGGAGAGGAGAGAATCAATGGGTGGGTATGGATGGCTGGAGGAGGGGCAGGGGAGCGAGGACAAGAAATGAAGAAGAAAGGCAGAAAGTAAAGAAATAAATGGAAAGGAAGCCCTGGAAATGGAGTTAAGAGGACAGATAGCAGCAGAATCGGATACTGGGCCAGCATGATCAGAAAAACAAAGTCACCAGACAACAAAGGTAGAAAAGATCATTTTATTTTCATTATAATGTTTGGAATATGTCCACTTTGAGAATCAGGTGCTCAACATTAAATGTTTATATTTATTTACTTATGTATGACATTTTATCCTACATTAAACATGAATTAGGATGTTTTGTGGCTCTACATGAGAATTGTGATATTATGATCCTTGTTTCATATTGTTGACGGTCTGCATTTTCCGTATGGGTGGTATATTGGTGTATTAGGTTCTGCCCAGTGTAATATTTATGGTACAGTAAGGTTCTAAGTGTGTTTTTGCACAAAGATGTGCATAGTGTTTTGCAGTTGAGCGATTGTGGTTATTATATGCTTTGAGCAACCACTTTATTCTTTGACATATGATATATATCTAATATCTAAATTTAATAAAAGGTATTAATTGTGACTTTTATTTTTATTTATTTATTTTTTCTGTGTGTTATCAGACAATTATGGATTTAAGCTCCACCCCTGGGCCCACCCCTAACCCCACCCCCTTTAGCCTCCACAAACAGTTGGGCCACCGACCGCCTATGACTAGTGATCTGCCAAGTACAAACTTGCAGATAACCATAGGTAGTGCATAGACTATGTTTGCTCTCTGATCAGCAGACACCCTTACCCACAACCAAACCACATTGGTGAGGGCCAGGAAGGAGCTACAAACAGCTGGGTCATCTTTGTCACATTGAATGTATCAGCAATGGTATATAGTGCTGAAGAGAAAAGGGAAAAACAACAGTAAAAGCATTAGATGGATGTTTACTTCATCACAATTGCAATATAATACATCAGGTACAGAAGGGCACAGGCTAGGGGAATTATATAGGCACCGGGCTGTAGCCACCTGCAGGTTATTTAGAATAGCAACTGTAACCAGAACTCCTCTCCTGCACCATGACTTAAGGGCTCAAGGCCGTGGTAGGCACGCACCTGTGGCCACCTTGAAAATGGTTTGCAGGATAGAATTTAGAAATGTTGTTGTTCCATAACTATGGAGGATTGTAGGACTGTGTTGAATAATGTGGAAAAGACTTTCAGTGCATATTTGCTTCCCCACCCCCCTCCCCACCCCCAGCAACCTTGAGAATGGGTCGGCACTTCATAAAAGGGGACTGGGGTTTACCACATAAAGAAGGATGGAACCTAGCGGGGAGACACATGAGATGCAAAGCGGGAGAAAAACTACCAGCTGTGGATACCCATGAACCTGGTGAAAATAGAAGTTAGATTTGAATGCAGAGAACATACAGAGAATGGGGAGCCCTTGACCATGAGGGATGCACACATCCATTCTCAGGGCCTCTTCCCCTCCCCCACCCCACAGGCAGCCACAACTGAATGTGTCCAATAGAGAATAAGACAAGACATCTGTACAATGAATTGGGTAGAAACAATCATGGCTCTCAGAGTCCAGTGTATTAGAGTCCACTGCTGTCCCTTGCAATCCTGTTGACCAGCTGCAGTGCAAGATGCAAGAAGTGTTTGTTTAGCACTTACATAGCAGAAAGGGGCTGAGAGGTATGAGCTTACCTTGAACTTGTGGTGCCAGAAATTGCCAAAAGGAACACCAATCTGTTTGCTCCAAGGCGCCAGAGGCTAGCTGCTTCAACTATGGAGATAGAATGGGGGTCAGTGAGGGACCACATCAAATACAGCAAGCAGCTCCTGGAGGGTAGAGGTTGGAGAGTTGGTCAGATGCAGAAAGTGTGGAGTATATGCTAAACTGCCAGCTAACACCCAGTCAAAATTTTTTTGAAAGGAAAGGTACATAGCCCACACACCAGTTATCTTTTAAGAACTGGCCAAAAGGTGTCTTCCCCCCCCCCCCCCCCCAAAAAAAAAAAAAAAATGAAAAAAACAAACAGGTCTACAAAAGCATACAGTAGCAAAAACAAGGTTTACTGTAACTGAAGGTAAAACACTTAGCAATACCGCCACATAATCTAAAGAAAAACCTCTAAAGAGCAAGCACAGAGAAAGCCGTTTTAAAGAGGTGCCAATAAAGGGAATGCAAACTTCCAAACCAGAAGAGCAGCTGGGAACATTTTTTTTTTTGTTACATTTGTACCCTGCGCTTTCCCACTCATGGCAGGCTCAATGCGGCTTACATGGGGCAATGGAGGGTTAAGTGACTTGCCCAGAGTCACAAGGAGCTGCCTGTACCTGAAGTGGGAATTGAACTAAGTTCCTCAGTTCCCCAGGACCAAAGTCCACCACTAGGCCACTAGGACATTTATCATTTTCACCCATAATCGAAATTAGGACGTCCAAAACACAGAGCAGCTGGAGACCTCCATACTTCCCACCCATAATGGAAATGAGGACGACCAAATTGGAGGAAGCAGCTGGTGACGTTTAGGGATTTTGCCCATAATCAAAATTAGGACGACCATCTTGGGGATGCCCATGCCGCTCTTACATGGGCATCCTTGGGACGTTCTTGGGATGTCCTTCTCAGTATTTTCGAAGTTTTGCATCCCATTGTCAGAATGGCACCAAAACAGGCACCCACCCGCAAAGGTAATTGCACTGTGTCCTCTGCACTCCTTCCACAGTTCTCTGTGTACCCACCTGCTTGTCTGGCTCTCTTGCACGTCACTCTCTAAAATGCACTGTACTCCTCTTCTCCAGCTCTGTACCATCTACAATCAGATCTGTGATTACTTGCTAATGCTATTCTTCACCATCTGTTTCCTGGGTCTTCACATGTGGGCCTATGTATATGAATGCTGCAAAACAAAACTGGGTTATTTTGACCAACACAATTCCGCCCCTTTTGCTATGGAGGTGATGACACCAGTCAGACACAGAAGCTGGTCTTAGTGGGCACCAGCCCCAGCATACTGAAGGGTAGATAAAGCAGCAAACCAGGGACACAGACAAAGGTAACAGGGCACTGAACAACTCTCAACTTTCTCTCCCAACAACGATCTCACCACTCTCCAACTCCACAAAATAGCTAATGGGTCTAAACACGACTTCCCCCTTAGCCTGGTCACTTTTATTTCAGGTCTAAGGACGCCCATGTTCTTGCCCATGCGAACCCATTTCGCTAGCCGTTATACGTTGGAGGCGCCCATCCCATAACGCTGCCCAGAACACGCCTCTAACATGCCCTCTGTGGGGACAACCATAGATGGGCGTCCTCACGCTGAGGACGTCTTTACGGCCCTGTTTCAATTATCGGATTTGGACGACCTTCTTTCACAGGGACACCCATGTGCTTTTTGTGTCACTTTTTGGACGCCCTTCTCTTTCGAAAATTAGCCTGAAAGGTACCTGTGTTGTACCTGTCCTCTAAATACTACTACTACTACTTAACATTTCTAGAGCGCTACTAGGGTTACGCAGCGCTGTACAAAATAAACCAAGACGGACGGTCCCTGCTCAAAGGAGCTTACAATCTAAAGAATGCAACATAAATGCTTGTGTGCCTTTATGGAATGGCTCCTGGGAAAACAGTCACAGACATTTACTCCTGCAGATAGAATAGTAAATGTTTTTGTGCTATAGACTCCAAAAAAAAAAAAAAGGGCCTGTTCCTGCAGCTCTAACCATCCTAACCGAATAGCCTTTTTTGTTGTTGCTATTTTTAGCAGCAAAAATATAATCCTCTGAGCTGCCACAACGTAACATTTCTGCATCTGGTATCTGTGAATTGCTCAATTTCAACCATTTGATCCCATCAGTTCTAATCTTTACAAGTTCAAATGCTTCCTTGCACAAAAATCGCCCTTCAGTTAAGCTGCCGAATCACTAAAGGATCTCTGCTATTATGAGTCTTTCCTACAAGCTGCAGAACTGCAGATGTTTTCCTATAATCACTTTGAAATCAGGCTATAATATCAAAATAGACTTCAACTGTACGGTTAATGGACATATCCTCTCCCCTCTGTGGTTTGGTCTCTGCTATTAAAGACAATAACTCAACAGTATTGAACCAATGCTAGGTTCACATCAGGCTCCTACAATTCAGGTTAAATAATACACTTTTAGATGATTTACTGCTCAAATGGTTTACATACTTCTGCTCAATCTATGTTGAGGTACAAGTCCTGAGTTTAATTTTGAGTTTTCTTTCCTTTATGCAGTTAATTTCATTTGTTTTGTTTGAATAAAGGCAACTTTTTGCCTCCCTGCACTTTTCAAGCAAACACCCGTCCTCATTGCTTGTAATCTGAGCTGGAGACCACTACTGCTGCCTTTCTTGATATGATGGTAGCTCTAGGATTTGCTCAGGTGATCAAACCTCCAACACATGAAAAGGGCCATATGCTAGACTTGGTGTTCTGCAAAGGGGTCGACATCTTTGCACACAAAGCTGGTGGCATCATGATAACACCCCCATCGTGCACAGATCATTTTCTATGCAAATTTTCTGTTAAGGACTACCAAAGTTTGGAAGGAATTTCGAGATATGAAAAATCTGACTGCTGATAACTTCCTAGAGGCCTTGTCCTACTCCCATGTAGATGAAAAGATGATGTCAGTGTCAGAACAGGTTGATATCTGGAACGCACAATTAGCAATGACATTGGAAAAAATAACCCCTCTAAAGAAGGCCCTATGCTCTACACACACAGGTTCCCCATGGTTCTCCCCAGAACTACAGGTCCTGTCAAGGTTGCCAACTTGAAAGAAAATGGCACAAATCTCACCTAGATGAAGAAAGGCTAAACTATACGAAACATTCAGCAATGTACTGCAAAGCCTTAACAACAGCTAAAAAACAGTATTTCTCTCAACACATTCAACAAGCTGCAAATTCAACCAAGCAACTATTTAAAATAGTAAGCAGCCTACGGCAAACCCCACATCAGAACTAGCCTTCCCAGTCACAACTAACCAGCAATGATTTTGCCACATATGTTGCCAACAAAATTAAAGGTCTTCATCAGGACCTACAGACAGTACCATCAAAACTTTCACCAGCTAACGAGGACTACACTCTCTCGCCCTCAGCATGCACAGCCATCTGGGGCTCATTCCAAGGTCACAGCAGAAGCTCTTGAAAAAAGGGTTTAAAGCCGACAACCTGCACTCTTGACCCCAGCCCAGCTAAGAGAGTACAGCAAGCCAGCAGGGCCTCATTGAAAGGACCACAAAAATAGTTAACTCCTGTCTTGTGGAAGGGCAACTGCTAACAACACTAAAAAGAGTGTGGTGTGCCCCCTACTGAAAAAAAGCTCTCTTGACCAGGGGAAGCTTGAAAGCTACTGTTCATCAGGGCTGCAGGGGGGGGGGGCAGGGGAGACAAAATTCCCTGGGCCCGGTGCTATAGTCCCCGGTCTCACCCGCCCGCCCTCGGCTCCGTCGACAGCCCCTCTCTGTCCACTACCAGGCCCCCTGCATTCAAATCGGCAGCGCCTCACCTCCGTGTGAAAGCACAGCAGCAGATCGCCTCCCTTCGGGCCTTCCCTCCCTGTGTCCCGCCCTCTTGCCGCTGTGGTTTCACACAGAGGTGAGGCGCTGCCGATTTGAATGCAGGGGGCCTGATGGCGGACGGAGGGGGGCTGTCGACAGGGCTGGGAGTGGGTGGGTGGACACTGTGGACCGCAGTGCCAGTGGCCTGAGTAGCGATTGGGGGGGGCACTGGCGCCGGCGGCCTCCGGGGGTACGGCCTTGCCCCAGACCCGGCTCAGTCTCTCAGCGGCCCTGCCAATCAGTCTCTAACATTCCTTTCTTGGCATAAATTACAGAACAGTCTGGATTCAACTCAACAGCTGGTAAATGAAAGTAATTGGATAGACCCTTGTCAATCTGGCATCAGATCTGGGTACAGAACAGAGACAGTTCTTGTGTCCCTTCTTGATGATCTGCACAGAAACCTTGACAGGGAATCTGCCTCAATACTAGTGTTGCTGGATTTCTCAGCAACCTTCAACACTGTGGATGATCATAATATCATGCGTATGAGGCTGGCAGAAACAGGTATCGGTGGGTTGGTATTTATTTATTTGCAGCACTTGTATCCCACATTTTCCCACACACAAGCAGGCTCAATGTGGCTTACAAGTCAATAAGAAATAGGGTCAGGTAAGGGAGGGGGTACATGTGTAAAATAAGGTACAAAATAATAAGGAATAAAATGGTCCTTTGAGGCAATATAATGTAGAGTCTATTGAGTAGCATCAGTAGGGTAGGCCTTACAAAACAATAGGCCTTTACATGGTTCAGATCCTATTTGTCAGATAGACAACTATCAGTTCTCTTCAGCAACAGCACATCATTACCTTGAGAACTGAACTGTGAGGTGCCACTGGTATCCATACTGTCTCCCATTTTATTTAATATCTACCTCAAGCCTCTGGCTGAGCTGCTTTGGTTGACTGGTACAAAATTCTATATCTATGCTGACGATGTGCAACTACTCATGTCTATTGAACCAGATCTACCTACAGCTGTGAATAAACTGACTGAATAAACCAGGAATGGGCAAAAAACAACAAACTGCTTGAACCCAAGCAAAACAGAGCTGGTCAGGAATCTTTTGATACTGTTAGACTCATTACCCTACTACAGCTTATGTAAGCCACATTGAGCCTACAACTAGTGGGAAAATGTGGAATATAAATGCATTAAATAAATAAATAAATAAAATTTACCCACTCTGATCCTGCAAATCCAAACAACCTTTAAAAATTGTCTCTATCACCTGCGGCAATTATGAAATCTCTCTCTATATATTGAAAAGATGAATATGACCACAGTGGTCCATGCCATAATAACATCACTACTAGACTACTGTAATGCCCTTAACACTGGTCCAACCAAAAAGGCTGTGAGTTGCTTTTTTACTGTCAGCTGTAACTGTGCTTGTTGTGCGATTTGGGGGTGTGGGAGCAAGCTCTGCTTCAGACTGTGACATCAGACACCGCCAAGATTTAATTTCCTCCAGTCTAAGCTCTTCTACACTAGGCTGTGAGTTGCTTTTTACCATCAGCTGTAACTGTGCTTGTTATTTGATTCATGGGCGTGGAAGCAAGCTCTGTCTCAGACTGTGGCATCAGATGCCACCAAGATTAGTGGTGCACTTGCAAGCCAAAGGCACGCTCCTTAGTGTGCTCCTTTGAGCAGAGACTGGTGCAGAGGCTGGTTTTTTGTTTCTTTTTTAATGGTAAAATATTAATCCTTGAGAATGAATAATCTTGCTGTGTTATGTTTAGGGATATTTATTTATAGTGGATGCTTTTGGATTGAGAAGGTTGGGGGGGGGGGGGGGGGGGTTGTGGAGTTGGCTCTTTCAGAGATTAAAAAACAGCCTAAGTTCCATAGGTCTTGTTTGAGAAAGATATTATCCTGCTTATAATCGAACGAGAAAAACGCCCAAGTTCCGACCTAAATCGGGAGATGGGCGTTTATCTCACAAAAACGAATAACGCGGTATAATCAAAAGCCGAATTTGGACGCTTTCAACTGCACTCGGTCGCGGATGCGGACAAAGTTGACGGGGGCGTGTCGAAGGCGTGTCGAAGGCGGAACTGGGGCGTGGTTATCGGGCGAACAGAGATGGGCGCCCTTTCGCCGATAATGGAAGAAAAATATGCGATTTCAGCGAGAATTTAGGGCACTTTTCCTGGACCCTGTTTTTCCACGAATAAGGCCCCAAAAAGTGCCCTAAATGACCAGATGACCACTGGAGGGAATCGGGGATGACCTCCCCTGACTTCCCCAGTGGTCACAAACCCCCTCCCAGCACAAAATATGACATTTCACAACTTTTTAATTTGACCCTCAAATGTCATACCCACCTCCCTGGCAGCAGTATGCAGGTTACTGGAGCACTTATTAGGGGGTGCAGTGGACTTCAGGCAGGTGGACCCAGGCCCATCCCCCCCCCTACCTGTTACAATTGTGCTGCTTAATGCGTTAGTCGTCCAACCCCCCCAAACCCACTGTACCCACATGTAGGTGCCCCCCTTCACCCCTTAGGGCTATAGTAATGGTGTAGACTTGTGGGCAGTGGGTTTTGAGGGGGATTTGGGAGGCTCAACACACAAGGGAAGGGTGCTATGCACCTGGGAGCTCTTTTACCTTTTTTTTTTGTTTTGTAAAAGTGCCCCCTAGGGTGCCCGGTTGGTGTTCTGGCATGTGAGGGGGACTAGTGCACTACGAATCATGGCCCCTCCCACGAACAAATGCCTTGGATGTATTCGTTTATGAGCTGGGCGCTTTCATTTTCCATTATCACTGAATAACAAAAACGCCCAGCTCACAAATTAGCGAATAACATATGGGCGTCTATTTTTTTCAAAAATACGGTTGGGTCCGCCCCTTCACGGACCCGTTCTCGGAGATAAACGCCCATGGAGATAGGCGTTTTCGTTCAATTATGCCCCTCTCAGTCATACTTATGATTTTCCTTCTTATACACCTATTCCCTGTTTCTATCAGTATTGAATAAGGTAGAAATTGTTAAAGATAAGATAGTTGAACATCAAATAGGCTTATTTTTTTATAACTGAATCATGGTTGACCCTAATTGTTGCACAATATATATACAGAGTTCTCTTTTACAAAAATAAGCAAGCATGAAAGGCGTTACTGGAGGAAAAGCCCCGAGAAGCTCCTAGACTTACTCAACAGTCTTACAGGAGCAGGACTTCATCATCAACGGCAAAAACCTCCTTTATTATCAAAACAGCCCATAAATCAATTTATTCAAAGTTAGCTTCGGCTGCCAAGTCTCTTTTCTTCCCTTCTCAAGATCTCTTCAAATCAACCGTGATCACAGTCAGTTTGAAGAGATCTTGAGAAGGGAAGAAAAGAGACCTGGCAGCCGAAGCTAAGTTTGAATAAATTGATTTATGGGCTGTTTTGATAATAAAGGAGGTTTTTGCCGATGATGATGAAGTCCCGCTCCTGTAAGACTGTTGAGTAAGTCTAGGAGCTTCTCGGGGCTTTTCCTCCAGTAACGCCTTTCGTGCTTGCTTATGTTTGTAAAAGAGAACCCTATATATATATATATATATATATTGTAACCAGGTCACCCTTCCAGGTGAGAGCCGGGGTCGACCCTGCTTAGCTTGGCTAGCTTTTCCCCGGTACGAGCTGCAACCACCGCCTTGCTGCACTGCTTGGCCTAGTTTAACTGCTGCCCAGCTGACCTGCGCCCAGGATCAGCTCACGACTGGGACACACAAAACTCCAGCAGTCTTATAGTTCTTGAAAACCACAGGTCTTTATTCTCTCAGCATCTTTTAATACAGCTTTAATCTTCAAGCAGTTTCTTCATCAAGAATGCAAGAGTCAGTTCAGTTTTTCCACATTCAGTTTATTAACACAGTCCAATCCTAACTCAGAATATCACACCCAGCAAACCTTTGTCTTGCTCCCAATTGTAGCCTCCCCTCATCAGCACTATCTTCTACCCTTAGATAGTTTATGGGTTAGCTTCTTCCACCAGTGGCTTCCCCACTGGATTATTTTATCCTCTCCAAGTATGCACAGCTTGGGCCACACTCCCGCCATCAAAGCCTTTACCTTTCCTGAGGAAGTTTGAGCAAACCCTCCAACCTCCATGCACTCCTCTTTACCTTCTCCTTCTACCTCCTCTTTATTCCACTCCATCTCCTCCTCCCCAAGCTCCACCAGCTGTTCCCCATCTCCAGGATCAGACCTCATCTCCCAATCAGTCACTCCACCCTCCCCCTCCTGGGAGTTCAGCTGACCCTGCACTGGCTTCTGGGAAGTGTAGTTTTTCTCCTGCATTACAGCTTTCCCTGGCAGTTTGATCCCTAGATGGCGCCCTGTTCTCCTAGCTGGGCTGAATGAACGGGGATGATGCTGGCTGAAAGACCCCCTATCCCCTTTCCCTCGCACCAGCCCTCCAGAGTGCTCACAATATATATATATATATATATATATATATATATATATATATATATATATTGTCAGCTTGCACCTCTCCGTGCTGTCCGCTCTCCTTTAGACACCCCTCCGTGCTGTCCTTCTTCGCCCGCCCAATTGGGGCTAATCCTCCTACTTCTATTATTGCTGCAAGCTCCTTCTTGTCAGTACTCCACCACAACTCCTGCTTCCTCGAGTAAGTTCACTCTAGTCGACAGTTAGCCAATTAGTTCCAGGCCCACCGGCCTACCAAACAGGATATTTCTCTTTGTGCAGCCCAGAGAACTCCCTTCTGTCCCTGGGGCTTTCCCTTAGGGGTAGTCCTGCATCTACTTAGAGCAGACCCCGTACCCAGCCCAGGTGAGGAGGCCAAATGCTTCTCTACTCGTACTGTCCTGAGCCCAGGCCCCTTCAGTCTCTTTCCCTTCCCCCCCTCCTGTAGAATTCTAATACAAAGTTCCACTTGCCAGTTCAAATGTTCTTCAGATCAAAGCTTTTTCTCTACTATATGAATCCACTCCTTGGGCTAGCAATTCCTACTTGCTACCCTAGGGACCCACCTCCCTCATTTGTCAGCACTGCTTCCTGACAACCACCCACCAGGTCTGGAATTCATACAGTTTTCCCCAGGACTTACTTTTCCTTAGCCCCTTTCCTCTTACGAGCAAAAGCTGTCAAGTCCATCTCCTCTGTTTCCTCCTCCCCTCCTGCTGCTTGCCAGTCCATATGCTCGTTCACTCACTCCCCCGGCAGGTGTACCTCATTCCCCTCATCAGACTTCATTTCCCAATCAGCCTCCTCCTCCCCCTTTCTCTGGGAAGGAAAGTCCTCCCCCTCCTGCTTTCTACTCAACTCAGGCTTCTGGGACTTGTAGTCTCTGTAGTCCCCCTCGCTCCTCTTGAGCTTCCTATATGGAAGAAGGGCCCCCCTTCTCCCTTTCCCCTTCTGTTTATCTACCCATTCCTCACATACCCCCCCCTTTAAGTGATTGCTAGCCCGCTGCCTCCTCCTACTTTCTCCGTCAGGGCTAGCAATCCTACTCAGAACATCTACATGGGGCAGCAACTTCCCTGCCCTGTGCTCAATGCGATACTGAAAGGGCTGTAATGCTAGATACCACCTCGTCAGTCTCGCATTGCTATCCTTCATTTGTGCTAACCACTTTAAAGGAGCATGATCAGTAAACAATTTGAATGGCCTCCCATCCAGGTAGAATTGACATTTCTGTATGGCCCATTTTACTGCCAGACATTCCCTCTCAATGGTTGCATACTTTGTTTCATGGGGGAGCAATTTTCTGCTTAAATATAACACCGGGTGTTCCTCCTCCCCATAAGCTTGCGAAAGCACCGCCCCCAACCCGGTACCCGAAGCATCAGTGTGCAGGATAAATTCCCTATCGAAATCCACTGCCCTAAGCACTGGTTCCTCACATAACGCTTGCCGAAGGGCCACAAATGCTCCCTGCTCTGCTTCTCCCCACCTTAACCGATGGGGCCTGTCTTTTTTTAACATTTCCGTCAAGGGAGCGGCCAAGGAAGCGAAGTGAGGAATGAATCTTCGATAATACCCCACTAGCCCCAAAAATCCCCTCAACAACTTCTTGGACTCGGGTCGCGGAAACAGTTGAATACTTTCCACTTTCCCCTGTAACGGCCTTATCTGTCCGTTCCCTACTTTATAGCCCAAATACTTCACCTCCCTCTGAGCAAAATGACATTTCTGGGGATTAAGAGTAAGCCCGGCTTCCCTGAAAGCCTTCAATACCTCCCCCACCTGAAACAGATGCGACTCCCAGTCCTGACTATGAATGATGACATCATCTAGATAGGCTGCTGCATAAGCTTGGTGCGGTCTCAACACCTGATCTAACAGGCGTTGGCAGGACGCTGCAGCCGAATTCAAACCAAATGGCATCCGTTTGAACTGAAACAGGCCGCGAGGAGTACAAAATGCTGTTTTCGGCCTGGCTTCAGCAGAGAGCGGAATTTGCCAATAGCCTTTTGTCATGTCAAGTGTTGACAAATACTGGGCTGACCCTAGTCTATCCAGCAATTCCTCTATTCTCGGCATCGGATACGCATCTGGCGCCGAGAGGGCATTAATTTGCCGGAAATCCATACAAAGGCGCCATGTTCCGTCAGTTTTGGGCACGAGCACGACCGGGCTTGCCCAGGGGCTATGTGACTCCTCAATCACTCCCAACTTCAACATCTCTCTGACTTGCCTATTCACCTCCTGCTGCTTTCTGGGAGACAACCTATGTGGCCTCTGCCTTATCACCTTCCCTTCCCCGGTAATGATATCATGTACAATCAAATGCGTTTCCCCTGGGCAAGGAGTCAGCACATCTGTAAATTCCCCCAAAAGAGCCTTTATTTGCTCCTTTTGGTGTCCGTCTAACTCCTCTCCTACTCGCACCTCCCCCTTGAAATTCATCTCAGATATCTGGGGACCTAGATCCTCCTCCACTAAGTCCTCTGCAGTGGCCCAACATACTTCTCTGGCATGCCAGGGTTTGATTAAATGGACATGATAAGTCTGTTTCCTACCCTGCTCATTCCTCACCTCATAAGTAACCGGCCCCAACCGTCTGATTACCGTCATCGGTCCTCTCCAGTTACCACTAAATTTGTGAGGATTATCCGAGACCATAATCAGCACTTTATCCCCTATTCCAACCTCCCTTTCTTGAGTTTTTTTGTCATATGAAGCTTTCTGATATTGCTGGGCCTCCTGCAATTTCTCTCTAGAGTAGGCCCACAACCGCCTCAGGCGCTCCTTTAGATCGTGTAGGTAAGCTACCACGGTGCTATCTTCTAGCTCCGGGGGTACCCACCTCTCCTTCACTATGTCTAAGACTCCCCGGGGAGCTCGCCCAAAGAACAACTCGAATGGGGACACCCCTAGAGAGGCCTGGACACACTCCCTCGTTACATAAAGGACAAACGGTAGTAACTGATCCCATTTCTCTAAGCTAGGGCCCAATCCCTTCCTAAGCAATGTCTTCAAGGTCTTATTAAATCTTTCTACCAGTCCATTTGTTTGAGGGTGATATGCAGAAGTGCAAATGTGGACAATGCCGAAGGCCTCCCATACCTGGGCTAGTGCCCGTGATCTAAAATTGGACCCCCTATCAGTAAGCACCTCCCGAGGAAACCCCACTTCACAAAAAATGTGAATCAGTTCTGCAGCAATAACTTTGGCTGATATGCTGCGTAAAGGAACCGCCCACGGGAATCGCGTAGCCATATCCATAATCACTAAAATGTAAGCAAAACCCCGGGTAGATTTTTGAATAGGTCCAATTATATCCATTGCAATCCGCCCCAGCGGAGTCCCTATCCGGGGCAATGGATGTAAAGGGACCCTCCCCGGCCCCTGTTCGGATACCTTCTGGCATAAAGGACATGACTCACAATAATTTCCCACTTCTTTATATATACCGGGCCAATAAAAGCGTCTTAACAACTGGGAGACAGTATTCTGGGCTCCCTTATGTCCCCCCAAAGGGTGATCATGAGCCAGCCGTAACAGTAGATCCCGAAACCCCCGGGGCACCACTAACTGTCTCCTTCCGTCCTCCCTTCCCTGCCCCGCATTTTCCCGGAAAAGAAGTCCCTTATCAATCACAAAACCCGGGCCCTGAGCTCCTCTGGCCCCCTCCCTTGCTCGCTCCCAGGCATACTGCAGAGTGGGGTCTGCCTGCTGCTCCCTCTCAAAAGAAGGGAATTGTTCCTTTAACTCCCCCGCCTCATCTGGGAAGTTAGTCTCCTGCTCCAGCTCCTTCATAGCCAGAGCTCTCTGCCGCTGAACTGCCTTCTTATGCCCCCCGGTATCTCTGGTTTTCCCTGGGTCCCCCAATACCTCCATCTGGAAAGGGAATATACCCGATAAAGTCTGCTCCTGCCCCTCCTCCCCCTTCTGCTGCGACCGAGTAACTACTAAACCTTCTCTCTCCCTTAAATATTGGGAGAATGGGGGCCAGTCCCTGCCCAAGATAAGGGTTTGAGGCAGCCTGGGCAGCACCGCCACCCAGACCCAATGAGCTCCCAACGGTCCTACTATCCTCACCTGCCGCAGCGGGTATCTACTCGAAGCCCCATGTACACACTGTATAGTGACCTCCTGTTGCCTCCTCCCCACCCTTCCCGCTCCTTTCACCCTGATCTGTTCCCACAAGGACTGGGCCATCATGGTTTGATCCGCGCCGGAGTCCAACAGGCCTACCACCTCCACCCCCATCACCTCCACTTGTTGGCAGAACTCCTGCCTGACCCCCCTCCTCCCTCCGGCCACCAATTGCAATTTAACCACACAGTCCCTCCGCACATGGCCCTTCCTCCCACACCGATAACACATTCTCTCATCCCCCTTACCCCCCTCCCAACTCCTCATAGCCTTTCCTTCCGGAGCCTTGCTCCCCTTAGGACTACCCAGACCACCCCCCGGCTGGGTCCCTTTGCGAGCACAATGCTGCGATTCTAGGAAGCACTCCATGCTCTGAATTGCTTCCTCCAGGGTTCCGCAGCCCCGTTTAATCAAATCTACTTGCAGCCCCCTTGGCAAGGACTCCAAGAACTGTTCCAGAACTAGATCTTCCATTATTTGTTGTATTGCCCTTCGTTCTGGCTCTAGCCATTTCCCAGCCAAATCACTTAATTTCTGAGCCAGCACCCTAGGCGTTTCCCCTTCTACCCACTTGAACTCCCGAAACCTCCTCCTGTATGCATGTTTACTTAGTCCAAACCTGTCCAAAATAGCTGCTTTCAGCCTGGTATAGTCGGTTATGTGTCCCGTAGGTAGGGCTCGAAAGGCCGCTAAAGCCTCCCCAGACAGAGCAGGAGCTAGTCTTATCGTCCATTGCTCCTGTGGCCACCCCGCTGCTACCGCCACCCTCTCAAAGGCTCCCAGATAATCTTCAATGTTATCTGCTTCAGTCAACTTTCCCCACGGAAGCCAGTTCACCCCCACATGCCCTACCAGTCCAGGAGGTCCCTCGACCCGTCCAGTAGCAGCGCCCTCGCCCGGCACCTGCCCTCTGCCGCCGCCTCGTAGGAGTTCCTGAAATAGGTCCAACAGGGGTTGTTGCTGAGCTCTGGAAGACGCCAACGACTCCTCCATAAGCTTATGTGCCATTTCTTGCTGCTTTTGGAATTGATGTGTCATAAAGGCGAACATCTCCTTCGGATCCATCCCGACTACCTGGACCATCCACCTACAAGAAAAAAGGAGAGAAAAACACCAAGTGTGGCCTTTTCACAACACTCTTACTTCTCCCTCCAACCCCTCCCAGCTCCCGATATGCTCACCAGAAGCTGGAGGGTTTTCCGCCTGCGGGTTTCAGCTCCCCAGCTTTCCGGCTTGGATCTCTCCTCCACGTCCGCCTTCGGCTCACTGGAACATGGGGCTCGATTCAAAATCCCACCACTGCCACCATTTGTCAGCTTGCACCTCTCCGTGCTGTCCGCTCTCCTTTAGACACCCCTCCGTGCTGTCCTTCTTCGCCCGCCCAATTGGGGCTAATCCTCCTACTTCTATTATTGCTGCAAGCTCCTTCTTGTCAGTACTCCACCACAACTCCTGCTTCCTCGAGTAAGTTCACTCTAGTCGACAGTTAGCCAATTAGTTCCAGGCCCACCGGCCTACCAAACAGGATATTTCTCTTTGTGCAGCCCAGATTACTCCCTTCTGTCCCTGGGGCTTTCCCTTAGGGGTAGTCCTGCATCTACTTAGAGCAGACCCCGTACCCAGCCCAGGTGAGGAGGCCAAATGCTTCTCTACTCGTACTGTCCTGAGCCCAGGCCCCTTCAGTCTCTTTCCCTTCCCCCCCTCCTGTAGAATTCTAATACAAAGTTCCACTTGCCAGTTCAAATGTTCTTCAGATCAAAGCTTTTTCTCTACTATATGAATCCACTCCTTGGGCTAGCAATTCCTACTTGCTACCCTAGGGACCCACCTCCCTCATTTGTCAGCACTGCTTCCTGACAACCACCCACCAGGTCTGGAATTCATACAGTTTTCCCCAGGACTTACTTTTCCTTAGCCCCTTTCCTCTTACGAGCAAAAGCTGTCAAGTCCATCTCCTCTGTTTCCTCCTCCCCTCCTGCTGCTTGCCAGTCCATATGCTCGTTCACTCCCTCCCCCGGCAGGTGTACCTCATTCCCCTCATCAGACTTCATTTCCCAATCAGCCTCCTCCTCCCCCTTTCTCTGGGAAGGAAAGTCCTCCCCCTCCTGCTTTCTACTCAACTCAGGCTTCTGGGACTTGTAGTCTCTGTAGTCCCCCTCGCTCCTCTTGAGCTTCCTATATGGAAGAAGGGCCCCCCTTCTCCCTTTCCCCTTCTGTTTATCTACCCATTCCTCACAATATATATATATATATATATATATATATATATATATATATATATATATAGTGCATGATTGTTAGTTTGGGTATCTCTCCCTCTGATAGTATTATCTAGTTGACCCTAGCTGTTGACCAAGGTTGAAAGATTTATGTCCTCATGGCTATAAAATAGCCAATTTACCTATATCTCAAAAACATGGAGGGGATTATTAATTACATATAAGGCTTTCTTTGACCTTATGATCCAGGATGCAATAAGTTCTCCTGAGTTAGAAATTTTGGCATGCGAAATTAAGGATGATGTTTTAAAGAATAAATTGTGATGTATTTTAGTATATTGCCCCCTGGGAAATGGTTATCCTCAAGGGACAATTTTATAGATTTTATATCTAGAAATATGGTGAATTATGATTCAGTTTTAATGTTAAGGGATATAAACTTATATTTGGATTTAATTAATGATTCAAAAACTGAAGATTTTTTCAATATTTTAGATTGGTATGGTTTTGAATTATCAGATATGATCAAATCTCCTGAGAAGAGGCATTTGTAGGATTTTTTTGGATTTTTTTTAAATTCTCAGGATTGCAATTTTCAGTTTAACTCATGTAACCCTGTCCCATGGTCAGATCATTACTTAACAGAGCTTACTGTGAGATGGAAGGAGGTTGGGGAGATAAAAGGCAGTAATCTTCCTAACTGTATAAGTTTGACTGGGGAAAGATGGATCACTCAGGAAAAGTTTTGGAGTAGAATAGATACATTGATTCTTTCAGGGGAACTAGAGGATAATTTCATTTATGTATGGGATACTCTGAGTAAATCTTTGTTAGATGAGATTGCCCCTTGAAAAATCAGAAAAGGGGAATCAAATGGTTTGATGATGAGTTGAGGTTGTTAAAACGGGTTGCTAGAAAACAGGAGTGAAGTTGGAGGAAAAATCAAACAGATGAAAATTAGAGAATTTGGAGACAGGCGATAGTAAAAGGAAGGAGTATTATTCAAAGGTAAGGACAGAGCAGACCCTAAACAAATCTTTAAGATTGTATATGATATATTGGATTTAGATCCAGTGATCAGATTAGAAGATTCTTGTTTACCCTCCTCCAATATATTAGCTTGTTTTTTTTTTAGGGATAAAGTGTTATTATTGAGATCACAGCTTACAGCTTACTTTTACAGACCTCCCCAATTTGAATCAAGAGATAGAAATCGTGGGGGATAGAATCTGGAGTACATTCAGTTGCATAGATGTTAATATAGCTAAACATATGTTGAAAGATTATGAGAAGTCTACTTGTTGTTTGGATGTTTGCCCATCCAACTGGATAAAAAATTGCTTCCCCAAGTTTTTTTTGTTTTGTTATCAGACTGGATAAATTTTTGTTTAGTTAAGGGGGATTTTCCAAAAGTGTGTGTGTGGGGGGGGGGGGGGGGGGGGGGGGGGCTTGACGTGGTGTTCACTCCTATACCATAGGATCCAAAGGGGAGTCTACAAGAAGTAACAAACTTTAGACCAGTAGCATCAATACCGCTGTTTATTAAGGTAATGGAGGGTTGGGTTGTGGTACAGTTAGAGGGATATTTGACTAATTTAACTTATTGCATTATTCACAATCAGGGTTTCGTAAGACATATAGTACTGAAACTATTTTAGGGGCATTGTTATGCCAAGGAAGGCAATTGTTAAGTCATGATCAGAATTCAATAATTATTCAATTTGATTTATTGAGTGCCTTTGATCTGGTGGACCATGCAGTTGTAATGTATCTGTTGGATAGTATTGGACTTACAAGTGGTTTAGAGATTTTTTATCAGATGCTTGGGCTCTGGAGTGTGGGGTGCCGCAGGGGTCCCCTCTCTTGTCGCTATTATTTAATGTTTTGTTACAGCCCTTATATTTCTGCAGATGACATTATTATTTTATTGCCAGCTCCCACAGATTATAAAGATATTTTTAAAAGGATTCAAGAATGTTTCAGTGTTGGTCAACAGCTTTCCAATTAAAACTTAGTCAGGAAAAAACTAAATTTTTACGGCTGGGTTCTCTTAGAGATATTTGGGGAAAGGAAAATGTTTTCTATTGGTAACACACAGTTTAAATTTGATTTTTCAGCTCGAGTTTTAGGAATAGAGGTAGATAGTCAATTGACTATGATTAATCAGCTAAATAAGGTGATGAAACATTCTTTTTTATTGAAAAAGTTAAGATCTGTACAAAAGTTTTTTGAACTGTCTGTTTTTCTCGATTGATAGTGCAGTCATTGTTGCTTTCAAAGATGGATTATTGTAACATCCTGTATGTGGGCAGCATCAGATCAATACAGAAAAGGTTACAAACAGTACAAAATTTGGCTATTAGAATTATTTATGCTCTGAGTAAGGATGAATCTGTTATACCTTATTTTTATAAGTTGCATTGGTTGCCAGTGATTCCATGATCTCATTTTAAATCAAGTATATTGGTCTTCAGGTCTATGCAGGAGAATGTACCATCTTAATTGATAGGTTTCTTTCCTTTATTGGGCAGACAGTTGTTGAAAGCGCAAGTTTCTTTACAATTTTCATCAATTAAGCTGCTTAAGTATTTTAAACAGCTTTCTGCTTTGATTCCTTATCAGGCTGCTTCATTCTGGAATTCTATTCCAGTAAATGTTTGTTCGATATCTATTTGCTGTTTCGTAAGCAACTTAAGGCAAAGCTTTTTAAGAAAACTGTGGGTTGGCGGCAGCACCAGCAGTACGCGTCAGCAACTAGTCCAACGCTGCTAGAACGTTACGATTTTTCTTAGTGATTTCTTCTTGGAAAACTTACCTCAAACCTTCTGGAAATGCCACATACTAAGAGAAAAGGGACCGTTAGGGTGCGTGCCCAGTCGTCCCTAACTTCAACGCCCGACCAGCAGACGATGGAACGGTTTCTCACGCGACATTCCACTATGCAAGCTTCGGGAGGTCCCGCTGATCTATCGGCGCTGGGAGACGCCGATAGCCAGGGAATTGACATATCGTTGTCTCCCCCGATACTCTTCCCACCTTTGCAGCCAGCAGTACTCGATTTTGAGGGTGGAATGCTGACCCCGGAAGTCGGGGAAACAGATCAACCACTGGGCCAGAAAATCGGGATTTCTGCTGGAGCTCCCCGGACAACGGAGTTGAAAAGCATTGTAGCCCAGCAAGAGAGGCCTATGATATCTAAGGCCCCAACTGCGAAGGTGACACTGGAGGCGATATGGGAAGCACTCCAGCGTTTGGACAACACTGTGAAAACTTCATCAGGCAAGATTGACACACTTTCAGAAAATGTTCAGAACTTAAATGTTGCATTTACTACTATGTGTACTGAGACAAATGAAAAAATAAATCTTCTAAATGATGATTCTAGGAAAATGAAAGAAATAACTACAAAATTGATTCAGGATAATCTTCAGATTCATAATAGACTTGAATATTTTGAAAATTACAATCGAAGATTAAACCTTCGATTGTTAAATTTTCCTCGTACTCCAGTATACTCTCCTTTGGATATATTTAAAAGGTATCTGATGGAAAATTTAAAATTTACCTCTGACAATATTCCACCTCTGAATAAAGTCTATTATTTACCTGTAAAAAAAGTAAGTGAAGATTTACCGCTTGCTCAACAACCTCAAAGAGATATGAATGTTTCAGAACTCTTAGAAACTTCTTTATCTTCAACAATGGATAGACAAACACTTCTGGTCTCATTCGTATTTCAGCAAGATCTGGATTTGGTCAGAAAATTGGCTCTGAGAAACTTACAAGTTCCTTTCTATGGAGAGAAAATCTGGGTATTCCCAGATGTTACTAAATCTACACAGACTAGAAGAAAGGACTTTTTAGCATTAAGATCAGCTACTTTGGCGTTGGGAGCCACATTTAACTTAAACTATCCATGCAAATGCAACATAAAATATTTGGATGTTAAATATGTTTTCCTTAATCCTGTTCACTTGAAACAATTTATAGATCAGAAGAAATTGTCATGATGTAGATTGAATTCTAACAGTGTTGTTTTTAGGACGAGGATTTATTAATAATACAGTGGATAATCTGCTAAGTCTTTCTTTAATGTTTTCCTATTTTTCTTTCTCCTGAGTATATATCGGCTCCTGCCCCTCCTAAATGGTGGACTAAATAAGAGAAATTATTTTTGCTTCATGTTTATGCTTATGCTTATGAAGTAACTTTTTTTTTTTTCCTTTTTCTCTTATATCTGAATTTCCTATTCAAGTATGAAAATGGCTTGTAAATTTATTTAAAATGATAAATAAAGAAAAAAAAAAAAAAAAAAAAGAAAACTGTGGGTTAACGTACAGATTAATGTGCTATGTAAACTTACCAACCACTTTATTATAGCACAAACAGTAAAGACCCGACATGGGTCTGTGTTTCGTCAGGCAAGCCATCTGCTTCAGGGGTCACGTACAAACATTGTATGTAAAACAAACATTAAAAATATAAATATGGATTTGCGGACAGAGGGGCGTTTCCAAGATGGCGGATTTGACTTGATGGTGGTCGGAGCGTGTTTGAAATCCTTTCGCTTTTCCTGTATTTTAGAACGGTGATTTTATTTGATAAAATGCCACATACTAAAAGAAAGGGCGTTGTGAAAAGCTTACCGCCAGCAGCTCCAGGTACAACGCAGATTCAAACAACGCTGGACCGATACGCCACAAGCACCCCACGTTTGACCGGCGAAAGTGTACCCGCAGTATGGGCAGGTGAAGGAGCATCTAGCCCACTGGGTTTGGAAACATCGTTGTCCTCGCCGGAAGTGAATCCTCCGCCGTGCCCCGCTGTAGCCTGGGCGTGTTCGGAGACCCAGGAGCACTCGGAAGTCGTTGTTCCAGGTTCTCCGGTCGGCGGGGACACCCCCAGAGAAGCGGGAAGTAACAACAAGGGAGAAGCTGTAACTCCACCGGCGTCAACACTAGAATCTATTAGCTTCGCGATTCAGTCTTTAACATCTATGGTCTCACAAACTGCCCAGGAGACAACGCTAATAGTGAGTAAACTGGATTTGCTAACAAACGCGTTTGAATCATTGAAACAGGAGTTTGCATTAAATAAAGTACAGGTTCAACAGGATATTTCTTCTTTGTCTAAAAAAACAGACTCATTGATTAAAGATAAAATGATAATTCATCAAAAATTGGAAAATTTCGAAAATTATAATAGACGTTTGAACCTACGGATTCTTAATTTTCCCCATTCTTCGGAAATAAATGCAACTGAGATGTTCAAAAAATACCTAATTGAAAACCTATCTGTTTCTTCAAATTTAATACCTCCGATCAACAAAATATTCTATATACCTATTCCTAAAAAGAAAACAGATGGGAATCAGCAATTCCAGGATTTAACTGATTTTTTGGAAAATTCTAATGATGGGATATTTGAGAGACGAACTCTCCTGGTCTCAATGGTTTTCGAACAAGATGTGAATATGATTAAAAAACTTTACTTTCGTAATTTTGCAAAACCATTTTATGGTGAAAAACTTTGGATTTTTTCAGACGTTGCAAAGATCACCCAGGAGAGACGTCGGTCTTTTCTGGCAATGAGAGATGAAGTTAAAGCCTTAGGAGCCAGTTTCATACTGTCTTATCCTTGTAAATGTCAGTTAAAATATTTGGACAACAAATATCACTTTTTTGATCCTGGACAATTGAGAAGTTTTATAGACATGAAAAAAGTGAACAGATAGATCTGGTGTTAGTTGAAGATCAGTAATTCACAATGTGTATGTTTGATGAGGTGATCCAGGCCATATTCTTTGTTAAAAATTTATTTTGATGTAACTCCTTTTAAAATTTTAGCCCCCTTGTCTCAATTTAGTGGTCTAAGAAAGAAGTTTAATTGAAATGGGGGACTATATATATTGAAGTAGAACTTTTTCCGTTTCTGTTTTTCCTAAACAAGATGTAATGCTTGTGTTTTGTTTAAAAAACTTACAAATAAATAAAATAAAAAAAAAATATATATAAATATGTAATAGAAACAAATTTAAAGCCATCTATATATATAAATATATAAATAATGTATAACATAGTAAAGATTACATATATGATGATATATCAGCATGAAGTTTTAATTATGCCATCCTCCACAGCAATGGTAATATGCAATTTATGCAGAATTATCATTAATTAATGTTGGCAGTCCTCCCATGTATTTTGCAAAATCATATATGGAATCTTTAATATGTTATACATTATTTATATAATTTATATATAGATAGATGGTTTTACTACAATTCCTAGCCTGTGAGTCGTGTATCATCCTCTGCTCTTTGGCTAACCATCTTGTCCTCATCTATATATCTGCACTTGGCCCCTCAGCTACTTAGAAAAACATTAGCATCATATCTATATTATTTGAGTGTTCTGTTGCATTGCTTATTAGGTGTTTCATTGGTATTATGCTGACATGATATAATATCTATGTTGTTTGAATATTCTTACATGCTGTCTATTATGGTATTGTTTGGCACCATATTTCCAAGTTTACCTCATTTATTGTATTTATGTTTATATTTAGTCATTTTATATTGTTATATTGGTTTTTTTTTTCTAGTTTATAAAGCTTTGCTTTTAAAGAAAATTCATACTATCAGTAGAAATACACTCTGGCTCCCCCCCCTCTGGGTACGTGTCAAAGGTCAAACTCGGTCTGATCTTGAGCGCCAGCACAGTTTCAGCAGAACCATAAACTGTTGTTCCTCGACTTTTTTTTTTAACCCTTTTGCTATGACTCCTGAGCCAGTGAGGGTCCCGTGCACTACCTAGAAACTTTGATCACTGGGTTGTGTTTGCCTTGCTGTCCGCTGCTCTCAGTCAGTGGCTTCCCCTGTATCAATTCAAGCTTCTGCTACTAACCTACAAATGTACTCGATCTGCAGCCCCTCCTTACCTCTCAACCCTCATCTCCCCTTACGTTCCTACCCGTAACCTCCGCTCTCAAGACAAATCCCTCCTTTCAGTACCCTTCTCCACCACCGCCAACTCCAGGCTCCGCCCTTTCTGCCTCGCCTCACCCCACGCGTGGAACAAACTCCCCGAGCCCATAAGCCAGGCCCCCTCCCTGCCAATCTTCAAATTTCTGCTTAAAGCCCACCTGTTCAATGTCGCCTTCGACACCTAACCTCTACACCTCTACCCAGGAAATCTAGACTGCCCCAACTTGACATTTCGTTCTTTGGATTGTAAGCTCCTTTGAGCAGGGACCGTCCTTCCTTATTTATTTTGTACAGCGCTGCGTAACCCTAGTAGCGCTCTAGAAATGTTAAGTAGTAGTAGTATCTCTGTTGTCATTCCTCCTCTGGCTCTCACTCAGGTTCACCACTGTCCTGCCTCTCTATCTGGTCCCTCACTGTCCCACACCTCCCCTTCAGTAGGGTTACCATATGGCTCCAGAAAAAGGAGGACACATTGATTCAGTCTGGGTTTTGCTTCCATTGAAAGCAATGGAAGTAAAACCCAGACTGGCTCAATCTGTCTTCCTTTCTCTGGAGCCATATGGTAACCCTACTCTTCAGGTCTCTCATTCTCTGGTCCTTCCCGGTCCCTCTTTTTTCTTGAAGCAATCTCTGCAGTCTCTACCAAGCCCAATTTATGCTGCTTTATATTTGCTGAACTGTAAAATGAACAGCTCTCCTTGCCTCACCTGATCAGAACTGAGAGGCATAATTTCCTCCAGATCTCAGTGTTCCTGTTCGATCCTTGTTCATCTGAGTAATTCCTGTGTGGCCTGCACACTAATTTGGAGTCCTTTTTCAAAGGGCTTTATATGTTTATAGAAATTACTTTCTACTGGCAATTTTACATATTTATTAATTGGGATTAACTATCTTTATGAAGAGATTCACCCAGGGAGGTGTACAGCAGATACAACTTCACATAAAGCTTACAATTTTTTTAAACAGCACAACAATAGTAAAATGATGAAATATTAGCATAAATATGGTCAATGATGTAAACTTGGAGATGGTAACTTGAAACCTAGTGATAGAACTAACATGAAACAGTCTCAGAAATCTACACATTTAATAGCACTGTAGGACAATCCTATAGCACTGATATTCATCCATTAATCTCTCTAATTCTATAATCTTACGTACACATTTTCGTGTTTAGCACAAAAAATTTTGTGCACGCAGGTTATGGAATAATACCAGTTACGTGTGTAACTTAATTGCTAAATTAGGCACTGATTGGCATTAACTACCAATAATGGGGTATAATCAGAAGTAACAGGTGCATTACTGCCCTTAGTCATAATTTTCTAACCTTTATGATGTAATTCCTTTAGCATGCAACTACTAGCATGCACTTAGTTATGGAATTGCCCTTATAGGACTAGATTCTATATATCACGCCTAAAAAATCACGCCGAAATGAAATATGTCTAGGCGCATTCTATAAAGTATGCCTAAATTTCTGTGCCATTTATAGAATTCACTGAGCGCCCTTTCACGTAACTAAATTTAGTCGCAGGCAGTTACGCCAAGTAAAACTAAATTACGCATGGACCGGGTGTGTTCTATAACAGTGCGCATAGATTTTAGAAACTCCCGCTCAGAAGGCCCGACCATGGGCGGTATATCAAGATGTAAATAAACTTGAAACTTGACCTGCCCATGGCCATGCCCCCTTTTCAACTATGTAACTTAGAATTTACGCACATCACGTTATAGCATATGCTTAGACTGTTCTACATGTAAATTCTAATTAATACTAATTACTGTCAATAATTGCTTGTTAAGCGACAATTATCGGTGCTTCATTGCAAGTTAACTAATTAAGTTGTGCATGCAAATCCAGAATCCAACTGGATTTGCGGGCACAACTTAAGTAGTGCTATATAGAATCTGGGGATAATGCCCAAATATCACAGCTTTATGTACAGTTGTCAGCAACAAGCAATTTTTAAGAATATTCAGTACCACGTATCTGTATAGCAGCACTGAGGGATCCTTTTACTCAGGTGTGCTGAAAAATGAGGTAGACGCGTGTGTTGGATATGCATAGGTCCATTTTTCAGCACACCTGCAAAAAGGCTTTTTTTTTTTGGCCAAAAATGGACGTGTGGCAAAATAAAAATTGGCATGCGTCCATTTTGGGCCGGAGACCTTACCGCCACCCATTGACTTAGCAATAAAGTCTCACGTGTTAACTGGGTGGTAATTGTCAGCGCACGTACACTGCCGATTACCGTCCGGTTAGCGCCACATGCTGGAAATGTTCTGGCGTGCATAGTGGATGCGCATAAAAAATGAAATTACTGCCCCGGCCACACAGTAGCCGGGTGGTAGTTCCCAAATTGGTGCATGTTGGGTGCGCATAGGCGCCTATGCGGCTTAGTAAGGGGACGTTTGAATATATACACTGCTGAGCAGGGTTTAATTTTGTAGAAAAAATGGAATGGGAACTGTGGGCCATGAGGGGTGTAGGCTGCCCAGGGGCAGAAATAGCAAAGGCATTGCTTTCTTCTGCTCTGGACTCATCCCCCTTCTGTTCCCTGCAGGCTTCCTGAAAGGGAGATACTGGAGCAGAGCACTCCTGCTGCTCTGAAATGTGAAAACTACTATTGCTACTACTTACATATAGAGTAACATAGTAAATGACGGCAGATAAAGACCTGAACGGTCCATCCAGTCTGCCCAACAAGATAAACTCATTTTACATGGTATGTGATACTTTATATGTATACCCTAGTTTGATTTGTCCCTACATTTCTCAGGGCACAGACCGTAGAAGTCTGCCCTGCACCGTTTTTATTCTCCAAATACCGGCGTCGCCACCCAATCTCTGCTAAGATTCCATGGAACCATTCCTTCTAAACAGTGTTTATCCCACGCATGTTTGAATTCCATTACCGTTTTCATCTCCACTACCTCCCACGGGATACTTATCCTGTCTGTAGTGCTACTACCCGTACACAGCGCTGTACACGGAACATGTAAGAGACAGTCCCTGCTCGACAGAGCTTACAATCTAATCAAGATGTGACAGAACTGTTCCAGGCTATTCCCCCTGCTGGGTCTGATTATCAGTGCTGTACCAAACGCTGTGTGAGTATAGTCCTGCTGAACATTGAGCTGTTAATGTTTTTCCTTTATTAGACTATTAATCGTATCAGAAACCATCCCTTCAGTTCTTCCAGGTTGTTGCAGTTTTAATATTGCCTCAGAGACCTCTGGGATCCTTCTAGTCACATCTGGATGAGATGGGAGGTGGGGGATCGCTTTCTATTGAAGCCCTTTCTGTTCTGTGCTGCAGGAAAATTAAAAAAATAATTTTTGTCTCAGTATATCATCCATGTAATTGATATTAGTCATTAATGGGGGGGGGGGGGAATTATTAATGTGGACTACTGTTAACATAGGTTATGTTACCACAAGTCGTGTTAAAATAGCACCATGTGTGGTTAAAAAAAACCCTGTTTTTTAATGGTAACCCAGGTTGATAACTTCCTCCCTTAAAATGTTATTATTTTCCTCCTGAGAAAGGATGAGCTAAAAACTGAATTGTGATGGCAAACTGATATTCAGAAAATCAAAATAGGAAAGAGCAACCCAATTGCTTTTGACGTTACACTGGCTCCCAGTCAAGGCCAGACTGTTCTTCAAAACTAGCACTCCCATTTCCAAGATACTATTAGGCATGTCCCCTGACTACATGCTAGACTTTATTGAACTATCGCGGAGGAACACAAGCAGAGAGACTAGAAGCTATCTACTATTCCATCTGCCTAACTGTAGAAACATAATCTATAAATCCATCTACATGGCTGGATTCAGCTACCTGGGCTCTACATGGTGGAACTCGATCCCCAAGACGCTAAGAAGCATCACTGAGTACCTTCAGTTCAGAAAAGGCCTGAAAACCTACCTCTTCAAGAAATATTAAGATTAACAACTCACCACCCATGACACATTTCGTCCCACACTGAATGTAATGTACAGAAGAAAACACAACGACTGTAATGCAGGGTTGTAGCTATTGGGGGGGGGCATGGGGGCCTGAGCCCCTGCAAATGTCATCTGGGCCCCTGTTTTGGCTGGCGGGGGGTCCCCAACCCCCGCCAGCCGAAGCCTTCTTCAGTGCGGTCTCCCACGTAGCCGCGTTTGCTGCCTGCCCCTGCTCTTCTTTCTTCTTGCTCCTCTTGTGCACGCTGACGCTTGTGAGGGGGCGAGGCGAGGCAGTGTGTGTGTGAGGGGGCAGTGCAGCACTCAAAATGTGCCCCCAACCTTGGGCTCTGGCCCCCTCCCACCGTGAGGTCTGGCTACACCCCTGCTGTAATGTAATACTAAATAGAAAAGAATGTAACATCTACTACAAGAAAAAACTGTAAGCCACATTTATTTATTTATATTTTTGCTCACACCTTTTTCAGTAGTAGCTCAAGGTGACATTCAGGTACTCTGGATATTTCTCTGTCCCAGGAGGGCTCACAATCTAAGTTTGTACCTGAGGCAATGGAGGGTTAAGTGACTTGCCCAAGATCACAAGGAACAGCAGTGGGATTTGAACTGGCCACCTCTGGATTGCAAGACCAGTGTGCTAACCACACTAGGCCACTCCTCCACTGAAACCTGTTTTTGGATAATTGTGGGATATAAGAACGAACAACTAAATAAAAAGTTGAATCCAGTCCACTTACAGTAAATGAGCTGAGCGAGGCTAATTCCCCACTAGAGGGTGCAAGAGCTTAAGGATTGAGTGCAAGGCATCTGAGTTGGAGGGAGGTCCTGAAAAGGGAGGGACTGGCTGGAGAATTTTCTAGTTTGCCAGCGGCTCTCCTCTCCCGTGTAGCTCTGCTAATAACAGATCCGCCCCTCTCTCCAAGCTCACACCTGACGTCGGTGCTTCTCTGACAGGTGGAGAAAACAGTCAGACTCACTGCAGCTGCCGGACTAAAACTCTGCTGCTCTTTGTGCCCGGCCACACTGGGACTTGTCAGGAGCTCTGAAACTACAGGCTGAGCTTAGGGGTCAACGCTTTACCGGGATAACCCAGTACCAAACCGTGACACTTGGAAAGTTAAAGTTAACACGATGCCCCATTCATTGGCAAGTTGGGTTGGAAGAGATCTCTGGAAATGGGATCCGGAGATGGACTCCGAGGAATTGGAGAAGATGGTGTTCTGATTTCTCTTTTTTTGATTGTGGGGACTGTGTTACTCCCTGTGATTTTATTTAGATGTAAAGCATCAAAGCTTTCAGCCTGAAGGACTCTTTTTTTTTTGTTTTTGTTTTTTTTTAATGCTATTAACCCAAAAATTTAGGAAGACAGCCTTTGCTTTTTTTTGTTTCTTCTTCGAAGTAGGCGTTTACTGACATAAACACTTGATCCCCCAGAAGTCACCTTTCTGGGAAAAAGGTACCGAAGTGTCCCAACCTCAGGTCTCAAGAACCCCCCCCCCCCCCCAAGACAGCCTTGCCAGGTTTTCTTTCATTTCTTTTTCTTTTGAACACAATCTGTTAAATACATTTTGTTTGTGCTGCCTTAGCGCTTTACCGTGGCAGTGATTGCCACGCCGGGATCGGCTTAGAAATCACCCCAACCCCATCACTTTTTTTTTTTAGGGGAGGGGGCAGTCATTTCTCTACTTTATAAGACTGTATTCCAGCACCTAAAAATGAAAGTGCCCGTGCCGGGCCCGACCAATTGCTCTCCTCTCTGCTATCAGTTCTGAGCGCTGCCAGGGTGGGAGATTTCCAGGGCAGCTGTTCCGGGCTTCATTTGCTGGGAGTGGTTTACCTTGCGAGCAGATCTGTGCACTGAAGCGGACAGAAGAGCCTCTCTTAGCAGTTGTACGCATACAGTCGCCAGGTAATTACTGCAACTTCTTTGGTGCTTCCTCCCTACGCCACCCTACATGACTTCAGGTATTTTTTTTTTAAATTATTATTTCATCCATGCAGGAATGAAGGAGCTACATAGAGGGTTTTTTTCTGATCGGTGTCAGTTCTAAAAAAGTAGCCTTTCCCTTCCCTGCCTTAGAGGATTGAGCCCCCGGTGGCATTAAATCCTTCCCATTGCCTGGGCTTCACTTCCGAGCTCGCATTCTGTCCGTGTGATGCAGGGCAGAATCTGTCAGCGTGACTTCCGCGCACAGCTGAGCTTGGCATGGAGGGTGCAGTGAACTCCTTTCCAAGTAGTTTTTACTTCCAAACCGAATCCTAAAGCGGGGACACTGGTAATTGTTTGCTAAAAAAAATTAGGAGGTTTTATTTTTCCTTTCAAGGAGGAGTCTTGTTTTGATAAAAAAAAACAAAACAAATGCATAAAGAATTTTATGGGGGAGGGGGGCATTATTATAAGATCCCAAATCTAAAAAAAAAAAAAATCCAGACAATGGTTGGCAGATATGAGCTTTTTCTCAATATCCATTTTTCCCTTTCTGTTGTATGTGGCACGAATCCGATCTGGAGTTCACCTTCATTTCCCCATCCCATCCTCCCTTAAATCCTGATTCTTCTGCCTCCACTGACAGGCTTTTCCATGCATTCACTTGGAATAAATATTTCTCAGTGTTCCGCTTTATAGCTCGATATCTGGTTTTACAACTTCTTTTCTGCTGAAAACTGTTTGCATGCTTTATACCTCTGAAGTATATAAAAATGTCTGTATGATGTCTTCCCCCCCCCCTCGCTATTTGTATGATATAATGGGATATGCTACATTTTAATGCTATTTTTTTTACATGTGACCAAAATCAGCTGATTGGAGATAATTTAGGAATTTAAAACAAACCTTTAGAAATGTCTTTTTTTGTTTTTTTTTTTTAGAGTTCTCTGAAACACTATGCATTTCTTTTCTTCTGTACTAAGCCACGCTCAGAAGTGGCCAGCGCTATTTGTAGCGTGTGGGGTTTTCTGTGCGCTGCGGCCTCTTTTGGCATGGCAGTAAAATGGCTGCATTTGTCTAATTTCCTGTAATGGCCATGTGCTAATTTCCCAATTAGCACGTGGCCATTACCGCTGGAGCCTTTACTGATATCTGTCTACTAGCTGGTAAGGGCTCTCTTGCTACACTCGTGCTATTCGGGCAGCACACGGCACTGTACCCGCATTACCCGAATAGCACTGGGCATGCCTACTCTCCACCCCCAGACAAGCCTGCTGCACCTAGGTCCGCCTCACACACCAAAAACCCCCTATTTTTTATTGCAGGAATAGCACTCACTGATCGGCGCACTACCATGGGATGCTTCAGCGCATCCCAGGGCAGTGCTTTCTGGTGTGTGGTCAGCACAACGCTAGTACCTACCTACTGTGACTTAGCAAAAGGACCCCTAAGTCTTTGAATCATGTAAAGAAAAATGTGATTTTAATAGTCTTTAGGAAGAAATCAGTGCAATCATAGGAGGCAGGTAGGTGTTTGGGTGCTGAGCACCCTTAGTATTCGGTCTGTTTCTTCATTGTATCCAGGGAGGGTAATTGTGCTGGGCACCCCAATCATTTTGAAATGTGAGTGAGAACAGATGCAATTTTACAGTAGCCGCCTTGAGTTGAAATTAGTGATTCATATACCGGAAAGTGGTCCAGAATGCACACATACCTAGAAGCTTTTGATTTTCTGTCAGGTCTTATAAATGATATATTGTAAGCGTAATTGATCATTTAATTCTATTGTGGTGAGATAAGGAATTTAGACAGGTCTCCCTGTAGTGGAAAACTGCCATGCAAGGAGTCTCTCACATACTGGAGATGTGGTAAGGGGTGGCACTAGAAGAAGGACGTTAGCATTTTATGTTGTGCTAGAATTTGGTTCAGGCCGAGTTGAAACACTTTGGTGATGAATTAGAGGTCGGATGGTATAGAGTAATTTGTTAATCCAGAATGTGACTTTTTTTTTTTTTTAAGTTTGATGAAGTTACATTGCACCCTCTGAATTGCAGCCAGCCTTATTATTTGTGCTTTCAGCAACTGTCCTGTCCCAGCAGATTTCCTTAAAATCTTAAGTCTGAGCACAGGGAGGTTTAAGTGACAAACTGAAGGTCGCAGAACAAATGAGAGACAGTCATCAAGGCTTGGTCTCCAAGGTGCAGAGTTGTAACCATCTCGCTGCTTGCCACAGGCACGACTGCAGCTGGCGTGATTTCATGACATTGGGAATCCCCAACTTTACAGGCGACAGAAAGTTGTTTTCATGACAAAACTCTATACCACCACCTTCTACCTGGTTTGTAGAAAATAGAGTTCGTTTTGTTTCACTGTTTTATCTGAATTTTTTTCCTACTTGTATTTCTACAAGCAGGAATTTTAGCAGGAATTGTTTTTCTACAAGGATGCATGAGAATGAGATAAAATGCATTATTGCCCACCAGGAAAGAGACTAGCAAGAGGACAACTGTGCTTATAGCAAAAGCAACGTTGATTTCACAGGAAATAGTGAGAATAGTGGGAAATGTACCCATAACCCACGTTCTAGCTTGTGACCTGGATTGGCCACTGTTGGAAGCGGGATACTGGGCTAGTTGGACCATTGGTCTGACCCGGTATGGCTAGTCTTATGTTCTAAAAACATTCACTGCACTGAACCACAGGAGGGTTTAATGGTTATTTGGAATCCCGAAAGGGAAAAGTAGGAATATGGTTGGCCATTGAAGTACTCTGAGCAGTGGAAGCAGGTGGTAGAGTAAAAGAATGTGTTTTTCTCTGTCCAGTGATACTTTTGCAGGTGACACGTGGGGCAGTGGAAATAAATTCAGCAACACAATGAACCTGTAGTAGTTGGGGGAGGGGGGTGAGCAGACACACTTTATGGAGACTGTGTTGTACTCCCCCCCCCCCCCCCCCCCTCACCGAGCAAGCCGCGACCCAAGAAAAAACAAACGCTAATATATTGGATCTTTGGGCAGAGGCAGTGTTTGAGCAGTAACTAAGGAACACATTGTTACTGGTAGTTTTCTCTTTCTAGACCACATTTCCAGTTTTCACTTAAGGCAATTTTTATTTATTATTTATTTATTAGGATTTATTTACCGCCTTTTTGAAGGAATTCACTCAAGGCGGTGTACAGGAAGAATAGATCAAACATGAGCAATAGGCAATTACAGCAGTACAAATATTCAAATAATACAAAGTATGGCATGGTATACTACTTACAATGTCAACACAATACGTAATAGAACATTTTAATTGATAGTGAAGGGTATAAGCAAAGATAGAACATATAGATAGGTGGGAGAGTAAGAAGAGTTAGAAAGTAAGGTGACTGATTTAAAGAAAGTTGTACATGAGGTCAGAGAGATGGTTACAAATGATCTCAGCTAGGGTAGGAGTGGATAAACATTTGCAGCACCTTTCAGGTCTCATAGGTCTATATCTCAAAGAGGTTTATATTCTAAGGGGTTCGTGGACCAACCAATAATGTGCGATTAATAGGGGGTCGATATTTGAAGCAATTTAACCGACAAGGAGAGGCTCCTCCTGGCTGGTTAAATTGCTTGTTCTGGACTGTTTGCTGATATTCAGAGGCACTTAACCAATTAGTGCTGAAATTTAGCAGCACTGACTGCTAGAGCTGTAGCTGGCTATTTTGTGGGTAGTCTGGAGGTGGAGTTGCCACTTATGCAGTTAAGACAAATTGGACCACATAAAACTCAAGTCCTGTCTTTATCTGGTTTTACTTAGGTAGTTACGTGCCGAATATCACACTTAAGCGGATATGGATAGCCAGCCGCATAAACCCTAATATCCAAAGCCAGTGCCCGGACCTGACCCAGCACTGGATATTGGGGCATAAAGCTGGCGCCGGCCAAAAAAGACGCTGACTGCCTCCAGCTCAGTATTTACCCCAGTGATGTTAGCCATTAGGAAATGATCTGGTGTAGGTAGGCCCCTGGGGTACTGGGCGATAAACTGCTACTACTGCTTATCATTTCTATTTTGCTACTAGACATACGCAGCGCAAGTGATCTGCCCACGGTCACAAGCAATGTCAGTAAGAGAGCGGGACCAGAACGCATTTGCAGCCCATTGTTCTAACTACCAGGACACAGGTGTTGAATAGGAAAGGAAAGGTACTTTAAAGGGAGAGGGTCCTGAGAGACACAGGCAAGCATCCTGCTGCTAATTGCAATGACTGGTATCCATCTTGTAGAAGATATGAAGTTATGGTAGGTCAGTATCTCGGTACACATTTCCCCAGTTTCAAGAATTTTATTTATAAACTATATATTGTTATGTTTTTTCTTTTTTTAAAGAAAAGCAACAGAAATATTGAAAGTGTGAGCCGAAAGCTGCATGCTTACGTAGAAGTACATTAAACATGGCAGAATGTGTAATCACAGTAGCTGAGCATGTTGTTTTGAATCACTTTTTTTTCCAGATTATTATTTTTTTTAAAGAATAAATGTCTGCTTATATTCACTGTAAAATATCTAAGCTAGATTCACTTTCAGGTTGCCTAGAATGATTCTTTTTGTGTGTTTTTTTTTTTTAACCATAGTATATTTTCACACCATGTATAGAGAAGTACTGCTTTAAATCGATTTTCTGCATTTAAGGGTAGGCGTTTCAACAATGTAAAAGGTCTGTGATGTCTCTTTGGTTGTTTATTGATTCTTTAATGCACTGGATCCTCCTCATTGCAGGCTTAAGTTTTTTTTTTTTTTTCTTCAAAGTCAGCTAAAGTTACACACACAGGAGGTGGGAAACTAGTTCCCCTGGGTGAATCAGCTGTCACTCAGGCCGGCAGAAAAATCTGGCAGATGCACTTTCTGTGGAGTAAGATGCAGGCATTTCTAAATCTGTGTTTCTCTGCCCTTGCAAACTGCACTACATTCTTTACATATAAGTACATAAGTAATGCCATACTGGGAAAGGACCAAGGGTCCATCGAGCCCAGCATCCTGTCCACGACAGCGGCCAATCCAGGCCAAGGGCACCTGGCAAGCTTCCCAAACGTACAAATATATCATTAGAGTGGTGAAAATTTTGCCATTAAAACGATCCATGCTAGAATGCTGTGCTTTTAGATAGTAACGTAGTAAATGACGGCAGATAAAGACCCGTACGGTCCATCCAGTCTGCCCAACAAGATAAACTCATTTTACATGGTATGTGATACTCTATATGTATACCAGAGTTTGATTTGTCCTTGCCTTTCTCAGGGCACAGACCACAGAAGTCTGCCCAGCACAGTTCTTGTACTAAGTTCTGAAGCTAACCTTGAAGCTCCTTAGAATTTACACTCCAGCCCATCCCAGCCTATTCAGTCACGATCAGGGCGTAGACCATAGAAGTCTGCCCAGCACCGGTTTTGTTTCTCAATTACCGGCGGCGTCCCCTAATCTCCACTAAGATTCCGCAGATCCATTCCTTTAAAACAGGATTCCTTTGTGTTTATCCCGTGCATGTTTGAGTTCCATTACCGATTTACTACTACTACTACTTAGCACCGATTTGCCGAATGCGTTGTCTCAGGACTTACAGTTTGTACTGCCACACATGCAAAGCTGTAGGAAAGCGGGTGCAAGACACATTTACCCAAGCCACAGTCTAGATTAGTAAAAATGAAAAATTAAAAAAATAAAATTAGTAAGCTTTTAGGTTGGCAGTAGCTGAGTGAGAGAGAGGCATATTTTCAAAGCACTTAGCCTTCCAAAGTTCCATAGAAACCTATGGAACTTTGGAAGGCTGAGTGCTTTGAAAATATGCCTCATAGTGAAATACCTGACACAGCTTAATCTTTTTTTTTTTTTCATCTCTAATATTTTAAACCTTTTATTATCATACAGCAGTTATAGTACATTATTACTGCATGCAAATTTCTATGCATACAGAGAAATGAAAGAAGCCCCTTTCCGATACAACATTCTCCTTAGTTGTTGGAGCTGGTGAGGATTTATCAATTATCATATTAGATTTTAATTATAATGTTGGCAACTGCAAGCAACTTTATGGCTGTACAAACAAGGATATTCATAGAGAAGAAAATAAGATGATACCTTTTTTATTGGCCATAACTTAATACATTTCTTGATTAGCTTTCGAAGGTTGCCCTTCTTCGTCAGATCGGAAATAAGCAAGTGTTGGTAGATGACAGTATATATAAGTGCAACATCAAAGCAGACCAATCATATCGGGTATTGGCACACTCACGGAAGAAATATCTGGGCTCATAGAGGGAATTCTGAAACCTCTTGTGCACAAAACAAACAGCTTCATGCAAGACACCACAGACTTTCTGAATAAATTGAAAAATATCAAGCAATTACCACCAAGCACCCTTCTGGTCACGATGGATGTAGAATCACTATACAGCAACATTCCCCATGCGGATGGCATAGCTGCATGTGGGAGGCTCCTAAATACATCCACACTGGACCATCAATACTCACCAGAAACTATTACAAAATCAAATTTATTTTAACTCACAACTACTTCCGCTTTAACAATGATATCTATCTACAAATGATGGGCACCAGGACAGCACCCCAATATGCCAACCTTTTTATGGCTGAGCTGGAAGAGACATTTCTGAATACATACCAGACCAAACCCCTAAAATACTACCGGTTCATTGATTACATTTTTATGATTTGGACTGAGGGGGAAGAAACTCTGAAACAATTTTACAATTCGTTCAATACATACCACCCTACAATCAGATTCAAAATTGACTACTCCCTAGAAAAAGTCAATTTTTTGCACACCACGGTCTCAATCAGCGATGCCTATATACAAACATCTATATACAAAAAACCCACAGACAGATGCAGCTACCTCCACAACTCCAGCTTCCACCCTTCACATACAAACCAGCTTATAATCGAAAGAGAAAAACGCCTATATTGCGACCCAAATCGGGAGATGGGCATCTTTCTCCCGTGGGCGCCCAAATCGGTATAATCGAAAGCCAATTATGGGCGTTTCCAACTGCAGTCCGTTGCGGAAACGGGTAAAGTTGACGGGGGCGTGTTGGAGGTGTGGTGAAGGCGGAACTGGGGCGTGGTTATCGGCCGAGGAGAGATGGGCGTCTTTCGAAAAAAAAGGCGTTTTTACCGCGATTTTGGGTCACTTTTTGTGGACCCTTTTTTTTTCACGAACAGATCCCCAAAAAGTGCCCCAACTGACTGGATGACCACTGGAGGGAATCGGGGATGACCTCCCCGGACTCCCCCAGTGGTCACTAACCCCCTCCCACCAAAAAAAAAACACTTTAAAAACTTTTTTTCCAGCCTGTGTGCCAGCCTCAAATGCCATACCCACCTCCATGACAGCAGAATGTGTTCTATCCTGTGACAGCCTTTCCCTGGTTCTGATGTGGCTCTCGGGTGAGTGTGACACCTTTTCTGTTATGCGCACTGCAGAGTCACATCAGCAATGCATTGTGGTGGGTGTAGGGTATTGGGTTCCGTGATTCCAGTAGCTTGTGGCAAATGCTCACGATCTTGGTAGTTGGTAGGCTCTACTCCCATGATGCTTTCCCCCTGCTTACTGGTCAGAGTGTGCTCTGTTTTGTTTCCGGTAGTCCATGAGGTAGTGGCCATTTTTGTAAGCCAGTTTTAGATCCCTTTCACATGTTAGCCACGCTACAGAACTTAGTTCTTACCTTGAATGTGGCTGAAAGAGGGCATTGTACAGCATTCTGCCAGCTCTGACCTACTGCTCATCTCAGTACCAGGGAGACTCGTTGCCAGTGGGGCACAACCTCTGCAGTTAACTGTGAGTAAGCGTGCTTATTCCAATAAAGGACGTTTTCGGAGAGATAGTCTTCAGGTGTCAACTGGTGTGCCAATGTTATATAGCAGCAACAAGTCCTAGAGGCCTGCGTGTATGCAGGTCCCTGGAGCACTTTTAGTGGGTACCGCAGTGCACTTCCAGGTGGACCCAGGCCCATCCCCCCCTACCTGTAACACTTGTGCTGGTAAATGGGAGGTCTCCAAAACCCACTGTATCCACATGTAGGTGCCCCCTTCATCCCTAAGAGCTATGGTAGTGTTGTACATTTGTGGGTAGTGGGTTTTGGGGAGGGGGCTTGGGGGCTCAGCACCCGTGGTAAGGGAGCTATGCATGTGGGAGCGTTGTCTGAAGTCCACCGCACTGACCTCTAGGGTGCCCAGTTGGTGTCCTGGCATGTCAGGGGGGCGAGTGTACTACGAATCGTGGCCCCTCCCATGACCAAATGGCTCGGATTAGGACGTTTTTGAGCTGGGTGTTTTTAGTTTCCATTATCGCTTAAAAAAACCAAACGCCCAGCTGAAAAACGTCCATTTTTTCAAAAATACGGTCTGTCCTGCCTCTTCATGTACCCGTTTTCGGACATAGACGCCCATGGAGATAGGCGTTCGATTATGCCCCTCAAAGAGATCCATTATTTACAGCCAAGCCACAAGATACCACTGTATCTGCTCTGACCCAAGGGACAGAGACAGACACCTTGAAATCCTGACTGCATCCTTCGAACAGAAAGGCTACAACCCCAAAATAATCTCCAAGAATATTGTCTCCTCCCTCAAAACACCCAGGGAAAATCTGCTACAGTACAAAGAAAAAAAATCCACAGACAGAATCCCCCTTATAGTGACATACAACCCAGAGCTGGAAAAATTAAGAAAAATCATGAAAGATCTGCAGCCTCTAATCCAGGAGGATGAATTACTGAAAGAGATATTCCCATCCTCACGAGTGCTGGCTTTCCGACAGCCACCCAACTTAAAACACAAGCTAGTGAGAAGCAAGCTCCAGATAGAGACTCAAAAAGAAGAGAGTGGCACACATCCTTGCAAAATATATCCAGCTGCAAACTATGCCAAAACATTTCACAGGACCCCACAGTCATTCATGAAGGAAAAATATTAAAAATAAAGGAATCATTTACATGCTCATCTTCCAATGTGGTATACATCATTCAGTGTAAAAAATGTGACGAAGGATGCTATATTGGAGAAACAAGCCAGATGCTAAAGACAAGATTTAATTTACATAGACATCATGAAAAATGACAGTGCCAGCCAGGATGCCAAGCTTGTGGGCCAGCACTTTACAAACCCAGAACACTGTACCAGTGATTTCATAGTAAGCATCCTGAAAGGTAACTTTGAAACAATACAGGAACGTAAGACTTTTGAAGTCAGAATGATTAAATATTTTGACACTCAACAGAAAGGACTTAACAAAGATCTGGATTTTCTAGCCCATTATAAACCATAAAGTTGTATTGCTCTGTGTGTCACCCTTCTCTCCATGCATATCTCACCTATCCACCCCCATCCTGTTAGACTGTCACTGAAATGCTTTGATGTTTCACTGTTATCTACCAACACTTGCTTATTTCTGATCTGACGAAGAAAGGCAACCTTTGAAAGCTAATCAAGAAATGTATTAAGTTATGTCCAGTAAAAAAGGTATCATCTTATTTTCTTTTCCATGTTTTATTTCTATTGATTACCTTTAAAAGTGAACTAACACGGCTACCACACCTCTCTACTCAAGGATATTCACGAGATTTAAAAAAAAAAAAAAATGAGAATTAAAGCTAACACATTTATTTATCCCAATTTGATGGCTTTTGTCTCTCCATCAACACATCAAAGTCAAGTACGATGTTACTTAAAGCAAAACCATTCACATCCCTAATACATGAAAGAACCTGAAAAAATTCTCTGTAGCAGTTCCTCCCACACAAGCAATTAAACACTATGCTTCCCTCCTAAAGCTGACTAAAAACCAAACCTTTAAATTGCTGAGAGAGCCATGCTTTGGCTTTGTTTTTCTAAATGTCCAGTAATTTGGCTCCGTCCACAAATGAAGTGAGAGAGAATTCCAGAGTCTGAGTGTGTGTGAACCATGAGACATCTCTGTTGCAAGTCACTGAGGATGCCCTATTCCGAATGGTAGGTAATTTTTCTTTATACCACAGTAATTATAAGAGTAAAAGGGGGTTTCTTTTTACAATACAGAAACCAACTTTTTAAAAGCATTTTACCACTGTGTAGAGAGAGAGTGGTGATTGTGAACCCCATAGCTTTGCATTTTGGCTTTAAGTGTGTTCTGATGTACCTTGTGGAAATGAAATGTATTTTGTTCTCATTCAACTTCGAGCTGCATTATTATGGGAAATCTAGAGTGAAACATCAAGTGTGCATAAGCCTAGCTCTTTTGACTTTGCAGGGCACTTTACCCCCAGCTGCTGTACGATAACATTGCAGAGTGTAGGATAGAAGAAACTGTTTTGTATTGGATTCCTACCATTCAGCTTTCCTGGTAGAAGCTTGCATGTTTTATAAAAGCTTTCCATTTCTCCTCTGGTCCTGGAGGAAGATTACATTTGTAGTGCCAGGCACAGCCTGAGCAGGGAGCAGGTCACTGCTTGCAGAAGGGGGCTGACAGCAGGGCCCCCAAAGGAAAATCTGTCAATTTGCAATTTCTAGTGCTATAATAATAGCAATTTTATATTGCATTTGGAAATGGCACTATACTTTTTAACTGGGTTAATTTACGGTGGTCAGTGCAGCATGTTGCTATGTCTGGAATCTTTTTTTTTCCCCAACATGGGACCTCCTTCAACACATTGATGCACTATTACAGCAGCCGGGAATGAGTATCCTGAACCAGTCCCTCATGACAAGAGCTTAGTTCACCAGCTAACCTGGACTACATAGTAGGGTACCACAATAATCTAATAGGTGGGGGGTCCAGCCAGGCACTTACCATTTCTCTTTCAAAGACCTGTTTGAGAACCGAGCCTGTTCAGACATGCGCCGTTCAGTGAAAGTGAACGAGACGTCCATCAGATGCAAAGGATAAGCCATGGGCTCGGGAGGAAGAAGAGCAAATGTACAACAGGTACAGATTATAACTTACATGGAAACAAAGTGGAGAGAACTGAGGAATACGCTGTCGAAGGGGGATGAGCTGTTGAGCGTTTTAGATTATAGCTATTCACCTCTGTTAGCAAACAGTATTCCAAATATAGGAAAATACAAGCAAGATCAATGGTGAATTGATTTCAGGTTGTCACACAGTGTTGAAGTGTGTGTGACTAATGTTCCTTGGAAGGGTGCAGTACTGTAATATGGAAAGATTAGTTTTTTAAAAAGTGATGGCAGAAGTACTGGAAAATGGTCTTTGGCTGGAATAAATGAGGCCATGTCTGTAGGTACATATTAAGGCTGCAGCCATGCCTGACAGAGACCAGACAGTGAGATTTAGGAATGAAAGTGCAATTGTCCAGTGGAGCTCAAAGGAACAGTAGTCGGGTCGTGAAATAGCTTTTTTTTTTTTTTTTCCTGATTAGATTTTTCCTTCATAGGTGGTATTGAACCACAAATGTGCCTCATTTAGCATTAGGAGACGCTTTGCTGACAAGTGCTGTTGTTCAAATGAGATTTTAAACTGAACTCCTCTTTGCCCTTTGGACCTAGCATTTTCACGAGAATATGTCTCTAAGCTTCCTGAATAAATCCTATTTTCCAAAGGGTTTGGGGATGGCCATAGGCTAGGGGAAACTTGTTGAAAATTAGAGGCAGTTACATGGTATAGTCATAATTTTCTCACCATTATTGAAGTTTGATGTACCTGTACCTTTCGTAGAGTTGGGTATACTCCAGCCCTCCATGCAGGCATGGTTTAAGGATAGTTATTATTTGCATTTAGCTTGTCCAGTTTGAGCTGGTTTACTTACCTGGGTTATCCCAAAAAAAACCAGGCTTCGCGGTGGCACTCAAAGGCTAGACTTTGCTGTCTCTGTTGAACCGACTTCCAAATTCTCATATATCTGTAACTGTGGACCCACAGAACTGGCAAATGAATCATGCTAATACAATCAGCAAAGGCTTTTTGAAACAGGTATGTTTTAAAAGTGAGTTTGAACCTTTGATGGGTTGTTTCCAAACATAATGAAAGAGGAAGACTGTTTTCACAGAATGGGACCAGGAATACTAAAACAGAGTCCCAAAAAATGTCTAGAAAGACATCGGAAAGAAGGGATAACTGGAGCAGAATGGAGGGAGTGTGAGGCAGAGTGTGGGATCAGATAATGCGACAAGATGAGTGTTAGTCCAGAATGAGTTTATATAGTAGTCGATGTTCAATGGGCAACCAGTGCACTACATTTAAAAGTGGAGTCGTGTTCACAGTTTTAGGCATCTGAAACTAACTTGACTGAAATATTTTGCAAAAGCATTAGACTAGTTCCAAATTTGTAACATGGATTGTGGACTTATTTTTATTTTTTGTTACATTTGTACCCCGCGCTTTCCCACTCATGGCAGGCTCAATGCAGCTTGCATGGGGCAATGGAGGGTTAAGTGACTTGCCCAGAGTCACAAGGAGCTGCCTGTGCCTGAAGTGGGAATCAAACTCAGTTCCTCAGTTCCCCAGGACCAAAGTCCACCACCCTAACCACTAGGCCACAAGTTACAGGTATTGTGCGGCTTTTTAGAAAGGACATACACATCGGTATGGGACATTTCAAGTTCCACTAATGTTTTAGAACAGGGTCTTCTGACAAAGAGCCAGTTCATTAATACATAGAGAAATGGACATATATGTACCGGTTACATGCGGCAGGAGCATCGGTTTTAGAAACAGAAATATCTGAAACAACAATTGAGCCGCAACAGACACACAAACATATATCTTCTGAAGTTTCAGCATGACACGTTTATGTGGTAGTATATAAATGTTTATGGAGGGAAGTTATTAAGTTGGGCTACCAATAAGACGGGTTATTTTACCACAAGGGAATTTAAAGGGGGTTTGGACAGATTCCTGAGGGAAAAGTCCATTGAACATTATTAATTTTTTTTTTTTGGGGGGGGGGGGGGGGGGGGGGTTGCCGGGTTCTTGAAGCCTGGGTTGGCTGCTGTCAGAGACAGGATGCTGGGCTTGATGGACCCTTGGTCTTTTCCCAGTATGGCGGTGCTTATGTACTTATGTAAGTTGTGCTATTTTAGCACAGGGTCTCATTGCATAAAATGGGACCCTGTGCTAAAATAGCACAACTTGTAGTAAAATAACCCGTCTTAATGGTAGCCCACCTTGATAACTCCCCCCCCCCCCCCATGTTAGCCATTTTAGAAATATAAATGTTTACTGTAAGCTGTCATGGTATGATTGCTCTTGCCAGAGTCACATTTAGAGAGACAACATACCCTGGGGGATTAAAGGGGGAACTTTCCCTAATCCCTCCAGTGGAGTGCTGCTCAGAAGAAACACATTCATCAATCATTTTGGACATAGTCTTGCATTCTGTTTCTGAAATGTGGAATACTGTAGTTGTGTGTGTTCATTTTTTTTTTTAGCCCTAATCCCGTCCTGACCATGTCCCCTTGCTGTATACACATTTTTCAGTTTTAGGGGTAAGGGAAAGGGGACAGGATATCTGTAGTTACAGTTTAGGTATTATATACAGGTACTTATTTTGCACCTGGGGCAATGGAGGGTTAAGTGACTTGCCCATAATCACAAGGAGCTGCAGCGGGAATCAAATTTGGTTCCACTGGTTTTTAGTTTGCTGCAGTAAGCAAAAGGCTATTCCTTCACTCCGATATGTATATTCCAGCTTTGGAAAAGGTAACAATATGGGCTACCTTTAAAACATTTTATTTCGTAAAATAGCTCATCTTAACAGTAGCTTACATTGATAACTACACCCCTAAATACTGGTTTATGAATGTCTAAAAGTGAATAGTGCTTTTAAAATAATCACCAATACCTGTGCTTTTCTGTTGAAAATGCAAACTTTATTAGACAAGCATCAGGAAAGGACCTGACACGGGACCATGTTTCAGCACATAAGACTGCCTGGCTCAGGGGTCACAAACACTTTAGATTGTAAAACATATGGTGCATACTAGAGAAGTTGTACTGTCAAACATGCAATGGTCAACTCACATGCAATATGAGTTCAGAGTGAGTTCAGAAAAAGGCGCTTTTTGAACGCCCTCTGTATGCAGCAGCTGTTTTGCTCACATGTTGGATGCGTTTGACCAGTGGTGTTCCTTGGCCGACTGGCACCCAGGTTGGACCGCTGCGGTGCCCTCCCCCCTTCAAGGGTGCAATGTCATTCCCCCCCCCTCCCGGGTGGATTGCCTTTTCCCTTCTGGGGTGCAGGGAGCAGCCGCATGACTGTCGGCTCTATTGGTTCCCAGCTCTCTGCCCCTGAACAGGAAGTAGCAGGGATCTGGCGGAGCTGAAATCTCTGCGGCTGCTCCCTGCACCCCCCCCCCTACAGTGTGCACCTGGGGCGTTTGACAGTACATCTTCTCTAGTATGCACCACATGTTTTACACTCTAAAGCATTTGTGAACTTTGAGGCAGGCGGTCTTATCCGCTGAAACACGGTCCTGTGTCGGGTCCTTTCCTGGTACTTGTCTAATAAAGTTTGCATTTTCATCTACCCGCTGACTGGAAGTCTTTGAGGCATCCTGTAGTCCTCCTTGTGCATCTGGGCTTTTTCGTAGGGGTTCTTTTCCTGCATTTGGTTTTTGTTTCGGTTGGGTCAGCATCCTTTTGTTACATACATTTTTCCTATTTACCGGCATGTCGTGCTCTTAGTATCGAAAGGGTTCATATGTTTGTGACTGGCAGTCTAGAGTTGCACTCTCTTGGGCAAGTCAGCATAAAATGAAGGAAGCATGAAGTTGTCTGAATTTGCAGGAAAATGATAGGTTGTATTACAATGCTAGTAAAGTGGTGTTTGATTTGGAAACGGAAAGGGTTTTCCAAAGAATGAAGGTAGAGCGGGTGTTGGTTATAAGGACAGAGAAATGGGCATTTATGAACCAGACCGAGCAGACTGCCATCATTTACTGTTACTATGGGGCTCATTTTCAAAGCACTAAGACTTACAAAATTCCATACGTCGTTACTGTGTAACCTTGTAAGTCTAATTGCTTTGAAAATACGATGAAAAAAAGAAGGGACGCAAATAGCTAAATTTCTAATGAGGTGGGCACAGTGATTTCCTGTAATTGTTGTCTCTCTGCTGTTGCTGGCTTTAGCAGTGTTAAAGCTTATGGCAGAAATAAAATTCTGCCACCCTGCACCCCCATTTAAAAAAATGGGCAGATGAGCAGAATTATTTTTCTTGCTACGGTAGTGGGTGAAGAAACTACACATAATCTTCCCGTAGCGGGAAATCCCGTTGATTTGCATTAAATGAGTCCAGTGAACAAAGACTGCCCATCAATGGCTTGTTTAGTCTTTTGTATTCACATAAACACATCAATCATACTTGTGTTCTAACTTTGATAATTTGGCCTAAGAAGTGTTGCAGTTCAAGGGCAGGAGCACAGGTCAAGGATGGAGTTCTCCTTTTAATAGTATCTGCAGAGGGAGCCCCTGCGGCAGCACTTAAAAGCCACGGGCATGTGATTAACCTAGGGCAGAGGACGGAGCTGAGAAGATGTGAAAGGAATTGACAGGAGAGATGGAGAGTAGTTGTGGCAGTACAGTAGGGGTCAGGTGGGTGGTCAGTGGATTTGTTCAGGGAGGGTCAAAAGCTGGTTTCATACCTCTACACATTAAGGATCAAATTCAGTAAATGGTGCCCAGATTTAGATGTTGGAATGATCCACATAAACTCATTGTATAGAGGGTGTTCCGTTCCAAGTACTCCTGAATAGAATAGTGCTTAGCGTTGATTCCTGTGCCCAGTGAACTATACTGGTGTAAATCCTGGCTTGCAAGTTGAGCGCAAACCAAGAATTCTATAACGTGCGTAAATATTTGGAATGCCCCTCCCATGATGCCGCACCTCCTTTTGGGTTGCACACAAGACACTTTAAGCATGCATCGTTCTAGAATAGCATGTGGGAAGATGTACATGCAAGTCCCAGTTGGTCTCGATTAATTACCAATAATGGATTGTTAACAGGTTAATTAATTTGCCTGCGCATCAGCCCTGCCCAAATTTGGGTGACCCTTATAGAATCTGGAGGTAATTTGTGAAAGACTTAACCCCCCCCCCCACCCAATTTACTGTGTCGGCATTGCCGCGCAGCAGCCGCTAGCATGATTTAGTAAACAGGGGGGTTAATCTTGGCGGTCCTGGCCTATGGATTGTATGTGAACACAGGGCTGAACATAAGTGAAAATGAGTTTATTTATTTATTTATTGCACTTGTATCCCACATTTTCCCACCTATTTGCAGGCTCAATGTGACTTACAAAAACCTGTAATGGCATCGCCATTTCAGGGAGCATAAATACATTTGGTACTACAAAGATATAGTAATAACAAGGCTAGCATTTCCGTAACCCAAACTGCACCTTAAGTTAGTTTTGTGGAACAAGGGAAGAGAGAGAGTCTTTGCAATCCAGACACTGTTTGAATATAGACACACATTGGTATTATCTAATTTCTCCTAATCTAGCATGTTATGGAATGAGTTATTAGTATTTTACTTAATAGCGCTTCACCACGATTTATTTTTGTTTTGCTGCATTTTCCTAGTTGTATGACTTTTACAGCAGGTTTTGGTTACCAGGGATCAAAATGATGGAATTATAGCCCTAAAAATATCAAGCATAGTAGCAACTACTTGCCATTTCATAAAGGATTAAAAAAAAACCTTTCTTTTTAGAAAATGTTTTAATAACTGAGGATTTTTAAAAACTTTATCTTTATTGAATTTTTACAACAATATATCCCAAAAATTCGAGAGAAATAAGAAATCGTGAAATAAATCAGGTTAAGCGCCCTGTTTACTAAGCAGCATTATAGGTGTGTTAAAGTTTTTAACACGCGTTAACCACCTATGCGCATTAACCATGTACGTGCCTACAATACCCCTATAGGTGCCTACATGGTTAGCATGCACGCTAAGTGTAGGTTTCGCTAAAAACACTAACGCAGCTTGGTAAACAGGGCCCATAAGAAAATGTGACTATACATTCGTCCACTAACAAAATGCAAACAAGATCTAAGGAATAAGAAATGGGTAAGTACATATATATTGCCATACAGGGACAGACCAAAGGTCCATCAAGCCCAGCATCCTGTTTATAACAGTGGCCAATTCAGGTCAGAAATACCTAGCAAGATCCCCCCAAAAAGTACAAAACGTTTTATGTTGACAGAGAAATTACAGAAATAGAACCCATAAGCTGTCATCTACCCATAAAGCCCCCACCCCAGCTTGCCTCAGTGTGCTAATGAAACTATACAACAACATTTATTTCCTCTTTATCCATAAGAAATTCTTCTAGCTGCTTGGGGGTCAAAAATTGAAATTATTTACCCTGAAAAATCACAAAACATAGTCAAGGAAATTTAAGCACAAAATTGACCCACAAAGCCTATATCCTAGGCCTCATCTGTGTCTCTTGAAAGATCAGGAAAAACTCAAACTTTAGGACCCAAAAACTGCATCTCTGTATGTCTAAAAGAAAGCGCTTAGGTATCTTTTATGTAGAGGCAGGCTCTTTTTAATGTAACTAAACTGTGATATCATCTATAAGTCCCATTGAATTATAAAATGTAATGAAATTGTGCTGTTATCTGTAAGCCACATTGAACTGGAAATATTTTTCAGATAATGTGGGATATAAGTATGAATAAATGTAAATAAAAAAAACACCTTTTTTATATTTCAAGTGTTGGTACCTATATGGTGCCCTAACAGTGCAGAACGCATTGGGCATTAACAGACCAGGCGTTATTCTTAATAATATGTGGCAACTGCCATAAATTGGGCCCTCTCTTTTTCTTTTTTTTCCCCCCCTACTGAAAGATTTGGAAGGACAAAAAATAAAGGTCAACAAACTGTAGGTGGCTCCTTTCATGGAGATCTGTGCCTCCTTGACGAGGTCAATGCAGAATGTGCTCTGGATGAAGTCATCTGATCATGTAAGTCAGTTAGAGGATGCATTCCAGCACGGGAATGATGCTGCTTATCAAGACAGATGCGATCTTTTATAGGGTAATATTACCCTATAAAATGAAATATGAATGCCCGGTTTAGATGTTCTAACAATCAGTCTCAACAATTGGCAAGTTCAAACTTAGGGTATGTTTTCTAAGGTGCGTTAGCGTTTCAAACACGCCTATACATTTCCATGGGTGCGTTAGCGTTTAACGTGCGTAAGCCATTTATGTTCGCTAAAAAATGCTAACGTGCCTGTAGCGCTCCTTAGTAAACATAGGCGTTAATACAATAACGTAACATATTTACCACATTCAAGAAGACCAGTCTTAAAGTTCAATAAAGGAAACCTGGATAAAATTCACAGCATTTGAGTGGTTAAAAACCGCGCTGCTGTTTCTGTCACTAGTTCAGTCACAGAAACCCCCTTTTTTTTTTTTTTACATTTGTGTAAACTGTGTACTTAAAATTTTTAGCAGTTCCGAAATAATAATCAAAATACTCCCTTGGTTTAGCTGCAGTGCTGCCTGCAAAATCAGGGGACTATTTTGCTTATTTTGGAACTACTAAAGGTTTTAGATGTACAGCTAAAACAATATGTAGAAAGTATTTCTATAAAGCTTTTTGGACTGAACCAGTGACAAAACCAGCACCACAGAACTTGCTCTCTTGCCTTCTATGTCACATGTCATAATATCACACACTCCAAACAGTTAATTGGTACAAAAAAAACCAAAAGAAAACCCTTCAAATGAGAAGGGGCCACAAAAGGAGAACTATGTGATGCCATTAATATTGAAGATAAATAACACAGTTTTGGTGTTTTTTTATTTGCATTCAAAAATAGAAAAAAATGCATTTTTGACTTTGTGGGGCCCTTTAAGCTGTGCTACTGATTAGTGGCGTACTAATGCGAAGAAACCCATTCAGTTCCCATGGGCTGCTTCGCATTCAGCGCACACTAATTGGTAACGTCACTTTGTAAAAGGAGCCTTGTATGAGGATCAATGATTGTACGGGAATTTGAAGTACTAATGGTTAAGGTGACCTGTGACATGCACCTCTCATTACTGCAATTGTCCTTCTGTTCTGATGTTCTTTTATATAGAAATGTGATTGCAGTTTTTTTTTTTATTGCAAACTCTCAGTGCTGTGCTTTTGCTAAATTCCATTGCCTGTTCAGTAAGAAAATCATTTGCTACAATTTTTTTGGGTATCACATGTCATAGTATAGCGTAACACTTTTTTAAATTTTCTAATGGGCTCTGACTTCCCTCCTCGATGCAGAGCATGGGCCACTCAACCCTTCTCCTGAATTTGCATATTGCTCTTTTAGGACACATACAGGCCGAAGCACCAGAGACCACAGATCCTCATAAGTACAGACGTATTGCCACAGCATCCTGTTTCCAACAGTGGCCAATCCAGATCACAAAATCCTGGCAAGATCCTGAAAAAGTACAAAACATTTTATGCTGCTTATCCCTGAAATAAGCAGTGGATTTCTCCCAAGCCAATTTAATAATGGTCTATGGGCTTTTCCTTTAGGAAGCTGTCCAGACCTTTTCTAAACCCTGCTAAGCTAACCGCTTTTACCACATTCTCTGGCAACGAATTCCAGAGTTCAATTACATGTTGAGTGAAGAAACATTTTCTCCGATTTGTATTAAATTTACTACTTTGTAGCTTCATCGCATGCCCCCTAGTCCTGGTATTTTTTTGAAAGAGTAAACAAACTATTCATGTCTACCCGTTCCACTCCTTTCATTATTTTATAGACCTCTATCATATCTCCCCTTAGCCGTCTTTTCTCCAAGCTGAAAAGCCCTAGCCGCTTCAGCCTTTCCTCATAGGGAAGTCATCCTATTCCCTTTATCATTTTCCTCGCCCTTTTTTGAACCGTTTCTCATTCCACTATATCTTTTTTGAGATACAGTGATCAGAATTGAACACAGTATCCTCGGAACCCCAGCATGTTCACATGCTGAGTTCCTACAGATCCTTCTTGGAAACCCAGCATTCGCACATCTTGAATCCCTACAAGAACCCCCCTCAGAAACCTAGCATGTGCACATTGTGAATCCCTACAAGAACCCCCCTCAGAAACCTAGCATGTGCACATTCTGAATCCCTACAGAACCCCCCTCGGAAACCTAGCATGTGCACATTCTGAATCCCTACAGAACCCCCCTCGGAAACCTAGCATGTGAACATCCTCAATCCCCACAGATCCCCTTTGGAAACCCAGCTTATGTACATCCTGAATCTCCTCCACAGATTCCCCCCCCCCCCCTTGTAAACCCAGCATGTGTTTATCCTGAATCCCTCAGGCAGGGGGCATTGTATCCAGTTACTTGAATTTCCTTCTTCTCTCCTTGCCTCCATTCAGGTATTGAGGACACTGCTTGTTCCGGGCCAGCAGCCCATCCTGGGCTGAGTCCAAGGACTGAGCCACTAATTCAGTGGTTTCTCAGACTGACCCAGAAGCATCACACCGTTTCTGTCTCTCACTTCTTGTTCAATACTGATGAGCAGCATAAATTTTTTTATTGTTACATTTGTAGCCCGCGCTTTCCCACTCATGGCAGGCTCAATGCGGCTTACATGGAGCAATGGAGGGTTAAGTGACTTGCCCAGAGTCACACGGAGCTGCCTGTGCCTGAGGTGGGAATTGAACTCAGTTCCTCAGTTCCCCAGGACCAAAGTCCACCACCCTAACCACTAGGCCATTCACTGTCCCCACACAAGTCATAACAAGAATGACCAGAACAAGTTAGTAAGCACTTTTCACAAGGCCTCTCCAAACTGCAGACATGCTAGGTATGCAGAGATGGTTATGATTGTGGAACCATGACACAAAACAGCCATAACAATGTTTTTCTTGTATTTTTGTTCTAACTTGGTTATTTTAACAGAAAAAGAAAACCCAAGTTGTTTTCCCTGCTCTGAATCACTTTTGTAAGGGTTTTAGAACACATGATCTTGCCATTTACATATTTCCATTTTTTATTCTGTACTATGTTCCTGGTTTTTAGTTTGAGGTGGGTAGAAACAGAATGGAGGCAGCAGTAGTTTACTACTACTACTATTTAACATTTCTAGAGCGCTACAAAGTGTACGCAGCGCTGTACAAACACAGAAGAAAGACAGTCCCTGCTCAAAGAGCTTACAATCTAAATAGACAAAAAGTAAAGCATTTAATATTTAAGCAGTCAAGTACAAGAGAACAGTCACAGAAGGACTGAAGATGTTGAAGGGTGGTCAGTGTGATTAGGTGTAACTCTGGTTGGAGTAGTGGGAGACAGGGTTGCCAGGTGGAAAATTTTTTTTCCACCCAATCGAGGCCAAATCCAGCCCAAAAGCCGCTCAAAGTCAAACCCCGCCCCTGCCGTCATCGGCCCCGCCTCCCCATCATAGGCCCCGCCTAAAATGTCACTAACCCCGCCCCCGTGGCCGAAAAAACCGCTTTTAAAACCGCCCAAAAGACCCAAAAAGAGCCCAAAAAACCGCAACCCGCCGCGGGCAAAAATTTCCTGCGGCGGGTCGCGGAAAACCGCCCAATTGGGCGGTAAAACCGCCCACCTGGCAACACTGGTGGGAGAAGGTGATAGCAGAATAGAAATGGGTGAGGTAAAAGTAATGAGTGGGTTGATAGGGAGGTTATATAAGACATGTCACTCTAGGGGTGGGTGGGTAGAGGGGTAGGGTGGGCGGGACTAAGTCTAAAGCAGGAGAAGGTATTCTCTGCAGCCTATCTGTGAGATGGAAAATGCTCTCTGAAGCTGCTGCTGCTATAAGTTGTTAGTTTTCTCTCCCTGAAAGAGATCCAAGCCACACCCACGAAGTTCAAACTGTCAGTGGGGAGGGGGAGGGGAGGAAATGGCAGTGCTTGATGAAAAAGAGAGCTCAGTTTGATAGGAGATATACTATAGGATGTCATTCTGAGGCCAGGCTAAGTCTAAAGCAGGAGAAGGTATTCTCTGCAGCCTATCTGTGAGATGGAAAATGCTCTCTGAAGCTGCTGCTGCTATAAGTTGTTAGTTTTCTCTCCCTGAAAGAGATCCAAGCCACACCTACAAGAGCTGCTTCATGCTGTTGGTGGACGTAGCCTTGGTCTCATCAGCTTTGCACCCCCCCCACCCCCATGTTAGGCGTGTCCAGGAAGATGTATAGAATGCTTTTTCTTATTTTCATAGTTTTGATAACTTCATCTTGTGCTGTTGTAGTCCAACAGAGTTGTGTTGGTTAATAACATTTAAATGCAAATTTTAGATAGAACATACAAATCAGAATGGAGATGTGCAGGTTGGGACATGTCAGATGTCAGTAATATTTTAAATTAGAATCTGGTGATGTAGAGCCTTTTATATTTAAATGCTGTTTATTAAAAAAAAAAAAAAAAGCAGAAAACAACATGCCAAACAGTACCACTTTATAAAATACAGTTCTCGGTGTCTAAAACTGCATATGTGTTGCAGTGCAGCAACATACACATCAAAGTGGTGACACGTGGGTATTTCAGAACATACTACTACTACTACTTAACATTTCTAGAGTGCTACTAGGGTTACGCAGCGCTGTACAGTTTAACAAAGAAGTACAGTCCCTGCTCAAAGGAGCTTACAATCTAAAGGACGAAATGTCAAGTTGGGGCAGTCTAGATTTCCTGAATAGAGGTATAGTGGTTATTTCAGAACATACATTTGTGTGTACTGATACTTAGACATAAATGTCTGCCATTTCGGATTTCTCAGTGGGTTTATTTATTTTATTTTAGTTACATTTGTACCCCGCGCTTTCCCACTCGTGGCGGGCAATGGAGGGTTAAGTGACTTGCCCAGACTCACAAGGAGCTGCCTGTGCCGGGAATCGAACTCAGTTCCTCAGTTCCCCAGGACCAAAGTCCACCACCCTAACCACTAGGCCACCCCTCCACTCCAGAATCAGCAATTGTTTGTCACTATCAGTTCGAAGAGGAACAACAAAAAGAAAAAAACACTGGGGGGGGGGGGGGGGGATCCCTGTTTTGGAGTGCTGCCCCAAACAAGGACCTATAGAAAATCTAGCTGTCCCTGAGAGCAAGTGGAAATCACAGACATGCATTCCCCTAAGAAATGAGGAATGCATGTGTATATTTCAGCCCCACTCTAGTCCCAACAACAGCATGTCCAGACCATCCCTTGAAAATGTTCTTGAGTAATTACCTTCTTTATGTGCTTTAACTGTCTCAGCTTGACAAAAACCCTTTTAGCGAGTTGCTTAATTTGATTCTTCATAGTCTGTTGATTATGTAAAATAATCCCCAGTACCCTCAAAGAAGATTCCAATTCAATATGGGAGTCCAAAATTGTTAATGATGTAATGTCTGGTTCTATCGAGGTGGGGGGAGAAAAGCATTGAATGTTTGTCTTATTGGTGTTTAATTTCAATTTATACCAAGTGGCCCACTTGCAATCTCTTTAATATCTGCATCAACAGAGCTCGGTAACTGAAAAAAATATTGTAATATCATCCACATAAAAGTACAGATTGTCCTTACCCAAATCAAAAAATGTCCCAAGAGTTGTCGTTAAAACATTAAAAAGTATGGGGGATAAAGGGGACCCCTGAGGCACTCCAACTGGAGACGTCCCGGGGACAGATTCTTTCCCTCCCATATCAACCTGATGAACCCTCCTTCTAAGAAAACCATCAAACCACTGAAAGACCAGACCCGTTACTCCAAAGCTATCCAGAACGTTTATCAGGATAGAATGGTCCACCAGGTCAAATGCTGCAGATAGATCAAACTGTAGTAAAATGACCCAGTGGCCACCAGACATTACTGACCTACTTTGAGCCATATCGAAGGGTTACTAAGAGAAGAAGCTGTTACTGCTTCTGGGTAACAGCTATTGTTAGTTTTCCTTTTGGGAAATTCTGGTTTGAAACCTGCATAGAGAGAAATAGTGTGGATTGAACTGTTAAATGCCAGTGTGTTTGAATACTTAAAAGCCGGATTCCTGTGTATTTGTCAAGTAAAAGACTGGTAAAGTGTGACAGAAATGATACTCAATTCAATATGTGTTAATGACAGGATTGTTAGGAATGGACAATAGCCAAGAGGGTCAATGTCAAACTAATTGAAGTGTAAATCTTCATAAGGAGTTTGCTAGAAGTAAGTTGCCTTTGAAGCACAGATATATAGCAAAGCAGGAGCTGGGTTACCTCCATCCTGTGTGAGTGACTGAGCAGATGCTGCCTCTGCTGCAGAATGAACACAGATAGGAACTTTCTGTTTAGGAACTTGAGACTAAAGCCTGTGTGGTGACAGAGACTGTTGAACTATTAAATGTATGTGTGTGTGTGTGTGAATATTTAAGCTATACCCCTGATATTTAAAAGCGTTTAACTGGCCAGGATAGACATCTGGCCAGTTAAGTGCCCCATTATTGGCTATCTGTGAATTTTCAGAGGGACATGGCTGGTCATGACCCGCTGAAAATTAGTGGATAGTCAGTTATATTGCACAATATAACGGGCTATCTGCCGATTTTCAGTGGTTCGCCGGCTAATATTTGGCCATGTGAACAACAGGCCTCGTTTTGGCCGGTTCCAAATTAACTGGCTAGTGCTTAATATTGGCTTGGAAGGTTAAATTTGAACTGGCCAAAAATAAACCGGATATTCAGTGCCGGTCATCGGAAACAGCCCGGCATTGAATACCCAGGCTCAGCGCCAACTGCGGGAGTTAGCTGGGCTAACTCCCGCGGTCTGAATATTGGGCCCATGGAGTTATTACTCCTTTGTGTTTGTTCCAGGGGCGTATCTGGAATCCGGCGGTAGGGGGGGCCAGAGCCAGAGAGGGGGGCACATTTTTGCCTCCCTTCCCCCCCCCCCCGCCGCCGCCACCTCTCTCCACCCCCTCCCCGCCGTCAACCCTCCCCCGCTGCTTACTTTTGCTGGCGGGGGGCCCCAACCCCCACCAGCCGAGGTCCGACCCGAAGTCTTCACATTTCGTCTTCCTCCGTGGCCATGCTGCAAGGAAGTAACGCTGCAGTGCTGATTCGTTGAATCCAGTTCGGAGTCTGACGTCGCAGCACGTTGTACGTGCGTACAACGTGCTGCGACGTCAGACTCTGAACTGGATTCAACGAATCAGCACTGCAGCGTTACTTCCTTGCAGCATGGCCACGGAGGAAGACGAAATGTGAAGACTTCGGGTCGGACCTCGGCTGGCGGAGGTTGGGGCCCCCCGCCAGCAAAAGTAAGCAGTGGGGGAGGGTTGACGGCGGGGAGGGGGCAAGGGCGAAATCTGCGGGGGCCCAGGCCCCTGTGGCCCCACGCAGATACGCCCCTGGTTTGTTCCCTCCCTCCTTTCCCGACTCCTCACCCATCCCAAGCAAATCCTTGGATGTATAAACTACCCCTGATAAAACAATGAGAAGTAAAACGTTTTCACAAGAGTGAGTTAGGGATTAGTTAAAGAAGGAAACAATTCTGGCCTAATAATTAGGGGGCCCTTTTACACGCATGCTATTTTATTTTTTTTTGGGGAGGGGGGCATCATGAGAGGGGAATGGGTGTGGAAGAATTATCCTGCTAGTATATTTGTATTAGCATGCACTAACTGGTTAACATAGAGTTAATGCAGACAGTAGGCGCTCCTGCGGTAACATTTCTGCAGGTCTCATGCACTAATGGAACTAAGAGTAGGTTTTATCATTTGTAAAACTTTACCCACTACCCTCTCAATTACAACAGAGAAATAATCCAAAAGAAACAGACTGTGAGCAACCAGAATGTAACTTGCCTAGAACTACAACTCAAAACCAGCCACCTCACTAGAAGGAGAATTCTTCTGCATTTCTGAATCCACAAATGAAAGTGGAGCTTGAATGAGCTCAGTCTTCCAAGAAAAAGAATTGCTAAGGCTGAGCATGGTTAACCTTGACTTGGTGCTAAAATCATAAAAAACAAAATCATTGGAAATCTTGCCAGGTGTTTGTGACTGAAATGGGCTGTTGTTGGAAACGGGACATTGGGTTTGATGGACTGTTGACCTGACATAATTTGCCAGGTTTTTTTTTTCTTTACAGATTTTGTGCGCGCGCGCGCGCACACACACAAATATGAAAAGAGTTGTCATGGAACAGTGCAGAAAGAGACTGATTAGAAGCCCCCAAAATAGGCCTTGGCCAGAATGAAAAAATCCCCAAACTTTAGTATGCTGTGGGATGCGTGTAAGTTCCAATCATTGTCAGCACCGAATTATTGGTGCTAATTGCCTTGTTAAGCAATTAAATTGTGCACCCAATTTTATGTGCACAATTTTGAGTAGTATATATAGAATTAGGGAGTTGGTGAATGCAGCATAAACATTCATTTTAGAAAAATAAATATATATATATAATATTGACAGGTTTAAAGCCAGCACAAAACCAATTATCTTTGCGACCTTAGGAACATAACTGTGTATTATCTTGACACTGTTACAATGACCAGTTTCCTTTGCCAGTTTGGCATTGATCCCAGGATTCTATATATCATGCTGAGATTTCTGCGTGGAAATTGATGCGTAGTCCATAACGTGTATAACTTTATTAGTTAACAAGCTAATCAGCGCTGATAATTGGATGTTAATTATCAGCACTAATTGGCATGAATTAGAATTTAAGTGCACTACTTGCTAAGCGTGTTCCATAACGTATAGTTGAAAAGTGGGCAAAGTTGTGGGCGTGGAAAGGGTGAGTCACGGGCTTTTTTAATATCTATGCGCATTGTTTTAGAATACACCTGTTGGCATTGGGATTTACACCTGGTTTTAGTTGGCGTTATTGAATGTGACTAAATTTAGTTGCAGAGACCACTGCTTGGCGTATTCTAAATTAAAGTGTACATTACAGAATATGCTTTGATTTCCGCACAGAAATCTTGGCACAATATATATTGAATCTAGCCTTGTGGGGACAAAACCTATTGGGGAATTAAGGAGACAACTCCTCCTAATCACAAAGTAGTAAATTTAAAATGAATCAGAGAAAATATTTCTTCATTCAACATGTAATTAAACTCTAGAATTTATTGCCAGAGAATGTGGTACAGGCAGTTAGCAGGGTTTAAAAAAAACGGGAGGGATCTCAAGAGATATCTTTATTCCCATTCTTGTAACGTTTGGAGATCATCTTTATTCCCGACGTGGAGCCACGTTTCACCATGTTGGCATTCTCAAGGGAATATATCTCTCAGCTGTAAACAAAACGGGAGGGTTCTCTCCCTCCCGTTTTGTTTACAGCTGAGAGATATATTCCCTTGAGAATGCCAACATGGTGAAACGTGGCTCCATGTCAGGAATAAAGATGATCTTTTAATTTTAAGTCACTACAGCACTAGGGTGACGGCCCGGCAACAACCGCATGAGTTACCACGGTGGCATCCACTGACCGCTTACAGATAAGTGTTCCAGATTATATTTAAGTAACACTGTATCTAGATCTTTCATATAACTTTGGAGATGCTGGGTTGTTGCGGGCCGACTCCATTTTTATGGTATAAAGGCACCTGAAGCAAAATTCTGAGCACTGCATTATAAAAAAACAAACAAAAAATTATAATATTACAACACATTGTACAATATATGTAGTATACTGGTGGAAAAGTTATTTATTACCCACACCAGTTTGAATTGTATAGAACCCTAAGTTTAGCATTAAATTTTAACTGCCAGACCCTCGACCATTCTTCTAACGTTCGGAGATCCCTTCTCGTCATTTCTACGCCCTCTATGGTATCCACTCTATTGGCTATTTTCGTGTCATCGGCAAAAAGGCAAACCTTTCCTTCCAACCCTTCAGCAAAACAGAATAGGCCCCAGCACCGACCCCCGAGGAACTCCACCGCTCAACTTCCTTTCCTCCAAGCGCCTGGGCCATGCAGTAGCCGGGAGGTAGTTCAAAACTGACTAATCAACTAGATTTATTTCTTTTGGCAAGATCAGATCAGCTGTTTGAATCTAGGACAGAGGTGGGCAAATGCGCCACTTAATTCACTGCCAGCAAAACTCAACGGGCTCTTTTTATTAAGCTGCAGGAAGCACTTAGCACATGCTTACTGCAGCTTAAAAGGGTTTACTGTGGGATGTGCCGAGGCGTTTTGCAATGTGTGAGCGCAAACCACGCTCTAAAAAATCATTAAAATTTTTCCGCATGTCTGGGGGCGGAGAGTGGGCGTTTTTTTTCACTAATTGGTTAGCACGTTGGCAAATTGATTAGTGCAGTATTAGTGCGTGAGCCCTTACTGCCTGCTAAATAGGTGTTGGTTAGTGTTCACATGCTAATTTTTGTTAGTGGCCGTGCACGAATGGCCATTAATTCGGAAAGTGGAAAAGCAGCCATTTTCTGGCTGTGCTAAAAATTGCCTTAGCACGCGGGAAAGAACTGTGTAAGGGTGCACTAAGGGCCTCTTTTACCAAACTGTGCTAGCAATTCTTGACATAGTAATGCCGACAAAGCCCATTCACTTCAAATGAGCTTTGTCGGCATTGCCGAGCAGGAATCGCTAGCTTGATTTGTTAAGAGGCCCCAAGGCCACTTTTTTGGTGCAGCTTTGTAAAAGAAGCCCAATGTGATGACTGAGTGAAAATAAATTATTACCTGAATGGTCTGTTACCGTATACTTCTGTCATTACTTTTCAAGTTTAATGAGATCTCTGCCGCTACTCTAAAAATATTTTCAAAATACAATACTAAAAATCTCCAAAATCTCTGGTTAATAACATTTATGCAGGCTATTTTCTATGTATACGTTCCACATAAAATTTGGTGGTAGGCTGCTTGTGGCCTGTGGGCCACAGGTTATCCACCCCCCTGTGGCCTGTGGGCCACAGGTTGCCCACACCCTGATCTAGGATTTTGTTTTCCTTTTCCAATGAATTTCCTCAGCAAGAGTGGTGGGAGGCGGGGCTGGTGGTTGGGAGGTGGGGATAGTGCTGGGCAGACTTATACGGTCTGTGCCAGAGCCGGTGGGAGGCGGGGCTAGTGGTTGGGAGGCGGGGATAGTGCTGGGCAGACTTATATGGTCTGTGCCCTGAAGAACACAGGTACAAATCAAAGTAGGGTATACACAAAATTTAGCACATAAGAGTTACCTTGTTGGGCAGACTGGATGGACCGTGCAGGTCTTTTTCTGCCGTCATCTACTGTGTTACTATGTTACTTTTAACAGGATAATGGCTTATAGGGCACATTATCACTGGAATGTGCTTTCGGCTGTTATAAAAACTATTGATAATTATCCTGTGTTTGGTAGAGCTTTAAAAACATGGCTATTCAAGTTTCTTCAGTTATCTAGTTCAATCTTGCAATATTATACTTTATTAAGGAGTGATTGCGTTGCTAAGAAAGTTGATTCTTTTGTTCTTTATACATTTTAATGCGCATTTTTGTTTTATTTTAAAAATTATTTGTAAGATGAAATGTGCTAAGATTGGATTTGCTTTTATTGTGTTAAACCCACCTTGAACTCAAATTAAATCTATACCAGATACCAAATAGGGAAATGCTCCTATAGAAAAGGAACCCCTGGCTATGCTTTTTGGTGCAATTACTATCTGTTCACTTTTGCATAAGTGGTGAAGTTCAGTTTTATTGCAGGCCATTAGAAAGTATCAGGGAGAAACCACTTTTAAATGCTTTGAAGAGATTGCAGTGCTCGCCCTGAGGTCCCAGAGTTAGGAGTATTAAGAATTATTATTTATGCAAGAGAGATTTAATATATGTGTGTATTAGGGAAAAGCAATAACCTTCATTGAAAACCTGCCCTGTAAAATATTTACGTAAAATACACTCAGAAAGTTAAGAAAGGGCTAGATTTTTATTCTTTATTTGCAGGGCAGTTTATTTATAGATACTTACAAGCTAGTCATTCATTACAGCACTCATCTTTGGGTTCTTATACAAGGAGAATATGCATCAAGAAAAATATTGATCTCAACCCTGAATTATTAATTAACTCTGGCTCAGTGTGAACTCAATGTGATTGGTAAGTGTGGCCAGACTCTGGGTCCAGTTGTCTTTTTTTTTTTTTTCTGCTGTTTAGTGTGGTTTATATGTCTGGAATTTCTGACCATGGTTCTGCGGTGAACCTCTCTTGTTTGCAGAGGTAACGTCGTCGATGGTGATTCTGGAAGCTTGTAGAGGAGGGTTTTGTATTTGCAGCATGGATGGAAGTGAAGATGGAGAAGTCTGGCCCTCTTGGTGGGTGGAAAGAGGGAAGAGAGTGAGATAAAGTGAAGTCTTCCAAATGCTGGGGATGAATCCTTGTAATTGTGAACTCAGTTCCTAAAGGTTAACAAGACATGTGTGGTAATCTAATCACACGGCAGGAAAAGTTGAGACCAGTTCATTGAGGCTCTTGAGATAAAAAGTTAATCTGTTCTGGTTCGGCTGTTCACTTGTTTCCTGACCAGCCAGTACTCAGATACAATTTCAGGAATTTTCAGATCCTTCACATAAAAAACTAATGATGCTTGATAAGATTCTGCCCTGTACTTGAGGGCTGTTACTTAGGACCCTCAGAATAGACTGTCTGTCCTTGGGAGCACCCAGGCTTTTTGGTTTACTGTTAATATGCAGAGAGCTGGGAATGGTTGTAATTTTGTCATAAGCAAAAAACAGATAGTCTGAACCAGCATAGTGTTTAAAAACTTTTATTCATATAAAGAGACACAAAATTCTTCACAGTATCCAAATGGCACACTGACAGTAGCTTGTCACAGGTCCAGTCCTATAGTCACCAGCCCAGTTTGTCAAAAAAAAAAGTTCAGTGTGAGAGCCAAGACCATCACTGGACAAAATGGAAGAGACCATGTTAACCTCCACCATCCTGTCTCAATTCTCATTCTCTCATGCTGGCTCCCCCCTCCCATAAGAACATAAGAGTAGCCATACTGGGTCAGACCAATGGTCCATCTAGCCTAGTATCCTATTTTCCAAACAGTGGCCAAGTCAGGTCACAAGTACCTGGCAGAAACCCAGTGTTTAATCTGCCGCCCCTCCCCCCATAGCTTGGTCCAGACGTTTATCTGAAGCATTCGCTTTACCTTGGTTAGTTGCTTGAATAATGGTCACATTCGTTCGACTCTCTCTTTTTCTATGTACTATTTCGATTTCTGCCAGGTACTTGTTAACTTGCTTGGCCACTGTTGGAAACAGGATACTGGGCTAGATGGACCATTGTTCTGACCCAGTATGGCTATTCTTATGTTCTTATGGTTGGTGTAAATGTTAGTGCTGTACAGGGGCATAGCCGGACCTCACGGTGGGGAGGGGGGGCACATTTTGGACTGCCCTCGCCGCTCCACCAATTGGTAACTGAAGCCTTCTCTAGTGCCGGTCTCCTTTTAGTGAAACTGAGCATGCTCAATTTCACGAAAAGGAGCATGTAGGATGTGAGGGGGAAGAAGAGAGCAGGGCAGGCAACTCGGCGGTGCTGGAGATTGGCACTGGGCAAGGCTTCAGCTGGCAGGGGTTGGGGACCCCTGCCAGTAAAACCAGGGGCCTGGTGGATATTTTTTGGGGGGGCCAGGCCCCCGTGGCCCCACATAGCTATGCCATTGGTGCTGAAATGTTAAGTGTGTAAATAACTGGTTAGGCTAGTATTCTATAAAGCAAAGTAGGTGCCTATGTTCCTTAGTAGAATAGGCTCCTACCAAGCTCCCTGTTAGAGTTGTTCTCGAAACGCATGAAGTGGCTGTTTAAGTTTGTATCATTGTATCAGGTATCCAAGAAAGAACTGCGCTAAATCTTCATGAAGTAGTAGTCACAATTTTAAACAGAAGATTGGGCAATTTGCATGGAGGATTATGGGGATTTCCACGAGATTTGGTAATTGGAAGGCAGCCATGGTGTTGACTTAGGTATTGGTTTTGTGGGAAGAAAAAGTTGAAAATAGCAGGGCTTGAAATGGTGGACTAGTTGAAGAGGTGATCATCATGTTGGCAAATTTTGGTCATGCGTAAAGATAGATGTAAAAGATTAGAGAAGGGGGACCGGATTTTGGGTTGCTTAAAGGATTTGGTGTATATATATATATATATATATATACAGTATATATATATATATTTGCTCGCACCTTTTTCAGTAGTAGCTCAAGGTGAGTTACATTCAGGTTCTCTGGATATTTCTCTGTCCCAGGAGGGCTCACAATCTAAGGTTGTACCTGAGGCAATGGAGGGTTAAGTGACTTGCCCAAGATCACAAGGAGCAGCAGCAGGATTTGAACCGGCTACCTCTGGATTGCAAGACCGGAGCTCTAACCACTAGGCCACTCCTCCACTCATATGCCTGAATAGAATGAATCTTGATCTCATAGTAGACTGGATGATTCATTCTGGTCTTCATCTATCACAATTTACTGTGTTTCTCTGTTTCTCTCCCATTTTGTGATATAGAGATAACAACCACTTCGTAAATAGGTTCTACCTGGAGACTGTTGCATTAATACTCTCTCCAGATAGAAAAGGCAACACTTCATTTAATCAGTTCAAAATTTGTTTAGTGCTGCATAACTGGAATTTGCATCTAGTGAAATACTGAAAATTCTTTGGTATACCATAGTGGCAGTGGAGACAAGTGTAACCACCTAGTCACTTCACAGGGGATTCACAAATGCTGTTCCTGAGGAGTCATCAGGAGGTCATTGGGATGGAATTACCAACATGCTTTTGAACATACCTCCCTACTAGCAGAATGGCTTTCTGATTCCAAAGCCTTGATAGATTATGGATCATCCAATCAAATGCTGTGCCACTTCCCCTATGATTAAACCCAGCGCCAGAAAAGAGATGCCATTCATCAAAACTTCTCCTTGCAAAAACGATGCTGTGAAAGACTGTCAGTAGTTTTAGTCATTCGGAAAATAAGAACTGGATAGAATGTCAAGGCTCATAAAGAATATTTAAATAGATTTCATGTTGAGAGTTTGAAATGTTACAACACTGAAACAAAATTGAAATTAAACAAGCTGCTGGTTTTGGATTGCGTGTTTCCGTCAGTGTGTTTCATAATGCTTTTCACTACTGTACGTCTAGTAGCGCTCTAGAAATTAGTAGTAGTAGTAAAAGCAGCTGACTTTGTGACATTACAGTTACAGAGTTGGATTGGGTTGGACGAGTGACTAGAAGTGCATTGAATCTACCCTTTTTCCTGTTTGCTTATGAGTTCTCTTGTAACCCAAGGAAACACTAAAAATACTGGGCAATTCTGCTACAAAGAAAAAATTGTTTTCCAACTTGCACATATGGTGATCTTCCCAGAATTATTGATGAACACAAAAACCTTATTTGTTCAGTAAATAGCAACTGATCAATGAGAATCCCAAGGTATTTAAAATAATCTGAAACCTGCATTGATTCACCCAATAACTTAAGTTGTAAAGTGAGATGAGCCAAATGCCCCGAGAGCCAACATACTTCCATCTTGGCAGTTTTCAGTACCAGTCTGTTATCAAATGACCCATCTTGACACCGCTTTTAAGCACTTCTGCAAGTCAGATAGATCAGGGTTTGTAGCTGAAGTTTCCTCTAGCAGAAGTAAATCATCTGCATAGCATAAACAGTAATGCCAAAATCCTGACTGACATCTAATAAAGGACTCAAAAAGATGTTAAAAAGAGAAGGAGACAACACCGAGCCCTGAGGCACCCCACATTTCGAAGAAAACGCCTTTCACATTACTAAAGAGGCTATTACCATACAGGAATGATGAGATAAGAAGGAAGCAAACCACCTTAATATTGAACCACCAACACCTAGAGATTCCAAATGTCCAAGAAGCAGCCCTTGATTAAAACAAGTTAAAGGCCGAAGCCAAATCCAGCAAAACAGCCAAGATGATTCTGCCTCTCTCCAATGTCCTACATACATTGTTCAGTAAGGATGTTATGACTGTATCCATACTATGATTCGTTCGAAAGCCAGATTGCTAGCAATGTAACATGTTATGGTAATCAGTGAAAGTAATCAATTGTTTGGACACAACTTTTTCCAATACCTTCGACACAAAACACACATTTGAGACGGGCCTGTAATTTGATGGAATAAGTGGATCAAGGCAGGTAGATTTCAAAACTGGTCAAATGACTGCATGCTTCCAGCAAAAGGGTACCAAACCTCCAGGGGTACCAAACTGCCGTTATTAATATTAATAATAATAAATAATAATGGCAGTAGGCCATGCTGGGAAATAACACAACTCGGGCATTCGGCACACACTCAGACGTATCAACCCCCGCCCCCTTCAATACCACACTACAAGCCGTATCTTCGATAGAATTGGATTTATTTTGGCCGCAGCCAGGAACATCAAAATTGTTACAACTTAAACAAATTACATTACATCTTCTACTAATCATTATGCCAGCATGCGTTTCTACCCGGGTACACAGCTTCTACACGTAGTTGCATATTCTGGGCCACAGGCCAAGCCGTACCAAGCCCCTGTGGCCCCCTGTGCTGTTTTCCAAGCACCCGATGTCACTTGGTGTCTCCCGTTGAAGGAGGCACCTACCACATTTACAAAATGACGTTCTAGGCCTCCCGGCCGCCCAAGCCAGGAGACAAGCTGTATACACGTTGTTTCCCGTTGAAGGAGGCACCTACCACATTTACAAAATGACGTTCTAGGCCTCCCGGCCGCCCAAGCCAGGAGACAAGCTGTATACACGTTGTTTCCTTATAACAAGGCTGCTCACATGCAAGCCTACCATTTGCATCAACTTGATAATTTTCCACACAACTCTTTCTGCAGCAGTAGTTACCCCAAACTTGTAACTGTTATGTGTCAAGCTGCTGTGTACCCATTGCTGGCTATGCGTAAACATTGTAGTCTAACGCCTCGCTGCGACAAATCTTGCCTCTCAAGTGGGTGGGCGGGTGGGCGTTGCTCTTCTCCTGCTTCCAAATTCAAAAGGACTTCCTGTGCAGTTCAAATTCCTCTCTCCTCCTCCCTTGCTCCTCCCCTTTTTTCCTGCCCCCTCCCCTTGCTACCCCTTGTTTCCCTCCCACTACTACCTCTGCTCTCTAGCTAGGCCCTCCCTGTACCCTCCCCCACACTTCTGTCTTTGCTGGCCTTCAGCCCGGTTGTGGTCGGCCCCCCTTTAATGGGTGTGCCTGGTTCTATCCTTCTAAAAGGAAGGGGATGAAGCAAGCAGTAAGTCAAATTCATAGACGTCAAGATTTTAGATAAAGATGTTAAAGAGTAGGGTTGAAACAAATGGTATAACACCATGGGTGCTTTCTGACCAGATACGCTTTCACCAATACTGTGGTCCACCAAACCCTTTTGGATGGCACAAGATGCCAAACAAGGCAGCGAAGAATTGCCATCACATAGGGATGATCTAAGAGAAGAAACCTTAGAAACAAAATAATCCCCAGATCATCAGCAGAGGGCATAGCCGATGATTTTTTGTCTATAACTATCAAATCTGAAACAGCAGAAAGAATTTCCGCACTGGGGGCCCTTTTACTAAGGTGCAGTAGGGCTAACATGGGTAGCGCATGCTAAATCGACACTACTGCCAGGGTAGCATGGGAGCCATGCAGTAGTTTTGAAGTTTAGCATGTGCTATTTACTACTACTACTACTTATCATTTCTATAGCGCTACTAGATGTAAGCAGCACTGTACACTTGAATATAAATTTCATACGAATTGGAGAAAAAGTTTCTTCACGCAACGTAGAGGAGTGTGGTAGCCGTGTTAGGCCACTCTTAAGGTTATCAATAGAAATCAAACAAAATAAAACATGGAAAAGAAAATAAGATGATACCTTTTTTATTGGACATAACTTAATACATTTCTTGATTAGCTTTCGAAGGTTGCCCTTCTTCGTCAGATCGGAAATAAGCAAGCTTATTTCCGATCTGACGAAGAAGGGCAACCTTCGAAAGCTAATCAAGAAATGTATTAAGTTATGTCCAATAAAAAAGGTATCATCTTATTTTCTTTTCCATGTTTTATTTTGTTTGATTTCTATTGATAACCTTCACGCAACGTGTAATTCTGGAATTCGTTGCCAGAGAATGTGGTAAAGGTGGTTTACGGGGTTTAAAAAATGTCTGGACGGCTTCCTAAAGGAAAAGCCCATAAACCATTATTAAAATTGACTTGGGGGAAATCCACTGCTGTTTCTGGGATAAGCAGCATAAAATGTATTGAACTTTTTCAGGATCTTGCCAGGTATTTGTGAAATGGATTGGCCACTGTTGGAAACAGGATTCTGAGCTTGATGGACCTTTGGTCTATCCCAGTATGGCAATACTTATGTAAGTGCTTGTTGTAGAGCTTACAATCTAATTAGGACAGACAACAGGACAAATAAGGGATAAAGGAATTACTAAGGAGGGAATGATAAAACATAGGTAATGAACAAGTGAGCATTTACTACCATTTGGGTCAGGGTAATGGGATTTGGTATACTGTCTTTCTGTGGTACAATCAAAAGTGTCTTGCATTTTGTTATATGCAGGTACATTCTCTGTCTCTAGTGGGCTCACAATCTAAGTTTTTGTACCTGGAGCAATGGAGGATTAAGTGACTTGGCCAGAGTCGCAAGGAGCTGCAGTGTGAATCAAACCCAGTTCCCCAGGTTCTCAGACCACTGTATTAATCACTAGGCTACTCCTCCACTCTGACACATATAACTATTAGTAAATAATCCCTATAATTTAACAAGGACCTTCTTAGAATCTCTTATAGCCCAATCCAAAATATATCATTAGCTATAGAGCTTGAAATTCTTAATAATGAATACTAAAATCCATGCAGTATGCTTACTATTACTACTACTATAAATCATTTCTATAGCGCTACCAGTCGTACACAGCGCTTCACAATTGAACATGAAGAAAAGACAGTCCCTGCTCAAAAGAGCTTACAATCTAAATCAGGACAGACAGGACCAATAAGGATAAGGGTCAGACAGACAGAAGGACACATAGGGAAAGGGACTATAGAAGAGAGGAAGACAAGATAAAGGTTACAAGCAAGTGACAAGTTAGGAGTCAAAAGCAGCATCAAACAGGTAGGCCTTTAGCCCGGATTTGAAGGCGGCCAGAGATGGAGCTAGTCGTAAAGGCCCAGGAAGCCCATTCCAGGCATAAGGTGCGGCGAGACAAAAGGAATGGAGTCTGGAGTTAGCGATGGAGGAGTGGGGGGAAATTAGGAGAGATTTGCCTAGTGAACGGAGTTCCTGGGAGGGAGTGTAGGGAGAGATGAGGGTGGAGAGGTAGTGAGGGGCTGCAGAGTGAATGCACTTATAAGTCAATAAGAGGAGCTTGAATTTTATATGAAAACGGATAGGGAGCCAGTGAAGTGACTTCAGGAGAGGACTGATATGGGCATAACGACTTTGGCGAAATATTAGTCGTGCAGCAGAATTTTGAACAGATTGAAGAGGAGAGAGGTGGGTGAGTGGAAGACCTGTGAGAAGCAAGTTTCAGTAATCTAAGCGAGACGTGATGAGAGTGTGGATGAGGGTTCTGATAGCGTGTTCAGAAAGGAAAGGGCGAATTTTGGTGATATTATAAAGGAAGAAACTTCAGATATATTTAAGACAGGTACTTCCTGGTACTTGCATACACCATGTGACAGCTATTAAGTTGACATAAATATTTCAGAGGCAACAGAAACTGTGTTGGTTGTAAGCCTTATATTTAACAATACAATTATCTTTTCATTTCACCTGTCTCAGATATTTACACATCACTGTAGGGGAGGTCAATGAGCGATGCTCAGGAGTTGTTAGAAGTCTGGCTTAATCAGAATGCCTGAGAGGCATTTGATGGGATAGGCAAGAAAAGGAAGCCTTAATGACTGCTGAATTAGCTGGCTCCTCTCTGATGCTGTTTCCAGACCAGAGCAATTTTCAGATCGTCTTATTGACAGCCATGAATCAAAGTGCCTTTTGCTTTTCATAAATTATGCTGTTTTGTGTTAATAGAGAAACAGAAGCAGATAAGTATGAGCAAAATTCTAACAAGTATTGACATAACTCTCAAGAACAAGTGACGAGAGGAACAGGGAATGTTATTAAACTCCAATTTCCTAAACTGTGTGAGATCTTGGGAAATCTGCAAAGCTTTCCAACACATTATTAAAAAAAAAAAAAAATCACATTTCAGCTTATCAGGACAGAAGGATATAAATATTGAAAATTGGAGTTATGAAATTCTTTCCACTTCAGGACAGTCCATTTATTTTAATTTAGGTTATTATCTAAAGAGTGGAGGGCCTATAAGAACAAATACTCTGTAAACAGCCATAAACACAAACACTACCTCACAAAATCTTCAAATTTAGCCACAAAGAAATTTAATCATAGAATCAGAAATATCTCTACCCTCCCCCCCCTCCCTGTTGAAGAGTCCAATGATAACCACCTCACCCTCATCCTGCTTCCTTTTGAGCTTTCAACAAAAATCAGTACTATGGTCAGATTCAAAAAATATTCTGTGAATAATTTCTTTTGTGGTGGATATTTTAAAGTAAAAACAGTCCCCAGATAAATAAATACCTGAAAAATGGTCAAACCCCATTTCTCCTGGACTTACCTGGCTTGAGATTTTGATATAAGAATACGAAACCCCTTCCTGCCTGGATCAGGTTTAGATGAATTATTGTACTTGAAATATATTAATGTTCTTGGTGGGTCCAGGTCGGGACCAGTAATCACTGGAGGGGCAAATGGAAAAAACGATTTACACGCTCCACTAGCACTCAATTTTGGGCCCAAATTGGGGTTCTGAACCAAAAGGGTTTACTCAAGCAAAATGGACAAAATTCTCAGCAATACGAATAATACAGGCATAGGCAGAAAGCAAAAACAGCATTTATTTCTTACAGCCACTTATTTGTTTCTGCTGGGCTTCCAACTCCAGTGAAACTCCTTTTTATTTCATTTACTGCTGTACACCTTCAGGATTGGCTTACCCCAGATAGGAAGTCCAGTGTTTATTTTTTCTCTTTGCAGATCCCAGGGACATCCTCTGAATCACATAGTGCTTCTCAGGACCAAGATCCTGGTTTCTACTGTATTTGAAACTGCTGAACCCTTTTCTTCTAATTGGTGATGGCAATGGGCTGGTTCCCCATTCCAATTTACACCTCTGAGTAAGTGCAGAAGCCTTAGCAACCCTGCTGCTACTAGGAGTAGCCTAGTGGTTAGTGCAGTGGACTTTGATCCTGGGGAACTGAGTTCGATTCCCACTGCAGCTCCTTGTGACTCTGGGCAAGTCACTTAACCCTCTGTTGCCCCTGGTACAAAATAAGTACCTGAATATATGTAAACCGCTTTGAATGTAGTTGCAAAAACCTCAGAAAGGTGGTATATCAAGTCCCATTTCCCTTTCTCTCCCCCCCCCCCCCCCTTTACTCCTTCTGGTACTATGACTAGACTAGCCAAAGTCTTGATCACCTTGGTACAGTGGCTGAGGTGTTGGAGCTGAACACCATTCCCTTAGCCCATTAATGCCCAACATTCCCATATGGGATTTTATTATGGGAACATTGGGCACTAATGGGTTAACTCTGCTGTATGATGACCAGGGAAGCAGAAACCAAAGACAAAATTCAAACAGGGCTGAAGTTTTATACCATTCACAGTTTCCCTCTTACCATTACTATTGCAAGTATTTGGGTTTCTGCTGGATTGGCCACTGTTGGAAACAGTATACTGGGCTATATGAACCATTGGTCTGACCCAGTATGGCTATTCTTATGTTCTTATCTCACCGTGTTCTGGAAGCTTCAGGGGTATTTACAAGTCAAAGTGCAGTATTTTACTAGAGTTGCTAGCAATTTCTGCTGTACACCAGAGCCCTAGAGATCTCTACAACTACTAGCCATTGAGCCTGTAAAAACGGGCTTGTATAGGACGGGGGGGGGGGGGGGTTGAAAGGCCCCTTCTCGCCGCTGCAAGGCCCCCCCCCGGAGTCGCCGGCACCCCTCCACCTGGGCCGGGCCCTCGCTTCGCTATAGAAACAGCGCGGGAACGCAGCACACAGCTCAGATGAGCTGTGTGCTGTGTTGACGCTGTTTCTATAGCAAAGCGAGAGCCCGGCCCGGGTGGAGGGTGGGTGGCGGCGGCGACTCCGGGTGGGGAGAGTGGTGGCGGCGACCTTGGGGGGGGGGGGGGAAGCGGTAGCGGCCGCGGTTTTGTCCCTCCCCTTGCGCAGTAGAGGCTCTCTCTGTCCCGCCCCTGTCATCACGTATTGACGCGGGGGCGGGACAGAGAGGGTCTTTACTGCGCATTTGCGAGTGAGTTCGGTCACTAGCCGTTTATATGTTTGATATCTGCATTTTGCTCATGGCTTATTTAAACATGATGATATACTTCACTTCCTGGACAAGCAGAGCAGTGTATAATAAAATTAATATTAAAATTATTTATTAAAGGAATGAACTCTATTAAAAATATAGAACAGGAGAAGAAAGAAAAGGGAAAAAGAAAACAGGAGGGTTGCAGAAGTTACTTCATCCCCTGCCATCCATTAATCTCCTAGATACCGTAGAAGTTCTCGAACATGTAGGTTGTTAATGCTGAGTGAAATTTTATGAAAAATTGTACCATATATAAAATTTATGGAATGGAATTCCAAAGAAATGTAGCTGTACTTGACAGGTGGATTCAAGATGTGTCTGACAGGGTGAAGGAATATGTAAGCAACTATCATGTAGGGAACAGAAAGCCCTGCGAGGTGTGTAGGATTATTGCTGAGGAAAGATAAGAGGATTGGTCAGAATAAGAACTTTGTGAGTTAAAGTTAAAATATTAAACTGGATATGAAACTGAACTGGAAGCCTGTGGTATAATTCGAGCAATGGGATAATAGGGTCCTGATGCCAGCAGAACCTAAAATTCTAACTGCCAGTTTCTGAATTGTTTGTAAACATTTTATAAGGTACTGGGGGAGACCCGAATAAACAGTATTACAGTAATCTGTAAGGGAATTACTTAAAGTATAAAGAACAGTTTTCTAGGATGGCTTGTCAAGGTAGAAACAAATGACAAGATTGTCTTAATGCCCAGAAAGATTTCTTACAGAGCGGAAGTTTGTGCTTCAAAAGAGAGATAACTCCCAAGTTCTTTAATTGTGAAACTATTGTAATACGGACCGAATCTAGCCATGGGGCAAGTAAAGAGGCGACTTAGCCATTTATGATCCAGATCACAACTGTTTTCTGCGGATTCAGAATTAAACAGTTTTCAGATAGCCAACGAGTTTCGGAATCCAGACATGTTTGTGCTTTATTTTAATTTTGGATATAGTGGATCAAAAGAGTCAAGAAGGAGGATGTCATTTAAAATGCTTAAATTCTGTGTTCTTGAACCAGCAAAGCTGGAGGGTTCAAAGATGTTAAACGAGGGATGCTAGTACTGACCCCTGTGGAACTCCAAAGGGGAGAGGGTACTGGGCTGAAACAGAGGTTGAACAGGTATCCGTAAATGTTCTTCCAGAGAGAAAGGAGTGAAACCATTGTAGTACAGTTCCTTCGATACATTGGACAAAAGAGTAAGATTATATGATCCACCAGGTCAAAGGCGGTTGTTAGATCCAAGAAACGGCCAATATAATCTCACCTTTTTCAAAAGTTGTATGAACTGCATTCAGTAGTGCTGCCTAAACAGTTTCGGTACTGTGATGGGGCAGAAAAATGAACTGTAAAGATTGTAGAACATTGAGCTTCTTGACATGATGCAAAAGCTGTTGAAAGATTATTCTTTCCAACAATTTGGACATATAACACAAATTGGAAATAGGGCGATAATTAACAACATATAGAGGGTCAGCTTTGATTTTAATATCGGTCTAGTAAGTGCCTGCTTCCAGTGAGAAGTGACTTGTCTGGAAACCAAACTGTTATGAAGAAGAATTGGAGAAAGAGGGATTAAGCAAAGCAGATGGAATAGGATTCAGGGTACAGGTAGTAGATCAAGTTGACCGTAGGTGTGTAAGGGCCAAGGATGCACTATTAGAGTTGAAATGAAAAGAGACTGGTCAAATGATCTGGATCAAAATGTGACAGTGATTGTTTGAGACGGGGCAATGTTAATTGCAGTTGGGAAAATTTGGGTCCTTTTTACCAAACTGCAATAAAAAGAGGCCTTAGAGCGCCCTTACACAGGTCATTCCCGTGTGCTATTGCAGAGATAAAATGGCCAATTTTTTTCTATTTCCCTTATTAATGACCATATACTAATTTTCCTATTAGCGCATGCCTGTGAGATCCTACCACCATCCATTATGTAGGGCATAAGGGCTCACACACTAAGCATATGTTAATTGGGTTAGCGTGTGGCAGTGTAGCTGTGCTAACCGATTCGCATAGAACACACTCATACTCTGTCTGCCTCCAGACTCGCCCCCAGTGCTAAAAAATTTATTTTTTAGCGCATGGGTAGCATACACCAGTCTCAAAATTACCATGGGACGCCCATGGTAAGGCTTTTTTTTTTTTTTTTTTTTTTTTTTGCTGCAGTAAGCACAGCTTGGTAAAAGGGCTCCTGTATCAAGGAAAAAATGTGCAAGATCTTCAGCACGAGTGTCCGGATTTAGGGATGGGATGGCAGTGGTTGTCTGTTTCAGATATGACTGGACAAAGCTTCAAGTTGGATAATGCATGGGTACAACTTCAGAGGTAGATAGGAATACCTTGAGACTTTCTTCAGAAATTCATTTGCCTCAACACAGGTTCCTGCCTGCTTTAAATTGCATGGAGTTGGCTTACTAGCCAATACTCAGCTGCACTTAACCAGTCAGTGTCATCGAATATTGTTGCTAACCGGCCATTTTGGAGCTGAGCTCTAGAGGGGCATTATGGTGCAGAGTTGGGGAGGAGCCAGGAGTTATGTGGTTGCCAGCAATATTCAGTGCCAGCAACTGCATACCTAACCGGGCATGTAGGACAGCATAATACGCAGTCCTAAATTTGCCCAGTTAACTATGTGGCTGCTGGCACTGAATATCAGCTGGCATGCACATAACTTCCAGTACTGGCCAGCACGTTTTCAAAGTCCTTCCCTTTCTCCTGTCCCTGGCAAGGTCCAGACTCCCTCTCCCACACTTCTGACAAGGCAAGACCCCTTCCGTCCCTCCGTCCATCAAAATAAACCCCACTTGCTGCTGCCCCTAGTGGCTCCATGTTGAAAATTACTGCTGTGACTTCTGGTGGTAGTGGGGTTTACTCCTGCCCCCACTGCCCTGCTAGACCACCAGGGAGTTCAGGTAGGTCCAGGGGACCCTATTCTGAATGGAGGTGGTGGCCTTGGACCTGTGCCGGGGGCTGGGAGAGGGTCAGGAGGGGGACACAGGATTTATACGGGTTACAGACAATATTCAGCCGGGACCCACATAAGGACCTGCAGCCTGTCACACACTGGTCAGTTGCTGTTGTTCAGTGCTGGTGCCTGGACATGGTCTAGCATGGGGCCTAATTTATCAGGTAACAGAGGTTAAAGAAAGACTGACCACTGCCAGCTGAATATTGACAAATAAGTAGTTTTGTATTAAGAAATGATTCAAGTGTGTTCTGGTAAATGAAAATCATTGTAGAAGCCATACCCTATTCTTGTTGAGTCCCTGAAGGTGCTCCTGCAAAGAGGGAAGTATCAGATACCCTCAAGGTCTTAGCCAGGTAAGATGAAGCTCCTTTCTGTGAAGTTTAAAAGACAGCAGGTTAACAGCCTGGGATGGAGAGTCTAGCTGTTTGGTATAGATCTGCTTTTAATAGCCACAGGAGAGAAAAACTCCTTTGCCCTGGGCTTCATAGAAAGCAGGAGGATGGTTGGAAGATGAACTGAGGAAACTGACAGCAAGTGCTGATAAAAGCTAAGCAATCTCTCACAGCTTGTTTCCAGACTGCTAACAGAAATGAACCGCTGTATGTGCAGACTATGAAGGTGGTGAATGGATCGTCTGCAAAGAGAGGAACTGAAATAGTTCAAATCCAATGCTGGCTTGAAGGGCAGCGGCCTGCTGTACACAGAAATGGGTCAGGAGAGAAGCGGTCCGTTATTCTATGAACTTTCTTATAAATGTGCTAGGAAGAGATTTAAAATGCAGTACTACAGCTGGTCTCCTGTTTAAGAACCTTCATTTTCAAGGTCGTTACACATTTAATAGATTCCTTTAAATCTTCATCATTTCTGTGGGTTTTCAAAACTCTTACTAATTTAATCTAATCTATGTACTTTTATTTCAACTGCCCAATGTGGATCACAGAAAAAGAAAAGCAGCACAGTATCAACCCATTTAAAAAAGTTACTCAAACTAAGAGGCAGATGCAGCAACCAAACGTAAAAAAATCTAAATCGTTAAAGTCCCTAACGATTTTAAAATAACGAAAAATGCACCAAAAAAAAAAGTCACACATGCTGAGATCGGTAGTGAAACGTACAATGTATCAAAGAATCACAATACACATCGTTAATCGGCCCCCAAATCATGCGCAGAGCAGCCAAGCGTTATGTTAGCTGCTCTGCGCATGCCACAAACAGTCACAACACAGTCAAATCGCAAGCACATGGCTCCCAAATAAAAACAAAAATAAAAAAAAAGGGTCGGGAGGGGGCAAGGGCGCTCATCAGGAGCGTCCTGTACAGACGGCCTTGCCCCCCCCCCCGCTGCTCCCCACTTTCCGCCGCTCCCCCCACCCCGAAAAAGCAAAATTCTAGAAGCCCCTGCCCCCCTCCCTTTCTCAGTACTCTGTCACCTGTGCTCCGCCTCCCGACATCCTCCGTCCGTGCCCCGCCCCCTTTTGGGGTCGTCGCCGCCATTCCCCTCCTCCATCGGGCCCCCCTTCCTCTTACCGGGCCCGTGCAGCGCCTCTCTCCTCTGTCCGAAGGCGCTGCACGGGCAAGAAGAACGCTGAATCAGCTGATGCCTGCCTTCGCGATGGCGTGTCTTTCTCCGGGGCGGGCCCAGGAGGAGAAAGACGCGCCATTGCGAAGGCAGGCATCAGCTGATTCAGCGTTCTTCTTGCCCATGCAGCGCCTTCGGACAGAGGAGAGAGGCGCTGCACGGGCCCGGTAAGAGGAAGGGGGGCCCGATGGAGGAGGGGAATGGCGGCGACGACCCCAAAAGGGGGCGGGGCACGGACGGAGGATGTCGGGAGGCGGAGCACAGGTGACAGAGTACTGAGGAAGGGAGGGGGGCAGGGGCTTCTAGAAGTTTGCTTTTTCGGGGTGGGGGGAGCGGCGGAAAGTGGGGAGCAGCGGGGGGGGGCAAGGCCGTCCGTACAGGACGCTCCTGATGAGCGCCCTTGCCCCCTCCCGATCCTTTTTTTATTTTTATTTTTTTATGTGTTTTCTGAGGTCCTTTGGACCAATCACAGCGCTTTTAGCTCTGCTAATGCGCTGGGATTGGCTCAAAGTTTGTTTATTTTTTCAATTAACACTTTTTCCTGGCACAGAGCTGTCCTAACGAGAGGTCCAGACCTCTCGTTAGTTTTCCTGCCTTTTTCCTGCGTAAAGGCAATCGGAAAAGGTTAGTGCATGTCGTTTCAATGGGGTTTTCACACTAATTGCTCATCTCCATTCCGTTTTCGTTAGCTGCTACTGTCGTCGGAAAATAGGCTTAAGTGCATGGAAAGGATAGGAAATTCTTCCCTGAGGGCTCATTTAACGATGAAAAACGTTTAGTGCATCTGCCTCTTAAATGGCATCACAAACTGAAAGGTGCTAACTTAATTTTCACATATTTAAACAAATAACAAGGTTTTCAAATGTTGATGAAAATCAAAATAAGAAGCCCGTATTCTAATAAAAGGTGGGAGACTGTTGCTTTCCAGTTGCTTGAAAACTAAATGAGCTATTCTGGGTTCAATGTAGAAAGGCACATACCCTGTTTCCCCGAAAGTAAGACCTAGTAGAGGTTTTCCTGAATTGGTAGATATAAGGCCTCCCCCGAAAGTAAGACCTAGCAAATTTTAGTTTGAAAGCAGGGCCGCCGAGAGCCGGACAAGGCCGCCCCCGGGCCACCCCCTCACCCGAGGTCGCCGGGCCCCCCCCTCCACCCTTCCTCCGTCACTCCCGGAACTAACCTTAAACGCCTCCTTTCACCTTCGCAGCAAGCAGCAGCAGGGCAGACCTCTCCTTCCTTCTGTGCCACGCCCTTGCGGACGTTACGTCAGGCGAGGGCGAGACACGGAAGGAAGGAGTGGCCTGCCCTGCTGCTGCTTGCTGCGAAGGTGAAAGGAGGCGCTTAAGGTTAGTTCCGGGAGCGAAGGAGGGCGGGCAGGCCAACCCCGATGTTTCCCTGAAAATTAAGACAGTCTCTGAAAATAAGACCTAGCGCATTTTGGGGGCAAAAATTAATATAAGACAGTGTCTTATTTTCGGGGAAACACGGTATTAGAACCACAGACTACAACAGCTTTTAACTGGAGGTTCCAGCATGCAAATTATTGCGTGATAACATTGCAGCAGTAATCTGCAGCTCATTGCCAAATGTCCCCCCTTTGTTTCAGTGTATGAATGTTGATTGGCTCATGCACTGACAGGAAGGAGGGATGGTTAAACAATGAAAAAAAGCTGCGGGTGGTCTGCATGGACCCGGGAACATCCCTGGTAGTCTAGTAGCCCCCACACCCCCACTTGAACTGACTGGACCTGACGACATGAGCTCCCCCTACCCCCAACTCAAACATAAAATTCCCTGTTGTCTAGCACACCCACCCAACTAATCTCCTGTAACCAAATTTGAAATAAAAGCCTTGGTATTCTAGTGGCCCCCTTTCTCCCCTAACCCTCCTCTAGAGTGTACCTTAAAAGAGGCAGGAGTGTTGCCCAATTATACTTGCCTGTGACGCCCATCCAATGCATCCTGGGATGCACTGAGAGTGGTTAGTCTGCCAAATAAGGGAATCTTTCCCTTAGTTGGTATTCACGGACCCCGTCTTACATCCCAGGATGCTGCACAGGATCAGGTGCCACTAGTTTCCAAGACTGCAGCACTAGATGCAGGAGCAAGTGGGCATCACGCCTACCTCTTTTAAGGTATGCCCTAAAAGGGCTTCTGAGGGAGGTGAGGCCGCTAGACACCAGGGAAAATGTTTTTTTTTTTTTTTTACATTCAGGGGTGGAGGAGTTCAGGTTGATGGACAGAATACCAGGTCTTTAATTTCAGTGTTTGAAGGTGGTGGTGGGGGTTGTTGGTTTAGGTCAGGAGGAAGGTGGAGAATCACTAGACAACCAGAGCTTTCTATTTTTGAGTTGGGGGAGGGGATGCCACTGCCACTGGATATGGACCACTGCAGAAAGCTTGTTCTAAAAAGTTAAAACAGTTGTTTTTAAGACTGACATCCTCTCAACCAACCCTTCTATGCTGCCCTGGACCTGGTGAAGAATTTCTCACATTTTGTTTGCATTAGAAGCCACTGTTTCTGTCCCTGCCTTGCAGAAGAATTCATAATGACCTCATTATCATTTATTTTAATGCAGTTTATGGCCATGTGTTACCATGCAAGTTAACTCCCGCGCTCAACCGCTTTCTGCAATGTGTGACCATTTACATGTGCAACAACCTCACGGTAATTCTGCATTAGCCCCTCTCTTATAGTGAATACCCTTTACAGAAGGGGAACAATGATTATCCATATGATGAGATAGTTTCTTGGATACCAAAACAGAAATTAAGTGTGACATATAGTCTGGATCAACACCTGATAACATTTTGAAAACCATACAGGAAATCTTGAATGGAATACATTCTTGAATAGGCATCCAATGGAGTTGAACCCATAAAGTGTAATACTGTCACATTACTGAGCCTTAAATATTAACCTTGCCATAGTATTCTGTAGCAACTCTAATTTCTTAAGAGATTTTACAGAAATTCCAGTCAGATGGCCTGTTGGTCTGTGTAAGTCTGTAGCTTAGAAATGGATCATGGCTTTCTCTATAATCTTCAGTTGGCAGTTGACAATTTTCTACTTTGCTCCAGCTAAATGATATCTGCTGGGCCTGATTCCTGTAAACTGGACATTTGATCTATACCTATTACTAGTTATATGACTCTGACAGATCCTATGGTCTTTAGTGGTACTACAATTGATCTTGATACCAATCCAACATTAATAACAGACATAAATGGAAGCAGCAGCAGTCTATCTCCACTTTGAGCCAGTGAACCAGCTGCTGTTACTGGGGCAGTATCTTTTGCAATTACTTTTCAACTGAGAAAAGAAGTGTAATTTTGTAGATAGTTATGTAACCGTTGGGGACCCTTATGTACCCTGCTGCTGCTTCTGCCCTACAGAAGGAAGCCCCGGTATACTTTCAGGTTTCTAGAGTTTGGCTTTTGGGAATGAGCTCCCAAGTATGTGGAATAAAGGGTTCTGGGACTTGTGCTTGCTTAGTTGTGGATGGCTGGTATCAAAAGAGATAGTAGCTCCATGAGCTTTGTGACAAGTCTCCTTGCGCCCCAGAATTTACCAAAGAACAGATAGTGTTCAGCAACAAACTGAGGAACAGAAGGAATTCTCGGTGAACCTGGACGACTAGCTAAGTGATTCAAATCGATAAATTTAAAGACTAGTAAATCACCTGGACCAGATCATATGCACCCAAGGGTACTGAGAAAGCTCAAACATGAAATTGCTGATCTGCTGTTAGTCAGCTGTAGTCTATCGTTAAAATCGTCTATAGTACGTAAAGATTGGAGGCTGGCCAATGTAATGCCGATTTTTAAAAAGGGTTCCAGGAATGATCCGGAAAATTATAGACTGGTAAGTCTGACTTCTGTGCTGGGCAAAGTAGTGGAAACTATTTATAAAGAATAAAATTACAGAACACAAGGGAAATCTTGCCTCAGCAATTTGCCTCATTTCTTTGAAGGCTTGAACAGTGGTGTTCCTAGGGGGGCTGACACCGGGGGCAGATCGCCGATGTGCCCCGCCCCCCCGGGTGCAGCGCCCCCCCCCCCGGCGAAAGGACACACACCCCCATCCCGGCGAAAGAACCCCTCCTGGGTGCACACCGCTGGGGGGGGGGGGGGGATGCCGTGCGCCGCTCAGCTTCGTTCGTTTCCATGCTCCCTCTGCCCCGGAACAGGTTACTTCCTGTTCCGGGGCAGAGGGAGCATGGAAACGAACGAAGCTGACCGACGCGCGGCACCCCCCCAGCGGCGTGCACCCGGGGCGGACCGCCCCCCCCCCCCTTGGTACGCCACTGAGCTTGAATTAACATGTTGATAAAGGTGAACTAGTTGAAGTAGTGTATCTAGATTTTCAGAATGCTTTTAACAAAATTACTCAGGAGAGACTCCTGAAAAAATTAAAGAGTCATAGAATAGGAGGCAATGTTCTGTTGTGGATTAGGAATTGTTTATTGGACAGAAAACAGAGGGTAGGATTAAATGGCAATTTCTCTCAATGGCGTGCTGCAGAGATCTGTACTGGGACTGGTGCTATTTAACATATTTATAAAAGATCTGGAAATTGGAACGACGAGGTGATTAAATTTGCAGATGACACAAAACTATACAAAGCTGTCAAAATACAAGCGGATTGTGAAAAATTGCAGGAAGACCTTAGGAAACTGGAAGATTGGGCAGATGAAATTTAAGGTAGAGAAATGCAAAGTGATGCACATTGGGAAGAATAATCCAAATCATAGTTATCTGATGCTAGAGTCCATCTTGGGGGTCAGCACCCAAGAAAAAGATCTAGATGTCATTGTATACAATACACTGAACTCTTTTGTCCAGTGTGTGACGGCAGCCAAAGAACCATGCAGGATTCTAGAAATCATTAGGAAAGGGATGTTAAGTAAGACAGAGAATACTATAGTGCCTCTGTATCACTCCATAGTGCAACTTTACCTTGAGTATTGCATTCAGTTCTGATCACGATATCACAAAAAATATATAGCGGAATTAGAAAAGGTTCAAAGAGAGCAACCAAGATGATAAAGAAGATGGAACTCCTCTCATATGAGGAAAGGTTAAAGAGGCTAGGGCTCTTTAACTTGGAAAAGAGTCGGCTGAGGGGAGATATGATTGAGGTCTAAAAAATCCTGAGTGGTGTTGAACGAGTAGAAGTGAATCAACATTTTTTTTTTTACTCTTTCAAAAAAGAAATGCAAAGACTGGGGGACACTCAATGAAGTTTCATGGAAATAATTTTAAGATTTAACAATTTTTTATTGATGAATGCACATATTAAACATTTCCATATCTAGCAATATAACTGTGTATAATCAAGGTAAATCTCTACTAATACAGCTGAACATCTATCATCAACATTTTCCTTATCGTTTATTCCTCCCCCCCTTCCTTCCTTAGTAATGGGTATATGAGCAGTGCCCCTTGTATGAAAAGGTTATATGCATAATCAGTACCCAGAAAATAGCCTGTGTATTGCTCAACAAAAGTTATAATAAAAGTTAAGCCACTGGCCATGGAAATAATTTTAAAACAAATAGGAAAATATTTTTTCACTCAATGAATAGTTAAGCTCCGGAACTCGTTGCCAGAGGGTATGGTAACAGCAGTTAGCATATCTGGATTAAAAAAAAAAGGTTTGGACAAGTTCTTGGAGGAAAGGGCCATAGTCTGCTGTTGAGAAAGACATGGGGAAGCCGCTGCTTGCCCTGGGATTGATAGCACGGATTGTTGCTACTATTTGGATTTCTACTAGGTACTTGTGACCAGGATTGGCCACTGTTGGAAGCAGGATACTGGGAGAGATGGACCATTGCTCTGACCCAGTATGGCTACTCTTACGTTCAGATGTTTTACTGGCATACACTTAGTAACTGCACTGTAGCATACAAAGGTGTTTACAAGAATATAAGCAACATGAAATATTAATGCTAGTTTCAACAAAAGGGAACACTGACCTTGCAGCACTAGTAAAGGACTGCAGTGTTGCCCTAGACCAGACACACAGTTGCAAGAGCAGGTAGCCAAAATCACAGGATTGGAAAAAACAAACCAGAAAATGAATAAACACTCTGCAGGGTGTGCACACAGTATAGATGCGTTCATTGTGATATGGTGGAGATGTTAGTCTTCTAGGCACATCTCAAGAACTCTAATATTGAGTAAACCTTTACTTGAGGTGAGAACTTCTCAACATAGTAACGTACATAGTAACATAGTAGATGACGGCAGAAAAAGACCTGCACGGTCCATCCAGTCTGCCCAACAAGATAAACTCACATGTGCTACTTTTTGTGTATACCTTACCTTGATTTGTATCTGCCATTTTCAGGGCACAGACCGTATAAGTCTGCCCAGCACTAGCCCTGCCTCCCAACTACCAGCCCCGCCTCCTACCACCAGTTCTGGCACAGACCGTATAAGTCTGCCCAGCACTAGCCCTGCCTCCCAACTACCAGCCCCGCCTCCTACCACCAGTTCTGGCACAGACCGTATAAGTCTGCCCAGCACTAGCCCCGCCTCCCAACCACCAGCCCCGCCTCCTACCACCGGTTCTGGCACAGATATAATATAAGTCTGCCCAGCACTATCCCCGCCTCCCAACCACCAGCCCCACCTTGTGGTCACTGTACAACATATATTGAAACAAAAAAAAACAACAACCCTTTTTATAGTCTCATCCTGGGCTGAATGGCTTCAGGTGAATTTCCTTCTTACTCTCAATTCTGGGTGAGATGTGTACAGTTACCTTCTATTATTGGAGGAGGGGGGGATTCTATGGAAGTCTCTCTATGTTCTGGCTTCAAGCTGAGGGAGGGACTCAACTGTTTCCAGAGGAGCCTTTCTATTGCAAAGCAGGCAAATACCTTTCTATTTTGATGGACAAAATGAACATAGGAATTGAATGGGCTTCCTCTTATTTGCCATGCTGGGAATCACTAGCGTGGCTTAGTAAAAAAAAAAAAAAAAGGCCCTTAAATAGAGAAGGAGTGAGAAGCAGGGGTTTAGCTATGGGGGGCCATGGGGGCCTGGGCCCCCGCAAATTTTATCCGGGCCCCTGGTTAGGTTGGCGGGAGTCCCCAACCCTTGCCAGCCAAGCCTTCTTCAGCACCGGTCTTCTGTGCAGCCGTGTTCACTGCCCTACTTGTCTTTCTTCTTGCTCTTCCTGTGCATGCTGATGCTGGGCGTCAGCGTACACAGGAGGAGCAAGAAGAAAGACTAGCAGGGCAGCGAATGCGGCTGCGCTGGAGACCGGCGCTGAAGAAGGCTTCGGTTGACGAGGGTTGGGGACCCCCGCCAGCAAAGGTACTTGTTTGTGAGGTGGTGGTGGGGTGGCGCGGCGAGGCATGGCAGTGGGGGGGGGGCAGCGGAGTGTCACTCAAATTGTGCCCCCAACCTCGGGCTCTGGCCCTCTCCCACTGTGAGGTCTGTCTACACCCCTGGTGAGAAGCAGTGATTATTCAAAGGGAATAGAAGTGCTGTCTGGTATGGGTAGGGGATAAGGGTGTATATAAGAAAAAAAAAAAGTTTGGTTAATTCTCATTTTAAGTTTTCACCCCAAGTTTTGAGCATTTTTTTCCCCTGTTCATTCCACCTATTTGTTCTTTGTGTGCACTTTGTATGAGCCCTGGATCTTTCTTCAGCACACACCTTAATTGTGGGTTAATTTGTAGGTATGTGTGTGTATAAGTGATTTGCACACACTTGAAATATTTAGGCACCCCCAACAAACCAAATGCATGCTCATGAATGTACACTCCTAGTAAGGGAGACGGTTGTTGTTGGAGGTTTTTGAATGGTTTTGGATAATGAGAAATACTTCCCATATGAGATCAACCACTGACACTTTGCTATTCTGATGTGTAGAGAGTATAATATGATAGCGTGCTCTCCTTTTGCTTCCGCTGGGGCTTCCTAAAATTAGCTTCTTTGGCTCACTTTTCCCTTGTAGTTTCCACTCAATTGCATCCTGAAAGCAGACTGTCATTTTCAGATCTGTCCTAGCTGTCTGGTCTTTGCAATGTAATTCTCTAGTACAGTTGACGTGCTGGCGATGTACTAGTCACCCGTTAATACAGCAGCAAAACTGCAGTTCATAAGCCATTTATTTTCTTTTGAGGCTGCTAGTAGCAGCCCATATTCCTCCTGTGCTTTGAGCCCTCATTCCTTTTAACACATACAAAGGCTTGGATGTGATATCAAGCAATAGCATTGTTTGGCAGGGGCTGTAGTTCACATGTCAGTTGGAAACTGGAGCTTTGAAAGCCGGACAAGATCATCTGCCCTTTTAAGCATTAACACTTGGGATTGTTTTTGGAAAAGCATTTGGCCCGGTGGGACTTCGGTTTATCAGAGTCAGGCAGGGAATCACAATTTTTATTTCATTATGCTATTTACACGTACACAAAAGAACAGTATATGCACGGAGCTGATTTGAGAATGTAATTGCATGGGATTTGTGCTTTCACAGCAGCAGAACGTGGGAGATGTTTAGGTGGTGAAAGTAGAACCTTGAATAATTAGAAGGAGACTTTTTTGGGGGGAGGGGGAAACAAAGGTTTGATTTCTTCTGCACAACTGGAAATCGTGTTTGATTTACTGTCTCTAGAAGGTGGTTGGTTTTTTTTTTTCGTTTTTTTTTTTTCCTCTCCCAGTAGCAGCTCAAGTGCTTTTATTCACAGATGGGATTTAGAATATCAGCTATTCCCCAGTTCTGTCATCTACATTGCCAAATATCCACTGCCTCTCCCTTCACATGCAAATGCTGGGTTGATTTGTAGACCACAATGAAAGCAGAGAGGAGGTTCGAAATTATATTCCATTGTGTTGCCACTTGTTTATTGTTCCCAACTTGAGCACTTGTGTGGAAAGGTAGGCTACCAATTCAAATTAATTAATTAAAATGTATTGCATTGTACAGCTTGTCAGCAAAATGTTTTCTGGTTTTAAGAGAATAATGTGTGGAGTTTTTGTCGATATTCAGCTATGTGTGTGTGTGTTTTTTTTTTTTTTTTTTTTTTAGCCACCACAGGCATTATTCCCCGTGTATTCAATGCAGGGTCATGTCCAGGCGCCAGCATTGAATAACCAGGTTTATGCGGCCGGCTATTGCTTATGTGGTCAAGTGATATTCAGCACTTAAGTGATTCCTTATAATGATAGGCTGAACTTTTATGCAGTCCGATTTAACCGCTACCCTTAGGTGGTTAAGTGCCGACTCCACTCCAGACTGTTTAAAAAGTAGCTGGCTCTGAGTTTAGCGCTCTGTGGTGATCTTTAGCGGCACTAACCAATTAAAAGTTGCTGAATAACAGCGGATAGGTCATCAATAGAAATAAAATTAAATAAAACATGGAAAAGAAAGTAAGGTGATACCTATTGGACTAACTTAATGCATTTTTTGATTAGTGTTCAAAGGTAGCCCTTCTTCATCAGATCAGAAGTGATAGGCCAGAACAATTTAACAGACCAAGTACCATTTCTGGCCGATTAAATCAGTTTGAATATCAACTCCGTTAATTTTAACATTGTCGGCAGAGATACAGCAGAATAACGACTCGTTTTTTAAAAAAACCAAAACAGAATCCTGAGGAACTGAGAGCTATGAGCCATACCCAGAAGGCCTACGCCCATCACTTCCACTAATGACGCATCTAGGCCTCAGTGGCTAAACCTGAGCTCAGTTCTCCTACTCAGTAGAATGTGCACAGCAGGCTCGCCAAGCAGCAAGGACTCTAGATAGAATTTCACTTCCTCCAACTATTAGAAAGGGAAAATGTTCTTCCATGATATTTCATTGGATTTAATCTGCAAAAAGCATTGTGGAACTTTAGCCTTTAAATGCTACATTTTAACTGTGCACAAGTAGTATTATTGCTAAAGGAAAGCCCACCAATAAATGATGTGAAAACTTAAGTTAGTACACCCAGTCTACTGTTCATTCCCCTCCCCCAGAATCTCTCTATGGAAGCCCCTATGCACTGCATAGCACTACCTTTAATGACAGAGGCTTTCTTCATTCCCACCTGGAACTTAGAGGCTGGTAGGACTGAATTGGTGGATGGTGTTTGTGGGTATGTGAATGGAAAGGTAATTCCCCTCCTCCCCCTTTTTTGCACTTTCCTACCTGTAACCTGGGTCTCACCTGGTTCTATCTCCGGACCCGGGCCAGAAAAGAATTTCGCTATCTCTCTCACTTCAAATCTCACAGTCTTCATTTACATGTGGGCCACTCTTACCCCGCACCTCATTTCAGTCCACTTACAGTCGAACTGGGGTGGGTCAAAGGTCCAGAATAGCGATCCGGGGGTTCGGGAGACACTTTACCATTCAGCTCTTGAGTCCAGGAACCACTGTGCACTCCGAAGCTTAACAGCAGCTCAACCTTTATTGAACCTCTGGTAACGCAATTGACTGAAGTATCAAACATATAAATGGCGAGTGTCGTACTCACTCGCAAATGCGCAGTAGATACCCTCTCTGCCCCGCCCCCGCGTCAATACGTGATGATGGGGGCGGAACAGAGAGGGTCTCTATTGCGCATTTGCGAGGGACGAAACCACTGTCGCTAACGCTCCCCCCACCCTCCACCCGGCCGGGCCCTCGCTCCGCTATTGAAACAGCGAGGGAACGCAGCACACAACTCTGCTGAGCTGCCGTTCTTCCTTCTTCTTCTCTGCCTGTGTCCTGCCCTTGACGACGTTACATCACACGAGGGCGGGACACAGGCAGAGAAGAAGAAGGAAGGCCGACGGCAGCTCAGCAGAGCAGAGCTGTGTGCTGCGTTCCCTCGCTGTTTCAATAGTGGAGCGAGGGCCCGGGCCGCATGGAGGGGTGGCGGCGGTGGGGGGGAGGGGGGGCCTTGCAGCGGTGACTGGAAGGGGCTTTCAACCCCCCCTTTCCTATACTAGCCCGTTTTTTTTTTTTTTTTATTTATAGTTTTAAATTACATTATTCAAGGATAACCTTGTGCAGAAATACAGGAAGAAATAAAATAATATCCAGTCATTCATATTTCTCAAGCATTATAATAACTAGCCCGTTTTTATGGGCTCAATGGCTAGTTCTTGAATAACTTAGTCAACTTTTTTGTTCCATGGGGAACACCAATACCACTTAACTTCACAGGTATATTTACAGGGATATACCACAACTATTTACATATACAGGGATATGCCAGAACTATTTACATAGAGACAATTGGTCCTGCCCAGGCCTATCCTGGGAGGCAGTGCTAAATCCCAAATGCTGTTTTCTCCTCTCTCAATCAGTTTCTCCAGCAGGCTCAGACCCCTCAGTGTCTGACCCTTCTCCAGCGGTGATCCCTGTCTAGATCCACCCTGGACTGGGACTGAGCTCTCCCTGGCCTCAATCCTACTGCTCCTGGGCTTCTCTGCCCACCTGTAGCACTTGTAATTCACTGGTTGCCACTTTGTGGAGTAGCCCCTTCCTTGTCATCCAAAGGTTGCACTCCTTCCAACGGAACTCCCCTCTGTCCTCCAGATCTATTGGCAGGGGATTTTCAGGCAGCAAAAAAACGTTTGCGGGTAACCAAAAGACCATGTGCTTTCACATGCAACTACTTTCATTAACTCCTAACTCCTCCCAAATCTGTCACTCACCTAAACATGGGCACTATCTTTCTGCTCCGCCGGTTCCTGGATTTGTCAGCGGATATGACGTACTTACTTAAAAAAGGCCCATTCAACCTTCTTATTAAGTCCCCACAGTTCTGTACTGTTCCATTTAAAGATAAATCTCTGTTCCCTTCTTGTCAATATAGATGATGTATCCCTGCCTTGTTTAAATTTAATTTGCTGCAACACCACAAATTGAAAGTCTTTAATATCATGATGTGCCTGACGCCAATGGCTAGCAAGGGGAGCTTCCTCTCTGTCTACCCTAAGATTATTTAAATGTTTTCCTCTGTTTTGTGGTCCTTTTTTTCTGAACCAAATCCAATTTTTGGCATGGGCATTTGATACCATATATAACTTGCTTAGATGTATAATGAGTATAATTCAACAATTTAAATACCTTGCTAGTACTGGGAATAATGACAGAACTCTGTGACTATTGCAAATTTGCAATATTCACAGTCCCCCAAATTCTATGTATCGTGCCTTAATTTCTGCGTGGAAATCAAAGCGCATTCTATAACAATGCATATGCCTTAATTTCTGCGTGGAAATCAAAGCGCATTCTATAACAATGCATATACCTTAATTGGTTAGCTAGTTAATCAGCTCTGTTATTTGGATGTTAACAAGCAATTATCAGCACTAATTGGCATTAATTAAGATTTTTTTCACACAACTCGCTAAGTGTCTTCTGTAACATGGTGTGCGTAAATTCTCAGTCGCATAGTTGAAAGGGGACATGGGCATTTCTAAAACCTATTGATTGTTACAGAATACACCTGCTCTGCACCTAATTTAGGCAGTGGGATTTACGCTAAGTAAAACATGGTCTAAATGGACATGACTAAATTTGGTCATGTAGAGAGGCGCTCAGTGTATTCTATATACCAGGAGTGTAGGCAGACTTCGGCAGGAGGGGGGTCCAGAGCCCGAGGTGAGGGGACACGTTTTAGCCCCCCCTGGTGCTGCCGCCGCCCCCTCCGTTGTACGTGCAGGACGTCAGACTCATAGAAACAGAGCGACGCCTTGCAGATCAGCCAGCAACGCGACCGCTGGCTGATCTGCAAGGCTTCATTCTGTTTCTGTGAGTCTGACGTCCTGCACATTGTACGTGCAGGACGTCAGACTCAGAGAAACAGAATGAAGCCTTGCACCAGAAGAAGAGGACCTCGGCTGGCGGGGGTTGGGGTCCCCCACCAGCAAAGGTAGCGGACGGCAGCGGGGGAGGGTTGGCGGCGGGAGGGGGGTTGAGAGGATCATCAGCAGGGGGGGTCTAGAGCCAAATCTATGGGGGCCCAGGCCCCCGTGGCCCACATAGCTACATCACTGCTATATACTACATGGAAATGTAAGCCTATTCTATAAAATGTAGGCGCACTGTAGAGAATACGACTAGGCATATCGTGTGGCTTTTTCTGGAGCCATATATAGAATCTAGCCATGTGGCCACATATGAAGTGACCCTGTGTGCCTTGACATTCAATCTCCTTATTGTAAACTTTCATCAACTCACCCAAATTCTTTCCCCTGGTATATGCAATCTAGGAACCTTATCAAAACCTGGATGTAAAGACAGTATAGCCCAGTGTTTGTATATCATCTATATTGACAAGCAGGGAACAGAGATTTATCTTTAAATTGAACAGTATAGAAAGAACCATGGGGACTTAAATGGGCTTTCACATGTGTGCCCATTCAACCTCCTTTTTAAGTAAGTGCATCATATCCACTCACAAATTCAGGAACTGGCAGAGAAGGTTCAGTGGTTTGAATGTTCTGTGGATTAGATAACCACCCTAGGGGTGTCTGGGCAGGAATTTTCTTGAGCTGTGTATGGTAAGTGGTTTAGAAATTATATTATTGTACGGTGATGTATGGGATGCAAACGTAATTTGTTAGTTGTCTGTAGTTTAGTCTCATGAAGACAGATGCTAGAGCAGTGGAACATGATTTAGAGTCTAAGTCCAGCGAATAATGTAAAGGAGCACTGGAAGGTTCATCTGTTTCATCGAGGAAGTCCCGATTCTTGATCAAGGGTTAGAGATTGTATTTGCTTGGAGACATCATTGTGGAAGCATTTTGAAGGACAATATCTAATAAAGACAATGTGCCTGCAGCAACCTTATATAAAGCCCTAAGCAAGTGTGTATCTGGGTTCTGCACGTTCTGAAGCTGAATTGTTAGTATTGAGGATTTTGTTCTGTAACGAGTTTTGTTGGACATTAGGGAAGGTTTTTTCATCCAATGGTGAGGAACAGATCATGTTGATCGCTTTTAGCTCTATAGACCGGTTGGTCTGGAGCTCTTTGAGGTTTTTTCCTTCCCTTTAATATAATGTGCTTTACCTTCACATGTTTTTTGCCTTTTGAGTGGGTCAAATTTGGTTATTTGTATTCAATATTTGTGATTTGATGGATTCCACATCCACCTGAGTTGTTTTGTAGTGGATTCTAACAACCTTATATTATTCATAGATTGTGAGCATTATAAGAATTATACATTTGAAGTGACTGTCAGGAATGGCAGGCAGCAGGACACTAATTAGTCTTTGAAACAATTTTTAGAAAAGAAGTTATAAGTTGGGACAAGTATACAGCATATTTCATCAGTAGTATTGATATTAGGACAAACAGATGATCACAGGTGACTGTATGTTTAGAGGTTTTAGTAAATTTGTATAAGCAATAAATAATTTATTACTTAAATTGTATAAATGAAAACTAATCTTTTTGGAAGAACTATTGTTTTGAAGGTCATTTTTCATAGATCGATTAGCTCATGTTTCATATTTATTGAATGCCTTTTCATTGTAGATATCCGGAAAGGGGATGGGATTTGCTATACTGTCTTTCTGTGGCTACAATCTAAGCATAGGAGCCAACTTTTCAGAATTATTGGGGGTGCTAAGGCCAGTGGAAATAACCCCTCCCTGGACACATGCAAGGAAGTTTCTCAATATTGGGGGTGCTGAAGCACCCACAGAGTCGGCTCCTATGAAACTAAGCAGTTTACATATTATAAAAGGGTGCTTATTTTGTACCTGGGGCAATGGAGGGTTAAGCAATTTGTATAGGGTCACAATGAGCTGCAGTGGGAACTAATCCCGGTTCCGCTGGTTCTTATACCAATGTAGTAACCATTAGGCTACTCCTCCAGTCCTGACTGGCTGGTTATGTTCTGACAACTGGGTTGAGAACCTCAGGTTTTGGGTAATGATAACTTATGTGAAAATTAATTGATAGGACCCAAACTTGAGGGGAAAGGGGAACTTTTCCTAACACCTTTCCTACTGGAAACAATTTTAGCTAATATGTATGAGATCATTTCTAATAGGGCCATAACTGGAAATTGCTAGCAAATGCATGCATAAAACTGGTTTTATTTTGTTTTTTTGTTCTACTCTTGCCTATAAACTAAAGTAATCGTTTAGAGGGTAATTTTAGTGCATTGCCACATTTTGCTGCCACACATCTTCTTTATAACATGTTTGCTAGCTCCCAAGCCTGTTTGTTATAAGTAGAGACTGTGGTTGGAAAGACTTGCCTTTATTCACACTTTACAGATACAATGAAATTTTATGTTGAAAACCTAAATACATGGCAGCCTTATAAAAGCAGCTGCACAAAACAGTCAGTGAGTCAGACAGTTTTAGTGAGTACCTGCAGAGCAGGAAAATATATGATTCTGTCTGAAAAAGCGAGTGGATGTGTTTTGGAAGTTGTAAAGTAAAAGCAGAATTGGAATGAACTCGAGCATTTGAATTTTAATAAGTAACTCCCAGCAGTGTAAAGCTGCTTTAATGCCTACAAAGAAAGTTCTGGAAATAACATTGACATTAAGCAGAAATTCCTGACATACATTTGTGAGCGTTTAAGAAAAATGTTCTGAAAAGCAGCATTTGCATTTAGGTAGGTGGAGCCTGCATGTCTTCGTTCTGATTCTTGTTGTAGTCATCGGAGGCTAGGAGTAGGAAAGGATTTGTGATTTGGTGGAAATCATTAAACCCGTCCCCCCCCCCCCCCCACATACACACTGACTTGAAAACTAGAAATGTCTGCAGTTTATAAACCACTGACCACTGTGGGCAAAACTGAGCCCGTATATTCAATGCCAGGCCACAGCCCTCTATAATTACCTCATTCAAGCTCTACGCATCCATGCATTTGTTATCAACCGACCTGGCGACTGCCTTGACAGCACTATGTAAGCCTCATTGAGCCTGCAAATAGGTGGGAAAATGTGGGGTACAAATGCAATAAATAAATAAATAAATCCGAGCTCCAGCATTGTGTATCCGGGTATGTGTGGTCATCTGGAAGTTAACTTGGCACCAGCCAATATTTAGACCGGTGCCTGGCTAGCTCATTGGATAAAATTAGGACAGCCAACTTTGAGGCCCTTTTACCAACCGGCAGTAGGGCTACTGCCGGGGTAGCATACAACAAATCAGCCTTACCGCCGGGCTCTCCCAAGAGCCCAGCAGTAGTTCCGGTTCTGCCGTGCGCTGTTTCCGGTGCTAGAAAATAGCTTTTAGGTTCTAGCGCCGGTGGGCAGGGAGTAGGCATGTCTGGCAGTAATCAGGCAGATTACCGCTGGAGCCCTCACTTCCTCCTAAATAGGAGGTGGTAAGGGCTCCGGCAGTAAATGGCTATGTGCCAGTATTGCATGGCCATGTGGTAAAAGGTGGCCTCAGCGCACGGCAATCCCACGCACTGATTCCACTGCGGGCCATCTTTTACTGCCACTTAGTAAAAGGGCTCCTTTATCTCCTTACTTAGCTGGTTAGCAGACTGAATATTGTTGCTAGCTGGTTAAGTACCAGCTCCTCCCAATCTTTGCCCACAGATCACTCCAGCACAAACTGCATAGTGCAGGGTTAGTTAATGCTGATAGTCAGTGGCACTGTACAGTTAAGTATCATTGAATATCAGTAGGTAGGCAGGCAGAAGTTCTCCTGCCCAGTAAAATTGCTTTGAATATTGATCCCAGTATTCCTGCAAGCTTCCACAAAAACCCAGCCTCTATAGCAAACCTTCTAGTAGCAATATCTTGACTGGTACTTCCTTGTGCCTGGAGTCAATATGCAACACCAAACAAACATCCAGTAAAGAAATTGTATGTTCCTGCTGAAAATGCTGGGTCAGACCATGAGTGGGCATAGTTGGCAGACAAAACACAGATCCGAAATAATGAAGAAGCAACATTGCAAATCTTGTCTTTGTTCTTCCAAAGATCTGCATCAGGGGTGGGCAAACATTTTGGCTAGAGGGCCACATTTGGAGCCATGAATAGATTGGGGGGGCCATCAATATCTGGTGGCTAAAGTGGACTTTGTGTGCTGTATGAATAAGTTGACGGTGCTTCGAAGGAACAGACTGCATTCTTTTGTTCGTGCTTGGGATCCCTTTATACAGTGGCGGGGTGGGGTGGCAGTCTAGTAGCCTGGTGACTGAGACTCTCCAAGGAGCACCCAACTGTCCTCTGGGGGGGCGTTGGGGGTGGGGGGGATTAGTCGTTAGGGTGGGTATTAGGGTTTTGCCTCAAGATTTAAGTTGGCATAGTACCGAAGAATCATGGTATGACTATTGTAATTGTAGACAATTTGGTTTGTATGATGTTATCTTGTTCTTTGGCTGTATTTCATAAAACCGTAATAACCAACCCCCCAAATAAATAATTAAATAGGAGGAAATATTTTTTAACTCAACGAATAGTTAAGCTCTGGAACTCGTTGTCGGAAGATGTGATAACGGCAGTTAGCATATTTGGGTTTAAAAAAGGTTTGGACAAGTTCCTGGAGGAATGGTCCATAGTCTGCTATTGAGACTATTGTTACTGGGAGGCAACCAGTGGGAAAGTGCCTGCCCTTTATTACCAGATCTTCATTGGCTGTCCATTCATGAAAGGTGCTTATATATGGTAGTTTTAGTCTTCAAGTCAATTAACACTAGTAAACCAGAGTATTAAAAAATTGGCTTGTATTTTATATCCCTAGTTAGCCATTACAGTCGTTGCATGGAACATTGCTTGTGGTCCCAAGCTGTAATGCAATTAAGAAAGTCTCTTGGCATTCAATGAAATGTAATGAATTACTGTTAAGTTTGAGAAATAAGGTAAATCTATTATCGTTTCAAAAGAGCCTGAAGACGTTTTCTCAGCTCTATTTAATCACTGATTGAAAGCTGAGAGATAAGAGTGGGGTAGCCTAACTGATGGGGTGGTGATGCCAACTATTGTAAGATCTTGTTGAAAATTTGACACCACTGTGGAAGATAAGGACATGATTTTCTGTGTGCTGGGAAATTTGGGTTTTGTATCTTTGTTCTTTAATTCTGTGCTTATATCTGTTCAAATTAATGAAATGAAACTAGCGCTATCTTTCACGATTTTACGGGTCAGGTGCAACAATGTATTGTTAAGGCCAAATAATTTTTCCCACGACCGGCAATGTAAAAGTCAAGCGGCATGGTTTCTGATAAGGCTGATAAAGTTGGTATTTCCACATAAATGCTTTTTTCGATACTGGATTGAATGGGTAACAATTGAAAGTGGACCAAGTGTAATTTAGTGCATTCTTCTGAACCACCATGCACAGAGCTTACATTCTAATCAAGATAGACAAACAGGACAAATAAAGGATTAGGGAATTATTTATAGTGGGAGTGATTAAAACAGACATGGGTACTGAGCAAATGAGTAGGAGTTAAAAGCAGCCTCAAAAAGGTGGGCTTTTAGCCCAGATTTGAATATGGCTAGAGATAGAGCTTGATATATGAACTTAGGAAGTCTATTCCAGGCATACAGTGCAGCAAGATAAAAGGAATGGAATTTTGAGTTGGCAGTGGAGGAGAAGGGTACAGATATGAGAGATTTACCTGATGAATGGAGTTTCCAGGGAGGAGTAGGCAGAGATAGGAGTGGAGAGGTACTGAGGAGCTGCAGAGTGAATGCACTTGTAAGTCAATAAGAGGAATGTGAATTGTATGTGGAAATGGATAGGGAGCCAATGAAGTGGCTAATGTGGGCATAGTGACACTGGCAGAATATAAGTTGTGCAGCAGAATTTTGAACAGATTGAAAGGGAGAGAGATGATTTAGTGGAAGTTGCAGTAATCTAAGTGTGAGGTGACAAGTGGCTTTTGGCAGTATGCTCAGAAAGGAAGGGACGGATTTTGGTGACATTATAGAGAAAGAACTGACAGGTTTTAGCAGTCTGTTGGCTTTGTGCAGAGAAAGAGAGCAGAGTTTTCTTATAGTGAACTGACTTAAATGGCGGAAAGACCAACAAATAACAGCCTCTTGACCTCGAAGGACACCTACTAGAATGGAAAGCCACTAATACATTTTCAGGAACCATACCATTTAAAATTAAAAAAAACAAAACAATCCAGTTTAAAATGACCCACGTTTAAAAGGGGAGCCAATGAAACTCAATCAACAGGGGGATAGACATGATCAAACATTTTTTTTCTTTTTGAAGATTAATCTAGCTGCAGTGTTTTGTAGAAGTTGAAGTCTTTTTCAAAAGGGAATCTGTAATTCTGATATATAAAGAGTTACAGTAGTCTGGTATGCTTATGTAAACTATTTTGAATGACTATTATTATTATTCCGTATGATGGTATATAAAACCTGTTAAATATTGGCATCATGTAATATTAATAATTTTTCCCCGATATAAAGCTATCCCTGCTGTTTCAGTGTTCGGACTTGAATGCATAAGTTATGAATTTTGCCATTCTACATCTTGGCACTCTTGATCTCGTCACACTTTGAATGGATACATTTTGGCTGTAATTTATAGAACCCAAATTTATCTGTTTTCCATGCAGGCAGTTTTTAAAAACCGTTACACAGTCAGCTGCTGATGCCGGTCTTGCTTTACCCAGTCTCTCTTTCCATTTGTCTATCAGGCTATGACCTTAGCTATCTGGGCTGCATTTTGCCACCTCCTTTGATGCAGTGCCCCATATGGCATTGCCGTTCATTACTTCTCTATGGTCCCGCGTTTGTCTGGTCATAGCTTCAGCTGCACTACGCTCTCATGCATCAACACACTGGAGTTGGATTTGAGAATGAAGCTTTTTTTTTTTTTTCATTTGCACAAAGAATGCATAAAACATGAAATAAAAATTAAAGCATGAATTAACAAAAAATAAAAAGGAAGTGAAACAAATTGAAAAGGTATTTGTATCCTGTTACTCAGAAAAATTCTTGTTGTTTCTGTTCTCTAAGCTGTACTCCACCTCTCTTTCCTATCATCAACACAGATCATTCCATTAAATGTAACTCTGTTTGGTTTGTTAGCCACATTGAAACGTCAATTGGAAAATGTGGGCCATAAATGCAGAAATAGATAAATATTAGGCAACCATCAGAACTGACTGACTAGTTTCTGGGGAGTTATGCCTGTTGGTTGCAATATCTCCTGGCCTACTGTGTCACTACTGTGACACATCTCTTCCAAAAGGCCTCCAAAGAAAATACATAGCCTACAAAACTACCTCAACAATCCACACAGTTATCACAGTTCACCTCTATCCTACCTAACACCTTCCGTCTATCTTCCCTTACCTAATTTTCAAACATTAATAATTGTACCTGTTATCATGAAATGATTATGTCATAACCACACTCTGTAAGCCACATTGAGCCTGCAAATAGGTGGGAAAATGTGGGATACAAATGCAATAAATAAATAAATACTAGTCTATAAATAATGTAGTGTCAAGTCATATGTTTTTAGGAGGACAAGCCTCAAACCTAGGCACTTACTCCTTTTGTTGAATCCAACTATAGGGAGCACTGCCTGATCATCACTGGCTGAAAAACCTCCTCTGTCAGTGTAGTCCTCAAATACCTTTTGCTGTAGGTTTTGTAATACATTTTTAAAATAATTTTTATGAGGGTTACTTATCTTGCTGCCGTCTATCTTTCTGAAATTTGATTTCAGAGAGATCAAATCTGGGTTTGATTTGAGTTATTTTGCAACTGTAGACTCTCTACGAGCTCCTGTCTATATCTAGAGGGTTATCTACTGTGTCACTAGGTCATGCTTCCTTTATTTGCCCCTTGTTCTCTCCTTTTCACCTGTCCTCTTGACTCTGCTATCAATGGAATGAAGGGTGAGTTGCTTGCAATACTGCAGTCTCCCAACCTTGTTCCTACCACTGGCCTCCATATTAGTGCTAGGCATCTTCAATCTCTGTCAAAGTACTGGTTCCTACTACCTGTTCTGGATAGCTGAATATTTCAATCACACCCATTTCCCTTCTTTCTTCCTGCATGCACATTTTGCGTACAACCTGTTTCTTCAAATATAGTCAAATTTCAAACAGAACGTGTTTCCTATGATCATGAAACCTGCTCTAGCTAATGGGGAAATCAGCACATGGCCATTAAAAGAAAAAATTGAATATGGGGCCATTTTACTGCTATGCTAAGTGGCTGAGGAAGCATTGGCCACTTTTTAGTGCTGCATAGTAAAGGGGCTCCTCAGGGCCTTGATTGTAAGGTTTTGAAAGGAGCCCTGGTGCGCTGGCCTTGACTAAGAAATTGTGCTTTAATAATAGGCTAAGTATATACTACTACTACGTATCATTTCTATAGCGCTACAAGGCATACACAGCGCTGTACATCATACATAAAAAGACAGTCCCTGCTCAAAGAGCTCACAATCTAAGTAGGACAGACAAACAGATAGACAGAACAGCTAAGAGGTAAGGGAATTAAAGAGGGGATAAAAGGGGTACAGGGCAAGTGAGTAGTGGTTAGGAGTCAAAAGCAGCGTTAAAGTGGAGTGGAGGAGTGGCCCTGTGGTTAGGGTGGTGGACTTTGGTCCTGGGGAACTGAGGAACTGAGTTCGATTCCCAGCACAGGCAGCTCCTTGTGACTCTAGGCAAGTCACTTAACCCTCCATTGCCCCATGTAAGCCGCATTGAGCCTGCCATGAGTGGGAAAGCGCGGGGTACAAATGTAACAAAATAAATAAAGAGGTGGGCTTTTAGCCTGGATTTGAAAACGGCCAAGGACGGAGCTAGACGTACAAGGTCGGGAGGCTATTCCAGGTAAAATTATTGGATACCTGTCAATGAAGACCTCATACGGGTTACATCTCATTGATCTGAGCATGCAAAGAAGCTAATGGGCAAAAATAAGTAGGGATGTTTAGCTGTAGGAAGTACTTGGTATTTTTTAAAAAACCTAGTAGCTTCCTGCAGCTGAATCAGAACTACAGCTGAGATCCTTATGCCATAAGCCTTTATTTCCTTCCTATTTTATGTTACTACTACTACTATTTAGCATTTCTATAGCGCTACAAGGCATACGCAGCGCTGCACAAACATAGAAGAAAGACAGTCTCTGCTCAAAGAGCTTACAATCTAATAGACAAAAAATAAAAAATAAGCAAATTAAATCAATTAATTAAGAGAGGAGGGTAGGTGGAGGTGAGTGGTTACGAGTCAAAAGCAATGTTAAAGAGGTGGGCTTTCAGTCTAGATTTAAAGGTGGCCAAGGATGGGGCAAGACGTAGGGGCTCAGGAAGTTTATTCCAGGCGTAGGGTGCAGCGAGACAGAAGGCGCGAAGTCTGGAGTTGGCAGTAGTGGAGAAGGGAACAGATAAGAAGGATTTATCCATGGAGCGGCGTGCACGGGAAGGGGTGTAGGGAAGGACGAGTGTGGAGAGATACTGGGGAGCAGCAGAGTGAATACATTTATAGGTTAGTAGAAGAAGTTTGAACAGGATGCGAAAACGGATAGGGAGCCAGTGAAGGGTCTTGAGGAGAGGGGTAGTATGAGTAAAGCGACCCTGGCAGAAGATGAGACGGGCAGCAGAGTTTTGAACCGACTGGAGAGGGGAGAGGTGACTAAGTGGGAGGCCAGCAAGAAGCAGATTGCAGTAGTCTAAACGAGAGGTGACAAGGGTGTGGATGAGGGTTTTGGTAGAGTGCTCGGAAAGAAAGGGGCGGATTTTACGGATGTTGTAAAGAAAGAAACGACAGGTCTTGGCGGTCTGCTGGATATGAGCAGAGAAGGAGAGAGAAGAGTCAAAGATGACCCCAAGGTTTCGAGCTGAGGAGACAGGGAGAATGAGAGAACCATCAACAGAAATAGAAAACGGGGGGAGCGGGGAGGTGGGTTTGGGGGGGAAAATGAGAAGCTCGGTTTTGGTCATATTTAATTTCAGGTGGCGTTGAGACATCCAGGCAGCAATGTCAGACAAGCACGCTGAAACTTTGGTTTTGATGCAAGGTGAGATATCAGGGGTAGAAAGGTAGATTTGGGAGTCACCAGCATAGAGATGGTAGGAAAAGCCATGGGATGAGATTAATGAACCAAGGGAAGAAGTGTAGATAGAAAAGAGGAGGGGACCAAGAACAGAACCCTGATGTTCCCCGCTCTCTCGCCCCCAGCACAGCAATGTACCCTAACCTGCCATTATAGTGATGGTCCAGGATCCACACACCAAAGTTTCTTCTGAAACCCTGCAATCCTGAGCCTTAACTCTAGCTGCTGGATGTTACCCATAAACAATAACTATGACTTCTTCCCTTTCTTGGCCCTGTGAATGCTACTTACTACTACTACTACTACTATTTAGCATTTCTATAGCGCTACAAGGCGTACGCAGCGCTGCACAAACATAGAAGAAAGACAGTCCCTGCTCAAAGAGCTTACAATCTAATAGACAAAAAGTAAGCAAATCAAATCAATTAATGTGAACGGGAAAGAAGAAAGGAGGGTAGGTGGAGGCGAGTGGTTACGAGTCAAAAGCAATGTTAAAGAGGTGGGCTTTCAGTCTAGATTTAAAGGTGGCCAAGGATGGGGCAAGACGTAGGGGCTCAGGAAGTTTATTCCAGGCGTAGGGTGCAGCGAGACAGAAGGCGCGAAGTCTGGAGTTAGCAGTAGTGGAGAAGGGAACAGATAAGAAGGATTTATCCATGGAGCGGAGTGCACGGGAAGGGGTTTAGGGAAGGACGAGTGTGGAGAGATACTGGGGAGCAGCAGAGTGAGTACATTTATAGGTTAGTAGAAGAAGTTTGAACAGGATGCGAAAACTTCTGCAACATTGCTAGTCCCTACTTACCCAGAGAGAAGAAGACCTGAGTTGGACATAAAAATGAAGACTTCCTTCATGGTGGTTCACAGCAGTTCCACTGAGACAATGGATTAGCCCAGGACGGACCTATTCAGGTGTGATGGATTTTTCCAGTTACTCCACTGTACAGTTACTCCCTTTCAGTGTGCAGAAGGATAGTCATCATTTGTTAGCTTTGCTTCCACAAACCTATCACATTTGGCAGTTCTGTATTTTCAGCTCTGCCATTGCCTCTGTTTTGTGAATGACCCTACCCATCATCAGAGATTTAGCTTAGAGAAAAACTACGATTCTTTTGGAAACAGCTGTCTGAATTATGATTATGTTTAGTGAAGAGGGCATGTTTTGAAATCTGTTGTCGTGTGGTGGTTTCAATTTGACTCAAGTAGGTAAATTAATTATTGTGTCTTGTCATATTTTAAACTGATATTTGGCAGCTGTTTAAAATCATAAGTTCATATTCTGTAATTGCATCACCAGAGCTCCTTGATGGAATTAGAAGATTGTACTAGTCAGCTGCCCTTCTGGTTTTCAGTTTCTTTGTCCTGTGTTTCGGCTGATGAAAAACAGGAGCCTCAACAGTTACCGCGTCATTTAATTACAGTTTCCTTCTCTTATTTAGATTCTCAAGAACTTGAGAAAATATCCAAAACTGCATATATGTGGCTTTATGTTGTAGTATCATTTCAGGGCAGTTCTATAACTTGATGCCTGCACTTATGTACAGCAGCTATGCATTATTCTATAAGGTAGCATGTAAGTGCCGTAGAGTAACTGCAAAGGGGTACACACATGGGTGGAGCATGGGAGGGGCATGGGTGTGGCTCCAATTTACATGTGTAATTTATAGAATACTATTATGGGCAGAATTGAAAGAGAAGGGCGCCCATCTTTCGACACAAATCGGGAGATGGGCATCCTTCTCTCAGGGGCGCCCAAATTGGCATAATCGTAAGCCGATTTTGGGTGTCCTCAACTGCTTTCCAACACGGGGACGACCAAAGTTCCCGGGGGTGTGTTGGCAGCGTACCAAAGGCGGGGCGGGGGCATGCTTAAGAGATGGGCATCCTCGGCCGATAATGGAGAAAAGAAGGGCGTCCCCGACGAGCATTTGGCCGACTTTGTCCATTTTTTTCACTACCAAGCCTTGAAAAGGTGCCCGAACTGACCAGATGACCACTAGAGGGAATTGGGGATGACATCCCCTTACCTCCCCTTACCTCCCCCAGTGGTCACCAACCCCCTCCCACCCAAAAAAATTAAAAAATATTTTTTCCAGCCTCTATGCCAGCTTCAAATGTCATACCCAGCTCCATCACAGCAGTATGCAGGTCCCTGAAGCAGTTTTAGTGGGTACTGCAGTGCACTTCAGGCAGGCAGACCCAGGCCCATCCCATCCTACCTGTTAAACTTGTGGTGGTAAATGTGAGCCCTCCAAAACCCACTACAAACCCACTGTACCCACATCTAGGTGCCCCCCTTCATCCCTAAGGGCTATGGTAGTGGTGTACAGTTGTGGGGAGTGGGTTTTGGGCGGGGGGGTTGGGGGGATCAGCACCCAAGGTAAGGGAGCTATGCACCTGGGAGCAATTTCTGAAGTCCACTGCAGTGCCCCCTAGGGTGCCCGGTTGGTGTCCTGGCATATGAGGGGGACCAGTGCACTATGAATGCTGGCTCCTCCCATGACCAAATGCCTTGGATTTGGTCTTTTTTGAGATGGGTGTCCTCGGTTTCCATTATCGGTGAAAACCAAGGTCACCCATCTCTAAGGTCGACGATCTCAACATTTAGGTCTACCATCTCTTAGGTTGACCTAAATGTTGAGATTTGGGCGTCCATGACCATATTATCGAAACGAAAGATAGATGCCCATCTTGTTTCGATAATACGGGATGCCTGCTCCTTCGCGACGATGTCCTTGGAGATGGGCGCCCTTAGAGATGGTCATCCTCGTTCGATTATACCCCTCCACGGGTTACTCATGGCATACAGTGCAGCTAGATGCACCCGTTTATACCTGCCGTTGAACTGGTATAAATGTTTACACCAGAATTTAGGAGATGAATTGAGGTTGAAGGGGGGCAGTAGTGTCAGGAAGTATTTTTTCACAGAAAGGGTGGTGGATACATGGAATGCCTTCCAGTAGGAGGTGTTGGAGATGAAAATGGTAATGGAATTCAAACATGCGTAGGATAAACACAAAGGAATCCTGTTTAGAAGGAATTGATGAATGGAATCTTAGCGGAGATTGGGTGGCAACGCCGGTAATTGGGAAGCAAAACCAGTGCTGGGCAGACTTCTACGGTCTGTGCCCTGATTGTGACTGAGTAGATATGGATGGGCTGGAGTGTAAATTTTAAGGGGCTTCGACGTTAACTTCAGAAATTTTAGCACAAGAACAGTGCTGGGCAGACTTCTATGGTCTGTGCCCTGAAAATGGCAAGGACAAATCAAACTCGGGTATGCATATAAAGTATCACATACCATGTAAAATGAGTTTATCTTGTTGGGCAGACTGACTGGACCATACAGGTCTTTATCTGCTGTCATTTACTATGTTACTATATTACTCTAGGGCCTGATATTCAGCCAGTGACGCTCAGGGGCCGATGATCAAAAGTAAACGTGGGAGCTAGAGGCCATTAGTGCCATACTTGTGCCCGCTTTTACCAGCGCTGAATGATCAGAGGGGTCTAGCACAGCAAACAATGAGCACATCAGGCCTTAGCATAGAAAGCATGCAAATGCAATCAAGCCCATTTAAATGGAGTATTTCGTATCGCTCCCCAATAATCAGAAAAGAGTGCCCCAAACAAAGGTGTCATACTGCTGTAAAAAATAATGCCATATCCAAGCAGGCATTACAGTGTTGGAAGAGAGGATTTCCCATGATTCTCATGCCTCTCTCATGCTTCTTTCTGCAAATTCTACCGGTTTTGATTGCTTTTGAAAGCAGAGGAAGTCCATGCAAGCCCCTGAGCGCTGGTTGTGAGAAACATCAGACCTGAACATGAAGCACACATTGGCATTCTTCTTCTGTGTCTAAATTTAAAGTGGCCATGCTTAAAAAAAAAAAAAAATCCAACCCAAAGCAGTCATTGACGTCTTTTACTTGCATCAAAATTTTTGTACCCAGACTAGAGAGCAGGGGTAGAACATGCAAATTTCTGACTTTTCCTGCTGTGAGGAAAATCACATACCACTATTATTTATACACATATAAATATAAGCATCCAGAAAAAAAAATTAAAAACGCTTATATTTAGGCTGCAGAAAAAAAGACGCCGATGTGTGCTTCACGTTCAGGTTTTACCAGGCGCATGTGCACAGGAGCTGAGCTTACCACTGAACTGTCTGCATTTGTGCCAAACACAATCCTCCCACTGAATTCCCTAATGCTGAAAGCTATGAGAGCGCCTATATTTGCATTGCATTAGCTTTGAGCATTAGGGCGTTATTTACCTGAACTGTTCCGGTGGTATTTTTATGCGCCAGAGTTTTGATCATCGGCTCATCAGTTTTGCGGACTGCTGCTGCTGTTATGCTGTAAATTCAGTGCTGGGCCATATCCGGGCTTTGGTATTGAATTTCTGAGTTTCCAGAGCCAGCTAAACCATAGACGGTTAAGTGCAATATTCAGCACTTACCTGGCTAGAGGTTACTGCATAAAGGTAGGACTGACTTTTTCTGTGGCTTTATTTATGTGGTTAACCTGGTTAGTTCTAAATATTGGCACTTAATTGGCCAAGTGCCGACTCTGCCCCCAGAACGCCCCTAAAATAGCCAGGTTTTCTTTTGGCACTAACTGGATATTTTCAGCAGCACTAACCGGTTAAGGGCTGCTGAAAATTAGTAGTTCGCCCCAAACAGGTGATTTAATCGGCCAGGAGCCGTTTCTGGCCTGTTAAATCGCTTTGATTATTGACCCGTTGTATTTTATAATAACATCTCGGTGCACAGTTGCCATTATAGAATTGAAACACATAGAAAAGGAGAAAAATGTAAGCAGATGAAGACTATATGACTTAACCAGTCTGCCCATCCCTGCCATCTACTCTCCCTATCACTCCCTTAGAGATCCTATGTACTTGTCCCAAGCTCTCCATCGCTTCCACTGGAAGGTAATTTACTACTACTACTTAACATTTCTAGAGCGCTACTAGGGTTACGCAGCGCTGTACAGTTTAACAAAGAAGGACAGTCTCTGCTCGAAGGAGCTTACAATCTAAAGGACGAAATGTCAAGTTGGGGCAGTCAAGGTTTCCTGAATAGAGGTGTAGTGGTTAGGTGCCGAAGGCGACATTGAAAAGGTGGGCTTTGAGCAAGGATTTGAAGATGGGCAGGGAGGGGGCCCGGCGTATGGGCTCAGGGAGTTTATTCTTTCCGTGAAGAAGTATTTCCTCAGGTTAATTCTGAGTCTTCCCCTTTCACCTTCATCCTATACCCCCTCATTCCAGAGCTTCTTTTCAGTTGAAAGAGACTCACCTCCTGTGCATTTATGCCGTATTGGTATTTAAATGTCTCGATCACATGTCCCCTCTCCTGCCTTTCTTCCAAAGTGTACGTATTGAGATCTTTAAGTCTGTCCCCATACGCTTTGTGAAGAAGACCACTGACCATTTTAGTAGCTGCCCTCTGGACCGACTGCATCCTGTTTATATCTTTTTGAAGGTGTGGTCTCTAGAATTGTACACAATATTCTAAATGAGGTCTCACCAGAGTCTTATGCAGGGACATCATCGCTTCCTTTATCCTACTGGCCATTCCTCTCCCTATGCACCTAAGCATCCTTTTAGCTTTTGCTGTCACCTTTTCTTCTACCTGTTTGGCTGCCTTAAGATCATCACATATGATCACACCCAAGTCACGCTTCTCTTTTGTACACAGTTCTTCACCCCCCTAAACTTTTACCATTCCATTGGGTTTTTGCAGCCAAAATGCATGACCCTGTATTTTTTAGCATTAAATCTTAGCTGCCAAATTCCAGACTGTTCCTCTAGCTTCGCTAAATCCTTCCTTGTGTTATCCACACCATCAGGGGTGTCTACCCTATTGCAGATTTCGGTATCATCCACAAAGAGGCAAATCTTACCAGACAGCTCTTCAACAATATAACTTACAAAAATGTTAAAAAGAATCGGCCCAAGAACCGAACCTTGCAGCACACCACTGATAACATCCTTTTCCTCAGAGTGAGATCCATTTTCCACTACTCTCTGTCATCCAGGGCTGCCGGGGGGGGGGGGATGGGGGAAAAATTCTCTATGCCCAAGGAGGGGCCCAGCGCCAGGGTCTGTCTGTCTCCTGCTCCTGTCAGGATCTGGGTGAATGTGTTAATTAGATAACCCGGTCCCGGCACACAGGAGCAGGAAAGAGACATATCTCGGCTTCTGGCCCCACCTTGGAAGATGGGGAGGAGCAGATGCACTGACGTAGGAAGGTAGGGGGCAGTGGCAGCCTCAGTGAGTTGGGGGTGATTGCGGCTGTGTCCCAAGTGGGAGGGGGGCAGTCCTGCCCCGGGCCCGGCTTTGTGTCTCGGCAGCCCTGCTGTCATCTTCCACTCAACCAGTTCCTAACCCAGTTGCTCACTTTAGGGCAGCCAGCATTGGTTCACCTAACTGGAGGTGCCAAATTATAAAACTGCCCCTATGTGTTTGCATTTTGTATTATGATAAAACTTGGGGAACTATTTGTTTCAAAGCACATAAAATTGATTAACTTCTTGTTAGTTGGCTAAGATTGAATTCTTTGGAAATGTTAGCACCATTGAGAGACGCGGAGCAGAATTTTAGAAAGGACGTTTAAATCAGAAATCAGATATCCAAGTCAGGACGTCTGAAGTTCCAGCAGTATTTTACAGGGCTATGGAGTCCGAGTCAAAAGCTGTAAAAAAATGTACCTACTCCAACTCCAGCTTCAAAATAAAAACGTATACGGTAAATTTAACAATTTATACTTGTATATCTTTGTCCTGGACCTATAGATCCAGAACAATAAATGTAAAGCCTAATATCAGTAGGAGTCGGAGTCAGAGTTGGACAGTAGAAAAATAGAGGAGTTGAAGTCAGAGTCAGAAGTCTGCTGTATTGACTCTACAGCCCTGGTATTTTAGAACAGGATCTGCTGATGTAGAGCCTGATCTAAAATTCAGTGTGAAATGGAGTCCATGACCAGCTACATGCAGCATGACAATCCATTTTAGGGGAAAAAAAAACACATCCAAAATGTAGCTGGCCAAAATGTAGGCACATAGATGTTCCTTTCACAGCGTATGGACATCTATGTGATAAAATAACAACATGGGTGACAGCTTGGGGCATTATGAACATCTAACTCTCCCCCACAACAGTGTCTGACCCTTCTTTGCTTCCGATCACCAATTTGATTCTAGAGCCATCCTATGCCACACAAGAGGAGGACTGCTGTGGCTAGGACCACTGAGATCCCTGACCTACATCTCCAGTAGGTCCCGAATGGGTAGGTGTTAGGTGAGGGTATGACTTGGGGATGCCAAGCTTTTTATTTTCTGGGGCTGTGTTTAGTGTTGGAGGATTGAGATTCAATTGAGGGGTCAAGAAGGGGCATCAGCACTGGGGTGGGGGAGGGTTCGGGGGGATCAGAACTTGGGAGGAGGCTGGAACACTGGAAAGATGGTTGGGAGAGGGTTCAGAAATTTTGATGTGGAGGTGGGACGAGACTTTGCAAACTCTGTGCAAGGCAAACGCTGGGCACATTCCTGCATGTACCACACAGGCTTTGCACTTAATCTGTGTTCTGTTTTACAGATAACACAGGGTAAATACAAACAGTTACTGACCTTTCCAACAAGGGTTCCCTGGATTTTCCAGGTGGCAAGTCGCAATCTAGATGTTCACCTTTGTAGACATGATCATTCCTTTTTGCAGTGGAGGATGAATGTCCATGTTTTAAGTCTAAAAACAAATGGGTAGGCAATCTACAAGGTCCAATGCAGGCAGCAAAACAAGCATCATTGCTAGTAAAAGGTTCACATTTATTCACCACATAAAAGCGTAAATACTTAAAAGCCCGACACAACCATGCTACACCCTCTCAAGGGCTGCGTCTGTGGCTGATAAGAACTGTTAATGGACACATAAAAAGCAAGTTAGTGTAAATCAGGAGTACAAATAATTACATAAATAATTAAAAAGCATAGACCACAGACTTTAGCAAAAGTTTATAAAACTTAAAAACATAACCTACTAAAAATATACAAATAGATAAAAAGAGGTGCTATAAAATACGGACCCATGAGTTGTAATCCAATTGTATCCCTTGACGGTTAAAATCTAAGGGCAAATAATAACTAATGTGTATAAAAATCATTCCACATTAAAAATCATTATGGCAACAAAACTAGCTAATACTTCATCTATTAGCTCAAAAAGAAAATAATACACACAAACCTCTCTACAATGCAGCAGCAGCAGCTCGTGGTGAATCTACCACAGCTGTGTGAGTGCTTACTCTTTGAGTACTTTGTGTGGGGGTCAAAGGTCACTGCTGTTCCTATTAATACCTACAAAAATTCTCTAAGAAGCCACAGAATAAGTAAATAAAATCAATTAGCGCATAATGCCTCACTTAAAAATTGTGGCTTAATATAAAATGAATTTTATTCTATAAGGTTGAGGCATGTTTTAAGCCTGCCTAAGTCCTGCCCCAAAAGGCTTCAACAAAAATCTAGACAAGAGATGGAGCAGATGTGACGTCATAAGAGCGACCTGGCGTTTTTTAGCCACATAAAAAAGCGCTTTGGAAGAGCTGTGCAAGTGCACCACAGAGCCTATGGTGACTTGGTCTCAGTTGACAGTAATCGACCATCCTGAAAGAAAGGTTGGCATGATGTTTAACCTGAGTCCCTGAAGAAATCATTGAAACCCGCGGTGTCGGGCGAGATTAAGGGAAGCGTGATGGATTTATGTTTGTGAGACCGGGAGTTGAATAAAATGAAGGTGCTCTATTTGCGTGAGTGAAGAAAGGAAAAAAAGAAAAAACAAGTAACTACAGAGAGACAAAGCAGCAAGGAATCGTCTTAAAGATAAGTTCACGTTTTGTATGAGCACTGTTTATAAGTATATGTTTAGCACTTGGGTATTGTGGCAATAGCACGTACACATACACACAAGAGGTGCTATCCCACCAGGCAAAAACAAATGATATTGCCTTAAAAGTGGTGGTTTATTCTGAGGGTCTTCTTCTAATTACATTTATAGTGAGTGGACCTTTATGGTATGCATTCAAATAAACAACTATTGTATTTTTATGTGTGTTTAGATTTCTGCGGTGCTATCGGCCCGTACCATTAGCACTAAGTTTTTGGTTTTGTATTTTTGATTTGAAGTCCTGCCACAAGCACGCACAGACCATGCCCTTTGCCATATGGATGTACAGAAGATTCAGATAGCCGTATCCTAGCTTTATAAAATCAGCATTTGGACGCCCATGCAATATGGATGTCTAAATGCCAATTTTCAGACATCCAAAACATGAATAGGGCTTCTAAAATGTGAACCTGTATCTTCTTGAAAGCAGTCATTCCCAGGGGCGTAAATGGAGTGGAAAAATACTGTAGCCAGCTATACTGTATTTTTATAGCCAGTTGGCCAAGTTTAATAATCATTCATATCTTTTTGGGGAAATAAAAGCTATAACTATAACCAAGTATCTTTAGGAAGCTAAAGGGATCATTTTAGAAAGCATATAGTGTTTGGATTACTTCACATCTTTCTCACTAGTTCAAGGGAAGTTACATTCAGGCAGAGTAGAAATTTTCCTATTCTTGGAGGGATTACAGTCTAAGTTTGTACCCAAGGCAGTGGAGGATTAAGAGACTTTTCCAAGGTCACCAGGAGTGACTGTGGGGTTTAAACTTGGCTTTGTGGTTCTCAGGCTACTCTACTGCTCTAACCATTAGGCCACTCCTCCACTTTGAGGCATCTATATGTGTAAGAAATGGCATTTACATGTGTAGATTTCATACACATGTAAATGGAAATTTCAGAAAGCTGCTGTTCATACTTGTAGATAGCTGAGACAAACATTTCAGGTGAGCACGGATTGACCCGGGTGCAAAAGTATGTTTATTTTCCATTGGTAATAGACATAGAGGGGCATTTTTGAAAGAAACGTCTAAGTCGGAATTTGGATCTCTTTGTAAAAGTCCAAATTCGGAGGCGGGAAAAAGGTAATTTTTGAAAAAAGATGGACGTCCATCTTTCATTTTGAAAATACCAAGGACGTCGTTGGATTTGGACGTCGTCAATTTTCAGCAATTTTCGAAACCAAAGACGTCCAAGTCCAAAACATCCAAATGCAAGTCATTTGGACGTGGGAAGAGCCAGCATTTGTGTAGTACACTGGTCCCCCTGACATGCCAGGACAGCATTCGGGCACCCTAGGGGGCACTGCAGTGGACTTCATAAAATGCTCCCAGGAACATAGCTCTCTTACCTTGTGTGCTGAGCCCCCACAAAACCCACTATCCCAACTGTACACCACTACCATAGCCCTTACAGGTGAATGGAGGCACCTCTATGTGGGTACAGAGGGTTTCTGGTGGCTTTTGGAGGGCTCGCTCTTTCCTCCACAAATGTAACAGGTGGGGGGGGGGGGGGGGTATGAGCCTGGGTCCACCTGTCTGATGTGCACTGCACCCACTAAAACTGCTCTAGGGACCTGCATGCGCTGTCATGGACCTGAGTATGACATCTGAGGCTGGCTTAGAGGCTGGCAATCAATATTTTTATAGATGTTTTTTGAGGGTAGGAGGGGGTTAGTGACCACTGGGGGAGTAAGGGGAGGTCATCTGGTCATTTTGGGCACCTTTTTGTGCCTTATTCGCAATAAAAACATGTCCGGGTGAAAAAGTACAACTTTTGGGACGTCTCTGCTTTTTTCCATTATGGCTCAAAGACTATTTCTAAGTCTTAGAAATGCCCCAAGTCTCGCCTTCACCATGCCTCCGATATGTCCCCCCCCTTAGATTTGGACGTCCTTGCGACAGACTTTCGCTAGAGACGTCCAAAATCGGGTTTTGATTATTATTTTTATTTATTTAGATTTGCTCACACCTTTTTCAGTAGTAGCTCAAGGTGAGTTACATTCAGGTACTCTGGATATTTCTCTGTCCCAGGAGGGCTCACAATCTAAGTTTGTACCTGAGGCAATGGAGGGTTAAGTGACTTGCCCAAGATCACAAGGAGCAGCAGTGGGATTTGAACCAGCCACCTCTGGATTGCAAGACCAGTGCTCTAACCACTAGGCCACTCCTCCACAATATTTAGCAGTGTTTCTCACCAGATTAGATCCATTTTTATCTTACTTTTTATTTAGAAAACAGCAGAATACTTTTCTATTTTCAGATATAGTTTCAGTTTAATTTTTAGACTGTATTACTTTTAATGGTGCTTTTTATAATTTCGTCTGATTGAGAGAGTTTTTTTCTTGGGCACTCCAACATAATAGCCTGGACAAAATAGTCTTGTAATAAAATAGCAAATGTCCCTTGACAAAATATCCCCTTGATAAAATAGCCCCTATAAAAAAAATAGCCAGTAGCCCTTCACAAAAATGAGAAGTATAGTAAAAACACTGTCTCCCTCCCTCTTGGGGTTCAGCCTCTCTTCTCCCCATCTCCCTCATCTGACCTCTCTCTCCCTTCAGTTCCCTCTCCAGTGCAGCATCTTTCTCTCCCCAACCCCGTGTACTGTTATCTCTGCCCTTCTACCCCCTTTCCTCATTCTGACATCTCTCTTCCGTCCTCCCCTTCCCATGGTCTGGAACTGCATCTCTAACCCTTCCTTCACACCTACCTCCCAACATAGTACAGCATGTCTCCCTCTTCCTCCTGCATGCCCTCTGTGGTCTGGTATCTCACTCTCTCCCCCCCCCCCCCCCCCCCGGGCAATCCTCCAATGTTCCTGTGGGCCACCGGCAGCATCAGCAAGCTGCTTCGGCTGGCCCCGGAAGTGTTCTCTCTGTTGTGTCCTGCCTACATGGACATAGGAGGTTGCATCAGATGAGGCGGGACACAACAGAGGGAACGCTTCCGAGGCCAGCCGAAGCAGCTTGTTTATCTTGTTGACGCTGCTGGTGGCCCACAGGAATGTTGGAGGATTGCTGAGGGGGGTGGGAGGGCAACAGAGATAATAGACCTTATAAGGCAGGCAGGAGGAAGAGGGAGACATTCCGGACAGTGAGCATTGAAACTGGGAAGGGGAGACATACCTTCACTCAAAGCAGCAGCGGGACTCAGAAAGACACACAATTGTAGCAGCAGGAGCAGAACAAGTAAAATACTCAGGGGGCAGGCCCTTTTGTTGGGGGGTGGGGGCTCATTTGTCAGCCCAACAAAAGGACCTGCCAATTTGTGGGCAGGCCCTTTTGTCAGGCTGATTTGCCAGAGGCTATTTTGTCGGGGGAGGGGGCTATTTTGTGTTTGGGCCTTTTTGTTAGGGCTATTTTGATCAGGTTCCCTTTTCTTGTAATCCGCAATGAATCCTTTGGAGATATAGCGGAATATAAGTTGGGTTTTTTTTTAAATTTGTACCCCGCGCTTTCCCACTCATGGCAGGCTCAATGCGGCTTAGGTACTTATTTGTACCTGGGGCAATGGAGGGTTAAGTGGCTTGCCCAGAGTCACAAGGAGCTGCCTGTGCCTGCAGTGGGAATCGAACCCAGACCCCCAGGACCAAAGTCCACCACTCTAACCACTAGGCCAAATGGAATAGTAAAACAAGTGTCCCATTGATGATTATCTTTCCTCTGGGTCTCTGAAATGGCTATATAATAGTCTCTCAATCAGTAGGAAAGATTGATATGGGGTTGACAAATCAACTTCACAAACAGGTGTAACCCCCAGTTCATTTCAAATGAAATGAGAGGGAAAGACATAACTTCCAGGGCCAAAATATCACACTTCTCCAGCAAGTAAAATCTTGACTTAATATTCAGCTTCTTCAGTGGCAAGGATCTGACATGTTGCACAGGAGATGCATCCATGGTAACAAACTGCTGTAATGCACGCATTGTCTTTCAGTGTCTTCAAGTGTGATTTTCTTAAGTTCTCTTAGGAATAACTGTGCAAGCTTCCTATCTCTTAGTACACCCCGGTACTAGAGAATGACAAGGGGACAATGTTTGTCCCCAACCCCGCGAGCTCTGTCTGGTCCATCTGCAGAAACCTCGAACAGTTAGGATTTTATATTTAAATAATTTTATTAAAGTATAAAAAGAAACCATATTCTGTACAACTGTAGAATATTTCTGACCCATTCTTTTAGCCAGAGAGACTAGAAGTCTCACTGGCTAAAAGCATGGGTCAGAAATATTGTGGAATGATGCATTAAAGAAGTTTTTCACGGGGAGGGGGGAGGGGGAAGGAGGATACTGAACGGGGGAGGATGTTTGTGCAGCGCTGCGTACGCCTTGTAGCGCTATAGAAATGCTAAGTAGTAGTAGTACCGTTATTAATGATATCAAACTGTTCATATTAAATTTTTATGTTTTATAGACAAAGGAACTTTAAAAGTATTAAATGGCATGATGTTTCTTAATAAAATGCGTTCAGGAAGAGAGGGGAACAGGTGGTGAATAAAAGCTCTATATTAAGTTGTAGATTTAATGGGATTTGTTTTTTTGGTTCCATGATGTTCACAACGAAAACAAATCCTTTATGAAAGTGATGCAGAAAATAGATTTCTACTTTAGTATTGATTATCATAATTTTACTGCTTGACCTCTACAACCGACATTATTTACACTTCTACATTGGGTGATATTACCCACAAGCCATGCCCTAAATGGTAGTCAGAAAGAATCTCACAATCGTTTGCCCTCACAGCTAAGCCTGTTATGCTCACCCAAACTCTGCTTCCGTTCTTCTAAAAGCATCTTCCATTGCAAAACAGAGTACTCTTGACTTTTGGAAAGAGAAAAAAGAGCCTATATTCTGTGCCTGCTCTTCCCTCCCTTCCCTTCCCTTCCTCCCCGTCAGGATGCTAAGGAGATTCCCCATAGACCTGCTCTGGGGCTTTCCCTCCTCTGGCTCCTGCCTTCTGCTGTAACTTCCTGTTTCTCAAGCGTCTCAGCGTTTAGTACCAGCTGATTTTTAGTGTGGGCTAAAAACATTACTGCACCTTAGTAAAAGACCCCCATAGAGTGCAATTCAAAAGGGGGTGTGGCCATGGGAGGAGCATGGACAGGATACGGGCATTCACTAAAGATGTGCACAGTATTACTGAATACCAGGGATCTGCGCCTAAATTACGTGCCAAGATTTACAGGGTTTCAGTTGATATAAATCCTCCCACCCAAATTTTGGCACGGAAATCAGTTCTAAACACCATTCTATAAACGGCAGACAACTTGGAGCGCTGTTTATAGAATAGCTTTCTGCATGGATTTTTTTTTTGGCACGGTTCACCAAATCTAGTGTAAAATGTGCATATTTATAAAATAAGCCCAGTAATGCAGATTGAATGCACACAAATTCACACTAGCTCTGAAGCTAGTGTAAACGTCTACAGCTTCAGTCTAGCTGCAGTTTCTGATGTTTTTACCTCTAGTAGAAACAGGGGTGACATGATACAGATGTTCAAATATTTGAAAGGTATTAATCCGCAAACAAACCTTTTCCGGGGACGGGAAGGTGGTAGAACTAGAGGACATGAATTGAGGTTGAAGGGGGGCAGACTCAGGAGTAATGTCAGGAAGTATTTTTTCACGGAAAAGGTGGTAGATAACATGAAATGCCCTCCCGTGGGAGGTGGTGGAGATGAAAACGGTAATGGAATTCAAGCATGCATGGGACAAACACAAAGGAATCCTGTTTAGAAGGAATGGATCTACAGAATCTTAGCGGAGATTGGGTGGCAATGCCGGTAATTGGGAAGCAAAACCGGTGCTGGGCAGACTTCTATGGTCTATGCCCTGATCGTAACTGAATGGATATGGAAAGTTCAAGAACAGTGCTGGGCAGACGTCTAGGGTCTGTACCCTGAGAAAAGCAAGGAAAAATCAAACTCGGGTATACATTTAAAGTATCAAACTCATTTTACACGGTATGTATCTTGTTGAGCAGACTTGATGGACCGTACAGGTCTTTATCTGTCGTCATTTACTATGTTACTATGCTAAAAAATAGGCATCTTTCTTACCTTTTTAAACTAGGTACCCTGTTATAAAATTACTCCCTTTATGGCACTTTAAAATCTGCAAACAACACAGGACTGTTTAGTAGCTGGGTCACACAAAACTGTCTTAGTCATGCCTTGGGAGGAGCCAGGTACCTTATAAAGCAGAATCCTCTGTTGATAGTACTCAATCAGCCTTCAGCAACTTTGGCTCAATTGTGATTAAACCAAAAAAAAAAAAGGCATTCACTTTAAAGGTGACCTTAACATACTGCCTTGTGTTAGAAATGCTGGCTTTATGACTTCAATGGAGGTCAAGATGCAATCCAAGTCGAAGTATCTTCCTTGTAGTAAAAACCTTCTATGACTATGCCAGTGTTCTTGCCACTTGTGGGGGCTCTTCAGCAATGAAGTGTGCTTGACATGCAAGCAATCTTCTCCATCTCCCAGCAATAGTGCAAGGCAATGAAAAGGAGAAGCACTTGAAGTGTATTCTGCAACTTATCTGTGGAAGCTAATGCACTTCCTGGGGGGAACCTAAATGGTGCTGTGCTATCGGGCTTTGTTAAACTATTACATTGATGGGAGCTGTCAGGAAACTGCCAGCCTGCTGCAGAACGCATACACACTGCAGCAGCAGTGCTGCTGATATACAGAGTGAATGTTTTTCTTCATATTTATTTATGTATTTAGATTTTGCTCACACCTTTTTCAGTAGTAGCTCAAGGTGAGTTACATTCAGGTACACTGGATATTTGTCTGTCCCAGGAGGGCTCACAATCTAAGTTTGTACCTGAGGCAACGGAGGGTTAAGTGACTTGCCCAAGATCACAAGGAGCAGCAGTGGGATTTGAACCAGCCACCTCTGGATGTCAAGCCTGGTGCTCTAACCACTCGGCCACTCCTCCACTAGTAGCAGCATTCCATGTAGAATCTCCAATAGTAGCAACATTCCATGTTCCACTGCACTAACCACTAGGCTACTCCTCCACTGGCAACATTCCATGTAGAAGTCTGCCCTTGCAGATGAGCAATTCTGTGAGTCTGACGTCCTGCACGTATGTGCAGGACGTCAGACTCACAGAAACAGAAGCCTGCGCAGCCGTGTTGCTGATCTGCAAGGACAGGCTTCTACATGGAATGTTGCTAGTGGAATAGCAACATTAACATTCCATCTAGAATCTCCAATAGTAGCAACATTCCATTTATTTTATTTATATTTTGCTCACACCTTTTTCAGTAGTAGCTCAAGGTGAGTTATAGTCAGGTACTCTGGATATTTCTCTGTCCCAGGAGGGCTCACAATCTAAGTTTGTACCTGAGGCAATGGAGGATATTGTAATGTGTTGACCACCATCTAGTCAGACTTGGGGAATCGTGGCGTATAAGCTACCATTATTCTAGAACTACATGTCATGATTTGAGTCTCTGAGGGGAAAGCTGAGGATCAATATCAGGAAATATGTTTTTAGAGGAAAAATGGGGTTGGTGCGTGAAACATTCTCCTAAAGAGAGTGATATAAGTTATGCAAGTAACAAACTTTGAGTCATGGGATGCGATTCCTGAGTAGGGGATATTTTGCTGCAAAAATAATGACCTAGTGGTATGCATCTGAGTGCTTTAAAGTAATATTTCTCAACTTCTTCATGCCAAGTACCTCCTAAATCAAATAAATTTCAAATGCTTACCGCAGAACTCTGATCAGCTCTGGGAAATGTACGTTCCAAAAATGGACATATCCTAATCACAAAATTAAATTACGTTACATTACATTTCTAGACCGCATAACCCATAAGTTATAGACAGTTTACAATAGATTAAAAACAATGTATCAAGATAAACCTCGGGAATTACAATTATACCATCTAGTTAAATAGAAACAAAGTTAACTGACAAATCTGTTAAAGAGAGTAGTCTTCAAATGTTTCTGAAAATGTTCATAGCTATTCAAGTCTTCTAATGTTAAGGCAAAACAAAATTACTTTTTCTACCTTTGTTGTCTGGTCATTTTATTTTTTCTAATTGTGTTGGTCCCAGCATCTGGTTTGTGTTTTCCCCTATGTTCTCTTGACATGGTCTCCTGTCCATTTGACATTTCTTTTCTCACCATGGCCATCTTCTTTTTCTGTGTCCCTATTCTCCCCACATTCAATATCATCCTGTCCAGGGCCGCCGAGAGCCGGGCCCGGGACAAAGCTGCCCCCAGGCCCCCCCCCACCCGAGGTTGCCGGGCCCTGCCCACCTTAGATCGCCGGGCCCCCCCGCCGCCCACCCACCCGAGGTCATCGGGCCCCCTCCACCCGCTATCGGGCTGGGCCCTCGGAACTAACCTTAAGCTTCCTTTCACTTCGCAGCAAGCAGCGGCAGGGCAGACCTCTTCTCCTTCCTTCCATGCCCTGCCCTCGCGGACGTTACGTCAGGCGAGGGCGGGACATGGAAGGAAAGAGTGGCCTGACCTGCTGCTGGTTGCTGCGAAGTGAAAGGAAGCTTAAGGTTAGTTCTGGGAGTGACGGAGGGTGGGCCAGGCGGCGGCAGCGCCGGGCCCCGGGACTTTTGTCCCCCCCCCCCGTCCCCCCCTCTCGGCGGCCCTGATCCTGTCTTTCCCCATGCCCAATATCTCCCCTCTTTCTATGTATTTCTCTCTTCCAGCTATACAGTATCTCCTCTGGGTGTGAGCTATCGAGTGAGTAGTTGGCAATTAGTGGGGTGCCCCAAGGGTCCCTGGGTCCCTGCTTTTGCCAATGTTATTTAATGTACTGATGTCTACGTTGGTTTTTTTTTAATGGAAGGGAAAGGTATCAATTGTCTGTCATACGCAGATGTTACATTGTACTTCCCTTTTGATAAGGATGATGCTAATTCATTTATTAGTCATAGTATCGCCCTAGCAAAAAGATGGGCAACTTGTTTACATCTTAAACAGAGATAAAGCAAACTTTTTATTTATTATATCACCTCACATTGATATCTCTGAATTACAGTTGAGGTTAAGTGGTATTCCTTTAAAAATAGAATCGGAATTGAAAATATTGGGCATTGTGATGGATAAACATCTACACTTGAAAAGGCATTCACAAATAGCGATTAACAGGATATTTGGTGTACTGAAAAAGTTGAGGCAAATTCATCATTGCTTTAATAAGGACAATTTTAGATTGTTGGTGCAATCTTTGGTTTAATCTCAGTTAGATTATTGTAATGTCTTGTATATAGGTTGCACAACTATGGTAAAGAAGAGGTTACAAACGGTTCAGAATGTAGCAGCTAGATTGATTTTATCTAGATCTAAGTATGAAAGAGGTAGCTCTCTGTATATTGAGTTAGATTGGCTTCTGGTTGAAGCAAGGGGAATTTTTGAGTTATGCACTTTGGCTTACTTGTTGTTGCATGGAATAGTACCTGAATATCTGATTAGCCGGGTTTTACTTCCTAATTTTAGGAATAGAAAGTTAGTAGGAAATTACTTGGATCTGACATTTCCTTCTTTAAGAGGGGTTAGATATAAGATGTTACATGTTGCTACTCTGTCATATAATGGCAAGAAATAGCATTTGTATCAATAGACTATTCTGTAGAGTGCATCGACTTTTAAGGGGGAAAAATTAAGGGAAAAAGCCTCTGAATCTAACCCAACCTCCAACCCAAGTAGTCATTTAGTAATAACAAGGGTTGGGGGAATTTTTGCTGGGAGTATTATCATCGGCAAAAAAAACCCTTTAATTCCAAATATATGTGAAAAAGATGCTAAAACTCTACAGAATCAGCTATGGATCCAAACGGCATGTGAAAGTCAAAATCATAACTTAGCTTTCAGGCGCAGATACAAAGCAACTTGTGAATAATCGGTCCAACACACCGACTTTGGCCAAGGTTTCGCTAATAACGCTGTGTCAAGGCGTGAGTAACCTTGAAAGAAAAAATATCATGTGGTTCAAAAAGTGAAAACCATGAAAACATAAACAAAAAAGTGTATAAGTAGGACCCATAAACATAAACTTTAAAGCTCATAATAATCATAGTTCAAATATGAATACTTGCCAAAAAAGTTCAAAACACCAGCTTGATTCCTCTTGCTGGTCCCTAACAAAATGGCTGCGGTATCTTCTCTTTGAGTGTGTTATCTAGGATGTATGATGTCATATCCTTAATCACCTCAGCTGTCATGTATTTGTGATCATCTAGAGAGAGCCCTACGGGTCCTAAAGGGGGAAGATCTTGTATGACCAGTAATTTAGTCTGTATTTTATGTTTATTTAACAGAACAGATCCTCAGAATTTTTCAGGAGGATTTCTCTTGAAAAGTTTATTTATTATTATTTGTCAAAGAAAACTTCTCCAATCCAATCTTAAATTTAGCCCCATAGGTTCCTCTGTTTTGAGTGTAAAAATCCAGAATTGTTCTCGTTGTAATTATCGTGTCAATCTGTCAGGAAATTTCATAGGAATGTGATCAATCGCACAAATGCTTAGTGAAGAAAATTCATGTCCTAGATTTAAACAATGGGATACAATCAGGGAGCTTCCTCCCTCCGTTGTTTTAAGCAGCTTTTATGTTCAGAAATATGCTTTTTTAAGGGGCGGGTGGTTTCACCCACATAAATCTTGGGGCATGGACAGATGATTAGATATACTATGTAATCCGATGTACAGGTTGTTGAGAAGTTTAAGAAGAACCCTTGTTATTACTAAATGACTACTTGGGTTGGAGGTTGGGTTATATTCAGAGGCTTTTTCCCTTAATTTTTCCCCCCTTAAAAGTCGATTAATAGTTTATTGATAAAAAAAATACTATTTCTTGCCATTATATGAGAGGTTTTTCTTTGTTTGAACTTTATATGCAATACTCTCTTCTTGCTTCATCTCCTCCCTCCCCCCAGCCATGCCGCATCTCCTCTCTCTCCCCCTCTCCCCTCCAGCCATGCCGCATCTCCTCTGTCCCCCCAGCCATGCCTTCTCCTTCATGCTTGTGTTTCTCGATCTCCATGCAACATCTCCTTTCTGTCTTCCCCCCCAAGACATCCAACATCGCTCAGTGTGTGTTTCACTCCCCCTCCAAGCCATCCAGGATGTCCTGACTCTCTCTTTCTCTGCCCCCTACCATGTTGGATTATGCTCTGTGGTGTATCCATATTTGACCCCTGATGCAGGCATCTGCCAAAACACGGGCCATGTCGGGTCCTTCAATAAAGTCGGCTTCCTTCTATTGTTTGGCCTTTTTGTCCCATTTGTGGCCTACTTGCTTATTAGAATAGCTGCAGCTGTACTAATCAGCAATGTAAATTACCACAGCAGGGTGCTGATTGATAAAAGCTCCCACCTCTCCCTTCAAACCCCCTTGACAAGCTGTACCAAATTTCCTATTCACTTTTAACTGCATTAAAAAGGACCATTCCAGGAGAGTATAACTTGGATAGAGGAAACAAATTCTTTGGGGTGAATTCTATATATGGCACCAAAAACAATTGGTGCTGAAAAACGCTTATTCTATAAGCCGCGCTTACAATTTGGTGCGGTTTATAGAACAGCGCTTAGGTACTGGGGCCACATGTAAATTTAGGCACCACCATTTGCGCTAACAAAAATGTGGTGCAAATACCTGTACCTAAGTTTACGCACGGTGCCCCACTTACAAAACCATGCCTATGCTCCATCCAGACACCCAGAGCTCTCCCATTTCTTTGCCCCCTTTTTTGGGCTGCTTTTAAAATGAAGGTGCGGATCCCGCACCTAACTTTACAAATCTAATTAGTGCCTATAATTCACCGGGTAAATCTCTCTTATCTGCACCCTTCTCCTCCACTGCTAACTCCAGACTCCGTTCCTTTTATCTTGCTGCACCATATGCCTGGGATAGACTTCCTGAGCCGGTACATCAAGCTCCATCTCTGGCTGTCTTCAAATCTAAGCTAAAAGCCCACCTTTTTGATGCTGCTTTTAACTCCTAACCCTTATTCACTTGTTCAGAACCCTTATTTTATCATCCTCACTTTAATAGTCCCTTATCTCTTATTTGTTCTGTATGTGTGTCCTAATTAGATTGTAAGCTCTGTCGAGCAGGGACTGTCTCTTCATGTTCAAGTGTACAGCGCTGCGTACGTCTAGTAGCGCTATAGAAATTATTAGTAGTAGTAGTCTTTGGGATTCCGGAATCTTGCTACCCTTTGTCCTTATCCCTTATTTGTCCTGTTTGTCTGTCCTAATTAGATTGTAAGCTCTGTGGAGCAGGGACGGTCTCTTCATATTCAAGTGAACAGCGCTGAGTATGTCTAGTAGCACTATAGAAATGATTAGTAGTAATTGTTTGTTAAAAAGCCAATTATTGGCACTAATTGGCCCGTTCAATTAAATTGCCCATGTAAATTGGGCCAATTAAATTACATGCACAACTTTTGGCAACTTTTATAGAATTAGGAGGCTTATGTACATTTAGGCAGCAAATTTATTTATGGTGCCTTTATGGGACTCAAGGGGTGGTACAATAAAAATCTTGAAAAACAATATAAACAGCACCAGCACAAACCCCATCCAATCTAATTCTTACAAAAAAAATGAGCACGACCCCCATCACCCCACAATTCCCAGCACAGACTTCAGAATGGTAAATGTCAAGCACCCCTAACACCTATTTAAAACGCTAAAATTTCACTCATTTCTGAAATTGATCATAGTGATACTCAGAGTGAATCCATAAAGTTCATTCCACAATTTAGGGTCCATATGTGTAAAAACTTGTAACCTAGAATATTGTAAATTTTGTGAAGAAAGTAAGCTCAACAATAATTGCTGAGAGGACTGAAGGGTTCTCAAAGGACTGTAGAGAGAGAGAACTAGGTCTGTCCAAATGAGTTACCTTAAACATAGGGGCCCTTTTACTAAGCTGCAGTAAAAAGTGACCTGCGGTAGTGTAGGTGCGTGTATTGGAGATGTGCCAGGCCAGTTTTTACTGCATCTAAAAAAATTGACTTTTTTTTTTTTAATGGGACGGAAAAAGTGCCTGAGGTAAAACTGAAACCAGTGCATACCCAAAACCAGCCTGAGCCCTTAACACCACTCATTGATTTACCAGTAAAGGCTCATGCACTACGTATGCGGTGACCAGTCGGCACATGCCAAGTGCCAATTACTGCCAGAACAAGCACATGTAGGAGAAAATAAATAAATCATCCATGATGGCGCACTGGCCTGGTGGTAGTCTCATTTGGTCATGCCTTGCATGTGCATAGAGCCTACCGTGACTTAGCAAAAGGGCCCCATACAGAGAATCTCAAACTTCAACGTAGCAGAAATAGGCAGCCAGTGTAGTGAGTACGGAATAGGAATAATGTGTTCGAGAACAATCTTATGGGCCTTATTCTGGATTAGTTATAAGCGATGGAGTTTGTTAGGCAAATACAAAACTTACTATGCATCCAACTTCTCCGTTATAGGCAGCCAACTTTGGAACGCCATACCAAGATTCATCTGAACAACAAACAAACATCTACGGTTCCGAAAGCTGCTGAAAACATACCTCCTCAAACAAACCTATCCAAATGACCCAACTTAATTTACGACCCTAATCCACACCACTAACATTAAACATGCCTCAACCCTCCCCACATCTCTTCCTCTTGTCCTTCTCTATACAATTGTACTATCTTTGTGATACTTTGTACCCATACATTGTGTTATTTCTGTGATACTTTGTACCCATACCTTGTAAGCCGCACTGAACCTGCTATTGAGCGGGAAAGAGCGGGGTATAAATGCTGTAAATAAATAAATCTAAGTATAAAAGTCATGGCTCATAGTATCCAGATCAAGCTGAGAAAAGAAAGGCATTGACTGCCATAATAAGCGTAAACTAGCCAGAGTGAACCGTTTTGGAAATTTATTTTCAGAATTTATAACGTTAGTTATGTATGTTTATTTGTTTATTAGGATTTATTTACTGCCTTTTTGAAGGAATTCACTCAAGGTGGTGTACAGCAAGAATAAGTCAAACATTAGCAATAGACAATTATAGCAGTAAAAATATTCAAACAACAATGCAAAGTATGGCATGGTATGCTACCTCAGAATGTCAAAACAGTTCACAAAAATCCCAGAGCTATTAAACTGCTTGTCAAAATTCCTATCAAAATTTTTATTAAATCAACCAGAGAAAAAAAAACTTTTTTTTTGACCAGTCAGAAGTGGGCACATTCCTTAAACTCGTATTGCAAACACCTTAAGTAGCCCAAGAAAATTGTTGTTGGTCCTTATTTTCTAATATTTTTAAACATGAAACTTCAAGCTTTGCTTAGTTCAATAGACATTCATTTAAACATGAAACTTCAGATGTTAATAATTAATTTCATTTCAATAATAAAGAGTAAATTCATTTATCTTGTTGTCAATTGGTCATATAACATAGGAAAGCCACAGCCGACATAGCTAAGTTTTGGTGCCTTCATCAGGGCATCAAGTCTCCTAAAAAAATATAAATGAAACAAAGCAGGTAATAACATCCACTATTTAAAAAAAACCCCAAAATGTCATACCTTCACAGCCAACTGTCCACTAAATGGTGGCCGTGTTTTTTTGTATATGTGTAGTATTTCTGGCTCAGCCTCCCAGTATCCCAGCCAATCAAATTAAGCTGCTACATGATCAACATCCACTCTACTTCAATATTTAACCCATACCACCATACCACTAGGTACCACTACAGTTAAATCAAAAATCCAGCGTTGTTCCTTGTAGGTTAATAGAGCTTCAGTGTCACCACCCTCTCTCCCCATCTCAATAGCATCCGATATACATCACTGAATATCCTGAATAGAATGCCCTTTAGCTAACCAATGTTGTGCAAAGGGTGCAGTTTGAATATGATTCAAAATTCTGGATTTATATTCAGTCAATTGTAATTTAATAGGTCTAGTCGTTCGACCAATATACACTAGCTGACATGGAAGGGGCATAATCAAATGGCGCCGGCGAAATCGATCGCCGGCAATCTATTTTGGCGGCGCCGCAACAGCTGGCTGGAACCGTATTATCGAAAAAGATGGCCGGCCAACTTTTGTTTCAGTAATACGGTTGGGGCCGGCCAAATGCCACAGATCGCCGGGTTTGAGATGGCCGACTTTGTTTTTCAGCGATAATGGAAACTGGAACCGGCCATCTCAAACCTGGCATTTGGCGGTGGGAGGGGCCAGCATTTGTAGTGCACTGGTACTTCTGGATGTTTAGATCTTGCTGATCAGTTATGTTATGACTTACTTGTTCAGGAGTGCTGTATTTTGTGATACTGTTTTGAGAAATGTTCAAGAAAGACTTCATACAAATGAAAAAAGTCCCTGCCGTGCATTTTCCCTTGATGGCTGTCCCTGACGTGCACTTCCCTTAATAGCCGTCTTTCTCTTGATGGCCGTCTTTCTCCCTGAACAGAGAAATCAAAAGTTTTTGCACACTGCTTTTTTTGTAGTAACAGTGGGATTTGAACCAGCCACCTCTGCATTACAAGACCAGTGATGTAACCACTTGGCCACAGCTCCACTTACTTGGGTGTCCCTCCCTTTTGATTATACCCCTCCAGGTCTCTCTCAGCCACTCACAGACAGCTTAACGCACTGTGATTGGCTGAGAGAGACCTGAAGGAGTATAATTAAAAGGGAGGGACAGCCAAGTAAGTGGAGCTGTGGCCAAGTGGTTACATCATGGCTCTTGTAATGTAGAGGTGGCTGGTTCAAATCCCACTGTTACTACTAAAAAAACTATGAGCAAAAACTGTGTTGATTTGCCTGTTTGGGGAGAAAGCCGGCCATTAAGAGAAGTGCACTTTCGGAGAGAAAGATGGTCATCAAGAGAAAGACGGCTATTAAGGGAAGTGCACATCAGGGACAGCCATCAAGGGAAAATGAACGGCAGGGACTTTTTTAATTTGTATGAAGTCTTTCTTGAACATTTCTCAAAACAGTATCACAAAATACAGCACTCCAGAACAAGTAAGTCATAACATAACTGATCAGCAAGATCCCTTTTTTTTTTTTTTAACGAGCTGGCCGACTGGCTTCCCCTCCTAGGAAGGAAATGTTTTAAAGTTGTTTTTTTTTGGGTGGGAGGGGGTTGGTGACCACTGGAGGAGTATGGGGAGGTCATCCCCGATTCCTTCCGGTGGTCATCTGGTCAGTTTGGGCATCTTTTTGAGACTTGGTCGTGAACATAAATAGACCAAGTAAAACCGGCCAAATGCTCGTCATCGCCGGTTTTCGTTTTTCCATTATCAGCTGAAGCCGGCCATCTCATAAGCAAGCCCACATCCCGCCTTCACTACCCTGCCAACACGCCCCCTTGAAGTTTAGCCGCCTCCGCGACGGAATGCCGGCGAGTGTGTCCAAAAATCGGCTTTCGATTATACCGATTTGGCCGGTTTTAGAAGATGGCCGGCCATCTCCCGATTTGTGTCGGAAGATCGCCGGCGATCTCTTTCGAAAATAAGCCTGATGGGCACATAATGCCGTAAATAAAATATTTAGAATTACAGTCTGTATGAGATTGAGAGTGTATGATATAAGACCTTTGAGGATCAGTCCAGTCAGTGCCATCAATGATTCTAGAACACCATTGGCAGGATCCACAGGAAACACATATAGAAATCACCATTTAAAACATTTCTATAATCAATCCCCTTGTAGGAAAGAATCTCCCTCAAATTATTGGCTCATCGAAAACAGATATTGGCAATTCTGAAAAAGATGAATATAAAGACAAATTTGACCAATGACTTGCAATAATAATCTGAAACAAGAAATCCACTCATGGAATGGAAAAATAGTGATTTAATTTAATTTCACCTTTTTTTCTCCAGATAAAGGAGAAATCATTTACTCTGGGTTTATTTAGCATGCAAGTAGGCCTTATGAATAACAGAGAATATTCTCTGTTCAAAAATGACTTGTCAATTGCGTAGATAGTTCTTTAAAGTCCTGTGGAAAAGAGCATAATCTTTCAATATGAAGAAACTGACTAACTGGAATACTAGATTTCAATTTATAAGGATGAAAACTTTAAGTGTAAAAATGCATTCCTTTCAACTGGTTTACAGTAGAGGGTAGTGTATAATTGCTATCCTCCCTCTATTATTGTTTAATGTGAACAAATGCAAAGTGATGCACATTGGGAAGAATAATCCGAATCATAGTTACCTGATGCTAGGGGACCACTTTAGGAGTCAGCACTCAAGAAAAAGATCTAGGTGTCATTATAGACAATACGCTGAAATCTTCCTCCCAGTGTGCGGCAGTGGCCAAAAAAAGCAAACAGGATTCTAGAAATTATTAGGAAAGGGATGCAAAATAAGACTAAGAGTATTATAATGCCTCTGTATTGCTCCATGGTGCTACCTCACCTAGAGTATTGTGTTCAATTTTGATTTCCGTATCTCAAAAGAGATATAGCAGAATTTAAAAAAAGTTCAAGGAAGAGCGACCAAAAATGATAAAGGGGATGGAATGCCTCTCATATGAGGAAAGGCTAAAGAGATTAGGGCTCTTCAGCTTGGAAAAGAGACGGCTGAGGGGAGATATGATTGAGGTCTATGAAATCCTGAGTGGTATAGAACAGGTAGAAGTGAATCGATTTTTCACTCTTTCAAAAAGTACAAAGACCAGGGGACACTAAATGAAATTACACGGAACTACTTTTAAAACAAATAAGAGGAAATGCTTTCACTCGAAGAATAGTTAAGTTCTGGAACTTGCTGCCGGAGAATGTAGTAACAACAGTTAACGTATCTGGGTTTAAAAAAAAGGTTTGGGCAAGTTCCTGGAGGAAAAGCCACAGTCTGTTATTGAGATGGACATAGGGGAAGCCACTACTTGCCGTGGGATTGGTAGCATGGAATGTTGCTATTAATTGGGTTTCTGCCAGGTACTTATAACCTGCATTGGCCACTGTTGGAAGCAGGATACTGGGGTAGATGGACCATTGGTCTGACCCAGTATGGCTATTATTGTTTTCTAATGGCACCCAGCACAGAGCACTGTTTTTAGAATAGTGCTCATTTTTTGGCACCCAAATTTGGGTGACATTTACTGGATCCAATTCATAATGTACCTTTATAATTGTTGACTTATGTTGGGTAAAGACATGTGTGGAGTGGAGGAATAGCCTAGTGGTTTGGGTAGCGGCCTTTGGAACTGGGTTCAATTCCCACTGCAGCTCCTTGTGACTCTGTCATTTAACCCCCCCATTGCCCCAGGTACAAATAAGTACCTTTATATATACTATGTAAACCGCTTTGAATGTAGTTGAAAAACCACAGAAAGGTGGTATATCAAGTCTCATTTCCCTTTCCCATATATGAACCCTCTGTTTGATTAGATTAGGCATGTGTCCTCCTCTTTATTTTTTCAATAGTTAAAAATGTTTTGTAGAAGTCCCCCTTATTTACTTAGGGCCTCTTTTACGAAACCGCACTAGCGATTCCCACGCAGCAAATACAATGTAGCCCATCGCTGGGAATCGCTAGTGCGGTTTCGTAAAAGAGGCTGTTAGCTAATTCTTGTTCCCTCTTTTTACTCGTGGACATGAGAAATAGCTTATCATTTCCTTTTTATTTTTATAGTGAATGAAAGTCATTACTTATTTGTGGGGGTCTACTACTAAGTGACGGTTAGTCCAATGCGGGCTGACCACTCACTAAACTGGAAGTCCCGCCCGGCTACTGCAGCACCCAGCGGTAGTTTCTACCCCCCAGCATTCACCATTTCCGGTGCTAGAAAAATATTTTAATTTTTGTGTTTACCCGGTGGTAATCGGGCAGTGCCATCTGCTGCCTGGTTACCACTAGGTTAGTGGTAACTGAGCAGCAGAAAAATTTTCATCAAAAACATACATAAATTATATACACTTGAATAGAAACAAGAAATACAGGGGTCCTTTTGCTAAACTGCGGCAAAAGGGGGCCTGTACTGGCATTAGTGCTTGTTTTTGACACATGCATTGAGGCCCCCTTTTACCACAGTGGGTAAAAGGAATTTTTTTTAAAGGTAATCAATAGAAATAAAACAAAATAAAACATGGAAAAGAAAATAAGATGATACCTTTATTATTGGATGTAACTTAATTCATTTCTTGATTAGCTTTCGAAGGTTGCCCTTCTTCGTCAGATCGGAAATAAGCAAATGTTGGTAGATGACAGTGAGGGGAATAATCGAACGTCGCCGGCGAAATAGGTCGCCGGCGATCTATTTTGGCGGCGGCGCAACAGCTGGCCGGAACCGTATTTTCAAAAAAGATGGCCGGCCATCTTTTTTTTCGATAATACGGTGTGGGCCGGCCAAATGCCTTGGATTTCGCCGGGTTTGAGATCGCCACTTTTGTTTTTCCGCAATAATGGAAAAAACTGCTGGCGATCTCAAACCCGGCGAAATCCAAGGCATTTGGCCGTGGGAGGAGCCAGCATTTGTAGTGCAATGGTCCCCCTCACATGCCAGGACACCAACCGGGCACCCTAGGGGGCACTTCAAACATCTTTTATAAACAACCAAATTAGCTTCCAGGTGCATAGCACCCTTCCCTTGTGTGCTGAGTCCCCCAGATCCCCCCCAAAACCCACTGCCCACAAGTGTGCACCATTACCCTAGCCCTAAGGGCTGAAGGGGGGCACCTACATGTGGGTACAGTGGGTTTTGGGGGGGTTTGGGAGGGCTCAACATTACCCACCACAAGTGGAACAGGTAGGGGGGGGGATGGGCCTGGCTCTGCCTTTCTGCAGTCCACTGCAACCAACAACAACTGTTCCAGGGACCTGCATACGGCTGTCAGGGTGCTGGGTATGACATTTGAGGCTGGCATACAGGCTGGCAAAAAAGGTTTGTATTTTAATAATTTTAGTGTGGGAGGGGGAGTAAGGGGAGGTCATCCCCCATTCCCTCCGGTGGTCATCTGGTCAGTTGGGGCACCTTTTTGAGGCTTGGTCGTGAAAGTAAAAGGACCAAGTAAACCCGGCGAAATACTGCTTATCGCCGGGTTTTATTTTTCCATTATCCGCGAAAGCCGGCCATCTGGTAGCCACGCCCAAGCCTGCCCATGTCCCGCCTTCGCTTCGCCGCCAACACGCCCCTTTGAACTTTCGCCGGCGAGGCGAAGGGAAAGCGGCGAATCTATCACAAATGTAGCTTTCGAATATATGCTTTTCGCCGCTTTTGCGAAATCGCCGGCCATATCCCGATTTGTGTCGGGAAATAGCCGGCGATTACTTTCGATTATAAGCTGGAGTATACATATAAGTGAAACATCAAAGCATTTCAGTGACAGTCTAACAGGATGGGGATGGATAGGTGAGAGACAGGAAGAGTCGGGTGGATGAGGGACAGGGAGATATGCATGGAGACAGGAGGGTGACAAAGCAGTACAATTTTATGGTTTATAATGGGCTAGAAAACCCAGATTTAAAAAAAAAAAGAAATGGCCATGTGGCAAGTGACGCCCTTTCCCAGTGCGTGTTTTTTAGCAAAACAGGTGCCGGTACTCAAATGCCAGACCACCCTTCAGGGGTGGGGTGATCACTGAGGGACCCACCCCACAATAGCCAGGCCCCCTGCAACCAGTCACAGAATCTATGAAAAGGCAGAATTGGTGCGTAGAGCCTGAGCTCTTTTATTATAACTTGGGGACCATGAGTCAATTTTAGCAGACAATGAAAAAGGTGCCGGTACTCAGTACCCCCAAGTACCCCGTCAAAAAAAGCCCTGCCCTTACCACCACCTCAGTGGGTGGCAATAAGTGCTCCCCGCCAAAAAGGCTCCGCGACAAGTGCTTCACGGCCATTTCTTAAAAACAAACGAGCATCCTTTTACCCAGTGTGGTAAAAGGCCTCAGTGCGTGTCAAAAACAAGCACTAATACTAGCGCAGGCCCCCTTGTGCCGCAGCTCAGTAAAAGGACACCTGTATTCCTTGTTTCTATTCACGTGTATATACTTGATGTATGTTTTTTGCTGAAAAAAATTTTGTAAAAAAATTTAAAAAGATTGGTTCTGCTGTTCATGCAGGCCACATATGTACTTCTTTGTGATTGGTCTTGCTGCAGATTTTCTAGGGAGTCTAGCCTGCAAAGATCTTTTAAGAAACCCCCTTGGCTTAGATATGTCAATTTAATGCAGAGATTTCATGAGCAGGTATCTATTTCTATCAGTCTTGCGTGCTGCCAGGAGATTAAAACACTGTGTGGGAGGCTGAATATTTCACTTGATGTGTGCAAAAAAGCAAGAAACCCACTTCGCTGTTATAAGTGAACAGCTGGATGCCTACAGGAGCAGCCGTTCTGGTGCGAGCGGCTATTGTGTTCCGGCACACTTCGGCACGTGAAACCATATGCTCAGGGCATTCTTTGAAGAAAATAGTGCCCACTACCCAGGCAATAATCACTCGTGCTGCTGAAGTCAATAATACAAATGTGCAATCAGCATTCAATTATTTCCCATTTTCCAAGTGTTACTTGCAATCCATAATTTGAAAGGTCTTATTTTCAAAGGTGCATTACCCAGATAAACACTTTACACTTGTAAAATATGTCCTATGATGGCGAGTCTGCGATCTGTTATATGTCCCTTCATTAGAAACCCAGGGAAATGACAGGACTTTATTCCTCCGTTTTTTGTGTTGCTTCTTTGGAGGGAATCAGCTAGGTACTGCAGCAAAGGCGACCAAAATGCTGCTGTTCTTTCAATAAGCTTGTCTTGAAATACATATTTTAGGTGCTTTAACTATTTATCATGGAATAATCTTTTTACACAGAGCGACGTTTTAGAAAGGAAGTACAAATCAGAATTAACAGGATGTCACAAGTTCTGCTAATATTAACGGAAAGAAACAGCAGATCAGACAGAGGATCTTTTCTCCAAGGTTTATTCGCTTAAACGGAAAAAAAAACCACACAGAAAAGCCCGACACTGGCCTTGTTTTGCCTACGCAAGGGTTGAGTCAGAGTCTCTAAAATAGCTAATAACAAAAACAATATAAACAAATGTTAGTTTAAGTAATAAAATTAATTAATAAAAAGGAGAAATAAACTTTGCAAAATTAAAATCAGAACATGTGCTTAAATATTCACTATTTATTTATTAGTATTTATTTACTGCCTTTTTGAAGGAAGTTGAGATGCTTATGATTGTTCTGTGTTCAAATTCTTGATTGGGCAGGTAGGGGCCTAGACATCAACTGAAGGGGGCACAAAGCTCAAAGTTCAGAGGGCAACTGATACCTTTGCACTGGCCTTACTTAAATGGATAATACCACAACAAAAAAATCTGGATTACTTCGACAGTGTGGTGTGCCCAGATAGCCCAAACAAGCCAGCCTGTTAAATATTCTTAAGATGAGCAGTAGTAAACTGCTTTAGAGAACATGGGCAGACAAAAATAATGCTTGTAGCTAAAAGCCAAACCAGGATATGCTTTGGCTTATACCTGGAGAGCAGACTTTTAAATTGCGTCACGATGACATTTCTAGGGATGTACCTAGCACAATGCTTCTGCTGAGCCCCTTGACGTTCTCTGCCGTCACTGTCTATTCGTATCACAGCTTGCACATGGACTAAGCGATCTGCCATTCTGAGCCTACCAACATTTCACAGATTATATCTGCAATTAGTGTCTTTGCATATAAATGCCATCTTCTTCTGCTTACTTCATACCTTTCCTGGTACACTGTGTCTCCTTTACCCCCATCTATGGTACATAGGAGAAATGCACCTGGGATCGAAACATAAACCACAAGTGAGATTGATCTGAAAGTGAACTGAATCCCTCCCCAAATTTGTATGGATATGAGTCAGTCCCATCTCTGAAGCTTTGGATAAGAGAATGGCTCTCCCTTTAAACAATACCTCCTTCATCTCCTCTTGCACCTTATTGAGTCCAAAAAGGAAGGCATTATTTTCGAAAAATTCATATAAGGCAGTTAGGACTTGAGCATAATTTAGATAGTTTATTGAGAGGTTTGGCCTTTTTTCTAAATTTTAGATTTTTTTTTTTCAGTTCATTGCACACATTCAGGGCCAATTTTCAGACCACAGGAGGGAGCCGGTTAACTCCCGCGGTTAGCGGTGAACCCGGAAATTCAATGCTGGGGCCGTATCCGGTGACTGGCTTTGAATTTCTTGTTTTTTGTGGGTATTTTTGCTACTAAAAACATAGTGGCCCTTTTACAAAGGCGCAGTAGGCTCTATGCACGTGGAGTGTGCGCCAAAATGAGATAATTAGATTGTAAGCTGTGTCGAGCAGGGACTGTTTCTTCATGTTCAAGTGTACAGCGCTGCGTACGTCTAGTAGCGCTTTAGAAATGATAAGTAGTAGTAGCACACCCTCTGGCAGTAATTTCAGATATGGCATGCGCCCATACTGCCGGGAAAAATGATTATGCGTGCAGCATTTCTGCTGTTAATCAGCAGTTGGTATGCGTCGCCTGGTCACTGCGCATGTAGTGTATTAACCAATGGGTGATGTTAAGGGTTCAGGCCGTAAATAGGCATGCGCTGGTTTCAGTTTTACTGCAGGCCCTTTTCCCGGCACATTGAAAAAAAGCCCTTTTTCACAGACGCAGTAAAAACTGGCCCGGCATGCCAAAAACACTTGCCCACACTCCCACGGGTCGCGGCTTAGTAAACGAACCCCATAGCCAATTAAGCGGATATTCATTGGCTGACAGGCTAAGATAGTGGCCAAAGATAGACCTGCGTAAACAGCAGGTCTATCTGGCCGTTATTAGCCATTCAGCCAATGAATATTGGCACTAACCAGCTATGTTGCGCAATACAGCCGGTGACTAGGCCAATATAGCTGACTATTGCACTAAATACTAGCACTTAGCTGGCTTAAGGCTATTTAACCGACTAGGAGCTGTTCCTGGCCAGTTAATTAGTTGAAAATATCGGGCATATTCATGTTTTGTTTATTTATTGTTAACATGTGCAAATTGACTTTACCTGTGTTAATTCAGAGGCTAACAGATTGTTGGACCGTTGAATATCATGAATTCCTTGATGAAAAGTATTGTTACTGTTACTTGGTTCACGCACATTAAAAACGCTAACGCTGCTTAGTAAACAGGGCCCTTAGATTATTGTAATGCTTTATATCTAGGGTTATCGTCCAAACTGATGAATACATTGCAACTTATTGAAAATACCGCTGCTTGGTTAATATTTAAGATTAAGAAGTGTCAGTGTTTCTACAAGCTTGATAGCATTACACTGGTTCCCATACTGGGACAGACCAAAGATCCATCAAGCCCAGCATCCTGTTGCCAAAAGTGGCCAATCCAGGTCACAAATACCTGGCAAGATCCCAAAAAAGTACAAAACATTTTCTACTACGTATCCCAGAAATAGTGGATTTTTCCCAAGTCCAATTTAATAATGGTCTATGGACTTTTCCTTTAGGAAGCCATCCAAACCTTTTTTAAACTCTGCTAAGCTAACCGCCTTTACCACATTCTCTGGCAATGAATTCCAGAGTTTAATTACACGTTGAGTGAAGAAACATTTTCTCTGATTCGTTTTAAATTTACTACGTTGTAACTTCATTGCATGCCCCCTAGTCCTAGTATTTTTGGAAAGCGTAAACAGACACTTCACATCTACCCATTCCACTCCACTTATTATTTTATAGACCTCTATCATATCTCCCCTCAGTTGCTTTTTCTCCAAGCTGAAGAGCACTAGCCGCTTTAGCTTTTTCTCATAGGGAAGTCGTCCCATCCCCTTTATCATTTTTGTCGCCCTTCTCTGCACCTTTTCTAATTCCACTATCTCTTTTTTGAGATGTGGCTACCAGAATTGAACACAATATTTGAGGTGTGGTCGCACCATGGAGCGATACAAAGGTTTACCATTCATTTCCTAATAATACCTAACATTCTATTTGCTTAGCCGCAGCAGCACACTGAGCAGAAGGTTTCAACGTATCATCAACAACGACACCTTTCTTGGTCTGTGACTCCTAACGTGGAACCTTGCATGACGTGGCTGCACTGCCTGCTTACCGCAGGGTTAGCACAGGAGCCCTTACCTCCACCTCAGTGGGTAGCAGTACATGTTCCTCCGTCTTGCATGGCCACACGGTAAGTACAGTCTTACCACATGGTACTACTACTACTACTATTTAGCATTTCTATAGCGCTACAAGGTGTACGCAGCGCTGCACAAACATAGAAGAAAGACAGTCCCTGCTCAAAGAGCTTACAATCTAATAGACAAGAAATAAAGTAAGCAAATCAAATCAATCAATGTGTACAGGAAGGAGGAGAGGAGGGTAGGTGGAGGCGAGTGGTTACAAGTGGTTACGAGTCAAAAGCAATATTAAAGAGGTGGGCTTTCAGTCTAGATTTAAAGGTGGCCAAGGATGGGGCAAGACGTAGGGGCTCAGGAAGTTTATTCCAGGCGTAGGGTGCAGCGAGACAGAAGGCGCGAAGTCTAGAGTTGGCAGTAGTGGAGAAGCGTCATTTCTTTTTCCTTGTGCGTTAAAAAGGGCCTCAGTGTGTGTGGCAAAAATGGCCACTGCCGCTAGTGCAGGGCCCGTTTACCACAGCTTAGTAAAAGGGCCTCCTAGTGAATTACAACTGATAGCAATTTGAAAAAAATATTTAAAAAAAACCATTTTGAAATACCCCAATTTATAGACAAATTTTTTTCATGTTGTGAATGGAGAGGGGAAAATGGGAAGAAGTTAGAAAATTGGGAAATAACTGTACTTGAGTGGCACTAAAAATCAGCACTTGCAGTCAGCAGGGTTCAGAAAAAGGCTCAGGGGCCCTTTTACTAAGCCACGTAGGCACATACCCACGCCCAACGCGCATCAGTTTTGAGTTACCACCCGGCTACTGCATGGCCCTTGCGGTAATTTCATTTTTGATGCGTGTCTGCTAGGCGCACCGGAAAATATTTTTATTTTCTGGCGCGCGGGCGGTAATCGGCATTTTATGTGCGTAGACCATTACCGGCCGGTTACCGCATGAGACATTACCGCTAGGTCAGTTGCTGGCGGTAAGATCTCGGACCCAAAATGGATGTACGGCAATTTTCATTTTGCCGCATGTCCATTTTTGGCAGAAGTTCAACAGTGGAATGACTACCCTCCAGTGAGTCCGAAACGAACTTGGCTAAGTGTGGTTTCCTGAAGAAGCTGATGCGAAACGGGTCCATAGGGACCGCAGAGTTCTAAGCCAGTCTGCTGGGGTGGAACCACTGATCACACAAACTGCACTACTCAGATAAGTTTCTAATTTTGATATTTTTTTTGTGCGCACATGAAATGAGATTGAAGGGGGGTAGACTCAAGAAAAATGTCAGGAAGTATTTTTTCACGGAGAGTGTGGTGGATTCTTGGAATGCCCTCCCGTGGGAGGTGTTGGAGATGAAAAAGGTAACGGAATTCAGACATGTGTGGGATAAACATAAAGGAATCCTGTTCAGAAGGAATGGATCCCCAGAAGCTTAGCCGAGATTGGGTGGCAGAGCTGGTGGTGGGGCGGGGCTAGTGGTTGGGAGGCGGAGCTAGTGCTGGGCAAGACTTCTACGGTCTGTGCCCTGAAAATGGCAGATACAAATTAAGGTCAGGTATACACAAGAAGTAGCACATATGAGTTTATCTTGTTGAGCAGACTGGATGGACGTTACAGGTCTTTTTCTGCCGTATCTACTATGTTACTATTGTTAGCACTGGAAGCAATGTGGCAGTGTTGAGTAGTGCTTGTTAGGTGCCATTGAAAAATACAACATAATATACAAATTCAAAAATTTAATTATATAAAAATTTTTTTTTGCTCTGATTACTTGTTGTACTGTGGACAGAAGAACCGCTAAAAAGAGCGTTTTTTTTCATTTGATTGCCACAGCTTTATGAGATCTTTTTTTCCTCCTTGAAACATTAGTTCTTCACTGTTTTTTTTTGGAAAAATTTTAAAAAGTCATTTTTTTACGGGTGTGCTGAAAAATGATTCTGCGCGCGCCCAAAACATGTGTCTACACTACCGCAGGCCATTTTTCAGTGTGCCTTTGTAAAAGGCGCCCTCAGAGAACAAGAGGATAGGTGCTCATGCAGAAGACCAAGGCCTGCAAGATAAGACTGCTGTTGCCACAGATGCCAGTTGCATGAGTACGTGAGCACCCCGAATATCAGACTGCTGTGATCAGACAAGAGGTTATGATCACCTGGTATACCCCCATCCCAAGCAACAAAAAGGTGCATGCAAGGAAACCAGACAAAGTGATAAAATAGAAACACACCAGAACAGCATGGATCATAGAGGTGTCGGTCCCAAGCTATTGTTTTGTGCATCATGTGGAGAGAAAAAAAGATCCACAAGGTACGAGAAATGCAGTCAATGGCCAAGAAAATGTGGCAGAAAGATATCGATATATTTCTCGATCATTTTGGGTGCCATAGTCTTGATTAAAAAGAATTTTTAAGCACACCCTGGATAAGCTGCCTATACATGTTACATTTTATGAACTCCAGAAGAAAGAGCTCACTCCAGCTGACATTAGACTAAATTAAGAGATTGAGAACATACTCCTCATACCCTGGCATAGGAGTAAGGTGCATTACTGTCATGTTATGCGCAATACTGACCCATTTGGAGATATTGCCCCTCTCCCTTAAATGTCTGTTGTAGCACCTTTAATCTCTCCTCTTCTCCAAGCTGTTGGGAGACAGATCTGATATGGGGTGGGAGGGGGGCACCAAAGCATTGCTGAAGCTGGTACATATAGCTGCTGCTGTAGTTGGATTGGAAAGAGAGGCCGTAAATCAGAACTGCTGGACCAAGTAGAAGCAAAGAGTGACTAGAGATGGGGGGAGGAGGTAGATGAGGGCAGGAAGCTGGTGGGGGAGGTGAAAGTAGAAGGGAAGGAAGAGAGTGTGATGAGGGGTAAGGAGAGAGCAGCTGGAGGAGCTAAAGGGAAAGAGGCTGACGGGAAAGAAGTAACTGGGGGAGGGAGAGCTGACTGACATGAAAAAGGAAGTTGGAAATAGAGGCTAAAGAGAGGGGGAAGAAGAAAGAAGGTGAAGGAAAGGAGAATCCCCCCTCCCCTCTCACCAAGAAGTAAAAAAATAGTAGGAGAAAAGCAAAATATCTGTTTTGGGGAAAATTCTGCACAAAATGTTTGAAAATTCTACACACAATATTTTTAAATTCTGCATTATTTCCTGTGTTTTTTTTACAGAATTCCCCCATCATATGACCTGAAATCCCCTCCTATGCTCCAGCCTCCTCAGATTCTCTCTCTCACACCAGCTGCAGTTCTCTCTCCCTCTAACTCGCAGCAAGACCCTAATTTTGTCTACCTGAAAAGTCTTCGCCCACATGCAGTACCCCTACCTCTCATGCTCCCTTCCCCCCAGCACACCCCCTCAGCTCTCATTCTTTGTCCTCCCCATCTATCATTGTGTCTCTCCCCACCCTCCCCCATGGCACACCCTCAAGCTTGATTTCCCCTCACACCACTAATACACTCTCAGCGTGTTTTGCTCCCACCCCCACGGCACACTTAGCTTTCTCTGCCCCCCCCCCCCATCTCCATGGCAAATACTCACCTTGGTGCTCCTCCAATCCCCGTGGCACACTCTCAGCCAGCATCGGATCTCTTTGCTATCTCTCCCCTTCCCCTGCAGAGATTGTGCAAGAGGAAGAGGAGGAGGAGGAAGCAGTGGCATAACTACGTGGAACCACGGGGTCCTGACCCCCCCCCCCCAAACTTCCTCTGGGCCCCTGGTTTTGTTTGGCAGGGGTCCCCAACCCCCACCAGCTGAAGCGTTGTCCAGCGACAGTCTCCGGCGCTGTACATTGCTTGCCCTGCTGTCTTCTCCTCACGTCCGGCACGCTCCTTTTAGTGAAACAGCAAAACCAGGGGCATAGAGGACATTTTTTTGGGGGGGCCAGGCCCCCGTGGCCCCACGTAGCTATGCCACTGCTTCCTCCTCCTCCTCCTCCTCTTGCATGATCTCTGCAGGGGAAGGGGAGAGAGAGTATTTATTTTTTTCAAACATGAATTGAAGAAATAATAATAGTTTAGGTCAAAAGAACCATTCATATGCAAACATACCAGTGGCGTAGCCACAGGTGGGCCTGGGTGGGCCAGGGCCCATCCACTTAGGGCTCAGGCCCACCCAACAGCAGCACATATTTAATGCTAGCTAGTGGGGATCCCAAGCTCCGCCAGCTGAAGACCTCCCCCCTGATGGTGCTGAAAACACTGCTCTCCACTTCAGCAGTCTAAGCTTCCTAAGCTGCTGATACTGGCCTCATCGCATTGGGGGGAGGGGGGAGGAGAACACTTAGTGCCCACCCACTTCTTGACTAGGCTCACCCAAAATCTGCTGTCTGGCTACGCCCCTGAAACATACTTGGCCTTTACTACAAACTGTTTCTAACAAATAGTTTTCAGTGGCTTTGCAGCTCATAAGAAACCTGAAAGTGTGTGTTCATCCAGTTCAGACATCATCATACAAGGTTTTCTGGAGACACTTTGCAAAATAGGTCACCCAGGTGGAAAGACTGCAGTCGGCTTTGTCCAGATTTTCAAAGTAAACGTCATGCATAGTTTTCCTTTGAAAACTGTCTAGACTAGAGGTACAACTGACCCATGGACCTTCCATCAGCTGCATTTAATGTATTTTTTTTTTGGGGGGGGGGGCTATATTTGACTGGGAAATAACATATATATGAAAAATCAAATGTATGCACACACTTTCCTAATCCTGCTAAGAACACATCCCTGGAAACCCCTTCCTTTAACTTGGCTAAAAGCGGAACCATACGTACAATTAACCTAGTTAAGGCACAGTTTTCAAAATAGTGCTTTTGCCTGGGTAAGTTTGTATTTACCTGGGTAAAGGGCTTTTCAAAATTGTCCTCTACATCATAGGATCCAACTTTTCAGAAAAACGGAGGATGCTAAACCCATCTCAAATCACCCCTTCTTCCACATAGTAAAGGCATTCGCTCAATATTGGGGGTGCTCAAAACCCCAAGCTGGCACCTATGCTCTATATCACTCTACTTTGACTTCCCCAAGTTGTTTCTTGCTTTCTAAGCCTCCCACACCTATGTTTTGTCCGACTGCAGCTCAATTTCTGTGATATCTGCTTAATGGTCACCTGTTTTGTGAAGAATCCTGCAATCTTACTTGTGTTTAATGTCAGGGCACTGTATATCCTTTTTTGGAAAACAAACCAGAGCAGTAAACGTGGTGATCTGAGCAAACTCATTCTTTTGATCTGAACGTTCTGACATAGATCAGGCAGGGGAATCTGGTTTATCAAAGGTTTTCTTTTCTCTCCTTCTGTACCCACAGAGCTGGTGCTGTACAATTGACAATGTACAGCGACCTCAGGGTGCCCCCGAGGCTCTTTACTTCAGTGAAGCTACAGCATTAGTCACTGGCAGTTTTAAACTGTTCAATTTTTGTAAACCCTTTTACAAAAGGCTTGTATTTTTTTTATGTTTGCTGGCTTCTCCGTCGTTCAACAGGACTTTATTTGTGTGTATTAAGTACAGAATCCACCGAATGACACATTTGGCATCCATAGAATCAGACATCTGTAAAACAGATCTTGTCTTTGCGGAATCTACATTCAGCTAACGTGAAGTTAACTGATGTGGTAGTCATGTTAACCCACTTTAAGGGTTAATAAAAACAACAAAAGAAATTGGAAAATAAGTTGGTACCTTTTATTAGACTAACATTAACATGTTTTTTTTGACTAGCTTTCGGAGGCCAAAACCTACTTTCAGGTCAGGACAGCTGCATTTTGGATACTGTAGCAAGGAAAGATGGTTCAGCTGCAAACAGGGCCGGTCAAACCCAGTAAGCGGGGTAAGCGCCGCAGGGGGGCGCCTGCCTTCAAGGGCACCGCCATACCGCAATGCCCTTGGTGCTTTAAATCTTTAATTTACCTCAGTTCCAGCAGCCGCATCATTTGAAAGCCCTGCCCCGTCTCTAGCCTTCCCTCCCTTCGTGAGTTTGTTACGCAGTCCCGCCTTCTGACGTCATTTCCTCGAGGGTGGGACTGCAGAACGAACTCACGAAGGGAGGGATGGCTAGAGACGGGGCAAGGCTTTCAAATGATGTGGCTGCTGGAACGGAGGTAAATTAAAGATTTAAAGCACCAAGGGCGGCGGGGGATGGGGCGAAGGAGAATCGCTGGACAGGGGCAGGGTGGGAGAAGAGAGAAAGGAGATGCTGGGGGGGGGGGCAGGGGCGCGCGGGTGCCGGAGGGGGGGGGGGGCGCGGGCACCAACTCATAGTCTGCAGGGGGGTGCCAGAGACCCTAGGACCGGCCCTGGCTGCAAACCTTGAGGAATAGATTGCAGTAGCACAAGTGAAAGGTGACAGGAGAGTGGATAAGGTCCTGGTGGTGTGCAGAAAGGAAATGTCAGCTTTTGATGATATATAAATGTATTTATTGTGTGAAGCAAAATGCCCTCAGTTGGACATCCATTGTTCTACAGAGAATAGGTTGTCTTACTAGTGAGGCCAAGCATGCTTCCAGAATTGCAGTTTTGAAGTTGAAGCACTGAACAAATTTTTGCCTGATTTCTAATATGAAAGGATATGCCCTGAAAATGGCAGATACAAATCAAGGTAAGGTATTCACAAAAAGTAGCACGTAGCAGATATGAGTTTATCTTGTTGGGCAGACTGGATGGGACCGTGCAGGTCTTTTTCTGCCATCATCTACTATGTTACTATCCAGCTTATTTTCAAAAGAGAAGGGCGCCCATCTTCCGACACAAATCGGGAGATGGGCGTCAGTGGCGTACCAAGGGGGGGGGGGCGGTGGGGGCGGTCCGCCCCAGGTGCACGCTGCTGGGGGGGGGGGGGTGTGCCGCGCGCCTGTTGGCTCAGAGTCCACTCGTTCCCTCCCTGCTGCTCCCTCTGCGCGGAACAGGTTATCTCCCCCAACTCCACCTTCATTATCTCCTCAGACCCTTGCTGAATTCTTTCACAACAAGGTTCAAAAGATAAACCTTGCTTTCTCTACCTCACCAGCTCTCCCTCCACTAGTCCGTTCCCCTCTCTCTCCTTCCCCTCATTCCCTTTCCTCCTTTCCTGAAGTTACTATTGAGGAAACTACACTTCTCCTTTCTTCCTCAAAATGTACCACCTGTTCCTCTGATCCCATTCCCACCCACCTTCTTAATGCCATCTCTCCTACTCTTATTCCTTTTATCTGTCACATTCTCAACCTCTCACTTTCCACTGAGACTGTCCCTGCTGCCTTTAAACATGCTGTGGTCACACCTCTCCTTAAGAAGCCTTCACTTGACCCTACTTGTCCCTCTAATTACCGACCCATCTCCCTCCTTCCTTTTCTCTCCAAATTACTTGAGCGTGCTGTTCACCGCCGCTGCCTTGATTTTCTCTCCTCACATGCTATTCTTGACCCATTACAATCTGGTTTTCGCCCTCTCCACTCAACCGAAACTGCGCTTACTAAAGTCTCCAATGACCTATTACTGGCTAAATCCAGAGGTCAATATTCCATCCTCATTCTTCTTGATCTTTCCGCTGCTTTTGACACTGTCGATCACAGCATACTTCTCGATACCCTGTCCTCACTTGGATTCCAGGGCTCTGTCCTTTCCTGGTTCTCTTCCTACCTCTCCCTCCGCACCTTTAGTGTTCACTCTGGTGGATCCTCTTCTACTTCTATCCCTCTGCCTGTCGGCGTACCTCAGGGTTCTGTTCTTGGTCCCCTCCTCTTTTCTATCTACACTTCTTCCCTTGGTTCATTAATCTCATCCCATGGCTTTTCCTACCATCTCTATGCTGGTGACTCCCAAATCTACCTTTCTACCCCTGATATCTCACCTTGCATCAAAACCAAAGTTTCAGCGTGCTTGTCTGACATTGCTGCCTGGATGTCTCAACGCCACCTGAAATTAAATATGACCAAAACCGAGCTTCTCATTTTCCCCCCCAAACCCACCTCCCCGCTCCCCCCGTTTTCTATTTCTGTTGATGGCTCTCTCATTCTCCCTGTCTCCTCAGCTCGAAACCTTGGGGTCATCTTTGACTCTTCTCTCTCCTTCTCTGCTCATATCCAGCAGACCGCCAAGACCTGTCGTTTCTTTCTTTACAACATCCGTAAAATCCGCCCCTTTCTTTCCGAGCACTCTACCAAAACCCTCATCCACACCCTTGTCACCTCTCGTTTAGACTACTGCAATCTGCTTCTTGCTGGCCTCCCACTTAGTCACCTCTCCCCTCTCCAGTCGGTTCAAAACTCTGCTGCCCGTCTCATCTTCCGCCAGGGTCGCTTTACTCATACTACCCCTCTCCTCAAGACCCTTCACTGGCTCCCTATCCGTTTTCGCATCCTGTTCAAACTTCTTCTACTAACCTATAAATGTATTCACTCTGCTGCTCCCCAGTATCTCTCCACACTCGTCCTTCCCTACACCCCTTCCCGTGCACTCCGCTCCATGGATAAATCCTTCTTATCTGTTCCCTTCTCCACTACTGCCAACTCCAGACTTCGCGCCTTCTGTCTCGCTGCACCCTACGCCTGGAATAAACTTCCTGAGCCCCTACGTCTTGCCCCATCCTTGGCCACCTTTAAATCTAGACTGAAAACCCACCTCTTTAACATTGCTTTTGACTCGTAACCACTCGCCTCCACCTACCCTCCTCTCTTCCTTCCCGTTCACATTAATTGATTTGATTTGCTTACTTTATTTATTTTTTGTCTATTAGATTGTAAGCTCTTTGAGCAGGGACTGTCTTTCTTCTATGTTTGTACAGCGCTGCGTATGCCTTGTAGCGCTATAGAAATGCTAAATAGTAGTAGTAGTAGTAGGCAGAGGGAGCAGCAGGGAGCGAGCGGACTCGGAGCCGACAGGCGTGCGGCACCCCCCCCCCCCAGCAGGTAAAAAGGCATGGGGGGGGGGAGTCGCGCTGCACCCTGGGGGGGGGGTGTAATTTCGCCGGGGGGGGGGGGGGCGCATCGGCGATCCGCCCCGGGTGTCAGCCAGCCTAGGAACGCCACTGATGGGCGTCATCCTAAGGGCGCCCAAATCGGCATAATCAAAAGCCGATTTTGGGCGTCCTCAACTGCTTTTCGTCGCAAGGACAATCAAAGTTCAAGGGGGCATGTCGGCAGTGTACCAAAGGCGGGATGAGGGCATGGTTAAGAGATGGGCGTCCTCGGCCGATAATGGAAAAAAGAAGGGCATCCCCGACGAGCATTTGGCCGACTTTACTTGGTCGTTTTATTTTCACATCCAAGCCTCAAAAAGGTGTCCGAACTAACCAGATGACCACTGGAGGGAATCGGGGATCATCTCCCCTTACTCCCCCAGTGGTTACTAACCCCCTCCCACCATTAAAAAAAAACTTTAAAACTACTTTTTTGCCAGCCTCAAATGCCATACTCTGGTCCATCTCAGCAGTATATACTTAAGCTTAGATCACAACTGACACATACAAAATGAAAAGAGTTGTACTAGCGTACACTGCCAAATGCCTGCATAAAAACAAAAATCCTTAAGGAGCAGTTGTGTCTAAAGTTTGGCGCCAATAATGCGCACATATGTGCAGAATAGTAGCAGTTATGCACGTGCTTTTTGCCAATAATTGGCAGTTACACTCATTGGAGGAGTAGCCTAGTGATTAGAGCGTCAAAATTGGTCTTATGCTCTTTTCTTTTTCCTGTTGTTTTTTTTCCTCCTACTTTCTTTTTCAATGTCTCCTTTCCATGCCTCAGAGAGAAAGGGGATGGGATATGAAATATTGCCTTTCTGAGGTTACGCTCAGAGCAGTTTACATATTATATACAGGTACTTATTTTGTACCTGGAGCAATGGAGGGTTAAGTGACTTGCCCAGAGTCACAAAGATCTCAAACCCAGTTCCCCTGGTTTTCAGGCCACTGCACTAGATTAGTCTGCTGTTCCATCTCTCTTTCTGACATGTAACTTTCCTTTTATCTTTTTTCTCAATATCTGTCTTCTCTACCTCTCTACCCACTCAGAGCTAAATTTTACTCTTGTTTCCTCCCTCTCAAAAGTCTTCAGGCTTCATCTTTTTCAGCTCAGACCTAACTACCAGGTTCCCATCTCCTACTAACTATCTCCCAAGCCCACTCCACTCTCTGCCATTCCTTTCCCACCCACACTCCTCTTCCTTCTGTTTTTCATCCTCACACTTCCACTTTCTGTACTCACCACCTAGCCCTCATCCCTTCGTCATTACTCTTTTGTAAACCATCTTGACCCAGACCAGGGAATGGTGTTATAGTAAGGAACTGAATTAAAACAGAACTATCAACCTTAGTTCTTTCCCTGTTACCCCATTCCCTCCCCTGCCTCTAGCCCCTTTCTTCTGCCTTTTACCCCTTATCCAGCCTCATATAATCCCTCTCATTTCCTCCTCAGGTTCCCATTTCCATCCTGTGTTACTCTTTCAGAATCTCATCTCTTTTCTCTGTCTCTCAGTGCTTCTCCATGTACCTCTCCATACCCTTCTGCACCCCACATAAATGCCCCAGTTAAATCTCCAGTCAATGTAATACACCTCAGTCATGCCCTCTCCACCCTATCCTCGAGTCCCTGCTCTGTTCCTTTTGGAGCCTAGACGATCTTCCTTACCTCTTCTCTCTCTAGTCCAGATTCATCTGATAGATGAATGGTGCTAGCAGCCCAACACTTTTAACCTAAGCTTCACCTGTGAGATTCAAACTACAGAAATCAGTGATATGAATTATGTGATGCTTTATAAATCTATGGAAAATGTGTGGTTCAGTTACATGATCTGTGAATCTCATGGAGGGAGAGACAATGGAAAAAGTTAGAACAAAGCAGAACCACCAAGTAGACCATATAACTAGGCAGGGGGAGGAAAAGGGGAAAGCCATATTTTTTGGTGGGGCCCATGGTGCTAGTGGAAGGGAGGCAGAGAGCTCTTAAGATAATTTTTTTATTAATGAATTTTTCAATTACTACATTCACCAACATGTTGAATGAATTAGGAATTAGATATTAGAACAAGGAAATTTAATCCACCAAATAAGGAAATACATCGTAACAATTTTGGGCCATAATTTTGGAGTCAAGATAAGGAAATTGAATCAGAAGGAAATACTTTATTATACTTTCTTTACCACTTGACTTACAAAAACAAGGTCACAGCGGTGTACATCATAAAATCATAACAAACTGGAAAAGATCGCCATTTCAAAGATAGGAAAGGCTCATCCACACAAGACCATCCAAAGCATAAAAATGAATTATAATCAGTTCAAATCAAAATAAAACAGATCAAACCAGATCATATCAGATCGCAGACTAAGAAACTCCCCCCTGGAGTACCAAAAGAAAGATAGACGGCATGCTTAGAACTGCTGGTTAAAGAGAACAATGTGCTAATGCTTATTTAAAGACAACAGGGTTTTCCCTATCATTCAAAAATCAACAAGCTGATTCAGTACAAAGAGCAAAAAAGTATTACCACCACAGGTCACAAAGCAACAACATGGAAATTTTAACATAGAAGTCTCTGCCAAGGTTGGAACTCTTGGTTTGAAAGCCAGAAAGCTCCTCCTCCTCCTGGCTTGAGTCAAATGAGATAAATCTGGAAATATATGTATTGTTGAGCTGAAAAACAACTCATTCATATGTCTAAAGTAATGCTTAAGAATCAAAATCATAGTCAGATTCCAACAGAAAGGTAACCCAAGAGTTGATTTTCCAGAAGTAAGTTCCACAGAAGTTTCAGGGAACTCAGTAAAATTACATAAGTATTGCCACACTGGGACAGACCAAAGGTCTATCGAGCCCAGCATCCTGTTTCCAACAGTGACCAATCCAGGTCACAAATACCTGGCAAGATCCCAGAAAACCTCAGTACATTTTACGCATTTTCCAGAAATAAGCAGTGGATTTTCCCAAGTCAATTTAATAATGGTCTGTGGACTTTTCCTTTAGGAATCGGTCCAGACCCTTTTAAAACCCCGCTAAGCTAACCGCCTTTACCACAATTTCTGTCAATGAATTCCATTTGTTGAGAACCA